>NC_083724.1:7786299-10368799 GCF_028564815.1 Eubalaena glacialis | reverse complement strand
AGGCTGAGGCTGGAACTCAGCAAAGCTCTGACTTCTCAGGCCCCTGACTCTTCTGCTTCACAGCTAAGAAGTCAGGTGTGCCCCCCACAGCTTGCCCGTGGTCAGTGCCCCAGCTCTGCCCTTCTGTGCCCCTCCCATGCCCCATGCCCCACGCCCCACGATCTGCCCTCCCTAGCATGGGCTGCCAGCAGAGAAAATGGACCAATTTGGACCAATGAAAAAAGGAAAAGAAGACCACTCCCCATGGTTCTTTGGGATGGAAACCAAGCCTTCCAGTTGCATCTTACCCATGGTGGGGTCATTTGGACCCCAGGGCTTGTGTGTCAGCTGTGGTTCCTCCAGACGGGATGTTTGGGAGGAGCCAGTCACCGATCCAGGTGATGGCCATTTGCTCTGAGAAATAGGTACCTTTCGAGTACGTTCTGCCCAGGACTCCCTGGCCAGGCAGCCACTGGGAGGGGAGCCAGGAGAACTGAGGAAGCAGGAGGCTCTAAGGCCGACCTCCCTGGAGAATCCCCACAGGATTTATTTCGTGTCTGTGCAAAATAAATCCTCAGCTAGATGTGACAAATGTGGCTCTCTCCTTGGCGTTTGCAAAGTGCTTTCTCATCGGCCCTCTCCCAGGGTCAGCTACAACCTCAACCTTAGCAAAGAGGGAGCAGAGCGGGGTGTGAAATGCAGCCAGGGAAGGCAGAGAGACCTACTTTGGAATCCCAGCCCTGTGTGACCTTGGAGAGCCCCTTGCCCTCTCTGTTCCCTAGAATTCTTCTCTGTAAAGTGGCAACAACTGAGGCAGCAAACCCGAGGGATTGTTCTGAGGATTCAATCAGATCGTGCAGGGAAAGGGCACAGTCCCCGGCACAGAGCAAGCTCGGGGCATGGTGGCTTCTGTGGCCACGATAAGAATTATTACTATCTACTAATGCATTTGACATTGACAACCACCCCAGGAGGTGGTATCGTTTATCCCATTTCACAAAGGCGGAATCTGATGCTGAGGGAGGGAGTGTCGCCCTTTGGGTGTCTGTTAAGCTCACCCCCCTTTGAGATCCGTCCCCTCAGCCTCAGGGGCGGCCCTGGCAGTGAAGGAGCCGGAGGACACCTGAGTGTTGGCAGCCGGAGCCCAGCAGTGTCTCTTTCCTGGGAATTGGGAATTTGTGTTTGAGTCACAGAGTTTGGCTGGCCTCTGTTGGGTGTCTGAGGTTGCGGGGGTCAAGGCCAGGCTGTGTGCCGAGAGAGGAGAATGAAGCAGAAACCCCGAGGGAAGGCAGACGGCAGTTTTGCTCTCTGGCACCAGTGCCCCTTCTGTTCAGGCCCTACTGCCTCTTGGGGTCTGGCTGCCTGTCCCACCACTTTCAGGGCCCTGCCAATACTGGTCCCCCTCCCGCCCCCCTTACTACTTCTTCCTTATTTCAGTGTGTGAGGGTTCTGGTCTTGTAACCAAAGGATGCCTAAGCATGGCCGTGTAGGTTCATGCCTGCAGGCACAGCACTGGGCTCTGGCAGTGACAAGACAGACCCGGCCGCTGCCTTCTGAGCAGAGAGGCAGAATTTGAACCTGTGTCCAATAACCCTTCAGTCACAGTTGCGTCAAGAGCCGTGCGTAGCAGGAGACTGAAACGGGCCTGACCCGGTTCTGTGGGAGCTGGTCAGGGAAGGGCTCTCACAAATCTTCTGGGGTGAGCCCTGGGCACGGACAGGGCGTTTGACCCGCTGCCAGTCAGTCAGCCAGTAAATGACCCAGATGACGTGGGGACCCAGGATGCCAGCTTCCCCCACCCCCACGAGGCTGCCAACATCCTGGGGCCAGAGAACAAAGCACTGCAGGATCATGAAGCCTTGGTGAGGCCAAGGCATGGGACCGTGGGATGTCCTGCACTCAACGGAATGCTTTACTGCTGACTCAGCTCCTGGTTAAGCTGGGTGTGTGCAAGTGTCACAGCCCTCAGGGCACTGGGTCTGCTGGCTGAGCAGGTGGAGGGTCAGGCCATGTCAGTAGTGAAATCTGGTTTGGAGCAGGGGATTGGCACGGGTTACTCCCCCAAGCCCATGTGATGACGTAGGGTGGCAGTGTTTGGACTAGGACAAGGGGTGACACCATCACTGGCTTCAAATCTGAGAGGATTGTTAATACTACTACTATTACTACCGATAGCAGCTACCCTGTTTTGCGTACTTGCTACACAGGAGGCAATATGCTAAGAGTTTATGTACATGACCTCAATGGAGCCACCCAGCTACTCGATAAGGTAGAAACTGGTAATATTCCCATTTTACAGATGAGTAAACAGAGGTCCAAAGTCATCGTCATAGTTTGGATACTTGTTCAGCAAATCTTTGGTTCCATTCCTACCATGGGTGGAGTGTATTTCCCTGCCCCATTGATGTTGAGCTTGGCCATGTAAGTAACTCATTTTGGCCGGTGGAATGTTAGTGAACGTGACATGAGCAGTGGTTTGAATGTGCTGATTGGTTTCACTTGGCTCGTGCTCTCCTGCCATTTCAGTGGGAGCATGCCCTGTGTAGACGCTGGTTCCAGAATGAGAAAGAGACCCACAGAGCAGACTTGAATCTGACCCTCAGCCTGAAGCAGAGCTCTTAGCCACGCTCTGCTTAGATTGACTAAACCACAGCCAACCTGCAGACCCATGAATGTGGCAATAAATATTTATTAGTGTAAGTTACTGACTTTGTTATGCAGCATTACTGTGGCCGTAGCTGACCAGTACAGTTGCACAACCAGTAGTGGCAGAGCTGAGATTTAAACTGAAATGGTTCTGACCAGAAAATGTCAACGTAACCCCTATGCTATGAAGTCTATCAAATTAGAAAATGTGGGTGAAGTTTTTAGCAGAGTGCAAGGCCCTTCATCAACAGGTTATACGTAACTAGTATTAATATTTGTATTGTCATTATCGCCATCTCTAAAGAGCCAGGGAAACCCAAAGCATCCATGGGCTGCTGGAAGTGCAGTAGTCAGCAGTGCTGGAGGAAGGGCCCTTGGCGGGGGGACTGTGCCTCACATCTGGATTCTGGAACAGGGCCAGAGTTATGTGTCGGTGGCTGAGGTTCCTGAGAGGTCACCACCCGCTTCAGCATCTCTGCGGGGACCAAGAGCAGGAGAGGAGCATGGGCTCAGGAGTCAGACAGATCTTAGTCCGAATTCCAGCCCACCAACTGCTGGCTGTACACCTGGGGCAGTGCCCTCTCTCTGTGCCTCAGTTTCCTCATCTGTAAAATGGGGGTGAAGATCAGTTTCCTTGTAGGGCTGTTGTGAGGATCAGATGCAATTGTTACTGAGGAAGTTTAGCAACCAACCAACCAAAAACATACCCCCCTGTGTACACAGACTCTAGGGAACCAAGGGGACTGGTCCTCGGAGCCCGTGTGAAACGCCTCCAGGGGACACCCAAGCACTTCGGGAGAGTTAGCCAATGCCTCTGATTTGGCCCTGGCAGGCAGGGTCCTCCCCAGCACTCTGGTCACCCTGCTCCTGAGAGCAGCCAACACAGCCTGGGCTGCCCAGCCTGCAGGGGTCAGGTCCAGCCTGACGCCCAGGGTCCCCTGCTCACCCCAGACTCCCATGCCACACCTCAGTCCGACCCTTGGGGGGTCTCAAGCTTCCTTGACTGACTGGCTTTTTTGCATTTGAGTAATAAAAGGGCATTGTGGCCCCTGGCCTTCCTTCAGCATGCTGAGCGCCCTCCCTCAGCAATTCTCCCAGCTTTCAGGTCTTAGTTTTAAGTCACTTCCTCCAGAAGCCCTCCCAGATCCCCCCAGACTAGTGTACCCCACCCTCCAGAGCTCCTCATGCCTTTCCTGCTCTTCTCTTCCCTGCCCATTCCACTCTCTCCCCACCGCTGCCAATACTGCCCTTTCTCACTATAGTGGGAATGACTTACTCTTGCCTACAGTAGGGACTAGGACAAAGGGAGGAGGAGGAGAACATTTCTTGGGCACCTGCTGCTGCCAGGCACTGTACACACGTTACCTCTTTTAGTCCACACCAAACGTTGGCTGTTAGAGTGATTATCCCCATTGAGCAGATGAGGAAACTGAGGCTCAGAGGGGAACCCAGGTCTGCCCGACACTGAAGTCTGGTCCCCCAACCACTCTCCCTCCTGGGACCTCAGCACCCTGTGCCCTGAGGCATGGCTCACCCCCTCTCTTAATTGTAATTCAACTACTTGTGATATTTTGGTACCAATTAATATTGATTTTACAATTGGTTTACGGAGATGTTGTTTTATTACTAATATATTTAATGTGCAAGTCAATAAGAACACTTGCTTGGCTCTCTCCCTGGAAGGTAATAAAATCAAATATCTCAGGGGTAAAATGCTACCCGAGCCGTGAATGGCAAAGCAGATGCTTAATGTAATAGTTAAAGACGAGGCCAAGGGCTGGGCAAAGCCCACCTGCCCCACAGCCTGCTTTCAAGGCTGCTGGCGAGGGGCCTCCCTGGGCTCCATGGTCTCCAGACCTGCTGGGGAGGCCACGGTGAGGTTCCTGAGGGCTTTGGTGGAGGGGGCTGGAGCCAAGGGGGACAGGCAGGAGACTGCCGCCTTTGGGGAGCTGTTCTGGGCAGGCCTGCCCTCACTGCCCATCCTCTTCTTCCCCTTTCTCTCTCTCCCTCCCTTCCCTCCCCACCTCCCTTCTTCCTTCCCTCCCTCCCTTCCCTATCCTTCTTATTCCATTCTATCATTCCTTTTTGTTTATTCATTCTTCCATTGATTTAGCTGTTTATCTGATCATTTCTTTGCTCTCATATTTTCCCATCCATTCATCCATCCATCCATCCATCCAATTTTTCATTCATTCATTCATTCATTCAATAACTTTTTGGACTTTTGTTCATTCATATATATGTTTGTTCAATCATTTGATTGTTCATTCATTCATTCATCAGGTATTTAGTCTTTGATTTATTGATTTGTTCATTCACTTATTTGTTCAGTCATCCGACAGCTACAAACAGAGCCCTTATTCTGTGTTGGGCTGGGTGCTGGGGGTTCGGGGGGGCACTCTGGACCAGGTGCACGGCCCCTGCCCGCCTCCCTGAGTCACAGTCAGATGTGGGCGGGGGGGCTGACTCCCTTTGTTGCCTTGATGGTTTGTCCCACCGCCTTCTCCTTCTCCTGTGTCCAGTGGCAAAGGCTGGAGCAGAGGGTTGCTGAGGACCTTTGCCCCTTGGGGTCTTCCTGTACTCAGTGCTTCCAGAGCACCCACCGTGCCCGGGTGTGTACTGTCCCCACCTCATAACTGAGGAAACAGGCCCAGAGGAGCGAAGACACTTGCTCAAGTTCATACAGGTGTAGACATTAGAGCTGGGATTTGAATCTGGGTTCGTTTGACTCCAAAGTCCGTGCTTTCCTGGTCACTGAGGCAGAGTGGTTGGGGCACAGACCCTGGAGCCAGACCTGCGTTCTAATCTCGCTCCCCCTCCCACCAGCCTCGGTACCGTCTTCTGCGAGAGTGGGTCTCATCACGGCAGCGAGCTCAGCCTTGTGAAGGGCCTGGCACAGAGTGGCAAACTGCCAGGGTCGCGTCTTCTGGACTTGGCTGTTGGCAATGAAGAAGTCCTTTCTGAGACTCCGGTTGTCAGGAGGCTGTGGCATGCCTACAGGTCAGGCGGAGTCTGTGTGCAGCTCTCCAGGACAGGACATGTCACAGCTCCATCTCTCCTGGGGTCCTCTAAAGCCCAGCTCTGCTGGGGCACGGGGACGGGGGTGGGCATGGGGGTGGGGAGCTGGAGCCCGGCTCCCCTGCTGTGATTTATGGGGGAGCCGGTAATGAAGCTGGCTGGCAGTAAATAATCAGACATGAAAATCTTACCATTTAATTAACCAAAAATAAATGACCAAGGGCCCTTGCAAGAAGGGAATCCTGGCCACCGCAGTCAGCTGCTGCCTTGGGCTCAGAGTGGAACCACTCACTCGCTCATCACTCATTCATTCATTCATTCATTGTGCATCACTCATTCCCACAGCACAACCCTTACTGTTCCAATGGAGTGTTATCATCCCCATTTTGCAGACGGGGAATCTGAGGCCCAGAGCGGGGACGGGATTCACTGAGAGTCCCATGGGGGTCAGTAAGTGACCTGGGACTTGATCCTGTGGCCCCTGAGCCCAGGGCTGCAACCCACCATCCTCCCCCTTGCCCCGACCTGTCCCATCTTCCTGTCCATCTCTCCAGATCCTCCTGTTGCCCTCCTTTCCCAGGAAGGCCTCCTGGGCTGCTGTTGCCCAAGGTGCCACTGAATGACCCCGGATCCTGGGAAGTTGGGGCGGATCTGGGTCCCAAGACTTCCTCGCCTCTCCTCGAGCTGCTTGGCTGGCAAATATTTTCGCTTATAGACGACACCAACCTGCACCTCTGAATTAATACTCCCGCATCAGCTGATACCTCTGGTGGGAACAAGAGAATCCCAGGGCAATGGGAGGACCTGCCCCAGGAACAAACAGAATGAAGTGTCGTTGTGTGTGTGTGTGTGTGTGTTAAGGGGCTCTGTGAAGGGACAGCTTCTCCTTTTCTTTTCTTTCCTTGTTTTTCAGGAGTGAGCCTCTGACTTGCAGTCACTACTCCCCGGCCTTCTGTATAATGGGTTCATGGCAGCCAATTAAATAGAGCAGGGAGAAGGAAGCCGGAGCAGAGCCAGGATACGTGTTCCAGTGTCCTGTTCTTGTTGTGGCTTTGTTCTTTCTTTTTTGTTGTTGTTGCTTCTTTAAACCTTTTTTTTTTTTTTTTTTGGTGCCTTGGTCTTAATTTGAAAGATTGCTAACATTTTAGAGCCCTTTGCATGTACCGGATAAGTGCTTCACATAATGATCTCATTTGGTTTTCACAATAGCCCTGTAGAGTGAGTATTCTTAGTATGTCCATTTTCCAGCTAAGGACTGTAAAGCTCAGAGAGGGGCAGTGGCATCCCCAAGGACACACAGCTCATTAAGAGGCTGACTGGGACTGAGGTCCCAGGTCTGTCTGAGCCCAAACCCATGTTCTTTGTCAGCTCTCTTGGCTTCCCTGCTCAGGAGCTGGCAGGGCAGGGTCAGGGCAGCTATAGAAACCTGTCTTGGACCCTGGGAAATGGACAGTTCCTGCAGGTCCAAGAAGAAGGGCTGGTGTGAGTGGGAAAGAAGATGAGCTAGTTGGAGAAGGCGGGGTCCGCGGGGGCTGTCCACTGTGGTCTGGCTCTGGCTGCGTCAAAGCTTTGGGCTGACTGAGAGCACACTCTCTGAGTCAGACGAACCTGCGTTTGCACTGTGGCTCTGCCCCCCACTTTCTTTGTGGCCTCGGACGAGTTTTCACTCCTGGGTAAGGGATCACAGTGGGGCCCGACTTGCAGGGTTGTGGAGGGGATTACATGAGATCATGAAGGTTTGTGCTCAGAGGAACGTGCCAGGTATACAACGTAAGTGTCAAATAAATGTGAGCCAATATTGTTTCTCTTAGTGATCTAGGTTAGTATCAATATTTAATACGAAGTCTTTTTTGCCGGATTATTGTGAGAATCAGAGATAGTATATTCAAAATGCCTAGAATAGTACCTGGTATGTGTTGGGCACTTCATAAATGTAGGGCTTATCTCTTTTTTGGTAAAACATGTATTTATTTATGTGCATATACACACTGAAGAAAGTCTGGGAGGAAAAATACCAAAATATCAACAGTGATTTTTTTTTTTCAGGATTGCAGGTGATATTTTTCTTCTTTGCAATTTTCTGTGTTTTCTGCATCTTTAGCCATGAGGAGGTGTCATTTTTGCACCTGGAAAACCAGAAACAACAGAAGCTGCCATGGCCAGGCAAGCAGTCCCCCGGGTTGTCAGCCCCAGTAGATGCTCATTTTCCAGGAGAGGGGGACACAGAGAGCTGCCCTGTCCTCCGTGGCCTCAGGCTCTGGACCCCTGGGTCTCAAAACTTGGGGATTGGGAGTTCTATCTCAGGCCCTCTTGTGCTGGGCATCCCTGAGGGATGTCCGGGGCTGGGCTATGACCTGAGGGACACTCCGATGCTTCCTTAAAGCGGAGGGCATCTCCAGGGCAGTCACCATGGCTCTGGTCCCCCCAAACCTCAGGCACGCCCCGGTTTCTTCCTTCCCGCCCCAGCACGGCGCCTCCACTCCTTGCCAATTGGCATATGGAATGTGGAGACAATAGAAGCTGAGTGTAACCACTGTTTACAGAAAAAAACGGTACAAGATTTATTTATTGGAAGGTGACTGAAGAATATGAATTCTACACTCCATTTAAAATGCTTTTTATTTCTCTCAGCCTTGGGGCTCAGAGTACATCTAATTTCACCCACAGCTATAATTCTCTACCAAACAGTTCCTGCTTCTCCTCTGGGGTCCCCAGGAACCGAGTTAGTTTATGTCTGCCACTGACGAGGCACAGGCAGGGGCAGTGGTGGCTACGTGCCAGCGCACACGGCGTCCTCCTGCCCACGCCACCGTCGGCCCCATGGTTCAGGCCCGTGTGTGCGCAACCGGCCGGGCTCGGCTGGGCCCATGGGGTGCCCGTGGCGCCAGGCCCCGAGCCTTGGGATGGCCTAAACGCGAGCAGGCGGGTGGCCCATATCTCATGCTGGACGTGTTGATTGCTCCAACCTCAGAGCTAACAAACAATTAGTTTGTTAGTATATTTATCCTGTGAACATTGGAGCCTGTGATTACAAATCCAATAGCGGGATTGTGGCAGCATTTGGAGATAAATCTGTGCTCCAGGCCCGGCTGTGTCAGCCATGGGGGATGGGGGGGCAGTGGCAGGGGGAGGGGGAGACATCTCAGTGGCCTTGCCTGCCTGTCCCTGTGGCCGTTTTTTCAGCTGCTTGTTGGCCTATCTGTCTGCTGGCCTGCTAGTCTGTCTGGATGTGTCTCAGCTAGCTTGTCTGTGCGTCTGTCTGACCCCTTGCTAGCCTGCCTGCCTGGCACTCTGTACTTCCTTCCATACCAGGTCCCAGGGCTGCAGAAATACCTTAGAAGATGCCGAGCCTCGAGTCACTCATGTTCTTCTTGGAGAGACACTGTCACCCATCCGACGGTGATCAAAGGGATGGCAGAGGGATGGATGGAGAGAGCACCATGGGGTCTCTAGGAGGAAAAGGCTAACTCTGCCCAAAAGGTCAAGGAGCCCCCAGTGGACTCTGCCAGTAGCTGCCCTCTCCTTTTCCCCTTTGCCTTTTCAGTATCTTTCCTCAGGCCTCCCCTATCCTGAAAAAAAAAAATCCAGCCACCCACCCCATCTTCCCACCGTCACAGTTTTCTTCACTTATGCAGGTCTTGGACCACCTCCCTCAGTCCCCTCTCTGCTGCCTAGTAGATCCAGTTGGCCCTGGAGGTGCTATAATGGACACGTGTCCTCCCCACCTCTCAGCCCCCTGGGCACCGCTGGACTCCCTTCCCTTTGTGACTTCTTGAGACTTCCATGGCGCTGCGGCCCCCAGACTGGGCTCCATCCCCTCTGACTGCGTGTTCCCAGCTCCTTCGGGTTCCTCTGGCTCTTTTGGCTTCTTAACCACAGCCATCCCCCGGGCCAGTCCTCCAGCCCCTGCCCTGCTCTCTCCCCCTCCATCACAGCACTCACTCACTCACTCACTCGGCCTCCTCCCCACCACCACGGACATCCCCGCGTCTCTGCCTTCAGCCCTGAGCTCTCCCAGGAACCTGGGTTTTCTAGGCTCCTCCTCCCCCCTGTGGCCTTGACCTCAGGGTCCAGCCAGCCCCAACACCCACCGGCCACCAAGCTGGACCCTGGGGGTGGTCAGTCATCCTCGACGAGAACTTCTGCTTTGCCCCCAGCCAGGGAGTCACCCAGGCCTGTCAAGTTCTCCTCCAAACGCTTCTCACACCTGCTCTCCACTCTTCCCATCACTGTCCTATGCCAAGCCACTGTGATCTCTCCCTGACTGGTCTGCAGCAGCCTCCTCACTGGCCCCTCAGCCCAGATGCATTCCCCCATAAGCCCCACAATTCATCCCAGTGTTCCTGAACCTCAGGGGGAACACAGGCAAAATCTGTAAAACGGCGATAGTAACTCTTGCCTGTTAGGGATGTTGGTAGGACTTAATGAGAGCTCAGCGATATTAGTGGCCCACATATATTTAGCATTTACTGTGTGTCTAGCGCCCTGCCAGGCAATTTACCTGATGGTCTTATTTCATTTTCACAACTTTGTGAAATAGGTAATATTATTATCTCCCATTTCACAGATGTGGAAACTAAGACTCAGAGAGTTAAAGCATATGCCCAAGATCAGAAGATTGTAAGTGATGGAGGGAGGATTTCAACGTGGGTCTGCTTGGTTCTTGGGCCGTGCTCTGAACTGCTGTCTGTGCTTCTCAGGGATGCCCATTCCAGCGCCGGCCCTGCCCCTGGCCCTTAGCAGTGGTCAGGGCCAGTGACCACCTTTCCTCTGAGGTCCAGGGCTTTCTGAGGGCTCTGCAGTGTTCCCTGGGTTTGTGAGGAGGAACTTCAAGGCACTGACCAGTGCTCAGACGCCCATCCACCAAAGTCTTCTTTTCTTTTTAAAGACATAATTCTCACACTGTAAAATCCACCTTTTAAAAGTGGACATTCAGTGGTTTTTAATATATTTATAAGGTGAACAACCATTATCACTATTATCACAATTCCAGAACACTTTCATCATTCCCCAAAGAAACTCCCCAGACCCATTTAGCACTCACCCCCCTTCCCCTGTCCTTTCCACCCTGGCAACCACCAATCTACTTTCTGTCGCTATGGATTTGCCTTGTCTGGATATTTCATGTGAATGGAATCATACGACACGTGAGCTTTTGTGTCTGGGTCCTTTCACTTAGCGTGTTGTTTTGGGGGTTCATCCATGTTGTAGCGTGTACTTCATTCCTTCATTCCATTCAGTACTTCATTCCCTTTAATTGCCGAATTGTATTCCACTATACGGATATGTCACATTTTGTTTATTCGTTCATCAGTCAATGGACATTTGAGTTGTTTCCACTTTTTGACTACGGAGAATAATGCTGCTATATAACATACATAACATTCCTGTACAAGCGTTTGTACTTGTATTGTGTGCAAATAAGTGCACGAGTGTTGTTGATTCTTTTAGCACACCTACGTGTGGGATCACTGGGTCGTACGGTAATCCTAGGTTTAAACTTTTCAGCAAGTGCTTTCCAGGGGCTCCCATTGGCCACAGTGTTCTGTGGGGTGGGGCTGGGGAGCCCGGCGGAGTCATGAGCAGCCTTGTGGGGTGGGACCCTGGTTAGGCTCTCTGAGCCCATGACTCTTCTCACTACTTTCCTCCAAGAGCATGGACGTCAGACACTTCCCATTTGTGATCCCGTTTGACCCCCAGAGGAACCCAGTAGGGAAGGTATTGTTCACCTCCTTTTATGATTGAGAACACCGAAGCTCAACAAGGCCAGGTAATTTGCCAGTGAGGGACAGAGTTGAGTCTTAAACCCAGCTCTATTTCATTCCAAAATCCTTGCCATTTATTTATTTATTTAATTGAAATATAGGTGATTGACCATGTTGTGTTAATTACTGCTGTACAGCAAAGCGATTCAGATACGTGTGTGTGTGTATACACATTCTATCTTTAAATATTCTTTTCCATTATGGTTTATCATAGGATATTGAATATAGTTCTCTGTGCTATACAGTAGGACCTTGTTGTTTATCCATTCTATATATAAAAGCTTACATCTGCTGACCCCAACCTCCCACTCCATCCCTCCCCCACCCCCTTTCCCTTGGCAGCCACCAGTCTGTTCTCTATGTCTGTGAGTCTGTTTCTGTTTCACAGATAGATTCATTTGTGTCATATTTTAGATTCCACATATAAATGGTGTCATATGGTATTTGTCTTTCTTTTTCTGACTTACTTCAGTTAGTACGATAATCTCTAGTTGCATCCATGTTGCTGCAAACGACATTATTTCTTTCCTTTTTAATGGCTGAATAGTATTCCATTGTATATATGTACCACGTCTTCTTTATCCATTCATCTGTCGACGGACATTTAAGTTGTTTCCATGTCTTGGCTATTGTGAATAGTGCTGCTATGAACATAGGAATGCATGTATCTTTTTGAATTATAGTTTTGTCCTGATATATGCCCAGGAGTGGGATTACTGGATCATATGGTAGTTCTATTTTTAGTTTTTGAAAGAAGCTCCATACTGTTCTCCATGGCGGCTACACCAATTAACATTCCCACCAACAGTGTAGGAGGGTTCCCTTTTCTCCACACCCTCTCCAGCATTTATTTTAACCTGTAAGCTGTACTGCCACTTGGTTGGCTCAGTAAAGCTTGTGGGAGGAAGCAAGATGTGTAGAGGAGGGTGCTTGGTGAGGCAATGGGTTCCTCCAGTATTCCTTAGACCTCTTGCTCCTTTGTTCTACCAGCTGCTGGGGCTGACTTTGGGAGGGAATGGGCATATTACTAGGCTCAGATTCCTCTTGTAGGCCCAGGCATGCTGGATCAGGATGGCTTCTGAGAGATGGAGTCCTAGCCTCCATTTTATGGGTGGGAAAACTGAAGACCAGAGAGAGAAGTGCCAGGTCCAAACCAGTGGTAGAGCTAGTATTCGAATCCTGCTCCATTTGCATCCAAAGCCAGGTGTGTGTGTGTGTGTGTGTGTGTGTGTGTGTGTGTTAGGTGGCAGTGGTTGGCATGGCAGAGAGGGCCATGCTATGTGCCCAGTTAGTGAAGATAGATTTAAGCCAGGCACACCAGAGTGGGTGGGGTGCAGCACTCCTGTCTTGGTGACATTGTTCCCATCCAGAGGAGGAATAGCTGTAGATGGCCAAAACTAGGACAAGTCCAGTTTAGGGGCTGGATAAGGCAGGATCCCTAGGGAATGGCTCTGTTGGGCCTCCCAGTACAGACACCTATAGATACCAAGAGGTAGCTCTGTTCTAATAACCCCTCCCTGGAGGAAGGAGTCAGTCTGAGAGAGAGAGGAAGGCCTGAAAGTGTAGGCTTGGGGTGCTGCCCCTCCATGACACCACAGATGTGTAGGGTCTAAGCCTGTCTGAGGATGGATTCGGGAGCCATGGTCCAGGGTACCCAACTTGCCCCTTTGTAACTCCCACCTGGGATCCTGTAAGTGTCAGCAGCAAAACCTGAACGTGAGCAGGGTGGGGGACAGTGGAGAGGGGGGACTTAGGGATACTGTGTTCCACTCTGCAGCCCAGCAGGGGTTGAAGGAGCTCCAAGGCGTAGTGGGGGAGCTAGAAGATGTAATGGGGAAGGGCTGCCTCGCATCCTTTGTGGGAAATGGTTATAATAATAGCACCCATCTCGAAAGGGTTATTGTGAGGTCTTGGAGTGGCATAATATATGCAAACTGCTTGGTAAAGTAAGCACCCAATCAGTGGTAGCTAAAATAGCTCTAATCGGGCCCTGCCTTTGGCATGTGTGTGGGCTTGGGCAGAGGATAACTCAGAAGCAGGAGTGGTGTCAGGCTGAGTCCCATGTGTTTCCCCCAGGTTTGTGCCACAGCCTCTGACTGGCTTGTGTGCTGGGATGACAGCACCAGCAGCACCTGATACTTCTAAAGCCTTTGCTATGTGCCAAGCCCCATTCTAAGCTCTTTATTATCAATCACTCATTTAATCCTTACAACACTCCCTGAGATAGGTTAAGTTTTATTATCCCATTTTACAGCTGAGAATACTGAAGCCTAGAGAGATTAACCATGTGTACGAAGGCACATGGCTAGTAGGTGGAAGAACTAGGATTTGAATAGAAAGCAGTCTATCTCCTGAATCTGTGCCTTTAACAACCACCAGAGTTTACTGCTTCTACCTGGCTATGCTCTATGGGGCTAGAGCAGTTGGCGAATGGATCCACTGTGGGGTCTGGGGAAGGCTGTCCAGGGGACAAGACTCACTCAGCTAACATGGCCCAGGAAGAACACCAATGCTTCTCCTCTTCAGTTATCTTGGACAGAGACATGTCTGGCATTAATTGTCCATTGTGTTGTATCTCTTTTCGGTCACTCTTTGGGATTGTTGAGGGCAAGGACCTTGTCTGGTTTACCTTGTATGTCTTGTGCCTAGCATAGTGCTGGAATCACAGTAGGAACTAAATTAACAGCGATTTGTTCCTGTTGTTTGCTGTTGACACAAGTCTTGACTCATATTCACTATGCTCTTTGAGGTTCAAATTTGACCTGTCTCCCTGAAGACCTATGCACATGGCTCTAGAAAGGTCCAACCTATATTGAGATGGGTTATGACCCACACATGAATCTCTGGATCCTGAGTCTATGGGATAATTTCTGAGCTCATACACTGCAAGGTAAAGACTCCTGCAGAATCTTGTTTACTCCGTGAGGCAAAAGTCCGATTATTAGGCCATGACCTGCCTCCAGCTTGAAAACTAGCTTAAATTTGTCCCCTGAAGATGCCAAGACAACTTTGATGTTCCACAGGAATGATAATGGTCACTGCCTTTAGTGGGGCACTTACTACTTTCCGCAGTAGCTCCAGCAGAAGAGTCAGAGTTGGCAGGGCTTCTCCTGGCAGCCTAACCAGCACTAGCTGTTCCAGACTAGGGGGAGCCAGATCTCAGGACCTTCAGTCTGTGATCTAGGGAGGTTTGAGATGGTCAAGTCCTGCGGAGGGGCAATAGAGACTTGTCAGGCTCCATGGGGGTTGTGGGGAGGAGAGGTCCTGCCAGTAGAAATATGTGGGAGAATCTTGGTGTCTAAAGAAACAACTTTGAAGGTGAATCGGGTCTTCCAGTTGGGAGGCAGAGCAATGAAGAAGCTAGGACACTGACTTCAGAGTTTTTCACTTACTCATTCATTCACTCACTCATTCAACAGATATTCATTGAGAGCCTCTTCTTTGCCTGGTCTGGACAAGAGGGATAAAGACATAAATCACCAAGATAGACAGAATTGTTGGGGTTTACAGTCTAGACGTGTGTGTGAATCCTGTTCCTCTACCTCTAACTTTCTGAACTTGGGTGAGCCAATATCTTCTCTAATGTCAGGATTTTTATCTACAAAATGAAGGTGATAATAGCACCTACCTCATTGGTTTGTTGGAAAATTAACTGGGGTAATGTATGTAAAGGGCTTAGCACAGACCCTGGCACACAATCTATGCCAGGGATAAAGACCTCATTTTTGGACCATTTCTCAGTCCACTGTGGGTCCTGGCCTGGGACAGTCTAGGGAAAGGGAACTTGGAGATGTCCCCAGGGCAAAGGATTAGGGCTGCCTTTGGACCTCCCAACAGTCTCCCTCTATAAAATAATTTCTTTAGATCTAGAATTTACCAATGAATCAATAACTCTGATTCCCCCTGTAGTCTCAGTCTCCAGATAAATGTCCTCCTGCATCTCCTGGTTAGACTGTGGAAGGGGTGAGTGTGTAGTGTGGGCAAGCCCCAGTCAGCACCCTGAACAGAGGCTTGCTGCTATCCATGGTGCTGATAACTTTCAGGCCAGCTTCTCACCTTGGAGGTGCAGCTACTCAGGGACTAGAGCAGCGGTCCCCAACAATTTTGGCACCGGGGACCAGTTTCGTGGAAGATAATTTTTCCACAGCCCAGTTCCTAGCAGGCCGCGGACCGCTACCAGTCCATGGCCCAGGGGTTGGGGACCCCTTGACTAGAGGGAATGTCTGAAACTTCTGTGTGTGTGTGAATGCATGTGTGTACGTTTGCATGTGTGTTTGTGTGTCAAGGGACCCAGATCAGATAGCAATTGACCTCAGTAAGGTGACTTAGGACTCCTCCCTCAATCCTGCAGGCACTGGGGACCCTAAGTCAGGCTGAATAAGAAGGTGGCTGGAAGAAGAGTGACATCATGAGATGACTGCACCAGCCTTCAAGGAATTCCCCTCTATGCTTAGAGAACCCGAGAAGAGCCAATTCCCACTCTTTCCAGTGGCTGGGACTGGACAATGCCTTGCTACAGCAGGCTGCGGGGAGCACTTCCCTATTCTTCCTCTAGGGGAGAGACAAACAAGAGATGGAGCCCCGTCACCTCTTCTCAGGGTCCTCTAGGCCTTGTCTTGGAGCAAGTGAGAGTCAGCAGGGTGTGACACGGGGGCTTTCTTCACCTGCCCAGGAGATTTGTGATCTGTCTTCTGCCTCTGTGTTTGGGGTCTAGTGGATAGACAACTGCAGGGCTGAAGACTGTAGCTTCTCTTCCTTCCCCCTTCTTCTGGAGGAAACCAGAACTCACTTGGTTCCTGGGCTGGGCCCCATGTTTTGATTCAAGTCCCTGCTGGTGTGGAAGCAGGCCCCAAGACTAGCCTGGCTTCCTGTGGCTGGGACCCCCTCATTGGGGGCTGCCAGCATCCCCCCTGGACCTGGGAATCTGGGCTGGGTCATTCTGATCTGATGTATGTCCGGGAGGGCACCTGATGTCCCAAACCAGCAACGCTGAGACCCTGCCCATCCAGCCCCAGATCACTTTAGACATGGGCTGTAGTCAGATTTGGTTTCACCCTTAGCTATTCCTGTGCCAGTCTGTCCCCGATTCCTGCCAGGAGCTCCTCAAATGCTGGGAAGCTGAGGCTACACGAAATAAGACTCTTATCTCTCCCCATCCCCATGGCCACCTCTGGAGGCTTGCTTTTGGGGACAGGGTTCCTCTACCCCACACTTCCTCTAATAGTTAAAAATTTTTTTTTAGAAAACCCCAAAGGGCTTCATGATCCATTAACAGGCTGTAGCACAGACCCAATAGCTAGGCTGTGTGTGTGTGTCTGTTTTGGTGACTGTGAGAGATATTTTACATATGGTTATTTTTATGTATGTGAGATGTGACTCTGAATGGAGCTACATCTACGTGTTCTCTCTATGTGATTGTGTGTGTGTGTAAGAGAGCTGTCTCCTTGGGTGAGACTGTGTCATACCAAAGAACGAGTCTCAATCTCTCCTTCTCTCTTTCTCTTTCTGCTTTGCAAATGCACATTTATGTGTGTAATCCCCACTTATTATGTGTTTTCCTGAGGACCTGGAGTGTGACTTACTGGGTGTGGTTGTGTGTCCTTTCCCAACATAAGCTACATCTGTGTACAAGGGCCTCGGCTTGTGAGCGTGCACGCGTGGCACCATGCCCATCATGTAAGGGCCTGTGTCTTTGACTCGTGGTACCATGAGGCGTGGATACGCCAGTGTCTGTGGGGATGTGATCCTGATATCATGCCAGAAACCAGCTCCCTTCCCCCGACCAAGTTCCCCACTTTCCCACCTGAATGGCAAAGTTGTTTCTTTGAAACGCTTCCAGCACCTGGCTTAATAGACCTTCCTGTGAGCTTATTCCCAGTTCCGCACTGCTCCCCAGTGACTGGGGACCTTTTGTCAAGCACATATGAAATTAAGTGAAATAAAAATCATATTAAAAATTATTACCATCTAACAGCCATTAGTCTGCACACTGCTGTCAGCCTGTGATGGATTCCTCACTTACTTCAATGAATGTTCTAACGACAGTGATAAAATCACTCAGAAAAAATAGAATAAACTATTAACCCTCTCCCCATCGACACTTGTTTTTCTTTGAGAAAAATACAATAAGAGATCTTGGTGGAAGAGGTTGAGCCACATGTGACTCTTCAGATGGAAAAATGAGCTGGGTGTGGGGCCCTGGGCTTTGACCTCTGCATTTTGGGAGAGAATTTTGCTCTAGAGTCTAGACATCAGCCTTAATTTCTGAGCTCTGGGTTGAGATTTGGGTTCTGATTGACTCTGAATTGTTCTTTCAGGTCAGGTAGGGCCTAGTTCTTGTATTTTAAACTTTAAACTAGGTTAATTTATTTAGGAAGATTTATTAAGCCTCTACAGCTGATAGGAAGGCCCAGGTGGACAGTAATGTGTATCTGAGCTGAGGCAGTGACCAAGGGGATGGGGAGACCGGGCAGATTAGAAAGATGCTCTAAAGGTAGAAGAGACAGGATTAGCTAATGGGTTTTATCTGCAGTAGAGAGAGTGAGGTATCACGATGTTCACTGTCGAAGTGTCTAGAAGTTGGAGGACATTATTCACTGAGATAGGGAACAGATGGTCCTTCTTAGTAGGAGGGAAGAGCTCAGTGATGAGTTCTTTGAGTTTGGGGAGCCTCTGGGTACCCTAGGTGGCTGTGGAGAAGGCTGCTGGATTCCTGGGTCTGTAGCCCCAGAGAAGGTTTGGGCTGGAGAGACAGATGCGGGCATCCTTGGCACTCAGGTCGGGGGAGACGCTAGGGAGTGGATGAGACCATCCAGGGAGTGTGTGGAGAGAGGAGAGTCCCAAGGACAGTACGTTGAAGACAACTGGCCATTGAGAAAGTTCCAGCAGGAGACAGAGAAGGAGTGGCTGGGGAGGAGGGAGGAGTAGAGGAAGGTGTGATGTCACAGAGCTCAGGGAGAGAGAGTGTTTCAAGAAGAGGTAAGTGGTTGGTAAAGTGAAATGTTGCAGAAAATCAGATAGGAGCTGAAAAAAGTTCATGGCCCTATGGAGGTACTGGTGACAATTCAGAGGTGTGGGAGGAGGGAGAGGGAAGTCAGACGCAGTATACACTCACACGCAGAGCCCTCTTCCCAAAGACAAGGTCCCTGACATAGCCATTCGCTCTGGCTCAGTTTACCCAAACACAGAGCGGAGGACCTGCGGACCTCTCAGAGCCCCGCCACCATGATCTGAGATGCAGGCTCACTTTGTTCCTGTCTTCTGGGCTCTGCCTTTTCCTGTAGGGACACGGTGTGGAGTCCTGCTGGTGTCACTTGGTAACCCTCAGAGGTAAAAGCATGTGAGGGAGGAGCTCCTACCCCAGTCCTTGGGACCCTAATGGTTCACAGGTTCTGCTGGTTCCTCTGGGGGGTGGGATCAGGGCTCCTTGGGTGAGGGTATGGGGCCTTGAGGAAGCTAGCGGTGCATGAAAGATGATTCCATGAGGTGTGAGGAGGGATCTCTCTCCTGGTGGATGACCTGTCCCCTCCTCTCCCATCCATGAGGCTCAGTCTCCCCCACGGGCTGAGAGAACAGAGTCCCTCCCCCTCCCCCAGAGTCCCCTTTGTGGGAGAGGCAGGCAGGGCATACGCTATTCACAATGAATATGAGACACTTGAGGTTGCAAGAGGAAAGGTGACCCGGCTGAGGTCACACGGCCAGCCAGCGCAGAGCGGGGACCAGGAGGCGCTATTTGGAGATGACAGCTAGGACACTTCCGGCTAGGCTGGAAGTGGCAGGCTGCTGGATGTCCGTCTCCCTCCCCTTCAGCAGGGGGATGTTCCCTGTGCCATTTTTGGGACCGTGTGGACTTAACATTTGCTAGAAAAATCAACCAGGGAGGATGGATGATACGTCAGGGCCTCGCCTCTCCTGAAAACGTGACATGCAAACACGTGCACGTGGCCACACCAACGGGACTCAAATTCCTTCCCAGCATTGTCCACTTTCCCCCTTTTTGTTTTTTAGGGCTGGGATGATGTCTGCCCTTTTGGATTCAAATACCCAAACCAATTCTATTTGGCTTAATCTCAAGGGGGATTTTTTTCTCGAGGACCAGAGTGTCTTGCAGAGGCCAAGGACAGGAAAAGCAGCCTGGGAACAGGGTCAGAGAGCCTTGGGGGCCTCAGGCAGCCTCGCCCTCCATCTTGTTCCGTGTCTGGAGCCAAATGACCTGTTAGTTCTCTGTGTGCATCTGTTTTATTCTTCTCTCTGCACTTGGCTCTCCCTGCTTCTCCATACCTGTGGACAAACAGGGCTGCGTCCTGAACTCTGTACTTTCATGTCACCCGGGTGAGCCTTATGTCCTGAGCACAAATCTCACATTTCTGGGACTGAGAACCCAGTTGGCCCGATTGGCCCAGGCTGGGTCAGGTGTTCATCTTGGGTCCAATCAGCTGTGGCTGGAGCCACATGGTGATAGTAATACTGATGATAAGGATGATGGTAATGATGATGATGACAATGATAACAGCCAACATCTACTGAGTGCTTACTACAAAATTTTAAGTGCTTTATGTGTATAATTCCTCTACTTCATGCTACACCCTGGGATGTAAGCGCTGTAATTATCAGCCTCACTTTACAGATGAGGCACAGAGAGTTTAAGAGACATGCTCAAGGTCACACAACTAGCGTGTGGCCGAGCTGGACTTGGAACCCAGGGGACTGATCCTATCATCTGAGCGCCTGGCCACTATGCAGTACTATACTGTCTCTTGAACATGGCGGCCAGGCCCATCCCTGGAAGGGCAACTTTTAGAATAAGGGCGAGCAGGACAGACAGCTCTGGAGTTGTCTGCTATATTCAAGTTCATAGACAGTCTGTTGCAAAGATCAAAGAAGCACGGGTGGATGTCAGAAGTGGGGTGGCCTCCGGCATTGACCAGAGGGGTTGGGCTTATGGAAAACTGGGCAGGCGTCAGCCTGAGACCCCCATAAGGAGACAGGCTTGGCAAACTGCAGGTGTCAGTGGGGCTCAGACCTGGAGGCTTCATGTACCCTGAAGCTCATGGGTACACCCTGGAGTGGGGTGGGACGTGAGATTCATGGAGCAGCCTTGGCTTCCCAGCACCGCCCCAGGCATGAGGGCCCCTGGGTCTGCCACTTGGTCAGGCACTCACCGGCTTAGGCCCGTGCAGGGTGGAGCCCCCAGGGCAGCTGTGGGAGGCTGGGGTCAGCGGGTGCTGTCACTGACAGGCAGCCCCACTCCTGGTCCACGTCACGCTCTCCTGAACACAGCACCGAGGTCGACCCCTTGTTCTAACTTACCAGCCTATCTCAGCCCTATCTTCACGATGCATGTGTTTTTGGGTGTCCAAGGCCAGAGTGTCCTTGTGGTGTCCTTCTCATCCCTGAGGAGTCAGGACAACATGATGGGCTTGGAGTCAGAAAGGCCTAGACTTGAATTCTGGTTCTATCATCACCAGCTAGGGGAGCCTGAACCAATTTCTTCTGGGCCTGTTTGCCCAGGGATAAAGTGGGGATGATGAGACACCTCCATGGGAGGAGGGACTCGGGTAATGCACACAAAGTGCCTGCTACAGAGCCAACGCTCAATACGTGCAGCTAATGTTATTGGAATCAATCCTTTTGTCCAAAGCTTAAGTTGTACCCCTTCCATTCCCAGAAACACACCTCTTGTCAGCTTCTCTGCTCTATGTGGCTGGTAGCTTGGCTCAAGGGCTGAAGTCTTCCGTTAGATGCTGAGCAAAGAGGCTTTGGCGGGGAGAAGCTTGTGTCCCTTCTAGATGGCGTGGTCTCTGGAGAGACGAGCTGGCCACAGCCCATTCCTGATGCCCTGTGAGGACCAGCTTCCTGAGCAGCCCTGCACCCAGATGGCCTCTGGGCAGCTACATTATCCTCCCATTTCAGACACAGTAGCATCCCCACCGTTCTCTGATGGGAGGGGCTTGCACACCCGGCTCCAGGCAAAGCACAGGTCCTCTCTCCACATTGGCTTCTGGCCCCTGACCCACAGTTTCTTGCATTAATTTCCTGGAGCTGCCGTGTCAAGTACCACAGACTTGGTGACTTAAAACGACAAAATTTATTCTCTCAGTTCTGGAGGCTAGAAGTCTGAAATCAAGGTGTCAGTAGGGTCCCCACCGCTGGAGGCTCTTGGGAAGAATCCTTCCTTGCCTCTTCTTGCTTCTGTGGGTCTCTGGCAGTCCTTGATACCCTTTGTCTTATAGCTGCATCACTCCAGTCTGCCTCTGTCATTACATGGCATTTGTCTCTCCTCTTTTTATAAGGGCACCAGTGAAATTGGATTAACGGTCCACCCTAATCTAGTATGGCCCCATCTTAACTTGATTATATCTGCAAAGTCTCTAGTTTCAAATAAGGTCACGTTCACAAGTACTACTTGTGTTAAGTGGTGTTAACACTTCATCATACCTTTTTGAGGGAAACGATTTGACCCATAGCACTGTCTAAGAGGGTCCCTGAGACCCTGACAATGTCCTACCGAGGACCAGGGGCTGTGGTCAGAGGGAGGAAGGGACTTGGGGGGCAAGTACAAAGGGGTAAGCTTGCACCTTGGGAAGCAGGGGCTGGGTTAGGAGTGAGAGGGAGTGACCACTACCCCAAGAACCATTTCAGCACTGGGACCTGAGTCCCATCACAGGAGGAATGGTCAGAACTGCCAGCCCCAGGGCTGGGACGAAGCTGCCCCTTCTGGCTTGGAAAAGTCATTATACAGAGGTGACGACCTCATCTAAGACCTTTGCCTGAATATTTCTGGTGGTGTTTCCTGGAATGACTTTGGGATACAATAATTAGACTGTTCCTGGGACTGAGGTCTCCTGGGCAGCTCCCCACTCATTCATTCATCAGATATTCCCTATAGGCCTACTATGTGCCAGGGATTGCAACTGGCGCAGGGGATAGCCTCGCGGAATAAGACATCAATCAAACCACCACTCCAGTAAACACTGCTGAACAATGATAACTGATGTGCGCACGCGCGTGTGTGTGTGTGTATCTAATAGAATACCTAATAGGGAGGCCAGATTTTGATTGCAGGATCAGGGAGTTTAAGCAGAGACCTAAGGGATTAAGAAAGAACAAGGAAAGTGGGGAAGGGACGATTGGGCCGAGCATTCTAGGATGAGGAGAGAAGAGAGGTTATTTGAGATGGGGCTGTGTCCATCAATGGGAATCTTCAGGCAGGTGACAAGGGTCTAAGGGAGCTGTCAGGTGACAGTCGGGTGAGCCTGAGGGTGTGACCAGGGACCCATCAGCAGGGTTGCCCCAGGTGATGGGGACTCTGTCTAGCTTTGGGCCCGGGTCACTGTCCCAGGAGGGAGGAAGCGCTAAGCCAGGGACGGGTGTCAATCCTCCTCAACCCTGTTCCCTTCCTTTCACGTCAACGCGTGTTTATTGGGCATCTGCAGGGGGTCTAACGAGGAGCCAGAGCTCTGGCTGCACGGGAATCAGAAGGGGGGCCATGCTCAGTGGAGAGCTGGAGTGCTGGGCGGGGCAAGGCAGATGGGGGCCTGGCATAGCAACAGGGCTGACTCAGCGGGGAAGGGAAGGCTTCAGGGTGCCCCCTCCCGCGGAGACCTCACAGATGGTGATAAAGAACCTCTGATCCTTTGAGTCCCCGGATCTGCTTCCTAACCTGACCAGGGTTGGTTCAGAGACTGCATGGGGCTGAGCTTGTAAAGTCCCTGAAGTTGAAGGGGACAGCAGAGCAGGGGTTGCACAGTGGGACTGAGAGGTGGGACAGTGACCCTTCCTGGGGGGCTTTGCGGTCGTTGGGTCCCATGCGGCCTGGTTATCCCGACTCAGTAAAGGGGCAGAGGACTTGGGCCAGACACTAGAATTGAGCTGGTGGGAAATCGCAGTGGCTGACACAGCCTGCTGGGAGGGGAAGGGAGAGCTGGAGGGGTGTGTGTGCAGCAAGAAGATTCGATTTGCAGGGGAGTTTAACCGTCGCACAGGGCTCTGGGAGGCCCTGGATTCTGCTGCCTCGAAGGGCTTGAGGCTTGATTCCCACACACCTGAGAGGAGAGCATGGCTTTGCACCACCAATCCCGGGACCCAGGCTTCAGGATGGTTCCCGTTCTCCTTGACCATAAACAGTACGATGGAGTCAGGTCTGGATTGCGCCTGAGCTTCACCCCACTTTGACACTGTGTGACCTGGGGCAAGTTCTCAGCCCTTTCTGATGAATTTTCTCCTCTGTAAAATGGGGATAGTGCCATTTTGTCCCCAGGAGTTGTGTCTAGAACAGAGCCTGTTAGTAAATGGTAGGTGAGTGTGTGTTGGGGGTTGCGTGCTCCTGGGTGTTTCTGAAGCACCAGGGCCTGTATCAGTGGCCTTGAGGGAAAGGAGAAGGTTGGTGTAAATAGGTTGAGGGTGAGAGACAAGAATATATCTGTCATCTCCAGACCCCATGAACTCACATCTGAGCCATGGAGAGATGGTGTCCAGGCAGGAGCTGAAGGACCATTTTCACCAGGGATGCTGGTGGCTTGGGCCATTGGTGATATCACAGATGGTGATAAAGTACCTCTGATTCCTTGAGTCCCCAGATCTGCTTCCTAACCTGACCAGGGTTGGCTCAGAGACTGCGTGGGGCTGAACTTACAAAGTCCCTGAAGTTGAAAGGGACAGCAGAGCAGGGGTTGATTTCCCCTTGAATCTGCATGAACCCCACATAGCGTCTGCTCATTGAGGGCTGCAGGGGACACAGGGGTCCTTTGGTGCCAGGAGGGCTTGCAGCCTTATTGGCATCAGGGCAGCCGCTTGGCAGGGACAAAAACCTGACCAGGGTAGAGCAGAGGAGCGCTGTGGGTGACTTCACACCCGAAGCCCCACCCCGGAGAACCCCAGAGCTGCCAGGGTGCTTATGCAGGGGTGGAGGGGCGTGCAGGGAAGTGTGGGCAGCTGTAAGGAGTCCCTGAGATGGTGCCCTCCCCACAACACCTCTTCAGATTCAACTCAGGATAGTGGGACACTCCAGGGCCCCGCCTTTGGAAGGAACGGTCCATCCCAAGCCAGGCCTTGTTCTCATTGGCTCTAAGCCCAGGGGGTGGAGCTTATGGGGGATGACATCCTGTGGACCCCCAGGCTGTGCAGAGTTCATAAACACCTTTACGACTGGTACCTTCATGCACTCCCCGTGTGATTATTTTCTTAGTACATATTACAAATTGACCTTTTTCTTTTACAATAATTTATTTTAAGAGGAAAATTTACCTCACTGTGGGAGACACTCTGGTTATAAAGGATTCCAAGTCTAGCCCTGGACACTTACGAGCTGCGTGACTTGGGGACAGTCCTAACCATTCTGTGCCTCGGCTTCCTCATCTCTTCATCAGGGATGGTCATGACTGTACCCCACAGGGTTTTCTGAGGATTAGATGAGTTAAAATATGCAAAGCTCAGCACAATACCAGACCCGTTGTAAGTGCTTTCTATGTCTTTGCTATATTATTATCATTGCTGTTATTAAGTGGGAAACCAGCATTACTTGCTATAAGTGGAGGCAACTATAAAAATAAATATAATGAAAATGCAACAGGGTTATTAAATTCCGACCAGTTCATGCAGCCTGCAGAGGGCTCCCAGGCTGGGCCCTGCAATCTCTGTTTAAAAAAGCGATTTGTGGTGATGGAGAGGCATTCCACAAGCCAGCGCCAGACAGACTTACTTGTGGACCTGAGCAGAAGGTCTGAAGACAGTTAAAAGGAAGACAATTTCCCCACTAAAAATGCAGTGGGCTTTACTGCCCACCAATAGCCCACATGGTGCCCTGGGAGTCACCATGGCAGTGGTCAGGGCTGGGCAAGGAGGACAGACAGACGCTACAGCCTGGGCTCAGCTCCAGGGTTTTGCCATTTGCCAGCTGTGTGGCCTGGGCAGATTTCTCCACCTCTCTGAGCCTTAAGTTCCTCACCTGAAAGGAAGGCAAACCAGGCACCCCTCCTAGGGCTGCTGGAGGAGCGGTGAGATGAAGGGGTTAGGGCTTCTCACAGTCACGGCCAAATTCCCAGGCTCTGTATCATCTTCGGTGGGTTGGGGAGGACTTAGGCCCACATCTGGGCTGGAGAAAAGCCAGGAGGGCAGCACTGAAGGGTCTAATTTTCAGACACCAGTGGGTCAGGCTGTTTTTGCACAAGCAGCTCTGGGTTCACGTATGATTTTGCTGTTTTCAAAGTCTGAGAAAGCCAGCGGAGGGGGCCAGGGCACCGTGGTGGCCTACGTGCTCTTCTGCCACAGAGGGGCCACACAGGCACCAGTGGGAGCTGCGTAACGAGTAGCTGAGGTGGCAGAGGCAGAGCAGTGAGATGTGACCGGGAGGAACCCGGGGCCTGCCCAGGCCACCCGGTGTGGCCTCCTTGCCAATTCGCTAGTGACCCTGTACCAGGCTCTTAACCTCAATGCCTCAGAATCTCCATCAGTAAAGGGAGGGGAAGCACTGTCACCTGTGGACCTTTGGAGGTCCAAAGAGGCAGCTCAGGGCTTGAGGAGGGAACCGGGGTTCAAGGGCTGGCTCTGCTGGGATTTGCTGTGTGACCTTGGGTGAGTCCTGTGCCATTCTGGGCCCCAGTTTACATGTTGGTTCCCAGGGGTTGGTCTGGCTGATCCCCATAATCCCAGCCTGGGGGGGGATGGGATTCTGTGGCCCGCAGATGGAGAGCAATGTGACAGAGCAAGGTTGAGCGGAAGAGAATTCCTGCCTGGAAGGTGCCTCTAAGCAGCCTCCCTGCACGGTCTGGGGGGCCCTGGGGCCGGGCAGAGAAGAGGAGACAGGTGTCCAGACAGCTGGGCTTTGGTGTCGATCACACCTGGTATGAATCCTGGCTCCACACCTGGCCCTGTGTGACCCTGGACATGTGTCTCCTCCATCCTGAGCTTCAGTCTTCTCATCTAGCACAGGGGAGATGGCAGTACGTGTGACCATGACACCATGGGGGGAAAGAGTTGGGCACGGTGTCTGGCTTCCAGAGGGCTTAGTAAGTGATGGATAATAATAATAGTATTGATTAGGATTGTGTGTTGTTGGTGGTCTTAGTAGGGTTGTGCAGATTCAAAACCAGGGGAGTGGTAGGATAACACACAGGTGGGGAGGCCAGGGCAGGCCCAGGTTCTGGGAGTGGAAGGGTTAAGTCTCCATGGAAACAGGCATGCATTATTTACACAGCCTAATGAATAAAACATTTATGTGGTAGGCTAATAAATTCCCTCACACAAAGCAAAGTAAGCTATGATTTAAATATCAGTCTCTGCTGGCTGGCTGAGTTATGAAGCCTGCTCAGGGAGACCTTCTTGGTTTTACACCTCCATCCACTGGAGGGAGGGGGAGGGGAAGTGGAGGGGACGGAGGGGGAGGGGAGTCCCTCCCTAGGAAGTGGCTTTCTGGGCCCTCCAGACCCCAGGCCTGAACGCTTTGCTGCCCCTTGCTGTGGCTCTGACTCTCGCCACCCTCAGCTGCGGTGCCCCAGGGAACTTTCCCCAGAGCCATGGAGGGAGGATTGGGTGACAGGTGGGGCTGGCCCCTGCCCTGGGACTCGCCTTGTGGACAGAGGCAGCCAGAGGTAGTGGCAGCTTGCTACAGTGTCCTGGGAGTGGTGGCTTTTCTGGGTTTGAGGGGCTTGGAGATTGTTGGGTAACAGGAGCGCACACTCGGAGGCTTGGGGCCCTGCCTGGTCCTCCCAGGGAGGGGGGCGGCATCTGGGCAGTGCAGCGGGTGCTCGGGCAGCTGGGGAGCTGAGATGGGGGGTTGGGGTGGGTGGACATAAACAACCAAGAGGGGGGCAGGGGGCTAAATCCAGTGTCTGGGGAGATGGAGCACCCCCGCCCCTTGGCCTCTGCTGTTCTTGTCTCTCATCTCTCTGCAGTTTTATCTCACTGCTTTCATCACCGCTTTCATTTGTTTTGCTGTTTCTGCCTGTCTATCTCTGTCTCTGTCTCCTTCTCTTGCTGTCTCTCTCTTTCCCTCCTTCCTCTACACTTCTGTCTCTGTCTTTCTCTGACCCTCTAGTGTTTTTCTATTTCTGTCCCTCTCTCTATATCTCTTTTTCTCTGTCTCTCTCTTTGTGTCTCTCTGTATCTCTGTCTCTATCTCTGCCTCTGCATTTGTCTGGGTCATATTCTCTCTCCATCTCTGGTTCTTTACATCGCTGTCTCTTTCTGGGGGAATCTCACACGGCAGGGAGAGGGGTCCCGTGTGCTTGGATCAGGATGTGCGAGGCCCCCGCTGGGGCTCTGAGGAAGCCTGGTTGTGTAGGAGGGGCCTCCTCAGGGTCTGAGGGGTTGAACATTTGTCTGAGGGACCCTAGGGAAGTGGGCTCAGGGTCCACCCACACCACTGTGATGGGGGTTCCATTGGGCCCCCTTAGCTGGCAGGCCTTCTCAATTCTGTCCTCGGGAGAGTGGAAGCCACCAAGTGCAGACCTCCCCTGGAGAAGCCTGAGAAGGGAGGTTGACACTTTGAATAAGCTCCTCACATTGGAGCTTGACTCCTCCTCTTGGCCACTCCCTGGGGAAACGGTCCTTGGCAGTGGTGCTGGAGGGAAACCCAGTGGCAATGGAACCACACACCTGGGGTGGCCCTCCCTCTCCAACCGCTTCCGCTTCCTGCCACCACCAGGGCCCAGGTCTCCAACCTCTCAGGGGCTGCTTCCCAGGGCTCCCAGCCCTTCAGCTGCATGGCTGGTCGGGCTGCTTTCCCCCGTTCTAGTCACCTGGTGCTACGTAACCAATGACCTCAAAACACAGGGGTGTAAAACAACCATTTTATCATGTTCATGATTCTCTGGGTCGGGAACTCAGGCAGACACCAGCGGGTCAGGCAGGGCACTGAGGAAGTGGCCCTCGTCTGGTCCCTATGTCTGGGGCTGGTGATGCTGGAACGGCTCGGCTGGGACCGCGTGTCTGAGGCCTCACACCGTCTCTGCGTGGCATCTATGGGGGCTGAAAAGCCCAGGTGGTTGCTTTACTCACACGTCAGGCCCCTGAGCTGGGATGGATGGGCAGGGATCTGGGCCGGCATGGCTTGCTCTCTCTTTGGGCTTCCTCAGAACGTGGCCGTCTCGGGGTATATAGTTCAACTTCCCGCATGGCACTGGCTTCCCAGAGTGAGCACTGCATCGTAAACTGCCCTTTCTCTTAAGTCTAGGCCTGGACCTGGCCAAGCATCACTTCTGCCAGACTCCATTGGCCAAAGCTGTCACAGACCAGAAGCTATAGATTAAAAGCAACCAGAGAGACATGTCCATCAGTTCAAAAATACAGACTTTATTAGTTTTTAATTCAAACAAACTGTATGAAAAATGTATAAGGCAATTTGGTGACTATAAACCTTGATTAGATTTTATCATAGTAAAAAATTATCATTAATTGTTTAGGTGTGATAATGGTATTTGGTCATTAAAAAAATCTTGTAGAAATACAACTGAAAGAACAAATGAGTTGATAACATGTCTGGTATTTGGTCATTAAAAAAATCTTGTAGAAATACAACTGAAAGAACAAATGAGTTGGTAATATGTCTGGCATTTGATTCAAACTTAGCTAGGAGTCAGGAGTGGGAGTTATAGATGAAATACGACTGTCCATGAGTTGAGAATTGTTGAAGCTGGGCATGATTATATTGTTTACTTTAGTATAATTTTGTACAGTAACATTTTCTATGATCAAAATAGAAACGTGGAATTTTCTGTAATGAACTTGAGTTAAAAAATTTTTTTAAAGTGTTAAACAAAACAAATCAGTAACTCCTGGTCCTCTCTCTCTCAACCTAGCAGGCCACATTCAGGATGCCTAGGCCACCCCAACCTGACTTCCACATTTCTTGTGAAAAGACTTCATACCTTTCCAAGGATCTTTATTTATTCTTTCCTTTACTGACCACCCACCCAGGTGGACACTGCCCTGCTAAGATACTTGCTAATAAATTTCCTAAACTTCCAAGCAGTTCTTATTGAATCAAGAATGAGGGGCTCCTGTGACAATGGCTAAATTTACTGAGTACTTACTGTATGCCAGGCACCTTGCTGAGCACTGGCTGTGCACTTTATCCTTAATACCATCTATCCTTACTAAAAAGATAAGCTGGGATTTGAACCCAGGTTTATTTATATCAACAGCCATACTCATAACCACTAGACCATTCTGCCCCAGGTATGGAGCAAGCAGCTTGGATTCCCACTGGTGTGTGTTGTGGAGGGGGAGACTTCTCAGCCAAAAGGTAGTGGGTGGTGGGTGGTGAATGTGGTCAGCCATGGGAGGCACAGGACCACTGCATAGGCCCTGGGAGGTGGGGAAGTTAGGAGTCAGGAAATGCAGCTAGCCTGGAATCCAGATGGGGGCAACTGGTAAGAAACAGGAGTCTTCAGGGGGTCTGTGGGCCCAGAAACCCCACAGCCTAAATGGCTATGGTCAGCAGTGGATGAAAATGGTTGAAAAGTGACTCCTAGCACAGGAGCCAGGCACCTCAGTAAAAGGAAGCAGCCAGGAGCGTGAATGTGGAGCTAGAGGAGAGAAGGTGGTCCTCCATTAGGTCCAGGACTCTGCCCAATGGCTGGGAGCTACAGGCCTAGGCTGAGGTCTCCCTCATCACCCAACCTCCCAGGTCTTAAGGTTCAGAACATGATTTGGACACAGGTTGCTTCTGGATTTGGAAGGTACCTCTGTGCATCTGTTTGCTCAACCCCAGTCTTCTCATTCTAGAAGTGGGCAATGCTGGGCTCAGAAAGCAATCATTTTGAGAGATGGAATGATTTTAAAGGAAATTATTATGTTTAACCACATCTTAAATGGAGAAAACAAAGGAAAGTTTAAGTATTAATTAAGAATGTTTTGCCCTTGATGTCCAAAGAAGGGCCTCTGGAGTGTGGAGTTCCAGAGTTTGGAGAAATTATAATGGCAGAAACACCACCTAGAAACATGACTAAATGGAGGGAATAAAACTCATTTGGTTAATATTCTCAATGGATTCACATCTTTATAGCTATAAAATAGCCATGTGGCTGACAGGGTCTTGGTTCTCCAGCAGGGTGTCAGGCCTGAGCCTCTGAGGTGGGAGAGCCGAGTTCAGGACATTGGACCACCAGAGACCTCCCAGCGCCACGTAATATCAATCGGTGAGAGCTCTCCCAGAGATCTCCGTCTCAATGTTAAAACCCAGTTCCACTCAATGACCAGCAAGCTACAGTGCTGGACACCCTATGCCAAACAACTAGCAAGACAGGAACACAACCCCACCCATTAGCAGAGAGGCTGCCTAAAATCATAATAAGGTCACAGACACCCCAAAACACACCACCGGGCGCGGTCCTGCCCACCAGAAAGACAAGATCCAGCCTCATCCACCAGAACACAGGCACCAGTCCCCTCCACCAGGAAGCCTACACAACCCATTGAACCAACCTTAGCCAGTGGGGGCAGACACCAAAAACAACAGGAACTATGAACCTGCAGCCTGCGAAAAGGAGATCCCAAACACAGTAAGTTAAGCAAAATGAGAAGACAGAGAAACACACAGCAGATGAAGGAGCAAGGTAAAAACCCACCAGACCAAACAAATGAAGAGGAAATAGGCAGTCTACCTGAAAAAGAGTTGAGAGTAATGATAGTAAAGATGATCCAAAATCTTGGAATAGAATGGAGAAAATACAAGGAACGTTTAGCAAGGACCTAGAAGAACTAAAGAGCAAACAAACAATTATGAACAAAACAATAGATGAAATAAAAAATTCTCTAGAAGGAATCAACAGCAGAATAACTGAGGCAGAAGAACAGATAAGTGACCTGGAAGATAAAACAGTGGAAATAATTACCACAGAGCAGAATAAAGAAAAAAGAATGAAAAGAACTGAGGACAGTCTTAGAGACCTCTGGGACATTAAACGCACCAACATTCGAATTATAGAGGTCCCAGAAGAAGAAGAGAAAAAGAAAGGGTCTGAGAAAATATTTGAAGAGATTATAGTTGAAAACTTCCCTAATATGGGAAAGGAAATAGTCAATCAAGTCCAGGAAATGCAGAGAGTCCCATACAGGATAAATGCAAGGAGAAACACTCCAAGACACATATTAATCAGATTATCAAAAAGTAAATACAAAGAAAAAATATTAAAAGCAGCAAGGGAAAAGCAACAAATAACATACAAGGGAATCCCCGTAAGGTTAACAGCTGATCTTTCAGCAGAAACTTTGCAAGCCGGAAGGGAGTGGCAGGACATATTTAAAGTGATGAAAGGGAAAAACCTACAACCAAGATTACTCTACCCAGCAGGGATCTCATTCAGATTCGACGGAGAAATTAAAACCTTTACAGACAAGCAAAAGCTAAGAGAATTCAGCACCACCAAACCAGCTTTACAACAAACGCTAAAGGAACTTCTCTAGGCAGGAAACACAAGAGAAGGAAAAGACCTACAATAACAAACCCAAAACAATTAAGAAAACGGTAATAGGAACATACATATCGATAATTACCTTAAATGTAAATGGATTAAATGCTCCAACCAAAAGACATAGACTGGCTGAATGGATACAAAAACAAGACCCGTATATATGCTGTCTACAAGACACCCACTTCAGACCTAGGGACACATACAGGCTGAAAGTGAGGGGATGGAAAAAGATATTCCATGCAAATGGAAATCAAAAGAAAGCTGGAGTAGCAATTCTCATATCAGACAAAATAGACTTTAAAATAAAGACTATTATAAGAGACAAAGAAGGACACTACATAATGATCAAGGGATCCATCCAAGAAGAAGATATAACAATTGTAAATATTTATGCACCCAGAATAGGAGCACCTCAATACATAAGGCAAATGCTAACAGCCATAAAAGGGGAAATCAACAGTAACACAATCATAGTGGGGGACTTTAACACCCCACTTTCACCAATGGACAGATCATCCAAAATGAAAATAAATAAAGAAACTCAAGCTTAAATGACACATTAAACAAGATGGACTTAACTGATATTTATAGGACATTCCATCCAAAAACAACAGAATACACTTTCTTCTCAAGTGCTCATGGAACATTCTCCAGGATAGATCATATCTTGGGTCACAAATCAAGCCCTGGTAAATTTAAGAAAATTGGAATCATATCAAGTATCTTTTCTGACCACAATGCTATGAGACTAGATATCAATTACAGGAAAAAAAAACTGTAAAAAAATACAAACACATGGAGGCTAAACAATACGTTACTAAATAACCAAGAGATCACTGAAGAAATCAAAGAGGAAATAAAAAAATACCTGGAAACAAATGACAGTGAAAACACGAAGACCCAAAACCTATGGGATGCAGCAAAAGCAGTTCTAAGAGGTAAGTTTATAGCAATACAGTCCTACCTCAAGAAACAAGAAAAATCTCAAATAAGCAACCTAAACTTACACCTAAAGCAATTAGAGAAAGAACAGAAAAACCATAAGTCAGCAGAAGGTAAGAAATCATAAAGATCAGATCAGAAATAAATGAAAAAGAAATGAAGGAAACATTAGCAAAGATCAATAAAAGTAAAAGCTGGTTCTTTGAGAAGATAAACAAAATTGATAAACCATTAGCCAGACTCATCAAGAAAAAAAGGGAGAAGACTCAAATCAACATAATTAGAAATGAAAAAGGAGAAGTAACAACTGACACTGCAGAAATACAAAGGATCATGAGAGATTACTACAAGCAACTATATGCCAATAAAATGGATAACCAGGAAGGAATGGACAAATTCTTACAAAAGCACAACCTTCCAAGACTGAAGCAGGAAGAAATAGAAAATATAAACAGACCAATCACAAGCACTAAAATTGAAACTGTGATTAAAAATCTTCCAACAAACAAAAGCCCAGGACCAGATGGCTTCACAGGCAAATTCTATCAAACATTTAGAGAAGAGCTAACACCTATCCTTCTCAAACTCTTCCAGTATATAGCAGAGGGAGGAACACTCCCAAAGTCGTTCTACGAGGCCACCATCACCCTGATACTAAAACCAGACAAAGATACTACAAAAAAAGAAAACTACAGGCCAATATCACTGATGAATGTAGATGCAAAAATCCTCAACAAAATACTAGCAAGCAGAATCCAACAGCACATTAAAAGGATCATACACCATGATCAAGTGGGGTTTATTCCAGGAATGCAAGGATTCTTCAATATATGCAAATCAATCAATGTGATACACCATATTAACAAACTGAAGGATAAAAACCATATGATCATCTCAATAGATGCAGAAAAAGCTTTTGACAAAATTGAACACCCATTTATGATTAAAAACTCTCCAGAAAGTGGGCATAGAGGGAACCTACCTCAACATAATAAAGGCCATATATGACAAACCCACAGCAAACAGCGTTCTCAATGGTGAAAAACTGAAAACATTTCCTCTAAGATCAGGAAGAAGACAAGGATGTCCACTCTCACCACTATTATTCAACATAGTTTTGGAAGTCCTAACCACGGCAATCAGAGAAGAAAAAGAAATAAAAGGAATACAAATTGGAAAAGAAGAAGTAAAACTGTCACTGTTTGCAGATGACATGATACTATACATAGAGAATCCTAAAGATGCCACCAGAAAACTACTAGAGCTAATCAATGAATTTGGTAAAGTTGCAGGATACAAAATTAATGCACAGAAATCTCTTGCATTCCTATTCACTAATGATGAAAAATCTGAAAGAGAAATTAAGGAAACACTTCCATTTACCAGTGCAACAAAAAGAATAAAATACCTAGGAATAAACCTACCTAGGGAGACAAAAGGCCTGTATGCAGAAAACTATAAGACACTGATGAAAGAAATCAAAGATGATACAAACAGATGGAGAGATATACCATGTTCCTGGATTGGAAGAATCATCATTGTGAAAATGACTACACTCCCCAAAGCAATCTACAGATTTAATGCAATCCCTATCAAACTACCAATGGCAGTTTTCACAGAGCTAAATTGTGAAACAAAAAATTTCACAATTTGTATGGAAACACAAAAGACCCTGAATAGCCAAAGCAATCTTGAGAAAGAAAAACAGAGCTGGAGGAATCAGGCTCCCTGACTTCAGACTATACTACAAAGCTACAGTAATCAAGACAGTATGGTACTGGCACAAAAACAGACATATAGATCAATGGAACAGGATAGAAAGCCCAGAGATAAACTCAAGCACATATGGTCACCTTATCTTTGAGAAAGGAGGCAAGACTTTACAATGGAGAAAAGACAGCCTCTTCAATAAGTGGTGCTGGGAAAACTGGACAGCTACATGTAAAAGAATGAAATTAGAACACTCCCTAACACCATACACAAAAATAAACTCAAAATGGATTAAAGGCCTAAATGTAAGGCCAGACACTATAAAACCCTTAGAGGAAAACATAGGCAGAACACTCTATGACTTAAATCACAGCAAGATCCTTATTGACCCACCTCCTAGAGAAATGGAAATAAAAGCAAAAATAAACAAATGGGACCTAATGAAACTTAAAAACTTTTGCACAGCAAAGGAAACCATAAACAAGACAAAAGGACAACCCTCAGAATGGGAGAAAATATTTGCAAATGAAGCAACTGACAAAGGATTAATCTGCAAAATATACAAGCAGCTCATGCAGCTCAATATCAAAAAAACAAACAACCTAATCCAAAAATGGGCAGAAGACCTAAACAGACATTTCTCCAAAGAAGATATACAGATTGCCAACAAACACATGAAAGGATGCTCAACATCACTAATCATTAGAGAAATGCAAATCAAAACTACAATGAGGTATCACCTCACACCTGTCAGAATGGCCATCATCAAAAAATCTACAAACAATAAATGCTGGAAAGGGTGTGGAGAAAAGGGAACCCTGTTGCACTGTTGGTGGGAATGTAAATTGATACAGTCACTATGGAGAACAGTATGGAGGTTCCTTAAAAAACTAAAAATAGAACTACCATATGACCCAGCAATCCCACTACTGGGCATATACCCTGAGAAAATCGTAATTCAAAAAGAATCATGTACCACAATGTTCATTGCAGCACTATTTACAATAGCCAGGAGATGGAAGCAACCTAAGTGTCCATCGACAGATGAATGGATAAAGAAGATGTGACACATACATACTCAGCCATAAAAAGAAACAAAATTGAGTTATTTGTAGTGAGGTGGATGGACCTAGAATCTGTCATACAGAGTGACGTAAGTCAGAAAGAGAAAAAAAAATACCGTATGCTAATGCATATATATGGAATCTAAAAAAAAAATGGTTCTGATGAACCTAGGGGTAGGACAGGAATAAAGACACAGACGACTTTATTGAGAATGGACTTGAGGACACGGGGAGGGGGAAGAGCAAGCAGGGACGAAGTGAGAGATGGATGCTCTCACTTATCATTTGCATTGACATATATACACTACAAATGTAAAATAGATAGCTAGTGGGAAGCAGCCGCATAGCACAGGGAGATCAGCTTGGTGCTTTGTGACCACCTAGAAGGGTGGCATAGGGAGGGTGGGAGGGAGACGCAAGAGGGAGGGGATATGGGGATATATGTGTACGTATAGCTGATTCACTTTGTTATACAGCAGAAACTAACACACCATTGTAAAGCAATTATACTCCAATAAAGATGTTAAAAAAAAAAAAAAGAATGTTTTGCCCTTAAGGCCAAGGTACATAATGGACATTCTAATGGTTGTGTCCTGGGGTCCATTTCCCAGGCCAAGATCCAGTCTCTAGGCACCCTCAACTTTCTTCTCATGGACCCCAATCCTTGCTTTGTTTTCTACTTTCAAACCTATAGTCTCTCTTCCAGAACTGGGTTGTCTTACCTCCATCTGTCCCTTTCTTAACTGCTCCCAAAAGAAACTTCTAGACTGTTTTGATGCTAAAGGTTTTATTGTTTATCTTTGTGGAGACGTTAAGTTTCCAGAATCCTCTAGAACCTTCTGTTTGTGGTTCCTCTTTCCTTCTCTGAGGTGGTCCCCAGACTCCTGCTCACCTCTGGCATCCCCAGAGGAGGAGCTTAGCAAACCACCGCATCCTCCACATCCCCACCCCAACCTTTTCTTAGGGTGTTTATGGCTCTTATCCTCCAAGAATGCTTCTCCACTCAACATGTCAGGAAATTGTTCCACACAGGGCATGGCACTCAGAGGGTTAACAGGGGTGAGGCTGGGCCAAGGTGCCCCAAATTCAGCTCCTGTGCCCATGGCCCAGAAGCATACTGTGAGAGTTTGCCTGCAAAGATGGCCATCGGCAACTCCTCCCATCCTTGCATGCACGTGCCTTCATCCCATCAAGAGATGGAATCTGGTTCTCCATCTCTTGAATCTGGGCTGCCTGATTTGATTTGACCAGTAGAATATGGCAGAAGGGAAGAGGCCTTACAGCATCCACAGAATCTCCGAGAAGAACCAGCTGTCATGGAAATAAGTGCAGGTCATCCTGCTAGGGGATGAACCACCACATGGAATTAAAACTGAGGCCCCAGCCCACACTGTGAGTAGAGCGGTCCAGCTGTCCTAGCCAGTCCCCAGCCGGCCCCGAGACATTCGGGCACCCCCAGCCGAGGCGCTGGCTGTGTGAGTGAGACCATCTTGGACCTCCCTGCCCCAGTCACGCCACCCTGGCCAACACCGTGTGGGCAGGGATGAGTTGTACCCCTGCCCTAATTCCTGACCCCCAGAATCATGAGAAATGAAGTGGTGGTTGGTTTAGGCCACTAAGTTTTGGGGTGGTTTGGTATGTAGCAATAAATGATCGAGATACATACATTTTCTGCTCTGTCTCCAGGCCTCTTGAGTGTTAGGATGTCCTAAGCAGTTGAGGTCAGAGGTCAGCTGGCCAGCACTTGGAACCCTGAGGGAGGCAGACAGAGGTCAGCGTTTCTGGAGATGGTGTAGCTAAGCAGAGCCTGGGCTTTGGTGACAGACTCAACTTCCTGGCTCTGCCACTTACCAGCTATGTGACCGTGGGCATGGCTGAGTTTCTTTCCTCAAATGAAAATGGGGATAATAATCGTGTATCTCTTCTAGAGCGGCACTCTCCAATGGAACTTTTTGATAACGATGGAAACTCTATGTCTGTGCTGTCAGATTCAGTAGTCACTACTCATGTGAGGCTGTTGACACTTGAAATGTGGTGAGCCCGAATCAAGAGGTTCTATAAGCATAAAATGCACACATTTGTATGAAAAAAAGAATGTGAAATATCTCATCAATACTTTAAATATTGATTACATACTGAAACAATATTTTGTATTATTTGGGTTAAATAAAAAATATTATTCAAATTAATTTTCCCTACTTTTACTTAAAAAATTATGTATGTGGCTCACATTATATTTTATTGGACAGAGCTGATGTAGAGTCTTCAGAAAATCAAATGTGTGTAAAGTGCTTAGCGCAGCACCTGGCACATGAAAAACCCTCAGTAAATGGTATCTATTACTTTTGTAAATATTGTCTTGAGTAGGTGGAGGTCGGTGTCTGGGTTCCTGCAGGATGGGCCCCACTTTATGGGGCAGAGGAAGGGAACTCACATTCATTTAAGCAACTATGTGCTGGTGAATGGGAGGGGGTTTTACTCGGGCGGGGCCATTCATATAATGGCTTGAGGAAGAGATATTATCCTCCCCATTGGACAGATGGGGAAACTGAAGCTCAGAAAGGTGACGTGACTTGCCCAGCTGGTTTTGTGACAGAGCAGGAGTTCTTGACTCTGGCGATCGGGGTTCTGCCCCAGTGTCTCTGTTTGCCCTGGAGGTGATGTGTAGCCCCAGCACAAGCCTCCTTTCTCCTCTTCCTCTTGACCTCCCCCGGCCCTGCCACCTGCTCCATCTCCTCTCTGAAGCCCAGGGCCCCCAGCCTGTCTCCTGTCTCCTTCCCTCCCTCCCTACTCAGACTTCCAAAGGAACTAATTTCTTTCTCCAAGTATAAATGGACTCTTTCCCACAAAGACACCACATATGTCGTTTCATTCCTTATTTGTTAACTTCATCAAACAAAGTACAATTCTCTGGCACTAATGTCAGTCTCCACAGCTCATTGGGTTTTTTAAAATAGTAGAAGCACAGCCCTCATCTCCCAGCCACAATGAGGAAGGCAGCCTGTACTCCAGCCAGCGAGAAGAGCGCTTTACTTCTCACCCTAGAAAGAGCCATAAAACACGCTCAGTGCCAGAGCACGCACCCATTTGACAAAGACAATTTGATTTGTCCGTGGCTTCTAAAATATTCATCCCACTTTGATGGACTATCGTTTTATAAATATAGATTATCATTAACCAACACCGGCGGTGCGCTGCTGGCCGACCCAGCGCCACGCCACTGGTTCGGGATGAAGACGTCCAATAAAAAAAATCATTATCTCTGTCTGCAAACCCTGATCTGTATCGTTTGCCTCATTTGCAGTGCAGGGGTCAGTAACTCACGCTAACTGCCTCTGTTTGTGCATTTCACGGCCTGGCCACCCCTGCTGGGGAGATTGGCAGGATCCTTCTCAAGTTTGGACCTGGGGAAGGAAATGAGGCGATTGGGGGAAGGGAAGGGAAGAAAAGATCACATCGAGAGGGCTGTGTTTCTGGAGAGGCAGTGAGGTGGAGTGGCCATGGCTATGAGTTTTGGATCATGTCAGACCCAGTTCCACTACTTACTGGCTAGAAGACCTTGGGCAAGTGAGTTAAACTCTCTGAGTCTCAATTTTCTCATAGGTGAAATGGGAATCACTGTCATATCTCTCCATGAGGCACTTCAGCACACAGTCAAGGTTAGTGTGATGACGATGCTCGTTGCGATAGCCTCGAGCCCTTCAGCAAATTGCTTGACCTCTCTGAATCCCAGTTTCTCCACTTGTAGAACAGTCTCAATAGCACCTACATCCAGTGGTTGTAAAGATCCAATGAGCTAATGCATCCAAAGAGCTCAGCACATTAGATGTACACCCTGAGCCTCCATGAGGGCCATTTTGTTTAAGCTCAATGGAAGCCAGACAGAGAGAAGAGTGAAGGATTCATCCCAGATAGCCATGTCTCCAACGTCCTTGCTCTGCGAGGGCTCAGAATGCATAGAGGGTGAGCCTGGAGCAAAAGGTGTCTCAAGGTGTCATGCTGAGATGAATTCAGATCTGTTCTATAAGGATCTCTTTTCTGATCCTCTCCTCCTGAGCATTCTGGGTCTTGTGGGACCTGAAAAAGAGATGGGGGTGGAGTAGCTGAGTTTGCTAGACATACGCCTTGGTGCTATGTTGCCAGGGAATGAAATTCAAGGTGGAATTAAAGATTTGCCTGGCCTTGGAAACAAAACTTTGTCTGCAGCGTTTCCTCTTACATTTAGCCATTTGAAAGAAATATACAACCAGGTATGGGGGAAAAAAGCAATTGCAGAGAAATCTCCAATAGAATGTAGCCTGAGGGAGAAGAGAAATAGAAGGGCAAGTGTGGAGTTGAGAGCAGAGAGCAAACCTCTCTTCATCCTGAAAAGGAGTAGGATGAAAAACGGTGAAATAAACTCTTGGATTTAAGCTCTAACCAGGGCCATAGATGAGGCGGGTGCCCTAGAACATTCTGGAGGGTCCCAGTGTTGAATCCCCTGCTGCTTCCAGAAGCAGGCAGGCAAGATGTGTGCTGAGGCCTCAGCCGGTGGGAAGACAGCCTAGGGCACTCAGCCCCAAAGTTTATTTAAGTGAAAAAACCCACCCAGAGACGAGAAGAAGTGTTACACCACTGTCAAGTTTTAGATGTCGCCATCAAGCAAAAAAAATTACATCCCGTCCTGACGAGCGACTAATCAAGGCATGGCAAACGGTCCTGCAATAAATTACTCCGGCACGAAATAAACCACACAAACAGACCGATGATAATAAATGTAAATTATTTCTCTGAAGAAATTTTCTTGGTATATGAGTAATACGAACCATCAGGAAGGCGTCTTCCTTAACATTAATTACAGAAAATGACAAGTGAGCTGATGACTGGGAAGGCTCATTATCTGAGAACATATTCACAGCTTTGCAATTTGCGCGAGATGTACTCCGGCTAAATTAATCTCCCTTCTTTGCATGAGCCTCTTCTAATTTTCATGTTATTAACAGGTTTGCAGTATCAGTCAGTGCTTGTCACTCTAATCAGGTTTCAGCATGTTCGCAAAAGCGAAGCGTCATTTATAAGGATAAGCCCTCATAATGGTGCTTGCTTTCATGTGGAGAATTCTACAAGGCTGCTTTTAATAAGGTACTTTAATCATCTCCTTTGCTCAACTTTTGGCCCCACTGTTCCTTTATGAAGAGTCATTAAAAGACTTTGAAGTTCATCAGGGAGGAAAAATTCATGACATTGTTCTGGTGAGGTTGGGGATTGTTCTGAGAGGAAGCCTGGAAGGAGTCAGGGGTGAGAGTGTCCTGTTGGCCTAGAGCCTGGTCGTGGGTGACTAGGGGCGTCCTGTGCTCATTGTGCTACACCATTCAACACCCTGTAGTGTTACTGCTGAGCCAAGACTCCTCTGGTCGAGTTCTGGGCAGGTGGTGAGAGGGGCTCAGGGGGTTGTTTAGAGAAAGCGCCAGCCTGGTCAGCACTCTGGACAGCTCCCAGCACGTGGCCTTCACTGAGAAAGACTGGGAGGGCTCTGAGGGTTTTAGATCTATTTTCATGGTCTACTTTGCTTTGGAAATTACTGACTCTTGGGAACCAGACTGATTTCTCTGAATCCAGAGAGTCATTGTCACTTTTTCATGAGTTTTTAGTTCAGAGGAGAACACTAAGTTTTCTATTCCAACTGGAGTATCCATAGGGTGCTTTGAACCTTAGTGGGCTTATAGACCAGATTAACTGGGGTGTGTGTGTGTGTGTGTGTGTGTGTGTGTGTGTGTGTGAGAGAGAGAGAGAGGGAAAGAGAGAGAGGCTGTGTGTGTGTGTGTGTGTGTGTGTGTGTGTGTGTGTGTGTACAATAGGTCTTTTTGCTGCATGGCTCACAGGGGCAAGATGGGGCTCATCCTGGAATCAAGGCTCAGGTACACCCCTTTTCCCTGTTAAATTCTTTCAGCAGCCCATGAAAATGTCCTTACATGTTTCCATCACCAGAGATGCACGACTATTAGTTTGCCTCCAGTGATCCTTGGTGGCCCCTGACAGGCTCACTGCTGTCGCAGAGACTCCTTCTTGATGGGGCAGCTCACCTCATAGTGGACAGAGTACTAGACGGAGAGGCAAAGACAAGTCCTAGTCCTACCTTAGTCACTTTCTCATTCTGTGACCTCGAGCGAGTCACAATTTTCTGGCACTATCCATATAACTTTTTAAGGTTTTCTCCAGCTTGGACTTTTGTGATGATATCTATTGAAGCCCCCTCCTTCCATCCTCTAGGCAATGGTAGAGATGGTTGCCCTGTGTCTCAAGGTGGCAACATGACCAGAGCTCACAAAAGAATAGTCTTCTTGTTCCCTTAAGTGTATTTCTCTCTCTGTAGGTGTGGGATGTTCATGGGGGTGGCAACAGTGTGGTGTCCTGGGCTCTGTGCTGGCTGGGGTGATGTCAGCAGAATCTTTTGCTCAGATGACAGTGGTCACTCTTCTTGGACACCTGCTCCCTGAGGCACAAGGTTGGGTCCCCAGAGCTATACTGATGCTACTTGGGCCCACCCTCTGGCCATAGCCGGTTGGACCACAGCTCAGCAGGTCAGAGTCTCCCCTCTGTGAATCTGGAATTGGACTAAGGGAAGGTCAGATTGTGGTGGAGGGTAACTGGATCTACAGTGTGGACGCTCAAGAACAGTGGGGCAGCCATCTTCTCCCATGCGGCCTGGAGAAGGAGCAAGGCTGGTATACAGGGAGGGAGAACGAAGAAGCAGAGACAGGAGGCAGAGAAAGCCCAGTTCCAGATCCTCCTGGACACCCTTGGGTTCTGTGAGATATCCCATCCTAAAACTCTATCTCCTTTTCCTACTTAAGCTCACATTTCAGTGTGTTTCTGTTAATTTTTGAAAATGCATTTTTTAAAAATTTATTTATTTATTTATTTTTGGCTGTGTTGGGTCTTCGTTTCTGTGCGAGGGCTTTCTCTAGTTGGGGCGAACGGGGGCCACTCTTCATCGCGGTGCGCGGGCCTCTCACTATCGCGGCCTCTCTTGTTGCGGAGCGCAGGCTCCAGACGCGCAGGCTCAGTAGTTGTGGCTCACGGACCCAGTCGTTCCGCGGCATGTGGGATCTTCCCAGACCAGGGCTCGAACCCGTGTCCCCTGCATTGGCAGGCAGACTCTCAACCACTGCGCCACCAGGGAAGCCCTGTTTCAGTTAATTTTAACCAAAAAGACCCAACCGGTACAGCTTCCTTGAATGTGGGAGTCACTTGCCTGAGCAAAACCTCAGAGCCAGCACCGAGCAGGGTGGAGCCGGTGACCTGACAAGGGAGGGCTGATGGCTGTCCAGGACCTTGGATCAGAACAGCGGACAAAGACCTCACTGGGTCTGAGAAGTTGAATGCTCAGTGCGTAGGGACTTGTTCCGGAGGATATGGTACGCAGCAGACAGAGCTGGCCCTAGGGGACAGGCAGCGAGAGGAAGGACCTTGAGCAGCTGATGAGTTTAGTTTAGGACCAGAAAGCTAATCTGCAGAAACATTGTTCTTTTCAGGCTCTTTGCCACCTGTACTTATTTCTTAGTCATTATGCCTCCAGGTCTCTTTAGAGATGCCTGGCTCAGCTCTGCTACGGGAACTAGAGGGAAGGGTGGGACTTCATGAGGCCAGAGCATTAAAGGAAGGACAACCCCAGTGATGATGGTAATGGACTTAGAGGACCTTGAGAACATAACTGGGGTATTTGTTTGGCGCCCGTCCCAACCAGGTGAGGTCATCTCCGTCTATGCCTGGGAGGGTTCTGTGCTTTAATGAATCCCCTTCTCCCAACTCAACCAACAGACTCAAGGCCAATAGGGTTCATTCAAATAAGCAGAAGGATGGGGTATCTGGGTCCAGCTTAGTAAGTAATAATGGGTCACCTCCAAGGTCACGTGGTAAAATTGCAATGCAATAAAATAAGTCCACTTGCAGTCGCTTCAGAGGTGGCAGCTGTGCCTTTAGATCAGGTGACCACTGTGGAGGGAGGAACCCTGGGAGTGCAGCATGAAACCATTCTGCAGCTAGAGTCCCCCTGGCTGAGCTGGGGCAGTGTGGGATTTGAGGATGGAGAGGACAGCAGGCTGGGGCCCCACAGTGGGGTGAGGCATTGCCCCCCTTCACCCTGCACTCCAGACCTGATTAGGACGTATAGAGGCCCTGAGGACCAGAAAGGGTGGAGGGAGGGTGCATATAAGATTTAAAATAAAAACAATACTAAAGTATAAGACTAGTGTAACAGGTCCAACCAAGCTCTGATTTTTCCCATGGTGGCTTGTTTATTTACTTTTATTAAAAATTCTTTTATTTTTTCCCCTCTTAGTTTAAAGTATCTCTCCTTTGCTGGACCACTAAGCTTGAACTTACTTCTCACCCACCCAGAGGCCTTCCTGGAGCATGGGGTCCCCTGTGGGTCTGGGGGTGGATAGGCAGGAGTGTGTCCTGCATGTGTGTGTCTGTGTCCACTTGTGCTCATGGACTCGTGTGTCTGTGTGTGCAGGAAACCAGCTGGGGCGGCCAGAGCCTGTGGAGGGACAATGGGCTCTCCCTAAAGTGGAATTCTCTGTTTGTCTGTCTGTGTCTTCTGGCGTTAGGGGAGGACTTGCAGGTGAGGGTTGGAGCACAGACAGGCAGCTGCAGTGGGGCAGCCAAGACAGATACTCAGCAACATGATCTGACCCAACAGACAAGCAGGCGGGGTCGTGATGGCAAGGCTTTCTCTACACCCCCTTCTGGGGACCCCTGTGCTATTCAGGCCAGGGTTCAGAGGGGCAGATCCTCTCAAAGGACTTGGCAAACCTAACTGGGAGGGGTCGGGCAGACGAGCAGGAATGACTTTCCAGTCTCCTCCCCAAGCCCCAGGACCCTTCGTTCACCTCTCCAGCCCCTGCTCAGCAGGTCACGTGTGGGAAAGAGATGTGAAACGTGTAGTTCCTAGGGGCTCCAAAACAAAGTGATAGAGGGCGACCAGCAGGCCAGACTGGGCAGTTCTGATCCCTGCAAAGTGGTCCCCTGTGGGAGAGTTTCTTCTAATGATGTTGCCAACACCCAGAGCACATTTAAGGCCTTGGGAAGCACCATCCCAGCGCTCAGACACATGGGACCACAGCATCATCTAGTTCACCCCCATTGTCCAACTTGCGGCCACTGAGGCCTGGCAGGAGCTGTGACTTGCCCTGGGCTGTGCACTGAGTTGGACACATTCTCATCTGGATTTCTGACCTCCCTGTTCTGTGAGTTTCTCCCTCCTTTGGCCTTATTTTCTGAATGGTGCAAATGCCTTCCTCTCCAGGCTATATTTATCTGAATTTTGCAAATAGTCGAGTGTCACTTGAAGCAGATTTGGGGATCAAGCTGGATATGGTACCCAGCCTCCAAGGTGGCTCCCAGTGACCTCTCTCTCTCTCCTGTTATTCACTGTGCTGTGTAGTGCCCACCCACATGACACCAGTCTGTGTGACCAATAGATGATGGTGGAAATGATGGTTTGTCACTTCTAGGAGTAAGTTCTGAAAGACTGTGGCTTCCGTCTAGGTGCCTCTCTCTCTCATCTCTCACGCTGGGAGAAGCCAGCTGCCATGTCACATGGACATTTAGGCAGCATACGGAGAGGCCCACGGGCAAGGAGCTACACGAGCGAAGCAACTACACGAGCGCCTCCAGCTGACCGCAGCCCCAGACGGCAGCCCGACCCTGAGCCACAAACACCCAGCTGTGCCGTGCCCGGATTCCTGACCCTCAGAAACGGAGGGATAATAAATGTTCATTGTTTTAAGTCACTAAGTTTTAGAGTCTCTTGATACACAAGAATAGATAACTAATATACTGTTTTGTTGTTTAATAAAATGAGGCTGGAAAGTTCCATTGGCCTCAGATTCCCCAGACTTTGGGGAAAGAAGGCAAAAGCTGAAATGATTCAGAAATGCCACAGATTGAAGGACAAGGTTTGCCCAGTTCTGGTCAAGAGGATTTGTGGGGTCAGACCTTAAGTTTTGTGCTGGGCTGGATCAGGACACACAGAGATGACAAGTTCTTACCATCTATTGGCAAAATAGACAGGAAAACAAATGCATTGTCTTCAGCATGGAAAAATCGTCGCTCTGGATGGTCAAGGAAGGAAACTGGTGCCCGTCCAGTGACCTCCATCCTCTGCATGTCCATCGCCTTATTTACTTTCCCCAGCCCTATGGAGTGACCTTTACTATCCTCACCTGCTCAGGAGTTTGAACTCTATCCCACAGGCATGAGGGACCCCTGGAAGTGTATTGAGCTGGGTTTTGGAAAGATGACTCCAGCCATCTGGGTAGAGGATGGGCCAGAGGGAAATGGCAGGAGGTGGGGACTCTTTTGACCCAGGAGAATAGCCCTGAGCCCCGAGCTGAGGCAGGGCCATGGGGATGGTGAGGGGTGAAGCTAGGAAGGCAGCAGGGATGGAGCAGCGGCCAGTCTGGGCATGGGGGTGGGGGAGAGGGAAGACTCCAGGATGTCTCACAGTTCCCTGATGTGGGGATGGGGGACACAATGGCAGTGTTTTTCACCAAGCTGGGATGCCCCCCAAAGGAGTTCTATTGAAATTGAATTTCAGGTGCCTATGGGATATCCAGGTGGCAATGTCCTGGTGATCAGAGGAAAAATCTGGGCTAGGCCTTCAACTTGTGAATGTTAAAAATAAAGAGAGAGGTCGCAGGAGTGGATACGATTGCCCAGAATGTATGTGATGTCAGCAGAGAAGCGAGCCAGGCCTGGAAGAACTCTTACATTAAAGAGATGGGCAGAAATGGAGACTGAGAAGCATCAGCCAGGGGCAGTTACTTGCGGCACCGTGGAGGCCAGGCGTGAAGGAAGCTTCAAATGGACAAGATGCTGGGGAGAAATCCAGTGTGGGTGGGAGGGATGGAGCCCTGCTGGATGGGCACGTCCAGCAGGCTGACTCAGCAACAGCTCCAGGCCCACGGGTTACCTCCCAAACCCATCACAGGACGGCAAGTCAGCTCATCTAGGGGACGAGAGCACTGTCCACACAGGGACCACTCGGAGTTGGGAGGAAGTTACAGACAAGGTCCTAATAACCAAAGCTGAGTAACAGTGGAGTGGGCTCTCTGCTGAGTAATGAGTGTCCCATTGCTGGGGGCATGCAAGAAGAAGAAGTTGCACAGCTAAATGTCAGAATTCCGGGCAGTGGGTAGGAAATGGATTCGACATCCACCAATGTCCCTTCTGGCTCCGAGCTCTAGAGCATGATAGGAAGGAAGCCACGAGCCAGCACAAAGAACAGGAAATCCTTAGACCTCTGCTAGGAGCACACAGAGCTTCCCAGACAGGACTTAAGGAGGGAAGGAGCAGGGTCATGCCCACCTTGGTGAGGCGTAAGGTGCCTCGCACACTCTCCCCTATTCCCTTGCCCTTTCCGTCAGTGTTCAGTGGAATCAGTCCCCAGCACATGTCTTGGGAAACCTGGGAAAAAGGAAGAGCAAATCAGAGCTCTGGTCAATTCTTGTTCATGCCTGAGCACGGTGATCCAGTCCATGCCTGGGCACTGGAGTTTCAGGCTCCCCGATGAGGCGGTGGAGTGTATATGTGCCCGATGGGTATGGGTCTATGGGGGGCTCCACCTAGCTGCCTTTCTCAGACCGCTTCTATCCCCGTGATGGGAGGAAGCACCACCGTTCCTAATATCCAGGTGTGCTTGCAATAGTGGGGGCTTCACTGCCCCAGACCCAGAGCCTCCCTCTCCGCAGGGGCCAGCACAGGCCCCCTTGGGTTTCCTAAATGGTGCGGAGACCCTCTCCTGCAGGGCAGGGCGGGACACCCTGCCGTGGGAGCCCTCACAACTGCCTTCCCCCTCTTCCACGGCGAAGTTCGCCTGCAACAATGTCAGCGTGCTTTTCAGGCTGACAGAAATCCCACCGATAATTGGGAAGAATGGAAAATGAAAACATTAAAATTTGCCGTGTCATAGGTGCACTTTTCTGATTGCCTGATACCCACCGTCCACTGACAGATGCTGTGTTATTAACACTTGATTAAAAATCACTTCAGGTTTGAACCAGCCCATCGAGAAGGGAACGTCTTGACAAGACTTGTGGTTTGTGATTGACAATTAGTAATATTCGGTGTGTCACAACATAGATAGTGTGACTTATTGGTGCTGGTGTAATGCAACACATTTCATCTGAGCCTCTCAAATTGGTACATAGGAATAAGAAAGAAAGGATGGAGTCCCATTCAGCTGACTTTGATTACCAACAAAGGAGAGATTGTACATACCTGTTTCCGCGTGCCCTACCTGGATTTCTATCAATCAGCCAGACAGCTGAGATCCCCTCTTCTCTTTGGGAAGGGGAACCTCAACAGCGCTGGATCTCATTATGCAACCTTCCACTTCTCTATCAGCAGCCAAATCCTTTCTGTCTGGAAATGTGAAAGCTTTTCACTCTAACGCGGCCCCCGCACCTCCAAATTACCAGCCTGCTCCTCTTAAAACAAAAGGCTTCTCAGTTTTTAAAAATAAAATGATCATAACTTGATTGACGTGCTACATCCTTTTTCTTCAGCTATTTTTCTAACTCGGTGTCAGCGGGAGTTGGATTCAGGGGCCAATTTTTTTTTTGTCTCAGTTCTAATTCAATCCCTTTTAAGTGCTTTTAAGAACAGTGCAATTCAAGGTCTTTCCTTTTTTGGGTCTGACCTGGATATCATTTTTAGTTTCCTTCTCTGCTAAGATTATCCAGGCAGAGAATGGTTGTTTGCATTACTGAAAGGTGAGGAATTTAATGCGATTAACCTCTGCAAACTTTGGGAGAAATAGCCTCAGGTGTGATTTAAATGTCTTGCAGAACTGTGTACCTTGTAATAGAGAAGTGAACAATAGTGCAGTGATCACGCGATCTCACCACCCTGAGTGAACTGCCTTCTCAGAACTTATCGCCATCTAAAAAACTCTCTTCTTTCATGTGTTCACTTATCTTTTGACTGCCTGCTCCCACCCTGTCGCCCAGATCCCCCCCCCAAAACCTGTGAGAATGGAGACCACGTCTCTTTTGTTCACTGCTGTATCCCCAGTGCTAGAACTCTCTGGCATGAAGTAAGCTCTTTACAAACATTTGTGGAATGAATGAATGAATTATTTAATAATGGGGTCGTGGGGCAGTCTGGAGCTCAGAACCTAGGACTGGCTTCCATATAAGGAATGTTCTCTTGGGGAGGCAAGCAGTCAGCTCTTGGGGTGCAAAGGGGCTCACATTTCTTTCCTCACCCTGTCACCCCGACCTGAGCGGCTTGTCTCCTCCAGCTCTGGTTTCCGGTCCCCCCAGGGAAAGTCTCCAGGGGTCAGGCTTCCTCAGGGCAAGAGAAGCAGCTTTTCTGTAGGGGTGAGTGGGGCCAGGCCCTGCCAGAAGGGACACAAAAAAGGTGTCATGACTGGCTGGGAGGGAGGCTGTCGCTCTGCTCCCACAGGACACCCCTGGCTAATCCAGCCTTTGCTTGGTGCAGGCTGAACCTGTATATCTCTTCATTTACTCACTCATTCAGCCCATCAGCGAATGTGTCCTGAATCTCTAACAGCTGTATGAAACGGCTTGCAGGCACTGGGCTAGGAGCTTGTCACCCCCATTCTCTCCCTGGTCCCTCTGCCCTCAGGCCTGGACACAGCCTTATCTTTTCTGACTGGACAGTTGGGGCCTCTCTTGGGCCTGCTTTCAGGCACTCGTCCCCAGCTCCACCCACTGTCAGTCACCAAAGTCAGGACACCCCAACTGAGTCCTCGGGTCCACCCCATCCAGCTTTGCCTCACTCTGGGTACCCCATTCCCCAAAGAGGAATCAGATCAGGGCATCTCCTGGAGCCTATAAGGAAAAAGGCTTACCATCCTGAGTTAGAATTACAGAGGGATCTGTCTCCCCAATGCTTTGGGCCCTCCTGGGGTGCAGGGGCCATGCCAGAGCCATATCTGTGTTCTCAGCCCCCAGAACAAGGATGCAGAGGAAGTGGGTGGTACAAGGGTTAGGCACTGGCTCCTGGGAATGCCAAGCTCAAATTGATGCTTCATCATTCACTAGTCGGGCGCCCTTGGACAAGTGACTTAACCTTTCCAAGTTTTGGTTTTCTCATCTGCAAAACGGAGAGAATGATGGAAGCCACTGCAGAGGTCCTAAGGTAGGGGCTCTTAACCCTTTATATGCCATGGACACCTTTAGCAGTCTGGGGAAGCCTGTGGGTCCCTTCCCAGGACAATTGTTTTTAAATGCATGAAATCATATATACAGAATTACAAAAGAAAACGATTTATTAAAATATAATTATGAAAATATAAAAATGTGTGGTATAGCAATATGCATGCTTCTTTATTAACACATTAAATAGCAGGTTCTAGTGGCAGGTCTAATTACTGTCCCGATTTCAAGGCAGTGATACGTGTAAAGGATATTCTGAGAAATTGGCAGCAACTGTGATGTGATATGAAAACATCTGTGATTTCCGCCAGTGACAAAGTCATGAGTATTGGTAACGCTACATTCCTAATGGAAGAAAAGGCTAGATTTCAGCTACAGGGGAGTCAATATCCCACCCAGGTTGAGGAGTCCTGTTTTGAAGGAAGCACCAGGAATGGCAACCAGAGCAGCAGCGACAAGGACAGAAGTGAGGGGGCTGGGGGGTGGGGGGTTGGAGGTCAGTATCAAACCCAGGTAGGGCTAATTCCAAAGCCCATGCGTTTTAGTTCTTTGGTGATATTTAAAATGTTATTTTATAATTTAGCAGACTTTAAAGGGCGTCTCACTATTTAATCTTTAAAAAAATCATTTACGAAGTGGAATATTTTCCCGTGCTCTGATTTGCTAATGGTTTTGCCTTCTGGGTGAGTGACCTATTCAGATTCTTGGACTTGGTGCATGTCCTTCAGGAAATCTATTAGCATTTGATGTTTTTCTTATAGTTTGTCCTGACTCTTTATATCATACATATATTTACTGCTTTCTGAGCAGTGACTGTGATTTTGGCAACTTCGTTTGGAAATTCCTCTCCATTTGCCAAACATACACAAATACTTCAGCGATTATGGCTGAATCATTTGCTTCTTTTGTAATAATATTTATTACTATTAAGATTCATTACAAAATAAACCAATGTCCACATCATTAGATGGCAAAGGAGGGCTTCTTGGGACAGTCATTCTCAAACCTGGCTGGCCAACAGATCCAGTGAAGGTCTTGCAAAGAGCACAGGCTCTGGGCTGCCTGATTCCTCAGTGTGATGGGGCCTGGGCCTCTGCATTGTATAAAGCCCCTCTGCTCGTGCTGAAGACACACCAGTTTGTGGAGCAGCTTGGGGGGATCACTGCTTTATAACACCATTTGTCTGAACAATGGGAAGTTCCAGGTGCAGAAATAAAGCATTGGAACAAAATTAGACTTCTGAGCAAGCTCTCAAGTTTCAAATTCTGGCTCTGCCATTTATAAGTAGAGTGTTCTTGGACAAATTACTTTCTCTCTCTGAGCATCAGTTTTCTCATCTGTAAAATGGATACCAAAGTTTCTAACTCACAGCGTTGTGCTGAAGATAAATGAGATCATGTACATAATATACTAAATAGTGTCTGGTCCATGGTGAGAGCCAAGTAAATGTTAGCTGCTACTGTTGCCACTATGACTACTACCAAAATTGCCCTTTGATATGATAAATATTCAGGTAGCATTTGCTCAAAGGATCCTGGGCCTTGCGTGCCTGTAATGACCACATTCTTTAATAGGGAAAGTTGCCACGAGGTCATCAAACTCTTATAACACAAGAGACTTGGGCCTGATTCTGGAGCAGGTGGGACCAGGTTGAAGTCATAGAGCAGGTTGGGCTCCTGGCATTCACAATGCAATGCCCAGCATGGTCTGGTGAACTCTGGGGAGTCCAGGCTGGCAAGGCATTAATCCTCAAGGGCCTGTCTACTGGGTAAGTGTGTGGGGCACCGCAGAGGGGAGCAATACGGCAGAGTAGAAGGAGCACAGGTTTGAACCCCAGATCTGCCACTTAATAGCTGTGTGATCTCAGAAAGCCCTTTAACCTCTCTGGTTAATCATATATACCCTTCAGGAATTAAAAAAATAAAGACATTATGGAAGGCTTGACCAAGGGGCTGGACACATCCGGGAGCTGTGGCTTTGATTAATATGGTGGCCGCAACTTGGGCCCGTGGGGAGTCCATTAGAGTTGAGAGGAGACCCTTGGGAGAACTGGGATAGAGCGCCACCGGATGGAGGAGAAGGATGAATGGGAGGGTGTCAGGGCCTTCCACAAGGGCTTGGGCTTCAGGGCCGGTTCTAGTCCCAGCCGGGGTGAGGCTGTGGCTCAGTAGCCAGGCTGTGACCAGCTCCCCCAGGCCTATTCACATACCAGGCTGAAGCCCCATCTAATGCCAACATGACAAACAGTATTCACTGTCAATGTGACTTGGGGCTAGAAATCCAAAGGAAGCAACTCAAATGTATATAAACAAATAACCATGTGCTAAAGTGGCCAGAGACAAGATCTATTTACCCCAATCAGTGCTCTCCTGTGTTCCAGCCACAGTCTGCCAAGAAACTGTAATGAAAAAAAGAGATGCCATTCCCAGAAGCAATGGAAAAATACTTAGGAATAAACTTAATGAGAAATGCGTGTGACCTATATAAAGAAAACTACAAAATTTTATTGGTGAAATAAAAGAAGACCAGAATAAATGGAGACGCATACTATGTTTCTGCATGGGAAGACCGAATATTGTAAAAATGTCAAACCACCTCCATGTTAATTTGCAGATTTAATGCAATACCAAACAATCCTGCAAAAGGAACTTGATAAAATGATTCTAAAATTCATCTGGAAAAAACATTGGTCAGAATATCAAAGAATATTCTGAAAAAGGAGAACACGGATGTAGAGCCTTACTGAATATTAAAACATATAAAGTAGAAATAATTAGAACAGTGAGAATATTGATGGAAAAAAAGAAGCAGATTTTAATGGATTAGAACACGTGGAAACAGATAAGATCACATGTAAAAAATAACTATGATAAAGAAATCACTCCAAAACAATGAGTGGGTGATGAATTATTTAGTAAATGCTGCTGAAAAAACTGATTAGCAACTTGAAAAAATAGCTTATAATTTAGATATACCTTATACAACTCTATCTGCATAAAAAATTAAATTCAGAAAAACACCAAATACTGAAAAAATCTAGCAGAGAATGGATTTGGGGACTTATTAGATCTTGGGAATACTAATTTTAAAGAGACCACATAATAAATGATATAAAATGTAAGATACACACATACAATAAAAATTATGTATAGATATGATGACTAAGTAAAATATTTGCATGGGAGCAAGAACCATGAGGGTAATAACACGCTCAGGGAGATGTTTTTCCTTTTTGTTTTAATAATATTTTTTTCAGCAAATAAAAATCGAGTAAAACATCCATAAATTGTTTTTAGATGATTAAATATTGTAAAATCTTAAATATGTATGAACACATAATCCCTTTATCTACTATTGCTCCTCTGATTTTTATATAAAGAGTTTAGAAAACCATTCAAGACAATGTAATCTCCTAGGTATGATCTCTTATGAGGAGCTGCTGATAAATGTTCTCACTAATTCTTTAAGTTCTATGAGTTCCCGCTTTATTTCAATTTGGTATCCCTCAGGCTGGAGTCAAGGGCTATGTCAACTCACCCTAAATTTAAAAACAGTTTTTTGTTTTTGTTTTTTAAAGTGAATTCTTTCCATTGGTTTTGCTGGCACGATTGTATTTTTTTTTTAATTTATTTTATTTATTTATTTATTTTGGCTGCGTTGGGTCTTCTTATTTATTTATTTATTTTGCTGTGCGGGTTTTCTCTAGTTGCGTCGAGCGGGGGCTACTCTTCGTTGTGGTGCACGGGCTTCTCATTGTGGTGGCTTCTCTTGTTGCGGAGCACGGTCTCTAGGCGCGTGGGCTTCAGTAGTTGTGGCACGCAGGCTCAGTAGTTGTGGTGCACGGGCTTAGTTGCTCGCGGCATGTGGGATCTTCCCAGACCAGGGTTTGAACCCATGTCCCCTGCATTGGCAGGTGGATTCTTAACCACTACACCACCAGGGAAGCCCCCCAAATAATTTTTTTTTTAATTGAGTAAAACTTCTAGAAAAGTGCACAGTCTTAAGTGTACAATGAGCACTCATGTCACCACCCATAAAGATGAAGAGCATCTCTGGCACCCAGAAGTTTCCCTCTGGCTTGTACCCCACCTTTCCTGGTTTCCACATAAATTAGGTTCATCTTGCCTGTTCTTGAACTTTGCATAAATGGAATCATACACACCCTGTACTCTTTTGCGTCTGGCTTCTATGGCATTACATTGTCTGTGAGCTTGATCCATAGGGCAGTGTGTACTGGTAGTTCATTTTTCATGGCTGTGTACTATTCCACTGTGTGCCGATACCACATTTTGTTCATGTTACTGGTCCAAGGGTATGGGGTAATGGAGAGAGTCTTTCATCACCATCTTAGACAACCCCCTCCAAAACCACAGTGACTTTCCACTCCTCCCTGATAAAGGAAGGAGAGAGGGCCCATCATCAGGAGAACTTGTGACTTCTTACCTCTGCCCTTTGTCTTGCAGACCTCTCCCAAGACATTAAATATCGTGTGGCATTTAATGATCTTCAGCATCCAGGCTTTAGCAGACATGTGGCACCCACCAGGCCAAAGCTCAGAACTCCAGAATGCCCCAGTTCTTCCCCCCTTAGCCCTAGAGCCTGGTTTGGGAGGGGGGGCTGTAACTGGTCCGGGGTCTGGGGGCACACTGGGCTAACAGATGAAGGAAGGGAAGCCACAATGCAGGTGTGTGGCCAGGCAAAGCCCTCCCCCCCACCCCCCAAAGCTCCCTCACAGTGAAGGTGGAGGGAAGGGTGGCAGACAGGAGCCTTCCCAGCCCTCCCAGGGCTTACGAATATCATCGGTCAGCACAGCGCGGCTGGGTACTTACAGGTGCCCATGAGTGTCACAAAGAAGGGCTGTGTCAAACTGGTGTCTGCGGTGAGGTGGACCCCCTGGGGAAGGCACTTGGAGCCGAGACCTGAGGCGGGCTGGGAGCTGGTCAGGAGAAGGAGCAGCGGGGCGAGGTGGGATGGAGGGAAGAAGAAGGTTCCAGGCAAGGTCCTGGAGTTCGTGTAGGGCAGGCTCTGGGCACCGGGAGAAGGGGGAGCCGTGGGAGGTGGGGCAGGGGCAGGACGAAGTCAGACTTGTGCTTCGGAAGGACCGTTCTCGTTGGTGAATAATGGATTGGACAAAGTTAAATGCAGGGAGGTCATTTACTCATCTGTAAAATGGGGTAATAACGCCGACCTCACGGAGGCGGAACAAAGGTGTTAGCGCTTTGCTCCTGTTCAGGTGGTGGTATTCCTGATTGAAGGGTGGGGGGAAGCGGGGAGGCGGGGCCAGCAGATCCCGGGCCGCCCTGTAGGCACCGCACACGTGCTCTGATTAAATGAGTGACTAGTGGTCATTTCCACCTCCACGTTCAGTCTTTTCAGGGGATTGGCAAGGCCAGGTAAATCACACAAGGCATAATAATACCTCCCTCATGGCGTTGTTGATCATTTGGAGACAGACCAGTTCATAAAGTAAATATCCCCGTGTAAATCCTTAGTAAACAGTAGCTGCTGTGGTTTCGGACGATGAAATGGCTGTGAAGGAGGTGTAGGAGGGATGGTGAGGCCGTGACTCCTCCTTCCGGGCACCAAGCATCCTCATATCCCATCCCATCGCGAGACTGTAGGCCCCACCCCCACCCCCACCCACCCTGACTCCGCCCTCTCTCCGTCTCCACGTCCCCACCCTGCTCTGATCTCGCTGCTTCTCACCTGGATCCTGCTTGAGGAATCACAGCTGCCAGGGTCGTGCTGCTTCCACGCTTGGCCCCGACTAGTTCTCCACTCTACAGTCAGAAGGAGCTTTGACAAGTAAACCAGAGCCCATCACTCTTGCCTCAGGGCTCCCTGATGGCTTTCCATTGAGATTAGAATAAAACCCCAACTCCTTCACTCCTGGGCGGGCAGTGGGGCATCACCGGCCTGTCAGTATCATCTCTTACCTTGCTCCCAGCCACTCTGCTCCACGCGTGTTGGTTCTCCTGCCCCAGGTCCCGTCCTGTCTCAGGGCCTTTGCACTTTCTGTTCAGGCTCCTGGAAAGTTCTGTCCCCATATCTTTATAGGGTTGGTTTAGCTCTTTTAGTTAAAATGCCTTTTTTTCTCCCAACAAAGACCTACCCTGACCAACCAATCTAAAGTAACAACTCCTTATTGATTCCCTAGATTTATTTCTTGTAGCACTTATCACCCTCTGGAAATTTTTTATTCATTTATTTATTTTCTTGCCTAATGGGTGTCGAAATCCAGTTCAAGCTCCATGAGCAGAGGTACTTATCTCCCCAGCAACAGGATAATGTCCAGCACATCGCATGTATTCAGTATGTAAAATATAAGGAATGAATGAATGGAAAGTGATGGACAGAGTGGTGGTGGTGATGGCAGCAGAGAGACATGGTGGAGGTGACGATGATGCTGAGAAGAAGTGGGGAGGGGGGAATTAGTGAGGATGATCCTGGTCACTCAGATGTCCTTGTCTGTGGCTAGCTGGTGCCCTTTGCATCTCAAGGGCACATTCTGAGAAGAGATTTGGGGCTCACTGCTCTCGGGACTATCTCTGAACATCCCCCAGTCTACAGAACATCCCAGAGCCCCAGCCATGAAGCCCAGCTTTCCTCCCTGTTTAATATTCTGCTTAAACTTTACACACCCTGTTTAAACATTTCAGTACCTTTGCATCGATTCTGCTCCTCACCGAAAATAAAAATATTTTGGTACTGCAAATAAAAAGCAAATATTTGACACCACTTCGCATTTTGCAGTGCATTAATTAGCAATTTGCTGGATAAATAGTGCTATGTAAATCAACGATCACTTCCCAATAATTAAAAGCCAAGTCAGCTGTTATTGGAAAACCCACCGGTATATGCTCCAACTCTGGGAAATGTTGCCCCTTGCAGCTGTGGCCGGAGCAGAATAGCCCAAAGAGTGTGTAGGTGGTCCTGGTCTGGACACCCCCTGAATTCCAGATATGGTTGCAGGGAGAAAGGGAAGGGGCTGGAGGCGCTGGCAGTGCTGGAGGTCTGGGGTGGCTTGCTGAGCCTCTCAGGGCCCCACAGGAGATTGGGGCTAATGTGAGAAACAGATTTGGCCAAACTTTTGTGATTAGAATGAGTTGGTCTAGAGCAGTGGTTCCATGCATGGACTTGGGAATCCAACAGATGCAGGGGAAAGCCCCGGATCAGCCACTTGCCGTCTGTGTGACCCCAGACAAGGCACTTCTCCTCTCTGAGTCTCAGGTCTTTCATCTGTAAAATGGGTATAATAAAAGTCCTATTTCACAGGACTGAGAATAAGTGGTTGGAATGTATGTGCTTAGCCCATGGTGTGCACTCAACAAATCCTGGTGGTTGATTGTTATTTGCTGTTTTTCTTCTGGGTGATTTGCTCTGGGTCTAATCTCCCTATGCCCCTGTGCCTCTTACCTTTATGCTTTTTCCCAGTGCTGCCTACACAAAGAAGGTAGTGAGTTAAGTCTTTGCCCATCACCTCTTTGCTTAGCCTCTCTCCAAAATATCTTCCTGGTCTGTGAAGCAAAATCCTAATGACTGACTGGGAGTCCTCTCTAGTCCTTGGCTTGGCTGGGATGGAAGGAAGGAGGGCAGGGATGGCCCAGCTGGTGGAGTACTATAGGGCCAGGGCGGCAGGAGGGTGACTTTCTCCCCTAAGCTGTGTGGTCTCAAACCTGAGGAGTGGGACTTCCCTGGTGGCGCAGTGGTTAAGACTCCATGCTCCCAATGCAGGGGGCCTGGGTTTGATCCCTGGTCAGGGAACTAGATCCCACGTGCATGCTACAACTAAGAGTTCGCATGCCACAACTGAGGAGCCCGCAAGCCACAACTAAGGAGCCCGCCTGCCGCAACTAAGACCCAGTGCAACCAAATAAATAAATAAATAAATAAGATATTAAAAAAAAAAACCAAACCTGAGGAGCCCATGGCACAAGGTAGATGAGAAGCCACGTCCTGTGGCTCAGAGAGATTGTAATCAGATGGCGAACCGAGACTTGTTGTTTAACTGCTTCCTCCCCTCCTCCCATTCCTTTTGAAATTACTATATAGGGATGTAAAAATAGGGGAGCACAGAGAACAGGTACCACCGGGCACACAAAGGAGAGTGACACTGATGCATTAGAAACGGGAAGAATTTCTACCAATACTGGAGGAACCTGCCTGGGGAAAGGGCTCTCACACATTTGTGGGACACACTGTGTGAGAAGGAGAAGTCCTCTCAGGAGTTATTAGAGTTTCCAGTGATGGTGCACCTACTGTGTGCCAGATCCTGGGCCGAGAAAGTCACAGACATAGTGAATCCTCATCAGAGCACAGGGGTGAGGTGCTGTCAGTGACCTCATTTTGTACAAGAGGGAACTGAGGCCCAGAGAGTCTGTCCCTTGTTCCTAGTTGCACAGCTAATAAGTGGCCGAACTGGGACTTGAAGCCATGCCCATCTAACTCCTGAGCCCATGGTCTTAACTCCCAGGCTAGGTGGCCTCCCTACATGTAAGGGATCCCTATCAGAACCCCATAACTCACCTAAGCACAGGGAGGCAGAGCCTGAAGATGAGGCGGCTGGGGGCAGTAGGTGGGAGCAGTTTCTGTGAGTGCCTCGTGCAGCGAACCAAGGTGCTAGCTTGCAGCTTTCCCCGGAGGCCGGCTGGGAAGAGTGAGTTGCAACCACAGCTGGGTCCTGGTGTGGCCGGCCATGCCCGATAGAGACGGAGGGCAGCTCCCAAGCAACTTGGAGCTGCATCCCCAGCTTCCGAACTGAGGCTCACTGGCAGAGCACAGATGTTCCCATGATGTGTGCGCGTTAGTATCTTACCTTTCTTACTCCCCTCAGAGAATGAAACCCTGACATAGCACACTAAACCTTCAGCAAACCCAAATGTTTCCTTATCTGGGACGGGAGGATTAGAACAGGGTTTCTTTCTCACAGTGAGAAATGCTCACTGTGAGGATGACCAAAGGAAGACCACCGGCCATGTGAAAAGACAGCCATTCACAAGGAAAGAATCAATGTAGATGTTTCCCTCTGAGATAAACTTCCTGCCAGAATCAGCAGAAGTCTTTAGAAAATCTCCAATTTGTATGCCCAAGGAGATTCAAAGGGACATTGTATATCTGAAAAAAGTATACTCTGAGACTAGAAAAGATTGTTTTCAGCTAAAAAGTGCAATTGCTGCATTTATAAAGGCAATGGAGGAAGGAAATAGCAGATTGAACACTGCAGTAAAACAGAACCCATGGTTTAAAAGATGGGCCTCAAAAAAAATCTTTCCATAATTCAGAATAAAGGAATAAAGGAATGGACATGATTAGTGAAAAGACACCTTGAAGAAAGACCCTACAAATAGAATAAAATGAGAAATAATCAAAGGAATAATAAAACAAACCTGCTCTTTGAACATTAGGTAAAGCTGATGAAAAGCGACCTATAACCAGGTGAAATAATCGAATTTCAAGGATTAAAGGGGAAAAATCCTATAAATATACAGGCAGGAGAAAAATGTGGCCAACTGTATTAGTTGTAGAATAGATTTGGCAATGTGTACAGAGTGCCAAAGTAACAATGGCAGAACAGTATGAAATATTTCCATTTCGGTACAAAAGTACGTGATTCAAGCTTTGCATGGGGACTGCTCTATGAGGTTTCCCAGTGCTCTGAAGTAGTAGAACATAGACTTCTGTCTTGTTGCTCTGCCATTCTTAGGGTGTTAACTTCATCTGCAAGGATCCTTGTTACAAGCAGCAGAATCAAGTAATAATAATAAAAGCGGGGCACACTTCCCCTCCCCCTTTTAAAATCACCACCCAGAGGTTCTGCACATAATACTATTCCCATCCCATTGGCCAGAACTTAGTCACATGACTACTCCTAGCTGCAAGCGTGGCTGGGAAATGTAGTTTTTATTCTGAGAAGCTATGTGCCTGGCTAAATATTAGGGTTTTGTTATTACCGAAAAGAAGAGAATGGTTATTGGAGAACTCTTACCCCAGTGCACTAAAACTGGAAATTAAAGATAAAATGAGAAAAAAAAATACCAAACTCAATAATTCTCTACCACCTAGAAATTTTTAAAATTCCCTATTAACTAGCACTTGGGTCAAAGAGGGTATAAGCAGAAACTGCAGAAAACCTAGAAAATAAAGAAAATAAACTACATAACACAGTCTGTGGGAAATGGTTATAGTAATACTCAGAGGAAAAGCCTTGAATATTGATATCAATAAACAAGAAAGATGAAAATGAGAAAATTAAACATCCGATCTAAGAAGTTAGGAAAAGAGCAGGAAACTTAGAAAGATAAAAGGAGAAATTATGAGTTAACAAGCAGAAAAATAGAAGTCATTTTATGAGGAAACCAGTAAAATAGATAAACCACAAGATAACCTAATTAAGATAAAGGGCAAGAAAGCCTAAATACACAAAAGAAGAAATGATAAAGGAAAAATAACCACAGAGAGAGAGGAAAGTAAAGAATCATGAAACTGCTTTGTTCAACTTTATGTAAATACATTTAAAAACCTGGATGAATTTGATAATTTTTTTCCAAAATATAAATGACCAAACCCAATTCAGGAAGAGATAGAAAATCTAAACATTTTCATATAGAAATTGTTAAAGTAGATAAGGAGTTATCTCCTTAAAAAGTACCAGGCCCAGATGGTCTTGCAGAGAAATTCTTCCAAACCTCTAATGAGCAGATAAGTCCAATATTATTTAGACTGTTTCAGACTTTTTTAAACGGGGATTTTTTCCAATTATTTTAATAAAGCAAGTAGAACATTAATACCCAAATGTAAGAAAGATCTCACACGAAAAAGAGAACCATAGTCACTTATGAAAAGCTGTGCAAAAAATCATAAATAAATCTTAAGTAAACCAAATCTAACAGCACATTGCATAATGACCAAATGGGGTTTATTTCATGAATCTACAGATTGTTCAATATTAGGAAATATACGAATATAGTTCATCATAGCAATAGATCTAAGGAGAAAACTTATATTAACTTCTTCATAGACACCAAAAGGCATTTGAAAAGACTCAGCATTCATTTTTGATAGAAATACTTCATGAAAAAGGGATGGGTAGATTCTTCCTTAACCTGATAAAGAACATCTGTCTTGGCACAAAAGTCAACATCATGCTTAATGAGGAAACACTAAAATATCCCCGCTAAAATCAGGAGCAAGACAAAATTATCTGCTATCATACTGTTATTAAATGTTGAGCTAAAGGTACCAGCCAATAGAAACAAATTAAAGGGATTTAAAAAAATGGGAAATGGAAGTCAAACACTATTTGCAGATAATATGTTTGTCTATCCAGAAAACACAAGGGAATCAAATTTAAAGCTACTATAAACAGCAGGAGAATTCAACAAGGTAGGGGGGTGCAAATTGATATGTGGAAGTTAACTGTTTTTATATATAAAAACAACAAGTTAGAAGATATAATGGAAAAAAAGCCCTCATTTATAATAGCAGAAAAAAATTCAGCAATAAGTTTATAAAGAAATTTATACAACCTGTGAGAAAAAACTTAAAACACTTCTGAGGGACCTAAAGAAGACTTGAACCAGTGGAAAAAATAGTGTTCTTGGATAGGAAGACAGAGCATCATAAAAAAAGTAATTTCTCCCCAAGTTAATTTTTTTTTTTAATTTATAAATTTATTTATTTTTAGTTGTGTTGGGTCTTCGTTGCTGCGCACAGGCTTTCTCTAGTTGCGGCGAGCGGGGGCTACTCTTCGTTGCGGTGCGCGGGCTTCTCATTGCGGTGGCTTCTCTTTGTTGCGGAGCGTGGGCTCTAGGTGCACAGGCTTCAGTAGTTGTGGCATGTGGGCCCAGTAGTTGTGGCTTGCGGGCTCTAGAGCGCAGGCTCAGTAGTTGTGGCGCACGGGCTTAGTTGCTCCGCGGCATGTGGGATCTTCCCGGACCAGGGCTTGAACCCGTGTCCCCTGCATTGGCAGGCAGATTCTTATCCACTGCGCCACCAGGGAAGCCCTCCCCAAGTTAATTTATAAATTTAAGGCAAGCCTAATTAAAATGTCAATGTGGTTTAAAAAAGAAAAACTAGACAAGCTGATTTTAAAATTTACATGAAAAACAAAAGTAAGAATAATGAGAGGGTACTAACCCTATAGCAGTTAAAGTCCCCCACAACTAAAACAAAGCTATTCTGGTACCTGAAGAGATAGGCAGGACAATAGATGAGAAAACAAACTCTAGAATACAGTACATTAGTACAAGTTAAAGGAGCCATCTCCAGTAGAGGTGTGTGACGTTAAACTGATAAACACAGCCCTAGTAGGAGACTTCATCAAACTGCTCTCAGTATTTTACTTCTCAAATTGACAGGAAAAAAAAAAAGCCCAGAAAAGAACAAGCATGGGCAAGGATGTGATAAAATTGGAACCCTTGTGCCCCGTTGGTTAGGAATGTAAAATAGTGCAGCCATTATGTAAAACAGTACGGCAGTTCCTCAAAAAATTAAAAACAGAATTACCATATGATCCAGCAATCCCACTTCTGGGTATATATCCAAAAGAATTGAAAACAGAATCTTGAAGAGATATTTGCACCCTTGTTCATAACAACATTATTGACAATAGCCAAGAGGTGGAAGCAACCTAAATGTCTATTGACAGATGAGTGATAAACAAAGTGTGGCAAATACATACAGTGGAATACTATTCAACCATAAAAAGGAAGGAAATTCTGACACATGCCACAACATGGATGAGCCTTGAGGACATTATGCTAAATGAAATAAGCCAGTCACAAAAAGACAAATACCATATAATTCAACTTATATAAGGTACCTAGAGTACTCAAATTCATAGAGACAGAAAGTAGAATGGTAGTTGCCAGGGCCTGGAGGGGAAGGGGTAAATGAGAAGTTGTTGTTTAATGGATACAGAGTTTCAGTTTTGCATGATTAAAAAGTTCTGGAGATCTGTTGCACAACAATGTGAATATACTCAACATACTGAACTGTGCATATAAAAAGAGTTAAGGTTTTTTTTTATCATGTTTTTACTATATGTTTCTATATGTTTTACTATATGTTTACTATATGTTTTTTACCATGATAAAAAATTTTGAATTGTTGTTAATGGAACATAGCAATAAAATATATAAAATATATATAAATATATAAAATATATTTAAGATCACTTTAGCACATTTATCTTATATTAAGCAATTTTGCTCAATCCTTCTATATACTTCTATATAGTTTGTGTATAGACTCTATTGGATTTTTTTAATGTAGATAATCATATCACCTACAAATAATTTTTTTTCTTTCAATCCTTATACTTATTTTTTTTCTTGTGTGATCCATAACTTCTAATACATTGTTAAATAAAATTGTAATAAAGGTTATCTTTGCCTCATACCTGATTTTGAAGGAAATGCTTCTAACGTTTCACCATTAAGTAGAATGTTTGCCATAGGTTTTTGGTATACCCTCTATATCTTCTCTATTCCTTTTTTGTAAAGAGTATTTCCCCTCAGGAATGGTATTGAACTTTATCAAATGCTTTTTTATAGATATATTAAAATAACTTTATGGTTTTTCTCTGTTCATTTGTTAATGTAGTAAATTACATAGATTTTCTCATCATAAATTAAAGTTTAAATCCAACTTTGTCATTTTTTATACAGTGCTGGATTTTGTCTTAATATTTCATTTGGGATTTTTGCTTCTATGTTCATGAGATAAAGTCCTCTTTTCTTTTATCATACTATCATTTTTTGTTTGTTTTTTAATTAAGACATTGCCAGCCTCCTTGAAAGAGTTGGAAAACAGTATCTCTTCTGTTCTTTGAGTAGTTTGTTTAAGATTAGTGTGATTGTTAACTTTATGTGTCAACTTGACTGGGCCATGGAGTGGTCAAGCATTATTCTAGGTGTATCTGTGGGGGGTATTTTGGATGAGATTAACATTTGAATTGGTAGACTGAATAAACCAGATTGCTCTCCCTGATGCGGGTGGGCCTCATCCAATTAGCTGAAGGCCTGAATAGAACAAAAAGGCTTACCTTTCTTCAAGTAAGAGGGAGCTCCTTTTGCCTGACTGTCTTTAACTGGGATATTGGTTTTTTCCCACCTTTGGTCTCAAACTAAAACATTACCTCTTTCCAGGTCTCAGGCCTGCCAGCATTTGGATTAGAATTACACCATCACCTCTCCTGAATTTCAGCTTGCCAACATACGCACACATATACATATTTCCTATTGTTTCTGTTTCTCTGGTGAACCCTGACTAATACAACTGTGATTATCTGTTCATTGAATGTTTGGTAGAAGTTGACTATTACCATCTGGGCCTGGTGGGCTTTTTGGATGGAAGAGTGGTAGATTTTACATTAATGAATCAATTCTTTAATGATTATAGGTCTCTTTAGAGTTTCTAATTCTTCTTAGGACAATTTTGGTAAGTTATATTTTCTTGGAAATTGGCTATCTGTGACTAGGCTTTAAATTTTATTGGCATAAATTTGTTCAAAACATGATTTTTAGAATTACTATTTTCTCTGTGTTTCTTTTCTTTAATTTTTAATATCACTTATTTGTGCCTTCTCTTTCTCTTAACTAGTTTTTAGTTTTATGATTTTATTGTTGCTTGGTTTTAAATTTAATTATTTTCTGCTCTTTATTATCTCCTTCATTTTTCTTTCTTTAGGTTACTCTGTTATTCTTTTTCTAATTTCTTAAGTTGTGTGCTTAGTTTATTAATTTTCATTCTCTCTTCTCGTCTAATATAAATCTAAACCTGGCCCTCCAAGTACTACTTTAGCTGCATCCCAGAAGTTTTGATATGTACTATTTGAAATATCCAGTTCTTTCTTTGTTCCATAAGTTATTTACAACTGTGCTGTAACATGGAGTGTCATTGCTAATCTTCTTATTAATTTTAATTTAATTGCATTGTGGTCAGAAAATATGATTTGTATGCTAGCAACTCTCTGGAAATTGTTGAGATTTTGCTTTATGGCCTGGTGTCTGTCATTTCTGCAAACATCTATTACGTACTTGAAAAAATAGTTTTTCTATAATTGTTTGTTGCCGGGTTCTATGTTTGTTCATTATATCAAGCAAGTTAATTGTCTTATTCAAATGTCCTAGTCCCTTACAAAAATTCTTGTCTGCTTCATCTATAAATTACTGAGTCTGTTTAAAATTTTCCATTACAATATAGTGGATTTTTTCAATTAAAAAATAATCTATTACATATTTGCTTTATATATTTTATGTGACCATGGTGTTAGGTGCATATATAACACAATTATTATATATAAGGTGAGGTGGTCCATTATCATTATGTACTGTTGATATTCTTTATACCTAATGGTGTTTTCTGTCTTAGAGTCTAGTTTTTTCCCCCTGATATTAATATAGCTACCCCAACATTTATTTAATTAATATTTAGTTGATATAATTATTCTATCTCTATACTTTCAATTTTTTGTCCACAAATGACTAGACTTTGATTTTTAAAATTCAATCTGAAAATCTGATTTTTAACTGGATACAGTTTAGTCCATTTACATTTATTATAAGCTGCCAATTGGTCCATATTTAGTTCTAGTACAATTATTTTGCACTTTTATTTTTACCATAGTTTTATTTGCTTATTTTCTTATCTTTTGGATTGGTTGAATTTATACTCATTTTCTTCTTTCTACATTCTATTTCTAGTCTTAGAGTGGTTACCTTTACATTTTTTAAAAATAAACTTTTAATTTTAGAATAGTTTTAAATTTACAGAAAAATTGTGACGATAGAACAGAGTTTCTTATATGCCTCACACTCAGTTCTCCCTATTATTAACATCTTATGTTAGTATGATTTGTTTGTTACAATGAATGAACCAATATCAATACATTGTTATTACCTAAAGTATATATTGTATTCATATTGCCTTAGATTTTACCCAAAATTCTTTATCCCAGAATCTCATTCAAGTTACCATATTACATTTATGTCTCCTTAGGTTCCTCTTGGCTGCGGCAGTTTCTCAGAATTTCCTTGTTTTCAGTGACAATTTTAAGGAGTACTGGGCAGTTATTTTGTAGAAAATCCAACTGGGATTTGTCTGGTGTTTGTGTTTTTGGTTTGTTTGTTTTTCATGATTATACTCAGGTTATGGATTTTGGAGGAGAAAATCACAGATTTAATGGGCCATTTTTGCTTTGCATCTCATCAAGGGTATCAACATGACTTATCCCCATTGGTGTTAATCTTGATCACCCGGCTGAGGTAGCATTTGTCAGGTTTCTCCTGTGTAAAGTTACTCTTTTTCTCTGTCTCCATATTTTATCTGCTCTTTGGAAGAGATTCGTTATGTGAACAAATTCACTATGTTCAGCCCACATTTTAAGGAGTGGGGAATTATACTCCACTTTTCTGAAGGCAGAGAATCTACTTTGTCTCTGTGAATTCGACTACTTTAGGCATCTTATATAAGTGGAATCATACAATATTTGTCTTTTTGTGTCTGGCTTATTTCACTTAGCATAATATCCTCAAAGCTCATCCATGTTGTGGCATGTGTCAGAATTTCCTTCCTTTTTAAAGCTGAATAGTATTCCATTGTATATATTTGCCACATTTTGTTCATTCATTTTATCTGTCTATGAACATTTGGATTGCTTCCACCTCTTGGCTATTGTGAATAATGCTGCAATAAGCAGGGGGTATACAAATATCTCTTTGAGATCCTGTTTTCAGTTATTTTGGATGCATACCCAGAAGTGGGATAGCTGGATCATGTGGTAATTCTGTTTTTAATTTTTTGAGGAATTGCCATACTGTTTTCCATAATGGCTGCACTATTTTACATTCCCACTGACAGGGCACAGGGTTCCAGTTTTATCACATCCTTGCCAATGCTTGTTATTTTCTGGTTTTGTTTTTTTGTTTGTTTTGCTAGTAAGCCATCTTAATAGGTGTGAGTTGGTGTCTCAATGTGATTTTGATTTGCATTTCTCTAATGATCAATGATGATGAGCATCTTATCATGTGCTTATTAGTGACTTTTGAGTATTTTTAATCTCAGTCATTCTCTCCTTGAGTGATATTTCTCTCATTCTCTTTATTCCCTCTTTTCCCTGCCTGTTCCAGAGCGCAGATTTTTTTTTTTCAAGTCCACCCTTCCCTGGGAGCACAGCCCCTGGGGATGGTAGGTCCAAACATCTCTCCCAACTCAGACCCAAAGCCTTGTCTCCTGTCCCCATGTGAGCATCACCTCCTCTCGCCCCTCTCCCTGGCCACCTGCTGTGACAGCTCCTGTGCTTACCTCTCTGGTTTTCAGTTCCCACTTTATTTCTTGCTACTGGAAAAGTCCTCTATGTTCCTGTAAGCTCAACTGTTTGTTACATTGTATTGAGCATTTCTAGGTGTTTATGGCAGGAAGATTTGGGGGATATCTGGTCCACAGTATTTCCAGAACGAGAAGCCCTTCCAACTCATTTACAAAGCTAAATAAACCCGACAAAAGATAGCACAAAGAAGAAGGCTGCAGGCTAATCTCATTTACAAACATAGATGCAAACATCTTAAATGAAATATTAGCAAATTGAATCTAGCAATATATAAAATGAATATTCCACAATGACCAGGTAGGGTATATTATTGGAAAGCAAGGACAGTTCTATTTTAGGAACCCTATTAATATAATTCATCATATTAATAGGCCAAAAGGGAAAAACCAAGGATGATAAAAAGGCATTTGATAACATTCAGCATCCATTTTATAGAAAAACCTCTCTTGGCAAAATAAAAATAGAAGGATTCATCTTTAACGTGGTAAGAAAGGCTTACAGAAAACTCCCATCCTTCAAGGGGAAGGCAGCACAGCCTGGGGACCTTCTGGAGTCAGAAAGTGTCCCCTCCAGTCACCTGTCTCTTCTGCCCCAAGTTGAGAGTAAATCCCCATGTCCCTACTTCTCTGACTGAGTTGAGGGAAAACATTCCACTCACCCTGAGAAGCCCTAGATATTTTGCTTTCCAAGCACACACTTTGGACCCAGATAGACTAGGATGGCTGTATTGTGTTGGACAGGCTGCTGCCACTTGCTGAGCTTCTCTGATCCTCAATTTTCTCATCTGTGAAATGGGGTTAAGATTCTCTGTTCCATGCGAACACAGCAAAGGCTCAAAGCGTATTTCTTTTTTAAATTGAAATATAGTTGATTTACAATGTTGTGTTCGTTTCTGGTATACAGCAAAGTGATTCAGTTATTCATATATATAATTCTTTTCCATTATAGGTTATTACAAGACATTGAAGATAGTCCCTGTGCTATACAGTAAGACCTCGTTATTTATCTATTTTATATATAGTAGTTTGTATCTGCTAATCCCAAACTCCTAATTTATCCCTCCTCCCCTTTCCCCTTTGGTGACCATACATTTGTTATGTCTGTGAGTCTATTTCTGTTTTGTAAATGTCTATTTCTGTTTTGTAAATAAGTTCATTTGTATCATTTTTTTAGATTCCACATATAAGTGATAGCATATGGTATTTGTCTTTCTCTGACTTACTTCACTTAGTATGATAATATCTGGGTCCATCCATGTTGCTGCAAATGGCATTATTTCATTCTTTTTTATGGCTGAGTAGTATTCCATTGTGTGTGTGTGTGTGTGTATATATATATATATGTGTATATATATATATATATATATGTGTATATATATATATATATATGTCTTGGCTATTGTAAATCATGCTGCCATGAACATTAGGGTGCGTGGATCTCAAAGAATATTTTTTACTTAGCACTTCCCTCCTCCCCAGCTCTCCCTTTGTTCTTTCTCCTTATCTTCCCATCCCTGAATCTCCTCTCCTTTTTCATCCCTCCATACTCCCATGTCTGGCCTGCCTTGCCTCCTTACCCCAACTAAGCCCACTAGGTAGAGGAATTTGGGGAGACCCCAGAGTTAGCACCCAAGGACAGGAAAGTAGCTGCATGGGGCCTGATTGGGTGCTGGCTTGGGGGACTCCCTGAGGTCAGTGAGTCCTGGAGCTCTGGAGGCCATGAGGTCCATCTGGACAGCTCGTCTCATTTTGGGAGGTTTCCATACTCTGGCCTAACACAGGGGGGCCCCAGGGTGAGCAGACACCAGCTTGGAGAAGAGAACTCTGTGCTTCTCTGGGAAGTCAGCCTCCTGCTAATTTCTTCTTCCTTCTGGGTTCCTCCCTCGGGGACACAGTCTGGAGTTGCTGTCCCATAGCCTCTCAGAGGAAGAACAAAGCCGGATCTTGGCCTCCAGGCCTCCACCCTCAGGTCCCCACCGCTACACCCTGCCTTCTTTTCCACCGGGACCCTAAGCTCCATCATTCTGCTCTCTTTGCCACCCCCAGACTTTCCTTATGCCTCCCCCTCCTTCACACCTCTGCCCACGCTGTGCCCATCAGAGTTAGCATTTAGTCCTTTCCCTGTAGAACATCACAATAATCCCCTGTATTAGTCAGTGTATTAACCATGGCTGTTATTTTCTATATCCTGATGCTTTGACATCTTGGGGCCTTGCTGGCTCTGGAGGGACTGCCCCCCTCCCAGGGTTAGCTAATTCCTAGAGGTAGTCAATGACTTGCCAGGGAGCATGCCTTTCAAGTGCAAACCAACCAATCCAGAGCCCACACCCTAACTGCCTCCTTTATGGGGCTCTGACCCTCTGGACCACCAGCTGCCTGCCCTAATCACCCCAGGGCAGGTACCAGACATAGGGAGAACCCCTAGGCCTCAGAGCCTGCTGGAATATTCAAACCAGCCTATCTTAAACCTGCTTACCCTGCCTTGCCCTTTCTTCTTCTCATGGAAGCCAATAAAGACTTGGGTCCACATTTCTACTTGCTCCTTCTACCTCCTGACCGATGCTGGTGCTTTCCTGTGTGGCCCCTCATGGTGTGATGCACCACCTCCTCTTGGGATCTGTGAATATAACAGACTGTCTTTTTAGCAGCAATCATCTCCTGATCTGTTGGCCTCACCTTACCCGAATAATAATAAACCTACCTTTTAAAACAGTGAGGGTAGGCTTGGTTATGCTGAGATAACAAACAGACCTCCAAGTCAGTGGCTTAACCCGCAAAGCTCGTTGTTGGTCTAGGCGACTCTCCAGGGCGCTGTCCTCCATGCATTGACCTGTGATCCAGGCTGCCCGAGGCTCTACCCTCCTGTAGCTGCTCATCTGGGGACACGCATCTGTGGTCACTGTGGAGGGCAGGAAAGTGCTGCAGAAAACCAGCACTTAAATGCTTCAGCCCTGCAGTAACACACACCCCCTTATGCTCACAACCTGCTGGGCAGAACAAGTGATGTCACAGGCCCGCCGACTGCAGGGGGCTAGGGGGTGGAATCCTCCAGGGCGTGCAAAAGGAGAAAATAGAAGAGTGCACTCTAGAAACCTCTGCCACACCTCTCTTCTGTGTTGCCCTGTCAAGAAACATCCCAGTGTGGGATGTTCTCTCTCATACTCACCCCAAAACTGCACTGGTTGGGAGAAGTCATATATCTGCTGAGATGGGATTCGGTGGGACTGCGTGGGGCAGGAAATTGGGCTTTGTTGCGGGAAGCCCTGATTTTATCGTCTCCCTCACAGTAGCCCAGCTTGAGTTTGCCATCATCTAGAACTTTAAAAAAAATTAAAAATTTAAAAAGGAGGGTGAGAAAGAGAGAGAGACAAACAAATCCAATCCCAACCAGGCAGAGACACAAATAGCGACTTTTAATTATATAATCTGCTTTTGATGAATTTATTTCTGACAGTTTTATAGGTTGACGAGAGAGTGCATTTTAGATGCAAAAATAAACCCCATTATTCATTCTGGGCTCTTTGAGCATAAAAATTGTCAAATGATTTTAATACAGTTTTAAGTTTTATGTTTATTGTCAAGGGGAAAAAAAGTCCACAGCAATTACTGAGTCACATGCCCCTTAAATCTTTATGTTTCTGACAGCAAGAACAATAAAATATGTTTTTGCCCAAACCTTTTACCGCTCAGATTGACGTGGCTTCAGCGACAGCTGCTTTTCTTCCATCTGAGAACCGTTTATGAGAAAGCTAACTTAGAACCACTTCCTCTGTGGGGAGCAGGGAGGGGTGTCTCGGCTGCTCTGCAGAACAGATGTTCCTTTGCAGAGAAGTCCAGACCTCAAGATGTAGGCCCAGAAAGGGAAATGGGAATTGGGCAGATCTGTGCTTTTCCACTGGCTGCATGGCACCCTGTTGATTTGCAGGGGACCTGGGAAGGCACACCTTGCCAGGTGGTAACCACTTGCTTCAGCACTAGTGTGAATGCCTCGGGCATGTGGGTGAGGCACTGGCACGCCTACCACATCTGCCAACCTAAACCCACTGAGAAGATGCCTGCCATTCAAGTCACTGGAGCCAATCAGGTACTGCATTGAAAGGACTGCCCTTCAAGCCGGCAGCCCAGGTGTGGCCATCCCTTCATTCTGAGCCCCTGTGGACACATGCTGCCTCTCTGCTTTGTGCCCCATGCCAACCTCGTTGCTGAATTCACCTCCTCCATGAGCCCCCAAATAAAAGCGCTAGTCAGTAATGTTTACTGTACATTTTTAGGGACTGTGGAGGAGGATGATACACCGTATTCTCCGTGGTGAACCCCAAGCCCCTCCTCAGTGGTTCCTCTGCTGCGGGAATCCTTTTTTTTTTTTTTTTTTTTAAGTTAACCCCTATTATGGAGATTTTATTTTATTTTTCTTTTTAAAAATTTATTTATTTATTTATTTATGGCTGCATTGGGTCTTCGTTGCTGTACACGCGTTTTCTCTAGTTGCGGCGAGCAGGGGCTACTCTTTGTTGCAGTGTGTGGGCTTCTCATTGCGGTGGCTTCTCTTGTTGTGGAGCACGGGCTCTAGGCGCGCGGGCCCCAGTAGTTGTGGCTCGCAGGCTTCAGTAGCTGTGGCTCATGGGCTCTAGAGCGCAGGCTCAGTAGTTGTGGCACACGGGCTTAGTTGCTCCGCGGCATGTGAGATCTTCCCGGACCAGGGCTCGGACCCGTGTCCCCTGCATTGGCGGGTGGATTCTTAACCACTGCGCCACCAGGGAAGTCCCCTGCTGGGGGATCCTTGTTCTTCTTCCTTCTCCCAGCGGCCAGCTTGGTGTGGTTCTCTCAGTCAATTCCACCTCACCGCGAACTTCAGGCTTCTCTGCCCTCTAGGACATAGAGCAGTTCAGCTCGCCCAGTTTCTCTCTCCGGCCTTGTTATTTTCACACTCACCCTGTGCTCGAAAGAGCCGAGGGCCCTCTGGTTAGCAGCGCCCAGCCCCTTTAGAAGGCAAAATCAGCACGACCTTCTTTTTGCTGTGTCACCCCCACGCCGAAGGGCTCATCCAGGTGGCTATAGTCAATGCACCGCATTCTAGGGAGATGGAATTATTTCCATTAGTGGCAGAGACAACCCTCTGGGCCCCAAAGGTTGTGGAGGTGTTGGTCAAGAATCCCCCATCCCACCATGCTGGTGTGATGTGGGGTGAGGGGCACTAGCCAAGTGGTACTGTGGTCAGGGCTTGGCCCAAGGCAGGTCAGCAGGACGCAGTTCCTTAGGAGATCTGTTTAAATCTTCAGGGTTGAAGGCTATGGCTGACCTGAGATCCAACTTCCAAGAGTGGCCTGAATCCCAGCTCCACAGGCTTGCAGTCTGGATGGAGTCGAGGATGGAGCTGGTCCAGGGTAGCATCCTGTCCAATGGTGACCTCAGAGGGGCAAGCCTATGGAGTGGGAGCAGTGTCCAGGAGGGTGAGGTATGGAGGCTGCAGGGAGAGCCCCAGCTCTCCAAAGAGCCCTCCCTGGGGTTCTGGGGAGGAACCTCCTACAGCATCACACCTAGGCAGGCCTGGGAAAGCAATGATCCCCACAATGAGCAGGAACAAAGCATCTCGGAGCCTTCACATGTGCCATTTCCTCTGCCTAGAAAACTCTCATGCAACCCATTCAACTAACTCCTACTCATCCTTCAGAACTCAGTGTAAAAGTCACTTCTTCGGGGAAGCCCTCCTGGATTCCTCAGTCTTTCTAACGCCTCAAGTGTCAAATGCTGCCATGGCCCCCTGTGCTTCTTAGTAGCACTTATTACAATTTAACTGAGAATAAATGTATGTCGTTGCTGTGATTTTATGCTTCTCTTTCCCTCTGGGTTCTAAACTGTACAGGGACAATGTCATGGTCTGTTTCATTCACTGCTCTGTCCAAAAGACTACACAGTATGCATCAGACTGCAGATTTCATTACATTTTCAATGGATAAATGAATGGATGGATGGATGGATTGGATAGGCTTCACTGCTTGTGGCACTTTAACAAGTGCCATTTCACTTTCCTCCTGTATTCCCAGTCTCCCTTGCAAGCAGACATGGCCAGGTGACTGAGTCTGGCCAAATGTGGCTGGAAGCGAGGTAGGTACCCCTGGAAGTGAGGTTCTTCCAGGGCTAATCTGTACAGCCTTCTATGTTCCTCCTTCATCTGCTGCCGGGTGTAGAAGATCCCACAGAGAACTTTGAGGCCCTAGGGGACAGCAGAGCCCCAGATGCAAGGTTCCTGGCTCACTGAATGACTGTGTAGAGCAGCATGTAGCCCTCCCACGCCAGTGGTCTTGATCGCTTTACCCAAGTGGGAAATAGGAAATACACCTGTATCGTGTGAAGCTGCTGAGATGCTTGTTACAGCAGTGAGTGTAATTTACCCTTGCTAATATATCCCCTGTGATGGAGGCCCCAGAGGAACCAGGTCGGATCCTGTCTCTGCTTTCAGAGTATCTGTCTGGTTGCCACCCTCCGTTAGAAGGGGCTAGAGGAGTGTCCGGGGGAAGAGGGAGGAGGCTGTGTTCAAGCATTAGTTCCCTAGACCCACGCTCTCTTGGGAAGGTGTGAGTGACCTGAGGCCCCAGAGGCTCTGGAGCAGGACCATGTAGTAGCGACAGTGGATAGGAGCTGGGACTCTGAAGATAGACCGTCATGTATGTCTGTGACCTCTGGATGATCATTGTCATTTCTGATAATAAAGCCTCTATCATGGAGATGTGTGATCACTAAGAGAGCGTGGAGGTGAAGCACTTAGCAGAGCGCTTGGCACCCAGTAAACACTACATAAAAGGGAGTTACTATAATGATTATTATTTTCCTCAGGTCTCTGTTGAAGGAAGCCCTGAATTGAAAGCCCTTTGTCTCGTTCCATTTCCAAGCCAGATGGCCCCATTTTTCTCCCAGTTTCTGCAGTTCTTGAGTGCCCCGGTGCCTATTACACAAACCCCAATGCATCTTTGAAGTTAGCAGCTAATTATGTTCCAGGAAGTTATAGATCTGGAGTTTTCCATGTGCCAGAGGCAATTGCCTGCTCCGGCACTCAGGCTCTCATTTCTCGGTGCAGCCTTCCAAGCCCTGATTGAGGGTGTAATTGGAAGCCCCCTCCCCTGGCCCCAGGGGCCTTCTGGGGCCATCTCCTCAGCCCTGGGAGTCAGGCTGCCCCTTCCCTCTCCCACCTCCTAGCCTGGCCTGCTCTGGGCCTCCCTCTGCCACCGCTGACAGGATGGGGAGAGGGTGGGCTGGGAGGTGGGGGGAGGATTTCTGAGATGCCCCAGTGCCAGGGAGCCCATGAGAACTCGCTCCCTCCAGGGAAGGAACATCTGGTCCTGCATGATTACGAGTAATAGTCGTTTTTGCTGCGGAATGACTGAGCGACTTGTGTCTGTTTGAAAGATAAGTGCTTTGTCCCCCTCTCCACCCCACTGCCTGCCCAGCTGCCTCTCTACCCCTGACCTCATCTCCACCTCCCTGCTGCAGCCAGCTGAGCACCCCTGCCAGGGCTTGGCCCCTGCCACCAGGCTGTCCCCAGGAGAGCCAATTCCTCCTTCCGTGGGCAGCATCCCCAGCCCTGGGCTGGGACTAGGGTGAGGCTAGTGAGGTGCCGAAGGTGCAGAATTTAAGAGGGCACTCACTCTTCAGTGCTGATCGTGCACTTGCATGCCCCCAAGAACGAGCAGCTCCTTAACCTAGCGGCCTCCCTCTCCTCACCCTGGGCGGGGACTAGAGCCCCTCCCCATCTCTGGGAGATGAACTAGCCCGGACACAGCCCAGCAAAGACTTCCAGCCCCTCCCCCTGCCAATTTCAGCTGAGCTGCGTGCTTTGTGGGGGCGGAGCCGAGGCTGTCCGGCTCACCGTCGTCGTCTTCCCATCCTTAGCTCATGGCCCGGCACACGGTGGGTCCCAGTAAACGCTGGTGAATAAAAGGAGTGAAACACTCCTGATGCTGAGATGAAATTTAGCAAGAGATAATGTTGGTAAGGCACTGAGCCGGATTCTGAGCGCGCAGTAGGCGCTCTGTAAACGTGAAGGTCATTAACAACACCAGGAGGGCAGCACAAGGGTGAGTCTGTGATCCAGTTCATGAGATAAAGATCTGGGTGTTTAAGTGGAACTCAAATCCAGTATGTGCCTAAAGTGTGACACACCCTGAGAAGGGAGCTCCCTAATACGTGCCAGGCACTGAGCTGGACGCCTCTGTATTATCTCGTTTATTTTATCAACAGTTGTTTCTGCAGCATGAACATCCCATGCTCGTTTTGGCTTTGGATCTCGTTTGACTCTGAATGTGTCTGAGCGATTCTTGAAACCCCCAGTACAATCTTGCATAACATGGTGCCAGACACATTTCGGAGCACCTCCACGTATGTTAGATCATTTGACCTCTGATGTCAGGTTGTATTAATAGATGTATAGAGTCTAGAATAAAGGAAGCTGGTCGTTTCTGCATTAGTGGGAATTTACCCAGAGTGTTCCCAGAGTGATTCCTGCTCGGGGAGTCCCACTGTGAGAAATATCTTGATAATTCTGAGTGGGCTCAGAACCACCCAGATGCAAAGAGGCTCCGTGTAATGAGGAGAACAGGTGAAGGCTGTAGGACACATTATCTGTGGATAAGTAACTGCCTTTAACTGTATGATCTAACTTATTTCATGAAGGATTAAACTTCATGGTGGGCACCTCCCTAGGGAGGCAGGGACTCACCAGTGAGAGCCATCCAGCCATGGAACGGGCTGCCTGGCTAGGTAGTGAGTTCCCATCACCCGAGGGGAGCAGATCAAAATGGAATATCCAGGAAGAGAATCTAGAAAGAGTTGGTATATGTATATGTATAACTGATTCACTTTGCTGTACAGCAGAAACTAACGGAACATTTGAAATCAACTATGCTCCAATAAAAATTTAAAAAATAAATATAAAAACTTCTTCTTTATAAAAAAAAGAAATGGGGACATCCATGCAGCAGAAACAACTGTATGGAAGAGATAAACTTCTAAACTCTTTCAGATGTGAGACTAGGAGCCTCTCTGAGCTACAAACACGTCAGTCATCCATCCATCCATCCATCATCCATCATCCATCCATCCATTCCCATAACTAGTTATTGAGCCCCAGCCATGTGCAAGACACCATGTCAAGTGCTGGAGGAAGAGTGGTGAGGAATACAGCCATGGTCCCTGCCCTTGTCACGTTTCCATTCTAAGGGAGGAAAAACAATAAAGCCTAACGAGCCTTCTGACAGGAAAAGGACCAACTCCCAGGACTGGTCTGCTCTGTGGCCTGGGGATTAGCTCATCAGTTCAGCGATCTGCCCGTGCCCTGCAGGACAGCCGGTTCACTGACACAGACGTGAACAGGATACATTGCAACCTGTCCCCCATCCTTGATTGGCCTGTGGGTGTGCTGAGACCCCTTGGGAACACTTGCTTTTTGCACAGCGCTTGGCAGAGAGGAGGAACTCATAAAAAGTTAGGGGACTAAAGAGGTGGAAGGATGGATAGAAGGATGGATGGACGGATGGACTGACAGATGAACTAGGCCAGGGCGCTGTGGCCCGTCATGAGTGCAGTGGATCGCAGAGCCCACCCTCTCCCTGGCCAGGCATCGGGCACCTCCAAGGTGCTCTGCAGTCTGCTGGTCCAGAGCCTTGGCAACCTGAGCTCAGGGCAGTGTTCACGGTGCTGCCAGCTGCCTCACTGAGCTGGACCCCCAGTTCCCTCTAACACCGTCCGCCCGCCCGCCCCTTTCTAATGGGAGGATCGATCTCCTCGTTGGAGGAGGTGGAATCAATAGAGGAGCTGATTAGTTCTGCATTCTCTCCGCCGTCCGTTAGCAGGAGATGGTGTCACGGAAAGGGCACAGGCCTGGGGTCAGGCAGGCACTTGGAACAAATCTCATCCCCCCTCTGGACCTCGGCTTTCTCACCTTTAAAATGGGGGTGATACTACTGCCTCATGGGTCTGCTATAAGAGTTGGTGGGGATTGGAAGAGCCAGGAAGGTGGGTGCAGTAAAGGCAAGGTGGTCTTGGGCGAGGCCTGTCTGTTTTGGCAATGTCTGTTTTTCCAACTCCTGGGAAGGCAGCAAAAGAACCCGTGACATTCTGCCCCACGTTGGTGTCAGTGTACCTAGAAAGGGCCTTGAACTTGGCTTCAGAGGCTTTGTGAGCCTGCTTGGCAGGAACAGGGGGATCTAATTTGTACACATGCCAGGGACACCCTCCACCACCGAGATGGGGTCAGGGACTCTGGGTCAGGGACATGTATCCCTGAACCTAAGGACAGCCTTGAGCCCCTGGGACGCAAACTGAGGAGGGGGAGCCCCCAGGCTCAATGGCCACACACCCAAGCTCTCTGAGAATTTTAGGATGCAATTTTTTCTTATTTATTTTAAAGCAAATTTATTGCTTTTCTTCTGGTGTTGGGCTTGACAAATACCAAAAAGAACAAGAGGAAAACAAAAATCTTCCTTAATCCCATCACCTAGAGATAACTTCCCTTAACGTAAATCCTTCTTCCCTTTTTTTCTTCCTATTGATAATAATAAAAATAGCCACTCTCCTTTCTTTCTCGTCAGATGATCATACCTGCCTTATCTGGTCCATGAAGCAGGAACTCTCTTGCTAGCATAAAGCGCAGGGTCAGAGAGATGAAGTACATTGCCAAGGTCACTCAGCTTGAATGGCAAATGATTTATCCATTCAACAAATACTAGAGTGACGCGCAAGATGAACAGAAATCTCTGCCCTCGGGGAGCTTATGTTGAGGTGGACGGATGTCACCCAGATCTGTCAGACCCAGACCCAGTGCTCTCTGCTACGCCCTATGCGTCTCTGGGAGATTTGCATACACCTTTTTAAGTGTGTGCTCGCAGTGGGGGCTTGGACGTGTCATCCTCTAGATGCTCTCCTGTGAGCTCTGCCCTGCCATCCAATATTCTCAAATAAGGAGGTCGCTTTTAAGGTCATGGAGCAGTGTCAGGTAAATGGGTCTGAAGACTTCTTGGCGAATGGAAGCACAGGGGTCCGTCTTGGGGCCCCAATGAGCTGTGGCTGCCCTGTGACCGAGTCCTCTGAGGTTGGCCAGAGCCCTAGGAGCCCAGGACGGGCTCATTCTTTCAGGTGCAGTGCCCACACAGGATCTCGGCTCTCCTCACAACTCTTTGAGCCCGTCTGCCAAATAAGGAAAGGGGCTCAGAGAGATGCCCTCACTTGCTCAAGGTCACACAGCCGTGGAGGCGAGAGTCTCCACTGGCAGCTCAGATGGGAGCTTTAGTCGACCCTCAGCTGTAGGTGATCCTTAACCTGGGCGTGTCGGGACGTGAGGGGGGCCATGCCAGGCACGATGCCGTAAGTGGGGCGTGCTTGGCAAATGGTGGTGATGGGGGTCGTTCTGGGGCTTCACTGCCCTGTGTGCTAATGGAGGATGGATTCATAGTAACCATAAAAATCAAAAGAGGTTTCTACTTCCTCCTGCATATGCCTGGACTGGAGATGGGGAGTCCTTGGGGTGGTCCTCCTCGCCAGCGGCCATAGTCACACACACACACCCCCTTTCCGTACAGTGAGTGGCCATTGCTCACACTTTGGTTGTTTCTGTTTGTCCATCTCTCTTCTCTCTGGGTCTTTGGCTCTCACCTCCCCTCATCTTTTATTTCTCTTTATTTCTTCCTCTCTTTCCCTTTCGCCCTCCCGTGTCCCTTTCTCCCTCTTTCTCTCTGTTTCTCTGTCTCCTTCCGTTCTCCTCTCTTTGCTCTACATCTCTTTCTTCCGTCTCCCCCTCCCACCCCAGCCTGAGATCTCTCCTCCTTGACCGATCCTGGCCACCCCACCCCACCCCCGCCCCCGTCCCTGCCCCAGTCTCCTGGGCGTGGAGAGGCGGCGGGGCTGGTGGGGACCAGGCTTGGGGGGCGGGCCTCACCCCACCCTCCCCCTCCGGGAACTCAGAAAGGTGGTTCTCTCCGCTCTGCCTGGCGTGGGTGCCGGTGATTTCATCTGCCTTTAGATATGAAGCTCAAATTGCACATCAAAAAGGATAATGCATCTTTAAGCTGTTACAACGACTTCTCAATTTTTCATTTCCTGTCAGGGCGGGGGCCGCAGGAGGCAGGGGCCGCCGCGGAGCCTGTCTCCTGCCAGCGAAGTGTCTGCCTGCATTTGAGCAGTAGGAAACCCAGGGGTGATAAATCGCTATTTCTAAGTAAATTTCATGCATTTGCCCTTTGGTTAAAGTCTCCCCTCTCAGCACTTTCCCTGTGCACACAGCCCGACTAATAACGCGCCGTGCAAGCTCTCTCCGCTGTGACAACTGATTGCACTTTGAAGTAATAATGGCTGATTTAATAATTGGTATAATTTTTCACTAGTACCTGAATGTCATCGACGCACAAAATAAGCTACCTGGACCCATGGCTGCAGCACTTTCCCTTCTTGGGGAAATCAATAATGCATTAAACCCCCAACCCAGGACCCCGAGAGGCCAGGCCTGGGTGAAGCTGTTATGGGGTGTTGGGGGCTGGGTCACCCCATGGAGCCTTGAGAGCAGGGAGGCTGGGCAGAGGCCTTTGGATGGCTTGGGTCCCTAAGCCTAGCCAGGCAGGAGAAGCAGTGACAGAGGGGCATGAGCCCCCCCAAGACCCAGCCTGCCCTCCAGTTTCCAGCAGCAAAGGTGCAAGCCCATTAAGGGCTGCAGCAACTTAACCACCCCTCCGCCTGCCTCAGCTGCCATGCGCGCAAATCACGTGTACGTGTGTCTGTCTGTGTGCACATGTGTAGGAATTGCGGTCAACTTCATCATTATTTATAGGGTCCCACTATGAGCCAGGACAGAGTACTGGGGACAGAGTGGTGAGCAAGACCCACGTGGTCCCTGTCCCCACGGAGTTTTCAATGTCTTAGAGCACATGTGAGCATGGGTGCCGGCAGACGCATCTAGGTTGTGTGCGTTGTGTGTATGTATGTATAAATGTGTGTGTCAGTCTAGGTCTACATGTTTGGGTGACGTGTGGCTGTGTCTGTGTGATGATTAGGGTGTAGGTACCCCCTCACCCTGCCTCACTTGGTTTTGAGGGTGTGTCTCTTCCCTGACCGAAGGGCAGGGCTGCTTCTCCACACTGAGTGGGACCAGGGCCAGCGTGTCCCCTTTGCTGCCCAGAATCTGCCTCCTGATGGTCCCGACTGCCCACGCCTCCTCACCATTCCCTGAGCTCCGCCTTTTGTACCCCTCTGCCCCGCCCCTGCCCAGGCCACCTGTGTGGGTGGAATATTTCCGCTGGCAAAGGGCACAGAGTCCACAGTCACATCTGAATCCCATCCTTGGAAGAGTCATTCATCTCTGAGCCCATTTTCCCATCTGGAAAGAGGGCATAAGAATCCCCAACTCACAAGTTCTGTGAGGATGTAGTAGGGTTATAAAGGCAGCATCTTTGGTCCAGGCCTCCATCAACGTTAGCTCCTAACTCTCCATCCTGGTCCCAGGCAACTCTCACGAGTTCCTTGAGGATAGGGAATGGGTTTCATTCAAGTCTGGACATCTGGTGACTAGGACAAGCCAGGACACATAGTCGGTACACAGCAAACATCTGCTAAATAGATGCGTGTGTTCGTTCTGTAACATAAGATACGGGTACATGGAGAAACCAAAGGCTTTCTTCATGCCTACTTTTCAGGTTATGGGGTGGAGGTTGTCTCCCACCCAGAATATAGTTTACCAGCGTTATGCAAGGACCACGAGGCCAGGTGGATGCCAGGTGGGTGTCTTGGCCAGATCTGGGGCCCAGCCAGGCCTGGGCGACCTGCCACCCCCAGCCCTCTCCCCTCCCACCCGCTGTTGTCTGGCTGTGAACTGGGAAATCAATTTCAACTTCATCTCATCTCAAGATCAAACATCTTAAGTGAGATTATTCACGTTCCTCCATTGTTTCTAACTCATTTCCTATTTTCCAGTTGAAAAACCCTGCCAGAAGCATTCTGTGGCAGAGATTAAAACAATTTCGGAAGCAGGCACCCAGTTCTTCTCTTTGGATGGTAAGCAAATTGGATGTCTGTGAGAAGCAGGCAAATTTTATTATGAACACACAGTTTGCTACTTAACTATCCTTAAGACCCCGGGTGCTTCCAGTTCTCAGCAGGAGGGCTCCAGAGGGGGCAAGATGAAGGGCGGGGGGAGCGTGGAGGTGGAACAGACCCCAAGCTGGGCTCCCAGCCTTTTCTTGCACGTGGGAAGCAGTCAGATCCTCATGCACTGCCCGGGTCAATGAAGTCCCCCGTCTCCTGGAATAAAGGGAGGGAGTCACACTTGCTGGCACCCCCTAGGTCCCAGGCACCATGCCAGGCAATTCTAATGAATGATTTCTCTGAATTGTCACTAAACTCTTGGGGGAGGAGTGATTTGCTTTGACCATTTTTGGGGGGTGAGGAAATAGAGAGTAAGAGAAGGAAAGTAACTTGCCCAAGATCACCCAGCAAGTGGTGGTGAGTCAGAATTTGAGTCCAACCCATGTTCTTAATTGCCACCATGGTAGATTGGTGGCAAAAATGGCCCCAATTCTTCACGCCTCCCTGTGTCCCAGAGTGTAGGGTCCCCTCGAGTCTGGCCTGGCCTTGTGACTTGTGCAGTGGAATGTGATGGAAGAGATCCCGTGCTGGTTCCAAGCCCAGGCCTCAAAGAGTCTGTGCACACTTTTGCGCTACCCTCCTCCCCCATTTAACTGAAATGCTCCTCCCAATTTAATTGATAACCCTATGAGTCACTTTAACCCTTGTGTGGCATCACAAATGTCTTCCTGTAGGGTTATGGCCTGGGGTTCTGGAACCCCTTTGGCACCAGAGGACCCTTGGAAGGCAGCGTTACTCTTCTCCTGTTCCCTTCCAAGCTCTTTGGCTCCAGGGATCCTTTATCTGAGGGACATTTCTCTGGTCATCACTGTTGGTAATAGTCATCAACATGGCCCCATCCTGCTACTGAGTAGCCTGATCTGGGCATGGTCAGCGGAGGCCGGGTCTCCTACCTCCAGGGACCGAAGCCTGGCTGGGGAGACTGGATGAATCACTGGGCCCCCTCCCAAAGCCCGTGGCTGATGGAGGTGGGCTGACTTCATCTCCACAAGAGGCTCTTCCCTGGCGGTTCCCTTAGCAACAGCGCTTGCTTTGACAGCCAAAGTCAGAGACTGTCTGCTTTCCGGGAGGCTCCTTCCCCAGCCCCATCCATGCTTCAGGTGGAGATCTTTGCAGGGGTTTGAAGCCAGGCCTCGCAGCGGTCTCCTCCTTACCCCTGGGGAGTCAGGCTGCCCCCAGACCCCGCAGCTTTCTCGGACTGTTCACGAATGTCCCGGTGGTTGGTCCTCCCTTTCCTCCAGCTTCCTGCTTCCTCCCGCTGCAAATCCGAATTAATCTAATCTTGCTTTTCTCTCTCCCCCCCGCCCAACCCTGCTCTGCCTCTTCCTTGCTTTCTCCTGCCTCCTGACTGCTCTCTTCCCTCCAACACATCTGCGCTCCACCTGCCTTTCACCCTCACATTAGCAGTTAAAGTGTCTGCACTGACATTTAATGTTCTTAATATAGGCCTTGGTGACAGAGAAAAGGGGGCACAGAGTTCCCACACTGCCGGGGAGGGAGCGCTTCAACCCCACCCGTGAGTACGGGGACCCTCCCTCCCCCAGTCATAGACAAGGGGGCAGCTTTCATCGGGTCCACAAGCCTGCACACACTTGCTGGCTTCTCGGCACCCCTTTTCTCTGGCTTCTCCAGGCAACCAATAATGATGCTAAGAACCTGCTGCCATGTACTGAGTTCTTTCAGCCTGTCAGGCACTGTGCAGGGAGCCTCTGTCCCCACAATGTCACTGACTCCTAATAACAACCGGTAAGGTCCTCAGATTCGTATTCCCGTTTAACAGGTTAGAAAATGGAGCTTCCCAGAGGTTAGCTAACTTACTCAAGGACATCAGTTAATAATGGGGGATGTCAATTACAACAGAAAATGAAATCCTTTTTTTCTCTGAGCTCTTAACCCAGTGGAAATGCTGGGACTCCCCATTCCCCAACAGGACCCTATCAGAGCTTGCCCAGGAGGGAGTTTGAGCACCGGGTCAACCTTGCCCACTGCAGTGTCCTCAGGGAGCCAGGCTTGGGGTGTGAGAGCAGGCCCAGGGCGTAGCTGCTATTGCGTGGTTTGCTGATGGCCCCTGCTGCCACCACCGCTGATTCTGCAGCTTCTCCTCCCTGTCGTTCCTCTCTTGGCTGCTGTCACTGATGTGGTGGGAAGAGGCTTCTCCCATCAGGACCCTAAAATGTGGCCTGCGGGCAGCAGTGAAAGGGGGTCAGTTCCCGGGTGATGAGTCAGAGAACAATGGAGTGTCATCTTTGGATCACACCCCAGAGAAACTCTTTCCACCAACCCGCAGTCTTAGGGTGAAGGCCAGGCAGAATGATGTGGGCAGCGGGGGCCCTGCTCTTGTTCCAGAACCATAATCTCATTGTTTTAGACTTTGGCTGACCGTCCCAGCGACCATGTCACCATTATTATCACAATTATTTCTCCCCAGAGGCCCACCAAGTGCCATTTTCACATATCTGGCCTGGGCTTGGAGTCCAGAGCCTAGAGGTGGAGATTGACATTAAGGAAGACGAAGTGTAGGTCAATGGGGAAGGGAGACCAGGCGGGATCCTGAGGGATGTCCAGAGGGCTGGAAAAGGAACCAGCAAAAGAGCCCAGTAGTGTGAGAGGTGGGAAGAAATCCAGGAGTGTAAAATCACCACCCCCAGCAGGACCGTTTCACAGGGGAGGGAGCCGTGAGTGGAGTCAAAAGCTGCCACGATGTCAGGAAGATAAGGGCAAAGAGGCATGTATTGGATTTAACAGCAGTAGCATCATTGGTGACGCTAATGGGGGTTGTTTCTGTAAAGAGGTGGGAGAAGAAGCCAGTGGTCAAGAAATCAGTGGGAGAAAAGAGAGAGCAGAGCAGACAGTTCTTTGGGGAATATTATCCGTGAAGTACAGAAGAGAGATACAGAGGTGTTGAAGGTGTTTGCTTGTCTTTTAGGATTAGGGAGACTTGAGCATGTTTAAATGTTGATGAAAAAGCTCTCGTTGAGGGGGAAGGAATGGGGTAATCAGTGGGCTGGACCCTCAGAGATGGAAACGGCCAGGGGCTAGAGCACTGGTACTGGCGTACCAGGATGAGTTTCTGTAGGAGGAAACCTCAGGCCCCTCCATCATCCAGGAGGGAAGGAGGCAATGACAGATGCTGATGGAGATCAGCGAGTAGATTCAATGGGAAGAAGCTGATACATCACCAGGTAAGGGGGAGGGGAGGGTGATGAGGTGAGTGAGCAGTTTGAGGAGAGTGGAGAAAGTTGGCAAGAGTGGAGACTCAGAGAGTTCTGGCCAGGGAAACAGGGAAGAATTGATGTGCAACCGTCTGTGATTGGAGGCCAGGAATTTATGATGGCATCAAGCGAGGTGTGCATCCCTTCCCGACATGTCCAATGACATCACATTGGTAGCTTGAAATTGCCCATGGTGGGAATATTTACACCATGGAAACTGGCAGATGGTACAAATCACAGGGTTATTTTCCGTGGACAGCTGGTTGTTAAACATTTACTAGCACACGTTGGAAATCTTGCACTCGTCCATACAAAAGAAAATAAAAGAAAAACAAAAGAACGGTAAAACTGCAAGAAAGAAGGGAGAGAAATTATTATATTTTTCATGTATTATATGCTTATTTACCTAGGAAATCCAAAAGATCAACTAAAAACCATTACAATTAATCAGGGAATTCAGTAAGATGCTGACTTAAAAGAAATAGTCAAAAAATCAATACCTTTCCTATGTAGCAGCATTAATCATCTAGAATATATGATGGAAAAAAGATGACATTCACAATGGCGACAAAAATATAAAATACTTAGCAACAAACTTAGCAATAAATGTGTGAGACTAAACTTAACATAAAAATAAGAATTGACTGTATGGGAACTCCTGCTGTGTTCATGGAAAGAAGATTAAAAATTGTCAATTCCATTAAGATTAATCCATACATTTAATTCAGTGCCAATTAAACCCCAAATGTATTTTATTACTTGCCAGCATCAGTTCACTGGGAGTTATAAATAAGCAAGAATGCTTAAGAACAACTTAATAAATAAAATTGATGGAGGTGGGAACCACTTCCAAGGTCAGGTATTAAGATGCAAGTACCGTGAGGGTAATGTTGCCCACTGCTTCCACAATTGTCCACTACTGCTTCTAGAACAGCACGTGGTCCACAGAACTACTCGATACATATTTGTTGAATAAGTGAGTAAGTGACTGAGTGCATGAATGAAAATGTATTGTAAAGGTATAACCATTCACAACTGTATGAATTAGCACAAATAAATGAGCCAATGTAGGAAAATAACTCAAGTATATATGACTATTTATTATATGCTAAAGATGGCATTTTGAATTAGAAGGAAAAAAACATGAATTATTTTAAAATAGTGCTGGGACAATTGGTTAACTATTTGAAAAAATAGACTCAGACAATTGGACATATACTAATAACAAGATCAGTTAAGCAAATTACATTGCATCAATATGATGGAATGCTGTGAACACATAAAACAATGTTATGGATGCTACCTGTTGGCATGGGTCACTTAATTGCTACGAGGAGAAGAGAAAGGAAACAAAATAACAATGTGGTTATTTGATTCCCAGTTCAGCTCTATGACTTTATCTGTGCGACCCTAAGCTGTGTGTCATCTGTATCTCAGTTTCCTCTTTGATAAAGAGCAATAATAAAAGCACCTACCCTCATTCGTTATTATGAAAGATAAATATGAGAAAATGCATGTCAAGTGCTTGGCATTGTGTCTGGTGCATAGTAGGTGCTTCATAAATGTTCGCTGTTATCATAACTTTTACTGAGCATCTCCAGTGAGCCCTGGAGGTAAAGTGATTCATGGGATACCGTCTTTGCCTTGGAGGTGCTCGCGGGCTGGGAGGGAATGAGGGAGAGGTGGTCGCTGGCTGTGAGCAGATGATATCTGCTTAGCGGGGTAGGTTCTCTAGCAGGGGAAGTACATGGCGTTCTGGGGACAGAGGAGGCACCAGGCCAGCCAGCAGGTAAGAGAAGGTTCCCAGCAAAGCTGCCCCATCCCCACCCTGAGTTCTGTAGGACTGTCAGTCATTAGCCAGAGAACAAGGGAGCGAAGAGTGTTCCAGACCAAGGGCACTGTGTGGGCCAGTGATGAGTGGGCCAGTTGTGCAGGAGTGGAGATGGTGTTAAGGTAGAGGTAGGAGGTGAGGATGGAGAGAAAGGAGAAAGCAACAGTGACAAATTGAGGCGTTTGAGATCTGCTAGCATTGCAGGCAGGTGGCCACGGGGTCAGATGGGCAGTTTACAATCACCACCCTGGCTGCTGTGTAGAGAATGGTTTGAATAGAAGAAGATCAGGTCAAGGAGACAGTGAGGAGGCTGGAGCAGACACCCCGGCAAATGACGGAAGTGGCAACAGCAGGGTGGTGACACAGAGGTAGATAGAGCACCTGAAGCCAGCATTAAGGAGCTAGCTTCCAAGGATCCAGGAGTAGACGGAGTATCACAGATGAGGGGTGGAAAGAGCCCAGGACCACCTACAGGATTCAGCCTCATGCCTCCAGGCAGCTGCTGATGCCATTCACTGAGGAGGAGGAAGAGGGACGAGGGCTTAGGGGGAGATGAACACATAGGTTTGGAACAGTTGATGAGATGCACAGCTGACCTGCACATGGAGATGCCCAGAAGAAGTAGAAGGACACACAGCTCTGAGTCGCCATGAAGCCATGTCTGCTGGAGAGGCACACCGAGGACCCCAGCCTCCAATGGCTGATCACTGTTGATGTTGACCTTAGTCACCTGACTCACCAGGGAGAATGTGGGAGAAGAGGGGCCGGGAGGTATCCCTGGCGGACTGTGGGACAGGTGCGGCATGGAGGCCAGAAAAGGATGCACAGGAGTGATGGCCACAATAGTAGTAAGAGGACCAGAAAAGGATGCACAGGAGTGATGGCCACAATAGTAGTAAGAGGACCAGGAGCACTCCATGACATGGCCGAATCTAGAGAGGAGGGAAGTCAGAAAGGCACGAGCTGGGAGCAGAGTCAAACACAGAAGGTCATGAAGATGAACAGAAGGGCTCCACGGACTGGCAAGGAAGGTGTCGGTGGAGAGTTATTATGAGCGCTTTCAATGGAGCTGGGAAGCAGGGGTGGAGGGGGGGAGAGGAACCAGCTCACAGAGGGCCCAGAGGCCTCCAATCATGTTTCTAGTAAATGTTTTATTTAGAATAGTCTTAGATTCACAGAAAAATTGAGGAGAGAGTACTGAGAGTTCCCATATACCGCATACCCAGTTCTCCCTATTATTAACATCCTACATTAATATGGTATATTTGTCACAATTAAGGAACCAATATTGATCCATAATTATTAACTAAAGTCCATGCTTCATTCAGACTTCCTTGGTTTGTACATAATGCCCTTTTTCCTGTTCCAGGATCCCACATTACATTTAGTTGTTGTGTCTCTTTAGGTTTCTTTCGGCTTTGACAGTTTCTCAGATTTTCCTTGGTTCTGATGACCTTGACAGTTTGGAGGAGCACTGCTCAGGTCTTGTATAGAATGTCCCTCTACTGGGATTTGTCAGGTGTTTTCCTCATGGTTAGACTGGGGTTATGGGTTTTGGGGAGGAAGAGCTTGGAGGTCAAGTGCCATTTTTGCATCACATCCTATCGAGGGTACATACTGTCAACATGACTGATCAATGTTGATGTTGACTTTGGTCACCTGGCTGGCGGGTGACTGTCAGGTTTCTCCATTGCAGTTACCCTTCTTCCCCCTTCCCACACTGTCCCCTTGGGAAGGAAGTCACTCTGCACAGCCCACACCTAAGGAGGGGGGAGCTTTGCTCCACCTCCTTGAGGGTGGAGTATCTATATAAATTGTTTGGAATTTTTCTCTACGGGAGATTTGTCTCTTCTCCCCCATTTATTTATTAATTCAATCATTTATTTATATCAGAATGGACTCATGGATATTTACTGTATACTTTGGGTTATAATCCAATGCTACTTTATTTTGTTGCTCAGATTCTTCCAGCTTTGGCCCTTGGGAGCTCTCTTTCAGGTGGTCTAGGAGCCAATTTTGGAGAGGCTTTTGTGAAACTAGACCATCAGTAAATGTGGCATCCAGTCCCTTGGTTTTGGGGTCTTGATGGAAGAGAGGAGGGAAGGATTCTGTGGCTTCTGGGTGAGGATCACTGAGTGGTCGGTGGAGGGTACTTGACTGAGGAGGCTTGAAAACCAGGTTTGCGGCGCCGTTGCCTGGGCTGTGTTTGGAGGAAGAGAAAGTGTCTTGCTTGAAAGATGTGAGCCTGACCCCACACACATGTCAGTAGGTCTTACAGGCAGGTTTCAAGTCTGAGAATTGGCCAATGTGATGGGAAGTAGGGCCTGGGGGTGCCCAGCGCTCTGCCTGCTGAATGCTGCACCTGGAGCAGCACCGTTATGCCTTTACTGGGGGCATACGGCCCTGGACCTTGGCCTTGGCTAACATGACTGACCCCTCAGGGTTGGTGCCTCAGGGAATGTGTTTGGCAGAGGCCAGCAAAGGCAGGGACATCTAGGAGAGGGAGCGGGAAGGGCCTTCCTGCAAAGGCAATGTCCCTGGCGAGAGCTTAGCCGTAGGTAGGAGGCAGGCTTGCCGGGGCGGGGAGGGGCTGGGCGGGCCGGGCTGCTGACAGCCCTCCCTGGGCCTTCAAGTCCCTTCCCTGGGCTGCTCGCCTCTTTTGTCTACCTAAGTGTTATTGCTGCAAATGTAATAAACCCCTGTGCATTCCACATGCACACTTGCTCCCCAGAACCATGTGGCTAAAATGAGCACTTAATGGGGCTAATGAGGGGGCCGTTTGCTCTGAGCCAGAAGGTGTGAGGAACCAGCAAAAGCAGGTGCACAGGCAGCTGAGCAGGGGCAGGGCCCAGCCAGCCCCAGCGTTAGCTGGGTGAGAGCAGGAGCGAGGCTGCCGCCCTCCACCCCGGGCCAGAGAAGTCCCTCCACCCCGGGCCAGAGAAATCCCCCCACCCCACCCCCGCCTCGCCGTTCTGCAGCCGTGCCAGGCCGAAGGGGCAGTTTCTGCAGGGTTCCCTGGCCTTTGTGTCACCCTCAGGCCTTGCCAACCTCCGTGGGGACTTCCAGGGGGAGATCCCTGGCCTGAGGCCAGGAGATCTGATGCCCTGAGTAACCTCCCGTCAAACACTCCATCAGCTCGTGGTTAGTGGATCAGCCAGCCAGGTGTTGGCTCTGTGCTGGATGGGGCAGGGGAGCAGGGAGGAGCCTGAGTCCGTCCCAGTTGGCCTATTGTGCACCTGGGGACTCTGGGCAAGCCAGGTAATCAGCCTGAGCCTCAGCTTTCTCAGTTGTCAAATGGGCATCATCATGCCTCCCCAAAGGGCTGTTGAGAGATTAAATGAGATGATGCAGCTAAAGCTCTTAATGTGGATCTGGGCACTGAGTAAATGCTCAAAAAATGGTGACTGTTGTGTTCAGGTTGTGTCAGCCCTTGACCTCCCAGCCCACTGGCTTAGCCAGCCCAGCCCAACTCAGGCTATCCCACTGTCTTCGTCCCTTCTGGCTGCTCTAACAGAACAGTATAGACTGGGTGGCTTGTAAACAGCAGACATTTACTGCTCTCAGTTCTAGAGGCTGGAAGTCCAAGATCAGGGTGCCAGCACGGCCGGGCTCTGGTGAAGGCCCTCTTCCGGGTTGTAGACTGCCAGCCTCTCCATGTATCCTCACGTGGTAGAAGAAGCAAGGGAAATTTCTTGGGCTGCTTTTATTGATATAAGGGCACTAATCCCATTCATGAGGGCACTATCCTCATGACCTAATCACCTCCCAAAGGCTCCACCTCCTAATGCCATCACCTTGGGGGCTAGGTTTCAACATATGAATTTTGCGGGGACACATACATTCAGACCATCGCACCCAGCTAGCGCAGCCCACCCAGGCCAGCCATAGCACTGTCCTGCCCCTCCCCACCCCTTATCTTACCCTAACCAGTCTGGGGAACAATGATCACCCTTCAAGCTCCCAGTGCATCTGGTGAGACGCACTGGCCTGCACATTCCCAGCAGGGTCTCAGCCTCCTCAGCCCACCTAGGCTCCATCCCCATGAGATGCCCTCTGCTTCAGTTTCCCTGCTCAGTACTCTTGTCCCCTCTGAACAGAGACATGAGAGCTCAGAGACTATAGCATGGGATTCTGAAATTGAAGATTTGAGGAGTTTGGGTGGCTAGCCGAATGTAATTCTGACTATAAAGCTATAATAACCCTCAAGCCTGTACAATCATTTAGGGAAGCATCAGTACATTGTATAAACGCCTCTTGAACCATACCGGCTGGGCTCAAATCCTGGTCCCACCACTTACAAGCTCTGCAACCTTGGACAAGTTGTTAATTTCTCTGTGTCTATGTTTCCTCATCATAAAATGGGGATGTTGATAATAGTAGTTCCTTCCTCATAAGGTTTTTTGATGATGGTTAAATGAACTGGTACTTGTAAAATGCTCAGAATAGTGCTGGACATGTCTAAGTGCTGTATGAGAATTGCATAACTGTGATAATGACTATCTTTATTTATTGAGCTCTTAACCACTTGCCGGGCCCCAGGTCTAGCACTGCATCTGCTGTATCTCACTGAATCCTCTCACAAACTCTGGGATGTTTGTACTACTGTACCCATTTCACAGGGCAGTAACTGGGCCCAGGCTCACCAGGGTCTCCTGCCTCACTCACCCCATTATCTCTTCTGCATTTCATTCTGATTTCTTTCTGCCCAGATACACAGAGCCACATATTTCTCCCAGGCCCCAGACCCCCTCCTGATGGTCATTTCATTTATTTAGTTGTACATTTGTTTATCACTTCAAGCCTTTATTTTAAAATATAATTTCGGACTTCCCTGGTGGTGCAGTGGTTAAGAATCTGCCTGACAATGCAGGGTTCAAGCCCTGGTCCGGAATATTCCACATGCCGTGGAGCAACTAAGCCCATGAACCACAACTACTGAGCCTGTGCTCTAGAGCCCGCAAGCCACAACTACTGAGCCTGTGGGCCACAACTACTGAAGCCTGCACGCCTAGAGCCTGTGGTCCACAACAGAGACAAGCCACCACAATGAGAAGCCCGAGCACAGCAACGAGGAGTAGCCCCCGCTCGCTGTAACTAGAGAAAGCCTGCGCGCAGCAGCGAAGACCCAACGCAGCCAAAAAATAAATAAATAAATTTATTTTAAAAAATATATATATATAATTTCACATTTATAGAAAAATTGCAAGAATAATACAAAGAATACTTATATACCTTTTGCTCTGATTTACCCATTCTTATTTTGCCTCATTTGCCTTATTATATCATTGTGCTCTCTGTCTCTCTAAATGGTTTAAACCATTTTAAAGGGGTTTTAAGTATATTCACCATGTTGTACAACCATCCCCACTATCTAGTTCCAGAACATTTTCATCACCTCCAAAAGAAACCCTGTATCCATTAAGCAGTCACTCCCTATTCTCCCTCCCCCCAGATCCTGGCAACCACTATTCTGTTTACTGTCTATGTGGATTTTCCTATTCTGAACATTTCATATAAATGGAATCATACAATATGTGGTTTTTTGGTTCTGGGTTCTTACACATAGCATAATGTTTTCAAGGTTCATCCCAGTTGTAGCGTGTATCAGTATTCCATTCCTTTTTATGGCTGAGTAACATTCTATTGTATGGATACACCACAATTTGTTTATCCGAATATCAGTTGGTGGATATTTGGGTTGTTTTTACTTTTTGGCCATTATGAATATTGCTACTATGAACATTTGTGTATACATTTGTGTGTGAACATATGTTTTCAGTTCTCTTTGGCTCACATCTAAAAGTGGAACTGCTGGGTCATATGGTAACTCTATGCTTAATTTTTTTAAGAACTGACAAACTTTTTTCCACAGTGGCTCTACCATTTTTCATTCCCACTGGCAATGTAATAGAGTTCTACTTACTCCACGTCCTTGCCAGCACTTGTTATTTTCTGTTAAAAAAAAATATCATCATAGCCATCCCAGTGAGTATGAAGTGGTATCTCACTGGAGGTTTTTTTTTTTTTTTTAATTATTTATTTATATATATTTTTAAAATTTTTGGCTGCGGTGGGTCTTTGTTACTGCGAGTGGGCTTTCTCTAGTTGCAGCAAGTGGGTTTCTCATTGCGGTGGCCTCTCTTGTTGCGGAGCACGGGCTCTAGAGCGCAGGCTCGTAGTTGTGGCGCACGGGGCCAGTAGCTCCTTGGCATGTGGGATCTTCCCGGGGCTCGAACCCATGTCCCCTGCATTGGCAGGCAGATTCCCAACCACTGCGCCACCAGGGAACCCCTCACTGGAGTTTTGATTTTCATCTCCCCAGTGATTAATGATGTTGAGTATCTTTTCCTAGGCTTATTGGCCATTTGTTTATCTTTTTTGGAGAAATATCTATTCAAGTCCTTTGCCTATTTTTTAATTGGATTTTTATCTTTTTGTTTGTTGAATTATGAGAGTTCTTTATGTATTCTGGACACTAAACCTCTTTCAGATATATGATGCGTAAATATTTTCCCCCATTCTGTGGGTTTTCTTTTCACTTTCTTGATAATGTCCTTTGATGCACAAAAATTTTTAATTTTGGGGAGGTCCAGGTTATCTATTTTTTCTTTTGTTTGTGCTTTTGTGTCATATTTAAGAAACCATTGCCTAATCCATGAAGTCTTGATGATTTACATCAATATTTTTTTCCAAGAGTTTTCTCACTTTAGCTATTACATTTAGATCTTTAACATATTTTGAGTTAATTTTCATATACAGGCATACCTCAAAGATATTGCAGACCACAACAATAAAGCAAATATCACAGTAAAGCAAGTCATATGAATTTTTTGGTTTTCCAGTGCATGTAAAAGTTATATTTACAATATACTTATAGTCTATTAAGTGTGTTAATAGCATTGTGTCTAAAAAAACAATGTGCATACCATAACTTGAAATACTTTGTTGCTAAAAAGTATTATCATCTGAGCCTTCAGCAAATCATAATCTTTTTGCAATAGTAACATCAGAGATCACCGATCATTGATCACCATAACATACAATAATAATGAAAAAGTTTGAAATATTGCAAGAATCACCAAGATGTGACACAGAGACATGAAATGTGCAAATGCTGTGGAAAAAAATGATGCCAGTAGACTTGATTGATGCAGGGTTGCCACAAACCTTCAATCTGTAAAAAGCCCAATATCTGTGAAGCCCAATAAAGCAAAGTGCAATAAAATGAGGTATGCCTGTGTAGTGTGAATTAAGGGTCTAATTTCATTCTTTTGCTGTTGTCCCAATACAATTTGTTGGAGGAATCATTCTCTCACCCATTGAACGGCCTTGGTATTCTTAATTTCTCCTTCAGTTTTGAAGCATAGTTTTGCTGAATATAGAATTCTTGGCTGATATTTGTTTACTCAGAACTTTAAGTACTTCATCCCACTGCCTTCTGACTTCCATGGTTTCTAATGAGAAATGACTGTTAATGTTATTGAGGATCCTGTGTATGTGAGTAGTCACTTCTCTCTTGCTGCTCTCAGGATTCTCCCTTTGTCTTTGTCTTTCTACAGTTTGATTATGTGTCTCTGTGTGGATCTCTTCGTTGTTGTTTTTTTTAAGTGTAGTTGATTTACAGTGTTGTGTTAGTTTCTGCTGTACAGCAAAGTGATTCAGATATATATATAGATAGATAGATAGATAGATAGATAGATAGATAGATAGATAGATATTCTTTTTTTAATATTCTTTTCCATTATGGTTTATCACAGGATATTGAATATAGTTCCCTATGCTATACAATAGGGCTTTGTTGTTTATCCATTCTATGTATAATAGTTTGCATCTGCTAACCCCAAATTCCCACTCTATCCCTCCTCCACCCTCCTCCCCCTTGGCAACCACAAGTCTGTTCTCTATGTCTGTGAGTCTGTTTCTGTTTCATAAAAGTTCATTTGTGTCATATTTTAGATTCTACATATAAGTGATATCATATGGTATTTGTCTTTCTCTTTCTGGCTTACTTCACTTAGTATGATAATGTCTAGTTCAAACTATGTTGCTGCAAATGGCGTTATTTCGTTCTTTTTTATGGCTGAGTAATATTCCATTGTATATATGCATGTGTGGATCTCTTTGGATTTATCCAAATTGAAGTTTTGTGAGTTCTTGGATGTGTAGATTCATGTTTTTCATCAGATTGAGGAAGTTTTTAGCCATTATTTCTTCAAATACTTTTTCTGCCCTTATGTCTCTCTCCTCTCCTTCTGGACTCCTTTATGCATATGTTGGTATTCTTGATGGTGTCTCACACATCTCCTAGGCTCTCATCATTTATCTTCATTCTCTTTTCTTTCTTTTCCTCAGAATGAATAATCTCAGTTGGCCTATCTTCAGATTTGCTAATTCTTGCTTTTGCCTGCTCAGATCTGCTATTGATCCCCTGTACTGAAATTTTCATTTCAGTTATAATACTTTTCAACTCCAGAATTTCTATTTGATTCCTTTTTGTGTCTTCAGTGGTATTTTCCATTTGGTAAGATATTCTCATGATTTCCTTTAGTTCTTTGGACATGGTTTCCTTGAGCTCTTTGGCCATATCTAAAATAGCTGATTGGAATTCTTTGTCTAGTAAGTCCAATGTCTGGGTTTCCACAGGGACAGTTTCTCTTAATTGCTTTTTCTCCCTGTGTATGGGCCCTACTTTCTTGGTTTTTTGCATGCCTCTTCCTTTGCTTTCTGTGCTCAATTTGCCCAACCTTCAGCAAACTACACTTCTTCCCTCCTCAGAACCTTTGCACATGCTTATCCCTCTGCTGGGATGAATGAACCCACCACCACTCAATGCCTCCTTATCCCTTAGAGCCTCTTTCACATTAAAAACTTATCTATTTGTTGTGCATATGAATATCAGTTCTAAACTGGTAGTATTCAATAAACAAAACTGTCTTTTTTATTTTTTCATTCCTTTTTTCTGTATGTCTGGGTCATTCCTGATCCTGACCGCTCAATCCATGGGCTATGTGGAGGGGAAAGGAAAATCCCATGGTTTTCACTCCCACCCTTGCCTCCTTCTGGATGGTGCCTAGAGTATGAGAAACCTCACCTTACTCCACACAGCTGCTTTGCTGCACTCCCTTTGTCTTTCCACTATTGATGAGGCCCAACCCCTTCCACTCTGGCCCCATAGCCCTCTGTCCCTCTCTCTTCTCTCCTCCCTGTAGCTGGTAATCTCTTCTTCATGTGAGAAAACTGGTTCTCCCTTCACATTTCTGGCCAAGACCCTTTGTCTATGCCTTATGCCTACACCTGAAAACCAATACCAGCTGGGGTTAGACAATTGGTGAATGAGGTGAAGACATTGTCCCTCCAAGTAAACAAAATTGACACTGTTCCTGGATACTCACAGGAAAGAAGAATCAGGGACACCTCTTGTCTCTCCCCTTGGAATTTTGAGGTTCTTAAACTATGTCTGGGGCTTCCCTGGTGGCGCAGTGGTTGAGAATCTGCCTGCCAATGCAGGGGACACGGGTTCAAGCCCTGGTCTGGGAAGATCCCACATGCCACGGAGCAACTGGGCCCGTGAGCCACAACTACTGAGCCTGCGCGTCTGGAGCCTGTGCTCCGCAACAAGAGAGGCCACGATAATGAGAGGCCCGCGCACCGCAATGAAGAGTGGCCCCCACTTGCCACAACTAGAGAAAGCCCTCGCACAGAAACGAAGACCCAACACAGCCAAAAATAAATATAAAAATAAATTAAAAAAAAAAAAGACCTAAAGAAGAAATACATGGCGAATATCTTTCTTAAAAAAAAAAAAAAACTATGTCTGATGGACTGGGGTGGACTGAAGGGGTCCAGGTGGCAGACAAAGCCAACAGGACCTGAGGGGAGGCTTTTCCTGGGAACAGGGTCAGGGAGCCTGTCTGGTAGCCTAGATTCAGCCCCAGGACTGGGCAGTGAGAGGGGAGAGGGGTTCTGGGCAGGGGTCCTTGCTGTCAGCATCTTCTCACACAACCACCTCAATGCCATCTGTCATGGAGAAAGAATGAATGGGCTTGGGGCCCAGGCCACATCTGGGTGCTGCGGTGATGGTGAGGAGTGACCATTCGTGAGGCATGCGGACATCCATGGTGACCGGGGCAGCACATGGGCTTCCCGGAGGAGGCGAGAGTAACTAGGACTGACTCTGGCTTTGGGGACTAGGGGACATATGGGATGTGGAACTGGGTGGGTGGTGACTAGGAGATCAATGTAGAAACAGGACCTCTTGGGGACCTGGCAGCTGAGCTTAGAGTTATTATTCACGAGATGATGGGGAAACTTGACTTTGTTTCATGGCCTTGGGCTGGTGAGCGTTGAGGACATTTGGATTCCATTTAGAAAATGAACAAGGGGGAAAGAGAAAAAGGAGAGATCAAAAAGATAGGGAGGTAAGGTTAGGCCGAGGAGAAGACTTGGGGGAAGGATAAGGATGGAGAAAGACTAAGAGAGGAGGAGAGAGAGAGAGGAAGGGAAAAACAGTTAGCAATGGATCCAAGTTGGAAGTGAAAGGCATCTGGCAACCTTGCATTGCCTATGAAATGATATTAACATTTTATTATTGTAAGGTGAGCTTTCTAAAACGGAATTTTAAATGTTACCCTGCTGTTCGGGAACACAAAAACCTTTAATTTTATGCAAATGAACAGCGAGGAGCTGAGTGCTTAATGTAAACGAACACTTTCTTTGTAGGAGAGGTTGGAAGAGAGAAAAAAAATTCCCCAGGATTCTTTAATTGCTGTCTCAAATTATGTAAATCCCAGCACCAGGCAGAACACAATTACCCCGCGGCCCTCCCTGCCAGTGCTGCTAATGTCTAACAAAATATCGGTGGGTGACATTTAGATGAGGTAATGCAAATGAGAATTAATTTTTTTCCAAGACAAAGGGCAGCTGAAAGATCACCTCATTCATATACAGGAGCGGAGGAAAGCCCGCAAATGCTGTGGGTGGGGTGAGGCGGACAGGGAGCCCTGGGCAGGGTGTCTCCCTCAGCTGGGCCCAGGTCCCTGGATTTGGGGCCTCTGGGAGCCTTAGATCACCAACTCTCTGGCTGTAGTTCCCAAGTAGTTCTTCATGGACATCGGGTTAACAAATGTAAATAGCCATAAAATAAAAACACTCCTGCCCATGGAGGTGATCCAACCTCAGCTATAAGATGCTTTCACAAACTTGCTCTTGTTCCATGCTCATGACAGCCCTGCAGGGTGTAACATGAGCTGCTTCGATATTTTGAGAGGAAAATTGAGGCTCAGAGAAGTCTGGTCCACTGGCCAAAGGCACACAGTTAAATCTGACGGCAAGAATACTAAGGAAGAGAGGGTGTTGTTGGTATTTACCCTTCTTTTTCCCCTCTGTCTCTCTCTTGCTCTTCTTCCTTCCTTCCTTCCTTCTTTCCTTCCCTCCTTCCTCTTTCTGTCTTCCTACCTCCCTTCACCCCTCACTCTCTCCTTTCCTTCCTTCCTTCCTAGTCTTCTCCCTTAAGAAGATGTTTTTCATTTTAAAAAACATTTTAATAAAGAGGGCTTGCAGCGAGAAAACCAGGGCTCCTATTTAGCATCCGCCTCCACAAACACACACCCGCTGAGTTCTTGTTTCTCCTCGCAATAACCTTCATGCACACAACCCAGCCTGGTCAGCTCCTGCTCGTCCTTAAGTTTCAGCATAAATGTCATCTTCTTAAGGAAGCCTTCCTTGACCTGCTCCCCAACCCCAGCGCCCAGGACTTTGACTGCCAAGCACTTACCAAAAATTGCAGTAACACGGTCAAGTTCTCTTTTCCCTGTGAGATTGTAAATTCCATGAGGGCAGGGGCAGGGTCTGTGGTGGTTGTCACCACAGCCCCAGTGTCTAGAACATTGCCTGGCACTGCCTTTGCTCAGTAAATGTTTAATGAATTCATGAATAAATTAATGATATAAAAGGAGATTGTGTACTGGTCAAAGTTAGCATGATGGCTTATGCATATAAAAAGGTGAAGCAAGAGTAAATTGTACATTCTTGACAATTACTCCTGGAATTCTAGAAATACATTTAGCAGTTGGAGGTGTGAGAGGAAATGTTTTAGAGAGAAGAGGTCAGGAACTGTGCAGGTTAAGAGAACTCTCTCCTATTAACTTAGTCTCAATGCCAATGCAATTTCACATCTTAAATTCCATAGACAATTGTGACTTAGTTGAGTCAACACTCGATTGTCTGTATGAGTCTTTAATGCCAGTTTTTAATCCTGAGACAATCCCTCTAGAAAGGGAAAGACTCTTTGGGCTTAAGCCAAATATAGAGGCAGGTAAATCTACTGTTGCAAGCAAAACTAAAAAACCTCTATATGTATTTTTTATTATCTACCTTAAAAGACATTACCTGTATCTGTAGCTTTTAAAGGATGATTTGATACTTAATCTGTTTTTCTGCTTTAAAAATAACCTAAAACCTACATAGATCTACAACCATGGGAGAAATTGACAGATTTTTCTAGCTTCCTACTTCAGAAAGGTGAGTAGGTCCAGACAGTTTCAAAGGTGATTTCATTCAAACCTGCTAAGACCAGATAATATCAATGCTTTAAAATTCTTCTGGAGCATACAGAAAGAAGAAAATTTTTCTTTTTCTTTTCTCTTCTTTTTAAAAACGAAACCAGTATAATACTTCTCAAGGTCCAGGAAGGAAAAAGAAGTCAGTCTGGGTGTGTCAAACAGAGGGAATTTAAAATGAGAATTGGTTGCCCATGTGATGGAAGAGCTGAAAAACCAAACAGTAGAGAGTGAGGCCACCCAGACAATGGCAAAGGGAAGAGATGTGTTGCCAGAGAGCACAGGCAGAGGTCACCAGGAAGAGGCCAGGACCAGGGGGCATTGTGGTCCAGCTAGAGCCAGGGAAAGCATGCAGATGATGATGGACACATCTAAAGGAGTATGGGAGGAGAGCCACCCTCTCGCAGCCCTCCGTCTCCTACCAATGCCTCACTGGGTTTATCTAGCTTGAATCCTACTGATACAGGAGGTTGGAAAATGCAGCCTGTATGGGTCCAGCCCAGAGCAGAGGAAGGCTGAGGCCTGGATGTAAGAGCAAATAGGCAGAATATTAAACCTCTTAGCTAGACCGCTGAGAGAAAACCAACCAAAGTCAAGCTGATAGGACACTCTCTCATGTGTGATCAAGGTGACAACATCTGAACTCTGATCCATCTTAACATCACAAATTAGACCTAAAAACACGTGTATTCAAAGTACCGAAGGAGATAATAGAGAGAATGGAGGCAGAGGTAATATTTGAAGAGATATCAAATGAAGGCATTTAAAAACAGAGACTTTATATTAACAGTCTCTCACTAAAGGACCGTCTAAAAAATGTATTCCAAAAAGAAGAAAAATGACTGTAAGAGGAAAGTTTGAGATGTAGGTAGGAATTATGAGCAAAGGAAATGGTGAACATATGGGTATATCTAAATAAACATTTATTACATAAAACAATAGAAAGAATAATTTCAGATGTGGAAGGATTACAAAAGAATAGAAGAAAATGCTGGATAAAAATTACATGTAAGTCAGGAGGGGTTATCTGAGTTCGTATTTTAAGTTCCTTGTATTGTTTGGGAGTAGGGTAAAGATATTGATTAATTTCAGAATCTATTCAGCAAAATATGCCTGTTAATTTTAATAGTCATGAAGAAATAAGTTGGTGTTTGTTTGAAAACATTCGTTTCTGGGTTGTTTATTATACACCAGTATATAACTGATACATTTGTCCTACCTTATATTAAAAATGCATTTTAAAGCTACAGTCTTAAAGCAGTTTGGGGTCAATGCATAAATAGACACACAAAATAATAGAAGAGACTAGAGTCTAAAAATGGACCCAAAGAGTTCAAAAATGATTCAACAGTGGCATTGGGACAATTAGCTAGCCATTTATTCACTTTCCAGTGCTTAGGAGGTTGATTTTTGTATTTTGTACCAAATTTATCATTATTACCTGTGTATGGGTAAGTCCAGTAGGAGTGAAACTCTCCAGGGTTTTACTTTTACCATTTCCCGTTCATAATGAATGGAAACTATAAAAGTAAAACCATAAAGTGCTAGATTTCAACGTACTTACGGGGTAGTGGCAATAAGCGCATATCAATGTCATGGGCGTTTCATAGATAAGTTCATTGTGTGTCTATATTTCAGACCCTCCTTCACAGTCAAGTTGGAGCCACATGGTGCTTTCTGTGGACAACATAGCTATTGCTTACCCAGTATCCAGCCTCCCCAGTGGAAGGCTAATTTTGAGGGGAGCCGTAACTAGGGGAATAACTGATAAAAGTATAGTGACCTGTGAGGCAATCAGAAAAAGAAAGATAAACACAAGACAAGACAATAGAGAAAAATGAACTAATGAAAAGGTATTTGTGAGGGAGAAAGAACTGTGTAATGACACGTACCAAAAAGCTATCATCTCTCAGTTGTTAAAGCTTAGTGATTTTTGTTTTCCTCTTCATACTATTCTGCATTTTCCTAGTGTTCTACAAGAGTGATTATATTTTTGCTAGAAAAAAAGTAAATGACTGGGATACTTCAGAATTGTTATCAGTTTATTCAAAATAGCACATTGTTTCCTGTGATCTTATGAAGTGTCTTGTCATTCATGAATTATGGGCTCAGGTCCAATTTTTTTTATTGGGGGTCTTAATTTTTCCCTAATGAATCCATATCATAACATATCATAAGGATAGTAAGCCTTTCTGATTCTTTCCTTAGTTTGTTGTTTGCCTTTTAATTTTGTCAATGGGATTTTTAACTTACAGCATTGAATTATTTGACTCTAGTGAAATTTATCAATATGTTCCTTTGATACTTATTCCTTTGCTTATGCTTGGAAAGTCCTTTCAGTGAGGTTAAGTATGCTCTTTATTTGCATATATATTCTAGTTTTCCTACTTGACTTTTAATTCTATAAATCATATGGACATTATATTGGTATTTGGTATAAGATAAACATTTAAGTGGGGTATTCTGTTTTTTTTTTTTTTTAACGAAAACATATTAGACAATTTCTCTAACCTCATTAGCCAAATAGTTGTTCCTTCCTATCCTTCCATCTCACAACCATCTGGATGTTTTCTGTGGCAGACATTGCTGCTTATCTACAACATAACATTTTTAAAAAAAATTTTACTGAAGTCTAGTGGATTTACAATGTTGTGTTAATTTCTGCTGTATAGCAAAGTGATTCAGATATATATATACTTTTTCATAGTGTTTTCCATTATGGTTTATCACAGGATATTGAATATAGTTCCCTGTGCTATACAAGTAGGACCTTGTTGTTTATCCATCACATATATAATAGTTTGCATCTACCAATCCCAAATTCCCAATCCAACCCTCTCCCACGGCTCTCCCCCTTGGCAACCACAAGTCTGTTCTCTACGTCTGTGAGTTTTTTTCTGTTTCATAGATAAGTTCATTTGTGTCGTATTTTAGATTCCACATATAAGTGATATCATATGATATTTGTCTTTCTCTTTCTGACTTACTTTGCTTAGTATGATAATCTCTAGTTCCATCCATGTTGCTGCAAATGGCATTGTTTTGTTCTTTTTTATGGCTGAGTAATATTCCATTGTATATATGTACCACATCTTCTTTATCCATTCATCTATCAATGGACACTTAGGTTGCTTGCATGTCTTGGCAATTGTAAATAGCAACACAACATTTCTTATCAACAGAATCTTAACCTTATTTGGGAAAGTATTGTACCCACCTATTTTTTAAAAGTATTTCTCTCAGCTTCCCTCACAGTTCGGGGCAACAGCATGACTCCATTGGTCAATGGGATATAAGTGGATGTCTGCTGGAAACTTCTAGGGGGAATTCTGTTTCTCGGTACAGATACTGATATAGGTATTGTTCCTTCCTTCTTTCTTCTCTCCTTCCCTCCTTCCCTTCGACCCCCTTCCCTCCCTCCTTTCCTTTCTTCCTTCTTTACTATGTCTGTAATGTGGATGGGATATCTCAAGGTGCAGCGGCCATTTTTGCAACCTTGGGGTACAAGATCACGCCAGGCAGGGCAGAGGAAGAAGGAAGAAACTCTATTCCTGACGTAGGTGCATCATCCTTGACCTGTCCACCTCTGGCCAGCTTGTTTCATAAGAGAAACAATGCCCTCAGGCAGCAGTTAAACACCAAGAGTCAGGTTTCTCTTATATGCAACCAAATGCAACTTACATGTTAGTGGGACTTATATGTTAATGCAACATCTTATATGTAAGTTCTTATAATTAAAGTCTGTTTCCAAGTTGTTTATCATGTTCATTTGAGGTGTCTGTCAAATATAGTAACAGTGACCCTTTTTAAATTATTACTGTGCAATAAGTTTTGTTATTAGATGGGGCTAGTGCCCCTTCATTACCTCACTTTTTTCAAAATATCCTATCTATACTCAAAATTTTATTCTTTCTAATGAACTCTAGAATTACTTCTCAAGTTGGTCGAACCCATTTCGTCTTTTGAATGGAACTGTATTAAACCCATATAGTAATTTGGGAAGAATTCATATCTTCACAACATTTCATCTTCCCATTCTTGGGCATGGTATAACTTTCTGTTTTTCCGATGCTCTGTATCTATGAATAAAAGTTTGTAGCATTCTTCACATATACTTTCTGCACAATTCTTTTTATGGTTACTGCTAAATATTTTATGCTTTTACTGCTATTGTAAATAGAATTTTCTATTATATCTTATAACTGGTTATTGCTAGCATATGGGAAAAATTGATTTTCAAATATTTATCTTGTATTTGACTGCTCATTTATCCTAAGAGTTTTTCAGTTGATGCTTTTTTGTTTTCTAGGTATATAATTGTATCATCTGTAAATAATGATGATCTCATCTTCTCCTTTCTAATAGTTAGACCTCTTATCTCTGTTTACATATTTTATTGCATGGAGCAGAAAAATATTGAATAAAAATGGAAGGAGTCATCTTATGTTGCTCTTAATTTTACAGGACATCTATTGTGTCCCCATAAATACAATTCTGTTGTTTTAAGATAAGTATTCTTTAAGTCAGTGAATATTCTCCTATTCCTGATTTTTAAAGAGTTTATATAAATTAGTAATGAGTGTCAAATTTTATTGTCTTTTCTGCATTGATTGAGGTTATCTCTCTCTTTTCTTTAATTGTTCCTTCTGATAGAGTGCATTATGTTATTGGGTTCTTTACATACAAGTAATCTTTGAAATTCTGGGATAAATCAGACTTGGTTGTGAAAGGTGATTTTAGGAATATCATTGCTGGTTTTAATTTACTAATTTTAAAGGATTTTTCACATCTAAATTCATAATTAGATTCATCTTCAGTGTTGGCTTCAGGTTTCACTAGCTCTATAAAATGAAATAGGTAAGGTAAATTGAATTAGATTGAATTTTGGACCCAAATCTTTACTCATCTGTGGTACAGTTAGACGTGTCCTTGTTGTGGGCAGAATTTATGTCTTGCTCTTTGGCATTGGGTTCAGCCATATGACTTGCTTTGGCCAACGGAATGTGAGTGGGTGTTTTAAGAGCACAAGTGTGAAATGTGCTGTGCAGTGTGCTTGCCTCACATGATTCTGACATTGCCATGAGAAAAACACACCCCAGTTAGTCTACTGGTCCAAAAGATGAGAGACACATGGAACACACCTGGACCCTAGCTGCAGCTTGGACCCAAACTCAGCCAAGCCAAGATGAGATCACTTGATGCCCAGGTGACCTACAGACATGTAAGCAAGAATGGATGATTGTTGTTTTAAACCATGTAGTTTGGGGGTGGTTTGTTACATAAGATTATTGAGACAATAGCTGGCTGATGTACTCCTTCCCACCTTTTCCAGCTTATATTATTTTCCTTCTTGCAAAAGAACTTCTTTTAACATTTCTTTCAAGGCAGGTCACTGGCAACAAATTCCCTCAATTTTTGGTTGTCTGAGAAATTCTTTATTTCTCCTTCACTTTAAAAACAATTTTTTAATTGAAGTATAGTTGCTGTACAATATTATATAAGTTACAGGTACACAGTATAGTGATTCACAATTTTTAAAGATTATACTCCATTTATAGTTATTATAAAATATTAGCCATATTTCCTATGTTGTACAATATATCCTTGTAGCTTATTTTATACCTAATAGTTTGTACCTCTTAATCCCTTACCCCTATGTTGCCCCTCCTCCTTCCCCTCACCCCACTGGTAAGCACTAGTTTGTTCTCTATATCTGTGAGTCTGCAAGTCAAAACCACAATAAGATATCACTTCACACCTGCCGGAATGATTATCATCAAAAAGAATACAAGTAACAAATGTTGGCGAGGATGTGGAGAAGAGGGAAGCCTCCCTCATACACTACTGGTGGGAATGTGAATTGGTGCCGCCACTATGGAAAACAGTATGGAGGTTTCTCAAAAATCTAAAACTAGAACTGCCATATGACCCAGCAATTCCACTCCTGGGTATATAGGGTATATATCCAAAAAACAAAAAACAAAAACCCCCCACTATTTCTCCTTCACTTTTAAAGGACAATTTCAAAGGTTATGTAATTCTATATTGGTGATTTTTTTTTCTCTTAACACTTTAAATATTTCACAGCTTTCTATTCTTGCTGGCATGATTTCTGAGAGAAATTGGATATAATTATTTTTGTAAGGTGTTTTTTCCCTCTGGCTTCTTTCAGGCTTTTTTAAAAATAGATCTTTATTGGAGTATAATTGCTTCACAATACTGTGTTAGTTTCTGTTATACACCAAAGTGAATCAGCCATATGCATACATATGTCTCCATATCCCCTCCCTCTTGAGCCTCTCTCCCATCCTCCCTATCCCAGCCCTCTAGGTCATTGCACAGCACCGAGCTGATCTCCCTGTGCTATGCTGCTGCGTCCCACTAGCTAACTATTTTACATTCGGTAGTGTATATATGTCAATGCTACTCTCACTTTGCCTCAGCTTCCCCCTTCCACCCCATGTCCTCAAGTCCATTCTCTATGTCTACATCTTTATTCCTGCCCTGCAACTAGGTTCATCGGTACCATTTTTTTTTTTTTTTAGATTCCATATATGTGCATTAGCATACGGTATTTATTTTTCTCTTTCTGACTTACTTCACTCTGTATGACAGACTCTAGGTCCATCCACCTCACTACAAATAACTCAATTTCGTTTCTTTTTATGGCTGAGTAATATTCCATTGTATATATGTGCCACATCTTCTTTATCCGTTCATCTGTCGATGGACATTTAGGTTAGTTCCATGTCTTGGCTATTGTAAATAGTGCTGCAATGAACATTGTGGTACATGATTCTTTTTGAATTATGGTTTTCTCAGGGTATATGTCCAGTAGTGGGATTGCTGGGTCATATGGTCATTCTATTTTTAGTTTTTTAAGGAACCTCCATACTGTTTTCCATAGTGGTTGTATCAATTTACATTCCCACCAACAGTGCAGGAGGGTTCCCTTTTCACCACACCCTTTCCAGCATTTATTGTTTCTAGATTTTTTGATAATGCCCATTCTGACAGGCATGAGGTGATACCTCATTGTAGTTTTGATTTGCATTTCTCTGATAATTAGTGACGTTGAGCATCTTTTCATGTGTCTCTTGGCCATCTGTATGTCTTCCTTGGTGAAATGTCTATTTAGGTCTTCTGCCCATTTTTTTTTTTTTAATTTTTATTTATTTATTTATGGCTGTGTTGGGTCTTCATTTCTGTGCAAGGGCTTTCTCTAGTTGTGGCAAGTGTGGGCCACTCTTCATCGCGGTGCGCGGGCCTCTCACTATCATGGCCTCTCTTGTTGCGGAGCACAGGCTCTAGACGCGCAGGCTCAGTAATTGTGGCTCACGGGCCCAGCTGCTCCGCGGCATGTGGGATCTTCCCAGACCAGGGCTCGAACCCGTGTCCCCTGCATTGGCAGGCAGATTCTCAACCACTGTGCCACCAGGGAAGCCCTTCTGCCCATTTTTTAATTGGATTGTTTGTTTCTTTGATATTGAGCTCCATGGGCTGTTTGTATATTTTGGAGATTAATCCTTTGTCTATTGTTTCATTTGCAAATATTTTCTCCTATTCTGAGGGTTATCTTTTTGTCTTGTTTATGGTTTCCTTTGCTGTGCAAAAGCTTTTAAGTTTAATTAAGTCCCATTTGTTTATTTTTGTTTTTATTTCCATGACTCTAGGAAGTGAGTCAAAAAAGATCTTGCTGTGGCTTATGTCATAGAGTGTTCTGCCTACGTTTTCCTCTAAGAGTTTTATAGTGTCTGGCCTTACATTTAGGTCTTTAATCCATTTTGAGTTTATTTTTGTGTATGGTGTTAGGTAGTGTTCTAATGTCATTCTTTTACATGTAGCTGTCCAGTTTTCCCAGCACCACTTATTGAAGAGGCTGTCTTTTCTCCATTGTATGTTCTTGCCTCCTTTGTCATAAATTAGGTGCCCATATGTGTGTGTGTTTATTTCTGAGCATTCTATCCTGTACCACTGATCTATATTTCTGTTTTTGTGCCAGTACCATACTCTCTTGATTACTGTAGCTTTGTGGTATAGTTTGAAGTTGGGGAGCCTGATTCCTCCAACCCCATTTTTCTTTCTCAAGATTGCTTTGGCTATTCGGGGTCTTTTGTGTTTCCATACGAATTGTAAAATTTATTGTTATAATTCTGTGAAGAATGCCATTGGTAGTTTGATAAGAATTGCTTTGAATCTGTAGATTGCTTTGGGTAGTATAGTCATTTTCACAATATTGGTTCTTCCAATCCAAGAACATGGTATATTTCTCCATTTGTTTATGTCACCTTTGATTTCTTTCATCAGTGTTTTATAGTTTTCTGAGTACAAGTTTTTCACCTCCTTAGGCAGGTTTATTCCTAGGTATTTTATTTTTTTTGTTGCAGTGGTAAATGGGAGTGTTTTCTTAATTTCTGTTTCAGATATTTCATCATTAGTGTATAGGAAGGGCAGAGATTTCTGTGCATTAGTTTTGTATAGTGCAACCTTACCAAATTCATTGATTAGTTTCTAGTAGTTTTCTGGTGGCATCTTTAGGATTTTCTATGTATAGCATCATGTCATCAGCAAACAGTGACAGTTTTACTTCTTCTTTTCCAATTTGTATTCCTTTTATTTCCTTTTCTTCTCTGATTGCTGTGGCTAGGACTTCCAAAACTATGTTGAATAAGAGTGATGAGAGCGGACATCCTTGTCTTGTTCCTGATCTTAGTGGAAATGCTTTCTTCAGTTTTTCACCATTGAGTTTTCACCATTGAGTTTTTCACCATGATGCTTGCTGTGGGTTTGTCATATATGGCCTTTATTATGTTGAGGTAGGTTCCCTTTATGCCATTTTCTGGAGAGTTTTTATCATAAAAAATGAGTGTTGAATTTTGTCAAAAGCTTTTTCTGCATCTATTGAGATGATCATATGGTTTTTATTCTTTAATTTGTTAATGTGGTGTATCACATTGTTTGATTTGCGTATATTGAAGAATCCTTGCATCCCTGGGATAAATCCCACTTGATCATGGTGTATGATCCTTTTAATGTGTTGTTGGACTCTAGAATTTTGTTCAGGATTTTTGCATCTATGTTCATCAGTGATATTGGTCTATAATTTTCTTTTTCTGTGATATCTTTTTCTGGTTTTGGTATCAGGGTGATGGTGGCTTCATAGAATGAATTTGGGAGTGTTTCTCCCAGTATAATTTTTTGGAAGAGTTTGAGAAGGATCAGTGTTAGCTCTTCTCTAAATGTTTGATAGAATTCACCTGTGAAGCCATCTGGTCCTGGACTTTTGTTTGTTGGAAGATTTTTAATTATGGTTTCAACTTCATTACTTGTGATAGGTCTGTTTATATTTTCTAATTCTTCCTGGTTCAGTCTTGGAAAATTGTACCTTTCCAAGAATTTGTCCATTTCTTCGTGGTTATCCATTTTATTGGCATATAGTTGTTTGTAGTAGTCTCTTATAATCCTTTGTATTTTGTGGTGTCGGTTGTGATCTCTCCTTTTTCATTTCTAATTTCATTGATTTGCATCCTCTCCCTTCTTTTCTTGATGAGTCTGGGTTTATCAATTTTGTTTATCTTCTCAAAGAACCAGTTTTTAGTTTTATTGATCTTTGCTGTTGTTTTCTTCGTTTTTATTTCATTTATTTCTGCTCTGATCTTTATGATTTCTTTCCTTCTACTGACTTTGGGGTTTCTTTGTTCTTCTTTCTCTAGTTGTTTTAAGTGTAGGGTTAGATTGCTTATTTGAGATTTTTCTTGTTTCTTGTGGTGAGATTGAATTGCTATAAACTTCCCTCTTAGAACTGCTTTTGCTGCATGCTGTAGGTTTTGGGTCGTCGTGTTTTCGTTGTCATTTGTTTCTATGTATTTTTTAATTTCTTCTTTGATTTCTTCAGTGATCTCTTGGTTATTTAGTAGCACACTGTTTAACTTCCATGTATTTGTGTTTTACAGTTTTTTTCCTGTAATTGATTTCCAATCCCATAGCGTTGTGGTCAGAAAAGATGCTTGATATGATTTCAATTTTCTTAAATTTTCCAAGGCTTGATTTGTGACCCAAGATGTGATCTATCCCGGAGAATGTTCTGTGTGCACTTGAGAAGAAAGTGTATTCTGCCACTTTTGGGTGGAATGTTCTATAAATATCAATTAAATCTATCTGGTCTATTGTGTCATTTAAAGCTTGTGTTTCCTTATTTATTTTCATTTTGGATGATCTGTCCATTGGTGTAATTAGGGTGTTAAAGTCCCCTACTATTATTGTGTTACTGTCAATTTCTCCTTTCATGGTTGTTAGCATTTGCCTTATATACTGAGGTGCCCCTATGTTGGGTGCATAAACATTTATAATTGTTATATCTTCTTCTTGGTTTGATCCTTTGATCATTATGTAGTGTATCTCCTTATCTCTTGTAACAGTCTTTATTTTAAAGTCTATTTTGTCTGATATGAGAATTGCTACTCCAGCTTTCTTTTGATTTCCATTTGCATGGAATATCTTTTTCCATCCCTTCACTTTCAATCTGTATGTGTCCCTCAGTCTGAAGTGGGTCTCTTGTAGACAGCATATATATGGGTCTTGTTTTTGTATCCTTTCAGCCAGTCTGTGTTTTATGGTTGGGGCATTTAATCCATTTACATTCAAGGTTATTATCAATATGTATGTTCCTATTACCATCTTCTTAATTGTTTTGGGTTTGTTTTTGTGGGTCTTTTTCTTCTCTTGTGTTTCCCGCCTAGAGAAGTTTCTTTAGCATTTGTTGTAAAGCTGGTTTTTGTGGTGCTGAATTCTCTTAGCTTTTGCTTGTCTGAAAAGTTTTGATTTCTCCATTGAATCTGAATGAGATCCTTGCTGGGTAGAGTCATCTTGGTTGTAGGTTTTTCTCTTTCATCACTTTAAGTATATCCTGCCACTCCCTTCTGGCCTGCAGAGTTTCTGCTGAAAAATCAGCTGATAACCTTATGGGGATTCCTTTGTATGTTACTTTTGTTTTGCCCTTGCTGCTTTTAATATTTTTTCTTTGAATTTAATTTTTGTTAATTTGATTAATATGTGTCTTGTTCAGGCTTTCTTTTTATCTTTGATTCTCTGTGGTTTGAAAGTGATATGCCTACATATAGTCTTTTTGGCATTTATCACACTTGGTGTTCTCTGAGCTTCCTGGATCTGTGGTTTGGTGCCTGACATTAAGGAAAGTCTTAGTCGTTATTATTTCAAATATTTCTTCTGGTCCTTTCTCTCTTTCCTTTCCGTCTGGTATTCCCTTTGTGTGTATGTTATACCTCTTGTAGTCATCCCACATTCCTTGGATATTCTCTTCTGCTTTTTTTCAATCTTTGTTCTCTTTGCTTTTCAGTTTCAGAGGTTTCTATTTATATATCCTCAAGCTCAGAGATTCTTTCCTCAGCTGCATCCGCTCTACTTATAAGCCCATCAAAGGCATTCTTTATTTCAGTTACAGTGTTTTTGATCTCTAGCATTTCTTTTTGGTTCTTTGTTAGAATTTTCATCTCTCTGCTTACATTGCCTGTCTGTTATTGAATGCTGTTGAGTTTGTCCATTAGAGCCCTGAGCATATTAATCAGAGTTGTTTTAAATTCCTGGTCTGACCATCTCAACCTTCTTGTCATGTCTGGTTCTGATGCTCACTCTGTCTCTTCAAACTGTGTTTTTGGTCTTTTAGTATGCCTGGTGATTTTTTTTTTTTTTTTCTTGATAGCCAGACATCATGTACTGGGTAAAAGAAACTGCTGTAAATAGGCCTTTAGTGATGTGGTGGTGAGGAGTGGGGGGAGGGGAAGTGTTCTTTAGTCCTATGATCAGGTCTCAGTCTTTTACTGAGCCTGTGCTTCTGGTTTGTGAGTTTCATGAGTGTTTCTCAATTTCTTTCTCCTGCTTAGGTGAGACAGAGTGGCTGGAGTGGGCTGGAATTGGGTATTTCCCTTCCCCTGGACCAGTTAGGCTCTGGTTAATTACTTGCTCCTGAGGAAGGGCAGGCCTTGTTAAGAAAATCAGAGAACTCTGGCATGTTTCAAAATGGTTCCTCTTCTCTTTCCCCTGCCAGAAGGAAGAGGGGATCTTGACTATGAGAACCTGGTCGACCTTGTGGAGTCTACAAAACTGTGGGAGTCCCCCATGACTGGGTCCCCCTGGCGGTTTTGCCTCTAAGACTTGTCCACATGGAGCTTCCAGCAATTCGTCAATTACAGTCCAGGATTTCCTCCTCTGCACTGGTTCCTGCCGTGGCTTCCACATGGATCTCTGCTCTGGTAAGCTGTGACTCCCTACATCCACCTCTCTCTCCCTCTAATCTTAGGGGCAGTGGTTTCCCCTGTATCCTCACCCCTCTTACAGATCCAAGGAAAGTTGTTGATTTTTCAGTGTGTTCAGCTTTTTTGCTTGTCGTTAGGACATAGTGGCAACTGGCCATGGGGCAAGAACAGAAAAACTGGCTGATTAATCAACTAGAATACAGCAATTTATCCTGTAAGAAATGAGACTTTAACGTATGATAAAGGCAGCATTTCTTATCAAAGGGGGAAAATGAGTATTTAATAAATGGCATTGAGACAACTGGGCAACCATCTGGAAAAAAGTTAGCTTGGATCCCTACCTTACTCCTTACATCAAAATAAATTCCACACATCTCAAACGTTTAAATATAAAAAATTGAGAAATATAAAAGTTATTATGAAAAGTGACTTCAAAAGAATATTCTTATCTTAAGAGAGCTTTCTAAACAATACACAAAACCCAGAAGCCATACAAGAGTTTATTAGGTTAAAATAAAGAAAGAAATTTCAATGTACAAGGAAAAAATAGTGTGGGAAGACAAATAACACACTAGAAGTATTTGTAACATATTGATCAATAAATGACTAATTTTCAGTATAAAGAAAGCCTACAAATAAATTTTTAAAAACCCAACAACTAACTAGAAGAGCTAAGGGCAAAAGGCTTTAAGAGGCAGTTTTCTAAAAAGACAAATTCAAATGCCTCTTAAACAAATGAAAAGATACTCAATCCTATTCATAATAACAGAAATAGAATCTATGGCAAAATACCCTTTTTCATGTATCAGATTGTCTAACATCAAAATCTTGAGAGCATACAGTGTTGACACAGGTGCAAGAAAACATGTATATGATAAAACATCTATGGGAAGTAATTTGGCAAAATCTTTCAAAGTTAAAAATGTACATACCTGTTCATATATTGTCAGGGAAATACAAATTAAAAACAGTGAAATACCACCATACACCTATTAGAATGGCCAAAATCTGGGACATTGACAACACCAAATGTTGGCAGTGATCTGGAGCAACAGGAACTCTCATTCATTGCTGGTAGGAATGCAAAATGGTACAGCCACTTTGGAAGACAGTTTTGTGGTTTCTTACAAAAATAAACATACTCTTACCATACAATCCAGCAATCACACTCCTCAGTATTTACTCAAAGGAGCTGAAACTTTATGTCCACACAAAAACCAGCACATGGATGTTTACAACAGCTTTAATCATAATTGCCAAAACATGGAAGCAACTAAGATGTCCTTCAGCAGGTGAATGGCTAAATAAACTGTGGTATATCCAGACAATGGAGTATTATCCAGTAATAAAAAGAAATGAGGTATCAAGCCATGCAAAGACTTGAAGGAATATTAAATGCATATGACTAGGTGAAAGAGGCCAATCTAAAAAGCCACATCTGTATGATTCCAACTATATGACATGTGGAAAAGGCAAAATTTATAGAGACTGTAAAAAGATCAGTGGTTGCCAGGGGTAGGAGTTGGGGGATGGATAAATGGGCAGAGCGCAGAGGAATTCTAGGGAATACTCTATATGATACTATAACAATGGACACATGTCATTATACATTTGTCCAAACCCACAGAATGTACAACGCCAGGATTGAACCCTAATGTAAACCATGGACTTTGGGTGATTGTAATGTACCAGTGTAGGTTCATCAGTGGTAACAAATGGACCACTCTGGTGGAGAAGGTTGATAATGGGGCAAGCTACACATGTGTGAGGGCAAGGGTATGTGGGAAATCTCTGTACCTTCCTCTCAATTTTATAACTGCTCTAAAAGATAATTCTTTTTTTAAAAAAAAGTACATACCCTTTGACCTAGAAATTTAACTTTTAGGAGTTTATTCTACAGAAATACTAGCCAAATTTCAACTTAATTTTTTTAAAAATAAATTCATTTATTTATTTTTGGCTGACTTGGGTCTTCGTTGCTGCGCGCGGGCTCTCTCTGGTTGCGGCGAGCGGGGGCTACTTTTCGTTTTGGTGCGCAGGCTTCTCATTGCGGTGGCTTCTTTTGTTGCGGAGCACAGGCTCTAGGCGCGCGGGCTTCAGTATTTGTGGCTCGTGGGCTCTAGAGTTTAGGCTCAGTAGTTGTGGCGCACTAAGCCAAACTAAGTTGTGGCTTAGTTGCTCCACAGCACGTGGGATCTTCCTGGACCAGGGCTCGAACCCGTGTCACCTGCACTGGCAGGTGGATTCTTAACCACTGAGCCACCAGGGAAGCCCTTTAACTTAGTTTTATTCAACAGTTATTGATAGAGCATCTACTATGTTCCAGGCACCATAATAGGCACAAAGGATATAGAGATGAATGGAACACAGCTGCATCGTAAAGTCACCTTATAATCTTATGACTTGAGTTGAAATTGAAGTACTTCATTCAATAGGTGAAAACAGTGAGGTTCAGAGAGGTGAACGGGAACTTGACCTTGCTTGGCTCTAATGAAACACTAGGTATATGGATCAAACATTTCTACCCAAGTGGCCCTTAAGCACAAAAGAATAGAGAATATTTCCAAAAGATCTGTGGGCACAGCCTCCAGTGGCCTATTGCAAGCAAGGGAATATTGACTATTTGTTTCTAAACAGTCACTCACATTTTGCATTCTATTTCATCTGTCTATTTAAACACACACATACATATGTTTAATATAAAAGCAATGTTTTAGAAATTATTTCATGACTTACCAATTAAATTAAAACTTTTTTCCCCTGAAAATCTTTAAGTATGTAATAGGTACATGAGAAAAAATGTTCATGTTTATCTGTGGCTCCTCTCCCTTCCCCCACCCCAAAAATATTCCCAAAAGGAGAAACACAGCTAAACCAAGCTACTTCTTTTTTCTTCTTTCTTGAAGTATAGTTGATTTACAATATCGTGTTAGTTTCAGGTGTACAGCAAATTAATTCAGTTATATATGTATTTTTTTCAGATTCTTTTCCATTATGTTATACAAAATATTAAATATATCAATAGTTTCCTGTGATATACAGTAAATCCTTGTTGTTTATCTATTTTATATATAGCAGTGTATTTGTTAATCCCATACTCCTAATTTATCCCTCCCCCACCCTTTCCCCTTTGGTAACCATAAGTTTGTTTTTCATGTCTGTGAGTCTCTTTCTGTTTTGTAAATAAATTCATTTGTATTATTTTTTAGATTCCACTATAAATGATATCATATAATATTGGTCTTTTGCTGTCTGACTTACTTCACTCAGTATGATCATGTCTAGGTCAATCCATGTTGCTGCAAATGGCAATATTTCATTCTTTTTTATGCCTGAGTAGTATTCCATTGTATATATGTACCACATCTTCTTTATCCATTCATTTGTTGATGGACACTTAGGTTGCTTCCATATCTTGGCAATTGTAAATAATGCTGCTATGAACATTGAAGTGCATGTATCTTTTTGAATTAGAGTCTTTGCCTTTTCCAGATATCTGCCCAGGAGTGAGATTGCTGGATCATATAGTAATTCTCATTTTAGTTTATTATGGAATCTCCATACTGTTCTCCATAGTAGCTGCACCAATTTACATTCCCACCAACAGTGTAGGAGGGTTCCCTTTTCTCCACACCCTCTGCAGCATTTATTATTTGTAGACTTTTGATGGCCATTCTGACCACTGTGAGGTGACACCTCACTGTAGTTTTGATGTGCATTTCTCTAATACTTAGCAATGTCAAGCATTTTTTCATATGCCTATTGGGTATCTGTATGTCTTCTTTGGAGAAATGTCTATTTTTGATTGGGTTGTTTGGTTTTGTTGATATCAAGCTGTATGAGCTGTTTGTATATTTTGGAAATTAATCCCTTGTCAGTCACATCGTTTGCAACTATTTTCTCCCATTCCGTAGTTTTTCTTTTTGTTTTGTTTATAGTTTCCTTTGCTTTGCAAAAGCTTTTCAACCCCTGGCACATGAGGAAGGCCTGGGGTCAGGTGCACACAGCACAGTGTCTCGAGTGGGGCAGGGCAGTGGCTGTCCCCTCCACCCCTGGCTGACAGCACCAGGGCACATTCAGCAGGTGGCTTGGCATGGGTCTCTTGCCCACCCCTGCTCCAAATACCAAGTGAATCTGGCACAGAAGTTGTGATTCCTTGCAGGGTTGCCCAAACACTGTAGGTAGGGGCTACAGGAAGGAGATATTGACCTCTGTGTCCTAGCAGGGCCCAGCACTGGACCTTGACATGTATTTATCAATCCCCTCCCCCTCACCCATGGTCGTCATGGCAGCTCTGAGTCCAGTGAGGGGGAGCAGTAATGGGGAATGATAATGGGGGTGAGGGTGGAAGGGAGAGGGGGACGGGACTATGGGAGCTTCTAACATAGTGATGTGGCCAAATGTTGGGGGCCTGGTCACTTTCTGTTGGAATGACACCTGGTGGGTAAAGCCCTCAGGCCAAAGCAGGGTCTGGAAAGTTTGGAAGTTTAGAGGGTGAGATTTAGTGAGATTGCAAAAATGCCTCCAGTTCTATTCTTCACCTCTCACTGTATCCACACCCTTCGGCACGTGGCCTGGCAGCTCCTTGCATTAGGCGGTGGCTCTATTTGCCTGCGCATTGAATCCAGGCTGGATTGTGACTTGCTTAGGCCAGTAGAATGCAGGGGAACCTGCGCCGTAGGTTCCCCATCACCACTGACAGCAGTTGACAGCAGCTGCAGCAGACATGTCCAAGGCTGCCGCTAGGCTAGTCAGCCCCCCAGCCAACCTGCACACTTCTGATTGGAGATGTGGGAGGGAAGCCAGCCTAGATCAGCCAAGCCTGGCCCACCTGTAGATGACGGTGCAATGGTAAATGGTGGTTATTTTAAGTGACTAAGATTTGGAGTGATTTGTCACATAGCATAGCTAACTGATACAGAGAGGTGCCCAGGGGTGCCTCAGGCTGCCTTCCCCATGTATTGCTAGAGGCTGGCTCATGTTTGATGCCGGGAGGAGGCTCGGGGGCAGGAAGGTGGGAATGGTCCGCAGTTCAGAGCTGCTGTATAACAAGTCCTGGGTCCCCGCTGGCTCTGGGGCTGACCTGCAGGAGGCTACTCATCAGAATGGGGCCTGCATGTGAGGCCCACTGACCAGGGGAATCGGAGGGAGCTGTGAGTGGCTGGCCCAAGCCCAGGGTGAAGCATGGGTCTAGAGGACTCAGAAATGAGGCTACCTTTGTCTCTGACTGTTGATAAGGAGGAAAGATGGGAGACAAGGGCATTTCCTTCTAGAAAAAGAGACAGGGATGTGGATAGAGCAGAAGGTTGGGTGGGACTTGTAGGGGGGCGGGCATGTGGGTAAATAAACCTTAGGAGAAGACAGCATCTGGTGGAGGGTGCAGCGCTGCTCTTTCCCTGCCCTCCCTGTCGGCTCAGAGAAGAGCAGGACCCCGAGACAACAGCCCTCCCCCAGCTCTGGGGCCCTGCGTGTTGTAGGGTGAGCCTGGATAGCCTTGCCCAGAAGATGGCTTAGCTTAACCTGGGTCAATTGTTCTCAAACTTGAGTGGGTCCCAAAATCACCCCCAGAGTTCTGTTGCAGGAGGTCTGGAGAAGGACATGAGAATTTGCATTTCCACCAAGTTCCCAGATGGCGCTGATGCTGAGCTGGCACCATTCTTCAATCTAGGACTTAAATGAAGGGATTTGGCATCATGGACTCCAAAGTGCTAATTTGATCCATCGTTTATGTCTGTGTGACCCTGGGCAAGTCACATAACATCTCTGAGCCTTGACTTTCTCATCAATAAATGGGGATGATTATCATCTCCCTTTCAAACTTATTCTGGGAATTATGTGAAAGGACGCATTTAATGTACTTAGCCTTTGGGGAGCCCTCAAAAGTTTATGAGCTATTGTTGTCGATCTCCAGGGACTCTGGCATCCATGGGGGAGGTTTTAGTCTGGACTTGACTGACCTTGGGGGGTGACAGAAGGGGAGATATTGGTCTGGCCTGGGGGTGGGGGTGGGGGGATGGAAGGAGTCAGTGGATTGGTGGCTGTGTCTTGAATTCCGTCTTCCACCCCCAGCTCCCTGCAGTCAGGGGAGGGAGTCTAGAAGCCCGATCTTCCCAGTTCCCACCAACAGAAGCTAGAGAGACACAGATCCCCAGGGAACAGCTGCTTCCATTGCTAGAGCCGGCAGACCTGGGTTCTGGTCCCAGCCCTTACTCACTTCTTGGGCACGTTTGGAAACCCTTCTGGGCCTCCGCGCTTTACCTGTAGCAGAGAGAACAACAGCAGTTCTGTTGGCGAGGTGCTGTGGGTTCCCAAGGCCGTGTTCCGGAGCACACAGAGCACAGCCACAAAGGAGCTCAGGAGAACTCGTGTCTGGTACGAAGTGGGTGCTCTATCAAAATCTGTCCAGCGAGTAAAGGGGAGCCTAGTTCTTGTTCCCCTCGGCCTCTTTCTCGATCTCCATGCTACCCTGACCCCACACAGGGACAGGGCCAAGCTGAGCAGACCTGCCAGGGCCCCCAGCCCCTCGGCTTCCTTTACCACTCCCAGCACACGGGCTCCCGGAGCGTCCAGTCCTGACAGCAGCCCTTGTCAGCCTCCAGAATCCTGGGAGCCAATTCCTTAAAATCAGCCTCTGTTGGTTCTGTTTCTCTGCAGAGCCCGGACTAGCAGTTGCCCTCTGTGGGACTTTGCTCACTATCACAGCTGGCTTGGTGCCCTCCCTTCCTGCCTCACTGTGTCCTGTGCCCCATTTTCCATCCTGATGCAGCTCTTGGATGGGAATCCTCATTTCCCCTTCTTACTCTCTCCCTTTCAGGCTCACACACTTAATCCCCACTCCACTCCCAGACCCCCGACCCTGGCGTGCTGCCTCTTGGTCCCTCAAACACTCCCAACCATCACTCGCTGTCACACTCACGCCTCCCCTCAGGCCAGAGCTGACTTGGTCCCAAGAGGGGCAAGGGCAAGGCTGGTGAGGGGAGCCCTGCCCCAAACTCCAGCCTGACCACGGGGCAAGAAGGGGCTATCTCCCTTTCCTGGACCTACTGGCCAAGTGGCCAAATACTTGCAAAGGGACTCACCCCACCATCTGCCCCAGGGAAGAGCTGCTAGACCCACTGTGTGCGTGTGTGTGTGTGCGTGTGTGCGTGTGTGTGTGTGTGTGTGTTGAGGGGCAGCTGCTGACCTCTTCACCTCCAGCCCCATCCCCCTCTGCTCTCCCCAGCCGGCTGGTGGGTTGTGGATGCTTCAGGAGCTGGCTGCTGGCTGCCCTCATTAATATTTATGACAAGGAGAGGAAGTTGCATAAATCTTCCCTGATACTTAATTAAACCAAACTTCTTTTGATTTCCCCTCTTTCTGCCTCACCGAGTGTGGCCAGCATGCCTATTAGATGTCCTTCTTCCCCGAGTGGCCTGGAGTGGACAGAATCCCCCGGGACTCTGCACACCCAGTTCCTCCAGCCATCGACCTGGGAGCTTGGGGCAGCCAGGTGACCCCTACATGACCTCAGAAGACTGTGCGTGGGGCTTAGGGTAGAGGCTCCTTGCAGCCTCTGGGGAGTAGCAACGATCTGGGAAGACACTGACTGCACCCTCAAAACATGCCCCTTCCAGACCGGGAAGATGGAGGTGTTGAGGAGTAGCTGGGGAGAAGCTGCCACCTGCCCCGCTCCCTGCAGCTCAGACAGGGAAGATGGACTTAGTCCCAAAGCCTGTGAGGAGTAGCTGAGTCCCATGCAGAAGCCAGCTCTGGCTGTGTCCCCTCACCCACTCCCCATTTACCAACTGGCAACCCAGCCCGAGGACCCCAGCGTGAACCTGGTCAGGGCTTGGTCTCTCCCTGCATTCTGGGAGCTAGTTAGCACCCGGCTGACATATCTTTGATATGGAATCATATACAGGAAGCAGCTTGACCCCTGAAGGCCCCTCTTAGCGTGGGATTGACACCAAGCATTGACTTTGCTTCAGGCTTATCCACAAATCTCAGCCAATTTTATTAAAGAGCTGCGTGTGGTGTGGAACATGCCAGGGAGACAACTTTATTTATAGATCTTGATCGGCAGAGAGGAGCCCACGCTTGATTCCGTTGGCGCCCTGGCCTCAGGTGGGAGGGGGTGATTGGCAGGTATGGCTCCTCACCATCTCCACCGCCCCCCATGGCTGCACGAAGAGACACAAACACACGTGCAGACAGACACATGGGCATTAACCCAGGACAGATGCATATACATTCACATAGGCAAACACACACACACACACACATACACACAAAACCAGTCCCACATGGCTATGGACTGAATTGTGTCCCCCCTCAAATTCATATGTTAAAGTCTGAACCCCCAATGTGGCTATATTTGGACATAACACCTTTAGGGAGGTAATTAAGGTCAAATGAGGTCATAAGGATGGGGTCCTAATCTTATAGGACTGGTGCCCTTACAAGAAAAGGAAGAGACACCAGATCTCTCTCTCTCTCTCTCTCTCTCTCTCTGCATGTGCAGAGGAAAGGCCACGTGAGGACACAGTGAGAAGGTGGCCGTCTACAAGCCAGGAAGAGTGTTCTCACCAGAAACCAAATTTGCTAGCACCTCAATCACGGACTTCTAGCCTCCAGAATTGTGAGAAAATAAATGTCTGCTGTTTAATCCATTCAGCCCATGGAATTTTGTTATGGCAGCCCAAGCAGACTCAAAGACACATGGACACACTCATGCACAGAAACAAAGACACATGGAGACATCACTGCAGACATGCACCCCCAGCCATATACCCATTCTCACACACACTGAGACACAGGTACACAGAGACATACTGACCTCGTTAGACCCAGGCAGCATCTCCCCTAGTTCACCTCTAGCCCTAAGCAGATGTTCAGTGATAGGCTGGTGACCTAGGGAGGGAGAGAGGGCAAGCGGATGTAGATGTGAGTGTGCACTATGGGTACATAAACCTGCAGATGTGTGTATGCGGACTTTCATACCCTGCAGTCCCACAGACAGCGTGTATAGAGTTCTACAATCAATAATAATGATAAATAATGCCTCCAAGGCCGGCTCACCCTAAATAGATGCAGTTGGCACTTACTGAGTTGATTATGAGCCAGGCACTCTGCCAGATGTCTCACACACATCGTCTCATTTTTGCCTTCACAACTCTGAAAAGCACGGACATTCCACAGAGGGAACCGAGAGGCATCAGGAAAGGCACACGAGGTGACACAGCTGAAGACACCTGGCTGAGCCCAAGCCCCACCCTTAGCCACTGGCTGGGTCTTGCCTACTGCATGGGGCCTTTGCGGTAATGCTGATAACTGTCACTAAGCGCCAAGCATCAGAAATCCTGGGCAGATGGGACTTCCCTGGTGGCACAGTGGTTAAGACCCCACGCTTCCAATGCAGGGGGCCCGGGTTCAATCCCTGGTCAGGGAACTAGATCCCACATGCATGCCGCAACTAAGAGTTCACATGCTACAACTAAGGAGCCCATGTGCCGCAACTAAGGAGCTGGCAAACCACAACTAAGGAGCCCTCGAGCCAACTAAGGAGCCTGACTACCACAACTAAGACCTGGTGCAACCAAATAAATAGATAAAATAAATAAATTTTAAAAAAAGAAATCCTGGCAGGCATTCCTCTCCCAACCTGCGGTCTTGTTGACACAGACCCTACACAAGCTGGGTTCCGGACCTGGCTGCCTCAGCCGGGAAGGGAAGGGCAAAGAGACCTCCGTCAGCCATGCTGTCATCAAGCTCGCAAGTGGGAGAGGTCCTCTGGTCTCCTCATCGTTGATTTCAGGCTGCTGTGTGGCCATTAATGTGGACTAAATCCAGACATGACCAGGAGACCCATCTGGGGGTTGTCACACAGGTTTTCTCTCTGGCTGCAGCAAGGTCAGACTGAAGATGTTTCGCCTCCAGAAGTCTCTCTCTGTGGAGACAAAGGGTTCTGAAGGGACACATGGATTGCTGCCCCATGTGTATGGTCAAGTAGATGGACTTGTGCTGAGCCCCAGCATAAGGCTCAGGGCCCACCCGCAGCCACTGACTCGGAGGAGCTCTGGGTAACAGGAGGATGTCACAGGGCTGAGAGCTGTCCCCTCACACAGTGGAACCCCCGAGGGGGGCTGTGCAGGACCACAGGACCACAGGGCAAGAAGGGAGGTTAGATGCTGGGCTGTGGGACCAGGACTGGGAAAAGTGGCCTCTGTGCTCCAAGCTGTGTGGCCTGAGGGAGCCTCCGACTCCTCATTTTAATCTGGAGGTGGCAGTAAGGGCAGAGAGCCTGGAATCTGCTTAAGCAAGACTCCAGGCCTTGCATGAAAGGGCAGTGCTGGTCTGGGTAGGAAACTGAGGCAGGCAACTAGCAGTCAGGACAGGGCAGCAGGGAAGGGCTCCAAGCTACAGGGCTCATGCGGGAAGCAGGACCGACCCAGGGGCAGGGCTTCTTCCCCCCGCTGGTGAGGTGACCGGCCTGGGCAAGGCTGCTGGGGAGCATCAGAGAAGGGCCTGAGGCAGGCAGGGGTGACAGGGTTCATCCTACCTTCACCCCGATGGCAGCAGGGCCACCAGCAAAGATGGAGTTGCCAGCATGGCTGAGAGGGGGTGATTAAGAGCATGGGCAGGGGGAACTCGGAGGGGACTGCTTAATGGACTTGGGGTTTTATTCTGGGGTGATGACATGTTTGGGAACTAGATAAAGTTGGTGGTTGTACAGCACTGTGAATGTACTAAATGCCACTGAACTGTATACTTTTAAGTGGTTGATTTTATGTTATGTGGATTTCACTTATATTCAAAGAGAGGGAAAGAGAAACTTAGAGAAAGAATGGGCATTTTGTTTTATGTACCTACCCTTGAATCCCAGATGTCACTCACTAGGTGGGTGACCTTGGAAACATTTTTATAACCTCTCTGAGTTTCACTGTTTCTGTCTGTAAAATAGGATAATAGTAGTACTTACCTAACATATTGTTCTGGATAAAATGATGAGATGGATTTAAGAGTACCTAAAACATAATAGAAACTCTATCAGTTTGTAAAATAAGCCAGAGGACTTTCTGGATAGGCCTTATAGTCACCTACCATCCCAAATCTGACACAGAATAGAAAGGCAGATTTCAACAGTGCTTGGGACCAGGGCTCCTGTTCAAAAATCTGCCAGCCCATGGGCAAGATTTCCAGTAGCCAATACAAGGAATCCTCCCCTTCCCCCTGTATCAGTCTCTCATCTCCAAAATTAAGACCTCCCTGAAGTACATTTCCCAGCAGTGAAGTGCTGCTGGGTGCTACCGATGTGGGGTTGAGAGGCTCTTGAGGAAGCAGAACAGAGGGAGAGGAGAGGAGAGGTGCATTCTGGGGACTGTAGTTGTTCACTAATTATTTCTTGCAAGGAAGGAACTACAGAGGTTCAGAGTACCCAGGAATACACTGTACTCCTCATGAATTGGCAGCTCCACCAGGAGAGTGCTTCTCAAGTCACAATATCCACACTAGATAATGAAATTAAGAAAGAGGAATCCATCAGAATGATACCCATTCACAGGCACCAGCCTTCCTGTGTGAGATCTGCCAGGAAGCAAGGAGCTGCCTCCAGCTTGTTTGTTCACAGTAAAGTCAACAGTAAACATGAGTAACCAAGGAAAGTGGGGGCTGCACTGGGTTATAAAAGGGCTCTGCACTGTGACATGTGGAGTCTGTATGGGAAGCACCCATTTTAAGAGAAATTTTACCATACAAAGCAAAAGTAAATTTTAGAAAGTATTTGCTTTGCTCTCTCAAAAAAAAAAAAAGTGAGGAAAAACATGAACATTACAAAAACAGAAGATAAGACCAAGGATGGAGTTGAGAAGGAATCTAACAATGAGGTTAGCAGAAATAAAAGTAGAGTAGCATCAGATCTAGAAATATTGTAAAAGGAAATAAAAATAAAATCACATAGTTAAAATCAACATTAGAAATAGTGATTTTTTAAAAAAACAACACTGAAGAAAACGGAATCTATGTTGTAGAGGAAAACCTGAGAAGCTTTTCTGAAAGCCAGGGAAAGGAAAACAGTTTTTTAAAAATGATTGATAGAAATGACAGAGAAGAGAGACCTAATTAAACAATAATCAATAATTACTTAATAGGTATTGCTGAATTAATTGATATTCTTGACTAAGTGAGAAGAAAATGAACCAGAAGTAATATTAAAGATATAATGGAAGAAAACTTTTCAAAAATGAAGAAATTAGTAAACTTAGGTCCAAAATGCTAAAGACAGAACAATGAAGCAAAACCTATAGAGTTATGAAGAAAAGATTTTGTGGCAAAGGATTTTACACCTGTGTTTTCCAGCATGAAAGCAGCTGACGTGCTTTCACAGATAGGAAAAGACCTGGCAAGTCTATACCCCAAGGCTCATCCTGAAAAAAATACTTCAAGAAAATTTCCAGCTCAGTTCTTCCTAACCTTTTGCCTGTGATGGTACAAAAATTAGGTGATAATATTTGTACCATGCACTGGTTTAAGAAGGTTTGCACTCACTGAGATCGACAGGAATGAGATTTGGGCTTTGGGAAGATCATTCTGGATGTGAGAGTAGAAAGGATGGGGGAACAAGCCTGGAAGCACAGAGCAGTTAGGCAGACGTCTTAGTAAAGCAGGTGAGCAGCTGTGAAGTGGGAGGAAAACCAGGAGAGTGTGCTGTCCTGGAGCCAAGTGAAGAACATGTTTCCAAGGGGATGAACAACTGTGCTGAACACTGCTGAGAGGCCAGGGAAAGTGAGGACCAAGAACTGACCCCCAGAATTAGCAGCATGGAGGTCACTGATGGCTTGTATGTGAGTGGTTTCCAGGGAATGGTGGGTTTAGGAGAGACTGGAAAGGGAAAAGCAGAGAAAATGGGTATAGATAACACTTTGGGGCATTTTGCTGCAAAAGGGAGTTGAGAAATAGGGCAGTACCTGGGGTGGGGGATGGAATCAATAGTTGTTTTTTGTAAGATGGGAGAAATGTCAGCATGTTCATGGGATGATGGGAATGATCGACTGGGAGAGAAATTTGGTGGTGTAGGAGAGAGGGGGGAGAATTACTGGGCAATTCCCTTGAGTAGCAAGAAGGGTAGAATCTAATGCTCAAGTGGAGGGTTGGAGAGTTGATTTAGAGTGATGGCAAGGAAGCCAGAGGGTAGATGGGTATATATTCTGGGGGGTGGATAGATGTGATGGTGTGTTCTGAGAGACAGAGGATGGCAGTTGAGGTGTTAGAGGCATGTGGAAATTGGAGAAGGTTTGAAAGTGTTTAGGAGGTGGGAGAAGGAATGGACTGGAGGAAACATAGTACAATTGCTGGCCACATCAAGGACCATTGCAACTCATAATTGTAAAGTGAGAGCAGTGGTTATCGTGGTGTGTTTTTCTCCAGTTACATCGAGCTGATTGGAAGCAGGAAAGGCATTGGGTTTAACAATGATTGTTAGTCTCTGTGGGGTCGATGGATAGTTGGAGATGAGGCACTAGAAGGAATGTGCTGCAGAGACAGAATTGATATTCAGAGAGTGAGGTTCACGAAATGGAGATTACGGATGGGCTACTGGTAATGAAAAGTCTGGAGTATGACCATAGGGTAGAGTGGCTGAGGTAGGGTGGAGGCGATCATAGGAGGAAAAGAACTTGGACACTGAGAGCCCAGACGTTAGAAGGATTATCTTTGGGCATATGGAAACCATCAAGAATAAGACATAAGTAATGCTGAAGAGAGTCACGGTAAGCCTGGAGCTAAGATCAATGAGAAATCGGGAGTGACACAGCGTCAGTAGATTGCAGCAACAATCAGAGGCAGAGGGTAGATTAGTGTTGTGTTGACTTGAGATTCAAAGCAAGGTTTTTTCAGGGATGAGAGAGTGAGGGAGATTGATTATGGCCCCAGTTTTTTCCACTTTCCAGTGCCTATGCTCATTGCAATGTGACTTTGCAGAAACTCCTATCAAGAGGACAAGTCTGTTTTCCACCCCTTGAGTCTGGGCTGGGCCTTTTGACTTGCTTTGGTCAACAGAATGCAGCAGAAGCAATGGTGTGCCAGTTGCTCAAGAGGCCTAGCAGCTCCCACTCTCCCTCAGAACCCTGTCCAGCTGTCATATGAACAAACAGGGGCTTGTCTGCTAGAGGCTGAGAGACCACATGAGGCAAAACCCAGTCATCCCAGCTGAGGCCATCCAAGATCAGCCTATAGCCCTGATCCGCAGAGCTGCCTACCCAACCCACGGCTGACCAGAGACAATTCAGTGAGTCCAGCTAAGACTAGAAGAACCATCCAGCAGATGGTTGTTAAAATTCACTTTGACTTTTATGTCTCTATCACTGTTCAAAAGAAGACCTTTTGAATATTCTTTTTCACATGGCCAAGTACTTCAGGTGTACTGCCCATTCTCTGTTGGAACAGCTGCTCTCAAGCCTCTCTTGTGTCCTAGACCCTGAGGCTTCCTCCTTCCTTCTTTACTTCCTCTATTTCATAAAGTCCATCCTTCGGTAATTTCCTGAAAATTTTGTATGGGAGGACTTTACTTTTCTGAACACGTTTTATTCCTCTCTCAACTGGTTACTATTTGGGCTGCATATAGCCTTCTGGATTAAAAGTCATCTCCCCTCAGAACTATGATGACATTTCCTCTGTTGCCTTCTGGTTTCACTGTTACTGTTGAGAACTTTGATGCCATTCTTTGTGTGTGGTTGGTTTCTGGATTGATTTTTGGGGGTTTAATGCTCTAAAATTTCACAAGGATGGGTCTGACGGTGGGGCTTTTTCATTCACTGCTCTCCATCTTTAGTGGACCTTTCAGTTTGTAAACTCCTCTATTGTTTTCTTGGTAATTTCCTCCCTGCTGTGTGCTCTGTTTTCCTTTTTTGGAACGCCTGTTAGTGAGACGTTAAATTTCCTCAATTGATCCTCTAAGTTTTTCATCTTTTCCCCCTTTTTTTCATTTCTGCTCCTTTGAGGAAATGAGCACCTACCTGGGAGATGTCTTCCATTTTATATTTGAATTCGTCTATTTAATTTTTAAATTTCTTTTAGCACGTATGGCAGAAGTCTGTCTTCCTTTTTTCTCTTATGTAGCATGCAGTTCCTGGTTGCAGTATCTTCTCTCATCCCTCTGAGGAGTTTAATTATTGCTTTTCAGGTTTTCTTCTGCTCCCTGCATTGTCTCTGGTCCCTTTGCTTCTGTTGGTTTGAGCCTCTGTATTGCACCTTGAGGACTGTCCACCATATTAAATACCAGAAGGCGATGTGTGGTGAGCTTTTTCATTTTCTTTCATATTTAAGAGTAGGGATTGAAAAAGCAATTTAGAAGCCCTGTGTGCATAGGTGGGGTCTGCCAACTGGTGGGCTTCACCAGGTGGTGAGCAGCTGGGGCTGTGGCCATTTCACTGGGGACTCCCAAATGTTAGTATCCATAAGTCTTTTCTCTAGGATCTTACATTTCTCAAAAACAAAAAAAATGAACCAAAACAAAAACAAGCTCAAAAATCCTCCATGTCTCCTCCTGGGGACAGACTCCTGGCTGCTGGAGATTTTGGAGGTAAGTGGCACAAGGGCCTGGGTAGGGATGGAGGCTCACCATTTAGCATGCAGGCTTTGGTTTCATTCCATTTTCAGCATAAGGCCTCTCTCTCACCTTCCTCTTGGCCAGGGTCCCTGGGTCTGAGCTTTTCTGGTTTGTCCATAGAACAAACATCTAGTCTCCTGCTGGGTAGGGGAAGGATACTTGCTGTGTGGGTTGGAAAAATAGACCAGGAAGGGGGTGGAAAAATAGGCCAGGAAGTGGGTGGGAGATCTAACCGCTCCTTCTACAGACTCTCAACCAAATCCACCCGACACAGTCAAGCCTCAGGGCCCTTGCACTTGCTGTTCCCTCTGATGGAAGCATTCTTTCCTAAGCTTTCTGAATGACTCACTCCCTTTCTTCCTACAAGTCTTTACTCACATGTAACCTTCTCAGGGAGGTCTCCTGGTCACTCTCTCTAAAATTGCACCCCTCCCCATGTAATATTCCCATCATTTTCTCTCCCTCATTTTTTTTCCTGAGCTCTTATCACTGTCTAATATCCCATTTTGCTGATTCATGGTCTATCTCCCCAACTAGAATGTAGGCTCCATGAAAGCGGAAATCTAGTATACCAGACCCCCAACATTTGTTGAATGAGTGCCTGAACAAACCCTCCTGCTTCAGCCCTACACCTCAGCTCTGTCTTCCTTGAAGGCTGATAACTCTAGTCACTGCATCTTTCTGGGGGTGCTATGCTGAGCTTTGGGGGGCTCTTTGTTGGCATCCTCTCTGCTGACTCATGATGTTCATCTTTTCCAGCTTTTCTAACTCCTCATCCTCACTCCATTTCCCAAAAGTGTACTTACATCTCTCATCTTCTCTTACATTTACTTTGTCCTCGTGGCTTATGTCATTTTCATTTCTTTTATTTTAGTGGGGTTTCAGGAGGAAGTAGAAATAAAAAATTTTTTTCAACCTACCACATTTAGCCAGAAGTCCCAACATAATATTTTGGGAACAACTCTTAAACAAGTTTTTTTTTGTTTTTTTTGTTTTAATTTTATTTATTTATTTATTTATTTATTTGGCTGTGTCGGGTCTTCGTTTCTGTGCGAGGGCTTTCTCTAGTTGCGGCGAGCGGGGGCCACTCTTCATCGCGGTGCGTGGGCCTCTCACTGTCGCGGCCTCTCTTGTTGCGGAGCACAGGCTCCAGATGCGCAGGCTCGGTAGTTGTGGCTCACGGGCCCAGTTGCTCCGCGGCATGTGGGATCTTCCCAGACCAGGGCTCGAACCCGTGTCCCCTGCATTGGCAGGCAGATTCTCAACCACTGCGCCACCAGGGAAGCCCCCGGGAACAACTCTTTACCCTTGATTGTACAGGGTATTTGTCCATCTGTGTGTGTGTGTGTGTGTGTGTGTGTGTGTGTGTGTGTGTGTGTGTGTGTTTTCTCACTGTAATTGGCTGGCTGTGTGGGATTTTGCCATATAGACAGACCATAACTTATTACACTAATTCCCAACACTGGACTATTAAAGTTGTTTCTAATTTTTTGTTATGATTAAACACTACAATTCACATTGTTATATCTTCTCCTATCTGTGTGATTATTTAGATTCTAAAAACTAGATTTTCAGAGGCTAAGAGGCATGCATATTTTTAAGCATATTGCTAAATCAGCCTGCCAAAAAGTATTCCAATTTACACTCCTCCCAGCAACAATTGTTTGGGAAAGCCTGTTTCAACATGCGTACACCAGCAGTGGGAATTGTTATTTTACATCTTTAACAATGCGATAGGTGAAAATTTATATCTCGCTGTTATTGTCATTTGTATTTTCCTTAATTACTAGTGAGGTTGAGCATCTTTTCATATTTATTAGCCTTTTATATTTCTTCATCTGCTCATGACATATTGCAAAAGATAAAAGCAGGTTACAAAACATTATATATAATATGATCTTAAGTTTGTAAAAAGAAAATTATCTGTGCATAGAAAAATAAGACTGGCAGAAAATAAGACAAATATGGACTATGCTGATGTCTGAGCAGCAGATAGACTGAGTCTTTCTTTTTTGAATTTTTGTTATTTTCCAAATTTTACACAACGAACGTGCATTATTTGTGCACCAAAAACTGTGATTTTAAAAAGTAACAACTATAATAATAATATTAAAATAGCCCAAAGTTTTAAGAATAGAGTTGGGTAGCCACAGCAGACCACGGGATCATTAAAAAAGCACACTCTGACCAAAGCCCAAGGACATCAAAGATTGGCTTCCTTACTAGTGCAGAAAACCCATGTGTGATATATTCTGCCTTCCAGAAAGGGCAAAGGTGGGTTCTGGGGGCGGGGCAGCCGGCTCCGGCTGTGGCTGGTGGGTACCAGGCGCTCACAGGCATCAGTGGGTAATTACATCTCCTTTTAACGCATGCAAATTGTATCAGTATTATTTATATATTCAAAGCCACGGATGAATAATATATGCATTTATGCAGAGGTAATTGCCTTAGCCAGGTTCTTCCTGGGATTTTTATTGTCTCCCCAGATACTGAATATTCAGCTCCCCTCTCCGACCGAGGAGCCGAGCCGGGGGGTGCAGGGATAATGTCCAAGGAAGTGGAGGAGCCCGAGCAGGGGAAGGAGGCCCAGAATTGGTGGTGGTGTGCACTGAGGGCTGGGGGCTAGGGCGCCGGACTTGCAACTCTAGCTGATTCCTCTGTGGCACATTTGGGGACGGGGACACTGGGGCTCAGGTTCAGGGCTTGGATCTGAATCCCTGAACCTGGCCCAAGGCTGACACTCAGCTTCTTTCTTTGGTACAAATTGTCAGTCCTGCACGTGCCTCAGTTAAACCTGGACGTTCAGCCTCATCCATGTACCACATAAAAGGCCTCCACCTCCTTTGTCCCCCTGACAGCCTTATTTCTGAACCTCTAACCTTGACCCAGGCCTTTTTTCAACTTACTCTAGCCAGACTCCAGGCTTTGGCTATGACTGTGGTGGGCTTCTGGTCTCTGTCGGGGCATCCTAGGTAAACACTGCCACCCCCCTCATCTCGTCCAGCCTTCTCTCTTTGGTGCAGTGGCCCACTCCCCATCTCTGGCCATTCCTTGAGGGGGTACAAGGGGAACAAGGAGGCATCTTTCTAGATGTCTTCATGCAGCAGTGGAAATCACAGATTGCAGTGGGTGAAGGACACAGCAGGGTGCCAGGATCCACAATTGGGGGAGCAGACCCCATGGAGATGGGCATCACCCTTTGGCACCTTGTCTATATATCTCAAGGCTTAAAAGGTGCCCCTTTGTGAGAATGAACTCAGGGGCAGCATCTGCACCCCCTGCTGCACCCCACACGTACCCCTGACCAGGAGGTGAGCCCACAAGGGTATCCTATATAGACTATTTTAAGAAAACTGACAGAGAAAGGAAGTTGAGAACTTTGATGGAAAGAGAAATATGCTCAAGGGAAACATTTTTAAGATAGTACAGACTGGAGCATAATGTTTAATGCTGGGACACGCCAGTGAGCAGAGAGGGTGGATGGGGACACCAGGAAAGGAGGGATGTTCGTGGAATGAGGCCTCGAGAAGGTGAGATGGAATAGGGTCCAGGTCACAGGTGGAGGCACCACCCTGGCAGGAGGGATACAGGGAGGAGCAGGTAAGGGCAAGAGATCGTGCAGGTTTGATAGATGGAAGCTGGGGGGATCTGACCCGAGGGAGACAGGATGGATTCCCGGAGTGAGTGGAGGGGCGAGGAAGGAGGAGGCTTGAGGACATAGTTAAAAGTTGGACTAAGCACTGAGGGAGTGGGCAAGGAGTCCAACATTCTCTCTCGGACCCACTCTTACTGCGCTTTCACTCCGCCATGTCCCCAAAGCAGCTTTGTCAAGGTCGCCTGGGACCGCCATGTTGCCCAGTCCAAGGCCGGTTCTCCATCCTCTCAGACACTCTTGCCAGCATCTGACTGTCTTCACTTGGCTTCCAAGATGCTCTTGGTTCTTCTCTCTCTCTGGCCACTCCTCCTAGGTCTCCTTTGCTGATTCCTCCTCTTCTCATCCTAAAACATTTGCGTGGTCCAGGTTCAGGACTCAGATACCTTCTCTAGGGACACTCATTCTTCAAGTGACCTTCTGGCCTTACAGCTTTAAATCCCACCACATGCATGATGCCCAGAATGCAGCCCAGTCCTGACCTCTCCCTGCACTTCGGGCTCATGTATCCGACCGTCAGCTCTACATGATTGCATATCGGGCACCACAAAACTAATATCCTCAACCACGGTCCTGACTTGGCCTCCCTGAATCTGCTCTTCCCCTGTCTCCCCGTGTGATACACGGCAACTTCATTGTACCAGTTGCTCAGGCTGAAACCCTTGGACTTGTTCCTGACGCCTCCCTCTTTCTCTCCACCCACATGCAATCCACAAGGAAACTTGTCGGCAATACTTTCAAAATATACCCCGAACCGGACCACTTTTGACCACCTTCACGGCCTCCATCCTGGGGCGAGCGCACAGCATCTCTACCTGGATGACTGCAGTGGCTTCCTAACCTGTCTCTCTGCTTCCATCGGGCTCTTCCAGACAGTTCACTCAGCAGCCAGAGGCGTCCTTTCAAAACAAAGATCAGAAAATGCCACTTCTTGGCTCCATGCCCTCCTCCCGGGGCCCCACCTCAGAGTCAGGCCCCCGCCTGGAAAGCCCTGCGCGATCTGCTCCCCACGCCCCTCCCTGCCCACGTCGCTAACATCGCCCCCGACACGGCTCCCTGCTCAGTCTGCCCAGCCTCCCTGGCTGTCACTGCTTAGGGCTGGCCTGGGGCCCTGCTTTGGGTTGTGGGTGGCAGCTGTTGTAATTCAATCATCTTAAAACTCATTTGAGGGGATGTGGAAACCCACCTGCCAGCACCACATCAGGAGAGGCCCGGATACGGCCAACTGCACAGCCAGGTCACGCTCCCACCGGGCCAGCGTCTGCGCCACGATGCTCCGGCCGTGGAGGAGTGGAGCAGCCACTGGGGACGCTGCAGATGGCAGAGGGGTTGTCATTAGCCAGAGAGCAGCAGGGTCCAGGCCCTGGTGTGGGGAAAACGATGGGGGAGGGGCTGCCTCACTGGAGAGGGTGTATTTTTTTAATTTTTATCATAAAAAGTGGCAAACATTCAAAATTGCAAAGTATGATGAACACTCTGTACTGATCACCCAGTTTCAACAGTTATCAGCTCATGACCAGTTTTGTTTCATCTATGTTACCATTCACTCCCCCTCAAATATTTTGAAGCAAATCCCAGACATAATAACATTTTAACTTTAAATATCTTAATGACATACTGGGTTTCAATTTCATCCAGAGCTGCCCCCTTGGACTAGGCAATGACTCTTGTTTCTTTACTCCCAGAGCCAGCGTGGGCTCTAAGCTTCAGGCTCTGGGCTCTGAGTCCAGGCACTAGGCTGGGTTTGGGGTTCTGGGCCCTTGGACACCCCAGCCTTCACCCTCTGGGCTGGGTTTCCAATAAAGGGCAATGTCTCATGTGGAATGCTAATCATTCAGGAAATGATGCTGGCAAAGAGGGCAGCTGAGGGTGACTGCTCAGGGACGGGGACTTTCCGAATGCCACACCTGGAGCTTGGGCCAAACTAGCTGGGTAGGGCACAGAAGCCAGGGGTGGGGGGCCAGGTGGCCTCCTGAGACCCTTTCCAAAGTGACTTACAGAAAAACTCAGATCCCAATCAAAATCCCAACAGGCTTTCTAGTAGAAACTGACAAATGGCTTCTAAAATATTTATGGAAAAGCAAAGGAACTACAATAGTCAAAACAATCTTGTAAAAGGAAAAAAAGTTGGAGGATTTATTATACCTGATTTTAAAGCTAACTATGAAGGTTTAGTAATCAAGACACTGAGATCTGGCAAAGGATAGATTAAATGGATCAATAGAACCAGAGTCCAGAAACAGACCCACACCTATAGAGTCAATTGATTTTTTTTTTTTGACAAAGGCAGCAAGGCTATTCAGTGTGAATAGGAAAAGTCTTTTCAACAAATAGCGCTGAAACAACTAGACAAATGTATAGGGAAAAAACCCTCAACCCCTACCTCATATCACACACAAAGATTAATTCAAGATAGGTCATAAAAGCTTACAACTATAAAGAAAATATAGGGAAAATACATTTACAACTTTAGGGTAGGCAAAGATTTATTAGAGAAGACACAAAAAACATGAACTATAAAAGAAAAAGTTGATAAATTGGATATTTTCAAAGTTAAAAACTTATCAAGAGACACTGATAAGAAAATGAAAAGGCAAAGCAGATTGGGAGAAAATATTAACAATACATATGTCTAGCAGAGGACTTGTATCCTTAATATATAAATGTCCTACAAATCAATAATAAAAAAAACCTAAATAAAATTGAGCAAAATATTTAAACACTTCACAAAAGAAAATATATAAATGGCTAATAATCACATGAAAATGTGATCAATAATAGCATTAGTCATAAGGAAATGCAAATTAAAATGACAATGAGATACTACTACACCCAACAGAACGGTGAAAATTAGAAAGACTGACAATATCAAGAGGTGGCAAGGATGTGGAGCAACCAGAAAACTCTAACCTTGCTGGAGAGAGTGTAAAATAGTATAACCTTTGGAAAACAGTTTGAAAGTTACTTAAAAAGGTAAACATACACTTATCATTCTACTTAGCAATTTTGCTCCTAACTATTTACTCAAGAGAAATTAAAATGTATTTCTGCAAAAAGATTTGTGTACAAATGTTCAAAGAGGCTATTATTCATATAAGCCACTGGAAACAACCCCAATGATCAACAGGTGGAGCCACAAACTAGGGTACAGTCCGTCATACAACAGAGTATTATTCAGCAATAAAAATGCACAAACGACCGATAGAAACCACAAGAGTCCATACTATAGGATTCCACGGACACGAAGTTCAAGAAGAAATAAAACTAATTTGTGGCAAAAGAAATCAGAACATTGATTACCTTTGAAAGTAGAGGGAGGGAGCTGGCTGCAAAGGAGCAAGAAAAATTTTTTAAATTTTACCGGGTAATGAAAGTGTTTTGTATCTTGATGCAGGTGGTGATTTCATGGGTATATACATTTATCAATATTCAAGGATTGTACGCTTAAGATCTGTGCACTGTATGTAATCGCCTCTTCCTCCCAAAAGCTGGGAAACTTTCAGAATATTCACTCCAACCTCTAGATTTAGAGGGATCCCCAAGACCCAGAGAAGGCAAGGGACCCGCCTAAGGTCACACAGCAAGGTGGGGCAGGAGGAAGAGCTAGAAGCCAGCCTCCTCCCAATCTGTCCAACTGCTCTACTCTCAGAGGTCCCCGACCTGGGAACGAGAAGACGGGAGGAAGACAGAAAGAAGGGATGGAGTAAAAGAGTAACACCCACACCCACCCCCTACCCCATCCCGCATGGCTGTCCACAGAGCTGCGGACAGGCCTCTGCACGCTGGACTCGGGCACCTTGGGACCTTCCCCCTACCATTAAAGAGAATCGAAGGTGACTTCTGAGCCCAGACGGGGCCGAAGGGCGCTGGTCTCAGCCGTCCCCCTCCCCGGCATGGGCCAGAGGATGCGCCTGCGCAGTGTGGGCTGGGGAGGGGGGAGGCGCGTAAAGGCTAGAGTGGGGAGCACGGGGGTGGGGAGCACGGGCGTGGGGGCACGAGGAGGAGGGGAATCTGTGATGGGGACAGGCGGCCAAGCTGGAGCCTCGGCGGACAGCTCGCCCCTAAATCACGCGGCCGCATGAATAATAAATAAGGACCGCTCGGATCCTTAATAGTAGTCGCATGTCTTATTAAACTAATATTTCACAAACTTTTATTCTCCCTGTGGTTGGAGGTCGGGAACAAAGCGCCGCCCCTCCCGGGCCTGCGGCGGGGACTGGGGACCTGGGGGCGGACCCGGCGGCAGGAGCTCAGCCCGCGCCCCCCAGAGGGCCTAGTGGGGACCCGTCCCTCTCTCGTTTCTTCATTGTTTCAGCACGCGTCCACAGGGTTCCTCCCCCAGCCGGGCCCTGCGCGCTGGGACACGGAGATTGGTGGGACCCTGTTCCTGCCCCGAGGGTCCCCGGGGAACGGGATGGGGGAGACAGACCCCTAAACAAACCGGTTTCCTTGGGAGTGACCGGTGCAGGAAAAAGTGATGCATAAATGGCAGAGCTGCTCGGAGGAGGCTGGGAAGGCTTCGCAGAAGGAGAGACCTTGTCTCTGAGTCCTCCTGCCTCCCTGGGGATGAGCATGGCAAGCCCTTCCAGGTAGAAGGGACTGGAGGCGTAGGGCACCCCAGGGTCAGCCGGACCTGGTGAAACCCAGCCTCGTGACCTTAGGGCTGTTTCCTTGCTGTCACTGGTCCAGAGAAGACAAGGGACAGGCCGGGAGAGGAGCTCTCTGTGCAGGAAGGGTAGGGGGGCGGTGTGGGGGACCAAGAGGGCTCATCCAGGAGCAGAAAGGGCAAGGTACCTGCGGAACTGAGGCCCAGGGTAGGGGCCCAACTGTGTCCATCCCTTTCTCTCAGCCAAGTTCTGGACTCAAATCCTTGGCTCCACCCCCCATCTATAAAAGTAGAGTCATAGACTGTGTGTCCACAGTCTCCAACAACTCGCAGGGTTGTTGAGGGAACATTCTGAGATAAAATTACACAGTGGGAGCTTAATCAATGTCTGTTTCCAGCACTTCCCCTTGCAACACAGTCTTCTGGTGCATCCCTTCCACCCACCCACCCCCCACCCCAAGGCTCCAATGGATGGCCACTGGGTACCAGTCTAGGATGTCCCACCCCAATTGCACCACTGGCTGCAGCTCTCCCTTCTCTGGCCCGTCTGACTGTGACTTCCTCAGCTCCATTGCTGCATCCTCCATGCCTCGCCACCTGATGCCAGGCTGTGCTGAGCTCCGGGGCTCTGGGCTGGGTGGAGACGAGGATCTCTGCCCTGAAGAGCTCCTGGTCGTCCCAGTCTTGTGGGGGAGGCACAGGGCACCGGTGATGCTGAGCAGACACTGGTTCTGCCGGCATCTCACTCCCTCCAGCAGCTCGGACCACCAGCCCTCCTCTGCCACATTTCTAGCCCAGACCACTCTCCTGAGCATCAGACCCCGTCTCCAAGGGCCCCCCGGACATGACGTCTCCCAGGCCCTTCAACTCCACAGGGTCAGCATTGAATTTCCCACCTGGCCCTTGGCCTTTAGTCTCAATCAAACTGCTTTCTCCTTATGGTGGGCAGCATCACCCCTCCATCGATGGGATCAGATCGTGTGACTTCTCCCTCTCCCGCCCCCCAACCCCATCCACTCAGCTGAAATTCAGCCAGTCCTGCCTCTGAGCTGGCTCTCAAATCTTTCCTCTCCTTTCCACCTGCTCTCACTGCCCTGGCATTGGCCTCTCCTCTCTGTCACTTGGCCTATTTCCCCAGACCCTTCACAGGTCTTCCTGCGTCTGCTCTCCCCCAGCCTCATTCATCTTACATCCACCGTGAGATTAATCTGCCAACCACTCAGGTGTAACCGCAGACAGCTTCCATGGCTCTCCACTGCCCACTAAATAAAACTCAGGCTCGGTAACTTGACATTCAATGCCCTCCCCACCCAACAGCTGGCCCTGACCCTTTATTCTAAACATAGTTCCTTCTGCACCCACCCCGAGCACACACACACACACAACACACACACACACACACTGGCCTGGTCACCCATCTTCAGCTGTGTCCCATGAGTATAATTTTTTTAAGGCAGAAGAAGGTGGAATTAGAAGAGTACAGACCAATAAAATGCATTTCTTGGAATGGGCTGTTTAACCTTTCTGAGCTTCCTCATCTATAAAATGGGAAAACAACAAAAATTAATTAATTAGCTGCTATTTTCTTTTTTTAATCTTTTTTTTTTTTTTTGGCTGCTTTGGGTCTTCGTTGCTGTGCACGGGCTTTCTCTATTTGCGGCGAGCAGGGGCTACTCTTCTTTGTTGCGGTGCGTGGGCTTCTCATTGCAGTGGCTTCTCTTGTTGCGGAGCACGGGCTCTAGGTGCACAGGCTTCAGTAGCTGTGGCGCGTGGGCTCAGTAGTTGTGGCTCATGGGCTCTAGAGCGCAGGCTCAGTAGTTGTGGTGCACGGGCTTTGTTGCTCCGGGGCATGTGGGATCTTCCTGGACCAGGGCTCGAGCCGGTGTCCCCTGCATTGGCTGGCGGATTCCTATCCACTGCACCACCAGTGCAGTGGATAAGAATATAAATTTTTAATTTAATTTTTATTTTATATTGGGGTATAGTTGATTTACAATGTTGTGTTAGTTTCAGGTGTACAGCAAAGTGGTTCAGTTTTACATACACATATATCTATTCTTTTTCAGATTCTTTTCCCATATAGGTTATTACAGAATATTGAGCAGCGTTCCCTTTGCTATACAGTAGGTCCTTGTATGATTATCTATTTCATATATAGCAGTGTGTATATGTTAATCCCAACCTCCTAATTTATCCCTCCCCGCCACGTTTCCCCTTTGGTAACCATAAGTTTGTTTTTGAAGTCTGTGAGTCTGTTTCTTTTTTGTAAATAAGTTTGTTCCATTAATAGTAGTTTGGTGTGCGTTTCAACGTCTCAGTTAAGATTCTAGAATGGAATATAAAGGGATGATCTGTGAGGACCTAAGAGGAGGAAGTGTGTAAACCCAGGAGAGTGATGGGTTTGCTAAGAAATGGCCACATCTGATTGGCCCACGTTCTTGTCTATAGGATAGCTGGTCCAGTAGGTTAGAGAAGGGAGGCTGAGAGAAGGCATCTAGATTCCTAGAAGGTGGGTGATGAGGTCTCTTGGGACATACTTGTAGAAGAGATGGGGAAACATGGGACGGACAAGAACCAAGTGACTGACTGCCAATATGGCAGGCTACGTCCACACAGGGGGTCTCTGGCGGCGTGCCCCAGGGCTCAGTCCTGTTCAGCTGTGGTCTCAGTCCCTTGTGCGTGAAGGTAGAGGTGGCTTTGCTGGGGGAAGAGAGCTATGCCGGCTACAGAACCAGGGCAAAGCCATGCCAAGATGCATGTGCCAGGATCCCATATTTGGAAATGACTTAAAGGAGAGAGTCCCAGCCTACCCACTGTGCATGGAGAAGGGGTGGGTGGGGGGAGGGAGGATGATAATAACAGCAGTGATCACTAACGGGGCTTTTCTCTGGTATTAAATCTCTTATACACAGGCGCTATGACACTGGAGGAAACTGGGGCTCCGGCAATTCAAAGGACCTAGCAAGGTCATCTGGTCACAGGGCAGCAGGGCCAGGACATCAACGCAGGACACACTGCATTAGCACCCGCTGCTCTAAACTGCTTCCCGTTGGGGCGGCAGCTTGGGTTGTAGCTTAGGGTAGCTTAGGGTTTTTCACACTTTTTATCACATGGGACAAATCACAGAGAAAGTGGAAGAGGAGAGGCAGCCCCTGGTGCCTCTCCAAGCAACCTCAGAGCAGGGTCGGAACACTGTCACCAAGGGTAAATTCCAGACCACTCTGTCCTGCCAAGCACAGAGCTTGGCTCAGCCCCCGGAGGCCTGCTGGGCTGGAGCGCCCAGGAGAGCAGCTGGCACTGGGAGGGGGCTGGCTGGCCGGCCCAGGAGGAATATTTGGAGGAGCTGAAAGTGGTTGCACCTGATGATCAGAAAGTGGGGTGGGGTGGGGTGCTGGGAATAGCTCCCAGTTGCTGACTACAAACCTCTGGGGAGCTGAACTGGGGTGGGCGAGGGGGTGGGCGGAGTGGGGGTAGCACATGAAGGCTGATTTTGAAGAAGGACCTTCTCAGAGTTCCCCAGGGTTGGTGATGAGTCCCCCGTTCCTGGAGGTAGCCAAGTTAAAGCTGGGTGGTGACACTGAGGGAGATATTCTGGAGGGAATGCAGGTATCAGAGGATGCTCTAGGCCATCAAGGGTCCTTTCAACCTTGAAATTTGTGATGTTTTTGCAAAAACTGTCACCTGGAATACTTTGTCTTCTAATTCCACCTCAAGGCCCAAATCAAACCCTACGTCTTGCAGGAAGTCTCGCCAAAGCTTCCCAGTCAGATTGAATCTCATTTTTCCTGATTTACTCATTGTAAACTAGATACCCCATAAAATGGAAGAGAATCAAATCAGATGGAATTGCGTGAAATTGACAGGAGCCAGGACAAACATGCTTTTGGAGCACCCACTAGTGCCAGGCACTGGTCCCCAAGGGCACAGATGTTGACTTGTTTCATCCTTTCTCAACCGCCATTGGCATAGGGATGTTGGCTCCATGTTCCAGATGGGGGCACTGGGAACTGAGAGTGAAGGGACCTGCCCAGGGTCATGCAGCTGAGGCCAGGGGGAGAGCTGGGATTTGAACCCAGGCAGGCTGGCTCTGGAGCCCCTGCTCTGAATCACTCCTTGCGGCTGCCAGGATGAGGCAGTGAGAACCCAGAGCAGAGCCAGCACATAGGAGGCACTCAGCACAGCTGGCTTTTCGTACCGCAGCCGTGGCTCTTTGTCCCTGTATTTCCCTGTTGCTGTCCCTACCCTGCCGGGCTCTGTTCTCTCCATTTCTCAGTCTCTCTGGCTTTGTGTGTCTTTTCCCCTCTCTCCCTGCCTGTCTCTGTGTCCTCACATCTGCCTTCTCTCTCCTCTGCCTTGTCTCTCAGTCTGTGTCCCTGTTCTTGTCTGTCATTCTGTTCTTCTCTCCGTGAATCCTGGCCCTTTCCCACCAGCCCCACTGCATGGCCCCCACTGCCCTGTGCTTTTGCTTCTCCTGTCTTCCTGGCGCCTCTCACCACCAACGTGTCCTTTGTCTTTATGGCTAGCTCGAGGTCTCTCTCCCTCTCTCCTTCCATTTACGAGCCTGTGTGTTAGTGGACAGGGCAGCGGGCTGGAGGCCACTCACTAGTGACCCGTCTCTGCGATCACCTCATTATTTATCACCAGGGACGCCAGTGTTTCCATAAATTACCCCGACCCAGAGCCGCCTGCGCCGGAATCAATAGTCGCCTCTCGCCTAATACCCAATTATGAATAACCACGGGGGAAGGGTGGCCAGACGTGGCACCCTGGGCCCTTGCCTGGCAGGGGAAAGGGAGGCCTGGGAGGGAGCTGGCACCCGTAGCGCGAAACGCCTGCTCAGGGCAAGAGGTGGGGTCCGGAGAAGGAGCCAGGGTGTCTAGATCCTCTCCAGGGCTGGGCCAGAGAATCCGAAGTGGTCCACCCTGAGGTCAGAGGGAGAGGCAGAGCCCCGTCTCCAGGCGCCTCTCGTCTGAGGATGGAGACCCGCCGTACCCTGAAGTCTGTTCCTTCAGGACCCACCTGGGACCTAGAGATGAGGTGTGGCTTCCCAGGGAGGGGAACTGTGGCAGGACCTCATCTTGCCCAGCTGCAGGCGGACCGGATTTGCTTCTATCGGGGTAAGGGGGTCAGGAGGCGATTTGGGCCCTGCCAGTGCATCTGGATGGATATCTGAACCTCTGGGAGCTGGTGTTTGGTGGTGGAGGCTCCAAAGAGAAAGCTGTAAGGGCCGGAGGGTGGGGGGGAAGGGCACTTCAAGGGGGTGCCCAAGGGTCTGAGGGGTCAGAATCAGAGCAGCTGTCCATGCAAGTAACAGGACACGGGGCCACAGGAGGGGGAGACGGAGTCCCAGAAGCACGTGACCTTGGTGTATCCTGGCACCCGGACACACACACATGCCTCAACTACTGGCTCTCTCCTCATTGTGCCCAGAGGCCCAGGGAAACACACACACACACACACACACACACACACACACTCACACAGCCCTCAGATCAAAACAGTCACAAAGCAAAGACAGACACACTAAGAAACAGAAGTGCATAGAGGCAGAAAGAGACCATACACAGTCAGACACACACCCTGTTAGGTACGAAGATACGCACACACAGGGACACCTGTGCAAAGCCAGAGACTCAAAGACACCCAATGAACATGGCTGCTCACAGGCACAAAGACACACCCCCCCACATACAAAAATACTAATACAGGTTTGTACCTATGGACCCAGACCCCCCCAGACACGTTGACACAAGCGCACACTAGCAGCCCACCCTGCACACCCCGCCTTTGGGCGACTCGGCCTCTAAGGGCATCTTGCAGGAGACAGGCTGAGGCTCCCGTAGCTCTGGAGCCCAGTTGGTGCCAACACTGCCACCGTGTGGCTGCAGGGGCATGGTGCACAGGCCGCAAGGCTGGAAGGCTGGCTGGTGCGGATGGGAAGCACAGCACCGAGGTCTTGCCCCCAAACCTGGGCCTCTTCGTCTAGATGAGCCCAACTTCCATTTTGGCCACTTCCCAGTGAAACCAGACATGGTCCTGGAGAACTGGGGTCAGATAGTGTGGCAGCTGGAGCCAGCTACTGTGGGGCCTGTGGGGCTTCCCTTGGCCTGTGTCTCTGAGACCTGTGAGCAGTGCCAGGTGGTGGGCAGGCAGCCCCCATGCTAGTGTAGGCTGGGTGCTAAGTTACTCACGCTCTCCCAGAGAGACTGCGGCTCAATCCCATCCTGCAGCTTCATTATTCATTCATTTACCAAAATTTATTGAGGTTCTATTCTGTGTCCAAGTACAATGCTGGGGTGATAAAATTGTGAGCCCTGTATCGACGGTGAGCATTTCCTAAATGCCACGGAGCTTGACATTGAAGAGATAACACAATAAATATTTATTAGGTTGACCCATAGGAAATTACCATTAGTGTAGGTCTAAATGGTCAACTATTGGCAATTTCCTAGGACCCACCCTAAAGATGATAAGCATATGTGTTACAAAATAGGACAGAATGGGAATGTTATGGAAGGCTTCCTTGAGAAGGTGAATCTAAGCTGAACTTGAAAGGATGAGTAGATATTAAGTAGCTAAAGGCAGTGGAAGAGCTGTACAAAGCTCCTGAGGTAGGAGAGAGCTTGTATATTGTGAAAACCAAGCACTTAGAGCCAAGAACTAAGAGGTAAGTGGTGTGAGTGAAGCTGGAGGGGTTTGGGGAACCAGACTTTCCATGCAGGACCCTGGACATGCCATGTTTAGGACTTTGGACTTTTTCCCAAGGGCCCTGGGGAGACACTCACTGAAGAAGTTCATAAGCAGAGGAATGTCACAATTAGCTCTTTGTAGAAGGACTGCGCAGTGGGTCAGGGAGTGGCGGTGAGAGATGGTGGTGGGAGAAGTGGGCAGAGTTGAGATTTTAGTCCAGTCACTCTCCAAGTCCTCTGTAAAGTAGGGCTGTAATTTCCACCTTGCAAAAAGGGTGCAATAAGAAAATGAATATAAAGCACTTAGTAGGTGCTTGACACATAATGAGTAGTCTGCAAATAGCAGCTGTGAGTCCTTACCTTCTTCTTAGAAACTCAAAGGACCCCTCCCCCCACCCCCACTGCAGTTTCCCGTGGTCTGTGCCATTTGGGGCCAAGCTCACTGACGGAGCCCAGAGCCCACTGAGGCACAGATGTTCTCACTCTGGTTCTCAGAGGCCCTGGAACCCTCAGGCACCGCCCCTCCCTCCCCTACCTAATGCTCTAGATCTCCCCAGGGGTGGGCTCCCTTGGAGAGCAGTGCCTGGGAGGGCCATGCCCAGGCTTTCCATCCTCTGAGTTGCTGTGCAGAGCTAGGGCAGACACCCAGCTACGCAGGCCCGCAAGGAGGTGACATTATCTCCCTGGTACAGATGGGGACACTGACGATCCAGGATGAAGTCACACTTAGTAGCCGTGCTGGGGTTTGAAACCATGGTTGACCCCCAAAACTATGCTTTTTATTTTTTTGAATCTCAGGTGCAAAAAGTTGAGTTAATCACTTATCAATTCCAGGCAGGGTATTCATGTGAGGTCTGTCTCCTGACCTGTTATTACTAGGAAATTGATGTATGTTGACTATTCCCAGGGCCCCGTTATGACAAGACCCCATGCTGGAGGACCCACGGGTGGTTCAGGGGCAGTTCCTGTCCTTGGGGAGCACATGGCTTGTGGCAGCCAAGTCCTGGGCAAAGAGCTTCAACTCTCCTGCCCAGAAGTGCTGATTGGAGGAAGTTATCTTTAAGGCAAATAATAACAAGGGTCTACAAATGTGTCAGAATAATAAAAAATTCATGCCCTTCGGTGAGGAATAAATATATTATCATTTAATGGAATACTCTGCAGCCATTAAAACTAATTGTATGGGTATCAGTGAATTGATGTGAAAAGCTGGCCAAGGTTTGTTGTTCAGATTTTTTTTTTTGAATTTTATTTTATTTATTTTTTATACAGCAGGTTCTTATTAGTTATCCATTTTATACATATTAGTGTATACATGTCAATCCCAATCTCCCAATTCATCCCACCACCACCCCCTGCCCCGCCACTTTTCCCCCTTGGTGTCCATACGTTTGTTCTCTACTTCTGTGTCTCTATTTCTGCCCTGCAAACCGGTTCATCTGTACGTTTTTCTAGGTTCCACATATGTGCGTTAATATACGATATTTGTTTTTCTCTTTCTGACATACTTCACTCTGTATGACAGTCTCTAGATCCATCCACGTGTCTACAAATGACCCAATTTTGTGTTCAGATATTTTTTAAAGTAGGCCATAAAATAGTATTCATAGAGATTCCCTATTTTTTTTTTAATTTTAAAAATTTATTTATTTATTTTATTTTATGGCTGTGTTGGGTCTTCGTTTCTGTGCGAGGGCTTTCTCTAGTTGTGGCAAGTGGGGGCCACTCTTCATCGCGGTGCATGGGCCTCTCACTACCGCGGCCTCTCTTGTTGCAGAGCACAGGCTCCAGACGCACAAGCTCAGTAATTGTGGCTAACGGGCCCAGCTGCTCCGCGGCATGTGGGATCCTCCCAGACCAGGGCTCGAACCCGTGTCCCCTGCATTGGCAGGCAGATTCTCAACCACTGCGCCACCAGGGAAGCCTGAGATTCCCATTTTTGAAGAACATAGATATATGCTTATATCATATTTTCTTGACTCTAGGATGTATGTATTTTTCACATTTTAACATTTCTGAAATCAGTGTGTGCATGACAATATATATGTTTAATGAAGTAGTTTTTTCCACAAAAGCTGTGTAACTAAATGCTGGAATCAAGAAAAATACACACACACATTCACACACATACATATACACATATGAAAAATTCCAGAAAGATATAAACCAAAATGTTGTCATTAACTCTAGGTGATTTTCACTTACTTTTTTAAACTTTCTGTACTGTCTGAACTTTATAAACTGAGCACAACTTATTTCCATAATCAGGAAAAAATACATTATTTCTATATTAGAAAACATAAGAAAGGCACAGCTCAAAAACGCCAAAGCTTCTCAGACACGGCAGACCAGGATAACCGCGAACCAGAGCCCCCAGCGCAAGCTGTAGGAACTCAAAGGAAAAAGAGGGGAAATCAGGGAGGCTCTGGCAGCGATGGTGAAGGAGTTGAGCCTCCTAGACAGGAAGGATTTGGATAGATGGGCAACAGGTTTGTGCGAAGCAGGCCGAGGAGACAGCCCAAGAGGAGGCCTGGCCATCCCGGGGCTGGAGGGAGGGAGTGTGTGTGACTTGAGGCCACACAGATGACAGTGCTGGCTGTAGGGATGGTAGTTGGAATAATAACACAGCTACCATTAATTGAGTGCTTATTCTGTGTGAGGTCCTTTTCTAAGTATTTCTTGTGTATTGACTTATTGTTACAGGCTAAATTGTTAAAATGAGGTCATTAGGGTGGGCCCTAATCTAGTATGACTGGTATCCTTAGAAGAAGGGAAGATTAGGACACAGATGTACAGAGGAAGACCCCAGGACTACACAGGGGGGAGGAGACGGCCATCTACAAGCCAACGAGAGAGGTTTTAAAAGGAACCAACCCTACTGACACCTTGATCTCAGATTTCCAGCCTCAAGAATTGGGGGAGAATCAGTTTCTGTTGTTTAAGCCACCCAGTCTGTGGTGTTTTGTTATGGCAGCCCCAGCAAACTAATACACTCATCTACTCCACAACAACCCTACAGGGGTAGGTGTTTCCGTTATCTTTTGCTGTGTAACAAGTTGTCCTAAAACTTACTGGCTTAAAATAAAAATTATCATTTATTTTGCTCTAGGGCTTGGCAGGGTCAGCTCAACTCAGCTCCACATGGTATCAGCTGGGGCAGGTGGCTTTCTGGATGGCTCACATACATGGCTGGTCACTTAGTGCTGACTGTCAACCAGAACACCTCCAGTGGCCTCGCCTGGTGACTGCTTGGCTTCCTCACAGCACGGCGGCCAGATTCTGAGAGTGAGCATCCCAAGAGAACAAGACAGAAGAAGCTGGTGTTTTTATGACCTAGCCCTGGGAGTCACGTAGCATCACTTTTGCCATATCCCTCTAGGTAGTGATAAAAGTCCACTCAAGTTCAAGGGAAGGGAACATCATTCCTACCATCCCCTGGGAAGAGTCAATAGTTCTTATAAAAAGAGCTTGTTGGATGGGATATGTGTTGTGGCTGATATCTTTGGAAAATGAAATCTAGGTACTATAATTATCCCCATTTTACAGCTGAGGAAACACAGGTAGAGAAAGAATTTAAGTGACAGGCCAAGATCAACCTCCTGAATGGTGGCATTGGGTAGGTTAGTGCTGGATCATGAAAGGCGCTGAATGCCAAGTTCAAGGTTTAGGTTTGAAGTAGGTGGGCAATGGGGAACCACTGAGTTTTTGAAGCAGAGGGTGACATCACTAGATTTGTGCCTAAGGAAAATCGTTCTGGCTGCAGAATAGAAAGAGGGAGGGACGTGGCGGGTCAGAAGGCTATGAGGAGGCAGTGACCACAGTCTTGCTGAGAGTGGATGCAGCCCAACCCAGGGCAGAGCTTGGCGGAGGAAGGGAAGGGCCCAGCCGCTGCTCCTCTGTAGGAGAGCCTCTGGGAGGTGAACAGTGCCTGTCCCACCCTTCCAAGAGCCAGGTGTTTCCCTGGTTCCTCCAAGATCCACTGCCTCACAAGATACCTTGCAGGAGGCTCTGCCAGCCTCTCCACCTTTAGGGCCTCTGGCTGGGGCCCTGCCACCCCTCTCACTGGCTCTCACCACCTGCTGATTTGATCTCACTGCACAGAGTGCGTCCTCAGTTTTGCTCAGTGAACAAATGAATGAGTGAATGAATGAATGGGAGACAAGTCATAAAAGAAAACGTCCCAATAAACTGAGTTTTAAAAAAGGGGGAAATATACCTTAAACATAAAACTGCACATAATCGCGTATTCGGAGTTTCTAACCAGAAACCCTACCAGGAATGCTGAGCCAGGAGGAATTTGAAGGGCCTCCAGAAGTGGGTGGAGCAAGGAATAAAACAAAAACAAAAAACCCTGAGCACGGACGGCGTTGAATTCTGATTGGATGCAGTGGGTGTCAATCGCGGCTGCTCTATCAATGAGCCAATCAGCTGGTCCACAATGACGAGGTGAGAATATCAGAAGCTTCTCGTGTTCGAATCCCTCCCTCCTCCACGACTGTCTATCGCGAGATCTCCGGCGCTTTAGTTCGTCTGCAGACTCCGTTTTCTCAGCTGCGAAGTGGGAGTGAGAGCGGCGCCTCTCGGCCAGTTTTGCTTCACCAACTCAGCTGTGGGAAAAGCACCAGAACCGGGTCCAGCTGGAAGTGGGGGCTCGGTAAGTGAATACCCACCACCTGGGACTTTGGGTTTGGGACCTGCACTCGTAGAGTGAACATGTGTTTGGAGTGACTGCTCACATTTCTTCTCTCCCACCACCCCACTCCTAAGGGCAGGGCCTGTGTCTCAGGGCTCAGCCCGGGCCTGGTTGGAGGAGGGCTGGGGAAGGGCCGGGGAGTTAGCTGCTGCGAACTGTTAAGGGTCCCTACTGGGCTTTCCACGGAGGGAAGGCGGGCTTGTGCATGGGCAGAAAGGCAGCGCCATCTTATGCAGACCCTTCTGGATGCCAGCCAGGATGCCCGGGGCCACGGAGACCAGGCCGCAGAGCCATCCAGGCCCACGGGATTCGGGGCAGGGGTGAATGAGGGACTCCCAGCGGCCCGGAACCAGAGAGAGGAGGCAGGGAGGGGACACCTGAGTTGACAGAACGCCTACGATGTGCCAGGAACCACAACACTAAGAGCTTCCAAGGAGTCTGCCACCTCATTGTCCCTATTTTACAGATGGGCAGAGGCTCAAAAACATTACAGCTAGTCATTGCTTTGAACCCAGGCCTGTGTGATTACAAAACTGTGCTCTTTATCCTACATGCCCTGCCTCTGGAGAGACATTGAGGAGGGAGGCATGGACAAGTCAGCAAGGTGGACCCCAGCAATGGCATCTTGGGGCCAGAGGAAGGCCGGGTGCCCTCTCCTAGTTCCCTGTGCCCCAGGCACCTCTGCTTGGGCTCCTCCTGAGCTGGTCTCCATAAGTTTCCCCTGAACCTCCAAGGAGTATTCCTCTTGGATTCACCACTCCAGCCAGCCTAGACTAAGGGGGAAAGCCAAGAGAAAGTAGATTTCTCTTCTGTGTGCCCGACAGGCTAGGACAGCTGAGTGTCACTGGCCCAGTCAGCTGTGGCAGTGGGAAGCAGGTACCCTGGGGGATAAGGCCAGTGGAGAGACCCCTGCAGAGCAAACACAAATGAGGAAGGACCACAGGACAGGCTGGTGACTCCTGGATACCCCACCTTCTCTCCGAGGTCAGAGTCACCTTTGGATTCCAGGGCCCAGCGCTGCCTGGAATGATGTTCCCAGGAGTTCCCAGGGCTCTGGGCTAGACTTTGGGCTTCAAGCCGAACTCATCCCCATCTTCACCCATCCGGTATCCCTGCCGGTCACCCCATGCTCCCTCGGCCGTCCTTATCAGGGCAGGAAGCTCATCTGGTGCCAGCAATGGGCACGAGAATTTGGCCACACCGCCTTAAGGCCATCAGCAGCCCCATGGGGCCCCAGCCTTGCCCATACCCTCTCCAGCTGGCTCAGCTCAAGGCCAAGCTCTTACAGCCCTTTGGACACTGGTTTGAACAGCTCCCCGTGCAGCCAGCTGGCCTACAGCCAGTCCAGGTCGTAAAAGATGCCCCCTTAACTCCCCCAACCCAGCGTGTCCAAAGCCCCCGTGCCCTGCCTTCTCCCAAAGCTGGCCTCTCCCCATTTCTGTTGGACTTGACATTCACCTTGTGGCCCAGGACCCCCCGCAGTCCTGCCTGGGGACCCTGCCCGGGTTCCAGCTGGCTGGCGAGCCCAGCCAAGCATCACAGCTCCCGCGACATCCCTGAGTGACAGGAAACAACTCGCTCCTTCCAAGAGGCGAAGCTCTGACAAACACTCACTAGGAAATAATAAAGTGGCAAAATAATTCTGCATCGGACACACTTACCAGAGCAGAAAGCGTCTGTGGAGGAGACAACATCTTGTACCATCTATCTTCCTTAAATCCCCACGCTGTGACAAAGTGGAGGACAAAATCATGATGAATGATCGGACACATTTAGCCAGTACCTGTGCTCTGTAATGAGCGCACCCGGGAAAGGGGCTCTAATGAAGATCTGTGCCCCCGCCCCAAACTATGCCTCATCAGAAACAAGTCTCTATTACGAAATTGGCGCCTGGTTTTCATATCAGAAAGGATGGAGGCGCGAGGTGTGACATGAATTAACGCCGGCACCTGCAGGGTCAGCCCAGCCCTTGCTGGCGGTACAGAGACAAACGGGTTCGGCTCCCGCCACCACCCTGTGTCTGGTTGACAAGGCGCCAGTCGCCTTCCGATTGTGCGGGAACATGCCTGGGTTTTGTTCCTACCCGGCCCGCCATCATTTATTCTGCTGCCTCATTTGAATATGATGAATACTGTAGTCCTTTATTTGTTCACAACAACCAAATAATTGTAGATCCGTGGGCTTCGGGGCAATTAATCACATTTTTCCTTCCACCAATCCACTATAAACATGACATTGAACAATAAAGTACATTAACCTCTGCTTTGCACAAAACTTTGCTTATTTAAACACCGCAAGGTTATTTGTTTTCCTTCTTGCCAGGCCCCTGCCTCAAGGGAAGGGTGGTGAGGAGAGAGGGCCCACTCCATTCCGGCCAAGCCACCCCGGCCCATCCTGGCCCCCAGCTCAGCCAGACATGGGGCACGGAGCAAGCAGGTGGGGCCGCAGGTGTTGGAGTGAGCATCTCCGGGGCAGGCCCTGCAGCTGTGAGCATGTGTGTGTGTGCGTTGGTGTGCCAGGTATGACTATGGATGTACTTGTGTGAATGTCTGTATTACATGTGTGCTCGTATGCGCATGTATGTTTATCTAAGTCTGCTCTCAGAATAGAGGTTCTGAGGACAAGGCCTGTGTGTGTGTGTGTGTTTATGTATAGATAGATATGTATTGTGTATATATGTATATGCATATATGTATCTGTGTGTGTGTGTATAAGCATTCCTGTGTGTGCAGATGTGTGACCATTTTAAAAAGTGGTTGCAAGGTCTTTCACATTTCTCCCATCGAGAGGCGGGGCCTGTGTCCTCCCCCCATGAATCTGGGTGGACTTGTGACTGCTTTGACTAAGTAGGATGACAGAGGTAATGCTATGTGATTTCCAAGGCTAGGTCATAAAAGGTCATACAGCATCCACCTTGTTCACCTTGAACACTCACTCTTGGAGTCCTGAGCTGCCATTTAAGAACCCCAACTACTCCCAGGCCACCACGCTAGAGAGGCCACATGGAGAGACCACGTGGAGAGGCCATGAAACCTCAGGCAGAGAGAGAGATACCTGATGCGCACCCAGCCATTCAAGTCATCCCAGTTCAGGTGTCAGAGATGTGAGTGAAGATGCTTCCAGTCATGGGATTCTTCCCAGCTGAGACCTTGGTCATGGTGGAGTAGAAACAAGCCATCCCCCCGTGAGCATAGTAAAATGGTTATTGCTTCATGCCACCAAGTTTCGAGTAGTTTGCTATGCAACGATAGATACCGGAATAGTATGTATGTGACACACGCATGTGTGAGTACTGAATGTGTGCATATATCCCAGCATGTCTCAGAATAGATGTTCCTAGAGCAGGGCCTGAAAGTCTAAGCATGTGTGTAGGGGGTATGTCCATGTGGGCATGTGTATAGGTGCAAGTGCTACATTTGAACGTGTATGTATGTGAGTGTATATAAGTAAGTCTGTGTGTGTCTGTGTGTATATTTGGATGCATTATGAGTTCAGATGGGTCGATGTGCTTTTCTGTGTCTATGGATAAACATTTTTGTCCTTGAGAAGATCCTGAGTGGGTATCTACCTTTATGTGCACATCCTTGGAGGGATAGTGCTGGGGAGGCCATCCGCCTGCCAAAGGGCTTGTCTTGGGTTGGGGGGATGGGGGGGTTGGGGGGGGGTTTCAGGAAGCTCGTGGAAGCAAGACTCCAGGGCAGAGAGAACCCATTCATGCAGCATCTCAAGGAGAAGGAGATGCCAAAAGTGGTGGGCCTCCCATGGATGTGGACTGAGCACCAGCTATACCAGGTGGTGCCCACATGTCAACAACAGGAGCTTGGCCAGTTGATTGGGATGAGATGGAATATGGGTTGCCTTCAAAATTGGCATCTTCAAGAAATAGGTAATTATTCTCCGCCAATAATGATAAATATAAAAGGCAGTTCTTCACAAAGGAAAGAGAAGCCATCAGATGCATAGTCCCTCAACTCAGCCACCCAACATCTTGGCTACGGGATCTGTACTCTCTTCTTTCCCAGCAGGTTGAACAGAGGAGCTCCCCCTTCTCTTCTCTGAGGCAGCCTCTTGCAAAAGAATCTCATTCTACCTGTCAATCACTGTGGCCCTAATTGCAGCTGCCATGTGGGGGGGTGGTATCATTGCTGGAGTGGGTTAATAAAGCCTCAGGTGTATGGTGTGTGGCCATTGATTTGGTGAACTCATTCTTTCTATTCTGATCAGAAAAGAGGATCTGAAACAGAACAACCATAGTTATTTGTAGTTTTGCCCCAGGACTCTATTAAATCTTCCATCCTCTATCATCAAATAGTCCAAGGAGATGCAGCCTGCTTCCATATTGCAGAAAACATCACATTGATCTGTTACATTAATGACATCATGATACAGACAAGCAAAGAGTGGCTAGTTCACTGGAGGTTTTGGGAAGATATGTGCATACCAGAGTGTGTGCATGTATTTATAATTTATGTAAGTGGTATTGTATCATATTACCATTCTCTTATTTTTCCAATTGGCACTGTTTTTTAAGATCTATCCAAGTTGTCATCTGTACATATGCTCCTTTGCTTCCTAATAATAGTGAGGGCCAACCCAGATTGCTATTATCTCTCCTCCAAGGAACCTGCAGCAAACATCCTTGTAGATTTCCCATTGTGCACGTGTTAGAATTTTTTTGGGTCCTTTGTGTGTGTGTGTGTGTGTGTGTGTGTGTGTGTGTGTGTGTGAGCATGTGTGTGCAGGCATGTGCGTGCACGCATGCGAGTGCACGCATAATTTGCGTGAGTAGTTTGGGATTGCTTTCTAAAAAGGCTTTACCAATGTACACTCCCGTCGGCCATGTGTGAGGGATCCTATCTTCCACATTTCTGCCATTAATTGGTATTACCCAGCTTTGTAGTTTTTGCCAGTCTAAAGGTGTAAAGTGCTATCTCGTTTTAATTTGCATTTCTTTGACTACTAATGCGTCTGAGCATCACTTCATGTGCTTATTAGCTTTTGGGGTTTCCTTTTCTGTAAATTGCCTGTCATATCATTTGCCCATTTTTCTATTGGAGTTGATGTCCTCTTCTTGTTGCTTTACAGAGTTCCTTGTAGATTCTAGATGTTAATCCCTTGTCAATTTCAGACTTTGAAAAAAATCTCAGTCCTGTTGTCTGACTCTTAATTGGCCCATGTTATTATTTTTTTTTATTAAACACAACCTCTTAATTTTGATGTAATCAAATTCAGCAAATTTGTGCAGTATGGTTTGTGCTTTTAAAGTTCTGGAAAATAATCCTCCTTGCCTTTCCCTAAGCCCAAAGGTATCCTCCTACATTTGTTTCTATTAACCCTATGATTTTTAACTTTCACACTGAGATCTTTAATTCACCTAGAGTCCTCTTTGCACGTGAGGCTAAACAGGGACCCAATTGTAATTTTCTTAGTCGACTGAACTGGTTTTCACTACCCTGTGTGCAAAACAATCCATCCTTTTCCCACTAGTGTGCAGTGCCACCTCTTTTGTCCCTATTAACTTCCCATTATACAGAGGTAGGTCTTTGAGGTCTCCATTTAGTTCCATTGATACACTTATCTATTCTTGTGCCAACACTACAGTTTTTTTTATTATGGTGGCTTTATAGTAGGTCTTACTATTTGGTAGGAAAGTCACCCCCCTGGTTCCCCCCCTTTTTTTTTTTTTTTAGAGTTGACCTAGTTCTTCATGTACCTTCCATTACTTCATGTAATTTTTGGAGTAGATTTACCAGGTTTTCAAAGCAAATACACACACACATATACACATATACATATGTATACATATAATTGTACTTATGATTGGGATTGTAATGAATTTATGAATTAATCTGGGGAAAGTTGACTTGAGTATAATGTTAAGTCTTACTAGCCAAGTTGTCAATTATTCAAGATTTAAAGTTCAATTCATGTGAAAGAAGGAAGACACGAAAAATACATACTGTATGATTCTTGGGGGCTTGTGATCTTGATGCTGTCACTGCACTTAGAGGCCTTGACTTGGCTGGTCCAGCAACCCAGTTTATTATTATTATTATACAAATTACCAAATTTACCCCAGAAGAGAAATACTAATAGACTGATTTTAATAGAGTAGAGATGTCAAAGAATTGCTCCCTCAAGAAGCACCAGATAGTCCTGCAGAAGAATTCTACCAAACATTTAAGGAACAGTTATCTTGAACTCTTCTAGAACATAGAAATAGAAGGAAATCTTCAAAATTCTTTTTATGAAGTGAGCATAGCAATGATACTAAAACCTGTCAAAGAAAGCAACATACACACACATACACATGCACACATATCAACCCTACAAACCAGTCTCACTTATTAAAAAATCCTAAAAACTATATTAGCTGACAATTTCACCAGAAGAATAATACAAATGATCAAGTAGAATGTATTCTAAAAATGGTTTAATATTTGGAAATTAAATGATTTACTATCTGGAAATCTGTTACTATAACTCCATAGAAGGTAATCTATTAATAGAATAAAAAGTGAAATTTTCATATTAAAAAAAATAAAGTTCAATTCATAGAGGTCTTATAGGTTCTTGGATTAATTCTCAGATACTGTATAATTTTTGTTGCAATTATGATGTATTTCATACTTAATTACATTTTCTTACATTTATGATTTCATTACATATTACATTTATTACGTTTTTTTGTATTTCATTTTTTATATTACATTTTCTAGTTGGCAATTGCTGGTGTAGAAAATTCTGTTGATTTTTTGGTAGGTAAATCTTGTATCTGAGCAACCTTAACTGAATTTTCATATTAGTTCTAATAATTGGTCTGTTAATTCTATTGGTACCTTAAATGGGTAATTATATCTACAAATAATGACAGTCTTATGGCTTCCCTTCCAAACCTCACAATCTTAGTTCCTTATAGTATTAATTAGAATTTTTAATACTATGTTAAATGCTGTCAGTTATTAGGGACATCTTGTTCTTCTTCTAGGACATAAAGATGTTATGCCTAAAGTTTCTCTTACGTATATTACTTGTTTGGGGATGTAAAAACTTTATCAAATTAAGTAGATTTTTTCCTACTTCAAGGTTTTTTTTTTTTTTTAATAAATTTATTTATTTATTTATTTATTTTTGGCTGCGTTGGGTCTTCGTTGCTGTGCGCGGGCTTTCTCTAGTTGCGGTGAGCAGGGGCTACTCTTTGTTGCGGTGCGCGGGCTTCTCAGTGCGGTGGCTTCTCTCTTGGAGCATGGGCTCTAGGCACGCAGGCTTCAGTAGTTATGGCGCACGGGCTTAGTTGCTCCATGGCATGTGGGATCTGCCTGGACCAGGGCTCAAACCCGTGTCCCCTGCATTGGCAGGCGGATTCTTAACCACTGCACCACCAGGGAAGTCCCTCTACTCCAAGTTTTATAAGAGATTTTTTTAATCATAAGAAGGTACTGTAAGTTATCAAATGTCTTTTCTGTATCATTTGAGATTATCATATATTGTTTTTCTCCTTCTATTAATGTTGAATTAAATGGAAATTTTTTCTAGTGCTGAACTATCTTTGTATTCCTTGAATATGATTATTATTTTTAATACGTTGCTGGATTCTGTTAGCAAATATTTTGTTTTGGGTTTTTGCATCTGCTTATAAGTGAAGTAGGCCTGTGATTTTCCTTTTTGCATTGTTCCTATCTGATTTTGGAAGCAGGATTATATTACCCCACAAAATGAGCTGGGCCAAGTTCTCTATTTTTCTGTCTTCTGGAACAACTTGAATAAAATAGAAGATATCAGTTTCTTAGAAGTTTAGGAGAATTCATATGTAGAACCATTTAAAACCATCTGGGCTTAGGTTTTTTGTTGGGGGGAGGGGTAGAAAGAGAAGATATCTGACTACCAGTTCAATCTTCTTAATATTTATTTGTTCAAGTTTATTTATATGTCTGTTCAGGTTTGCTTCCTTTTGCACAAATTTTGGCATTTTATGTTTTCCTATATGTTTAAGTAATTTATATAGGTTCTTGTATTTGCTAACATCTAGCTCTTCCTAATACTCTTTTATTATTACTAACTTCTCTCTATTTTAATTAGTTTTTTCTAGAACACACATTTTGGTTTTGTTAATCTTCTCTATTTTTTTTAACTGTTTCATTGATTAGTATCTTTATTGTTTCTTTCCTTATTTGATTTGTGCTGCCGTGTTCTTTTTCATTTTCTTATTTCTTGATAAATAAATATATTTATTTGATGCCATAAATTTCCCACTAACTGTTGTTGTTAGTTGTGTCCATAGTTATGACAAGCACTGTTTCCATTATCATTTAATTCTAAGCACTTCTTCAATCCTTTTAGGACTGTGTTACAGGTGGTAAAGTTCAGGGGCCCTGGAGCCTGTCTGCCTGGGTTTGAATCCCTCCCCTGCACTACTCAATGGCTATTTGACCTTGAGAAAATCACTTAACCTGTCTGTGCTTCACCTTTTTCATTTCTATAATGGTAATATTTAAGTGAGTACTAGCTCATGTAAAGGCCACCATAGAACATGCCTGCATATAGCAAGTGCTGTGTAAGTATCAGCTATTAAAGTTTCCAAGCATATGGACATTTTAGCCTTCCTTGAATTGTTAATTTCTAGTGAGATAGTAATCTTAGACAGGGGACGCTTCCCTGCTTCCTTTGAGAAAGACAGAAGAGAGAAACTATGGAGCCATATGAGGTTGGAGGTTTATCAGGGGCACAGTCTTTGTGGCTGTGGCATTCTCCCCCAAAGGCTTTCTTGTTGAGTGTGAGCAGGAAGAAGGCAGGTTGCTTCCAGGGTGGAAGACTGCAAGGTAGATGAAAAGGAAGGACAAATGGACAAGAATGTCAAGGACACTGACAAGAAAAGGTTCAAGAGATGATTCATGAAAGAGCAAATTAAATGTGGGGATTGAGGGAGAAGAGACAAGGATGACCCCAGATTTCTACAACCAGGTAGATAGGAGTACTGGTTCCTGAGAAGGGAGAGCAGGAGGAGGTGAGTGCAGGACTGGGATTCCGTTTGGGACACGTGATGCTTGGGTTCGGGTTGGCCAGGGCCTGGAGTATGGGTGTGGGGCAGGAGAGGAAGAGATGAGAGGAGAAAAGTTGGCAGGCCCAGGTAACCCATCTTATTATGAATATAATCATGAGTGCCAAGAGAGCGATGGGAAGGGGGGTGTTAAGGAGGAGCCGGGCATGGTTAATTCTCTGTTTTAAGAATACCATTCACTCCAGTGTGTCAGAAGAGAGAGCAGAGGAGGGAGACGAGTTGGAAGAAAGCTGGCCTTACCAGCCACTGGGCGTCACCCAGGGATGGTTTTATGAGCGTGTAACTTGTGCAGTCACACAGGGCCCTGCACTCTAAAGAGGCCCACATTTGGCTTAATGCTCTGCTTTTGCTATCCTAAGATTCTTAATAATTTTGTCTTTGAACTTGCGTTTTGTAAGTCAGGTCTGATGGGACTCGAGCCTGTGCATGATCAAAGGAGATTTGCACAGTATGCCTGTCTGCCATGGATCCTTATGATGCCCCATGAGCACAGAATCTTGGTGGACCCACAATCCATGGGGTCTTGCACGTTCATAACTGTTTGGTTGGTGGTCTTTATATTTGAAGGAGAGTTCACCCAGATCTAAAGTCTTTGGCCCATTTTTCCCCTTAAATATCTTTAAAATAGTCCTCCATTTTTAAAACATAAAATGTTACTATCTAGAATCTTGCTGCCATCCAGATTTTCTTTTCCTTAAAAGTAACTTGGACTTTTAACTTGAATATGTAAAAGATTTTTACTTTATCTTTAAGGAACAATAATATCACTAAGCTAAGTGTTGGTGTTGACCATTCTAGATTAATTCTCATAGGACAGAGTGTACCCTTTCAATATTTAGATTCAGTCCTCTTATATTTTAGGAAATATTTTAATTCAGTTTTTAAATATTCTGTTTCATTGTTTAGGCTTTACTTTTAGGGCCTTCAATTATGCATATGTTGGATCTCCTTATCACCTAGTTTTGTTGAAGAGGGTGCCTGCGGATTATTTTCCTTTTGCTGCTACATTGATTTTCAGGGAATGTTTTGGGGTTATTGAAAAACTACACTGATACCACAATCTCCGTATGACTAGAATTCTCTTATTTTCTATATTTAATTATTTAATTTATCTGGGATTTATTTTGATGAACAGCATGAATTGGGGAATCTAGCCTTATTTTTTCCTTTTTTAAAAAAAGCAGCCATAAATAAATAAATAAATAAATAAATAAATACATAAATAGCTCCCAATCTTTAAAAAAAAGAAAAAAGCAGTTCCACTTTTTCTTATTATAAAAGTTATATGTACATATTGAAAAAAACAGAGTAGATGAGCAAAAGGGAAAAAAGCTAATTATAATCCTTCCACCCAGAGAGAACCATTTTAACATTTTGATCTATATGCTTCTAGGCATTTTTAAGTTGGCTGACCTTGGGCAAATTACTTAACATCCTTGAGATTTAGCACCATAATCTATGAAACGGGAGAAATAACATATTTCATTGACACTAATATGCCATCAATTGTAAGAATTACGTTTTTTTGCCACTGAGAAAGAAAGAAAAAAAACACTGCCAATTAAACTATGACACATAAGCAATTAATTTTAGGTATGTTGATATATAAAAATTTAATCTTAGAATCAATTGAAAATGGTAATAATGACCTTATAGGACTCTTATAGAGATAAGATGATATAATGTATATAAAGTATGATAAATGATAACTACTATCATTCCATCATGTTAATATAGTGAAATTTTATTTATCTAGCTTCCTATTGTTGAACATCTAGGTTTTCTCTATTATAAACATTAATATATAATTCATTAATTAATAAGTGCAAATGATCATAAACTATTAAATCTTAATGCTAACTGAGAAATGTAAATCAAAACAGCAATACTATTTAGCACTTTTCAAATTACTAGGATTCTTTCACATTAAAGAAAAATTAGGAAAACCTCAATATCTGACAATACAATGTAACTAAATAAATCATGATTCAATGGTGGTCTCAGCCATAAAAATAGGTGATTTACAAAGGTGAGCAATTAATAATGTCAAACGCTACAATTTATAATGAAAAACACAGTTATGTATATCCGTGCACTTAGCAATAGGAGATACAAGAAGAGACAAAGACAACCAAATTAATAATAGGAGGCTTTAATTCACCTCTTTAAGTTCATGACATTTACATTAAAAGGTAATAATATAAAATACCTAGAACATAATTAATGAGGTAAGTCTAAAACATAATCACACTGACTAATCATTAAAAACAGTGACTGCACATTCCTTTCAAATGGTCCTATCAGTTTACAAAATTGACCATATTCAAAAAGAAAACAAAGGTAGGAATAGTGAGACAACATTCTCTGATCACAATCAGTATAAACAAAAATTAATAACAGTACTCAAATGCAAAAAATATTTTTCTGCCTATAAAATTTAGAACTTTCAAACAATTCTTGGGTCAGAAAGAAAGCGAACTCCAAACTTTAAAGTGTTTAGAAAATTGTGATAGTGAAAATCCTAAGTATTAGACATATGAAATAGAGATAGAACAGTGATCAGAAGAAAATTTAGTCTAAAAAACTCAGAAGGAAGGAATAATAAAGAGAAAAGACACCAATGAATTAGAAAAGAGGCAAAAATATAGCACTACTAAATAAGGTGCTAGTTCTTTAGGGCAAAAACAATAATATATCAACGGTTTGGTAACCTAATCAAAAAATGAGAAAGTAGGGCTTCCCTGGTGGCGCAGTTGTTAAGAAGCCACCTGTCAATGCAGGGGACACGGGTTCGAGCCCTGGTCCGGGAAGATCCCACATGCCACGGTGCAACTAAGCCGGTGCGCCACAACTACTGAGCCTGCGCTCTAGAACCCGTGAGCCCCGACTACTGAGCCGGCTCGCCTAGAGCTGGTGCTCCACAACAAGAGAAGTCACTGCAGTGAGAAGCCTGCGCACCGCAACGAAGGGTAGCCCCCGCTCGCCACAACTAGAGAAAACCCACACACAGCAACGAAGACCCAACGCAGCCAAAAATAAATAAATAAATAAATAAATTCAAAAAAAAAAAATGAGAAAGTAAAAATACACAAAATAATCATGACAAGTGGAAAATTAGTACAAATAAACAATTATAAGCATTGTAAGAGACACTTTGCTAAACTTTGTGCAAAAACATTTGACATCTAGAAGAAATGGATGCTTTTATTAGGAAAAAATAATTTATCAAAACTGACCCCAGAAGAGAAAGAAATAATAAACAGACAAATTGCCATAGAGGAAAGAGAAAATGCTGTTAAATATTTACTCACTTCCTTGAAAAATAACCCATCCCAAACAGTTTTACAGGGGAATTCTACCAGTGTTTTAAGGGGCAGATAATTCTAATGCTACTTAAACTATTCCAGTGCCTGAAAAAAATATTTTTAATGTTCAAATTGTTTTTGTGAAGCAAAGATACACAGATGTACATACTCATCACATGTACATACATCTATGAATATTGATATAAAGTCCAAATTAAAATAGCAGCAAACAAAATACAACAGTACTTCAAAACAAAACTAATACACTATGACCAGGTGTTTACTATAGTAATATAAGAATGGTTCAGTATTGTAAAATCTAATAGAATTACTTGAAATCTATTAAAATCAATACTTAAAAATGTATTACCTATTATGTAATAAAGCAAGTATAGTAATATGTAAATGGTAGAATGTAAGTGATAGATATATGCTTGTTCACACTGTAAGATTCTTTCAACTTTGGTATATGTTTGAAAAATTTCATAATAAAGTGTTGGGAAAATATCTATTAATATAATTCATCATATTAATAGGTCTAAGGAGAAAGATCATGAGACTATCTCCATGAACACTGAAAGGCATTTGACAAAATTCAATATCTATTCTTAATTTTTAAAACATGTAATAAAGTAGAAAGAGATTTATTCTTTAACATATAGACTCATTTCACCCCATAAGCCAGCATTATACTTAATGGGAAAAACACTAAAGCATTCCCATTAAAGTCAGGATAAAACAAAAATGTTCAATATCATATTGGACTATTATTTAGCATTGTTCTGGAAGAAGTAACCAATGTAATTAAAGATATTAGAGGTATGAAAATAAGAAAATGGGACATTATCTTTATTTGCAGATGATACAATGAGATGATATGACTGTATAGCAGTAAAACCCAAGAGACTAAACTGAAAAACTATTATAAAAATAATATAGTTCAGTAATATAGTTGGGTACAAAATTAGGAGTCAAGAGTATGTGTGTGTGTTTGTGTACATTCTTGGTACTTCAAATGCTTAATATTTTATAATGAGAAATACGTGATATATGTGTAAATAAAACTTTGAAATACTGATGATGACTTTAAAAATGGAAAGTTTATTGGTAGAACACTCAAAATGTAGATATCAGTTCTTTTAAAATTAATTTACCATGTGATGGGATCCCACTGAAATGCCAACCGTATTATTTAATGAAACCAGATGATTTTAAAGTTCAGATAAAAACAAACCAAAATAAGAAACCAATTTTTTGTGTGTCAAAAATTAGAGGGAAATAGGGCACCAGATAATAAAATATATTTTGAGGATACATTAAGTACAGCAGTGCAGTTATGGTACTTGCATGTATAAAGAGATCAGTGGCACAGACTAAAAGTTCAGAATTAGACCCAGATATGCACGGTGGTTTAGTATATGATAGAGGTGGCATTTCAAGTCAGTGTGAGAAAGATTGATCATTCCGTAATAAGTCCTGAGATAACTGGATAGTTATCTGGGGAAAAAAGTTAGATCCCTAGTTTGTACCTTACACCAAAATAAATTTTAGGTGGGTCAGAGATTTAAATATGGGAATTGAAAGCATAAGCCACAGATGAATGTTTTTATAATCTTGGAATGGCGAAGGCTTAGTAAGTACGACAAAAACCCAGAAGCCATAAGAAGATTGATAAATTCAGCTACCTCTTAAAAATCTGTAAGGCAAAAACCATCAGAAGCTAAATCCCAAGAAACTACAGACTGGTGGGGGGGGGATTATTTCTAACTCATATCACAAAGAGCCAGGTTCTCTAACATATAAAGCATTCCTAAAGAATGGAAAGAATAAGAACAACCACCCCATAGGGGGAAAATGTACAAGGGTCTTAAAGCATGCATTTTCAAGGGGTGTAATAGGCCTTCAAGGGGGCAAAAATTGATTCTTGGCGGGTGAAATATCTTAGATATTACAATGGTTTGTGGCCATCCAGAGCTCAACTCTAAGGAATAACTCTTATTCCTTAAAATAATTTTTAAATTAATAAAATTATTTAAAGTTTTCTCCTTATGAGGTTGATAATGAAAAAGAGTTAAGAAATATGAATTTAATCAAATAGTTGACAGAAAAGGAAATATAGATGGTTGTTGCTCACATAAAAATATGCTCACACAAAAACTCTACAGAAGTGTTCGAAGCAGCATTATTCATAATAGCCAAATGGTTGAAACAGCCCAAATGTCCATCAACAGATGAATAAAGAAAATATGATATATTCATGCAATGGGATATTAGTCAGACAAAAGGACGGAAGGAAGTACTGATACATGCTACATCATGGATGAACCTTGACAACACTATGCTAAGGGAAAGAAGCTGGTCACAACAGACCACATATTATATGATTTTATTTATGTGAACTGTCCAGAAAAGGCGAATCTATAGAGACAGAAAGTACATTGGTGGTGGTTTAGGGTTGGGGGCGATGGGGTTTTGGGGAGATGATAGCTAAAGGATACAGGGTTTCTTCTTGGGGTGATAGAATGTTCTAAAATTGATTGTGGCAATGGTTGTACAACTCTGTGAATATACTAAAAGGCACTTTTAGGGCTTCCCTGGTGGCGCAGTGGTTGAGAATCTGCCTGCTAATGCAGGGCACACGGGTTCGAGCCCTGGTCTGGGAGGATCCCACATGCCGCGGAGCAACTGGGCCCGTGAGCCACAACTACTGAGCCTGCGCGTCTGGAGCCTGTGCTCCGCAACAAGAGAGGCCACGATAGTGAGAGGCCCACGCACTGCGATGAAGAGTGGCCCCCGCTTGCCACAACTAGAGAAAGCCCTCGCGCAGAAAACGAAGACCCAACACAGCCAAAAATAAAAAAATAAATAAAATAAAATAATTAATTTAAAAAAAAAAAAAAAAAAAGGCACTTTTAATGGGTGAATTTTATGGCATGTGAATTATATCCACTGAAGCTGTTACCCCCCACCCCCCAAAAAAAAGATCAGTAGTAGTGGTTCTTAGTCTTTCTTTGGAATGGGCCACTTTGGGATCTCTTAAAAGCTATGGATACCCTTCCAGAAAAATTCACACGTGCGGGAAAATTTGCATTTAATTTCAGTGAGTCTAAGGACCCCCTAGAGTCCCTAGGAGTCCTGGTGGCTCAGATTAAGAACTTCTGCTGCAAAATATCTAGTGATATGGAAATATATTTATTAATTGTCATTAAGTATGCAATCTGGTTCTTAAAGATAGAATGATTGGAAAGAATTCATTTCTGTGTTGTGTGCATGCGTGCATTGAGGAGAATTAGCATCTGCAGAATATCAGCTCTTCCCAATCTGGAACATTTCTCATTTATTCTTGTATGTTTCTCATTTATTCAGGTCTCCTTTTATGTAAAGTTTTATGGTTCTCTTCATATGTCTGCACATTTTTTTGGTTAATAATTTGGGTTGCTTTTTTGAATTGTACTTTTATTCCAATATTGCTTTATAAATTTTTATTGCTGCCACATTTATTTTTTAAGCTGCTACCTTACCAAACTTTATTAGTTTTTTAACTTCTCTGTTTTTTAAAAATTTTCAAAATGTAAATATCATTTTTTTCTGAATACAAAAGTAATACATGTTCATCATTTAAAAATTCAAACAATTTAAAAGAAAGTGAAAGTACCTCAATAGTTCTACCCCTAGGAGTAACCACTTTTCTTAGTTCTAAGTATTTTTCAATTAATTTTTTCTGAGTTCTAAGTATTTTTCAGTTAATTATCTGGGATTTCCCAGATAGAAAAATCATATCATCTTTAATTAATGTGTGATAAGGATAATGTTTTGAGGATATTAAACCAATGCTTTTTCTTTAAAAAAAAAAGTCTTAATTATGAGATATTTCAAATACACAAAAAATAACACGAAATGATCTAACAGACATCCATTTTACCATCATCAGAGTTTTGGAGTTCCACCCATCCTTTTCTTACCCTCCTTCCCCCAAGGACATCACTCTCCGTAAGTCGGTGGGCATCATTCCCATATGTTTACAACAAATAATATACAGAATTCTTTGGGGTATTTTAAGTTTACATGAATAGTAACATATTGTCCATGTCTTTTTAAAGTCTTATTTTGAGATTTACTCATGTTGATGTATATAGGTTTAGTTTATTCATTTTATCTGCTTGCTAGTATTTCATTGTATGAATATTTTTCCATTTCCCTTCTAAGGTACAGTTGTTTCCATTTTTAAACTATTACATATAGTGCACGGTAAACATTCTTATCCACGTGTTCTTAGGTACATGGGAAAAAATTTATCTCGTGTAGCTACATGGAAGTGGAATTGCTGAGTCACAAGGCATCTTTAACTCAACTAGGTCCAGTATTATCAAAATATCTCTAATGTGACTGGACCAGTTTACACTCCCACCAGCACTGTATAAGAGTGCTTATTTCCTTGCATCCTCTCCGTCACCAGGTATCATCTGATTTTTAAGTTTTGCTGCTTGATGGATGTGAAATGTATTTCACTGTTGCTTTAATTGCATTTTCCTGGTTACCTGTGAGGTTGCAGAGCTTTTAACGTACTTATTTACTATTTGGGTTTCCTCTTGGGAATTGCCTGTTTCTAGCCTTTGCCCATTTCCCCATTTTCCCCTCATTGATTTGTAAAGGTTCATTATATATTGTAGACACTACTACTTTGTTGCAGATAGTTTCTCCCAGACTGTGGTTTGTCTTTCATTTTGTTTGATATCTTTTATTGTATACAAATATTTTATTTGTGTATACTGAAATTTATTAATGTTTGCCATTATGGTTAGCACTTTTTCTGTCTTGCTTAGGAAATCCTTCCCACCCCGATGTCATAAACACTTGTTCCTATATTTATTTCTAAAAGTTTCAAGATTTTGCAACTTACAAGTAGTCTTTAATCCACCTGGATTTTATTTTTTTATATGATGTGAGGAAGGGATCTAATTTTATAATCTCTTCATAGGGATAACAAATCATCCCAGTGTTGTTTTTCCTCTTTATTTTAGAAAATTTCAAACATAAAAAATAGTACAGAGAGTAGGATAGTAAACCTCATGTACTCGTCACCCAGCTTCAACAATGATCTAATCATGGCCAGTCTTGTTTCATCCATACCTTCAATCATTCTCTCTCCTAAATTATTTTGAAGCAAAGCCAGACGTCATATAATTTCATCTGTAAATATTTAAGCATGAATCTTTAAAAGATCAGGTCTCTTTTTAACCCCAATAACATTATTACATCTTAAAAAACCCCAATTTCCTCAACATCAATAAGCAAATTTCTACAAATTATATCAGTTTTCTTTTTGCAGTTGATTTGAATCAGGATCCAAATAAAGTCCATATATCAATATTACAGTTGGTTGAATGTTTCTTTATTTTAATATATATGTATCTCCTTCCTCTTTTTTTCCCCCTCAAAATTATTTATTAAAGAAACTCGACTTGATTCTGTACCGATTCCCACATTCTGGCTTTTTCTGATTGCATCTTTGTGGTTTCATTTAGCATGTTCTTCTGCCCCCGTGTTTCCTGTAAACAGTCTAGAGACTCGATCAGATTCAGCTTTGACATTTGGTAAGAATACTTCATATAGGATTTTTGTACTTCCACTAGCAGGTACATAAAGTCTAACTTCACATTTTTGGGATGTTAACAACCACTGATGTGCCTAGATCCATTGTTTCATTAGGGCTTGAAAAATGGCAATATTCTAATTCCATCACTCCTTTATCATTTATTATAGCATCATTTATTAAATAGTCCATCCTTTGGCCACTCTTTTGTGCCAGTCCCTTATATGTGTGGGTCAGTTTCCAGGTTCTCTTTTCTGTTCTTTTGATCTGTTTGTCGTGGCACTAATGTCACATTATTTAAATTACTCCAGCTTCATAATAAATCTTCATATCTGGCAGGAAAATACGTCACTGAATACATCAGCTTACACACACACAACAAAAAAAGAGCTATTCTTGACTCTTTATGATTCCATATATATTTTGGGACCAGCTTACCAAGTTCCATGAAAAACTCTCTTGTTTTGGAATGGGACTGCATCAAATCTATACATAAAGTTACGGAGAATTTCCATCTTTATGATAGTGAGTTTTCACATCTACTAATGTGACTTTTCTATCCATTTATTTAGGCTTTTTATATACTTCAATGAAGTTTTATAATTTTCTCTTTAAAGTTCTTGCACATCTTATAGATTTTGTTGTGAGTGGTATCTTTTTAAAAATTACATTTTCTAGCTTTCTGTTGCTGGTGAGTAGGAATGCAGTCGGTTTCTGTATATGGAATTTGTGTTTATCAGGTTTGCCTAACTATTCTGATAATTTGTTGGTAGATTTTCTTGGAATTTTTTCAAATGTAGGTGATGACTCTTTAAATCTGGGAATAATGGCAATTCTATCATTTTCAATCCATATGCCTTTTTTCTCTTATTAATTGTATTTGTCTAGTATAACATTGGATATAAGTGGTGATAGCAGTCATTTTTTAGTTGTTTCTGAATTTAATAGAAATGCTTTTTGCTATTCAGCACTAATTACCATGTCTATTACAACTTTTCTATTGGGGGGGCTTTATTTTTGTCCAGCTTTATTGAGATATAATTGATATGTAACTGTGTAAATTTAAGGCGTACAATGTGATGATTTGAAGCATGTATATATTGCAAAATGATTATCACAGTAAAATTAGTTGACACATCCTTCATCTCACACAATCACCATTTTTGTTGTGGTGGTGGTGGTAGTGAGTACATTTAAGATCAATTCTCTTAGCAACTTTCAAATATACTATACAGTGTTGTTAACTATAGTCACCATGTTGTACATTTGATCCCCAGATCTTATTCATCTTATAGCTGAAAGTTTGTACCCATTGACCAATAAATACCCCTTATGAGACCAGGTAAGCTCCTCTCTGTTCTCTAGATAACTTTTCTTAAATTAGCATTCAGTATTATCACATGCTTTTCCCCACGTCTGTTGAGATGATAATACAGTTTTTCTCTTTTAATATATTACTGGGCTAATTACATAAATATTTTAAATGCTAAACTATCCGGTCATTCCTCAAATAATCTCTACTTGTTATGTTTTGCCTTGTTTTTCACTCATTATTCAATTTAGTATTTTACTTAGGATTTTTGCATCTATACCCATAAGTAAGACTGTCTTATAACATGCAGTCCTTGTAGCCTGCTTGTCTGTTTTAGTATTAATGTTGTACCAGGTTCCTAAAATGTGTAAAGGAGCTTTCTCTCTTTTTGTATTCATTAGAATATGTTGTAAAGAATTAAAATTTGCTATTCCTTGAAGTTTTGATAACTCCTGCTTATAAAATCATCTGTGCCTAATAATTTTGTTTTATTTTATTTTTGTGGGTAGAATCTAAAATACTGAAATAATTGTATTAATGATTAAAGATCTGTTCAGGTTTATCCTCTCTTCCTGGATCAGTTTTGTAAATTACACTTACATATGAAATCATTCAATTTTTTAATATATTATAAAATTCTTTGTAGTGTCTTCATATGATTTATTATATTTGAAATTGTCTCCCCCCCTTTTCATTCTTAATGTTGTTTATTTGTGATTTTTCTCTTTTTTCTTGATAAATCATGCTAGAAATTTGTATGTTTTATTAAATTTTGCAAAGAACCAATTTATGGTCTTTTTAATTTCATTGTTATCAGAGTATATCGTCTGCATGATATTGGAGTTTCTAAGAGTAGTCTGATCTAGAAGTTGACTATTTTTATAACTGTTCCATAGATGCTTTAAAAATTGATTATTCTCTAAAATTTGAGTGCCGGGTTCTAAACAGCTTTTATAAGTTTGAGCTTGTTAACTGTGTTGTTCAAATCTTCTTTATTACTAATTTTATTTTTCATCTGCTTGAAATATAAATAAGAGAGAGTACATTAAAAATCTCCCTGTTTGATTGTGGATGTATCTGCAGTTTCAGTAGTGTTTTGCTTTATGTATTTTGAGGTTGTTATTAGATGCATACAGGTTTAGGATTCTTGAGTCTTTATTGTTTCTTATCACTATGCAACATCACTCTTTATTAGTGCTTTTGACTCAAAATCTATTTTGCCAGATCTTAATATAGCTACACCAGCTCTTAAATTATTTTTATTATATTTCTTTAACATAACTTTTTCTGTTTTTTTACTTTCAGCCTTTCTGAGACATAATCTTATACTGTGTATAGCTGTCTGCTCTCCCCACCTCCCACCCTGCGCCAATCTAAACATCTTTGTCTTTTAACTGGCAGGGTTAGTCCATTTTTGTTTACTTTGAATACTAACATATATTTCTACCATCTTATTTTGTGCCCTCTCTTTGCCATATTTTTTCTTCATTTATTCTTTTTCCCCTGATTTTCTGCCTTCTATTTGATTGGTGAGATTTCTTTATTCCCTCCCTTCCTTTCTTACAATGGTTTGTAACACTATTTCTCTGCTCAGAAGTTATGCTTAAGTTTTTATGATGCATGCTTGAATTACCAAAGTCTAAAGTTAATGAATATCTATACCCTTGTCCCAAACTGTTCAGGGATCTGATAACCACTCCCACTCTCCCACATTGTCCGCGTTATTCTTATCTAGAAATTTAATTCCCCATTTTTTTTTCATTTTAAGCTAAAATGAAAGCTAAAACAGATTTATTTGGTAATCTAAAGTGGATTATATATTGCTACCAATTTTTTAATTGAAGTACAGTTAATTAATTTTACATTGTTTTAAATCTTCTCCAAATTAACTCTCTATTAAATATCTAGACTCCTTACCTCAAGGCTACTGAACTTCAGTTTGTACAGCCCTGGGTTTTGAAAATAACTCTCTTTATTTTTCACAACTTGACATTCATTTATGTGTATTTGTGTGTATGGGCGGGGAATGAATAGGTCTGTATTTTGAAATATTGTAGAATATTTTATATAGGATTTCTAGGAAGATTCTAGGTGATAGCAGAAAGGGGTACCACATCATCTCAGTTTGCCATATTAAATGGCACTCCAGATTTTTTTGGCATTTATATATGTCAACTTAGAGAAAATATAGTTTGTTTGTGGAATTTTTTTTAACACACAGAATATATTATATATACGATACTGCATCTTTCTTTCTTCTGTGAGTTATGAGCATCTTTTCCATCAATATCTATACATCAAACTGATTCATTTTAACTATTGTGGTATATTGCATAGTATGGATTTAATATAGTTTATTCAACCACATTCTGTTTGATGGACAATTAGATTATTTCCAAGTTTTGCTTTTATAGGGAAAGCTGCAGTCAAAGTCACTTGCAGGCTCCCGTGGAGTGTGTGCCAGTATTTCTCCAAGGTAGAAGCAAAGATGTGGAATTGTCATGTTACAGGGTACATTTTTTCTTTTTGGTCCCACCCAAATGCCCTTCAAAGTAGGAATGGCATTTTATATACATTTTCATATACATTTATATATTCCTCTCATAAGGTATGAATTTATTATCCCCATCCTGCCAACACTTGTTATACTCTAACTTTAAAAAATTTGCTAAACTAATGAGTGAAAAATAGTATCTTTTTATTTTACTTTGCAGTTAGTCCCTTGATTACTAGTGAAATGAAACATCCTTTTAAATGTGATTACTGATCATTTTTATATGTCTTTTTCTGTGAATTGCCTGTTCATATCCTTTGTCCAGTTTCTATTGTTCATTTTTTTCTTAATGACTGGTAAGAATTCTTTATTCATTCTTGATCCTAGTCCTTTGTCTCTTAAATAGGTTGTCAATATTTTAAAAAATAAATAAATAATTTATTTATTTGGCTGCATTTATTTATTTATTCGTTGCTGCACGTGGACTTTCTCTAGTTGTGGTGAGCGGGGCCTACTCTTTGTTGCGGTGTGTGAGCTTCTCGTTGTGGTGGCTTCTCTTGTTTCACAGCACAGGCTCTAGGTACACAGGCTTCAGTAGTTGTGGCACACGAGCTCAGTAGTTGTGGCTCGCAGGTTCTAGAGCACAGACTCAGTAATTGTGGTGCACGGGCTCAGTTGCTCCGCGGCATGTGGGATCTTCCCAGACCAGGGATCAAACCCATGTCCCCTGCATTGGCAGGCGGATTCTTAACCACTGTGCCACCGGGGAAGTCCCACATTATCAATATTTTTAACACATTTGTCACTGTTCAAAAACTTTTGTGGTGTCATCTGTCACACAGAATTATGGCTTATAATGTAGTCAATTTATTAAACTTTGCATTTAGGTTTTGTGCTTTATCTAAGAAGCAGCACATACCCCAAGTTGATAATACATTCGCCTATATTTCTTCTAATACAGTTGTTTTGTGTTTATCTTTCAGGACTTTAATCCATTGGAACATTTTCCTTGTGGATAGCGTGAGGTAAGGATCTAATTTTATTTTTTCCAAATGGGAGGCAGTTTTCCCAATATCATTTATTGAATGGCACATAATTTCTTTATGCATTTGACATTGTATCTTATTAGATTAATAAACCAATGGACAAGATATACCTGAATTTTCTACTCAGTTCTGTTATCTGTCAATTTAATTGTCTTTTCCTACTCCAATGTCATGCCATTTTAATTTCTATAATTTTACAAAGTTATGAATCTTGTAGAACAAAAAATAGATTGTTTAATATTTACCTTGTCAATTCATATACATTTGCTTTTCCATATTAATTTTAGAATCAGCTTATAAAATTCCATGAAAATCCTATTGAGTTGCAATTGATATTACATTGACTTTTTAAAATTTTTATTGGAGTATAGTTGATTTACAATGTTGTGTTAGTTTCAGGTGTACAGCAAAGTGATTCAGTTATACATATACATGTATTCATTCTTTTTCAGATTCTTATATAGGTTATCACAGAATATTGAGTAGAGTTCCCTATGCTATACAGTAGGTCCTTGTTGGTTATCTGTATTATATAGTAGTGTGTGTATATTAATCCCAAATTCCTGATTTATCCCTCCCCCCTCCATGTTTCCCCTTTGGTAACCACAAGTTTGTTTCCATATCTGTAAGTCTGTTTCTGTTTTGTAAAGAAGTTCATTTGTATCATTTTTTAAAATTAGATTCCACATATGAGTGATACCATATGATATTTGTCTTTCTCTGTCTGACTTCACTTAGTATGATAGTCTCTAGGTCCATCCATGTTGCTGCAAATGGCATTATTTCATTCTTTTTTATGGCTGAATAATATTCCATTGTTTATACGTACCACATCTTCTTTATCCATTCCTCTGTCAATGGACATTTAGGTTACTTCCATGTCTTGGCTATTATTATAGTGCTGCAGTGAACATTGGGGTGCATGTATCTTTTCAAATTAAGGTTTTCTCCGGATATATGCCCAGGAGTGGGATTGCTGGATCATATAGTAGTTCTATTTTTATTTATTTATTCATTTATTTATTTATTTATTTATTTATTTATGGCTGCCTTGGGTCTTCGTTGCTGTGCGCAGGCTTTCTCTAGTTGCAGCGAGCGGGGGCTACTCTTCGTTGCGTGCGCGGGCTTCTCATTGTGGTGGCTTCTCTTGTTGCGGAGCATGGGCTCTAGGCGCACGGGCTTCAGTAGTTGTGGCACGTGGGCTCAGTAGTTGTGGCTTGCGGGCTCTAGAGCGCAGGCTCAGTAGTTGGGACACACGGGCTTAGTTGCTCCGTGGCATGTGGGATCTTCCCGGACCAGGGCTCGAACCAGTGTCCCCTGCACTGACAGGCAGATTCTTAACCACTGTGCCACCAGGGAAGTCCCCTATTTTTAGATTTTTTTTAAAGGAACCTCAATAGTGTTCTCCATAGTGGTTGTACCAATTTACATTCCCTCAAACAGTGTAGGAGGGTTCCCTTTTTTCCACACCCTCTCCAGCTTTTATTGTTTGTAGACTTTTTGATATGACCATTCTGACTGGTGTGAGGTGATACCTCAGTGTAGTTTTGATTTGCATTTCTCTGATAGTGATGTTGAGCATCTTTTCATGTGCTTTTTGGCCATCTGTATGTCTTCTTTGGAAAAATGTCTATTTAGATCTTCTGCCCATTTTTTGATTGGGTTGTTTGGTTTTTTGACATAGAGCTGCATGAGCTGTTTGTATATTTTGGAGATTAATTGCTTTGTTTGCAAATATTTTCTCCCATTCTGTGAGTTGTCTTTTCATTTTGTTTATGGTTTCCTTTGCTGTGCAGAAGCTTTTAAGTTTAATTAGGTCCCATTTGTTGATTTTTGTTTTTATTTTCATTACTCTAGGAGGCGGATCCCAAAAGATATTGCTGCGATTTATGTCAAAGAAAGAGTGTTCTGCCTCTCTTTTCCTCTAAGAGTTTTATAGTGTCTGGCCTTACATTAATATTGCATTGACTTTAAATTGAGGGAGAATTTCTTTTATTTTGAATTTCTTTTATGCTTTGAGCTTTTTATTTGTTCAAACATTCATTGTAAACTTTTTATTTTATTGCATTTAAGTGAGAAAATGTAGCCTTCCAACAATAAATATTTAATGAGCACCTACATCATAGCAGCCACTGTGCCAGGCACTGAGGATCAGTGCAGACAAGACATTACTTGTTCTCTACCCTCATGTGGCTTAAACTTCCTACCTTTTGAAAGGTATTAACATTTCCTTTGTGGGCTAGAAAAATGCTTCATTTTTAAAAATACTAAGTGGAATGTGTTAAAATTATGTATTCCATATATGTAGATTACATATTTGAAATATATCTAGTAAATAACCTTATTAATGAAATTATTCATATCGTCCATATTTTTATTTCTTTTTGCCTACTTGATTTGAGAAAGACAAAGTGATGCAATAATATTAAGGTATCCTATTAAGACTGATTTTTCCAAATTCATCTCGGTATTTCTGATTGCTTTTGCTATGTATATTGCTTTTTAAAAAATACCATTTATTAGATTTTTTAATAAAGTAAATGTTAAAGAATATCCCATAATCCCACCATCAACATAATCCTTAACAATTCCCAAAACACACTAAGACACACACACACACACACACACACACACACACACACACACACACAGGAAATTCAAATTGTACAGAAAACAAAAACTCAAGTTTCCTGCTTCACTATCCCTCCTCCCAAAGGGAGCCAGTGTTAACAGTTTGGCAGATTTTGCTGAGATCACCTTCTTCCCCTCCAGCATTATCCCACAGAGCCTTGTGTTTCTGGATCCCCAGTGATGAACTGAAAGTGGGCCCTCTCTCATGACACAGCCTCCACGGTGTCTTGGAGCAGGTGTTTTCAGAGCTGTGCCCCAGCTCCTGTTGCCAGTGCCTCTTGCTTTGAAATTGCTTAGGCCTAGGAAAGCTGCCTTCTAGAGCGGTGCTTCCCAGTCATTTGTGTGCACACAGATCCCTAGAGATACGGATAAAAAGCAGATTCTGATTCAGTGGGTCTGGGGGAAGACCTGAGACTCTGCATTTATAACAGGCTCCCAGGTAGCACCCTGTTGGTTCACGGGCCACACTTTGAGTAGCAAGACCCTATCCTTAAACTTGGCTGCACTTTGGAATCCCCTGGGGAGTTTTATAAAATGTGGATGCCTTGGTACCACCCCCAGAAATTCTGATTTAAATGGTTGGGTTGTGGCCTGTACATGGGGCGGTTTGAAAGCTCTCCAGGTAATGCTAGTACTCAGCAAAGTGTGAGAAGCACTGTTCCAGAGAAGCTTTCTTCCTCACCTGCACAACTTTGCTTTTCCTGTAAAATTACTTTCAGCAGATGCCCGAGTGGAAGCTGCGATTGAAGCTTCTGTAACCTGTTCCCCTGGGGTCCTAGTGAGATCCAAGATCTCTCCCTTGTGCTTTTCAGGGCACAGCCTTCACTTTGGGATGGTCCAGGCCTCGAGGAGACTTTTTACTTTATCTTTTTCTGCACTTGTGGGGGTCTGTCCCTACAGTTCCGTGCTTCTGTGTGTTTCCTTTCTCCTTTCAGTAAGGCACTGTTTTTGTCTTGTGGAATCTCCCAGAGTGAGAGAGAATGAAATCAGTTCTGGCTATGCTAAAAGCATCCGTTGAGCAAACAAATCTTGCCCCGTCTTTGCTTCCTAAATTGGGCAGTCCTGCCCAGGAGATGTTCTCCATCAAGCAGCATCTAACCTAGGCCTGCCTCCATGTGTCTTTGTCCCACCTGCCCCCTTTAGTTTGTCTTATCTCTGCAGTGCCTTCCCTTAGAAAACGTGGTTCTCAAAGTGAGGTCCCCGGTGGCAGCCTCGGTGTCACCTGGGAATTGGTTAGAAATTCAGAACTCTCAAACAACACCCCTACCCTGAGGCTGGGGCATGGAAACCAGTGTTTTTTCACGCCCTGCGGGGATTCTTATGTCTACTCAAGCTTGAGAACCCTTGCCCAAGACCGTCAGTGTTATGCTGGCTGATTTATTTCATCTGGGGTGGTGCTCAAGCCTCACTGTGATTCTAATCCCAGGTGACTCTAATGTGCAGCCAGGACTGTGAACCCTGCCTTGGGGAGTCCTAGTTCCTTAGATTTATCAGGCCATTCTCTCAGGAGCTAGGTAATAACTTGATCTCCAGCTACAGTGGTCCTATTACCTTGAAATTCACCTTGTGATGCTTCTAGTATTTTGTGCTGATCTTCTTCCTCTTCCCTCTCCGATTTGCATGGATTCTCTGTAACTCCTCGGTTTAGATGCCCCAGTGTCTAAGGGGAGAGGTCTTAATCGCTCCAGTGATATACTCTGTGTGCGTGTGTGTGTGTGTGTGTGTGTGTGTGTGAATAAGAGGCCATCTCCCAATGGTGTCCTGGATATGATTCCCTTAGGGAGACTCGTAGTCTCCCTCTGAGATCTTGCTTCTCTTCCTTTGGTAAATTTCCTCAAGCACAATTTCTAATGTAGCAACAGTGAAGACATGGCCCCTTCTCTAATGCTGTGTTTACCTTTCCCTTTCATATTCATCTCTTCTGCCTTCAAGATCATATTTGCCATCTTATGTCCATCCAGTCTGGTCCCAAGGTCTTCATCTTTCTCTTCCTCCAGCTTAGTGGAGCTGCTTTTAATTGTTTCCTTTTTTCCATTGCTCCCGATCTGGTAATTCATCTGAGGGATACTTTTCTCTGTATACCTTGATTTTCTGCACAACTTAATTCTTCGAGACAGAGTCCTCCAAGAACAGGCATCTTTACCTCCTTCTGTAGGTTTTGGGTTTGCACTAACTTTACTGAGTTGTTCTCTATGAACCTAGGAAGATAACACCTCTCTTTATAAGACTCCCTTTTCCTTTTTATTTGTCCATTAATAAAATATGCTGTTCTTCTGAGAATAAATCCTCAGTTTGGATCTCTAAAATTCAAGGCCATGATATTTCAGAGCCAACTCTAGACTACATGGTGGGGTACGTGACCCCTGAGAGCCTGTGGAGAAGCCACATAAATGCACTTGCTTTGGCCCTGAAGGTACCATAAGACAACATAAAAGGGCCTGGGGTTTCGGCAGCCTACCTATACTGTCTATGTTAGCCTCATACTAACAATATAAAGGTGAGGGCTCACGCATGTACGTTTGTGTAGCGTGCATGGAACTTGGGTGCAGGATAAATTTTTCTTTTTTTTTTTCTTTTTTAAATGGGATTTTTTAAAAAATTATATATTTATTTATTTTTGGTTGCATTGGATCTTCATTGCTGCGCATGGGCTTTCTCTAGTTGCATTGAGCGGGGGTACTCTTTGTTGCGGTGCACGGTCTTATTGCGGTGGCGTCTCTTGCTGTAGAACACAGGCTCTAGGCATGCGGGCTTCAGTAGTTGTGGCTCGAGGGCTCTAGAGCGCAGGCTCAGTAGTTGTGGCGCACGGGCTTAGTTGCTCTGTGGCATGTGGAATCTTCCCGGACCAGGGAATCGAACCCATGTCCCCTGCATTGGCAGGCGGGTTCTTAAACCACTGTGCCACCAGGGAAGTCCTGGGTGCCGGATAAATTTTATTTAAGAAACAGTGAAAGCAAAAAGTCATTGTTCCTCCCCTTACTGTCTAAAAAGGTCAGCATGGTAGGCTGAATAATGGTATCCCAAGATGTTCATGTCTTAGTCTCCAGAACCTGTGACTGTGTTACCTTACACGGTAAAAGGGACATTGCAGACGTAATAAGTGAAGGATCTTGGGATGGGGAGATGAGACTAGATTATCCCAGTGGGTCCTAAATGCAATCCCAAGGGTCCTTATAAGAGGGACATTCAGGGTGAAGAAAAGTTGATGTAACAACGGAAACAGAGGGAGAGAGATTGGAAGATGCTAAACTGCTGGTTTTGAAGATGGAAGAAGGGGTCAATGAGCCAAGGAATGTAGAGGGTTTCCAGAAGCTGGAAAAGCAAGGAAGCAAATTCTTCCTAGAGCCTCTGGAGGGAGCACAGTCCTCCCAACCCCTCAATTTTTGGTCCAATGAAACTCATTTTGGACTTCTGATCTCCAGAACTATAAGACAATCGATTTGTGTTGTCTTAAGACATTAAGTTTGTGTTAATTTCTTAGAACAGCAATAAGAAACTAATACAGTGTATATATGGATAAATACACTTTTTCTCCTCTGTAGTAAAAGTGTTCCCCTGCTATGCCTATCCACTGCAGCCCCACAGCCTGGTGTGTGTGTGTGTGTGTGTGTGTGTGTGTATATAAAATATATGGCTATATCAATTGTGTATATATATATATATATAAGCCAGGTATATCCTCACAGGAACCACATGAGTCTCAGTCTATTATTATCCTCATTTTACAGATGAGGAAACTGAGGCTCAGTTTGCCCAAGGTCACGTAACTAAAAAGTGACAGAACTGGGATTCCATGTTCCATGTCCATATTCACCACTGCCTCTAAAATAAATGGCAGAAGGAACAGATGGAATGGAGCAGTCCACGTTCTTTGCAGAATAAATTGCTTCCAGGTAGCATAGGAGAATGCTGATTGACTAAAAGCATGTTTAGTCCTGTGTGTGAACCTAAGAGGGCACAGGCAGCCTACCTCTTAGCTCTGGTTGGCTGAATTGTAAAGTAACCTTGGGCAAGGAAAAAAAATAACTTTTTATAGTATATTGTAGTTGGTTGTCTTACATATGTGACATAACGTGCATATTTTTAAAGAAAACTGTTTCATAGACAGTTAGCATTATGAGTGAATGAGCATTAAATGGGATATGATTTTATGCCAAGATTTTGGCTGTTTTTCAATGCACTTAGCAAAAAATGGACTCTTCTTGCCATGCCTCACCCTCTGAAGGACTTCCTGGTAGCAGTAATTTTCCAAATGCTGCGTAGACACTGGGTCTTGGCCCAGACCCATTCACTGATGTGTCCTGGTTTAGTGGAAGTATAATCAGTGTCTGACACTTTGCAGGATTTAAAAGAGTTCCCCCAAAAGAGAAAGCAAAATGACTGCAAGAAAAAGCAAATCAGGCATGTGGCCACCAAAGAGAACAGTGGCCAAAATGTCTGTGATGTTATATTGTGAATTAGCCCCTAACTTTCAAAACTTCATAGTAAGATATATAGTGGTAAAATACCTTTATACTTCATGCTTTAAAAAAAAATGAGACTAGTAAAGTATACCAGCAGCTACTAAAATAATTTTGTGTTTCCAACCAACTCATTTAGCAGGAATCTGTTCACTGTGTTCTTGAGTTGACCCTACATGACCCCTCCTCCAGAAACAAGGGCAGCTTTGTGTTTGAGCTCTAGTGAGCACTTGGAGTAGGGGGTAGGGAGGTGGTCAGCTTTTCTTTCTGTATTTCCCATCTGCCTTCAAAATCATGGCCTGTGTGGAGCTTTGTAAGGCAGGAGGGCCCCAGACTGGGAGAGCTAATCTGAGAGCAAGCCATCTCTCCATACTTGAATCTTGGATAATACAGGCCGAAGGTCAGCCCTAAACGTTGCAACTGCAAACAAAGTCTTGTTTTAGAAAAGCAGATCTGACACTGTGACTCTCCCACTGAAAATCCTTCTATGGCTCCCATTTGCTCTTGGGAAAAATTTCAACTGTGAAGGTGGTCTGTGAGGCCTTGCTGGGTCTGGTGCCCATTCTCCTCATTTCAGGCCCCGTTCCAATTTCTTTTCTTTTCAATTGAATTTAAAAATTTATATTAAAGTTCATGGACATGATTTAAAGAGTTGAATAGCAACATAAGGTTTATAACAAAAAACGATGGTCCCTGCTACATCCCGAGTTTCCCCTTCCCAAGAGACAACTTTCAACTTTTGGCGATCTCTTTTGCTATTTGCCTTTGTACTTCGAAGCAACCGTGTACACTGCTAGTTCCACGTTGTTGAAGAAAAATCTATTGACTTTCTAGTAAGAAAGATGAAGATTTAGGGCTCTTACATCATACTTCCCCTCTTCCCATCCTTCCAACATAGCTATAGCACAATTTTTGACAATTGAACATTCAATATTCATATAATTAGGACTATGTAAATATTGGTCACAGTTGAGCCATACAGTACTGTTAATACATTCTTTTATTGTACAACTTTTGTTATTCCTGGAGTTAATAATTGCTTCGTTTGCTGTATTTGCCTAGTTTTCTATGATTCTTCACCACTTCAGCCTCAGACTTGCCAACGAACTGTAAAAAAAAAAAAACCCTCCCAATATGGTCAAACTCATCAGGTAATATACCTTTTTTTCCTTCACTGGACGCAGTCCTCCTGTGGCTTTCCATATTTCCATTATAATCCAGGGTGATTTTTCTCTAGGCCTACCTGGTATACAGCTGTCATCCTGATACATTTCCTTCCGATCATTCCAAGTTTTCCTTTTGCCTTTCTGTTGGATCTCATTTCCTGTATCCCATGCGCTTGTCTTTCTTGGTTTTCTCCCTTATTTAGCTGTAGTATGTCTTCTAATAGCATCCTGAAAAGAAATGCAAAGAAGCTAATATTTTTTTAAAATCTTGCATGTTTGAAAATGTATTTATTCTTCTTTCACAGTTAGTTGATAACTAGGTGAGATTCAGAATTATTGGTTGGAAATTATTTTCCTTCATAATTTGTAAGTCTTTGTTCCATTTCTTCTAGCTTCCAGAGTTGCTTATTGGGAAGTTTGTTACTATTCTGGTTCCCAATTCTTTGTATGCAATGTTCTTCCTTTCTGAAAGTTACTAGGGTCTCTCTTTATTTTTGGTGTTCTAAAATTTCACAGTAACATGCCTAATTGTGTGTCTTTTTTCACTGGGCTGGAGTGTTCCCTTTCAATCTGGAAATTCATGTCCTTCAATTCTGGGAAATTTTTTTGTATTATTTATTCGGTAATGCTCTCTTTTCTGTTTCTCTTCTCTTTTTCCAGAACACCTATTAGCATCATTCTAGATGTCCTGCATTGATTTTATTTCTCTCTTTCTTGATCTCTGATTAGTTGTATGTTGGATCCCCTGGGTTGATCCTCTTATTTTCTCATATCGTATTTTCTATTTGAAAGAAACTCTCTTTATCTTTTATTCTAATTTCTGGGTTTATCTTCTAACCCTTTCATGTTCTCTCAACGTTCCCTTTAAAAATATATACATAGCATTCTAATCTTATTTTATAGCTGCAATGCCGTCTTTTATCTTTCAGAGGAAATTATTTATAGGTGTTTATTTAAATGTTTCCCTGCTCCCTGTACTATCTCTCTTTCTCCTAGTTGCTTTTTCCTGTTTCCCTGAATCTTTGGTCTCTGTCTTATATTATAGAGTTTTCTACAAATATCTGATGATAGTTGACTGTCATTCATATTTCAAAGTGTTGCATAAAGAGCCGAGTGGAAGCTCTTTACACGTAGGTAGGGGGTCACCCAAGGATCATTAGGCAGGCACTGGCTGTTTCACTGGAGGGCCTTGAATGGCCTCTATAGACCTATTCCTTTGTGCCAGGCACTTTACCCAGAAAAAAGTTTTCTAACTGCCTGACCTGAAGGGAGAAGGAGGCATGGAGATAGCCCTCAGCCCACTTGCCAGCGTCCTTTCAGCAACATGGGAGGACAGAGGTGCCAGTTTTAGCCTGGGCCTCACTCTTTGCTTAGCTAATGCCCCAAGTCCAGAGCATTCTCTGTCAACCTCTCAGAGGGTAAGCTTCTTATCTTCAGCTGTGGTGGGGGGTATGGTTGGTCCTGCGGCTGAATGAGGCTTTCACCTGCCCTCTCATGTTACTCCCTCCCAGGCCCTGTGGAAGCACCCAGCTTCCCATCCCTGAGCCTTTCCCCGGCCCGTGGGTCGGTCCCCAGTCGGTCCCCCTTCCTACAGGCTCCAATTTCTGCTTTCCCTGCTCTGCAAGTCAATTACCATCATCCGTCTTCTTTCTAGCTTCCAGAATTTGGTCAGTAACCCTTGTCTGCTTTTGTCTCCTCTCCTGTTCTCTTTTTCCGGAGGATTCATACATCTTTAAATTCCATTAAAGTCCATTTTGGTAAGATTTCAGGAGTGAGTGGAAATAAACACATCTTCAACCAACCATTTTACCTATCTTTCTCTGTTACAGTTTTCTGTGCTTGAGCCGTCTCTCTCTGATTCTTAAACGTGCTAAGTTCCTTTCTGTGTCTGGGCCTTTGCACATGCTGTTCCCTCCTGGAGCACTCTTCTCTTCTTTCTCCTGCTCATCCTCTGGCGAACTGTGACTTATCAAACATGTCTCAGCTTAAAAGTCACCCCTGCAGAGAGACTTCCCCAATCCTGGGCCTTCTGTCTACTTAAAGGAGCTCCAGTGGCTACCTCTGCACAAACCACGGCTGCTTTCTCTGGGTCTTCCCGGACCTCCTCCCTCTCAGACTCTTTTCAGAAAGAGGGAGAGAAGAAAGGAGGAGAGCTTCCTTCCCAGAGCCCCCTGCGGCCTGGCCACAGCCTCATCCATCCTCTGACCATATGTCTGCTGCCCTAAGTGGCTGAGCTGGTCCCTGGGATCCCTCCCAGCTGCCAGCCAAGAGCGAAGGTCAGCTGACACACGCTTCCCTTTGTTCTCTCAGCCTCCCCGTGATCAGGGACTTTTTACTACACCCCCTCTCTTTCTCTGCTCTGTCACTGTCTCTGGGTCTCCGTCTCAGCGTCTCTCTCCCTTTCTCTCTCTGGCCCCTGTTCTCTCTCTACTGTTCTCTCCTCCTCCCCCCCGCCCGTCCCGCCTTTTCTTCTCCTGTTCTCTCTCTCTTTCTGTCCACCCACCTCATTTTCCCTTTGTCTTTCTCCACACTCCTCCTGCGCCCTCTCTGGCTCCGGCTCTGAGAATGCCTCTCTCCCTGGCACCCACACACTCAGAATCCTTGTCCTGCCCCTCTTCCGGCACCTGGTCGGCGGGGGCCTTCCTGCAGTGGCGCCCCAGGTGTGGCGTGGCCTGGTGGCCGGCCGGACCGCCTGCTGTCTAACGCTCTTGTAAGGTTACTATTTATCTAGTGCAACCAAAGTTGGCACACACATCTGGCGCCTGGTACTTAGTGTGATTATTTATGATTTCCACCAAGATTTAAAAGCTCATCGCCGGCCTTGTAATGCAGTAACTGATTGCACTGCTCATGTAATTAAGAAAAGATTATGATGTCCACGTGGCATACCAGATGGTGGCATTCATAGGAATAGGCGTGCACAACTGGCAGACAACTGTGCAAGGGCAGCCGAGCGGAGGCAGCTGGAGACCAGTGTCTTCCTCCAGCCACTCAGGGAGGCGAGGAGGCTGCTGGGGGTGCTGGTCAGTGCGGCTGGGGGGGGGGAGGGGGAGGGGGGAGGGGAGGGGGGAAGCCTGGAGGGGCGAGGCGGGCTCCGTCTCCCCTGATCTGCTGCTCCGAAGTTGGCCTCTTTGTTATTACTCCCACCCCACACAGACTGAAAAGTTTTGCCTGTGTACGTACACCTGAAGGCACACATGGACACAAATACGCACTCAGATGGCCATAAATACGGGACTCTCTCCTTCATTTATTCAAAGATTTTGATCAAGCAGCTAGCTGGGCTAAGCCCTGGGCCTGTACTGATAAAGCAGACGTGGTCCCCTTCCTTGTGGGGCTCAACAGACTAGGAAAGGAATAAGCATTGATCAAAAAAACCACAAGAATACACGTAGAATTGAATTGCGTTCAGTGTTACACATCAGAGGCTGGTGGTATGATGAGGGCTTCCCCAGGGCATTCAACTTGGTCAGGGAGTCCAGGGAAAGCTTCTCCAAGGAAGTGACAACTGAGGTGTGATCTGAAGAGTAAGAGCTAACCAGGTGATGAGAGGAGGGAAGGGTGTTTCAGCAGAAGGGACACATGCAAAGGCCCAGGGGTTAGAAGGGCCACGGCAAAGACATGCATCTAAATGGAGGCCAGTGCCCAAGAACATCCAAGGCAACTTGAAGAAGAGAAACAAAACTGGATGCCAAGAGTTTTAATGAAACTATAGTAATTAAGGGAGTGTGGTGTCAGCACGAGGATAAACAGATTGACCAACGGAACAGAGGAGAGAGTCTGGAAACAGACCAGCACATACAGGATTACCGTATTTCTGACAAAGATGACACCGTAGCCCAGTGGGAAAGGGATAGTCTTTTCAGTAAATGGTGCTGGGCCAATTCGATGTCCATATGAGAAAAAGTATATCTCGACTCCAACTTCACATTATACACAAAAATCAATTCCAGCCAATTTGCAGAGCTAAATGTGAAAGTTAAAACAATACAACTTTTAGAGGAACACCTTGGAATAGGCAAATATATCTTAAACAGGACACAAAAAGCCTAACTAAATAAGACAGAAATTATAAATCGAACATATTAAAACCAAGAAATTCTGTTCCTAAGAGATACCAGGAAGAGTGCCATTGTAACTGAAGGAGAGGGAGGAGACATCCACAATTCACATGTTTTACAAAGAACCTGGATTCAGAATATATATTTTTAAATGCCTACAAATCAGTAGGAAAACAAAACCGGCAATTCAACTTTTTTTTTGACTTTAATAGATTGCTCACAAAAGAAGATGTTCAAGAGACCAGTGAATATATGACAAGGTGTTGGGATCCATTAGTCATCAGGGAAACATGAGCTAAAATTACAGCGAGGTACCACTACCCGCCCACCAGAATGGCTAAAATTAAGAAGGTAAAATCTTAAGTATTGAAGAGGATGTGGAGAACAGGAACTTCACGCACTGCAGATGGGAATATAGATTGGTACTTTGGCAAATTGTTATTATCCAATAAAAACTGAATATATATGCACCAGTGACCCAGCAGTTCCACTCTGGGATGTATGGATGTGTACCACACTAAATGTTTCCCAAAGACAGGTACTGCAGTGTTCATCGGAGCACTACCTGTAAGAGTCAAAGCCTCAAAACTGCCTAAGTGCCCATAAATAGCAGAATGGATAAATTTATCAGAATAGGTAGATGGTGGTAGATTTATACATTGGGATACTATACAAAAATGCAAATAAATAAGTGACTGCTGCATTCAACGTGGATGAACCTCACAGATATATTTATGGGTGAAAGCAGACAGAACAAAAGCATAGATACTAGATAATTCCATCTATGTCAAGTACAAAGACAGGCAAAACTAACCCATGAGGTTAGAAGTCAGGAGAATGGTTACCCTTGGGGAAGTAGTGACTGGAAAGGACACAAAGGCAGCTTCTGGAGTTTGTGATTTTTCTGTTTCATGCCCTATGTTCTGGTTACATCGGTCTTTTCATCTGGTTAAAATTCTTGGAGCTGTATACTTATGTGCATTTTTATCTGTGTATGTTCTACTTCAATAAAGAGTTAGAAGGAAGAAGGAGGAAGGAGCTGATGTGGAGCGGAGCAGGTGGAGAGAAGCAAGATGAGGCTGAAGAGATAAGTAGGGCAAATGGAAGCAGAGCCCGGCAGGCCTCCTAAGGAGCAGTGGGGAATCCACGAAGGGGTTTAGACAAAAGTTGGGGTGGAGGTGGAGGGTGGAAAGGTGGTGGCATGGTCTGTTTTGCATTCACACATTTCACCCTGGATGACAGATTGAGCACGTGCGTTTATCTCCTTTTCCTCCTAAGGTGCCACCAAAAGGGGTGGAAAGAAGTAAAAAGGAAACGCCCTTACAGAGATGAAAGGAACCAGGAGAAGATATATCGTGGGCCAAACCTTTCACCGAATTTCTGGAAGCCAAAAAGTGGGTGGGAGAGAGAGGTGCTGGTGGAGCTCTCAGGAGGAACTGTGGTTTCAGTGTAGTCCAAATGGCTCTCCTTCCAAAAGGACTTGATCCCATAGCACCGGGGAGAGGCTTGGTCTCCAAGATGATGTGCGCAGAGGCAGCTGGGAGAGACACGGGACACTTAAAACAAGAGGATTAATTGAAAGGTGGCAGAAAAAGCCATCGATTTTTATACCTTCCAACAGTACTCCTGCACACACAGAATGCACAGAACCATCAAATAATAAAGACTCTGAGAAATTAAACATTGAATTGCTCAAATGAAAAAGTCAGTAGAATTAAAAGATGAATTCAATGAAATCTCCCAGAATGTAAGACCTAAGAAAAAGAGGCAGAAAGTGTGAGAAGAAAATAAGAAAATTAAAGGATTTGTTTAAGGGTTTCAATAACTGACTAATGGTAGTTCCAGAAAAAATTAGTTTACGAAAAGGAGTTGGGAGGAGGAATTAACAAAGAAATAATACAAGAAATTTTCCCACAAATGAAGGACATGAGTTTCCAGAATAGACAGGCCCACTGAATACAAAAATGAATGCATAAAGATCCGTATATAGACACGATGTCTGGAAATGTCATAACACCACAAATAGAAGCTATTAAAAGCTCCAAGAAAGAAAAATATATGCTACCTAGAAAGGACTGAGTACCAAAATGACATCAGATTTCTCCTAGCAACATTCGATGCAATATTTCCAATATCCTCAAAACTTTGAGGGAAATGATTTTCGGCTGTTATTTATATGCCCAGCCAAACTGTTGATCAGTGGGAAGCTAGAAGAAAGATAGTCTCAGAAAATTTACCTCCAGTGCACCCTTTTTAAAGGAAACTACTTGAGAAGGTGCTCCAGCAGAATAACAGAATATATCAAGGAAAAGGATTACATAGTGTCCAAGAAACGTTGGGCCAGTTCAGAAAGACAGTGGAGAAATTCCAGAAGAGAAGCAATGCAGCAGCTCTAAGGAGGGACAGTCCACGTTGGAGATGGAGTCTCCTGGAAAGGGAGAACGTAACAAAACACAACGAGATGGGGAGGCTGGAAACAATGAAAATATGGTCATGGCAGACAGCACTAGTGGGAAGGGCAGGTGGAAATTCCGGTGGGGGAATGGTATTCAAAAAAGAAAATGCATATAAGAATAACACACTACTTGACTCTGCAGTGAAGAGCATTTCAGTGTTTTCTGTGAGCTAAACCTTCACCTATCACAGCAGGAATTCAATGAATAATGTCTAAGATACATAAACAGAAATGGAAGCATATTATTGGAAGGCATCAGGGCTACTGTAAATAGTAGTTAAAGGAGCTGGAAGTTTCCGCCAGGATGAGGGCTAGGGGATTGGGGTAAATAGGGGGTGGTGATACATTGTTTTTAACCATGGCATATAATACTTGGATATCATTTTTTAAATTGCTTTTTCACTCTGGCTGCAGAGTGGAAATCTGATTGGAGGAGGTCAAGAGCAGACGCAGGGAGACCGGTTAGGAGAATAGTGCAGCAGTGCAGGTAGAAACAAAGGTTTATTAGACTAGATTGGTGGCAGCGGGGATGGGGAGAAGATGATGGATAAAAAAACGCGATTAGCTCCAAAATATATAAACAGCTCATGCAGCTCAATATTAAACAAACAACCCAGTCCAAAAATGGACAGAAGACCTAAATAGACATTTCTCCAAAGAAGACATACAGATGGCCAAGAAGCACATGAAAAGCTGCTCAACATCACTAATTATTAGAGAAATGCAAATCAAAACTACAATGAGGTATCACCTCACACCAGTTAGAATGGGCATCATCAGAAAATCTACAAACAACAAATGCTGGAGAGGGTGTGGAGAAAAGGGAACCCTCTTGCACTGTTGGTGGGAATGTAAATGGATACAGCCACTATGGAGAACAGTATGGAGGTTCCTTAAAAAACTAAAAATAGAATTACCATATGATCCAGCAATCCCACTCCTGGGCATATACCCAGAGAAAACCATAATTCAAAAAGACACACGCACCCCAATGTTCATTGCAGCACTATTTACAATAGCCAGGTCATGGAAGCAACCTAAATGCCCATCGACAGACGAATGGATAAAGAAGATGTGGTACATGTATACAATGGAATATTACTCAGCCATAAAAAGGAATAAAACTGGGTCATTTGTAGAGACGTGGATGGATCTAGAGACTGTCATACAGAGTGAAGTAAGTCAGAAAGAGAAAAACAAATATCGTATATTAACGCATATATGTGGAACCTAGAAAAATGGTACAGATGAGCCGGTTTGCAGGGCAGAAATTGAGACACAGATGTAGAGAACAAACGTATGGACACCAAGGGGGAAAGCAGCGGGGGTGGGGGTGGTGGTATGATGAATTGGGCGATTGGGATTGACATGTATACACTGATGTGTATAAAATTGATGACTAATAAGGACCTGCTGTATAAAAAATAAAATTCAAAAAAATAAAAAAAATAAAAAATAAAAAAAACGCGATTAGGTCACATTGACAGGACTTGCAGTGGGTTGGATAAAGGGATAGTAAGAAGCACAGGGATCCAGGGATGACATCTAGTTGCATGTGTCTATATTTGAGTGGACAGTGGAACCATCTGAGAATCCTGGCCAAGAACCAGGTCATTAGGAGAGTGTAGTGAGTTCAGTTGGACACATGTTGAATCCGAGGTGCTTTGGGGACATCGAAGAGATGTTAGGTAGACAGTTGTAAACACATCTCTGAGCTCAGATCAAATACCCAGGGATAGGTAGTGACTGAAGCTGTTAATGCAGATGAGGTCTCCTAGGGAGACAATAAGATCCAGTTGCACTGGAAAGATTGAGTAAACTGGAGAGAAGTAATTGATGGCATAAGGTTGACATGAAGTCTCCCATTAGATACATTCAACCCAGATGACACAGATATAAATATATCCACACAGGCATAGTGTCCTTACAGGCTCATAATAACCCAGAGGTTCAAAGATTACCCCTTACTTCACATTAAAATCAGATAGTTCAAGCTCCCATCCGACATGCTGTGGAAGATCCCTCCATGGGTGTCCAGGTGGACTCTACAGGGTCGATATGCACTGTAGCCACCCTCGCCACTATTCCCAGCCCCTAACTGTGGCTTTGACCTCCAGCTTTGGCCGTTCACACCCACTTCTATCCCGTTATTCTCCCCCAAACAGTACCAACAAAGGTTATTGTGTGAGCAGACTTACTGAAGGTTTGGGGCAGTGGGGACAGTTATAGCACACAGCAGGAAGCAAATTAAAACTCAGGATCAGACATCACCGTTCCTAGAAAACTAGCAGCTATACCTCACCATAGAAAATTCTGCACTGGCCTTGACCTTCCGTGGAATCCCTGCCTTGTTCCCTGTTGGGGTCCTCTTCCTACTCGCCAGCCTTTCCCCCGCCTCCTTTCGTCTTGTATCTGTGCCTTTCACCCGCTACCTCCCAGGCTGCCCCCAGAAATTCTGTTGAGAAATCCAGCTGCCTCTTTGTTGCATCCCTTGCCTTCCAGGCCTTTTGCCAAGCCACTTACAACACCCAAGGGGGCCAACAATATACTTTTCAATACAAAGAGCCTTCTCCCCTGAGATGAATTACATTCATCACCTAGAATGGTAAACTGGCTGCCTTCAGTTCATTCTTTAAAAAGCTTGAACTCACGTACACTCAAGTGCAGACACGCACACTGACCATGACATTCATTCACGTACACAGATGCTTATGCTCTCACCGACAACCATGCACTCATATGTGAATGTGAGCACACACTCCCAACTGCATGTACACGCTGTGTGCACACACACATTCATACATGCTTGGACATGCAGATGCACTTGCAGGTTTTTTTTTTTTTAATAATATACTTTATTTAATCCAGTGTAACCAAAATAGTATCATTTCAACGTGTACTCAGTATAAAAAAATTATTAATGGGATTTTTAACATTCTTCTTAAATTCTTTTTTTAATTGAAGTATAGTTAATTTACAATATTATATCAGTTTCAGGTGTACAGCATAGTGTTTCAGTATTTTTGCAGATAATACTACATTATATGTTATTATAAGATAACAGTTATAATTTCCTGTTATATCCTTGTTGCTTATCAATTTTATACATTGTAGTTTGTATCTATTAACCCAATACCCCTAATTAGTCTCTCCTTCCTTCCCTCTCCCCTTTGGTAACCACAAGTTTGTATTCTATATCTCTGAGTCTGTTTTTATTTTACATATACATTCATTTGTATTATTTTTTAGATTGCACATATAAGTGATATCATACAGTATTTGTCTTTCTCTGTTTGATTTATTTCACTAAGCATAATATTCTCTAGGTCCATCCATGTTGCTGCAAATGGCAGAATTTCATTCTCTTTTATGGCTTAGTAGTATTCCATTGTGTGTGTGTGTGTGTGTGTATATATATATATATATATATACACACATATATATATATATATATATATATACATATATATATATGTGTATATATACACCACATATTTTTTTATCCATTCATCTGTTGATGGGCACTTAGGTTCACTTGCAGGCTTTTAACAACACCCAGGGTCAATCCTGAACCATTCCCTTAGGTTAACCCCACCCTCTATATGTGTGCATGTGTCTGTGTGTGCACAGGTCTGCCCTTTGCCACTCGGGTTGTTGAGCTGTCCTAAGGGAGTGTTCTATTCCTGGACTGGTGCCGTCACCTGGGGAAGAGGCATCTCCTTGGTCCAGAAACTAGAACTGAGCTAGTGAGCCTGAGGGTACTGGGGCTGGGCTCTGAAACATGACCATGTCATAATGTCACAAGGCAGCCCCATCCTGAGCACACAGCCAGGAACTGGCATCTGTGGTGGGTAGAAAAATGGTCCCCCAAAGATGTCCACATCCAAAACCTGTGGGTATATTACCTCACATGGCAAAGGGCCATTGCAGATGTGGTCAGGCTAAGGATCTTGAGATGAGCTGGGTGGGCCCAATGTAACCACAATAGTTACAAGGGAAAGAGGGAGGCAGGAGAGTCAGAGAAGGAGATTGACAACAGAAGGAGAGGGCAAGGTGAGATGACAATTGATTTTGAAGATGGAAGTGGGCCACGAGGCAAGGAATGCAGACAGCTTATAGATGCTGGAAAAGACAAGGAAAGGATTTACCTTGCCTTGTAGATATTAAACTATACAGTAAAGCTACTAGAATCTGACAGTATGGTAATGGCATAGGATTATTGGATTGACAGAAAACTTTGGAACAGAATAAAGAGTCCAGAACTATATCCCAGTGTATATAAGAATTTAATACCTAATGAATGTTTCACTCTCAGTAAGAAAAAATAAGTTTAATTGGTAAATAATGCTGGGAGAAAGCACCTATCCATTTGTAAGAAAATGAAGTTGGATCCTCACCTCACGCCATATAATAAATTAAAACCCAAAGCATTAAGACTTAAATGAAAAAATAAAATATAAAAGCCTTAGGAGGAATTTATTTTTTTATTTTTTTTATTTTTTATTTTTTTTTTAATGATATTCTTGTCTGCTTACATTCTTTTTATTTATGTATGTATGTATGGCTGTGTTGGGTTCCCGTTTCTGTGCGAGGGCTTTCCCTAGTTGCAGCAAGCGGGGGCCACTCTTCATCGCGGTGCACGGGCCTCTCACTATCGCGGCCTCTCGTTGCGGAGCACAGGCTCCAGACGCGCAGGCTCAGTAATTGTGGCTCACGGGCCGAGTCGCTCCGCGGCATGTGGGATCTTCCCAGACCAGGGCTCGAACCCGCGTCCCCTGCATTGGCAGGCAGACTCTCAACCACTGCGCCACCAGGGAAGCCCCTTAGGAGGAATTTTAGATGAATATATGTATAATTCAGGGACTGTAGGCCAGTAGGGGTGGGGAAGAGTGCATTTTTATCTGTGACAGGAAACCTAGAGTCTATTTAAAAGAAAGATGAACATCTTTTAGTACATAAAATTTAATTTCATCCAGTTGATTTTAATATTAATTTCAGATACTGTATGTCTTGGTTCTAGAATCCTCATTTGCTTATTTTTATAGTTTATTTCTCTGCTGACGTTTTCTCTTTAATCATTCATTCCTAGCATATTTTCCTTCATGTCCTTGAACATAGTTATAATAGCTGCTTTAAAATTCTTGTCTATAAATTCCAAGATCTGGGTCACCTTGAGGTTGGTCTCCATGATTGCCTTTTCTCTTGAATATGGTTCACATTTTCCTCTTTTCTCATATGTCTGGTAATTTTGGATCAAATCCTGGATACTGTTGTAGAGACTCTGGATTCTAGTATATTGCTCTGAAAGAGTGTTGGTTTTTATTTTACCAGGCAGTTAACTAGCTGAACTCAAACTCTAAACTCTCTCTCCCCTACAGTTGGCAGCAGCTGAAATCTGTTCACTTATTTTAGCCACAGTTAGACTTCTAGGAGTTTCTCCACTGAATTCATAGTTCAAAAAACACCCCAAGGCTTGGATGAAGTTTATAAGCAGAATTGGAACACCCTCTCCATGAACTTCTCTTTCTGCAATTTCCTCCTTCATTTTCCAACTACTGTGGAAACCCCCAATTTTGTCGTCTGATTCCTCAACAAGTAAAACTGCAGATTTCTATGCAGTTTATCGCCAACTCATGTGGCACTGCTTGGGGCCCGCACTTGGGCACAAAGATGTTAAAATGAGAAACTCTTTTACTATTGTCCCTTTCTTCCAAGTGTCAGTCTCTGCAGTTTCTGCCAGACTTCGATCACTTTCAGTGCCTTTACATAGCCTTTTAAATATTTTCTCCAGTGTTTATAATTGTTAACTGTCAGAGAGATTGTCTTTTACAAGGTATTCTGTCATTATCAGATGTGGAACTTTCTGACCACATAAAATTTAAATTTTTTTAGATGAGTAAAGATCCCCATAAACAAAGTGAAAAGACAAACACTAAATTGGAAAAAATATATTTACCATGCCCATGACAGGTAAAGAGTTAATTTCTTGTTCTTACAAACTGGTAAGAAAAAGACAAAGTCAACCAATAGAAAAATGTTCCCAGGATATGAATAGACTCAGAGAAGAGTAAACCCAAATGGCCAATAAACATACAGCCAGGCCTCCTAATACTCAGGGAAATGCAAATTAAAGTAACTTCTTGCCCATTAGATTGGCAAAAATTCAAAAGAATGTTCACAGCTACTACTGATGAAAGGAAAAGTATATTTTCATATGTAACTGGTGAAAAAGAGAATTGATATTGTCTTTTTGGAAAGCAATATGAAAAAAAAATTTTTTTAAAGTATTTATTTATTTATTTATGGCTGTGTTGGGTCTTCGTTTCTGTGCAAGGGCTTTCTCTAGTTGTGGCAAGCGGGGGCCACTCTTCATCGCGGTGTGCGGGCCTCTCACTATCGCGGCCTCTCTTGTTGGGGAGCACAGGCTCCAGACGCGCAGGCTCAGTAATTGTGGCTCACGGGCCCAGCTGCTCCGCAGCACGTGGGATCTTCCCAGACCAGGGCTCGAACCCGTGTCCCCTGCATTGGCAGGCAGACTCTCAACCACTGCGCCACCAGGGAAGCCCCTGAAAAATATTTTTAAAAATTCATTTCCTTCAACCCAACTATCCCACTCATAAGAATTTGTCCCATAGAAGTAAAGAGCACATTCATATGTAGGACTATATAAAGGTGTTTAGTGCAGCAATATTTGTAGTGGCCAAAGAACTAGAAAGCATCCATCAATGGGAGAATGTTTAAGTCATGACACATTCATGCCACGGAATAAGATGTAGCCATTAAAAAGAATGAATTTACTTACAAGGGTTTCCACAATATTATTAATTGAGAAATTCAAGAAATATCTGTAATATGATCCATTTTGTCAACTAATCATGATCAGGATTGGCAAGCCCTATATGTATATAACTATATGAGCATTTAAGAAGAGTATGGACGGGGCTTCCCTGGTGGCGCAGTGGTTGGGAGTCTGCCTGCCAATGCAGGGGACACGGGTTCGAGCCCTGGTCTGGGAGGATCCCACGTGCCGCGGAGCAACTAGGCCCGTGAGCCACAACTACTGAGCCTGCGCGTCTGGAGCCTGTGCTCCGCAACGGGAGAGGCCGCGACGGTGAGGGGCCCGCGCACCGCGATGAGGAGTGGCCCCCGCTTGCCGCGGCTGGAGAGAGCCCTCGCACAGAGGCGAGGACCCAGCACAGACAAAAATAAATAAATAAATTTAAAAAAAAAAAAAAAGGAAAAAACTCAACTATATGCTATTAAAAAAAAAAAAAAAAGAGTATGGACGGATTCACACCAGATTTAAACATCGGTTGTTGGAATGCTGGGGAAGGAGTAGGGAGATGGAAAAGGGGTAAGATAAAAAGACTGGTTTGAAAATGTCTGTGAGGGCTTCCCTGGTGCCGCAGCGGTTGAGAGTCCGCCTGCCAATGCGGGGGACGTGGGTTCGAGCCATGGTCCGGGAAGATCCCACATGCCGCGGAGCGGCCGGACCCGTACGCCGCAACTGCTGGGCCTGCGCTCTGGAGCGCACGAGCCGCAGCAACTGAAGCGGGCGTGCCTGGAGCCCGTGTTCCGCAACAGGAGAGGCAGCTGCAGTGAGAGGCCCGCGCACCGCAACTAGAGAAAGCCCACGCGCAGCAACAAAGACCCAACGCAGCCAAAAATAAATAAATAAAATAAATTAAAAAAAAAAAGTCTGAAAAAAAAATGTATGATACATTTATGTACAAACATACGTACAAAAGCAGAGTAACAGAAAGGTGTTCGAGGCACAATCATCAAAATGTGAATGATGAGGTTTCAGGGATTATGAATTTGTTCTTCATACACTTACATTTTTAAAAACCTTTTAATCACACGATAGAAAAATTAAAGCTATTTTGATCACAAATCAAAGATTTTTAAACTACAGAAGTTGATTTCTTCCCTAGGTGATGTTATCCAGCCCATGACTTACCTGTACACTGATGACTTTGAATTTCCATCTCCATCTCTAATCATGGTCATGAGCTACAAGTTCATAGACCAGGATACCTATGCAACAGTTCCACCTGTATGGGGATTTCAAGCTGGAGAGAGCCAGCATGGATGGCTTTATTCCCTCCCTTCCAACGGGCTCTTGCACCAGTCTTTTCCATCTCAGTAAATGCTAACACCATTTAACAGGTCGATCAAGGCCCAGATCTGGAAGTTAGTCTTGATTCTTCTCTTTTTGATCCCACATTCGCTCCAAGGGCAACCCCTGTCAGGTCTATGTTCAAAATATGTCCTACATCCTACTATCCTCAGTGCTAAGTTTGACCCCGTGGTTAACGGGGTCTGCTGGAGTTTGCCATTGTAAAGGAAACTTTTCCTACTTGACATATAAAATTAATCCATTGGATGATACTCTGAAATTATGTGAACGTTCTGTGTCCCCAAGATTTTCTCCAATGGTTTTAGCATCCATTAGTGAATCTTGTTTGAATCAATTATTGTATCGGTGATTGCAAAACAGTGATTTTTCTAATTTTATTATTTCCTTTATTTTTGTTCTACATTGTTGAGTACTGGTATAAATGCATGGATTATTGTTCAAGTTGATGTGCTATAATCATTATTGTCATTCTTTTTTATGCTCAAATTGTTCAAAATTGGGCCATCTCCATCAACCCGTCTCCCGTATCCTTTTGACATGTCCCCCCAACTCTTGCAAGATACTCTTGTTTTCTGGCACAAGAGAATAGGGATAATTGGAGAAATTTAAACATAGACCTTATCTTAGATATGATCGGTGTTAAACTCTGAGGTGTGGTCATGGTATTGTAGTTATGTAGGAGAATGTCCTTGCTCTTAGAAGATATTCTGAAGTCTCTCAGGGTGAAATGTTGTGATGTCTGCAACTAATTCTCAAATGCAGGGAAGAAGGGAAGAAAACAAAAGTTGCAAAAATTTAACCATCGGTGAACCTAGCTTATATTAAACCTATACCTTTCTTTCAACTTTTTGGTGGGGTTGAACTTTTTCAAAGTAAAAGTTGTGGGAAAGATAGGTTCTGTATCCCGTCACTGGTCACTCCCTCCACCACTGTCGAGCTGATTCTCACCACTAAGGTGGCTCGCCTACACTCCTTATTGGTCCCGGCTTCTCCCCTCCCTGCACAGTTCATTCTCACAGAGCTGCCAAAGTGAGTGTCTCAAGACTTAAATCAAAACTTGCCATTCCCTTGCCTGAAGCTCTCCTTGACTCCTGAAATAAAATCTAAATTCCACACTGAGGTCTCTAAGGCCTTCTAGGGCTGACCCTACCTGCCTGCCTTCCTCACCTCCACCCCTTGCCCACTCACTCTACTCCAGCCTTGGGTCCTTAACCCAGGCTGTTCCCTCTGTCTGAACATACTTACCCCAGATTTTCATGACATTTTCTTTTTCTCATCATTCGCACTTTTGCTCAATGCCACCTCCATCTAAAAGCCCTGTCTGCCCACTCTTACTTAAATAGCTTCTCCATTTCCACCCAAACTCTATCCTTGACCCAACTTAATTTTCTTCTTGGTGCTTATTTGTTGTCTGTCTCCCCGGCTGGAATGAAACATGCTTCCAAAGCAGAGACTTTGTCTATTCCACATTGTATCCTTAGTACTGAGAACAAAGCTTAGCACATAGTAGGTGCACAATAAGCACTTACTGAATAAAACGATGTCGTCACTCACTGATACAGGTACATATACATAGATGTGCTTGTACACGCAAATGCACGCTCACACAAATGCTTCCTGAGGTACATGTAGAGAAACAGAGTCACGTAGAAACATCCATGAACAGACATACAGCTGTACAGTTCCTACAGACACGAAAACACACACACTCATGCAGGACGTTCAAAGACAGATACACTCACGCAGTAACCCACACTTATCTTTAGACATTTATCCACTGGTCCATATACATTCAAACATTGACCTACATAGGCACAAACATGCTCACACCATCACACGCACGCACAGAGATGCAGACATTTAGGCGTAGGAGCGTAAATGAACACCTACACACACTCCCGTACATAAGTGTGCGTGCACACACTCGCCTTAGCTCGACCTGGCCTTTCACATCTTGCTAAGCCCAGCTTGGGTGGGTGCTGCTGGGCTACTCTACAGCCCTTGGCCGGGAGCGTCCCAAACCTCCTGGCGACACTCCCCTCCCAGGACAGACAATCTGGGAGGGGCTGGGGGCTGCTGGGCAGGCGCCCCCTGATTTATGGCTGCTCCAAGGCCGCCATTTGCAGCGGCAGTGTCACCGAGGCCGTTAGCTGTCTGGGCAGAGCTGTAAAACACGCCTGGCTTGGCGCCCCCTGCTCCAGCCATACTCGCCTCTGTGGTCGCCTGCCTCCCTGGGCAGGACCCGAATGCCAGAGGCGGGGGCCTCTCATAGCCACACACACAGGAGACCAGGGCAGCAGGGAAAGCCTTCAGGCCTCTGAGGTGTCCACTTACGTGGCTGGGTGGGGGGTGACCCTGTGGCGGGGTGCATACAGAGGGTAGCGGTTCTCAGCAATTCCAGGCAAACTGGAATACTTTCTGCCCACATGCAGCTGGAGCAGGCAGGGCTGGGGGTGTGGAGAGGGCTACGGGTACCAGGGGAGGGGCTGAGATGGCACCTGGCCCCCCCCAGGTAGGCTCTGCTGGTGCCAGGAGCTCCTGAGGCGCACTCGATGCCGGACCTGGGTAGCATACCCTCTCCAGGGCTCAGGTACTGGTGCAGCCCAGGCTGCCCAGGACTCCAGTCTGAGCTCAGGAAGTCTTCAGGGGGCTGGACGTCTCTGTTACCCCAGACACCTGGGTGGGAGACCCTGGGGAAACTTCTGCGGCTCCTGTTCATATGGGACCTTTGGGTGACACCCTCTGCTGGGCTCAGGAAGCAGAGGGCAACTCCCCAAGGGTTCCCTACAATATGTTCAAAAGCCTAGAAGCTGGAGAGGATACAGTTTGTTCAGGGACTCCGTGACATAGCTGTGAACAAGGACCAGCGCAGTGGGGGGCTGAGGTAGGAGAGATGTGCCCAAGGCTTGAGAGAAACCCAGGCTAGCTGGGAGAGAGAGAGTGAGGAAGTGCGCGGTGGGACAGGAGGCCAAGGAGCAGGAGGTGCCCAAACCCTGCAGCCCCAAGACAAGGATCGGGGGTTTGAACCCAAAGTACTGGAGAGCCGCAGATGGGCCTGTAGCAGAACTGATGTGATCTGATTTGACACAGCATCCCTTGCCATCTCATACAGCGCATGGCTATCATTTCATTATGGAAGCGCAGGGGTGGACCCGGACAGGAAAAAGGGAGGAGGACATTTTACAGCGTGTCGGGGACTGCACCAGCCCCCCCATTTTTTGCCAAAAGAACAACTGCTTGCAACCAGTGTTCAAACAAAAGGCTGGGTTTCTTCCATTCATTCATGCATTCATGCATTCATGCACTTATCCATCATCATATAGGCCCCATGGAGATGAGAAATAAACCAGGTCCTGCCATCCAGGGGTGTCCAGCCCAGTAGAGGAAGAGGAAAGGGAAGGGGCAGCAGCCGGGGTCAGCATTTATGGAGCGCCACTTGTATGCTGGACACCGAGTTGGGCAGCTGACATGCATGATCTCCTTTTGGCTTCACGATCACCCAGTGAGGCAGGTACCTCCCACCACATTTTACAGACTAGAAAACTGAGACTCAGGGAATGGAGCCATCCTCCTCTAAGTCCTCACAAAGGGCTCTAGCCCCCGGCAGAAAGTCTTCAGAGAGTGATAGAGAACAGCCTGCGGTACTTCAAGGGTAATTTCCATCCTTGTCTTCAGGCCTGGCGAGGTTCTGAAGTTCCCAGAAAGGATGAGACCCTGGAGGATTAGACCAAGGGCCCAGCGCTGCCTCCCCCCTTGGCCTGTGATTAATACCTGACAGTCCCTCCACTCGCAGGGAACTCATCAGACTAATATTTCCTGATACGAACTCCGTGTTGCCCTAGAATGAGAAATCCCAGCCCCCTCGCATTCCGTGCCCCAGATGAATGGGCTCCCGTCCTGGGGCCTGTGAGTGATGCGGCCTGTGGCTGCAGAGGGAGGTCGTTAAAGGCCCTTCATCAGCAGAACCGTGGCCTCTCCTGGCTGGCCAGCGGGCCCTGGTTCCCCTCACCCTGCTGCTCCCCTGGGGCTGGCCCTGGACTGCCCATCAGAGATGGGGAGGCAAGATCGGTGCTCAGCAGATGTGCAGGGCGGGGCCTTGTGAACAGAGGGACAGGCCTTCTCCAGCCCTGCACAGGAGTCAGGGCCCTTGAGAATCAAAGGGAAGTGGCAGGGTCTGCCTACATTTTGCCTTGACTTTGAAACTCCAAGGAGCCCAAAGGAGGGTATAAGCATGTAGCCCAAGACCATGAGCAAATGCCTCCTTAAGGTAACCTAGGACCTGAAAGGAGCATCCCCCCCACTGTTGGAATCAAGTGATTCTAGGAGCAGAAATACCAGTGCTTGTTGCTGTAGTAAGAGAAAATAGAAACAATAACCAGTACCATTTATTGAGTGCTTACCGTGTGCCAGGCATGGAACCACACGCTGATGCGCGTTATTGAGTTCAGTCCTCACAGAGCCTCATGGAGAAGGTGGTATTATCCCATTTTTTTTTTTTTTAATTTTTATTTTTGGCTGTGTTGGGTCTTCGTTTCTGTGCGAGGGCTTTCTCTAGTTGTGGCAAGCGGGGGCCACTCTTCATCGCGGCGCGCGGGCCTCTCACTATCGTGGCCTCTCTTGTTGCGGAGCACAGGCTCCAGACGCGCAGGCTCAGTAGTTGTGGCTCACGGGCCTAGTTGCTCCGCGGCATGTGGGATCTTCCCAGACCAGGGCTCGAACCCGTGTCCCCTGCATTGTCAGGCAGATTCTCAACCACTGCGCCACCAGGGAAGCCCTATCCCATTTTACAGATGAGAAAAGTGAGGCCTAGGGCAGTTAAATGATACTCTTAAGTAGTGGTGTCAGGGTTAAACCTTAGATTTCCCTACCTTGAAGCCTGTGCGTTTAGCCATTCATCATCCAGCTGTTCAACTGATATTTGTGAAATGGCGTCTTCATGTCAGGCATTGAGTGGGTGCTGGGAACACACAAGACAGGCCCCCTCCCTGCCCCCGTGGAGCTTGCCGTCCCGTGAGAACCAGTATCAGACAAGGTGACTGTGGTGCTTGGCTGAGAATGTGGCTGGGACGGGGTGCTCAGGAAGGTCTTACTAAGAGAAGGCGCAGTGTCTTGTCTTGCCCTCTCACAAGGAGAAACCAGTCCACCTCCCGAGGATAAGTCCTCCGTGAGGTGCCAAAGGTGGAAAGAATCCAGGGCTGGAGGTCAAAGCATTGAAGGCGAAGCCAGGGCAAAGAATGGTCCTCCCGTGTAGCAGGCACTAACGGGCTGATAGCAGAAGGTGGGGTCAGGACGTGGATGACTGGAAGGAAGCAGGGGTCCCCTGTGTGAAGGCAGCAGCCATCATGATCTGAACGGTGTGGTCCCTGGCTGGGTGGTGTTTGGCTTGCTTAAAGGTGGAGGTCGAGAAGGCAGCTCTTCACACCTGAGAGGGATATCTCCTCCTAAGGGTGTCCTTCAGCAGCAGGAGGTACTTAGAGCCAGATACACAGCAGCACCAAAGGGATCAGTTCATGGGAGGTCCCCAGCCAGCAGCCAGAAGCTTGGGGAGCTGATGTGACTTTGGGGGATGGGAGCCGGCATGGTTTATGCAGGGGTTTCAAGCCCCAGCCAAGCAGGGTGGGTTTGGGTGGATTCAGGGCAGAGTTCCAAGCCCAGCGGGAAAGCGGAAGTTGAGGGTGGAAGCCAGATCTGAGCCGATCCAGAGCCCGTAAGACAAGTACCTGCGGCAACCTGCTGGTGGCGCTGTGGCCACCAACCTGCTTTCCGCTCTGTCACAGTGGGGAGGGGTGCAGAGGGCTCCACCTGGAGAGGCAGGGAGGCTGAGCCACCCCAGGCCTGGCGCTGCCAGGGGCTGGGAGGGGTAGCAGCCTCAGTCCTGCTGCAAAGAGCTTGTCCTCTGTCTGCATGTTGTTAGTGCTTCAGCCCTGTGGCATGGGGTTCAGCTTCTCGAATTGCAAAGTTTGGAACCCTCAGAGCCTCTCACCCCCTCCCTCCCTGAGCCCCTCCTGCTCAAGGCTTCACCCTGTTGCTGAACCTGCCCTGAGCCTGACCCTCAATTCATCCTTGACCCTTGCCCTGTCCCTGACTCTCCACTCCCTGCTGCCCTGCCCCTCCCCCATTCGGTTCCCCCATCTCTGACTCTTGCTCCGCCCCCACCATTTCACACCCATCCCAGATCCTTCCCCCATCCTTCCCACCCACCCTGCCTCTGGAATGGGGTCAAGACCCCACGTGAGATTCCAGGAGGAGAGATGGGGGTATCTGCTGCTCATATTCCTTATAAATTATTTTAAAGCTGAGAGGTCCCTGTTTTCTTCGGGGGCCAAAAATCGGTGGGAATTTCAAGATGACGTCATTAAAATGCTATGTGCAAAATCAATCCACAGCTTGAGACATCAGAATAGTGGTCCCCCTTGTGGGAGGTGGGGGGCAGAGGGTAGAGGGAGGGCACAGGGGGCCATCTGGGGGTTTCTGTCCTGTTTCTTGATCTGGGTGTTGGGTACACAGGTGTATTCAGTTGGTGAAGATAAATCAAGCAATACGATTTGTGTACTTTTCTGTATCTATGTTATACTTCAACAGAAAGGTTTTTTTTAAATGCCCTGTAGTCTGGACATTTTGGGCCCTCGGGGCAATGGAGCTGGCCACAGGGTCCCTGTAGCAGTTGGGACATGACCACCTAGAAGGCTGGTTAGGCTGATTCTGCCTTAAATGGGCCCTTGGAAAAGCACAGTTAGGCTCTCAGTGTTCCCAGGACAAGTTTTCACCCCAACGGGATGCTGACACCAAGCCCCACCCCACCAGGCACCCCCTGTCCGCTGGGACCCTGCCTTGGTGCCAGCTGTCTTTCCTAGCCTAACAGCTGTATTTTTCAGGTACAATATGACAGGCTCAATCTATCCCTGTTATATATTTCCCAGTAAATGGACAAGGTGAAAACAGTGTCAGTTCAAATCACCATCATGACACTTAATTCTGATTTACTGTACCTTTTGCTGCAATCTTGAAAGTGCCTGCATCTGTGCTGAGCTGGATTGCCCAGCCAGGCCCCACGGGGTCGACGTTAAGATCAGCTTCAATCAAAGAATTTAGGGTAAGGCAGCCCCCGGTGGGCAGGGGGCAAGCCGGGGCCCAGAGGACAAACCAGCAGAGACGCTGGAGCCCGGCTCTCCCGCGCCTCCCTCCCACCGACTCTGTGTCCCAGCCCTGTGTTTGCAGCAGCTGGGAAATTTACGGCGGCTCCATAAACGGGTTTTACAGACAGCTGTTAGAGCGTGCGGGGCAAGGCTTGGCTGTCAGGGGACCTAGTCGCAGGCTTACAGCCAAGACACTTAAATATTATGGCCCCACATATATAAAAAGTGTGCTGTGCACGTCCTCTGCTACCTCCTTCCTCCTGACCCAGGAGCGTGGGATATGGCCAGAGAATAGCATCGTTCCCGGCTGCCGGCTTGCCGGAGACCAAATGCCTGCAAACTCTCGCTCCAGCCCCTGCCACCCAGGCCAGGAGCCTCTGGTTGGGCTGGCAGCATGCATGCAGGGAGACTCATCCGAACAGCAGTGCCAGAGGAATGCCGGACTCCTTCTGCCCTGTCCTCCTGACCCACTGTGCCTAGGCTCAGCTCACCAAGTTCTTTTAGCCTCAGGGCCTGGCTCCAGCTCTTTTCTCTGCCTTGAAAGCTCCCTCCCCACCCCCTCCCCCAAACTTTTCTTGCCCTGGCCAGTTCCTACCTACCCTTTCAGAACTCAGCTAAAATATTCCTTTCTCAGAGGCATCGTCCGTGCTTTCTAGAATCAGGTCCCGTGTTATAAATGCTCACATCCCCCTTGGACTTCTTCATAACATTTATAACAATTGTAATTACCTAATTATTGGTGTCATTATCTGTTTAATGTCTGTCTTCCCCACTGGACAATAAACTCTGTGAAAGCAGGGACTCTATTTGAATGTATCCCTAGTGCCTTGCACAGGGCCTGGCACTCAATAAATGTTGAATGAATGAATGAAAGAGTAAATGAACAAAGGAAGAGGCAGAGATGAATCACACACGATCCTCAGACATAGCACAAGGCAAAATGTGCTCAGATCCTAAGAGCAGGTGAAAGGTTTGTGAGGGTTCAGTAAAGAGAAGCCACTTTGACAAAGGGGGAATCAGGGAAGGCTTCCTGGAAGAGGTGCCGTGGAACTTCCTGGTATAGTAAAGTGCTTTCATTCAGAAGTCCCAGCTGTGAAGCTTAAGATGTGAGTCAGAGGGCTAGTTTCTTAGTCTCGTTGAGCCTCAGCTTCCCGGTCTTTAAAATGGGGCTAATGATAGTGATGCTGAAAGCTTGGCGACTCTGCACTGGTGCCTCATCAAATCTCACAGACAGAGTTTTGGGTGAAGTAGAAAAGAATAGCTTTATTGCTTTGCCAGGCAAAGGGGAACACAGCGGGCTCCCGCCCTGGAAAACTATGTGTCCAAACCCAGGGGAGTTCAGTGAGGAGTTTCATGGCAACGGTTCAAGGGTGGGGTTGCTGATAAGATTAGGGTGTGTGAAGGGCCTGCATTCCTTTAATCTCATGTCAGGTAATTTTAACGAGCTTGTCCGATTCCTTTAGTCTGGCCTCAGGTGGTCTTCTCCTATGAAGAATGCTGACATCTTCCATTTGCTGGGTTTTAATTCTATAAAGGGCTTAAAGTTATGTGTATCCCTTGAGGGGAACCAGGACCCTGCCCCAAGACTACACTATTGTTTCTTGGCGGCCCCTCCCTTGTCTTTGCATCCTATGCTTCCCTTCCTGGATAAGCAGCTGTTCGAATCTGCCCTTCAGAACTCAGGGGAGGTCACAGAGGTCGGAGTCAAGAAACGGGGAACAGAAAGGCTTCCATGCTCAGGAGCCCCACAGAGCCCTGCTTGGTTTCAGTAGTGACTACATCATGTGTTTGTTGTGAAGCTTAACTGTATTTATAGCACAGCTCATGTAATGAGCGTTCCTTAAGGTACATTACTGCTGGATATAGCCAGAACTTGGTAATTCCAGGCAAAAGGAGCAGCATGTGTGAAGGTATTTATGAAGGATAAATATCATTCCACTTGATGTCTTGTGCCTCAGAAGCCATGTTTTGTATCTCATAACCTTAGCCTGAGCTACTTGACCAGGGGAGAGTGTCTGACCCAATAAGAGCCAGTCATAGGCTGGCCAGTGACCTAAGACCTATGGCTGGGCCAAACAGATTTCCTCTCTTGGGTGTTTGATTGAAGAGACATGGAAGAATAGGCAGGAGAGCCAAAGCTGAGAGTTCCATGATGAAAATATCATTGCACAGCAAAGTGGAAATTATAACTAAGCGCAAGGAATTGGAAAGATGCCTCGGATGCCTCAGCCCCCAGCCCATCTGTGGCCTTATGATAGAAGTGGTTTTTTTTTTTTTCTTTTCTGTTTGAAGAGGCATTGTAGCAGCGCAATTAAATTTGACTTCTCACTCAAAGACATATTAGCTGTGTGACCTTGGACAGAGGACTTAACCTCTCTTGAGCTTCAGTTTCTGTGTCTGTAAAATAGAGATCATAAAAGTATTTATCTCAGAAACTTGTGGTATGGATTCAATGAAATAAGTAGATAGTGTTACTCTTCACTGATATCCTCCTCATTAAGAACACCAGCCTGGTGTAAAAGAGATTGTTGTAAAAGAGACTTCCCTGGTGGTGCAGTGGTTAAGAATCCGCTTGCTAATGCAAGGGACACGGGTTCGATCCCTGGTCACATGGGTTCGATCCCTGGTCCGGGAAGATCCCACATGCCGCGGAGCAAGTAAGCCCTGTGCCACAACTACCGCATGCTGCAACTACTGAAGCCCGCCCGCCTACAGCCCATGCTCCACAATGAGAGAAGCCCCCATAATGAGAAGCCCGCGCACCTCAACGAAGAGTAGCCCCCGCTTGCCGCAACCAGAGAGAGCCCGCGCGCAGCAACGAAGATCCAACACAGCCAAAAATGAATAAATAAATAAATTTATTAAAAAAAAAAAAAAAAAAAGCAACCACCTTTCGGGCTCCAATCTTTCGTGGAAAGAAAAAAGGCGGAGAAATCTGCTCAATCCCCAAACTGGGCATGTTCTCTAATGCTCTCATCATATGTGGAAGAGGAAAGGTTGAGCCGTATGAAATTGTCAATATTCAATTCAGTGTTTTATGGACATTTTGACCCATTGAAGTGGATTTCCATATGGTTCAACTTCAGAAAAGAAAGGATTCCCCAAGAACCAAGAGCCACAGGGAATACTGGACCGGGGCATTGCTCCCAGGAGATGGAATTGGCACCTAATCGAGGAACTTTCCCGAGGCCCAGGGAATAGACCCCTGGAAATGTGTGCCCAGACTGATTTCAGAATCTACAGAGCTGTGACTGCCATGTGCTCCTCTTCTTGTCCCTTCAGAGTGGAAGTGTTTCTCTGTGACTCCCCGTGCCATTTCACTACAGCGTATTGGGCCTGTGGGTGGCAGGTAGCTGGTTGTTTTGGTTCATAGATCTCTGAACCAAAGCAAGTCAGTTCTCTCTTCTCTCTGACGAAGAGAATTCCAGGCATCACACAGGAATCTTGGAGTTTGAGCTTGAGCCACTGTTTGGATGGGACTTTGGCTTGCTTGCCTAGAGGCGAACAGGTTCTACAAGTAGGGTGTGGGTGGGGAGATGGAATGTGTGATGACCAGAGGGGCAGGCTAGGGTAGATTATTGTGTTGGTCACCAATGTCCCAGCCCCTTGAAGTCAGTCTTGGCCATGCAGCTTACTTTGGCTAATGAAATGTGGGTGAAAGTGACACGTCACTCTAGGCAGAAACTCTACGAGCTACTTTGTGCTTTGCCACACTCTTTCTTGCTGAAATGACAACTACAGCCAGCAGTGTTCCAGACAGAAGAGGCTCCAGAAGCCTGGGTCCTGGAAGAAAGAAAATAGGTTTCCAAGCCACAGCCAATGTACCTCATGCAGGTAGCATGAGTGGGAAGTAGACTTTGGCCATTATAAGACCCTGGCATTTTGGAGTTGTTACTGCAACATAGCTGGCCCATCCTGACTGATAAGATGATATGCAGAAAGCTTAGCACAGAGCCTGGCTCAGAATAAGTGCCGTCATGATTTTTCTATCTCTTGAAAGCCAAGGAGTCATATTAAAGGCCTGGAGGCAGAAAGTATGATTTTGGTTTGGTAAAGAATTTGACGTAACTGGGGTGAAGGCAACATGAAGGGGAGTAGTTAACAATGAACGTGAAAAAGGGAGGCCAGATCATGGAGAACTTGGAATAGAAACCGTATGTCTCGCTTAACTAGCATAGAAGATAAAAAATAAAGTCGCCTTTTAACATTCCACTGACTCTCAGACCCCATCTCCCCGGAGCAGAAAGAGTGTCTTTCTTCTCTCCTGACAGCACCTGCCCCTAAAGCTCCCCACTCACCCCAACTTAAGTTGAGATCCTCAGCAAGCATCCATTGGAATTACTTTTGTCTCACAAAGAGGATCAGAAAAGTGAATCTGTCCGTCAGAGGGAGGGCCTGTGTTTCCCTGCATCACCATGTCACTGCTGCAAACAGACTGGCCAAGAGCAAGCAGCATGAAACCAACAACTGACAGAGCTCACTACACTAAAATGTAAACCTTCCAAATGACAACAGACACCATAAACAAGATAAAAACAAGTAATAGCCTGGGAGAAAATATTTACAATTTATATAACAGATAAGGGATTAGCATCCAGAATATATAAAGAATTCTAACCAATCAATAAGAAAAAGACAAATGGCCTAATAGAGCACTCCGCAAACAATAAAAAAAAAAGTCTATTTATGGAAAAGGAAATTCAAATGGCCAATAAACTTGAAGAATGTTCAGTTTCACTAGTAATCAAGGAAATAAAACATTAAACTACCACGAACTATATTTCATTCATCAGATTGGCAAAAAAAAAAAAAAAAGAAATGAAGTTTGATATTAAATGTTAGTGAGCGTGTGTGGAAATAGGGACTCTTGAATACTGCTCGTGACAGTACAGATCGGCACAACCACTTTGAAGGCCAACAAGTCTACTTGGTAGTATCCCCCCTAGAGAAAACGTTTGCACACGTGCACAAGGAGGCCTGTGTAAGGATGTTTACTGCAGTACTGTCTGGAAGAGGAAAAAATTGGTGAAAAGCTAAATATCCATCAACAGGGGATTAGCTAAATAAACCATAGCATGGGCATCCCATGAGGTACTATGCAACCGTTTAAGAGAATGAGATAAATATATGACATAACATGAAAGGATATTCTTGGGTGAATAAAACAAGTGGCAAAAAATACATAAAGCAGGAAACTTTTTAATGTAGAGATAGAGAAACAAATATACACGATAATTTTTTTTTTTAATCAATAGCTATTGTTTATTTATTTATTTTTGGCTGTGTTGGGTCTTCGTTTCTGCGCGAGGGCTTTCTCTAGTTGCGGCGAGTGGGGGGCCACTCTTCATCGCGGTGCACGGGCCTCTCACTGTTGCGGCCTCTCTTGTTGCGGAGCACAGGCTCCAGACGCGCAGGCTCTGTAGTTGTGGCTCACAGGCCCAGTTGCTCCGCGGCATGTGGGATCTTCCCAGACCAGGGCCCGAACCCGTGTCCCCTGCATTGTCAGGCAGACTCTCAACCACTGCGCCACCAGGGAAGCCCCTACACGATAATTTTTAAGAGATATAAACACATAAAATATCTGCAAGGATGATTCAAAGGGGAATAAGAGTAGCAACTGTGGGAAAAGACCTTGTGTGGTGGTGGTGTTGGGAAGGTGGTAGACAAGTAGGGTTAAGGAGAAGGAGTCAGAGGGGACTTGAGGGACTTCCCTGGTGGTCCAGTGGTAAAGAATCTGCCTTCCAGTGCAGGGAATGCGGGTTCGATCCCTGGTCAGGGAACTAAGATCCCATGTGCTGTGGGGCAACTAAGCCTGCGCGCCACAACTATTGAGCTCATGTGCCACAACTACTGAGCTCACCGTGCCTCAACTAGAGAGCCCGCGTGCCACAACTACAGAGCCCACATGCTCTGGAACCCGTGCACCACAACTACAGAGCCCACGTGCCCTGGAGCCTGCATGCTACAACTAAGACCCAACACAGACAAAAATAAAATAAATAAATAAATAAGAAATAAATCTTAAAAGACTTATTTTGAGTACTGAAATGCAATGTGCAAAGTAAGCATTAACAAAAACAAAAAAACAAAGGGGACTTGTACTGTATTGTCAATATTTCTGTATTTTTTACAGACAAGAAAAAGAAGAAGGTATTTACGGACTGCTTGTGTGATTGAAAATGAATTATTTATAAAGAGAAAAACAGGGTGTCTGGCCTGTGAACCCCCTCCCCACTGGCATCACCACCACTGATGGGCAATTATTCTTTAGGTGCAAGGGGTGGAGCAGGAGCAGGAACTGTGGCTCAGTCGGGAGAAGGTCACTGCTGTAACTAACACCAACACCACCATCTCAGTGCCTTAACACAACAAAAATTAACTTCTCACTCATGTGACAATTCAACGTGCATGGTTGGGGAGGGGAAGCTCTCCTCCACACAGTCACTCAGGGGCCCAGGCCCCTTTCATGTTCCGGTTGTATCATCTTGTGGTGCCTTGTCTTCCTCTGCAACTGGCTGGTGAGTAGGATACAAGAGGCAGCATGGAGGATTGCTTGGGAGACTTGTAGAGGCCAGGCTTGGAAGTGACCATACCTCACATTCTGTTGGCCAGAACTTAGTCACATGGTCCCACCTAACTGCCAGGGAGGCTGGGAACTCTTGTCTAGCTGTGTGCTTGGGAAGAGAAACTGGCTTGGTGGTCACAGAGCAGTCTCTGCTTCACACCGGCTCCTATTTATATAGATGTTTTAGGACACACCCTGGCCTACCTTCTGGCAGCACCTCCCCCACCTCCCTGCACCTCACACTGTCAGCTTAGGAGGGGTTTCCGACTTTCACCATCCTCTGAGCCTAGGCCTGAGGCAGGAGATAGACGGGCCCCAGGCTGAGCAGCCGGAGTTTGTCCCTTGTCGGGGGACAGGAGCAGAGAGGAGCTGAGCCCTGCCCAGATAAAAGATAAAGAGACCACATATTCCTCATTCTCGAGGTCAAGGAGACCTTCCCAACTGCACATGTGCAGAAAGGCTCCTAGGAGGTCAAAAGGGAGGGGCGTCACTCCATAGTACGTGATGTCAACCTACCCACAGGCCTGTTCGCTAGAATCCATCTTGGCTAAGAGATGCACGCACACACATGGGAGGACCCTGAGATGAACCAAATATGGACTCAGAAGCAGGCAAACAAGATGATTGGCCAGAGGAAACCTGGAAGAAATGCCCCATGTAAGTGATTCAAATTGCTATGAGGGCATGACTCTCTCTCTGAGTCCACCCGTGTGAGTCTATTCACAGGTACCCTTTTTCCTCCTAATAAACACTTTACTTGTTTCACTACTTTCTGTCTCTTTGTGGGAATTCATTTCTACAAAGCCAACGGGCCAGGGCCTTGTCACTGGCCACTGGTCTAGTGGCTAAGATTCGGCGCTCTCACTGCCTCGGCCTGACTTCAGTCTCTAGCTGGGGAAACAAAATCCTGCTTCAAGCCACTGCAGGCCAAGGCCACCTGAGATCAGACCCATCCTCTGCCCTCACCTCAGTGTCTTGGCCCTGGAGAGCAGAAGAAATCCCTCCCCACCCCCATGTCCAAATGCCCATCCTATTTTTAGTCCAGTGGGATGATGAGGCACACACATGAGCAGAGGAGACACGCACAATATTTACGTCCACTGTTCCTTGCCTCCCTGTTGGTGTATAGTGTTTGCAATGCCCCACAAGCACAGAATGCCGATGGACCCACAATGTGTGGGAGCCCAGTGAGACTTCAAGCAACTAGAAGGTGCCCACAGCCCCAGGTGGTCACACGTTCCCTTCAAATAAGAATTTGCTTGGAACGTAGAAAGAAGGCAGTTGTATTCTAAGAAATATGAACTACCAAGCACAACCTTATCACATCCTTTGCTCCTTTCCAGTATTAGCCAAACACTTAGGTTGTAAACGGTGACACGAAGGAAAGGAAAGATAGAGCAACCATAGTTCCTTTTCTTCTTGATACTTCCTTACTCCTCAGTAAGCTCAGGGTAGACAATGCTAAGAGAATGTGCATATCAGAAGTAAATAAGAAATAAAAACAGTTGAGTTTGTTTTGTGCAGTGTTCCTATTATTCTGATAAGAAGAAATATCGGTCTATGTGAGCTACCAAATATGTATGTAATTTTGGTGATTCTGCATATGAGTTAAATGCTCTTATATATGCACTTAAGACTGGCATTACAAAATATAAAATACAGTTTATGCTAATAATTTTAAATTATATTATTTCTTCACCTAGCGTGGCATTAACTAGCAAATAAAAATATTAAAAGTCGAGATGTACCACTGAAGAAAGGAAAAAGCTTTGTATTTTAATATTTTTTATTGCACTTTTCCCCTGCTTTTTGAACAAGGGGCCCATGTTTTCATTTTGCAGTGGGCCCTGCAAATTATTTTGCCAGACCTAAGCTCAGGGTTTTGCTTAGGGCCTCAAGACCCAGGGAAAGTCTGTGCTCTGGGGAAAGCATTTGGGCTCACTTGCTTCTTGACCAGGCATTCGAGTTCTTCTGTAATTTGGGCCTGTCTCTGATTGTGGTGGCAGATTGCCCCATGCTTCAGAGCTATGCTGGAGCCAGTCTGCTCCAATTCAAGCCCCAGCTCTGCTGCTTTTGCTGGCTTTGTGATCTCAGGCAAGTTACCTGATGTCTCTGAGCCCCAGTTTTGCTATCTCTTGAGCGGGGATTTTGATAACACTACTCACCTCAAAGAATTGTTGAGACGGTTAGGCCAGTTAATACCTGCAAAGTGTTTGGGACAGCCCTTGGAACCTACAGTTGGGACTCAGTATGTGTGAGCTATTATCCACATGGCCCATGAGGGAAGTCCCTGGGTGCCCTCTCCTCTTGCGTCTTGGTGACGCTGAAAGATGGGACGAAACTCAGTCCCTGTGCTTAGGAAGGGGCTGGGAGGAAGGGGGCTCCCCAGCAGGAAGTGGGCTTCTGGTCTATGCGTGTGTGATGTGCTCACTGGGGATTCTGTGCAAGACTGTGAAGGCAGCAGTGGGCCTGGGGTGGTGTTTGGGGGATGTTGGCGGTCACGTGGTCTCCATGTCTGTTTCTAAGGCTGCCATAATGAAATACTACAGGCTGGGTAGCTTAAATGGCAGAAATTTATTTTCTCATAGTCTGGAGGCTGAATGTCTGAGATCAAGGTGTTGGCAGGATCCGTTCCTTCTGAGCCCTCTCCCCTTGGCTTGCAGACGGCTGTCTTCTCCCTGTGTCTTCACGCGGTCTTCCCTCTGTGTGCATCTGTGTTCAAATCTTCTCTTCTTATAAGGACACCAGTCAATATTGGATTAGGGCTCACCCAGTGACTTCATTTGACCTTAATTATCCCCTTCTAGCCCAGTCTCCAAATACAGTCCTGTTCTGAGGTACTGGGGATCAGGACTTCAACATGTGAATTTGCGGGGGAACACAATTCGGCCCGTGATAATGTCTGTGAATGCGTGGCTGCTCCGTGGGTCCCTCTGGTCGCATGACTGCACACCTGTGGTTCTCTGTCAGTGTCTGTGTCCGTCTGAGTGTTTGACCGCATGACTGCACACCTGTGGTTCTCTGTCAGTGTCTGTGTCCGTCTGAGTGTCTGACCGTCAGAGACTGTGTGTCTGTGAGGCCAGGCTCCTGGGTCTCTCGGTGTGCCTGAATTGGTAGACACTGACAGTGTTCTGTGTTAACCTGCCTGTGTCGTGTGTCCGTCAGTCGGTCTATAATTCAGGATGTTGTAAGTCTGGGAGGTGGGGGGCCTGGGGAATGGGATCTGCTCACCTCTGGGTCTGTGTGCATGTGAGTCCTATCCTGTGTGTGTCTGTGATTCTGAAATCTGACCAGGCATGTGGCTGGCAGGCAGGATTTGAAAGGAGAGGGGAAGGAGCATATTGAGATTTGAAAGAAGACGGCGTGTCTACAAAAGCGGGAGAACAGCGGGTTAAACATATGTTGGCGATGATGATGGTGAGAGGACGGCAGTTGAGGCCGGGCTGGCTCCGGTGTGAATTCTGAGGCATGCTGGTGTCTTTAAAACTGTCACGAAACCAGATACAGAAGGAAACAATGGGACTGAGCGGACTCGTCCGGCGGGGGCGGGGAGAGGAGGAAGCAGCGTGTCTGGGAGGCGGAGTCATGGTGGAGGCCGCTTTGTCTCAGCACCAGCCCGCACACAGCAGGGGGAGGGGTGGGGCCCGCGGGCAACAGTGAACTTGGTCTCACTCTCCACCCCCTTCTTTCCAGCTGAAACAGGTCTGCACCCTGAGCCCCGGAGCAGTGGGGCAGTGGGGCAGTGGGGGCAGTGGGGGCAGTGGGGCAGTGGGGGCGGGTGGGACCCTCACGTCCAGAGCCCCAAATCAGGCTGTGCTGTGTTCTCTACTTCTCCCTACTGGCCTGCAAGGGGGTATTTATTATCTCCATCTAAGAGTTGAGGAAACTGAGACCCAGTGAGATGCACCGCCTTGGTCAAGGCTTTAGCAGCCAGGGTTCGAACTGAGGACTGTCTGATAGCTCTCAGGATTCCTGGATGGTGTTTGGTTAAGAAACAATGAATGAATGAATGAATGAATGAATGCATGAATGAATGAATGAATACATGCTTGAGAGAGAGAAGGAAAGAAAGGAGAGAGGGAGGGAGGAAGGAAGGGAGGAAGGGAAGAAAGAATTGATAAAATAGTCCCTGTGCTTTGAGGTAGAATCTATGTCCAGGCACTAGTTAATGCCCTGAAGGGCAGTAGCCAACCCTTATTTTCTCCACCACACCCATCGTTCCTGTAATAAATGGGGTTAAGCATTTCGATCTATTCTTTTTGAAAAATCAGTAGCAGTCAAGGGACAGTGGACACGGGTGTCTTCTAACTGAGGGAGCAGACTTTTTCTTAGGAAACAAACAAGAAAGAGATGGTCAGGACAGAGATTCTTTTGTTCCCCACCCTTCCCCAACACACAGACACTAAGTGCCAGCCTTGGTTTCGCTCAGCTGTGGATCCGGGTTTGAATATCAGCTCTACCACAAACTAGCCTGTTCATTTTCCTTACTCTCCTGTTCTGGCCTTATGCTTTCATGCCTCCCTTTATTTCACTGAGCAGGCTTAATGCACAGGGCTCTCAGGTTGTTTTCTCATCTCCAGGTCTTAAGGTACAAATGTCCCCCCTGGATGTACCCACTGGGTCTTCCTCTTGGTGGCTTGTTTCCTTTTGTGCTTTATAGTTGTCGTCTGTAAACTCACACACTATGCTTGTTTCCCCTGGGGGTCTCGTGTGCCTTGGGTTGTAGCTACAGAGCAGGTTGAAGCTTGCCTCCACTGGGGATCGCAAGGTTTTTTTCTCTGGTCCTAGATGAGTCTCCACAGCTCCAGGCTTTGTATGGGAGCATGTTGTGGCCCTGGAATCCCATTTCCTTTTCCACTTCTGACACGGGTGGATGGTAAGGCTTTTTGTCTCTTTCACAGACCAGTGGGCGGAAATTTTTCCCTATAAGTTTTTTAAAAAGTTTTATTGAAGTATAGTTTGATTTACAGTGTTGTGTTAATTTCTGCTGTACAGCAAAGTGACTCAGTTATAGATATATATATGTGTATTCTTTTTCATATTCTTTTCTATTATGGTTTATTACAGGATATTGAATATAGTTCCCTGTGCTATACAGTAGGACCTTGTTGTTTATCCATCCTATTTATACTAGTTTGCATCTGCTAATCCCAAACTCCCAATCCATCCTCCCCCGCCCCCCTGCGCAACCACAGTCTGTTCTTTATGTCTGTGAGTCTGTTTCTGTTTCGTAGATATGTTCATTTGTGTCGTTTTTTAGATTCCATGTATAAGTGATATCATATGGTATTTGTCTTTCTCTTTTTGACTTCTTTGCTTAGTATGATAATCTCTAGGTCCATCCATGTTGCTGCAAATGGAATTATTTCATTCTTTTTAATGGCTGAGTAATATTCCATTGTGTGTGTCTGTGTGTATATATATATATGTACCACATCTTCTTTATCCATTCATCTGGCAATGGACATTTAGTTTGTTTCCGTGTCTTGGCTATTATAAATAGTGCTGCTATGAACATAGGGGTGCACCTGTAAGTTTTAATAGGTAGAGTTTCTGTCCTTGTTTATTATTATTATTATTTTTTTTAATATTTATTTATTTATTTATTTTGGCTGTGCCAGGTCTTAGTTGCAGCATGTGGGCTCTTTAGTGGCAGCATGCGGCTTGCATGTGGGATCTAGTTCCCCGACAGGGGTCGAACCTGGGCCCCCTGCATTGGGAGCACAGAGTCTTACCCACTGGACCACCAGGGAAGTCCCTGTCCGTGTTTATTTGTAAGTGTGGCACTTTCTTATTTCCATGACGACATCTTCTTGGACCCATCATAATCTGGAAATGTCTTTGCAACTAGCTCCTTTTTTCCTTTCCAATTCCCTCTTTTATACTGTTGTCTTACCTAGTAATGTTATGTAGATTTATTTGTTGCCTGATTCTTCCACCACAGATTTCTTTGAGGGTAAAAGTTCCCTTCTAACCTTGGCTTTGGCTCTAATCTATGAGTTTTGATGAGGAGTGTTCTCCAACTCAAGTGTTCTAACGGCCATTGCAATTTCATCTTTGATCTTTCCCGGATTTGTAAGTGCTTTGTTTACTTCCCAAGGTTTCTTTTTTCTTCTTTATCTTTTGTCAGTTCTAACAGACTTTTAGAGTAGATACTAACTAGAAAGGACAACATGAGAGGTGTCTAGAGATGGTTTATTTAAGTTGAATGTTTAAATAAATTGACAGTGCCTGATGGGGCAGTACGCAGGAGGGGAATCTGGTGGCCAGGTTGAACCCCTGCTCCAGGCCTGACTTAGTCATGTCAGTTGGATGATCCAGCTCCGCTAAAGGTCTCGGGGCCTCTGGCTGCTCATCAGGAGAGCAGAGAGCCCTGGGCAGAGTGGTGCCTCTTTCTCTTAGCAAATACTTGCCTGTGGCTCCTGGCTTTATGGACGTGGCTCAGTCCCAGCCTACTGTGTTCACAGGGCCCAAAGCTCCCACTGGCCCCCCTCCCCAGGGAGCCCCTCAAACTCAGATCCTGCTCACTGTTGCGACTCCGAATTCCCTCTTTGTCTAGTTCCTGGGGTTTCCTCTTTATTGGCTTTGAACTCAGCTATGCATTTACATTTCGGGGGTTATATTTTACCAAACATTTTAATGTGTGTAGAATAGGAGGGGGGATTTCCCATATTGACCCAATGTACCACATTGACTAGAAGTTTTGGGTGTGACTAGCTATATATCTTTGAGCAAGACCCTTAACTTCTCTGAGCTTGTTTCTTCATCTATAAAATAAGTAGGTCCTATAATAGGAATATCTACAAAATATTGAATAGGTTGTTATAAGAATTATGTGAGACAGGCATGTGAAGAGTTTAGCATATATGGTACCTGGAACATAGTAGATGTCTGATAAATGGTAGGTATCATTATCATTTCTGCTCCTATTTTACATAATAAGATCTCGAGCTCAAAGTGATTAATTTGCCTAAAGTCACACAGCCGGTCAATGGACTAAACCCCAGATGTCTGAGTCTTGTCAGCCCAGATCCAGGCATGTGAGGGAAGAGGTCTTTAGAATGTCTGGGGCCCAAGTCACCAACTGAATATACCCTCATGAGGGACCCCAGGTGAGAACTGCCTAGCAGAACCCAGTCAGCCCCCAGAGGCACGAGCAAAGTAAACAGTGGCTGGTATTGTAAGCCAGTGTTTGGGGAACGGTTGTCACACAGCAGTAGACAGCAGGAATACTGTCCTGTTGCTTCCTAGGTGTAGTTAAGTCCTGGGCAGACGCGAGGAAACAGCGCTGCATCATTTGTTCATTTGTCCGTTTACTCAGCAAACAGAGGTTGAGCCCCATCTGTGCCGCAGGCTCTTTGCTAGGCACTGAGGACTCAGTGGTAAACAAGACAGGCAAGATAGGAAACAAACAAATAAATTAAAAAAAGAAAATACCAGGTAGTGATAAATGCCGGGATGAAAATAAAGCATGATGAGACAGAGTGACAAACGGAGTCTTTTCAACTTAGGTGATCAGGGAAGGTTTCTCGGAGGCATTTAAGGTGAGATGATGAACAAGAGGGAGTAAGAGCTGGCAGCAGAATATTCCAGGCAGAAAGAATTGCCAGGGGAACTGCCCTGCGGTGGGAGTGAGCTTGGGGTGTTTGGGCATCACTCAGAGGCTGGCATGGTTAGAGCATAGTGAACATAGGAGTACGGAGCAGGAGAGGAATGTCAAGTGGTGTACGGGGCACAACGTGTAGTGCTTTGTAGGCCAAGGCAAAGATTTCAGATTTTTTCCGAGAAGGTACTGGTAGGTATTTTAGCAAGATGGTGTGTCAATAAGAATAGGACAGGCTGTGCTGCAGTAGCAAATAAACCCCCAAATCTCAGGGGCTTCCCCAACAATGGAAGTTTATTTTCCTCTTACATCACAGCCTGCAGTGTGTCTACAGGATTTCCTCTATTTGGCAACTCAGAAGCTCAGGCTGCCTCCATCTTGTGGCTCCATCATCTTGTAGCTTCAAGGTCATTGTGATGTCATCTACCTAGGGACAGGTAGAAGGAGAAGAGAGGGTGGGGAAGGCTCACCAGGTACTTATCTACCTTAACCTGGAAATAGTACAAATTACTTTGCTCACATCTTCCCATTGGCCAGAACTAGTTGCATGGCCAAGCTAACCAGGAGGCTGGGAAATGTGAAAGAGCACACAGATATATCTGAGAGCTCCCAACAGGCTCTACCACAGGTAGTAATAGAATCTGATTTATATTGCAAATTGGCACTCTGGTTACTGTAAAAAAAAAAAAAAAATGTGAATCATGAGTAGTGGGAAGCTGAGCTATGGTTAGGTTCTGAAATTGTAGCCTAACTTCTTTCCCTTTAAATTTGTCACTTGTGGTCTTAAATGCTGGGCAAATTTACCTCCTGGAACAAAATCCACTGCAAGTTGTGTCCTGAAGGGATGCTCAGGTCAAAGCTGGAGTCAAGACTTCAAAACCAAATGTTTATGTCACACCAGTCAGAATGGGCATCATCAGAATCCCTACAAATAACAAATCCTGGAGAGGGTGTGGAGAAAAAGGAACCCTACTACACTGTTGGTAGGAATGTAAATTGGTGCAGCCGCTATGGAGAACAGTATGGAGGTTCCTTAAAAAACTAAAAATAGGGCTTCCCTGGTGGCGCAGTGGTTGAGAATCTGCCTGCTAATGCAGGGGACACGGGTTCGAGCCCTGGTCTGGGAAGATCCCACATGCCGCAGAGCAACTAGGCCCGTGAGCCACAACTACTGAGCCTGCGCGTCTGGAGCCTGTGCTCCCAACAAGAGAGGCCACGATAGTGAGAGGCCCACGCACCGCGATGAAGAGTGGCCCCCGCTTGCCACAACTAGAGAAAGCCCTGGCACAGAAACGAAGACCCGACACAGCCAAATAAATAAATAAATAAATAAATAAATAATAATTAAAGGTGCTAATAATTAAAAAAAAAAAAAAACTAAAAATAGAGCTACCATATGATCCAGTAATCCCAGTCCTGGGCCTGTATCCAGAGGAAACTATAATTCGAAAAGATATTATACATGCACCCTAGTGTTCACAGCAGCACTGTTACACTAGCCAAGACGTAGAAACAATCTAAGTGTCCAGTGACAGATGAATGGATAAAGAAGATGTGGTACGTATATACAATGGAATATTACTCAGCCACAAAGAAGAATGAAATAATGCCATTTGCAGCAACGTGGATGGACCTAGAGATTATCATACTAAGTGAAGCAAGTCAGAAGGAGAAAGACAAATATCATATGTTATCACTTATACATGGAATCTAAAAAAATAATACAAATGCACTTATTTACATAACAGAAACAGACTCACAGACATAGAAAACAAACTTATGGTTACCAGAGGGGAAAGGTCAGGGGGAGGGATACATTAGAAGTTTAGGGTTAACAGATACACAGTACTGTATAAAAAATAGGTAAACAACAAGGACCTACTGTATAGCACAGGGAACTATATTCAATATCCTGTAGTAACCTATAATGGAAAAGAATCTGAAAAAATATATATATATATATATCTATAAAAACTGAATCACTGCTGTACACCTGAAACTTAACACAACATTGTAAATCAACTATACTCCAATAAAAAAACCAAAACAAACTCCAAGTGTTTAATTAGGGAGGCCCTGATTCCCAGACTTTGGGATCCTGGATTGGTAAATTCCAAAACTAATTTGGAAACCAACAAAGAGTTATTTTGCCTCATAAGTACATACTGTCACCATCATTCCACTTTAAAAAGGGCATCTTAATATTTATAAGTTGGAAGGAAATAATAGCACAATATAGAACATTCCTAGAAAAGACAGTTGACAACTTTACACAGATCATACGTGCACACGCATCACGCACAGGCATAGACACACTAGCCGAATATGCACAGACACTGTACATTAGTGCTTCCTGAATTGCCTGTGAGAATATTTTATCATCATTAAATAAGTGAGCTATTCGGAGTTGCCTGTGTGAGAAGCGGCTTGAGGCAATTTACCACTTCTCATTCAAAGGATCATCCTCAAAACTTTCAATTTGGGAGTCACAATTGAAGTCACTGTAGGTCTTCTTTTACTGTGATACCTTAATCCTCACATCATGTGCCTCTTGATGGGTCACTTGACAGGCCTCTAATTGTAATAACTGTTTGCCTGTTTGAGGCATCTTTCCCCTTAGGGCTCCCAATGTGAATTTTGTGCTCACTGCGTAGCTTAAATTTTAAGCCAGAGCTTTCCAGACATTGTACTCACATTCATTATGTCCAGCCATGTTCCTGTGATATGGTAACAAACAAGAGGAGATGAAATTCTGTTTATATAATGCCACATTGTCCTTACTTTTCTCATTTCCCGTCTCACTGACAGGCACTGGCCCATGAACTGGTATTTGGAGGTTACAGGGCTGGGTGAACAACAGCAGCCAAGGTCCAGAGCCAGACACAGAGGTTTGGGAACCAGGATGCCAAGAGCCAAGGGTGGCCACATAGACAAAGGGCGGGAGTCTGGGTGAATACAGAAAGGGCAGGCACACGCCTTGGTGATTGGTGACAGGCCACAGAAAGCCTGCAGGGTGAGCTGGGGGACCCAGAGAAGCCTCATCAGGCCCTGCAGGAGCTGGCAGGACTCTACGTGCTTCTCCAGCCTTCCCTCCTCTGGCTGCCTATAGTCAGACTGACCTCCCTCCTTCTCCTATTCCTGTGCCCTCTGTCCTTTCTGCCTGGTTGACCTCCTTCCTGTGCTGCGACCCCACCATTTTCTGCCTGGCCAACTTGTATGCACCCTTCAGATGGAACATCTGTCTTCGTCCACCAAAAAAAAAAAAAAACAGACACAGGGAGGAGTAATAGGAGGACACACGTGACTCTGGAAAAGCCCTGGAATTTTCCTGCCTTGTGATGGCTCCCATGAGAATCCCCATTTGTTCCAGGACTCCCAGTGAGGGATTGAAGGAACAACCGTTACCCATAGAGTAGCAGGGCTCTGTCCGTCAGAATGTTCTCCAGGACTCTGGGAATCCTGTTCCAGAGTTTTGTACAGCAAAAAAGCATTTGATTTGGAGTTTGATGCCTCCAACCCACACTTATAAAAATAAACTTGGCATTCAGGAGAGGCACCTCCTTTACTTCCCCGAGCCTTGAGGCTCGCACAATAGATGTGAAGTAGAAGAGAGAAAGAGGGGGCAAAGATGGCTCCTGGGTTTCTGGCTGAGCACCTGGAAAGATGGAGTTTCCAGCAGCTGAGATGGGGAAGACTGAGGGAGGGGCAGGTTTGGAAGGGACCATCAGGAACTGAGTTCTACATGTGATGCATTTGAGGTGCTGGCTAGACATTCAAATGGGCAAGTCGGGTAGGCTGTTGGATATATGTGTTTGGAGTTCAAGGAAGAGGACCAGGCTAGGAACATAAATTTCAGAGTCATCAGCATAAGGCTGGTATTTGAGGTCATTTGGGGGATGAGATTATGTGGAATGTGGCTCCCAAAGGCCTTCAGCCTGGGACATCAGAGCCTTCTAGCTGGCCTTGGCCATCACTTAACCTCACTGTCTCCCCTCCAGCCGTGTGCCCTTCACAGCAGCTCCAGCAGCCCCTCACCCTTCCTCTGCACTCTGCGTGTGCCCACAGCTTCCCTCCTTCACCTGTCGCTGACTGCTCCTTATTCTTCAAAGACCAGAGTATCCGTCCTTTTTCCCTGTAGCTTCTTTCTGGAAGAATGAATATTTCTATTCTCACTATTACAACAGCACTCTGACTATATGTATTGAAACCCTGGGGCAAATTACTTCACACCATATTATAATACTTGTGTCATTGGTAAATATTTTGAAATATTTTACCCAGTGCGTTTTCTCCTTGGCAATTCCTTCTAGCATCTCAACCTGAGGCTCTTCCCTCTTTAAAGCCTCTTCTCTGAGGCTTAGTACCTCAGGGAAGAAATAGTACAAAGTAAAATCAACAAACAAACAAACAGCAAAAACAAAGGATTAGCTTCTTGGCTTTGAGTTTTCAAATTTCACTATTAAAAATCCATAGCATCAAGGGAATAAGAAGAGAAGCTGCAGATTGGGAGAAAATATTTGTGAGCAACAGTGCCTGAGCCCCAGGTTATTGGGTCCAGGGTAGACCTGACCATTACTAGACCTTTCAGATTCCCCCCACTAAGACTGGAATTGGGGCTTAGAGATGCCTGTCTGTGTCTGCAGTTCTCTGGAACTGATGTGATATAGACAGGCTAAGGGTACTATCACAGCAGCCCCAGTAGATTGTGAACAGGGAGAAGAGAAAGGTAGCCTGTTAGAAAGGATGAAGAACAGAGGCAGGGACTTCCCTGTGGCACAGTGGTTAAGAATCTGCCTCCCAATGCAGGGGACGCGTGTTCGATCCTTGGTCAGGGAACTAGATCCCACATGCATGCCGCAACTAAGAGTTCTCATGCCACAACTAAGGAGCCCTTGAGCCGCAACTAAGGAGCCTACCGGTCACAACTAAGGAGCACACGTGCCCCAACTAAAGGAGCCAACGAGCCACAACTTAGGAGCCTGCAAGCTGCAACCAAGGAGCCTGCCTGCCGCAACTAAGACCCGGCACAACCAAACAAAAAAAAAAACAGAGGCAGACACAGGGAGAAGGAGTAATAGGAGGACACACGTGACTCTGGAAAAGCCCTGGAATTTTCCTGCCTTGTGACTGCTCCCATGAGAATCCCCATTTGTTCCATGGCTTCTCTTTTATTGCCCAAGCTAGCTTGAGTGCGTTTCTGTTACTGATGATCAAATGGTTGTTGACCAACAGTAACTGAATCCCCTCCAGACTGTGAACATCTTGGGGGCAAAACTGACTCTGTTCATCTCTCTAAATCCAAGAGGCTGGCCAGGACTCCCAGTGAGGGATTGAAGGAACAACCATTACCCATAGAGTAGCAGGGCTCTGTCCATCAGAATGTTCTCCAGGACTCTGGGAATCCTGTTCCAGAGTTTTGTACAGTGAAGTTATAAACATTTGATTTGGAGTTTGATGCCTCCGACCCCCACTTATTGCAGTGTGACTTAGGAAGCCCCAATTTCCATAGCTGTAACATGGGAGTCCCAGTTTCTGCTTCACAGGGTCAATGTCAGTATTGAGTGAAATAATTTCTGCAGAAGGACCTAGCCCAGTGTCTGGCACAGAGGAAATGCCCTGTGAATGGAAATCATCATGATTTCTAACTGCTACTGAGAGCTGACATTATTCATTCAAAAAATATTTGTTGAGTATCTGCTATGCCCTGGAGTGGTGAAAAGAGAGACAAGACTCCTCTGGTGCCTGCCCTCATGAAGGTTACAATCGAAAGAAAAGGAAGCGGCTTTTCTTTTTTTTTAATTTTTATTTATTTATTTATTTATGGCTGTGTTGGGTCTTCGTTTCTGTGCCAGGGCTTTCTCTAGTTGCGGCAAGTGGGGGCCACTCTTCATCGCGGTGCGCGGGCTTCTCATTATCGCGGCCTCTCGTTGCGGAGCACAGGCTCCAGACGCGCAGGCTCAGTAATTGTGGCTCACGGGCCCAGCCACTCCGCGGCATGTGGGATCTTCCCAGACCAGGGCTCGAACCCGTGTCCCCTGCATTGGCAGGCAGATTCTCAACCACTGTGCCACCAGGGAAGCCCTGGAAGCGGCTTTTCTTGATTGCCTTCTGTGTGCCAGCTCCCCGGGTCAAGCTCCTCTTGATTAGGGAGGGTGTTGAAAGAATCACACTTTGGATCTGTCATGATGTGGTGCCTCTGTGTAATAAAAGCAGTTCTGCACGTGGTTATGGTTTCTTAGTTTCAACACCACCATTTGTGGTTATGCCATGTTTATTTTTCACATCCTTCCAGTCAAACTCTTGTGAAAGAGAGCCAGCCACATTTATACACCTGTCCCACGAACGTGTCCGTCCCATCTGCCTGCCTTCTGCTCCCACAGGCATGTGGGTTCAATCTGAGAGCACAGATCAGATTAAAAACTGTGCAGATCAGGGGAAAGTTCTGTTTAGACAGCAAGACTGGTAACTGATGAGAGTTTACCCTCCCTCTCTCAAGGCAGAGTCAGTCTGTTCTATCTAGTTCCTACAGATCAATACCAGAGAACAGCCTTAGGGGCAATGATGTATTGATTGAGAGAGCCCTTAAGGAGAGCCAAAAAGGATAAAAGTAATCAGTGGCGATCTCAGGTTCAGGATGCTGCCGGACTTGCTTCCTGACCTGCGTGGGCTTGGACTGGCGAGCAGAGAGCTGCATGCTGTTCCCCGTACTCTGCCCACCTCTCTCAGAACAAGTCCTCTTTGTGGTATTGACCACCCTTTGGGATCTCATCATGTCTGAAATACACTGACATTTTTTTTTCCCCTGACTATAAAGGTTATGTATGTTCATTATTAAAATTTAAAAAAATCTTTATGGCCTTCCTCCCTAATAAGGAAACAGTGATTATTTTTATTTTATTTTTTTCACAGCTTTATTGAGATATAATTGACATATAACACTGTGTAAGTTTAAGGTGTAAAACATGATGATCTAATAGATGTATATATTGTGCAGTGATTACCACGATTACCATAGTAGCACATCCATCACCTTACACAGTTATTTTGTGTGTTTGTGATGAGAACTTGTAAGGTCTACTCTCGTAGCATCTTTCTAGTGTATAATACAGTAAGCTTAACTGTAGTCACCATGCTGTATATTAGATCCCTAGAACTTATTGATCTTATAACTGGAAGTTTGAACCCTTTGACCCCCTTCACCCATCCTCCCACCCTGCCCCTGGCAACCACCAATTCACTCTCTGTGTCTATGAGTTCAGTCTTTTTTTTTTTTTTTAAATATATATTTATGTATTCGGCTGTGCCGGGTCTTAGTTGCAGCATGTGGGATCTAGTTCCGTGACTGGAGATCAAACCCGGACGCCCTGCATTGGGAACCTGGAGTCCTTACTGCTGGACCACGAGGGAAGTCCCCTGAGTTCAGTCTTTTTAGATTCCACCTATAGGTGAGCTCAGACAGTATTTGTCTTTCTCTCTCTGACTTACTTCACTGAGTGTGATATCCTCAAGGTTCATCCATGTTGTCACAAATGGTAGCATTTCCTTCTTTCTATGGCTGAATAATGTTCCATTTTACATATCTATAGCTATATCTGTCTCACACTTTCTTTATCCATTCGTCCATCACAGACACTTAGGTTTTTCCCATGTCTTGGCTCTGGTGAGCAATGCTGCAATGAACATAAGAATGCAGATACCTCTTTGAGACCCTGTTTTCATATCTTTTGGATATGTATCCAGAAGTGGGATTGCTTGTAATTCTATTTTCCATTTTCTGAGGAACCTCCATACTGTTTTCCAAGGGAACAGTGCTTTTTATTGCCCTGGCAATATGGGCGGCCTCAGGCCATGACTGACAAAGCCAATTTCCTAGCCTCCTTTACAGTTAGGAGTGGCCAGGTGACCCATTTCTGGCCATGGGATCAGTTTCTGGGAAAGATTTTGCTCCCCACCCCATCCCTCATCCTGCCATGAAAGAAGAGGCCATGACACCTGAAGCAGGAGGAGCCATCCTGTGTCCGTGAGGCAGCAAACATTAGTGTAAAAGACAACCACCTGAGGAGGTTGACAAAGGATGGAAGGACATGTATTCTTTTTTTTTTTTTTTTAATTAATTTGGTTTTTTTTTTTTTAATTATTTATTTATGGCTGTGTTGGGTCTTCGTTTCTGTGCGAGGGCTTTCTCTAGTTGCGGCAAGCGGGGGCCACTCTTCATCGCGGTGCGTGTGCCTCTCACTATCGCGGCCTCTCTTGTTGCGGAGCACAGGCTCCAGACGCGCAGGCTCAGTAATTGTGGCTCACGGGCCTAGTTGCTCCGCGGCATGTGGGATCCTCCCAGACCAGGGCTCGAACCCGTGTCCCCTGCATTGGCAGGCAGACTCTCAGCCACTGCGCCACCAGGGAAGCCTGACATGTATTCTTAATGTCTTCATTTTCCTGTAACAAGAAGACTGGAAGTGGATGACTCCTGGCCAAATACATGCCTATTGTTCAAGCTCCTGTTGGTTGGGTGTTCTGTTATTTACATCCATATTCCTAAATATGCTATAATATAGATATACAGACGGTCCCTGACTTATGATGGTTCAACTTAACGATTTTTGACTTTACAATGATGCAAAAGCGATCCGCATTCAGTAGAAACCATACTTCGAATTTTGAATTTTGCTCTTTTCCGGGGCTAGTGATGTGCGGTAGGATACTTCCTTGTGATGCTGGGCGGTTGCAGTGAGCTGCCACTCCTAGTCAGCCACAGGATCACAAGGGTAAACTACCAATATACTTACAACCATACTGTAACCAGACAACCATTCTGTTTTTCACTTTCAGTACAGTATTCAATAAATTACATGAGCTATTCAGTGCTTTATTATAAAATGGGCTTTGTGCTAGATGATTTTGCCCAATTGTAGGCTAATGGAAGTGTTCTGAGCACTTTAAGGTAGGCTGGGCTAAGCTTTGATGTTCGGTGATGCATTAAATGCATTTTTGACTTAATGATATTTTCAACTTATGACGGATTTATCAGAGTGTAACCCCGTCATAAGACAATGAAGATCTGTAGATACACTAAAATAGAAGATGAAAGTCTCCACCCTTTCCCCAAATATAGCCACTGTTAATGTTTGGTATACATTTTTCCAAGTATTGTATGCATATGTTAATACATATAAATAATCACAAATACATATAAAATTAATGGGCTCATAGAATAAATGCATTCTGTTCTATAAACGGCTTTTTTACTTAACAAAATACCATGGGGTATTTCTGTGTCAGTACAACTTTTTTTTTTTAACAAGTTAATCTTGTATTGCTAGACATTTAGGATGTATTCAGTATTTTCTCATTATATAAGCAATGCTGAAATAATTATCCTTGAACATACATCTGTGTGCACTTGCCTGATTGTTTACTTTGGATAATTATTAGACATGGACAAAGAATATGCACATATTAAATGTTGACACATCTATCTATTAAATGTTTATTGAGGGCCTAGTATGTGTGGCACAGTTATGCTTGATGAACAGATACCTTGGTGGAGCTTTTAGTCTCGTGGGGAGACTGACAGTTGAACAGATAAACAAATAGTACATAGTTACAAATTGTGATGAGTGATGAGCAGGAAATGAACTGATATGGTATGAAAACACTGGGGACATACTTAAATAGATGACCAGTGAAGGCCTCCAAGGAGGTGACATTTAAGGTCAGAGTTTAAGGATGAGAAGAGCCCAGGTCCTGTAAAGATGGAGAGGAGGAGTGCTCTGGGTGAAATCTCCCAGGGAAGAAGGAGCTTTGATGTTTACGGATCTAAAAGGAAACAAGTGTGGCTGAAACAGCTGAGAAGTGGATGGAGGGGCAGGCAAGGTCTAGACAAGACAAGATCTTGTAGGTCATGTTGGAGCAAATGAATTTTATCTTATGGAAAGTCACTGGAGGGCTTTAAGCAAGGGAGTGACTTGCAACATTTTATTATTATTATTATTATTATTTAGTGACCACTCTTGTTGCTATCTTCCATTGTTTGGATGGAGGCAAAGCCAGATCAGTAAGGAATTTATTGAAGTGGTCTAGGCAAGATAATATGGTTTGGAGTGGAATATTAGAAATATTCAAATAGGTCAGTGGATAGAAACAAAGCATTTATAAACAGGGAACTTATACTAGTGGCCCACAATTTTATTTACTGAAGTTTTACATTATATATTAATATGTTAGAACAATATTATTACTGCTCTAATAGATATTACACTATAATATAAAATTTACTTTATATTGTATATTCATCATTATTTTTAATAATGTTCTTATAATAATAATATATTATTATTCACTTTCAAAAATTTCTTGGATATTTTCCCATATTTATTTATTGGGATAAGTTTTAAAATAATTTTGTCATGTTCCATTGCACCCCACCCCCAAATTATATTGGTTCTTTGATTTGGATTCCACTAAATTTATAAGTTGAGTTGGGGAGATCTGACATATTTGCAATATTGAGACTTCCTGCCCAGGGATTTGTTATGTTTTTCCTTTACTAAGGACTTATTTTCTTATGTCCTTCAGTAGGGTTTTATAGTGTTTTTCCTATGGGCCTTGACATTTCTTGTTAAGTTTATGCCTAGGTATATTATAGTATTCATTGCTAATGGAATATAATCTTTTTAAAAAGTCATACTTTCTAAATGGAAATCACAGATATTTAGTGTTGTAATTAGGGAATCTTCTAAGTAATACTTCTCTTCCTCTTCTGAATTTGGAAGAAACTGAGGCATGGGTACAGAAAAGAGACATAGGAGATAAAAATACTAACTTCATTACTGATAAAGTTGACTGGAAAAATGTAGCTTTTGATCTGTAAGCAAGTAGGCTTGCTGTATTTCTCCCTGCACTGGGTAGATTTACCTCCATAAAAGCAGGTAGTGCTGGACAATAGTATCTTTACCCCGGAAACAGGTCCACTTACCACCTGGTGGAGAGCACATGAAAATATTTGCTCTCTGCAGTAAGCGAAAGCCAAAAAAGAGAACTCAGAGCATCTGTTCTTGTCTAGTTCCTTCTCCCAAGCTCACTAGTGAGATAAACCATTCATTGTCCTCTAGGGTGGAGGAAGGCCACGAGTCTTTTCTAATGGAAGTCCCTCTATATGGAAAAGAAGTCTTTTCCCTTAACATTTAGGAAAGCCATTGATTTTCATTTTTATCTTATAACTAGCCACTTTACCAAAGTCTCTAAGCTTTTTAGTTGATTCCCTTAAATTTTTATTTTTAGGCATGCATTTACATCATGAACAAATGACAATTTTGTCTCTTCCTTTCCATTATTTGTATTTCTTATTTATTTTTCTTATCTTATTGCATTGGCTTTAGTTTGTAGCAATTATAACGGGCATTCTTGTTTTGTTTCTGACTTAAATGAGAATACCCTTAGTGTCTTACCATTAAATATGTTTGTGGATGGCTTCTGATAAACTTTGTCATGTTAAGAAACTTAAATTTTCTTCCTAGTTCATTAAGAGTTTTTTAAGAAAATTGTAAGGTATTGGTGTTGAGTTTATCAAATATTTTAAAAATATTTCTCCTGTTGATACTATCCTGTGATTTATTGTTCTTTAACATTGAAATAAATTTACATACTCCCTAATGTTGAATCATCCTTGTACTTTTGGAATAAATCTTGCTTGATTATGGTGGCTTTTGACTTGTTTTACAGCAAGTTGGATTCAAATTGCTAAAATTTTGCAACTACTATATAGTTAAGCAGATTGGTCTATAAGAGTAATGATTCACATGTTAGAGATTAATTGGTGAACTTTGAACAGGTGGTCCTGGCTCAGATGAGTTTGGGAAGTGCCAGGTTAATCAGGTTTCTTTATTCTTGGACTTCACAGAGACCTTAATAATACTTATTGTGATTCTCCAAAAGATAGACCAGAAATGGCATGCAGCACTAGCACTTTCTCAAGTTATTTGACTGCAGAACCTCTTTTTCAAAAAACACATTAAATTCTCTGGAGACTAGTGTTCTATAACTGATCTGTAATTCTCCATTTTGGTGTTATCTCCGTCAGTTTTGTTATCAGAGTTATGCTAAACTTGGGAAGTGAAATGGAAAACTTTTTTTTTTCTGTGTAACAGTTTAAATAACATAAGGATTATCTGTCCCTTAATGGTTTGATAGAACTTGCCTGTAAAACCATCTGAAGTAGTGGCATTTCTGAGTTATACAGATGCTCAGCAACGCACACACTAACAAGGCTTCCCCACAGGACATTTTTTCCCAACAGCGAATTCTTCCTGGCACCCTTTTCTTTAGGATCAAACAGCTATCTTAGAAAAGCCTAGAATGTGTGAAAATTAGACTTGAGGCATTAGCGAAGTGATGCTGAATCAGTCCTGCAGGGTCCTCAGCTCTAACAAATAGCATGCTGGCTACTGCTCCGGGGTGCCTTGCTGGGGCTGTGTAGGGCATTTTTGGTTAAGAGTGCAAAGTTGACTCCCATCTTTCATAGTAGCCACTCTAGCTGAGGGCCAAGCTCTGGACCCCTTTCCTCATCCAGTTCCATTTTATCCTCTGGCTTGTACCTTTTCTCAAGTACTGTAGGGCGATAGGTCTGCTTAAACTTCTTCTAGATGCTTCCTGGAGGCCAGCCCTCAATAGTCCTTGCTATAGACCTCTGTGGGTAGATCATTTGCCCAGCATAAGGGGGAGGCAGAGAATTGCTAGGAGATCGGGGTCAGTTTGAGAGGCCTGGTATTAGCAGTGGGGACTAGGGCCAAGCAAAGCTTATGTGGGGTCAGCTGGACCAGTGGGTCTCCTGAACTGTATGAGCTGAAGGATTGGCTTGGGGTTCAGTAGGGCTGGGTGTCCCTTCAAGTGAGGGGGGGCGGGTGGTGTGTGTGTGGCCTGGGGGCTTCTAGGGATCTCAGGCTGTGCTGAAGGATTAGTCTACGGTACAGTGAGGCCTAGGAGAGCTGAGGAGGCTGCGGGTCCCTGGAAGAGGCCAACTTGGGGGAAGGGGCAATTGGGGCCCAGGCTCCGACAGGCCCGGGGCTCCCGTGGGTCTGGGCTGGGGCGGGGGCCGCCTGCGTATCAGAGAGGCCAAGTCGGCGGTGCCGGGGCCCTGCCCGGGGCTAACGGGCCGGGCCGTGGGGAGGCGGGGTGCTGGCCAGGCGGCGGCGCGGGCTCCGGACGCGAGGGCTCCCGCTCCCTCCTCCCGCCCGAGCCAGCCTCGGGCGCCCGGCGCCTCCCACGGAGCCAGCGCCAGAGCCGGGAGGCCCCGGCCCGCCGCCGCGGCCCGCGGAAGGAGCCGCCGTTGTTGTTGCTGCCGCCGCCGCCGCCAGGCCGCGCCCCGCCCCTGCCGCTGCCGCTCCCCGGTGAGGCTCGCGCTCGACCTGCGGCGCCGGCCCCGCCGCCTGGGCCCCGGGCCCGGCCCCTTCCGCGCCGCCCGGGCGATGAGAAGCTGCTTCTGCGTGAGACGGAGCCGGGACCCGCCGCCGCCGCAGCCGCCGCCACCGCCGCCCCAGCGGGGAACAGTTAAGTGAGGCCGGGCGGGGCGGGCCGGGCGCCGCGGAGGCTCGGCCGAGCCGGCCCTGCTGCCCCCGCGGGCGGGCGGGCGGGCCGGCGCGGGCCCCGGGCCGAGGGGCGGGTGGGCGGGCGGAGCCGGGCCACCCCGAGGCCTGTGGGCTGTGTGCCCGGCCGGCCGCGGGGACAGGCCCGGCGGCCTCTGCTCGGCCCTGCGCGCGCCGTGGCTTCCCGTCCCCGGCTTGGCCTTGCGGCTTGGCGGAGCCGGAGGGAGCTCAGGGACCAGGGTGCGAGCAGCGTCCCCTGGGCCGGGGCTGGTGAGGGCTCCCGAGAGCCACGTCCGCCCAAGTGAGAGGTGAGGCGGCCCACCTGTGCCGGGGCACGGCGGCCACCTGCACAGACCCGGACAGTGGTTTCACTGGCCGGGCCCGGGTGGCCACTCTCTGTGGTCACGTGGGTGCCGAGCTGACTGCACCTGAGCCTCGGGCATGATCTAGGGTGCGGCCTTATCTGTGACCTGGGCAGAGCAGAGAGGACACCCAAACTCCAGGGCACCTGTGTGCAAGGTGAGGTGCCGGCCGGGGCACCCAAGACCCAGAGTACCCATCCTCGAAGGATGGTGCGCCTGTTGATGGTCACCCCACGGGGACTCCAGCGCAAATGAGGCTCAGGGGCAGGGGCCGGGTGAAGAAGGCAGACCCATGATCATCTTCGTCCTCTTTGTTACCAACACACAACTCTTCCTGAATCACCAGCCTTTCCGGCCATTAAAAATGACTCTTGTATTCCCTGCCCCTCTGCAGCCTCTTCAGCAAGGCACAGGGGAAGGCCCCAGGAGGGCAAAAGGCAAACGGCTGTTGCGCCGTCTCTGCTCCCCGCCCCCACCCACGAACCAGCCCCCGCTCAGTTTTCTGCCACAAAGCAGACAGCAGGCCAGAGTCTCTTTAGGGGTCTTTGTCTCCGTGATTCCTTCTCAGTATAATCTCATTGTACATTTCTCGACAGCTGGCTGGATCTCATCTCATTTTAACAGGGCAAGAAAATCTTACCAGCTGCACCAGAAAAGCCTTAGAAAAGTTAGGAGATAAGCTGTGTGGAAGCCTAGACTAACTCAAAAACTCAGTGTACTCAGAAGATTAGTACAGGAGACAGGTGACACCTTTCTTGCTTGTGGGAAATTGAACCAGGTATTTCAAGACATTGTGCCATGCATAGAATATTTAAATGGGGCCTCTTCTGGGACGTGGGCACCAAGACCCATGTGAAGCAGTTGACATAGCAATTACTGGTTCATTTGAGCTTAGGATCATCTTCTTTAATCCACATTTTTCATTCTTTCCTTTTAGCTTTTAGGCCGCACTCCTGATTTATGCTGAAGGCATTTCCCTGCCCGGCCTCCTTCCCGCTGGTGGGCTTTTCCCCACTTTTAGCTGGAACAGTGCACCATGATTAAATGCAAGGACTTATAATTAGGCCTCAGGTTAAGCCTTGGCTTTCCTAATTACTGTGTGTTCTTAGGGAAATTAGTGAACTTTTCTGAGCCTCAGTTTCCTCATCTGTAGAGTGAGGCTAATGATAATATCTATCTCATAGAATTATAGTGAGAAGTAAATGAAATATTATAAGAGAAGTGCTCAGCTTCATTCATGCCACAGGGCAAGTAGTTAATAGAAATTAGTGGTTATTGGGACTTCCCTGGCGGTCCACTGGTTAAGACTCTGTGCTTCCACTGCAGGGGGCACAGGTTTGATCCCTGGTTGGGGAACTAAGATCCCGCGTGCTGCATGGCGTGGTTAAAAAAATAAAATGAAAAAAATTAAAACTTAGTGGTTATTATTAAGGGTTTGTTAACTGGTTAATCAGAAGAGTAGCTTCAGTTTTTTTTAGAGTGCCTTTCTGTTTGTGGTTACTATTTAGGGCCACTAGGAAGGGATGGTAGAGTAGAAAGAACACTGGGCTTGGAACCTCCGTTTACCTCCTGGAACCCAGGAGACCCTAGGCAAGTCATGGAACCTCATGGGACCTTTCTGAATCCCCATTTCCTCATTTGTTAAAGGGGCCTAAGAATAAAACCTACCCCGTAAGGCTGAATGGGCTAATGTGTATGAATGTGTGTGACACTGTGGAGGGGGTTGGCGGGTCCTCACTAAATGTAAGTGGGATCTAACGGCAGACACCGGTTTTGTGGGTCTGCTGTTTTGACAGTTTGTTGTGGTGGGGGAGGACTATAAGAAGAGCAATGCAAGAATATCTTGTTTGTGTACAAGGATATCTTGGTGCTTTACAAAACCATACAACCGTGTGAACACATTGTGATCCCCCTCAGGGCCTTGGAAGGGGGGAGTGGGCGCTGAAGGTTCATCTCTATCAGTTTCACAGCAGATTTGCTTCTGGGGGCATCAGAATCCCAGTGTCCCCGGCCCCTCTGCCTTAGCGGGTTGGAACTGCTCCATGCTTCGTGCTCAAAGAGCGACATCCTTGCCACACTGGAAAGTCATGATGGTGTTGGGGTCAAGAGTGGGAAATGTCAAAGGTGCTATTATGATGGTGAAGATAACAAATGACTACATGGTTGGATGCGGTGGGCTGAGAACACTGTATTTAGTTGGCTGTGGTTGAGTGAGCGGTCTCATTTGCGCGTTGGCTTGTGGGAGGGGAGGCCTGGGTTCCTTGAATGAGCTGCCTCTCCCCAGGCTGTTCTCGCTGTCTCTGAGGCCCTCCCTGACCAGCGTTGCACCGGCCCCACTGGCTCTCCTTGGCCTCGTGCTCGCTGGGCCACCCTTGGGAATTGTGGTTTCCCTGAGTTGTCGGCACTGTTTGCAGCGGGGTTGCCTACCTCACATCTCTTCTCCCCAGCTGCTTGGGAGGCAGGGTGTGCTTGACGTTGCCTTCTTGTTGGGGACATCCTGTGGGCAAGCGTTGGTTTACTTGACACACTTCTGGCGGGATGCAGAGCTTGTCTAGGCTGAAATGTGAGAGGCCCGTGGGCCTAGAGCCCAGGGGTCACATACTAGAGCTTTGCAGCTCATACTCCCCTGAAGACTGGAGGGCCATCTTGCTGGGCCTGTGGCTAGGATCAACACGGGATCGTTCTACACACACACACACACACACTTTTTTTTTTTTTAATAAATTTATTTATTTATTTTATTTTTGGCTGCGTTGGGTCTTCGTTGCTGCACGCGGGCTTTCTCTGGTTGCGGCGAGCGGGGGCTACTCTTCGTTGCGGTGCGCGGGCTTCTCACTGTGGTGGCTTCTCTTGTTGCAGAGCACGGGCTCTAGGCTCATGGGCTTCAGTAGTTGCAGCACGCAGGCTCAGTAGTTGTGGCTCGTGGGCTCTACAGCGCAGGTTCAGTAGTTGTGGTGCACGGGCTTAGTTGCTCTGCGGAATGTGGGATCTTCCCGGACCAGGGCTCGAACCTGTGTCTCCTGCATTGGCAGGCGGATTCTTAACCACTGCACCACCAGGGAAGTCCACACTTTTTTCTTTTTTTTCAAACAGATACTGATCAGCACAGCAGAATGTTCAAAAGAATATCCTTTAGGAGAGAGAAATAAATGAATTCTTAATGAACTAAGAATCCTTAGGATGTTTATTAAAATGCAGAACCCAGGGCCTCAAACCCAGATCTTGAATCAGAATATCTGGGGAAGGGGCCCCAGAATCTGCATGTTTAACAAGAATCTTGGGTTGTACTGATGCTTACTGAAATTTGAGAACCCCAATTATAGATGCTTTTTAAAAATATTATGAAACGCACAAAATAAAATTTACCATCCTAATTGTTTTTAAATGTATGCATCAGTGGCATTAAGTATATTCATTTTGTTGTGCAACGAATCTCCAGAACTTTTTCATCTTGCACAACTGAAACTCTATACAGTTGACTCTTGAACAACATGGGTATGAACTGCACAGGTCCACTTATACGTGGAATTGTTTCCATAGTAACTACTGCAGTACTACACCATCCGCGGTCGGTTGAATCCCCAGATGCAGAACCACAGATACAGAGGAACTTCGAATTTGGAGGGCCAACTATAAGGTATATTTGGATTTTCTACTGCTGGAAGGTTTGGCACTCCTAACCCCTTCATTGTTCAAAGGTCAACTGTACTCATAAAACTCCTGTTTCCCCCTCCCCAGCCTCTGGCAACCACCATTCTACTTTCTAGGAATTTGACTACTCCAAGTACCTCATATAAATGGAATCATATTTGTGAGTATTTGTCTCTTTGTGACTGCCTTATGTCACTTAGCATAATGTCTTCAAGGTTCACCCACACTGCAACATGTGTCAGAATTTCCTTCCTTTTTTAAGACTGAATAATACTACATTGTATGTATAGACCACATTTTGCTTATCCATTTATCTGTCTATGGACACTTGGGTTGCTTCCACCTTTTGGCTATGGCAAATAATGCTGCTGTGAACATGTATGTACAAATATCTCTTTGAGACCCTGTATTCAGTTCTTTTGGGTATAGATCCAGAAGTGGAATTGCCAGATCATATAGTAATTCTATTTTTCATTTTTTGAGGAATCACCACACTGTTTTCCATAGCTGCTGCATTTCCATTACCACCAACAGTGCACCAGGTTTCCGATTTTTCCACATCCTCACCAACACTAATTTTCTGGTTTTTGGTAGCAGCCATCCTAATGGGTATGAGATGATATCTCACTGTGGTTTTGGTTTGCATTTCCCTAATGAGTAATGATGTTGAACATCTTTTCAGAGGCTCGTTGGCCATTTGTATATCAGCTTTGGAGAAATGTCCTTTTTCAAGTCCTTTCCCCATTTTTTCATCGAGTTATTTGCTTTTTGTTATTGCTAAGTTGTAGGAGTTCTTAATAGATTTGGATTTTAACCTCTTATCAGATATATGATTTGCAAATATTTTCTCCCATTCTTTTGGATGTCTTTTCACTCTGTTGATTGTATCTTTTGATGGAAGTTCTGCAAGTTCTTTATACACGTTAAAACCCTGTAAAGAAAATATTATAATCCATTATTCCAATTTGAGGGGCATGGAAACTTAGACCCAATTCAGTTGAGTTGCTTGGGGTCACACAGCTGTGTCAGAGCTGCGACTCAAGCCCTGGTCCCTCTGAGTCCAAAGTCTGCACCCTTTCCATTCCTCTGCTTTACCTCCCAATCCTTCCCTGAGCTAATAGCATGAAGAGGCCCTATAGGGTCTGCAGGAAGTGGCCTTGGCTTGAGAAGCATTCATTTACAGGAGAGGAAATAGGAACGCAAGACTTGGGAATCCCTTCCTTCTGACCACTGGGGCGCTCCTTCCTGTAGATCCACATCATTACTTAGACCTTAGAAACAGCAGAGAAGTGCAGACAGGTTTCTAATGGTTTTGTTTATTTGTTTGTTTGTTTGTTTAAGCATTTCATAAGCTTGTTTCAGAGCCCATCTGCTACTTACAGTTTCCCAGACAGTCCGGGACTGTTCACGCCACCGTTGGTGCCGTGTCTTCTGCCTGCACTCCTTGCAGTACTCTGCACCCTCCATCTTTCAGGAAGCCCAGCTCCCTGACTGCCCAGCAAAAGGGAGCATCCCCTCATTTGTGGTCCCTTTCTTTCGGGACATTTCCTCCAGCCCGTGAGCCCTGCAGGTGGTACCCATGACTTATTCGTCGCTGTGTCACCCAGCACAGTGGCACTGCACCTGGGCTCTGCATTCTCCAGTCTCTGACCCAGCCCATATCAATGAGATCAGAACCTGGGGGTTGGAACAGGCAGCTGTGGTTTTTACAAACTCCTTAGGGGAGTCTTCGTGCAGCCTCCTGCCAGGCCCTCATCCAGCCTGCTCCAGCTGAGTCACACCCACTTCTGGAACCCCCTGAAGTGCCACAGTCCCACCTCCCTTCCTCGTCAGATGGCCCAGCCCTGGGATCGTGGTGTTTGTCCTGCATGGAGCATCAGTGACCCCAGTGTGGCACTCTCACCATTGCCTCTGCTGCTTTACATGCCCTCCTTAATCTGATGAAACATTGGCGATTTTGAGAGGAGGACAGGAACTTCATTCATCCATCCTCCCGTCCATCCGTCCATCCATCCATCCATCTATCCGTAATCCATTTATTGAGTTCTCATTGTGGGCTAGGCACTGTGGTGGACATATACCTTTGCACAACTGATGTTCTGCCAGGGAAAGTATTATAGCCTTCTGAGAGGCAAGACTCTGTGTGTAAGTGTGTATGTGCATGCGTGCATGTGTGCACATGTATGTGCTAAGGCCATGTCCTTCGACAACATCAGGATTCTTAGTGACAGCACCTGTCTGGCTGGGCAGTGGGGAAGGTTTGGGGTGAATGGGAGATGTGACCCAGATTTTGAATGGTGGGATGGGTGCCATAGGGGAGGAACTGGGTGCTCTTGGGCAACCTGTGTTGGGGAGGGAAAGACTGGGGGACTTACTCTGAGGCTGTTCCCCATGGATGATGAGCTTCAGGTTCCTTCCTCCCTCCCTCCCTCCCTTCCTTCCTTCATCAAACATCTAATGAGTACCTACTGCCTTGTAGTCAGAGTTTGGACTATGGACCTGCTGTTTCAGCATCGCCTGGATCTTGTTAGAAATGCAGCTTCTGGGACTTCCCTGGTGGCGCAGTGGTTAAGAATCCGCCTGCCAATGCAGGGGACACGGGTTTGATCCCTGGTCCAGGAAGATCCCAAATGCCGCGGAGCAACTAAGCCTGTGTGCCACAACTACTGAGCCTGAGCGCCACAGCTACTGAAGCCCATGCTCCTAGAGCCTGTGGTCTGCAACAAGAGAAGCCACCACAATGAAAAGACTGCACACCGCAATGAAGAGTATCCCCCGCTCACTGCAACTATAGAAAGCCTGTGCACAGCAACGAAGACTCAACACAGCCAAAAATAAAAATGAATAAAATAAAATAAATTTATAAAAAAGAAAAGAAATGCAGCTTCTCAGGCCCCATCCTAGACCTGTTGAATCAGTATCTCTGGGAGTGGCTTTAAGACTGTTTTAACGAATTCCTTAGATGACTCATGCATGCTAGAGTTTGAGAACTCCTCATCCAGAATGTTGGGGTTTCCATCTTCACCATTGTTTCATGCTCAGCACAAGGGCCCTCCGTAAACATTTGTGGGCTGACTGTTACGCACCAGGTCCTGTTAGGTACCAGGAACGTGGGAGATGCTTCAGGTGGGAGGATGGCAAGGTCAGCCAGGTTTGAGGTATTAATGGGACGTGTGGGTGACCGTAGCCAACAGGGTACTAGATACACTCGTCTGAGTCTCAGGAGAAAAGTCCGGGCCATGGAGGTAATTTGGAAGTCATCAGCACACAGAATGATTATAGAAACTCTGAAGACCCATGTGCAAGTCACAGAGCGGGTGGTAGTGATGGGAGGTGTCTGCTGACCTGAAGCCAGGTGTTCTGATGATTCTGGCCTGGGAGCCCATTTGCCCGGCGTTGAGGTGACATTTTTACTCTGTACACTGTGGCCATCAAGCCAAGGCTGTGACCGTTTTATGTCACCGAATATCAAGAGAATGTTGCTCTTGGGACCTCCTGGGGTGGGTTCATTTGTAGGGCATCTGCCTTCCGTCGGTGTCCTTCTTCCTTCTCTCCAGGGGACAGTATGACACTAGACCTGATGGGAGTGGGTGGGGACGACCTTCATTTGCAGTGATTGTGAGCAAGTTGCAGGTTGTGGTGGGGCTCACAGTGTACTGGAGAACGCCCCCTCCTCCCCAGCACCAGGCTCCCTGGTTTTTCACATTCGGGCCTATAGGGGCAGGCCTTTGGCCACGGCAGTGCTGTAGAACTTGATCCTGATTTATCTGGGGAGAGAGAACTCCGGGACCTAGCACTGCACTGTACAGGCTGCAGCAGCCCAAACCCCAGGCCCGCCTCACATGGTTTATGGAAAATCTGTTTGGTAATCAAATGGTTAATATCAGTCTAAACATAGGTCTGATGGAATGGATGCATTTGTACACCAGATTCTCCTATTAGAAGTAACAGACCTTCACTGGAGAAAAAGGAAGTGCTTGCCATTGTTAGTTCCCTAGCTGGAAAGTTCTTTGTGATCTAGGGGAGCTTAGGAAAATATTTGCTTTAGTTCCCCAGTATCTTAGCAGCCTTCCCAGCAGCCTGTGGCCTGTTGCCACCAGGTCGTACTCAACAGCATTTGTCAGAACGATTTGGTTTCTGACTGGTCACTAGATAAGTGGTCCGGGCCCAAGTACAGGTGGCGCCAGGATGCTATCCTGAGGTTCCGTAGTGGACGCCTCTCAGCCTGTGTCCCCCATGGGCAGCCCCCAGAGCCGGCTGGCCATTTGCCTGGTTGCTGCAGGGACTCTAGCCTCAGCCTGCAGTCTCCTTAGGAGGTAGGGCTCTGCACCAGGGCTGCCTGAGGTGGCCCAGTTTGTGTATTTGTGTGTGTTGTGGGTGCATTGGTGAAGTCTGGCCTCCCCTGTCCTCTGTCCCCTGCTTAAGATTTTTTAGCAGGAAGGTGCCAGGAATTATGGAGCAACAGAGGAGGGCATGGGTTCCCCGCAGCCCACTGGTACCACTGCTGCTGCTGGGAAACAGGCAGAGAGCTGCCCCACGACGGCCAGAGCCGGAGCTTTTACTGGGGGATGGCCGTTCTCAGTGGAGGCCCTGCTCTTTGGCCGTTTCCCACAGGGAGTGAAATATTTATCCACTGCTTTTCCCCAGCCCCACAAGCTGCTAGATGTGGGCAGACAGTTTGTCTTTTGTGCCCTTGACTTTGGATTTCAAACAATCTGATCACAGGTTCATCCTTCTGTAGGGACTTCATTAACTCACTGGTTTTGTCATTTCAACTACAGTCGCCCAATTTAACCTGCTCCCCCCGCAATACTTTGAAATTACTGTCCTCAAAAGTTGTGTGCGAGTCCTGCCTTCAGCCTTGGTGGGCAGCGAGGGCTCCGCTTCTGAGTCGGCCTTCCTTCCTCGCCCGGGGTCCCTGCTGCGCCTCCTTTGAAGGCAGCACCCCCTGCCCCTCGGCAGTTGTTGCCTCCCCCCGCGCAAAGTGCTTTAAACTGCTCGGCCTGCACCCCACCCTGCTGCTGGAAGGGCCTCCGTGGAGAGAGGTCTGAGCTCTGCTAGTTGGGTTTTGATTTCAGTACTGGAGCTGATAAAACGAGATAAACCCCAGGCTCACAGGGCCGGGGAAATTAAACAGAGATGATATCAAAGTTCCCCTGAGTTTTCAACTGTGATACAGTAGCTTGGTTTTCTCCCAGACCGGGGCCGGGAGGCACGCCTTTGATTCTGAAACAATGGTCAGCATCAGTTAAGCCCAGCACTGCTGACTTTTAGGGATTAAGCACACTGTTGGAGTGATTCTTTGATCAGCTACAGGGGAGCCGTGTGCTGTCTGTATGAAGGGGCTTTATAGTTAAAGTTCATTTCTCCGTGAACCTGGGATGACAGCACTGGTGAGGTGCTGCAGTGCTGGGAGCTGGGGCCTCCCCCAGGCACTGTTTGCAGCATTGCAGGCTCACGCAGGAAGCTGTTCTCTTACCCAATGTTATTGGATAGAACTCATTGAGCACAGCGTGGAAAAAATCCTGCTGGCCTGGAAATCACACCTCACCCTAACTGACCCCATCCAGCCCCTCTAGTCCCAGTATGTACAACACACACACACACACACACACACACTCATTCTCTGTCTCTCTCCCCACCTTGCAGAGAAATCCTCTTGGGGCAGACACGGCACGCCTGTCCAGAGCGAGGCTCTGTAGCCCCCAGCCTTGGCAGTGATCTGAGTGAGGCTGGCTGCACACTCAGGGTAGAGGTTGGGATAGGGACCAAATGACCTGCGAGGTCAAGCTAGGAGGACTAGCTCAAGGTCAGTGTCACCAATGTACTCTCTCCCTGCCCGAGGGCAGATGTGACTCCCAGGTGCTGCCGCCATCTTCATTCCTTACCTCGCGTTTACTGAGAACCGACTTAGCTTCAGGTTGGCTCAATCCTGTAGTTCTCAGAAATCTCAACATCTGTTATCTTGGCCTCTAAAATACTGCATCAACTTTTGGCTTTTTCTGTGGAAGCCCTCCTTGTAGCCACAGCTGGGACGGTAGAAGTTTCCCCAATTGCACCTCCACCCCGGGTGGCCCTGTGACTTCCAGTTGGTCATGGAGCCCCCGTGTGCCATGGATCGCACTCACACTGTGCTATACATCAACCTATTCCCTCCTGTGCCGGGCTCAGATCTCCCTCATTAGGTCTAAATTTACCTCCGTCGTACACAAACATGGCCTTAGCTCATTTTTATTGTTGTAAATTATTTATGAGGGAAATGTTGAATCTTGAAACTGAGGTGTGGGGAAAATTAATCCCATGTTACTTCTATCTTTCTGTACTCTTCTTCCCCTTGCTTCCGTTACTGGGCTACAGCTAGAGAAAGAAGAGCGTTGGCATTTTAAAATATAATTGGTGTTCAAAGTGCTTTCTTGATGGATATCGGATGGGAAGTCCGTCTCTCTCTGCACAGTGTATGGAAAGCAGACCAGACTGGGGAAGGAGGGCCAGAGGTCCTGTTGGGCTCTGCCCTCTGCCAGCTCGTGGTGTCTGAGAACTCCAGGCTTCCGTTTTTTTCCTCTAAAATAGGGATAATACGCCCCAGCCACCTTCTAGGTTTGGTGTGAGCATCGATTGAGAAGGAGCCCGAGAAAGCTTTTTGGTAATTGCAGGGTGCTGTTCAGATGCGGGGAGGTGTGTTAGTGTGTTCTGTGTGCAGCTAGGATTTGGAGATAGAGGTGGGTGCTGGGTGGGGAGTGCTGAGGATGACACCAGCTGTTGCAAGTAGGCCTTCGCGTTTTCTGCTGTAGCCCAGCATCGCATCTTGCAAGACAGGTTAATGTTAGCCTTAAACACCCTGCTTCCCCCGCTCCTCTCCCCGCGGCAGGTCTGCTCTGCAGCCCGGCATTAATGGCCTCTTCTCCCCCTCGCAGAGGCCTGGCCTGTGACCCGGGCAGCCGCGGACACAGTGGTGCCATCCCTTCTGGCTGGAGGCTTCGCACAGCCCGGGGAGCACCGAGAGCTAGTTAATAAATGGCCTTTTGTTAGGAAGGTCAATTGAAGTGACGGTAGAGACGCTGTTAAGAGTAATTTGCAGTCAGAAAATATGTAATTCAGGGCAGGCTGCTTTGAGTGATTGCCTCTGCCGTGGATATCTTGGGCGTTTCTCATTAAAAGCTTCCTTTGCTGGTGGTGGTGCTTCCTCCACCGCGGAGCTCCGCGCGGCGAGGAGTCATTTGTCTGTATCTCACAAAGGCTGCTGGATCCCCAGGGCACGGTCACTGCGGGGGAGGAAAGAGGGAGGCGTGCATCGGAGATGCTCGGTGCTAATGCCCTGCCCGCCGCATCCTCCCAGCCTGCAGGCCGGGCCGTGACCAGGCACGCGGGCCCGGCCGCCGGCTCCTTTGTCTGCTCCGGGAGGCCGCCCGCAGCCATCTTGGGGCCCGGTGCCGGGCTGCCCGGTGCATTGTGGGAGCAGCGGCGTCAGCCCCCTGCCCTTGCTCACGCTGCGGAGCAGAGGAGGGCCGTTGTCATCAGTACGTGGCGTGTGGTGCCCCGAGGACGGGCATCTCTCAGCTAATAAAATGTTTCTTATTTATTCCCATGCTCACTTACCCCCTCTCTCTCTCAGATAGTAGAAGCACTACTATCTTAAAAAAAAAAATCACTTACCTCTGATGTTCTTTATTAAATTCACAGCATGATATTTTAGCACTGGCAGAATTGTACATTCTATTAATGAGTTGTTAATTGCGAAGCATTTTGGTAACCAACAGCAGGTACCAATATTTTGCAAACTGCAGCAACGTTATTTCCATGTTACCAGGAATATGGGGTTTTCCACGTGAAGTACTTTTTGATCAGTGTTTGCTTTGGATTGGGCTGGTGCAGATATTTAATTCTAAACCTTCTTTATTGGGGGCATGTATGCGGATTCAGTCAATAAATATTTATTTAGTGCCTACTGTGTGCAGGAAACATTAAGCCCTGTTCTTTATGCAGATAAAACTGCCTGGTAAGTGAAATTTGAAAATAGAAAACGATGCAGTGATGTGGTTTGGTGTCCTGTCCCCCCTGCCCTGTGCTTCTAGAAGCTTATTTTCAGTAGAATTAAGTAAAGCATAACTTAGTTTGGCTTTTGTCATAAACAGAAGCTGAGAGTGTGGCTGCTGCCCGGCACTTCCTAGCCTTGATCCGAGACTTGGCTCCGTTGCCCTGACAAGTCTGTTTCTGGAGCCTTTCGTGGGTTCCAGGGGACGCTGATTACACGGTAACTTGCATACAGCATTCTGGTTGTTTCTATTCAGGAGGCTGTAGTCATTTTTAATAGCGTCTGCCTTTTCTGATTCTAGGCTGAGAGCTAAGAATATTCCTCCTGCCTGCCTAGTTAGGCAGGGTGTTTGGTTTGCTTTAGAAGCAGTAACCAGCCTTGAGAGATCTGGCAGATCTCCAGCCAGTGGAATTCAATTGCTGCAGAAGGAGGTAGAATTTAACTTGCTCTTTTTCGCTGCTTGTCCTTTTAAAAGCACTAAAAGTCATTTACGTAAGGTGTTAACGTTTTTTATTTGCTTTCTGGTGCACTGCCACTCGAGCTGCCCAGACCCAGTGCTCTCTATATTCTGCTTGTCTCCTCTGGTCACATCAAGAGGCAATCAACAGCAGAATAATAATTTCATTTCCCTCCTTTTCTCCCAAAGTGCCCAACAAGAATTATGGCCATTGTTAGTGCTTAGCTTTGAGTAAGTGCCCACATGACCTGCGGGATTAAACACAACAAAGGGACCCGCCAGTCCTCTTGGGAGCAGCACCAACCATGTTTCTGGCCAGTTACACTGGACCTTTGTATCCCAAACCCTCCAGTCTCATCTGCTCTTTGTTGAGCGCCTACTATGTGCCGGGGAACCTCTCCAGGCCCTTGATTTACGTGACTCCTTTAGTTCTCACAGCAGCTCTGCGACTGTCAGTGTCCTGACCTCTTGCTTGCCCGGTCACCAGCTAGTAAGTCATGGAGCCTGGACTCCAGTGCCATGCCTTGGCCTCCATGCCCAGAGCACTTTATTCTGTGTGTTTGCAAAGCTCTGCAGCCCGAACAGTCCACCCTTGGATGTGGTAGAGGCTGTGGATTTGGAAGGCTGCACTTCTGCAGGGAGGTATTGTGAGGGAGAGAGACGGAAGGTACTGTTAGATTTAGCCGTGTCTGATTTATCCTCAGAGAAGCTGGTGGTATCTGTTCAGAAGTCAGGCAGCTGGGCAGGAGAGTGTTCAAAGCTAACTTGAGAAGAGCAGGGGCCGGAGATGACTTGAATTCTTGATCTGAGGAAAGGGTCCAGGGCTCCCTTAGCCAGTCCAGGTACATGGAGCTTAGTTCAGGATATTTGCCCCAAGACACTGGTTCTGTCTGTGCGAGACTTGACATCGTTCACTTTAAATGCTCGGTTTGAATTGTACGCTTTCTTTTTCCTTTTCGGAACCAGGAGCAATCCGCCATGCCTGAAGTCAAAGACCTTTCAGAAGCCTTGCCAGAGACGTCAATGGATCCCATCACGGGAGTGGGGGTGGTGGCTTCTCGGAACCGAGCCCCGACAGGCTACGACGTAGTAAGTCAAGATTCGCTGATTCGGCAAATAGTTATCTCCTGTGTTCAAGGCCCTCTGAACCCTGTGTGTAAGATGTGCTGCTTCTCTCTAGGAACTTAAAACAGGGAGGGAAGACGTCACCAATGGGAAGGCGTGGGGAGCGTCCTGCTTTGGGAGTAGATGACCTGAGCCCGTCTGGGCTGTTTCGTGGCCTTAGCTGGGTCACTTGACCTCTGTAATGGTCATCTTCACATTCTGTAAAATTAAAGCGTTGGATTAGTTGATTTCCAAAATCATTTCTAGCTGTGACATTTCATGAAAAGGATCCAAGAGTCTGAAAGACCCTTGGTTTGTTGTCACAGATTGTCCTACATGTATAAATGTCATAAGTGTATTGACATATGTTTATATAGCTCCTTACAGTTTACAAAGCAGTTTCCTACCCATGAACTCATTTGGCTCTCATGATTCCCTGGAGGCTGGGAGGGGAAGTTGCTTTCTCTCCACTGTGCTGATCAGGAGAACTCAAGCTCTGAGAAGGGAAGCGATGGAGCCCCAGCCCTTGGGAGTGGTGAATCAGGACCAGACCCCCTCCCAAGTCCAGGGCTCTGACTGACCACATCACTGCAGTATAGCAGAGAACTTGCTTTGCTTTTCAGCAGACATCTGTGGTGGTGTTCAGTAGTACCGATGGCTGGAATTGGTTATTTTGTTTTTTCAGTAGGTAAATTCCGTTTTGGGTGAAGCTTAAAAAGTGCAGAGGAACTATTGGGAGGGTTTAGTTAACAGTGACTGTTGTCATGTGTTCTGAGCTTCTAAGGTGATCTTATTTTCACTTTCCTCATTTTGTTTATGATGATGTTTTATTCTTGCTCATTGAAAATGTGCACCAAGAATACGTAAAAGAATAGAAGTCTCATTAGCCAGCATTGAAAACCTGGCACAGTGATTGGATCAGTGTCTGATGTCCCAGGGGTGGGAGGGATGCCATGCCTAGTCCAGAAGAAGCCCAAAGGCAGGGTTTCTTAACCTTGGCACTGCTGACATTTTGGGCCAGATGATCAGAAAATAGTGTGTAGTCGGGCAGCATCCCTGGCCTCTTCCTACTAGATGCCAATAGCACCAACCCCCGAGTCGTGACAACCAGAACTGTGTCCAGACATTGCCAGATGTCCCCAGGCGGAGGAGGTGGGCGGGCAAAATCAGCCCCCGTTGCGAACAGTGCGGTGCATTTTGCGTCAGCCCATGCCGGGCCCCGTGTGAGGAGGGGAAGCCTGTTAAAATGCTCTACATCACTTTCCCAACTGTTTGAAAGCTTATAAACATTTTAAAAGTGAAAGAACGGGGGAATCTTTTTTGACAAAGATTTGAGTCTTACCTGCTGCCTGACTTCAGAGCACTGTTTGAATGTATAACTTGCCATAAAATAGAATCATTAGGTATGGCTTTGTGCCATAAAACTCCTGGGGAAGCTAATAAAAATGTTCCTGATTTGAGAAGCGCAAGTGTCTTTTGATGAATTAGATATGAAGCAGTGAGGCGTGAATCAGGGAAGGGGCTTGGTGCGTGCCATCTCTGGGAGGACTGGCTCCGGAGTGGCTCTCTGGGGGCAAGGGGTTGCCTGGGGTGTGGCCCAGGTCTCCTCGCTGTTCCCTCTTGCGGATCTGTGTCTTTAACATTCTGCTTGTACCTTCGGGGTCACCGTGAATGCTTGGCTAGTGGGCGACAGATGGCCTTTGATAGTCTGGTTTTCTGAAAGTCTTGGTAAGTCTGACAGGAGCAGAATCTATCCCTATCATTTTCTCCTAACATCTAGCTCAGGGCAGCAGAGCGCAGTGTCAAATGGGTAAGATTAATAAGCACATTTCATGATGAGGCTGTACCAGGCATTACCATGAAAGGTGAGCAGGGCAAGAGGCTCCAGAGGGTCAGCCCGGCAATTACCCAGCTCCTGCACGCCGAGGCGGAGTGTCCGAGCTCCCTCCAAAAGCCCTTTCAGGGAGGGAGGCGGGAGTCCTCTCTTTGGACTGACCGCTGGACTCTTCCCAGATAAGCATCTCCTTCCTCAGAGGTCTGACCCTGAGTTCAAGGGGAATGAGGGAAGGCACGGGGTGGGCAGGCAGGGAGGCACTCCCCATTCCTTTTATCCGGAGGAGTTTCGTGTGAGGTCAACATCCAAACCGAAGTGCGAGGCGTTGGGTGGTGGCCGGGCTGCAGAGATGCTGAGACAGAAGTGCGGTGGCTGAGGAAGCTCTGCTGCGGACTGTGGCCAGGCCTCTCTCGGTCGCATCTGCCGGAGGATTAATCCCTCCCTGTGCACAGGGCACGTTAAGTACCGTGACACGCAGCCCCAAGAGCCGGGCGCTAGATGGGCTGCTGACCCTCGATGGTACAACCACTTTAAAATGAGCGGAGGCCCTGTTGCTGCTTGAAGTAAAAGATGCCAAGTATTTGTTTATAAAAATTTAATTTTGTAACTCCTCTGCAGGTCAGGGGAAGCTTCCTAGGCCAGGCGGCTGGGGATTATTTGCTAAACTTCTCAATTTATTGTCCCCATTTCTGCAGTCCCCTCTGAAATAGCCTACACTGCCTGCCCCTCAGCCACGCTCTCAGATCTGGGAGTGACTGGGGTTCCCTGCCCTCAGAGGGCGGGTGGGTCTCATGTGTGCACGGTCCCTGGTAGGATGACTCTGTGTTGTAGATGCGTGGTAGCACGTGCTGTTTTATCATATGCGATGGGCAGTTTTCAATGAATCGTGATGCCGTGGGAGCACTTCATGCTAAAACTCCTCTGCACAAAATTAACCTTTGATTACCAGGTCCCTCTGGGATGTTGCAGTGTCTAAGGGCATCAAGCTGGACATCACCGATGATCACTGTTGGGTGTATTTCTGTGTATTTCCAATGAAATACATCATACTTTGTACCTGCATTCTCTTGCCTTTCTCAGTGAGTGTTTACAACGCACAGACTAAAGCCACAGCACTGTATTTGTGAGATGACTCTTTCTTTCCAAAAAGGAAATAGCTTCCTTTGATAATATACTTCTTGGTGACATAATTTCATATGATGATATACTTTTTTGGCAAAAACAAAAAGTCAACAATACAGAGAAAGAATAATCAAACACTCCAGAGTGTTTTAATTTTAAGTTGTTTATTTGTCCAACCTATATTTTTGGGTACCTACTATGTGCTGTCTGTCTAGGAGCTGGGGGTATAGTGGTGAATGAAAACACGTTCCTGCCTTCATGAAGCTTAAAGTCTAGATAGGGAGAAAGACAATTAAATGATCATACAAGTAAATGTAAGATAAAATTGTGATAAGTGCTTTGAAGGGAAGTCCTAAAAGACTGTTCCATCTTTCAGATCTAGCTTTCCAGATCTCCCCATTTCTCTTGCTAAGTCCCGGATTGTGACAACACGACCCTCTCCAGCTTAACTTCTAGAAGTTGCTCCCTTTTTTCCATACCCTGAGGCCTGCCCAGTGTCTCTCCTCCAGCTTTTCCTGAGCATTTCCCAGGGCACCGGCTCAAGTGTGCTTGGGGTCCTTCGGCTCTGACCTTCTCCCCTGCCACCACACTGCACCATTTTTGTTGGTGACATCTGTGAGGTCGCCCTTGTCTGGGTGCATCTCCCCCGCTAACCTGGCAAGGCTGCTCCCCTCTTCCTGGCCTGAGTGGGGATGGACACTGCTTTCCCTTCCACTTCCTTGTTCTGTGACCTTCCATGGTTTCCGACAGAACAGCTGAGACCAGAATCACTTTTTGTGAGACTTTTCTGGAGCTCTGAGGATGATGGGAACAAGAGAGTGAGGCTCAGAGAATATTGCTGCTGAGGCCCAGGTCCGTCCTCCGACCCCTCCCTGCCCGGCCTCTGCCTTGCTGTTGGCTACCTTCATTCTACCTAACGGCGTTTACAACTGCCATGTGTAGGGGCCCCGCCAAACTGAGTCTTGGCCTCAGAGAGCCTAAGAGACTTTTTTTTTCTTTTTCTTCACTGAAATCTAAGACCTCCTTCATTCCCTTCCTGAGAAACCCCACCTGACACCCAGGAGTCTTTTGGCACAGTGACTCTGAAGTGACAAATTATCCCCTAGTTCAAGGACTGTTTCCAGATGTCCAGGTGGGGGATTCTCAAGCTTTTGTGGGCCTCATTCCTCTGGGGGACCCCACGCCCCGGATGCCTGCTGCAGTAGGTCTGGGGTGGGGCTAAGAGTTTGCATTCTAACCAGTTGCCAGGTGATGTTGATGCTGCTGGTTCAGAGGCCACACTTTGAGAACTACTGCTCTAAGTTAAGTCATTCTTAAATAATCTGTACACGTGGTCACCACAAGTCTATCTCAGGAAGTGCTGTGCTAGCTTTTCCTGTTATTTTTTGGCGTCTCCTGATTTAAAGTTTAGAAAGTCTCAGGGGATGTGTGTGTACGTTTGTGAGTTTTTTTAAAAAAACATATTTTAAAAATACAAATGGGATGGTACTATTTATACTGTCATAACTTAAAAAAATGTATTGTGGGCATAGCTCTATATCAGTCTATAGAGATAGGTCACATCCTCTTAATAATGCTTTTTTTTTTTTTTAAGGAATTCCTTTATTTTTATTTTTTATTTATTTATTTATTTATTTTTGGCTGTGTTGGGTCTTCGTTTCTGTGCAAGGGCTTTCTCTGGTTGCAGCAAGCGGGGGCCACTCTTCATTGCGGTGCGCGGGCCTCTCACTAGCGCGGCCTCTCTTGTTGCGGAGCACAAGCTCCAGACGCGCAGGATCAGTAGTTGTGGCTCACGGGCCTAGTTGCTCCGCGGCATGTGGGATCTTCCCAGACCAGGGCTCGAACCCGTGTCCCCTGCATTGGCAGGCAGATTCTCAACCACTGCGCCACCAGTGAAGCCCCAGTGGTGCATATTTTATTGTCTGGCTGTACCAAAATTTGGCTAATAATCCCATATTTAAGGACATTGAGTTTGTTTCCATTTTATGTTTTTAACGTGATAAACAACATCCTTGTGTATGTATTTTGGTGTGGTCACCCTGTTAGTGCCATAGAATAATTTCATAGGTTGGAATTACGGGGTCAGAGTGTTCACATTTTAAACTTGCTAAGTATTGCCAATGCCTTCTAGAAATGTTGTGACATTTTGTCAGTTTCTATTCTCACTCAAGCAAGTGTTCAGTAAAGTGAAATTTGGGGGCTGAAGGATGAATTGACCAAGTTGCCCCCCTCCCCCACCCCAGGCTCTGCGCCCAGCTTCCTGTCACTGGCCCTCCTCTGGGCCAGGCAGACCTCTGGGGCGAGGGCCTGGATGGTGTGTTATTTCAGGGGTAGCCGTGGATCTTCTCCCCACGAGCTTCCTCCTCTTGGGTAAACGGAAAGGACAGACATGCAACTCCTTTCACTCGGCACACGTGCTCTGAGTGTGTCTTCCTGTCTCACTTCCTTCTACTCACTTGTCCTCCAGCCTCATTGAACCTCTTACTTTCTCATATTCAGAATAAGGAGCAACTTTGTACCATCAAACCCTTGAACCCACTTTTTCCATATTTTCAAAATTCCTATCCTCCCCCCGTTTTTGGATAAAATTTTCCTAATCTTTCAGAACCCACTTTGAAAACTCCTTGGTGAACCTTTTTCTGATGTTATGCGTTCATTTATTGCTTCACGCAGTGGCTTCACAGATGTTTGTTGACCACCTACTATTGTGCAAGGCCCTGGGAATTGCAGTATCCTGGGAGGGGTTCCATCAGGTGAAAGGCGAGAGATGAGGAAGGGTGGGTAGATGAGGCTGGATCACCCCAGAATGTTGTAAGCTACACGAAGGCATTGGCCATGCCGAGGGTGGTAGGAGTCACGAAAGGACTTTAAGAAAAAGGTTCTTAGATTTGTGTTTTTAAAAGTTTCCTTGGTGTGTACAGGAAGGGAAATAATTGGAGGGTGTAGGTACTGAGGCAAAGGGCTGAGTTTGGAGGCTCTGTATTGGTTTCGAGTGAGAGGGTGGAAGCCTAACCCATTAACAGTGGATCGACCTGAGGGACATGGAAACATGGGGCATGGGGACCCGAATACATATTCTTTCACAGAAAAGAAATGGGTTGAATGTTGGGAGATGGGTGCAGAGGTGAGGAAAGGGAAGGACCAGAGTGACACGAGGGTGTCTTGCCGGGCGGCTGGGTGGATGTTGATGCTTTCTGTTGAGATAGGAACATAGACAACCAGGTGGGTTGAGGGTGGAGGAGGACCGTTGGTTCGGTTTTGGACACACTGCTTTTGAGGTGCTTGTGTGACGTCTGGGTGGGGATGTTGAGCGGCCCTGTGTCTGAAGGTCTGGGGAGATGCCCGAGTGTTACCATCACATGGCAGAGACCGTGGTGTCATGGAGATGATCCTGTCGTATCAGACTCCTCGTCAGAGTCCCCTGGAGCATCGATGATGAGGGATGGTTGGGAAGGAGGCACTCAGAAGAGGGCTGGGGCTGAGCATCTGGAGAGGTGAATGGAAAATTAGTAAGAAACTGGAGGAAAATGAATATTTCTAGAAGAAGAGGTGGTCAGTAATAGTCAGAGTTCACTAAGGGGTAAATAAAATGAGGCTGAAAGCTTACCCTTGGGTTCAGTAACAAGAAGGTGCTTGTGAACTTGGTGGTAGGCTCAGAAGCAAGAGTGGAGTGGATTTGAAAGGCCCACCTGAAGTGGGAGGTGAGAGTGCAGATGGCCTTTAAAGGAGGGAGGGTGGCAGCTGGAGGATGATATGGGATCAGGGGTCTTTTTCCCTTTGTTAAAGGTAGGCAGGTGTTGAGTATGTGTAGTTGCTGATGGGAACGAACCAGCAGTGAGGAGGGTTGATGATATAGGAGAGAGAGGCGCTGTCTGATGAAGCAAGGCCCCTGAGGGGGCAGAGGACTTGGTGTCCAGAGCCTGGTCAGAGGAAAGCCCAGGAAGTTGTGTTTGTATTGCTCTTGTTCCTTGCCGGCGCTGCATGCTGGAAAGCCAGCCTAGGTCGTGGCCTCTGACCAGCAAGTGGGCCTCCGAGGGCCATGCACGGACCAGGCATCCCCTAAGTCTCCACTTCCCATTTCTTCTGTACTGCTTCTCCCGCCACCTCGTTTCTCTCAACACTCCTGTTTATTTCTGAAACTAATTAGACAGCAAAACATTTCTTAAAAACTGCTGGTCCTGTGTAGTTTATATATTTGGGATTTCCTAAATAATTGCTAGTTTCAAATGCTTGAACTGCCAAATGAGAGGGGCTTTGGGGGTGCTAGGAGTGATCAGCTCCCCTCTGGGCCTGTGGGCTGTGTCTAGGGGCATAGAGAAGGATAAGTTTAAAATTCTAAACCCGCAAATGAGGTCCTGCCTACCAAAGTGGAGAAAGAAAAAAATAATCCACTAAATGCTGAAGCTGATTCAAGCAAGTTGGTATTTTTGTATAGAACTCAAGAAATTTTAAAAAAATCAATGAAAAGTATGTGAAGATGGGAATGATATCTTATTAAAAATATATGGTAGATATCAAGTGGGAGTTGTAGGACATAACCATATGTCCGGTCTGATCACAGCTGTCACATGAGTCTCCAGAAAGCTGAAGTTGTGTGGGAGGCCCGAGCCGGGCAGGAAGACCACCCTGCTCCTGTGGCCGGAGGACGGGAGAGCCGCCCCTCCTGAAGTTCTGGTTCCATGAAGCAGATGCAGGAGCAGGTGTGGCAGCCTCTTCCCGCTGCCCCTGGCTCCCTCCCCATGTGGCTTCGCTGTCCAGGGCCTGCTCCCAAGGGCGGAAATGACCGCAGACCGAATCCCAACTCACCCGCTGGTTTATTTTCAGAACCAGAGCTAGTTTTGATAAAAGGCACCAGGTGTTCCTCTCTTTTGTTTTGTGAGAAAATACATGAAACTGAGATTTACTGAAAACACGGCAAGTGGTTTTATGACCAGCCCTTGGGCCTTTGTTTCCTGTGGCCTGGATTAGCAAGCTTCGGTAACAGCATTGTCCTTGCACCTTCCCCTGTGCCCTGCAGAGCCCTGGCCTCGGGCAGTGGAGCCACGCTGGGCAGGACGCACATGGACCACTTACACGTGCACATGCCTGGCTTCCCGGAGGGGTGCATGAGGCAAACATTGCTGCTGTCAGGATGACTCTGAGATCATGGCTTTAAATTGCCTCCTTCTAAGTGTCTCTCCCCCACCAACTATGAATTTTGATTTTGACCCAAAGACTTTACTGTCCCTAATGATTTGTTCCATGGTTGGTTCATTTGGAACTTCCTACTGTTCGCTGCAACCTCCCATTCACTATGTAGAAAGGCTCCTGACAAAAAACCTCAAGTAGTGGATTAATGGAAAAGAGGAGGGACTTGCTTTAATCTTCCATTTTTTTCAGTTAAACTTTTTATTTTCAGATAATCATAGATTCACATGCAGTTGTAAGACATAATATAGGGAGATCTTGTTTGTACCTGTTTCCCCCCAATGGTAATATCTTAAAAACTCTAGTGCAGCATCACAACCAGGATATTGGCACGGATACAGTCAAGATACAGAACATTTCACTTTTAAAATGTACCTGGGATTTTATTTTTGTTCGGGTGTGGTGAGGCCTACAGATCAGGAGAAAACTGCCATTGAAAAGAGAGTTTGTTTTCACAGTCCAAGAGGAGGGGGCCTTCCACGCTATGCAGGGCCACATGGGGAGGCACCAGGGTTGGTCAGCAGGCAGAGGGAGCAAGGGGAAAGTGTGGGCAAGAGCCTTTATTGTGGTTTCTATGGGAAAGGCAAAGCAAGGAAGGGTAAGCAGATTTAGGATTGTCCTAATAATTTCAGCGTGCTCTGGGCTATAAGGGTGGCCTCTAGTTGTCAGATACCTGGCCTTGGGGTGATTTAGGGCAGGAGGATAGTGTTTCAGACTGAAGGAGCCTGAGAAAGGGGGCTGGTGGGCATATATGACCTCAGGATTGGTTGGTTTGCATATCAAAAGTGTACAAATTGTGTTCTGTCTCTAGGAATTAACTAACCTTCTCCTTAACCACTGACAACCACTGATTTGTTCTCCATTTCTATAATTTTGTCTTCAGGAGTGTTATATGAATGGAATCATATAGCATGTAATCTTTTGGAATTGGTTTTTTCATTTTCAAAAACTCAGCATAATTCTCCGGAGATTCATCTACAGAATCTATTGCATGTATCAATAGTTTGTTCCTTTTTATTGCTGAATAGTATTAATTGATACTACTGCACCGCAATTTGTTTAACCATTTACCCATTGAAGGACATCTTGGTTGTTTCCAGTTTGGAGCTATCATGATTAAAGCTACTATAAATACTCGTTTACAGGTTTTGTGTTAACATAAGTTTTCATTCCTCCAGGATAAATGCCTAGGAGTGCAATTGCCGGTCAAATGGTAGTTGCATATTTAGTTTTTTAAGAAAATGCCAAACTACTATCCTGTGTGGCTGGTAACACTTTACATTTCCACCAGTTACTCCACATCTTTTCCAGCATCTGTTATTGTCAACATTTTTTTGTTGTAGCCATGCGGATAGGGTTTTAGTAATAACTCGTTTGGCTTTAATTATATTCCTTTAGTGGCTAATGATGTTGAACATCTTTTCATGTGCTTATTTGCCATCTTTATTTCTTCGGTGAAATGTTGCTTCATGTCTTACTCATTTTCTAATTGGATTGTTGAGTTTTAAGAGTTCTTTGTATATTATAGATATGAGTCTTGTTAAGTGGTTTGGAAACATTTTCTTCTAGTCTGTACTTGTCTTTTTACCTTAGCAGGATCTTTACACAGCAGAAGTTTTAAATTTTGATGAAGTCCAATTTGTCAGTTTTTCTATTTATCAATCATGTTTTTGGTGTCAAGTCCAAGAACTCTTAGCCTAGCCCAAGAACTCTTAGCCTAGCCCTAGATCCTGGAGATTTTCTCTTATTTTTTTTCCTACAAGTTTTATAGTTTTACATTTCACATTTAACTCTGTGATACATCTTGACTTAATTTTTGTACAAGGTATGGATTTAGGTCAGAGTTATTTTTTTCCCCCTATGCATGAACAGCTGCTCCAGTACCATTTGTTGAAAGTTGAATTGCTTTTGAACCTTTGTAAAAAATCAGTTGGGCATATATGTGTGACTCTCTATTCGGTTTTATTCTGTGTGTCTAGCCCTCTGCCAGTACCACACAGTATTGATTGTCGTAGCTTTACAATAAGTTTTGAAATTGGATTAAATGATTCCTCCGACTTTATTCTTCATTTAAGAAATTGTTTTAGGGCTTCCCTGGTGGCGCAGTGGTTGAGAGTCTGCCTGCTAGTGCGGGGGACACGGGTTCGAGCCCTGGTCTGGGAAGATCCCACATGCCACAGAGCAACTGGGCCTGTGAGCCACAATTGCTGAGCCTGCGCGTCTGGAGCCTGTTCTCCGCAACAAGAGAGGCTGCGATAGGGTAAGGCCCGCGCACCGCGATGAAGAGTGGCCCCCGCTTGCCGCAGCTGGAGAAAGCCCTCGCACAGAAACGAAGACCCAACACAGACAAAAATAAATAAATTAAATTAAATTTAATTTAAAAAAAGAAAAAAAAAATTGTTTTAGCTATTCAAGTTCCTTTGTCTTTCCATGTAAATTTTAGAATAATCTTCTTGGAATTTAGACGGGAATTAATGTTTAAAAGGGACTGTGGAACTTCCCTGGTGGCACAGTGGTTAAGAATCCACCTGCCAGTGCAGGGGACGTGGGTTTGAGCCCTGGTCCAGGAAGATCCCACATGCTGTGGAGCAACTAAGCCCGTGTGCTACAACTACTGAGCCTGCACTCTAGAGCCCAAGAGCCACAACCACTGAGCTTGCATGCCACAACTACTGGAGCCCACGCACCTAGAGCCCGTGCTCCGCAGCAAGAGAAGCCACCATGATGAGAAGCCCACACACCGCAACAAAGAGTAGCCGCTGCTTGCCACAACTAGAGAAAGCCCGCACGCAGCAACGAAGACCCAATGCAGCCATAAATAGATAAATAAATAAATGGACTGTGGACCAACATGGGGGTGGTTCCCTATACCAACAACAGGCAGTTCTCAGACACCAGCTGTAGGTGTCCTACAGTTCAACAGTTCTGACACTGTCTACCTGGAGATAGCGTCAGAGTCCATAGGTTAAGGGCTCAGTCCCACAAGACTGCCCCCTCCCAACTTCAGACACTGATCACCAGCCCAGGTTGTCACCTGTGTGTCTGACCAACTGGCTGTAGTTCGGGGGTTCCAATGACCCCCTCCTTAGGTTCAGTTAATTTGCTAGAGTGGCTCACAGAACTCAGAGAACATTTTACTTACTAGGTCTTTGGTTTATTATGAGAGGATATAACTCAGGAACAGCCAGATAGAAGAGATTTATAGAGCAAGGTATATGGAAAGGGTGAGGAGCTTCCATGCTGCCTCTCCCAGCATGCCACTCTCCCCAGATCTCATGTGTTCATCAGCCTGGAAGCTCTCCAAACCTCATCCTTTGGGGGTCTTATGGATGCTTCATTACATGGGTATGATTGATTAAATTATTGGCCATTGGTAATTGAGTCAACCTCCAGCCCCTCTCCCCTCCCTGGAAATCAAGGGGTAGGACTAAAAGTTCCAACCCTTTATTCACGGTTGGTTCTCCTGGCAACCAGTCCCCATCCTTAGGTGCTTTCCAAAAGTCACCTCATTAACGTAAACCCAGTTGCGGTGGAAAGGGGCTTGTTATGAATAACAAGACACCCATTTCACTTTGATGGCTGTGAAGTGATTTCAGGAACTAAGGACAAGAGACCAAATATGACAAAAGATGCTCCCATTGCTCTTATCTTTCAGGAGATTCCAAGGGTTTGGGGAGCTGTGAGCCAGGAACTGTGGGTAAAGACCAAATATGTATTCCTTATTGTAAATCATATTATCACAATGTTAAAATTGTACATCAATTTGAGGAGAATTCCCATGTTTATTACATTGTCTTCCAATTCATGAGCATAGTATGTCTCTCCATTTAGTACTTCTTTGATTACTTTCAGCAGCATTTTGTAGGTTTCAGCAGACAAGCTTTATACGTGTTTTGGTTGCTTTAAGCCTGAATGCTTTATTTTTTATTTTGAGCAATTGTAAATGGAATTGTATTTTTAATTTTGATGTCCATGTGTCTATTGCTATTATATATAGAAATAAGACTGATTTTTGTGTGTTTATCTTTGTGATCTCACTTCTGTATGTTTATCTTTGCTGAATTTTGAGAAGTTTTTGAACTCACTTATTGGTGTATATTCCTTGGGATTTTCTATGTAGACTGTCATGTCATACTTTCTTCCTTTCAGGCCTGTATGCCTTTTATTTCCCTTTCTTGCCTTATTGGAATGGCTAGAACTTCTAGCACTGTGTTGCATAAGAGTGGTGAGAGTAGACATCCTTGCCTTATTCCTGATCATAGAGGGAAAGCATTCAGCCTTTCACCATTCAGTATAACATTAGCTGTAGGTTTCTTTATAGATGCTCTTTATCAAGTTGAGAAAGTTCCTTTCTGTTTCTGTTTTTCTAAGAATTTTTATTATGAATGGGTATTGAATTTTATCAAATGCCTTTTCTGCATTGATTGATACATCATGTGATTTTTTTTCTTTAGCCTGTTAACATGGTGAATTACATTGACTTTTGAATAATGAACCAGCCTTGCATCCCTTGAATAAGTCCTACTTGGTCTTGGTGTATAATTATTTTTTATATATTGCTGAATTTTCTTTGCTAATATATTTTTAAGAATTTTTGAGTCTGTATTCATGAGGGATATTGATCTGTAGTTTTCCTTTTTTTGTACCATTTTAATCTGGTTTGGTAATATTAGATTCATAAAATGAATTGAAAAGTGTTCCCTCTTCCATTTTCTGGAAGAGACTGTGTAGAGTTGGTGTTAATAAAACATCAGCTAGGATTTAAACGTTAGGTAGAATTCTCTAGTGAGATCGTCTGGACCTGGAGATTAATTTTTTGAAAGTTTTTAAATGATGAATTCAATTTTCTTAGTAGTTATAAGACTATTCAAATAATCTGTTTCATGTTGGGTAAGTTGTGATAGTTTGTGGTTTTCAAGGAATTGATCCATTTCAACTTAGTTGTCAAATTTATGTATGTAGAATTGTTCGTAGCATTCCTTTATTATATCCTTGTGATGTCTGTAAAGTCTATAATAATACTCTGTTTCTGATATTGATAATTTGTGTCTTGTCTCTTTTTTCTTTATCAGTCTTCCTAAAAGTTTGTCAATTTTATTAACATTTTAAGAAACTTTGTTTCATTGATTTTTCTGTATTATTGTGTTTTCAATTTCATTGATTTCTACTTTTATCTTTATTATTTCTTTCTTTCTGCCTGCTTTGAGTTTATTTTTCTCTTTTTCTAGATTCTTGAGGTAAGAGCTTAGATTATTGATTTGAGAGTCTTCCTCATTTCTAATATATGCATTTTAGTGCTATAAATTTCCCTCTCAGCACTGCTTTAGCTATGTCCCACAAATTTTCATAAGTTTTATTTTTCTTTTTGTTTTCGTTCTGTCCAGTGTATTTTTAAATTTCTCTTTAGATTTCTTTGACCCACAGATTATTTAGAATTGTGTTGTTTAGTTTCCAGACATTTAGAGATTTCACTGTAATCTTTCTGTTATTGATTTCTAGTTTGATTCCATTGTGATTGGAGTACACACTCTATATGATTTCAGTTCTTTTAAATTTGTTGAGGTTTGTTTCATAGCCCATGAAATGGTCTATTTTGGCATGTATTCATGGTTACTTGAAAAGACTGTGTATTCTGCTATTACTGAGTGGAATTTTCTTTAAATATCAATTAGACCCTTTTGGTTGATAGTGTTGTTGTGTTCCTCTGTATCCTTGCAGATTTTCTGTTCACTTATTCTATTAATTTTTGAGAAAGGGAAGTCCCAACTGTGATTTTGGAATTGTCCTTTTTCCTTTCAGTTCTAATAGTTTTTGCTTCACATATATTTTTCAACACTGTTGTTTGGTGCATACACATGTAGGGTTGCTATGTCTTTTTGGTATATTGACCATTTTATCATTATATAATGTCCCTTTCTGTCTGGTAATTTTCTTAGCTCTGAAGTCTATTTTGTCTCATATCAATATAGCTACTCCTGCTTCCTTTTAATTAATGTTTTCATGAAATATCTTTTAACTTACTTTTACTTTCAACCTGCCTATAGAATTATATTTGAAATAAGTTTCTTGTAGACAGCACATAGTTAGATCATGTTTTTAAATCTACTCTGCCAATCTCTGTCTTTTAGTTGGTATATTTAGACCATTTGTATTTAATGTAATTATTGATATGTTAGGGCTTAAAGCTGCCATTTTATTTTTTATTTTCTAGGGTTTTTTTCTCCTGCCTTCCTGTGAGTTAGCTGAACATTTGTTAGAATTCCATTTTTAGCTTATCTAAGTGTTTCTTTTTTTTCTTTTATTTATTTATTTATTTATTTTTTTGCTGCTTTGGGTCTTCGTTGCTGCGCGTGGGCTTTCTTTTTAGTTGCAGCAAGCAGGGGCTACTCTTCGCTGCAGCGCGCGGGCCTCTCATTGCGGTGGCTTCTCTTGTTGTGGAGCACAGTCTCCAGGCGCACGGGCTTCAGTAGCCGTGGCACACGGGCCCAGCAGTTGCGGCTCGCGGGCTCCAGAGCGCAGGCTCAGCAGCCGTGGCGCTCGGTCCCAGCTGCTCTGCAGCATGTGGGATCTTTCCAGACCCGGGCACGAACCCGTGTCCCCTGCATTGGCAGGCAGGCTCTCAACCACTGCGCCACCAGGGAAGCCCTATCTAAGTGTTTTTGAGTGTATTTCTCTGTATGGCTTTTTTAGAGGTTGCTCTAGGTATTACATTGTGTGTGTGTGCGTGTGTGTGTCTTATAACAATCTCCTGGTAACATCATTTTACTAGTTCAAGTGAAGTGTAGAACCCTTACTCTCTTTTGTATCCTTTTACCCTCCCTCATTTATAAATATAATTGTCTTAAATATTTCCTCTACATATATACAGAACCATATCAGAAAGTGTTGTAATTTTTGCTTCTACCATCAAACATAATTTAAAAAATTCAAGAGGAGAGGAAAGTCTATTTTATTTGCTTATATTTTTGCTTGCCGTTTATTTTCTTCCTTCCCAGTGTTTCAGAGTTCCTTCTTTTATCATTTTTTTTCTGTTTAGAGAACTTCCTTTAAGCCTTTATTTTAGAGTACGTCTGACACATTCTCTTAGTTTTTCTTTATCTGAGAATGTCTTTATTTCTTGGTCATTCCTGAAGGATAGTTCACTGGACATAGGATTCTGGGTTGACAGTTCTTTTAGCACTTGAAAAATGGTGTGGCATTTCCTTCTGGCCACTATGATTTCTAATGAGAAATCTGCAGCCATTCTAGTTGTTCTTCCCCTATAAGTAAAGTGTCATTTCTTTCTCAAATCTTTAAAATGTTTTCTTTGTCCTAGTTTTTCAGAAGTTTGACAATGATGTGTCTTGGTGTGGATTTATTTGGATTTATTCTGTTTGCAGTTTGCTTACCTTCTTGACTTTGTGGATTTATGCCTGTTGCTAAATTTAGGAAATTTTTAGCCATTATTTCAAATACTTTTTCAGCCTTACCTTCTTTCTCCTTTCCTGGAACTCTGATGACAGGAATGTTAGATCTTCTGTTACAGTCCCACAGATCCCTGAGGCTCTGTTTATTTTTTGTTCCGTCTATTTTCTCTCTGTTGTTCATACTGCGTAATTTCTATTCTGTCTCCCAGTTCACTGATTCTTTCTTCCCTGTCTTCCATTCTGCTGTTGAGCCCATCCATTTGGTTGATTTCAGTTGTTGTATTTTTCAGTTCTAAAATTTCAGTTTGGTTCTTCTTTTATTTTCTGTTTATTTGCGAGCCTTTCTATTTCTTTGCTGAGACTTTCTGTTTTTTTCATTTGCTTCAAGCATGTTTGTAATTGATCATGAAGCATTTTCATGATGGCTGCTTTAAAATTTTTTTCAGATAATTCTGACATCTCTGTCATCCTGACTTCGGCATATTGATTTTTTTAAAATTAATTTTATTTATTTATTTATTTATGGCTGTGTTGGGTCTTCGTTTCTGTGCGAGGGCTTTCTCTAGTTGTGGCAAGTGGGGGCCACTCTTCATCGCGGTGCGCGGGCCTCTCACTATCGCGGCCTCTCTTGTTGCAGAGCACAGGCTCCAGACGCGTAGGCTCAGCAATTGTGGCTCACGGGCCTAGTCGCTCCGCAGCATGTGGGATCTTCCCAGACCAGGGCTCGAACCCGTGTCCCCTGCATTGGCAGGCAGATTCTCAACCAGTGTGCCACCAGGGAAGCCCCCTGGTATATTGATTTTTAATTTTTATTCAGTTTGAGATCTCTTTGCTTCTTGGTGATTTTCTTTGATGAGTGAGTTTTGATTGAAAACTGGAAATTGGGGGTATTATGCTACATGAGTCTGGATTTTATTTAAACTTTCTATTTTAGCTAGCTTCTTTTGTTACTGCTCTGATTCCTGCCAGCTAGGAGTAGTAGTCCAGTTTCCCCACTTGGTGACACCTAAGGAGGTGGGGCTCCTTGTTACTGCTGGATGGAGGTGGGAGCTCTAACTCCCTACTAGGTCTCACTTAAACCTTCCTGGTAGGAGTGCCTCATTACAGCTCCCCTTGTGGCCTCCACTGGCATCACAGGGTTGGGGAGGTGGCCTTGGTAGATATTATGGTGAAAGTCCTGACTCCCACCAGGCCTCTTCAACATCACCCCACCACAGGGAGGGGTGCCTCATTACTCCCTGGTGGGGATGAAAGTCCTGGCTCCCTACTTGGCCTTCCCTGGCACTATCTTGAGGTGTTGATGTCTTCTTACAGCCCAGTGAGGGTGGAAGTCTGGCCTCCTTACCCTGGTTTTGCTGGCATGGGTCAGTGGGTGGGCACCGTATTTTATGTGGTGTTTGGCTGGAGTAGATTTGTTACTGCCTAGAAGTTTCTGTCTTGCTAAGATTTTCCTTTGGCTAGAGAAAGCAGGCTTTTGGGGGGGGCTTGTTTTGGTCTGTCTGTTGCTGTTTCTGGGTTGCTGGCTTCTCTAGCTCCAAGTCAGGGATATGTCAGGAGAAAGAAACCCAGGAACTCACTACTATGTTGTTCCTTGGGTCCCAAGGTCCCTAGCTGCTTACCTTCTTCTCTCACCTTTCAGAGTCCACTTATGTTTGTTTCATATAATGTCCAGTGTTTTCAGTTGTACTTAGGAGGAATAGGGAAACGTATATCTACTCCATATTCCTGGAAGCGGAAGTCCTGGCTCACTTTAATTTTATGTTAATTCAGGGTTAACTAGAGAATCTGTTTGTTTCTAAGCCTGTCAGAAATCTTTCCAAAACATTTATGTTCCAGCCTTATTACGTATGTAGGCAGGAAATACGGTACTGCGTGCTTGTAAAATACGAGCTAGTTATTCCTTAATGCCTGTGAGACTTGAAATGCTCAGGGCCACCTTTCTCAATTTTTGTGGTCCACGTTTACAGTATTAACAGGCTGTTTGTGTGAGGATGATGTGTATCAGGAAGAGGAGATGTGACTGAAGTTGAGAACTGTGGGTGGTGAGCTATATTATTGAAAAATCAAGATCGCTAAAAGGGAGAGTCCATGAGATGTCTCCAGAAAAGGGACGTGAGGCTAGGAGGAAGTACCTGCTTTGGTTCTTGAATAGGCAGACATCCAGGGGATCTAGCAACCAGTTCCATTAATTAACTAGCTATTTGTAAAGTATTGTTTTGTCTTAATAACAAGTAACTATTGTTAACAGTTTGGTCTATATCCTTCCAATCCTTTTTCTATGAATTTGCAAATGTCTAATATATAGAGAGAGGCTGTATAGTTGTGGTCAAAAGCATAGACCCTTTAACCCTCCAACCTGGGTTCAGATCTTGGCTCCGCCACTTATTGCTGTGTGACCTTTGTCAGGGTACTCTACCTCTTAGTGCCTCAGTTTCCTCATCTCTAAAGTGGGGATTAATAACAGAACTTTCCTCAGAGAATTGTGGTGAGGATTAAATGAGCTAATAGTGTTCATAAAGTGCCTAAAACAATGACTGGCATTAGCTTGAGCTATGTAGCTGTTAGTATGTTATTGTTGTTATTATTATTATTTGTACAAATGCTATACATAATATTCTTTGACTTTCCTCTTTTCCTTAACAATATATATAGGAAATCTGTCCATGTCGTGTCTGGACAAATATATCAACCTCATTCTTTCTAATGGCTGTTTTTCCACTGTATAGTAAGTAACTTGTTAACCACTGCTCTGCTAATGAAAACTTTTTATTTTTGCCTTTGCAAAGCAGTGCTGTGATAAGTATCCCTGTACATACATCTCTGGGTGTGTGCTGATGGATCAAAAGATATGTCCATTTAAAATTTTAGTAGTTACCACCAGTAGCTTTTCAAAAATGCTTTACCAGTTTATATATACTCCCAGTAAATGTATACAAAATTTTCTATTTACCCTCATCCTTACCATCATTCTTTATTATCAGTCTTCTTATTTTTATTTTTCCAAACTAGGAGCTTGTGGTGTAAATTTGCAGTTCTGTTACTAGTAATGAGGTTGAGCATCTTTTCATGTTTACTGGCCATTTGTGGTTTTTTTATTAATTTCCTGTCTTTACAGTTGACTCATTTGGTTGGCTTTTTCTTATTGATTTGTAGGATTCCTTCATCTATTCTGTTTATTAATTCTTTGCCTATTATATTTGTTATGTATATTTTTCTCAGACCATCATTGTCTTTTAACTTTGTTCATAGTATCAAACTTGGTTTGTTCATCTAATCAAAGTTTTTCATTTTATGTAGTCACATCTGTCAAATGTTTTCTTTTTGGACTTAGTGGTTTAAAAGATCTGTCTAGATGCTAAAATTAGTAGGTAGAAGTTTTAGGAGAAACAGTATATTTACATAGTCTGAAAGTATCTCACAAAAGACTAATTACAAAAGAATAAACGTGGGGAAACCAAGCAGATACCACCTTAAGCAAGTGATCCAAGTTAACATTACCAGTAAGGAGACAATATCATGTGCCTCTTGATATGATTATAAATGTTACATATATGTGTGAGAGAGAGAGAAGAAGCAAATATGGTAAAATGTTAACATTTTAGGGAATCTGGGCAATGGGTAAACAGGAATTCTTTATATTATTTTTGTAACAACTCTAAATCTTAAATTATTTCAAAATAAAAATTAAAAAAATTAGAGACAGAAAAAGCCTGCCTATCCCAGGATTATAGAAATATTAGCCTTTATTTTTAGCCAATACTTCATCTTGTTTTGTTGATTTGGCTTTTTAAATATCCAGATTTTTATTCTGGAGTGTAGTATAAGGTGGGGTCTACCTTATTTTTTCCAGATGTGTAGCTGTGTTCTGAGCACCACCCCCTACACGTGCTGCGGTTGTCGTAGGCTAGATCGCCGCATATGCTGCTCAGGGTTGTGCTTTAGCCTGGCTAAAAGCTCATTTCCTGACCCAGAGGTGGAACTCAGCAGCTTCCTTTCCCTTAGGGACAGGGCCCTTATGTAGACGACACAGTACATGAGGCAAACAAATACAAGCTGTATTATGGTCTCCTTCTGACCTCTGCCGACCCTCAGCCAGACCACCAGGGTTGAGGGGGAGATAGTTGATCTGGGGGATCCACAAGGAATGCCGGGTGGGCCTTGCCTGTAGGGCTGGGATGTGAGTCCCATGTGCCTTTTCAGTAGGTATAACAACAGCTACACTGCAGCAGGCCCAGGGCCAGGGGTGGCACCCCAGTTTGGTCAAATTATACCACTAACAAACAGCAAATCGTGCCCTTAACATTCAACCCTGGCTTTTGTGCTTAAATCTAAACTCCTGCATTATGACAGTGTTGCAACATCTTGCTTATAACTGGAGGCCCGCAGCCATCAACTCATTTAGGAAGCAGCTTGGTGATGAGTCTTGTTGCAGGATGACATTTGCTTGAGCCCCAAAGAGGGGAATTTTCCAGACTATTTCTAGGCTTTCTTCCATTTCATTCATTTATTTAACCTATTCTTCTACAATAACACACTGTTTTAGTTATTGAAATTTTATAGCATGTGGATTTTTTTGAAGTTAGCAATTCCTTGATTTTCTAAAAATTGAGGTGAAATTAACCATTTCAAAGTGAACAGCTCAGAGGCATTTAGTGCAATCACAGTGTTGTGCAACCATCACCTCTATCTAGTCCCAGAACATTTTGTCACCCCAAAAGAAAACCATGCACCCCTTAAGAAGTCACTGGCCTCCCCGCTCCCAGTCCCTGGCAACCGCCATCTGGGTTCTGTCACTATGGATTTACCTATCCTGGATATTCTGTATAAATGGAATCATATAATGTATGACCTTTTTTGTTTGGCTTCTTTCACCCAGCATAATGCTTGCAGGGTTTTCATAGCATGTGTGATATCTGATAGAGTGATTTCCTTCCTTTCTGTTTTCATTTTTCAAAAATTTTTGGTTATTACAACCTGCTATCTGAAAGAACTTGAGAATCAACTTGTCAAATTGCACAAAATATTATGTTTTGACTCAAAGTACAATGCACTGAGTTAGTAAGTTGATTTGAGGGGAATCCATATATTTACAATATTGAATTTTCCCATCTAGGAACATGGTTTGCATTTCTATTTATTTAGGTCTTGTTCTATGTCCTTCAGTAAAGTTTTATAGTGTTTCTTGTATGTCATATCATTTCTGTATGTGCTTTGTTTCCGATGTAAATGGGTTCTTTTTAAATACAGCTTTATTGAGATAAAATTGATCTACAATATACTGCATACATCTAAAGTGTTCAGTTTGATCAATTTTGACGTAGGTATGTATACATCTGTGAAACCATCATCACGGTCAAGGTGACAAGCGTGTCCACCACTGCCACAGACCATTCCTAAGACACCACTGGTCTGCTTTCTGTCACTGTAGACTAGGTTGCATTTTTTAGAATTTTAGATAAATTCTTTTTTTGGCCTGGCTTTTTTCTCTCAGAATTTTTTTTGTTTGAATTTTTTCTCTCAATAATTATTTTGAAATTCATCTTTATTGTTGAGTAGATCAGTAGTTTTTATTTGCTTGTTAATGAGCAGTAAGTACTTCATTGAATACTTACATGACAATTTGCTTGTTGATGATTATTTGGGTTGCTTCCAGTTTGGGCTATTAAAAATCAAGCTACTCTGAACTTTCAGATACAAGTCTTTGTGTGGATATATGCTGTCATTTCTCTTGGGTAAATACGTAGGACTGGATGCTGGATTGAATGGTAGAAGTATGTTTAAACTTTTTAAGAAACTGCCAAACTGTTTTCTAAGTTTTTATATCATTTTGCATTCCTACCAGCAGGACATTAGAGTTTAGTTGTTTCATATCCTTGTCAACACTTAATTTTTTCATTCTTTTTAATTTTAGCCATTTTAGTGTGTGCATAGTGGCATTTGATTATGGTTTTAGTTTGCATTTCTCTGATCACTGATGATTTTGAGTATCTTACCTTATGCTTTTTTGCCATTGGATATCTTCTTTGGTGAAGTATCTGTCCAGATTTTTTTGCCCATTTTTTAAATTGGGTTGTTTGTCTTACTATCCAGTTTGAAGAGTTCTTTGTATATTCGAAATATCAATACAAGTCCTTTGTTGGATATGTGTTTTACAAATATTTTCTCCCAGTCTCTAGATTGCCTTTTCATTTTCTTCACAGTATTTTTGAAAGGCAAAGGTTTTAAAGTTTGATGAATTCAGTTTATTAATTTTTTCTTTTGTAGTTAGTGTTTTGTATTACATTTAAGAAATCTTTGCCAAATGCAGGTCAAGACTTTTCTTTATAATCTCTTCTAGAAGTTTTATGGATTTAGCTCTTACATTTAGGTCAATGACTTATTTCAATTTAATTTTTTATGTGTTATGATACAGGGATCAAGTATCACTTTTACATATAGCTGTCAAATTGTTATAGCACCCTTTTTTTAAAAAAAAAAAGATTATCCTTTCTTCATTGAATTGTTTTGGCACCTTTGTCAAAAATCAGCTAATCTTATATGTATGAGTATATTGCTCACTGTATTCTATTCCATTGATCTATATATCTATGTGCCAAAACCACACCCTTTGGTTATTGCAGCTTTATAATAATTTTCAAAATCAAGTAGTCCTCTAACTTTATTCATTTTCAAAGTTATTTTGGTTATCCTAGGTCCTTTGACTTTTAATATAAATTTTAGAATCAGTATGTCAATTTCTACAGAAAAGGCCTGCTGGGATTTTGATTGGAGTTGTAGTAAATGTATGGATCAATGTGCAGAGAATTGACATCTTAACAGCATTGAGCCTTCAGATCCAATAACATGGTATATCTCTTCATTTATTTAAGTCCTCTTTAATTTCTCTCGTGAATCTTTTTTTAGTTTTCAGTGTAGAAGTCATGAAGATCTTTTGCTACATTTTTCCTTAAGCATTTCATATTTTTGATGCTATTGTAAATGGTATTTATTTCCATTTTAATTCATTCTATTTTACAGAGATAACAACACATTTTTGTTTATTGACTTGGTATTCTGCAACCTTGATTAGTTCTTATGCTTTTTTTTTAGTATTCCTTATAATTTTCTACATAGACCATCGTGTTGTCTGTGAATAAAAACAGTTTTGCTTCTTCATGTCTGGTCTGTATGCCTTTTATTTATTTTTCTTGCCTTATTCACTGACTAGATCACTGACTAGAACCTCCAATGCACTGTTGAGTTGAGGTGGTGAAGGCAGACATGCTTGCTTTGTTCCAGATCTTAAGAGAAAATCATTCAGTGTTTCACCACTTAATTATAGTGTTAGCTTAGATTTTTTTGGTAGATAGTCTTTAACAGGATTAGGAAGTACCCTTCTAGAGAGTTTTTATCATATATGGGTGTTGAATTTTGTCAAACGCTTTATCTGCCTCTATGTAGATGGTCATATGGTTTTTCCTTTTGTCTTTTATTATGATGAAATATACTGATTGACTTTCTTTAATTAATTTTTATTGGAGTATGGTTGCTTTACAATATTGTGTTAGCCTCCACTGCACAACAAAATGAATCGGCCATACACATACAGATATCCCGTCCCTTTACTGATTGACTTTTGGATGTTAAACCAAACTTGCATTTCTGGAATAAACCCCAAATGACATATTCTATTGTCCTTTCAATATATCATTAGATCAGTTTGCGAAAAATTTTTAAGACATTTTATATAGAGGTTCATGAGAAATATTGATCTGTGGTTTTCTTTTCTTATAATTTCTGTCTGGTTTTGGTATTAGGGTAATGCTGGAGTCATAGAATGAGTTGGAAAGTGTTCCTTCCTCATCTGTTTTCTGGAATAGTTAGTGTAGAATTGGTATCTTTTCTTCTTTAAATATTTATAGAATTTACCAGTGAAGCTATCTGGACATAGGAGTGTTTTTAACTTCAGTTCAAGTTTTTAAATAAATATAATGCTATTTAAGTTACCTACTCTTAAATGAGCTTTGGTAATCTGTGTCTGTCAAGGAATTTTTCCATTTAAGTTTTCCAATGCCTGGGCATAAAGTTGTTCATAATATCTCCTTATCTTTTTAAATCTCTCTAGGATCTGTAGAATATCCTCTTCTTCATTCCCAATAATGATAATTGGTATCAGCTCTCTTTTTTTCTTCCTCAGGCTGCCTGGGTTTTATTAATCTTCTCAAGAAACTAGTTTTTTTGGTTTTACTGATTTTTCTCTATTATTTTTGTTTTCTATTTTATTATCTTCTCTTTATTACTTCCTTCTACTTACTTTGGATTCAATATTTTTGTTTTTTGTTTTTTTTTAATAAATTTATTTATTTATTTTTGGCTGTGTTGGGTCTTTGTTGCTGTGCGCAGGCTTTCTTTAGTTGCGGTGAGCGGGGGCTACTCTTCTTCGTTGCGGTGCGTGGGCTTCTCATTGCGGTGGCTTCTCTCGTTGCGGAGCACGGGCTCTAGGCGTGCGGGCTTCAGTAGTTGTGGCACGCGGGCTCTACAGCACAGGCTCAGTAGTTGTGGTGCATGGGCTTAGTTGCTCCGCAGCACGTGGGATCTTCCCGGACCAGGGCTCAAACCCATGTCCCCTGCATTGGCAGGGGGATTTTTAACCACGGCGCCACCAGGGAAGTCCCAGAACAGTGGACATTTTTTTTGGCTGTGCCGTGCGGTTTGTGGGATCTTAGTTCCCTGACCAGGGATTGAACCCACGCCCCCTGCAGTGGAAGCGTGGAGTCTTAACCACTGGACCACCAGGGAAGCCCCTTGTTTTTTTTATAAATCTATTTATTTGTTTTTATTTTTGGCTCTGTTGGGTCTTCATTGCTGTGCGTGGGCTTTCTTTAGTCGTGGCGAGTGGGGGCTACTCTTCGTTGTGGTGTGTAGGCTTCTCATTGCGGTGGCTTTTCTTGTTGCGGGTCACGGGCGCCAGGCGCACGGGCTTCAGTAATTGTGGCACACAGGCTCAGTAGTTGTGGCGCGCGGGCTTAGTTGCCCTGTGGCATGTGGGATCTTCCAGACCAGGGCTCGAACCCATGTCCCTTGCATTGACAGGTGGATTCTTAACCACTGTGCCACCAGGGAAGCCCCACCCCCTTGTTTCTTAAAAGTAGAGGTTTGGGTCATTGATTGGAGAGCTTTCTTCATTTCCAACAAAAGCATGTAATGCTGTGAATTTCCCTCTAACTCTGCATTAGCTGCATCCCTCAGATTTTGATGTGTTGTGTTTAATTTTAATTCCATTCACAATACTGATTTCCCTTTTGATTTCTTTTTTGACCCATGGGTTGTTGAGGTGTGTGTTATCTTGCTTCCATATGTTTGCGGATTTTGTAGATATACCTTTGTTATTGACATCTTATTTAATTCTGTGTCATCAGAGAATAACTCAGTTTTATGGCCTAGTATGAGTCAGCAAACCTTTTCTTAAAGGTTCAGATAGTAAATATTTTAAGCTTTGTGGGCCACATAGGGTCTCGATTGCATATTGAATTTTTTTTAACCCTTAACAAATAGAAAAACCATTTGTAATTCACAGGCTGTACACAAACAGGCTACAGGATGGATTGGCCTACATTGACCCCAAGCCTAGACTATGATCCATAAATGTTTCTTTTCTCCTGAAAGGAATGTATATTTTGCTGTTCCTGCAGTTGGAAAATTTCTGGTCATTATTAAAATAGTTCTCCTTCATCTTTCTTTTCTCTGGGACTCTAATTACATGTATATAGACCACTTGATGTTGTCCCACAGCTCAAGTAGCTTAGATGAACACATGGAAGGAAATAACATAGATATAATCATGACGTAAGACAAAAGAAATTAGAAGTAAGAGAAAAGAGGGGAAAGTTGTTAATTGAGAATTGATTCTTTGTAAAAAGCATAATAGATAAACTTTTGGCAAATATAATAGTAAAAGGAAAGAAAATAAATATAAGCAGAATTTAGATTGCAAAGAGGAAAGTAAGAGTATAAGGACATTTGAAAATTATAAAAGAATATGATGTCTCGCTCTTATGTGCAGCCTATGCAACTAAAATTGAAAATCTTGATGAGTTAGATCATTTCTACTGCTATTTAAGAAGAAATTTCGTAACAAACCCATATCAAAGGAAGAAATTGGAAAAGTCATTAGAGAATTATTACCAAAAAAAGCACTCAACTCTTTGAGTTGGCCCAACTCTTTTTAAGGTAGCAGTCGATAAAATTGTCAAGAACAGGTAATTCCCACATTCTGCAAACTATCTTAAAACTTTGAAAAGAGTTGGGAAGCGTCTCAGTTTGTATAGAGGAAAACTAATCTTTTAAAAATGTATCTTATGTCCAACAACCTCACTGAATTCTTCTATTGTTTCTACTTCCCCACCCTGTTTCTTGGCTGTTCCGTGACCCTTTGGATCATGTTTTAGCCTGACAAGCTTTTTATGAGCTTTATGCGATAGGAAATTATGTGATTGCAAATTGCATGATGTTTGTGGAGAGGGGCAGATGAGAGGGGAAGGGTTTAGGAAGGGGCTGACCTGTTGACTAAGCAAATGTCCAACAACTCTATTCTCCACTCTTTTTTTAAGGCCTGTTGAATAGTCTCCCAGTGCCTCTCCCTAACTCCATTCTAACCTGTCTTTCCTACATTCTCTCCAGTGGAAACTTTCTAAAAGATCAGATTACTCACCTGCTTAGAATTCTCTTCCAGCCCTGTTTTTAGATTCAAAGGCAAGTTCATTGTTTTACTTACTACTGAATGCTTAGCAGCTAGCACTCAGTACGTGTTTATCAAATGGGTGGACCTCACTGGAATCTAAGACTTTTTTGATTTGCCCCTTCCCTGCATTTCTAGCCCTCCTCCTGCCCGTGGGAACTCTGTATAGTTCTCCAGATGTGCTGTTGCCATTCTTGCCTCCGTGCCTTTGTGCACGCACTCCGTTCCTCTCCCTGTGGAATTATGTTCGAGCTGTGTTGTGATAGTGCCTTTACTTTCCTCCATTGCAGCTCTTACCACTCTAGTTACAGAGGCCAGTTAGCGTGCCCCTTTCCCTGCAGCCAAGGCCCTGGAGGCCGTGCAGTGGTGTCTTTCATAGGCTCTCCCTCCAGCACGGTGCTTGGCTGCGTCCATGCTCCACCAGGCATGCAACGAGCGTTTATTGAAGTAGCTGACTCCTTTCTGTTTTGCCTTTCTGTGTCTGGGATATTGGATGCCAACATCCAGCTAAGTTATGTTTGTGTTAAACATGAATTGAAATGCAATTACAGCTGGCAATGTGGTTTGAGGGCTGAGTAATAGAGTAAATAAGAAGGGTGACTTAGTCACAAGTGCCAGTTCATCATCTCCTTTGCTTTCCCACCTCCTGTCATTGAGTGTGACTCATGAGCGGCACCAGTTCAACTTGTCTTCTCTTAAATCCTATCACTTTCACTCTTCCTGTGCTCCTAGCCTTGTTGGGTCTCTTCCAGGGCCCCTTTGTTAAAACCGGTCAGAAGCCCACAGCCAGGCCTTTGCAGGCTGGTTGGTTCCCACAGCACATCCACGGTCTGCTCCGGTGGTCTGTGCGGAGCCTGGGCAGAGGGAGGGCAGCAACACGGGGCAGGGGGAGCCTGGGCCAGGCTGCAGCTGGCATCCTTCCTCAAGCCCCGGAAGCTATGCACGGTCGTTGGGGTTTCTGCTGATGCCAGGATCACTAGTTTTCACTATTTTCTTAGCCAGATCCTGCTAGTACCCTAGCTGAGGCAAAAACATCAAAGGTGTTGATGTTTTCATCAAAGGTGAAAACACCTTTCATCAAAGGTGTTGCCCCCTTATCTTAGACCCGTTTTGTTTTTCTTAGCCTCGTTGAACTGCATTCAGGAATTATATCTTATAATTCGGTCTTACCTTGAAGTTAATTGATTTGGTTTGATGGAAGAACTTCCCTCTTGTTCTGAAGAAGACACTTAGATGTCTTGGGGTCTCCAGAATCTTTCAGCCCTGTGCCCTTGCTTGTTAATGAGCATTTCTATAGTCTCCCTAAGTCAGCCGGCATGCTCCTTCATAGAAGCCCACTCTCCTAGGTGCGGAGCAGGGTTCCTTAAACTTTAGAGACGGAGCAGCTGAAGAGGGGAAGCATTCAGATGTTAGCAGTCATTTATCAAGCCCTCACCACGTGCAGGTCCTGCGCTGGGCACTGGGGATTGTCAGGTGCAGTCCCTGCCCACAGGCAACTCACAGACCCAGACAAGAGGGGTAAAATGAGCAAAGACATGGAGCCCCTCTTCCTTCCCAAGATTGATCCCCCCATGAGCGGGGAGTTCTCACTTCCACGTCTTCCTGCCTTGGTTCTTGCTTGTAAACCCCTCTCGTGAAAATCTCTCTCCTTCTCTCCCTCTTCTCTCCCCGTTCCCTCTCCTCACAAACATGCTGCTGTCCCCTCTCTTCCTGAAGTCAGACCCAGCTCACCCCGTGCTCCCTAAGTGTCTCGCTCAATAGCTTTTTCCTAATTTTTATTCTTCTTGATCTCGTCTCAGCTTTGGATGCTGTTGACCAGTTTCTTCCTTCCTTAGTGTATTCGTTTTCTGAATATAGAACTAACGCATGCTCATTGTAGACAATTTGGAAGATATAGAAAAGTACAAGGAAGGAAAAAAGTGGCTCATAATCCTGTCACTCAGAGGAAAAATGCTGTTAACATTTTGACATACATCCTTTAGTTTTTTCCCTCCGTGTGTGTGTTTTAGCAGTAGTGGGATTCTATCATATATGCTATGTAATAACATGCTTCTTATTGCATTGTATGTTATTATTATACTATCGCAGTGTTTTCCTGAGTCATCAAATACTCTTCTCTAGCCCTTCTTTCCTGAAGCACTCTTATCCCTTAAATGAGATTCCGCCTCTCTTCTCCCTTGTTCTTCCCCGATTTCCCCTTTGCGTGGTATCTCTGCCACACCACCACACCCCCAGGCTCTGACCCAGTCTCCTTCACTGTATGCTCTCCTCCAGCCTGGGGCCCAGCCACTCCCCACTCCTCACCCACCCATGCTAGCCTCGCTCCTCAGCCAGGCCCACGTTTCCACCTGCCTGGCAGACAAGCCCACAGGTCGTGGCTGGCTGACACTCAGCCTGAATATTCCCAAACTGAACTGTCTTGTGTGTCCTCCCCAACTCCCCACCCAAGTCCCCAACGCACAGCCGCCCCTGCTCTGAACTCCCTCCCACTTGGAGGCCAGACTCCTCCTGGGCCTCCTCCGCCCAGCCCCCCGCCCCTCCCACACCCAGTCTGGCAGTTTCTTGGATTCTCCCCCTGCTTCATCTTTTGCATCATCCTTTTCTGTCTCTATCACCCGAGGGCAGGACCTCACCATTCTTGTCCTGGATAGTCTCTTCCAGGAGGACTCTGGTCCCTCCCTTCTCAGCTCTGGATTTTCTCCTTTAAGCATCACTCTTAGAATTTCTCCTCCGGCTCTGAGCTCTCCAGACACTGTCCCTCTTGCTCAGGGGCGAGCCCTGAGTCCTGCACCTGCCCGGCTCCTCCACGCTGCCGTGTGTCTCCTCTCACAGTCCAGCCATCCCAGCCCCTCCCAAGTGGGCCTCTTAGGACCCAGGCCCTTGTCATTTCTGGTCCTGTCTTTTCTGGGGCCGTGCCTTCCCCTCTTCCTCTGCTTCATTCCTGCCTGTTGATGCTTTATGAGGCCCCCACCTGAAGCTGCCTTTGATTCTTCTCTCGCCCCACCCCCTCCCTGCAGCCTGAATATCCGTGCTGTGTCTGTCCCTGTGCTAGTTGCTTCCATAGATAGTATTTACTTCACAGAGTGACTGCATGAAGATACTTATTATAATCTTATTTTACAAATAAGAAAACAACCTCAGAGAGCTCAAGGGCTCAAGATCACACAACAGGTGTGGATGAGCCGAAATGAAACCTGGGTCTCCTGCCTCTAAGCGTTGTGCCCTCTTGCTGATTCATCGCATCCTCTGGCTTTCCTCTGAGGGAGGTTCCGCGTCTTACTCATACTTGTACAAGCTGAAGCGCATGGTGCAATACCTTGCATGTCGTAAGTGCTTAGTAAATGTTTGCTGAAAGAAAAGTAAAGACTTGTGGCCTGAAGAGATGAATTGCAGCCTAGTGATGACTGTACCCACAGGTAGAAGTCTCTATTTAAAGCCAGGTCAGCCAGCATACCCCACGGCGGCACGGGAGGGACACAGCGCTTCTGATACAATGTGAGCAGCAATATTTACCACTGAGGAAGTGTTTTCTGTATGCTAGGTGCTCGGCAAGGCTCATAATTGTCTCTTTTAATTATTACTACAACTGCGTGAGATAGAACCTATTGTCTCCATTTACAGAGGCAGAAGCTGAGGCTCAGAGAGGTTGAGGAACTCAGCCAAGGTCACACAGCTACTAAGTGGCAAAGCCAGGATTTGAATTCACATCTGTCCTGTACCAAAGCCCATGTTTTAAGCTGCTGTGTTCTGCCTCCTTGGCCCAGGAGAGTAGGTATTGGGCCGTATGAGGCCTAGGTTGTTAGCTCATAGCCAGAAAGGGACTTTGGAACACTGTGCCATGGTTAGCCGGGACAGAGAGGGTGGTCTTTAGGGGCTGAGCTAGGCTTCAGCAGCAGCTTCTCTTTTGTTCTCTTTTCCTTCCTCTGCTTGGCAGACGCATCCTCCGTAATGAAATTCTTACTCTCCGGATTCCGTGATAGAGAATCAGTGAACCCTGCCTTTTTTTTTTTTTTAATTAAAAATATCTTCATGACATTTTAAAAATTATAAAAGCTCATTTCAGAAAATCCAAATCACATAGAATTACAGAAATAAAGAGCAAAAATATTACCTTTTCTTCCCTGTAATCCTACGCGTATTATTAACAGTTTGGAAATATCCTGCTAGGCTTGTTTTTTCCTTTTGCAAGAAATTGTATTTATTTTTAATAAAATAAGGAATACAAAAACTTCTTATTTTAGAAATATCAAACAACACAACCAAAGCTCAAGCACCTTTCGACCACACCTCTGATTTCTATTAGCTGCTGTCATCTGTTGGCTTTTTCTTCCTTCTCCTCTGCATTTGCATGTGTAAATAACTTTCAGAACTATAGCTTCATAACTTGTCTTCTCAGTATGAATTAGGTCATGCAGTGAGCTCTCGCTACATCTTTGCTGAAGGATGCACGTGTCATTTAGCTCTTCCTAGATCAGCATCTGTAGGTCACACACGTTCCCGCTCCCCCGTGTGTGGTGTCCGTGTAGGCTGAGCGCTCTGTGCAGGCATCCTCCCGGTGCTCAAGTTTTAGTTTCATTCCGGTTTTTCACTAAACAAAGCCTTAGTACAGGCCTCCCTGTTTGGGTCGCCAGGCTTAGCAAATAAGAATACAGCGTACCCAGTTAAGTCTGAAAAATTTGAAATTTTTTTAAAATTTGAAAAAAATGATTCATTGCTTACCTGAAACTCACATTTAAGTGGGTGTCCTTCCTGTGTCTCCTCTGGTAACGCTCCTCCTTGTGCACATTTGCGAGTATTTGAATGCCCCACTCCTTTATTTTTAAGGTCTCTATCGTCTGATTTTTTTTTAATTAAAAAATTGTGATACAAAACATTTCATATATATACAAAAGTATAAACAATAACGTAACAAATATCCACATAACCGCCATGCATCTTTCCCAAGTCTTAACATTTCACCAGGTTTATGTGAGGTTTTTTTTAATAAAAGAAACAAAGCGTTACTGGTGCCTGTGCACCCTCCAGGCCCACGTGTCCTTCCACGTGCCAGAGTAACCACTGAGTTCGGTATTTATCATTCCTATATGTTCTTTTCTGCTTTTATATAGATGCTATCATATGGAATACATATGATACTGTACATATTTTCAACTTGCTTTTTTGCGTAGCATTGTTTTTGAGATTTATCCTTGGGGATATGTGTGGCTCCCGTTCATGTGTCTTCAAGGCTGTGTGGAATTCTGTTGCATGAATATACTGTGATGTATTTATTCACCCTTCTGTTGATGAAGATTTGGGTTGTCGCCAATAATTCACTACTATGAACGATATTGCAAATAATATCCTCATATCGTTATGCTAAGAATTTCTTTTCTAGGGAACAATTTAGGAGCAGAATTGCTGGGTCGTTTTCCCCTTACTGAACATAGTAAATGTGTTCTCCAAAGTGGCCGTGCCAGCTTGTGCCCCACTCATTTTGGTCAGATAGTTATGGTTTAGTCAATGATTTACCATGAATGGTATAAAATTGTCATTTTTAATTTGTATCTTCCTGGAGTGGGTGAACATTTTCTCATATGGCTTCTACATATTGTATATAATTTTTCTTTTCACTTATTTCTTTTTCTCCTTGATTTGCAGCGGTTCTTTATTTATTTTGGATATTAATCCATTGTTAGTTATGCATTTCTCACAGTGTGAGGCTTGTCTTTTCACTATTTGAGTGATCTTTGTAGTATCAAAGTTTTTAATTTTAGGATAGTAAGAATCATCAGTCTTCTCTTTTATGGATTTTCTTATACACATGTGTTTGTTTCTTTAATAATTTCTTCTATTAAAATCATAAGATAGTTTACATCTTCTTTGAAAAGTTTTAAAGTTTTGCTTTTCACATTTAATCTTTAATCCACCTAGAATTTGTTTTTATGTGAGGCAGAGCTCTAGTTTAATTTTTTGGTCCACAGTGATTACTAGGTATCTGCGTGCTATTGATTGAGTAGTTCATGCCTTGGGCACTGGTGTGTCATCAGCAGCTCTGTCACAGATTGAGTGCTCGTGGCTGAGAGGAGCCCACCCTCCACTTGGGTGCCAACCAGCCACGAGGGAACCTCTAGGCCACTGATGCTGCTCTCCATGGGGTCTGTGGAGGCCCAGGGCTGTGTCCTGGCGTGACTAGCTGCAGGTGGCAGAGGCAGGAGCATTTGCGGCCCAGGTGCTCTCTCCTGACCACCAGGAATGCAGAGGAGATTCCCCTTTGATGCAGCCAAGTGCCCTGCCCATGTTTCCTTCCCATTTCCTGTCTCATGGGCCTCACAGTCCCCAGGAACTGATTTCCCTGTGTCTTCCCTTCCCCATCGGCAGATGCAGAAGCAGGGCTCCTGATTTCCAGGGGTGTCTCCAGGGCCCTTTGCTTTCTTCCGCCCCACCCAGCACCAGGAACCGGTCCCCTCTGTGCCTGCGGCTACCACGGCAGCTGCAAGGAGGGTGGAATAAAGAGAGGGCCGTTCCATGCAGCCCCTGATGTGCCCCCTTCACTCCGTGTACATCTTTCACACTGTACATTCTTTTACTTGTTCATTCAGCCATCTGGCAAATATCTGATTGTGTCCTACCAGCAAGGCCTTGGGCTGTGTTCTCTGAAAAATTTAAGGAGCAGAAGTAATAATAAAGAGCTAACATTTTTGGAGTGTCTATCACGTGCCAGATCTTATGCTAAGAGTTTTTTTAAAAAAATACAGCTTTATTGAAATATAATTCACATACCACAAAGTTCGCCCTTTAAAAGTGTATAATTCTGTGGCTTTTCATATAGTCAGAGTTGTGTAATCTTCACCAGTGTCTAGTTTCAGAATATTTTCGTCACCCCAAAAAGAAACCTTATACTCATTAGCAGTCACTCCCCATCTCCCCCTGCCTCCAGCCCCTGGCAACCACCAATCTATTTTCTGTCTCTATGGATTTACCTTTTCTGGACATTTCATATAATTGTGCAGTTATCTGGCCCTTTGTGACTGTCTTGTTTCACTTAGCATAATGTTGTCAAGGTTTATCCACGTTGTAGCATGTGTCGGTACTTCATTCCCTTTTCATGGCCAAATAGTATTCCATTGCATGGATAGATCACATTTTGTTTCTCTGTTCATCAGTTGATGGACATTTGGGTTGTTTCCACCTTTTTTTTTTTTAATTTTATTGATTGATTGATTGATTGATTGATTGCTGTGTTGGGTCTTCGTTTCTGTGCGAGGGCTTTCTCTAGTCGCGGCAAGTGGGGGCCACTCTTCATCGCGGTGCGCGGGCCTCTCACTATCGCAGCCTCTCTTGTTGCAGAGCACAGGCTCCAGACGCGCAGGCTCAGGAATTGTGGCTCACGGGCCTAGTCGCTCCGCGGCATGTGGGATCTTCCCAGACCAGGGCTTGAACCCGTGTCCCCTGCATTGGCAGGCAGATTCTCAACCACTGCGCCACCAGGGAAGCCCCCTGTTTCCACCTTATGACTCCAAAAATCCAAGTTCTTTCCTCCGTCTCATCGTTTTCTCCATATTAGAGAAGGTTTGATGCACGCAGCTGTCAGAAGGGAAGATCCTGGAAGAAGAGAGTTCGCTCCTGGCTAGTGTGGGCAGGGAGGCCTGGCAGGGTGGGACTCTGTCAGCCACCCCCTGAGTGACGAGAGGGAGCCACGGGGGCAAAGCCGGGGAGGAGGAGGTCGCAGGAGGTCGCCGGGCAGATTAGGAAAGATGAGCTCGAAGAGGGAGAGCTCGGCCCGTGCTCTGGGACGTGAGTGGAGAGAGCAGCCCGGAGGCTGAGGGAGCGGCGGCAGGCTCAGGACAGAGCCGCGCATTCGTTTCTCTTGCTAAGAAATATCAGACATTTCAGCCGAAGACCCCTGGCAGACTTGAGTCTCCAATCAGGATTCAAAACAATAAAATGATGCAAATCAAATCAGAACCGAAAAGCAAGCATTCCTGGGCTCATCAGCAGATAAGTCAAAAGGCTCTTTTCACTTTATCGTCTTTAGAAAACATTTGGGCACACCTCCTGTTAGGGATCCAGAAGGATGTTGTGCCCACACTGGTCTGAATAAGGGTTTAAGGGGCTCCACAGTTGGCCACTGTCTGACCTGGGCCAAGTGTGTGTGTTTCAGCAGAGGATGATCTAACACATCAGGAGCCCTTTGAACGTTGCTCTTGTTTCTAGTGTCTGCCAGATATTTCCTTTGGAATGTCTGCAGAATTTCCTGGCCCCTTTTGATTGCTTTCTGTCTGGCAAGCACATCTTTGAATTGTGGGTGGGCTCTCTTAAAACACCAGGGTGTGAACAGATTGACAAAAACCGGTGGTTAGCTGTCTTTCAAGAGCTACTCTTTGGGCAAAAGTACTTGATCCTGACATTGAAGGACCTCTGACAGTTTTAAGGATTTACTGCACAGACCCTCTCCAGGGGGCTTAGTTGGAGAGCTGATTTACAAAGTGTTTCTCAAGTTTAAATCCAGCATATCTTTAGTTCTCATCCCATCAAATGAAGTCTTTTAAATTGTTGTTTTTCTTTTTCTTTTAATATTAATTTTTTTTTTAAATTTTTGTTTTTCTTATTATACAAGCTATATAGAGTGAAAAGGTACAAACTTCCAGTTACAAAATAAATAAGTCATGGGATGTAATGAACAACATGGTGACTGTAGTTAACGATACTATATCACATATTTGAAAGTTGCTCAGAGAGAGTAGGTCTCTAAAGGCCTCATAGCACACACACAAATTCTGTAAGTACATATGGTAACGGATGTTAACTAGACTTACTGTGGTGATCATTTCATAGTATATAGAATATTGAATCATTATGTTGTATAACTGAAACTAATGTAATATTGTATGTCAGTTATACCTCAATAAAAATAAATTTTAAAAAATAACATTAAAGAATACCCATAATCTCAACTGTGCAGAACCAAACAGTAGTTAATACTTTGCTTTGTATTTGTCTAGATCCTCTTCTGTATAGATAACTTTTAAAAAACAAAATATGAGATTGTACTTTTTAAAAAAAATTTTTATTCAAGTATAGTTGATTTACAGTGTTGTGTTAGTTTCAGGTGTACAGCAAAGTAAATTGGATGGATATGTATATATATATGTGTGTGTCCATTCATTTCCAGATCCTTTTCCCATATAGGTTATTACAGAATATTGAGTAGAGTTCCCTGTGCTACAGTAGGTCCTTGTTAGTTATGTATTGTATATACAGTAAGTTTGTATATGTTAATCCCAATCTCCTAATTTATCACTTCCTCCCACATTTCCCCTTTGGTAAATTTGGTTTTGAGATCTGTGAGTCTGTTTCTGTTTTGTAAATCAATTCATTTGTACCGTTTTTTTAATTTAGATTACGGGATTGTACTGTAGAAACCATTTTGTAACTTATTCTTTCCTCTGAACTTTCCATGTTAGTAGATACCTGTCCTCAAAGTTGTTTGAAAAGGCTGCTGAGTCTTCTGTTGTAAGGGCGACCTGTAATCATTAGAAATGTGTCACTCCCTCCCCACTTTTGCCGTTACACTGTCTAGACAGCACCCCTCCCCTCCTACCAGGCTCCAGTCCCGAGCCCCTCTCTCTGCCCCTATCACCCATCAGCCTTGCTCCCCCTGCCGTCCCCACAGCACCCCGCCAGCCCCCTGCACAGCTCTGTCTCCAGATCTCATGCCAGCATCTTCCTGTCACCTCCTCAGAGAGGCCCCCCCCGGTCCCCCACCTGAGTAGCCTCTCCCTCCCCTCCGTCACTGTCCCCATTACCCTCTTTTATATAAGATGCTTATTACCTCCTCAAATTATCTTATATATTTGTTTATTTGTTCACCTGTTTATTGTGCATCTTGCCCTGTCTAGAATGTGACCCCTGTGGGGTCAGGGACCGAGTCTGTCTTGTCCAACCCTCTGCCCTGTGCACCTCATCGGTGTCTGGCACCCAGAAGCTCGGTATGAAGGAGCAAATGATGATCCACTCTTGTGCACAGAACCGATTATCTCCTCAGACTCTCTGCCCAGAAGTGGAATTCCTTGGTCACAGAGCATATATATCTTTAAGGCTTTTGATATGCAGCACCAAATGAGTGTAATTTAAGGCTGTACCACTTAGTACTCATTTCTGGAGCAATTGGTGTGCCCATTTCCCCCTTATATGGATTCTCTCATACGCTTTTTGGTTAAAAGATCCCCCCCCACACTTAATAAATTATGGACATAATTCTATATATAGACATACTTCATCCTTTCTAAGAACTGAATATGTGTTCCATTACATAGACATACCATAATTTGTTTAGCCAAGATCCTTTTGTTCCTCAGTTTCCTCATCTATAAAATCAGGTAGTAACTGATTATTACTTACAGTAACTCATAGGGTTGTTGTGTTAAATGAGTGACTTACACTAACAATTTGAGAATAAAATACTTAGGGCAGGTCCTGGCACATAGAACACACACAGTAAATGTTAGGTGTTGTTATGATCCTCGCAGCGTGGAGAAGGCAGTGGAATAGACCGCAGAGTAGGGTCATCGATGATGATGGTGCAGCATCTCACATAAGTCCATGCATCTCTCCATCGGGGTCCTGAGCAAATGAACCCAAGTGTGTTCTCTTCCTAGGTCTGCCTGCTTGGGGACTCCTTGGTCCTTGTGTGCCAGCATCCTCTAGTACCTTTTCCTCCACCTCCCCCTGTGTGCGTGAGCTCAGGTATTCCCATGTCCTGCAAGTTAAAGAATGTAATTAGAACACTAGGCCTTGCCTGAATGTACAGGACCTTTTAAAACCATTAGGGCTATTAGCTTAAATTTAAGTCTCACAAAATAAGTCAGTCATTTCAGCGTTACAATTAGTTTGTTTTCTTCTCTTCTTCTGTCATCAGAGCGAAGCTCTCCAGACCCACGTGCTTCCAGAAGTGTTCTCAAGCCCTCTCTTCCCTGCGGCATTCAGCCTGAACCTGTGCCATGTGCCCCCAGCTGCCTTTCACTGTGGCAGTGCTGGTGCTTCTTTAAAGTGGCCCTGGGTGGTTCTTTGTGTTTGGGTCTAGGGAGGCCTGCACGTGGCTTCTCAACTGACCCAAAGGCAGGGCCCACGGGTGTCCTGGTTTTGACCTGGGAGGTTGACTGTCCTTCCCTGGGCCGTGTGGGGGGCTCTGCTTGCTGGGTGCTGAACGGGGAGAGGCAAGGTGCAGGGAGACCCACCTCTGCTCTGACCAGTGAATGACTTTGAGTTTACAGAGGTTCTCCAAGCCTCATCTTCTCATCTGTAAACTGGGTAGTAAATAGTACCCATTCCATTGGGTGGTTGAGAGGATTCACTGAGAAACTGCACATAACCTGCTTCGACCAGAGCCTGGCAAACAGTAAGTACTCGGCAGGAATTCCTGCCCCACCACCTGTCCTCACACCGGGAGGGTTTCCTACATTTAACCTCAGGATCCCTTCACACGGGCTTGCCCCATAAGCCAGCTGCAGGTAGCCAGCCCCGCTCCCCGCGGGCCGTCAGGGCTTCCTGAACACACGTTTCCTTCTGGGACTGCTGCACGTCGGTGCAGAGTTTGACCTCTGAGCTTGAGCCCGAGAAGGAAGGAAGTCGGCAGCCTGGGCTGCGTGAGGCAGAGGCTGAGCCCGCCCTGGACAGGCAGCTTGTTCACGTCCCGGCATTGGTTCTGCAGGACTGGGGGCTGCCGCTCGCAGACACTGGCCTCGGGGCTGCGGCTCCTCCTCATCCTCGTGTTAGCTCTGGTGGACTCCGGCAGTGGAGAAGGCGCATGCAGCTTTGACCATTGTCACGCATTGGGACACACTACAGCGATGCCTAGAACCGAGGTCATGTGCCTGTAGGAACATCCCTGATGGTCCTGATAGTAATGCTTCCTCTAAAAGGAATGATACCCCCATACTGTCTTCCATGGGACATTTTCCCAGCTCTCTGATTTTTTAAAATTAAAATTTGTTTTTCTTTTTAACGAAGTGATACCCATACAGGTTAAAAAATCAGAGTACTAAAAGGCTTATAAGAAAATATAGCTGCCCCCAGCCATGTCCCTGCCCGCTCTCCATTTTTCACTCCCCAGAGGCAGTTACTTTCAACTCTTTTAGATTTTTTCACTTCTGGTACATCTCCTTATTTCTAGATAATATGTTTATACTGCTTATTTCTTTTTTTTTTTTTTTTTAATTATTTATTTATTTATTTTATTTTTGGCTGTGTTGGGTCTTCGTTTCTGCGCGAGGGCTTTCTCCAGCTGCGGCAAGCGGGGGCCACTCTTCATTGCGGTGCGCGGGCCTCTCACTGTCGCGGCCTCTCTTGTTGCAGAGCACAGGCTCCAGACGCGCAGGCTCAGTAGTTGTGGCTCACGGGCCCAGTTGCTCCGCGGCATGTGGGATCTTCCCAGACCAGGGCTCGAACCCGTGTCCCCTGCATTGGCAGGCAGACTCTCAACCACTGCGCCACCAGGGAAGCCATACTGCTTATTTCTTGATCTCCCTATCCTCACGTTTAGTTTTCTCATAATCTCCCCCCATCAGGCAGTATCACAGTTTTTGGTAGATTAGTGAGCAGTGTTTACACATGTAAACATTGGGTACCACTGAATCAAGTAATGCACCAGGACTAGAGTCTCTTTCTTGTAACCCTTTCCTTTTCTTGGAATTAGTTCTTGACTTGTTTCTTTCATTTGCTGTATTGTCTAGGTGCGTACTGATTTTTATACAAGAATTTAACATTTTTCTTTAAAATTTTCAAGTTAGTTACTAAATTATGTTTTCAAACAGCTTTACGCCTCTGTTTTTAATTTTGTAAATGCTCCAGTACGTCTGTCACGTGCCCGTCTGTATCTCCTCCCAGTGTTGGAGTACAGTCCCGTACTCCCTCCTCCCTCAGAGACGGCCGCATCTCTCTTTGTTCCATGACCTTCTCTCCTTTCCCTCCTGTCCAGGCCCTGCCCGGCGGGTGTGCCACTGCCGTCCCCTGGCTGTTCTGTGTGGGATCTGTTCCTGGAGCTCAGGGTTTCCTCTTTATTGATTCAATCCCCAGCCGTGCTCATGCATCCTCCTGTAGGTTCAAGGGTGGGCAGGGGATGAATTTAGTAAATTGTTGCACGTCTGCAAAGGTCTTTATCCTACGTTCATGCTTACTTGACGTTGGTTTAGGTGGAGAATTCCAGAATTCCTCGGAATTTTGAAGAGGTTGTTATCTTAGATTCCAGCGTTGCTGGTGAGAAGTCTGAGGCATTCTGATTCCGTTCCTCTGCACGTGGCCTGTTATTTCGCTCTGGAAGTTTTAAAGGTGGTTTCTTCATCCCAAATTTGGTGGGATTCTCCATTACTTTGCTTTGGGGTGGGGCTTTTTTATTCACTGTGCTAGAACTCTCAGGACCTCTTTAAGGTGGAGGCTCACCTTTTGTTCCATTTTTTATTTCTCTTTCTGGAAATTTCATTAATTGGATGTTGTATTGATTCTTCAGTTTTCTTAGTTTTTTCCCCCTCTGGTTAACCTCTTCATCTTTGTATTTTACTTTCTGGAAGATTTCCTCAACTTTCTCTTCCAATATATTTTTTGAATTTTTTATTTTAGCTGTAAGTTTTTTATGTCTAAGCTCTTTACATTGTCTTAAATTGTTCCTTTTAAAATGTTTTTCACAATATTCTGTTCTTGTTTGGTGGTTGCAATGTAGTCACTCATCCCTCTGAAGATATTAATTATAGATTTGGTTGTTTGTTCCTTAGCCTTCACTGTTTCCTCATATTATCTGTGCTATTTTCAAGTTCCCCTTTTCCTAGTAATTTGGGCCCTGTCTTTCTTATTTGAGACTCCCCCCAATGCCTGGTGACCCTTTGTTGTCAGGTAAGAGTGAGGCCCTAGCTCCTGGGGTCGGAGCCCCGCAGTGGGGTAAGGCCTGATGACCTGCGGGCTGCACAGTGGGTGATGCAGCAGGGAGCTGGCTTCTGTAACAGGAGGCCACAGAGCCTGTGGGTGCTGGTCCTCTCTCTGGAACTCTTTAGTTTCTCCAGAGATGCATCCTTTAATTTCCAGCATTTAGAGGGTACACCTGGCTGCCGAGGTGCCAGAAGCAGGAAGGAGGGTGAGCCTGGAGGGGGCTACCATTCAGTCACCGTTCACTGTGCATAGTTACCCCTGCTTTCACTCTGGAGTCTTACTTCCTCCTTCACCTCCTTCCCCATCAGTCTGGTGTTCTGGAGCCCTGAGCCCTACTGGTCCCATTTCTGCAGAAAATACTTCTGAAACAGGGGTAGGGATCTGGGAGTCTAATGGCTTTGTTTATAGGCCTGTTCCCGTCTGCCTGTCTCAGCCCTAAACTCGCACCCACCCACCTCCAGGCCCTCCACCCTCATCCCGGGGATATCTGGTGGCTCGGGGCCCTGGGGCATCCGTCACCCCCTCCACTCTGCTACACCCCATGCACTTCCCACACCTCCACACATCCTATGGCATCTCTCTCGTCTTGTACTCCTCTCTTGCTCTTTTAGTGGCCCTAATACTTCGTCCACTTTGATTGTCATCTTAGAAGAATATTGGCAGAGAAGAGAGATAAACCCATGTGTCCATTCTGTCACTGCCCACCTACTCCTCCGCAGAGGCAGCTCCTGTACCGGAGAAGATGCGAGAAAGAGAGGGAGGGTATGAGAGTGTGAGTGGGAGACTGTATGTGACTGTGAGTGTGTGAGAGAAGAGTGTGTGTGTGTGAAGCCCTGTGACAGACACTCTGGGGGCGCTGCAGCCAGCAGCAGCATTGGACATGTTCTAGTCATTTGGGGAACGAGGCAGGGTACAAATAAGAACTGAAAGGATAAGTGGCCTTATTGTTGAAATGGGGATGTGGCCTCAGAGTGGTGATTTTGAAGCGGATACATACACTCAGCTCAAGGGATTAAGTCCTGGAAATTTCATTTTTTAGAATTCTTATTACCTCACTCCAGGAGTTGGCAGGGTCCTTGGTTTTTCACGCTTTGCTCCAGATTGACTGGCTGATTCTTTCATTCATTCCTTCAGCAAGTTTTGGTGGAGCCCATATGTATCAGGCAGTATGCTTAGTGCAGGGGATAAATGGCCACCAGGCGTCGTCCTCGTCCTGGTGAAGCTTTTAGTACAGTGGCGGGGCAGTAGGGGCAGGTAAACGTTAATCACACAGGTACCTGATTTGCGTCTGAAGACCAGGTCCAGTCCCAGAGATGGGGAAGGAGTCCCAGAGGACCGGAGGTTGGAGCTGAGCCCGATGTGACAATGCAGGGCTTTTCGAATCCTGACGTAGTGTGGTATCACTTTAAATATCTGTTTTGCTGTCAGACCAGATGTCCTCATGTTTAGCGTAGACCTTTGTGGGGGTTCCGAGTGAGCACTGAAGCACGTCTCATGCATTATCCCCTCTGTCCCCGCAGCGACCTCAGGGTAGGGGGCTTGCTTAAGCACTGGGGTGTCAGGTTGGGGTCTGCTCTGCCTAGAGCACTTCTTCCGCCTCCCCCTGCAGCCTCCCATCCTGGGACTCAGGACTGAGCTCACAAGGGCAGAGTTCAGATGTGAACTTCTGCAGGGGCGCCCCTGTAGCCACCTGCCACATTTACCTTGTAAAGCTCATCTCACTTGGGATGGGAAGAGTTTAGGTTAGTCAGCACCTTTACGTGCCTGGGTTGTAAAGAAGCTTCTGGGTACTTCTTATCGCTCCACGGAGGGCAGGGCTGCCAAGGCCCAGGCTGTTACACCAGGGCCACTTCCCTAGTCCGGCTGTGAGCCAGGCCCGGGCCTTCCCACTCCCTGCTTAGCAGTGGAGCCGGCCGCCAGTGTGGATCCGGCCTGCGGGCCCCAGGCTGCGGGCAGCTGCGCTCTGCCCAGATACACACACACACACACACACTCACGCTCACATTCGCACTCACACACTCCCCCACCCCCTCTCTTTCTCTCCCTCTTCCTCTCTCTCACCCTCACCTCCCTCCACACCTCCCCTTGGCTGGGGTTGGAGGGAGATACACATTTTCACTTCACTGCAAAGGAGTCGTGGCCTCAGGGCAGAGCTGGGCCTTTGGTTGTCTGTGTTGAACGTTTCTCAGGAGCGGGATTGGAGGACTGTAGCTGCCAGGGTGAGAAGGAGAGAAGGGGGCCTCTGAGGAAGGAGCAGGTCCACTGCCTGCTTTCTCCCTTTGCATTCCTGCACCGGCCTCTTTATCCTACCACGGTGTCTTCTCGTTCAGAAAAGGGAAAATTGTAGCAGTGGGGTGAGAGGAGGGAATCATCATTTTCAAACCCTGGAAACAATAGCCTTGATTATTTAGGGTGCATAACACCCCTCGGTGGAATTTCCAGTAGCCTGGAAAGCCCTTCTGAACCCCCTGCCTTTTCCGTGGGAGGTTGGACACAGCTCTCTTCCTTCTGAGTCCCAGCCTGTGGTCCCACAGCCTTTGAGTGTTCTGCAGTCTCTCTATTTTTAAAAATTTATCAAAAACAATGCATTTATTATAGAGAAACCACATAGGTTCCCTTATTTCTTTGTGCCTATAGCATCTTTTCACATTTTAATGGTTCTGAAATTAGGATGCATCTTAAGATAGGTTTGTGCATTTTGATATATTTCTTTTTTTCCTGAAGGAGTGTTCTTTAAATCCATGGGTGATTCCCAAATGACTACATCTTAGAACTGAGGAAATACAATAAAAGTATTAGAATTGAGGAAATACAATAAAAGTACGGTTTGGGAAACAAAAATCTTTCAAACATGGAACCCATGGGAGAAAACAAAGCAAAAGGGATCCTTGGGAGTGGGAAGTTGGGGCCACTGCTTCAAATTTCATGTTTTCTGAGAAACTTTATGTATGACCATTACAGGGGGAGATGCGGACAAGGCCTGATCCTGTTGCGTCGTGTTTCTTTCTGTGAGGGTGACATACTTGGAGCAGACGGTCCCTGAGATTGTCCCCATATCACTCCTCCTTCAGATTTCAGGTCAAACGTATCCGCGTATTTAGAATAAGGACCTTTCTTTTCCCTTTGTTGCACTTGCTAACTTACGATCGTTTGGTTTGAAAGAAGGCATTTTTCTTTTGCCAGTTGGCCTTTGGGCTTTCCAGAGGCCCCCTCAGAGAGCGTGGCCGTCGGGGCTCTGGGACTATCCCAGTGGAGCCACCCCCGCACCCCTGCCCTGCGCATGTGACAGTCCGAGGTCGTGGGCCTGCTGAGCAGTGTGGACACCAGATGCGGCTGCATCAGGGCCGTTTTGTGTAAAGAATGGAGGTGCTTTCAGCAGTTTGTGAGAACGGCCTGGAGCTTGTCAGATCAAGGACGGCTTCCCAAAGTCTAAGCCTCAGAAGGACGAGCAGGGAGATGCCCAGAGTGCCCTGGTGGGGGGAGGGGTGGCGGCTGCAGAGCTCATCCCCAAAGGGGCGCTGCTCCCAGTCTTCCTGGAGGTCCCCCGTTGGGGTCCAGCCAGGGTGTGGGAGCTTGATTAATACTCTGACCTGTTAGGCCGCTGAGGGAGGAAGCAGCCCAGGCCCTGATGGTCCGTTAACGAGTATCTTGGAGAGAATGGGGAGAGCGCATCCTGGCCGGCCTCCGTCTCCTCTCCCGTGTCCTTGTGAACTCTTCCCACTAATAGCCCCAGCCCCGCAGTCCCATGCACAGGTCCTGTAAGACTCAAATCAAGGCTGGCTTCATCCTTGAATGCTGCTTAGAGGAAAATTTCTGCAGCTGAATACGAGAAGATGGCTCTTTAGACTGTAAACAAGCAGCTGAGTCTTTTTTTATTTTCCTATCATGCTACAGTTTCCGACCTTGACTACCACTCGCAGAGCTTGTACCGAGAAGAAACAGTGAATTTCCCAACTCCTCGCCCCCCCCCAGTGCCAAGCAGAGTCCCGGCGACGGCAGCCCCTGGCCGGCCCGGGTCCCGGACAGAGCAGGAGGCCATGCCAGGCTCATGGCGGGTGGTGCCCCTCTCAGGTGGCATTTCACGCCCCATTGGACTTTTTTCTGCACCCTGTACTGTCCCCTGAGTAAGTGGTAATGAGCAACTTAATGTGCTGACTTCTCCAATCCCTTCTTGGTCCATGACAACAAAATTTGCTCTTTTCTCATTAGAACCACTTTTGTCAGGGTGTCTTTAATCAATGGCTTCCCCAGGGACAGTATTTTTAGAAGTTGTATTTTTCACACTCTCCCTTTTACCCCTCTTGGAAAATCTCTTCCCAGGGCCTCATGAAATGGACTAATGAGATGCCGCACGAGTCCAGGCCGGAGTTAATTGGTGCAGGTACGAAGAAGCTGCTCACACACGCCCTCGGCTGCATCCTGCCTCACCTGCTGTCCTTTTCTCCATCTCTTTGGTGTAGGTTGCACAGACAGCAGATGGTGTGGATGCTGACCTCTGGAAAGACGGCTTATTTAAATCCAAGGTTACCAGATACCTGTGCTTCACAAGATCATTTTCCAAAGAAAATGTAAGTCCTCGTGGTTTTCTGTTTGCTAAGTGAGCCCAAGTCATTTACATTCCTGTTTGAAATCTCGTTTTTTGGCTGTGGTTTATTTTCATCACTATGTTAATTTATCTGTGGTTTTAGTGAATGGGGTAGAATCAGCAGCCAGCGCTGTGTTTCATTTATTAACAGTATTATTAACCACATACCCAAGTGTACAGTGAATTCCATTAAAACGTGTTCTCTGAAGGAGACTAGGAGATTTCCCTCACAGCTCTTGTCTGCCTGCCTTTCCTCCAAGTAACAAATCACAGGGTAGTACGGAGGTAAGTGTCTTCCAGGGGAGCTGGATTTAAAGCTGACCAACAGATGGGAGCATAGCTAGAAGGATGCCACGTGGTCACCCCTCCCCCAGACATGGCCTTGTTGACTTTTCTCCCCGGGTCTCTCTGACATATGACATTTCATTGTTTCTGCAGGTAGGTATCCACCACACAGGCAGATTTCTTTTACTGTGTTGTTTTTAATACTTAAGCCCATAAATTAGGAAATTTTAAAGACATCTACTAAAGCTCTTCCAACAAAGTATTCTAATGGGTGGCTTAGAAAAAAGAGAAGTGGCTTTCGTGAGTGTCCACCCTGTGTGAGGCCTGTCCTGGGCACTGTGCAAATATGCCGCTTCTGTCCTCAGACAGGCTCTTGAAGTACTAGCTCCTTTCTGACATCAGGGAGTTTTCATGCTTGTCCAAGGCCACCTGTCTTCCCTAACTCCAAATAGGGAGCAGTCAGATGTTCATTTTTAAGGTGACATTTTATTTTGGGCCTGAATGCTAAAAAAACAAAAATTGGGTGGGAAATATTTTTATTTATTTTTATAAATTTTATTATAACAGTAATACATGTTCATGATTTATAAAGAAAAAATCAGGTTCAAACATCCCCATTTAGAAGCATGGAAGGGGGAAGGCAACGGTCTTTCTCTCCATCACAAACCCCACAGCCCCATGGTCCTATCACGGTCCTCGTGCGTCCCTGCAGCATTTGCTGGCTGTGGACAGTCACACAGTTCTCTGGCCCGCACTGTCTTCCACCAGCCATTCCTGTTGTTTGTTGGTAAGTCTTTGTTAGGAAAATGATTCCTAACGTACTCAGGGAGAACTCATTGCTTTAATTTTTTCCCACTAATGATGAGAGTAATAGATGCTTGCTGTAAAGAACAGAGTTTCTGGTGGAGTAGGGGAAAGTCCTGGCAGCTGAGCCTGCGGTGGGTCTGAGTAGGTCCCTCAGGTCACGGTGCGGCCGAGGAGACCCCAGGAACAGGTCTGAAGGCCGGGTTGCCCTTCCAGACGTGGGGCTCGTGATCTTAGGGGTAGTGCCCCCTTGGCCCCATCCTTCCCTCCTGCGTCCATATCCACTCTTGTCCCCTTTGTCCCTGGAGCTTACCTAAACCTTTTTTGAAACTAGTCGTATTCTTAGCTTTTGTCACCTCTTTTCTGCCCACTGGCTACCCTTTCTGCAGAAGGTCCGTGTGTTCACTGCCGCTCAGGGCTGTGAGGACCAATTTCTGAGGGTTGAGCATCTCGTTCACACCCTCACTCTGCCTGGTGGTTTCATGTGTTCACTCCTGGTCTCCACTCAGCCTCAGCCTCTCCTACTGAAGAGGAGACCGTGGCCGCAGAGGACAGCTACGATCTCATTGGTCATTTTTGATTGCGGTTTTTGTTGCATTTCCTTGAAGGCTGTGGGGTGTCGGTACTCTAGGCCAGAAAAGCCCCTGATCCCTTGGAGTGGGGACAATGACAAGTCTCAAAATGACGGAGAGAAGTCACTGGGGCTTGTTAATTTTAGGTGTCACGGGTAAGTGGATGATAGAAAATACACCAATTTAGTCAACATTTGTCCAACGCTCAGGAGATGTTCCTTGAGTGCCCACTATGCGTGTCTTGCTCCATGAGGGCTGGGCAGACGTGGGGAGGTGGGTGTGATGAGGGGATGTAAGATGAGGACAAGGGCAGTGGGAGAATCCTCTGCCCCTCTTTTGAGGCAGTAAGGAAATTAGGTGCATTTTATTTTCAGAAAAAGAATGAATGGGTCCTATAGTGAGATCCAGAGGAATACAGCTCAAGGGGTGGCAGAGGCCCACTTGCCAGTCCAGGATTAGAGCAGGAATAAGGCATATTTTAATGTTACAGCCGGTCTGTCCCGGCCCTGCTGTCAGAGTCAAGACTTTGCATGCCATAATTTTTTACAACTGCAAAGGAGGGATGTGGAATCTCAAGACTGGACAGATTCTTAATTAGGTGACTTGAGACTCCCTGTGTAGGAGTTTGGGGAGACTCCTTTGGAACCTAAATTCCTTTCCCCCAGTAATGCTATTAATACAGAAACCTGGCTTTGGAGTGACATTGCTTCCTGGGGAAGGATTGAGATTAATTGCACTTTTCATGCCCCGTACTTTCTGCATTACCTGTAATAATAATGTACATAGATTAGGTAGGGAGGATATTAAACAGAAGAATTTATGAACATTTGAATATTAAGTTGGTTATCTGTGGCTACCTTAAATGCAAGGTTGTCAAAAATAATTACAGTATACTAGCAAATACTGGCTACCAGAGACAATATAAATACCCTGAGTCAGTGCATATTGGGCTTTTGGCATGAATCATTTGCTCAACAAGGATTGGGAATACGTTCTTCATATTTATGAGGAGGAAATGAAAGAGAGCACGGGATGGGGGAGGGGAGAGGAACAAGCAAAATTAATGGTGTCGCAGACATACTGTATTAAACCCAGTGCAGTGGCAGCCCCTGCACGGAGGGACCACACCTGGGCTGCGGGAAGCTCTGACAGTGCAGGCTCCTGTTCCATGTGCACAGGAGGGGTTTCTTCATGCTTTTTTTAACGGCTGCACCACTGATGTTCTGGTTTTATGATCAGGGACATTTGTAGAGTGTGGAGGGTGAGGTCACTAAGTGGTTTGCAGTTGACTTCTGTGAAACCCAACTTGTCAAGTAGAAGACGTTTGAGAAGGATACTGATGAACACCCATCCGTCTATGGGGCAGGAAAACATACCCAGTTGTTAATTTCTCAATGCAGAAAACAGTGATGACATGGAAAAGCAACTGCCATGAAAAAGAATTATGATAGATTAGATCAGGTGATTCTGAAAGCAGCTGATGTTTGTGAGTTGGGTTAATGGTTCAAACCCTTCCTCCACAGTCAGAGATTTATTCCGCATCAGTGAGGGTTCCGCTTTCCACTTGCTGCGCTGGTCTGTGCATTGTTTTCCTGAGACCCAGCTACCTGAAATGTAGTAATATTAAATCCTCGGCAAATACCATATTTCTAGAGAAACGGTTTTGTGACCACAGTGCCGAAAAAACACTGGTCATAGTTTACACTTGACATTTTGACCTTCATGGCTAAATTTCAAGAATTTATTTCATTTGTGTACTTTTGGTTTATAATATGTTTATTAAATATACTTTTAATATATCTATTGATATTGTTTAGATTCATCATCCAAGCAAATCCAATTTGATTTCTGATTCTGAGTGGCCCGCCCAGTTAAAAATGTACCAAAAAACATTAATTTATTCAGCAGATAATTATTGCGTACCTACTGTGTGCCCAGATCTATGCTAGGCTTGGATATGTAGTAGTAGCAGAGATAGTTTTGGTCCTCATGGCTCTCAAACTCTAGTGGGGAAGCAGATATTGAATAAAAACCTCACAAATATGTCATTATAAATTGATATGAAGGAAAATTGAGAGGGCCGGGAGAGAACATAGCGTAGAGTTTAGATGATAGGAATTCCCTGACTGGCTTTCAGGGATGGTGTTGGCACTGCGCAGGACGGGGTGGGGGCACAGAGACGAGACGGAGGGGCACGCCCGTCTCTGAGCAGGACGGGAACGACACCTGAGGAGTTGCTGTGCAGGGCAAGGTGGTGGGGTCGTCCAGGAACGCAGAACAGGTAAACTGAGAGTGTGCTCATGGGGACTTGTGGGGATGAGGTGCTTCTGGAAGGTGAGCATTCCAAGTGCATTGCTCATATCCGAACAGGAGAGATTTGGGATCAGAAGGCATCATTCTCTTTTTAACTGAAGAATTTAATGAAATCTCCGAGGTGGGCCCGCATATCTAAGTTGTAGGGTAGATCTCTTTAGAGCTTGTTTCCAGCTTGAAATGTGGGCTGCGAGTGCCAGTGCGTTTGCAGAGAATTCTCTCTTGCAATTACAGGATGGCGTGCTGTCTTCGAAGATATTTTTGCACTGGTTACGGAAACTGCGCATTGTGGACCCCGTGCACTACCACTAAGTAGCAGCTATAAGAGGCCCTTGTGCATGTCATTTTAGAAGATGTGTAATATTAGGCAGCAGGGCTTTTCACTGTGTATTAGTTTATGATTCGTGGGGTTTTACAGAATGTGTCTAGCCACCGAAATGTGTGTCAATATGCAGACTGGCGATCACTTAGGAGTGTGATTGGTTCTCTGTTAGGCTGAGATGCAGCTCTCCTGTGCAGCGACCACCCCAGGAATGTGCTCTTTCTAAACCTGCTGCCCCAAGAGCTGATGCTCAGGGCTGAGTGGCCGCGTGGTCCCGCGACGTGTGTGCACAGCTGCCCTCTGCTGGGTTATGTCTCAAGCATCTCCTAGGTTGCTCATCTTGCTAACCAAGGCCACATCTGAGTGAGTGGCTTTGAGGTTCTGCAGATGAAACTCCTCCCCGGGGGCCACCAGAGTCCCTGTGTAACTGCTGGGGAACATTAAATGACACCTACTCTAATTAACCTGCTGTCGTAAAGCTGCACGAGTCTTGTGTTAAATATGCATTTTGAAGCCAAAATGGCAAACCCACCACAGGCGTGTTCAGATTAATCATCTGTATCTCTTTTCTTTCTTCCCAAGAGCCATTTAGGGAACGTGTTGGTGGACATGAAGCTCATCGACATCAAGGACACTCTGCCTGTCGGCTTCATCCCGATTCAGGAGACGGTGGACACACGTGAGTCACCCCTTACTACTTCTTGTCACGATGAGAATTTTCTTCCTCCAGGTATTATATTTGTAGACATTTTTATGTGCATTTTTCTTTGGAAACATTTTAGGAGGCCTTACTGCGTGCCCCAAGTAAACCCTGCTGCTTTTGACATATGCCTGACTTGGTTCTCCAGGGAGTTTTCAGTGTTCTGGGTAGCGGCATGTAAATGAGCAGAGCGGTGCTCCCTGCTGAATCGGATCACTCAGGAAGGGGACAGTGAAACCGGTTATAGTTTGTCCTTAGCCCATTCCCCGGTGCTGCTGAAGCCAAGCTTGGCATGAGACCCAGAAGCACAAGGAAAAAACCAAAAGCACGCAGGGACCACAAGTGCAATAATATCCCCATTTTTGGCTCTTGGAGCGCACAAGAAAAGTCAGAACCAGAAAGACTGCAACTGAGAGTCCTCAGGATTCGAAATTGAGGGAAGACTCTGATCCCTGAGCAACACAGAGCGGAAGTGAGTGGCTGACACGTCGGAAGCTTCTTCAGGATCCTGGGGCACTTCGGGGTTCTTGTCGTGCACGCCAGTTATTAAATAGAGCTGCAAACCTCTGGGTAGTTGAGCCTCCTCATTTTGATGTGCTATAACTTGTTTTATTTTAAATTACTCATGACCAATGTTAGGATATCCACAACCGTGATGCAGTAAATAAAAAACAAATACAGAGAATCCTTTCTTTATGACACATGATCCATTTATGAAACTCTGCATTTCACTTTTTGTCACACATACTTTATTTTTCCATAGTTAGCCCCATTTTGGACCTACTTTTTTTTTTTTTTTTTTGCTGTTTTCTTACAAGCATTTCTTATGGATCAGACTTTTCATATTTACACAGACCCCACCTAGCTGTTATTTTAATGAAACAAGTGGATTCCATTGTGTAGCCTATTTTTCTTAATACACTCCTCACTTTTGGACATTGGGCTGCTTTTGTTTGTTACTGACATGTAGTAGCTAATAATTGTGATAGTTGATATTTAGTATGTCTTTACTGTATGCTAAATGCTCTACATACCTGATCTCATTTAATCTTCAGAAGACCCCTATTTGGAGATGGGTATTATTATACCCATTTCACATATGAGAAAAATGAGGCACAGTAACTACTTAGGTATTAAAGAGCTTATCCAAGGTTACACATCTAGAAGTGGGGGAATAACTAGATTACACACACAAGCGTGACTCCCCACACTTTTAACCATAGTGCCACTCTGTAAAAGCATGTGTTTAAGCACCTTTTACCGATAGATTTTATATATTTATGTATTGGCGTTTTGGGATAACAGCTTTCTTGAGGTATAATTCACATACCATACAGTTTACCCATTTAAAGTTACAATTCAACGGTTTTTAGTATATTCGCAGAGCTGTGCAACCCTTACCACAATCAATTTTTTATTGAAGTATAGTTGATTTAAACAAATGTATTCTTTTGCATGTGAGTATCCAGTTGTTCCAGCACCATTTGTTGAAAAGACTGTTCTTTCCCCCATTGAATTGTCTCAGCATCCTTGTTGAATACCAATTGACTGTAAACGTGAAGGTTTGTTTCTGGTCTCCGAGTTCTGTTCCGTTGATCTATATATGTCTTTCCTTATGCCGGAACCACACAGTCTTGGTTACTGGAGCTTTGTAGCAGGTTTTGAAACCAAGTGGTGTGAGTCCTCCAACTTTGTTCTTCTTTGTCAGGATGATTTTGGCTATTCTGGGTCCCTCAAATTTCCATATGACTTCTAACATTAGTCAGTTTCTGCAAAGAAGCCAGCTGGGATTTTGATAGGAATGGTGTTGAACCTGTAGATCAGTTTGAACATGTATAGATTTTGAATGATTTCCTTGTGATACGTTTACAAGTACTTGAGGCTGCTGGGTCATATGTCCTCTACGGCCTGCTCCCAACCTTCCTCTACAACAGAGGTCCCCAAGCTATTTGGCACCAGGGACCGGTTTCGCGGAGGACAGTTTTTGTCGGGGGGAGGGGAGGATGGTTCAGGCGGTAATTTCAGCGATGGGCAGCGACAGATGAAGCTTTGCTCGCCCACCGCTCACCTCCTGCTGTGCGGCCCGGTTCCTAACAGGCTGAGGACCGGTACCGGTCTGTGGCCCGGGAGTTCGGGACCCCTGCTCTGCAACGTACTTCTTACCTTCAGGCACCCCATGCTTTACCCAGACCGAGCCACTTACTGTGCCCTCTTCATGCTCCTTTCTTTTCTGACTCCATGTATTTACATTGTTGTTTTCCCTGCCTGAATGCCCCTTCCCTCAACTCTGAATATCCACACCCCATGTCTTTCAAGGGTGAGCTCAAGGCAGCGTGAAACAGCCTCTGATCCCTAGATGTGAGTCTGAAGCAAGCTCTCTCTCCTCTCCACAGTCAGCTACGATGGATGTGTGTCTACTGTGGGCACTGCAGGCTTTGGGATATAAAGATGAGCCTAGGAAAAGAACCCACAAGGAGCTCAGTCTAGCGGGTGGCTATAATCGGTCAGAGGTCAGGGTCCCCGTCTGCCTTCTTTACTGCTTTTCACCTGCCTGGCACAGCACACACGTGTTGAAGGGAGGGAGGAGAGTAAGCAAATGCCAGTAACAGTGGTGGGAAGCCAAAGGGAGTGGTCGATTCTGCTTCTGAGTTCCCATCTTTACCTCTGTTAGGACAGACTGCACCAGGCATAATGGGAAGAACTTGGGCTCTGGAGTCAAACTCTCCTAGCATTGAGTCTGGCTCTGCCACTTACAAATGAGGGGCCCTGGGCAAATGACCTCAGCCCCCTGGACCTCACTTTCCGCAGATGGGGGGGATATTTGCCTGTTTTCTTCATGTCCTTGCCACTTTCTTCGAGGGCAAGATCCGTGTTTAATTCATCTTTGAATCACCTAAGGTACCTGCCATACACAGTGCCTTGACCAGAGGATGGGCTCAATACAGATAAGCTTTATTATCCTCTGTTGCCAAATTAACTTCCAGAAATACCAGTTCATGTTGCCACTAATGATACCGGCTTGCACCTGCTTTCCACCGGCCTGCCAGCATAGGCTTTACATTTTTTATTTAGTTTTGCTGTCTAATTTTATTTAATTTTCACTTATTATTTATTAGCAAAACTGAATATTTTCACAAGTGTTTGCTTGCTGCTTTTGCTTATTCTTACATGAATGGTCTCTTTAAGAACTAAAATTGCCTTGTAGACTTTTTGTATTAATTTCCTACTTTTCCCCTGTGTTTTCCTTAGTTTTAAAATTTGCATTGTCGTTCGTTTTTGACAACTAAGTGGCTTAAAGTGTCTTTATGTTGATATACTATAGAGCCAAGGGAGTTCTCATTCTGCATTTCCCTCTCAATTTGTTGAACCAGTTGAGCGAGGAGGCCCAGGGCCGAGTCCTGGTCTAGCTGCCGTGGGGCCCCAGTGATCCTGGGAAGTCCCCCCACCATGACTGGGGGTGCATTGGTTGCTGCCCCATGGACATTCTGAGGTCGGGTCCTTGCACCTCCAACAAGTGTCTTATCACACAAGGAAGGGTGAGTTTAGGGTCACCTATTCATTTAGGGTCATGTGGTCATTCCTGGAGCCTTTACCCAGGGACAGGTGAGCTCAAGCTGACCAGATGAACCTGTGGTCAGCTCTGTGATGTTTGAGAGCATTTAGGATCCTGATTTTATAAAATCAGCCAGAAAGATGAGACTCCTGTAATTAATTTAAAATACGGTTTGTTGCAATCTGTATAGCACTTAAAAACTGGAAGACTGTTTGTTTTAGTAAAGTGCTGTGTCCTTTCTCTGTGTTCATTAGCATGACTGAACACATTTCTGTGGACTCTGTATGTTTGCTTAAAATCAGACCTATTTAAGCATGTGTAATTAGTGGCTCCATCTCTTACCCCGAGTTTGCTGTAGATGGAAGAATGGAGCAAAGAGCAGCTGGCAAAGCAAGTACACAAAATACCTGCATCTTAGATTACTTTGAGGAAAGGTCTCTCCTCCTTCACGCTTTCAAAGGCCTGATCTTATCAGCTCATAGTTTTTGAAGCTGCAGGGTTGCTGTGGACAGTTTACCCCCAGTTACCACCCCTGCCTTCTTGGATACAATATTTGGGGTCTGGATTCAGTATCCAGTATTATTACTCATAGCTGGTAGATCTGATCTAGCCCTCAGTTTCCTCACTAGGAAAAGAACCCACAAAGTTTCTGAGTTTCCATCTGGTTCCCCCAAAATATCAGCACCTGATTCTAATCTCCCCTTGGTAAAATCAAGACCAGCAGCAGGACTGCACTTCCCTCTTTATCCTGCTCCCTGATTTAAATGTGCTTATTTCCTGCCACAGAACTGAAAGGTCTTGAAAATCAATGCCAAACACTGACACGAATTGTGTGCCAGAGGCTTACTTACAATAATACGGTAAGAACATCCATGGCCGTTCTTTACTGAGCACTTACTGTGTGCCAGGCACGGGGCTAAGGGAAGCATATGTGTCATCGCATTTCATCCACCCGGTGTCCCTATGGCCTCAGGTTTCATTAACTCCCTTTTACCGATAAGTCACTTGCCTGAGATTATGGTGCTGGGTAATGGTGGAGTTGGAATTTCAACCCAGATCTATCCGACTCATGTACTGAATGGCTGTAGTTGATTGCAAGTCATGTTTAAAAACCACAAATGAACAAACAAAAAACACGTGGGTGGTTGTTCACCTTTGGCAGTTGCTGGGGTACCAACTCATAGCTCTAAGACTTGATAAATAAGAGAAAAGAATCACATATTTATCTCTCCTTTCCTATAACAAAGCATGTTTCAGGGAGACCAGGTAGTTGAAAAATAAGATGTTTTTTATATAGAAAAATTCCAGCTAATAAATGCAGAAGGAATGACAGTTAGAAAATCACTATGTTGACGACTTTAATGAGATTATGAATCTAGGCAACAGTCATCAGGGGATGAGAAAACCTCATGAACATGGTTGTTGGGGACTTTATAACTGAGGTACCAACAGCAGTGGAACCTACTGAGGGCGGCCCAGCTGAGCTCCAGGCCACATGTGTGACACCATCGGATGTACGTTGCATCACCTGTGAAGTGCTCCTGCCTAATCGGAATCGAATTGAGCCTTTCACTCTGCCGGTTTACAGGAAGTACAGGGGGTGACCTGAGTTTTCCATCCTATCAGTGCCCTGAAGATAAAGGGAAGGTGGAGAGGTTGCCACAGAACAAGAGACCTAACAACCAAATGCAGTGCACAGTGTTTGGGTCTTGGTGCAGACAAACCAACAGTTAAATGACACTTTTGAGATAATGGAGAAAACTTGAGTATAGACTCTTGGATGATATTAAGGAATCATTGTTCATTTTGTTAGGAATGATAATGGTCATGGTAAAAAAAAAAAAACAAAAACAGCCTGCCATGGATGCCTACTGAGATATTGGTGGGTGACGTGTCATGGTGTTGGGGAGTCATTCTAAATCTCCAGCAAAGCTGAAGGGGGCAGGGGAAGGAGATGAAACCAACTCTCCCATTGTTGACAGTGTTAAAACCGGATGATGGGAACATGTGGATTCATCTTACTGTTCTCTCTGTTTGGGGGAATGTTTGAAAATTTCTGTAATAAAAAGTGAAAAAGGACTTCCCTGGTGATCCAGCGGTTGAGACTCCGCGCTTCCAACTGCAGGGGGCGCGGGTTAGATCTCTAGTTCGGGGAACTAAGATCCCACATGCCGTGTGGCGTGGCCAAAAAGTAAAAATTTAAAATATAAATAAATAAAAAATTTTTTTAAAAAGTGAAAAAGAAAAAAGACCATGTAGTGAAATGTGTTGACACTCAGGGTGTCCGTGTGTTTGTATCTGATGGCTGGAGCAGCGAGCAGGTTGTAGTCGTGGGTTTATTCCAGGATGCTCCTTGCAGAGGTGTGTGTGCCCTGTGGGCCCCTTCTCGGCAGGGGGTGTCGGGGGTCAGGCCCCGAATTGCAGAGCAGGGTGACTGGGCCTGTCCACTGCAGCCCTGCGCCCAGCCCTTCTTTCAGGCGACTTGGATGTCTGGTCACTTCCACTGCCGGGAAGGGAACGTGACAGGAGACATGGTGTTGAAAACGGAGATGTGGGCACTTCTGGAAGACTCATCCCTTTTCTTGTCCTTTCCTTCAGAGGAAGTGGCTTTTAGGAAGAAGAGGCTGTGCATTAAATTCATCCCACGGGATTCAACCGAAGCTGCCATTTGTGACATTCGGATCATGGGCCGGACCAAGCAGGCCCCTCCTCAGTACACGTTCATTGGGTAAGTCTCAACAACCCCAGTCTCATCTCTCCTGTCTGCCGAGAGTGCTCAGGTCACCCCTGGGGACCGGGTCCTGAGACCTTCTGTGTGACCCGTGGGCTCAGCCGTCTGCCTCTCATCAGCCTCTGGCCTTAGCTCTCCTTGCTGCCCTTCCTACCTGGGAGGCCGCTGGTTCAGGACACCACGCTCCTGACCAGTATTCAGAAGTTCTAGAATTCATTCGCCTTGGTCTTGATTGATCTTACTGGGGTCACGTGCACCCTGAGCCCGTCACTGCTGCCTGGAAAATGTCGATCTCTGATTGACCAAACCTGAGCTGAAAGTGGGGTCAGCTCCTTTGGAACTCAGGCGCTGGGAATGAGGGGTGGCTGCTCCCCAAATACGGAGGGAAGGTAAAGAGTCAGAAGAGGGATGAAGGGATGCTGGATGTCCAAAAGAATAGATGTTCACCCATTGTACTCAGTCAACTGAAATTTGGGTCTCTCAAATTAATAGTGTGGTAGAGGGTTTTCGGCCTCTTGGCCATGTGCCTCTCCCTGGCCGGCTTTGCAATCTTCTTGCTTATCCCTGTGGGTCCCTACATCATGGATGCGTTCTCCTACTTGGCTTTCGAGGTCGGCCTCCTGGACCTTGCTCATTTGAGCCCAGACCCTCCTCTTTACTCGAAAAGCCACGGCCTTTCCTTGAAGGCTGCTCACGGACTAGGTGATAGAGAGAGAGAGAGATAGAGCTGCGGTGTTTGCTTGAAGCACATGGGGAGTGGGTGTCACAGAAATAGAGGTTATTTTCATCTTGGTGCACGATAGCTTGTTTGGACTCTTCAGCTATGGAATCTGATTCTCTGTCTCAAGATTTTGTGGTCCTTAAGAAGGACTCAGGCTTCCCTGGTGGCGCAGTGGTTAAGAATCCGCCTGCCAATGCAGGGGACAAGGGTTCAAGCCCTGGTCCAGGAAGATCCCACATGCCATGGAGCAGCTAAGCTCGTGTGCCACAACTACTGAACCTGTGCTTTAGAGGCTCCGAGCCACAACTGCTGAAGCCCGGGCACCTAGAACCCATGCTTTGCAGCAAGAGAAGCCACCTCAATGAGAAGCCCGTGCACAGCAACGAAGAGTAGCCCCCGCTCGCTGGAACTAGAGAAAGCCCGTGCGCAGCAACAAAGACCCAACGCAGCCATAAATTAACTAATTAATTATTTTAAAAAAGGACTGTATGATCATACCCTTTCTACACACTCAAAAATCCTGTTTTGCAACATGGTTTAAAGTCATTATGGAAACAGGATTATGGAAGTAGAAAATAGGTAAGAAAATAACCATACTTCGGGTATCTTAGAAACAGCCATTTACATACAAATAGTAGAAACCAACAATTTAATAATTACTACATGTATTATGTATATTCAGTTGCTATGTGTATTCAGTTCTTTAAAATTACACACTATGCTACTTTAAAAGATTCAATTTTTAACCAATTTAAACAATTCTAAAGAATAGATTCTTACCATATATGTCTTGGTAATCAAAACTAGAATCCTTTTTTATATCATTTTGAAAAGATTGCTAAGTAAAGTATATTTTTGTTTCATCTTGGGGCAAAAATTCTTTTCCAGAGGAAGACAATTCCAGTGTTATTTTTAAGGAAAGAGAATTCAGTGTTCAGAACTCTGTCACTTCTTCTTAAAAATGGGCACAATTCCACAGGTTACTTTGCAAAGGTCTGGGGTTGTCAGACTGGGAACAGGTCCTCCAAGGCCTGACTGTGGCCTGATACCGGGAGGTGGCAAAATCAGTGCAGCTGATTGGAATCAACCATCTGATAAGACACGGCTGTGGTTCAGAATAGTTCTGCAGTGTGCTGAGAGGCTACCAGAAGAATCCTCTGAACAAATCTGTTCTCATTTTTTTGGAGAGATGATCTTCCTCTACATCCCAATGTGTAGTTCTGTGGGGCAGCTGAGCAGTTGGACGTTGATGTGGCTAAAATAATCCTGTTACAGTACCTGCGAGTATGCCTGTCTCATAAACACTTGTGACCGTGGGGCATGGGGCTGGGCTGCGGGGGTGTGTGCAGATCAAGTAACAGGAACCCTGACGTGGCATCCATCGGGCCCTGTTGTCACCACCCTTAGTTGTGGTGGTTCATGGGGCACATGCCTCGGGCTCTGTGAAGATGTCTCCCAGACTGACCCTGAGAATGAGGCTGACTACAGGTGACACCAGGCAGTGAGGAGCTTTATCCTGGAGGTGGGGGGCAGGGGGAGGGGGGCGGCACGGCATGGAGCTGGGTGGGGCTAGTTCTCCCCATAGTTAAATACCAGGCACACGTGTCAGCCCAGTGCCCTATCTGTCTCGCCCTAACCACACAAAGAACTTGAAGCAGATGATCGCACAAACACCCACAATGAAATGGCAGAATACAAAGAATTTTGCAGACAGAGAACCAAGGAAAATGTTGATAGCATATAGTAGGAAGGCAGGAGGCCCAGGGGTGGGGGAAGAAGATGGCCACGTCAGACGGGCCTGCTGAGTTGGGACAGTTGCCATCACGTTAGGCTTTGAACTGTGATGCCCAGAGCACAAAGGGAGGTGATGTAACCCACCTTCATGGGCGAGAATCGGTTCCCTGGCATCTGAGGCTATGATTCTCTTAAATGAGTTGGTTTGCTTTGTAGCTCAGGTAATTTTATGTTAAACGGTGCCATGAAGATTTCTCTTTTCTCCTAAAGGGAGTTGAACAGCATGGGGATCTGGTATCGAATGGGCAGAGTACCAAGAAATCACGACTCATCTCAACCCACGACGCCTTCCCAGTCATCAGCTGCTTCCACCCCAGCCCCCAACCTTCCCAGGTGAGGCCCTGTCAGTGGCATCTTGTTCTGTTATGCATGTCACAGAGTCATGTGGTCTTGGGTCCCACTGCGTAACATCTTAGAACCCCTCCACTTGGTATCTGCGGAAACATTGCAGAAGCGATATACCTTTAGAGGAGATTTTACAAAGCCAGTTAGAAATCTTTGCATTATGTGAACGTAAAAGCCATTCTGTATTCTATTGTACCTATTCTGCAGGATTCTAAAATAGCAGAATATGCAACTTAAAATGGGCTTGTTATTCTAAAGAGCTCATAGTCGCACACAGACACATGACTTGTAGCCACGCTGCTGGGAGTGCTGGCCGTAAAAGGTGGAATTCCTTCTCTGCCTTGGCCAGCAACTCTTTCAACTCCAGGAGGGTTGGTAAGTAATATTGTTCATTTCCATATTGTTCCTGTTCCCAAAGAGCTGCAAACTAAGAGATAGGTACTTTGGGTAGGAGAGAATAGTGAGAAGTTTTTCAGGGGCTGTTAGTTTTAATAGTTGTTTCCACAAAGAAACTTGGGTGAGCAAACTGGTCTCTGCACCAGATTTTACCTGATTTCCGTTGGAGCAGAGGCAGTAGTGGTCTCAACACCTTCTGTCCGATCAAAAACCTCTGCGTCATTAGCAGTAAATTACTTGAGGACAGGGAACAAACAGCAATGATAGACTAAGCTTGAGAAAGGAATTACAAAAGTAAATAAAACCAGTAAGAAGTGGTGAGGTGGTGCCATTTGGAGATGGACGTAACATAAATGAGGACGGATCTCAGAGCTTCCATGTGGGCAGTTCGAGATGAGCAAAATCGGTCAGGAACAGGACAAAACCATTACTGGGTGCTTCCCCCTCCCCACGCCCCACGGTCCACACCCTGCCCCCGGGAGTCAGGGGAGGGGGTGGTATAGGTGGTCCCCTGCGCCCTGTTCCTCTGCTGGGCTTCCCGCTGTCTCGGACGAATGCGCGGTCGTGAGCCGGCAGCTCAGAGCCTGTCCTTCGGGGTGTTCTCCAGAAGACAGTCTGGCCTTTCTCACTCTCGACAGTTTCACAAACCAAGAGCGGTACTTAATCGTATCTACCCCTGCCATCGCCTGAAGCTTGAGGAATATTGACAGTTTTCAGTTTCACTTTGGTGTGAAGAGATAGGACTAGCTGATGAGCTTCCCAGAGTTGCGCGTCTTTGGTTTAGGAGTGCAAGGCTCGCACAGCTCAGTTCAGCACTTTGGAGTTCCTTTCTCACTGCCCAGGGCACCGTCAAGGCTGCGATCCCCGTCACGTGTGCTCAGGGTCAGCTCAGGCCCATCGCCTTGGAGAGGTTCCAGCTGCTCCCTGTTGACGTCATATGGTCTGGAAGGGCCTAGAAATAGGCACCACCTCAGGGCAGGTTTTGACTTTCTGTGAGATAAAGGAAGAGCTCTGATTTCTCCAGTTAAGGCAGGAAGAGCGATCTCCCCAGAAGCTAGCCGGTCAGCGTGGGCACACGGGCTCTAGGAACTGAAGCCAGGGGACCCGAGAACACAGGCCACAGAGAGCCACGCAGAACTGGAGAGAGTGCGTGGGAACAAGCCTTATGAGGCTTATGTATTTTATAACCTCTTGTTGTACAGTTTATGGTTTACACTGGCTGCAAGGAAATTGGATCAGTTTTGTTTTACTTGCCAAATAAAGGAAATGTCAAAATAGTCAATATAAAATGTATTCTAATTTGACTGAGTTAAGTCAGCCAGTATGCAGTAGGATAACTGAATGTTACATTAATGCTTCTCAGTGAAAACCACTTGTCTGTCCCAAGCTCTCCTCTCACTATGCAGTAATTTACAGGTGGCCTGTACACCTACATGAGCCCCCTAATTCATCAGGGTTTTTTTCATGTTCTTCAGTTTTTGTATTGTTCTCCTATTGTGCATCTTTGATAAGAAATGAAATGCTGACTTTTCAAATTTTCCACTGAAGATTTATGAAATGACGTGTATGCTATTCCCTGAGGCTTCGGATCCCTGTAATCTGTCCAGCAGAGGAACCTAACAGCTTTCTCTCTGGCGGTGAGCTGTGGATGAGGCTTTTGTTTCCGCTGGGGGTCTGCAGTGGGCCTGTAGGATGGAGGCCTCCAGATCTGGATCCCAGGACTAGTCTTCTCACTCTCGTCCCCATGCCTCAAACTTTGAACCAATAGCCTCTTTTCCCCTTCCTGTTTTGTGCTTCTGTGCCTTTGCTCATGTGGACACCTGTGCGTCAGGTGTGTCTCCCATCCCCTACCTCAGATGTCAGCGCAAATGCCGCCTCTCCCAGGAAGCCTTCCCTGAGTGCCCTGTGCCTGTGCCAGGCTCTCCCCTCAGAGCGCTTCTCAGCTGTTACACCTTCACTCGTGTTGTAAACTCCTTAAAGGCAGGGACTGTGTCTAGTGCCTTTTATTGCCCAGAGCTCAGCCCAGGTGCAGGCATATATTCAGTTTTGCAACAAATGCTTCTCCAACAGCCTCAGACCCTGGGCTGCAGCCTCTCCGCTCCCACCCGCAGACAGCTCCTGAGTCCCTGAAGACTCCTCAGGTTTTTCTGATTATGAGAGGAATACAAGCTTGTAGAAAACTGACAGAGTATAGAAAATAATGAAAAAAACGAATTCCATCTCCAGTGAGCAAAGGCTCATAACCTTTGGCTGTATTTCCTTCAAGTCATTTTTCTGTGTACTTTTTACATAGGTGAGATCATATCATAAAATAGCAAGTTTGTTTTTGCTGCTTCTTTCTCCTGTACTATTAAACCACAAGCATAAGAAATACCTCAGCTGTGGTCTTTGTGTGGACACAGGGATCAAGTTGCAAAGCCCAGGCTGGAGAGAGAGTGCGGTGACGCAGCGCCCTCTACTGACCAGATTTGGAGGAGCCTGGAGGACAGGCAGGCCGGTTCCCCCGCGGGCAGCGGGCCGTTTTCCCAGCCAATCCCCAGGGGGAAGGAAGGGAGTCAGGGAGGGCCAGTAGCCGACCTTCTTGCCTTCTTGAGCCGGAGCTTATGTCTCAAAAGCTAAAAACGTGTTCGCTGCCTACATTTCTTTTGTTGTCACTCGTATATCAAAGAATTTCCTGCCATTTTTTGGAGAGCTGTCATCCCCAGCTTATGTCAGACAAAAGGGGCAGCTGGTGGAGTTTCTGATGGTGGGCCATCATCTGAGGCCCTCGTGGTCCTGGCAGAGCCGTCTTCCCTTTCCAGAGGCCGGTACTGCCCCTCAGAACAAGCACCTCCTGCCTGTTTCCTCCCTGTTGTTGCAGAGAATGCTAGTCGCGGGGCCAGATGTGGCGTTGTCCTTTCAGGATGGGCAGTCGCCTTGGCTGTATCCGGTGAATGGGACACAGTGGTCCAAGTTCACAGCCAAAGGCAGGATAAGATGTGTTGGCAGAGCTCCTCTTCCTCACCCAGCAAGTCTTCATCACACACACACGTCTCTGCGCTCATTTCTTGACAGTTTTTCCCACGTGAAGAAGGGCATGCCACTTCTTCCGGGGGCCTGGAGCCTCCATTTTCTCCCTGGGCCCCAGCGCTGCCCCATCCTCTGCCGTCTGCTTCACACACATTGATCAGCAGGGTGGGCCTGGCCTTGGGCATCGGGCATGATCCCACGTCCCCACCTCTCTCCCGGGCTGGCCTCAGCTTTGCAAGTCGGCCTGGTGTGTGTGAGCAAACATTGGGGTCCCTGGATTTGGGCTTTTCCGATTGCTTTTGTGCTGCTGCCTTGGGGCACGTGCAGACAGAGGAAGCACCTTCCCCCTTCAGCCAGAGCAGCCCCCGCTCCTCCCCCACACACTGGCTCTCACATATGATTCTGTGAGGAAGAGAAGGTTCAGCTTCTGCTGGAACCGAGGTCCGGAAAAGCTCGGGGAGGCAGGTGGGCTCGCGGTTGATGGAGTACCAGTAGCCCCAGAGTGTGGCTGAGTGAACGGTTCTTTGCCTTCCCACGAGGGGCCCTGGGGGGCTGCTGGCCCCCGGCTTGCCGAACAGCAGAACCCGTGGCTTGATAAAGACATCAGAGGCATGCATATCAAATGTGCAGATGACACAGAGTCATTAGGGAGAGCTGATGTGCTGAGTGACAGAATCAATACTCCGCATCGCCTCTACAGCCAGAACACCCTGCCGCTACCGGGGGATGAAAGGTGATGGGTGAAAATGGACAGGGCCCCCCAGGGTTCAAAAAGTCAACTGCTCGGGCACCAAATTGCGGAGATGTGGCTTAGCAGCAGTCCGTGTGAAGTAGCCAGGCTGGGCACGAGCTTGGGTGCCTCGAGTGCAGCCTGGCGTGCACAGTGGGGCATGCCCCCTGACCCGGTGTCCTGTGCCTGTCAGGACATCAGGAGGGTCACGTCCACTGCCACGCACCACCTTGTCAAAGTTACCCGACTCGAGCATTGAGCTTGAGTGTGAGGAATCGCTGAGTTTTGATCGGAGTCAAGACGAGGCAGCTGGCTTCAAATGTCTAAATGGTCACCGTGTAGAAGGGAAAGTAGAAGTGCTTCCAGGTAGGGCTGGGGCATTGGGAGCCCCTGAAGGCAAAATTAGATCAGGTGGGATGAAGTTATAAGGAGGTAGGTTTGGGCTTAACACTTTAAAAAATTAATAAAGAGAACTTCCCAAGGGTAATAAAACCCCCGTGGCATTGAAGAAGCCGGCTTGCGAGGTCATGTGCACCCAATTGCTGGCAGTATTCAAACAGCGTTTGGGTTTTCAGACCTTCAGTGGTTCTTGAAATGCATCATATTCCCTAGCCCCACCCTCAGAAATACAGATTCAGCAGACCTGCACGTTAGGGCCGCAGACACCTTGCCCTGGGTGACTCGGGGAGCTCCAGCGGGCACCTGTCACCCAGGTCTGCTCACGCCGCTGTCGGCGCTTCCTCGTCCTCTGACCTGCAGCCGGGCCTCCTCCCGCGCACTGGAGCCAGTGTCAGGACGGAGCTCAGGGCCTGCAGGGTGGCCACTGTGGCGCCCTCCCGAGACGGAGGCACAGAGGCCCACGCGCTGCGGCCCGTGGCTCGTCCCAGCGTGGGCAGGCAGGCGCTCGCTCTCGGAGTCCAGCTGAAGCCAGTAGTCTGCACCCCGGAGTGCTGGGTTGTCCGGGCACTTCACGGCTCTGCGGACAAGGGCTGGGCGGGGCCCCATGGCTCCGGCAGCGCCACTCTGCCTTTCCCGCTGGCCTGGGGTCCTGAACTCTGCCCCCCAGACCTCAGGCCATGGGCTCCTCCAGTGACCCTTCACTGACACTGTCCCCCCAGGAGAAAATGTCATCTTCCCTCCCAGAGACACAGGGCGCAGCCTCCCGGGAGCCTCTCCCCGTGTCCGCTGGGGCTGAGCTTCCCTTATAAGGTGCGCGGCGCTGCTCTGAGTTGTTCAGGAATCTTCCGGTGATTTGTCAGCTTCCAGCAAGTTGTCAGTCACAGGTTCCGAAGTATGTTTCTTAGTGACAGACATAATTGTACTTAACTTTTTGCGTGGATGTTATCAATCTGTGACAGATACTCTGGGAAATGGGGCATTTTGATGGCAGAAGATCTGTCACGTGCATTTAGTCTTCCACTCAGGGACACCAGGATTCAGTCACAACTTTTGCACGTCGATGTCAGTTTCTGAGAACAGAGATCCTTGCTGACCTCAGAAATCGTTTCGTCACTCCCGTCCCGGGGCTGTCATCTGAAAGGTTAATAGCTCTTCCTAAAGGAGAGGAAACATCCCTCCGCGGTGATCTAGCATTCAGGCCACGCACGTCCGGGCTCATCCCTGTCACATCCGTTGTCAGGAGCCTGTGGGCTGCCGTGCTCCGTCCTGGCCCCCCGACCCCACCTTCCCGCGGGTGTGGGATCCACGGGGCCACTTGATCCACCCACGGAATAAGCCGGCAGCGGGGACGGAGCCTTTGCTCACCAGCTGCAGTCCTGTCGTCTGAGCTGACGGCCTGAAGTGCTCGGGCTGCCTTCTGTCAGTGTTCAGTCATAAGATGCTCTTTGAACCACAGACGACATCTGTCACCCGCCCTGTTGTGGCAGGACTTGAACGGGAGGCCTGGAGTTGCACAGATCAGGGAGGCTGTTCTCCCTTTCCTGCCGAGGTGTCTGCCCCTCCCCGAGGGGCAGCTGGCTTGGAGCGGGGGCATTTGCCTATGAGGAGGCCCAGCAGTTTTTCCTCTTCTATAGGTTTTAGTAGAAGGCTCAGCCCAGAGGACTGGAGGGAATTCATTTTAGAATTGAAAGCTGTTGTTTAATAAGGGTTCATCATTTATGAGAAGGGTTAGATGTGTCCCACGTCAAGGTAAGATTAGAAGGCAAGCCCAAGGGCTGATTCCAGTGATTCTTTTTTTTCCCCCCATAGTAAACAATTTATGACATGGATTTTGAGCTCCACAGTCACAAGAGACAGTTTGGGGGTACGTGAGCCCAGGGAGGGCCTGCAGGACCTTGCCCCTCTGCAGGCCGTGGCCAGGCACAACTGCGGGTCTGGCTTTACTTAGGAGAAGTAGACTTACTTTCTGTTCATGCGAACACCACACACATTTTTGTTTAACTCTGAAGATAGGACACACGTGTTCGTATCCTTCCTGCTATGATCCTCCTTTGAAGATGGAGACAGTAACACAGCTTTGCTGTTCCGGCACAGGGAGCGTGGGTGCGGGAATCATCCTCACTCCGCTCGTGGTACCCTCCACCCGCTCCAAGTGAAAGCACCAGCCGCCAGGGGTGTCCCAAAGAAGAACCTGCTGGAGGGGTGGGACCAGAACATGAAATCAAACTTAGATTAGAGGCTCCTGGGGCTCGGTATTATTTCATTTAAATAGCCCACACTTACATTCTTTGTCTGGAACTTTAAAGTCCTGGGTTGCCTGCCATCCTGTTGGGGTTCTCAAGCATGCACGTGCTCTTTTACCTGTCCGGAGCCTTCGCTGGCTTCCTATTGCCTGACACGCCTCCCACATCATCTCACTCGAATCAGGCCAGTCTCCTCTCGGCGCCTGGGCACCCTGTCCTCATCCCAGATCCATCTCTGCTCGGGCCATTGCTGTGAGCCCCTGCCCCCCTGAAAGACGCAGACTGGGCTCCGGAGTGCAGAGGACGCGTCCTGTCCACCCTCCAGCCCTTGCCTCGCCCTCACCTCTTCTGGAAAGCCTGGCCACATCGTTTTCCGCCTTCCTCTCCTCCAGTTGCCTGCACCGTACAGTCTGGCATTTCACGTTTCCCTGTCATTGCCGAGTTTATTTATGTTTGGTCTTATGAATAGATTTGCTGGCTTACTGACGACAGGGGTTCTCATGTTTCCTTTTTCTCCTTTAAAACCTCAGAAAAGGCTAGTCACAAAAATAATGATGATAATGTTGCATCACTGTGTATCAAAATTTACCGAGTACTTTGAGCTGCATCATCTCATTTGATACAGTAAGTATTCAGTGAAAAATGTGTGGCTCCAAAATGGTAGGGACCTTTGAACTCCAGGTGCCTGGCACGTGGCGGCACTCAGAAAATATGAATTGAATGTATAAAGTGAGCTGATTTAGACACATAGGACCAGGTATCGTATATTGCTACGTCTCTCCTTCCATCTATCCATCCATGCAACCAACCAACCAACCGAGACTTATTTACTGGGTGTCAGGCACTATTCAAGTACTTTACAAAGAAAAGCTCATTTAATCTTCATAACAGATCTGTGAGTCGGGTACTATTTTTTCCTCCTTTTCAAGGTGAGGAAACTGAAATCAAGGAAGTTTAAATTCCTTTCCCAAGGTCACACAGCTACTAAGTGTCAGAGCTGGGATTTGAACCCAAGCGGATGAGCTTCCCCTGGCTTGCAGACTGTCCCTGTGCCCTGATGCTCGTGGTCACAGGCTCACTGGTGTGAAGCATTTCGCTGGCCAGCGGAGCGGTGGTTGGGTGCAGCCCCAGGTGTCCCAGCCGTCTTCACGCGCAGCTTCTCCAGGCTCCCGACCGGCGCGCTGGAGAGAAGGACTTCCCAGAGCCTGCCGTGTGGGCGGGAGCTGGGGGGCCAGTCCACTTGAGTTGTGGTTGCTGCCTGAGGAGAACCTGTGGGGGCCATACACCAGAGGGTCCCCTCGACCGGCTTCCAAGCCCGCGATTACGCAGGGTTGCGAGCAGTTTGATTTATTCTGGTGATCATGAGAGTGGTGTGAGAGAAACCTACAGAGCAGGGTTATTTGAATATCTTTAAAATGCGTGGGCCACAAAGCCCACACTGCTTTTGTAACAGTATCAAACTTAGTTTTGGTGTCAGAGTTATTTTGAAGGTGAAATTTCATTAGAATGCAGTTTGGTATTGTTAGATATGAATGATGAGTTTAGGCTGAGCGATATTATTTTTGATACTAATTTTTGATATGGCTTCTTGGGAAGTCAGAGCTTCTATTTAATGAACAATTAGGTAGTAGTCAATACGGCTCCCACCTCTGAGCTGGCCTTCCCTGCTTTCAGTCTCGTGCATCAGATTTTTGACAAGGTATATGCTGCTTGTAAATGTGTTATCTTTGTAATTTTTGTGACTGTGAGTGTCTTATTTTTCTTGGTGGTTATGATGGTTATGTGGGCTTGTTGTTGTCCCAGAGAGCAGCTTTATAAATGTGAAATGATTCCCTCCTATGCCTGGTTCCCAAATGTGCGAGGGCTCTTTGCACAGTGGGTTTGAGCTCGGGGGGTGGGAGAAAGGCCTTTTTCAGGATTATGAAAATAGTTTTCCATGTGTCAGAACAGATTTATCAGTTCACTTCAGGGTCGGTTTTGTGAACCAGACCATTTAGAGGAGGATATTTTTACCTTTTATCAGAGTGGAAGCTGATAGTCTGTTTGCAGGTGGCTCTATGGAATATTTCACCTGGGTCTCTCAGTGTAAATCTAGCCTCCAAACAAAGTAAAAATGAGTGTTAAGTGAAATTTCCTGGTATTTTACCACCTCTGCATGCACACCGCTCCCCCTGCCCCTCGCCCATGCTGTTCTGTTTCAAGGCAGGGTTTCCGTTATTAATTTGGATATTTAATAGAATCGTTTGCTTGCAGTAACTTTTCAAAGGCCTTTTGGATTTATTTAGGTGGGACTTTTGCCTGTGGGTAGGGTAGCATTCAACTTGAACTTCCTTCTTGAGCAGCAGATGTTTTGTTTCCAGTTGAATAATAATATTAATAATTATCAGAATAAAGACAATCATCACCATCATCATTATTTCAGCTACAATTTTTTGAGCGTCTTGTGCCAGGCATTGTGTAAACACTTCATGTATATCGTTTTAATCTTTACAACCATGCAGTAAGGTGAATAATCGTGTCCTTATTTTAAGAAATGAGAAACCCGAAGCTTGGAGAGACGGTGACTTACCCAAGGGCCAGGATCGGAGCCCAGGCCCCACCGTCCTGTCCTCCCTGCCTTCAAGAAGCCTCAGGGCTTCCTGAATTTAGGACCCTCCACCTCAGTGTCCCCTGCAGCCAGTGGCAGGCCTCCCCCGGGACCAAACCCAGCCGTAAATGCTTCCAGACCAGGACCCACATTCCACCTCCTAATTAGTCATTGCTTCATTTTGCTGAACAAATTGTTTTCCACAGCTCTGGAGATTGATTGGGCAACAAGGGGAAGAATGTGCCTTGGGTCTTTGTTGGGGTTTGTTTTCTGCCCAGGCTGCTCCCTGCCTGCCCTGTGCTCTCACGCACGGGGCCTTTCATGAATCTGGGTTTGGCAGCCTCGCTACTCTTGAATTTTGGAGAAGCGGGTATTTTAGTAGGCTGGAAGAAGATGAAAAGCTAGCAGTGCCCATATGTTCCTTGTTTTTAAAAGCAGGGTCAGTGAGGTTTAGAGACTCTTTAAATATTTCAGTTTATAAGATGAGACTAGATCATCTGCAATGGAAGTGCGGTGCCCTCAGCCAGGCTTGGCTTTTTTCTTCATTTCTTTTATAATGGAGGTAGGTGTTTTGGCATTTCAGGGTTCAAGTGTAATAAAACTTATATGTAGTGAATAAATACCATGATTTGGAATGTTGCTGCAGCTATGAAAATTAGTTTCCCTTTTTTTTCCCCCTTTTTTGTTTTATGAGTAATCAGCGACTTGAAAAATAACAGAGTGGTCCAAGAATGGTAGTTCAAGAAACCGAAAACTCCCAAGCGTTAAAGGAGTATAGCCTCTGACATTTTTCTAAGAAAACTTTTTCTTCACTCAATTAAATCTTCCCTGGTTGAGATTAGACATCTATCCTGAAATACATATTTGAATACTGTAGTTTGAAATTCTACACAAGTGCCCATTTTTAGTTAAGACAGTGTCATCCTGTGCCCCCATTTTCTCTTGAATTTTGAAAGGTAAATGACATGGTGGTGGTTTTTCTTGATCCCAAGTTATTTATAGAAGCCCAGAACCTGAGTGACTGTCTAGCCCAACCCTAAGTATCCAGCGAGGGGCTCTTGGCAGTGACTTGTTGAGGCTGGCACGTGGGGAGAGCAGGGCTGGAACCAGTGTCTCACCTCCCCGTCACAGTGCACCTGGGAGGTGAGACACTGGCCACTGACACGAGGTGCAGGTGGGGATGGCTGTGCTCACGGCCCTGGCAGAGCCACCAGATGCCCAGAGAGGTGGGCCCTTGATCCGAGTTGTCTTCCAGGGCCCAGCCCTTCCCCGCGGTGGAGTAAGCAGGAACTCCGTTCTGCTGGCATTTCCTGGCATGCTCCCTTCACTCTTCATACCTCTCCGGTTCTAAATTTCACAAGTAATTTGTCACTTTAGAGGAGGGAGTCATTAATAACCATTATTCAGAACTGTCGAGTCTTCCTCTCTGTGTGTGAGTGAGTTAAGCATCCAAAAAATTGGCCTTGTTGGTGGCAAACAGGGCCTCCCTATTGACATATCAGACCTGCCCCGCCCGTGCTGGCCTTTCTCACGTTCTGGTTATTCCAAGTCTCTTTCATCACTGAAAGGGTGGTGACAGAGTGGTTAAAGCACGTCCTCCTGGAATTCATTAGTATTATTACCAAAGACCGTGTTGTAAATTGTTGATTTTTTTTTAACTGCTCGGAAAAAATTTCTCCTGAACTATTTCATTTTAACGTACTTTAAAAAAAAAAAGATTTTCCTCGTCAAACATTTGAAACAGAATAGTTCAGGAGCCCGGACTTCAGATCCCACCGGGGGTGGGCTAGGAGTGGTTGTCCCAAGTGAAGCTGTGAAACTGTGTCGCCATCAGGTTGTGGGGTGAGGGGTGGAGGAAGATACCCCCAACCTTCCAGCGGTGGTTACGGAAAAGAATTGGCATTCGATGTATGTTAATGCAGGTTGCGATTCTTTAACGTTAAAATTCCACTGAAGTACTAATAATTACTGTTAATATCTTTCAGTGGAAACTTACAGTAAAGGAGCAGTAGTAGAAACAGTATTTAAGGGAGAGCTGCCGGCGTGAGAAGAATGCAAATAAGTGTTATTAGCCTAATGATTTTGCCGTCGCCATGGTTGTGCGGCAGCAGTGTTGTGAATATGTCATCCGGCACCCGTGAATTTGGAAAGTGTGTCAAAACACAACTTCAATTAGTTTGCTCTAATTATGGCTCTGGAGAGTTTGTAACTACATCACTCCTCATTAAAAGAGATTTTCTTGTATGGATTAATGTAATATACAAAGGAAAGTTTCAAAGTTCCCGACGCCACTTGCTCCCGCAAGGAGCAGGCTCGGAGCAGGGCTGCTGGATCCTGGGTCTCCTGCAGCCCGCCCGCCGGGCAGGGGGCCGAGCGCGGGGCTGCGCGGCCGGCTCTTCCCTTCCGTCCCGTAATCCGCTTCCTGCCGAGAGTGGCCGCTGCATATGGAGCTCTGGCCACGTCCACAGGAGGGTAATTGAACCCGTCGTGAGCTTCTAAAAGAAAATTGCTAGTCAGAAACCATCAGGATGCCCCTCGTTCTCAGCACCTCGGTGGAGTCTGGAAGCAGAAAGATCTCTGAACCCACCATGGCCAAGCGCAGTGTGCACAGCCAGCCTTTGGCCCCATCCTGGGGGTCTTGGGGGAGATTGCATGGGAAAATGTGTTACTTTTGGTCACTCAGAATCACATGGCACCTGTGAAATGTCAATAAAAGTCTTTTCATACAGTGAGAAAGAGGACCTTAAGGAAGTGTAATCTCTTGTCCAAACTGACAGATAGTTATAAATGCTACTGTTGAGCCATTGCCATTTTGAAAGAAAAGAAAACCAAATTCACATCTTCTTGTCCTGTTACTGACCACGGCCACCCCGCCAGCCCGCCCCGGCCACCAGTGGTGGTGTGCAGTGACTGCCTCGGCAAGGCTTCCTCGTGCAGGGTCGGGGCGGCAGCACCAGGTGTCAAGTTTGCAGTCCAAGGCTGTTCACTTGAGCTTTGCTGCCCATGCCCTCACCCGGCTCCGGAGCAGCTGGACACAGCGTCATTGTGATGTCCCAGCTCGGGGGGCTCAGTGGTGCATTTTGAATCTAAGAGATGAATTTTAGAATGCTGCTTGAGGAGGCCTGGGTTTGGTTGCCCTCTCCTTCCAATTTATTTGCACGATGCAGAATATCCAAAATACAGCTTTAAATACATTTTTATTGACTGTTAAGTGTTTTCTTTGTCACTTTTGGAGAGTACAAGGTAGGGGTGTGTGTGTGTGTGTGTGATGAGTAACTTGGCCTTCTTGATAACACTCACAAGCAGTGATACCTTGAGTAAGTTATATCAGTCCTCTGAGCCTCAGTTTCCTTGTCTATCAAATGGAGATAAGAATACCTTCTTTGCAGGGTTGCTGTGAGAACCAAATGGGGAAACACGTGGAAGTGCCACGCCGGGCACACAGTGGGCACTCGCGCATGTGACTTTCTGTCTTGGTCCAGGGTTCGTTTCAGAGTTCACTCTGGGCACGAGCAGTTCGTTCCCTTGGACCATTCTATTGTCACCATCTGGCCCCTCTCAGCCTCGATCGCCAGCATCCCCCCTGGGTTCCCACGGCATCAGGCTGGGCACAGGCCTTCTCCCCCGCAGAGCTGCGCTCACAGGTGAGCAGCTGGGAAGGGGTTAAGATAGCAATTGTGTAAGTCTTCCAGGCTTTCTCCCAGTTCTGTGGTAATTTGATGAAGAACTTCACCCTAATTAAATATTCAAATTAGGAATAAGTGTCAATATGGCTTCCCATTGCCTGGAATGATGATTAATTGTATTCAAAACTCTAGTGGCCCACTGTAATCTAAACTGAACCGTTGTTCTTGATTATTTCTGCACCACACTTGCCATGTTTCTGTTTTAAGATTTAAACTAGTAATTGATTTGCCATATGCTGTCGAGTATGTTGTCGTAACATACATTAAAGTTACGCGTTTAGGAACTTGGGGAGTTTGGAATTGAGATTTCCTTAGTCTTCCAGTGGCAGCTTTTTTTCCCTTGTCCAATGCAGAGTGATTTGGTTGGAGTGTGCTTGTGTGTCTGTGTGTGTGTCTGTGTTGCCCATGAGGAAGACTCATTATATAGTCAAGTTGGTAGGTTGAAGTTATATTGATCATGGCAATTGGGTTTCCTGAATGGAAAATGAACAAGTCTGCATTTATACTTTTGTGCTTGTGTTGTCTTGGTAAAGCAACATGGCTTTGTGGAAAAAGCATAAACTCAAATCCTAGCTCAGCCAGTTCCTTTGGCTGTGTGACCTTGGACAAGTTCCTTAACCTCTCTGAACCTTCTTTCTTCCTACCTGTAGAACCCACTGGGTTGTGAAGATTAGAGATGAGTGAGAAGCATGAAGAATGTGCTCAGTAAGTGGTGACTGTCATAAACACAGGTGATAACAGGAACAAAGCATTCAGTGCCCCCGCCTCCAGAAAGCCACTCCCAATCATGAATCGGCAGTGACCTCCCAGGTCTCTGACTGCAGAAGCCTCTGTTGCCCCTCCCTTACTTTGTGACATTTCTTAGGTTGTTGTCTTGACTCTTGAATTGCTGTTTCATTGCCCCGGGCTTTCCTCCCCCACCACGTTCTTCCCTCTTGGCAGGTGGCACTGCAGCTCCCACGTCCCTGGGTACTTCATAGGCTCTAGTGGAGGCACTGGTGTGTGGTAGGCCCTCAACAGATGTTTGTTTTGTTTTATGCCATTGCTTTAAAATTGAAGCATATAACCTTACAGTCTTCTCTTTACAGCTTATGATACTTAGAGCTTTTTACTTTATGATAGAGGGGATTTATGTATGTGTTTCAATTTTTTCAATTTACTTATAGATACAACTACAGGGGAAAGATATGAGTCTTATTTGGGTTTGGGGATTTTTTAAAAAATTATTTTTAAAAGACTTTATTTTTTTAAAGAAGTTTTAGGTTTACAACAAAATAGAAAGGTACAGAGATTTCACATATACCCCCTTCCCTCACTCATGCCTTACTTCCTCCATGATCAATGTCACTCACTCACCAGAATGGTTCCTTCTTTTTTTTTTTTTTTTTTTTTTTAAGATGAACCTACATTGACACATTATAATCACCCAAATTCCACAGTTTACCTTAGGGTTCACTCTTGGTGTTGTACATTCTGTGGATTTGGACAAACGTATAATGACATATGTCCATCATTATAATATCATGAACAGTATTTTCACTGCCCTAAAAATTCTCTGTGCTCTCCCTGTTCGTCTCTCCCTGAGGCCCCTCTGGCAACTACTGATCTTTTTACTGTCTCCATAGTTTTGCCTTTTCCAGAATGTCATAAGAGTTGGAATCATACAGTATGTTGTATTTTCAAATTGGCTTCTTTCATTTAGTAATATGCACTTATCATTTTTAAAAAACGATCCCAGGGCCAAACACAGTGCTTGGCATACAGTAGGAGCTCATTTAAAAACTGGTGGACTGAATTGGTCACAACGTATTGATTCTAGTACCCTTGTGTGCCTCTGGATCCCACAGTCTGTCTCCCCTTGGATGGCATCAATTTATTGGGTATATTTGGAATTAAGTTTCAGGTCTGGGCATGGAAGGTTTAAGATAGTGAATTATCATTGCAGAGGAAATAGGTCCATTTTAGGTTTCATAAAACCACACTTGACTTTGCTGGTGTCATTTACAAAACAGAACAAAACAAAATGTCTCATCAGATCACGAGAAAGGGTAGTAAACTTTGCACTTTCTGAGGTTGGCTCCAAAATCAGTGAGAAAAAAAATCGCCACACCTAAAAATATTTTAGGGCCCAGGGTCATAACTGACTCTCTGTTTTAGTAGAACCAGGTTACAAGAAAACGCAGTGTTTTCTCACCTTTCCGGGTCTGCACAGATCTGAATGGTAACTCAAAATCGCGGTTTGGAAGCACAGGGGACCCGGCGCAGGAATCCTGTCTGTGAAGTCTTAGAGGAGGATGTGAGCGCCGGTCAGACCCTTCCAGCTGAAAGTGATCCATTTTAATTACCTTCCAGAGCGCTCCAATACCTGAGCATATGGTCTTTAAGAAATCAGCTTCCCCAAACTGTCAGCGAGTGTGGGCAGTGGTCAGGGACCTGGTTCTGACACTGTTGACCAGCCTTGGAGAGCGGACGCTCTAGAAGGTGCTTATTAAAATGCCAGCAGGTGCGGCGAAGGTCTCCCTTCCTGTGACTCCCTCACCCTGCTTGTGCCAGGTGTTTTATAAGAGCCTTTTTCTTCATTAAATGGCATTCATTAAGCATGTCCTTACACCTGGCACAGAAGCTGTGTGTCACAGATGACTTCTTCCCAATGGTGTTTTGCAGGAATGAAGTGGAATTTCATTTAGCCATTTGCCGTGTTCTTTCTCCCCCTGCCCACCTTCACTCAGTTATTGTGGCTTTTGCATATTCCTCCTCCATCCCTCCCCCCATTCCGTTACTTTCTTTTGCACATCACCTCTGGTCCTTGTCCACCAGCAGCCACATTAGCTGGAAAACAAGATGTTCCTTTAGCACCAAGTGCTGTGCAGGACGTGTTTATATATACCCTTGCTCTTCTAGAATTCTCATCCTAACGTTTGCCATCTTTTTTTCTGATAAAAAGAAAAATAATTTCTCGTTGAAAAAATTAACATATAAAAATATATAAAAAGCAGGGGGAAAAAAAATCCACACCCTGACCTCAGAGACTTGTATTGTCCACACCACAAACACCGTCCTGCACCCCAGTCCTGCCGGTAGCCCAGGGCCATCACTGCTCTAAGCTACCAGGTCCTTTTTGTCCTGGGATATACATGTATGCGTACCCGTAGGAATATATTGTTTGCGTGGTGGCTTACATATATGTCATTCTGCAGCTTGGTTTTTGTTTTATTCCCTTTTGTTTTGACCTTACAGCCACGTCCTTGAGATCTGACCATGTTGATACAAAAATGTCTGGCTCGTTCCTTTTCCTTGGTCTGTCCTGCTAGCATTGCATGAACACTTTCCCAACCCCTTGCTCTTACAAACGCCACCCCAAGGATCCGGTTTCTGCCTCTTCCTGCAGCCGAGATCACTGTCTTCAACACAGTCTGCGCCCGAGTTCCTCACTCAGCATCATGTCATAAGCACCCTCCCCCAATTCCACCCAGAAAACCTGTAAACATCATTTCACGTCTGTAAAATATTCTGAATCAGACATCTTATAATGTTATTTCCTGTTTTTGAGGAGAGAGTCATGACTCAGAGCTGAATTTTGTAATTTGCCTCATCCGGGTTCAGATCCAAGCTCTGCCCCCTCAGGCAAAATGCTGAACCTTTCTGAGACCTTCTGTCCAATAGAGATGATCTCAGCGCCTCGTTATAGGATCCGGGTGGGATTACATGATGCATGTGAAGGGTAAGCCCTGCGAAAATGTCAGCGAACATTATTTTACTGTTTTTATCTTAAATAAGTCATTTCTCATGTTTCAGATTGCTTCCTCAGGCTAGGTTTCCAGAGGAAAAGAATAAACGCCAGTCCTTTTGTCTCATTACTTCCCTATTCTTAGGTCTTAATTTTGAATCACCTGGAGCATGTTTTAATGTATTTATTTCAGGGAAAGGAACGGGATCTTTGTTGTTGTTGTCTTCACATGTGAAAGGCAACTAGGGATTCAGAAATTTTTCATCCATTCAGCTTTCTTTCCCTTCCTAACTCTGTGGCTCCCTAGCCTTCAGCATGTAGTATGACGGAAGAAAGGTCTGAAGTCACCGTTAGTATTTGCCAGGATTTATCGTGGGTCTCTGTTCATTGCCTTTTCTGGAATACTGTGAACCCCGTTGGCTTCTTTATTAGGTCTTTTTTTTTTTTAAGATCAGGAAAGTGTTTTCAGCTTTACTGAAGTATACTCGATGTGCAATAAATGCACATATTTAAAGTGTAATTTGATGAGCTTTGACATAGGTAGGTATACACCTGTGACACCATCACCAAAATCAAGATCATGAATATATCCACCACCCCCAAAAATTTCTCTGTGCTCCTTTGTAATACATCCTCTCTCCTCAGGCAATCATAGATCTGCTTTCTAACCCTATAGGTTAGTTTGCATTTTCTAGAGTCTTATACAAATGGAATCATGCCATATGTACTCTTTTTGATCTTTCTTATTTTACTTAGCATCCTTATCTTGAGATTATCCGTTTTGCATGTATCACTGGTTCCTTTTTGATTTCTGAGTAGTACCCATTGTATGGCTAGACCACAATATGTTTATCCGGTCACTTGATATTGGACATTTGGCTTGTTTTCAGTTTTTTACGTTTTACGTATAAAGCTGCTTGGTACATTTGTATACAAATTATATGCTTTTGTTTCTCTTGGGTAAAAATCTACGAGTGTAATGGCTGTCTTGTACCATAGGGTACGTTGAACTTTTTAAGAAACTACGGACTGTTCTCTGAAGTGGTTGTACCATTTTATATTCCTGCCAACAGTGCATAAGAGTTCTAATTGCTCCTCAGTAATGTAGGAGCAATTAGTAATATCTCATTGTGGTTTTAATCTGCATTTCCCTAATGACTAGTGACGTTGAACATTTTTTTCATGTGCTGATTTACCATTTGTATATTTTCTTTAGTGAAGTGTCTGTTCAAATCATATGGTCTTTTTTAAATTGGCTTGTTAGTCTTCTATTAGGTTGTAAGTTCTGGATATATCCTAGTTATAAGTAAGATATGTGTTTGCAAATATTTTCTTTGGGTCTGTGGTTTGCCTTTCCATTTTTGTAACAGCATCTTCTGAATAACAAGAGTTTTAAATGTTGGTGAAGTCCAATATATCGATTTTTTTTTTCTGGAAGAGTTTTGGTTTTTTGTGTCCTATTAAAGAAGTCTTTGACAAACCTAAGGTCACAAAGATTTTCTCCTGTCTTTTCTCTGAGAAGAGGCCATGCTATGTCTGGTCAATCAAGATGTGTTTAAATAAAAAGTATCAAACCCCAGGGCCTGGACTTAATAATTTACCCTTTCCTTTTCCTCTTTTCTAGAATAGTTCTGTGAATCTCTTGGGTTATTTTATGTATGTGGTGTGAGGTAAGCGTCAAGGTTCTCTTTTTTGTGTGTGGCTATTCAGTTGTTCTAGCACCATTTGTTGAAAAGATTACTGTTTTCCAGTTTAATTGTCTTGGCACCTTTGTTGAAAATCAATTGATCGTATATGTGTGAGTCTGTTTTTGGACTGTCTATCTGTTCTGTTGATCTATATGTCTGTGTTTATGCCAGTACCACACTGTCTTGATTACTGTAGCTTTACACTAAGTCTTGAAATTAGGTAGTCTTGAAATCAGGATTTATTTGGCTGTGAGTCTCTATTGATTTTGCTTGGAATGTTGGAAGCCCTATCGGCTTCTATATTTTGTTGTTTGTTGTTTAGTTGGTTTTTAATCAGGCAAACTTTAAACTTTTTTATTGTTACTTCTCTTTTAATTGTTCTGATTTCTTTCTAACACCTAGAATATTTAGATTGGTCTTAGTTCTCCATATTTATCATATTTTTCCTCAACATTGTCATCTCTGTGTTCTTTCCTTCTCTGCATTCTGGAAAATAGTGGGGGGCTTATCCACGATACTGCTGATTCAGTTTGGGAGATTTTATTTCCACATTATTTCTAATGCAGATAGCTTTTTCTGTATCCTACAGTACATTTTTTTCCCAGAGGTAATGTTCTTTTTATCTTGTTTTGTGACATTTTTTACAGGCCCTCGTGAGGATATATATTTCTAGACCGGGTGTTGGCCAAAGGGCAGGATGTGTGAGTTGCTCCTTCCCTCCCCTCCTCTCCCTTGGGCGCTCATTGTTTGGTGGTAATCTTCTGAACCATCATTACCTTTCTCTGTTCTCATTAGTTTTTGTAGACCCTTGGTGACTGGAGTCTGGCTAGAGCCACGTCTGGCCCTACAAGTCATATAGTCCTGATGTCTTTTTAGGACATGTATCATTTCATCCTTCTAGTTTGAATTTTTTTCAGTCTTTTAAATATTTTCAACTAATGATTCTTTTTTTTTTTTTTTTTTTTAATTAGATTATTTATTTATTTTTGGCTGTGTTGGGTCTTCGTTTCTGTGCGAGGGCTTTCTCTAGTTGCGGCAAGCGGGGGCCACTCTTCATCGCAGTGCGCGGGCCTCTCACTGACGCGGCCTCTCTTATTGCGGAGCACAGGCTCCAGACGCACACTCTCAGTAGTCGTGGCGCACGGGCCTAGTTGCTCCGCGGCATGTGGGATCCTCCCAGACCAGGGCTCGAACCCGTGTCCCCTGCATTGGCAGGCAGACTCTCAACCACTGCGCCACCAGGGAAGCCCTCAACTAATGATTCTTTATACCAGTGAAAGTGAGTAAACAAATGTTTTTCTCATTATTTGGGTGATATACTGTTTAAATATCTAGAGTAGTCTGTCATTCTGACTCGGAGCCTTGTGTCTAAGGAACATCCTGACCCAGAGGTAATACAACCAGACATCTGCCTCCACAGAGTTACATTTAACACATTGTCCTAGAAGAGTGGTTTTCAAACTTTTGGGTCTAGGACTTTAATAGTCTTAAAAATTGAGGATTCCATCCTGCTGGAGAAAAAACAAAATGAGGATTCAAAAGAGCTTTTGTTGATGTGGGTTATGTTTATCTATATTTACCTTATTAAAAATTAAAACCGAGAAAAATGTAAAACACGAGACAGAGTGATGACATCTCATAAGCTTCTGGAAGTTTTTTCTGTCTGCTCGTGAGAGGATGAGAGGGAAAAAGGCAAGTGATGTCTTAGTGTTATTATGAAAGTAGTGGTGACCTTGTGGACTCCCTGAGAGAGTCTGAGGAACCCCTGGAGGTCCCTGGAGCACACACGGAAAACTGCTGCCGCACGCAGAAGGTGGTTTTGATATAGCCAGAAAACAGAATGGGAATTGTGATTTAACACCACACAATTTGTTGGTTGCATGTGTGTGTGTGCGCGCGTGCGCGCACGCAGGGGATGGAAGATAGAAGTGACATCTGTCTCTAACCATGAGTCCACCTCTGCCGTACCAGCCACGGGCCCCTCAGCGCTGCCCTCCAACGGTTTGAGAGGAGAGCCTGCATCGCAGCTGCCTGGGCAGAGCCATCTTCATTACACGTGGCCACTGGGTTCGGAAGATTAATGGTAACATTTTAAAAATTCACACAGACCTGGAATCAGCACTAGAAAATACAGATTTAAATTAACAAGGAAAAAGCAGAATCCCATCAAAGGAAATAAATCGTGCTGGCAACTATTGTCACATAATAAAATGTATTCTATAACTGAAGGGCTTTTATATGGAGCTGTCTGCGGCTTAGTGGCCATGTTAATTGAATAAGGTGCCAAAGACTGACTTGGGGGACAAAAACGGAATTTCCCTCAGCCTCTATTTAGCCGGAGCTGTGGTTGGCAGCACATGCGATGCTGTCCTATTTGTTACAGAACAGCCAGCGCCCGTGCAGAGAGACGTGATGGCTTGCAGGATGTGCCCTGTCTTCTCTGGGCCATTCTGGGGGTGGGGGACAGGGAGGAAAGCTTGGTAAAGCTGCCCTAGGATTCAGGGGCTGTCCTAGTTGGAATTCTCTGGTTACCAAACAGATTTTGGAATCATGATCCATCATTTGAGTCAAGTGGCAGAAATTGCTGGCCTCTAACGGTCAGGCCCCTGTTCCAGTGGTCCAAGACCTACCGGGGATGGTACCAGAGGGTCTTCATCTCTAGGTGCCACCCCAGCTAGAGCCAATTTCCTGAGTTCTTGGGTTTACTTCTCCTTGGCCTGCTGGTGATCTTTATGAACTCTCTTAAAATCTAAAATACACTCTTCTAGATCAACAGAGTGATCTAGAGGGATCACAGAGTGATCAACAACTTTGGGGCTCATTGAAATGACTCCACTGAAATTGCTGTCTGGGTGGGTCCCAGCCAGCATCATGGTCATGGACTTCGTCTCAGCCTTGTTTGATACTTGTTCTTGTAACTCCCCTGGGTTAGGCGCTTCAGAAAAGCTGAGTGTTTAGTGGCCATGTTCTACTGAAGTGCCTGGCTTCTTCTTTCTTTCCTCCTCCAGCATCACCCAGTGTCATGAGTGGGGCATCCCTTTAATCTTATTAGATCATCAGGTTATGGGCAATAAGCCAAAGAGTGTTGGGTTAACTGATTATAATTCCAAGTGTAAAAATAAGGGTTTTATATTTTTTCTCAGTAGGTGCTATGGTAATGGGCATGAGCTCAGGCTATTAAGTAGTCTCTAAAATATTTTAAATGACTGTAAAATATTTTATCGGATGGCTGTACTGTAATTTTTTAAGCAGTCCCCTATTATTTGATATTTAATTTGATTCCATTTTTTGGCTTTATAAGCAATGCCATGACGAAGGTAATTCCTATAAGTTTCCCCAAATGATCTCTAATTGCAGGTCAGAACTGGATTCATTGGTTCATTCAACAGCATTAGGTAATCTTACAGGGTTCTCCCTAATAATTTTTAAGTGCCCACTGTGTGCAGGGCACTGTTGTAGGCACTAAGGATACGGTGGAAAGAGAAAGTGTCACGGAGATCGTGTCCTAGTGACACATAAACAAATTGACAGTCCTGTTAAGCGGGAAGGGCTCAGCAGAAAGGGAAGTGAGTGTCGAGGGGGCGCGCCACCAGAGAGAGGTGGGGTGCTTCCCCAGGGGTGCCTGATGGAAGCAGGAACAGCAAGTGCAGAGGCCCCAAAGAGGGAATGCGAGTGAGGGAAGGAGGGGACCAAAAGCAGCTGGTGAGGTTGGAGGGTGTGAGTGCAGGGACCACAGACAAGCCCAGGTCAGAGAGGAGGGATGGGCCAGAACTGGCAGGACCTGCCAGCTGTGGGGCAGCTCAGGTTTCATTCTAACGCAGAGGGAAGGTACAGGCGTTTCATAGTGGTCCTGTACTGAGGCCCTCGCGAGCGCGGCTTAAAACAGTGCCAGGGAGGGCAGGAAGGGGAAGAAGCAGAGCAGGAATCGTACTGCCACGTGCTTGGCACGTCCTGGTGGTGTGCTGTCGGCTCTGCCTGCGTCTGTGCACTGGGAGGCAACACCCCCTTGCTGAAGGGCACCCAGCCCCTGCTGGTGGCGCTGGGATTTGAACCTATGTCGGGTGGACTCTGGGCTCGGTACTCTTCACCACTACACCAGCACTGCCTCCACTGGGTGTCCAAATCGGCCTGTAGCTTTTCCCTTTTTCCCATATTAGAGGGACTGTGACCTGTGAGGGTCACTGAGCTAGTAAGTGGCAGACAGGTCGAGTCCCTGGCATCATCGGTTTCCCCGGGCCTCTCAGGGTGGACCCCAGATTCCTGGTTGAGTGATCTCACTCTGTGTACCTGATGGTGAAGATGACCCATCAGGGCAACTTTAAGATGATGATGGTAACCTCCAGAGGACACGTGGACCGACCTGTTCATGAATTCTAGCTCGCTTCTGTCAGCTTCGTCTCGGAGGGCCTCAGTTTCCTGTTCTGTTAACTGAAAGTGATTGTTCCTGCCTAAAAAGGTTGCTGAGAGGATTAGGCAAGGTGACATAACGTGAAGGAACCCAGCCCAGCACCTGGCAGGTGGGTCCCCACCAGATGCCGAGGAATTAGAATCTCATTTCGCTCTGAGGCTTGGCTGGCTGCAGGGCCGTTCCTGTCCGTCCTCACTTTCAGGCTGATAGGAGGTTGAGCGCCCCTGGGCCACTTCTCCTTCAGCAGGGGACTTTTTCGTTTGATTTAACCACAGGTGATCTGTCTCCTCGGCCCAAACTGTCCACTCTCATTAACGGGAGGCCTCGGTGTGCCTTTTCGTTCTCCTGTCCCCACGTCCCTTCCTCCCTATGTCCAGGAACAATAGAAGTGAAAATGCAAAAGCAGCAGCTATTTGTGGTGCAGGGACTCCTCTTCCTACGGCCCTCTCTGGCCGGGTGCCGTCCCACTGTCTGGTCTTAATGCTGCCCCGTCCCCCTCACCGTCAGCCACCAGAGCTGGAGTTTTTGGCAACCTGATTTCAATTTGATGGATTCCTATTGAGCAATTGGTCTGTAAAAGAGTCAGGCCTGCAACTTGAATTCTCTTTTAATTTCCCATTTACCACATCAGCCCCACATTGTCTATCATATGTGATCAGAAACTTTTTCTTTTTTCTTTTTTTTCCCTTGTAAATTCCTGGTTGCTGCCACCACTGACTTCTTATGTCATACCTGTTTTCCTCCGTAGCAGAGGGGAGTGGGATGTGTGGTGTCATGGGTCTCCCAGAGACCCCCTGAGTCTAACTCAGCAAACACACAGGCGAAAATGCAATAGTAGAGGCAACAGCAGTTCATGTCTGAAAAGATACAGGGGTTTTAATGCCATAGGTTCAACACTCGATTTGTTCAACGGCCATTTGTTCAGTGATTGTCTACTCTGGGGAAGAAATTGTCCTGGAAAATAGGGTACCAACTTGATCTGGTCTGGTCCTGCTCTTGAGAAGGTGTCTTGGGATAACTGGAGTGAGAGAGGACGCACAGACACCCAATCTAGCCTGCGACAAGCCCAGCAAGGGTTTTACCAAATGAGGATGCTTAGGTGGAGTCTTGAAGGACGAACAGGAGTTTGAAGAGGAGGGAAGGAGGAAATGGGGATTCTAGGAGGAGGGAGTGGGGTGGCTAAAGAATCAGGCTGAGGCAGGAAAAAACGTGGCAGATTCAGAGATGTACAAGACTTTCACTCTTCCCGGTGGAGGGAGGGGTAAGCAGTGACAAGAGAGTCTGGAGAGGTGGGCTGGTGTGTGAGGACGGCTAAAACCAGGGTACAGATGTGGGTTAGGTTGCCCAGGGAAAGTGTGTGGAGTGAGAGAACACACTAAACCAGAACCCTTGCCAACAGCAACCCTCACGAGGTTGGAGGAGGATCCAGGAGGGGCTGCTGCGAGACAGAAGGAACTAGGCCAGGGGAGGAGGAGTTGCAGAGTGGGGTCAGCCAGGCAAAACCTGTTGCCCCAGAAAGGCAGGCAGTTTCGGCCAGGAGGTGCCTGTGGACAGGGCAGCTAAGGAGCCGGGCAGCTTGATTATCTAGCGTACACTTCTTAAGTTCCGTGGGCCGTAGAATTACCCCAAAACTGTTCATTTAGAGGGTCACAGCAGGTGATATTGACGGGAACTGTTGAGTCTGCATGCAGTAGGTGCCTCATAATTGCTTGCAGTTCCATGACAGTCCTCATCGTGATTGGCTGCTCTGTACCCATCTACCGTGGCATCTCAGTTTTTTCCCTCACTTTCCCGCAAGCAGGTCATCTTTTAAAATTGTAAATTGGATCTCGTCACTTCTCTGCTTACAAACCCTTCAGTATAAAGTCAGAGCTTGTGTGGGGTCCTGGGTGCCGTGGCCCCGAAGCTCTCTTCAGCCTGGTCCCCTACCCTCTCCCTAGCCTTCAGGCCCTGACCACCCCGGCCTCCTTCCCCCTCAGCCAGACCTCCTGCTGCTTAGGAGATGCCCCAGAGCCCCTCCCTGCCTCACCCCTCCACCCCTGCCCATCCCCAGTTCCCCACCGGAACAGCACTTCCTCGGGGGAGTGCGGAGAGCCTTCCTGCTTGCCCTGCGTCAGCCGCTGCTCCTGTAACTTCATGGACGTGTTTGTGTCCCCTGCTGCAGCGTGAGCTCTGCAAAAGCAGCGATCCTGCCTGTCCTGCCACCCCAAGTCCCCCCCTCCCCCGCCATCTGGGTTGATGTGGGCCAGGGCTTGCTCAGCCATCTCTGACAGCTGAATGGCTGGGCTGACCCTGTCTTCTCATCCAAGGAGGAGGCCCTCTGTGCAGTCACCCAGATGCACCTGTCGTCCGAGGTTCAGCCAACACGCCACCTCCTCTGCGAGCTTCCTGGAGCGGCTGTCGCTCCGTGCAGATGTTCCGTGTCCTTAGTTAGGTGGGATACACCTTCTTAGGGCTCTCGGGGCACAGCAGTCTCGGGATGTGGGTTCTTTCCCGGATCCTGGAAAAGCCCTCGGCGTACAGCGGGTGCAGGGCCGACACCTGCCCCCGGCCAGCTTCTCGGGTGTGCGGTCAGTGCATCGCACGGGGCCCCGCGCTCAGGAGGGCCCCGCGCTTGGTTTAACGCTCCGCTGTCGCCATCTTGAAATTCTTAATGATATTTGACAGGTCCCCCCATGGTTTTGCACCGGGCCCTGTACCTGCCTTGCGGGGGCGACGTGCGGGGCCACGAGAGAACCCTGGGATCTGTAGGCCCCGGGGCCCAGCTCAGGGCGAGCCCTCCCTGCAGGGTCGCCTGTCACCATCTTAGCTCTGCTCACCCACAACCACAGTCAGTAACTCATTCTTCTGTTTGCTCAGCTTCATTGACTAAGTGCTGTGGTCAGAGGCATCGATCAACTGCGTAAAAACCCTCTGCAGCTGCTCCTCCCCCTCCCAGGGTTCCCGAACGCGGCCTGTCTTCAGAGGCACTGCTGGGGCTTGTCAGAGAGATTTCTGGGCTGCACCCAAGGCCCACTGAACCAGACTCCCCAGAGCTGGGACTGTGAATCTGTATGGTTAGCAGTAGTGCCTGCATCTGTGCTGTGACGGGCAGAACGGAGTGTGAGAACCTTCGTCCAAGCAGATGAGCCCTTGGTGTGGCGTTTGGTGTCCTCTCGGTCTGGCCCTGGCTTTGTCTCCCACAGACAGCCTAACCCTGCAGCAGAGTCAGCTCTCCCTGACTGCCGTCGCTCCTGTCTCCTCCTGTAAGACCAGCAACCTCCTCTGAGGCGGTGTCCCCCGAAGCCCCACCCGCCTGCTTTCGTGCTCACTCAGCACGTGGTTTTTATTCTCCTCTGAGCACGTGTCCTGTTGCACAGTGGCTTGTTCCTGCCCCGTTGTCCCCCCAGCCTGAGAGCTCCTTTCAGGGGGTAGCTCACCTCTGCATCCTCAGTTCATCAGGATTGAGCCGTGGACATAGGACTCGCGCTCAGCAAGGCCCCACTCCCTGGTCCAGCTGGCCGGCCGGTGGCACAGATGTTTGCTCCTCCGGGGCCTGTGGGAACAGGCCCTGCCCAGAGTCATTATGGGAGGTCACGCGTTTGTTGTGTGGAAAGGGCAGCACGTAGAACGTAAGCTTTCTTTACGGGATCATTACCCACCCCTCTTCCGTTTTAGAAATGACCGTGTGTGACCAGAGCTCAGGCTACTGAGCTACTTCAAACCAACCTCCAGTCACACCACGAAGAGGTAATTGTGTTGCTTTTGTCCCCCAGACCTGTTGGGTTTTAAATGGTTTTCCTATTATTGTAACCTTTCTTCTCGGCATTGGCTAAAGGCAGCTGATGACCACAACAAGCAGATTATGTGTTTCGATCGAATACCTGCTTACGTGTGGGCATCGTGAGCCTTAATGGCCAACACCTGCACCATAAAAGACGAGCTGGGTCGATGGAAGGTACTTTCTGAGCACCTACTGTGTGCTCCCACCTGAGGGGGACACGCGGACACAGCAGTTCAGGGGAACGTGCCATTGTGGTTCTCAGTGGGCGTTCGTTTCCTGGACACACGTGGTAATAACACCTAACGCCTTCGTTCACAAAGTGCTTCCTGGGCTGTCACCCTCCACAGCCCCGCGGGACAGGCATGGAAGCCACTGGATGGGTAATGGGACCAAGACAACAGGACAAACCAAGTCCTGTGCTCAGAGCTGAGCGTCCTGGTCCCACTGGTGCACTTTGCCCAGTGGGTAGAGGTCAGGATTCAATCACCCACTTCCTCGGGGCATCTGCCACATCACTTAAGGCTTGGGAAACCCTTTCTTCCTCTTGGATGTCCTTCCCCGTATGGAAAAAGGTGGCCACTGATGTCTGGAAACTTATGAGTTCCTAGCGGGACTCGAGCTGGTGGGGCAGCTCAAGTCCTGCTTGAGAAGGCGGAGGTCCCCAGGACTGCCCGCTTCCCGTGCTCTGTGTGCTGTGGGCTGTCGGTGGCGCCTGTGCTTTCTGAGCCGTGGGGACTGCTCCGTGCACCCTGTAACCTCCTTTTTCTCCTCTGTCTTTCTCAGGCACATCTCTCTCACGCTCCCTGCTACCTTCCGAGGCAGGAACAGCGCTCGGGCTGACTACGAGTACCAGCACTCCAGTCTGTATGCCATCTCAGGTACGTGGGACCGCTGCGAAGGGCCAGCTAGCGCGTCTGTGTCCCAGGCACCGCCTCCCGCTACGTGTTTCCTGGCTGCTAATGGCATCCGTGTGTCTTGCCTCTCTTTTTACCCCTGCAGGGGGCCTGTTCCCTGCAGGGACCAGGCCTTCCCTTTCCTCTGTGTCACCGTAGCGCTTAGTGAAGGGCCAGGTACTCAGCATGTTTTGAAACTAATGATGAAAAACAATGCGTGGATTTCACAAGCTTGAAGGGAGGTTTCCAGAGAATAGTTACCACATCGTTCACCTGCCAGATCCAGGGCAGGTTCCCCGCGGGGACAGGGGACCCCGCAGACCTGAGACCTGGTGCCACCTGCCCTCCGTATCCACGTCTGTCCTTGTCTCTCATTTCTCAAAGCCAGGTCTGTGACCAGCGGGTGCACTGGCGTCTCCCCCACCCCCAGCCCCATCGTATGAGTCTGTGATTTCTGAACTCGGCCTTGAAATGGATGGTGTTACCTTGGCAGGAACTTCGTCAGTCCTAGTTTCCTTTTTCAAAAAACTTACAAGCCTTATTACAGAATTGAGATTCATTAGGTGCCTGGCAGGGCAGGTGACTCGCTAAGAGCTGAGGAGACCCACAAACTTGACTCTGGTTATACGGGGCCTCCAGTTGGGGGGCGTTTGTATATAAGGGGGAAATGGCAAATCGGTGCCACTTACCAGCACATACCCTTAATGGTGAGTGACGTTTTGAACACAGGAACATGGCATTCATTCATGTACCATAATGAATCGGTTATTTGAAAGGTAATCTTTTTTCTAAAAATTGCAACTTCAGGTTACTAAATAGATGAAATAGAACAATGGTATAATTCGTGTCAGTATTACTTTTTCTTGTTATGATCACTCCCTAATAGGTTTGGAAGTATAAGCAAAGGCCAGTTGTTCCGTTTCTGGGTGGCGCTCCTGCTGGGGAAGGGGAAGGGGAAGGACAGGGACGTTCTCAAAGCCCTCATCCTGGCTTTTCTCCAGGAGCCAAGCTCCCCAGGGCAGCGGGAACGTGTTGTCTAAGAGAAGCATCTCCAGGGAGAATTTCTTTTGTGCGCTGGCTATTTCAGCAGAGTCGACAAGGAGCATAACAAGTGTGGAAAGATGACCTATTTTGTAGAAAAGCTGAATATTTCCCCAGATGCCTAGTGGCAGAGTGGTGCAAAATAGGTCTGTGAAATCCAGCAGGGCGGCCCCGTTCCGAATGCACATAAGGAAAGCTCAATCAAAGCAGATGACTTTTTTTCCCCTCCAGCTCGCAAATCTTTTTCCATCCACGGGGTTCGGCTGCCCCCACCTTACCTGGATTCTCTGATGGCTTTCCCAGCTGTTGACGTTTCTGCAGAGAAGGGCCCACAGAGTGAAATCTCCTCTGGTTTGGCAGGAGTGTTCCTGTCTGCCTCTGGGCCACTGCTTCCTCACCCCGCGGCTTTGATGAGGTGTTGTCTGGGTTCATTTCAGCTGTTAGTTTAGCAGTACCGAGGTAACAGCCTCAAGACGCAGGGGAAGCCATTCAGAAACTTCCTGTTACATTTACGTAAGTGGCAGTCAACTGGATTTTATCTTCCAGACAGAGGTAGTTGAGGCTGTGGCCCAGGGCAGCAGGCAGCTCGGGCCTCCTCGGTGGTGGCAGCACCAAATTGCCCCGCCAGGGTCCAGGACTGCTTTGTTGGGATGCTGCCAGGCGTGCCCCGTGAGACCCGCGGGCTCCATGAGGCCTGCAAACTCAGCACTGCGCAGCCGTGGTGCAGCTGGGAAGCCTGCCCAGCGGCAGTCTGCCTGCGAGCCATTCTGGCTAGAAGGGAGCAGAGACCCCCCCCCATCCCGCCCCCCCCCCCATTCCAACAGTATTTGGCACTGAATGGCATGTCTCAGTTTGGTATTGCCAAGTTATGGTTTCAGTGGTTCACTCCAAAAACAGGCAAGGCAACATGTGCCCCAGCCCCCAGCCCGTGCACAGTGCCCAAAGCCATGATGTCTGGCGCTCTGCTGGTAGTGGAACGAATCACCAAACTGTTCTCCTCCCGAACCAGCTCTGGCACACGTTCGCTGCGGACGTCAGGCACTGAGCCTTTGGTGCGAACTCCTGGTCTGCTCTGGTTCGTTCCTGAAACCATTTGATTACTGCGCCCCTTGCTTGCGGTCCCTTCCTAAGATAAGTAGGTTTCCAAACAATGTAATTAGAAGTTTGAAGAGCAGCCCACATTTAATTTGTTCGTATGGTTATTAAAGTAATATGTACTTTTAAATGTTTTCCCAAGGGCATACCTGTTAATATATTCCTTCTGTACCTTTCACTGAGACAGTTCATCTCTGTCCTGCCTGCAGAGGGAGAGACACTGCTCAGAGCTGCTGAGAGACCAGTGGACACAGCATGTAGCTCTGTCCCCAGCACTCAGAGGTGCTCGTGAAATGGTTGTGGAAGGAAGGGGGGAGGAAGGAAAGCGTTTAGCCTAGTGTCTGCCTTGCCTGGGAGTACCCTCTGACCTCTGGGGCAGGTGATCGTCCTGATTTGCTGCTCCAACCCTACAGTGTCTGGGCCACCATCTCTGAGCAGCCCAGCCCATCTCTGCGCGGTGCTCCCGTGTTCAGCGGGGCTGTCTTGCTGTATCTTCATATCCATCCAGCCACCTGGGGTACCACGCGTCCCGTCAGCGTTGCATGCCGACTGTTCCGCACTGTCCAGCCAGTGGGTAGTTCTCTCTTGCCCACAGAATTGGGGTGAGGAACATCGTGCTGAAATCCTGAGCAGCTTATTCCCTTCTCTGCCATCTTGTACCCTCATCACAATGGCCATGAAGCACACCTTTGATCCGCACACTTCCTCTTCCAGGAATTTCCTCTGGAAAATACAGATGTGCAAAAAAGATTTATCCACAAGGGCGAGCACTGCTGCTTTTTAAATATAATACCCCAAAAAGGGGTGGGGGGCGGATATCGTAAATGTCTAAAATAAAGGCAAGTGGTTAAATTATGAAACATCCATACAGTGGCCTTAACTTTTCAAGCATCAGAAACAGTTCTGATTTAGATAAAAAGATGTGCGTGAATGCTGTTAAGTGACAGCCAGGATGTGCAGTGTGATCTCATTTTTAAAAATATATCTGAAGGTCCGGGAAGGTACATGCCAAGGTGTTTAGAGTGGTTTTCACTGGATTTTCCTGCTCTTCTTTTTGTTTCTTTGCGGTGTCTCATTTTTCTGTGATAGCACGTATTGCTCTCGTAAGAAGGAAAAATAGAGGACCAGTGTTAACTTGGCACGCTCTTGGGAAGCCTTGCTGATCCCAGCGATCGCCATCTCTTCTGAGTGCTCGCTAGTCTTCGGACTCATAATATGCTTTCAGATTTTAGTGGATATCACTTCCAGGCCACAGATCAATAACTATCTTTTTATCCCTTTTCGAGGACATGATTTTTTTCTGTTGTTCAGTCCCCTGGAACCTCCGGTCCACTGATGTTCCTCAGAGACCACTGACTTATCCTTTGCGCCCGGTGGCCCTCCAGACACCGACTGAGCTTGAAAGCACCAGGCTGCTCCAGCCGTCCCCTCACCTTTCTTGCCCCTCAAATTCCCCATCACCATGTTATTCACTCCTTAGGGTTTGAGGATGGTTTTTCTTGAAAGAGGAGATGAAATAAAATGGTGGGTACCTGGTTTGTCTCACTCTGTAACCTGCATATAGTAGGGTTGGCAAACCACTTTTTAAATTGTCCTTACTTGTGATAAATGGCAGCTCATGGGCTCATGCTTTCCTGGCAATCTTCTTACTGGTGTGTCTCCCTCAGTTACATGCCCTTAAGATCTTCTCCTGGGAGGACTTTCTGCAGGGCCATGTTGATTTCTCTACATTCTGTCCCAAAGCCCCAGTTCCTAAGTTTCCTTGTCAGAACTTTTAGTGGCTGTTAGTTTTCTTTTAAAGAATATCTTCTCTCTCCTGAACATCTTCTACTTTAGTCCCAGATGATGGTATCCTCCCTTTTTTTTCCCTTATAATTTTTTTAGATGTTTAGGTGTCTGACCGTTTGCTCATTTCTCTTCCACCTATTCCAGAAAGATTTAAGGTAGCTGCAAAAATGCATGTAACAAAGTGAAAACGGAAGGGAAAAAGTAAGAGTGAATGAAAATACAGGATAGCAAAGTAGGGTGCAGCTGTGGGTGAGGCTTTGCATGAAGCGGAGATTCTGGATTTGGTTCTGAGTCAACAGTTTCCTTACGGACAACCTAAAAATAAGCTGGTTGTTCGAGGAGAGCCTAACTATTCCTTTTATGAATTTTTCTTTGTACAGAGGGCCCTGTAAGGTGCTGGGAACAGCAGAACAGCCGCTTTTCCGTGAGTTTGATAAGGACAAACTGTATGGCCATGTGAGGCAGATCCACTCATGTTTGAACCCCTAAAATGTTTGGAAGTTGAGTGAGATGTTTCTTAAGAAATGTTCTTGTGCTGGGCGTCATGTGCCTTAGAGGCTGGGGACCTCGGGGCACGTCAGGAAAGAGGAGCTCCCCGACGTCCTGTCCAACCTGAGGGCCACCTGTGCCGAGGGTCCCCGTAACAAGCAGCTCAGCCCAGAGGCACCAGGATTGCTTTTTCCAACCTAGGAATGTCTTGTCAGCCACATGGCAGGTTTTACTTAAGGAACAGGTGACAGTAGGTATGGGACACTACGCTGTAAGAGTCTTTTGTTTTTTTGGTGGTTATAAACTGATTTATAGCTCCATGTAAAGAATTTTTACCAAAGAACTTGTTTTTCTCCGTTTTGAAAAAAATTGACACAGTCGTATAAATTAGTACAGTAAAGCAGATGCATATTAAAACCAGCATGTAGGGCTTCCCTGGTGGCACAGTGGTTGAGAATCTGCCTGCCAATGCAGGGGACACGGGTTCGGGCCCTGGTCTGGGAAGATCCCGCATGTTGCGGAGCAACTGGGCCCGTGAGCCACAGTTACTGAGCCTGCGCGTCTGGAGCCTGTGCTCCGCAACAAGAGAGGCCCGCGCACCGCAGTGAAGAGTGGCCCCCACTTGCCGCAACTAGAGAAAGCCCTCGCACAGAAGCGAAGACCCAACACAACCATAAACAAATAAATAAATTTTTAAAAAAAAAACCAGCATGTAATAAAACCAAAAATCTCCAACTCAGCCCACAGTTTCAGGATGAGCCACATGCAGAAATGCGCTGAGGCCTCGTGGTGCAGGGAAGCACCTTTTAGCGCCTGACATCTTCATCTGTCCGTCAGCACCAGGCTGACCACGTGATTTATTTTCTACTTCGTCACTTTTGAGAGTGAAAGGGGCACAGAGTTGCATCAGGACAAAGCCGGAACCTGGAACCGACCCGGCAGACAGGGGCTGTGGTCACCTTGCCTTTAGCTTTTCTGTGTCTTTCAAGTTTTTTTTGTTTCTGTTTTTGTTTTTGCTTTTTTTTTTTTGATTGCTGGAAAAGCCAGCTTATTGCCCTGCACAGCTGTTGCCTCTTAAAAACCAGTCTCTTTTCAAGATGTTTGACATCAGGAAGCATGTGGGAGTGGACAAGCCTGAGTCCATCGGCCGGCAGTTTAGCCACGACACTCGTGCAGAGAGAAGGAGAATTTTATCTGAAACACAGAACCCCGTACGAGCCGTGTAACTCTGACATCAGACCGGGAAAGCGCAAAGCAATTAAAAATAATTAATGATTTCTGAATATCAGCCTTCTCCATGCAGTTTTAATCTAGTCCTCATTTAAATTGGAAGATGGACATTTAATTATCAGTATTATGAAATTCATGATTTATATATTTCATCCAACTGGATAAAATTTCTGCCATCAGCTCTTCATCTTATTATGAAAGAAAATCTGTATATTTCACAGTGTGATCATTTAAAAACTCATCTGCAGCATACCAAACAACTGCAAACATATTTTCCTTTCATTTCTGGTGATTACATTATTTCTATCTTTTAATTAGGAAAAAAAAAAATCTCACCTGGAATATCGGAAATAAACTTAATACTGTAATGATCATAAAGCACTGCCGGGTCAGAAAATGAAGACCAAAGGGCTAAAACAATAGGGTGTGTGAGAAATGCTGTTCTTTTCTGTGTAAGGTGTTCTAACAGATAGCTGCTCCACATGTCACGTTTATGCTGCAGAGTTTGCGTGTGGGGGTGTGTGTGTTTCTCCTTTTCCCATGCATGTGGGTGAGTGTCAGCCTGCGATTGGGTTGACAACCTCAAAGGAGAGGAAGGGCCGCCAGCTTCTAGTGGGAGCCCCGGAGTAATGTGAATCGCCCCCTGCATTCGCAGGTACCCCTGTGGCCTCTGTCATTAATGGACATGTTCAAGCAGCTTTTGTGGCCTTGAACTTCAGACCCCTGCTTTCCTTTATCCTCCGATGAGGATTTTCAGACTCACCTAGGACTAGTTGGAGAGGTGGGGGGTGAGCACGTGGGAGGGAAGCAGGGATCCGAGGGAGGAACATCAATTTGATGCAGCCCCAGATTATAGCATATGGGGAAAATTCCTCAATGAAGTGAAAAAATATTTATAATAACGGTGCTCAAATCAAGGAGGAAATAAGTCATTTTAAAGACATATAAATTTTTATCATCCCCTCTAACAGCCATTGCGTCCCTTGTCTATCCATCTATTCCTGCCCTGACAACAAAGGAAAATAGGGTAAGAAAAAGCAGAAATGAATGGGAGCGGGTGGGCACTTTATTGCATAGTGTATCTGTACATCCTGACGTAAAGGTGCGGGTGACAGGTGGCCAGGTTTGCTCTGTACACAACCATGTGTGTGCTGTCAGGCGCTCACACGCTGCCTTGTTTCGATTGATGAATTGCCTGCTTTCTTGATTAAACCTTCCGTCACTTAAGAAACAAAAAGCCTGTGTTTAGATGGCAGAGTGGGACACGTCAAAAAAATCTGTCTCCTTTACCTTTGTGCAGATGTTGGGCATAGACTGTAACATGTATTATTAAAATGAATGTGGCATTTACTGTGCATTATTCCTTTCCTGGGAGAAAGGACTGTAAATTATATGCTAATAATAAGCTTTAACCCTTTCGAAATGCAAAAGATTTAAGAGTGCAAATATTCATGTAGGCCTGGCTAATTGGACGTGCTTTCATACAGCCACCGTGGTCACTGAAGTTAATGAACGGTGTGTGTGGGCAGACACGCAGGGCGCTTGGGAACTCGAGGTGCTCCGCTCTGCAAGTGCCTCTGCTAGGATTTTGCGGAGAGAGACCCTGAAACCCCTTGGCTGGGCTCTGGGTCATCTTACGACAGATGAGGTCCAGAGCCATGTCCAGTCCCCCCGGCGCATCTTCTGGACCTGACCATCAGGCGTGGTCCTCTGGTGTTCTCCTGTGTCCCCGCTTACAGGGCTGGCTGGGCTCGGGCCCGGCAGGTACCAGGTGTTGGTGCCTCGCACTTGCTGGACCTGGCTTATCAATCCTCAGTCCAGTTGCCCAGGTGGCAGACTCATGTCCCCAAAGCACAGCCTCTCAGATCAGACCTTGCATTCTTTCCATACTTCACCTGCCCGGCGTTGGGGCTGTCGGTGGCCAGTCTCCACCTGTCCGGTGTCCCTTCCTCTGTGCCCGGCAGCCGGGGTCGCTCCCTGTGTCCTCACCTTTGTGTCTTTCTGTGCATCTGCCCCTGCCAGTCCCATGGCCCAGGTGGCCCCACCGTCTCTTCTCCTTTTCTCTGCTGACCCATCCTTGAAGGCCTGCTCCTACACTACCTCTTCATGAAGCTTGTCTGCGTCCCTTCCAGTCGGGGCTGCTGGTCTCCTCCCACACTGCTTTGTGTTAGAGCGATTTCACCTGGGAGCACTCTGAGGCAGCAGAGGCTATGTTTAGAAGAGACGATGGAGGCTGTCTCCAATCCTTTTTGAATCCATGAGGTTGTAATTAAAGGCAAAGAGACCAGAACGACTGTTTACTTCCCTGTTCATTCAGCAGATAGCGCTGCCACGTGCCAGGCGCCGTGTTCCCTCTTCGAAGGAGGCGTGTGGAAGAAGGTTCAGCATGTGACTGACGGGGCGTTTGGGGTCAGAAGCACGTGTGGCCATCACACAGAGCCACTGTGAATGGCCGCACCGCACGACGCGTGTGAATGGTTCCTGGCTGGAGCTGTGCAAGGGCCCTGCGTTATGTTACCCTGGGCAAGTCACTCAACGCTAGTTATTCACCCCTGGAAGATAATACAGTAACCGCCCACTGCCTTCCCAGGATTGTTGTGAGGATCCAGGATATGGACGAGTATGTTATAAATCAGGAAGCAATGCGGGAATGTCACTTCCCTCCATCCTCGCCTCCCCTGCAGGGCTGTGATCAGAGTAGGAGCCTCTCAAAGGTTTGATGAGAATTATCACTGGCGCATCTTCTTAGCCCCGTGCTCCCTTATATGATTTTATTTGTAAGATTACTTCTCAGCAGTCAGAGTGCTCTGAGTGCTCGGCGAAAACATCTTCCTCAGGCCAGAGAAACTTGCAGTAAAGGCTCTGGCAGGGCTCGGCTTGGCATCCCCTGGAAACCGAGACCCACTGTCACGCATCATCACTTAGACGTTGGCTGCTTTCCGTGGCAGGCAGCCCATGAGCCCTTCTCGGGAAGGTGACAGGATGCTGGCTTGAGAGCAGGAAGGAAAGACGCACTTGGCAGGGTGAGCTGGAGACTTCCATGAAATCTTCCAACGTGACTTTGGTGGTTTTGGAGGAAAAGTGCTGGTGGGCTGGCTGCCCTCTGCTCCAGGCTTTCATTTCTGCTCTTCCTGTGCTCCACCAGCAGGAGAAAGTTACGACTTTTTCCAGTTTCGTCATCGTGAAAAATAAAAATATTATTAGGTGACAGATACTTCAGTGCTCTTAAAAGGTGGCCACCCCCCTGCTGTGCCTTCCGCCTCTCTTCGTTTTTAGGCACGGCAGAGTGTAGGCGGCGTTGGTTTAATGGGCCACGTCCCCCTCTTAAATCCTCGAGAGAGGCAGCGAAGAGGCAGCGGGAAGAGCCAGGGCAGGAGCCGGAAGAGCCGGGTGCAGGCCCAGCCTCTCCTGCTGACTAGCCCGGTGATGCCAGGCTCGGCGCCGAGCGTTTCTGGATCTAAATGCCCACGTCTCTCGACATCAGTAATTGCAATAACAACATCAGTAATTCAAATGTAACAGTAGTTCAGCTAATATTTTTTGGAAGTTTCCTCTGTGTCAACCGTTGTCTAGTATCTAAGGTAGCGGTGGTAACACCCGCCTCCCAGGGCTGGGGTTGTGTGGGAAGGAGCCTGTGTGTTTTTCGGGTTGGGATACCTGAGGTGTTACTAGCAAATGTGTACTTATTGACTCCAGACTTCAGAGAAATTCCATCCAAACGCTGTCTTGACTATAAAGTTCCCAGACACGGACAGTTTAGAGAAAAACCAACTTTCTGACACCTTTCTCCCTGCGTGTTTACCTTTTTTGTCTAGTTTTTAAGCAGAAATATGCCTCCATTTCCCCATCGTAATTCCCTTCCTGGCAGGCAGCATGATTGTGGTCCTTTCTGAAGGCCTAGCCAGGGAAATGCTGAAAACAGAGGGAAGACGCTTAATCCCAGCTCCTCATCTGCTCTTAGCACTTCTTAAGAGGTTTTCTCTGGGGCGAATGAAGTCGTCAGGTTTACCAAACACTCCTGCCTAGGAGCAGCTTATATCAAATTAGCCCTTTGTTTCTTTTTCTATCTCTGTCTATCCCTATGTCGCAATAATAGACTATCAGCTGAGAGGGGAAAATGATATAATTAAGGAAAATTCTTTAAACACGTTTAGGGAGCTGAAGTTGTTTTTGCTTTTATTAAAATGGATTGCATTAATTTATTTTAATAATACCTAGCCTTCTTCTAGCACTTACTGTGTACGGGACTCTGTAGTAAGCCCTTTCCATGCATTTTGTTATTTAATCCCAACAAATCCTTACCAAGAAAACCTTACAGAAAACCTTTAGGATTTGTCCTATTACTACTACTCTCTCTATTTTACAGATACATCACAGCTGCCCGTGTTGCTGAGTTCCTATGTTCAAGCCTTGTTTCGAGCCTCATAAAATAAGTATCTTTATTTTACAGGTGGAGAAACTGAGGTTTGAGAGAGTGATTTGCCCACAGTTACACTGCCAGTAAGCGGGAGGGCTGAGATTCAAGCCCATCCAGACCCTAAGCTCCCAGCCCCTGCATGAAGGACGCTCCTTCTGGCTGTGGACCATTTCCCTGCTTTTGTCAACTGAAGTTGGAAGGACACACACACCCAGAGTGGCTCATGGTTTATTAGGTCTCAGTGTTGTTTCAATCTCAGATGATCCCTGGCCCCTCATCTCTGGGACCGCATCAGACTGAGGCCTTTGACGCTTGACTGGCAGTGACCCCCCCCAGTCCGCAGGGCACTGCCAGGAGCGGTGTGGCTCCTGTTGGCCGTTGCTGGGCAGAACAGTGAAGAGGTGAGCACACAGCCCCTCACTTAAACCTGAGTGACCTTAGGCAAGCAGCTTCACCTTTCTGGGCCTCAGTTTCCTTGTCTGTTAAATGGGAATGACAGTGGTTTGTAGTGAAGATTAGAACCGTGCCTGGTACATGGAAGGTGCTATAGATGTGTTGATTATGATTGTAGTTATTCCACAGCCCCTCCCTCCCGCCCCTTCTCAGATTCTTTCCCAACCAGGAAAGGGAATACTCCAGATGCTTCAAGGAACCTCCTCTCCATCAGTAGACAAGCCTACTGCTGGTCTTGTGTTGGAGACGGAGACCTTTGTTGGGGGCTAGGGTGGGGTGTGGAGCTCCGGGCATCTGGATGTCCCCTTGCTGTGGCCTTCCATCAGCCCTGTGGTGGCAGTGGGCAGCACAAACACACCATTTCACATCTTGGGACTGAACTGTAGGCGTCTTCTTCCCCTGTCCCAGCTTTCTGGACCCTGCCCACAATAGGGCTCTTATTTGAACTGACAGTCACCTCAGTCCCATCCGCTTTGAAGCTTCATTCTCTAGATTGGGCCTCCTAAGGTGCCAGCCTCTGCTGAGGTTACGGAGCCATTCCAGACCCTGTGCGACCCTCTCCTTAGCTCCTGTTCCCAGCTCCCGTCCTGCTGCCCCCACTGCCTAGGTTCTCCTGCTCTCACGTGGGCCCAGCTCCCAGGCTCCAGCCTGGCTGACTTATGACAGTAGTCACAGGGGATCAGCTTCCAGGTGAGCGTCTTTAAACTCCTGAAGACTTAGTGAGTAAAGGTGTGGGCGTCGGCAGAACTCAGGGAGAGGTTGGATGGCTGCAAGGAATTCAGTGATGAGATCAGGAGTTATCCTCTGTCCGTCACACAGGATGTCAGGACGAATGCATTTAACAGCTAACATTAGGACAAAAGACATTCTGATCTGTTTTGTAGCAGTGAAGCCACCTTTCCTCTGGACAGAATACCTGAATCCATCCGTTGTTGTGCATTTGGTGATTGTGTCCTGAATACCCAATGCTTTTTTCCCTCTTTTTATAAATGGCCGGTGGTGGTCTTAACCTTTTATGTTTAAAAACACAATCTTCACTGCTCCAGCCTAGGGTTTGGACGGGATGTGTTTATCACATACCCCGGAGGACGAGGCTCCTTACTCCTCAGATCTGTGTTTTGATTGTCTCTGAGACGGTGAGTGATGCAGAACTCTCCTCCAAGCTTGAGATCCTTTGTTAGAGCGCAGTTTCTCGCGCCTGGCTCGTTTTACAGTGTGAACGATCTCATGATCCACTGGCGAGGCAACATCCATAATTTTGAAGGAGAGAGGAAAGCGTGCCTCGTCGGCCCTAAGCATCGCTCCTGGTGACACACTTAGAAGTACTTAATCGCTTCCTACCTGGAGGCAATAAACTCACCCATCTTTCTGTTCCATTGCCTCCTGTGTTTACCTTAAATATGCCCTGTGCTAACAAAATGCCAGTGTCACTCCTGTCAGAGGGTCCTTTGGCTCACGAATTACACAGCCCCCACTCACCCTTCTTCTGCCAAAGGTGATTGGACCTTTTATAGGCCCAACGTGGGCAGCTTCTTTGGCCATAAGCCTCTTGGCTATTCATGCTGCTTGTAAACTTTGGCCGTCTGACTGGTTTCCCAGTTCTAATAAGGGCGACCTGTCTTTGGTTACAACGTCTGGTCAGTGCTCAGTTCTCTGCTGGAGTCCAGGGTCCGTCCCGGGAGGTTAGGACCACGAGCCTCATTCACTGGTGTGTGTCCAAGCAGGGCCCGGCCCGCGGGAGGCGCTCGGTGATATTTGTCGTTGGATTGCTTCTTGAAATCCACCCTTTGTATCCGCCCTTCCCAGCTGCGTGACTTTGGACAGTTTGTGTAACATTTCACTCGTCTCCTCTTCTGAATCTTGAGGATTAGGGATAATGGATGTGAAGTGCCTTGTACTGAGCGGGCCCCGCAGAGATGGCAGCTGAATGACTGTCACAGACACATGTCGTTCCATGGTCTTAGTCACCTGCAGTAAGACCCCCACCTCCACCCCGCCTCAAATACAGTCAGGAGGGGCAGCTGGTCCACTAGGCAGGGCCAGAGGGGAACTCACAGCTCACACCTGGAGGGACCCTGCCCAGTTCAGGGGACTTCTTGGTGTCATATAAGACCAACCCCCCATCCTAGCTCAGAAATTGGTAATTGCTTGAGATGTAAGTTTGTTACTGGGTAAAACAATTTAAAAGAGAACATCTCAACGTTTAAATGAGCCTCCAATTTTCCCCTTCCCTTCTCATCGAATCAGCTCTGACTGAGAAAGGAGCATATCCGTGCTCAGCCATCAAAGCACTTTGACTTCTTTCTTCTTTGCCTTTTGGTTTGTGCCTCTTTCTTTCCTGCCCCTGTCATCCCAGGACCCTTGAGCCAGAGTCCTTACATAACTGTGAGCCAGGGCTTGGTTTCAGGGTCCATGAGAGTCCCACCACCCACCGAGCACACCGTGAAGGCTTCCCCGCGCTCCAGAGCTGCTGCCAGGCCGGGTCCCGGCTCCAGGGCTTGTGCCGAGGGCTGGCTCGGCAGCCACAGGACACACCATGCACTGAAGACGATCTTTCCTGGGGTTTGGGAGAATAGTTTAAACAACGTTCTTAGATGTCCCCATCTTAGGGGAGGAAGCCAGGGTATGTATCGATGCTAAGGGACTGCTCCTTTCTTCAGACTACATTATTTTAAAAAGATATTGTACCTTTTATTTGGATTTAATGAGGACAGACATTTTAATCAGAGGTTAGTCATTTATTTTTGCAAACTATTGTTTTGATTCATCATTTTTGCAGATAATTAAATGGTTCAGTTGGCACAGTGTGTCTACTTTATTAAAACAGGTAATTTTGGAAAAAAAGAGAGAGAGATGCTATTTTTTGGATCACTGCACAAGAATTGCTTTTATCTTCATCTTTGAGCATAGTTTCTGGTTGTTTTGCCAAAAAGCTCTCTCATGTTCAAGCATTTGGTGTACTCTCTGGTCTGGGGGTGCTTGCCCTTGAATGATTGGGTTGTTAGCCTCTATGCCCTTTGAACCGGGAGGTGAAGAATAAATTCTGTGCTGTTACCTTTTAGAAAGACTCCTAGGTTTTAATTGGATTGGGGAAAAGAGCCTACAAGTTATGAACTTTGCAGAGCAGCAGTTCTTATGCTAAAAACAGATTAATTGTAGCCCTCGCAGTGGGTGGAGTTTAAAAGTCAATTACTGCTTGTCCTATTATAATTTACACACCTAGGATTTGAAAAAGTCTGTCACTTGGTATAAAAATGAAAAGGTTACGTGTACTAGTTGGAGTATTCCTGTGACTTTTCATTTGTAAATGCTTTAGCTACACATATTTGTGTGTATGCAACTTGTAGCTGCGGAGTTCTACTATTACTACAGCTGTGAGCAAGATTCTTCAGGAAAAGTAACCTTTAAGATTTCATTCTTTAAATCCATAACCGCTTGGAATATAGTCCTTTGTCTGGCGGTTCATTCCACTTGTAGGCACCGTGGCAGCCCCTGCAGGGCCTCGGGGACACTCCACTCCCGGGTCATGAACCAGTAAGGGATGGCCCTTCAGGGGTCAATTTTTTAAAAACAAATTGCTCACGACGATTGCCTTCTTTGATTTGCCCATGTTTGCATCCTGAATCCGTTAATCCACTCATTAAAAGGATTTATTTTAGGTGGACCAATTAAAACTTTGGAAGCTAATTTTTTGCTGAGTAGCGCAGACCTCTGGAAGCACAATTTATAACACAGCTTCTGCCCTTTCCCACCGAGAGCTGTCTGATCGTGCTGCAATCCCTGGTGCTCAGAGTACGGAACCACTGTTCTTTGTCCTCCCGTCCCGGGAAGCTGCCGTGTGGGTGGGTGTCTCCGGGCCTCCGTTGTTTTATGGGGAACTGGCAAGTCTGAAAAACCCAGCCCAGCCCGGGAGTGGCTCGCAGGATTTGTTTGCTTGCATAAACCCCATAGTTTAATTTTTTTTTAATAGGAAGCTGCTGTGTAGTTGGGATATTTAAACAGTTATTAACCGAATGACAATTAACAGATTGCATAGACAGATTTTCTTTTGAAAACCTCTGAAATTGAGTACAGTTTGCAAAACTATCACGGCCTAGTAATGACAATGAATTTTGATTTCCCGGAACTGATATTAGACTCCTTATTAAACTATGTGCATCTGCTTTTAATTTACTCCAAATAATTGGAAAATGCAATGAAGCTTTCCAATTAAAGCACGGCTTTATGCTGTTTAATAATACCCCCATAATATTATAGCGTATGAAGTGACAGGTGAGTTGGTGTATGAATAAAACATAAAGCCAGCAATAAGGGACAGAAAACCGGAGACAGTTGTGGGGATTTTAAATGCTGGATGTAATTTGCATATATTAATCTCTTCTTTTCAGCCTTATCAGGCGTTCTTCAGTATTTGAAGTTAAAATAGCGTTGACAGGCGGGAGTACGCTTAGTTTTTTCAAGGATTTATTACTTGTATAATTTCTGATCTTTAATAAGCAGATATGACTGATCCTCATAGTTCTATAGAACTCGGTTAATTGTTCCAGATGGCGTGTACTGATTATGCAAAATTACTTTTCACACCATTTTTTTTGTGATGGAGTTTGGAGTAAAATTAAATTTTTTATAGCCTTCTTATCATGCTGCTTTACAGTGGTTTTTCCACAGAAGTTGAATTTAATCTACTATATTACATTGACCAGCACAGTTGTTCTAATGTAGCATTTTGTGATTTGACAAAGAATAATAGAGCACATTGCTCATTGTTCATTACTGTGTCCCTAATAAAAAGGAGCTCCTGTGTATAGAGCATAGCTGTTATTTATGAAGAATGCCTAATTCATACAGTTAAAAATGCAAAATTGTACTATGTAGTAGTTCCTTTTGGGGAGAGAATATCTGGGAGAAGCAAATGGAAATAGGCTTGTTGCTACAGATTTTACATGCTAGAGGAGAGGTCTTCTTTTAATGACCAGAGTGTTTAAATTGTGCTACTTTCTTCTTCTGTGAAGGAAAAAAAAAAAAGGCTAGATAATCTCATTCTATTAAGAGAGGTGTCACCAATTGACTTGTCTTGATTTACATAATCCCAGAAGTCTTTCATAATTGAATAGCATATATAAAAGGTGGTTATACTTTGGTATAAAGTATCAAAAAAAGAAGTCTAAAAAGCTCCAATGATAATTCGTCTCTAACGTTTTCTATAGCGTCAATTTTTGCAAAGCATCTCGCGCTGGTGTCAGATCCAAGTCCAGGCTGTGCGTGCTACCGGGTGACATTAATCTAGGCTTATCCGTGTCCAGGTTCTCAGATAACATTCTCTCTACAATTCAGCTGGTAGTGGGATATGATGGACTCAACATATGCACCCCAAAATGGGATTATAAGGCTCTTATCTTGATGCGGGGGTAGTTGCAGTTTCTTTCCTTTGGGAGAACTCCTCCCAAGAGCAGGGGGAAGGGGATAGATTTTTCTGTTGCATGAAGAATCCTGTTCAGGTGCATAGTATTTTAAATACAGTACATAAAGAAGAAACGCATTTCTAATGTATATAATCTGAAGTTTGACTTGTTTTCAAGAGGCCGCTGGGTAATAAGTCTTACCAGGATTTTTATAGACTCGGGATATACATTTCTATTTCAGATAGAGTAGAATCCCTCATACAGGGAGACTCACAGATCTTTCTGTAGCCCGACTGCTTGCTCTGGGTAGTTAGTTCAGTTCTGTGCATCAGCACCTCACACCTGCCGCCGTCCTCCCGCAGGCCCTGAGAATGCTTCCTTGTTTGAACAGACTTGAGGTGGATTTGGATCTGTTTAAAAGGTTCAATTCCCTTAGCCCTGGGGGAATCAAACTCTCTTAAAAAATATCCTTCTACTAGCAACACTGATTGCTGTTCACAGCGAGGGCCCCGGAGTAGAAGCAGGACTTCACTGATGCCTCCGTGACAGGCTCAATGGAAACAGACAAACAGAAGGTTGCAGACCTCAGAGGTCAGAGGATGTCTGTCTGTCCAGCTGTCTGCTGAGGGTGGGAGCACACGGTGCAGGGCAGGGGTGCTGTCTGGGAGCGTGGGCTCTCCAGAGGGCCCAGGAAAACAGATTCAGTTAGATGCCCAGATGTTACTACTGCCAGTGTAGTGTAGATTGTACTGTATTCTAGTCTTCAAAATATTTTCGGTGAAGGTCTACTTTGTATCTAGTCTAGTCGTGAAAGAAGTTAAATGGTAAGGTAAATATATTTGGCTGCCTGTAGTACTGGAATGACTAATTAAACCAAACTTAAAGAAATGTGATTCGGAGCCCAGAGCACTTTCAATAAGCAGTACTAACTAAATTCTGTATTCGCTGTACCTCCAGAGTACTTCAAACACTTCAAACCTTTTGCATGCCCTCTTTTGTAAACTCAAAATGTATTTTGTGAAAATGAAAATTATATGAAAAAGAAAATGCATAAATCAGACATGATTAAAAATATTTGTTCTAACGCAGTAATAATTTGGTAGTAATGCTTTCATCAGTATAGCTTAAGGCTACATTAAGTGGACAGACTTTATATGGGTTCTCTAATTTTAATCTTCAAAATGCTATCTAATGTCTCATTAAGACTTGCATATAATGTATCTTAAGTACAGTCATTAAATATAGTTTAGGGAGATTTATGTTCAGATATTGCTTAAAGATGTTTTAATAGGCCCATTTACTCTGATGATATTAATGAGCTCTTAATACAGACTAAGCTTCTAAAACTAATGGTAACGACTCCAGCCCGAACACAACAATTTGGGCTTAGAACCTGGTTTGCACAAGAGCCCACAGGTTAGCCCTGCTGACACGCAGGGTCAGGGCAGACCCTCTGTGGAGCCTTAAGTTTTGGAAAACGGTCTCCCCTGACTTGGTCTGACTGCTGACCCAGACGACTCCCTCCTTCTGCCAGCCCTGAGCACAGTCCCACACCGTGCACAGAACATGTGCTAATTTGGCCGGATCGTCTGTCTCCAAGGTCATCTGAGTGGCATCGACACCCTTGGCGTTATCGCTGGGGCACGCACGGGAGGGTTAAAGGGGGCTGTTGCTGTGCTTCTCCTGGAAGCATCTGCCAGGTAAGGTGTGCACAGCCTGGCAGCGTTACGTGAACAGCTTCAATCTGCCGTAAGTGAACTGTAAAAGGTCGCGTGGGTGTGCTTTCGTAGGCATTCCCAGTGACTGAAATATACGTAATCAAGTGGTCCTGCAAATTCAGAATTGGAAAGAAAAACCCAGCCCACCAGGAGTCCCTGTGTGCCCCGCGCTTGTGCACAGTCGTTCCCCAGGCCCCACTTCTAGACGTGTTGCAAAAAAGTCTCTGTTGGTATTTCCTTTTCTTTCAGAGAAATGTTGAAAAGCACTTTTTTTTTGGGGGGGGGGTGGTTCAGTTATTTTAGGGGAAGAAAAAAAAAAGAACCTATGAGTTCAGAGACTTTTCTAATTACTAAATTGGTTTGTTATAAAAAAGATAATAGCAAATTTCTTCTTTTCATAATTGGACGTTTCTTCCCTGTAGGCTAATGCATGCACAGCCCCTGCGTGCACAATAAGTCGTGCTTCTGAAAAGCCATAACTAGCTAATAACAGCTACAGTGTCATCAGAGAGTAATGGTGTGCTGATTAGCATAATTAATGACAAATGGTGGTGCAGAATTGGTGGATTGGTTTAGCGGATGATGAATGTGGCGAGGCCTGGGCTGGGACCTGCCAACTAGGCCTCGCTGGCTGTCAGCCCTTCTGTTCTCGCCGAGGCAGCCCTCATTAGTCACGATGGGAGGTGCCAGTTTGTATTCTGTTTGGAGCACAGAAAACTTAATAATCCAAGCAAATGTGGCTTTCCCATTTTCCTCTGTTTTTACTCCCAAAACTCTCTTCTCGCCTGTTCCCACTGTGGCTGATCCATGAGCACACAGGTCCTTCGAGACGCTGCCCTGATCCTTGATGGGGGAACACAAGGTAGCGTAGTGGAGGGACACATACGTGTCGCCCGGCTCTCCTCTGACCATAGATGAATTACTTCCGCTAGGAGGACTTCTGCTTGTGACTCTGTTTATCTGGGTATTTATAAGGGGAAAAGAAATGAACTCGGTAAGCTATACATTCTGTCCTGAAATCAGACTAGCACATTTATCTTTGACTTGATTAATCAGACCTAATTTGCATTCTCAAATGAGACTGATAAAAATGGATTTACCTTTTAACCTTTAGAGGGGAAAAGTATTTCTCTGCAAGGTTTCTAGGGCTATCTTTCCTTAACTGATAAGAAGCAACTCCTTTATCAATAAAGATGAAAATCCTTAATTTGCGTTAGTGAATGAGACTAATTATTATATAGTTAATTAGCATCTGGAAATGAGGATTATCTTAATTACAAAGCACAATTTCCCTAACAGCTACAAAACTGTAAGTTTGATCCGTGTGGAAATTGGTAACTATTATTATGTAATTAGTGATAACATTAATAGTACAGAGTATTTAGACATCATTTGCATATGCAAATGTAATTTACCTGAGCCAAGCAATTGGACCATTAATGATTAGAACATGACAGAGCTGAGTGAAAGTTCTAGATAGCTAAATGTTATCCATTATGCAGAGTATCTAAGTAATTGTCATAGAGTAGGTAAGGACCTTTTATATTTAGATGGTCAGAGTGGTTTTTGTTTTAAGGAGAATCAGGAGTGGGAAGGTTAAACCGGGACACTTCACTGCTTAGGGAAATAGCTGGCCATATAGTCATCTCCTTGACTCTGATTTCCCCATGCTTCCCAATATCCCTTGAATCTTAGATGTACTTTCCCTATATATTTTAACATTTCTGAATATTGGCTCTGTCTTACAATTGATGTGTACTCTTAAAACAGTTATACACACACATGAGCGTAGTGAGTTACGAAGTTGATGGTGCAGCTTACAGTTCGCAGGGGAAAATTCAGAGCTTTCTGAATTTTATCTGTGTAGTCCTAGAGTCTCCTCCCTTCGGAGCTGCTTCTTTATCTACATCTCCTCTGGTACCCATCTACTCCCTCCTCAGGCTGTAGCAGTGTTTCCCAGAAGATGGGGTGCATGCCCGTGAGGGAGTGTGAGATGCGGATGGCCTTTAAAATTATTTTATTTCAACCATAATAGCATATCAACAGATAGTATTGTTGAGAATAAGATTAAAGCAGGTGTATTAATCAGTCTTTGCTGGGTAATGTTGCAGTCAGCAAACAACCCCCCAAACCTTAGTGGCTTACCATACCACCATTTTGTATGTCACTCAAGTTCCAAGTTGGTGACTGCAGGTTAATGCTCCATATGTCATCTCCATATGTCATCTCTTTCTGGGACCCAGGATGAAGGAGCAGCTCCCATCTGCAACATGCTGTTCTCAGAGCAAAGGGGAAGAGCAGGAGACCTGGAAGAAACACCCAGTGGCTCCGAAAGCCTCTGGTCAGACATGGCAAGGCGTCCAGCCCAGCCATGTCAGTGTGCAGGGTGCATCCTCCTCCGCAGGAGGCCCTGACCTCCCACCTCTCACAGGGAAGTGGGAACACACACCCAGGAATGGTAACTTTGAATTTTAAAAAGTAGTTTAGAAAAGTTAAATTTAAAATGATAAAAATAAAATAACATTTTTTTAATTTAAAAAAATTTTAAGTGAGTTTTCAGGTGTAAAGAAAAATATAAAGTCAGTAATAATACTAGAAAAAAGTAGGTGAATCTGGGACATGAGATACTGTTTCCTGAAGTGTGGGAAACATTGGCCTAGAGTGTCTGCTGCTTATCTTCAGCTCATCAGGAGCTTGAATTCTCCTGGGATGGTTAGGGATTCGCTCAGGGATTTTCACAGGTGTCCCAGTGTGGCGGAAGTAGCACTGCCCTCTGGGATTTAAGGCTCATTTTGACCACTTCCAAACTTGAGGAAGTCGCTCCTTTTGCCTGGGATTCAGTTTTCCCAGCTGCAAAATGAAGCTCTCGAGCCAGGTGGTCCTTCTTGCTGCTCGGCCCTCCCACCACCCCTTCTGAGCACCTGTTGAGAGCCAGGCGCCTGCAGGGACTGGAGCAGAGGTGCTCCAGAAAGTTCTGCCTCAGGGCTGGTGGGACTCAGCGGTTCCTATAAGAACCTAAGAAAAAGTTTGTTGCTAGACAGAACAGTTCATTGATATTTTTTATCAAAATAGACACAAACTTTTCTGATTTATAAAAGTAGAAAAGTTGGAAAATATATAAAAGCATAGGGAAGAAGATAAGTATCACTCATAATCCCGTTATCCAGAGAAACAGTTATTTTAGGGTATATATCATATATATTTATATATAAAAGTATATTTCTACCTAACCATCCATTACGGGTTTTTATGTTAGATTTACTGAGGTATAATTTACATACAGTAAAATTCACCCTTAATTTTATTGTGTATTTATTAAAACTATAATGTGTACAGTTAATGAATTTTGACAAATGTCAAATCACATGATAAATGTCATGTAACTACCACCAGAAGTAAGATATAGAATTTTTCCATTACCCCCCAAAGTTCTCTTTTTCCTGTTTCCAGTCATTTCCTGCACCTCCCCCCAAGTCCCTGGCAGTCACTCATGTGTTTCATGTACCATAAATGGAATCATACAGTGTGTAGTTTTGTTGTCACTCGGTGTAATGTTTTTGAGATTCGTTGTTGAATGTATCAGCAGCTCCTTTTTATTCCTTAGAATGTCCGCTCCATCTGGAGACCCGCTCCTTTTTACTCATCATTTCCAGAGCCTTCCTCAGGGCGAATTGAACGTTTGCACAGTCTTCCTCATGGATCCAGTGCACTTTTTCTAACCAGTCCTCTGTGACTGGATACTTCTGTTGTCTTCACTTCTCAAAGTTATACTTTGATGAGCATTCCTTTAGATAAGTCTTTGTTCCTTAGGTTAAGTGTGCATTTTTAAACATTTTGATGCGTAATGACAGATTACCCACCAAAATGGTTGAATCCATTTACACTTCCACCTAACCCTTGCTTTCCCTGAAGCCTTTACCAACTGGCTGTTGTTTTCCCAACTCCTTATCAATTTGGAAGGTGAGATAGTGAGCGGGCTGTTCCCCATGTGGCTTGGCCACCCGGATCCCTCCAGTCTTTTCCTGTACCCGCCCTCCCTCTCTTCTGTTGAAGTCCGGCTTTTGCTTATTGAGTTGCAGCAGCTCCCTAAGGACAGGGTCTTTAAGGACATGCTCTCATGTTACTACTGCCTTTTTCCAGTTTGTGGTTTGACCTTTAATTTTGCTTTTCCTTTAGTTGTTGTGCCTTTGCCATCACATTTTAGAAAGACCTTCTCTATCTCATGGTATATTCTGGTACCTTCCTTTTCTTTAACATTTAAATCTGAATTTCTTCTATAACTTGATATATGACATGAGATAAGGATCTAACTGTGTTTTCCCAAATTATTTATCATTGTCCCGGTGCTACTTATTAAATAATCTTGTTTTACCAACTTACTTGAAAACAATCTTATATTAACCTCCTGTTGTCTACTATGATATATTTTGTGGCTTATGTCCTGTTCCATTGGCTTGAAGGCATATTCTAATGAGAGAATCACACCTCTAAGTATTACACATGTGTATGTTTTGATATCTTGTCTTATTATTCTTTGTAGTTGATTTTCAAAATGTTCCTGGTAATTCTATCTCAATTTTTTACCCAGTTGAAATTTGGAATCACTTTAAGTTCCAAGGAAAATACTTTCAAGATTTTGACTGAGAAAATATTGAAATTATAACTTAATTTGGGGAGAATGATCATCTTTAAAATACTTGATCTTTCCTTCTAGAAACGCAATATGACTCTCCATCCATTCAAATGTTCTTTTATATCATGCAGTAAAGTATTATAGTTTTCTTCCTGATTGTCTAATTCCTAGGTTTTAAATTTGTTGTTGTTGTTGCTTTGCCCATTATGTTTTAACTGGGGATTGCTTATATATATTTTAAAAGCTACTGTTGGTTTTTGAATATTCATTTTGTAACTGGCCACCTCTCTGTTTGCTTGTTATTTCCAGTAGCTTCCAACTGGTTACTTGGGTTTTCTCTGTAGACAACGTCATCTGCAAATATGATTTTGTCTCTTCAATAATATTTATACCTCATTTCTTTTTCTTGCTTTATATTATTGGCCAGAATATCCAAAGCAGCAAATGATAGTAACAATAGCTTGCATTCTTATCTGGTTCCCGACCTCAATTAAGATGTTTCTAGTGTCCTGCAGTCAGGTTTAAGGTAGGCTAGTAATTTAAGAAAGAGAGTTTGATCATGCTAAAGGAATGATTCTTCTACTTCTATTTTCCTGGGAGGTTTTTTTTTTTTAGCTTTCCGTTTGTTTTTTGTTTGGGGGGTTTGTTTGTTGGCCTCACCGCACGGCGGCATGTGGGATCTTAGTTCCCCGACCAAGGATTGAACCTGCACCCCCTGCATTGGAAGTGCGGAGTCTTAACCCCTGGAATGCCAGGGAAGTCCCAGTTTTTGTTTTTGTTTTTTAATTCGGATGCTAATTTCAGGTTCATATAAAAATAACTTCAGAATCTATCAATGTATTATTGTATTCATACTCGTTTAATTTATTGATATGAATCCTTTTATTTTGATGACTTAGCATTTAGAAAATTATTGCTATATTTCTGAAATAAATCTTACTTTACTATGGTGCATTATTCTTTATGGTACTAGATTTGAGCTGCTGTTATTTAAGTTAGGATTTTGGTATTTTATATGTGAGGTTGGGTTTAATGCTTATTAAGATATTTTTGAGTGATCTAAGAATCAGTTTTTTCTTTCAAATAAAAGAATATTTTTAAAATATTTTAATTTCTGTTCTTGGGGGGAAAAAGAAAATGAAAAAACAATACCCTGTAAAAACTAAATGGAGTTGGAAGCATTTGGGGGAGCTAGGGGTGCTTTGGGAGGAAGGACAACAATTTCAATTTCTTTCACAGTGATTTTTTTTCAGGCTTTCTGCTTTTTTTGGTCAGTTTCGTTATTTACATTTTCTTTGAAAGAAAAATCAGCCCTTTCACCTAAATGTTAAAGTTTAGTGGTACAAAATTGCACCTAAGAGTTTATTTTGATTTTAAAAGTAACATACCTGTGGTAATATATATCACAAATGAGCTTTGTTCTTCCTTTTTCTTAGTTATCCTTACTAAAGACTTGTTTTGTTTATCTTTTCAAGTAACCAGTTTTTTATTTGCTTGTAAAGGCATTAGGATTTTGCTTTACATTTCATCATTTAGTTTTATCTTTATTAGTTCCTTTTTTCTACTTTCTTATGGCCTATTCTGGGTTTTTTATAGCTTCTTGGGTTGAAAGGTCACCTCATTTGTTTTCAGTTCTTTTTGATTTTTTGTAAAAAGTATTTAAAGCTATATAAATATTCTTGTGTATTGCTTTGATGGTAGTCTGATATATAGTACTCACATTTATAAATACATAATAATTTTAGTTTTGATTTCCTCTTTGACTTAAATAATAGAAAACTTTTTTCTGAGTGATTGGGATTTTGTTTAATTAATTTCTAATTTTATTGCATGGTGGTCAGAGAATATGACCTCTATAATTTTTTTATTTTTTCACATTTATTGGGTCTTTCTTTGTCATCTAGTACATGAACAGTTTTAGTAAATGTTCCATTGTCACTTGAAACTATGTCTTCTTTCTGTGAGGCACAGTGTTTGACATACACACTACCGTTCTTTGATCAAATAGGAAGAATGGATCCATATCCATATGCATATATACATCCATCCATCATGTTTGACCAAAGATGGTAGCGTTTATTGTTTTTTAAATTTCTTCTTGTGTCATTATCATTTCGATCATCGATTTTGTTTTTTTCAAAGTAGTGTTATTCACGCCGTGAAGGTTTATGGTTGTGTATTTTACTTTTCATCAAAATAAAATTCCCCCTTTTTGTTCCAGTTTGTGTTTGGGGTCTTAAGTTCTATAATGTTCTTGTCCCACGTTGGCTCTCGAGTTCTTAGCACGGGCCCTGAGGCTGTGGGCTTGGTCACTCTTCCCTCTGCTCTGGCCGGTAAGGCTCCGCAGGGTGCTGCCCACAGGGGCCTTGCTTTGGGCTTCCTCCTGCCCCAGAGAGCCTTCCCGTCCCCTCCACATCCTCACCAGCCCCTGCCCTGCACCCTAGCCCCAGCTCTTCCCAGAAGCCATTTATCCCTGGTGACTCCTGTTGCCCCCTGGCTCCTTCTACAAGTGCGTCCAGCCCACCTTTGTACGCAGGCGTGAGCACAGTCTCTCGAGTGTCCTTCACGTGCACGCCAGCTGCCCTGCATCGGCTTCGTCCACTGCTTGCGGACAGGAACTCTGGTCTCGGAGTCTCCCAACCCTGGCACACGGTACCAAGTCTAGCCCTGCTCAGTCTTTCTTTGCCACATAGTTACCTTGTTACTAAAGGGGCTGATTGCCGCTACTGGCTATTCTGTGCTTAGAGAGCAATCGTGAAACACCAACTATTTCATCTTTCAAAAATTACTTTAAGACCCTTACTCTAAAACTTTGATCATCGGAAGTGCTATTGAAGCCTTGCACATTCCTTGGCGATACTCCAGGGACACACACAAGAATACCAGGCGCGGGGCGGGGGCTGGGTAGGGGAGAGCGCGGGGGCTTTGGAGACCCCCGCCGTCCAGTAACTTGCAGCTGCTCTCATTCAGGCTCGCAGGGCTCCCTGCACCCGTGTCACACTCGGGCCGTGAGAATTCACGAAGCCGTCCACTCATTCAGCAAGCAGTCACTGAGAAACTCCTGAGGGCCCAGCCTGGGGGCCAGGTGTGGTAGGTGACACACACAGTGCCTGGCAGACCCTGGGGACGGTGGGCAGGTGTACCGCCCACCACACTGCTGTGACCCACCACCAGAAACGTTCGAATCAGACGCTGGGAATCAGACGTGTTCGTCAGCTTGTGGATGTGTCATTGAAGAAGGCTCGGCGGCCACAGGCACACAGCGCCGCGTCCAGAGTGAGCCTGGCAGGTGGGGACGGCCCCAGAGAGCCGCGGGCCCTCTCTCTCAGGCTGGGTGTCTGACAGGCAGGCACGGCCTCCCTGGCTTCCTGTCATTAGCGTGGTTTCGGATGAGAGTGGATGTGCCCCAGCACCTCCCTGCTAAGGCTCATTTCCACAGGAAGGCAGAGGCTCATCCTTCATGGTTAAGAGTGAGGAGAGCCTATAACTGGGGCAGATTTAGACACTTCCTACCTTTCCTGCCCGGAGACCCCAGAATTTTCTGAACCTGGAAGGCCTGGCCTGGGCCCAGTAAGCCCTGAGCCCTGTGGGCAGCTGTGCCCGGGCTGGGATGACTGCTGTATCGTCGCCCACACTGAGAAGGGCTGGCTCCTCTCCTCCTTGAACCAGCCGTCCCACGAAGGAGCAAGCGACACGCTTCTGTTTGGTTTCAGGAATAATAATATTCATTGAGTGAAATTGCTTTCCTACAGGAATTTATTTAACAGTTATTCCCATTTTATAAATGAGGCACAGAGGTTCAGAGAGGTTAGTGGGTTTCCCAAGGTCAGACAGTAAATCACGGCAGTGCCCCAGGGTGCGTTCATGGTGCCTTCTGCAGAATTCCGTCGCAGCCTTTCACCATCTCCTCCTGGTTTCAGGTTTCTTTCTCGTTTCCTAGACTGGATACTCCATGAGGAAAGTGTTTGGCCTTGTCAGTCTTTGTACCCCCAGCCTCCTGATGTTTATAGCTTTGACTGTGAGGGCTCTGCGGTCAAGTTCCTACCGCCTTTCGGTCTCCCCTCCGGCTGACAACCTGCGCCACAGCACAGCGGCAGCAGAGCGGCCCAGGCAGGGAGGCTCACTAGGTGATGAGCAGTAGAGCCAGGACCCCAGGCCCTCCCTGGGAAGGAAGGCCTGGCTGCCAGGGAGGTGGTGGGGAAATTCCATTTCCTCTCATTAGGCAGCCTAACTGATGGCCTGCTGAGCTTGCAGATCTGTCCAGGGACTGGTGGACTCTCCCGCGTGCTCCCAGAGCAGCCTGGGAAGCCGGCCCCCGGCGGGGTGGCACAGATGGCAAGCCCAAACGACAAAGTAAACTCCAATATGTCTTGGAGACATTGTCAGCCTGCAGCTTATTTGTCATGTCACAGCAGCCTTGTGGATCAGGGACGCCCCCCTCCCTGTCCTATTCCCTCCCTGTGTGAGGATTATTTACAGGAAACTGATTTTTGTTGGTTGGGGGGAGGGCACAGCGACGGAGCATTTCCAGAATAGATGTTGGTCATTTTCTTTCATGTTTGGGAAGTGAATAGTAATAACAAGAACAAATACTTACCTAGCATTTATGAAGTGTCGGCCCCTATTCTGAGTGCTTTACCCAAACCATTTCTATACTCGTAACAGTCCTAAGGGGTGTAGGTATCATTAATCCCAGCTTACAGATGCGGAAATGAAAGCACAGAGAGCTTAGTTAACTTACCCATAGTCACACAGCTCAGGCAGGCTGGTCCAGCAGCTGCTCAGTCGCCACACTCCAGTGTCCAGTGTGTGGTGGAGGCTGAAAGGGCACTTGCCCCTTACTCGGGGCTGGCACCCAGGGCTAAGGTCACTAGGGCAGCTGCCTGTGGGTGCAGACCAGCCGCTCCCCTCAGCCTGAAATGCGAGACACTAAGGCCTAGCTCCTCGCTGGTGACATCTTCGCATCACTGGAAGGGCAGGGGTCAGAGGAGGTGCAAGGGGCCCAGGGGGTCGAGTCTCCCCCAGCTCTGCCTTTCACCCCAGACCGTGATCAGGAGGCAGGTCCCTCACCATCTGGGCCTCAGTTTCCTCAGCTGTAGAAACAGAAATGGAGGCACGAAAAACCTCCTCAGAGAATACAGTGAGGATTCAGCGAGGTAAATGGCCTGGCCCACAGCAGGAGCAGAGAGTGGGCCGGGGGCGGCAGCGAGGAGGAGGCTCGGGACCCTTTCAGGCGGAGGAGCCATCGGGGACGCACGGTGGGCCCCTGCTGAGGGGATGACCCTGAGGGCTGGCTGCACCTGTAGGTCCTTCAGTGCTCTGAGGAGGCGGCCGGGCGCCAGGCCACAGCAGGGCTCTCAGAAGCGGGGGCGGGGAGGTCGAGGTGGGACTGCCCTCGTCCCTGCCTTCCAGAGAAAACGCTCAGGGCCTGGCTGGGTGCCCAGGATGCACCTGATTTATGCACAGATACCTAATGTATCTGTCTTTCTGATTTAACTTTAAAGATGCCCCGGAACTCACAGCCTCTGGTCACAGGTAAGCAGTGAAAAGCAACTTAGGTGAGCCGTGTGATGGTCCCGAGCTGTTTGCTGAGTCTCTGTGTAAATTCCAGGCCGGCTGGCTGACTGGAGCCACCTGGAATGTCCCGGGCTTGGCGGTGATGAGAGTCCCACTGCCTCACTCCTCGGACCCGCTTACCGCTCGTGTGACGGTCTGTACAGGAAACCCCGTTCCCTCAGCCCCTGTGCACGGGGGAGCAGGGCAGCTCGTCAAAGCCTTGGGCAGACGTTCGAAATGAGGTGCCTTGTTTACCTCTGGAAGATGAAGGAAGGAGAGAGGTTACCGAGTGCCCGGGAGGGTCTTCATGTCGTGTGTGCCCGTACAGACGTATGCTGTATGCTTCATGCTTGTGTGGCCATGTGCATACACGCAGGTGCACACCTACACACGACCGGGGCTCTCGAGTAGAATTTGCATTGTTCCTGGTGTTGGGTTTAGGCCTTTCAGCCAGTCGTTTATTAAACCCTGAAGCTCTGCTCCCCACCAGTCACTCTGCTTGGTTCTGGGCCGTAAAAGGCAGAGAAGGCGGCCCTGCCCTGGCCGGGGGCTGTCCCTCAGGAGGCGGCACGGCTCTGCTGTGCACGTGGGCCTGGGGCTGGGGAGACGTGTCCCCCACGGAGCACAGTCTGTGTGGTGATTTGGGGACAACCGCAGTAACAAATTTCACGGGGCCTCCAGGTTGTTTGGCTGTCCTGGAAATTGATTCTATTCCAGATATTTCTGGAAATAACAGGGGAGCTGTCAGCCTCTGTGCTGGTGAATAGGCGAAAAAGGTTTCAACCAGAGAAGGACAGAGCTGTCAGAACCCTCTTCCACCACACGTGGGCTTTTTCAGACCTGTGTGTTTGGGGTGCAGTGATTTGGGGTTGGGGTGAGCTTTTTGGCCGAAGTGCTTGCAGTAATAATTGAAATAGTAATTGAAATATCATAGGAGGGAGGAAGGAAGAGAAGTTCAAGGGTAGATGCCGACTGAGGCCAAAATAAAAGCACCGTGAAGCACGTAGCACTCCAGGCCTCTCTGCAGGCCATGGTGCAGCTCTTTCTCTGGGACGAGTGACCTGCTAGCATTGGGCGGGGGGACAGGGGGTTGGCTGCAGGACAGCGTGGCTTCATTTTAAAAGCCCTGGACTCGCGTCGCAGCTCTGCTCCTAGGACAAGTCACTCACCTTCCAGCTTCAGCTCATCTTCTGTCAAATGGGGATTGTGGGACAGACCATGAGGAAGATGTGCTAAAGTGCCCGGTCAGCTGTGAGATGCGTAAGGATGGAATCCCGATTTCCTCAATGCAGCAGGTTTTTACTGAGCATCTATTTTTGCCTGTGCCAGTGTCATGTACACAAAACCCCATGAAGGCGCCACCTCCCTGTGAACCCTCCCCAGGTCAGCTGGTCCTCGGCATCCCTGCCCACAGGGTGAGAACTTCCTGGTGCATGAACGGTGCGGGCAGCGGTGGGGGGAGGGCAGGGCCAGGGACCTGGCCAGGGCAGCAGAGACACCCCGAGGGCCATCCCCATTTGCCCCTGCCACGTTCTCAAGTTGGGAGTTTTATTGTCAACTCTACTGTTGGAAATTTCCGTGACTGTTTCCTCTTTGTCCCTGCGGACTATAAAGGAACTGGGTTTCCAACATCACTGGCCCTGTGTGTGCCCGGGGCTTTGTGGAAGAGGTCGGTAGTCACACCTGTGAGGCTCGAGTGGTTTCTTTCTTCTCGCTGTGCCACTTTCTCATCCACACACGTGTGCACATATGCGCACACACGCATGTACACACACACATGCACACCTGGCCCTGCCGTCTCTCTGGATCATCAGCATTACCAACCCAGTCACCATCCAGGCCCCGAGAGGGCAAAGCGAGATAGAGAAAACAAATGTCTCTTGTCCCATCACGGAAAAGCTAAGCCAGGAGGAGATGCAGTACAACCAAGGCAGGCATCCGGAGACAAACATGCAAGCGTGTAGCTCTGATCTGGTGTGACTCGCCGCCCATTAGCGCCTTCCCTTGGTGCCTTCAGTAGTTTGAAGCCATCTTTCTATACCGAGACGTTGCCGTTCTGCTTTTATTTTCAGACTTCAAAGATTACTTTTGAAATAGTTTTTCCTATGAAATTCCAGAGGTTTTACACATATGTGAAAGGAGGAGTTTGGCTGTTAAAATGTGTTTGTCTGCCCCTCGGTTCTCTTAACTATAAAGGTTCTGAGACCGCCCCCACTTTGTTCCCTTAAATGTTATACCAGCTACCTCACCACCACGTAGCGCATCGCCCCAGCCTCTTCCCAGTGTCCCCCAGGCTGATTTCTGTTCAGCTAGAGCCCCATGGGGCAAAATTGATTTTTTTATTACTGGAAGAAATATTTTGTATTTGGGCACTGTTCACAGCTCTCGGTCCTCCCATGAACCCAGTCTCAGTAACTGAGACAGCCACAGTGTCCAGTGCTGGGCAAAAGGGGTGATGGCCCTGGTCATGGCCAAAGGGATTTCCCATCTAAGAGTAGGGGTAAGTTTGCAGTGGCCAGGGGTGTGGGCATGGTTGATTTTAACCACTGCATGCTTTAGCCCCACAAAGACCCAACTCAATAATTGGGGTGAGGGTGGATTTTTGTGCTTCTAATGCTCCATGTTGTGTTTTTGTTGTCATGGGTGATTCTAGACTAGTGAACTTTGATAGGTCATCTTGAACATCTCGTCTGAATACAGTAATTAGACCATAAATGTTTTCATGGGACGATTCCCCAAGACATTCCCAAATGCCCAAATTTAAAAACAGCTCTTTAGCACATAATTTCTCCCACAGAATCTAGTAATGTAGGAGTGAAGTGTGTTGGTGAACCTTTAGAACTAACGATTCTATGAATAAAAACTGACATCATTTATAAAGTTTTTAAAATAAATTTTGTCATTTAAGGAAATTCCTCCATATATTACATCACCATTAATAATAATTTTAACTGTGGGTTTTGTTTATGTAGAAAAGAATTGGGCCAAGACCCAGGCTTTTGCTAATCAGGCTGTCGGTGGCCCAGGTTCCCATTTTGCCCCTTCCCGCGCTCCAGCTCAGGATGTTCAAAATGATGGCGTGAATCTAAAGACAGCTGCAGAGGGAGTTCCCTGGTGGTCCAGTGGTTAGGACTTGGCGATTTCACTGCCAGGGCCTGGGTTCAATCCCTGGTCAGGGAACTAAGATACCGCAAGCTACACAGCGCGGCCAAAAAACAATAAATAAATAAAAATAAAGACAGCCGTGGAGCCCAAGGAGCAGTTGTTCTTAGGCCACATGGAACCCGGAAGCTTCCTTTGCTCCGGGATATTGGGTCTGGGACGGCGTTTGCTTATAACAGAGGCCAGTTTCACCTGCACCACTGTTTCTCCTCAGCCCTGAAGCCAGGTGGTGATGCCATCACCAGCAGCCTCCTCTGCCCACAGTTCCCTCTCCGGCTTCCCTTTGTAAAATACGCAAGAGACAAAAAGGCCTCCAAAAATTCTCAAGCTGCCTTTAGTCTTGGAAGTGTTCCCGGGTCCCTGCTTTAAAGCTCCTGAACCACCTTTGAGAATCTGTACTTTCTGTGCATATCCTCACGTGGTCAGCGCCTGGCGGCGCCGGAGTCCAGCTGCGCCCTTGTCCCACCTCCCCAGCCCACTCTGTGATTAAACCCGCACTCCTCACCCTCCAAGAAGCCCCTTCACTTTCTTAGACCTTTTTGACTCCCCCTCCCCCTTCCAGCACCAGCAGCAGCAGGTGGCTCTTTGTGGGGCTCAGTTTTTTAAAATGAAGAAAATTCAAGAAAGTTACTGCTTTGGGGACTTCCCTGGTGGCGCAGCGGTTAGGAATCCGCCTGCCGATGCAGGGGACACGGGTTCGAGTCCTGGTCCGGGAAGATCCCACATGCCGCGGAGCGACTAAGCCCGCGAGCCACAACTACTGAGCCCACGTGCTGCAACTACTGAAGCCTGCGCACCTAGAGCCCGTGCTCCGCAACAAGAGAAGCCACCGCGATGAGAAGCCCACGCACCGCAACGAAGAATAGCCCCCACTCGCCGCAACTAGAGAAAGCCCGTGCACAGTAACGAAGACCCAACGCAGCCAAAAATAAATAAATATAGATAGATAGATAGATAGTTGCTGCTTTTGCAGGAGGAAAGTGGCAAGTATCCCAGTTGGGCCGAAATTCAGGTGCTGAGTGTCTGACGGGCTTACTTGCTGGCCAAACGCCCCACTCATGAAATTCCAGTTGTGCTTTTAGCAAAAGGACAGATTATTTCACGTCACGGCCTGCAGGGTTTCCGCCCATAGCAGCCACCGCAAATACCGAGAGTACCGAGGAGGAGGCCGTTTCAGGGGCAAGGACAGCTCCCCTTTCTGCCTTCTCTACTTCCGATCACACTGCAGACGACCCCAGAAACGGGGAAGTGTCACCTCTCGCTCCAGAGGGAAGAGGAGGTGTGCTGGAGGGGCACCCCTCACCCCTGGCCACTGGGGACCCCAGGCAGAACAGTTAAAGCCACCTGGTGTTTTCACAACCCTCCGTGAAAATGAAATCATAGGTTGGTGCTTGTCCGGCAGCCTGGACGGCATCAAGCTAAGGGCCCCAGTGAGCACGTGGCTTTGCTCTCTGCCAAAAACTAAACAATAAAAATGAGTGAAAAAGGTGTGCTTTCAAAGTGTGTCTGTCAGAAGACAATTTGGAAACTCTTTCACAGTAAGGACTGAGCAGACTGTGAATGACCCGTGTCCTCAGAGCCCCCAGGGCCGCTAGACCAGCAGCCCTGAACTTTCTCTCGCCAAGAGGCAGCCTTTGACTTTGGGTTCTGGGATCTGTTCCAGGCCTCTGCTCAAATGGTTTTTCCACTGACCCAATAAATGATTACATAGCAGTCGGGAGACCCGTATTCAACACCCGGTTTTGTTACCGGCCCGCTGAGTCGCACCGAGCAAGCCAGTAAACCTCTCTGAGCCTGGTGTCGTCATGGCGAAACTGGGACAGGGTCAGCCTCACGGGCACAGGGTGGAGACTAGGCTAAAGGAAATCATGGGCGTGCGGCCCAGAGGACAGTTGCAAGGCACCACCGGTGTCCACCGGGGCTGCTCAGGACTGTGGTGTCCGTGCTCCCCGGCGCGGCCGAGCCCTCCCTCCCCACGGGCCTAGAGCTGTGCCCACCTGCAGGGTTTCTGTTCCCCCGAGGGGTCTGGTCTCTTTTTTTCTTTTTTAATTCATGTAATATTCCCCTTCCCCTGGGGCTTTAAGGAAAGTATTTTTAAGACCAGGCCTCTGGTTTCCTACTGACCTGCCTTTCTCGATGGTTCCCTGCTCCTGGCATGCAGCTTTTCCTCCCAAGTTACTGCAGCAGCCCTGAAAGCCTCCTGGTGGAGAAGTCACTTAGGTGTGTCTTTTTGAGCTGTTTGCTCCCATTGAAATGTGGACTTTCACACTTTGTTCTGACCAAAGGGTCCCTTTAAAAAATCCAGGGCAGATTTTCAAGTGGCTGGAAGTCATCACTCAGAGAAGCACAGAAAGGTTTAGGAAGGAAACTCAAGAATCCGGTACAAGTGAGAAATGTGTTCTTCAGCTTCAAAATGTGAAGAGTTCAATTTGAGTTCAAGGGGGGGGAGGGGGAGGGAGGGAGAGGGAGGGGGAGGGGGGAGAGAGAGGGAGAGATGGAGAGAGAGGGAGAGAGGGAGAGATGGAGAGAGAGAGGGAGAGAGGGAGAGAGAGGGAGAGATGGAGAGAGGGAGAGATGGAGAGAGAGGGAGAGAGAGAGGGAGAGAGAGGGAGGGAGAAAGGGAGGGAGAGAGAGAGGGAGAGAGAGAGGGAGGGAGGGGGAGAGAGAGAAGGAGGGAGAGAGAGAGGGAGAGAAAGAGAGGGAGGGAGGGAGAGAGAGAGAGAAGTAGGGAGAGAAGGAGAGAGAGGGAGAGGGAGAGACGGATGGAGGGGGAGAGAGAGAGAGGGAGAGAGGGAGGGGGAGAGAGAGGGAGGGGGAGGGGAGAGAGAGAGGGAGAGAGGGAGAGAGAGAGAAGGAGAGAGAGAGAGGGAGGGGGAGGGGGAGAGAGGGGGGGAGAGGGGGACAGAGAGAGATAGGGAGAGGGGGAGAGAGAGAGAGAGGGAGAGACGGAGGGAGAGAGAGAGAGGGAGAGAGAGAGAAGGAGAGAGAGAGGGAGGGAGGGAGGGGGAGGGGGAGGGGGAGAGGGGGAGGGAGAGAGGGAGAGAGAGAGAAGCCTTCTGTCTGGATTCCAGAAAGACAGTCACAAGCTAAGTGAATCTTTTTTACCTACTAGTGAAGGTAAAAGCCATAGAAACCTGAGTACTCAGAAACCTCACTACAGATGTAGAGCCAGGAAAACCAAGGACCTTTCTGGGTTCCTTTTCCCTTGTGAGTTTTAGAGGCTCAGTCCACAAAGGGTCTGGACCGAAGAGAAATCCAGGGTTAGGTTACAGCATAGGGAATAATCCATTAGTGAGTAGAGTCCCTGGTTGTACTTTGGCACTGGTGTCTCTTGACACCAAATTCTGTAGGAGTGTCGAGAGCCCGGCCTCCTGAGCTCGACAGACGTGGGTTACAGTGCTGGCTTCCCTTTCGACTGGAAGCACGGCTCCCTTGCCTCTGGTGGACATAGGACAGGGTGATCGTGTCCGCCTGGCAGGGTTGTGACCGGGAAAGGGTGGAGCAGAGTGCCTGGCACTAAGTCCAAGGCTTTCACCAAATGACAGCTGTGACCGGTGCTCCGGTGCTGCCTTCCCTGCCGTGGTTAGTCCTTACAGATAACAGAGAGCCCTGCTTGTGCAGAAAAGCTTCACGGAGCTGCACCCATGAGACCTTCGTAGCCGTTTGGTCCATGAGACCCTCAGCGAAGCGCTCTCTGGCTCTAAGCACAGAGCGGAGTTTCTCCTGATGCCATTGTTCCTAAGTTCCTGAGCCCGTCTCTGGAGGTTTGGGGCTAGGGATTCACATTTTTAACAAGCATCCCCGGCCATTCTGACACACCTGTTAAGTCCGAGAACCTGTGGTTTGGAGAGAGAGGATGCCTCCTCTGGAGTATGGGGCCGGCTCTGAAGGCACTGTCTTTAAAGCACTAACAAAGGCCGGGCTCACCGGTGCCCACCCTCCCTGCCTCCCCCTTCTGGACCAGCATGTCTCCCATGACGGTGCTACTTGTCATCTCGAAGGGTGCGATTGCTCTCCAAAGAGAGGGCCCCTGTGGTCGGCTTCCTGAGTGAAGGTGCCCTGGTTGAGAAGCAGTGACCCTACGATTGAGATTAACTGCCTGGACTTTCCATCTGGGGCTCCTATTGAAACCACTGTTTTTTCCCCTGCCTGTGGCATCTGTGATCTCATGTAGCTCCATCTCAGCGGCTCTGTCTCTTTGAGGGCCCCCTAGCAGTCCCCCAGATGAATCTGTGATACACCTCACAACCTCTAAACCTGGCAGAATTCCACCGAGCCACGGTTGCTTGCTGTGGCTCTGCTCAGACCTCCTGCCAGGGCAAAACGAGGCCCTGACCGCCGGGTGGGGCCGGCACTCACTGCCTAACAAGTCGGGACCTGGGCGGAGGTGCCCTGGGGCCTCAGGCAACCTGGCTTGAGCTCTGGCTTTGGGGCCGCCTTGCTGGAAATGTCCCTGTGAAAATCATGAGACTCTGACCCACGTGTCTCCACCTGAAAAAGGAGGGCATTCCGCAAAATAGGCCACCGAACTGCTGGCTTGGGCCTTCCCTTGTCCCTTGACTTGTTTATCCTCAGAATTCTAACACCCCTGTTTCAACTCACATCAGCTGTGTTTTCAGCTGTCCCACTGTACGCCCCAAATGCTCCGCTTTTGTTGCACTTCCCATGTACTGTGGAAGCGACTGCTTGGACCCCATTTCTTTCCACATCCCCTTCTGTAAGAGAGGAGATTAGAGGGAGCCAGGGGTAGCGAAGCAGCTAATGTCAGGGCCAGAAGGGTGGGCATCCCCCTGGGTCCAGGGCAGCAGAGGTGGGCAGGAGGGCCAGGTGCCAGAGAGATCCCTGGGTAGAATTAAGAGGCACCGTGGTGTCGCAGGAAAGAGTCAGGCTCCTGGGTTCAGTTCCTCCTCCGCATCTTGCTGGCCATGTGCTCTCGGGCAGGTTGCTTACCTGCTCTTTGCCTGAATGTTCCTTGTAAAATGGGGTTGATGATGATGATTTAAATAATAATATGTAACCTCATGGGATTGTCGTGAGAAATCAGTCAATACACAGAAAGCACCTAGACCAGGGCTTGCACAGAGCAGTTCAACTAAGTGTGAGCTGCCACCACTGACCGCCCTCTTTGGGATTTAAAGAAACTCATGACAGATGTGAGGGAGGGGGCAGGTCCCTGTGGCTCCAGGCCCCCGGGGTGGGTGGTAGAGCCGTTCACCGGAATTGGGAAGACAAAACAGGAAGCTCCCAAGGGAAAAGAGATCCACCCTTGCTTGCTTCTCTTCCCGAGAGGGCAGAACAATGCCTGCTGCCTCTGCCAAGGTCCCCTCGCGGGCTTGGCCACGTGCAGGCAGAGCCCCCGTGATTCCCGCCCGCCGGCTACGCTGCGGCTCTTCAGGGATTGCGGTCTATTGTCTTTGAATCACACTGCTGGGGAGTAGTTTGCATAGATTCCCAAGTTTGTAATTAAAACAATTGAGAAACAATTTTTACTGTATAAAAAAAAAAAGAAATCTCTTTTAAGCAGATGTTGTGCTGTGAGCCCTGTAGAAATATTATCTTATCATCAAGCCAGCAGTTATCTCAAAGCTCAAAAGAAACTAAGGGAACATCTTTTCTCCTAACCCAGCATTTTTTTAGCGCCTAATATCATTTCACATTTAAAGGTGACAGCAATATCTTTAACGTTTTTCTATTGGATTAATAACGTTTAACGTTCAAAGCAATAAAGCGAAATGTTTTCGTGAGGCTGCTTTATATCACTAGCGGAAAATTCAAGTTAAAAAAAAAAGACCACACACACAAAAGTAATAGACGTCGAGAGCCATAAACTCAGAAGGGAGCCTGGGCGTGGAGGTGGTTTCTCGAGCTGGCGGTTATGGGTGTGCAAGGCGTGAGCCCCGCCCCGCCTGGCGCCAGGAGGGGCTTCTGCACTTGGCGTGAGCGCTCAGCACCCTCACCCACTCCCCCAGCCATTCGTCTCCCCCCAGCAGCGGAATATGACAATGTTAACATTTTTCATTTCCCTGACGTTACCATTAATAAAGCAGTGATCCAAAAGGGGCTTTGCTGAGTCTGTCCTTTATGTTCCCATCACTCACGACTAGATAATTTCACACAGGATCGTTTTAAAATTAAATGACGATAAAAACGCTCTGCTGTTCTGTGTTCACCAGTTCATAGAAGTCTATCAAGTCATTAATGTGTCATGACAAACTGCTCGATGGATACAAGAGTAATTAATTATTTGAATAAATAACAAGTTGAACTTGGGGCTTTGAACCACAATGACATATGCATCCCATTAAGGGCGTCTTAAAATCTTTCCAGGGCGCTGGTATGAAGAGTTAAAATGCAGGCCAAGGTATTGGAAATGATGAAAAACAATTTCGTAAACACAGAATAATAATTTTACGAGGACAAAGCCAAAGTGTCACGTTTCCATGCCCACATGGAGTTCGGTGTTAAAAGTTCTCTGGCTATGGCCATTTCAAGATACCACTTCATCAGTGATGATTTCAGAGAACAATTATACAGATTTTCATAATCACCATTAATCTCTGCATATTTTTCAAGATAATTACAGCAATTATTATTTAGATTTCTCTTTTATATGCCCATTGTAGAAAGGAACAAGTGCTTATTATACTGGATAGTTCAAAGAACCTTGGATTAAAATTCTTTGTCATCTCCGCACTCATTATTTCAACTCATGTTGCCTCTGAAAGTTCATCAGCTCTAGAAATGAGAGCAATATTATCAGGCTCTATTATTAAATCTTAAGGTTGAGCTCAGACTGTGGTTAGCGAGGATGGCTGAATTGTTCGTTTGTGCGACTGCTGGGTTCCGTTGGAATTACTGTCAGGTGGCAGGAGATGCCCATGACAGATGTAGTCAGAGCTGGGTGGCAGCCTCACACCTATTTTCTGTGATAGACTTACAAAGTGAGCTCACAACCAATATTTAGAGAATACATTTCTGTGACATGCCCTTTAAAGGTTAATATTAAATCTGAAATCTGGGTAATTTGTGGCATTGTACTTCAGAGACACAGCAACCAGATAGAAGGGAGCCCACTCCCCAGTATTCCACATCAAATCGGGTGTCAGCCGAGGCGTCAGTTCTGTCTGTGGCTGCTCGTTTTCTTCACATTACCGTGGTCCAGGGAGCTTGTCCACTCGAGCTGAATTTTGGAGATGTGATGTACTGTTTTCCCGAGAAGCTGTTTCCCAGGGAAAAGTCCCTTGAACAGTTCTGCTGATTGGAAAGGCACCTCTGTGTCGGTCAGTGTGCCCGCCTGTGCCCTGTCCCAACTACAGGTGGTAATTCTGTCGTCTCCTGTCATTGCGCACCCTCTGTGGGCACCAGCAGCCTGCCCTCCTCACAGATGCTGCAAGTCTAGCTACATGAAGGGGAGGAAGCCCAGGCCTTTGGTTTTGAATTGGGAAGTTCAGTGTTTGAGAAAAATACAAGGTGTAGAAATGGGGTTTTTTTCTTTTCAAATTAAGTTGTTTTTTTTTTTAATTTTTTTAAAAATTTTATTTATTTTTTTAATTTTTTTGGCTGTGTTGGGTCTTCGTTTCTGTGCGAGGGCTTCCTCTAGTTGCGGCAAGCAGGGGCCACTCTTCATCGCGGTGCGCGGGCCTCTCACTGTCGCGGCCTCTCTTGTTGCGGAGCACAGGCTCCAGATGCGCAGGCTCAGTAGTTGTGGCTCACGGGCCCAGTTGCTCCGCGGCATGTGGGATCTTCCCGGACTAGGGCTCGAACCCGTGTCCCCTGCATTGGCAGGCAGATTCTCAACCACAGCACACCAGGGAAGCCCTAAGTTTTATTATAAAGTTACAACCTGGTTCGAAGGCACACAGGCAGTGCAGTCTTATGTAAACATAGGTTGGATTTCGATTGTTGTGAGACTTCCCGTAGCAGGTCGCTCTTCATTTGGTCCATGTCTGACTGTCACTGTGGCGGGGCTTTTGGAATCACTGGGCAGCTTGGGGAGGATGAAGCCTGGGGCCTCCCATGGTGGCTGCCCCTCCAGGGCCCACCCCCGACCCCAGGGCTCAGGGCCTTGGCTCCGGGGCACTCATCCTAAGTTCTCCCATTTACTCAGGGGCGCCCAGGCCCTGGAGAATGTGATCCCACTAATCACGATCAGAAGATCTCTGTGCTGTGGTACCAAAGTGTCACATTTTGTACCATTTTCCTTTAACCTGTGGGCAATCTTTTTTCAAATCTTAAAATTTATAACGAGGTTATACCTTTCCAGTTTGTGTGATGCTCAAGCCTACTATCCTATTGTTAAAGTACTTGGGCAAACAAACAAGTAATTAAAAGCTTATTCATTGATCATGGAATCGGAAGAAAAGGAGTTAGAATGTCTCTGTTTCACAGAGTCCTAGAGAATTCCCATCTCGAAACACAGCTTTCTTCTGAAAGGTGGCCTTGCATCATTTATCTGTCCATCGCCTCATCCTTGCAGGCCCTGGGCTAGCCTGGAGCTTGTCATCTGGGGAAAGGCATTGGGATGGATGATTGCAGCAGAGTGGCAGTGGGAGCAAGGCCACTGACTCCAATGAGTGACAGCTCGGAAGGTAACCCACATGGGTAACTTTCAGCTGGTTTGGGGGGTTCACGGGCAGGAGTGGGCTCTCCAGGCCGAGCACACAGCAAGGAGAAGGGCATATTGCATACAGAATGCATGGCTTGGTCAGGAAATGGTGAATAGGTTGGCATAGCTAGATCCCAAGGTGTGGGGAGCCAGGGTGGGAGGGCAGCTAGACCACAAAGCTAGGTTGGGGTCAGCCTGTGAGGGCCTGGGCTGAGGCATTTGGACATCACCCCTTAAACTTGAGGAAACAGTTGAAGATTTTAAGTAAAGGAATAGCCTAAGGAGACCTGCATTGAAAGCCAACTCCAAAGATCCCTGGGGCAGGTATGTCTGTCTGGGCCACGAGTGCTGTCTCCCTGGGGCGAGAGCCCAGAAGACACCATGAAGACCCCGCACATGCTGGCTTCTTAACACCTTCCAGCTCTGCGTACCTTCCGTTCACACGTTCGCCCTTCTCGATTATACCTTTCTGCTTCCATCCTTGGATGACTCCTTCATGCCACGTAGGGAGGTGTTCCCACCTCTTCCTCAAGTGGTGGGAAGGCAGTGGACTTGGAAGAGCTCCCTTTCTGTACCAGCTTTGCGGCCCTGGCCAGGCCCCTCCCTCCTGGGCTTCAGGTCCCTTTGGCAGAGTGGGGATGGCGACACCCACGGGGCTGCTGGGAGGTTTAAGAGGGCACATGTGTAAGTGCCCCGACGCTGTTCCCTGGACGGACGCCCCTGGCGCAGTGCTCTCTGGAGCGTGGGTCAGCACTGGCTGTAGACACCCGGACGCCCTGGGACACCTTCTCTCCTTGCCCTTTGACTCCAGGGGTGGGGAGGGGAGGGGAGGGGAAGGAGGGGAGGCATCTGGCCCAGAACCTGCTATAACTCTTCCTGATTGTTGCTTTTGAGAAGGCTGTTTGAGTAGAATCTAGAGGAGGGCTAGAGAAATCAGTTTACCTACAATGGGCCAACCTTGGTGGATTTTGTACATTGTATCTTCTGAGGTTTAAATCCAGGTCTCAAATCACCAATGCGTATTTAATACTTAAGGTGATTGTTATGGTTTGTGAGACTGAGAATGTCAGGGTTGGGAGGGATTTTTTTTTTTTTTTTAAACATCTTTATTGGAGTATAATTGCTTTACAATGGTGTGTTGGTTTCTGCTTTATAACAAAGTGAATCAGTTATACATATACATATGTCCCCATATCTCTTCCCTCTTGCGTCTCCCTCCCTCCCACCCTCCCTATCCCCCCCCTCTAGGTGGTCACCAAGCACCGAGCTAATCTCCCTGTGCTATGCGGCTGCTTGGGAGGGATTTTTGAGATCATCTGATGGCCGAGGGCTGCACACATTCTCACCTGGGAGCTTTGAAGAACGACTGGTGCCCGGAGTCCACCCTCAGACCAAGTAAATCAGAACCTCTGGGGGAGGAACAGCAGGCAGCAGTAATAATTTTTTAAAGTTGCCAGATGAGCTACCAGCCGAGTGGCTGACGTGGCCCAAGCCGTTCGCTCACAGATGAGGACGCTGAGACCTGACTGGCCTACACGTGGGCCCCCTGACTCCAAGAACAGTTCTCTTCACTGTTATTTATTCTCAGTGCATCATATCAGGAGGTCCATGATGTTGGCATGACCCAGCATTGGGAAAATTAGCTGGGATCATGTGGTTGAAGTGCTATTTGCCAGGTTTCTTCACTGTGAAATTTCTGGTTTTCCTTTTGTAATTAATATGTAATTTGTGGGAGATACTTCAGGACCATGTAAATAGCTCATTCCTCATCAGATTTTCACCTACTAGTTTTAGCACCCATTCATTTTATAACTCCATCCTTCCTTCAGTATTTCTTACTTGGCATTTTATTATAAGGAAGAGCTTTCCCTTATCCCCAGTTTGTGTGTATTCATGTGGACTAGTGGATTCTTATTCATTCTTATCATTATTTATTTTGATGCTCAAATTTTTTCCATATTTAGCCCTTGGGAACCCTGGCTCCTGGGTCCCTCTGATGCATTTCCCCGATTCTTAGAGAACGTCTTTACTTTCTGGTGCAACAAGATGTCCCACGTGTGTTCCTTCCCTGCTCAGTGCTGAATCAGCCATTTCTCTAAAGAGCCCTAGAGGAGAATTTCTTTTAGAGGAGAATCCTGGAAACCAAAAGCTGGGCCCTGGGTATGCTCATCACTCTCGAGGTGCCATTGCTTCTAGGGCCTCAGCAAATGGAAATATATTACGTGTGTGTGTGTTGGAGCACATACACGTGCATGTAAATGTACATGTGTATTTACATATACATATCTACATGTATTTACACGTATACCTGCTTTTCTTTTTTTGAAGTATAGTTGATTTTCAATGTTGTGCTAATTTCCGCTGTAGAGCAAAGTGACTCAGTTATACATATATATATATGTATATATATATATATATATATACACATTCTTTTTTTTAAATATTCCTTTCCATTATGGTTTATACAAGGAGATCGGATACAGTTCCTTGTGCTATACAGTAGGATCTTGTTGTTTATCCATTCCAAATGTAATAGTTTGCATCTACTAACCGCAAACTCCCAGTCCGTCCCTCTCCCTCCTCCCCTCCCCCTTGGCAACCACAAGTCTGTTCTTTCTACAACGGAATACTACTCAGCCATAAAAAAGAATGAGATAATGCCATTTGCAGCAACATGGATGGACCTAGAGATTACCATACTAAGTGAAGTAAGTCAGAAAGAGAAAGATAAATACCATATAACTTCACTTACATGTGGAATCTAAAATATGGCATAAATGAACCTATCTACAAAACAGAAACAGACTCACAGACATATATCTGCTTATTAAAACCAAGTTTATACTAACACCTCCAATTTTTTGATCCATCATCACCGAGTACCTTCTAATCTCCTTCGCATTGTTTTGCCAGCTTCTCTTCCTCAACCTGAGTGTTAACTGTCAGCATCCCTCAGTGTTCCGTCCTGGGCCTGCCTCTATCCTCACGTGTTTTCTTCCAGAACACCTTTCCTTCTCTCATGTCCTTGGTTATCACCATGCTGGTAACTCCCAATCGCTCCGTCAGGACTCACTTCTGTACTTGCATCCGGGCGGTCCTCACCAACCAGTCTTGCATTCTTGGTCATGGTGTTCCCACCAGTGTTGGCCAGGGTCTTCCCTTGGATGTCTCAAAAGCCCCTCAAACCTGGCACATCCAAAATGGAACCCACCGGCTCATCCCCGCACTTCCTGCTCCACCCCACTGGCCCCCACATCCATGCCTGGCATCCCTTTCTCCCAGCTGTTTGAGGCAGAACCTCAGACGCCCCTGACTCCGCCCCCTCCTCCCTTACCCCTCCACAGCCCGTTGCCGGATCCCTGGATTCTGCCATCTACATATTCCTCCATGTGTTCCCTTCCCTCCGTTGCTACTGTCACAGTCCTGGTCCAGGCCACCAGCCCCCCTTGATTTACTGTCACAACCTCCTCCTGGTGGTCCTGCCTCCAGCCTAACTCCCTCTAATGTGCCTGGACCAGGAGACAGCCCTCAAATACAAATACAATGTGTCACTCTCCAGCTCAGAAACCCTTCAGTGGCTCCCCAGGGGCCTCACGGGGACATTCAGGCCACTTTAAATGGCAATCAAGGCTCCTTATGAGCTGGCCCTCGGTTGTCGCCCCACCCTTACCTCTATGCAAGTGTAACAAAGACTGAGATAGATCTGTAGCTACCCCGACACGGAAACCCTCTGACAGGTGAAAAAAGCAAGTTGCAGAACAGTTAGTTATGCTGTGATGCTATTTTTATTAAAAACACAAACACATACCCCCGAAAATTCTACATTTCTTCTGTACATGCAAACATACACATAAGCCCATAGGAAATGGGCTGGGGGGGTGACCCCAAGGACTGTGCACAGACCACTACCCCGGCTCTTCCCCCGAGGAGACCCCTGAGATGCGGCTCTGGAGTCAAGGGGTGCTTAACATAGCTGGACTATTGGAATTGTTTCTTTAGAGAATGTATTCGTTTTTTGAGGGGTTAAAAAAAATAAAACTTAAAAATATGTATTAGTTGGTTTTGAGAAGGTGAAAAGAGCTCTGGAAATGAAAGTGCATCTTCCTGCGCTGGGGCCTGAGCCCTGCCCAAGCCTGTCCCGTCCCCGTCAAGGCTTTGCCTCAGTCTCAGGAGGACAGTGGGTTTAGACCATGCCTGCCTCCCCAAGAATGTGCCTGGTGGCAATACCCCTGTGTTGGCCCCTCGGTTCAGCTTTTTATTCTGCACACCCAAAGCCCTTTTTGTTGGTCTCGAGCTCACCGAGGAGTTTCTGTGCGTGTGCACTGGGGAAGCAGGTGTGAACACATGGTGATGGTGACTCACCCAGGAGCCCCTCAACAAGCAACAAGGAAAAGTCTCACTTAATTGGATTTTATCTTTACTTTGAGCAAAATGCAGTTGGTCTCTGCTGCAAGCCATTAAGTACTTATAAAGTTTTAAAATGCGTTTCTGTAGCAGAGTGAGGATGTTCTCCTTCATCTATTTGGAGTCCCTGCGGGGCACGTGGCCCAGCCTCTGTGGGCTCCCGCCTCCCAGCAGAGACCCACGAGGCGTCCTGCTGCAAAGCCCCGGGGGCCCGCTGGGCAGTTAACTCCAGAAGGAGGGGTGTAGGAGGGCTGGAGGGCCCTCAGCTTCCTCCCAGGATGTGGGGACGTGGAAGGGTGAAGCAGGCTGCAGGGCTGAAGTGACAGTTACTGTCAGGTGCTCCGCGTTTTGGAGGCCCGGGGGGCGGGGTGGGCAGAGAAATGGCGGGGGGGGGCTTCCTAATTGCCCACGCGAAATAGAACCTCAGAGAATATTCGTTTATGGTGTGAAGGCGCCTTTATTTGAAGCGTATGGTATTTCTGACTAACTTGGTGAATTAGCCTCCTGACACCCAGGGGCAGTTTTCTTCTCTTTGCTTTGGGGGTTCTTTTCCAGGGGACATTTAGCACCTGGGCCCAGCTTGGGCCCTGCTCCTGCCGTTGAGCTTGACCTGTGACAGCAGGGATGGCAGATGGCAGGAGAGCCATGGTCCGGACACCAAGGGAAGCCCTCCTGGGTAGGCTTCACTTCCGCACCTCCAAAAGCCTTTGGATCAGGAGTTACAGCCTCGGGTTACATAATTTAATGTGGATGCACTTGTGTTTTTATGTAAAAGCAGGGAGAAGAAAAAGGTCTACCTTGGAAGGGCTTTTCCTCTAGTGCCGTGATGATGACAGTTACTGAGCAGTTAGTTTGTACCTGAGCCTTATGCTTTTTTAAAAAATTTTATTTATTTTTTATACAGCAGGTTCTTATTAGTTATCTATTTTATGCATATTAGTATATATATGTCAATCCCAATCTCCCAATTCATCCCACCCCTACTTTCCCTCCTTGGTGTCCATACGTTCGTTCTCTACATCTGTCTCTATTTCTGCCTTGCAAACCGGTTCATCTGTACCATTTTTCTAGATTCCACATATAAGCATTAATACACGGTATTTGTTTTTCTCTTTCTGACTTACTTCACTCTGTATAACAGTCTCTAGGTCCATCCATGTCTCTACAAATGACCCAGTTTCGTTCCTTTTTATGGCTGAGCAATATTCCTTTGTATATATGTACCACAACTTCTTTATCCATTCGTCTGTCAACGGGCATTTAGGTTGCTTCCATGACCTGCTGAGCCTTATGCTTTTATCTCATTTAAACTTCACAGCAATCCAGGAATGATTTCCTTCCTTCTACAGTCAAAGAATCAGGCACAGAGAGATTGAACGCTTGTCCCAAGTCAGAGTTGGGGCAGAGAGCCTGACCTGAATTCACTCATCTGAAGAAGCAGTGGGCTGCTTGGTGTGCCTGCTGCAGGCCCCTGGCCCCTTCCCGTCAGCCATGCTGCGGAGCGGCCGTGGCTGTCCCCCTTCCCCGAGCCTTCCCCGAGGACAGGCAGACGCGGAGGCTAAGTGACCTGCCCAGGCCCCAGGGTGCTCACGTGCGTAAGGGCCCTCTTTCCTCCCTCGGAGCCACCTCATGCGTGGGACTTGGGAGGCTCTCGCTGTGGCTGATAAATCACTCCTTTTGGCTTATGAATAACGTGGCAAAACAAATTACTTTGGGGATCTAGAAGGAAGTTGTTGGCCTTGTGTAAACTCAATTGGAATGTCACCTAGCAGACAGCTCTGGGGCGTCTACAAATGTCTTCCAAGGAATATCCCCAAAGTGAAATCACCAGGAAAGCCGAATGGGCTTGGTGTTTTGGTTTACAAATGAGTTTTGAGAAATGGCCTTGAAATCTAGAGTTGCTGGCATTTTTCCCATCACAAATTGTAAAGAACCTTTGAAATGCCGCAGGAAAGGGGAGAAGAAAGGGTCAGGTTGCTGATTATTTACAGCTCTGAACCCCAAGCAGGCCCACAGAATTAAAGGTCTCCTACCGTTCCAACTGCATTTAATTTTATTCTGAAAATGACTGCCTGCCAATAAGCCACGTTGTTCACCCTCATCTCTGCAAGGACTTCTGAGGAACCATGACCAAGCTCACTTAACAGCACTTGGCAACTATAAGCAGACAACAGTTGAGATGCTAGTAATGGAGTCTTTTTTAAAATTTTACATTTTTTTACCGCATGACTTTACAAATCTCTTTATCAAGTGCGTTGAAATTAACGCATGTGTCGACTGGAGTATTTCCCCGTTGAGGAAGGAATCGGCAGGCCTGACCAAGGTGATGGGCTGGTCCTGGCCCGGTGCCTTTGGGAGCTGGTCAGCGGTGGGTTTGTGCTGAGCCCTCAGAAGTCCGGGGGTGTGCATTTGGAGGGGAGAATCAAGGGAAGGTGCTGAGGGACTGCCTTGGCAAGTACAGTTACACAGTAGCTCCCGTATGCAGGAGCTGTGACCCTATCCCCTTGCCAGGCAGAGTTCCTACAGATTCATGGCAGAGCTGTCTGTGCAAAAGCCGAAATCCAATTTTATGTCCAAACAGATACGGCACCCAAATTGGACTTCTTCTCCTAGGAAAGCAAAGGCAGGTATCCCGGTCAGTTGGGGAAAAAAAAAAAAAAAAAAATCACCCCCCCTCCTTTCCTTCTTTAGAATAGGGGGTGGTATTAGTACAGTAGCAGATTAGAGCTTTATTTGTTTAAACCTTGCAGATTCTGTAAGCATTCACAATCCTCTTGACTTGTAGTGCCTGATTGTAAAAAGAACAGTTGAATGAGCTCATTGTTTCCTGGTTTTTTTCTTTAATGTATTTTACAAACACTCTGGTGACAGGCCTGACACACTGATTTCTATGTACTCGCACTTCAGTTTGGGATTACAGCATTAATAACAGAGTTCCATGCATCATGCCATTTTTAAGCATGATCGTTATGATAAAGGGCATATACTTAATTACAGGCCTGCTTAATTACAGCTCTGCTGAAGCTCGTTTGTTTAGGAGAATGCTAATTGCACCACGGAGCCCACGGCACATCCTCGCTTTCATCTGCTCTTCGCCGCTCGGTGCAGAGGATCAGCGTTTTGTTAAAAGTGCCACCAAAAATAAAATAGAAAAAGGAAAAAAAAGGAAGACGACGAAGAAAGCACTGTCCTGGTCCTGAAAGGGAGCCTGCCTGGCACAGGGCTCTGGGTTGTCGCAGAAGCCCACGTTGGCTGTGTGCCCCTTCCAGCCCTCACAGCACCTCCTAGGACAGCTGGCTGTGTTGTCCCTGCTTTACAGGCAGGGCAGCCAAGGCTCAGAGAGGTGAGACTGCCTCTCGGCCACACGTGCTGCCCCCTGGAGTTCAGGCCCCTCCTCCCTGCCACACCCATGGCAGCGCCACACCCACGGCTCTGGACTTGAATCCTGGCCCCATCAAGCTATGTAACTCCTGCAGCCTCAGTTTCCTTAAATGTAACTTGCACGTGATCATTTTGAGGGTTAAGTTATTTGGTGCATGTTCACTCTCTAGTATGTGGTCAGTAAATGTGGTTTCCTTTCCTTTTCTCTCTTTCTAGCCTAGAACTGGGCTAGGGGAGAAGTTCTGTTACAGCCAACGTTTAAGGGAGCCGAGGGGCCTGGAGATCGGACTGCTCTGGGCCCCGGGAATGCCGCCTTTGGTGCCAGTGAGGAAAGGACAGGCTTCTGTGTCCTGCCTCTGGGTTGTGACCGTGGATCAGTCAGGCCGTGCCCGTGTGAGAACCCTGTACAACCCCAGGCTGACTGGGAGGGCCAGTTGGGGGGCGAACATGTACCCCCTGAGCAGTGGCTCCATGAGAGCTGCCCCCTCGTCACGGCTCTCCCTCCAGCCCCTCCACTGCACGTCACTCTGAGTAGGACTCGGCAGCAGGCTGAAGGCTAGAAGGAGGATCACGGTGAGGCTGAAACACTGGCCTCAGCTTGGGAAAAAAGGAAGGAAGGAAGTAAACGTGGCTCCCCACAAGGAGCCCAGATGGAGATGACCTATGAACTTCTTTTGGAATGCATGAAAAATGTGTGCCATTGATTTTAAGAATTATGTTTGGCAAACCTCTAGATATCTTAAAATATGGAAAGGCTGCCCAGATAAGGAGAACAGAAATGGATGTCATGGAATTAGAAGGGGATTTAGCAGTCCCACAGATCAGCTTTCTACCAACACACAAAATCCCTCCCTAACTCCCTGACGAGCGGCCGTCCACCTGGACCTTTGTCAGCCCGTTCTGCTGGTCCTGCCTTCTGCCTTTCCCCGAGGAGGACAGGGTCCCCCCTCTGAATCGTGCCCCGTCTCTCTAGCCCCTCTTCCTGTGACAGCTCTGAGAACATGTGCAGACATTTGACCACATTCGCCTTCAAGGCCTCTCGTATCTGGACCAAACCCCATCTTGCTGCACTTCCCGTGTGCCGGGCACGGCGCTGGGCTCTCGGGTGCCAGGTGGGGTGCAACGATGAACAAAAGTGGACGGCATCAGGCCTTCCCGGAGCAGCAGGTCTGATGGCTTCCTCTCCTTCCCTCCTATGAGCTAGCTTCAGGTCCCTCACCATCTGGCAGGCTGCCCAGGACGACCCTCTGAGAGTGCAGTCCCAGCACTGAACCCCTCCCTTGAGCCCGGAGTAGACCAAGGTGGTGGCTCCCTCACCCTGGCACCAGGACTGCTGCACTGTCCCTTACAATGCCATCCCTCCCCCTTTCTAAACAGTCAAGTCACGCTGTTGACTTGTTCAACTACAGACCAGTCTTTTTTCATGTCTTCTGCTGTTATTCCAGGATGAACATCTCTTTCATTCCATCTAACGCACTTGGTCTTTTGGACCTAAAGTACAGGACTTAGCACTGACCTTTAGTAAATTCCATCTGTTAAATTTAGCCCGTGACTCTAGCTTTTTGAGATCTTTATTGGTCTTCTGTTATCCAGTTTGTAGACTGTCCTCATCAGCCACATACTGGATAAGCCCACTATGCACGTCTTCATTAGAGTAATTGATAGCGCCCTGGGCACCCTCCAGAGAGGTCACTTGAGGTCAACATCAATTTATTAATCAGCTTCTTGAACGTCTAGTGCAACCAGTTACGGATTCTCTTACCTTATCGTTGTCCAGCTGTATTTATCCATCTTGTCCATATGAGTAACATGGGAAACTTGTCAAGTGCTTTGCTAAAATCCATGTTCTTCTCAGCCTACCATAATCTTGGCTTTATTAGATTTTTTAAATAAGTGGAACTTGGTTGGCATATCATCTGTTTAGCAAACTCTCACTGGCTCCTGGGGACTCTGGCTCCCCTTTCCAGGGACTCCGGGCGTGTCACCATGGCGACTGTTCCTCTCGAGCCAGCTCCCATTCGGGAGCTTCAGCCCCTGGGACCCTATGGACTCACTCTCTTTTCTTCCAAGATTGTTAAAGTCTGTTTTCTAGAATACAAGGAGCATCCGGCTGTGCCCGTCTTTCTGTCCTGAACTCTAAGATAAAGTGGTAACTTATCCCCAAGTTCGCATCTCTCTCCCTTCCCCAGACAGCTCCCCTGAGGTCGGATTAGGTCCGAGTGGATCTCCACACCGTCTCCTCTGCTGCTAAACCCTGTCAGGAGGGCATCAGCCCCACAGTCCGGAGGGCCACCCTCACTGCTGCCTCTTGCTTCGCAGACAGTCTTGGGAAGGCATCTTCCCTTTCTTCTCTCCAAATGTCCCCAGGCTGGAGCCCCGTTACAGGGGATGCTGAGCGCCCCAGGAACCCCCTGTGCTGGGACAGGAATGCAGAGGTGGCTCACACGTGGATGGCCAGAACCCTCAGCCGAGAGAGGAGATGCGGCCCTGGCTAGGCACCCAGGGGGCCACTCTGAGCGGATCCCAGAGGGATGGCGGTGGGTGGACGTAGGGCGAAGGGGAGGGGCATCCTGTGCGGAGGGGCAGTAAGCACCCCACCTTGGAAACCCTCCTGTCTCTTCCCTTTGTATGCAGGCTTGACTGCCAGCCTCGTGCTGGGCAGGGGTCACTAGCCTTCCTCACTTTCGGCCAGTGCTCCCCAGGTCTCTCATTTCCCGGGGTCGTCGGGCCTTTGCAGGTCACTTACCTTGTCAGAACACCAGTTCTCTGAACATGTGTTGACATTTGGATGGAAACAACTGTCACCAGGGAGAAGGGAGATCTTCACCATATCTTACCAGAAACCCCCAGACACTAAGGAGGTCTTTAAACACCAAAGGCAGAAAGCCTAGTGAATGAACGAGCGGGGTTCTCCGCTTAGCAATGTGGCCAAAGATGTGCTCACTGGAAACCGCTCTCCAGCGTTGGGTCGGATTGCTTCCCGAGCGCAGGAAGGGAGCTCTGCCCTGGGCCCCGCCGTCTGTCTCCTGGGCAGAGAGAAGCTGGGAAAGAGGTGCGTGTGTGCAGACACGTGTGCAGAGAGCAGAGAGTGACATGGCCAGGGCAGGTGACAACAGGGGGCTTTGAGAATCTGAAGGAGAGGTAAAGTAGGCTGTGGCTTCTAGCGCCTGACTTGGGGTGGCCAGGATGGGGGCGGTGCCTTAACGGTGAGGGGGATGGCCAAGGGAAGAGTGGCTTCGAAAAGACCACGATGGGTCTGATGGGGCTCTTTGCACACAAGCCCAGCTCCTGCCCCGTAGGTCTGATGGGAAGGAGCTGGTAGAAGGGCTAGCTAGACACTTGCGGGGGGACTGGTAATGTCAAAACCGTGAAAGGCCCTGGTGTGGAAGAAGCAGGTTTGCTCTCAGAAATTTCATGTATACCTCATGGAAGGGCCAAAGACTGGAGTCACTGCTTGGCACCCGTGTGGGCTCTGACCCCCAAACTGTGAATGATCAGAAATGCTGTCAGTGCTGCGTGCTCTTCCGCCTCCGTGGCTTTTGAAAGGGGGCTGGGGTCAGAGTGCCGCATGGGGTGAGCCTTGACTCCCAGCCGCGTTGAGTGGACAGTGGCAACTTCTGGGAAGGGAGCTTGGCCTCTCCTTGGGTCCTGGGTGGGCCTGGTCCTGCTCTTTCTAGAAGGCGTCGTGGGCTTTCAGGGATCATCTGTTCAGGGACGGGTTTTCCCAGCTGTAAATGAGCGTAGGTGCTCAGACTTCATTTGTATATTTGCATGTGTGCTGTACTGTGGAAGGTTACTGTGGGCTTTCCCCTGCCTTTCTGGGGAGCTGTCACACTGTCCCCAGTGCTTAGCTGGTCCTCTTCCAGGCAGTGAGGGCAGTTCGCAGGGCCTCCGTGATGCGAGGTCTCTGACCACAGACTTCTCTGTCGGAGCCCCGTGGCCAAGCAGGCTTCCCACGAAAGGAGGAAGTTTCCAGTGCAGCAGCTGCGGCCAGCTGTGCTATTGCTTTTTCCTCAAACTTCCCAGAGAAGGTTCCATTTTTATCTTCCCAGAAATTGTGAATGTAGCTTAAAATGAGACATTTGGCTCATCTTGCTGATCAGAGAGGCTTTGTCCCAGATTTCTTTTCTTTCTCTTATTTCCTTTTCTTCTTTCTGCTTCTGTGACTCTCATTCCTTAGGACTGAAAAAAAATTGTCCACCACTTGTGTACTAGAGAGGGCCCCATCTTAGATGTCGGGGGAGGCAGAGATGATCGTTTCCCAGGGAACTCATCACTCCGTTTCTTCCTATGACCACAATTTACCAGAAAACCACTGCCCTCGGCGTGACGCTCCACGCCACGCCACTGGCTGGGACCAGGGAGGCCGGGTTTGGCCTCTGCTCAGACCTGAGGGCGAAGCCGGGCCCCAGGAGAAGCCTCCGCCCGCCCCGCAGCCCGCGGCTGCCGGGCCTTCACGGTGCGGGGTACTGGCGTCACGCTCGGTCCAGTGCGACCTGCTTCTCCGTGTGCCGAGGTGTCCACACTGACGTCATAATGCCGCTCCTCCCGGGAGAGCGCACGCTCGGGGAGGCAGCTCCCGGTCGTGATTTGACAGCGATGACCTGGGGACTCTGTGGGCGCGGGGCTGTGGGAAAGGAACTGAACCGCTGACACACACCCCCGCCCCGTTTTCCTTTGCTGGGGACCCATTCCCGCCTCTTCTGTGTCCTGTTAACACTGAGCAGACAGGGGAGCCGCGATTCAGCCCAGGAAAGCGGACCAGGAGCCGGCGATGGTGGCCGCGCAGCCCCGCCTGCCGAGCACCTGGGCGCCGGGGGCGGAGCCTCACACACAGCCCGCTCGCACCTACTCGCAGGCCGCGCCGTCTTCCTTTTAAGCTCAAGCGCACCCAAAGCCGTGGCCAGGGTCCAAACCCAGTGTGTCTGACTCCAGAACCACTCTTTCTTCCAACCTGGACCTTTCCCGGGAGCCTGACAGCCTGGCTGTGATCAGGCTCAGCTGGAAGGACATCTCACCAACACGCTTACTGCCCACCTCCTCGCCGAGCCCGGCCTTGTCCCCTCAGCCCTCGTGCGCCTGTCCTGCCACCAGCCCTTCGGTGGCTCCCACCGCTTACAGGCTGGACCCCGGGTGGGCTCTGGACCCTTCCCTGCTCTCAACAGCTCGTCTGCACTTCGGCGGGGCGTCTGCCTCGCTCACCAGGTGTGTCCTTCCTGGGAGCAGGAATGGTACCTGGGCACCAATTGCCCTCGACCCCACTCACCTGTGCACGTGTCGGCCGGCTCCAGCCCCTGACCGGCCTGTACTGTCTGTGTCAGTATCTCAAGGTGCTGAACATCAGTGGTGTCTGCAATGCCATTTCCTTTCTTTTTTTTCTTCTTTTGCAGCAATGGATGGTGTGCCATTTATGATTTCAGAGAAGTTTTCTTGCGTTCCAGAAAGTGTAAGTTTTAAGCACGATCGCCCTCCCCTTCTGCCCCACTCCCCTTCCCCTGTCCCTGCCAGAATCACTGCTGTCCTCTTGTTCTCCCCCAGCTAGAAGCTCAACCCTGCAGCCTACAGCAGGGCTGCCTGAGAGCCGGAAGTGGGTCGTGTTCCTCCCTGGGCCCCTTCAGCTAATGCTGCACATAGTGGGTGCTTGAGAAGTGAAAGAAGGGATGAGGGTGGGGAGGGAGCGAGACAGACTAGCAGGCAAACTCAGACGCAGCCGCAGCCAAGGCTTTTTGATTCAAATGTGATGGCAAATTGTACTGAACTTCACCGGCTGTAAATGTTCTTGCTTTCCAAGCTCACCTTATTAATTTCTGTTCTGTTTTATTTAACAAAGTCAATGTCCAGCAGAAAGAAAGCTGCCTCGCTTCCCCATTGTCATTGCCGCATTCCGTGATGACCACGTTCTCTGCTCTAAATCGCAGGCATCCGAATGGCAGGGCTGGGCCTGCTAGTGCTGGGTGCCCTGCAGCTGTGGGTCTCCCACCCACTGCAGGCTAGCACGGACCCCATGATACACGTGAGGCAACTGAGGCCAGGCTGGGCCCTTGAGCCATCTTTAGTGACAGAGGGATTGAGTGAGCTAGCTGGGTCTGACGGCCAGAACCCAGATCGTGAGAGGCACCCAGCACGCACAGCTATGCGGGCCCCGCCTGGCACCCCTGTGCCCTCTCTCCGGTGGCGCCTGCCCCCCAGTGTGGCAGTGGCCCTCCCTCAGCTGTGCAGGCCTGGTCCATGCTGGCTCAGTAGACTGCTTTCTGGGCTTTTTAAAATCCTTTCTGCAGAAGTTTGCTTTGAGTAGCTAATAAACATGAAGGCCCTAGTTTGGGCACCAGCTAAAGAATCCTTCAGTGTTTTTCTTGGACCCAGCTTAAAACCACCCAGCTCGCGATTTGACCTGCGCTGGAGTTTCCATTTTCATGAAATATAATAGGCCTCCTCTGAACCCTTCTGGTAAGCAGCTTAATCTTGAAAAACGCTCGTGACTTGACCTGCGGAGCAAGAGTAACTTCAGCTGACTCCACTTGGCCGCGTTGCCATGGAGATGCTGGCGCCTCTCCCGCCCACTCCCTTGGAGAGGCTGTTCTGTCCTGCGCACCGGCTCCCATCAGGAAAGTTTAGTGGGGCAGTTAGAGCCTAATGATACAACAGCTGGACCTCTGCTGGATCCCAGGCCGCTCGGGCAGGCAGCCCCACTCTCGCACCACTCGGGCTGGCAGCAGGAGAAAGCCAAACTGTTTTGCGGCTACTGGCAGAGCAGCCCCAGGAGCTGAATGCCTAATTCGGTGGCCCTGTCCCAAGATCGGGCTCTGCCGACTCAGCAAGTGCTCAGGCAGGCGGATTCGGGCCAAGCCCAGTGCAAGCGCTTCCCTGCGCTTCTGTGTTTAATCTCAGCAGCCCAGCCGGCAGGGCCCTCCCGCAATGCTTTGTAACCGGAGAGGAAATGCTCGAGTGATTAACGTGCCGCTGCTGCATCAAGAAGGGGCACTGAGCCCATTTAGAATCCAGGTCCGTGGGCTCAGAGCCGGCCTCTTTCTACCACCCCTCCCAGGAAATCCCCTGCCTCTGGGCTGCAGTTCAGAACCGTGAAGGCCCCGGGGTTTTGTCAGAGATTCTCAGGTTTCACCTGTTCATCCCCGGCTGCCAGCTGCTGGCCTGGGCTGCAGAAGGCTGGGCTGGTACCCCTCAGGAATACAGACCACTGATGATCCCTGAGGGGACTCGGACCAGGGACCTCAGAGACCAGGTTCCCTCGGCCCCTCACCGTGCATTATTTCAGCCCAGGCTTCTCTGGGCCTCCAGCTGACTCTTGTTGCCATGTGTATTTGATTTTTCATGCTGTCTGGAAAAGCCAGCGTTTTTAAAGAAAGATCCCCATCTCTATGAAGTTACAGAAACACCCATTAAAATGCAGTGTTACCGTTTTCCACCACCACTGACTTCTTAAACGACAGTTGATGGGCAGTTACTTCATTTACCTTGCATTTTCAAAGACCTGGAATTCCCTCCAGCTCCTTCTCTGATGCCAAGGAGTCCCAGGCAGAAGATTGGCTGCCTGCCTCGTGGAGTTCCTTAGACCCGTTCCAGCACACAGACGCGGATGTCAGGGCGGTGTGGGAAAGCCGTGGGCACCTCCATCCCTGCGGCTGCAGAAAGAGCACACCGGCTTTTCCTGTGGGCAGGGAGAGACAAGAGGCAGAAATTATTGGTGACAGTCATGGTCTTTCAGGAGAGCCGTGACCCGCCCCCCGGGTGCTGTAGACAGGTGCCTAGGCCGGGGTCCCCACCAGAAGGGACCCCGGTGACGGCCAGGTTTTCTGAGTCTGCTCCTGCTACTGGTCCATTTACCCTCACTCGTCACTATAGTCACACTGATGGTTTCCATGGAAAAGGAGTGGAGAAAACGCCAGATCACAAGGGGGTTTGAAGTGTCACAATTGTGAATAAGAGCAAATGTGAAGCAGCATTTTTCCAGCCGTTTAAAAGGATGACTTGATCTGTATTTTCAGATGCAGCCCTTTGATCTCTTGGGAATCACCATCAAATCTCTGGCAGAAATTGAAAAAGAGGTAAGCAAGCTTCCCAGAGTGGGACAGGTGGGGGGCCTGGGTCATCACTCACTCGACCCAGGGTCTCCCATCCCCATTAGGGTTTGTGTTCCAGGAACAGGAGGGACCTAGGTGTGGGGTGACCCTCTGAGAAAAATACTTTCATTTCACTCAAGTTTATTTCTGAGAAAAAGAAACTCACTTTTAATGTGTATATTACTTAAAGTAATGAGAGAAGATTTTACATGATACACGGAACAATCAGTTCTGCTTCATTTTTTTAAAAATGTCATGGCGTAAAGAAGGTAGAGGTTGGGGACGTGGGTGCAGAGTTGGTTTTTCCTCCTTCTGTTTTATTATTTGCCACCAGTAGGAGTTTGGGGAAATGTCAGAGGCTCTTCGTGATTTAGAGGAAGGATCATGGTACATTCCATCGTGCTTGATAAGCCAGACCCCACTTGGCAGCCTGTTTTGAAAGAGTTTGGATGTTTTCCTAATAAAAAAGAAAGAAATCCAGGATTGGAGCACATGTGACAACTCCGAAGAAAGAGAGTTGAGATAATGGAATCAAGCTAGAGGTCAGATCTGCCGGTGGTCTCCCCACTTTCATAAGACAGCGTTAGCGTGTGTGTCGTCTTTCACATGTAGACGGTTGTTAAGCGGTCACATGCTTGCAGCCAGCTCTCCTCTGAGAGGCACATTTGTCTCAAAGATGGAAATGGTAGAACCATTTCAATATTCTCAGTTCCTCTGGGTTTTCTGTTGTGTACCCAGCTTGCAGAAGCAGGTTGCATTATTGAAAGATGGCTGAAATCAAGGAAAATTGAATCAATGTAGTACAACAAATTTCTAAACCTGTCATAGCAAAAACAAGACAAAAAAGTCCCCTTTTGTCTTTGATTTTCAGTAAATGATAAAAACCAACGTGATTGTCATCTATAGATTTTGGGGGGTGGGGGTAAACTTAGGAAAAAGAATGTCTGGCTACCACACCAGAAATATACATGTGCATGGAGCCCCAGGTCAGCCCTGCTCAAAATTGAGGCGGCCATCCGCTTACAGACTGCCTTTGCTTGGGGTCCCACACAGAGTGGCGCCAGCGAGCCTATGTGGAACGCCTTTGCCGGGACCTGCTCTGGCTGCAGGCAGTGAAGCAGGGCCACGCGTGGCCTGTGACCTTTCAGGATGGACAAGGTCACACAGACCTTAAGGGGCGCACTTGGGGGTCCGGTGGTCACGCCCCCTCTCTGCTTAAAGCCAGGATAACAGTAGAAGCTGTCTCACGAACAGTAAATGGATAGATGTGTGAAGCACTGCGGACAGCAATTGCTCATCGCCCTGGGTAGGCGGGGTGGGTGGTGAGTGCCAGAGGCGGGGCAGCTGTGAATGTCGCCCCTTCTCTCCCCGCCCATCCTCTTGGGCTGTAACCAGAGCCCCGTTCATTTAAGCACCTGCTACATGCTCCTCTCTGGGCCTGGGCTTTACCTCCGTCATCACCGATTCTCACCCCAAGTTGACCAGGTGGCATTGTTCCTCCCCATTTCATGGGGCAGAAGTTGAGACTGAGCGGTGAAATAGTAATAATAATAATACCCAAGACAAGATTGAGATCTAGCGTGTCATACTCCAAATCCGCCCCGTTACGACGTAAAGTCTGTTGCTCCCTGTCCTCTGATGGGGCTGATGGTGACAGTGGTACCTGGGAGGCCCGTCGACCTGGGTTCTGACCCCAGCCGGGCCTTCAGGCTACCAGGACGCGGTGAAATAGGAGAGAGCCCAGTGCAGAGCCAGTACCTGTGGTGGAAACCACCCTAAGTTCTCTTAATTCTCTTCCCCACTAAAGGGCCAAAAATGTGTTTGGTTTGAATGCGTCGTCTTGATGTCAGGTGCTCTGAACAGAGCCTGGCGGGGCAGAATCCTCAGTTCCTCCACTTAACCTTTCTGAGCCTCAGTTTCCCCTTCTGTAAAATCAGGATAGTAATAAAAGTGCCCTGCAGCATTTATGGGTTTGACCGAGACAGTCATGGAAGTGGCTTAGAGCAGCACCTGCTGTGGCTACTACCCGGTTAGCTATCAACGGCTGCCGTCATGGTCATTGTTACTACTGTTCCCCTGGTCCACAGGAAGCGGGGAGAGTCGGTGTAAGTCTGTCCTGTTGCAGCCTGGCGAGCTGCCCTCTTGCTGGTGGCGGAGCAGAGACAGCCCCGTTGACCAAGCTTGGCTTGCTTCCTTGTTTTCAGTGATGAGTTAAAAACACATGTCTGTGTTCTCTGTTGAAAGAAATTAGAGTTAAAGAAAATGTAGGGAAACGGGGAGAGGTTAGAAACGCTAAATAGGGTGTAAAACCATCACAAATACCACTGCAGTCAAGGATGCTGTGGAGATTTTCATTTAATCTGAGGATTTAAAAGTTACTTCCACCAGCCATCCACGTGCATTTAATGGTGATTAGTATATTGACATCTACACACTTTGGTGAATGGGCTCCTCCTTCTGCAACAAGGTCAGAGGATTTTCTCCGTAAATAAACTGGAACTTGCCCCTTTTAGCCGCTGAACTCAGCATAGCTCCAAGGGTTGGAGGCCGAGGAGAAGCTTTGCCCACGGCCCCCTGGCCTCACACTCGGACTCCGTGGGTTGGCCCTGAGCAGCTGGGGGTCCCCCTAGTCGGGATGATTTTGCCCCTTTCCATTCCCAGTCTGGCTGCCCTGGTGGGGGCGGGGGGATGTGCTTGGGGAGGGGTCTTGGGGCAGGGGTGCTCCACTGGGGGTTTGCTTTGCTCACATTTACACTATCAAGCCAAGCGCCCTCCCCCAAGAAGGCGGGAGACTTCAGGGCTGCCCATGACCTGCACTGTCCCGTTGCCCATCCTGAACACCCCCTTGGATCTCACCTGGGATTCCCAAGCAGCTGGGAGAGCCCAGCATCAGTGGGGGCTGCTTTGTCTGGGGCAGGCGCTCCCCTCCCTTATCCGTCCATGCCCCCTGGGAGAGGTGGTGTCACCCCAGCTCACAGCAGAAACCTGGGCTTGGGTGACCCCGGCTGTAAAGGAAGTGAGAGTGCTCGCCCCTGAAGGCAGCATGCTGCCTCCCGTCCAGGACTGGCGTGGGCTCGCTCTCCTGCCAACTTGAACGTTACTCACCCTGCCCTGCCTGGGGGATGCTTCTGAATTTTAGCCTGCGTGCACCTTGTCACCACCATCTAGCCTCCGGACAGGTCACCCCCTGAACAAGCCCCATCACCCCATCAGCCTTGAGCTTGGTGATTAGGGACCCGAGGGATCACCAACAGCCAGCCCAGGAGTGCTGCCCCAGCGGCCCTCATCACAGCGCGGACCCGCCGTGAACTGAGTAACAGATGCAAAGAGATGAGGTGCCGCCTCCCCCCGGTGGGTGACAGTGCACCTCCAGCCCGCCAGCCCGAGAATCTGACGAGCTCAAGCAGGAGTGTGCCGCTCGGCCCGCCAGCCGGAAGGTGGGACGAGGCTCGCTGGCGGTGTGGGCCGGAGCCGCCTGCCGCGTGGGTGTGTAGATACCGGGTGTCCGCGGGGATGTTTGTGGACAGTGTAGACAGTGGAGGCAACACGGCATAGTGGAGGGACACAGTTTCCAAGTCGAGACCCCCGGGGTAGCATGCCAAATGTGCCACCTAGGCTGGACCCTGGGGCAAGTCCCCTGGCCTCCCCCTCCTCAGGTTGGCGTGCAGGCCCAGGGATCCCACCCTGGCCGGAGCGCTGGTCCCAAGGCTGCTGCTGTGGCACTGACGGGAGGCCCCGGCAGTCGTGTACGCAGCACCTAGTTACATTTCCTGAAAGGCCCCCAAGGAAGGTCATGATTAAAATCAGTGCCCATGCCGTCCGGCAGATTTGGGGGAAAAAATTCTTCAGACGCGCTCAGGTGGCATGGGCTGTTGAAGCGAAAAAGCCAAGGTTGTAAACCAATTTCCGCTGTGAAGCTGTCCCTCTCCTGGTCCCCAGCGCTGAGCCCAGCCTCCTTGCTGCCCGACCCCGCCCTCTAGCAGCCACATCCCCTGCCATCCATGTCCTTCCGAGGCTCAGAGCAGGGGCTTTGCCGTGTACATTACCCCGAGGCAGGAGAGTGTGTGTTTGCTCACCTCTCCTCCGCCCTGGGAGGCGACCGGGGAGCAGCCAGTGGCAGCTGTCGGCAGCAAAGGCCGGGGGGTGCTTTCTGGCCCTGACCTGGCCCCCTTGCCCTGGGGAGCAGCCGTCTGGCTCTGCAGGAGGGTGACCGTGACCCCAGAGGGCTGTGTCCCAGTGAAGCCCTTATTGTCCTCCCTGTTGCCCAAACAAAAGGTTCTCTCTGTTCAAGAGTCAGGAAAAGTGTTATTTCGCAGCCGACCCCGTGATGAAGCATCTTCTCTCGGAGTGAGAAGATGGGCATATAGATATTCTCTGTCTCTGCCGCTCTTTATTTCCCTTGTAAGCAGTCACCCTATTTCTCCATCTGATGGATGCCCCATTGCAGCCAGGGTGAGAGCTCCCCAGCTCCTCAGTTCGGGCAGCAGCTTCTAAAATAATTCCTGTGTCTCGGTTACCTTTCCTGCAGCCTGTTTATCCTCCCTCCCCGCCCACTACCCCACCGTCCCTCGTGGCCCGTCCATCCCCAGCCTCGCCTCCCTCACAGACTGCCCTGTCCCTTGTCTCACGAGTGGTGGCCAGGAGACAGTGGCCTCGACTGTAGATTCCATGCCGCGTGCATAACACTGCAAGCCTCTAAAAATAGGAGCCGACAATTCCTGTGATTGAAACGGCATCCAGAGTGCCTTCCAGACCCGCACACAAAGCCCTTTCCCCACCTGCTGCCGACCTTCCATGGAAAACCACAATGCTCACCCTGCCTTCTGTGGGCACCACACTCAAAAACGTGGCAAGGGAGCGTCATTAGCCCACCACACTTCCTGGTGGAGCAAACAGCCTCCATTTTCACTCGACTTTAAGGCTGAAAGACAAGGGAGAGTCTAATTAGTAAAGGGACGATCTGATATTAATCACTCCTTTAAAACTGACAAGGGAGGCAGTTCATTTAACCACTTAATTGCTACAGGTTTTTATGGGCTGCTGTTTGCAGACGTATTTAATGAAGAAATTATAAATCTAAAGGAGCTTAAAATTTTAATTTTATACCTAAATATTTTCCTTGTTCTTATGTTTGTAGTCAATCCTCAAGAGTGTAGTCACGTGGAATGTTCTTTAAATGAACATATTTGCTAACTGGCGTGATTTCAGTTTTTAAAACATTGGTTCCAGCAATTAGGCATTTTTTTCAGTTCCCAAATGACTGGAGAAATTCGTCTTGATTATAATTGCTCTTAGCCACGCATATCTAATTTGTGTCTTTTTAAGTGTTAATTAGTAAACAGTTTGAGCTGACATCTTTATGTGTTTGTGTATTGAAAAATGGGGCTTATTGCTTATTTAGCTTGGGGCAGATTACACTAGCATTTACGTCACGACATTGAGGTGAAATTAATGGAAACACATTTGGCATTGCGAGGTAAAAAGAATTTTTGAATCCAACTTCTGTACATCCACTTTGCATGGACTTCTGCAAGCCCTTCCAATATATGAGATTAGAGTGGATTTGGGATCTGCATTGTGCAGGAGGAAAGTGAGGCAGAAGATTTTTGTATCAGTAATGAAATGGCAGAGTCCAATTTTATAAAAGCAAAATGTTCATATCCCAGCACAATTGTTCATTCTTTCTACTTTTGGAAAGCTTTCATTGTGCTTATCAATGTTAAAAAGAATTTTGTAGAGGGAGATGTTGCAAAATGTGTGATCTCTTTGCACCATCTAGTGGTCAGGTCTTAAACTGCAACAGGAAATAAGGTGTTTTCTATCTGTGAGACTTAGTGTTTTCAACACCCAGAATGTTTTCTTCTTTCTTTTGCAGTCAGGAAGCTGATATGTTTCGGGAAAGAAATTTGCTTACTTCATTTATTAAATAAAAGTTAGTTAATTAAATAGAAGTTAACCTTTCTTATATATTGTTCCGCTCCCCTTTTTTATATTGTTCAAAGACATAGAGCTGCCACCAAATTCTTACAGAGCTATCAAACTGAGTTGAGATAATTTCAGCCAAAAACAAAGGAACCTAATGAATTAGTTTAATGGATAGCCATTCCAAGCGCATAAAAGAAGTGTTAGGCTTCTTTTGAAATGTGGGAAGTAGCCTGGGGACCTCCACTTCTTGGACTCTTCAGGAGTCTGACCACAGCTTGGGAACCACTATTTGATGCCACAGACGAGATTAGTTCTCTCCCCATAAATTGTGGCAGACATCCTGGGCAGTTTGTCATCTTAAGCAGCTACCCTGCCGATCAGAATCGATTTTTTAATATTTAGTGTTTTCTTTCCGAGTGCAAAGGTTGTGCGTGTTTATTAAAATGCAAACATTACAGAAACATGTCAAAGATGAGAGTCCCCCGTGGTCCACTCCTGGGAGAGACACACATACACACACACGTGTGAAACAAAGATCACAGGAGTTCAACACTGGACATAATATTCTGTATTTTGCTTTCACACAGACCGGTGTATCTTGCACAACCTCCCATGTCATTTCACACAGATCTACCTCATTCTTTTTAATGACTACATGTGGTTCCCTTTTATGATTATGTCATAATTTATTTAAGCAATCCACTATTGATTGACTTTTGAGTTGTTTCCAATTATTTGCTATTACACCGGTGCAGTGTATATTTCCTTGTACGTGTGTCTTTGCTCCCTGGGTGTTTCTTTAGAAGAATGCATGGTATTACCATTTTGCCTTCCAAAAAGAGTGTGCCCATTTAAACCTCCCCTCCCCCATCCTGTGGTGTGTGAGGGGGTACCTGTTTCCCACATCCTCACTATAGCTAAGCATCACTGGTATTTAAAGGTGAACATCTTTTCATATGTTTATTGGCCATTTGTATTTCTTTTGTGAATCTCTTCTGTTTGTGCCCTTTGCCCAGTTTTTTCTATTGGCTTATTTAGCTTCTTTCATTCATTTTTGAGTTCTTTATGTTCTTTGCAACAACCTTCTTTCTGTCCTGTTTTCAAACACACACACACACTCAACCAGTGGCTTTTCAGCTTGTTAAAGATGTGTTCTGCTATACAATGGTTTTTAATTTTTTCATGGGCAATTTTGTCTTTGTTTTAATGTTTTATTTTTGACTTCATGTCCTACTTAGAAGATTATAAAAATATTCGCGCATATTTTTTCATACCCTTTGTTTTAATATATTAAAATATTAAATACTTTTCAACTACTGAATCCATCTGAAGTTTATTAGAAGGTAAGATCTAGAACCAGCTTTATTTTATCCTAAAGTGTTAGCCAGTTTTCACAACGGTGTTTACTTTCTTCAGTGAGTTTTCAGTGTTACTCTTATCGGACAGTTCCATCTGTAAGTGGATCAATGGACATTTTTCTTGACTCTGTTCATCTCTGTTCTTTTTATATGATTGCCACACTGCTTTGAATCTGATAGCTTTATAATCAACTTTATTATATGATAAGGTTAGTTCTCCCGTCTGCCCCACCTCAATTTTTCTAATTATATTCACATGATTATTCTTCCAGCTGAACTTGAGAATCTTTTCAGGGGGAGAAACTCCGTTCTAGATGTTTATTGTGACTGCACTGAGCATATAGATTAATAGAGGAACAATTGGTGAAAAGCCTCCACCCAGGTCTTTGTTTCTGTCGCTCAGCAGAGTGGAAGGGCGTTCTTTGTGGAGAGCTTGCACCCTTCTTTGTAGGTTATTCCTAGGTGTTTGATGTTTTCATGGCTCTCGTGAACAGGATCTTTTCTTCCATTATATTTTCTGTCATTTATGTATCAAAGAGCTGTTGACTTTTGCATCATTTTGTGGGCTGGCTCTCCCACTGACTTCTTCTATTGTTTCGGACGGTTTTTCAGTTGCTTTTCTTCAGTTTTGCAGGCCGGAGTTTATGTCATCTGCAAATACCAACACCGCCTCCTCCTGTCCCTCTTCCTGTGCCTTCGCCTGGCACTGCGGCCAGCTCGGTCAGGTCACTGGGCCGCTTTGTCTGGACGGAAGTTTCTAGTTTCTATACTAACCCATAATGCTGCATTTTGGCCTGCTGCATATAGACATATCTTTTTTTTTATTATCATGTTAAAGAATTAGCCATCTATTTCTATTTTCCTAAATGTTTTTATCAGGATTAGATGGTAGCTTTTGATAAATGTCTGTTAATCATCCATTGAGATGATCATATTTTTCCTCTGCAGGAATATTAATACAGTAGATTACATTAATAGAGTTCCTAATTCTGAGAGTCTGCGTTCCCCCTCCCCCCCCCACCCTCTTTGGTTCTGTCGGCAGCGGTGTCGCCAAGCAGCAGCCGCCACCCAGGTCACCAGGTCGCTCCTGCAGCGGCCCAGGGCGTTCATCATATAAATGAGGGAGCCAGGCTGAGCCAGAGCTGATGTTGGGTGGACAGAATTACCTGCCCTGGATACTGTCATGAGTTGTAAACCGGGGTATGCAGAACTGAGGTCAAGATGAATATTCGGTCTTTTGAAGTCCATCATAAAAGGATTTTTCTGTCATTTTCTGTCCTTTTGGGAACTCTCATCCCCCAAGTTTGAAAGTAATACCACCCCCCCCCCACCAGTTGAACTCTTAGAAGGTTGCCTGGCATGTAGGTAAAAAAATGAGCAGAAAGATAAAGAATGGGTAGGGCACCTTCCCAGAGTGACCCCACGGCTTCTCCTTTTCCGCTCAGAAATCAGTGCCAGAATGCAGCATTGTTTGAAATATTATCCACAAATAACCTAGGAGAGGGAAAATACAAATATCCATTTTTTAGGTGACATTCAGATGAATTCTGACATGCTGACTCACTGAGGGGTGAGCCCCCATGGCTCTTTGCCAACAGAACCAGTGTTTATTCAGCCGCAAAGGCGTCCGTCAGCCCCCAGCCCTGCCCAGAGCCCCATGCCGACACCACTGGCTGGACCCGCAGGTACCCGCTGGGCCCCCAGCCTTGCAGCTTGGGAGGGGCCAGGAGAAGTAAGCTTGTTATTAATCACGCAGCAGTCCTGGTGCCACCACAGAATGTGCTTTCCCCCATTTTCCTTAAAATGCTTGGCCTTCTCTGTCTTCCATGTTTCTACTTTTAAGAGTCATGGGTGCAAGAAATATTTCACTTTCTTGCTTTGTCCCCATGTGCCCACACAAAATGCACTCACAGTGATAAAATGGCAGTTGACACTCTGGTTGGGCAGTTCGTAGGGAATGGTGGGGACTGCGGCAAACTGGAAAGCACGCCTCTCTCTAAAGGAAGCAGCCTCCATTCACCTGTGTGAGGCTAAGGGTTGGGGTGCAAGAATGAAGGTCCAAAATTGCCATAGCCCCCTATTTGTTTTATAAAATCTGGAAAAATGTTGGCATTGTATGCAAGGTCTCTTCAACTTTTCAATGTTTATAACTATATTTAAACACCACATAGGCCACCAGTGTGTGAACCTCTAGCTTGCCCATGTCTGTGCATGGAGATACAAACACAGATCACATGTTGACTCATAATTTCACCATTCACAGGCGTGATGTGGACAAGCCCTGGGGTCAGCACTTTGCCTTCATGAGTTAAATACCACTGATTAGGGGCCATCACACCATCACGCTCAGAGGCTGTGGTAATTCAGAGGACCCAGGGCTGGACCGACACACTGCTGCTTCCAAACACTGAAGACCAGAATGACCTCCCCCTGCCTGAGAACTGAGTCCCTAAGCTAGCTGTCTTCTCTCCTTTGCATTGAGCTGTCCCCAGAGCCTGATCTGTCCCTTCACTCACCTATCCATCCACCCGTCCATCCATCCACCTGTGTCTCCATCCACTCATTCATCCACCCATTCACCTCCCCCCTCCCCACATCCTGTACCATCCGTCCATCCATCCATCATTCATTCATTCATTTATTCATCTATTCTGGGCCACAGCCTCTACGAGCCTCTGAAGCTACAGAAATGTCTGAGGCCCCGTCCCGACCCTGCACTTAAGGAGGAAATGGAAAGTGATGTGGGGCTCTGGAAGCTAGTGATTAATCCTCCCTGGAGGAGGACGAATGTCCCAGAGGGAGTAGCATTCGGAAAGGCACAAAGGTGTGGTGCTTGACAGGAAGAGGGAGGGGAGATCTGAGAAGCCATGTGTGGGGAAAGGTCTGTGCAGAAACCTTTGACGCCTCACTCTCAGAGCAGGGGCTGGGGCTCCGCCCGGGTGGGGACGTGGGAGTCACTTCACCGCTCTTTGATGCTCTGTCGGTTCCTAGGTGGAGGTGCTCCTGAACTGAGGGTGCCCTGAGAGTGGGGGGCTCTCGCGGCGCTGAGCCCAGGGCAGCAGGCCGTATAGGGTGCTAGTGGGTGTCACCATCCCCCCCGGGAGTCCCCGGCTTAGAGCAGGAAAGGGGGAGGGGGTGCTGATGAGGGTTGATGAAAATGACCTGGGTGCCCCGGAGTCAAAAGAGGTAAGGCCTGAATCGGCACGTGGTCCATGCATTCATCCGGCAGCCGTGCCCCGTGCCCAGACAGACGCGGTGCCTGCTCCTGGAGCAGGTGGGTCGTGAGGGGTCCTTTTTCAGCCCCTCATTTAGGGTGGGACTGAGCAGTGGGACCGGGCGGGGCTCAGGGGTTCTGACTCGGGGGTTGCTGCTCTCGGGTCAGAGCTGAGGAGCCCAACGGGAAAGCCGGAAGGGAAACACAGAAGAGGCTTCCCGGGAGGGTCGCACCGACCCCGCTGTGGGCTTGTTGTGGGACCCTCCTGCTTCCCGACCCCGGTGGCCTCGGTCAGGCTACTCCCCTCTCTGAGCCCCGCTGTGCTCGCGTGGGAAGGACAGCAGTACCAGCTTCACTGGGCGTGAGGATTCTGTCCCCGACCCTGGCTTGGGACTTGGCGGCTCCTGCCCCTCCTGTCCCCTTATTAGTGACCACAGGGCTCATGGGCTGTAGTCCAGGAGCCCTGACCTCCAGGCCCAGCTGTGGGCTCTCAGCAAGTGAGGGGATGAACAAGGCATCTCCCCAGCTCGGGGGTATTTCAGGACCCCCCGCCCCAGGTCTGGGGGGCTGTCCTGGCTTCCCTTCATCCCCCGGGCCCCAGTCTGCACGTGACAGCCCTTCTCTGGACAGAGCCCTTGTACGGGCTTGTCAACCCCAGGGCCTCCCCATTTCATCCAGTTTTTTGGATGTCTCTGTGGAACCATGATCCAAGTATGAAACGAGCACTCCTGTGGGAAGAAATGAGGAGACTCAGACCACAGAGTGTCCCCTCCTCAGGCTCGTCCCTGCCCCTCTGGTCCTCAGTGGCCCTTTTGATAGCTTGAAGGGGTGGAGTATTCAAATCAGCTGGACGGGCCCTCCCAGCACACGGAGGAGGCCTGCGCCGTGGCACGGGGGGCCCCTTAGGGCCCACTCCTCACAGTGGCACCTGCCCCTTTCCTCTCCAGGGGTACCCGAGATCCAGCAGCCAGGCAGATGGGAGGACACAGAGTCCTCGTGTGAGGAGAGGAAGCTTCCCGGAGCTGAAATTCCCAGAGGGGATGAACCCGGGGTGACACAGCAGGTGTCATGGCATGGCCCATGGGGCCAGGACAGATACCAGGACAGGCTTGGGAAAGGCAGGCTGTGGGGACGGCCGGGGCCACTGCTCAGAACCTCACCCACCGCCCGTCTGCCCTGGGGAGCCGCCGTGACTGTCACTCCAGCCCTGAGCCAGACTTCAAGTTGGCTGGTGTCTTGTTCCTTTACTTCCCCCTACCTGTCCTCACCTGGCCAGGGCCCTGAGGCCCAGCCTGGGCTCCTTCAGACCCGCTCTTGCCACATCCTTCCAGGCCCTTCTGTGACCCCACCTGCCCCCCATTTCGGAATTCCACCCGTATGAGAGGTGCGTGTAGACACCGGTCCTGAGGCTGGTTGCCCCACCAGCATTGTGCCTGTCCCCGCCCCTCGCTCCACTGTGGGCCTCATCCAGCCCTCGGGGACCTTGGGAAGTTTGATCCTTCCCTGAGCCTCAGCTTCCACATCTCAAAATTCGAGTTCTAAAAACAATCCCTTACTGCTGTTTCTTGTCTGGAGCCCTCTTGTTGATTTGATAGTTGCAAGACCCAGGGAGGGAAGGGTGGGAGGGTGTATGCTTGCCTTTACTTCTTTCCCCTCTATTTTATTTAGCAAAAGGTTTCAGGTAGTGGTTCTCTATCTGCTTAACCATTAAAGTCTGTTGGATGCTTTTAAGAAATGCTGATGCCTGCCCTGCCCTCACCCCACCCCAACCCCAGGCAGGGCCCAGGCAGCACTGGCTTTGGTTCAAACCCTTGATTCTGATGCACACGGAGGATTGCTTTTTCACTCTCAAGAGTGGGTGGGGGGTTTGATCACCCTCTTTCTGCCATGAGGCTGGGGCTAGAGTGACTTGGCCTCCCCAGTGCAGCTGGAAACCAAGGTCGGCATCTCCCACCGCCCGGATGCTGGCCTCACCGTGACAAAAGGCTCTTGGAATCTGGGAATCGCGTGCCGTGGCTCGAGAGGTCTGATACGTTGGTGGCAGGGTCTTCTGCCAGGGGCCCACCATCCCTAGCCCAGGGAAGCCCCGCAGAGCCCCCTGACAGCGACGTCTCTTTCCTGGACTTCCTGCTGCTGTGATAATGGCCTATGCCCACCAGAGGGCGCTGTGGCCAGGGCCGGGCGCCGCTCGGCTGGGCTCAGCTCTGCGAACCAAAATGCTTTTTAATTGAAAATTTTTTTAATTCAAAAAGGATTTGCTGTTTGTACGCGAGTGCAGGTTTTCCTCATGCAGGAGGCTAATGTCCTGAGTCAACAGATCCGGGCCCAAATCCACCTTCAAAGGTACTCAGTGTTTGCCCAAGGGAGTGAAAGGGCTTCCAGAAGCAGCCCTAGTCTCTTGGGCAAACACTTTGGGGCCAGCAATCCCAGGCAGAGGACAGCGTCTGTGGGAAGGGTTATCCACGGCCTAAGGGGGATTATGACGGGGGACATATGTTGAAATTTCATTTGGGGAGTTAGAGAAAACAAGAGGTGCTTTTCTCCAGCCAAGATAACCTACAAAGGGAAGAATCTCAAGGGCAGGGGCGGGCGGACAGCAATCTGTGCGGCGGGTCCCTGGCCCCCTCCTGGGGTGGCGACGAACTCGGGGCCCTGAGTCAGGAGGAGGCGCCGTGTGTACTCCTGATTCTCCCCCCGCCCCCGAGGGTGAGAGAAACAGGAGTTTAGCAGTTTGTCCTTGAAGACCCTTCTATACCCCCCACCCCGCAGTGACCGTGTCCCTACCCCTGGCCACAAAGACTGGCCTCCGACCCCCCACCAGGGCCCTTCCACCCTGGCCTGCCCACCTGCGCCCCCTCGTCCCCCCGCTGTCCCGCCATCGGGAGCGCCCTTTCCGGGCCCACGCCGGCAGCGTCCAGGTCTGCGGCCCCGTTCCAGGCCGGCTCTGGACGTCTGGGAGCGCGGGCTTCCGTCTCCCTCCACACGCTCTCTGTGGCCAGACCCCAACTAAACAAGGAGGCCTCGCTGCCCTGGGCGACCCCGCCACCCTGGGAGCCGGACACAGCAAACACTCTGGAAGAGCAGAGGTGGCACAGCCCACAGCTGTCTCCCCAGCGCGTGACGGGGCCCCTGCAGGGCGCCTGGCGCTGGGCTCGCTCCCTCACCTCTGCTGCGGCCCCAGGTGGGCGTCTCCCAGGCAAGGCCTCAAAGCAGCCAAAGCGAGGCCCCCCCACCAGCCTCCTCCCCACCCTCTTCCCCAGCCCCTCTTCAGCAGCCCCTCAGCCCTGATGCCTCTGGTCTCCTCTCTGCTCACTGCCATCCACATCTGCTCCCGCATCTCACTGATTGGGCCACGGAACCGACCCACAGCATCAGGTCACCTGGGAGCTGGTTGACGGTGCAGAATCTCAGGCCCCACCCCAGACCTACTGAGTCAGGACCTGCGTGTGTTAAAGGCTGATCAGCCTGCTGTTAACAGCCTCTTCAGAGCAGGGTGCCACCCTCTCCCCACGCCTGAGAGAGACCACACTCGCCTGTCCACGTCAGCACTGCTCTCTTGAACCTTTGCCCACCCAGAACTGCCCCTGCTAAGATCACCATGTGGTTTTAACTACCGTGCCCCCAGCCTGTGCAGCTCAGGCACTGCTGCCCTCCTCCCTGGCCCCTGGGTCCATCGTCAGGGCTGGTTTCCTCCTCCCTTGCTGGCCCCAAGTGCCAGGCCCATCCTCTTGTCTTCCGACCCTGGGTGCTTTTCTCAAAACAGCTCCACACCTGTAACTCCAGATACCCTGCCCCCCAAGTGCTTCCACTTCCCATCCCTTTATTCCTGGTTCCATATGTCTCCAGCCGGGCTTGTGGCACCCCTGGGTGCTCCTCAGGGACCATCCTCGGCCATTGGCAGAAATGCTCTTATGCTCTCTCCCCCAAGCTGCTTTCGTCCTGTGTTGCCCACTTGGGTTAAAGGCCCCGGTGTGCCTATGTCCATCCCCTGCCACTCTTGTAGGGCTCTCACCTGGCCCCAGCGGCCAGCACGGGGGCAGGGAATGTGATGGGTGCCGATGGAGCCGTGATGCGCCTGAGCAGCCACCAGGTGGCGGTATTGTCCCAAACTTTGCCCGAAGGCCTGGTCCGGGGCTGCACTGCTCCTCCATCCTCCTGGGAGCTGGAGTCCCCAGGCCATGGTCATTAGCGGGAAAGTGGGGCTACTTTAATGGGCTCCCCCACGTAGCCAACAGATGTGCAGTGAGTGCTTGCCTGGTGCTGGGGCAGGCGGGCCTTTAACCTGCCGCACCTCGTCCTACCTTCACAATAGGCCCCGGGAGTAGAGATCATCACGCCACCTTTTTTATCGAGGTATAATTGACATATAACATTGTATTAGTTGTGGGTGTACAACATGTTTCAGTATTTGTATATATTGCAAAGTGATCATCATCATAAGTGTGGTTAATATCCCTCATCATACACAGTATCAATTTTTTGACTTCTGATGAGAACTTTTAAGATTTAGCAACTGTCAAAGATGCAATACAGTATTAATAACTGTAGTCACTAGGCTGTATGTCCCCCCCGCATGGCGTAATTATTTCGTGACTAGAAGTTTGTGCCTTTTGACTCCCTTCACCCGTTTCGCGCACCCCACCCCACCGCTGCCTGTGGCAACCACCCATCTGCTCTCTGCACGGTGAGCTTGGTTTTGTAGTTGCTGTTGTTGCTGTGTTTTAGAGTCCGCATGTAAGTGAGATCAGACGGTGTTTGTCTTTCTCTGTCTGACTTATTTCATTTAGCATAATGCCCTCAAGGTCCATCCGTGTTGTCACAAAGGCAAGATTTCATTCTTTTATTTTTTATTTATTTTAAAAAAATTTTTATTGAAGTATAGTTGATTTACAATGTTGTGTTTCAGGTGTACAGGAAAGGGATTCAGTTATGTATGTGTGTATATATACACATACATACATATATTCTTTTTCAGATTCTTTTCTCTTATAGGTTATTACAAAATATTGAGTATATTTTGCTGTGCTATACAGTAGGTCCTTGTTGGTTATCTATATTATATATAGCAGTGTGTATATGTTAATCCCAAACTCCTAGTTTATCCCTCCCCCCTGCTTTTCCTTTGGTAACCATAAATCTGTTTTCTATGTCTGTGGGTCTATTTGTTTTGTATATAAGTTCATTTGTATCATTTTTTTTAGATTCCACATGTAAGCGATATCATATGATATTTGTCTTTCTCTGTCGGATTTACTTCACTTAGTATGATCATCTCTAGCTCCATCCATGTTGCTGCAAATGGCATTATTTCATTCCTTTTTATGGCTGAGTAGTATTCTATTGTGTGTGTGTGTGTGTGTGTGTGTGTGTGTGTGTGTGTGTGTGTGTATATATATATATATACATCTCACATCTTCTTCATTCATTCCTCTGTTGATGGACGTTTAGGTTGCTTCCATGTCTTGGCTATTGTAAATAGTGCTACAGTGAACATTTGGGGTGCATGTATCTTTCCAAATTATGGTTTTCTCCAGATATATGCCCAGGAGTGGGATTGCAGGATCATATAGTAGCTCTATTCTTAGTGGGTTTTTTTGGTTTCTTTTTTTAAAATTTATTTATTTATTTATTTATGGCTGCGTTGGGTCTTTGTTGCTGCACGCGGGCTTTCTCTAGTTGTGGCGAGCGGAGCCTACTCTTCGTTGTGGTGCACGGGCTTCTCATTGTCGTGGCTTTTCTTGTTGTGGAGCACGGGCTCTAGGCGCACGGGCTTCAGTAGTTGTGGCACGCGGGCTCAGTAGTTGTGGCTCGCGGGCTCCAGAGCACAGGCTCAGTAGTCATGGCACACAGGCTTAGTTGCTCCGTGGCATGTGGAATCTTCCCAGATCAGGGCTCGAACCCATGTCCCCTGCATTGGCAGGCGGATTCTTAACCACTGTGCCACCAGGGAAGTCCTATTCTTAGTTTTTTAAGGAACCTCCGTACTGTTCTCCATAGTGGTTACACCAGTTTACATTCCCACCAACACTGTAGGAGGGTTCCTTTTTCTCCACAGCCTCTCCAGCACTTATTATTCATAGACTTTTTGATGATGGCCATTCTGACCAGTGTGAGGTGATACCTCATTGTAGTTTAGATCCGCATTTCTGTATTAACGATGTTGAGCATCTTTTCATGTGCCTTTTGGCCATCTGTTATGTCTTCTTTGGAGAAATGTCTATTTAGATCTTCTGCCCATTTTTTGATTGGGTTGTTTGGGCTTTTTTGATATTGAGCTGTATGAGCTGTTTGCATGTTTTGGAGATTAATCCCTTGTCAGTCACATCATTTGCGAGTATATTCTCCCATTCCATATGTTGTTTATGGTTTCCTTTGCTGTGCAAAAACTTTTAAGTTTAATGAGGTCCCAGTTATTTATTTTTGTTCTTATTTCCATTACTCTAGGAGATGGATCCAAAAAGATATTGCTACGATTTATGTCAGAGAGTGTTCTGCCTATGTTTTCCTATAGGAGTTTTATAGTATCTGGTTTTACAGCTAGGTCTTTAATCCACTTTGAGTTTATTTTTGTGTATGATGTTAGAGAATGTTCTAATTTCATTCTTTTACATGTAGCTGTCTAGTTTTCCCAGCACCGCTTATTGAAGAGACTGTCTTTTCTCTGTTGTATGTTCTTGCCTCCTTTGTTGTAGATTGATTGACCATAATTGCATGGGTTTATTTCTGGGCTTTCTATCCTGTTCCATTGATCTATATATCTTTTTTTGTGCCAGTACCATACTGTTTTAATTACTGTAGCTTTGTAGTATAGTCTGAAGTCAGGGAGCCTGATTCCTCCAGCTTCATTTTTCTTTCTCAAGATTGCTTTGGCTATGCAGAGTCTTTTGTGTTTCCATACAAATTTTAAGGATTTTTCTTGTTCTAGTTCTGTGAAAATGCTGTTGGTAATTTGATAGGGACTACACTGAATCTGTAGATTGCCTTGGGTAGTGTAGTTATTTTGACAATATTGATTCTTCCAATCCAAGAACACAGTGTATCTTTCCATCTGTTTCTGTCATCTTCAATTTCTTTCATCAGCATCTTATAGTTTTTGGAGTACGGATCTTTTGCCTCCTTAGGTAATTTTATTCCTAGGTGTTTTATTCTTTTTGATGCGATGGTAAATGGGATTGTTTCCTTAATTTCTCTTCCTGATCTTTCATTGTTAGTGTGTAGAAATGCAACAGATTTCTGTGTGTTAATTTTGTATCCTGCAACTTTACTGAATTCATTGATGAGCTCTAGTACTTTTCTGGTAGCGTCTTCAGGATTTTCTATGTATAGTATCATGTCATCTGCAAACAACGATAGGTTTACTTCTTTTCCAGTTTGGATTCTTTTTATTTCTTTTTCTTCTCTGATTGCTGTGGCTAGGACTTCCAAAACTATATTGAATAAAAGTGACGAGAGTGGACATCCTTGTTTTGTTCCTGATCTTAGAGGAAATGCTTTCAGCTTTTCACCATTGAGTATGATGTTAGCTGTGGGTTTGTCGTATAGGGCCTTTATTATGTTGAGATAGGTTCCCTCTATGCCCACTTTCTGGAGAGTTTTTATCACAAACGGATGTTGAATTTTATCAAAAGTTTTCCCTGCATCTATTGAGATGATCATATGGCTTTTATCCTTCAATTTGTTAATGTGGTGTATCACATTGATTGATTGACTTACAGATGTTGAAAAATCCTTGCATCCCTGGGATAAATCCCACTTGATCATGGTGTATGATCGTTTTAATGTATTGTTGGAGTCAATTTGCTGGTATTTTGTTGAGGATTTTTGCATCTGTGTTCATCAGTGATATTGTAATTTTCTTTTTTTGTGGTATCTTTGTCTGGTTTTGATATCAGGATGATGGTGGCATCATAGAATGAGTTCAGAAGTGTTCCTTCCTCTGCAATTTTTTTGGAATAGTTTGAGAAGGACAGGTGTCAACTCTTCTCTAAATGTTTGATAGAATTCGCCTGTGAAGACATCTGGTCCTGGACTTTTGTTTGTTGGGAGTTTTTTAATCACAGATTCAATTTCAGTACTTGTAAATTGGTCTGTTCATATTTTGTTTCTTCCTGGATCAGTCTTGGGAAGTTGTACCTTTCTAAGAATTTGTCCATTTCTTCCAGGTTGTCCATTTTACTGGCATATAGTTGCTTGTAGTAGTCTCTTATGGGCCTTTGTATTTCTGTGTCAGTTGTTACTTCTCTTTTTTCATTTCTGATTTTATTGATTTGGGCCCTCTCCCTTTTTTTCTTGATGAGTCTGGCTAAAGGCTTATCAATTTTGCTTCATTCTTCAAAGAACCAGCTTTTAGTTTCATTGAAGATTTCATTCTTTTTTTTTTAAATCGCTGAGGAATATTCTACTGTATATGTACCACATTTTCTTTATCCATTCATCCATCGATGGACACTTAGGTTGGTCCATATCTTGACTATTGTAAATAATGCTGCTGTGAACACGGGGGTACGTAGAACTTTTTGAATTAGTGTTTTCCTTTTCTTGAGGTAAATTCCCAGAAGTGAATCATATGACAGTTCTATTTTTAGTTTTTTGAGGAACCTCCATACTGTTCTCCATAGTGACTGTACCAATTTACATTCCCACCAACAGTGCACGAGGGTTCCCTTTTCTCCACATCCTCGCCAACACTTATTTCTTGATGTGACCCCTCTTTAGAGATGAGTTCACTGAGGCTCAGAGGAGGAAAGACCTGCCTGAGGTCACTCTGCAACGTCTTGACGCCCCTTCTGTTTGTAGGGACCACAGTCCTATCACCAGTGTCACCTGGTCCCTGTAGCTGCTCAAGGCTGCTCACCTCTGCTGCTCGCACGGGCCAGCCAGGGCCAGCCCAGGCCTCGCCCCCTCACCCAGCGGCAGCCTGGATCTGTGTCTGTCCTGGGTCGGCCTCCGGGACCACTGGCAGGGTGGCTGAGGACGCAGTGCTGCAGTGGTAGTCTGCTGGCTGCCTCGGCCTCCCCACCATTTCCCCTTGGGAGGAGTAAAACCCTCCAGAAGCTCTGCTTCCCCTCATTCCTAGAACGATCCCTAAAGCCCCTCAGCCCATAGCTGTGCTCCTTGCTCTGCGTGGCCCTCAGAACTGCCTCCTTGCCGCAGGCAGCTCACTTTGGGGGTTGGGAGAGCATTTGGAGCCCACGGCTGCGGCTAGGGTCTGCACCCTACTGGGTGGGCACCCAGCGGTCACCCTCCTGCTGGGACGGTTCCACGTCACCTTCCTGGCAGCCCCCTGCTGGCGTCCCCGAGGCGACAGCTTCAGGTAGTGGCTGAGTTCAGTCAGGCAGCTCAACTTTGCTTTATGTAGGGAAGCCTGTTTTATGGCAATTCTACTGCTAAAAAGTTTTAAAATATATTTTAAATGTTTAACGACCACTGACCTAATCTAAGCAACTCATTTCTAAGACCCATGGACCCAAGTAGCTGCCCTGCGTGGTGTCCAGGCCATTCCTGCAGCCCTGCTACCCAGCCCCACAGCCTCAGGCCTGGCCCTTCTGCCCGGCGGGCACTCCTCACCTGCGCCCCCTCTTCTGCCTGGCATGCCCTGCCCAACATTTGGATGTTGAAACCCTGCCTGGCCTCAAGGTGAACCACAGGTGTCCCCACCCCTTCTCTAAATTTCCGCCAGACTCGGAACCAACCTTCTGTCATTTCCGTGAGCCAGGGTCAGGTAGGTAGGCTCGGGTCTCAAGCGGGAGGGTTGAGCTCAGGTTCGGGCCGGCAGCAGGGCGGGCTGGGCACAGGTAGGTACACTCTGCCAGCGCCCGCCCTGGCCCAGGCTCATGGAGCCCCAGGTCCATCACATGCGAGGAAGTGCCTGGGAGCTCAGTGCGGAGCGCGCTTCGGGCTGTGGGGTGGCGCCCCTTCCCTGCATCCCATGTCAGCCGGTGTTTGTCTTCAGGTCAGGAAGCGCTGAGCAAAGCAGCAAGTCCAGGGGTCCCCCAAGCCTGGTGGCTGCGGCTAGCCCAGGTCAGGTCTGGGATGGAGCCCCAGCTCTGTCCCTTCCCATCCGTGGGACTCCTCCAGCAGCAGGAGCGTGGGGACCATCCCCCGGGGGGCGGCAGGGCGCATGCGGGCAGCTGTGTGTGTCCGCCGCAGGCACCGCGGCTTTGGGTGCTACTGGTGCCGAGACCTCACCTTTCAGGGGGTGGGCAGGGACCGGAAGGCACCAGCTGTCACAAACTAGACAGCCACCTGCAGCACCAAAGGCGTCTCCCCCCGCCCGCCATGCACGTGCACAGCTCACGCCTGCGGTACGTGTGCACGTGCAGAGGGCCGCCCTTCTCGTGTCCTCGGGGCCTCCGCCTGCCTGTCCGAGGCCGTGGGGGGGGGGGGTCTTCTCTGCTGTCCTCGCGCCCTGACTGTGCTGCTCTGCCTCCTCCCCCTGCAGTACGAGTACAGCTTCCGCACGGAGCAGAGCGCCGCCGCCCGGCTCCCGCCCAGCCCCACCCGGTGCCAGCAGATCCCCCAGTCCTGAGGGGCCGCCTGCGGGGAGAAGATGCATTGCCCAGACTACTGAGCGCCCCCTCGCCCGGTCCCTCCCGCCGCCCACCCACACTGCCCCGCTTGGCGCTTCTGGGAGACTCTGGGCAGCTGAGCTGTTACCTCCTCGGTCATCGGCGTGCCTGATGTGACACCCCGCTCCCCTGGGGATGCTGTTCATAATCTCAACTAATTTGTGTGTGCTGTAGTGACCAGTGGCTCCTACCATGTCTATGTGATGACCAGTTGTCCTGCGAACAACCCTACCCACCACGGGAGTCACCCCGAGGGCCCTGGACAGTTGTTCTGGCCGCCCAGTGACGCCACCGGCTCCCTGCTTTCCGGACTGTCGCCACCACTAAGCCACTGCTTCCTCCCAGAAGACCCTGAGGGGCTGGCGGCTTCGCACAGGGCCCTCCAGGGCTGGCGGACCGCCCCAGACCCATGGGACACATCGCTCATGCCAACGGCATCAAGTGCCCGAGAATTTCACAGGGACCCTAAGGAAACATGGGAGGAGGACGCCAGTGGGTCCCCACGTGGACCCGGGCCCGCCTCCCTGCCCGCTGTGGACAACCTCGGACTCGCCCCTCAATTCACACACTGGATGCCCTGAGGTCAGGGACAGCCATCCCCCAGCCACTGGCCCAGAGAGGACTTGCCTTCCCGGTGAGACGGCCGTGTGGCCAGGTGCTTGCTTGGATGTGAGTTTTGCTGCCAGGACGCTGGGCTCACCCACCTCACACCTTCATCCCCACAAAGGGCTCATCTCTGCAGTGCCCACGTGCCAACAACAGCTCCAACTGCCCGGCCCGGTGCTCTGACCGTGACCAGGCCGTGGGTGAAGAGGCTCTGTGAGCCCGTGCCCAGGGACGTGGACACGCGGTCACCCAGCTTCTCAGAGCCAGGCTGTGTCTTGGTGGCCTCTGCTAACAGGAACAGTTGTTTTGAAAAGTCCCTCTGACCCAGGTCACCAAACTGGGGCCAGAACTGACATTGCTGCCGCGAGTGGCCAGTGGCCTTGCTGGCATTCCCCACAGTGCCGGCTGGGACTGGGTGCCAGTCCCATGGGTGCCATGGGAACGGGGCCGCTGTCCTCCCTGGAGGCTCGGTCCTCACCCTGTGGCTGCCTTGTCTGGCCGTTAGAATTTGTCCTAACTCCCCAGAACTTGGTATCTCACATCTTGGGGGGGTCACCAGATGGTTGGCGCTTTGGACGTGAGGTTCGATGTGTGTCTGGTCGCTGGCGTAGGAAGGCAGCCTAGGAGAGCCACTGCCCAGCCAGGGACAGCCCCTCCTCCCTGCAGTTCCTAGGGTGGCACAGGGCTGGCTGGGGCGCAGCAGGAACTGGCCAGCAGTTAGGAGCCGCCGCCTCTGGCTGAGAAGTGAGGCCGGGGCAAAACGTCCCTCACATACCTGCATCAGCCCCACCATCCCCAGGCCCTCCCCTCTTCCCCCACGGCTGCCCCTTGATCTTCATTTCGATACCTCCTGATTTCTGTGCGTTAGAGATGTACTCACCTCTCCCCACTGTCCCCGAGACCTGAGGACATCCCCGGTGGGGCTGGCCTTCCCACGTGGCCAGGTGGTAGGAAAAGGCAGTTAGTTGGTGGAACCCGCCAGGGCCCGGGAGGCACGGGATGGAAAGTCCCCGCGAGGACCCTTTGGGATCGGTGCTTACCCAGGACAGAGCCGATGAACCGGTCTCAATTGTACCCACTGAAATGAGCGGGCTGTTTCTGGGGAATTGGGGGAGCCCCGTGGGGCCCAGAGAACCTGTGTCTGCTGCTGCCGTTTGGACGGGCGTGGCTGGTCTGAAACCAGCAGAGGGGTGACGTCTCCGCTCACCTCTGTCCGGCTGTGTTGGCTCGCGGGCTCTGTCCTTGCACCTCTCCTCACACCCCAGCTGTGGGATCGTCTCCAACAGGTAACACCCCACAGCCTTTCTCCCTTGACTGAGAACCAAGCACTTTGGCAGCTCCGATGGGCCCTAGGAGGTCCAAAGACAGCCACGTGGGATCCCCTGTCAGGGAGCAAGAGGGCAGTGAGGGTGGGGTTGGGGAGAGGAGCCGCCAGCCCCCCGCCAGCCCTGGGCCATCCTGCAGTTCTGGGACAGGCAGAGCAAGGCAGGGCTGCAAGGCCTCCGGGAAGAGGGCAAACCTCTGTGGACTCAGGCAAGCTGGAGAGGCCTCCACAATGTTCCAGACTTGGTCTGGGTCTAACAGTGACTGTGAACATCGCCATGACGGCAGCTTAAGACAATGAAGCAGTGACAGTGTTAAGGAGAAGTTGGCGTCCGTGGTAGATTTTAGGCTGCTCCAAACTCTGCATCTTTCCTTCTGAGGTGGGTGCCCACGCGCCCCGCCTGCCCCGTGTGGACGTGGAGCTCGCTCACCTCGGGACCGAGCCACCTCTGTTTCTTTCTGGGACGGTGCTTTTTTTCACAAACCCTCTGGCCACGTGGGGAGGGAAGGCAGGGGTTCTCTCGGAGACGTGAAGGGCAGCAGCCTCCATCCTTCCTGGAAGGACTGACCAGAGCACAGCATCCCCTGCTGCCTTCTCTTTCCCCCTGAACGTTCCAAGTCTCTCTCCAAAGGCCTTGGAAACAGCACAACGGTGATAAGGAGCAAGCAGTTGACTCCAAGTTCACTTGCAAATTTATAACAAGGCTTTTTCCACCCAAGTCTGGGAACTGATACCAGCCACAGCCTCCACTCGGAGGGATGAGCACCCCGGTGGCAGGGAGAAATAGCAGGTTAGGCCCCCGCCCTAGCTCCCCAGAGGGCCACCCTGCTGGGAGGCTCTGATGGCCACCACCTGCCCCCGTGTCCTTCAGAAGGCGGGGGACGAGGAGGACCAACACGTACAAAGCACCTACTCTTTGCCAGGCGCTAGGCTGGCACTTGAAGCACATTTTCTCCTGTCACCACCCCTCCCCCCACCAAAAAAACAAATACTCTGAAGCATATGCTGTTTGCTCCTGGTTCCAGATGAAGAAGCTGAGACATGTCCGCAGGCGCAAAGCTGGTAAGTGGCAGAGGCAGGATCTGGCCCCAGAGCCCCCGGTGCCAGCTGTCCCATCACGAGCACCTGCCTCCAGTCCAGTAATGGGTTCCCAGCTGTCACTGGACCTGCTGGTGTGACAGTGTCTCGCCGAGCATGGGGCGAGAGCTGGGTGCAGTCCCGGGGCTGTGGGCTGCCCATCACCGTTTACAGGGGTCCCAGCCCGCAGCTCCCCTGAGAGCTGGTGAGCCCAAGGGTGAGGACACAGAGAGGCCTTGATGGCAGCCCCGTGCCTGCCGGGCTCACAAAAGCCGAGCTCGCCTCCCCAGGGCCTGGAGGGGCCGGGTGCCCACTCTCACCACGCCCCCGGGGTGGCCAGCTTTCTTCACCTGTTGCGACCGTTCTGGCGGGGCCTGTCACCACCAGAAGACAGGCCTCAGGCAGGTGGCTATGTCACTAGCTTAGGAACAATGTCCTACCGCGTGTATTTATTTGAGGTGACTCTAGTACTTGGCAAAGGGAAGTTTCACTGTGTGATTGTCTTCTTAATATAATTTGTTAAATAAACGTTTGTTTTAACCTTTCCCCAGCTCGCTGCTGTCTCTGAGGCACCAAGATCGGCGTCCCTCAGGGGATGCTCTGGGCTCCAGCTCTCTCTCCAGCTCATCCCGGCTGCTGGCTGGATTGGCCAGCACCCTGGCCTTCCAGCCTTCTAGAAAGAGCTGGTGGGTTTCTTTGCCCCCATTTAGCTTAGATGACCTGGTGACAAGCCAGAAGGATCCAAGAGGAGCGAAGAAAGCCCTGCCATTCTCTGGCAACAGCCCTCTGGAATGCTTCTGGAGGGAGAAAACACCAGTTTCCATAAAAGCATGTGAAACGCGTGCATTTTAACGGGTCGCCAGCAAGGAATGCAGAGGGGCGCTTCCATCTCCGGCTCGCCCCGACCCTTGTCTGTGCCGGGCCGGGGCCGTCTGGCTGCCGGGAGTCGGGGGACATGCAACCACGTGGCTTCAGCGCTGGTGGTTTTGTCCTGTCTCCACTGCTCACCTGCTGGCAATATGCCACCCCAAATGCCAGGGAGGGGCTGCCAGCCCTGGACGCACACAGGCTCCTTGTGAGCACACGACTGGTCAGGTTTCACCACCATAGCTCTTTACCTTCTTCATAAGTGACTTTGCATTTTGGGGCTGGACACCCGAGTCTGAGCCATCACTGCCTCCAGGCCTGTTCATGCCAGACTCAGGCGAGAATCGGGTGACCCTTAGCTCTCATCTCATTAGGACCATGAAAGTCCCCAAAAGGGTACTGGCACCTCCAGCCCAGGCCCCCACCTCTGGCATCCCTCAGGTCATTTTCCCCACAGTGGGAGAGGGAGAACAGCCCAGAGAATTCTACGAGAAACCCATGAAGAACACTCGACATGGAGTTTGAAGAGTCCCTCCTAGTGCCGGGTCACCAAGGAAGTACACGTAGTAGCCTTTGACATCCAAGACACAGCATCTATTTGCTGGAGGCCTCAAGCACTGCTCGGGGGTCGCTGGAGGGAAGCATCTCACACACGGGCCTTTGGGCAGCAAGAAATTGAAGTCCACACTCTACAGCCTGGGCCAGGGTGGGCTTAGTGGCCAGACCCAAAGGACACTCGGACCCCAAAGCAGAACACAGCCTAGCCTCAAAGGGGCCAGAGCAGGCAACACCTGTTTCTCCTCTGTCTCACCCACACTGCCTCGTCTGTCTCTGTCTGGGCGTCTTCTTGCTTCTCGTTCTCTCACACCCTGGCCCTCCCTCTCCCGTGCTCTGTGCACCAGCATATGTGGCACACGCACGCTCACATGGCCACCCAAGTTCGCACGTTCTCAGTTCACAAGACCCAGAGACAAGAGTCCCAAGACAGACTCTGATTGGCTGCCTGGGTCAGGTGACCCCCTTCTGCCCCTAGCAGCTCTGGCCCTGGTGGAAGGGGGAGCGTGTGATCACAAGGCATCTGGAGCAGGTGTAGGTTTAGACCCTCTAGAGGCATCTGCTACAGAGGGGGGGGTGAGGCTGTAGGCAGAGGGGTGGGACACCTCCCTGGAGAGATGGAGGAGCCCTCCACCACTCTGTGACGAGGGGGGAGGACAGTGAGGTGGGTGGAGCACCATTCGTCCATCCACACATCCACCCGACCGTCCAAGCCGTGTTGTATGAGCACCTTCCACATGCAGGCCCGGAGCCGGGCACTGGGGACTCAGCAATGACTGACACCACTGACGTCCCTGTCCTCGTGAAGCCGACGGTCTAGCCCATCCCACTCCACCCCACACACACACCCCCCAGCCATGTCTCTCCTACTCTCCCTACTTCTGCCTGCTATTTCCCACCATAACTGGCTCATCCCTAAAACTCTAGAGGCTCCCTGAGCCCCACCCTCACCTTTCGCCCCCTCTGCATCCTCCCAGCAGCTGGGAGCAGCTGTGTCTTTAACTACCCTTAGCTCTACCGCGGCCAGTCTCCTTGAGGTCCAGCCACATAGTCCCAGCAGCCACCTGGAGGTCTCCACTTGGATGTTTCACCTTGACCTCAGCACATCCCGAGCTGAATGTACCATCTTCCCCCAGGCCCCACATTGTTCCCCTTCTCCTAACTTCCCCGTCTCTGGAGCAGCTCCACCATCTCTCACGAGAGTCACCCACACCCCCACCTGGAGCCGTCTGTGATCACCCTGTTTCCAGCTGGGCAGTTCTCTCATCTAAACTTGCTTTCAAACTCAGCCACTATTATTCTTGCTGCTCCTTTTTAAGTTCTGGCCTCGACACTTTTCCCTGGATGACAGCATCAGCCCCTTAACCATTCCCCTGCCGCCCGTGTCCTCCCCTCTCATCCGTCTTCCTCATGGCCAGGATCCAGTAGGACTGCTCCACTGACAGTACTTCACCCCTCGCCCTAAGAATGAAATCTGAGTCCCCCAGGTTTCCGTCCACCACTGTTCTAGGTCTGACCCCCACCTCCCATCCCAGCCTCACCTGCCACTAATCTCCCTGCTGAATTATTAGTGCTTCCTCAAACCCTAAGCTCTGCTTCCTTGCCTTTGCATATGCTAGTCCCTCTGCCTAGAATACTTTTCCCTCATTTTTTCCGCCTGGTAAACTCCTGTTCATCCTTCAAGACTTGCTCATATATCTCCTCTGGGATGTCCTTCTTGACCCCTTCAAGCCACCGTACACCTTGCATTTTAAAGCCATTGATCCATTGGTGGTATTGGAGCCATTTGATCCTCTCATTAGGTTGTCTGCTCCTGGAAGAAGGGGTATATGTCTCATTTATTACACATTCCTCCCCAGCCACACATATACTCAAACTGAGCACCCAGTACCAGCCTAGAGAAATAGCAGGCATGAGCAAACGCTCTTTGAATGAGTTTCTTGAAGTGGGTGGGCTGGACTCAATTGCTGAGGAGCCTAAGAAGAATGGGCCCCAGTGGCACTTGCTATGAGGCTTGGGACCACCCCAGGGATCATGATGACAAGCACTGGGCCTCCATGGACAAGTCTATGCTGGCTTCAAAGACACCAGAGACAAGAGTGAGAGCTGGGCCCTTATCTGGCTCCTTTCTGAAGCCGCAGCGCCCAACACGATCCATGATGGCGGTGGGGTGGGGGCAGGAAGGTGGACTGCCACGGGCTGCTGGTTCTCTCCCTTGAGCCCAACTCAGGGAGATGCCGGAGAAAGAGACAGGAAGATTGGTGGACCACAGGACCCAACACTAAAGCTAGAAGGGGCTCGGTGAACAGCAACAGGCCAGAGGGAAAGACAGCCAATGCTACAGATGAGAGATTGCATGGGGGAGCGGTTTTCTGGCTTTGCTCATTCATCTGCCCCTCCCCATGCACACACACAGTGCTCTGGGTGGGTCATTTTCATCCTTTCACCATCCCTTCACCATTTTCATCCTTTCACCACCAAAACAACAGCTGGGCTGGACCCCTCCCTTCTCCCCACATCTTGGGCCAAGTAAGTGCAACCAGAGACACAGGTCTCAGGAAAGGTGGTTCTGGGGCAGAGGTCTTGGACACTTTCCTGAAGGTCTGAATTTCCTGATTGGGGAGGACACACGGGCAGAAGTTGGCACAGATTGGAACATCCAAGGTGCATCAATTCCTCTATAACCCTCCTTGTCCTTCTCTGGAGAGAGGGCAAAGGTTTGCAACATTCACTGCACATTAGAATCACCTGGAGAGTTTTTAAAACTTCCTGTGCCCAGATCACAGAAAGCAGAATCTCTGGAGGAGGGACCCAGGAGCCAGTTGTTTGTCAAGCTCCCCAGTGATGTTAATGTGCAGTTGAGGTTAAGAACCAGCTTCCTTGCCACTCTGCTCAGCTCCATTTCCAGCCAGTGGAGCTGAGAGGCCTAGGGAACAGTGAGTTCACACAGGAAAAACAGACACCAGGAGAGCTGGTCCACCAAAAGGAAGACAAGAATCTAACCCACCAATACAAGAAGAAGCACTGATAGACCAGACAGAACATGAGTTTAGTATAAACAAAAAGTAGCCCTTAAGAGAGATGGGAGGACACTGAAACATTAGGCAGGAGCTAGTTGTTTCAAGTAAGAGCCTAAAAGTTCTGAAATACCAAAGAGGAAAAGAAACAGATAAATCAGCAACTGCACTTGAAGATTTTAATACAGAAACTGTAGCCAAATTGATAAAATACGAGAACATATACAAGGCCAGCATTACCCTGATACCAAAACCAGACAAAGACACCACAAGAAAACAAAATTACAGGCCAAAAGCCCGATGAACATAGATGCAAACATACTCAACAAAATATTAGCAAACCAATCTCAACAATACATTAAATGGATCATACACCATGATCGAGTGGGATTTATTCCAGGGAAACAAGAATGGTTCAACATTCACAAATCAATCAATGTGATCCACCACATTAACAACATGGATAAAAAGTCTTATGATAATCTCAATACATGCAGAAAAAGCATTTGACAAAATTCACCATCCATTTATGATTTTTTAAAAATCTCAACAAAGGGGTTTAGAGGGAATATTCCTCAACATAATAAAGACTACATATGACAAACCCACAGCTAACATACTCAACAATGAAAAGCTGAAAGCTATTCCTCTCAAATCAGGAACAAGACAAGGATGCCCACTCTCACCACTTTTATTCAACATAGTATTAGAAGTCCTAGCCAGAGCAATTAGGCAAGAATAAAAAAAGGCATCCAAAATTGGAAAGGAAGAAGGAAAACTGTCACTATTTTCAGATGACATGATATTATATATAGAAAACCCTAAAAACTCCACCAAAAACTGTTAGAACTAATAAATGAATTTATTAAAGTTGCAGTATACAAAAATCAATATACAAAAATCAGTTGCATTTCAATACACTAGTAATAAACTATCAAAAAGGGAAATTAAGAAAACAATACAGTTTATAATTGCATGGAAGAGAATAAAATACCTAGAAATAAATTTTAACCAAGGAGGTGAAAGGACTGTATATTGAAAACTATAAGACACTGATGAAAGAAATCAAAGAAGACACAAATAAATGGAAAGATATCCCATGCTCATGGATTGGAAGAATTAATATTGTTAAAATGCTCATACTATCCAAAGCAATCTAAGAATTCAGTGCAATCCCTATCAAAATTCCAAGGTCATTTTCACAGAAAGAGAACAAACCTAAAATTTGTGTGGAACCGCAAAAATTAGCCAAAGCAATCTTGAGAAAAAAGAACAAAACTGGAGGCATCATGCTCCCTGGTGTCAAACTTTATTACAAAGCTTTAGTATCCAAAACAGTATGATATTGGCATAAAAACAGACACATAGATCAATGGAACAGAATAGAGAGCCCAGAAATAAACCCATACATATATGGTTGATTAATTTACAACAAAAGAGCCAAGAATTTATAATGGGTAAAGGACAGTCTCTTCCATAAATGGTGTTGGGAAAACTGGACAGCCACTAGCAAAAGAATGAAACTAGACCACTATCTTACACCATACACAAAAATAAACTCAAAATGCATTAAAGGCTTAAATGTAAGACCTTAAACCATAAGACTACTAGAAGAAAACATAAGCAGTAAACTCCTTGACATAGGACTTGGTGATGATTTTTTGGATTTGACATCAAAAGAAAGGTAGCAAAACCAAAAATAAGTGTGACTACCTAAAACAAAGAAGCTTCAGCACAGCAAAGGAAACCATCAACAAAATGAAAGGCAACATACTGAATAGGAGAAAATATTTACAAATCGTATGTCTGACAAGGGATTAATATCCAAAGTATATAAAGAACTCATACAACTCATTAGCAGAAAAACAAACTATCCAATTAAAAAATAGAAGATCTGAACAGACATTTTTCCAAAGAAGGTATACAGATGGCCAACAGGTACTTGAAAAGATATTCAACATCACTAATCATCAGGGAAATGCAGATCAAAACCACAATGAGATATCACCTCACACTTGTTAGGATAGCTGTTATCAAAAAGACAGAAATAACAAGTAAGTGTTGACAAGGATGTGGAGAAAAGTAAACCCTTGTGCCCTTTGGTACAAATGTCACTTGGTGAAGCCACTATGGAAAACAACATGGAGGTTCCTCAAAAAATTGAAAATAGAACTACCATGTGATCTAGCAATTCCACTTCTGGGTATTACCTGAAGAAAACAAAAGCATTAATTCAAAAAGGTTTATGCACCCCTATGTTCACTGCAGCATTATTTACAATAGCCAAGATATGGAAACAACATAAGTGTCCATCAGTGGATGAATGGATAGAGAAAATGTGGTATATTTATACAATGGAATACCACTTAGCCATAAAAAAAGAATGAAATCTTGCTGTTTGCAACAACATGGATGGACCTTGAGGGCAATGTGCTAAATGAAATAAGTCAGACAAAGAAAGACAAATACTGTATGATCTCACTTACATGTGGAATCCAGAACATAACAGTAAGGACCTGAATCAAGATGGCGAAGTAGAAGGACCCAGAACTCACTTCCTCCCATGTACACATCAAAAATACATCTACAGGACCTAGAGTCTGTCATAGAGAGTGAAGTAAGTCAGAAAGAGAAAAACAAATACCGTATGCTAACATATATATATGGAATCTAAAAAAACAAAATGGTTCTGATGAACCTAGGGGCAGGACAGGAATAAAGATACAGACATAGAGAATGGACTTGAGGACACGGGGAGGGGGAAGGGTAAGCTGGGATGAAGTGAGAGAGTGGCATGGACATATATACACTACCAAATGTAAAACAGATAGCTAGTGGGAAGCAGCTGCGTGGCACAGGGAGATCAGCTCGGTACTTTGCGACCACCTAGAGGGGTAGGATAAGGAGGGTGGGAGGGAGACGCAAGAGGGAGGGAATATGGGGATATACGTATGCATATAGCTGATTCACTTTGTTTTACAGCAGAAACGAACACAACACTGCAAAGCAGTTATACTCCAATAAAGATGTTAAAAAAAAATACATCTACATGTGGAAAAATTCTTACTGAAAACTAACTGGAGACTAGCAGAAAGACTCCTGTACTAACAAAGCTGTAAGATACAAGCAGAATCAGGTAGGAGGGGGAAAGAAGCGATAAGGTCAGGACCTGTGTCCCCGGGAGGGGACTCAGAGGAAAAGGGAGATTAGATGGGTGGAGACCCTCCCTGGGGGTGAGCCACATATTGGGCATTCCAGCCCTGGGGTCCAATAAAGGGAAGATGAGCCTCATGGCTGGTGGAGGGCCAGTGGGACTAACAGGAGAGCTGTGGGAAGCCTGGACTCTGCTCACGAGGAGTGCACAAATGCTTGCTTGCTCCCAAAGCAGGGCAGAAAGGGCAGACGGAAAGAGCCAGCTGGCTGAATTGTTTCCCGCTACCACCCCAGTGTGCACCCCAGCCTGAGCCAAGCAAACGCTCCAGCACCCTTTGCCTCACGTTGCAGCTCCACACTGGAGCAAGGGCTGCCACAACCAAGGAAAAAAGCTCGGGCCATGAGACACTGTGTCAGCTCGAATGCTAAGCGATGACTTAGTGGGGAGGGGGCAGCCATTACTGACGATTGCACAGGGAGGCCATCAGAGGCACTCCAGATCTCTGATGGCAGCCAGACCACCACACCCCCTGCCCTGACCCTCACCAAATACCCACACTGGCCCCTCTTACTCCAGCACTGCTCCCCTCTGGGACTGAGGGTGCTGGGCCTGGGAGGGGGAAGAACACACACTTAAAGGGAACTGAGCCAGCTCAGAGCCAACCCTCAGGGCTTCTGCTCCAGCAACTTGGGACCTGACCCCACCCCCAACAGGGTGGTGACATCCACTGAGTAGAGGGAAAGCTCCACCTCACACCTGGCTCCAGCCCTAGCCCCTCCTTCTCCAGCCCCAGCTCCTACCAAGGAGATAGCTGCCAGAACACCCTGAGGAAAGATGCGACTTATGTTCGTGTCAAATCCAGCTCTCCCACCAAAGCCACTGGGCACATGCAGACTGCATAGGGAAACTACCACATAAGGACACCCCTTCAAGACCACCATAAGTAACTGTTTCACCTAATTCATAGAGACAGAGAAAGACAGGCAAATGAAAAGACAGAGGAATTTGTCTCAATTGAAAGAGCAAGAGAAAACCCCTGAAAAAACGAAAAATGAAATAGAAATAAACAATTTACTAGATAAAGAACTCAAAGCATTAGTAGAATAAGATTGCTAACTGAATTAGGGAAAAGAATAGATGAACACAGTGAGAAGTTTAACAAGGAACTAGAAAATATAAAAAGGAACCAGTCAGAACTGAAGAATACAATAACTGAAATGAAAAACACTCTGGAAGGAATGAACAGCAGACTAGGTGATACAGAAGAAAGCATAAGTAATCTAGAAAATAGAATAATGAAAATCACCCAATCAGAACAGCAAGAAGAAAAACAAATTTAAAAAAATGAAAACAGTTTAAGGAATCTTTGGAATAAGATCAAGTGTACCAACATTCACATTATAGGGGTCCCACAAGGAGAAGAGAGAAAAGCGGGGGCGAGAGTCAAAAATGTATTTAATGAAATTATGGCTGAAAACTTCCCAAGCCTGAAGAAGGAAACAGATATCCAGGTACAGGTAGCACATATGGTCCCAAACAAGATGAACCCAAACAGACCCACACCAAGACATAATTAAAATAGCAAAAGATAAAGAGAGGATTCTAAAGGCAGCAAGAGAAAAACAAAGAGTCCGTTACAAGGGAACCTCCATAAGGCTATCAGCTGATTTCTCTGCAGAAACTTTGCAGGCCAGAAGGGAATGGCAATGATATATTTAAAGTGCGGAAAGGGCAAAACCTGCAACCTAGGGTACTCTACCAAGCAAGATTATCACTTAGAATTGAAGGAGAGGTAAAGAACTTCTCAGATAAACAAAAACTAAGAGTTCATCAATACTAGACTGACGCAAAAAGAAATGCTAAAAGGACTTTTCTAAGGGAAGAAGAAAGGCTATAACAAGAAGTATCTATAGAAAAGGAAAAATCCCATTAATAAAAGCAAACATATAGTAAAGGCTGAAGATCAACCACTTAAATAAGCTAGTATGAAGATTAAAAGACAAAATTGTAAAAATCAACTATAACTAAAAGAATCAGTAAAGGGATAAACATGAAGGTGTAAAATATGACATCAAAAATGCAAAGTGTGGGGGAAGGGAGTAAAAAATGTAGGTCTTTTAGAATGTGTTTGAACTTAAAGGACTACCTAGTTGAAACAAATAGATATATAAATTAGGATATTGGGATTAACACATATGCACTACTATATATAAAACAGATAACTAACAAGGACCTACTGTATAGCACAGGGAACTCTATTCAATATTTTGTAATGAACTATATGGGAAAAGAATCTTGAAAAGAATGGAGAGATATATATATACTCATATATATATATATATATCTGATTCACTTTGCTGTACACCTGAAACTAACACATTGTAAATCAACTATACTCCAATAAAAATTTTTAAAAATTAAAACAGATATCATTTTAGGTCAACATGTATGAACCCCATGGTAACCAAAAATCAAAAACCTACATTAAATACACAAAAACAAGAGAGAAATTAACACAAGCATACCACTAAAGAAAATCATTAAACTACATGGGAAGAAATAAAAGAAGAAGAAGAGAACAGGGAAGACCTACAAAAACAACCAGAAAATAAGTAATAAAATGTAAGTAAGTACACACCTAAAAATAATTACTTTAAATGTCAGTGGACTAAATGCGCCAATAAAAAGACAAGACATAGGGTGGCTGATTGAATAGAAAAAAACAAGACCCATCTATATGCTGCTTACAAGAGACTCACCTTAGAACTAAAGACACACAGAGACTGAGAGTGAGGGGATGGTAAAAGATATTTCATGCAAACAGAAACAACAAGAAAGCTGGGGTACCAATACTCATATCAGGAAAAATAAAACAAAGTCCAAATCAAAAAACAAAGAAAGGCATTATATAATGATAAAAGGATCAATACAAGAAGAGGATAGTATACTCGTTAACATATATGCATACAATACAGGAGCACATAAATATATAAAGCAAACATTAACAGACATAAAGAGAGAAAATTACAATGTAATAATAGCAGGTGCTTTAACACCCCACTTGCATCAATAGACAGATCATCCCAACAGAAAATCAATAAGGCAACAGTGGTCTTAAATGACACATAGACCAGTTGGATTTAATAGATATCTACAGGACATTCCACCCCAAAACAGCAGCATACACATTCTTTTCAAGTGCACATGGAACATTCTCCAAGATAAATCCCATGCAAGGCCACAAAACAAGTCTCAACAAATTTGAAGACAGAAATTATATCAAGCATTTTTTTTCTGACCACAATGACATGAAACTTGAAATCAATTACAGGAAGAAAAATGGGAAAAGCACAAACATGTGGAGACTAAACAACATGCTATTAAAAAAACCAATGGGTCAATGAAGAAATCAAAGAGGAGCTCAAAAAATACCTCAAGACAAATGAAAATGGAAACACAACTTTCCAAAATCTATGGGATGCAACAAAAGCAGCTCTAAGAGGGAAGTTTATAGTCATACAGGCCTACCTCAAGAAATAAGAAAAATCTCAAACAATCTAATCTTCCATCTAAAGGAATTAGGAAAAAAACAAACAAAGCCCAAAGTCAGCAGAAGGAAGGAAATTATAAAGATGAGAGAGAAAATAAATAGAGACCCAAAAAAGAAAGAAAGAAAGAAAGAAAAGAAAAGATCAATGAAACCAAGAGCTACTTCTTTGAAAAGATAAACAAAATTGATAAACCTTTAGCCAGGTTCATCAAGAAGAAAAGAGAGAGGACCCAAATAAAATAAGAAGTGAAAGAGGAGAAATAACAACCAATACCACAGAGATACAAAATATAATGAGAATACTATGAAAATTATATGTCAACAAATTGGACAACCTAGAAGAAATGGACAAATTTCTAGAAACACACAACTTTCCAAGACTGAATCAGGAGGAAATAAACAATCTGAACAGTCCAGTCACTAGTAGTAAAATTGAATTTGTAAAAAACAAACAAACAAAACACACAGCAAGGCTTCCCTGGTGGCACAGTGGTTAAGAATCCACCTGCCAATGCAGGGGACACGGGTTCAATCCCTGGTCCAGGAAGATCCCAGATGCCGTGGAGCAACTAAGCCCGTGCACCACAACTACTGAGCCTGCACTCTAGAGACCGTGAGCCCCAACTACTGAAGCCCGTGTGCCACAACTACTGAAGCCCGCATGCCTAGAGCCTGTGCTCTGCAACAAGAGAAGCCACCGCAATGAGAAGCCCGCGCATCACAACAAAGAGTAGCCCCCGCTCTCAGCAACTAGAGAAAACCCGTATGCAAGTGAAGACACAATGCAGCCAAAAAAAAAAATTAAATGAAATGAATAAATAAATAAATTTAAAAACAAAAACAAACAAAAAAACTCCCAGCAAACAGAAGTCCAAGACCAGATGGCTTCTCAGGGGAATTCTACCAAACACATAACGAAAAGCTAATACCTATCCTTCTCAAACTGTTCCCAAAAATTGAAGAGGATGGAACACTCCCAAATTCATTCTATAAGGCCACCATTACCCTGATACCAAAAACAAAGACACTACCAAAAAAAAGAAATTTACAGGCCAATATCTCTGATGAATATAGATGCAAAAATCCTCAAAAAATTAGCAAATTGAATTCAACAATATATAAACCATACACCATGATCAAGTGGGGTTTATTCAAGGGATGCAAGGATGGTTTAATATTTGCAAATCAATGTGATACACCATATTAACAAAAGGAATGATAAAAATCACATGATCCTCAATAGATGCAGAGAAAGCATTTGACAAAATTCAACATCCATTCATGATAAAACTCTCATCAAAGTTGGTATATAGGGGCAAGAAGGGAATAAAGACACAGACCTACTAGAGAATGGACTTGAGGATGGGGGAGGGGGAAAGGTAAGCTGGGACAAAGTGAGAGAGTGGCATGGACATATATACACTACCAAACGTAAAATAGATAGCTAGTGGGAAGCAGCCACATAGCACAGGGAGATCAGCTCGGTGCTTTGTGACCACCTAGAGGGTTGGGATAGGGAGGGTGGGAGGGAGGGAGATGCAAGAGGGAAGAGATATGGGGACATATGTATATGTATAACTGATTCACTTTGTTATAAAGCAGAAACTAACACACCATTGTAAAGCAATTATACTCCAATAAAGATGTTTAAAAAACAAAAACAAAAGTTGGTATAGAGGGAACATATCTCAACATAATAAAGGCCATTTATGACGAACCCACAGGTAACATCATACTCAACAATGAAAATCTAAAATCAGGAACAAGAAAAGTATGCCCACTCTTGCCACTTCTATTTAACATAGAATTGGAAATCCTAGCCACAGAAATCAGACAAGAAAAAGAAATAAAAGGCATCCAAATTGAAAAAGAAGAAGTAAAAATGTCACTATTTACAGATGACATGATACTATATATAGAAAACCCTAAAGTTTCCACCAAAAAAAAAAAAAAACTATTAGAATAAATGAATTCAGTAAAGTTGCAGGATACAGTATTAATACACAGAAATCTGTTGCTTTTCTATACACTATTAATGAACTATCAGAAAGAGAAATTAAAGAAACAATCTCATTTACAATCGTATCAAAAAGAATAAAATACCTAGGAATAAACTTAACCAAGTAGGTGAAAGACCTATACTCTGAAAAATAAAATATTGATGAAGGAATTTGAAAATAATGCAAAGAAATGGAAAGATATCCCATGTTCTTGGATTGGAAGAATTAATACGGTTAAAACGCCCATACTACCCAAAGCAATCTACAGGTTTAATGCAATCTCTATCAAAACGCCCATGGCATTTTTCACAGAACTAGAAAAAATAATCCTAAAATTTATATGGAACCACAAGAGACCCCAAATTACCAAGGCAATCTTGAGAAAAAAGAACATAGCTAGAGGTATCACACTCCCTGACTTCAGACTATACTACAAATTTACAGTTATCAAAACAGCATGATACTGGCACAAAAACAGACACATATATCCATGGAACAGAATAGAGAGCCCAGAAATAAACCCACACACTTACAGTCAATTAATCTACAACAAAGGAGACGAGAATATGCAATGAAAAAAAGACAGTCTCTTCAATAAGTGGTGCTGAGAAAACTGGGCAGCTACATGTAAAAGAATGAAATTAGAATATTTCCTCATACCATGTACAAAAATAAGCTCAAAAAAGACCTAAATGCAAGCCCTGAAACCATTAAACTCCTAGAGGAGAACATAGGCAGAACACTCTTTGACATAAATCATAGCAATATTTTTTTGGATCTGTCTCTTAAGGCAAAAAAAAAAAGAAAAAAGAAACAAATGGGGCCTAATTAAACTTAAAAGCTTTTGCACAGCAAAGAAAACCATCAACAAAATGAAAAGGCAACCTACAGAACGGAAGAAAATATCTGCAAATGATATGACTGATAAAGGATTAATATCCAACATATATGAACAGCTCATACAACTTAATATCAAAAAAATAAACAACCCAATCAAAAAATGGGCAGAAGACCTGAAAAGACATTTTTTCCAAAGAAGACATACATGCGGCCAACAGACACATGAAAAGATGCTCATCATCACTAATCATCAGAGGAATGCAAATCAAAACCACAATAAGATGTCACCTCACACCTGTCAAAATGGCTATCATCAAAAAGTCTACAAATAACAAATGTTGGCAAGGATGTGGAGAAATCCCACTGTTGGTGGGATTGCAAATTGGTGCAGCCACTATGGAAAACAGTATGAAGGTTCCTCAGAAAACTAAAAATGGAACTACCATTTGATCCAGCTATTCCACTGCTGGGTATATATCTGAAGAAAATGAAAAAAATAATTCAAAAAGATACTTGCATCCCAATGTTCATAGCAGCATTATTTACAATAGCCAAGATATGGAAGCAACCTAAGTGCCCATCAATAGATGGATAAAGAAGATGTGTGTCTGTATGTGTATATATATATATATATATATGTGTGTGTGTGTGTGTGTGTGTGTGTATACATACATATATATGTGTATATAAGTGTATATATACACATATATATAATGGAATATTACTTGGCCATAAAAAATAATGAAATTCTGCCATTTGCTACAATGTGGATGGACCTAAAGAGTATCATGCTTAGTGAAATAAGTCAGACCAGAAAGACAAATACTCTGTTATCACTTATATGTGGAATCTAAAAAATAAAGCAAAGAAATGTATATAACAGAAACAGACTCACAGATATAGAGAACAAACCAGTGATTCCCCATGGGGAGAAGGAAGTGGGGAGGGGCGAGATAGGGTTATGGGATTAAGAGACACAAACTACTTTGTATAAAATAAACAAGCAACAAGGATATATAGTACAGGGAAATACAGCCATTATTTTGTAATAACTTTAAATTGAGTAAAATCTATAAACACATTGAATCACTATGTCATACACCTAAAAATAATATAATATTGTAAATCAACTATACCTCAATTTTTTAAAAAAAGATAGAAAGGGCAGCCGTTATCACCATCATTTTACAGATGAAGAAACCGAATCCTCAACAGGTTAAGTGATTGCCTAAGGACATAAGCTGATAAATGGTGGATTTAAAATGGGGACACAAAGCTAACTTTTCAGATACGATTTCTGATTCGTAAGCACTTCGCAATGTATTATTTATAAATTAAAAAACACCACCACCACCACAAACCTAGCTCATAGTATAGAGAACAGACGGGTAGTTGCCAGAGGCGGGGGTGGGGGTGGGCAAAAAGGGTGAAGGGGGTCAAAAGATACAAACTTCCAGTTATCAAGTCCTGGGGATGTCATGTACAACATGGTGACTACAGTTATTAATACTGTATCGCATATCTGAAAGTTGCTAAGAGTAGATTGTGAAAGTTCTCATTATGAGAAAGAAAAAATTTTAACTCTGTATGATGACAGATGTTAAGTAGACTTATTTAGTCATTTTGCAATATATACAAATATTGAATTGTTATATTGTACACCTGAAACTAATACGTTATATGTCAATTACCTCGATGAAAAAATTTAAAATATTTAAGGTTATTAATAGAGTCCAATTATCAATCTTTTCCTTTCTGCGCCCTGTTTAAGAATCTTTGCCCATCCTCCCGAACCCTTTAAAAATGGCTTTCATAACCCACCAGTACCGTCCCTTGGAGAGGAGCCCTGGAAGATGGGAGAGAAAGGGTTCCTACAGGAGACAAGGTGTGCGCTGACCTCTAAGGTGGATGGACTGGGATGAAGGATGTTCCAAGTGGGGGGGGGGGGCGGGTTGCATTTGGTCATACAGCCCCGGCACACATTTACGTCGGGCAAGGGCGGTTCTGCTTTGCGTGTGTTATCAGCACACTCCTGCAGGCGGGGGCCTCTCCACTTCAGCGCCTGTAGAAACCAGGCTGCAGAGAGTGCTCAGAAGCACGGGTCAACCACAGGGAGCTCAGGACGTCCAACCCGAGCATGCCCAGCTCCCGAGCTGTGCCTGAAGGCAGCCGGGATTCTGTCCACCGGAGAAGAGGCGTCCTGTCTGGTATCGGGATGACTCATGAGGCCCGACAGGCCCAGCTCAGGAACCAGCTCTGCCCACTCCCCTGAATGCAACCCTGGGGCTCTGGGATAACAGCCAGAAGCCACCCAGAGCTTTCCAGAGGAGGAATTGAGATCAGACCCGCAGCATGCTTGGCGCAGGGTGTGGCACAGTGCTGGCCGGCACCCAGCAGAGAGCACTGGGCCACAGGGAGGCCCCAGAAGACCCCTTCACTGTGGGCAGGAAGGGGGACAGAGGGTCTAAGGAGCCCCCGCCCCCCCCAAGACCTGTCCACCCAGTGTGGGAACCCCTGGCCTGGTGCACACTAGCACATCAGTGTTCCCTGGCTGGATTTTGCCAGAAAATCCAAGAGCTTCGTGTTTGGAATTTGCTTCCAGCGCTACCGCACCCATCAGCGCTTCCTGCTGGGGTAGTAAACCGATGTGGGCCCCCGGCACCCCCCCCCCCCCACTGACTGGAGGGGCTCCCTAGGGCAGGCCCCTGCAGGGGCCGGGACAGCCTCTCGCTGCTTCCAGGGAGGAGGCACTTTGTAGGGAGGCAGGCCCCCACTTTGAATCCCATTTCCCAGTTGGGGGAAACTGGGAGGTCTCTTGCACTTTTCTCCTGCCTGTTTTCCCCTCTGTAAAATGGGGACCATCCTAGCAGCTCCCTTTCAAGGTTCCTGGGTCCGTGTAAAGCGCGAGGCCCTTCTCAGCCCACAGCCCGGGCCGCGAGTTCGCGCGCCCGAGTCCGGCCACGCGGGGGCGCTCTGCTGCGCCCAGCCCGGCCCGGCGCCGGCCCTCGCTGGGCTCTGTGGGGACTCCTCTGCGTGCGGGAGATCGGCGAATACCTCCGACAGTTGGAAAATGAATCCATCGGCTCCACCCTGCGGACATTTGTTTGGAAGGAGGCCAGCCCGCAGCGCGAGCCCCCTCCGCAGCCGCTTGGAGGTCTCACCCCTGCTGCGCCCGCCGGCTTGCGGGGAGCGGCCCGTGTGGGCTCTGGACCGCCCCGAGGGGGTACCGGCCGGGGCCAGAGCTCGGATCCGGATCAGCTGGAGGGACCCAAAGCCCCCAGCTCCGCCCTCCCTCCCCAGTGCCTTGAACGAGCCACATCACGGCGCCTCGACTCCCAGCCTCAACTTCCACATCCATAAATTGGGGAACTCAACAGTCCCTACTTTGAAAAGTTGCTGAGAAAGTTAAAGGAGATGTATCACTGTTGTCCAGCTTCCAGGCCTTAGGCAAGCCACTTGCAACTTTCTGAGCCTCAGTTTCCCCAGCCACAAAATGGGGATAATAAATGTCCTTACCTCCCAGGGTCATTAAACAGACGAGATTGCAGCAGCAGCCACCTGGCACCCCCTGACCACTCAGTCAGTGGAGCCATTGGGGTTGTTTGGAAAGCTCTGCAGAGGCCCCGAGTCCACAGCTCATGCCTGTGCCCCAGAACCACAGGTTATCTTTTAGGGATCAAGCCACCCAGTTTGGGAGCTGCTGGCTTAGAGCCAGCTGATGCTCCCTCACTTCCCTGGCTCTGATGGGGCGGGTTCGCTGTGCAGCCCACAAGCGACTGGGCAGGGGGCTGGGAGGCAGTGCCCCCCTCCTCCTGGCTGGTCTTCAGGGCCCTCTCTGGTTGAGTCACCAGGCAAAAACATGCAGCTTTGACACCATCCAGAAAATGAAAATGTCCCGGGCGTCTAATCCTTCCCTTCCTTTTGGCAACTTAAACCACCCTGAAACATAACCAAGATAGCAAACCCAGTGTGAGTGTTCACGATGGAGTCCCGGCCCCCCTGTAAAGCCGGCCCCGGGGACTTCGTGCAGCAAAGCAATGCCTCCGGTCAGACTTAGCCTCACCAGGTATGCAATGACCCCTGACCTCACCAGTCCACATCCGTGCCTCCAAACCGGCCCCGACCTGAGGGGCACCCTCGAACCCTGACTTCCTTCCCAGTCAAGGGCTGTTACCCACCCCCACTCCCCCACCCCCAAAATATTTGGAATGGTCTTTGACTGAAATGAGATTAATCCTCAGTTCCCTGACAGTGTCTTTGGGCATGTGTTTTTATAACCTCCCTTTCAAATGAGAACCATTTGTCGTGGGGAAGCTGGGGAGGCCCAGCCCCAACTGCTGGGCCAGACATCACAGGCACCTGATTGAATGTCAAGGACAGTGCGAGGGGGCAGGGCCGAGGTGAGGGCGGGCTGTAAGCAGTGATAACCTGTCCTTTGCTGGTCTCTGGCCCCAGCCCAAGCCAGTGGCATAAGCCTGAGGCTCCTGGCTCCAGCCCTGCCTCTCCCACAAAGCAGCCAAATACCCTTGAGCTGGTGAGCCCTTTAGCCTTTGCCTCTCTTAGCCTTACTTTCCTCATCTGTAAAATGGGAGAGCTGATGGGCCCTATCTCCCAGGTGATATGCCCAGCCCAGTGGCTAGAAGACAGTAGACCCTCGATGTCCAAAGAAGCGTTCGGTGGGAAGGCAAGTAGCCTTGGCTGGGGTCTTCCAGGGGGCTGCAAATGTCCATCCGAAGTGTGGCTCGACTCTCCCACCCTTCCAGGCTCACCCTAGGTGAGGGAGGCAACCCTGCATAGAACTTGAGTCGCTGGTGCTTTAATGCCGAGAAAATACGGAGAGGGTTGAGTTGATAGGTGCCACAACGCAGTCTCTCTAATTAACCCTGAGCCCTCTGTCGGTGGCCTCCTTCCTCAGCACAGTCTCCCCACCCCACCCCAGGTCCTGTTTGAAGTTTGCAAACCCCCCACCCCCTCCTGCCGCCCCTGCTTGCTGAACCAACTACAGACCCTTGGGGCTCAGCTGGGAGGGCTTTATTGGCGGAGAATTTCAATCATGGGTTCTTGGCTCAAGCTTGTTGCTTCCCCCAAAATCTCCCCAGCAGTTTGATACTCATGGAACTGAGGCTCAAAGGAGTGACTCTGATGATCTCAGAACTCAGAATTCCACCTGGGCCTGTCGGGGAGTTCACAGCCCCTCCCTTGGAGGAAGGGAGCACAGAGCGGCAAGAAAGATGCAGGTTCCTGAGACGATACAGAGGTACCAGAATTTGTTCACTTTCCAGGAGCTGCTTAGAAACTATTTCCACCTTTAATAGCACCCCTCCCCCAGCACTGCCACTTGTGTACAGGTGTCTGGATCTCCGTGGTGGGAGCCCCCTGTTGGTCTCGGGGCTGGGAACAGTGGGGGCATCTGAGTGGAAAGCCCCAAACTGTAGAACTGGGCACGAGAGCCACAGAGATGTGCCACTTTTCTGAAGCTGTGTGCCTTTGCCTCTCCAAAGGCCTTCCCCTGGCAGTTTCCAGACCAAGGAGCCTACCCTCTTCCCCGGGAGCCGAGCCAAGAAGGTCCTGGGACAGAGGGCCCCATGTGCCGCTCATTTTTCTCCCCCTCTGGGCAGAGCTGACTCGTTCCGTGCCTCAGAGAGATCTTTGCAATGATGGATAAGCCGTGGCCCCGACTGCCGTGGCCCTGGGGAGAAAAAACATCTTTTGCAGTTTCGTGTAAAGCCTCCCACTTCTCGCTTAATAAGTGCTGAAAGCGGCACAAACAGAGAGACCCCGGGCTTGCCATGACTAACAAGATGACCACATCAGGCAGCCGAGCTGGGGGAGAGGACCGCGCCGGCCGGCCCGGCGTCCCCGGAGCGAGGTGTCCGATTCCGATTCCCTCCCGGGACGCTCCGCCAGCAGTGCTTTGAAGCCGGGCCGAGGCCGCCGCGGAGCTGGGAGCTCGGAGGCGCAGAGCGGAGGGGGGAAAGGGCTGGGGCTCCCTCCTGCACGATGGGCACAGATCGCCCGAGATAAAGGAACCACAGCCTCCGCCAACTTGTGCTGAGTCGCTCTTTTCAAAAGCCCTTTCAGATGGTTTCACTTCTCCGCGCGCGCTTTGTTGAAAGATGTAAAAATTTCAAACCACCACAGAGTAAACATTTCAAAACTCGCTCTTTGCAAAATCAGTCACATTTTCAAAAATCCCTTGAATTCCATCTCTCCACCCCCTCCGCCCCTTCTTCTGCGCTCTTCGGATTCGAGTGTTTTTCATTAATTTAGAAGCAGTCCAGGTAAAGCTGGTGTTTGCGAGCTGGTGTTTTACGGGCGGGAAGTAGCTTTGTTATTTAGGAGATGTTTTAGATAAGTCAATGTCTTGTCAAAATCAAGCAGGTTTTCTTTATTAGGGTGAAATCGTAATGAACTCATCTGCTTCTAATATTTATAAAGAGAAGAGAGGCCATTAATTCTACTGCTTGTGAATAAAACCATCTGTGATTTCTTTCCATTTGATGGGTTTTGGTTTTAATATACATTTTTCACAAATAAGCGCAGAGATTTTTTGGTGAAAATGTCACATTCAGGATCTCATAAAGAAAGAATGCAAAGAGAGGAAAACGAAATGTTTTGTTAGCTAAGTAATTTCTCACCTTGCAGAGTGGGGAACATTTGAGCCAACTTTAGCACATCAGGTGATAGAATCACCCGTTCAACCCTAATGCAATCCATGACATGTTACAACTCGAACCGCGTCCGTTTTGAAGTTTGTTTTCCTTCGGGAATTACACAGTTCGTTTAACCTAATCTGTCCTGACACTTGAATTATAATATTATGAGCTTCTTCAGGGAAGTAAAACAGTAGTTGCCTGCTTAAAAGCAAAGCAGAAGTTAATAAAGTGGGCAAAATGTCAAGGAAAGGGAGCTAATCGAATCACAGTGTCATTCTCTAGAGAAAATACAGTCAAGTTGTATTTTTTTTTTCCAGTCGAAATCTTGGACACCTAATGACACATTTCTGTCCAGGAAGAAATTTGAACTCTGAAACCGAACTTGATTAAACCCCAAACTGCGAGAACTTGCCCACTGGGACCACTCAGGGACTTTGACTTCTGGGTGTCAGAGCTTAATTAAAATATTCATCCAGCTGCTCTCCCCTCGCCAAGGGGGCCCAGAGGAATTAAACCAATAAGCCTAATTCTATTAGTTCACCTGCCTGTGTACACAGAGATGCGGAAGACCATTTACGGGTTCAGAAAAAAAGCACCAGACCCACCCTGCAGATTCAGCGTTGGCCGTCACTGCATCAGCGAAACGATCCCCTAAACAGAGTTCCACGTAACACTCAGGAGTCTCAGCTCCTGGCTCTAAACACACGTAGATATTTTTAAACTCTCTTTCAAGAAAATGAAAATGCCAAGCAAGTCGCTGTAAGGATTTATGAGTGTGTTATGATTTATATGTCGTCTATAATAACATGTAACGTTTACTGAATTCTCTGTGCCGCTGGGCTGAGCCTTTCCCATTCACGTCTCAAGGAAATCTTCACTTCCACTCTTTGAAGTAAACACCATTACTATCCCCACTTGACAGATGAGGAAACTGAGGCTCCGTGAGACGAAGTGGCTTGATGCCCAGAATTCTCAGACCACAGAGTCTGAGCTCCTAACCCCTAATATAATGACGGCTTTCCTGACATCTTGATCTTTGTTTTAAATTTTAATTATTTTATATCTGCCCTACACACACACAGTATAAAATTCAGAAGGTAGAGAGGCTGTAAAGGGGAAAGTCAGCCTTGCTCTCACCCTTCCTCAGTCCCCTGGTCCCTTCCCCAAAGCAGTCACTTTGGACAGTTTCTAATGTCTCCTTCCAGAGTTGAAGCTTATTCCAACAAATATGTGTATATTTCCTTTTTAAAAAACACATATGGGACTTTCCTGGTAGTCCAGTGGTTAAGAATCCACGCTTCCACTGCAGGGGGTGTGGGTTCGATCCCTGGTCAGGGAACTAAGATCCCACATGCCGCACGGCCAAAAAAAAAAAAAAAATTTTTAATAAATAAATAAATAAAAATTAAAAACCACATACAGAGCATAGCAGGTACATAATTCTGCAGCTTGCTTTTTTCATTTCCTAGTACATCTTGGAGAGTTCTCCATCTCATGCCTTTTAAGATGGCAATGCCATAGCACAGGAAACTATATTCAATATCTTGTAATAGCCTATAATGGAAAAGAATCTGAAAAAGAGTATATGTGTATATATATACACACACACATACATATGCACATGTATGTATAACAGAATCACTTTGCTGTACACCTGAAACACAACACTGTAAATCAACTACACTTCAGTAAAAAACAAATTTTATAAAAAAGACTTCACACCATTCTATGCAGTAGATTTAGTAGATTGAACCATATGAGAGTGTCAGTATTCAGCACTGTCTATAGGTACCCCTTGGCACCTATAAACAGTGCTGTGCTAGATGACCTTTCACACACTGACAGGTACCATCTATAGCACAGACTCCTAGAAGTGCCACTATCTGGGATGTGGGTAAGTCAAGTCCCTTCCCTTGGCCCAAAGTCTTTGAAACAAAGTGGCCACATTGGCTAATTTCCGAAGCCCATGACATCCCCACATTTGTAATCCCACAGCCTAACTAGAGAGGCCCCCACATCTCATGAACATAACCGCAGCTCCGGGGCCCCCCAGATCACTGTGGAAACAAACGTTTTCCACCAAACACAAACTCCCTTCCTGCTGGCTGTATTTGTCAGCCAGGGAATGAGACATTTCCCAGTGATCAATACAAATAGAGTAGAAATCTAGCCCGGGCAGCAGCAAGATGTGGTTTTTCAATAAGGAGACCTCCAGAGGATATTGCATATTCCTATGACAACAGCCGACAGACCTTGATTTTTAGTGTCAGAACCTGTTTAATGCGATGGCCTGCGGCTGGGGCCTGGTCGAGCACTGGGTGGGTTGTCTTGGGCTGGAACCAGGCTGGTCCTTCAAGGCTGCTGCAGAAACCAGCCGCCACCCTTGCGGACCACCTGTTCACAAAGGCGGCTGCGTTTGCCAGCTGGGCTGCCGTGGAGGCTGCGTGGCTGGCTGGCCAGAGGTGATCTACAGCCACGGACCTGGTTATTTATAGCTCGCCTGTGGTCCCCAATGCCTGGGCATCTCTAGGATGATGGCAGTTTGCCTTAAAAAGGACCAGGTACCTGGCAGAGGTGGCAACGAACGTGATTGACTATTGACAGTCTTTTTCTCATTATAAATTCATCTGGTAACAGAGCAAGTCGAAGAGACTCTCTGAGTTGGTTGCTATTTGAAAAGACTTGAGAAGGGCCAGCTGCGAACTGTCCAGGACAAACTAGGATGTTCTAAAAACACGATTCTTGCCCAAATAACCTAGATGCCTCTGAGTTCCGTCTCTTGATTCTTCTGCCTCTTTTAAAATTATCTGCTGATACAGACCAGGGCTGAGAAAGACGGCAGAAACAGGAAGACAGCTGGCGTTTAAGAGAGATGGGATCGGCAGTGATTTATTCCAAGGATTTGCTATTTTAAGTTATTGTTGTTGTTATGTGTGTGCAATAAATCATGTTTTAAAGTATCTGTTAATAGAGTGTTTTATTCTTTAAAAATATTTTTTTTTCTTTCAAGTGGATGGATTGTTTTTTGAAGCTGAATTCCCAGGTTTTATGAAAAGATGTGATAATAAGTAAGAATGGGTCAATAAATTTTTCCACTGGGAAATTTTGCCACCCAATTTTATCACCTAGAAAAGGTCTTGTCCTTTAAAAAATTAGAAGGAGAAGAAGAAAGGGAGCCTTGGATGGTATTGCTTAAAATACTTTGTTTGAATTTATGTAAATGTATTTAGTCCTTTGGCTTCTTAACCACTGAATTCACGTTTTTGAATTGTAAATAAAATGATGGGCTCTCTGAGTTTCAAACAGCGACTCTCAAAGCTGCATCTACCAAAGCCCTTGAAACCAGGGTATAGTGGTCCCCCAAGGAAGGTCTTGGGGGATGATTACAACATTCCTTTCTGCGACACAATAACGCCCCGCTCGTGGACACTCTCGGACCCTCTGCTGAAAGTAACTGACTGGGCCGAGGCTTAAAACTAATCTTGTCCTCGGCTCCCCGGCAAGAGGTCAGGAGGCGAGTCTTTCAGAATATGATCTCCGGCAAGATCTGAAGGGCTCCGAGAATATAACAAGTTGTAAAAGGGCGGGGGAACGGGGAGAGAGAGAGAAAGGAAAAGAATAAAAGCAAAATTAAATTTTTACAATTAAGTATGTTCCTTTTTTTTTATTTAGTTAATTTCCAACTGCTCACGTTTATTGCACATTAATTATGCATACAGCTTTTGTGCAACTTAAAACGTGAAGAATGTGATCCTTATCCTTTTATGGAAGATCCGGCTGCCACGCTGGAGGCCCTGCCAGAGAAGCTTCAGGTCAGATGGGCCAGGAGCTGCCAACAGCCAGAGGCCTGGACAGTGCTCTCCAATCCCCCACCTCGACTTTCTTAAAAGCGTTTCCTACAGCAGGGGTGATGGCCGTGGGCCCCGAGGGTCCAAATCTAGGGAAAGGATCCCAAACGAGCTCCCCTTGGCTTGTCTTGACCAACATCTATTTCAAAGCCACTGGCCAGACCTGGGGCTAAAACACAATGTGACGAACAAGGGGTGTTGGGGACCCATTACCTTCCTCCAAGTCCCTACCCCACATGCCAAAGGAAGCAGAGGAGGCAGCAGCCCAAGGTGGGAGGCCTTTCCCCTAGTCCCACCCAACCCCAGCACCAGCCTCAGTGCCTGCACCAGTGGCCTCAGGAAGGGACTGGCAGATGGCCCTCTGCCAAAACGCTCTGTGACACCAGAGAGGGCCACAGCCTCTCTGTGCCCTGTCAGGAACTGCGCAGAAAACCCTCTGGATGCCGGCAGGCCCCGTGCCTCTCTTCCTGCCCCCATTTTGGCCTCCCAGCCCAGAAACCCCCAAAGAGGAGCCCACCGCCCGAATAGAGGTGGGGATTCATCACTTGGTATGTCCACTGGGTGGGGCTCAGGAGCCCCTTCCCCAGCTGACCAGACCTGGGCCAAGAGCATAGATGCAGGGGCCCCAGGCCCCTAACTCCAGGAGGGAGAGACCCTGGGGGCTGAACGTCACCACGTTTGGCCAGGACCCCCGGGCTCTTCTCGGAGCAGGGCTCCCTGTGTCCTCGGAAGCTGTACTTCCTCCCCAGCCTGAGGGCAGCTGCCGAGTCACCTCGAGGATACCCACCCTGAGCCAGCGGGGCAGGGCCGTCCCCCTACTTCCTGCCTGGGTTCCAAGCAGACTCGGGACCCTAGCCAGCCACACTCTCACTGCTGGGCGGCTTGGGTAACAGGGCTCCCTCTCTCCGATCCCCAATTCCTCATCTGAAAGGGGGGATCAGACTGGACACAGGGCCGCCCTGGGGTTGGGTAGAATATGGCCTCCAAAGCGCCCAGCCCAGGGAGAGCACCCAGGAAACAGGAGCTCACAGCAGCCCCAGGGTGAGCATGGAGACCCCATTTCACAGTTGAGGAAACTGAGGCTTTTGGAGGGAAGCACCCCCCAGTCTCAGTGGCAGGCCCAGCTGCCTGACAGCTCCCAGTGTCCTCCTCCTGGGTCCCACTGCCCTCAGCTCACGAGGGGCTAGAACCTCCACCCCTCCATCCACTGTGGGTGGAGAGGAGGTGAGAGGAAAGGAAACACACGCTCGGTCCCTATCTCCCTCTGCCGGCTCTCATGGAGGGTTTACCAGAGGCTGTCCACACCCTGCACGGCCTCTCGTCCCTGCTCCCTCCATTTACAACCACAAACTGGCTACCCAGTGCCGGCCTGGGGAACAAAGGCTGCAGGCGTGGCCCAGCCGAGAGGCCTGCAAGGCCGGGCAGCACGCGGCTCCCACCGCAGCCAGACAGACATCAAGAGGTCAAGGCCGGGGCCCAGGACAGGCGCCCGCAGGCCACGCTAGCCCCATGACCCATGCGTGGGAGGGGGCTTTGGGCCTGGGCTGCCTCCTCCTTTTCTGTCGTTTTAATAAAAACTGCTCTCTACTTGGATAAACTGGAAACCGTGCCTCCCGCCCTTCTTTTCTAGACTCCCCACCCCGTCCGGCAGGGACTCGGTGACAAACTTTAAAATAAAATTGTCATCATAAAAGAAGTCAACCACACATACTAATAAACAACACGCTTAACATCTATTACTCTGCCTTCTGACAAACTAAAATGTGAAAACATGCCAAAATTCGGGTTTCATAAAACAATTTTTCATCAAGTTCTTTCCTTTGACAAAATGCCTCTGTTTCATTCCTGGTTGGCGAGACTCACTTCAAACAGAAACGTTTCCAGAAACGGGTCTCGGGTCTGACACTCCCAAGCACCTTCAGCTCTCTGAGACTTTGCCTGATGGACCACGCTGTGGGCTTTGCTAGGGAGCACCCGGCGGGGGGTGGGGAGAGGGGGGCACCATCGTTCTGAAACAGAATCTTAACAAACCAGCCAGTCACAGGCACCGAAACCCCACCATTTTATTGTGGTAAAATACATAATATTTCTCTAACCATAATCCTAACCATTTGTAAGTGTGCCGTTCAGTAGCATTAAGTACACTCACATGGTTGTACAACCGTCACCTGCATCCATCTCCAGAGCCCTTTGCATCTCGCAAAGCTGAAATTCTGTCCCCATTAAACCACAGCTCCCCATTTCCCCCTCCCACCAGCCCCTGAAACCACCACTCTACTTTTTTTTTTAATTTTTTTTTTAATTTTAATTTTAATATATTTATTTATTTATGGCTGTGTTGGGTCTTCGTTTCTGTGCGAGAGCTTTCTCCAGTTGCGGTAAGCGGGGGCCACTCTTCATCGCGGTGCGCGGGCCTCTCACTGTCGCGGCCTCTCTTGTTGCGGAGCACAGGCTCCAGACGCGCAGGCTCAGTAATTGCACCACTCTACCTTTTGTCTCTGTGAATCTGCTCTAAGTACCTCACATAAGTGACATCACACAGTTCTTGTCCTTTGGTGACTGGCTTATGGCACTGAGCTAACAACCTCCAGGTTCCTCCATGCTATAGCCTGTGTCAGGATTTCCTTCCTCTTTAAGGCTGAATACTATTCCATCATATTCCACCCAAACTCTCCTAACGTCACACACACAGGTACAAGATGCTTCCCCTCAGGGAGGGGAAGGGGCCTCACAGCGCCTGGGGAGGCACCACATCGCACCCTCACCCCAGATGTTTTGATGGTCCCGAGGGAACTGGAGATTTGAGGGTACGCCAGTCAGCCCAGGTCTCAGAGATTCAAACAGCTCCAGTCTGTCTGCCAGGCAAGCCCCCACTCTCCCCAAATGCCTCCCTCCTCTGGGCAAGGAAGGAGCCGGAAGGACAGACCCCTCTGTACTCTGGAGCATAAGGGGGGATTCAGGGATGGGCTGTGGCCGGGGATGCATTCAATCAACAAACACCTCAAAAGCACCCATTGCGTGCCCACGCTCTGCTCTCACGGAGCTCACGGGCTTTGTCACCAGAGTGCCGTCCCCTCCTCCTCCAGCTGCCCTGGATAGAGATGGAAACCAAAGGAAGCTTTTAAAATAACACTCTGCCAGGCCTTTTGTTTTTCTGAGGTACCAGCACTTGATTTTTAACTAATTATCAAAATCCCTCCCTCTCAAATTACTGTTAATTTTCTTCACATGGTAATGGTGTTACGGTTACCGAGGGGAATGTCCTTATTCTTAGAAAATGCACACTGAAGTATTTAGGGATGGCATACGGAATTTACTTTTAAACTTATAACAAAAAATACACAGATACAGATATGTGTATACATAGATAAAGCAAGTACAGTAATAAGTTCGCTTGTGTTGAATCTAGGAGGTGGGTATGTGGGCATTCCTTGGACTGGTCTCACGATTTTTCTATGTATTTGTAATAAAAAGTTCTATGTATTTGAATATATTTGTAACAAAAAAAAAACAACCCAATGGAAAAATGGGCAGAAGACCTAAACAGATATTTCTCTAAAGAAGACATACAGATGGCCAGCAGGCACATGAACAGATGCTCAACATCACTAATGATTAGAAAAATGCAAATCAAAACGACAACGAGGTACCACCGCACACCGGTCAGAATAGCCATCATTTGAAAATCTACAAATAACAAATGCTGTAGAGGGTATGGAGAAAAGGGAATCCTCTTACACTGTTGACGGGAATGTAAATTAGAGCAGTCACTATTGAAAATAGCATGGGGGTTCCTCAAAAAATTAAAAATAGAGTTGCCATATGATCCAGCGATCCCACTCCTGGGCATATATCTGGCCAAAACTATATTTCAAAAAGATACACGCGGGGGCTTCCCTGGTGGCGCAGTGGTTGAGAATCTGCCTGCCGATGCAGGGGACATGGGTTCGAGCCCTGGTCTGGGAAGATCCCACATGCCGCGGAGCAACTAGGCCCGTGAGCCACAACCACTGAGCCTGCGCGTCTGGAGCCTGTGCTTCGCAACAAGAGAGGCCACGATAGTGAGAGACCCGCACACCGTGATGAAGAGTGGCCCCCGCTTGCCGCAACTGGAGAAAGCCCTCGCACAGAAACGAAGACCTAACACAGCCAAAAATAAATAAATAAACAAATAAATAATTTTTAAAAAAAGATACATGCACTTCAATGTTCATTGTAGCACTATTTACAATAGCCAAGACATGGAAACAACCTAAATGTCCATTGATGGACAAATGGATAAAGATGTGGTATATATACACACAATGGAATACTACTCAGCCATAAAAAAGAATGAAATAATACCATTTGCAGCAACATGGATGGACCTAGAGATTCTAATACTAAGTACGTCAGAAAGAGAAAGACAAATACCATATGATATCACTTATATGTGGAATCTAAAATATGACACAAATGAACTTATCTAAGAAACAGACTCACAGACACAGAGAATGGACTTGTGGCTACCAAGGGGGAGGGAGGGGAGAGGAGGGATAGATTGGGAGTTTGGGATTAGCAGATGCAAACTATTATATATAGAATGGATAAAAAACAAGGTCCTACTGTATAGCACAGGGAACTACATTCAATATACTGTGATAAACCATAATGGAAAAGAGTATGAAAAAAATGTATATATATGTATAACTGAATCACTTTGCTATACACCAGAAATTAACACATTGTATAATAAATATACTTCAATAAAATAAGTTTTTTTAAAAGTTGGGGGAAAGTCCTCTGCTCTCATCATGCCCCTCCCTTTATCGCTGTTTCCCTCTGCACCCTCTTACCACAAATGTGACCCAGAGGTCCAAGAGGGCATGTCAATGATGGTACATGGAAAGAACACTCTGCCAGGGGCTCGAGCAGGAATTCTCAACTCTCCAGCTCCTAACGGAGGCGTCATGTGGCTCCGCCCACAAGCCGCGGGTCCAGGTGGGAGCGCGAAGCAGCAGGGGCACCACTGCCCTGACACACACCATCCCTAGGGACCCACAGGGGCCAGGGGAGGGCTGCCACCCCACACTGTGAGGCTCTGTCCCCAGCTCTCGCTCGGGGCGTGGCTGCACTCTGGGGCGTCCCGATCCACTGTGGAGCGTGTGGCCCAGAACCCACTGCTGATCAGAATCAGAAACCACCCCCCCTCCTTGAACACAGAAACCGCATCCACCTCACTGGCCACTGTGCCCCCGGTGCCAGCCCAGGGCCTGGCACAAAGTGGGTGTCTGATGGAATGAGTCAAGGCTTACAAGGTTCTCTTTTCACAAGTTAGACAAAAGTTAAGGTCCTTGCTCACAGCCCAGCGGACCACAGAGATCAAGAGTGACTGGCCGCGGCGACAGGGGCCTTGGGCACAGCTGCCGCCCGTCTACCGGGCAGCAGCAGCGAGGACGAGCAGGCAGCAGGCCGGAGGAGCCCTGATGGGAAAGCCTCAAGGGCAGGCAGCTGGGATCAGGGCAGGGGGGCCAGAAGGCGGGGGTGGGGCGGCAGGCCACCAGACCAGGGACAAGTCTGACCCTGAAGTCCAGGTGAGCCTCTCCGGAGCTGCCTTTGAAAGCGGGACCTCTCTTGTGGGAAGGCCCTGGGAGGGGACAGTCTCTCTCTGGCCACTCACCGTCTGCCGTCCAGAAAGGGGGCTTTCCTCCCTGATAAGGAGGAACCACCTGAGAGGGCGTGTTCCTCTAATCAGAGATCACAGACAAGTCCCACTGGCTGGGGGTCCTCTTCTCTCCTCCTGCTTCAGGGTGCCTGGTTCACGGCTCGCCCCTGCCAGACCCACTGCCCGGGGCAACCTCTGGACACCGGGGGGAGGCAGGACCTCAGGGCTGGGGTCTTGCTAACATTATGACTGTGGTCTTACTGAAAGCCCAGTCACGAGTAAGAAGACATGAGGGAGGGTCTGTGCACCTAGAAAACTGGTGTGTTGAAGGGGCTCAAGGGCCAGCTGAGGCTCCCGCCCCTTCAGGAAGGCCAGTGGTTAAGAGCTGGGCCGTAGGGTGACAGATCCAGTCCCATCCTGCCTCTGACCAGTAGGCCACGGAACTCGGAGCCTCCTTTTGCCCCTCTGTAAAAGGGGCACCGTATCATCCTTGTCAAACATTTGGCTCGGTGCCCAGCAGAGTAAGCAGACAGCATTATCTTTGCTGCCGCTGCTGTTACTGACCTGTGTTCGCTCACCATGCCAGCATCCCCCGTGGCTGCTGAGAAGCATTTTAGGTGATTTTTTTTTGCTGGCGGCCAGCAGACCCGGTGTGGCTGGCAAGCAGTTCTGAATATCAAGCCCAGCAAAGCCCCCTCCTCTCCCCCAGTCCGTGGCCTGGGCCAGCATCCCCACTCCAGGGCTTGCCACCTCCCTGCCCTTCCCAGGAGGTGGGATGGCCTGTGTCCCCTGAGGACAGAGGCCAGGGACTTTGGCCCCCTCTGTCATGAAAGAGCAAAACCACCGCAGGGTTCAAAAGGAAAAGAGGAAAACCTGGTAACTCGACCCAGACGGTCCATCCGCTTTATCAAAGCTGAGTCCAGGGAGCAGCGTTCCCACCAGGAGAGGCCACAGCCTCATTAGGGAGCTCTGGGGACGATGAAAAAGCCCGGCTGCAGCGCACATCCCTAGGACAATTAGGCCTTGTCCCCTCCCTCCCTCCCCCCCCCCGCCCCCGCCTTCAAAGGCAATCTGTGTGTGTGTGTGTGTGTGCTGTCTTTTTGATTCTGTTTCTCTCTCTCTCCCTCCTTTCCACCTACCCTCTCACCACTCCCAGCACCAAGCCATTCTGCATGCCGTTACCGATCCGTCCTCTGCCCACTGGGTACCCACACATGTTCCACACCAGAAAAGAACTCCCCCCACCCCCAGAGACCCTGCTTTCATGTCCTTGGCACTGGCCCCAAGACGCTGCCCCCAGACACCCAGCTCAGCCAAAAGATGGGAACGGTGCGATCACTTCCGTGGATTCCTCCTCCTGGACTCCAGCTCTCCCAGCCCCCGGGGACAGAATGCAAACTATTCCCCCAGAGCAAACTCCCAGCTCCGGTTTCCGGATGCCTCCCTCCACGCAGCAGTCTGAGCCTAAGCGGAGATTCTCCTCCAGATCCCCACGAGCACCTCCCCCGCCCCTTCCCATGGAATGTTCCTTACCCACTGGCAGGAGTCCTAAGCAGGGACAGTAACACATTCCACTGTACCCGGGAGGCTGCCTGGGACTTCGTTTGAGAGGCATCCTGCTGTCAGGAGACACGGACTCGTTTTTGGAATGCCACCCCAAATAGACCCAGGCCCCGAGCACGACACGGGCCTCCCCAGTCCTGCCAAGCCCACCGCCGGCCGCCCAGGCCCCTGGCACCGTGGGACTTTCCTGTAACCAACAACGCCACTTGGGAGATGCCGATTCTGACATCAGGCAATTATTTGAGGGGATCAGCCTGTTGTTTTAAGTGAGAAGGCAAATTCTAGAGGCTTGCTTTTGTCATAACACCAGAGGAAGCGGGCGCAATATTTGCGAAATTAGAAACAGCCTTGGGTCTCAGGCCCTCGCTGATGGCACCCAGGTATTAATCCATTAAGGCAATCAAAAGAGCTTAAATAAAAGTCTGAAGGCTGCAATATACATGTCCATGAACAAGCAGTAAAACTTCCTGAAAAGGTGATTTCAAAGCCATATTGCCCACGCTTGGCAAATTGCATATTTAATTATTTTGTCAGTCCTGCTCTCTCCTCTAATCTTTGGGGAAAATGCCTTTGGACATACGAAACCAGTTAGGATAATTAAGGTACGATGGAATTAGGTGTCGGCTGATTTCTCAGAAAGATGGCATCCTCTAACCTGGTATGAGATGTGTGCAGGCCCCAAAAGGCAGTAACGTTGGTAATGTCTGCCTTTCTATAGAAAGATCAAAGGTCTTTTGCCCCTTTCAAGATGTTTGTAGAATTTGTTTCCCAATTATCCCACATTTGCGCACTGGGACATCCTAGTTAACTCTTTGATGGCACCTCTGGAATTGGGCCGTAATTGACATCAAGCCGCACTTTCCGGCTCCAGGCTCCGGGCCAAGATTCTGATCTGAGATCTATGATCCCAAAGGGAAGAGGATGGATGGGAGCTGGAAAGGGGGTGCAGGCTGAGGTTTGGGTCCCTTGGGTTTCAGCCAGGCTCTTTGCTCAGTGAAGCAGAACTCTCCCCATGGTTCAGACTTGGCAAATGGAGTGTAGGTAAACTCCCCTGCTCTCGTTCTGGTGTGAATTAGGACTAAGATTTTGTCTTTGCAAAATTTTGCCATCTTTAGAGCAGACCCTGACTGCCTTTGGATACCATTCTAGAAAAGAAATACACTGAATACATTATTTTCCCATATTGGAATATTTCTCCTGGTCCGGGAAGATGTTAAAAAAAAGAAAAAGCCATCAAATATTTGGAAAAAGTAAGAAAAAGCCATCAAGATTTGATGTTTCAGTTATGGCATCTTGAAACTAAATGTGATTAGGATTAGCACGCCACGGTATAAAGTCAGATGTCAAAAAATTTTAACGAAAATCTAACATAAAGACTTTTTTCTGTGTGTTTTACTTGCTTTTTATCTGTTTCCTTTCTTTTCCGTGTTCTGTTGATCTTTCTTGACTCTGCAAATATTTTTTCCTGATTGCTTAGTTCAGATAACATCTTTAACATCTTTCTGTTAGCTTAAGAAAGAGAGGGAGTGGGAAAGAAAAAGAAAGACCTTTCTAAGTCTCTTTATATGCAAAGGCAATGGCCCTTTTGGAAATAATTTTTTGAAAAAGACCTCAACAATTTGAAAAATGAAATACCATTGATCCCAAGAATCATATTCCAAGGGCTGGCCCGAGAACATTTGCTGGTATTTTGTCTTTTTCCTTCCTTCCATTTTACGTCTTAAAAAAATCCACCTGTGTCCTAGCAAGTTTTAAATCAAGGAGATGAGCTTCCAGAAGCATCAGAGGGAAAAGTTTGCCTTACACCGTCGGCTGTTTTCCATATTCTTCCAGAGAAAGCGGAGATCACAGAAGCAGCTTGCCCGGCACTGCCGTGTCCTCCACAAATGACGAACTCAAAAACGCCTCATTTCCCCGATAAATAATTCCCATTGTGAGGGAGCCCTCCAAGCCTCCTCCAAAAATATATACCGAAAGAAAGATAGCGCAAGAAAATGCATTTTCTGTTCTTTGCAACAGTAAAGGAGTGATTACAGCCTCTGGCGTCTCCGAATTGTGAGAGCAGTGCCTCCAGCCCGGGTTCCTACTGCCAGAGAAATGCCTGGAAGGTTCTTCCCGGGAGGACACAGCAGTCCCAACTGGGGAAGGGGCCCTGGGTAGAGTTGTCAGATTTAGCAAATAAAAATACAGGATGCACTATTCAATAGGAATTTCAGGTAAACAAGGAATAATTTTTTTTAGTGTAAGTCTGTCCCAAATATTGCATTGGACACACTTATACTAGAAAATTATTCCTTGTTATCTGAAATTCCAGTTGGATGGAGTGCCCTATATTTGATCGAACAACCCTAGCCCTGGGTTCCAGAAGGGGTCAAGGAAGCTGAGCAGGGACATCCTAGTTTTCCATCCAGAAGCAGAATCAAATCATCAAGAAAACAGTGCTTCAGCTTGGGCTGGAACAATGCTTGGCCACCATCATCTGGCCGTGACTCCACAGACCTGTTCCATTCTCTCTCTCTGTACCCCGGTTTTCCTATCATGCGTTGGGGATTGGGGTGAGGTCTGCAGGAAGGAAGTAAGCCAGCCAGCTCTGCACCAGCCCTGAGCATGGCTTTCCGGGGTCTCTCCCGCTCCTCCCTTCCCAGGCCCCCCAGGTCAGTGGCCCTGGCCCTGATGCGAGGGAGGAAGTGCCAGGCTGGGTCACCCTGTGAGCAGACAGAGCCTGTGCTTAGAGCACTGGCTGAACGCAGACGCCTAGATATTTTAGTTGGATTTTTAAAGCACCAAAGTATTCACTGTGGGTAGAACTGGGACTTTGCAGGCCTTCCTCACCCTTACTTTACAGTTTAGTACTTTACAGTTTATCTTGATGAGCTATGGGGTTGGGGGTTTCATGTTGGGGGGCTTTGGCCGCTAAAGGTCTCGCCTCCTGGGACCAGCTGTCCCCAGCCTGCGGGGGCCCAGACCTCCGAGACGTGGGTCTTCCCGGAATCCTGACTGTTTAGCCTCAGAGGCTCCTGTCCAAGGCTTGAGGCCCCAGACCGCTGGCCCTGCTACTGGAGCAGTGGGGCTTCTGGCCCACGAGGCAGGGCTGGGTGGGAGAGGGTGGTGGATTCATTCAAATCATATTGTAGAGGAGGGGGGTCAGTGCATCAAGGCTAACTTTCTGAATTCTCTCTCTCTCTGGCCCCCAGGCCCTAGCTCGGAGCTGCCATCCTGTTTCTTACAGCTCCTCAAAGCCCGACCACTCCCCTCAGCCAGTTCTTTCTGCTATCCCCCCTAATTCTCTCCTGCTGTAGAAGCTCTTCTGGTTCTGCCGGGCCTCCAGGGAGACAGAGAACAGCTGGTCAGCATCTGGTGCTCTCCATTAGCCGGGGCCCCGGCCCCCTGGGCCTTCCGCTCCCCAGGCGCAGTGACCCTGCTTCCTCTAAACTTTTGGCTGGGTCCCGTGCTCCGGGCCTTTCATCATGTCCATCGCTGCCTCTGAAGCTGCTCCAGGCTCCCTGGACCTCCTATGGCTTCTGCTGGCCCGGGCCAGGCGGACCAGTGGGAGTCGGGGCAGGGGGTGAATGACCCTCTCTCCTCCCAGCACAGAGAAGTGGTGGGGGGGGGGGCAGCCGTGTCCGGGGGACGGAGGCAGAGGTCAGGGCCCTGCCAGGTTCCCCCACTGTTAGGTGAGCCTCAGCTTGTGGTCTGCAAGCTGGGCAGCCTGTGCCCTCCCTTGAAGGTCTGATGGGAGGATGCCTGCAGGTGATATGGGTAGGGTCCTCTGCTTCTGTTCCCAAACTCTCTTCCTCCACTGGGTGACTTTGGGTCAGTAACCTCACTTCTTAAACCTGAGCTTCCTGGCACACAACGGGGTAGTTAAGATTCCAGAGGTAAGCCCCTGTCCTCCGGGTGCTTTGCCCTGACCCGCAGCAAGACCTCAGGACCTGTATTATCACGGGTGCTGCGCCCAGTGACGGGATCGTTATCGTTACCTTCCCAGACAAGGAATGTGCACATCCCAAGGCTCAGCTGTCCAGGCCCTGCTCTACCTCCCTCCCGGCCCCAGATCCGGAGACTGTGGGATTCTGCGCAGCCCCCTGGCTGGGAAGGAGGGGCCTGCGAACACAGCTGAGTTAAGTGTTCCTCCTCAGGGCTTTCAGAAAGATCTGGATTATCTCCTCTTTCCAGAAGCCTCTGTGGCCCCAGTGTGTTGTCTCTGCTGAATCCAGCAGCTGCTCTCCCTAGCGTGGGTGGCTTCCCTGGGTGGGGGCATGCATGCACCAAGCCATATAGACAGACCTCAGGTCATGTCCCTACCGCCACCATGGAAGTGTCCCAGAAATGCCAGTTATTAAGTGTCCAGAAGCAACATACACCCTTTGATTTAGGGATGAGCTCAGCATCCCGACCTCTGGTCCTCAGAGGCACCTCGTCCTGGAAGAGGCTGCAGATCCATGTCGGGCCCCCATCTCTCTCCCCTGGGCCTCCGTGAACCCCCAGGAGCCTAGGGCTGACTCTCCAGCTCACATCGAGGTTAAGAAAGAGCCACTGGCCGCATCCCCGCTCCCTCAGCCACAAGGCATCGTATCTGCCCATAACCCAGCACATAGCTCGCGATTAATTTGGTGATCACGACATGGAAAGAACCCCGGAGACTAGAGAGATATTTATTAAGTGCAAACTTCTAATTAATTCATGGAATGCAGATGAAAACTACTCCTTAAGTAATCTGTTTTTTTCTAGTGACTGAGCTACCACCTATTTTTCTAGCAATTACTTTTAACATCCCAAAAATTGCCCTGAAGATATGCAAAACACATTTCCTATGAATCGCACTTAAGAGAGGCAAGCTGTCTTTTCTCTCTGTCCCAGTTACTAAGAAAATGGGAAGTCAAATTTATTGATAATCACATTTCCACAGCAGATCCTAATGGGGGTGACTCTCTCACAGCAAACAAGGAAAGGAAACCAAGAAATCAACCAGAGAACACGCCTTCAACGTCTTTGTGTGTTTGCCAAGCCTGCCAAGGTGTGTGGGTTCCAGGGTGGAATTCTCCTCAAGTCAAGCGGCAGCAGCGAGGCCCCGGCCCCCCCAGGGCTCGGTGAGTGGCTCGGATGGAATCTAGGGCCCTGAGAACTTACCTGCAGGCGTCCGAGGGGCAGGTCGGTCTCCGGAGCTGCCGGTGCCAGGGCTGGCCAGGGGAAGTTGGAGAAGCTGTGTGTGGAGGCCCTCTGTGGACAGGTGCACAAGCCCACCTCACTCCCAGGCTACCTGCGGTTTAGTGGACATTTATTAGAAGCCCACGCAATCTCATGAAGCACCTGCAGGCAATAAAACCCCTCACATGTGTGAGGCCTTGAGGAAATTAGCGGCCCCTCCCTGGGGATGCATATTTTGTGAAGATGTTTATTACAGATGAAGTGCTCCTGGGGTGGAACATTAACAAGTTGTAGAGTGATAAAAGGATTTTTATCCTTTTTCAGTGACAGAAGTAGGAAGGAGGCTTTAACGGAATCTATAAAAGACCCATTTCCTAATGAATTTTCTTAACTCTTTATTAATAGGGTTGGCTGAGTGGAGTCAGGGTCCTTGGACTGCTGGACAAGGGGGGTGGGGCAGAATGGGGGCTGCAGGGCCTGGATGTTGGACAGAGGATGCGCAAGAAGGATGTAGGTGGGAACTCCAGGCACAGAAGGCCATCGGAGAGCCCGGGCACATGGGGAATGCTTTCTGCCCCAGGAAGCTCATTTGGAGGCCCCTCCAGGTGATGGGGTGAGTCAGGCCAGAAAGCAGGTTCCAAGCCCCTGTTTTTAACCCCCTGTTCCCCACTCCAGCCTGCAGGCCATTACTGAGATGAAAGCCCAGAGAATGCCTTTGGACCATGACTGAGGAATCTAATTGAATTATATGAACACAGTTAAACATCTGCTTCAGAGAGGCAGGGCTCACTTTCAAGACTGGATGCTTCAGGAGTTAATAGGCTATTTGAACAATATAGGCCGAGAGCCGAACACAGGTGGGCTGTGTTAATAACTTTATTTAGACCCACTTTTTTTTTTCCCCTTTGAGGCGCACAAGCCTTCCATTAATGCATTCATTAGAGTTTATGGCCGGGCTCTGGTTTTCTCCTAATGACACTGTCCAGACCCGGCTCCCCAGCTAATTGAGGCCAGCTGCCCGGCTGCCCCGCCCCGGCCTCGGGACCCAGTGTCACCAGGATTAGCTGCTGGGGCTGGAGCTGGAGCTGGGCCTGGGCCTGAGCAGGGGTGGAGATGATAGCAGTTGGGGAAGGGAACCCTACTGCTCCCCCCCTCACTGTAGCTGCAGGGGAGGAGGGGGTCAAGGGAGCCTGTGTTTCTGGAGGCCACCCCAGCCCCGCCCAGATGGGTGGGCTTCCATCTCCACGTCTCCTCATCGTGGCCGATGTTGCCTCCACTCCTGCCCCCTCCTGGCCCTTCTCCCCACCGCAGTCACACTGATGTTCCAAGAGGCCAACCTGATGCCACCAGGCCCTGCTGAGCAGCTTGCTGTGGCTCCCCAGGGCCCTCAGAGAAAAGTTCAGACGCCGTCTTGGCATTCGACATCCTTCTAGTTGCCTTCAGTCTCATCTCTCATCCCTCCTCTGCTTGTGTGTGGACCAGCAGCCAGGAATGCCTCCCCCTATTCCTCATGGACCCCCATTCTCTCAATTCTGCCAGACCTAGTTCAAATGCAACCTCTTCCAGGAAGTCTTCCTTTTCTGCCTGGATCAGAATCCTATGAATGTGTATATGTCTTGTCACTGACCACCTCCCCCAACTAGAACATGAATACCTTGAGGAGAGGATATATGTTCATTATTATTACTAAAATAACTATAACACACTAGTGGCTCCCACTTGTCAACCATTTGCTGTATGTCAGGTACTTTACAAGCATTAACTCACGAACTCTCCACAGCACCCCAGGAGATACGTTTTATTGTCCCCATTTTACAGATGAGGAAACTGAGGCTCGAGGACAGGAAGTTACTTGCTCAAGAATACCCAAATCTCCCATTCACCAGCTGGGTGACCTCACTTCACCTCCCCGACCACAGCAACGACATCATGGGATTGTAGCAGCCGTGTGCTGGAACTGATTCAGACCGGCTCACAAGAGCTGCTTGTTAAATTCTCAGGAATTAATTTTGTAAGCTGGTCATTAGAAACAGCCATTGTTAAAAATTAAATTAGGTAAACTTACAATTAAATAGGCAATATTAAAATTAAAGGTAATAAATACTCCAAACCTGTCAATTCCTATAAAATTACTTCATTTTACTCTCATCGATGCCCTGGAGGTTGTCTGAGTCTATTGTATCTGTGGTGGAAATTCCACATGATGCTGTGCCACTGCCCATCTCTTCAAATTCCACCTCCCATAACATCGCGTCAGTCACTTGAAATCAACCATGGTTGAAGTATTTACATCATGGAAATTGGCAAACTCTACAAATCAGGGTTTGTACGTTTTTTCTCCAGAGAGCTGGTTGGGAGACCTGTACCAGCACACCACTGGGTTATAGAGAAGAGTCAATAAAGAAATCACTCTGAGCACAGTGCCTGGTACATACTAAGTGCTCAATTAAAGTTCGCTTAGACGAAGATTGAGTGGTGATGATGACAACAATGATGTCATGCTCCCCGTGCTCCAAGCCCAAAACCTCTATTCAGCCCAGGCCTCTCTCCTGAGCTCTAGACCCACCTGGGCCCAGCTTCCCAGACACCTCCACTAGGTTGCCCAAGAGCCCCTTGGACTTGACACGCCCAGAACAGAATCTCCCCTCTGGGGCTCCCCAGCTCAGTGAGGCGCAAGGCATCATCAGTCTCGCCTTCTCCCTGCCTCCCTGCCCCTGAACCAACCCTTCACCCCTACCCCTTACCTGCACTGGGGTAACTTGCCAGTCTCACTCCTTCCATGCCACGCCCCTCCCAACGGGCAACATGACCATCCCCAAGCATAAATCCAACCACTCATTACCCTTGCCTGGCTCCTGATTCACTCAGAAGAAGGTCCAAGCTCCTTGCCATCACCCGAGGCTTGCCCCCTTCCCCAGCCTGCCGCTGCTCTCTACTGGCTCCCAGCCGCACCTCCCACCTCACCCCTCAGGTATTCCGCTACCAGCAATGCCAAACTGCTTGTATGGACTGGGCACATTCTTCTAGATGGTGTTCTGAGTACTGGGGCCACAAGAGTGAACAAGACAAACTCCCTGTTCTCCCGAAACTCCCATTCTAACAGGCAAAAAAAAAGTTAAAAATCATATATATATAGCATATCATATATTATGATATACACATACATATAGCATAAAATGTGTGTGTATGTATGCATATATATGTATGTGTGTGTATAATATCAGGTGGCTTTACTAGCTTGGAAGAAAATAAAGCAGTGTAGGGACAGAGAATGAGAGGGCTGTTGTTTTATACAGGGGTCGAGGACAGCCTCACCAGTTGGTGACATTTGGACAGAGACCCAGGGAGAGTGAAGGTGTGAGTCTCTAGGCAGAGGGAACAGGCAGTGCAGAGGCCCTGAGTTGGTACTGTTTGGGGTCTCCCAGGAACAGCAGTGGTTGGAACAGAGTGATCAGGTAAATTCAGAGAAACACAGGGGCCAGATCACATCAGGCCTTGCTCACACAAAGGACTTTGGAAAAAGTCCTAAAAAGCCATTCGTGGATTTTCAGCAGAAGAGTGACATGACATGCTAGGAGGCAACTACAATCATCCTGAGAAGAGATAACAGAGTTGTGCTTGTTCCTCTTTCTGGATCTTGGCTCACTATATCCCCTTAGCATGGAATGACCTGTCCCCACTTCTCCTCATCATGTAAGACTAATTCCAGGGCCACCTCCTCCAGGAAGCCTCTTGGATCTCTCTTCCTGGGTTGGGTCGGATGGCCCTTCCCCATGCTCCCATAATGCCACTCATATCCCCCCAACTGCAATTACCTCACTGTGTATAATGTGTGTTTACTCACCTGTTTCCCCAATAGCCAAATAGCACCTTGAATACAGGGGCTGGGATTCTTTCCCCCCAGGGCCAGCATGTGACCAGGCACAAAGGAGATGCTCAGTGAACATGTGTTGATGTGAACTAAAAGATACAACAATATTAACACAGTGAATGCCATTCAACAGGCATTCAAGGAACACCTATCAAAGGGAAGCTTCTACAGGGTGCCAGAGATTCTGCACTGAACAAAACAAGCCTGTTCCTATCCTCTTGAATCTCCTACTCTAGGGTCTGGGGAACTTCCAGAAGTTAGATGTGGCCAGAATATAAGAGAGGGAGGGAGAGTGATGAGAGCTGGTGCAGAGTTCAATCATACTCTACCTTGAATGTCAGGCTAAAGGATTTGTGCTTTATCCCGTGATCAATGAAAAATTATTGAAAGCATATGGCATAGGCGTATTTCAGTTTTAGAAAGATGACACTAAAATGGCATCAGGCCCAGATGGTTTTATGAGCTCTCACAAAAAATATATAATTCACATGCAATTCATACTTTCCCAAGAATAGGAAAAGATGAAAAGCTTTGCTTATAATAGGAAAAGATGTAAAGTTTCACTTATAATTCTCTGAAGCAGTCAAAAATCTAATGCCATAACCCAACAAAGACAGTGCCATAAACCCAATAGACCAATCTCATCTGAAATATTGATGGGAAAATGGGAAATCAAACACTATCAAAGGGAATCTGGTAGAACATTAAAAGTCTAATACACTGTAATTAAATAGCATCTATTCCAGGAATGAAGGTCCAAGAATACATGGTCAACACCAGGAAAAACTACTTAAGTAGCCCATCACATTCAATGCGCATTTAAATATTATGCAGACTTTGTACTTAGGAGTGAAACGCCAGCAGCAGACAGATGAGCCAACCCAGGTTGCTGACAAGGGTGCCTGTGATGGTGGCTAAGCTACAACGTTGTCCAGGGGTCCTCCTCCTTTTGTCTTAGTGACACAGATACACACTTACATACCCTTCTCTTCATGGCCCCCTCCAGGTATTGAAAGTGGTGCTCAGCAGACTAAGCCACATCTGAGGTTACTGGTGATTCCCAGACCACAGACTGTAACCCACCCACTCCAAATAATCATGACATACCAGTGAGCTAAGAGGAAGTATAAATATTGGAAAAGAAAGCATCACCATTTTCAAATGAAGATGCTGTTTGCCTATAAAATCCAAGACAATCAAATAAAAAATTATTAGAACTAAAAAAAGCGCTTGGTAAAATAGCTAGTAGTTAGATGATTAGAAAGAAATGACTTTTCTATATTTCATTAGCAAGTATTAGAATATATAATGGAAAAAATGCCATTTATAAAAACCATAAAAAAGTACCAAATGCCTAGAAATAAGCATAACCAAAAATGTATAGGACCTATACAAATAAAAATTAAAAACTTTATTGAGAGACATAGAAGAACTTTTAAATAACAGGGAGACAAGACATTTTATGAGATAGGAAGAGAGAGTGCTATAAAAATCTATAAAATGCCTATCTTCTCCAAAGTAATCTACAAATTTAACACAAATACAAATAAAAAGTCAATGGAATTTTATTTTTCAAATTAAACGATTCTAAAGTTCATCTGGATATACAAACGTATTAGAATCACCAAGAAAGTTCTGAAAAGAAAGATTAATGAGGAGGGTTTGCTTGTAAGATTACAAAGCATATTATAAAACTACAGTAATTAAATCAGGGAGATACTGGCAGAGGAAGAGACAAGCATGTCAGTGAGATAGATCCAAAGACAGTAAGAATTAATTACAGCAAAAGACAATTCAAATCAATAAGGAAATAATGGGATTTTTAATAAATGACCTGGAGACCTAATGTCTAATGAACCATTGAGAAAAAAATAAAGTTAGAGCTCTACCTTAAGTGAAAATAAATTCTAGATAGATTTAGAAGGGAATTCATTTTTTAATTACCAGAAGAAAATATTGGTGAGTATTTTTATAATGTTGAGTGTAGCAAAGATCTTTCTGACTCCAAAGACAAAAAAAATTTTCATTGCTCTATTTAAGTACATAAAATTGCAAAATATTTGGTATAGCAAAGTATTCCAAATGAGTAAAATATAAAAGACACACTGTAAATTGGAGGGAAGAGGGATATTTGCTAGATATGACAGAAAGAAGTGAACATATTTACATATAAAGTACATATACATATAAGTATCTCTCGCAAATCTAAAAATATGTTAGAGACAATTCACAAAAGAAGAAATGAAAGTGGTCCATATGTGTAAGAAAAGGTACTCAATGTCACCAATACTCAAAAAAAAGCAAACTAATACAACGTCAAGATAGCATGTTTGGCTTATCAGATTGGTCAAGATTCAAAAGAATGATAATACCCAGTGCTGGTGAGGCTGCAGGGAGAGTCGATTGGTCAGCCTTCTGAAAGAGGCAGCATATATTGACAGCCTTTAAAATATACATAATGTTTTTTTTTTTTAATTTATTAATTTATTTATTTATTTTTGGCTGTGTTGGGTCTTTGCTTCTGTGCGAGGGCTTTCTCTACTTGCGGCGAGCGGGGGCCACTCTTCATCGCGGTGCGTGGGCCTCTCACTATCGCGGCCTCTCTAGTTGCGGAGCACAGGCTCCAGACGCGCAGGCTCAGTAGTTGTGGCTCACGGGCCCAGTTGCTCCGCGGCATGTGGGATCTTCCCAGACCAGGGCTCGAACCTCTGTCCCCTGCATTGGCAGGCAGATTCTCAACCACTGTGCCGCCAGGGAAGCCCCTAAAATATACATAATGTTTTATACAGTATTTCTGCTTCTAGGACTTTGTCAGGAAGATAGTGAGATAAGTTCCATACACGAGCATTCAAGGAGGCCCCGTAAGTTATATGAAAACTAGATACAGCTAAAAGTCTAGGCGACAGATAAATTGTTGCACATCCATCCTAAGCAGCAGTAAAAAGAATGAGGGAGACCTTTGTGTGTAGATGTGGAACCATCTCCAAGACTATGGGTAAATCAGTAACCAAGCAAATGCCAAACAGTACTTTTAGCATGTTTATAGTTATGGGGAAAAAACATATATTTATATCTACGTGCATAAAAATTCTGAAAAAATGCCCCCCAAAAACTGTTAACAGTGGATGGTAAGGGGGATACAGCTATTTGTACTTCTAAATTTTTTATCTTGTGATTTTTTTTATTTAAAAAAAATAAAACAAAGTTATACTAGATATGTGTGTGCATTTTCACATGGGAGAGCTGTCAAAAATTAACAGATTACTAACTAGCACAAATAACATGATACCATCTTTTAAAAACAAAAAAAAGAAATACGTGTGTGTGCGCGCACGTGTGTGTGTATGTGTGTGTTTTGTTTGTATCTGGCTTAGTCATTGTTTCATCTCATTGCTTGGCACAAAATTGGGGCTTAATAAACATTTGTTGGATAAATCAAAATCCACGTTCCTGGAAGATATATGTTAATATCTTACATGGTGCTAGTCCCTCGGTGATGAGATTATGAAAGATTTTTATTTTCTTCTCTTTGTCATTTTTCCTTAAAGTTTCTTTAATAAATACTGTGTTTATTACTTTCATTACCTTTTTGATTAAAAAAAATAAAAGCCAATCATTTCTCTACAAAATGGGCGACTGACGGCTGGTCAATGGGCCAAGTGGTTGAGGTCTGGTGACATCATGGAAGACAGATGGGAGGGGCCAGACATCCTGGCACAGTCTGCCTCGGGCGCACACCTACTGAAGACCCCTCCCCAGCATCCCTTCCCCACCATCCTGGTTTCCATCCCAAATAAGCATCAGTTTCACCTGGAAGCTTATTAAAAACAGTCATCCCGGGCTTCCCTGGTGGCGCAGTGGTTAAGAATCCGCCTGCCAATGCATGGGACACGGGTTCAAGCCCTGGTCCGGGAAGATCCCACATGCCGCGGAGCAACTAAGCCCGTGCACCACAACTACTGAGTCTGCGCTCTAGAGCCCGTGAGCCACAACTACTGAAGCCTGTGTGACTAGAGCCCGTGCTCCGCAACAAGAGAAGTCACCACGATGAGATGCCCGCGCACCGCAACAAAGAGTAGCCCCTGCTCGCCACGACTAGCCATGACTAGAGAAAGCCCGCGCGCAGCAACAAAGACACAACACAGCCAAAAATAAAAATAAAAAAAAATAAAAAAATAAAAAAAAAATAAAAATAAAAACAGTCATCCCACAGTCCCAGCCCAGACCAGCCCGCTCACCAGAGGTGGCCGAGGGCACTCTGGTCTGGAGCCTCCAGAGCCCAGTTGGCACCAGGGCATGGGGCAGCCCACAGATCAGGGCTCGACGACGCTGCCCTGCTGGCACCCCTCCGTTCAAGGCCTCTCATGATCTGGCCTCAGTTTACAGCTCCAAAGTCATATGGCACTTCGCTTCCCTTGAATTGCATTCCCCCCAACCCCCAACTAAAGCTCTCACTCTTCCTGGAATAGGCCTGGCCCCTTTGCACCTTTGCACGTACAGCTCCCCTGTCTGGGATGCCCCCACTTTGCCTCCTGGCACCCTCCTACCCATGGAAGCCAATTCTGGGTGCCCATTCAGAGACCCCCTGCATTAACAAGTGGGGTCTGGAAATAGCCCACAGCTGCCCTGCACCGAGTGTCCCGGGGGCCCTGGAACAACTCTGATCACCCTGCCCAACCCAATTCAGGGCAGGTCGCCTGCAGCCTTAGGCTCTAGGACCACCCCCTCTTACAGATATGGTTACTGACGCCCAGGGACCACAGCTGCTAACTCACAAAGGACTCTTACACATTAACAAGCAACTGTCAAGGCCCCATCAGAAAAATGCCAATCTTCTTCCAATAAGCCCGTGGGGTGGGGGGGTGGGGCCTTCCTGATCTGTACGGACCCTCAGTGGCTCAGGAACCTCATCTTGGGATGGAGGTGGGGTCCTGGCTTGCCCCTGGCCTGTGGAGGCTCTGGCCCGCCTCCCTTGCCCCTCACCTGGCCCAACCCCTACCCCAAGCTTCTCTAGCTGGATTTGGCATCTGATACCCCCAAATACAGGATTAATAGCCTCCCTCAATCTCCTGCATCCTCCCAGCATCCTCCTCACCCCACCTCACTCCCAGCAGGTGAGGGCAGAGCCCTGGACAACCTGGGGAGAGAAGGGCAGGAGGAAAGGGTGACATTGTTTGGGGAGGGGAGGCTGAGGGCCCTGGGGTCTGCATGGGCTCATCCTGGGCATGGCCACGTGCACACCCCACTTCCCACAGTGCCCTGGAGTGCAGCGGCACTATCTGCCCTCTGTTCCCCATCTTTACGAAACCCCACCCGAAGCCATGGCAGGATGGGGTGACATAAACCAAGAGATGCAGGCCTACCCTGGTGACTTAAGGACTCCAGCTCCTCTTGCCATTCGACCAGTCCTCCGGTTCGGATCTCAGTAAATCTGGTGGCCTGGCCAGAGGATTTGGGAGCTCACAGGAGGGGGACGATATTGATTCTGTCCCAGCTGAAGTGAGCCCTGTCCAAGGCCTGGCCTCTGGATGTCATATCCCACCTCTGCCATCAGCTGCCTGGCTACTTAGCTGTGCAGCCTCAGGCAAACCCCCACCCTCTCTAGCCTCAGTCTCTCCCTCTGTTAAATGGGCAGGATGCCCGTGTCTATGTCACTGGCTGTTGTGCGGATTAGAGTATGCACATAAAGCTCAGCCCAGTGCTGGCCCTGAGTGAGCGCTCCCCTCCCCCGCCCCGCTCCTCCCTTCCTTTCCTTCTCTTCCCCCTCCATCACTTTGAAATAATAATAACTAATAATTGAGAAGAAGGAGAGGTTTGAAGTCTCTGAAGCCCACTGGGGATCCTCTTTGCTGGCTCCTGCCCTGGAGAAGGCCTTGCCCAGGGAGGACCATGGGATGGAAGGGAAGCGATGGTCTGTAGTGGAGCAGCTCTGGGCCCTGGGCCCTGGGGATGAGGAAGGAATGATGCTCAGAGCCTGGTGGGGAGTCAGAGGCATGAACAGACAAGGGGGCCGTCTGGAGCCAGGGTGGGGCCCGCTCTGACCCCCCATAAGCTTCAGCTCCCCGTCCCTGTCCCTGAGAGGGGCATCCTGCTGCCTGTCCTCTGTGCCCTGCCCGTGTCCCCCAAGCATCGGTGGGGAGACCTCACCAGGTCCTCCAGTACTCCCTCAGGCCCCTCCTCCCCAGCCTCTTTTATCACCCCAGCCCAACAAGCTCCCTTTCCCAAGGCAGTGAGGGCCTTCCAGTGGGAAGTCCCCTTGACATCTTAGGGCCCCAAATGGAAGTCCCCCACTCTGGGGCCCGCCTGGCCTGCAGTGAACCCCTTCTGCTGGGCTCTGCCTTCATCAGAGGCCCCTTCTCTCTCTCTGCATGCACCCTTGGCCTATAACCTCTCAGGTCTCTCCACTTTTTAAAACAAAAGTCCTTTGACTCCCTCCCCCATCAGTCACACCCTCTCACTGCTCCCCCGCTGCACAGGCAAGCTTTCCAGTAGGGTCCTGGGCACCCCAGCTGCATTCCCCCCATAACAAAGCCCTGCCTTCCCGGCCTCCTGATTCCAGGCACGTCTCCACCTGTGTCAGCTCCCCCATCCAGCCTTCCTGGGAGACCCTGCCTCCTCTGGGCTTCCCTCCCCCTCTGCGCGCTTGTCCCCCCACCCCCCAACTTCATGACCTTCACGGCGAGCATCCCTTTTGTTCCTTGCTGAATCCTGGGCACCTAGAACGGCTCCTGGTACAGCTGAATGAGGGAGTGAATGAACAAGTGAGAGAAGCCAGAGCCCAGCATGGGGGAAGGGGTTCAGAGGGTCCAGAAGGCAGGGCCAGGCAGGAAAGTCCACCGTGGTCGGCAGAGTGGGTGTCACTGTGCTGGCAGGGACCCCCGTGAGGCCGCAGAAGTTGGTGGTTGAGGATAAGGATCACAGAGCCAAACAGTGCTGATTCCAATCCCGACTCTGCTCTCCAGGCCTCTGTTTTCTCATCTGTAAAGTGGGGCTAATACCCTCCCTGGGAAGGTATCTGTGGGGATTAAGCAAGCACATGACACCAGCTTGCTTCTGTCCTGCTTGCTGCAGGGGCCTGGGCTTATCTCCTTCTCACCACAAGCCTGGAAGTAGTCAGACTATTGTCCCCACTTTTCAGATGAGGACACCAAGGCCAGAGAGGTTTGGTGGTTTGCCCAGGTCCACCGGGTTCAAGGGCTATGGGGATGGGATTTGAACCCGAGCAGTGTGACCCCAGAGCCAGTATTCCAAGCACAGCACAGCAGCCAAGCACACTCAAGGTGCTCCAGCCGTGAGGGTGCCCACTCAACATGGGGCTTACTCTCTGGGGTTGCCCGGAGATGGAGGCCCCAAGAGGCAGTAAAGAAGCCCATGACGGTGAAGACTTTGGGCTAAAAGTGAGGATGCATCAGGCTAGATGAGAAAGGACAGGGAACCTCACACTTCAGGCTGGGAGTTGGAATGTGAGCCAGGGAGCCAGAGCCACAGGGAGCCAGAACAGGTTCTTGAGTGAGGGGAGCCCTCCAGCAGCAGTGGGCAGGGTGGATGGAAGGCGCCGTGTCCGTGGAGCCGAAGTTTACACTCTAAGAGGACAAGGGTCAGGCCTGGCTCGTTCACCACGAGGCCCTCTGTGCCCCGCTTAGTGTCTGGCGCATAGTAGGCTAGCTATGATGTTGAATAGGAGGAAACTATTGATGGATGGATGGATGGATGGATGACGTTGCGGTGTTAAGATAGATTCCACCCTTCAACCCAACAAGTTCTATTCTGGGAATTGTTCTGCAGACAAACAACCCAATGATATGTGTACAAGATTCTTCCATGCAGCTTTGTTAATAATAACAAAACACAGGCCATAATCAAAATGTCCATCATAAGGCTGGTTAAATAAACCCAGGCCTCTGCGCAGTGGAATACTAAGCAGCTGGGAAAAGGAGAGGACCCTTCATAGCAACATGGAAAGATCTTCAGGATGTCGTAAGTGAAAAGAGCGAGGTAGAGATCTTGGGGCACGGTGTTTTCACTTTGTTTTGTTTGCAGCTTATAATCATAGCTAAACATATATGTGCATAAAGAAACTCGGGAAGAATACCTGAGAAGCTAACGGCAGTGGTTCCCTGCGGGGGTGGACGTGGGAACTTCACTGTTCTGTCTATATATAACTTTGAACCATGTGAATTGTTACCTATTTTAAATAATTAAATTTAAAATATTTTGTAATGGGTTCCAGGGTGAGGCAGGGTCTGGGAGAAGAAGACTCAGCTGAGCCCTGAGTCTAGCCTGGGGGAGCCGAAGCCGGGGCTGTGCAGGGCTGGATACACGGTGGGTGCCCCTCGGGTGCTGGATACACCCCTTCCCCAGGCAGAGTGATGGGTACCCCTGATGTGCGGGTGAGGAAAGAGACAGAGAAGATGAATCATTTGCCTGCCCGGTTTCTAGCCTGGTAAGAAGTAGCACTGGTATAGGAGCCCCTGTTCCAAACTCGGGGTCGCTCGTCTGCTTCATTCATGCGTTCATTCATCCTTTCATATATCAGATATTCTCTGAGCCCCTGTTCTCTGGCAGGCTCTGGACTGGGTGCCGGGGATTCATATGTAATCAGAGGAGGACAGGGAGGGACACTGTGGGCTGGGACTTGAAGGACAAGTCAGAATCCACGAACAGGAGGCAGGACAGAGGGACCAGCACAGGCAAAGGCTGGGAGGTGGGAGGGGAGGTGCTGCTGAGATCACAGCACCTGGCCTCATCCTTCCCCTCCAGATTCAGCCTCCAGGCAGAGCTGGAGACCTGCCCATTCCACAAGCACTGATATTTGGCTGCCCCGGCCTCCAAGGTGCACTAGGAGATCGGCCAGGGATGCGGGCGGCAGGAGAAAGACAAGACCTGGGCAGCTGGATGGGGGAGCAGGAGTGGAGCCAGGCCAAAGGCTCAGACCCAGGAATGGAGCAGCCCACCAGTGTGCACTGCGGGAGTGGGGGACACAGAGTGGGAAGAAGCGGGGGTAGAGAGGGGCGGCAGCTGCCTCCCAGGCCTCATCACCCCTCTCTGGCTGGGCGATGGGCAGGGTGATAGCAGCGGTGTTGGGCCAGCCGAGGGGCTCACTGCGTCTTCCCTGCAAAGTTCCTTATCTGCAGGATGCGCCGTTGCCAGGAAACCTGCTTCAGGCCCTGCTCCAGCCGTTGCTGGGAGGATTATCAGAAAGATTTGAGTCTTTTTAATTAAATCCAAGCTGAATGCAATTCTGCGCCCGCCTGCTCGGAGAAGCCCATTTGGTATCCTGTCGACGACTCCGATAGCTTTGTCTCACAGGCCCTGCTATCAGGCTACCTATCTGGTCACAAAGCGGGCGCCCTTGTCCCCAGCCTGACAGCTGCGGGCACCTGGGGTGTAAACCTGCTGGGCGCTGCTGGCCTGAGGGCCTCCGGGGAGATCGCCCTGAGCCAGACCAGAAAACCAGGCATGGGCAACCCCTCTCCTCAGCTTTAAAAGCCACCCTCATGGGCCAGAGCACCCAAGCCCACGCCTTTTACCTGATGCCAGGTGTTGTACCTGACTGTGGATTCCTCAGTCTGCAGCCCTAAAAGGAAGGCTCTATTATCATTCCCATTTTACAGATGAGAAAACAGAGCCTCAGGGGAGAGTCACTCACCCAGGTCCGGACAGCTAGGAAGTGGCAGAACCAGAATTTGAACCTGGACCCTTCTGACTCCCAAGTCTCCACTCTTAATTGCTGCATCTAGGACCCTGAATGCCCAGCCTGGGCCTCCCCAGCCATCCCAGCCTCCCTGTCGCCAAGGCCTCCTGGGCTCCATGCAGAAGCTCCCACCACTAGTGGTCACAACATCGACAGTGTTAACAGCCAGCCTTTGCTGAGCGGTCACTGTGTGCCCAGCGGCCTTCCTCATTGTCTCATCCAGGCCTCGCCCAGCCTCAGGGGGCAGCTTCAGCTTCTGCCCCACCTCCTGATGCAAAAACAGACGATTTGGGTGAAGTGGGTCGCTTGCCCGATATCACAAAGCGAGGGAGAGTCCTGCCCGGTCTTCCGCATTTCAAGCTGGCGTTCTCGGCCTTGCTCCTCCCCAAAGGAGGCAAGCGTGTGCCTGGCACAGCCTGGGAGATAGAGGCAAGTCAGGGTCGGGGCTCGGGGGCTCGGAGTTGGTTCACACTGTGGCCAGAGGACAAAATTAACGCGATAAATACCATGGGCATGCGGGGGCGGGGGTGTTCCTTTTAGAAAACCCGGGAGCTCTGGGCACCCTCGCCTGTGTGCTGAGTCTATAGAGCTAAATTTTAATTGCAGGCCCTACGCCCTGGCTGCAGCCGCCCTGCAGAGGAGGATGTGTGTTCTTTTTAATTAAATCTGTCTGTTATCACGGGGTATTGTGATGAAAGGAGGCCCATTAATGGTGCATCGGCTGCTGGGAAACCTCTTGCTGCACTGGACGCGTGGCCCTGAGAAATCCCCCATGGGGCCAGATTCCCTGACCCCTCTCCCGTCCACGCTGTGCCACCAGGGAGATGCTCTGAACAGGCCCCCACACACTCAGCTCTACTACACTCCAGACAGGCACCTGCCATCCAGAGCTCTTACCAAGCACAGGAGCCCCTCACACCAGAAACTGGAAGGAGTTGGGCTCTGGGGTCAGAGAAACCTGGGCTGAATCCCGGCTGGGCCACTGGTTTGCTGTGTGACCCTAGGAGGGTAACTTCACCTCATTGGTCATGGTGGTGATGGGCAGCTCACATAAGCTGGCCCATCCTGGAAGGTAAGCTATAGGCTTTAAGAGCACAATCCTACTGACCACACACAGCACCCCAAGAAGTAGAGGCTATTGTTATTCCCCTTACACAGATAGGAAAACTGAGGCTCAGAAACAACTTACTGTGGGTCATTATGACTGAGCTAGGATTTGGATGGATCCCTGCCTCAGTTTTCCCACCTAGAAAGTGAAGATAATGATCTTCAAGTGGGAATGGGGGCTTTAGATAGGACAGTGAAGGGCATGGAATGAGTCTCAGTAAATGATGTTTGTTTTTACCTGAACTTTGTATTTTAAGTACAGGGGTGACTATTAGCCTGATTATCCAGATGAGGAAACTGAGGCTTTGGCCCCCATCACCCATTGTATACCCCCCCAACATCACCCCACACGTGGACATCCCAGCGGCCTCCTTACCAGGGTTCCTGCTCTGATCTCATGCCTTTCAATCCTGTCCCCTCTGGGTACCCAGAGTAGTCTCTCATTCTATCATTAAAATAATGTATATTTGATTTTTACCTGATTATATAATAAAATCAGGATAAACATGTACAAAAGAAGAGTATAAAAAGAAAACTGAAATCACCTGTAATCCAATATTGTTATCTATTTAGGGTAATTTCTTTCTGTCATTTTCCTGTTTGCTCATTCATTCACTGAGTATTTAGTGAGCTCTTACTCTGTGCCAAGCCTTGTGCACGGTGCTGTGGAAACAGACCAACCTGGTCCCTGCCTTTGGTGAGCTCAACATAATGGGAGGAGATCGATATTAAACAGGCAAGCACATCTATGATATTGAACCTCGGGTGCAAAATGTGCTGCACCACTTATTTGAAGGATTATACTCCATGACCAAGTGGGATTTATTCCTGGAATGCAAGTATAGTTCAACATATGAAAATTGATCCATGTAATATACCACATTAACAGAATGAAGGAAAAAAACCACATGATCAAACATGAAACAAAACAAAACAAAAAACACAGTCCTCTCAATTGATGCAGGAAAAGGATTTGACAAAATTCAATATTCTTTTATGATTTAAAAAAAAACCACCCAAGAAACTAGGAATAGAAGGTAACTACTTCAACATAACAAAAGCCATATATGAAAAACCCACAGCAAACATCATACTCAGTGGTGAAAGATTGAAAGCTTTTCCTCTAAGATCAGGAACAAGGCAAGGAAGCTTGCTTTTGCCACTTCTGTTCAACATAGTACTGGAAGTCCTAACCAGAGCAATTAGGGAAGAAAAAGAAATAGAAGGATCCCACTGAAAATAAAGAAGATAAATTATATCTGCTCACAGACAATATAATCTTATATGTAGAAAACCCTAAAATTCCACAAAAATCATTCATAGAACTAATAAACAAATTCAGCAAAGTAGCAGGATACAAAGTAAGCACACAAAAATCAGTTGCATTTCTGTACACTAACAATGAACAATCTGAAAAGAAAATTAAGAAAACAATTTCATGTACAACAGCATCAAAAAGAATAAAATACTGCGAATTCCCTGACGGTCCAGTGGTTAGGACTCAGCGCTTTCACTTTGGTGACCCAGGTTCAATCCCTGGTGGGGGAACTAAGATCCCACAAGCTGCGTGGCACAGCCAAAAAATAAAAATAAAAAGAATAAAATACTTAGGAATTAACTTAACCAAGGAGGTGAAAGACTTGCACAATAAAAACTGCAATGCATTTCTGAAAAGAAATTAAAGAAGACAAATAAATGGAAAGACATCTCGTGTTCATGGATTGGAAGAATTAATATTGCTAAGATATTAATACTACCTAAGACAATCTATATGCTTAACGCAATCCCTACCAAAATCTCAATGATTTTTTTTTCAAAAGTTAAAAAAAACCTCATCCTAAAATTCACATGGAACCTCAAGGGACCCCAAATAACCAAAAACAATTCTGACAAAGAAGAACAAAGTTGGATTCACACTTCCTGATTTCAAAACTTACTACAAAGTTACATGCATGAAAACAGTGTGGTACTGGCATAAATACAGACAAGTTCAATAGAATATAAAGTCCAGAAATAAATCCTCACATGTATGGTCAAATGATTTTTGACAAGAATGTCAAGACTAGTCAGTGGAGAAGAGACAGTCTTTTCAACAAATGGTTTTGGAAAAATTGGATACCCACAAGCAAAAGAATGAAGTTAGACACTTACCTAACACCATATATAAAAATTAACTCAAAATAGATCCATGACCTAAACATAAAATCCAAAACTATAAAACTCTTAGAAGAAAACATAGGACAAAAGCCTCACAACATTGGATTTGGCAATGATTTTTTGACTATGACATCAAAGGCACAGACAACAAAAGAAAAAGAATAGACAAATTGAACTCCATCAAAATTAATTTTTTTGTGCATCAAAAGACACCATCAAGGGCTTCCCTGGTGGCGCAGTGTTGAGAATCTGTCTGCCAATGCAGGGGACACGGGTTCGAGGCCTGGTCTGGGAGGATCCCGCATGCCGCGGAGCGACTAGGCCCATGGGGCACAATTACTGAGCCTGCGCGTCTGGAGTCTGTGCTCCGCAACGGGAGGGGTCGCGATGGTGGGAGGCCCGCGCACCGCGATGAGGGGTGGCCCCCACTTGCGCAACTGGAGAGGGCCCTCGCACAGAAACGAAGACCCAACACAGCCATAAATAAATAAATAAATAAATAAATAAAAATTTAAAAAGACACCATCAAGAGAGTAAAAAGGCAACCCACAGCATGGGAGGAAATATTTGTAAATCAAATACCTGATAAAGGATTAATATCTAGGATATACAGAGAACTCCTAAAAGTCAACAACAACAGCAACAAACAAACAAGCCAATTCAAAAATGGGCAAAAGACTTAAATAGAAATTTCTCCAAAGAAAATATACAAATGGCCAATAAGCACATGAAAAGATGCTCAACATCATTGATCATTAGGGAAATGCAAATCAAAACTACAATGAAAAAAAAAAAAAAAAAAAAAAAAAACTACAATGAGATACCTCTTCATACCATTAAGATGGCTATTAGGAAAATAAATAAATAACAAGTGTCAGCGAGGATGTGGAGAAATTGGTACCCTTATATACTGTGGTGGGAATGTAAAATGGTAGAGCCACTGTGCAGAATATTATGGCAGTTCCTCAAAAAATTAAAAATAGAATTGCTGTATGATCCAGCAATTCCACTTCTGGGTAAATACTCAAAAGAATTGAAAGCGGGGGGTGGGGGGGAAGGGGGGTGTTATGGACAATGGGGAGGGGAGATGAAGGCATAACCCTCAAAGTTATCTTATACAACTTTTCAATTTTGTTCCACATGCCTTTCCTAACTGATTTTTTAAAACAGATAACATTCAAGAAATAAGTAATAAATTATATGCTTTGCAAATATTATGGTTTTAAAATTTCTCTTTGGGATAGAGCTTTGTTATCTATTTACCTGGGTTCAAATCCTAACCCCAACACTTCCTGGCTGTGTGACCTTAGCAAGTGGCCTCACCTCTTGGAGCCTCGGGCTCCTCATCCACACTATTCAGAGGGGAGCAACCTCGCGAGACGTGAGAACAACATGTATTAAGTGCCCAGCACATAGTGGCGCTCAGCTCTTCCTACCCGAGCTCTACCAGGGCCCTCATGCTCAGCTCAGCCTGGGCTCCCTTACTCCCTGCCCCACCAGGACCACCTCTAGCTGTGGCTTCAGCCAGGGTCTTTTCTGGGAGTGGCCCTGACCAGCTCTGGCCCCAGGCTTGGCCAGGAAGTCCCCTCCCCGTGGGAAAGGGGACTGGAAATGGTGGCCTCCAAGGGAAGCGGTCCCCCTCTGGGGCTCAAGTCCCACAGCCCCCATCCATCTCCTGCCAGCCGGCCAGCGCATCTGAAACCCATGTGTGTGCTCTCCTGGCCAGGAGTTTGGGTTCCTTGTTTTATGGCTTCCTAATCCACACTTGGCAGAAAGGAAGTAGTGGGTCCACCCAGCCGCGCAGAGAGTGGCCAGAGGATCCAGACAGGAAAGATTCATGGACCATCAAACGGGACTTGTGCCTCTGAGGCCCCAGCCCTTCACATGGAGATAAATCACAGCCAGGGAAGGAGGATAAAAGGTGCAGGGATGTAGGGTCCCGCCTTATGAGAAGAAACATGCTAAGGAGGACTTTTCCCTGGACTCCTGCAGAGCTGGGCTGGTGACATCCCAGGGGCTCCTGAGACATGTCCCTCATAGGCCTTACCCAGACACCTGGCTCCCTGGGCATGCAACTTGTGCAGTGACACAGAACCTCATACTTAGAAGGGCCCCACGCTTGGCTTGATGCTCTGCTCTCACTATCTTGAAATTCTTACTTTTTCAGCAGAGGGCTGTACATTTTCATTTTGCACCAGGCCCTGAAAATTATATAGCTGGTCCTGCCTGCCCAGGAGTGGCTTTGGGCATCTGGTGCCCCACACCCTCTCTGTTGGGTGCTTATCCAGCACAACTTGCACACCTCCAGTGATGGGGAACCCATTTCCTCCTGGTGGGGTGGCCCACTGAGTCTGCTGAGGGGCAGCTGAAGCTCAGAGGTCTTATATGACAGTGGTTGAGGAAAGGCTCCTAGTCTCCTGGTCCTGGACACCCCCGGCTGTGACCTGGGGCATATTATTGCACCGCAGTTTCTTTGTCTGAGAATGAGGTTAAAAATAGGGCTATAATGAGAATTCAACGAGATCTTGCACAGGTGGCACCGGGCACGAACTGCTTTTGTAGTTAATCAGTGATAGCTGTTATTATGTTATTGGAAAAAGCTTCCTTCTGTCCAGTTGGAGAAGGCACATACAAAACACACACACACACACACACACACACACACACACACACACACACAGAGGCTCTCCTCTAAGGTCAAACCTGTGCCCTTCACCTGGGCTCCACCCATCAGGTAACTTGTTCTCTGCTGCCATCTTCTGGCTTAAATAGGGCACTGCATCACAGGTGGAGCTGCGGAACTCCAAGCTTCATTTGTTTTTCTAATAATTAGAAGATAACCGAATCATTCGATAGCTGTTTACTGAAGGCCTGGTTTGTGCCAGGCACTGGGATTTTGCAGTGAACATAAAAGACAAAGACCCTGACCTCTTGGAACTGACATTCTTGTGGGAGAAATGGATAACAACAAGAAAAACAATAAGTTGACTTCCACTAGTGAGAAGTACAACAAAAAGGAAAAAAAAAAAATGCAGAGGGCGGGGAATGGAGCTGGTGGACTCTCCTGGAGACAGGAGAACAAAGTTCATTCGGAAGCAGGGTCAGAAGGGCCACGGGCTGAAAAGCTGTCAGGCATGGAGACGGGATGGGCTCTGCTGCTTGTCTGGTCCAGTCAGCCTGGCTTCCCAGCCCCGCTCCCCAACGTCCTGTGTAGCTTTGGGCAACTTCTGCCCCTGACCCAGGCCTCAGTTTCCCCATCTGGAAAATGGGGAGAATCACAGCTACTCCTCAAAAGTGTGCTGTTGTGAGGACTCAATGGGATCCTGGAGGGGAAAACATTTTGTGAATTGTATTATTTTGAATCATTATAATCTTATTGTTAGCTAATGTTTGCTAGGCACTTTCCAGAGCTCTTTTATAAATCACGGCATTGAGTCCTTAGAAAAATCCTGCTCAGTAGGTACTGTGATTACTCCCCATTTACAGGTGAGGAAATCGAGGCCCAGGAGATAAAGTAGCTTGCCCAAAGGCACAGAGTTCAGTGGCAGCAGAGGGGGCTTGAATGAGTGAGAGTTTGTGGACCAGAGCCTGTCAGCAGGAGAGCTGAGAGTCTCACTCTTTTCCAGAATCACAGCTCCCTCCCACTCTGAGTCAACTCTATCCATCATTCCAATCCTCACCTCCCCGAGGAAAGATAGTAAGAGTAGAGGAAAGGGCTTCCCTTGTGGCTGTGGCCATGGCTGCCAGACCCTGGGCTCCCATGTCCACTGCCCAGGAAAACATTATCTATTGAACATGACTGTCCCATGCCATGCAGCCCTCCAGATGGGGGGGGGAGGGGGTTGGGCAGGGCTGCTACTCTATCCATGGAACTTAGTCATTCACCCTAAGCAGGTCCTGTCTCTACCCCATCTGACCCCAGATACGCTGCCAGTTTTCTCAGCCTCAGTTTTCTCACCTTTAAAGTCAGGAGAATAAGCAGGATCATTGGGAGACTTGTGAAATAGAAAGAAAGGGCTGTGTAAACTGTGAAGTGCAGTGCACACAGGGCCCCTGCCATCGCTGCTTTTCTCCAAGCACCATGCTTAGCACTTTTCATGCGTTTTCTCTTTTCATCCACATACAACCCTGTAAGTGACCAACTTGTTCTGGTTTGCCTGGAACTTTCCAGGCTGGAACACTGAAAGTCCCACATCCCAGGAAATCACTCAGTTCTGGGCAAACCTGTAAGGTAGAGAACATTTTCTCCATTTTCCAGGGGAGGAAACTGAGGCTCAGGGTGGCTATGCAGTAGCCCCTGGTCCCACAACCAGGAAGGGGCCCGGGTCTGTGGGCTCCACAGCTGTCCTCTGGCTGAGGCACCTGGCTGGTCCCTGTGGACAGTGGGAGCCATGGAATGTTCAGGGCAGTGGCAGGCTCATGCCTGGGAGCTCACAGCCCACCCAGACAGGCCTGTGCCGTGCAGCAATTGAGATGTCAGCCAGCGATACACTTCAGAGGAGCACAATCTGAATGAACAGCAAAACACCCGTTACCCTCCCTTCCACGTTTAGGTTTCGACTTTGAAGACACAAATGCCTCAAATAAGTTAAACATGGACTCCAGGCCCAAGAGACTTGGGCCCCAATTGCTTCCAAATGGGACTGTAGACTCACCTCCCAGAACGTGTGGTCGTGCACACGTAGTTTCAGATGCCTGGGGGGTCCCTGGCAGAGCAGGAAGGGGCCGCATGCGTTCCTGGAAGGCCAGGCCTTGGAGTGGGAAGGATCAGGGTCAGGGTCAACAGGTCTGGGGCAAACCCCAGCTGAGTTCTATTGTCAGACGCCATTCACTAAGTGATCACTGAGTAAGCCCATAGAAGTCACTGAATTCTCGATGTGTTATTGTCCCCATTTTACAGATGGACAAGCAAAGGCTGAGAGGGAGCATGTCTTGCCCCAGGTCACCCAGTGGCAGAGCCAGGTCAGACCCAGGATCTGACAGCCCCCAAGTTCCCACTGTTGGCCTGCATTTCCCACCTCCTGCATACTCAGGGGTGACCTGGGGGTCTCTGCCCTTTGCGTCCTGGTTGGTTCATCTGGAAGCTGGGAGTAAGAGTCCACACCTCCAAGTGTGTTGAGAGGACTCAGAGAGATTTGGTTTGCAGAGCACTCGGGATCGTGACAGCGAAATGATTGATAATTGTGATTATCCTTGATCACCAGTGAAGGGGCTCTTCATGTTCAAGTACACAATTTACTCCTGTATTTTTGCTGCCAGTGGGCCCATGACACCTGCAAGGGGGTCTAATCCTTATGTCCAACAGTCCTGAGATAGGCACCCCATCATCCTCCTCAGCAGCTTACAGGTGCAGAAATGCAGGCCAGAGCTAAGGAACTTCAGCTGCTAGGTCGTGGGGCTGGGATTTGAATCCAGGCAGGCTGGGTCTACACTCCGAGTTTGATTCCACAGGATGGAGACTCCCAGAGGTAGCTGGGACCCCTGGGACAGGGACAGAGCCAGGGAAGCCTGGCTTTGGTTGGGAGCAGGAAGCTGGAGGGCTCTGCTGGGGCCCCCAGGGCACTGTGGGCACTCAGATTGGCCCACTGTTAGATGCCCTTGGTTCCTATCTGTTTCCTCTGTAAAGTAGAAGCTGAACTCCCAAAGGAAATGAAATCAGGGTGCAGGGATGGAGGTTGGGTGGGCCGGGGCGGGGGAGGGAGCCACGTTAGATCGAGTTGTCAGGGCAGCCTCGCTGAAGAGGTGACACTGCGGCTGAGTCCTGAAGGATGGAACAGAGCTAGACTTGTGAAGAACCGGAGACAGCACACCCGCTCACCAAGCCTCATCTGTAAAGGATGCAGGGTGGAGTTGTCCCCACCCTTGAGGAGGTCACAGACTGAAGTGAAGCAGAACCCCAGGCCGCTCTGACTCATGTGATCCAGGCAAAACTCAGAGGAGCAAGGGGCCCCAGGAGCTGGAGGGGTTGACTGGGGAGCCTCAGGGGCCCGAGGGCTGGATCACGGCTGCCCTGGGGACTGTAGCTACATCCCCAGTAGAAGGAAGGAGGACCAGCGAATGGGCTTGGGGTATGGCGCTCAGGGCACACAGGAGGCAGTGGGCAGGGTCCTAACCCACGGCGCTGAAATCTGCCGGGCTGACAGGACAGGACAGAGGCTGAGGCCCTCGGGCTGGGAGGGGGAGGGGCCACAGATGGGAAGCAGGTGGGGGGTGGATGGGAGGCAGGAGACAGATGAGGCCTGGACAGGGAGGAAACGGAGAACAAGATGAGAGATAAGATTTCAAAGACGCGTCAGACAGTGGCAGCGGCAGAATATGAGCAGCGCCTGGCCCGGGAAGGGCAGGGGTGCGGTGCGTGGGGAGGGCTGAGGGACCTGAGGAGGGGAGGGGGGGGGCCAGGGACAGCTCTGGGCCGGGCTCCCCCAGAGCCGTGTCCACCCCGCTGTGTCTCCACCACAGTCCTCTGTGTCCCTGACTCTGTCTAGGTGAGACCCACTCCCACCATTCAGGGGTGAGCCTCGTGCTAACTGTGCCCTGCATCCCTGGCCACCGTGTGACCCCTGCTGTCCCTGTCTGTGTCCCCACAGCTCTGGCCATGCCCTTGCCTGGTGACAGCACCCACACTCCGAGGGGTCAATGTCCCTATGTGGTGGGAGGGGAAATCCAGACCCCAGACTCACAGGGCTGCCCACAGTGTGGGGCTCCCCAGAGCTCCTGCAGCCCCACGTTTCAGAAGCAGATGGAACCCCAAGGGAGGGGCTGGTAGGGCACGGGAGAAGCCTCTGCAAAGCTGAGTCCCTGGAAGCATCTACAGGAACCTGGACGAACTGAACGTACCTCCACCCGACCCAGCCTCCTGTTTACACGGCATCCTAGGTGGCCCGCAGGTGGCTCTGGGGACACAGAGGCATGCAGATCCTGCAGTCGCCCCCAAACTGCAGACACCAGCCCAAAGCACCCCCACTCCTGCAACCTTTCTGCACTACAGGTGTTGGCACCAGGCAGCGGGGTCAACACCCAGCTCCACTTGGCACTTGCTGGGGGCCATCGGCAAGTTGTTCAGCTCTCAGGGGCCCAGGTGTGGATGGGTCGATGGTGGGACCTGCATCCCAGGGTCAATGTTAGGAGCCAGTGAGGGCCTGGCACACAGTAGGACCTCGTTGAATTGGCATATGATCCCCTGCCATCTCCATGGCTCTACTGGGAATGATGGCATATGAAGGACCCAACTAGAGGGTAAGACTTAGGGGCATCCCCGGGGCACCCACCCAGGGGCATGAGGCAGTGTTGGAACCCAGGGTGGAAGGGAGAGCTGAGGAGGTGTCCTGATGGAGTGGATTGGGAGGCGGTGAGAGAGAAGAGTCAGGTTTCTGGCCTCAGTAAGAGGCAGGAAGGAATTCCCTGTGTAGAGATGGGGAAGGTCGTGGAAGGACCGGGCTGGGTGGGGTGGAGGTTGACCTTTAACTTCATGCACTGAGGGCAGCACGTGGGTGCAGTGGAGGATGGGGCTGTGCGGTGAGTGACAATTTACAGTGGTTGCCGAAATGCCACTGAGTGCGGGCAGCTTGGGCAGCTCGGGCGGTGCATCAGGGCAGAGGGGCTGTCACCCCCTCCCCCCCAGCACAGGCACAGGGAGAGCAGCTCCTGGCACTGCAGGGGTTGGGATCTGACCACCCAGAGGGGCAGGAGTGAGTGGTGCAAAGCAGAGGCTGGGCCAGGTGGGCAGAGCCAGCAGGTAGGCATAGGGGTGGGGAGGAACCAAGGAGGTGGGCTCTGAGTGCTCCTTTGAGAGTCCTGGGACCCATCAGGCCAGTGAGGGTGGTCTGCCTGCAGCCTCTGACGTCAGGGCAAATGGCGCAATGTCCACAACCTGGAGTCAGACAGGCCCAAGTTTGAATCCACCCTCTATGTCCCAGCGGACGACCCTGGGCAGCCCAGTCTGAAATATCTCCGGGATGAAAAATCTCTGCTCAGGGCTTCCCTGGTGGCGCAGTGGTTGAGAATCTGCCTGCCGATGCAGGGGACACGGGTTCGAGCCCTGGTCTGGGAAGATCCCACATGCCACGGAGCGACTGGGCCCGTGAGCCACAACTACTGAGCCTGCGCGTCTGGAGCCTGTGCTCCGCAACAAGAGAGGCCGCGACAGTGAGAGGCCCGCGCACCGTGATGAAGAGTGGCCCCCACTCGCCACAACTAGAGAAAGCCCTCGCACAGAAACGAAGACCCAACACAGCCAAAAATAAAAATAAATAAATAAATAAATAATTAAAAAAAAAAAAAAAAATCTCTGCTCAGTGACATTGAACTGGGAGGTTTTAATCCTCCTCTTTCTGTGCATTTAAAGCAAACCCAAATTCACTTTTGTAAATAACTTCATCTCGGTTAAAGTTTATCAGGTACATATTCCTCGCCAGTCATTCTGCTAAACACTTTACATGAATTACCTTGTTTAATCTTTATCCTAACCTTAACCTCGGCTGTTGACTCCTGGGCCAGTGATTGCCGATGGGCCAGTTGTCCACTAAAAGTCTCCCAGTTTGTGATAATGGAAACACACCATCTGAATACACACAAAAAACTATACTTCTAACCTCTAGAGCTGTGCTGTCCAACACTAGCCCGTAGCCCCATGTAGCCACGGAGCACTTGAAGTCTAGCCAGTACCAATGACACCTGCAGCTAATATAAAATACACACCAGATTGTGAACACATATACGAATGAAATAATATAAACTATCTCATTTATTTTTATATCGACTATATGTTGAAATAATAACATTTTGGATATATTGGATTAAATAATATTTTATTGAAATTAATTTCACCTGTTTCTATTTTAATATGACTCCTAGAAAATTGTCAATTGCATATATTTTATGTATTCGATTGGACAGCCCTGCAAAACTGCTCCAGAGCAACCAAAGTATCAACAATTATCATCAAACACGAAGGTTCCAACTCCTGGTTTATGTCACCAGACATCTTTTCTAACTTCCCAGGAGGCACTCCTTACTGGAGCTAACTCTGCTGGACCCAGAGTTGGTTCTGCGTAGGCATTAGAAAACCAGCTAGGCTTACGAGGCTTGGCCCAAGGTCTCCCCAAAGGTCGAGACACAACCCATAAAAGCCACAACCACACGTTCTTTCTGGAAGGTTTCCTCACAGGTGGCTCAGAGGGTCAGGCACAAGGCTGGTTCATTCTCATCTCAGGTCCCAGCCCAAATGTCACCTCCTCGGAGATGCTGTCTGGACACCGTTGAACACTTTGGATGCGTAGGGGCGGTAGGACAATGCCTCACTCAAGCTGGGTGACCCTCAGCTCACCTCCTGCCTTGGGGTTTCTCCCTGCACATTGCATGGTGGAAACCCACTTGGAGCCCACACATTTGCAACCCAAACGTTCAGGAAGAGATAATGCCCAGTGGGGCGAACCAGTGACCAGAAAATAGGGTAAACCTTTGAGCAATGGGGGACTGGTGTGGTGGAGAAACCCTTCCCCCATCTTGCCACTTGTCCCATGGATTTGAGCAGACACTGTCCCTAGATAGCAGAGGCCAGCTTGATGACAGGCCCTCACACTGACTCTCCCTCCTCCCCGATTCATTCTGCATCCCTCAATCCTCCCTGGGATCGCGCTCCCCGTAAAGTACTTGCACTGATGCCTTGTCTCAGGCCCTGCTTTCTGGGGAGCCCAGACTAAGACAGAGTCCCTCCCTGGCGGCCCGTTCCCAGCCCCTGGTTCCCCCATCTCAGCATCTTTTATGCTCCTGACGATTGTGTTTGTTTGTTTGACTTGTGTTTTCCTCTCTGCCCAACTAGACTGCAGGCTCCATGGGGTTCCATCTCCAACACCTGAAACTGGGCCTGGTGCATACTTGGTGCTTGGTTGAAAGGAATGACCCCGACCAAGTCTGACTGCTCCTCTTTGAGCACGTTAGACTGAAAAGCCAGGACGCCGCATGCATCAGCTGGGTCAGGCATATTTAGAACAGGATACCTCGTAAGCTGATAGGTCTTCATCCTGGGGAGAGAAGATGCTGCTCTTCTGAAAAACAGGATGTTACCTTCTGGATCCACCCAGAGAGGACCTTGCCCTTGAAGGTGATAAAAGTCAACAAAGAAGCAAGTATTGAAATCCACCAGTCAGAGAGCATTTGGAACAGTTTTGGGGACAGATAATCCTCCCCTGGAGCCTTGATGGCCTTGAGCTTCTAAGTCAACTGGGATATTAGGAAGTATCACCAATGCCCCAGAGAGCAGCCTGGGAGAGCTGACGACATGGACTTCCTTTTGCAAAATGTCAAAGGTACTAAAAGTACTGAGCGTCCCTGATTTCACCAGCCTCCCAGGGGGGGCTTCCTCTGGGGTTGGGGTGGAGACCAAGTAAGATACCGCATGCAGGAGCCCCTGACATAGGCACTGTCTTCATTATTCTTCCCACCTAGGACCCTGAACCTCATTGTCAGACCTAAGAGGCAAGCCCCGGTCCACTCACACTGACCACATCCGCACCAGAGGATGCAGGGTCTACAGCAGGGGTTCTCTACCAAGGGCAATGTTAGCCACCCTCCCAGGGCACGTTTGGCAATGTCCGGGGGCATTTTGGGTGGTCATAGCTGGAAGGAGGGTGCTACTGGCATCTAGTGGGTAGAAGCCAGTATGTTTAATCCTCCAGAGCAAGAACAGCCCTTCACATGAAGAATTAATCAATCCCAAATGTCCGTAGAGCTTGGTTGAGAAACCCTGAGTTGAGGATGCAGGGTGTGTATGGAACTGTCCCTGCTGCACAGGGCAGCGTGGCCCCAGCAGACCTGGGGCCGAAGCCTGGACCCCCTCTGACTGGCTGTGTATCCTTGGGCAAGTGAAGTTCCCCTTCCGAGCCTCAGCTGCCTCGACTATAAAATGGGGAAGACCACACCCATCTCTGTAGGTTGCAGGAGGATTAAATGAGATAATGTATAATAGGGTTTAACTCAGTTCTTCGCAAAAAGAGCTCAAGGAACAGGGGCTGTGCTAAGTTGAATAGTTCCCCCCCACCAATTCATGTCCAACTGGAATCTCAGCCTGTGAATTTATTTGGAAATAGGGTCTTTGCAGGTGTAATTAGTTAAGCTAAGATGAGGTCACACTGAATTAGGGTGGGACCAAAATCCAATGACTAGTGTCTTTATAAGAGAAAGGAGGGGGACATTCAGACACACAGACACACACCGAGGAGACCCCCACGGGGAGAAGGCCACGTGGAGACAGAGGCTGAGGTCAGAGTGATACAGCTACAAGCCAAGGAACACCAAGAATCATGACCACCCCACACGCCAGAAGAGAGGCTGGAACAGATTCTTCCCAGGGCTGTAGAAGGCACCAACTCTGCAGATACCGTGATTTCAGACTTTGGGCTTCTGGAAACTGTGAGAGAATAAATTTTGGATATTTTAAGCCCCCCAGTTTGTGGTTCTGTTTCACAGCAGCCCTAGCAAGCTAATCCGGGGCTATGGCCATCCGGTGGCTGGGCTCGTCATTACCTGAAGGGAACAGATCCAGAGCACACAGAGGCCTCCACCCCCTGAGGGCACCCACGTACAACTCAGCGCCCAGGCTGAGTCTGGAGCTCGGGGGTTTTCTCCTCAAATCGAGGAGAACGTCTGTATCTCCAGACACCCAGTCATGTCTGGGAGTCACCAACCGTCTGCAGTGTACACCATCAGTGCCACCTGTGTGCACCAACCCTGGGGTATGTCCAAGGTGGTGACGGCACACAGCTCACCACGTGTGTCTAAGGAAAGGAGAACAAATCTGGAGGATGCAGACAGAGCCCGTGGCACACACGTGCGCACATGGGGGCAACACCAGGTGCAGCCCACACACTGCATCCCCAGCAAACGGACGGTATGTACAGCACAGAGTGAGCATCCCCAGCAAACGGACGGTATGTACAGCACAGAGCGAGTCTGCAGCACCCGGGCGCACGCACAGCTTGCTCAGGATACCTGCGGCCAGGGAGGATGTCTGCCCGCAGCGATGGCTCCAAGGAACTCGGAGTAGCTATGGCACATGGAAAGCAGAGAAGGAGGAAAATCCATTTGGGGCCAAGAGCTCTGTCTGAACTTTGTCCTTTTCTCAAGCAAAAGAAAATATTATTTCACCCTCTAAAGAACCACACATAATAACAGGCGAAATGTCAAGACCAATGTTGATATAAACCCCCAAGGAAAACAAACATCTCTGTACCTTCTCCGCGGCCTCCCCACCTCACCCTGCTCAGCTAGTTTAAACAGATCTAGCGGTGGGCAGAGGGGAGGTGGGGGGAATGGGAAGAGCCTGCCTGGCTGGGAGAGCTTCAAGGGAACCTGGGCCTGTCCAGGACGAGGAGCCGTCTGGGCGAGCCTGGCCTGGAGGGACAGACAGACCAGACCAGCCATTAAGAAGTCATCCTGATTTCAAATCCCGGTGTCACTCACTGGCTGTGTGACCTTGGGCAAGTAGCCTGACCTCTCTGAACCTGAGGTTCCTCATTGGTAAATGGAGAGGATGGTATGGGATAATGCAGTAGGGCACCAAGCACGGTGCCTGGCACATTACTGATGGTTACCCTCTGTCAGGCCAGGTCTCCCCAGGGGGTAGAGGGGTGGCGGTGTCACCAGGGAGGTCCCCAAGGCTGCATGACCACATGAAAAAACATTTCCTGAGCACTCACTAGGTGCCGGCACTAGCCTAGCTGCCCTACTGAGATCACCTCATTGAATCCATGCAGCCCTGTGGAGATTACCGTCGAGCTGCAAGAGGGGGGACAGGTTTGGAGGAGGTGAAGGGACTTGCCCAAGGTCACACAGCTGGAAAGATGGACTGAAGTTTAAAGCCACATGTGTTTGGCTCCAAGAGCTGGGGCAGGTCTCATCTAGGAAGCTGGAAGCCCAGTTCTAGCCCCAGAGTTTGCAGGACTCGCCACACCCTGAGATGTGTGTTGGGGGGATGTTGGATTACACAGCCCAAGAGACCCCCCCCAAGTTTGGCTCGGGCTTGAAGCCTCAATTCACTAGCCTTTGGCTATTGGTCCTCCAAGCCCCACCCAGGTGATCTTCCAAACTCCTAGTCCACTTTTTCTTTTTTTTTCTTTCCTTTCCTTTTTTCTTTTCTCTTCTTTTCTTTCCTTTTCTGAATTGGAGGCAATCCAACAAATATTCGTTGAGCTCCTTCTCCATGCTGGACCCTGGGCTGAGCACTAGAGGCCCAGAGTTAAATTCTCCCTGAGCCCAACCCTCAAGAAACTCCCCATCCAGTGGGGATGGGGGTGAGGGAGCTGGACAGAGGTAACAAGACTCTTACAATATAACAAATACTCACTTTCATGGTGCCTGTATAAGCTCCACTAGGACCATAGGAGAAGGGGTACCTGAGACTTCCAGGGGAGTCAAAGGGAGGTGGCATCTGAGCCAAGACTTGAAAAGGAACAGTAGTTTGCCTGGAGGACCAGAGAGGAAGGGTGTTCAAGACAGAAGGAACAGCGCATATAAAAGCGTGGAGGCAGCAAAGCCCCGAGTGATGGGGACCTGCACGCAGTTCGTGTTGATACTGAGCGTGGGAGACTGGCAAGGGAGGGTAGTGGGCTGACCCAAGATGTCCCAACAAGAAAGTAGGACAGAGAGGCTGGCGGGGGCCATGGTGGGTTTTACTGAGGTGGGTTTTATTGCAAGAACAACGGGGAGCCACTGAAGGGACATAACTGGATCAAATTTGCCTTTGAGAGAGGTGGCTCTCTGTACAGTAGGGAGAAGAGTTTAGAGGAGCAGGGCTGGAGATGGGAGACCAGTTAGAAGGCAAGAGAATATGGTGGCCTGAACGAGGGCAGTGGGCCGGGGGATGCGGAGGAGGAGGGGGAACAGAGGACGTACAGAAGGTAGAAGTGATAGGACCTGGTGCCCCACTGGAGCAGGAGGAGTGAAGAACAGAGGAGAAGAGGGAGGAGTCTACAGGATGCTCCGACTTCACGCCTGGTTGGCGGCTGACGGTGATGTCCCCAAGATGGGCAGCCCAAGAGGAAGTCTCCTTAGGTGTTCCGATGCGGATGTGCTGAGTCTGCAGGGCCAGAAGGGTGTCCCAGCGAAGACACCAGGACACCAGGAGGAGGTTGGCTCTGTGGGTCAGGAGAGAAGCCAGAGCTGGGGTGCAGGTTTGGACATCACCTCTGTGGTCGTGGTGGCTGAGTTCCCCCCCAGGGAGGGTGGTCCATGCAGGAAGAGCTGTGGGTGCACCAACATTCAGGACAGGGAGCAAAGGAAGAGTTGCCAAGAAGTAGCTGGAGAAGAAGCAGCCAGAAGGTGGTGAACCAGAGGAGAGAGAGGGTACGAAGGCGGTAAGATGAAGACTAAAGGCCGGACAAGTGGACGAGAGGACCCAGGGGTCAGAGGTGGCCTCACCCGGAGCCATTTCAGGGGAGACTTGGGAGCAGAGTGCAAAGACCTGAGGGGTGGGTGGGGGTGAGGAGGTGGGCATATGGGGGGGCCGTACACTGGGCTTTTAGAAGCTTGGCAGGAGATGGAAGAAGAGATAGAAGGTGGTAGCTAGCGGGAGCCTCAAGGTCAAGGAAGGGCTGTTATCTCAAAATGGGGCAGTTGAAGAGCCGCTGGCGATTCCGGAGTTCAAGTCACAGGAGCTGATCGGTTACTGGAGACAAGGAGGTCCCTGCGGAGAAGACCAAGGTTGAGGTCTGGAGCCCGTGCTGGGAGTGTGGTTCCCACACTGAGACTGAGCGACAGGAGTGATGAGCGGGAGGGTCAACCCAGAGAGGGCGGAGGGAAAAGCGGCCGGACACCGGGCTGGGGAGCTCGTCAAGGGCGGGCTGAGGCCTCCAGCAGGGCCGCAGAGAGCTGGAGAGGCCCTGGCTCCGGACGCAGGCTGACCTGAGTCTGCATCCCAGCTCAGCCACTCACCAGCTTCGTGACCCTGCGGTCCCCCCCGCACCGCTGCTCCCTCTTCCCTGAGACCAGGATAGCAACAGTCCCTGCCCCATGGGAACAAATGCATGAAAGGCATTCAGCACAGGACCCAGCGAGCAGAGGACCTCGATAAATGCAAGCGAATAAGAATAATAAATAATGAGGAGCCATCGAAGGGTTCTGAAGCCGGGAAGTGACAAGGTCAAATCTGTATTTTAGAAAGACCCCGCTGGAGGAGGTGGTAGCCTTGGGGAGAAACTAAAAGGTCGTGCACTTCTCGAGGTATTTCTCTGAAGTCTGTGGGAAGTTTGTAGTGTCAGGTTAAAGATTTTATTGGTTCCATGTTTGGTTTTTGATTCGGCTGTTTCCTCGGGTCTTCACACGTCGGATGCCGGTCTCACTGGCGGGCTCATGACTGGCCTGGTGAGTTGGGTCTATTTGGGGCTTTGAGGTGTATTTCAGGAATGAAATGAAGTGGTGGGAAAAGTAAATACAGAAAAAAAATTAAGTAACGGCAAGGGTGGATTTGGGGGAGGGCCTGGGCCAGGGGATGGATGGTCCAGCGGTCCCGTGAGGAGGATGCGGCAGGGCGAGGGGTGCTGGCCCAGTCGGGGAGGGGCAGGGGGTGATTCCTTGTGAAATCCCTGGTCTGCTCCCAGGGATGACAAGCAGCCGGGATTCACACACAGGTCAGCCCCCCCTCACGGCCTCGGCAGGAGAAGCTTCCACTCGGGAACAGCATTGACACATCTTGTAGGAGACTCCTGGGCCCATGGTGAGCCTGAGGGTTTAGAACTGGGTGAGATGGAAGACTAGCAGTAATAATATTATAATAACATTCACAATGGTTATTACTGAGTTCTCACTCCTCATCAAGCTGCACGGCTCTGACGAGACGGATGCTGTTATTAGTCCCATTGCACAGAGGAGGAGACTAGGGCTCAGAGAACACCGCTTGCCCGAGGCCTCAGCTTGGATTGGAGCCCCTTGGAAGAGATGTCCACACTCTTATCTATCCTGCTTCAGGGATTCCGGCCTGTGGGGAACCCTTGGCAGTGCCTCTTCCGTGAAGCCCCAGGGCGGCTGAGTTTCTTTGCCAGTAACTCAGGCATAAAGTAGAAAGAGCCCAGGGGAGCATGTGGCCTCCCCTTCCAGCACTCTGCTAACCTGCTGTGTGACCTTAGGCAAGTGGCTTCCCCTCTCTGCATCTTGGCGGCCTCCTCCTCAGTCAAGTGTGATTCAGCATCTGATCTCTGGGGGTTAGGATTTCATTGGCTCCTGCCTATCTTGGGCCTAGCACATAGTAGGCGCTCCACAGAGTCCCGAGCCCTCTTCCAGGGCTGCCGTGTCAGGGCCGATTATCTCCATGGAATCCACACTGTGAAAATAAACATGAACTCAAGTGGCCCCGGTCTCCGTGGCAGCCAAGGGGAAGCTCGGTCCCCAGCCTGTGTCTGTTCTGGGCAAAGAACAAAAGTTTCCCTGTGAAGTTGCCCCCACCCCGCTTCCCTTTCAGAGCCAGCTGGGATGGGGAGGAGGGGTGGGGGGAGGGGGCCAGGCCCACAGCCCGGTGAGCCCAGCTGCCTGTCAACACCCAGCCTCCCTCCCGCCCAACCCCATCCCAACACCACCCAGGGCTCAGGCAGGTGAAGGGCCCCCGAACCCAGGAGCCCCAGGGGCAGAAAGCTGGGTCTGGTAGTAGGATTTGAGGAAGAGAAGGTTCCCACGGGTGGTCCTGGGGACCGAGTGTGTGGGACTAGAGTCCAGGGATGTGGGTGGGAGAAGCTGCCCAGTTAGCCTTGCGCAGAGCGCCATGCCATTCACGCTTCTCACATCCCTTCACCTACCTGCCTCCCGGCTCAGAGCCTCTCCCCTCGTGGGTTTCAGAAGCTGGCGGGAAATGGCCGGTCCTGGAGGACACGGCAGAACTAGCACACAACTTGGCATCAGAGGGAAATGGCACAAATTCTGGCTCCACCATAACTTGAGGTGAGAACTTGGGCAGGTGCAGTCCTCCCTGGACCACCATCTCTGCATCTGCATCACGGGAACGGCCCCTCTGGCTGGGGTGGAAGGGCAGCCACGTCGAAGTTCAGCAACACGCCTCTGCTCAGCAGCCACTGTGCCCACTGAGGACCCAGCAGCATCCTGGCGTAGATGTGAAGCTCACCCACTGTGGGTTCGGACGTGTGACATGTGACAGCCTGGGGGAGCATGGGAGCAGAGTGTCGGGGAGGAGCAGTGGGCCCCTGGGAGAGGAAAAGAGCCAGACTGAGCCCAGGGCCTGAGGAGCAGAGCGGGGCGTGGGCAGGATGTGACTGCTGTGGGTGGCAGTGTGGCTCAGCACCCACGTGGACACAGCTCTCCTGACAGTGTGACTGCTCCCTGGGGAGAAAAAGAACTGTGCGGAAGGAAGCCTCACTTCACTAAACTCTGCCCCTTCGCGTGCCCAAGCAGAGCTGCTGCGGATGCCCCTAACCAAACAAAAGCCAGAGGAATGACCTCCCCTTCCCTTCCAAGGTCATCAGCGCACAGGAGGTCCACGGGGAGGAGTGTCTCTGTGTGGCCAGTGGCCACGGTGGTGAAGTTTGTTCACAGGGCAATGGCATAGGAGGTGAGGGAGGGTGAAGGAATTGTCAAACGACAGCCAGGACTTGCGTGAATTATATCTCAATAATTAGTTTTAGCAGCTTTTTTGTAGATTACATTGGCTTTTTCTACATGGATGATCATGTCATCTGCAAATAAATCAATTCTATATTTTCCTTTCAAAGTAAAATGACAACCAGGACTTACCTGTGGGTGCACATTCTACACCCCTTGGGGTCTCCCTGAAACACCAGGAAGAACGGGGCCCTGCAAGATGCTAGGTCTCCTGAGTGAAGAGGCTGATGCTCTGAGCTAGCAAGATCCTGCTTACTGTCATCCTAGGCTGATGCAATCAGAGTTATGGAGATCACCGTCTCTCCCCTCCAGGGGAGTCATGAGAACTCATGACCTCAGACCTGTAAAAGTGTCTGATGCAGAGAAGATTTGGAGCCCACAGAATTGGGATCCCTGCCATCTGGAAAAGACATTTAAATGTTTGATAATATTGCTACGGGCTAAATGTTTGTATCCCCACCCAAATTCAAGGTTGAAGCCTAATCCCCAGTGTGATGGTATTTGGAGGTAGGGCCTTTGGGAGGTGATTAGGTCATGAGGGCTCCATCCTCACGAATGGGATTAGTGTCTATAGAAGAGAGACCCCAGAGAGCTCTCTCACCCCTTCCACCACGTGAGGACACAGGTGTCTATGAATCAGGAAGAGAGTCCTCACCAGGCACCAAATCCACTGATCTTGGACTTCTTAGCCTCCAGAACTGTAAGAAATAAATTTCTGTTGTTTATAAGCCACTCGGACTCTGGTATTCTGTTATAGCATCCTGAAAAGGCCAAGACATGTGTTTTATTCAAAAACTAAACATTCCAATAAAAATTACAAGGTAGGTTTTAAAATCTGTGAAACTCTTTGACTCTGCAATCCTAGTCTTAGAAACTGATCATTAGAAAATTATGAAATGCATCAAGATACAGATCAATTGACAGATGATAGAAAATGCCATCACAACATGATTAATACAAAAATAACTTGGAGATAATCTGAATATTCAACAAAAACATAGAATGCTATGCCGCTGTTATGAACGACTGTGCTGTGCAGATATATCTTTGTGATGTGTTTGATTTCTGAGTGAAATAGGTTATAATACAGTATTAGAGAATAATCCCATTTTGGTTTTTATGAATATATATACATGAAAATGTCTGGAAGAAGAATATTTCAAAATATTTACTTGATTATCCCTAAGAGGTGAAATTAGGAATAATGTGCACTTTTTTCCCTGATATTTTTTGTTTTATCTGATTTTCTTGCTTTTCTACAAAGTTATAATGACAACAATATAAATAACTACCATTTATTAAGCACATACTTTGTTCCAAGTACTGCATTGAGGGCTTTCTCTATGTTTCCTTATCTAATCCTTATAACAATTCTGGGAGACAGGATTCTTTCAGTTGAAAGTGACAGAATACCCAGGTACAATTGCAGGATTCTTTCAGTTGAAAGTGACAGAATACCCAGTTTGAATACCCAATTCAAACTGGTTTAAGCAAAGAAAGAGGATTAATTCACTTGTGTCAATGGAAAATCATGATTGGGCTTCAAGCAGGGGCTCAAAATTTGTCCACAACTGGTTTCTCTTGACTCTATTCCCCTGGAGCATGTTTCCATTTGGGAGCAAGATGGCTTTGAAGCAGGAGCCAGTCACACCCTCACAACTGCAAGGCTATGGAAAAGAAGTGGTTCCCAAAGGCCCTAAGGGGTACTCCATTGGACTGGCCTGGGTCACATGACCACCCACCAACCAATCTCTGTGGTCAGGTAATGGGTGCACTGATTGGCTTAAGCCCAGGTCACATGCCCCAATCACAGAGCCAGGGAGTGAAATCATAGTTCAGGGTAGGAGAGAATTGGTTCTCCCAAAGCAACAGCAAAAGCAGGGTAATGGATGCTGGATGGGAGGGGGAAAAGCTGTCCACCGCAGTTATCTCCAACTTACTAATGAGGAAGCTGCAGCTCAGAGACGGAAAATAGTTTGTTCAAAATGATACAGATAGTAAGTAAGGAGGCAGAGATTTGAACCTTCATTGTCTAGCTCCAAAGACCAGAAACTTCATTACTATGTGATATTGCCTTCCATGATTACTTGTGTAGTATTTTGATAAATTTAGAAACAAAATAAAGTCATAATCCCCTGTCAATGTGTTTAGGATGCCTGACTGCTTAAGGTCAGGGTGGGGTCAGGGCACACCTGAGACCCTTGTGTCCAATGCTTCCTTCTAAGATGGTTGGTCATCCAGTTGCTTCATATCTTTCTATCAAGACGAGTTGTCAAGAGCAACCCTCACACCAGAGAATGGCAAATGCCACTTGGATAGAAGAGAAAACGCTCCAAACACAAGTTATAATATCTGATATTTATTGGTGACTTATCATGTGCCAGGCATTGTGCTATTGAGTCCCCGTGACCGCCAGTGGAGGTGTGAACAGGTGCTGCTCTGTGTTACAGATGAGGGAACTGAAGCCAAGAGAGGTGAATCCTTGCCGAGATCACACAGCCATCTCATGTGGAGCCGGGCTTAGGGTGAGTCTGACCCCAGAGACAGCCTTTAATCACACTCTGATGCCTGTATACAGTTCCTCTGCAGCCAAGAGAGAATTTTAGTGGTACCTGCAGAGATCAGAACTGTAGAAAGTGAATGTGCTGATAATATAACTCCGAGTATTAAAGGAGCCAAGTAAGGCTGACACCTCCAGCTGACATTCTCAAGGCATTTCCCCGGGCGTTTGCTGGGGAAAGATTGTATGGTCATGACTGAGGCCCAGTGCGCTGCCTAGAAACCTGCTAAATATCCTTCCCATTATGATTTAACCTCAGTCTTGAGTTTATAGTTATTTTATATGGTAAAGGATGTAGTCACTGGTGAAAATAAATCCAACCTCTAAGTAGACACTTAGGTTTGAAAAGATGTTCGATTAGGAAAATGTTCATGGTACGTCGTTAGTGAGTTTTTTAAATGCAAACTATAGATATATCTATCTATCTATATATAGATATAGATATATAGCAAGATCCAAATGTTGTATCTTAAAAAAAGATATTCATACATAAAAAAGACCAAAGGAATACACAAAAAGACTAACTTTGGGGGCTAGTATTATGGATTATTTTTATTTTCTCATTTGCGCTTTTCTATAGTTTCCAAATTTTCTATAATGAGGTGCATTATATCCACAATTTAAAAGTTATTAAATTTTTAACAAAGGTTTCTGAGTATAAGAGGCATAAGACTTCCATAACAACCACAAGCTTTGTTCTCCTTTCAACCTTCTTTCTTCATTTATTTATTTATTCATTCAACAAACATCCACTGGTTTCTGCTGTGTGGGGCTCTCACTTCGAGTGGATCAGACAGATTCCCTTGAGGCGTTCCCTGTGCAGTGGTGGACCGACAGATGAACAGATGCTCAGACATGAATGATCCCCTAGATGTGAGCCCCATGAGGACAGGACCCTGCCTGGTTCATCTCTGTATCCCAGTAGCTGGGATGGGGTCTGAAAGAGAGTTAGGAGCTTCGGAAATACTTATGAACAAACGGGTGAAATCAGGGAGACAGGAGTTCAAATCCCAGTTCGTTAAGTTCCAGCTTCCACTTCTGCAAAATAGGGGAATAATACCTACCTCATGGGATTGTTTGAAGGCTCAACTAACACACAGAAATCTTTTTATACAAACCTGGAAATAGCAGTAGGCCCTCAACAAACAACAGAAATAATGTATCTCAAATTGGGTGGATTCTGACGGTGTACAAAGTCTGGGGTCAGGCCTTCCTCTGCCAGTATTTGGAGCTTGACTAGAAAGAAATTTGGTTTAAAATTTGGAGAAGAGTGTATAACTCTTATTTATCTAAGAAAAGAGGAGGCATTACATTTTAAAATGAAAGGATAGGGACTTCCCTGATGGTCCAGTGGTTAAGAATCCGCCTTCCAATGCAGGGCACGCGGGTTCGATCCCTGGTCGGGGAACTAAGATCCTACGTGCTGCAGGGCAACTAAGCTCCCGTGACACAACTACTGAGCCCATGCGGCACCACTACTGAGCCTGTGCGCCTCAACTAGAGAGAAGCCCGCGTGCCGCAACTAAGACCCGACACAGCCAAAAATAAAATAAAATAAATAAATATATATTAAGAAATAAATAAAATGAAAGGATAAATTAAAACTTTGAAGCAGCAAAAGTTATCTAACAGGAGAGAAAGGGAACAGGGTAGAGGGGCAGAGACAGAAGCTAGACTACTTGCAATATTCCATGATTTGTGGACCTGAGTTGGAAACCATGGAAATATTCTATATAACCATATATTTTTTTTAATTCTTATTTATTTATTTATGGCTGTGTTGGGTCTTCGTTTCTGTGCGAGGGCTTTCTCCAGTTGCGGCGAGCGGGGGCCACTCTTCATCGCGGTGCGCGGGCCTCTCACTATCGCAGCCTCTCTTGTTGCGGAGCACAGGCTCCAGACGCGCAGGCTCAGTGATTGTGGCTCACGGGCCCAGTTGCTCCGCGGCATGTGGGATCCTCCCAGACCAGGGCTCGAACCCGTGTCCCCTGCATTGGCAGGCAGATTCTCAACCACTGCGCCACCAGGGAAGCCCCTAACCATATTTTAAACATGTTAAGTGTTTGGAAAAGAAATTCCAAATAACAAAAGGAAAACAAACAAACAAAAAGCTAACTTATGGCAAGTTGGTGATAAATACATGGAGAGGAATTCCTCCAAATGACTAAAACACAGCAGTTTTGACTGTCCATCCCTAATAAGATATTCCCTAAAGGCAAAGCAAAAATAAATAAACTGCAAAAGAAAAAAATCAATAATTGCATTTTTGGTGGTATTGGTATCCTCATCTGAGAGTGTTATCTGGAGTAGGACTTAGCAAATGAGTGTATCTTTCACTGGGAACTGGGAAGAAAGGACACACAGCATGGGAGAAAGGATATGCAGATGTAAGATGGATGAGACTAAGTAAAAACACTATAGCCCTGAATTCAAATTAGAAATGTCAATTGAACTCATATTTTGAAAATAAATTAACAGACTTTATTTTTTTTTAGCAGTTTTAGGGTTACAGAAAAATTGAATAGAAAGTACCAAGACTTCCCATATACCCCTTCATCTCCGCCTCCCCCAATTTCCCCCATTATTTAACATCTTGCATTAGTGGAGTACACTTGTTACAAGTGATGAGCTAATATTGATATATAATTATGACCCAAGGTCCATAGTTGATATTACGATTCAGTCTAGGTGCTGCACATTTTAAGGGTTTTGACAAACATATAATGACATGTATCCACCATTGTAGTATCATACAGAATAGTTTCCGTGCCCTAAAAATCCCCTGTGCTCTGCCTATTCACCCCTCCCACCCACCCCCCCAACTCCTGGCAACCATGGATCTGTCTCCAGAGTCTTGCCTTTTCCAGAATATCATATAGTTGGAATCATACAATATGTAGCCTTTTCAGATTGACTTCTCTCACCTAGCAATATGCATTTAAGTCTCCTTTATGTCTTTTCATTGCTTGATACCTCATTTCTTTTTACCACTGAATAGCGTTCCATTGTGTGGATATACTAGTTTGTTTATCCATTCACCTTCTAAAGGACATCTTTGTTGCTTCCAAGTTTTGGTAGTTATGACTCACGATATATTCTATCTTTAAAAAAACAAATGTATTTCCTAGCTCTGTCCACTGAAAATGCCCAGAAACAATGACCAACCCAATGGCAATAAGCATCACTTAAACCTTGATTGTGGTCTCTAAATACCACTCCCCACTCAAAGAAACCAAGGATCCTTGAAGAAATGGCTGATTCCAGGTCTGGGGCAGAAAATGTCCAAGACAAACCTGGGCATCTTGCTATTCCAGAAAGCAAGGAAGTTATCAAAGTCTACTGAGGTCAAAAGGCTACAGGAGCCAACCCAAAGAACTTCACTCTGGTCGAGTGGGATCATTTGAGTATCAATAAGAATAATAATTGCAGGGGACTGAAACACACCAAATAACATTAAATCCCTATGTTCATAATGATACTAAAAAAATAATAATAATAACTCAATAAAAAATAACTCCAAGGATGTCAGGAAACCAACTCAGTATTTGAGAACTATTAAAGAATCAAGTCTTTGTACTATCTGTATTGTATGTATGAAGGATATTGTACTGTACCTTGGGGTAACTAAAGAGTTGAAGAAGAGAAGTTTCGCTTTTACAAGTATTCCAGCTAATAAATGAAGAAGGAAGACAGAATTAGAATATCATCACTTTGCAATCCCCAATGAAAGAATGAACTTGGGCAATGAACATCAATGACTGCTAACTTCACAAAAACAGAGATCATAAGACATTATGGGCCTCCTGATGGAAGGACAGGATACCTCCTGTGAAGTATTGTGGCCAAAAATCGAACCTGAATCTCATCAAGCCTTAGATCTAATTACAGGAAATACAGAGGACAGAGGAACATGTTAAAGGAACTCACAGGAATACAATCCAGATTGAGGAAAACTCTACAGGACAAACAACCAGGTTCCTTCAACAAATAAATGACAAGGGCAGAGAGGTGGGGGGGGAGGGGATTATAGATTAAAAGGGATTTAAGGGACATATATGGATGTTTTTACAAGGTACAAAAAACATTTATGAGACCATCAAAGAAATGTAAACAATGACTAGATATGTGTGATGATAATAATTTCTCCAGCTGTGATAATGGTATTATGGCTATAGCCTTCTTTTTTAAAAAAGATTTTCTTAATTTTTAGAAAGATATAGCCAAATAGCTATGGTTGAGATGTTAGAGTATCTGGGATTTGCTTCAAAATAATCCATTGGGATAGAGGAATTGGGGTGGAATGTAGATGAAACAAGATTGGGCATGAGTTATAATTGTTGAAGCTGGGTGATAGGTATATTATTCTCTCTACTTTTATATATGTTTGAAATTTTCCATAATAAAAAAAAAAGCTTACCAAAAATAAAAATATAAGCTCCTTTTAACAAAGCCAGAGGCAACCCAGGGTCTCTTGTGCCTCTGATGTTTTTATGTTGTCACCTCTTTGTGTAAAATTGACCTGACTGGTAACTTTCTTCCCCTTTTCCTTCCAAGTGCCTGTTGGTGAGTTGGTTCTAACCCGCCTGACCAGAGGTCAGGAGGGGCCACCTGTGATGCCCCCTCCCCATATCAGCCTGTACCCTGGGAAGGACTACCAACCACCAGGCAGAAGGAACCAAGCTGGGTAGGGGCCCCAGCCCTGCAGCCAACTTTGCTTGAGCGAAGTAGGAGGATTTTAACCCCCACTACCACTTGGGCAGGTTCCTCTCTGGGTCACACCAGTGCCGGGCGCTCATAGCCTGGCATAAACCAGGTAGATAAAAGCAGAAATGTGTAGTGATTAAGAGCCTGGGTTCTGAAAGACACAGGTTCAAATCCCAGCTCTCCCAGCATGTGTCTTCAACTGCCTGAGCCTCAATTTCCCCATCTGTAGATGGGGAACTATACGAGCATCTTCCTCGTAAGGCTGGTGTGTGCATTCAGTGAGAATGTGTGTGAAGCAATGAGCTCAGTGCCAGGCTGGAGTGGCTCCCAACAAATGGTGATTATTTCTGCCGCTACTATTATTGTTATTATTTTATACTAATTATTCTACAGCTAGAATAGAAAGTAGAGCTTTTCCCCCAAAAATTATTCCTTATATTTGCCTCTTTCCAAAGCATGTTGTATTATGGGATATTCTCTCAATTATTTCATTTGACCAACAGAACACTGTTTGGGGAAGACGCATTAGCCTGAAATGACCACTGGGTGCTCATTTTGGATGTTAATCGCAGTAAGCTGACAAATGGGCTAAAAGAGATAAAGTAATTTCATGTAGCTTTAGAATTTCTCCTGGGAGTGTGGCCTGGCACACACAGGGGTTGCACACTGTTGCAAACAAGCCTTTTACAACTCACTTTATGATGCAGTATAGAAGCTCTGCAGATTATGAGTGTGTACCTACAAGGAGAATAAGTAGAGGCCAGTGCCATAATGTGTGGCAAAGTGGTATTTGTAGCTGGGATAATTACTGCACTAAGCATGAATTTGCGTGTCAAACAACTTAGAGAGAAGTGGAGAGAGGTGTTCTGGAAAGTGATGCTGAACATTTTGAAAAGTGGCTTCATAATGACAAAGGACACAGCTTCACAAATGCAGGTGAAGCACAGGCAACGAAAGCAAAAATAGATAAATTGGACCTCAAAATGGAAAATTTCTGTGCATTAAAGGACATGATCAACAGAGTGAAAATACAACCCACTGTATGGGAGAAATATTTGCAAATCATATATTTGATAAGAGGTTAATATCCAGAATATATAAAGAACTCCTATAACTCAACAACAACCAAAAACCCCAGGCCTTCCCTGGTGGCACAGTGGTTAAGAATCCACCTGCCAATGCAGGGGACATGGGTTCAATCCCAGGTCTGGGAAGATCCCACATGCCACGGGGCAACTAAGCCTGTGCGCCACGACTACTTAGCCTGTGCTCTAGAGCCATGAGCCACAATTACTGAAGCCCGCACGCCTAGAGCCCACGCTCCGCAACAGGAGAAGCCACCGCAATGAGAAGCCCGCGCACCACAACAAAGAGTAGCCCCTGCTCGCCGCGACTACAGAAAGCCTGCATGCAGCAACGAAAACCCAATGCAGCCAAAAATAAATAAATAAATACACAAAAATTAAAAAAAAAAAACCCAAAACCCCACCAAACATGAGGGAGAGACTTGATAGACATTTCCCCAAAGAAGGTATACAAATGGCCAATAAGCACATGAAAAAATGCTTAGCATCTGGGACTTCCCTGGTGGTCCAGTGGTTAAGAACCAGCCTTCCAATGGAGGGGACATGGGTTCAACCCACGGTCGGAGAACTAAGATCACACATGCCACGGGGCAACTAAGCCTGCGGGCCGCAACTACTGAGCCCACACGCCACAGCCAGAGAGAAGCCGGAACACTGCAACAAAGAGCCCATGCACCGCAACTAAGATCCAATGCAGCCAAAAATAATATAAATAAATAAATAAATATTTTTTAAAAATGCTTAGCATCACTATTCATTGGGGACGTGTAAATCAAAACTACGATGACACCATGTCACACCCATTAGGACACTACTATCAAAAAACAGAGGAGGTGGAGAAATTGGAACCCCTGTGCACTGTTGGTGGAAGTGTAAAATGGTGCAGCCACTGTGGAAAACAGTATGGCGCTTCCTCAAAACAATTAAAATAGAATCACCATATGATCCAGCAAATCGAATTCTGAGTATACACCCAAAAGAACTGAAAGCAGGGATTTGAAGAGATATTTGTCTACTCATGTTCATAGCCACGTTATTCACCATAGCCAAGGGGTGGAAGTAACTCAGGTGTCCACTGACAGATAAATGGATAAACAAAATGTGGTATATATGTACAATGGAATACTATTCAGTCTTAAAAAAGAAGGAATTTCTGACACATGCTGTAACACAGATGAACCTCAAGGATATTATTAAGTGAAATAAGCCGTCACAAATGGACAAATATGTATGATTACACCTAAGTAAGATACCTAGAGTAGTCAAATTCATAGAGACAGAAAGTTGAATGGTGGTTGCCAGGGGGTCGGGGAAGGAGAGAATAGGAAGTTATTGTTTACTGGGGACAGAGTTTCAGGTTTTTTTTTTAATTGGAGTATAGTTGCTTTACAATGTTGTGTTAGTTTCTGCTGTACGACAAAGTGAATCAGCTGTATGTACACTTACATCCCCTCCCTCTTGGACCTCCCTCCCACCCCCGCATCCCACCCCTCTAGGTCACCACGGAGTACGGAGCTGAGCTCCCTGCACTACACAGCAGGTTCCCGCTGGCTATCTGTTTTACACATGGTAGTGTATATATGTCAATCCCAATCTCCCAGTACATCCCACCCCCCCTTCCCCCACCCATGTCCACACGTCCGTTCTCTATGTCTGCGTCTCTATTCCTGTCCTGCAAATAGGTTCATCAGTACCATTTTTCTAGATTCCACATATACGCGTTAATATATATTTGTTTTTCTCTTTCTGACTTACTTCACTCTGTATGACAGACTCTAGGTCCATCCACGTCTTTACAAATGACCCAATTTCGTTCCTTGTTATGGCTGAGTAATACTCCATTGTATATATGTACCACATCTTCTTTATCCATTCGTCTGTCAATGGACATTTATGTTGCTTCCATGTCCTGGCTTTTGCAAGATGACAGGAGTTCTGGAAATGGGTGACGGCTGTACAACCAGTGTGAATATACTTAATGCCACTGTACACTTAAAAATAGTTAAGATGGTAACTTTTATGTTATGTGTATTTCATCACAATTAAAAACAATAATAAAAAAAGGAAGAAATGCAAGTGAAGAGTCTGAAACTAAACTGTCTCAGAAACTGCAAGAAAAAAACAATATTTATATTTACTATCTCCTTTTAACCCATTTGTCAGGTTACTGTTATAAACATCCAAAATTATAATAATAAAAATTGTTATTATAATTTTCATAAAATTAATATTTTAAGTAGGCATTTGACAGTTTTTTTGTCTTGAGTTTCTATACTCAAATTGGCCAAAAACATTTGGGAATATCTTCTTGTTAGGCAAATGCAGGGTGTTCTCCATCCCTCCTCACATGTTCAGGGCATAATGGAATCATCTCCCATCACCACGGTCCCCCAGCCTGGCTCTCCTTGGGCAGCCTGGACTGTTCTGGGCTCCCACACAACCTAGAACTCAGAGCTCAGGGCCCTAAGACTCCCATGAAGCCTTCCGTCCCCCCGAAGGGGCGCTTCCTAAATGCAGAAAACATTTATTGTCTAAAAGGCTCTTGTTTGGGTGTGAGGGAGGTGCAAGAGGGAGGGGATATGGGGATATATATATACACACAGCTGATTCACCTTGTTATACAGCAGAAACTAACCCAATGCTGTAAAGCAATTATACTCCAATAAAGATGTTAAAAAAAATAAAAATAAAAATAAATAAAAGGCTCTTGTTTGTGTTGTACTTCTTAACGTTCTTTTATTAAAAAGAAATGAGCTTCTCAAAGAAATGGTTGAAAACAGATTTTTAAAATTGCTCCCGTGCCCTAACACCCTGAAAACACAGGTTTCCTTTCGCAGGGTCCCCTCAGGGCTGTCACCTTCCAATTGCCCACACAATGACCTCCCTCCATGGGAATCTGGCCTCCGCTCAGGGGTGGCAGACAAGGGCTTGAGGCCTTACGGTTGGAGCCCTGACGGTCACCACCATGCACTCGGTGCTTATGATGGGGACCAGGCTCCCGGCTACCTCTTCTTGTCTGCTTGCACTGTGTGAGACACCACAGCGCCCCCAGGAGTTGCCTCTATGGTTGCCATCAAGAATCCCCAGGTATATCAACTATACTTCAATCTTTAAAAATTAAAAAAAAAAAAAAATCCCCAGAAACAGAGAACAGCCTCTCCTTTCCTCACCCTCTGCCATCTCCCATCCCCAGGCCCCTTAGCTCCTCCCCCATCCCCAAGACCCTGCTGCCTCAGTTTCCCCAGATCATTCTACCCTCCCCTAGAATCTAGCAAGCCCAAGTCTCCATTTGCATCTTCTCCAGCATGGGCTGTGAGTCCAAGCTTTCTTCTTCCCCATTCTTAGCGCTCCCCCGGAGAAGGGAAGGCAGCAAAGAGGGGACGAAATGCGATGCTCATTCAGTACAAGAAATCAGACTCATCTTATGCTGTGAGAAGTCGTTTCTTGCCTTGAGTCCTCAGCTGGTCTACAGGGGAGACGCATAGCTCCAACCACCGAGCAAGCACAATGTGGACCGTGTTATATTTCAAGGGCACTTGTCCCCTCCCCGTCTTACAGATCCCCTTCACTGCCTTGACACTGAGGATGTGCTCCCCATCACTCCTTCCTGAGACCACACAGGGACGGGAGAAGGGTGAGGAAGACAGATGACCCATCTCACCATGATGGAGAAACACACGTTGCTGAAAACATATAAGACGTAGACCTAAGCTAGTATAGGGAGTGAAGGAAGCCTCCTGGGAGGTGGTGACATTTACACTGAGACAGAAAGGATGAATAGGAGTAAGCTAGGAATAGAGAGTGGAGAAAGCCTGCCAGGCAAAGGGAACAGCCTGTTCAGAGCCTGCAGGCAGGAGAGAGTAGGAGCTGCTTGAGAAGCTGAAATAAGGCCAGTACACTTGGCATGTAGTGCAGCCTGGAGGGGAAGGAGGTAGGGATGAGGCCAGGGAGGTGGACACGGGCCAAGAGGCCTTAGAGGCCATTGGGAGGATTCTAGACTTGGAAGCTTCTCCTGGGTTTGGAAAAGCCTGAATTACCAAGTTCTTCCAGGGAGAATAACTTTGCAGGGCAGATTGTGTGGGCTGAAGTGTAGATGGAGGCCAGGATGCTGGGTTGGAATTTTCTGGCTTTTCTGTGCACTGGGAACAGTTGCAGGGCTGTCTGGATTCCAGAAAGTTCCACAACACGCCAGCTCGCCTCCCTTCTGAAGTGGCCCAGCACCCACAAGTGGCAGCCTGGTTCTGCCCCCCAGTAACCATGAGCAAGGCACTTCCCCACTCTGGGCCTCGCTTTCCTCATCTGTACAATGGGTATCAGTGCCAGCTAACTCACAGGCTTATTTTAGGATTCCATGAGATCCCAGATGTTAGAGACTTCACAAAGGCCTGGTATGGTAAGTCATCAGTAAAGGTTCATTGTTGTCATCATTACTAGTATTGTTATTATTGATGTTTGCAGCCTGTCCCAACTCCTAAACGCTGTTCCATCTGTTGGTTGCTGGACTGTTTCAGGGACAGACACTGCCAAGCCCCAGGACTGCGATGCTCTACTTTTTTGCATAAATGTGCATCTTGCATTCAGAAGAGCCCCTCCTTCCACAGAGGGTCCAGCGGGGTTGCTCGGGGGACACATTCCAGAAAGAATAACTCTGTGTAACATGAAACCCTGAATCTGCAAACACAACCTCTATGGGAAATTAGAGGATAAGGTCTGCTCTGCGGACCGCCCAACCTCATTCCATACAAAAGGGATATTGAAACCCAAAGGCCTTATCACTTGGCCTCCTGCCTATGGTCTCACCCCTCATCGCAGCCAGAGAGATCTTCCTAAAAAACAAACATGACCGTGGCACAATGCTGTTTAAACCCTCCCATGGCTCCCTACTGCCTTCAGGTTCAAGTCCACACTCCTCGTTGTGACCTATAACGTCCTGTGGTCAGGCTCCTGCCCACACCTGCAGCCACGTCCTTCCTCTGACCCAGCCATACAGGCTTCCAATGGATCAAGTTCTTTCCTGCCTCAGGACCTTTGCATATCCAGTGACCCTCCTGCCCCCTCTAACAGACCACTGCTAATTCTTCCAGATTCAAAAGCCCACAGACCTCGTTGAACCTCCAAATTGTCATGAAAAGTAGTAATATTATCCCCACTTTCCCGATGAAGAAACTGAGGCCCTGTGAACTATCATGTGGCTCCTGAAACTAAGCCCCAAGCCATGCCAGCCAGACTCCAGAATCTTTAAGCACCCAAGAGGAAGCACCTGGCTGCACCCCCATCATAACAGGAGAGTGGAGGGGGCTCCAATAAGAAGATTGAGCCAATGTGGTACAGAGCAAAGACATACCACTCATACATTTGTGGTCCAAGGCAAGACATTGACCTCTTTGAACCTCAGTTTTCTCATCTGTACAGTGGGGCTAAATAATAATACCTACCTCATAGGCACCTTGTGAACATTTGGGGATGACATACAGGAAGCGCCTGGCACGTGATGGATATTCAGTGACTGGCACGATGCCACCCTCCCTTGCTGCATCTGGGGAGGCTGCACCAGTCCAGACCAGCCCGTCCCAGACTAGACTTGCATCACCCGAGGTTAGGCTGCCGGGGCCTGGGAACCATCCCTGCCCTGTTTTCTGTTTTGGGTTTTGTGTTTCCCAGCGTTTCCTTTGGAAAAAGTCCAGCTTCCTCCCTGCTGGAAGGAGGCAGAAGGGGATTGTTCACGCCTGGGCCTGGATGCCCAGGGGAGCCATGTGGGGAGGTGACAAGAGCCTGAGGTTTGGGGTCCAGCCAATCCAGGTTTGAATCCAGGATCTGACACTTACAATGCTGTGTGACCCCAGAAAAGTGACTTCACCTCTCTGCGGTGCTGATTTCCTCACCTGTTCAAAGGTTTCATGATTTCTACCTCAGAGGGTACTGGATGTAGACGAAGGGACTGGGATAAGAGAAGATTCTGGATGCACTTCCCCAGTGTACACACAGTAATTCCTTTTGGGGAGGGGTTGAAGATCAGGGGAGAAGCCATAGGTTTACAGCAGGAGTCACCAAGCCAGACACTGAAGAGGGCAGGTGTCCTGCCTGGAGCAGGGTGGGAGTGGGGGTTAATTGGGGGGAGGGAGGAAGGGCACAATTCAGCTCCAGATTATCAACACCCTGCTGGAATAAGGGTCCAAGATAATCAGACCTCTGATGTTTCACGAGAAAAATCCATATTTTCATGCAAAATCTCATGATTAAAGTATGGTAAGACACATATACTCTACGATTCCACTTATATAAAATTCAAAAACAGATGAAACTCATGTATGGTGTTAGAAACCAGATAGTGGTTTCCTTGGAGGAAGGGATGGGTAGTGCCTGGGGGTGGGGGGAGTGAGGAGAGATTCTGGGGAGCCAGAACATTCTCTCTCTTGATTGGGGTGTTGGGGGCATCACCGTGTCCCCTTTGTAAATTTATGCACTGTGTACTTCTCTATATGTATATCATACTTCAATAAAATGCTAAAATAATTTTAGAACAAATAAATCAGGACTGCAGTGCTGGGAGGAGAGACAAGCCAGCATGGGCTAAACCGAATGCACCTGCAGGCTGCATCCTGGGTGCCAGGTGGACACGTGAGACAGGGGCATGGGTGCTCCTAGCCCCTGACACCCTGGATTGGCTCCTGGCCCTTAGGGAGCACCCCTGCTTCCCCGAGCCACACAGGAAGAACACCTATCCTGTCCCACCCCGGCCGCCTTGTCCAGAGAGGGCTGGGGGGCCATATCTCCGTTCAACCTGCCACTCCACCAGATTCTGCTGAGCTCAAATTCCAGAGAAGTAGGTTTACCCTGCCACTTAAATGATAACGTGACACCCCGAAAGCTCACCCTTGTTTATTATTCATTTTTCTTCACCAAGGATACCCAGAGGACAGTAATCAAAAGGCAGGCAGAGTTCTGTTTCCAGAAGAAGCCTTCCTAGAATCTGTGTTTCACCAAGCCCGCCTCCCAGCCCTGAGCAACTCTACACAGGAAACCCAAAGGCTGCAAACTCATTTGGCGGCATCCCGGTGCCCACGAGCCCTTGTCAGAGGGGTGTTGGTCTGCAGTGGGACTGCCTCGGCTCCACCCCTCTGCCTGGGTCGGATATCTTGATTTTATTTTTATTTTCACTCTCATTCTTTTCTGAGGACCAACGGAAGACGCACACGCCTCCTATATAAAGCAGCACTAGCCAAAACAAATGCACATCAAATGCATTTATTTGCACAGACACTCATAAAAACTTTACTAGACACCAAATAATTACAGGAAGAGGCAAACCTCCAACTCTGCCGATCCCCAGCTTTTGAAGTGGATTTAAGATAAAGATTAAATAGGATGGGCGCTCACCCCCATATCACACCCAGTCCCCTTCCCCAGCCGTGGACCCTCAGGGTGGAGACGAATGAACTTTCTTGCTTTTGTGAATTTGTATCCAATTCATATAAAATGTCTTTCTGCGAGTTATTCTTAGTGTCCTAATGGGGGTTTTATGGCTCCAAATACGGTCCTTGGCCTTTTCTTTGTTCTGGTTCAGGTCCTCTGTCGGGGAAGCCCCTGGTTCTAGATGGCCTGCTGAAATAACCCAACCCATCCATTTGGCAAGAAATGCAAAGATTCTTGAGGAAAGTGCCTTTTAAGAAATAAATATAAATGGCACCTTGAGAGTCCCACACATACAGTTTTGATGCATTGGCTGAAGCCCTTAATTTTGTTGCCTTCCAAAAAACCCCAGCCTGGGCTCCACAGCCCGAGCAAGTAGTGAAGGCTGAGACTGTCTGTGCTGGCTGTCTGGGCACTGCCTGGGGGGTCTCCTGTGCCCAGCCCACAGCTGCCTGGACCTGAGTTTCTCCTGCCCTAAAGGAAGAGAGATTGCTGAGCTCAGCATGTGTGTCTGGTTCCCCTCAGGCCCTGGTTGGAGGGGGAGGAGGCAGCTGTGATTTCCCTGAGTCCTGGGGACTCTCTTTCAGCCAATATTTGAGTACAGACTTGCTAACTGCCAGGCGCTGTGGTGAGCACTTGAATTTCATTCAACAACCCTGTGGGAATACATGCTATTATGCCCACTTTACAGACGAGAAAGCTGCGGTAGAGAAAGAGGGCAGGACTTTCCAGAGGTCCTGAACCAGATCTGGGTGACTCCCTGACACCTGCTCTTGACCCCACTTTTAACCACTGCCTGGCCAGTGAAAGACCTTAGCCCTGAGCCACCTGGCTGGGGCACTGTCCCTCGCCAGCCCTGAGGGCTCAAAGCAGCCTTTGGATCTGAGGGAGCCTGATCTCCTGACCCACCAGGGAGAAATCCCATGACTAATGACCCAGACCTTGTGCTGAAAAGTCATGAGTCTGTGGCCAGAGACCCCACCAGCTGGTTGAGGGTGGGGCTAGGCTGCAGAGAGGGTAGAAGGACTTTGCTGGAGCTGGGCGGTCCCAACGTTGCATACAGACACACATCAGCATACAGCCTCAGAGCCACACACACTGGGCCTCATCAGCAAGCTCCGACTAAAATCTTGTTCCCTGCCACCTCAGCCTAGAAAACTCCAGATGGGAGAGTGAGAACCTGCTCCCAGTCCTGAGTCAGAGGGACCCCAGCTTGGACCTCCCCAGTCATTCCTCTCTGTGGACCTCCACAGGGCTCAGAATCTCTGAGCTCTCCGCAGACACAGGAAGACCACAGACACTTTTCCCTGGGCTGTGGGAAGGTGACCGGGTTACTTATCACACACATCCATCTCTCTGCTAGCTGAGAAGGGGATGGAGCCTTTGACCCACGTGTCCTGGGGTCAAGTACAGCCGCGATCCAAGGAGCCAAGGGTGGTCACCACTGGCTCCAAAGGCCGGGACACCCGCCCTCTTGCAGTGCCGGCCAGCTCCACTTCCTGAGCACCCGGGTCTCCGGAGCCCGGCTACGACCTGGGAATAGCAGCCCGCAGCCCGGGCCTTGGCTGGGGGCGGCTCTGGTCCAGCCTGGCTCCCTCCCGTGGATCTGAGGATCCCCAGGGCCAGTGGTGGGCGGGCAGCGCGGGACAGGTCTGGGTGCTCTGGCAGCCCCAACTCTCCCTGCTGGCAGGGTGGAATCGCGCCTTCACGCTGCACAGCACCCGGCTCGGCAGCTCCCTGTACTCCGCCCCTGCCCAGGATTCTCACTTCCAGCTGGGGTTGTAAACTGGGAGGGGACTCCGCGGCTGGCTCTGGTCAAAAGCACCGCTCGAGGGAGGACCAACAGGCCTCCGCTGGGGGGAGAGGGGGGTCCTAGGGCCGTGCCTGTGGGCCGCTGGTAGCGAAGGCAGGCTTCGGGAGTGCAAAGCCCTACGGAAAGGAGCAAGGAGGCACAGGGAAGGGCTCAGTGGAGATGGGACGTCTGCAGAATTGGGGGAGCTGACTCCCGCCCTAGAGCTTCCATCTCAGATCTTGCTTCTTCCCAAGTGATTCCAAACAGCCGACTCGGTCTTTCCTTAGGTGGAGAAAATCTGAAGCTGTTTCTGACGCTTTAGTCCGAGCCAGAGAGAATCCCGGATCGGCCGGAGCGCCCGGGGTTGCCCTGGGGAATCGGCAGGTCCTGGATCGCACCAGCTCCCATCGGGTGGAGCAAGATGCCACTCGCCGCCTATGGGCAGTACCCGACTTCGGGCCTAGGCCCTGTTTCTACCATTCAGTCTGCCACGTTTTCAGCAGGGGAAGCAGTCGGGAGGCGCAGAAGCCACGATTGTGCTTGAAAGAGACCTGGGGCGTCTGAGCTCGTGTGCGAAGGAGCCAGGACGCCGCCGACTCAGCTGGGGGAATGAGGGACCGGGGAGTCGGGCAAGGAACAGGACCTATGGGTTGATCCAGAGTGGGGGTGGGTGGGGGGATTAATGCACAGTGAGCGGGGAGGACGAGGAGCCGGGACCCCACGTTCGTGGCCTGAGCAGCCCCACTTCCAGACCAGAGAGAGCAGCCAGCTGCCTGGGTCCAGCCCCGCACCTCGGCAGCTGCGGGCAGCTCTGAGCACCTGCCTTGGCCCTCCTGATGTAGGCCCTGGTGGTGTGGGCCGTGACGCCGGCAGGGGCACGGGGTGACATGCCAAGATTCTGTGCGCCCCAGGACAGATGAACCGTGGCATCCGAGGGGGCCGCCTGCACGTCCTTCTGCCTGGAGACCCGGCCTTTGGGCGGCCTGGGAATGCGACCCTGGGCAGTCTCGACGACTCTGAACGCCAGCCAGGGAGTCAGAGAAGCCTCAGAGGCCGGGCCACAGAGGCCCCCATTCCGCCAAAGGGGAGAAGAGAAGTGTGGAGAAGAGGCCAGGCACACGGAAGGTGGGGAGTGGGAAACGGGCAGGGGGATGGAACGCTGTACCGGGAATTTGGAGTCTGGGGTGCGTCTGCAGGGCCTGTGATGGAATAGGATTCCTAAGCGATGGAAGAGGATTACTAAGTGCGCTCTGAAGGAGAAGAGAGGATCGATCTGGGCCTGGAACATGGACCCTCTCGCCTGCAGGCAGTCGCCCGACAGAGGGTGCAAGAACGTAGCGCTGCCAGCAGAGGGCAGAATGCGCCCGATCGGTCCGCCAGCCCTGCGCCGGGCTCTGCGCCGCCCGGCTCTGCGCGCCCGAGCCTCGTCCGCCGGGCTTCTCCCGGCAGCTGCCGAGCCCCCGTCCCGGATGCCCGGAGAGGGCGGCCCAGGCCCAGGCCCAGCCTCGGGAGCTCAAAGCCTGGGGTTTCCAGGCTGCGCAAGGACAGGGGACCAAGGGCGTGTGAGAGAAACCCCACATCTACTTATCACCGTCCTGGATACAAAGACGCCAAGAAATACACGGAGACACAAAGACACACACACAAACAAAACTGTGGGACACACGAGCACACAGAATCATTCGGAAACTCGGAGGTACACAAAGACACACAAAGGTGACACGAAGACACATAAACAGAAAAGGATCCCAGACACAATACGGAGGATGAAAGACATACAAAGACCGTGGCACCCGCATAGAGTGACAGACACAGGGACACACACAAAGACATACAAAAACACGGAAGAGATGGAGGCATGTAAGGCCCAGCAGATTCACATCCAAACACACACACGGATGCAGGGGACACAGATTCACACACTCGGAGCCACTCGGAGCCCAGATAGTCGCAGGGACGCAGAAAAATTGTGTGTGCACAGAGACACGGGAGCATGGACATGGAAGAGCCTCAGAGGCGGGAGCATCCACATGCACAGGCACACACACAGATACCCACCGACACACACGCAGGTACTGGGCTGGGGCGGGAGCTTCTAATCCTCCACAAAGCCGGGCCCCTCCGCGGGGCCCCACGGCACAGGGGGCCACTTCTGACCAAGCCTCCCGCAGGCTCCAAATCCGATCCGCCCTCTCGCCTCCAGCGGGGTCAGGGGACCCGCCTCCCTTGCCCTCCGCCCCCGCCCCGCTCCGCGCCAATGCTCCGCTCCGGGAGGGGCCCGGGCTGCCCCGCAGCGGCTCGCAGGGTCAATCTGCTCCTGCCTCGGGGCTGCATCGGCCCCCCTGCTCCCGGGCGAGCCGCGACTCCATGGGGACCCCGGAGGCCGAAGACACAGCCGGCCCGGGCGCGGTGCACTGCAGCCGACGCAGCGGCCTGCGCACCCAGCGCGGGTGCCTGGCCCGATGGGTGCCAGGCCCGGCGGGCGCTGGACTCGGCCGCTTGGTCTCTCCGGCCTTTCGTTCCCCAGTGCCGAGGCCCACGCTGCCCAGGCTGGCCAGGGCCCTGTCCCCGCCGGGCACGGCCTACCGACCCCGGCAGGGTCCCTCCGCCACCAAAGGTCGCCTATTCTCCAGCGATCAATCCGGATTCCTTCGAGCAGCCCAACGCACATCTTCCAGGGCCTTCAGTCCGCGACCCTGGAGCCACCACTCTCTACCCATGGCCCTCACTCCCAATCCTGTGAGGCCAGGTTCTCGTCCATTGCCCCCACCCGTACCCGCGATCCCTTTCTCACACCTAATCATTCTCTAAACTCTAGGTCGCCTGAAACCGGGCCTCACCTTTCTTGCCTTCCCAGTGTTCCCATCCTTGATCCCGGGGCCCTTCCGGGATCTTCGCTCACCTCTCCACCCAATCTCTGCCACGCCTGACGCTTTCCCGGACCCACACCCCAAATCTGGAGCCAAATCCCCCTCTCCCCGGGCCAGGACTTGGGCAAATCCTGAGCCAGCAGTCCTCCCCTCCTGCCAGTCCGCGTCCCTCGGTCCCGGCAGCCAGCCCTCTCCACGGACCAAACCGGCTCCGGGAAGGCGCCGCCACCCGGGGGACGCCAACTCAGCCTGGTGCGACCTACCTCGGCCGACAGTCGGGGGCCCCGGGCGGCCACTCCCGGCCGGCGCCGTCCCCTGGTGGAGCCGCTGCGCTCCCCGCCGTCCGTGCAGTCTGGCCTCGCTCAGGGCCACTCCTCTTAGCGCTGAAGCTTTACAAAATATTAATAATAAAGAAGGCGAGAAAGAAAAAAAGAAAGCCTTCATTCCCCAACTCCCAAATCAGTTTTTCAAGGGGGTGGGGCAGAAGAATTTGTTTCGAAGGTGACCCAAACTTCTGCGAGGGGTCAGAGGGGCGCTCGGCCTGGCCGGGGCGCCCGGGCCCGCACTCGGGGCCGGACACGGCGCGGGGCGCAAGCCGGGGGCGCGGGGAGCCCTCCCGCGGGGGACGGGGGGGCAGCGACGGCACTATTTGACGTGGAGCCTCCGGCTCATCCCGGCGCAGGGATACGAGGCGCACCAATGAGTTCAAATGTCAGGAAGTTTGAGGAGGGGTGAGGCGGCTCCCGGCCGGAGTATCCCTCCGCCGCCAGCTCCAGCTCTAAACCGAGCGGCTCCTCGGGCGCACCATGGCACTAGAGTAGTGCGGGGAGCGCGCCTGGAACCCCGCGGCCCGCTGCGCCCCGCCCGAGACCCCGCAGCGCCGCCCGCGCCCCCCCGCAGCCCGCGGGGCCGCCCCTGCACCCCCCCTCCCCCGCCCGCCGCCGCCGCCGCCGCCGCTGCCGCCGTCGTCTCCTCCCCGCGGCTCCGTCTGCCGCCGCCGCTGCAGCCCGGCTCCGGGGCTGACAAGCAGGTGACAGAGGAGCCGGCGCGCGTGGCTACGAGTGCTCGGGAGAGCGCGGCGCGGACTGCAGCCGCCCCGGCCCGCCCGCACGACGCCGGGGCCCGGGGCCAGCGCGTCGCCGCTCCGCGCTCGCCGGGGGCAGCCGGCGGCCCCAGCCGCAGCCCCAAACCCGCGGGGGCCGCCCCTCCCCGGCTCCCGGGCCGCGGCGGCGGCGGCGGCGAGCCGGCAGGCGGGCGGGCGGGCGAGCACCCTGGCCGGCGGGGCCCGCAGCGCGCCCCGCGTCCCATGGATATAGCAACAGGTCCCGAATCGCTGGAGAGGTGCTTCCCCCGCGGGCAGACGGACTGCGCTAAGATGTTGGACGGCATCAAGATGGAGGAGCACGCCCTGCGCCCCGGGCCCGCCACTCTGGGGGTGCTGCTGGGTGAGTGCGGGGTCGGAACGCCCGAGTGGTCACGGGCAGGGGACAGGGGCCTCCTCCCGAGGTGGACACAGGGGTCCAGGCCAACGGATAAAGACAGTGGTTTTTAGAACATGGGGGCGTGAGGGACACAGAGAGAAAACTCCTGGAGTGATCACCAGAGGGGCAACAGGCAGGCACGCCTAGACAGGCATCCTGAGGGGACAGAGGTATGCAGGGACACCACCTAGGAGGAGCGAGGACAGGACAGCTCCAGCCGCCACCCCCCATCCTCACCGGGCCTCAGTTCTAGAGCTGCCACTCCGGGCGAGAGGTAGGAGGCGGGTGGCAGGGGTGATGGAGGACTCAAGTAGTCACCTTGGCAAGCTTGAGAGTGGTGCCAGGTCACTTGGGGAGAGGGAGTCTCTAAGAGGGAAATGTTCCCTGGGTCACCTAAACCACAGATTTTGGGGAGATGAGGGAGAGAAAACAACGAACGCCACCGTGGGGCGTGTCAGCCAGCGGGCGCCTAAGCCTCACCTCTCCTGTCTCGGTCCCAGCCGGCTGCCCCGCGCCGTGCTCGTTCTCATATGTATTATCACCAAGCGCCGGATCTCCGGAGAAGGGGAGCGCGCAGCGCCGAGCTGAGGCTCCAGGCCCGCAGCCTCTCCGCGGCGGAGTCCGCCGACTGGGACGAACTAGCTGAGGCTGCCCGGCCCCTGGCGCGGCGGCCGGGGAAGCGCAGGCGGCGGACGGCGGTCCCAGGCTGTCCTCGCCTTTGGGGCCGGAGCTGCGGGCACCGCGCGATCGGGACGCTGGGCCGGGCTGGTCGGCGCTGACGGCCCGGCTCTCGTCCTGTGCGCTGCAGGCTCCGACTGCCCGCATCCCGCCGTCTGCGAGGGCTGCCAGCGGCCCATCTCCGACCGCTTCCTGATGCGAGTCAACGAGTCGTCCTGGCACGAGGAGTGTTTGCAGTGCGCGGCGTGTCAGCAAGCCCTCACCACCAGCTGCTACTTCCGGGATCGGAAACTGTACTGCAAACAAGACTACCAACAGTAAGCGCCTCTCGTCCTCCTCCTTTCCCGCAGCCGCACGGCACTCCAGCCCGGCCGCCCCCCTGCCAGGTCGGGCCCGCGTCCGCCCTGCCGCCGGCCCTGCGCGCCGCTGGGCCCGTCAGCTCCGAGAACTCCGCGGGTTGCGCGTCTCCCGGCAGGGCAGAGCCGTACCAGCCCGGCCAACACTGGTGGGGTGGCCGGGATCCTCCGGCAGCCCCTATTGCCATCCTTTGTCCGGGAAACCTGCGCTGGGCCGCTCAGTCGGGGTGCGGGACAAGGCCCTGGGCCGACTGGGGGGTACGATGCTGCAGTCGTGGGACAGGGGCTGGCTTCACTGAGGCCTGCATTGGGGACCGAGAATTGATTTTCAAACGAAAGCAGTGCTTTAGGGAGCCGGGCACTGGCGGTGTGCTTCCCCAGCCCAAAGGCAGGGTTTGTGTTGGTTTGGGATTCTTGAAGCAAGGAGGTGGAATGGCGGGGTGCTGAAGTGCCCAAGCAGCCAGGGATGCCCCCTTCCTGCCAGGCTCCCTGCTGCACTTTCAGTCCCTGATGGAGAAAAAAGGGTGTGCATTCTCCCCAAACCGTTCCATGCGGGAATTTTGCTTGTATAGTTATCGTTGGTTGGAGAAGCTGTCTAGGAAGAGGATCTTAAGAGGTGGGAAACCACAACTTGGGTTCCCCATGGGGTGAGGAACTGACCAAGTCAGCCTTCCCCAGCAGCCCTTCTTTCTTGCCATGTGTATGTGTTGGGGAGGGATGGCTTGCTCCGCCCTGGCGCAGCCCAAGCCTCAGCGTTGAGGCCAGAAACTGTGGCCTGAGCCCTACCTACTGACTTTTGCTTTTAGCTGAGACTTGGGTTTGTGTGGCAGGGGGCCCCTGGCAGATAAGAGTAGATCCAGGTTTTGGTTTTTTTTTTTTTCTTTTGACCCTCTGAGTTTTGTGCCTGACAGTGTGATTAAGAGGGAGGCAGAGAGGAGCTATACCAGGAAGAGGGTGTGGGGATGCCCAGGGCAGCAATTTGGAGACAAGTGGGTGCCTGTGAGAACTTTCTAGCAAAGCCCAGAAAACCGTTTCAGATGGGGCTGTAGGGTGGGTAGGCTGCTCGAGTGGTTTGGGCCTCAGAGGGGGCTGTGTGTGCCCAAGCCTCTGGGAAAAGGCTGGGCTGCAAGTGCTTGGTAGTAAGTGCAGCCTACCTGCTCTGCCCAGGGACTGTCCCTAAATCCAGGCCCTGATGCGAAGTGGAGCAGTTTGGCTGAGACCTGGAAATAGGTGGAACTGCAGGCCAGAGCCCTTGAGAGGGCATCGGGTTCTACTTCAGAAGTCTCTGTGTGAGCCCTACGCTAGCACCTATTCTGACTATGCTCCCCTGGTCTGGGGGCCCAGCAGGAGCTGCTTTTTCTGCCTTGCTCTTCCTGCCAGCTGGGGGGCATTGAGAACAGGAATTGGGACCCTGTTCAGAGTCAGCTCTTCTGTGGTCCCAGAGACCTCCCCCTCTGGACCACCCCAGGTTAGGCACACTGCCATTGACCGTGTTTGTGCTGTGCCCCGGACTGATACGATACTACTTCCAGGAGAAAGTGAGGCCACCGGTCAGCTCAGCCACAGGCAGGCGTACAGCAGCATAAAGTGAAGAAAGTAGTTTGGGGTAGATGTGATTGGAGGCTTGGGGCTGGCCCCTCAGCAGGGCTCACCGGCCTCAAGTCCACACACATCCTCGCCTTGCTCTGTTTGCCTGACCCCGAGCGCGGTTGTGGCAGTGCCACTCCCCGCACAGCTCAGCCTGGATTACTTAACACGTGCGGGCCGGAGGCCCAGAAAACTGGAAATGGGCCTCCGAGTCATTTGTGCAATTTTTTGAAAAAAAATTTTTTTACATTTTGTAAAGACTCTTTCCAACCTCTTGTACATATCTGCTCACTCTCTCCTCCCCACCCCTCAGTCATTTACAGAGCTTTTCCTTAAAACAAGGAGAGGATGCCCCCCTGGTTCTTCAGAGCGCAGAATTGTAAAGTCACAAATTTTGAGCTGGATGATCCCTTAAAGCTGAATGGCCAACTCCCTCATTTTACAAAACAATTAAACGTTAAACAGCTATTGCTTTGCCGAAAGTATGTTTGTTTAAAAAAGAAGAAAAGGCGCCTAAGAGCTTTCTTCCTCTGTGCAGTAGGGGTGTGCTTGCGGGAGAATTTTGGTTCAGGGCGAATCTCCAGCTCGAGTCTAGGTCCTGAGGGCAGCAGGCGGGCATTATTCATGCCTCTCACGGTGCCTTCCTCTTTCGACCCCCACCCTTTCTTCCAATAATGCCAATTAGGTATCTGCACTAGGCTGGCCAGTTGGGGGCTGAAGGGGGATTGTTGTTATCAAGACAATTCTGGGGACAAATACCCAGTCGGATCTCGCATCAGCTTTTCTCTGCGAGAGGCAGCGCAGAAAAGCAGGCGGGGGCTCACTGGGAAGCGATGTTCTTTGCACAGTAAAAATGTATTTCACGATTTATTTTTTTCTTTGAGGATCGCAGATGCATATTTATTGCATCTGTGCGTAAATGCTTTTCAGACGAGAATCCAGGCAAGTGGGCGCAGAAACGTGCCTTCTCAATTTTGTGGAGTCTGTGCGTCAGCGGTATTGGGAAATTAACACACACCCCCGCCATAACTTTTGAAAAATGTTTCTTCGTCTCGATAGGAGTTGCCGGGCTCGGTCCTTGGAAAGAGATTGCTATTTTTATTAAGCGCCTCTTCCTCCTTTCGATTTGTTTTAAAGATCCGGGACACAGACCCAGAGGCACAGCGTTATTTTACGCACCACGGGGGTGATTAATTGACGTTCGGGCGCATTTAATAGCATTTGATAAAATCCACCCGCACGTCCTGGACCTGCAAAGTGGAGCGCAGGCCACGGCATTTGGGCATTTTCACGCATAACTCGAAGTCTCCTTTTTCTCAGTACGTGTTTTTCGGGGGCTCCTTCAGGGGAAAAAAAAAATCAGCGTATCGTTCTCCTGTGCCCGAGCCTCTGGCCCCTCGGCAGCCCGAGCTCCTTCTCGGACAGAAAACCCGGTTAGAAACCGGGAGGAAACGCGGCCTCCAAACGCAAAATCACGAACACCTCTCTCCTTCCTTCACCGGAGAACGCATTTTAAAAAAATGACAACATAAATCCCCCTCCTCATTTTTTTTTCTTCGCCGCTTGGCCAAATAGAATTATGTAACTCTCTTTTCTTGCCGTCTGTCGCTCGTCTGGAAAGGGTTTCTATCTTTCTATCCCGAGGAGGTGGCGAATTCCGGGAGGAGGCTCCGGAAGGGGGGAGGGTCGGTGGAGAGTCCAAAAATCTGTCACAAAATGGAGCCTAATCGCTTGTAAAACAGCTCCCAGATCTGGCGACCCGAGCCTCGTCGGTGTGCGAGCCGGAGCCTGCGTGCGCCCTGCGTCTACCTCGGCGTCCCGGGCTGGCGGCGCCCTTCTGCCACCGGGCCTTCCCGGGCGGCCTCGCCTCTCCGCCGCCGAGCCCGCGCCGGTCCCCTGGGCCTCGCCTGCCCAGGTAGGATGCGCCCACTGCAGCAGGAGTGGGGTAGCGAAGCTTTGATTGAGTTTCACAAAAAGCCGTCTGAGTCCTGGGGTGATTTTTTTTTTTTCTTTTAAATTTACCCCAGCTGGCTGCGGCTCCAGTGGCCCAACCCCGCTCTTCCCAGCACATTCCTTTCCTGGGAAGTGTTTACACCGGGAAAGGCCTTCCTGGGAGGCTCACCTCTGCTTGGAGCAGCGGGTGTGGCGCACGGGTAGAGCAAAGTCAGGCCCCAGCCTTTCCTGGCTGCTGCTTCTCCCAGCTTGGGCGACCTCCCTTAGGCCCTGCTGTAGGGTGCCAGTTACCAGCAGCATCCCCTCCACCAGTGGGTACCCCAGCTGGCATGGCCCCCATCAGACCAATTCAGAGCTGCAGACACCCCTGCCCACAGCCTGGGCCAGAGGGCCTGTCCTGGAAGTGGATTTCCTTGGAAGGAAGAGCCAGCGCTTTCCCTTATTAAAAGGCCTCCGTAGTGCTCTTCCTGGAGATCTAAGGGCTGAAAGGCTCACTCTGCCAGCCCAAGTCTGGGGACCCTCTGGCTCCTGGGAGGGCACCTCTGCATTTAACCCCAGCACCTTGGCTGTAGGCGGAAGGGTAACCAAAGGCCTTCCTGAGGCTGCAGTTCTCCGCTGCTGAACAGAGGCATTATTCACAGCTGACTCCCGGCTCACCCTGTATTCCCTAGGCTCTGGGCTGGTATAGCCTAATTTGTTTGCTGGGTTTTTCTCGAGTGGGGGAAGCAGGCTGTGAGGATCTCCTCTGGGGTATGTGATTGGTGACCCTCAGCTCCCTCCTGTCTGTCCATTGGAGCCAGGCTTAGGACCACAGAGCCTTGACACCTACCTGAGCCTCTTCTGTAAAATGGGGGACATAGCCACCCGGGGGAAAGTATTCTTACAAGGATTGGAGATAACATGCCCCAAAGGACCTGGCATCTTGCCTGGCATGTTGTTAATACTCTGGAAATTATTGTTGTTACTTTATCACCATCAGCGTGGCAAGGAATGCCTTGTCTCCAAGGCCACACACCAAACTGCCCATGGGTTCCATGCCAAAGAGAGGGGCAGCTGGCATGCTAGGCTTGCCGTAAGCCTCTGTGTAGGGAAGATGAGGGATACTCTGGGAAAACCATTCCCTTTTCCTGAGTGGGACAGTGTGAGACAGACCTGGGTTCACCTCCCAGCCCCAGCACTCAGTAGCTGTGTGATCTTAGCCAAGTGGCTGCCCATCTCTGAGCCCCATGTTCTCCATCAGCAAAGTGGGGGTGATGATATAATTTCTCAGGGTGGTTGTGAGGATTACACAAGGTACCTGGGTGGGGGTGGGGAGGTTTCAGTAAATGTTTCACACTTCATGGGATCCAGTATCCTCTCCTGCACTTCTAGAGAGGCAGAAAAGCTTCTGATTACATGAGTGAAAACAAATGCCCACTGTGCATTTGCAGGAAGGGCAGGCATCAGGGTGGGCCTGGTGTGCTGGCCTGTTTCTCCTTGGGGGGTGGAGGTTGGACTAAAGCAAAGATCTTTCCCCTGGGGAACAATTGGAATCTCCCTGGTCTGCATATAACTTGGAAAAGCACACAATAATATAATTTAATATTTGGAAAACTGTTCACGCTCATTTGTTTTTGTGACTCAAACGACAGAAAATAAAGCTCAACCGACATCTCCGAGGCTGCAGGGGAGAGTCAGAAGAGGGGGTGTGTGAGGGAGAGATCCAAGGATTTGTATGTTTTTCAGGTGAGAGACACCAGCCTGGGCAGTCAGAAGGCTCCTCCAGCCCAAGGAGGTATTTTTGGTCCATGAAAGCTGGCAGTGCTTCCCCAGGGAACTTCCTCTATCCTGCAGCTGTGAGGTTTTTAAAACAGAAAAGGGAAAACACACACACACACTCACAACCACCCGGTCCTACTTTGGCATTAGTTAGGCGGAGAGATGGAGGATACTCTCAGTGACATGAGTTATAACTTCCAATTTGTTGGACACCACAGTCAGGCCCCAGCTTTAGGGGAGGGAAGAAGAGAGGGATGGTCCACTCATCCAAGGAGTTCCTGTGAGCTGTCAGTCAGTTGAGGGTGCAGGAGGACCCAAGGCCCTTGGCTCTCTGGCTGACCCAGCCCTCTCCAACCCCCAGATTCTGTGCTGATGGCAGCAGAGAGCAAAACCAAAATTATATATATTTATTGCCACTGCAGTCAGAAGTGGGGAGGCGGTGGTATTGAGGGGAAGGCAAGGCTGAAAACCATATTTGAAAAAGTTGATTCACGAAGGCAGAGGAAGCAAAGTGGCAGACGTTTGCCATTTCATCGACCGGCTGGTGTTCTCCATTCATGTCATAAATGTCTCCTGTCATTTGAAGCCAAAAGCAACATGATTTGGTTCCCCGGTGGCCTATAGAGTTTTTCTCCTTTTTTTTTTTCTCTGTTTTTTTTTGTGTGTGCAGTAAATGTTTATTTGTTAATAATATACTTTAAACAGCCTAGCCTTGACCTCAAGTTGCCTGAAGCATCCATCTTCTCTCAGAAAAATCTTTCAAAGTTTGTGTAATTTTGGGGGGAAGGTGTAACTGACGGGGCAGTGAAGGGCCTGTGTTTGCTTTAACTACTGCCGTGTTGGCAGTGGAGGGGTATAAGGGGCCACTGTGCTCCGAATGGCAACTTTCTTGAGTTTCAGGCCTGGCTGACAGCACTTCCTCGCTGCCCTTTACCTTGCCCTCGCCTGATCAGTACAAATAAATTTCTGCGTGGGCCCTTCCTTTGTTACTCCTGGGGCAAGGTTGTATCCATTTCTGTTCAGCTTCTTGACTGGCAGCTGCTGGACCTGCCTGGTGGACCCTGGAGCCCTGAAGGGAGGTGGGGGAGTATAGGGGTCTGGGGGGAGGGGGCTTTGTCACAATTGGGAGCCAGGCCCAGACCTGGACCAAGTGCGCCGGCTGATGGCGGAGCACCTGGCTGGCCTGGCACTTGGTGAACTGGGGGGAAAAACCTGGTTCCTGGAATCTGGTTCCAGAAAAAACAAAGATGTTTGCTGCTTCCTAGCCGGCCATGCTGTAAGAGGTTTCCTTGGGAACTGTGAGGTGGTTGCCAGAGGGGAGGGTCCTGAAGGCTGCCCAGAGCAACAGAGGTGCCCACCAGGGCCGACAGGAGTCAGGAGACCACCGAGCAGCTGGCTAGGTGCAGGAAGATGAGTGAGCATGCTGGAACACTGTGCTGCCAGGGGTGCCTCCCCACCCCCAGGTGCCTCTGCTGGTGCTGCAGCAGCGAGGATGGTGAGAGGGGAGGAGCTGCACTGTCCAGATGAGCTGGGTGTGACTGCCATTCCCCCCCTCCCGCGTCCTGCTCTCCTCCCGGACTCAGTGACTGTTGTCATGTGACTCCGGAATTGCCATAGTTGCTGCGCTGCCTAGGTGTGGGCACCCGCCCAGGCCTGGAGTTGCCCGAGCCTGTGGAGATGGAGAGGACCACGGTGCTCTGGGGCCACCTCCTCTAAAAGGAGGGCCCTCTGAGTGGGGCACATTTTCTCAAAGGAAACAGCAAGATTGCAATTACAGATCTCGATCGAAAATGTCTCTGGCTCCCAGTGACACAGGCCAAGGGCATTTAGGAAAGCTGGTGCCTCTTCCCAAGCTTCAGTTTCTTTCTCTGTGTAATAGGGGTGATAATTCCAATCTCACAGGGTTACTCAGAGGAAAGTGAAACAAACCCAAAGATGCCAGGCTGTGTTCCGCATTCAGTCAATGTATGTTTCCTTCCTGCCTGCCTGGGAAGTAAGCCGGAGGCTCCCTGCCTGGCAGGAATGCATTGTCTGCCCTGAGTGGGAGGCCCAGAGAGTATAGCCTCCTAAACAGGCCTCCTGGAGCAGCTTTGCCCACCCTCTTGCTCCTCACCCGGGTCTGGGCTGGTGTTTTTGAATTTTTTCCTTGCACAAGGAATGGGGCAGGTCTGGCCGTCAGAAACTGGTCCTTGGAGGCAGGCAGTCAGCAGCCTGTGGATGGGCCCCCGTTACTCCTGAGGCACGTAAGTCCCCAATTTTCCCCAACAGATTCTTGAGCGTGGCCGGTGTAGATGTGCAGTGGCAGGAGCAGAGCCTTACTAACCAGAGGGGCAGGCCACGGCAGTGCACCTAGAAGGAAAGGAATGGGTGTTTCTCGAGTGCCTGCATGTGCACTGACCTTTTTTGCTCTAGCTCCATGTATAGGTGAGCAAACCCAGGCTGAGGGAGTTAAGTCACTTCCCTCAGATCCGAAGTTACTCTGTAGCAGATTCTCCCCCCTGCGGGTCTAACTCCCAAAGCGGATGGGAGCCACCCCCCTCACTCCTGATCTTCCGGAAGCCCCAGATTCCCACTTTGGACGGTCGTGATTCTCCCTAGAGCACCCAGCGTGGAAGGTGGATGGGTGGGTGTGTGCACGGGGTGGGGGTGGGGGGGGGTGGGTGTGTGCACGGGGTGGGGGTGGGGGGGTCACTGCCCTTTTCCCGCCGGAACGCCCCCAGTAAGGCCAGTCCTTGCCAGAGAAGGAAAAAGGTTAGAATAACTGCCTTTCTCCGGGCGGGGAGCTTCCTTCAGCGCCCCCCACTCCGGCGCGCGGGCCGGACGGCGCTCAGCGGTCTCCACCCGCGTTCTCCTCCAGGCCCACCTCTCGGAGGGTTCCTGCTCCTCGTTCTCCTTTACCCCCGAGTGGGGCAGCACCGTGCACAGGCTCCTTGGCTCCCGGGCTCCTTGGCCGAGCCGCGGGCGCCAGCGGCGGTTGATGAATTTCGGTGTCACCAGGGGTTTAGCCCGGATTTGGGAACCGCGGGCTCTAATACGCGCACACGGTCCTGCCCTTTCTAAAGCGCAGCCCTTTCACCCAGCCGCTGATTTATGAAGGAATCCGATCCCGGGACGGGCTGGGCTGGAGCCGGGAGCCCGGGGCCCCCGCGGCAGCCTTCGGGCTCTTTGTCGTTGCGGGGGCCCTTGGCGGCAGCGGGCGTTCTCCTGGGCTGGACTCGGGGAGCTCTGCAGGGCGGGGCCTCCCGCGACCCAGGAGTTCCCTCCGAGCCACTTAAACCCTCTGGTAGGGAGCAAGGCTGGTGGAGAGAGTTCGCATTTTCATTCGGAATTGAGCAAAGCCTTCGCCCCTCCCCAAGCCCTCCGATCGACCCCCTCGGGCAGGCCCCAAAGCGGCGAGATCGGGAGGTTTGTTTATCGAGGGAATAGAAAATTGAAAAAAAGAGTCTAAGACCTTTTTCCCGCCTGAGAAATGTGCAAAGTCCCTCAGCTCCTGGAGGCGGCGAGGCGCCCGGAGAGCCGAGTTCCCGGCGCGGACGCTGGGGCCGACCCAGCCCCCTCCCTCCGGCGCCCCCGCCGCACCACGGCGGGAGGGCGGATTTTTTTTCAGATTCGGTTTGCAGGGGGGAAATGGGGTTGTATCAATCCACAAATATTTACTCTTAACAGACTTGTATCTGTGGAGATTTCGAACAAAGACAGTTTAGGGGGATTACAAAAACCCTAAACCCCGTTTTTCTCCCGGACTTGGTGCTTTAAATGCCAATTACAGGCGAGCCATATCCAACAGCAACGGGGGGAGGCGAGCAGGGTCCGGGGAGGGAGTGGGGGGCGAGTCCAGCCATTAAATGTAACTTTTCATTATGAAAAGGATTTCGCCGGTTTTATCTTCTAATAAGATTATGTCACGAACACAAGTACCTAGGATGGTGCTGAGTGACAGGGCTCTGTCGTTTAATCAGAGGCTGCGCCGCTCAAACCGCGGGGCCCTTTGTCCGACGGAGTGAACGACGGAAACTTGCCGTCCTAATCCCCTTATTCATGTCAAGCAGAGAAAAGAAGCCGAGCACCTTACAACCGTGTCCCCTCCACCCCTTCCGAGGGCGCAGGGAGGAGGGGGGCTCTAACCCTGCCCCCCCCCCGTGCCTTTCATTTCCCATCGCCCTTGGGTTTCCCGGGCCCTCCAGGCGTTGCACCAAAGGTGGGGGAAGGGATTGCTTTGGGGGAGCCTCAATTGTCAGCTTCTGGAAAATGGGGCAGAGGACTCAGGATACAGAGGATACAGGTTGGTGGGATTTTTTGCCTCCACTGACGGAGAGCACAGGCCCCATCTGACCCCTTCTCCCAGGAAAAGTGGCACTGGGTAGTGCACACCCACCATCCCCATTAAAGCAGGATTGAGAAGCAGGGAGAGGTCGAATGGAGATGCCAGGCTGGGGTCCTCCGCGGGGCGGATTTCGTTGGATCCCTGGGACTGATGTCGCCATGCTGGTACTCCTGCGAGTTGACCATTCCCGGCCGCTCGCTGGGCCCCTTTCTTCGAGGGCAAATTCCTTTGTTCAACCCCTGCAGAAACCTGCTTCTCTGCTGGGCCAGTGGCGCCTCTATTCTTGCCACCGCCACTGCCGCCACCCCTGTCCCACAGTGTGCAGATCTTTTCTGCGGCTCTCGGGCCGCCCAGATCCAGGCAGGTCCACCAACCAGGCCCTCGATGTCGCCTCCCTGCCCGAGCCCTGGCTGCCAGCTCCGACAACTAGAACTCCAGCCCCACAGCGGGCGCCGCAGGCGTGCACCTTTGCTGCTGGCGCTCGCCTCCGGGCATCGTGGGAAGACGCGGGTGTCGAGAAGCCGCCGTGCACGACTCCAGGTCGCTGCACAGGCTGAAAAAACCAAAAGCAAAACCAACACCCAGCAAATGAAACCCGCGCACCCCCAGGGCTCCGCTACCCCCTCCAGAGGACCAGGCCGGCGACCTCCCGCCTGGCTTCTAGGATCTCAGACCCAAAGCCCCAGAGTCCACGGAGCTGGAGGGGGGACTTCGTAGGAATTTGTCTCTAATGCACCCGACTCCTTGGCCTCCTTTTAAAGCTCTTAGGCTATGCTCCGGGGCAGCCTCCTGGGGACCCCAGTGCGCCCTGGGAGCGCTCTGGAGATGCCTGACTGCACGCAGTCTCCTCCCTCTCGAGCCCAGGCTCCGGGCGTGGGGAGGATCGGGCTGAAAGCAGGGTGTCACCTCGTAAAAGCGACAGGCAAGGGCTATTTTATGGGAAGGGAGAAGGGGCAGGAAGTGATGCTTCCCTCTCTGGCCACTCTGGGACAGAGAGCCCCAAGGAGGGAGCCCCATCTGGGCAGGGGACAACCAGGAGGACAGGGCAGGGTCAAAAACAGTCGGGTCTGAGGCTCTTAAGCAAGGCATGGGGACCATCCGGAGCTGGGAAGAGGACCAACGGACCTGGGAACCCGGAGCTCACCTCCCGCCCGTGCTCTCCCGGAGCCCCCTCCGCAGTCCCGGGCTCAGCCAGCAGCTCTGGCCCTTCCTTCCAGGCCGGGGGCAGGCGGGGGAGAGACTTTCTCCCTCGAAACACTTGATACCAACTTTGTTTTTTTGGCAAGAAAAATAAGCCTTGTTTGGAAAGGGGGGTTGGTGGTCGAGTGAAGGAGGGAAGGAGCGAGCCGGCGGCAGCAGAGCAAACTTTGCGGATTAGGTTTCAGCGCCTCAACCCCACCCCCAGCCCCGCGGCGGTGATTTGTGTGCGGGGGTCTGTGACCCTGCGAGGCATCAAACGGCCCGCGGGAACCGGCCGAGTTCAGAGGGACAGTGGGCAGAGGGGCGGCCTAAGACAACGCAGATGGTTCATATCAGCCGGGCCGGGCCAGCCTTGGGCTCGCAGCATCTGCCCGCTAGCCTGGGCTCCTCGGCAGGGGAGAGGCCTGGGGTCTTACAGGGAGGCCAAGGCCTGAGCGGTAATAGGGGGCCAGAAACGCAGCAGTCAATGGCCAGTGGGCCCCAGCTGAAAGAAGGCCAGGCAGCCAGTGACAGAGTTCTTCCACCAGGCAGTCCTGACCCCATCCAGCTCAGGTGGAGCCTGACCTCCTAAGTAGCCTCTGCGAACAGAGTGATCTTGAAAGGAGACCCTCCCACCTCTGCCAGGAGGCCAGAATTCACCCCACCCCTGCCCTGCAGCAGCTGGGGCTCCCCAAGGGACCATTAGTAGCCTTTTTCCTCTCCGGGAGGTGCCCTGTCCTCTGCCTGCCTGCTGTGATGGGTTTGGGAAGCCCTTTCCTCTCTCTGACATTCATTCACTCATTCATTCATTCTACCACTAAGGTAGAATGCCCTTCCTCTCTCTGCACCTTTAGCCCTTCTGCCTGGCCTGGGCTAACTCCTTCCTCCCTCCTAGCTCCAAGGGAAAGCTAAGACAGAGGCTCACTCCTACCTTGGCCCAAAGCCTTGCTCTGGGGGCAGGGCCCTGTTTAGTTGGGGTGGGAGAGGTGCTTACCCACACCAGCTTTGGCTCTGAGCCTGCTGCCTCCCACCCCCAGAGCTGGAGTCCTGCTGTGGATAGTAGCATGCCCTGTCTTCCCTGCCCTGGGCTCCAGGACGTGGCTTTCTCCTTGTCCTCCAGGGACCTCGGAGGACCAGGGCCACACCCACCACCAGGACCTTGGGCTGGTTTAGAATGTCCCAGCTGAAGGCCTCTTCAAGATCCTTGTAGAAATGGGAAAAGTGAGGCCCAGGTGTAGCCAAGACTTGCCCAAAATCTTAGTTGTAGCAGAACAGAAGCAGGAACCTCAATCTGCCCTCTGCCATGTTAGGAGTCTATGTGGCAACTCCACAATTCTTTCTAGAACCCTCTTCCAGACTCTGACTTTATCGGTGACCTAGTCTATCCCCCTGGGCTGAGGTCACTGAGAGGGGAAGGTCCTATGATTCTGGTTCTTGAGCGGGGGTAACAGGCCTCCATGATGAAACGATTCTGCGAGCTTTCTGTATAGCATGTGGGTTTGGGAATTTTATCTTCTCAATTCGGACACTGAGGGGCAAGAGCCAGGTGAGCACAGCGCCACATCCCACCACCTCTCCATCCTCTTAGTGTCAGACTCCCAGACCCCCTGGGCTTGGCCCTTCCTCTCTACAGCAGGTCACAGGGAGGCCAGCAGCCTGGCCAGGGCCACAGAGGGCCACTGGGCTGCCAGGACCTCTCAGGGCTCCGTCTCCCAGGGTCCCTGCCTTGGGGGAGCAGCCGACTGGGTCATCTGTGCACGGAAGACACATCTGTCCCCCACATGTTGGAGGCCGAGCAGAGGACATGTGGTTTGGGACGTGTTATCTTAATCATATTTATTAACCAATCCTGAAATTAAAAAAGAGTTTGATATTGTCACAATTCGGAGAAGATCCCCAAATCTACACCGCAACAGATCAGGAGAGACTGCCAGCGACAGCCAGGTTTCTTTTAGCCGGGATCAGGACACAGCTTTGGAAGTTCTTTGAGTCGTTCTAGTGCGGTGGGATCTCTATGCTGTGAAGTAACACTTACCGCTTTCATTTTCCCAAGCAGAGATCTGAAGCAAAATTAATTACCCGCCTTGACTGATAGTTGTTGTGTTGGAGTATGGTTCTAATCCTTATTAACATTCTCTAAAGTCAGGCATGAAATATGACTTTTACACCACACTCTTTGGCATATGTTTTTCTTTTCCAGGATATTTTTCAGGCTATCTCCGAGCCTCACTGCTGTTCATTATTTTTGCCATAGGTCTAAAGTTGCCAGCCCCAGAGCCAGTCCCGCGCTGAGCACAGCCAAGAGGGGGGGGAATGACACATCTCCCCTCACAACGCAAATTGCTTCTGATTATTGAGCTTTGAATGTTTTCTTTCATCATGTTTTTATTAAAAACTCCAGCATATTTACGCTCGATGGTGTCTTCAATTAGGTTTTTTTTTGTTGATTTTTTTTAAAGCCGGGGGTTCCCCTTTCTATAGCAGCATGTAAAGAAAATAGTTGTTATGACCGCAAAATTACCGTCCAAGCCTGGTTCTAGTAAATCTGGCCCTGCTTTGACAAGCCCAGCAGGCTGGGAGCTTTTTTTTCCTAAGTGTTCCAGCTGCTGGGGAAACAGACCAGGGAGGAAGCCCACAGAAGCATCTGTTCTGCAGGGTGCTCGGAGCTCCTCTCAGGAGCTAACACTTCCCAAGTTTGTGAGCTGCAGAAGGGGGCCTGGCTGCAGGGGGCTTGCTGATGGGCAGGCCCAGCCCAGACAGCACACAATAGCAGCAGCAACAGTAATAATCACAGCTGATGCTTGTTGAGGGGTCGTGGTTCGTCAGGCGCTGTTCTAAATCCCTCACATTCTTTCCAGAGATATGACAGGGGTGCTGTTATTATTTTCATTTTCAGATAAGGCAAGAGGCACCGAGGAGTTGAGTAACTTGCCCAAGGTCACACAGCTAGCAAGTGGAACTGGGGTTGGAGCCCAGGCATTCTGTCAGGAGAAAACTTTCAGCAATCCTTTGGGAGGCAGATTCTGGCCCCTTGCTGCATTCTGTGCCCTGGTGGTGGCCTGGCACCAGGCTAAATGTTATTTGTTGAATGGATGCTTCATAATTAAAGGCCAGTGTTCATAGCATGCTGCCTGTGGTAAAGGTTTCAGGGGGATCAGCTCATTGAATCTTCTCACTGCCCTGTGGCAGGTGTTCTTATCATCATTTCCCATTTCGCAACCTTGACCTGAGAGGTGCAACAATTTTCCCCAAGGTCACGCAGCTTCAGGTAGCAGTAAGAGTTACCGTCTGTCCTGGGCACATGTTAAGTCTAGGCTCAGGGCTAAGCCCTCAGCACCCCAGATCTTAGTGAGAATTCTTAAAAGCTCTATTGTTTACCCAGATTTCCAGGTGACAGAACTGGGGCTCAGAGAGGTGAAACCACATACCCAGGGTCACATAGCCAGTGGGGAGCTGCACCAGCATGTAGCCAGCATCTGTAGGTGCCAAGACTTGACTGCTCCTCAGCCTTGAGGGGCCCGGGCTGGGGGGAGCACTGGCACCAACCTTCTTGGTGGGTCTCACTTGGGCTGAACAACTGTCCTGGCAGTAGGTGGGGCATATTTTGGCCGTGACGGGAGAAGCATGTCTGTGACCTGCCTCATGCTGAGAGGGCATGGCATCATCCCATCCTAGCCTCCCCTTGCAGATGGGGAAACCAGGGCACAGAGAACTTAAGTGACTTGCCCTGGGTCACACAGCTAGTGAGCAGCTGATGAGACTCACACTCTGGTGTTCCGGCTTTGAGGCGGTGTTTCTCAGAGAGACTCTGACTCACCATCTTCATCGTCAGCATTGTCAGCATCACGCATGACCGTCCCCGAGTGCCTTCTGAGTGCTTTGCAAATACACAGTCACGGCAGGGCGGTTCCCAGAGGGAAGGTGCTTTTCCCAGTGTCACACTGCAAGATATAGCCGGCCAGGGTGTGCCCTCCTGCTCTAGGCAAGGGGACAGGGGAGCAGGACCAGCCCATGGATGGGATCCCTGCCAGCTCTCCCAGGGCTGCCTTTACTCCTCTCCTGCCTTCTGGGCTTGGGCTGCCTGTGCAGCAGCTCTGGGCAGGCTCTGTCTGCCCTTTGAAGGGGACAGCCGCCTGAGCCTGTCACTTTGAACTGCAAAGGGGCCTGCGGTGAGGGCCCGGCCCCCTCCCACTTGTCCCTGCCCGCCCACCCCTCCAGGTCTGGTTCCGGTCGGCAGGCCTGGAGCCGGAGGGGCGGGCAGGGCGGCAGCCTCCCTGTGGGATGTCAGCCTGATAAGTGAGCAGCACAGACCCGGAGGAGGACGGAGCAGGCCGCCCACTGGTCCAGCCGTCCCACGTGGCAAGAGTTCAAGCCAGTCATTGAGGTGCCATCCTCCCACAGACATGCTCTGTTTCTGCAGAGAAACACCTCCCCGAACATCAAAGATTTAAATTAAAATAACCGTAATGATAGTAATAATAATAGTAACTTATAAAAGGAAACATCTTGCCCTGGGGCACAGGGAGTGTCACGGAATCAACCACATGCCCTGCTTGGTGACTGCTCAGTGGCAGGAAGTCAGGAGGGGTATTAGGTAAGAGACGGGTGCACCTGGGCAGCTAGTTACCAGGAACCCAGCTAGGGGCCTTTTAGTTGCTCAGCCAGGTGCTGGCTAAGCTGGGCCAGGATGGGGCAGACCTACCCTGCCCTCAGAGAGCTCCTGGGCTCAATGGGTGTCCTGGGGGTGGGGGCAGAGTTAAGCAGAAATCATGTCGGCACAGTCCCTGTGCCTGGAAGTGTTGGCCTCTTCTCTGATTTTGGGAGGCCGAGAACTTAACCAGATTCTTAGCCAAGTAGACAGAGAAAAGATGCCAGTGCTTTGGAGCTTCAGGGTTCAGAGTTCGATCTAGGCTCTGCCACTTACTGGCTGTGTGACGTTGGGTTAGGTGCTTTCCCCCCTGTCTGTGCCTCAGTTCCCTCAAAGTCTATTGAGGACCAAGCTCCTGCCTTAGGGTAATGATGAGATTTTAAAGGCAAAAGCAGGTGAAACGTCCTCAGGTTGTGTGTGTGGCTCTTGCTGATATTGTTACTGATGCTCCCATAGTCCTTTGTGTTGGGTCTGAACAGGCATCTGGCTATGGATATACGTGTCAGGCAGTCTCTTTGCCAGAGTTCATTGTGTGCACCATGCCTCGGCTAGAACAGGGCATGGCACGTAGTAGGTGCTCAGTTAGTATTGGAAGAAAGTATAGGGGACTAGCTCGTGGCTAGACTGGCTCGGCTGGACTCCAGCCTCAGCCTTTTTCTAGCTGTGTGACCCTTCTTTTAGCTGTGAACTCTAGCTGAGTTCCTCAGCTTCTCTGAGCCTCTGTTCTCTTGTTGCTAAATCAGGGATAATCAAAAAGCCTAGCTTCTGCGGTTGTTGTATTAAATGAGATGATGCATGCGAAGAGCCGTCCTGGTAGATGTGAGCTATTTTTGTTATCGAGAAGGGCAATGAGCAGGGGTCTGGTTAACCACGCAAGACAGCAAGGGTCTGCGTACACGGTTACCCTGGGCAGGTGCCTGTGAGGTGAGAGGCTGGCGCCAAGGAGGGTTTGGAGAGGGCATTCCAGGTAGGGGCACTGGTAGCAGGAATATTAGGGGTTAAATTGGTGGGCCGAGAAGAGCGGGCTGAGGCAGTGAGTCTGGCTGGAGGGACTGCCTGGGGGCTGCTGGGACTTGGGGCTGCAGAGGGGGGCGGGGGCCAGTAGCTATGCAACGGGGTTTGGATTTTATCCTGTGGGCAGGAGGGAGCCATTGAAGGTTATTGGACAGGGGAGTGACAGGACTGGAGAGGCACTTTATGGAGATGACACTGGCAGCGTGTGCACAGGATTGGAGACTGGAGACAGGCAGGGGGAGGCTGCTGCCACCTGGGAGGCGACGGCAGTGGAGGGGACTAGAGAGGGGACAGGTTCAAGCCAACTTGAGGAGGCAGCTCTGAGGGTCGAGGGTTGGGGGGCAAAGCAAGAGTCAGAGGGGCCTGGGGCTTGGAGCTGGGGTGACTGGAGCCCCCAGGTTCTGAGCACTCTGGGCTGGACACAGCAAGGGTGAGCCACTTGGCTGGGTCCTGGCCAGGTCCAGCTTCGTGGGCAAGTTAACCGGGCCCTCCACTTAGGAGGGCTTTGCACTCGGTTTAATGCTCTGCTGTCGCCCTCTTGAAATTCTTAATATGTTTTGAACAAGTGCCCTGCGTTTTCATTTTGCGCTGGGCTCTGCAAATTATGTAGCTAGTCCCGGTCCCCAAGGCTCAGGCTCTGGGCTCTTGGAATCGAGGCCTGGGAGGGCTCAAGCTAGAACCAGGCCTACGGGAATTAAGGAGACCTCCCTCTCTACCGTTGGCCCGAGGCTTGTTCTCAGATGGCTTCTTCCTGCTGGCTCTCAGCTTGGCCTTCAAAGCCTTCCTCAGTCAGGCCCTGCCTCTTCTCTCATTCTCTGACTTCAGCCACCAGCTCACCTGCTGTTCCCACACATCTCAGACACTTGTCCACATCTAGGTCTTACTCAGGCTGTACTGGTTGTTGCAGGATGTGTCCCTGGCCTCTATCATCCTATCTTCTTCTGGAAAAGTCCTTTGAAGGCCTGGCACAGGAGTCACCAGTGTCACAGGGTCTCCCTGACTCTCTCCATCCCACCCCACTCCCCTTGGAGGGGAGCTTGGGTCTGTCTTGCAGTGCTTGTTAAACATGCAGATTCCTACTCCAACTCTCAGGGTGAAGCCTATGAATCTGCATTCCCAGCTGGTCCCTGGGGATGCCTGTGCACACTGGGGTCTGAGAACCTCTGCCCCAGGTACCCCCAAGCCCGGCACAGGGCCTGGTACTGGAGAGGTGCTCCGTGTCTGTCTACCAAGTGAGTGAATGAGCTGTGGTTGTCTGTCATCTTGATGCATGCAGCCTCCCTGCGGCCTGGCTTGTTGCCTGGCGTGGAGTGGCATCAGTGGGTGACTCTAAATGGTGGTGGGATGGCAGCAAGTGTGGATCTGGAGGAGGATTGGGAGGACACCTGACCCATCCTAGGGACTCTGGCTGGCCAGGGTTCTTCCCCTCTACCTGAAACCCCAGGGTGTAGGTTGTGCCCTCTTGGAGACAGGAAGTAGGCAGAGCCCTTCCCCTCGCCCTCTTCCTAGAGGGCGGTCTGCTCCCAGTGTGGTTCTCTTTGCACACAATCAAAACAGCATGATAGAGGTGAAGGGCTTTAGGTTTTATTTCTTTACACTGCATAGGCACTGAGTTAAGGACTTGAATTATTTCATTAAACACATACAAGTCTATGAGGCAGGGTCTGTTATTATTCCCATTTCAGAGATGTGGAAATTGAGGCACAGAAAGGGGAAGTCAGCTGTCCAAAGCCACAGAGCTTAGCTCAATCTCTCCACCGTTTGGCCTCTGAGATGTCTGATCCCCCTGTGGCTCCTGTTTGTGATATCCCAGGAAAGCAAATGCTCAGTGAGTATTTGGGGAAGAGAAGGAGAGTAGAAGGAAGCCCAGCCCACCCCCCCATCCAACCGGAAGGACCCCTGCTCCAGGCAGGGCTGGGCTGACACCATGAACCCAAGGTGAGCAGTATCATCACAGCCCGGTGTGCCTGGGGATGGGGAGCACAGGGGAACTCAGGGGAGAAGCAGCTGACTCTGGCAGGACAGGCTGTGAGGGGGCATCCAGAAAGCTCCATGGTGGACCACAAGACCAGGAAAGCCTCCTTGCCCAGTGGTGACCAGACTCTGTCAAGAGGCCTGGATGGTCCAGTCTCCACAGATGACATTCCAGAGTCATGAGTGGAGCCCCTTCCATGCCAGGCCCACGTGGGCACTGGGGAGCAAGACAGATGCAAGCCTTGTCCTTGGGGAGTTCATGATCCAGGGGGCAGACAGCATGGAGGAGAACCAGCCAGACATGCCCTGGGGAACTGAGTGGAGTGGGGTCCAACCAAGGGAAGACAAGTACAGATGCCAGGAGCAGGCCTGGCACATAGTAGGTGCTCAGGGACTGTTCCCATGACATTTTTCAGTTGTCCACCTACTACAACAGCCCCTTTAATTAGCACCCCAGAGGGCCAGGCTCCAGGCCCTCCCTAATGCCATGACAGTGCTGTCTTGGATGAGTCCTTTGACCTTTCTGAACCTCAGTTTCCTTACCTGTAAAATGGGTGCAACTTTTCCTCCTTTCCAGGTCGTTGGAAAGATTAACCATAAGAGGATGTGAAGTGCTTAGCACAAAGCTCATCACTCAAAAAAAAAAATAGAGCAAAGAAAAGAAATGTTTCCTTACAGCTGTTGTTGTGATGGTGATTCTATTTTTGTTATTAATAAGAATTCTAACAAAACAAACCACAGGAAGGCCAGTCTACCCCCTCTGAGCCCTCCAGAGACTGACTTAGCTCCTTTTCTCCCCTCCCTCCCACCTCCTCAGGGCCAGCCCCCATCTCTGCTCCCACCCCGACCCCTGCACAGGGAACAGAGGTGACTCAACTGGTCCAGACCTTGCTGGAGCTCCAGCCTCACAGGGGACAGAGCCAGGGAAAGGCAGGGATGGTGAGGATAATCCTGTGAGTGGAGGGCTGTGGTGAGGGGAGGGTCCTTAGGGATGGGGCACCTGGAGGAATGCTACCTGGAGAGGTGGGAAAGCCTTTACTAAGCAGGGGACATTTGGACGGAGCTGGGAGAGGCAGGAGGGGGGCTTTCCAGGCTCAGTGAGTGGTGAGGGCCAAGTCCTGGAGGCGTGGAAGGCCGTGGCCTTCTTGGTGAAGCACAGAATCCCCTCCCTCCCCTTCCTTTCCTGCTCTGTCCCTGGCTGTCCTCCCCTCAGATTAGTGAGTGCAGTTTGGCTGATCTGGTTCAAGGTCTAGCACCTGCTACATGCAAGACTCTGGCTAAGCTTATCACATGTACGCTATGAAGCCCTGTGACACACCTGAGAGGTAGGTGTGATTATCATTCCCATTTTACAGGTAAAGAGACTGAGGCCCAGAAGTGGTAGGCAACTTGCCCAAGACCACATGGCTGCATCACAACCAGGTCTGACTCCAGCCCCTGCCCCTCCCCCATCCCTTCCACTCCCCTTTTAGTCAACTGCTTGTCATCCACTCGCTCATTGCCGACACCTGTCATGTCACATGGGGAACAGGCACGACATCCTGGGGCTCATACACAGACGAGGGTGTGTGGACTCTTGGGACTGGGGAGATTGGGAGCAGGTACAGGTGGAGGTGGACACAAGAAGTTTTTGAAAACCCACTTGCAATCAGAGGAGATGCTGGGGCGAGGGCGCTCCAGGCTGAGGGGACTGCTTGGGCAGAGGCAGAGAGGCTGACAAGCCCCAACCGTACTAATAATTCTGTACACACAGCTGATGACATGACCCCATCAAACCCTGACCTTGGAGGTTCAAAGGAATAAGTGTGTGTCTCAGAGCCTAGTGGTCCTGATCTTGGTTGCATTGCTTTCTGCCATTTAACTGCCGTTTCTTTACCTGTAAATTGGGCAATCTAAAAACCCAAATCAGGATTTTCAGCAAATGAAGAAATGGTAACTGCTATTTTAAAAGTAATAACAATAATAATGATAATAAAAGTCTCTGAAGTTACAGCTGAGGAAACTGGAGCTCAGAGAGTTTTAAGTGGCTGCTCTGAGGTCACCCAGCTGGGAAGTGGGTAGTTTGGACTCAGGCCTGAGGGCTGTACCTCTTGGTGCGGTGGGTTGCTGCCTCCCCCAGAAAGGAGAGGGGGAGAGCCCAAGGCCTGATTTGAACCCAGGCAGTCTGAGCCAGCACCTGCCCTGTGGGCTGCCAGCCCTTCGGTGGTGGACAGTGGGAGGCATTTCACTCCCTCGGCCCGGGAATGGGTGCGGGGGACGAGGAGCTTGGTGAAGGCTCTGATGGAGGAAGAGTGGGACATTGTAGACCCTGGGGACGGGGCTTCTCTCCCAGACTAGGGGGTGTGGAGGAGGGCTTCCTGGAGGAAGAGCTGTCTACACTGAGAGCAGAGGGATTATCCAGGTAAAGAGGGGAGGGGAGCAGCTTTTGGGCAGGGAGGACAGCATGTGCCAGGGCCTGGAGGTGGGCCGTGCTGGGGGCACAGGGAGAGGTCAGATCACACAGGGTGTTAAAGGCCATGCTAGGAGTCTGGCCTTTACTTGGGGGGCCACTGGAAGCCATGGAAGGATTCTAGGAGGGCAGTGTCATGGTCAGGTTTGAATGAGGAAATTCACTCTGATGGCTGCGTGGTTTGCAGGGGGAGCAGGGTGAGGCCTGAGAGGAAGCTGTGGACCTAGGGAGGGGGCCCTGTAAGGCCGTGTTCAGGTGTGCACACCTGAATGCAGATGGCTGTAAGCACAGATGGGCACGGGCATCTGCATGGGTGTCAAGAGACCTGAGCTCCATGAGGGAGACTCGGTGAATATGTGGTGACACGTGTCAGTAGGCACCAGGCATCCACGTCTGTGTGTGCATGTACCTGGCATTCATCTGTGTGAGTCCGTCAGTGATGGTGGTATGTCCCTGTGTGTTTTCAAGGCTATTTGTGTATGTGCACACATGACAGCTTGTGAGGTGGCAGCTCTCTGTCCAACCGCGCTGTCTGGGAGAGCCCCAAACAGCCTTGGGCCAGTTGGTGGGACCGGCCCAGCCTGGGTAGATACCACCTGGTTTTGACACCCCACCCCTGGCCAGAGGCTGTCAGCTCCGCCTCTGCTTAGCTTTAGTGCCATGTCATCTGTCAAGGGGTTATCGCTGCTGTAAATTGTCCCGAGCAGTTTGATCGCCACAGTACCTGCCTGTCTCCCTGCGGCTGAGCTGATGGCAGGCGGGTGGCGGGCGGTGGACGCAGCGCTCTGGAACAGGCAGCATCTGGAGAGGCAAGCTCTGAGCCTCCTCGGGGACCCTGGCTTATTCTCCTACATCTGAATGCCAGTGCATACGGCGGGCGGGCAGTGGGGAGGGACGCCGCCTGTGTGTGTATGTGTGTGTGTGTGTGTGTGTGTGTGTGTGTGTCCCTGCATGTGCTACTGTGCGCCTGGGCGTGCTGCACTGCAGGTGTGTCTGTGTGCCTGCACCTCGTCCTCTGTGCCCGTGACAGAGTGTGCCTACCCGTCACCGTGTCATTGAGCTCAGGTCTCAGGGTGCACACCCATGTTTCTACCTGTCTGCCTGTGTCTGTGTGTGTCAGCGTGGGAGGGCATGCTGCCACAAGTGTGTCTCCGTGTGTGCACGTGTGTGGACATGGGTAATTCCAATGGCGGGTGGTGTGTGCACGTGTCACATGGGATGCCGTGTGTAGGTATGGGTGTTGGCCACAGCGGGCTGATATGGCAGGACACGGGGAGGGTGTACACACATGTCAGTGAGGGCACCGCGTGTGTGGACATGGGTAATTCCAATGGCGGGTGGTGTGTGCACGTGTCACATGGGGGGTGCCGTGTGTAGGTGTGGGTGTTGGCCACAGCGGGCTGATATGGCAGGACACAGGGAGGGTGTACACACATGTCAGTGAGGGCACTGCGTGTGTGTGTGTCTGTGTGCGTTTGGACACGGGTTGGGTGCGATGGGTGGAGCAGCAGAGGGCCCCTCCTGGTCTGTGACGTCCATGGCCACAGCTCTAAGAGCCCAGCCAGGTTTTGGCAAGAATTTCCTCTCACTTTTGTCACGGTCAGGAGGGTGGAGGGTGGGGTGTGATGACGGATGGTGCTCTGGGGCTGCCGGCAGCGGGCAGGCAAGCGGGCAGGTGGGCGCCCTCCTCACTCCCTTCCCAGCTGGGAATAGTCGGCAGCGCCTCTCAGCCCCCTTCCTCCTCCTCCTCCTCCTTGTCTCCCTCCTCTCTCTTCTCAGGTGCTGGGCCCAGGCTTAGCTCCCGGGCCAAAGGTGTGGATACCAGGACACCCTCCCCAGAGGTCAGACCCAGACTCTGGGTGGAGACAGACACTCCCCCCTTCTCTTCCATGGCCCTGCCCGGGGGTCTACTTTGGGTCTATGGTCAAGGAGCCTCATCAGGGTGCCCAGGCTGGGGCCTCAGGGCCTGGAAACACACGGAAAGGGGTCAAACGGCACAGCGCCGGGACAGGGGGCAGGTGCCTGGAAGCCCAAGGAGCCCCCAGCCCAGGTGAGCCCCTGCTGGTGTCCCTGGCAGGTGGGTCACGGCAGGTGCACTCCAGTGGATGTGCCCCAACTGGTGTGTCCTCACAGGTGTGCCCCAGCCCATGGCCCCCAACAGGTGTGCCCTGACAGGTGTGCCCTGACCGAGTTTCCCCGGGAGGAGCGAGCGGAGCCAGCCGCTGGGCCCGTGGGGCGAGTGGCTGAGCCTCCAGGGCTCCCAGTACCCACCGCCGGCCCGGAGGCCAGGGCCCTCCCACCGCTGCCACTGCCCCACCGGCAGCCCCGCCACCCCAGGGAGGTGACCCCGACCCCACCCGGCCCCCCACATCCCAGCGCAGGGGCTCACAAAGGGAGAGGAGGGAAGAGAAAAATCGCAGAGATTTGTCTTGTCTGGGGCTGACAGCGGAGCGAGTGATTGCCAGGCCCGCTTGGCAGTTTTTAATCATTTTATCTCTGTTCTCGGCTCTCCGGGGAGACAGCCAGTGCTTAGCAGTCTGCTCAGAAAGACCTCAGGGCGCGTGGCGCAGCGGCGGCTCCGAGCTGCCATTATTAGCTGTGCTCTTCGGAGCGCGCTCCGATCTCTCCCGGGGGAGCCGGTGAAAAATTAACACGGGCCGGCGGCGCGGGCGCCCGATGTAACTGTAATTACTCCATTGATATTCCTCACACAATAGCGCTGTCATCAGTCATTTACATAAACTTTCTCTCCGCAAAGACGGGCGGAGGTGCCTAATCCTATTGGGTGCTTCCACTGCATGCATTATACATGGCAGGGGGCCCCTAGGTGCAAGGGGAAGGGAGAGATCCGGGGAGAAGAGAGGGGAGGGGAGGGGAAAGAGAGTTGGGAGGATCACTGGAGAGGAAAGGAATGAGGAGAGGAAGGGACTGGGAGAGGCCGGGAGGAGAGGAGGGGAAGGGAGAGATGGTTGGAAAAGAGAAGTGGAGAGGAGAGAACCAGGAGGGGCGCTAGGGGAGAGCAAAGGGCCGGCTGGGTGGAGCGGGGGCCAGAGCCAGGAGCCACCTTGCGGAGGGCGGGGTCCCCGTGGGCTGGAGCCCAGCGGGGCTGGGGCCCCGCTTTGCCCGATGAGGGTCCCACTGAATCCGGGGCCGGCCCACCAGGTTTGGGCAAGGGAGGCTCCTCTGTTGCGGGGGAGGGAGGGCAGGTGAACCCTGTCCTCCGAGGGCCCCCAGCAAGGCCTTGCCCCGGATTCAGGGACCATCCCCAACTCTTACCCACCCGGAGGGCCAAGCCCTAAACCCCGCTGGGCATGTGGCTCAGGCTGGAGGCTCTTCAGCTCCTAAGGAGTTAAAACCTCCCTGGAAATTACCCCTGTAATGACCTAATTAAAGACTCGGGGCGGGGAGGGGACACGTACTCCAGGGTGAAAGCTAATAACACCTGCCCAACAATAATAATCCTGGTGGAGCCCCCCCGTTATTGCTGTAGCCTCAGCCCCCTTCTGACCACCCTCACTTGACCCCCTCCTCTGGTCCTGCCTGCACAAGCTGTCGGTATCTGGGGCGGGCCAGGGGCTGAGCCCCCAGCTGGGCAGGGAAGGGCTCAGGATGGGACCAAGGGGAGAGGTCCAGGATAGTCAAATTTCCGTTGCTGAATATTTAATGAAGCCTGCGCGGTTTATTTGGTTGGCCTGTCGATTTTTATTCTTCTGTCAATAGCTTCTCATATGTGGGGCTGTGATGATCTTTAGCAGGGCCTCTCCAGGGACGGCTGCCACTAAATGCAATTATGGATTTTATACCTCAATGTGTTTGATATTTCCACTGATCTAATTTGCAGCCTGGTAGTTTATTGTTTGGCATTTTAATGGCGTTCAAATGCTATGGGAAATTTGATTTCTTTTTATAATTCCTCCTTAACGCAGTTAATGCGGGTGGTGGGATGGCCCAGATTTTAGAGCCCAATGTATAGAAAAAAGAGAAAAGAACACACCCTGTATATATTTAAGGATGTGTCCGTTGAAGGGAGATGTCCCTTTGAGCCGTGGAGCCCAGGTGCCTGCCCGCCTTGGGGTGGTGACCTCTGATGGCTGGTGTGGGGAGCTGGGGCTCAGATGTAAGGGAGCTCTAGGTGGTGCCCAGGGCTCAGGCAGAGGGCCCAGCACGCAGTCCTTTGCTCCCGCTGTCCTGAGCCCCATGGCCTATAGGCTTTGTCACAAGACCTCTCCGAGTGGCTTTAGGTCACTGCCCTGTCCAGTTTTGAGCAGCTGCAGAGTCAGGGAGGCCAGCCCTACCACTGCCACCAGTTTTTGTGGCCTGCATCTGAGAGCAGGGGCTGTACCAGTCCTGGGCCTTTGAGACCAGGGGTGATTTTGTGACCTGCCTGTCATCTGTGTGACAAGTTCTTGTGGGGCCTCAGCCACATTCACCAAATGTGTCAAGTTCCAAGTCTCGGGTCAGGGCAGTCCCCACTTCGGCCCCTGCCTGCACCTCTCCTTCCTGGCCTCCTTGGGAAGGCTAAGCATGGGGGCATGGCCAGGGCAGGCCCTGGCTGCTCCGTAGCCCAGACCTGGGTTCCTGGAGGCCGTGCTGGTTCTTTTTAAGGCTGGACTAGAGCAGAGAGGAAGCCGAGGCCCACGGAGCGAGGTGGAGGACCCCCACCTCCTTGGGGCAGTCCCCCTGAGCTGAGCCACTTTCTTTCCTGACAGTGAGTCCACAGGCTGAGCTCTGGGCAGGAGGGGCCTTCTGCCCTTGGTTAGTGGGCACAGCCATGGAGGACACTGGGAGAGCCTACTGCTGGGAGCTGCCCGCCTGTAGCAGGACAGCTTGGGCTGGTCTACCAGCAAATACCCTAGATTTTCTAAAACATCTTCTGGGGAGAAAGAGTCCAGAAAAGCTCGGGAAGCTCTTCCAAGTGGCATGCCTGGAAGTGAGCAGGGAAAATGGTCCAAGGCGGGTAGACTAAGTTCCTGTGTCCTGGGTTCCCAGGCTCCACTGGGCAGGCCAGGCAGCCTGGCCCAGAGAGCAAGGAGGGAGCTCATCCTCAGGCCTTCCAGGGAGGCTCCTGGAAGGCCTGAGGGTGTCCAGGCTCCCTGCAGCCTGCAGACCCCAAGTTCTGGTTTGGAAGGTGCCCTTTCCTGGAGCACAAGGGGACCTGGAGTCCAGTTGTGTGGAGATGCAGAACTAATCCGGCTGCGCTTTACCGGACACCCACTGTGTGCCGAACAGCACGCTGAGTACTTTGCATACATCATCTCATCACATCCTCAGGAAGCGCAGATACCATTGTTATCCCCATTTCACAGAGGCGTAGACTGAGGCTCTGAGAGTTTCACAACACCTGCCTGAGGCCACAGTGATGGCAGGGCCAGAACAGGAACCCAGGTGTGTGTTGCTTCAGAGGCGCTGCTCTTGACCACGTGCCTGATAGTACGTTCTTCCCAGGGCCAGGCTGGGCATGTCTGTGCCGGGAGAGATGTCACCTCCTAGCTGGGGCCCTCCTCCTCCTCCTCCTCCTCCTCCTCCTCCTCCTCCTCCTCCTCCTCCTCCTCCTGCTCATCCTCCTCAGCACAGCTGACCCTCGTTTCTGTCCCTGGGCCAGGCTACCCCCATAATCCACAGGGCTGCTGGCTTAGGCACAGGGGGTGGGTTCTGTCTTGGGGGGAATTTTGCACCTTTTGGAAAGGAATGGCTGGCCTTCCCATCCTCCTGGGGGATTCTAACCCTGCCGCCTCTCCCAGGTTTCTGCTGTGTCCAGTCCATCTTCTGCATGGCTGCTGTCCCCAGTGCCAGCCCCGCCAGCTTCTTGGCCACTTAAATGTGAGCAGTTACAGTAAGAGCTCACACTCATGAGTCCCTACTCCAGGCCAGGCCCTGGCCTAGCACTTCCCACACATTCCCCCACAACTCCATGAAGCAGGGACCATGGTTATCCCCGTTTTACAGATGAGGAAACTGAGGATCAGAGAGGACACACTCCTACTAGGGGCCTAGTACGACTCAAAGCTTTCCCCCAACATCCCTTCCAATTAGAACAATTATATTATTCCATAGCTTTCTTTTGTGTCTCATGCCACCTAATACCATGGCAGTTTGTGTTCATATATGTGTCCCCAGCCAGCCTCAGAGGCCTGACAGGGCAAGGGCTGGGTCTGTCCTGCTCATAGTCTGTCTGCTGCTATAACAGGGCCTGGCACCCCTCAGATCCCAGACAGATTGTTGAACAAATGCATGAATGGACAAGTGAAGGCCCAGAGCCCATACTCTTGACCTCTCCTTCCAGCCGTTGTAAGATCTCCTGGCACCTTCAGGAGAGATTTCGGTCTGGATGCCAGGTACCAAGGTTTTCATAGTTTTCTTGCCACATACCCCTCAGGTCCCATCGCCAGCCCCTCAGCCCCACCCCAGATATCCAGTTCTCACCTCCAAGTCTCACTTTCCCTGGACACTCAACTCTCTTTCATGCCTCTGTGCCCCTGTCCACACTGTCCTCTCCACCAAATAGCTTTCCCCTTCTCTCACCAGGCAAACTCCGCTCAGCCTGCATGACCCAGCTCGGGTCATGCCCCAGGCAGCCTCTGCAGTGCCCCAGCCCTCATCACATGGCTTTGCCACTGTCCCCTGCTGCCCTGGCATAACCTGGAGGGAGAGTCTCCCATTATAGCACAGACACTGGGGAGGGTCTGTTGAATGAATGAATAAAAGAAGGAAACAAGGGGAAGGAACACTTCTGTGGGTCATCTCAGATAACTTCCCTGCCCAGGCTGGAGGTTTAAAACAAACTGGCTTCCTGCTCACCCAGCAACTCCCACCCTGGGGTGGAAGGGAAAATGGATTGAAACTCTGTTGGCCCCAAGTGTGGACAGGGGCAGTGTCAGCAGGTGATGGATAAGCAGCCCGCTTTGGCCTCACCCTGTCCTGAGAGCCGTCCAGGTGTTAAGTGGACTCCTCCCTTCCCAGACCCAATCAGCAGTGAAATCAGACCTGAGTAATCTGATGTTCCACTTAGGAAAGAAAACAGGATTCCCCAGCCTGGGAGGAGGCTGCGGCCCCGGTGAGCAGGGGGGGATAGCCTGCTAGCATCAGCGTCTGCCATCAGGGGCCCGATAAGATCTTCACAGCTTGTTATCCTGGGTCAGGCTGACTTGTGTGCATGGCTGGGGGGAGCTCTCCAGGTAGCTGGATCTGCTCTCTGTAACCCGCCTGTGGAGGTCTGAGGGGCTGTGTGGAGACGGCTGCAGGAGGAACCGGGGTCCCAAGACCTCTGTGTGCCCCCAGGAGTACCAACTTTTGATCCTTGAGCCTTCAACTGCATCTCAGTAGAGCCCAGGGGAACGGATGAATGCAGGCAGTGCAGTTCAGTGGGGTCACACAGCCCACAGCTCAGCGTGAGCCTAGCTCAGTCGCCTCCCAGCTGTGTGCCCTTGAGCAAATCACACACCCTTTCTGAACCTCAGTTGCCTACTCTGTCACTGGGGAGCACAACTCCTACTCCTGGATTGTTGACAAGATTTAGTGACATCTTGTTTGTCCCTGACACAGTGAAACAAATCAAAACTTAGGTGACCAAGCCATTCATTGTCCAAACCAGGACACTTTCAGAGTGAAAGGGGATGTTATTAATAATTATGCTGAGACCACAGATATACACCAGGACCCTCCCAGGCAGCCTGGGAGCTATAGTCACCTATCAATGAAGCACTTTTCTAGGGGTCAGGGCCAAGGCATCTCAAGGTGTGTCACTGGGCTCCCATATCTTTCCCTAGTGCTTGTTGGTAGGCAAAGGGCTCCTGGGATTAGCTAAAAACAATACTATGTAACACTTACTGCCTGCCAGGCACTGTGTTTTCTCATGGGATTGTCACGATAGCCCAATGAGATAGGTACCACTTTTATGCCCACTTGCCTAAAGGTCAAGTGACTTGCCAAGGTCTCACAGCCCGGAAGGAGCAGGACTGGGGCCTGAAAGCAGGTCTGGTTGACTCCCAAGCTGGAGATGTAACCACTGGACGCACTACCCACATTCCCACCAGGTCAGGCCAGTTCCTCTGCCCCAGCAGCTGAGGGGAGAGGAGGCTGGGCCGATAAAGGGCCATCTGGAGGCCAGGTGGGAACCATCTCACCCTGCCAGGTAACCGGGCCGCCGGCTCTTGGGCCTGCGTGGGCCTCCCCAGGCCTTCGGTGTCCTGTGCCCCGCCAGCAGGGCATCTGCAGAATTGGTTTCCCGGCTGGAGGGCATCCCCCATCAGCTCAGCAGCTGTCAGGTTTAAAGAATGAGATGGGGAGAGAAATCTATAAGCTGCGGGTTTTGAAAAACCTGTTTGTTGGGTGAGCTATTGATTGACTGGAAGGCTCCTCCCAAGTCAGCAGTTAAGCTTAATGGCGGACAGAGGATGGTGGGGTCAGGCACAGAAAGGGAGGGGGAGATGTTAACTCCCCCCACCCTGCCTAGTCCCCTCCCCTAAATAACTTGCTTGGGCCTTGTTGGGCTGTCCCCTTCCCTGGGATGGGGGCACCCCTGCAGCCTCAGGACAGCCATCTCTGGGGATCAGTTATTCCCTACTTTGGAAGCTTCCTGTTTCTGCCACCTGCATCTCGGAACTGTGTTGTGACATGGGCAGGGTAGGGCCCTCGCTGAGACAGGGCGGGAGGGAGAGTGGCTTTGCCCTCCAGCTGAACTGAGTGAGAATCCTACCCTGCCACTTCCTGGCTGTGGGAGCCAGGGCGCGAGCGCCTGCCCCTCCCTGAGCCTCAGCTTCCTTTTCTGAGCTTCGTTTGACCACTACCCACCATGCAGGGTGCCGGTGCCGGGAGACCCAGATGCACACTCAGCCGGGCTCCATGTCTACGCTGAGGGCAGTTCCTGGGTGCACCTTCCTCAGTCAGGTGGAGATGGGCAGGTTTCACTTGGGATTCTCTGGAGCAAGACAGGCCCTTTCGGCAGTTACGCTGAGTTTCTCAGAATCCCTGACAAGAGCTGTCAGGGACGGGGCCCCGGGGGCTTCTCCTGCCCTCCCAGCAGCAGCAGGCATTGCCCTCGCTGCATTCTTCCGCTCGCTCCCGATTTGTGTTCACATGGCTGGGTCACCCCCACCCCCCGGAGGTCCCAGTGAAGAGCCTTCCTCAGTCCAGGGAGCCCACCTCTCAAATAGGCATACCCCCCGACCCAGCGGGCACCTCGCTCCAGAACTCGGCACCTGGCCCTAGGCAGACCCCTCATCGGCACCTCCTCTGGGCCTTGCAGAGGGACACAGGGAGGACTCAGACCTGGACCCTGTCCTCGGGGAGCCCCCAGTCTGATAGGGGAGACAGATATGGATACTGGTGGTACCAAACCCAGGGTGATCCCTGCTGTGCTTGAGGGATGCCCTGTGGCCCAGCAGGGAGCAGAACCACGTCTAACCCAGCCCTCCCCACATGGTACATGCTTGGCAAGCAGAGCACAGACTGAATTTCAACCCACTCCCCGCTCTGAGGAGCATCTTGTTCAGTGAACAACCTACACAAGCATACAGGGCGGCCCGGGAGATCCATGGAGAAGGCAATTACGTAGCCCCCTTAAGTCAGAGATGGTGCTCACAAGGCTGAAGGGTGGACGATCGGCTCCCCAGGGCCCTTGAGCCACAGGAAGGGAGGACAGGGGATGATACTGGTGGAGAATGGCTCCAAGTGGAGCTAGAGGGGAAGTGGGCTTGTCCTCAGAATTCTCAGGTCCATGGTTAAGAGTTGGAGTTGACTGTAGAGTCCAGAGGGGTTTTGAGCAAGGGAGCAATGGCACCCCAACTGCTTCAAGGAGGGTGTGCCAATGCGAGAGGAGCTTTAGGGAGACACTGTAGTTCTGGGGTGGGAGCGCCGTGAGGGCAGGGCCTGCCCTGGCCTGTTCTGCACACTTAGTACAGTCCCTGGAGCCTGGTACGCATTCGGTAAGTATTTCCTGAGTGGATTATTGACCCAGGGGAGAGTGCTAGAATCTTGGCTCAGTTCTTCTCATTTGAGGCCAGAGATTCCTGGCTTCTTGGCAGTGTGACCGGGGCAAAACATTGGGCTAAACTCTATTCTTCCTCTTGAAAAGAGGAAGAGACCCTCAGTTGTCTCCTCTGTGATATGGGTTGATGCCCCAGAGTAGAATGTGGATGGCAAGAGGAATGTCTGAGTGCCTAGAAAAGCGGGAAGGTATGCTGACCCCTCTTATCTCATTTATCCATCCACCTCACCCTTTCCATCCATCCACCCACCTATCCATCTAACCACCCACCCATCCATTTGTTTACCCATCCATCTGTTCATCTGTCCATCCATCCATCCACCCACCTATCCATCTAGCCATCCATCCATCTGTCCACCCATTCATTTATTCACCCATCCATCTGTTCATCCGTCCACACACCCACCTGTCTACCCATCTATCTGTCTGTCTGTCCTCTGTCCACACATCCTTCCATCCATCCATGAATCCACCCACCCATCCATCCATCTAATATTTACTGAGAATCCACTCCATACCAGACCCCATGTTAGACAAATGAAGACATGGCAGTGAAACCTATACGCATAGCCTACCCTCACGGACTCACAGCCCAGTGGGGGAAACAGGTGATTAGGTGCAGCAGACTCCAGTCTCATGAGCCCAGGGCCAGTGTGGACATTTGTTAAGACAAGCCCCTTGGCTGCTGGGTTCCATTTCTGGGGGATGAGCAGATTCCGGCTCTTAGAGCCAGTGATCCCAGAATCAAACTCTTGGTCTAGTCCACACATATTCTTGAGCTCCTCCCCTGTGCCAGACCCTGCCCTAGTGCCGGGACACTGCAGGCAAGGTCCCTACCCTTGGTGGGGAGGAGGGCGGGGGGGGCACGCTCACACCTCATGCTGACTGTGCAGTTGCTGAGGTGAATTGAACAAAGTCACAGTTTAAAGGGGGGGACACAGACAGACTGTGATATGTGCCCCGATAGCACCTGAGTCAAGGTTTGGGGGTTGCTAAAAGGAAGGACAAACACATTTCGCTTTGGTGGGTCAGGGAAGGTCTTAGGTAACAGGAATCTAATGGACTTATTACTCTTTTGAGCAAATATCCTTTTAATGTTATTATTATTACCAAAGCAATAGATGCTAGGAAAAATTCAAATATAGAATGTCTAAACAAGGAAGTAAAAGCTCTCTCCCCACCTCCTGCCCCCTCCCCTTGGAGATAAACTCCCTCAGAGGTGGGACAAATTCCTCCCGACATTGTTCTACACAGTTATGTTCAGTTCTACACGCATTACTTTGGGACAGAATGGAATTGTGCTGCACATACTCTTTGGCAACTTGCATTCTTCACTTACTGGGCAGTTCCTTTCCTGTTGGTGCCCCCTCTTCACTGTGCTCTGGCCCGGAGTTCCTTTAACCAGCCCCTAACGATAAACAAGGGGTTTGCATCTGATTTTCACTATTACAAACACGGCCATGGTGAACATCCTTGCGCAGCAGCTTTGCACAGATGCACAAGTGGACGTGGCCGTGGATTGGGAGAGTAGGGGACCACCAGATGGACCTGCGGGGAAAGGCAAACACCCACAGATACGGAGTGGCTTCTTCCTGGTCCGGACACTGGTCAGTGGCTCCAGGGGGCTGAAGTGTCGTGTGCTTTGGTCGGGGGGAATCCATGACCTGACCGATCCCCTCAGGAAGCCACACCACGAGGAGGCTCAGGGCTTGGGGCGCCTGCTCAGGACTCTGAAGCCTCTGTCCGTGCATGAGGGTGCCAGCCTCTTGGGGAAGCCCAGAGGTCTCACACAACCCCAGGCCCAGCCTCACAAGCCCACCCTGTGGCCTTTGGAGCAGCCACCCCAGGGCAGTCCTGGGAATGGACTGCATGAGCTCATGGGGACACAGACTTCTCTCCCCAGAGATCCGATATCTGCCCCCAACCCTCCATCTTGCTGTCTCCAGGGAGCTGTCATCTCTGTCCTCCCCCTCCTGCTCTCCTGACCCTGGCAGCTCCTTGGGTGATGGGAAAGGCAGCTTTCCAGCATGTGGCCCTGACGCGATGTGGTATGCATTTTTATTTTTTCAGCACGTTGTGAAACTCATAACACTCGGTAATGACTTCCTCACTGTACTGGGTAAAGAGAAGGAAGGGGAAAAAAAAAAGGCCCTTGAAGAAAAATGAACCGTGGCGGTAGGCGTGGACTCCATTTATAACAATATGGAAATTGATTGTTGAGTCAGAGGAATATTTTGTAGTTTGCTTAGCTGTGCTCAGCACTAATGGCTGGGAACATTAGTGAACCCAGGGAATGAGTTATGGGCACATTAAGGAGGCCTCGAGACTCCTGGGCCTCCCTCGAAGGCGGGTCCCAGCCCCTCGGGTCTGCCCACTGCCGTGGGCACTAGCTCCTTCCTCCCCTGGGAGAACCAGCCAGGGCTGCAGCTCTGCTGCTGGGGAAGAACACAGGTGCCATCTTGATGGGGTGATGCGGGCAGGACTTGGGTTCAGATCTCAACTCCTCTCACTTGTTTGCTGTGTTACCTTGGGCAGGTGACTTGGCCTCTCTCAGTCTTAGTTTTCCCATCTGCAAAATGGTGTTGTTCATCCCTCGCTTAGGGAGTGTGGGAAAAATAATGAACACGAAGCCAGGAGCCCGGAAACGGGCAGAGTGGCGGCTCAGCGAGCCAGGTGGCCAGATGGGTGGACAGATGCACAGGTGGGTGACTCGCCTGCTGAAGGTGATGCTGGACTCAGGTGGAGAGATGCTGAGCTGCCAGTGGAGGCCTTGGGAGTGAGCAGTGGGGCTTCCCAGGACCATGAGGTCACCGGGACTGGGGAGGCTGTGACCATAAGGACCAAAAGTTATTAGGTGGAGGGAGGCCATGACTCCCAGCCCTTTCTGCACATCAGCAGCTTCCCAACCCAGAGCTCCACCTGGAAGAGGCATCAGACTTCTTGACTTCCTCACGTGAGGGCTCTGCAGGTCCCTGAGACACCACGGATCTTGAAGTCGTGGTCCCCACTGCCACCCATCAAACCCTCTTTCCTATCTTGGTGAGAGGCACCTGTCGTCCTCCGGGTACTTAGGTCAGATTCCTTGATGCCTCCTTCTCCCTCACCTCCTACATCCTGGCTGTTTGACCCGTTGACTGTCACTCAAACCTCTTCCCTTCTCTCTGTCCCCTTGACCATCCCCAACCCAGGTCTTCCCATCCTTCTTCCCTGGAACCATTGCCTCAGCCTCTTCCTGGCCTCCCTGCCTGCCTGCCTGCTGCTGCCCCCACCCCGAAGTCAGTGCACTTTTTAAAATGTTGATCCGACTTTATCACTCCCTTGCTTAAAAACCTTCCACGCTCTCCAGTACCCTTCCAGGGATTCAAGACCTTCTGGGAACCTCCTAGAGGCCTTCACCTACTGTATCTGCCTGCATCCTCCCAACTCCCCTCCTGTGTATGCTCTAGCACCAGGGGTCTCAAACCTGAGCAGGCGTCAGAACCCCCCCGCCACCGCCCACCACCCGCCCCAGGGCTTGTTAAAATAACCACAAACTACAATTGGTACAAACTACCAACAAACTAGTTTGTTAAACTAAACACTTCCCCAGGGTTTCTGATTCAATACCTCTGGGGTGGAGCCTGCAAATTTGCATTTCCAATAAGATTCCAGGCCTCCAGGCTGAGGCCCCTGTTCTAGGGAACCTCACTTTGAGAACCACCGTTCTAGGCACAATTTCTTTTTTTTTAACTGTTCTCAAACGTCAGTTTCATTCTTGCCTCTAAAGAATTGCACCAGCTGTGCTGCTCATGAGACCGTTCTTTCTTCCTCTTCTCAGCCTGGTGAACCCCCGTCCATCCTCTCCCCATGTGCCCAGGCAGAGGCCCACCAGGAGCCCCTCTCTTACAGCATCATTTTGTCCCTGTTGGTCCACAGACCAGGAGCTCTTGTCTGACCACCTCTGAGCCTCCATGAGGGCCAGGCATCGGAGGCCTCAGATAAGGGGCTTTGTGCCCTGCCCAAGTGTCAGGGTGGCTTGTCCTGGCAGGTCAAGCACAGAACCTGTCTGCCAGGGGTCTGGACCATGTGTGGGGCGCAGACCCTGCTCAGCCCTCCTAGAGGCCAGAGGGAGCAGAGGACTCTGGGAAGACAAGGCCAGAGCCGCAGATCTGACCGGTCAGCTGAAAGGCAGGCAGACTCCGAGGGGGCTGCCCAGTGTTTTGTTTTAATCACGAGCGAGATGCTGACGTGGGCCTCCCTGGGGACGGTGAGGGGGAGACCAGCCCCACGGGCAGTGGAGGCGCTTCTGCAAACAGTGAGGAAAACCCAAGTCAGCAGTGGCGGGGGAGAGAGAGCTAGCGGTCCTGGAGGGAGAACATTCATTATGCCAGGAGGGCAGCGGGGGAGCCCCGAGACGGCCCTGCGGCGCAGCCTCCTGGCTGGCTGCTCGCTGCCCAGCGCTTGGGCCTGGCCCCTCACACCCTTGGGTCCCCAGGACAGCGTGGCCGGCCTTGCGGGAGCCCCGTTAGGAGCTGCCGCGCGGCTGGAAGTTGTGGCCGCAGCAAAACTTCCAGTGCATCCTTTTCGTGGGTGCCCTGGGCGGCTCTCGGCGGGCTGGGAAACTGCTCGCCATACCTATTTTAAACACCAGTGTAATGGTTTATGGCCCATAGAGGGATAATTACGGAGTGCAGAACCCAGCTTTTATGGCCCCTCCTCCCCGGGGCGCACTTAGAGAACAGTATGTGTCATGTAGCCAATTTAGATAATGATTCTGATAAAGATAAACGGAATTGTTTATTATAAGTAATTGGGTCTGCTAAGACCCAGATGAGGCAGTGATGGGGAAGGATGCAGTCGGATGTGGGGGGCATGGAGACAGGGGCCTGGAAGGGGCTCCAGGGTGGAGACAGGCCTGCTCCCCTCTCACCCCGTGTATATGTGTGTGTGTGTGTGTGTGTGTGTGTGTGTGTGTGTGTGTGTGTCTCTCTCTCTCTCTCTCTCCTCCCCTCCTCTTTCCTTTTTCCCTCTCCCCCGTCTCCCTCTCCTCCCTGGGCCTGAATGGCTCCTCCTCCATCTGCATCCTGGGCAGAGGCTGCTCCTGGGCATAAATAAATCATGGGGTTTTCTGTCGACTCAGCTGAGCTGGGGGAGGCGCCTGGAAGGAGGGCTGGGAGGATCGGGAGAGAGTTCCGACCCGCCCTGGGCTCCAGGGCAGCCTGGCCTGTCGGCCACCAGACCCCATGCAGGTCCCTGGAACCCTGAGGGGCCGCTGTCCTCCTGGCAGCTGGCAGGTGCAAGGCGAGGGGGAGGAATGCAGGGAACTGGGGGCAGCCGGAGCTGAGATGCAGAGTGGTCTCAAGGGGGACAGTGGCCCCCTGGTGGGGGTCTTTGTGAAAGATAAACAACATGAAGGCACTTCAAGCCCAGCCCCTCCTCACAACACACACACCTGAGACCTCTAATTATGCCTCAGCCCCAGGCAGGGCCGTGGGAACGCTGCCCCTTTAACCTGCCCGCCTGACCCCTCTCCCCCAGGTCCCAGTTTCCTCTCCCGAGGCCTCCTGGCTCTCAGTGCCTGGCTCTGCAGGGAGGGGGAACGGGATCCTGAAGACCCAGATTCTGAAAGATGGAGCGCTCAGAGATTAGAGCCTCAGAGAACAGGACCATGTCGCCAGGGTCTCTGAAATGAGGATCCGCAAAGCCAGGCCCTGAGCTGAGGGCTTAACGAGCCAAGGTGTGCACCCGCAGATCCTGCAGACCAGCGCCCTTGGGGCTGCGGTGGGGACCTACAAGCCAGGGTCTTAGAGGGAGCCCACAATCTAGTTTGAATGGGAAACTGCAGAAACCAAGGTGTGAGCCTAGGGGTCCCCACAAAATAGGGGAATCCTATAAACCAGGGTTCTTGAGACGAAAAACAAAAACCACAAGCCAGGGTGCCTGAGGCCTGGGGCTCCCCACGAGCCAGGACCCTTGAGGCGGGGTCCCCACACAGAGGCCCCCAGTGGCCCATCAGACGCAGGTGTAGGGGCCCCAGCTAGGCTGCCTGAGGCTGCAGCTCCCCCGGATTGAAACCCAAACCGGAGGAGCGGCCTGTCACCGTGCCTGTGATCCGCGGCATGATTGAGAGGGGGGGCAGGGCCCGCAGGCAGCCCCTCTGCGTAGAGCGGCAGCGCAGCAGGAGCCTGAGGAGGCGAAAGAGCGGGGATTTTCTCTTTCTTCCCTGTGTGCTTATCTGATCACAGCCGAGGGGAGGGCTCCGGTTCAAAGGCAGTGTCCTTATCAGCTGGGATTTGTTTGGGGCGTGAGAGCTGCACCTGGCAGGGAAACCTTCCTGCAGGTGGGCGTGGGGGAGGCAGCCTGGGCGGGTCTGGGGCTCCAGGGTGCACGTGTCCCCATGATCCGTGAGTGCGCACACATCTTTACGCGCAGTCACGGTCTCTGCGTGCGCAGGTCTGCGTGCCCTGTGTGTCTGTGTCTCCGTGTGTGCACGTGGCCGTGCCGGTTCCGTGCACATCTCCACCTGTGCGTGACTTTGTGCACGTGGGTGGGCACAGAGCAGACATGCTCTACGCAGAGGACCGAAGGAAGGGCCTCACATCTGTGCCTGGGATCGAGCTTCTCTGGTGATGCTGGTCTTCGCCAGTCTGCACCTTCCTGTGGGAAGCAGGGGATGGGTAGGTAAGTGGCGTCACAGGTCACTTATGGTCCAGCAGGGGCAGGATGAGTGGGGAGGGGCATGATGCTGAGGTAAGGCCCTGGGGATGTTTATGGAGAAGAAAGAACCCGAGGGAGAGGCCAAATCAGGTGAGGGGAACTGGTCCAGCCCAGGGCCAGGGAAGACTGCAGAGGGAAACCAGCTACAGGTCCAGGGTGCCCAAAGGCTGGAACAGAGCAGTGGGCCGGAGGGTGCCGTGGGGCTGGGGTTTTTTTGTGCTAGGAGTTGACTTAGCTTGAGACCCATCTGCCATCCCAAACCCCTGCTTCCCTGGTGTTTTTTTCAAGTAGATGTGTTTTAATTAATTTTTTATTTTGAAATAATTGTAGAATCCCATGCAGTTGTAGGAAATAATACAGAGATATCCCCTGTACCCTTTACTCAGTTTCTCCAATGGTAACATCTTACGCAACTAAAGTACAATGTCACAACTAGGATATTGACACCAGTTCAATTCAGATTACCCATGTTACGTGCATTTGAGTGTGTACTTTGCAATTTTACCACTTGTGTAGATTCCTGTATCTACCACCTCAGATACGGTACAGACCGGTTCTATCACAAGGATCCTGCCTGTCGTCCTTTTATAGCCACACCCATCTCCCTACCCCACTGGGGTTTATTGTTTTGTTTAATTTTAGAAAATGGCACTTCTATCTACCAGGCTCCCAAGCTGAAAATCAGCGTATTGTCTTGGTACCCCTCGTCTCTGCTCCTCATCCTGTGCATCCAATCATCAAGGCCTGGGCATCGACTAACCCCAGTCATTTCTGGAACTCTCCCCTTCTCTTCACTCTCCCATCACTGGCTCATCTCTCTGTTGGACCTGGGCTCTGCCCCTCCAGTCTGGGCCCTGCCCACCCACCCACAGTGGTAGCTGTAACCGGGCCCTCCTTCTCAAACACAGCATCAGCCCGATCACCGCATACCTCAGAGGTCCCACAGCTCCACTGTTAGGATAGGAACATGGAGCGCGTGGCTAGCTCTGCCCTGCCCGCCTCCCAGCCCCCACTCTCTTCCACCCTGTATTCCAGTCATTCTGAGCTACTTACAGGGCCCCCGGGATGCCACCCTCCCAAGCCATCCCCTCTGCTGGGGCCCAGCGCGCACGGCTGCCTCCTTCTGTTGGGTGACTCTGCCCCTCCTGCAGGTTTCAGCTGGAGTGCCACATCCCGGGGGCCTTCCCCAGCACTCTGCTGCCCCTTGGCTGGGCTCCCGCAGCCCTCTGTGCTTCCCCCACCCTAGCCCCCATCCCACGTATTGTGGTGATCTGTTTACTCCCTGGTCTTCCCCAGAGACGGCAAATAACTTGAAGGGAGAGACTGTGTCTGGTTCAGCGCCGAGAGCCTGGTGTCTACATGGCTGGGAGCAGGCACCCGAATCAAGTTTGCATGAATGATCAGTGGACGGGTGGGTGGATGGTAGGTGCCCAGGTGGGGACAGACAGCCGGGGGTCGGAGCCAGTGGAGGGAGAGACTCGCTCTTGCCAAACCATAGCTGCATGTTGCAGAACAGGGCCTTCCCCCTGTGACCTCTGTCTTCTCTCCTGTGACCTGAGTGCCGAGACCTGAGCGGCTGGCTCTGGAGAAGGAAATAAAGGAATAATTATTGAGTGCCTTCTGGATACCAGGCGGGGAGCATGCCACAGGGAACAGGGCGAGCCAGTGGGAAGAGTAGGGAGCAGGGGCAGTTGCGACACACAGCCCTGGGTCTGTTTTTGCCTGCTGTGTGACCCTGGACAAGTCCCTTCGCCCTGTGAAATGGTGTCCCTTCCTGTGAAATGGTGGGTTATGATAATACCTTCTGTGTGCAGTGCCCAGGAGGAGGCAGGGAAGCAGTGGGCATGAATGGGATAAAGCTGTGCTTTTGTCCTGGGATAATTAACTTTTTGGAGGCCCCCAAAGGTGCCCTGGCCTGGGGCCGAAGCCAGGAGGCTGTCCCCAGCTCAGCCCTGAGGACCCTGCCAGCCCTGCCCTTCAGCCCTCCTGTGGTGGCCTCCACTGACGGGAAGGTCTGAGTGTCCTCACTGCCCCAGACACCCAGCTGGTTCTCTTGACAGGGACAAGCAAGATGGGGGCAGTGATGGGTGGGACTGAGGGGGCTGCCCAGGGCGCCAGCAGCTGGGGGTCACCTGCCCAGTGCAGGGGAATTCTGTCCCAGGAGGGCGGACAGGCAGATGGGAAGGGGGGTGCTCCAGGATGACGGGTGTACCAGATGGGAATCCTGACTTTGCTCCCTACTAGCTGAGAAGCTCTCCACAGCGGAGGCAGCATGGAGGGAGGGGTTTTGCTATTTTGTTTACCGATGTATGTATCCCTAGTACCCAGAGCAGTAGCTGCTCCAAAAATATTTGTTGAATGACTGAATCAACCTTGGGCAAATCACGTCACTTCTCTAAGCCTCGGTGGGAAATGGGAATATATTGCTGCTGTTTTGTTTTGTTTTAGATATAATTCGCATCACATAAAATTCACCATTTCAAAGTGTGCAATCCCTGGTTTTTAGCATAGTCGCAAGGTCTGTGCTGCTGCTTGGTCATTGAATGTGACACCGAGGGGTGAGCGATCTACCGAGTGGCTGGCTCCTCTGCTCAGGGACGGGGCTGTGCTTCTTCGTTTATGATGCTCACCTGCTACTTCCTCAAAGGCTGTGAGCCAGCTTCCCAGATTCTTGAAACAAAAGCAGTGGCTCAACTCCCTGGAGAGTGCAGGGGAAGTAAATCAAGCACCCAAGCGGATACTTTCCCGAGACGAGGATTCCACTGAGCTCTGAGCATCCCAGCAGCCAAGACAGAAGGGGAAATAGGATGGAGTAGAGAATCCCCCTGGTCTGACCACTGAAGGCTGATGAGTTCATTGGGAGAGATTTTCTTTTCCTGTTAGCAAATTCATTTTTTGCAGGTGTCTTATATGAAGAATGGAAAATGGGCAGGTGTCAAATCCCCAGCCCTTGCCTTGTGCCTGCCCATCAGAGGCTCCCATTAAACCTTTGATGAAGTGAAATATTGAACAAGATCTCCAGGGGAGACCGTCTCCCCCCAGCTCATAGTTTCAAACAGACAAGATGAAGGGCGAGGAAGCCGCTTGGAGAAGGCCTTTCTGAGGGTTATACGCCGGGGAAGGAAGGGATGTGATGCTTCAGGGAACTCGAGGGACCTGGGGGCAAGTAGGGCTTAGGAGCCTAACAGGAGGGTGGAGGTCTCCCTGCCCTCAGCTTGTTAGTGCTGAGCTCTCTGGCGAGAGTCGAAACCACGGTTAGACCGCAGCGTGTCTCAACCTGGGCTGTATTGCTCTTTCTTGCGGGGAGCTGTCCTGTGCATTGTCGGAAGTTCAACAGCATCCCAGCCGCTACCCACAGGATGCCACTAGCACCACACCCCCAGCCATGGCAATCAAAAATGCCTCCCAGCATCGCCGATGTCCCCTGGGGGGGGGCAGCAAATCGCCCCTGGTGGAGAACCACTTGAGTTGGAGAGACACCAGACCTTCTGACCTTACACTTTGGTGTGGCCACATTGGGAGATGCTATGCACAGATACCCCAAACCACCCTCCATCCTGGATCCGGCTCTTGCCCGTCACCCGATGAAAGAAGGAATCTCACTCTTGTGAGGTGGCACTGGCCACCTCCCAGCCACTCACCTGGCCCCATGGCCACCTTTTAAGCAATGTGTATGCGTTTTGGGGGGACTACTTGATTACATTTCGTTCTGAGCTTTTAAAAAAGTAAAACAAGTGGGAAATGGTCAAAATAAAAACACTACTACTAGTAAGAAGAAACAGCCTTCTCACAAAGGTAGACATCACCAGCTTGACAAAGTGGACAAAAGACTGTCTGGTTGCGAAGGAAAATAATGATGTTAAAGAACACGAACATGGTAGTACGTTAAGAACACTGGAGAGCATTTTTAAAGCGTGGGCAGGTATTTTTGTATGACACACAAAATGCACAAAAGAGGCAAAGCGTGCTTGGGAATCTAACCATACTTTTAGTTCTCTGCAGACAGAACTCTGCTTGTATGTGTAAGTCTGCCACCGAACAGTGACTCGTTTCCAGGGGCTGCCTGCCTGCAGTGGGCAGGGGTGGGGGCCGTGAGAGAGGGAGAGACCCATGGGCTTTGGATCCCAGAAGTCTCATGAGGGAGGGTGGCAGGGCGTCCTCATTGTGGAGCCTTTGCCACTTCCACAGGGGCATGGATACCCTGCAGCTCCTGAGCCAGAATTTTGGAAGTGGGAGGATCTTGATGCATTCATCCATTCAGCAAGCAGTTAGTGAGGACATGCTGTGTGCCAGCCACTGTATTAGGCATGGAACATACAAAGATAAGCAAGGGAGCTCCCAGTTTTGTGAGCGCGCCTAAGGCTGTTGGTGAACTGTTGTATAGGTTGTTCACTGCACAAGGGTACCCAGCCAAGGGGGTGAGTAGGAGACTGAAATCTATCTTGTACTTTGTTCACGTGGTCTGGCCAGAAGAAGGGGTGCCACTTTCATTTAGTATCAAGGTCCAGCATGGGCTAACAGTTAGTGAAGGGATGAACACGGGGCCTTGGGGCTTCGCTTGGGGGAAGTAGCAGTGGGATGGGAGAAATCCTCTCAGAAGAGGGGCTACAGGATATGAAAGCATTGTTGCAGAGTCCTAGATGCGGAGGGCAGAGTGAGTGCAAAGGTCAAGGAGGCGTGAATAAGGACTGTCTTTGGGGAGAGTGGTGGCAGGGTTGTAGGAGTCGGGGGAGGGGTGAGAAGTGAGGCCAATGGGGCAGGAGGGGTTGAGCCTGCAAAGGACACCACATGCCAGGTTTGGAGTTTGCGGGCCCGAGGGGGGGTGGGGGGAGGGTCTGCAACCACGGCGGGACTTGTCAGCTCTAGATCCTTTTGGCCAGGGCAAGGGGAGTGGGCTGGAAGCAAGGCAGCCTCCCGTTTGGCCTGCCCCCTCCCGCAGGCAGCCAGGCCTCCAGGGGCCTCGGGGCACCCTGCCTGCTGACCCTCTGCCCTCCCTGCTGCCTGCCAGCCCCCTCCCTCTGGTCCAAATTCCCACCTCCTGATTAGATTGGGGAAGGACTAATTAGATATAATTCATTATCCTCAAAAACGAGATCAGAAATCAGGAGCTCTCCTCAGAAGAAGGTGGCCTCGCCCCTCATCCATCATTCCTCTAAGTAACCAATTTAAAGTCAGGCGGACGCACGCGGCAGCATTATTACCTTGTCATAAATAGTTAGGGGAAGGCCCCCGAACAAGGCAGCTTTATAAATGGTTTTTATCACATTAGTTTGCAGTTATTTGTCATCCACTTTGCTTAAGATAAATGCCGAACAAATAATCAAATTATCAAGCCAAAACCTTGGAAAGTCATTTGCATTAATTGCAGCAGTAAAGGCCAGGCATCCCAGTCAAGAGAGCCCCCTGCCTCTCTCAGGCCTCGTTTGCGGGGTGGGGCGCGAGGACTTCCTGGCAGGGGTGGGAAGTCTGTACTGGCAGCCGGAGACACCCAGAGGCCCCGCTATGGGACAGGGCCAGCTGGACCTGGGGCTGGGCTGGGCCTTTCAGGGGGCTGAGGGGCTGTGCTTTCCTGGGGCTGGGGCCGGGGTGTTAGGGTGGGTTTGCCAGGGCCCCCTCTTCCTCATACACCCGCAGATACACACACACACACACACACACAGATGCATGCAAACACATGCAGACTGTCCCTCTCTCTCACACACACACACACACACACACACACTCCTTACTCTCTGTTGCTGGGAGCTCATTGGTGCCTTTTGTCTGGCCCCAGAAGGGCCCTGTCACAGGCCTGAATGGACCCCCTACCCCTGCAGAGCATGACAGGTTCAGGCGACTCATGCCCCAGGCCTGTCTGGTTCCTGTGCTGGCCACCAGTGCTCTGGTGGCAGGTGGTGAGGAGGGTCCCGGGCCTGGGCGGAACATGTCCAGGGGTGCCCACTGACCCCTCCCAGCTGGGCCCGGAAGGCTCCCTCCAGCAGCAGCCCCTCAGTAACGAATGGCAATTTCACGCCGCCCCCAGGAGGCCCTCCTGCGCCCCAGCTGGGCCAGGGACTGGCTAGGCGTGCAGGCGCCCACCCGTCCTCCCTGCCCGAGCAGGGCTGGCCCTGGCCTATCCAGCTTCCTCCATGTTCAGGTCAGGGCAGGGGTTCTGCTCAGTCATCTGGCTGCAGACACTGACCTGACGTCAGAGATGGTCCTGGGGGTGGGTGTCTACACTGGCCTCAGAGGTTGTCTTACGTGGGGTGGTCTACACTAGCTTCAGAGGCTGTCCTATGTGTGAGCATCTCCACTAACCTTAGAGGTTGTCCTGGTGTGGCCAAGGCAATATGAGCCTTCTGTGGTCAGTGTAGACCCTCTTGGAGCTGCCCAAGAAGGGATTTCTGAGGCCAGTTTAATAATAAAGCGATTAGCATGGACTCTGGGGCCAGGTGGCCTGGGTCAAACCCCAGCCTGACCACTGTGAGACTTTGGGCAAGTTACTTAACCTCTCTGTGCCTCAGTTTTCTCATCTGTAAATAGGGTAGTAACAATATTAACTGGGTTAATATTATTTGTAAAGCGCTTGTACCAAAGCCTAGAACACAGCACCATAGCAGGGCTTAAAATACAAGAGGTCAGAGTGATTTCCAGCCTCGTGTGAACATTCGGGCAATCTTTGCTTAATGGATTTATCTGCCTATCCTGTCCTTCCTTCAGTCTAACACTAGCCTTCCCTGAGCATCTCGTGTGGGCCGGGGCTGTGGCGGTAGCCGTGCCAGCTGTGGTCCATGCCTGCTGTGGTTCTTGGGTTGGGATGGGGACACAAACAATGAAACAGGCAGCGTCGGGGCCTTTGGTGGGTGTCGTGATGGGGGATGACACAGGCAGCTGCTGCAGAGTCGGAGCAGGAGAGCTTAACCAGTCAAGGGACCCCACAGAAGGTGTCCCTGAAACAGCAAGATCTAAGACCTGAGATGGGAACGAGGTAGCCCAGGGAAGAAGAGTAGAAAAACTTCTCCACACAGGACAACCTCTGAGGCCAATGTAGATACACTAACCCAGAGTGGCCTCTGCAGCCAGTGTAGACACCCCACGCAGGGTGACCTCTGAGGCCAGTGTGGACGCCCCAATGCAGGGCTGCCTCTGCAGTTCCATTGGCTTCTTGCCAGGAGCGCTGGCAGGGCCAGGGCGGGTTCCGAGCAGGGCAGCCCAGGACGAGGCAGGCAGACATGTCCAGGGCAGCTGCTCCGGGTGGTGGGCGGAGGGCTGGCGCGTGGGGGCCACTGAAGCTGAGCCCCAGCACATGGTTGCGGTCTGTTTATTGGGCAGCGGAGCAGGTTTAATGGGCCAGCCCGCAGGCCATGGAGAGGCGGCCCTCAGAGGAGCCGTAGCAGAGGGAGGCCCTCCCTCCGCCCCAGCCGCCCCAGCTCAGCTGGGCCGCCGGAGCCTGGGGCTCTGTGGGGCCCCGTGGGGTCCCTGCCTGCCCCTCCCCACCCCCCAGCCTGTGGTGTGGCTGTGGCCCAGCCCTGAGCAGGCACCTGGAGATGCCAGGCCCCGGTGGGAGGGGCTGGCCTGCCCCTCACTATCCACAGAGGGGTCCCTGCAAGGTGTGGCCATCACAGCCGTGAGGAGGACACCTGGCCAGGCGCGACCTTTGCCCTCCCCCGGGCAGGCCTGCAGCGCCCCCGGCCCAGTGGCCCTCGCAGCCCCCAGCCGCATCAATCACTCATCTTCCCACCCTCCGAACAGCTGGTGCTTCCAGGGAAATTACCTAATGAATCAACAATGCGGGGATTGTGGAGGCAGAACGGCTAGAAACAGGCCTCTCCCAGTGCTAGGCCCACTGGGCACAGAGGGTACCCGCGGGCCAGTAGAGCCCCCTCCCCCCTCAGGCTCCTACCCCCAGCACCTTGCAGGTTAAAGAAGGCTGCAGTCACAGACCTGGGTACCACGGCCCGTCTCTCACTTGTTAGCTGCATGGCCTTACGAGAGTCACTTTACTTGTCCCAGCTTGGGTTTTCTTTTTTTTTTTTTTAATTTATTTATTTATTATTATTATTATTATTATTATTTTTTTTTGGCTGTGTTGGGTCTTCTTTACTGCGCGTGGGCTTTCTCTAGTTGCTGTGAGCGGGGGCTACTCTTCGTTGCAGCGCGCCGGCTTCTCACTGTCGTGGCTTCTCTGGTTGCAGAGCACAGGCTCTAGGCATGCAAGCTTCAGTAGTTGTAGCACGTGGGCTCAGTGGTTGTGGCTTGCGGGCTCTAGAGCACAGGCTCAGTAGTAGTGGCGCAGGGGCTTAATTGCTCCGTGGCATGTGGGATCTTCCCGGGCCAGGGCTCGAACCTGTGTCCGTTGCATTGGCAGGCAGATTCTTAACCACTGCGCCACCAGGGAAGCCCCCCAGCTTGGGTTTTCCTTGTCTGTACAAACGGGGTTAATATGGTACCTTGTGCTCCGAGACTGTGTTGACCGAGAGAGATGGTCCGCGTGCAGTGCTTAGCAGGGGCCTGGCACGAGTGACTGCTCGGTGCATGGGAGCCTAATAATAATAGTTATGACTATACCTGCCCAGGAAACGTTCATTCATTTATAGTTCCCAGTGACCCTCGCCAGGGAAATTCCCTTCAGCCTCACTCTCCCTAGCTGTAAAGTGGGTCCAGGAGCCTCTTGGCTTGAGGGTTGTGGCAGGGACCGAAATGTCCCAGCCTGTGCATGGCAGCTGGCCTGGTTCCTGTCCCTGGAAACCTCCTGGCTCCCAGCCTGGGAGCACAGCCCTGGGAATTCTGCAGAACCAGTTCCCTGATCTAGCTGCATGCGACTCCCACGCCCTGCCCTCAGGGGGAAGGATGCCTCCGCCCGGGGTGGGCACAGGGGCCTGGGGAGGTACTGCGGAAGTGTGTGGGGCTGGGCTGGGAGCCGGTGGGCGGCCTGTTGGAGCAGGCCCTGAGCTGGGCACAGAGGGCCCATTGTTGCTGGGCCCAGCCAGGCTAGGCCCCGAGTTTCGAGAAGTGTCTAGACAGGGCAGCCCCAGGCCCTGGCCTGGCCTTCCTCTGGGCGGGGCTGTGCCACAGGGGACAGGCAGGGAGGCTGGTGTCCTCAGCTCAGAGAGACAGACGGAGGAGGCTCGGGTGGGGGCAGGGCTGCCAAGCGGGAAGAACAAACAGGCACAGTCCACACGCCGCTGGCAAGGAGGACGGCGTCAGCTGTGGTGACCCGCATGGGACCTGGAGAGGGACCTGGACCTGGGAGTCAGAAAACCCCACGCTCCAATCCTGGCTCTGTGGCCGTGTGACCTGGGGCAGGTGAATGCCCCTCTCTGAGCCTCGGTGATCTCAAGGGAACAACCTAAGGTTTAACAACTCTGAAGTCAGAGAGACTTGGGTTCAAATCCCAGCTGTGTCACTACCCAGAGCTGTGTGCCTTTTGCAAGGTATCTTTGTGAGCCTCAGCTGCCTCATCTGTAAAGTGGGGATAATGATAATCCTTTCCTCATTTCTAAAATGAGATGAAAAAAACGAGATGTTTAGAGTGGTGCCTGGCAGGTAATGAATGTGCGATAAACGGTAACGACTGCAGCTATTATTATCATCATCATCCTGATTTGTTTTAGATGAAACCAGACCTGCACATCACCTGCCAGGCATTGCCTGGCACAGAGCCGATGCTCACCGTTGAGAGAGCCTTTTCTAAGACAGCGTGCTAGGGCCCTGGCCCTGGCCTTGGCCTCGGTTGCCCTGCCCATGAAATGGGCTCATCCCAGACCAGGCCACCCACAGCTCAGAGGCAGTGGGCCAGGCCATCTGTGGGGAATGCCCCTCCCGGCCTCTCTGCCTCCCAGCGTGGGACTGTTTTTAGCTGGATGGGTAGGAGTTGCTGCTCTTCTCTCTCCTGGTATTTTTGGCACGTTCTGACTGATGGGGCTCCTCTGCCCTCCTGTACCAGCAGCTCCCACAGAACCTGGCCTGAACCTTGTACCAGGGTCTTGCCTCCCACCCCAGTCCAGGGAGACACCAGGCGGAAGAGACACCTGTGCAGCCACCTCTCATTTGCCACCAGCGGCCTCCGGGCCACCCACAGCTGGCCCCAGGTCTGAGGCTGTGGGGGTCTTAGAGCACCCGCTAGGCTCCCCTCCCCCGCACGCTCTGTGTGGTTTCCATGGCAATGAACACAAATCCCCTAGTGCTTCACAGAGGAGCCTTGTTTGTTTTGTCCGCATAACTCTGGAGACCATGTCACAGGCCCCGGCCCCCCAAATCCCCCACTCAGCCCAGCGCACTCCCCAACCTGATCAGATGGACGGGCCCAGAATGGGGGGCAGCACGCTCCTCCTCCTCTGGACCAGGCCAAGGGGCCATCGACGGGGAGCCGAGCCGCGTCACCTCCCAGCCCCTTCCCCTCTTGGAGCCTCACTTCCCTTGCCTGTAGAATAGGGATGTGTCACGAGACAGACCATGTGACGTGGCCTATACTAGGTGCTTAATAAATGCACAGGTTGTGCAGAATCTTTCCTGTCCTTGACCAAAGTAATTCACCTTTCTGAGCCTCGATTTCTCTACCTGTGAAATGGGGATAAAGGTCTCTACCTTATTAGAGGGGATGAAGCATTCAGTAAAATGATGCATGTACAGTGCTTAGCAGGGTGCTTGGCACTGAGCAAGGGCCCACTCAGTGGCGATGCTTTCGGTGTTTCTCCTGCGTTGTTATTATCGTCATCCCCAGCTGGGGGTGGGGTGCTCCCATCAGGCCCTCCTGCCTCTCTGGCTTCCTCCAACTCAGGGAGCTGCTGCCTGAACCCAGTCCCCCTCCTCGACGCCACCCCCCCACCCCACCCCGGCAGGGTAACCTGATTTGGGGGGAGGGGCGGTGCAGCCTGGCACGGGCCATTGTTCGGGTCCCCCTCGAGCTGGGGCCGCACGCGGTTGGCGGGGGAGCTGCCAGCTGTGCGGTGACATTCCGCAGCCCTGCTAACCGCTGCTCCTGACTCTGGTGGCTAAATTGAGTCTCGGTTTCCTTAAAATGACTATTTATTGCCTTAGTGCAGTACTGAGTATTTACTGAGTGTTGGCAAAAAAGGCTCGCCCAGCTCAGGGCGGTGCAGCCTCCGGCAGCGGCAGTGGGGCTGCTCCAGGAGGGCTGTCTGGAGAAGGGGGACGGCCCCTCTTTCCCAGAGAAACAGAGGCCCCTCCGGTGCTCCCCGTGCTGGGCTGCAAGGGCGGGGTTGCCGAGTCTCTGATCTGGACCACCCCCTCCCCAGGTGGTGTGTGTTCAGGAGGAGCAGGCCTGCCTGACACCCCCCCAGCCCCTCACAGGCGTGGAGAATCGCTGGCCTTTGAACAGATCAGGCACCAGCTGCCCCCCACCTGCCCCCAGCAGCCCGCCTCCTCGGTGGGGCCAGCTCATGCCAGCCTGGGGCATCTCAGCTGTGTCCCCTGCACAGAGACCTTCACACACCCAAGGAGGCGGGGTGTGGGCCCTCCCTGAGGGCTGCACCATTGTCTCCAGGGTTAATGCAAACACTGACCAAAACCCAGAAGGAGCCGCGCATTGAGAGGCTGCGGTGTTGTGCCTGTGAAACAGCGGTGGGAGGAGAGGAAGCAACTCCATTGGAGCTGCCCTGTGTGGGGCGCCTGAGCAGGCCCTGGGCTGAGGTGCTGTGCCCCAGAGCTCAGGAATCCCCCTGACAACCCGTGAGGGTAGCTGCTGTATTTGCCCTATTTTACAGATGGGAAAACTGAGGTTTGAGAAGTCAGATCCGAACCCAGGTCTGGCTGCTCGGCTCCCCACCTCCCAGGGTCCCAGGGTGTTATGGTAGCCCGAAGAAGGATGCCAGGGGTGCGGGCGGGCTCCCTGGAGGAAGCGCCCATTGAATAGCCCTGAAGGACAGAAAGCATTCAACCAACAGCCCTGGAGGGGGCCCTGGGCAGGCCAGGAGGAGGGATGGGGGAAGCAAAGGCAGAGAGGTGACCAGGAAGAATTTCAGAGTGCGCAGTAGCCACGAGAGTGAGGCCAATCAAGTGAGTGGAGCCAGGTCAGGGAGAGCTTGCCTTTGTGCGGCTGGAGCCTCAGATCCACTCCTAGAAAGAGGAAGGAGAGGCAGTGAGGGAGAGAGAGGGCAGAAAACTGAAGGCAAAGAAAGAAACAGCAAAAGGAAGAGGGAAGTGGGAAAGAGAAGTTGTCGAAGTGGCCGCGATCATGAGGACCACAGCTCAGGTGTCTGGCCTTTCCTCTGAGCTGGCACCGCTCTGGGTGCTTCATGGATTCAAAGTGTGGATGGAGAGCTCGGGCTGGCCAAGGAGGACTTCGGAGGCACACTCAGACTGCGGGCTGCCCAAGGGAGGGACTCTGAAGGCGTCTGAGCAGCGTGACACCGTTTGACTTTCATTCCCAAAGAGCCAGGAGGAGGCAGAGAGGTCCAGGAGGCCAGTGTAAGGGCTGGCAGTGTGGGTGTGCAGGGACAGGGGTCCGCAGAGGTGCCACGTGGGCAGAATAGGAAGCAGAGTGGACCAAGGCCGTGCGGTCCTGGACCTCAGCCCGGGGTGTGAGTGTCACCTCTAGAAGAGCTGGGCAGATGAACTGAGCTTAGGGAGAACAAATTGGGTTGCGGCATGTTCTTTCTTTTTTATATTATAAAAGTCTTTGTTGCCTGTTTAATAAATCCAGACCAAGCAGAGGTAAGTCAAGCAAAATGGGACAGTCCTCATCCCTTCCCCCACCCCCTTCTCAGAGGCGGTCAGCGACTGATGGGGAACATTCCAGACCTTTCCTACATGTGTGTGAGCATGTTCTGCAAGCATGTCCTGTGCACATGCAGTTGGCTTTCCTTTTTAGGAATCCGTATTTTCTCTGCGCTGCGCTGCGCTGCTCTGCTCTGCACTTGCCTGCTCCACTTAGCAACGTGCTGAGGACATCTGCCCATTGCCGTGCACGTGGATTTACCTCTGTCTTTGTAACCACGACATAACAGTCCAGGGAATGGGTGAGCTTTGATTTATTAACCCATTTCCCCCACTGACAGCCCTTTGGGCTGTAGCCAGTGCTTCACTGTCACACACACAATACATCAGCAAACATCCTGGTACATATATCTTTGTGCACATGTGCCACATGACGGGAACTGGGGTGTAAACACATTGGGTGGTGCTGCCCTGGGGGCACCTACTCTCAGCAGCCCAGGAAGCAGGTGGGCGAAGGGATCTGGAGCCCAGGGGAGGAAGGGGGTGCCTGAAGGAGGGATCAGTGCTGCAGAACTGGAGGTGGTGGCTTGAGGGCATTTGGCATCAAAGTGACAATTGAAGTCATAAAGGGACAGAGCCCTGGGGGTCCTAGCATTTAAGAGCAGGTGGAGAACCAGGAAGCTGCAAATATGTGGGGGGAAACCAAGACCCTGTGCCTTCGTAGTTGCCAGAAGAAAGGGATGGCGAAATGTGTAAATGGCAGAGGAGGCTGTCAAGCCCCTTGCATAGTCCTGGCACATAGAAGCTGCTCACTAAACATTGGGTGGTTAAAGGAGTGAATGAGTGAATGAATGAATGAATAAGGCCCTTAGGTCTGGAAGGTGTTGTGTGTTTTCAGCTGAACGGTAGTTTGGGGCAGGTGGAGAAGGCGGAAACCAGGTTGCGTGGGGAAGGATGCGGGTAAGGCTGAGGTAGCAGTGGGTGTGGACAGTCTCCTCAGAGCCTGGCTGGCCAGGGACGGGGAGAGGTGGGCAGGTTGAGGAGGTGGCGGGGAGCTGAGTGTCCTGGCAGGTTAGGAGGGGGAGGGGGAGGAAGAGATGCTGAGGGAGTTTGGGGCTCAGGGACAGGGACTCTTAGTGAGGCCAGGGGCCCACAGGGACCTCAGTATTGGGGTGCTCGGGCCTTGGAGGGGGTGTGGGAGTCACTTCCTGAGCACCATCCTGGGCTCTCAGCACTCACCCTCTCCTTGTTTCTTCACCAGAACCCTGCAAAGGCAGGTGATAACCTCCCGTTTTACAGAGGAGGAAACTGAGCCTCTGGAGGTGAAGTCATGAGCCCAGGGTCACAGAGCTAAGATGAATCCACATCCTACAGACTCCAAAGAAGCCCCCCGCACTCCCCGCTCTGTGCCCCCTACTCTCACCCCGGCCCTCCTGGGGTGCTGCTTAGCAAGGAGTGATACGCAAACAGAGCCAGGAGCCCCAGGGGAACTGGTTCCCTTTACCCACAGAGTGGGGAAAGTGTTTGCATTTTTCCTCCTTTCTTAAACCACCATGGAGGCTTTGTTGGGTAAAAAACCGAGATGCAGTCAGATTTATTTGCCATTTAGGAATGGACACAGAGACGGTGACAGGCCTGGGGTCCAGTCCAGCCAAGGGGCTCTCTGGACACGTGGGGCAGCGGGCGGCCCTGGCCCTGCAGCCTGAGGGGAGGGCTGGGGAGGAAATGAGGCTCGCACAGCAGAGAAGATGGGCGGGCATTCCAGGGAGCCAGCAGGCAGGAGTGAAGGTGGAGAGGTGACAGTTTGTGCAAGGAGCAGCAGGGAAGCAGAGCAGGGTCCAGCTGAGGGCTGGGAGCTCATGTGTCGGACATGGGGTGAGGCCAAGGGGAGCTGGATGGAGGGCAAGGAGGCCTGAGCAAGGCTGGGCCAAGAGGGCAGAAACCGGGATGGACGGCTAGCAAGGGTGTGAGGCCCCGGGGAAGACTGCAGTTCGGGAGGAGAGGCAGTCAGCGAGCTGGGGGCCCTGAACTAGCCACCAACCAGCCTCGGCTGCGGGCTGGCCTCTTTCCTCTCAGCCTGGGCCTCCTGCCCCACCCAGCATTAACCCTGCGGCTACTTTTAGGAGAGCCAAACCTTCCTAGACGTTTTCTTCTGAAAAAGAGCTTCACTTGGGGACTATAGTTTGTGTGTGTGTGTGTGCGCGTGCGCGTGTGTGCGTGTATAACTGTGTGTCTAGGTGTGTCCCTTGCCACCTGTGTGGGCCTATGTGTCTTTGTTTTCATGTGTCAGTTTGTCCAGCATCTCTTAAGCTCGTGTGTGTTAGTGTATGCTTGGGTTTTTGTGTACTCTGTGTGTGTGTGTGCACACTGTGTATCTGCAGGTGCCTGTGTATACTTTGTATGTGCCCGTAGGTTTCCCTGTGTAAGTAGATGGCATTCTAGTCACCTTAGGTGTGTGTGACTGTGTGTCCACATGTGTGTCCATAGGTATACATATGTGTTATGAGTGTCCCTGTGTGTGTGTGTGTACTTATGAGGCCATGTGGCGCTGGGGCTAGGGGGTCAGTTGTACCTAGGGCAGGGCAGAAAGGGAGCCAGCTAAAGTCCCTTGGAAACTGGATAGCCCACTTCCCTGCCCCCAGGATGCCCCCCCGCGAAAACCCCCGGGGCCACGAGGCAGGACAAGAGCCACAGTGACCCTGGCAGAGGTGAGGGAGGCAGGTGAGAGGGAGGATGCCTGCAGAGGAGGCTGAGGGCAGGGCTCCCGGGCCCGAGATTGATGGCAACTGCAGGCAGGAGCTGCCTGACTGACAGGGACCCCAACATGGCAGCTTCTCCAGAAACCTGGCGCTGGGAGGTCTCCCAAATCTGAATTCCCAAGAGTACCTCTGGCCTGTGCCTCAGCCTCCCAGAACGGAGGCCAGCAGAACTGTGTCCCCCAGAGCAGTCACTGGAGCAGATGTGGGTGACACCCCTCTAAGGGCAGACCCCTGAAACAGCCCCGACGGCCTCCCATGGCTAGACACGCCTACACAGTGTCTCCGCCAGTAGGAATGTATGTGCATCCATGGTTATGCACAGCGGTAGGACGTGTGAACATGCTCAGAGATCAGCCTGTAGATGTAGTTGTGCACATGTGCAGTCCTAAAAGGAGGCACGTCTTAGTGTGTATGTGAATATGTGCGGACAGTATGTGTGTGCACAGTGGCGCAGGCACTCGTGTGTATATGCAGGCATGAACAGCAGGGTGGGGCAAATACAGATGTTCAGGTGGGTGTGAGTGGCCGTACGTGCGTGTGTATGGATGTGTGCCTATGTAGCGCCAACATACACATCCGTATTGGCAGGCTTGGGTAGGTGGATTTGGGGGGCTGTAGACTGTTGGTGCATGCAACCCAGGCATGCACGCATGAGTGCGTACAGGCAGGCGTGTGTACGTGTGGAGTCCTGTGTTCCGTGGTGGAAGGCGGGCTCACACGAGACTTGTGTATGTGTAGACCTCTTCTCCCTGACCAAGCTCGCTGTGAGCACAGTGGTTGCCTGGTGGGGAGTGCAGGACAGACAGACACACAGCCAGGGGGCGTCCAGGTGGCAGAGTTGGGGGCAGCGGAAGCTCAGGGCGAGGGCTCCTCCCCAACACTCGCAGAGCTGGACATCCTGGGCACACGTCCAGGCCCAGCTCACCAGCGAATGGGCAGGATTCAATCCCATCCCAGTAAACCCGGCTCTGCTCCACCACTGCTGCCAAGCTGTGAGCGGGGCGGGGGAAGGGGGACCAGGCTCGGAAATCGACCATAAATTTCTTGAGATGCTTTAATTTTTTAAAAGCTTCACTTAGATGTTTTGCATTGAGAAAACCCACAAATATCAGCTAAATGAGGTGTGCCAGCGGAAGGCCTGGTGGCCAGGCCCACGGCCCTCCCCTCCCAGCAGCTGGGCCTGGGCTCAGCTGGGGCCCCTGGCCTGGCCAGTGGGGCCGAGGGGCCCATCTTTGTTCCGAGCGGGGCTCAGACTGCAGAGTGGCTGGGTAAATAGTCGCCGCAGTAATCACAGGCTGATTCCAACTAATTAAATCCTGCTCCAAGAGCCCACTCCAGCCAGTATCCCGAGAGGCCACGAAAACACAGACACCCCAGACGGGGCTTTGCTCCAGGTCGGGTCTGGTGCTCTAATCCCGTATCTTTTGAAAGATAGGCGAGTCCCGGGATGAGGGGTCAGCGGGCCTGCCCTGTGCCGAGCGGTGGAATTTTTCAATAACCAGCAGCTGGGTCACCAGGCACACAAAGGCAGTGTAATATCCTGTGGGCTTACGCGGGGAGAGAGCTCAGGCCGCGCAGAGCCAGCTCCCTCCGGGCCCGGGGCGGCAGTCCCCCACAGCCCAAGCCCCCAGCAGCCAGGCCGCCGCTGCTCTCCCACCAGAAGGGCAGAGAGAGCCTCGGTCGCAGCCTCTGCTGCCCCCTCCTCCAGAGCCTGGGCATCCAAGAAAATTCATCTTCCTTATTAAAAACCAGCCTTGATGCTCTCAGGCCCCAGCTGCAGGCTGTGCGGGGACCTGCCCAGGGTAGGGCTGCAGGGACCAGGCCCTTTCCAAGGGGGCAACGACGCTCCTCGTGTGGGGAGACCACGCTGAGCAGGGCAAAGGCCTCCAGCTCTGGAGTCTGAAGGGTGGGGATTCAAATCCCATGGGGCCTGTCGGCCTGAGGAAGTCCCGGCTCGTCTATGTGCTGGCTGGTGACCTCAAGCAAGGTGTCCCCTTGTCCACTCTGTGAGTGGGTGATCAGGGCACGGTTGCTCTCTGTTCCCTCCCCCAGCCTCAGTTTCTTCCACTGTATAATGGGGATCTGGGGCCTTCCTCACATGCTCTGGGGAGAAGCAGGGTTTGTGCCCCCGGGGGACTCACACACTGTAGAGGGCTGTCCTCGGCAGGAGCCATGCAGCACATGTGAGAGTGATTAGAAGCTGCAGAGACCCAGTTGATTTTATTTTATTTTATTTTTTCTTAGAGAAACAATAGTTGCCCCCTCTCCCGAGTCTGGAATGCTTTACGCCCAGGGTCTGGGACCCCTCATTTAAATTGGCTGCGAAGGGACAGGCGCTGTGAGCCCCGGGAGGAGGTTGTTAGGGATGGAAAGCCGGGGCCTAGGAATTTACAATCCGTTACTTGAGAGGTGTCCTGCCTCCCCCTCACCCCATCCAGGCCTTCGCAGGCCCAGCATGTGCCGTAAAGATGTCACACTGGGTGGGGTGCCGAGGAGGGATCCAGGGCCTGGCCCCCGGGGGTGGGGAGGGGTGTACACAGCCTGAGACAGAATCCTGGCTGCACCGTGTTCGGCACGATGAGCCCAGACGAGAGCTTCCCTCTCCGAGCCTCGGTGGCCTCCATAAAGCAGGACACAGAGAGCGCTGGGTAAGCAAGAGCATTTGTTTTTATCACGCACCCCTCCACCCCAGCAATGCCAGCTGTGAGTCCAGCGATGGCCTGATGTGATGAGGTCCACAGACCCATGGGGCGTCTTGCAACAGGGACTTGGTCAGAGTTGTGCACTTCCCACTGCCAGCCTGTGCCAGGCACAGTGCCAGGAACTCTGCTCACATACCAAGCAAGCAGCTCTTTTTGTCCTTTGCCAAATCATACACCGACCTTCTCTCTTATTTGGGGCTTTGATACTTTGTAGCTGCGAGGCTTGGCACAAGGCACATTGCCTCTCTGAGCCTCAGTTTACTCATCTGTGAAATGGGTGGTCGTTTCCCCTGCCTTACAGGGTTGGGAGGAAATGAGAGATAATGCATGAGCTCAGCCCAGGGCCAGGCACGCAGCAGGTGCTCGGTACACAGTGCTCTTGGTGCTGGGGCAGGGGGAGAGCCTGACCCTGTGGGGGCACCTCTCAAGGGAAAAGGCATTTGAGGGGACTTGGGAGAGTGAGTGGGACCACCAGCAGAGGAAGGGGGAGGGTGCGGCATGCTGGTGGCTGGGCACCTTGGGCACCTAACACACCCAGGTCCCCTAAACAGCTCACCACCAGACAGGAGGGTCAGATCGAGAGCCGCATAGGAGCCTGATGGTGAGTCAAATGTGGGTACAGGTGGCGAGGGAGAGGGAGGACCCAAGCGTCGCTCAGGCAGAGGTGCAGGGCGGCTGTTGGTGGCCTCAGGGATATGGAGACACCAGTCTGGAGGCCAGTCAGTGAGGTCAGCTTCTCTTGAGGCATCTGAGGCGTTATGGTTGGGACGCTGAGCTGGAGCTGCCTGGGAGCTGTGAGGAACAGGGCAGAGGGCATGGGGCCCAGGAAGCCTGGAGAGTCCCCTTTGGGAGCCCTGGGCAGACATATTCCCAGGAGGTGGTCTGAGAAGGTGATTCCCCAGACACACCAGCTTCACCGGGTCTCCAGATTCTGAGACACCCAGCTTCTGCTCTTGGCAGAAAGTGGGCATCGGGGAGCATTGCCGGGAGTCCCCTGGACGGAGAGTGGGCACCTGGGAGTGAGCTCTGCGGGGCCTAGGGTGACTGTGGCCCATCTGGGCCAATCAGCCATTTCAGTCACCAACTCCTGGAGCTCCCCCCCCACCCCGCCCCACGGAGCCCTGAGCAAGGACATCCTTTTCTCAGAGTTGAAAATTTAGGAATCTTCTCTGGGGTGGTAGGAGGAGCAGGGGTGGAGGGCGCATCCCCAAGGGGAGATTGCAAATGGCCTGCGAGGCCGTGTGTGTGTGTGTGTGTGTGTGAGTGTGTGTGTGACTATGATGGGGGAGGGAAGCAGAGTAAACAGCCACTGCCCTGTCCTCTCTGCGGCTGTGGCCAGGTACACAGGCCTGTTTGGACAGCTGCCTTGTCTGTCCGTCTGTTTGGGAGATGCTGGCTGATAGATGGGGGTGGGCCTACTGTTAACCCCTCACTGCCTGCAGTGCTCCCTGCCTCCTTCCATGGGGTTCAAGGGGGCAGAGGGTGGTCCTGGCTGCCCCTACCACAGCTCCTCTCTGGGAGGACACCTCTTGCTCTGAGTCAGGGACAAGGTTAGGGGGCTCCAGGGCGTGGAGAGTCTACGCCCCACTCCCACCAGGGAGCGAAGGGCAGAGGAGAAGATGTGTCCCTCCCCAGTGGTGACCAGGGGCAGAATCTGTCCAGAGCCCTTCTTCTCACCCCCACATCCATGCTCTAAGGAGCCTCCTCTACCTTTATTAAAAAGCCAGCTGCCAGGCTTTCTCGGGGCTGCCCTGTCTCCAGAAACACAGCCTCAGTGTGGCGTGGATGAAAGGGGGGTTCAGGGCTACCAGCAGCAGGCCCCTCTAAAGGGAGAGCAGGCAGAGATGGGGCTTGAGGCTGGTTGTCGCGAAGCCAGGCTCAGATCCGGAGAGCCTGACGCGGCGGGGGGCGGGGGGGGAGATCCCAGACCCAGTGATGAATCAGACGCTGCGCTGGCTGTCAGTGCAGTGAGACCAGGGTAACTTCGGACCTGGGGTCTCCACGCCGTCCCCGTCCACCACTACCCGTCCCCATCCCGGTCTTGGCTCTTCCATTCACCAGGCATCGGACAGGGTCAGGTCGAGGGAGCCACCCCGGGCTCCTCCCACCCAGCCCAGAGCCCATCTCACGCCCTACATCGCTCTCGGATAACCTGCCCCCTTCTCGCGCTCCTGCACCCCCTGGCCGGGACTCCCTGCCCCTCTCACGGGCAGGGCACCGACAGTGATCCTCTTAGCTGGTCTCCCTGCTCCCACTCTGCACTTCCCCCTACCCTGGGTCCCTACTCAGCAGCCAAAATGATCTTCTAAAAATGTAAATCACTCCAGCCACTCCCCACTTAAAACGTTTCAATGGCTTCCCATGGCTCTTGAGATTAAGACAAAAATCCTTTAAATGGCCCGCAAGGCCATCAACAGGGCACGGGTTAAATAAATTAGGGTTTGCTCATACAATAGAGTATCCAACAGCTGTATAAGGAGGTGCTCCAGGCCAAAACGTGGAGTCCTCTCCAGCAGTCATGCAGGAGGGCGGGGGAGGGGTGGGCGGGACACAAGGAGAACAGTGTGTAAGGTAGTGTTTGGGTAAAAAAAAAAAAAAAAGAAAAATTGGACAAACCCCCCAACCAGTCCTCATTAAAAAAAAAAAAAAAGTCGAGGGAGGGGAATAATGGACCTACACGGGCTTGTGTATGGGCTGTCTCAGGAAGGCGGCTTGAATGGAAGACTTGGCTGGTCTCTGGGGAGGGGATCTGCATGGCTAGGGACTAGGGATGGGGTAGAGGAGAGAGCAGTGAACAGCCTTCTTTACATTTGAATATTAGACCATGCAGTGCACTACCTATTCAAAAATATGTCCAATTATTTTTTAAACACCCCCAGTTTAAAAAGTAGATGGTCTGCAAGACCCTGCGCACTCCAGCTGGCTCCTGCTACTCTGCAGCCTCCCTCGTCCCCTGCCACACACACATCTCCGCAGCTTTTATTTCTGGTTAATGCTGATCCCGTCTCTGGGCCTTTGCACGCACTGTTTCCTCTGCTGCCTGGACTGTCCATCGCTTCCCATCCTCACCTGGCTGATTCTCCTTCCTCTCTGTCTCAAACCTGTGTCTTCAGGAGAGTGGCCTTCTCTGATGCGCCCCCCAGCTTGGGCTGGCTAATGAACCATTGCGATATCTTCCTATTCGCTTGTCTCCCTTCTCGTCTTGTTGGGCCATGTGGGCAGAGCCCACTTCTGCCTTGTCCACAGCTGTCCCCAGTGCCCAGCACTGCACCTTGCATACAGTAAACACCACATCGGTATTTGGGGAATGGGTGACCTAGCAAGGGGAGAGGATGTCCTGAGAATTCCAAGGAGAGGGCTGTTGCCATGGAGGTTGGTAGGTGTCCACCTGGGCCTTAAAGCAGGAGGATTTTGCCCACCTGACTCACAAGGCGCCCGGGCACCAAGCAGAGGGCAGTGCCAGGCGCAAAACCCAGGCAGCTGGATTTCTCTCTCTCGCACCCGGTCTGCCAGCCCCGCTCTCCACGCTCAAGCTTAGCTGTGTGTCTTGGGGAAATTACCCGCCCTCTCTGTGCCTCAGTTTGCTCCTTAGCAAAATCGAGGCTTGGCAGGGGTCCCTCCGAGTTCTAGGGGCGGGGCCGGGGGGGGTCCCACGGAGAAGGCGCGCACACAGTCGGCGCTGGATAAATGCCGAGGGAACTGCTGTGGGCGCAGGGAAGGGGTTAAAGCCGGGCGCTTTTTAATTGTCAAATGACTGCGGGCGATTAGCGCTGGCAGCTTCCTCAATAATCGCTCTTCTCTGTACCTGCTGGGAGCTTAATTAAAAAACAAAGAGGCTCAATTTAAAGGCCATTACTATGCTAATGCGGCCGGGCGGGCGGTGATTAAGCGGCTCGGGCGGGCTGCGGGCTGCTGGGGCGGGGCGCGGGGCGATCAGTTACCCACTAAACGGGCGGCCGGGCGGCGGGGCCGGAGCGCGGTGCGCGGCGGGGTCCAGGCCCGCACCCTCCCGCAGCGCCCGAGCGCGGAGCCCCGGGGAGGCGGTCTCCCAGAGCCTCTTTTTGCTCCCTGGCAAGGGCCCGGGCCGCGGGGAGGGAATAAATGCCACCCACACCTCTGAGGGCCTCCTCCTCCAGCATTTCCCCCCGGCCTCCCCCGGGCCTGGAGTCCACTCTGCTCCTGCACCCACTTCTCGGGTTATCGTCTCTCAGGCCCCTCAGCTGGGGGACGTGTTCTGCCCATGCACTATGGCTGTGTCCCTGCAGTGTCAGCCGGGCACAGACAGGCCACTGGCCGAGAGCAGGTCTGGGCATTTGCTCCCCAGTCCCCAGCCAGCTTCCTAATCTCCAGGAAGGCAGGAGAGAGGCGGTTTTACTAGCCAGGCTGACCTGGGATGGGGCCCTCCCTCTACGAAACCAGCTGAGTGACCTTGGTAAGGAAGGGACTCCTGCCTCCGAGGGGGGTCATGAGGCACTGGTGAAGCCCCTGCCTGTGAAGCTATGAGCACAGGGCTGGTGTGGGTTCCTGTGAGTGTGACAGTGGGAATGTATGCCAGAGTGCGGTTCAGAAACTGGACAGCAAGAGCACAGGGGTGGGTGTGTGTGTGTGTGTGCGCGCGCGCGCATCTGGGAGGCTGGGGACGGGGGGGGGGGGGGGGGGGGTTGGTCCAGATCTCGTGAGACTGGGCAGTGAAGCCCTCAGTGACTGGGCTAACAGTGTTATCTCTGGCCGCTTTAAGAGGAGCATACGGTAGGGGATAAGGGAGCAGACCGCTCTTCTTGCCCATGGAGGGCTGTGCTGCGCAGTGGGCTGCTGGGTGCCAGCTCTAAGGGCTGTTTTGACAAACTCAGGCTCATGACCAGAGTGTAGAGAAGCAGCCACCAGAACCTGGGCGTTATAAGCGGGAGAGGGAGGTGTCAGGGGAGGGATCACTGAGTAAGAAAGAGCACACTCAGTCTATGGGGTCCCAGCTGAAGCTGGACATTTCGCACCCAACGTTAAGATACCACAAGGCTGTCTTGACCCGTGGTTTTGACCCTGAGCATGTTTTCATTGGCTGCCTGGTAAAATTTGTGGTCATCAACTTTGGTGATTTTGTTGCTAACATTAGAAACCACCTGAGCCTGGGGGTAAATTTAACTTGGTAATTAAGCAGTACAAAATGCAACTGACAGCAGTGAAACTGCTCATGGTAAAATGTGTCACTGGCTACAAATTAACCGAAGAGTCAAATCCTGATAATCAGTAAGATACAATACAGGCACAAACCTGACAATGGAGCAAACCTTTATCGAAAATTTTTCATGGGAAATAGTTTATCTCAATGAAAATAATCTTAGTAAAATAAAAATGGAAATGGAAAAAGTTGTAAATTATTTAACTGCACTAGAAAGAAAATTGATCAAAAAATTAAATTGCCTTAATGGAGTTTGTTCCAGAAAACACTTGCTCAAAGGGAGTTTATCAATGTTGTTATAACCCGAATTAAAATGCTGTGGTCTATGTATAGGGAGTCCAGAATCCTTGGGGTCAGAATGACGGGGCCAAAACATCAGTGAGGTCAGCTGTTAGGCTCTGTGGTGCCCTGGATATCTCCTTCTGAGACCTCTTTCCCCTGGAATATCTCGTTCCCCATTACACCAGGAGCTCACTGAGAGGAAGTGACCCTGTGTCTTGTTCCCCATTGATTCCTCGTCACCTAGCACAGCACTTGGTCATGGTGGGTGTTAGGTAAATGCTTACAGAATCAACAAGCCTTACAGTAAGCCTTAAAAGGCAGTTTCTGCTTTCAAGAGGAGGAATCATGGCACAGGATTTGGCACAGAGCGAATGCCTAAGTATACGTTGGATGGATGGATGGTATATATGGATGGTTGGATGGATGGCTGAGAAGGGTGGATGGGTGGGAGATGGGTAGATAGCCCAGCAGGTGGATGGATGGAGACATGCATGCATCGGTGCATGGGTGTGTGTGTGGCTGGAGAGATGGATGGATGAGTAGATGGAAACAAAAGAAACCTGACCTGTCTATCTTCTTTAGCCCAACATTCAAGGCCTCTGGCTTGACCCTTCTCCTTTCTCACCTAAGCTCCAACCTTTCTGACCCACTGTCTCCCTAACCCTGAAAATGGCCTCCATTTTCTTCATGGCTTTGCTTTTATCCAGCCCCTCCCCCCCAGAACGGCCTCTCTGCTCCTCTGCCCCTGCCTACCCAGAGCCCAGACACTGGGACTGGACACACTCCTGTTCGCATCCCAGCCAGCACTCGCCCCTTTCAATTATTTACACTCTTTATAGCCCCCTTCTCCAGGAAGTCAGTCCTTCTCCCCCACCCCCCTGACCTTACACTTCCTCAGGCCCTGTCCTGGATCGCTCAGCCCTTCCTAGGCCGCAGCCTTGGGCCTGGCCTATTCTGGCCACTCAGGACCCTGGAGAGAAATCCAAAGGCCTCTACATCTTGTGGTGTGTGGGGTTTCTTGCACCTGTGTTTTCAGCCCCTCATATCTGTACCTTCGGCACCCCCAGGCCCAGCCCAGGTCATGGGCCCACAGCGCTAAGCTAACGGAGCAAGTGCAGAGTCATTCCAAGTGGCGGGCAGGGAGGACGAGGTTGAGGCAAGAGAGGGCTTCACGCACAGGGAGGTCCAGGAAGCCAGGAGGCAAGGCTGGGAGGGTGTGCTCCGGAGCCCCAGTTCTGACAGTTCTGAGCCGTTGTGTTACCCTCTCCAAGCACCACTTTCCTCTCTTGTGAAAAGAGCGCCAGAGCCTGTCTCTAAGGGGTCTTATGGGGGAGGAGTCTGTGTGCAAATAAGGCACAGGGCCTGGTATGTAGGAAACACTTAATAAATCTTAGTAAGTAATAATAACAATAATAATGGCTGCTGGGACAGGAATAAAAACGCAGACGTAGAGAATGGACTTGAGGACACGGGGAGGGGGAAGGGTAAGCTGGGATGAAGTGAGAGAGTGGCATGGACTTATATACACTACCAAATGTAAAATAGATAGCTAGTGGGAAGCAGCCGCATAGCACAGGGAGATCAGCTCGGTGCTTTGTGACCACCTAGAGGGATGGGATGGGGAGGGTGGGAGGGAGACGCAAGAGGGAGGAGATATGGGGATATATGTATATGTATAGCTGATTTACTTTGTTATACAGCAGAAACTAACACACCATTGTAAAGCAATTATACTCCAATAAAGATGTTAAAAAAATAATAAAATAAAATCAAACAGAAAATTTTAAAAAATAATAATAATAATGGCTGCTGGATTTGGCAACCTGGAGCTGGTGACTCAGTGAGAATGGGGGAAGGGAACCTAGGATCAGCTCAGAGGGGTTTGATGAGCAGGTGGGAAGAGAAGGCATAGGGCCTGGCTCATAGTAGGTGCTCAGTGAATGTTGACGGATGAGTGGATAAATTAATTATCAAATGAATGGAATTCACCAGGGAAGGGCAGAAAAAAGAGGGAAGAGCGTCATCCCAAGGGTTAATGAAATAATACAGGTAAAGCCCTTAGCTTAGGCCCTGGCTGGAGGGCAGGAAGAGGCAGGTGGGGGATGATCAGAGGGACGTGATGCCCCACATTCCACCTGCCCTGCACCATTGATTGTCTCTCCCTGATGTCACCAAGAGAGGTCTGTTTCCCGGAGAAGCCCCAATATCTCCAAATGGAAAAGAAACTCCTGGGGCAGAGTCTGGGCCTTGCCCCTACACCCCCAGGGGTCAGAGCCCCAAAGGTGAGAGACTAGTTATCAGGTGCCAAGCCACGTATAACTCACTCTGTAGGAGTGTGTATGTGTATGAGCGTGTATGTCTCCATCCTGGCAGCTCCCAAACAGTGTCTCCAACCCAGGGCCTCTCTCTGAACACCAGACTCGTACATGCAACTGCCCTCTGGACACATCCACATGGCTGTTAAAATTCAGCTCAGATGTAACATGTCCTGAACTGCACTCCTGACTCTCCCCTCCCCCACCTCGCCTCGGTCTCCATTTCATTTAGTGGCAACTCCATCCTTCCAGTTGTTCAGGCCCCCAAATCTTGGACTCACCTGTGCCTCTGTCCTTTCTCTCACATCCTCTCGTGTCCCTGTCTACCTTCAGAATGCATCCCAGGTAGGGTGACTTCTCAGCACCTTCCCTGGTCTAAGCCGACCATTATCTTTTGCCTGGATTATTGAGATAAACTCCCAAAGCATCTCTGGGCCCCCACGCAGCTACCTGAGGAAACTGGTTAAAATGCAAATCAGATCACACCCCGCCTCTGCTCAAAACCCTCCCTCCAAAACCCCACGTGACCTGCCCCCCCCTTCTACCTGCACCTCCTAGCCCCTTCCCCTGTTGCTCACCTGCTCCAGCCACATGGGTCTCCTTGTCTTTCCTCCAACACCCCAGATACACTCAGGCCTCAGGACCTTTGCACTTGCTATTCACGCTGCTGGGAACCCCTTTTCCCCAGATATCTCACTAAGGCCTCTGACTGTTCTTTCTAAATCTCCTGGTCACACACACACACACACACACACACACACCGCCCCCGCCCTGCCCCGCCCCGTCGCTCTTCTTTGCCTCTTTATTATTCATCATTGTCACCATTTGTTACACTCTGTCTGCTAGAGATCTATCTGTTGCCTGTCCCCTCACCCTTTAGATTGGAAGCTGGGGGGGCGGGGTTGGGAGAGACTGTCCATTTGACTCACTGCTCTATCCCCAGCCCAGACAGTGCCTGGTACGTAGTAGGTGCCAAATAAATATGTGTGCAATCACCGAATGTGTGCCTGCCTGGCCAGGCTGGCCCCTGGATGGTACCCCGGGCTCCCAGCTGGGCCTGTCCCTCCCTGCCCCTGGCCCGTGACCTCGAGCCCCGGCTGCGGGCTCCCGACAGCGCCCCGGGCCGGGATCAAAGGGCCTTGGAGCCAGCGGCCCCGCACAGCTGGGTCTGTGCGCCCGCAGGAAGCGCCGGGGCAGCCCTCACGGCAGGCCCGGCCCCGGCGCGGCTAGGTTGCGGAGAGGCCCGCGCGCCGGCGGCCGCCGGTCCCAGCGACCGGCCACGCCAAGCATTCCAGCCGCGTGATTGACGCGCGCGCACCGGGGCCCCCGCCTGCGGCTCCCGCCGCCGCCCGCCTGGCCCGCCGCCGCCGCCGCATCAAAGCAGATGTTTGCAGCTGGTTTGAGTTGGATCCCCATCAACAGGCCCCTTTTTGTCTCAAAATAAAAACCAGCTACGCGCGGAATGATAAGGACGCGGCAGGCACGTGGGGGAGATGTCAACGAGTCGGGGAGGGAGGCGGCCAGGCAGCTCCCTCTGCCTGCTCTCACCGCATCAGCTCCTCCAAGTGACAGGCAGCCTCCAGCAGCAGCAGCAGCAGCAGCTGGACCCCCAAGAGTGTCTAGAGTCCTGTCCCCTCGGCTCCTGTGAACTCCAGCTCATCTCGCAACCAGCATCATCATAGACGCCACAGTCCCAGGAGCCATACTAATATGAGCCACCTCCTGAGCGCTTACTGTATGGGGGCCTGTCCTAGTGCTCTGCGGCCATTCCATCCTGGGATCCCACGCCAGCCTGTGGAGGTGTGGCACAGAGAGGGCAAACATGGGACCATGATCACATGTTACGTGGGGATTGTGGTCCCAGTTTTCAGACTGGAAAACAGGTTCAGAGAGTAGAGGTGGCTGGCCCCAAGGTCAGGCAGCTGGTAAGTGGCAGAGCTAGGATTGAGACTCTTCAGACCATTCTTTCTGCCTCCAGGACCAAGTTCTTTTAACTCTGTGTCATGTCACCTTTTCCAGGAAGTCCCCAGCTCTCCTCCAGATTGACTATCATGCCTTTCTATGCCCACCCCAGCCTGCTGAGTGTACCCCATCAAAGCACATGTCACGTTATGCCAGCTCCCATGGGACGAGATATGATCTGACTCTGTTCCCCAAACATCTTGCATGAGCCTGGCACAGAGTCAGACTCCTTGGGTGTTTGCTGGGTGAATCCATGAAGGTGTGGACAGTGGGGACAGAGGGGCTTCAGTTCCAGGTGCCAAGCCTCATGGTCCCCATGGAGGGAGTGTTTCCAGGGACTGTGGGACTTGGGCCTGGAGAGGCCCTAAGGGAAACCAGGTCCAGAATCTCCCTGGTCCCCAGTGTGGCCCTGGGGGAGGGTCTCTCAGAAGCTCATGCCTCAGGGAGAACTCAGACCCAACGATGTGATGGGGGCTTCAGACTTGAAATTGGAGGTGCAGAAGAGAAGGTTCCAGAGCCTACACTAGGCACCATGTGAGACTTAGACTGGGGAGCGAGAGGGAGCACACACCTGCCGAGATGCCCTCTGGACTAGGCCTTCTCACATCACCAGGTGAGGGAAGGATTAACACCCCCATTTTACAGAAGAGGAAACTGAGGCTCAAAGAAGGGATGTGAATGACCCAAGGCCACATAGCTGGTGTTGGAGATGTGGAAAGCCACACCTCTGAGGATGAGGATGGGGGTGGGGGGGTGTTAAAAGGGCCGTTGAATGAGCAGGAGAAGGAAGAGACACAGGACAGAGGGTCCAGTTGGCCCATCTTGAGTCAGGTGTCCAGGCCTGGCCCAATGACTTAAAGGTCAGGGAAGTCATTTTATACCAACTTGGCACTCCCAGGGCTTTCCCTGTGAACTATGGATGACAGTGCAGTGCAGATGTGGGGGGTGTTACTGCAGGACTCCCAGCCCAACAGGAGTGATGTGTAGAACTTCGTTGATAAAAAATTGGGACACTGGACTCCAGGTTGTTTAGCTGTGGAGGGGGCACGGGAGGGCAAGTTCACTTATCTTGTTAGCTGGTAGTGTTCTCAGACCCCCCCAGAAGCAGAGTAGCCAATATTCTATTGTCCTACCTGGCTGCCCATTTCATTTCTCCCAAGGTTATTCATTCACTCAACAAATAGTCACTAACCACTAACTCAATGCCAGAGCAAAGGGTAGGGGATTGAATTAGACCCAGTTCCTTGTTTCTGAGTCAGTGGGGGCTTCAGACACACAAATATCTGGATCTGTGGGTATCAGGGAAGGCTTCACAGAGGAGGTGACACTTGAATTGGGTCTTGAAGGATGAAGAGGAGTTCAACGAGAAGTAAAGGGAAGGGGTTGAGAAGATAGGTCATAGAGTCAGATGGAATTTTAGGTGCTAAGGAGGCAGGAAGGGACTTGCTGTGTTCAGGGAACAATGAGAAGCGTGGCAGCTGTAGCAGAGCATCTGAGGCCAGGTGTGACAGGGGTAGAGCGGGGCCTTGAATGCCGTGATTAGATCTTTGGGCTTATCCTAAAACTGTTGGGAGCTCTTGGACTGAGAACCCAGCAAGGGGCTACATATACTGTAAAGTGCAGTAATGGGGGTCTGGAAACGGCAGTACAGTGAGGAGGAGGTCGAGGAGCTTCTACTCAGCAAGGATAGTGAACTGGTGCTGGAAAGTCTTGGAGAGATGATGACGGTGATCATGATCCCCACGTGTAGAGCCTGTCTCATGCCCCCAGCCATCATCCCCACTGGACAGATGGGGTCACTGAGGCTCAGAGAGGAGAAGGGACTTGTGTAAGGTTCCAGTGCAAGGAAGTGACAGAGCCAGGATTCCAAGCCTAATGAGTGCTGTGAGGACTCCAAGATCTGGGGATGAAAACCCGTGAGGAGAGGCTGGAGGGGCCCCGGGACATTAGGAAAGCAGTTTTATCAGAGGTAAAAGAATCAGCTGTACTGCATGCGTCACTGCAGGTGTCAATGGTTTAAGAGAAATTAATTAATCAGTTTTGTAATCCACGTTCAAATGCTCCTGAAAAAATTGGCTTTCTGAGTTTCGTTTATTAGCTTTATGAGTTTAATAAATTGAGCATTAAATAAATAAGCCAATAAAAACTCAAAGGAGATGGAGACATGTTGTCGTAGCCTGGGACTCTTTAAGGGAAGGACATCCCGAAAAAGGGAATTTCTTAATCTGCAATCACAGATGATCCTGGGGGAGGGGGAGATGTTCAGTTTGGTTTAAGAAACTGGGTGCCGGGCTTATGTCAAGTAATAAGAACTCGGGGTGTTCAGAGCCTTGAGGGCAGACAGACGTGGGCATGGTACTCAGAGCAAAGGGCCAGGGTAATTGATGAACAAAGAAACATTTGGATGCACAGAGCAGGGAGGGAGTATATGGTGATGCTGCCATGTGACCTTGAACCTGCCCTCTGCATCTTCCTTTGCTCATCTGTGAAACGGAGATGGAAACGTTTTCCTTTTAGGGTTCTGTGAGGACTTAATGGGGTGATGCAGTTAGATGTTAACTGAGCTCAATGATATTAATGAGACAGACAGAGAATTGAGCCAGGAGTGCTCTGTCCAGCCCAGGCCAGACAGAAGCTAGAAGGATGGATCCAGAACCCAGGGTGGTCATGAGAAGGGGGAATGGTTGGGACCTGCGTCAGGACGGCTGCTCCCAGGGACCCCTGGGAGACCCCAGCGAGGATAATCAATGAAAGCATGTTGGACTCACGTGGAACAAGAGAAAGGCAGAAGCCAGCTCTTGTGGGATGCCTTCTTCATGCCAGCACAGGGCCGAGGGCTTTACATGCATTCAGCTCTCCCAACAACCCCATAGGTAGGTACCATCATTCCCATTTTACAGATGAAGAAATTGAGGCTCACTGTCTTGAACAAAGTCACACAGGGAAAAGTTATGAAGCTAGGAGGGAACCCCAGGCTGCCTGCTTTAGCCTCCTGCCCCACACTCAGCTCCCCTCCCAGGTGGTCCTGTCTCCCCAGGGCAGGTGGGTGAGGCTCCCACAGACCGGCTTGGGGGTGGGGACTGACTTGCCCTGCCTCACGGGCTGAACAGGGCTATATTGGATGGTTCAGCATTCATTCAGCAAACATTCACTGCTCACCTTAGTGTGTGCAGGGACTTAAGCTCAGCACTGAAGACACAGAGGTGACCACGGGGAAGGTGCACCTGGAAATACATAAAGTGCAGTCCTCAGGAGAAGTATCTGAGACTGGAGAGGAGAAGGGGGCTTCCTGGAGGAAGGGATGCCCAAGCTAAATCCTTCATAAGCAGATATTTGCCAGGCAGAGGCTGGGAGAGGGGGAATGGCGTTCTAGGTTGTAGGCACAGCGTGAGGAGGAAAGAGTTGGCGGTTTACATGAAAAATGGGGACGGGGGTTGTGTGGATTGCCAGCAAGCCTGTGTGTCTGTGTTGTGGTCACGAAGCTGCCGTCTACATTTGGAGCTTCTGGATTGAGGGAGGAGCCAGGGCAGGGGGATTGGCACCGAGAGGGCAGGGCAGCTAGAGGGAAAGCCACAGGGAGCTCCCCCAGGGCCAGAGCTTCGGAGCTGCCCCACAGCACCCCATCGTCCCCTGACTCCGGGGCCTGCCCCATCCTGGCCTCCTAGCCCAAGTGTGGGAAGCAGCAACACAGCCATCTGGAATCCCCAGCCCAGCTGGGGAGTGGGGACTGTTGTCTCTATCTTACAGATGAGGAAAGTGAGGTTCAGACTTGCCCAGGGTCACAGAGCTGGTCAGGATGGAGAGCAGGACCAGGGCTCCAAATCCAGTGCCCTTGATGCTTTCCGGGCCTTCCACATCTGGCTCTGGAGCATCTCTGGGGCAGGAGGGGAAGGGAGGCTGGGTGGCCCGGAGCTTTTCAGCCTGAGCAACTCTACATCTCTGGTCAGTATTTGCAGCTTCTGGGCAGTATTCACGGAGAGGCCTGCCCCAGCCCCCAATCACTCCCTCTGTGCTCACAGCTTTATCCTGACAACTCACTGCATTTTCACACTGAGAAACAGGTAGTGTTGCTGAGCCCATTATACAGATAAGTGAGCTGAGAGAGAGGAAATTACTTGCTCAGTCACAAGCCAGCAAGTGGTGGAAACAGGCATTGAACCCGAGTCCATCTGATTCCAGTGCCACCCGCCTGTAGCTGGGGCTGCTTCTCAATGGCTGGTTCCACCGATCCTTCATGGTGGGAGGGATCGAGGGAGGGAGTGGGGGGCTCGCAGAGAGGAGGGCACCCCGCTGGCATCCCAGCCCCTCCCATGCATGCAGTTGGTAGCTCTCACCCTGGCACGGTAGACAAAGGCAGCCCCATAATTGGAAGCGAGTATTTCATGCATCCCCCCCGATGTTTTATTGGGTGGAGAGATGCTTGGAGACCAAACGGATGGCACATTCTGTTTATAAAGTGTGCAGTTTGTTTTATTTCCCGAGTTTTTGCAATCTAGATAACAGATGATGCCCCAAGTGGCTGGCGCTGCCTCTGTAATGGCGGCACCGAGGCTTTGGAGAAGTATTAATAATAGATTGTGTTGATGAGTTTGGAGAAAGTAGCAATCGACCCCCTGCTGCCAAGGCATTAGCGCGGCTGTTCTGAACGAAGCCTGCATGGTGGCAGCGCGTGCAAAGGCAGGTCACACACCCCTCCCCCCCGCTGCCCCCTCCCACAGACTAAGAGGGCCTCCTCTCTGGGAACCGCCCAAGGTGTGCCAACCCAGCCTGGGGCCCTGACATGGTGACACAGAGATGCAGCCATTGCCTGTCCACCCGTGGGCCACAGAGGCCAGGCTGCAGCCCTTAGTGGGGCTGCCAGGTCAGGAGGTAGAGTGTGGGGAGAGGGACAAGGAGGCAGTGAGAGGGGCAAGGCAGAAGTGTCCTCCATGTCAGAGCAGCAGGTTCTGCAAACCTGGCTCCTTCCCTAGCCCCTTGGCAGAGTTGGAGGGCCAGCCAGATTCCTAAGGGCCTCTGCTTAGGGTACATGGACAGTTGAGTGGGTTGCACCCTGAACAAAGGTCTCCAGCCAAAGGGCCAAATTGGAGCTGCATCCATGTCGTACCCGTTGTGAAGGCATGCACTGTGTGGGCCAGTGGGGTCCTGTCTGCCTGAGCCTCTGCACCCCCCCAAGCCTTCGCTCATGGCCTTTTCAAACACTGAGGCCTCCTTGAGGATCAGTTGAACCTCTGTAGAACTGGGAGCTGACAGGGCCATGTGCCATCACTCTGATGTGGTACTCATTCATTGAGTTAAATGCTCAGTATCATTGAATCCTGACAACAGCCCTTTGAGGGAGGTCCTGTTGACATCCCCATTTTATAGTAGAGGGAACTGAGGCCTGAGATAAGCATAGAGGATGCCACCTCCCCCAGACTGGGGCATCAAAGAAGGCTTCCCAGAGGAGGTGGCATTGGAGTTGGGCATTGCAGGATGAGTAGGAGCCTGCTGGGTAGGCTAGAGGTGGATGGCAGGGGTTGCTGGGGTGTCCCCAATTTGAGTGCCCTGGCCGGTGCCAGGGCAGCAGGCAGAGCTCGGAATGGCCCTGCCCACTGCGTCCCACCAGCTCGCCGTGGGCGGTGCTGATGGCAGCCCCGGGAAGGGAGGCAGGCTGAGAGCCTTGCATTTATGGCCATTTCTGTTCCAGAACCGATTAGTAGAGAATTGCAGCTGTAATCTGTGCCTGTGATGGCGGGCCATAAAGAGGGATGGGATGTGCACAGTGCTCCCCAGGTGGCGCCCGCAGACGTGGCCCGGGGACGTGGGGAATGAAAAATGGTTTTAATTCCCTCCCAGCAGCAATAATTTGATTCTTCATAAATTTTTCCATCAAAGTGTTGTTCCCACAGAGCAGGGCACGTGACAGGGATCGGGGGCCGGGAGGAGCGGTCAGTAGGTGCAGGCAGAGGCGGGGCCCTGCTGCTCAGACTCCTTCTGCACACTAGCCGGAGTCACGAAGACCCCCACCCCCACCCCCAGCTTTGTCTCCGGAGATGGAAGATGGATCCTCCCTGTCACGGAGGGACTGGATCAGGCCCGGGAACAGAGCCGGCTCCATCATTTACTACCCACGTGACCCTGAGCACGTGACTCTGCCTCCCAGCACCTCAGTTTCCTTATCTCTAAAATGGGATTGATATTTCCTGCCTCATAGGGTTGTTGCAAGGATGAAATGCATTTCTGCATGCAGAGCGCTTAGAAGAGTGGCTGGTACACCATACATGCTCCGTGAATATCTGTTCACGGTGTAGATTCCTAAGCTAAGATGAGGGATAAGCAGGTGGTAGCCAAGGCAAGGGCCAGAACATGTTGAAGAGCCAAGGTGATGGTGCTCTGGAGAGACTACAGGCTGTTCCATGGGGCTGAAGCCTCAGGGAGCAGAGGGGTAAGAGAAGAGGCAGGACTGTGAAGGGCCTGAGTGCCAGACTCAGGAACTTGAAGGTTCTCCGGAGGGCACTAGGGAGCCATGGAAGAGTCTAGAGCAGGGAAGCAGCATGATCAGATGTGTGTTTTAGACAGATCCCTCTGGCTCTCATCCTGGAGGGTGAGTTGAAGGGTTGGAGAGGCCAGGAACCCAGGGAGGGCACTGGGGCAGCCCTCAGGCAGGAGAGGAGGGACCCAGGCTGGGTGATGGGTTGGGCAAGGCTGGGGATTGCTTGGATGTGGGGGAGAGGCAGGGGCAGAGAGGAGGCGAGCCGGTGCTAGAGTAAGGGTAGATGGGACCTGTGGGCTGCCTGGCCTTCCCCTCAGGGCAGGGGCCCACCTGGCTCCCAGGGAAGGCGGAGGCTGAACCTGCACTCTGCCCTCTAGTGGCCACTGTGTCTCTGAGCGGGAACGACCCTGAGCTGATGCTCCCAGGAGAAGGCACCTCCGGGCAGGTTGCCCAGTGCCCACCGTGAGGCCTCCAGGGCCCTGTGAGCCAAGGGGGTAGGGCTCCCACTGTCTGGTTCTGTGCCCAGGGAGGGCCTCTCCCACTTGGGCTGGAGGGTCAGCGTGGAGGGAGGAAAAGGTGCTCTGTGGGCAGTGCCTCTGGGAGGGACCCCTGAGCCCAGCCAATGCGCCCACTCTGCACCTGCAGGCTCTTCGCGGCCAAGTGCAGCGGCTGCATGGAGAAGATCGCCCCCACTGAGTTTGTGATGCGGGCGCTGGAGTGCGTGTACCACCTGGGCTGCTTCTGCTGCTGCGTGTGTGAGCGGCAGCTACGGAAGGGCGACGAGTTTGTGCTCAAGGAGGGCCAGCTACTGTGCAAGGGTGACTACGAGAAGGAGAAGGACCTGCTCAGCTCCGTGAGCCCCGACGAGTCCGACTCCGGTGAGCTGCCCCTGGAGCTGGGGCAGGCGGTGGGGAGAGCTGCCCCTACAGGAGAAGCCCGCTCGTGACCCCAGGACCTACACTATACACAGACACTGCACCCACATCCGATACGCACGCGCACTGATGTGTTCAGTACACACGTGCACGTGTGGGGCGCACACAGACACATGTGCACAGCCCCACAGGCACACGAATGTACCTGGACGCTATCACGCACAGGTGTAGGTGCATGTGATCACAGATGCACACACACAAGCACATAAAATGCATGTGTGGATACCCATGCCCAGGAGTGTAAATACACAGACACATGCCCAAGCATGCAGAAGCCCACACCCATCACCCATGTAAACAACATGTGCACGCACGCCCCAGCACACTCACGCAGTCAACACCTATGCATATGGCTGCACACGTTCATCCACGTGCTTACATGTACTGTAGCTTGCACACACGTGCTGGCACACCCCCTGCTCTCTGGCCCACCACCCTCCCCTGCTCTAATCCTTGCTGTGGCCCCCCCCCCCGACAGCACAGCATCCCAGGGGTCTCTCCCAGCACCGGGTCTGCAGGCTGCAGGTGTCTGATCTGATGCAGCCTTTCTCCATCACACCCCCAGAGTCTTCAGCAGTGGGGAGCAGTAGCCCCAAGCTATTCCCTTTTTCCCCACTGCATGGGGAGACTGGGGCCCTCAGTGGTGGAGGGAGAGACTCCATTTCCCGGGGTGAAGCCTCCTCTCTAGCCTGCTCCAGCCCCCAAAAGACTTTACCAGTTTGGAGCCCTCCTGGCAGGAAGGGCAGGGCCAGCCGGGAACAAGTCTTAAGGAGGGAAAAGTCAGGGAGCAGGCTGGCATCTTGTCATTCCTGGGGGTGGCGAAGATGGACTGGAGCAGGGGGCGTGGGGAGGAGGTGCCCTGATCTGCCGGGCCCTGTGGGGAACCTGGAGCCCACGGTCACAGGACCTGCCCACACGAAGGAGCACTGTCCCTGCCAGAGCCTTTGGAGGTGTGAGCTCCCAAGCCACCTGTACCTCTGTGCATCCCTGGGCAGGGCACCATGGCGGCCAGACTGCCTGGGCTCCTGTGGGAGAGTAGAGGCCAGCCAGGTGCCATTGGCATGTTCACGCCAGGCCTAGGGAAGGGTTCTCCGAGGGAGGTCCCCTCCACAGGGGCTCATGCTCAGAGGAAGATGGTCTAGGAGAAAGGAGACCAGTTCAGACTCGGGGTCAGCAGGAGACATGGGGGGTGGGAGGGAGGCTCTGCTATCTGTCTGGGGCTGGCATCTCTGAGACCCACAACTCGGGCATGGAAGTGGGTGTGGGTGTGCCTCCGGGTGAATACACATGCTTCTGCATGCAGGTGTGTGTGTCTGTTCAGATGTGTGCATGTCTGTGTGTCCCTGCCTGTGAGCATGCACCTCTACGTGTGTGTGTGCGTGCGTGCACATGTCATGGTCACAAGTACTCCTGTGTGAGAACGTCTGGAGTGTGTGTCTTTGCCCATCAATTCTTAGTCCCTGGAAGCTCCAAGGAAGCAGGCTCTTGGTAGCCTCCTCTCTGGGCCGTGAGGCCCAGCTAGTGCTGGGCTAGTGCCGTGGGAACTGGTTTTCCCAAAGGCTGACATGCTGGGCTGGGGTCTCCCGGGCACCGGAGGCCAGCAGGACAAGGTGGGTCCTAGGCAAGATGGGTCAGGGGAAGCCCAGGGCCTGAATGAACACAGATGCCAGCATCTCTCCTCAGGCGGGCCATGGTCCTGATGAGGACAGCAGATCGGCCACAAGTGAGCATCCTGTGTGCTCCCTTTGGTGTGTCCAGCCACGTGTACACCTGCGTGCTTCTGCAGCGCCCATACCTGTCCCCGTGTGGGCCTGTATCTCTACCATTCTGAACGCGTGTGCATCTGAGTGTGCAATGCATGCGTGCTTGTGTGTCTCTGCCTACTCACCAGGGTGCCTTCCTGTGTGTGTCTGCCTGTGGGGTCAGCAGAGCAGGTCTGGGGGCCTTGGTTCAGGTCTCCCTGGGGGTCCAAGATGAGAAAGTGAGCAGTGTGTGCTGAGGAAGGGGACACACAGGGCCCGGATGGGAGAGGAGAAACTAGATAGGCAGGGCCTGTGGGCCGGGGGGAGGGGGTGGTCTTTACCCTGAGGGCACTGGGGAGTCGTGGCAGGTGTTAGCAGGAGGTGATGGGATCCCATCAGGTAGCAAGTTGCCTGAGGATACAAGGCTGACAGGCTGGGGTGTGTCCCCCACAGTGAAGAGCGAGGACGAAGATGGGGACATGAAGCCGGCCAAGGGACAGGGCAGCCAGAGTAAGGGCAGTGGGGACGACGGGAAGGACCCGCGGAGGCCCAAACGACCCCGGACCATCCTCACGACGCAGCAGCGAAGAGCCTTCAAGGCCTCCTTCGAGGTCTCCTCCAAGCCCTGCCGGAAGGTGAGGGGCGGCTGGGGTGGGGTGGAGGCTGACCCCCCCGCACGCGCCGCCTTTCCAGACACCACCCCTTCTGCTCCTGCTGGGGGCTGGGCGTCCCTCCCCCTCCCCGCCCATCCCCCCAAACCTGCTGCCTCCCAGCTGCTGCCCCCCCCCCCCCCCGCCTACCCCCAGGCCTGACCCGTCTCCTTCGCCATGGGCAGGTCCGAGAGACGCTGGCGGCAGAGACAGGCCTCAGCGTGCGTGTGGTCCAGGTCTGGTTTCAGAACCAAAGAGCAAAGGTGAGTACAGGCACCTGCCACCCCGCTGGACAGGGGTGGGATGGGGAGGGGGTGCAGGCAGAAGGCCAGGGGCCTGATGAGGGTGGGGCGGGAACGAAGCGGGGCTGGAGGCGGAGACTGGCACACACTGTGTCTCCTGCAGATGAAGAAGCTGGCACGGCGGCACCAGCAGCAACAGGAGCAGCAGAACTCGCAGCGGCTGGGCCAGGGTGAGCAGGGCGGCCAGGGCGGGGCTCAGCCTCTGTAACTAGGCTCCCAAGAAGCCTCCCGCCAGGGCGATCGGAGCCCAGGGAGCTGCTGCCTTGCAACCTGCTGAGATCAGTAAAGGAGAGAGGCAGTGGGGGCCGTGGGACACAGGAGGGGAGATGGCAGGGTGGGCGGCCCAGAGGGGTGGCAAAATTTCCATATTCAAAACAGCGATGCGGTGTACCAGGCACTGTTCTCACCGTTCCATGCGCTCCGTGTCACTTAATTCTCACAGCTCCCTGAGAGGAAGGGCATCGTCACATCCCATCTCACAGATGAGGAGACTGAGGCTCAGGGAGACTAAGGGACTTGCTGGGATCACTCAGCTAGTAAGGGGCACAGCCAGGCTTCAGCCCGGAGTGTAGGGCTTCTAAACCTGTGCTCTTAACATGACCATACACCCTACTGCCCACAGTAGAATTCAGCAGAAGTCTCCAGAGAAAGTCTGAAGGTGTTGAGGAGTCCAGAGTGGACTGGGCTTTGCCCAAATGCTGTTTCCACAACTTGGGCTGGGGCTGGCCTCCCCGGCCCCATGGGGACATGGAGCCTTCTAGGTCTTGAAGGGAGGGCACTGGGAGCTCCCTGAGTCTGCCAAACTGGGGTAGGGGCCTCAGCTGCCTGCTCCCAGGTGAGCCGGGGTCTCTGAGGCAGATGTCAAGGGATTGATGGGCAGCCCCTTCTACTCAGAACTCTGCGGCCAGACCAGTGTCCCAGGCTGGACCTTGGGCTTCAAGGCCGTGGCCTCAGAGCCCAGCTCTTCCTGTCTTCTCTCTCTGCCCCCTCTCCCGAGATGGCCCAGCCTTCTGGGGCTGCAGCCACGGCAGGTCTCCCAGCCTGCTCCCAAGCTGTCTCACTCTCCGGTGTTCCCAGATGCCCCCTGGATGCAGCCTCCCCAGGAATGTTCCACGGTCCCCTCGAGCTCATCACAGCCCATACTGCACTTCATACCGCTGCCCCTGCTGCCACATGTACAAAACACCCTCTACAGCTCCCCTACCCCGTCTCAGCAAATGGCACTACCACCCCAGTACCCACACCAGGAACCCAGGAGTCACCTCCCCCGTCCTGCCCTACATGCACTGCATCTGCTCAGTCACCAAATCAGGCAGTGGTTTCTTGTCCCATGTCCCTCATGCCCCTCTTAGTCTTTCCCGCATCTGCATTAATACGGACCCCAACCCCTCCCAATGGTCTCCTCCTCTGGCCTCCACCCTCCCAGCCTTTCTCCACAGTCCCTCCACAGCTAAGACCCTCCACTGGCTTCCTACAGCCTCAGGGGAGCCCCCAGTCAGCTCGGGTCCCCAAGGAACCATCTGTCTCCCCAGGCATGACCTTCTCTTGTCCTCACGCTCCAGCCCCAAGGACTGGGCTCCTTGCTCCCACAGGGCAGTTTCTCTCTTCTCTGCCTTTGCTGCCCTTCAGCCTGGCATGCCTGCCCCCTGCTTGGCTGGTTGAACCTCTGCTGGTTGTTTAAGTCGCATGGAGGTGGAGGGCTCCTTCCTCCAGGAAGCCTTCCTTCCCTGAGCCTCGTTGGCCGGGGTGTGGGCTCCACCTTGATGCTCCCAGATGCAGGGCACTCATTGCACCCATTTGTTGTCGAATCAGTACTGGCTGCTCACTGGAAGCCTCTGTCTTCCCCAGGCTGGGAGCTCCTGGAGGGCAGGGCTGTAGGAGGAAGGGAGGAGGTGGGGAGGGAGGGCTCTTTCTGGAAGAGATGCTGGAGTGTGTGTCTGGGGCAGGTTGGTGGGGTAGGGGGTCAGATACGTAGGCTCAGTGACCCTAGAAGGCCACAGGCAACCTCAGCAGGGGCAGGGCTGGGAAGGAGGAGGTCAGAGAGACTGCAGTGGGCAGCCTGGACTGGGGGGTCATGAGGGAGGTCATGGGACTCCTGGGGTACATCTGTGAGGTCTCCAGGACAGGGCAGGCAGGGCCAGTCAGTGAGGGCGTGCTCTGTCCCCAGAGGTCCTGTCGAGTCGCATGGAGGGCATGATGGCCTCCTACACGCCGCTGGCCCCGCCGCAGCAGCAGATCGTGGCCATGGAGCAGAGCCCCTACGGCAGCAGTGACCCTTTCCAGCAGGGCCTCACGCCGCCCCAAATGCCAGGTGACCACATGAACCCCTATGGTAAGCCGCCCGACCCCCCTGCTGCCCCAGCACCGCCCCTGCCCCCTGCCTGACCTGGCAGGCCTGGGGCCGAAACAGCCACTTCCCGCCCCAGGGCCCCCGGCAGACTCTTCCAACACAGCCCACCTGCCTCCTCCTGACCAGAAGGGGGCGCCCTGGAGACCTCACCCACAGCCCCCAACCCCTCTGGTGGGGCACCGTCGGCAGGTCATCCTGTCCCTCCCTCACCTCCAGCCACACTGCCTGTAGGGCCAACAGGGCCCCCAGGAGCCCCAGCCTGTACCCCGGTGCTGACACCACCTCTGCCCCCCAGGGAACGACTCCATCTTCCACGACATCGACAGTGATACCTCCTTAACCAGCCTCAGCGACTGCTTCCTCGGCTCCTCGGATGTGGGCTCCCTGCAGGCCCGCGTGGGGAACCCCATCGACAGGCTCTACTCCATGCAGAGTTCCTACTTCGCCTCCTGAGAGCCAGCCGGGCCGCACGGACGCTTGGGCGAGGGCCCTGGGGTGGGACTGCAGGCCGCAGAGGCTGCCTCGCCACCCGCACAGACTCTACAGACAGCCATACGGTGCCCTCCCCTCAGCCAACTGGGCCTGGCTAAAGTGCCCACTGGGCACAGCCAGACAGGCAGACGGGCACAGCCTGGGCAGGGGCTGTGTCCTGCCCACAGAGACTGTCACCCCCAGGGACCCAGAGCTCTCGGACAGCCACTCATCTCCCAGCCCCACCTCGGCCTCCATCACCTCCTTCCCCCTCCCCACCTCTTTTATGGGAAGCTTAAATTCTCTCTATTTTTTTAAATGTCCTCTCTCTGTCCAGGCCACCTCCATGGCATGGGCCTAGGTCGAGGCAGGGCCCCCGTGCATGCCCCCAGACGATGGTGTGAGAAGCGTGTGTACCTGTGCCCTGCACTGTGCCCACCTCCCCCGCCTCTGAGGGCAGGCCTGCCAGCCTAGGATCACCCCTTGCAGCTGGAGCCTGGAACAGGAGTAGGGAAAAGTCTGGCAGGTGGGCCAAGCCCACCACAGCTCTGCCCTGAGGGGGAATCATGGGGGGACCAGGGACGGGTAGGTTGAGCCCAGGCTGACTCAAAGGGATGGAGACATACATGCAAATGCACATACTTAAAGGCACACCCATGTGGAAACACACACAGATATATGGACATGCTGAAAGAGACAGACAGGCCTCTGCGGGTCAGCCCTGCCCTGTCAGGAAGGGGGAAGAGGCCAGACAGGGGCAGGGAGTCCGATAGCAATAGGAGGGGAGGGAGGAAGCGAGGAGGTTAAGGTGAGCTTGAAGCACGTGGACACAGATGTATCTTAGCCTCTGCCCAGATGGGGGCTGCCTGGGCAGAGACAGAGGCCGCAGAACCAGGTAGGATCAGACTAAATGGCAGAACCTCCAGGCGGAAAAGCATCTCAAAAGTCACCCACTTGGCACTCCATAGGATGTTTGGTTCCTGCCCAAGCCACTTCTGCCTCTCCTCGCATACCTCCAGTGACTTCATCGGGCCCCAAGTCAGCTGCCTTTTCTGCTGATTTCACCTCTGCCCTATTCAGCCCTGAGTCCTCGCTTCTCAAAGCCAGGCTTTTCCAGCTGCTCCAGCTCTTCCTTTTAAACTGTACCGCCCAGCCTGGCTCCAGCTTTCCCTTTAAAGGTATGGAACAGATAGATCCCAGTCTTCCCACTGTCATCAGCCAGCCAAAGTGAGCAGGTCAATCATCTCCCCCACTTTAGGCACCCTGCCTCTGTTAATGTGGCCTGAGATCCAGTGAATGGTTTAGGGCACATAACCTTGGAAACTCACCCTGCCCTTTTGTAACCAGAGCCCCTGACCCTGACACATGTGTGACAGCTAAGCCACAACTCTCTTCTGTGTGTGTGTGGAGGGGGCACTTATTGGTCCCTGGAGATCCAGTGAAGGACCTTGACTTTTTTCTTGTTACGTTTCCTCTTATTTGATTCAGTCCAGCCTGTGGAGTTTCTCTGCACCCCAACTCTGTGACCACTGGTTTGTTCTCTCTCCTCAGCACATCTGCCGATGTAAGGAGTCGGCCCTGTGTGTCTCACCCAAGGCATGTGGACCATTTTGTCAAACGCCCTGCTAGGAGCCAGATACTGTATCAACCTCTGCCCCCAATCTACCCAACTCTAACCCTGTCAAAAGAGGAAGTGAGGCCAGGCTGATGGGCCCTGTTCTCAGTGACCCCTTGCTGGCCCCTGGAGGCCACTGTGTCCTCAGCCAGTGCTCATGGCTCTGCTTTCCATTCTAACACTGAGCCCTAGGCTGCAGAAGTCTGCCTGGTCCAGCCTTTGAGCTGATGGGATGATGGGTGTCTCTCCACCCGTCTGGAGAAGGGCCCCTCTGTCTGGCCCTTCCTGGGATCCTCGAAGTTCACCAACATCCTCTGTGGTTTTGCTTCTCTGTCCCCTGGGGAGACCTCAGTCCCTCCAGAGCGTCCTAAGCCAACCTCCCCGCCCCTCCTGGGCTTCTGCACTCACGTCTTGCCACGCTCTTCACCATGGCGGAGCTGTCAGAGCGGAGATGCGGCTCAGAGTCAGCCCTCAGGCCCAAGCAGCCAGCCTGGCCCTTCTGGGCTCTTCTTGTTCTACACAGAACTTCCACAGGGTCTTAGTTGATGTCCTGAGTCCTTCTGCAGCCTCAGCCCACCTAGGTCCTGTGCCATCTCTTGGTCCTGGGTCACCACTGGTCCCTTAGGCAGCCACTCTGGTTTCTTGAGAGATAGTCCCCTTTCTCCTCATGCCCACACAGTCGAATCATGCCAGGGGCACTTGGGGCAGGTCCAGGGGTAGATGTTCTCCCCCACCAGTGGGCCTGGCCCTTCTCTCCCAGACTCTTTAAGTTGGAAGGAACCTCAGGAATGGGTCAATTAGTCCACCCCTTATTCTGCAGCTGGGAAATGTGGGCCAGGAGAGGGGCAGGGACAAGGCCTCTCTCAACTAGTCAGGGACAGAGCTGGAGCAGAGAATAGGGACACCACGCCAGCTCCTCATCCCCTGTGTCTGGTGAACGACCTCCAGGTCGGGGGGCATGACTCGTCTTGGTAAAATTGCCATTCTGGGGCCTCATAAACCCCAACTCCAGCCTGGGCTCTGCCTCTGCCATTACACTGCTCCCTGCCAGGAGCTGGTACAGGACACCCACGCTGATAACCCACAGATTGTCAAAGCAAGAGGGACCTCAGCCCCTCGTGCCAAAGATGCCCCATCAGCTAGTTTAGGTAGCACCTTCACTGTACTGCAGCTCACTGCCCCCAGGCTCTGAGGCCCACTCTGTCCAGCCCTGGACTAGGTGTGGGGACACAGATGCACAAGATGTAGGCCCCCTCCGCCTTGAGGGGCTCTCTCCTAGGAGGAGAGGCATACACATTCCACCCCAAGCCTGTCTGGACATTGTTGGGGACCCATTTCTCAGATGAGGAACCTGAGGCTCAGAGAAGGTCACCCAGCAGAAGCACGCAGAACCAAGCAGGCTTGCTGGGGTCTGGGGCTAGCTGAGATGGCCAGGCTCTTCCCACTTCGTGTAGGAAGTGCAGCCTTGACATGAGGTGGGGGGCGTGAGTAGCCAGGACCACCCCCGCCCCTGCCGTGATATGGGATCACCATCACATGGTGCCTGGGTGGGAAGCCCAAGGGAAGGGGGAGGTGACAGTCTGGTCTCCGGAGGAAGAGGGAGAAAGTGAGAGGTGGGCAGGGGGAGTGCTGGAGAAAAGCCGAGTCCTGTTTCCCTTTGGGGAAGTTGAGGCTCAGAGAGAGGAAGGAATATGCCCCAGGTAACACAGCGAGTGTTACCACCTACCCCATGGAGCCTTCCAGGGAGGCCACACAGGGGACACTGTGGTTCTAAGGGTCAGACCATGGGCTCAGCAGAGCCCAGAGAGAAGGGGCCAGTGCCAGTGGGCTGGGCATCTTGGGAGGCTTCCTGGAGAGGATGAGGTAGGGGGGTCCACCACGTCCTGATGAGCAGGGCCCTAGCAGTGAGGCTTGGGGGAAGGAGAACTGGCTGACCCCTGCCTGGGCCCAGCCTGAGCTCTGGGCACCACCTGGGGTGAGAATCTCATCTCCCATCTGGGAGAACCTGCAGCTCTGGGCTCACTCTGCCCCACGGGGAAGGGGGTCCACGCTCACAGGCACGCACACAGACACACTCACACCCAGACACACATGAAGGCTCACGGACCCACACTCGTAGACATGCTGCCTGGGGGCCAGGAGAGCAGGAGGGACCCTCCAACGTTTGGCCCTTGGACGGTGCCATTTCCAATGGGCCGCTCTGCTGTGCCCCCGCCCCACCAGGGTCCCACAGGAGCTCAGCCCAGCCAGGTGGGGGGACCGGGCCACCGGCCATTGCTGTTCTCCTTGTACAGACTCTCACTGTCCACCCGCCATCCCCAGACACATTTTATTTAATAACTTGTCATTGTTAAATTATTTATTAGCGTTTACCACATCACCACCCCGCCCTGCCCTCCACTCTCACCTTCTGCCTCTTCCCACAAAAGCAGAAAATGGAAACAACAAAAAAAGATGAGACATCAGTATATTTGTAAATAAACCAACCTGTACACGCCTGTGGTGCCTCTCCTTGGGGGGAGGCTGTGCGGGGCCTGAGCCAATCCTGCATGAGACGTTAGCAGATTTCTCAATGGGCACCAGGGACAGCAGGTCAGGAAGGGAGAGCCTGGGGTCCCTGGTCTAGCCGAACACATTCCCTTGTCCCATCCCATAACTGTCATCTCCCCAACCTTGTCCTATCCCAACCCCGACCCATCTCCATCCTTGAAACAAATGCATCCCTCCCATCCCACTCCATCCCTTTCCCCAACACAATCATTCATTCAACCAACCAATATGAAGGGCCCCTTAAGTGCCAGCCACTAGGCTGAGAACTGGGGCTTGGTCCCTGCCTCAAGGAGGTAGACAGTGTGATGTGAACTCAGTTGAGGTACAGTGCAGCCTTGTTATAGGAGTACCCAACCTCATCTGGAGGGGCGGAGCATCATGGAAGGCTTCCTGGAAGAAGCTACATATTAAGCTGAGATGGGAAGTTAGCCGGCATGGGGGCACTGAATGGGGAGGAGTGTCTGTGAGCACTCCAGGCTTGTGCAAAAACTCAGGGGCTGGCAAAATCTTGTGAGTCTCTTAAACTGCAAGAATAGCTAAGTTTGGGGCTGGGGGAGAAGCAGTGAGGCTGGAGGCAAAGGCAGACCATCCAGGGTCCTGATGCTGAGTGGAGAATAGATCCAATTAGGTCAGATGGACTGGAGACTGGGGTCAACTGGGTCACCTAGGTGACAGATGACAATGGCTTTGACTAGGGTGGTAAAATTGGGGAGAAAGAAGGGGAAAGATCCTGGAGATACTGGTGAGAGGGGAGTCAGGGCAACATCTAGGTTCCTGGATCACTGTGATGGGGTCCCTGGAGCACTCTGATCTGGGGCACGTGGAGCTGAGGGTCTCTGGGGCATCTAAGAGGTGTCCTGGACAGGGCTGAGCCTCAAAAGGACCAGATCTGAGTATCCAGGTGTTCAACAACCAGGGGGATGGTCACTGAGGTACAAGGTGGGCGAGCTCACCCAGGGGAATGTGACAGGGAGAATGAAGCTGAGGCCAAATCCTGAGGAATCCTGAGGACTCGGGGCTGGACATGGCCCTGGGATCCAGGGGAGATGGGGGTGGGGGTGGGGCCGGGGGTGTGGAGATGGCAGAGACTCAAGGAATGTGGTTCTCAAAGTATGTTCCTTGAGGTCTCAGGTTTCCTCAGGGTACCTTGGGGAGTATCAGTGTGTGTGCGTGCGTGTCCATGTGTCTATGGAAATAGCTCTGTGGGTCACTTCGCCTGGGTAGATTGTGTAGGAAGCTGGGAGTCTGCACGTATTGGTGTATGGTGTGCAGCTGGCTGTCTAGATCTGTGTATGGAGTTGGGTGTCTCAGACTTGTGTCCGTGTGTCGGTGAAAATGTTTGCACAACCACACCTGGGTGTATCATTGCACATATCTGCCTGGTTGTGCATCTGGGAGGTCTCACGCCCACAGACCTGAAGTCCTGATGTGCTCCTCCTTCCCTCACCTTCTGGTTGCTCCTTCTCAGCCTCCTCCCCTCTCCTGCAGCTGGGATCACCTGGAAGCCACCTCAAGCATCTCTCCCTCTGCCCAGGGGCACCAGCGCCCCTGGGGGCAGCTCCGCCCCACTCTCTCCTGCAGCCTCGGGTGACTCCCAGCCCCAGGGGCTTCTCGGTGAGGCCCTTCCATTCATCGCTTTCTTCGCACACCACACACCCCCGAGAGGCAGATGTCAAGGTCCCATGTTTCAGAAGGGAAACCCAAGGCTCAGAAGGAGGAAATGACCAGTTCAATACGACAAAGCCAACAAGAGGCAGAAGAACCAGGGCTCAAAACCAGGTTTAGCTGTAAACCCACGGCCTCAACACCACCTCGGATGCCTCCCCAAGCCCACACTCTCTGGCCCTACAACCTGGTCCTTCAAGGTCAGGCCCAGGGACCCAGGGAGCAAGGAAACTCTCTCCTACCTTCAGAGTGGCCTCATTGAGGCTCAGAGAAATTAAGTCACTTGGCCTAGACTGCACAGCACAGAGGCAGGACTAAACTGGGTCTTCCAACCAAGCCCCAGGCCTAGGCTTCTGAGAGAGGAGCCTCCCAGCTCAAACGCCCCACCCCACTCCCAGCAGTGGGCTGCCAGCTCTCTTGCCGACAAAATCCTGTCACTAAAAAATGTTTGGGGCTTCCCTGGTGACCAGGCAGGTGACAGTGGTTGAGAATCTGCCTGCCAATGCAGGGGACGCGGGTTCGAGCCCTGGTCTGGGAAGATCCCACATGCCACGGAGCAACTAGGCCCGTGAGCCACAACTACTGAGCCTGCGCGTCTGGATCCTGTGCTCCCAACAAGAGAGGCCGCGATAGTGAGAGGCCCGCGCACCGCAATGAAGAGTGGACCCCGCTTGCCACAACTAGAGAAAGCCCTTGCACAGAAACGAAGACCCAACGCAGCCAAAAATAAATAAATAAATTAAAAAAAAAAATTTGGGGGGGTGGAGGGGAGGGGCTGTGCTAATCCACTGCTCCCCTCTCTCCTGCTTGTCTTCTCCCCCCAGCCCAGAAAGTGAAGTCAGGGGAGGGGGAGGAAATGTAGGCCGAGTATGGAGACAAGAGAGGGTGTGGGAGAAGGTCTCCCTCCAGGCCCCTCTTTCCAGAGGACCAATAGTAGCCAAGTCCCTGCCACTGCCAGTCACAGACTTTAGCTCACTGACCCTCACAACAACTAAGAACAGCTCTTATTCCATTGCAAAGATGAGAAAACTGAGGCTTGGAGAGAAGTAACTTGCTCCAGGGTGATTCCTCCCAGGAACCTGGGGTTGGAGAGGGTCTAGACCACGGTTCTGTGGGAGTTGAGAAGAGGGGTGGTCCCAGGAGAGGAACGTGACTCTGAGCCCACCCTACGAAACTTGTCTTCGAGGGTCTGAGGCCCGGCCCCGTCCTGCCTCTGGAGTTCACCACTGCTGCCTTCCCTGAGAAAACTGCGGGCTGTGAGGCTGGATTGGAGAAGGTGAGGTCTCTGCAGCAGCTACGTGGAATGCGAATCTACCTGACAGATGCGCGGTTAGACGGGCGGTCCAACAGGCATTAGGAGGATGGTCTGAAGGAGGGTGGCTGCATACAGCCCTGCAGACCCCCACCGTGATGAGAGGGGTGCCTCCTGGGCTCAGGCAATGCAGTTGGCCTGCTCGCCCATGGCTGACCTGCTGGAAGGTTCGACGGGCACTGAGGCAGAGAATTAGGTGGCTGAGGGGTTCCACCCATTGCCTCTGGGAGCAGCCTTCAGGGATGCTCACCGTGCACCCCACGCTGTGCTAAGCCTTGCATATCTCGTTCCACTTTCTCCTCGAAGCCCCGTGGGGAGAAAACAATTGTAATGTCCACTTGACAGTGAAGACTCTGCCCTCCACAGTTCCTCCTGTCCTGCTGACCAGCGCTGCTCTGCCTCAGATGCCCCCTTTTGGCCTCTGAGTGTCCCAGACCCCACGCCAGGCAGACCTTGACCCCGGGCACTGATGGATGGACAGGGGGCTCTATTATGGCTTTGACTGCAGGGCAACCCCTGGGGCTTGACTGGAGAATGGAGACAGCCCCCGGATTGCTCATCCCTTTTGGTCTTCATCCCCTGCATGGCAGACCCTCCCAGGACCCTGCCCGCCTGGGAAGAGCGTAAGAAGGAGCTGCGAGACAAGCACAAAGGACTCAAAGCTGGGGGAGGGGGGTTCGTCAGCTGTGCCTGGGAAATCATGGGAAGCCTCCTGGAGGAGGGAACAGCCAGAACAAGTGCTCAGAGGTTGGAGCCTCAGAGGACCAGTGAGGCGGGGCACACCCAGGTTAAATTCAGGGTCCAAAGGCCAGAGACAGCAGGAGGTGAGATGCCCACACTGGGCATGCCAGGGGTCAGTCAGGCCCTTGGCAGTGACAGGACAACTGACACATCCCATACTCTTATTTAGCTGAGAATAAAGTGAGCACACTGTGAGATTCTGAATAATAGAGAGGAGCATATGTAAAGTACCTATTTGTGGCCTAAAGAGGAATAATAAAAACCAAAAACCTCTGTATCCGCTCCCTAGGTTACAAAAATGTACCAAAAACATACATTTTCAATTCCTCGGAGCCCTTGATGTGCCCCACCATGGTCCCAGAAGCCCGTTTCTTCATTTGAAAAACTCTGATTCAAATCGGAGCCAAATCCGCAACGAAGTGAAGTGCAGGAAGTTCTCAGCACAGAATCTAGCAAGAACGGGCCCAGTGGCGGGGGCCCCTCATGCATCTCCTGTCTGCACGGACCATCCAGGCGCCTTTCTCTGTGCAGCACCCCACTTTCACTCCTTACCTCCCTTGGGGTGCTTTGCTATTAAATCCCCAACACAGACCAGAAGCTTGTTTGAATTTTGCTTCTGAACCTGCAGTCACCCATCAGGCCACGAGGTGGCGACCGGGAGTCAGGCAGGTGACAGCTGAAGCATCAGTTAGGCTCAAGAAACAATGCAGAGATGGGGCAGGCTTCAGATCATGGCCAGAGAAGGAGGGAAGAAGCTCTCCTTCTGGGAGGCTTCTGTGCACCACGCCCTGTGTGAGCGCTTTACGAGGATGATACCATGCATTCCTCAGCATTCCCATCTTACAGAACAGAAAAGTAGGCTCAGAGATGTTAAGGAACCTTCCCGAGGCCACACAGCTAGGAAATGGCAAAGTTGCAATTTGAACCAGAGCTGGGGCAGTGACAGAGACAAAGGAGGAGGAAAACAAGGGGAGGTGGGAGGGGGGAAATAGCAGCCTTTCCTTGAGCCCTTGCTTCAGCGACTTCCAGCCTTGTCTGTCCGTCTCACTGATTCCTCACACTCACATATGAGGCAGCTACTGGCACTACCTCCATTTTACTGATAAGGAAACTGAGGCTCAAGGAGGCTTCGTATCCTCAGTGCCCTAGCTCCTGGGGAATCAACCCTCCCTGAGCCCAGAGGGAGGAGCGCAGGGGTGAATAGAGGACTGCAAGGCACCCCCCACAGTCCCGCCTGGCCCCTTCTCCTCCACCCCTCCTTCAGGACCCAGAGAAGCCTCGTTCCCCAGGCACATAAAGGGGGGCTCCCTCACCAGTGCAAGATCCAGCTCCACTCTCAGTGTGTGCTGGTCCTTGTGGATGCTTCCAGAACAGGGGATGCAGGTCACAGTTGGGAGCCCCAGATTCGAGGGTCAGTATTTCATTCTGCTCATTTCAATCCCTGGGGCCTACCAATGGGGGGCAACTGATCTGGTGGGGGCCTGGAGTTCTGAGGGTACCCCATCCCATCAAGCTTCAGAGAATGGGGGTAAGTGTGATGATGTCAAGGTCCAGTCCCAGCTCTGCCAATTACCGGCCATGTGACCTTGGGCAAGTCACTTAACCACTCCAAGCCTTGGTTTCTTTGTAAACAGAGGGACAAGCATAGAGCCATCATGAAGGTCACATGAGCAAGTGGACCAGGCACAGGGTTCAGCCAACCCCAGGTGCTCAAACAGTGGGGCTAAGATTATTCATGGGTGCGCCTCACTCTGCCTACGCAGGAAGCTAACTCAGCCCAGAACACTGAACCAAGAGAAGCCCAAGGGCCTTGAAGGCGGAGGATGGGGGGTGGTCCTTAGCACTGACAATGGCAAGGCTCCCCCTACCCCTTTAGGCCAGGGAAGTTTCCAGGAGCTGGGTTCCTGTGACACCAGCCTACCTTTCCCCATGCTTGGAGGCTGACAGACACCTGGGCCTCCCATGACCTCAGGGGCCATACCAGAGGAGGCATCGAGGCACAGACAGTCAGCCAGGCCTGAGTCTCGTGGCACAAGTTACAGGGATGCTGGTAGTTATGCTATCTGAGCTCTTGGCCATGAGCACATGCCTGGTCCCCTCTGGTGCCACACACACAGAGGGGAACCCCCTCCAGTTCACACACAGCTGGAACTGGGAAGGGCCAGGCAGTGCTGCAGGGCCAGGCAGTGGGGTACTTCACAAGCAACAGAGGTCAACTGAAAAAGTGAATTACTGGCGCTGAGTTACTAATAAGCAAACAATCAAGTTATACCCATCACAAAAATGACCACAAACAGAGCAACTGTGACAAGAGCAGAAACCTGGAGTCATGCTCTGCAAAGCAAAGTGAAGCTGCAACTCTGGAAGAAAGCAGCTTACTACAAGGGGTCTTGTTGCTTACAAAATACTCTGCCAACAACGAAAAATAATGATAATAGTGATGACGACCGGACAATAATGATAGCTACTGAGTACTGGGTACTTATCATAGGCTAGTGCCTTCAGATATGATCTCATTTCATTTTCACTCAAAGTATCGTCATCCCCATTCTACAGATGAAGATGCTGAGGCTCTAAGAGGTGAAGGAGCTTGTTCCAGGTCACAGAGCTAGTGAGTGGCAGATCCTGAGAGCAGCTTACCACTGTAAGCAAGCAACTCTGCCTAGAAGGAAGGCCAGGACAGACAGGAAAAGCCCCAAATATTTTGCAACTCTGCCTTTCTGAGGGGTGGAGCGGGCTTCACCAGACCAAGCTCCAAGCCAAGGAGTGCCTTGGAATGGCCTGAGAGACAGAGAAGGAGGCCGCATCCCAGGTCAACAGGAGTGAGGATTCAACAGCAAGGCCGAGAGGTGTGGCCCGTCTTAAGCTGCCTCCCACGTGCTGGCCAGCAGGTTGGCTCAGACAGGCCAGGACAAGAGAAGCAGGGAGAAAGGGAGACTGACAGCCAGAAAGCCACCCTCCCTCTCATGGCTAGCCCCGTCTATCACAGGCATGGTCTGTGCCTCTTGCATCATTGCCTTGTGCAAAGGGAACAGCAGAACTCAGGGTGGCCAGCCACTTGCTAAGTTCACACAGCCAGTTGGCACAGATAGGAAGATGGGGAAGGGAAGAGAGAAGGGTGGGTCCATTTTCACAGATTAAATGCCCCCCACGCCAGTAGAGTCCAGGGAAGAAATCTTGTAGATTAGGAGCCTAGAAAGTTGATGAACATCAGGCAGGTCAGGAGAAGAAGCAGGAAGAAGTAGGCGTCATCCATGGGGAGGCCAGATATAGAAGCAGGTGCAGGAGCTGGGCTGGAAGTCTGGACTGGGACCCCTGGGAGCCTGGCCACACTCCCTGAGGCCTTTCCAAATCACTGGGAAAGGTGGGCACCTGTCTCAGAGGTGACTCCTCAAAGCCACGGCACTGCTCAAGAGGGGGCCTGGCCAGCAGCACCATTGCAGGGAGGACTCTACTACCACCAAACAGGAAGAATATTAAGACAAACTACTGAGATTTTTTTCCCCTGGAGTTTTTACTTTATATTAGTTGGCTGCTGTGTTGTTTGGTACAAGGTTTATGATCATTTTATCTTTCTCAGGGAATGTATCTTTCTTCATTAGCTAATGTCTATCTCTGTCCTGTTCAGTGCTTTTGGTATTGAATTCTACTTTGATAATAATGTTGGTGCTCCTACATTGTTTTTTGTGTGTGTGCCTTAACCTACTATCTTTGTCTCTGTCCAGCCCTTTATTTTATATTCTTTCTTTGTTCTTTTTTGGTTATATCTTATTTTTTTTAAAGTGTGTAACTGGAGTTCATTTTTCTTTTTGTTATATTTGATACATACACAAAACTTATAACTGATATAAATTGTGAAGCATAATAAGATAAACACCTGTGAACCCAACTAGAGCATTACGAACGATAGAAACTAGGACACTACCAAGACCACTGAGTCTTCCTGAGTGTTCCAGCCCATCCCTCTCCTACCTCATCCTGAAGATAACCACTATCTTGTATTTTGTGTTTATCATTGCCTTGCTTTAAAAACAAAAACTAATTCCTGATCTCATAAAATTATTATTGTTGTTTTCCATGTTTTTGAACTTTATGCTAGTAATATACTATGCATAGTCTTCTACTAGTTCCATTTTTTACTCAATATTGTAGCCAACATTCATCCACATTCTCGCATGTGACCGTTATTCACTGCTATCTAATATTCCATTTATTTTTTAATTTTCCTATTGCAGATATTTGGGTTTTTCCAATTTTTCATTAAAACAAACAATACTGCAATGAGTGTCCATCTACATGACTTCTAACGCACACACACATACCAGACTCTTTCCAGAATATAACCTGGTGGGGAGTTGCTGGGTTGCCAGGATATGCACAGGGTCAGCTGTGTCAGACAAAGTCTGTATTTTCCATGGTGATTTTACTATTTACACTCCCACCAGCAATTAAGAAGAGTTCCCATTGCTCCCCATCCTTGACAGTACTTATCGATTTGGATCTGCCCCAAAGGATTAGTGAGGTTGAGCATCTTTTCATATGTTTATTCTCCATCTGTGTTTTCTCTTTTGTGAAATGCCTATTTACATCTTTCACTCAATTTTCTTTTGGGTTGTTTGTCTTTTTCTTATTTATTTCTAGGGTTTTTAAATATATATATATTCTAGATACAAATCCTTCACTAGTTTTATGTGCTACAAATAATTTCTTCCAGCTTGTGGAATAGAAGTTCTTCATTTTAATGTAGCCTGATTCATCATACATTTATGGTTTGTGCTTTTTTTGTGTGTCTTATTTACAAAATCCTTCACTACCTGAATCAGAAAGATATTCTCTTACATTTTTTCTTAAATATTAAAGTTTTGACTTTCACATTTAAAATTTTAACCCATTAAGAATTTATTTTGGAATACAGGTGAGATAAGGATCCAATTTCATATTTTTCCATATGAATAATCAAGTATCCAGGCACCTTACATCAAATAGTTAATACTTTCCCAGTCATCTGAAAAGCCAACTCTATCGTATGTCAGCTTTCTACACGTGAACTTTTATTACTGTTGCACTGGTCTATTGGTTTAATCCCATGCCAATACCACATGATCTTAACTACTAACACTTGATATTAAGTCTTGATTGCATTTAGGCATGTTTAACCACCATTTCTTCTTCAGGAGGGTACAGCTAGTCTTGGGCTTTTGTTCTTCCACTTAGAATCAGCTTGTAAAGTACTTTTAAAAATCCTATTGGGGTTTTGATTGGAATGACAATTACTCTATAGATCAATATGTGGAGAACTGAACAGGATAAATCTCCCTGTTTATTCGGTCTTCTTTGACATCTTTCAATAAGGTTGTATCATTTTCTGCAACAGGTCTTGCACATCTTTTATTAGATTTATTTTTAGATTCCTTACTTTCTGTTGCTATTCTAAATGTTGTCTTTTTCTGAACTGTTTTATAAGCAAGTGTAGAGATGAGCAATTTAGTTTTGAATATTATATCCTGCCACCTTCATAAACTCATTAATCCTAAAAATCTCTTAGTATATTATTTTGGATTTTTTAATGTAGATAATCATCTCACCTGGAAATGATAGTTTTGTTTCTTTCTAATCAATGTTCTTCTTTCCTTCCTTTTCTTCTCCTTCTTGTTCTTTTTAAAATATTAAACACATTGGCTAGGACTTCCAATAAAATGTTGATTAGGAGGCTATTAAGATCCTTATCTTGTTTTGTTAAGGATAATCCTTTTTACTTTTTATTAATAAGTACGATTTTGCTAAATTTTGTAAGTTAAGAAAATTCCCTTATTTTCCTAGGAAGGTAAGAATTTTAATCATGAAAGAATGTTGATTTTGATTAAATGCTTCTTCTACATAGATCTTCTCCTTTAACCTGTTAATGTCACTGCACATATTTACAAGTTAATATATATTAATAACGTTATAGAACATGTAATACATGCTAATATGTAATATAATATCTACTATACACAATATAATAATATATAATACAGTAATAATATTAATATTATATTAATATATAATATATATTAATGTTAAACCTCATTAGGTCCATGGTATAAACCTGGTTTGGTCATGATTTTTAAATATCTTGTTGGATTCAGTCTTCTACTCTTTCTTGCTTTTTGCATTTAGGCACATGAATGAGGTTGTCCTGATTTGAATAATAAAGTTATACTGGTTTCTCAAAGTGAGCTGATAAGTGTTCCCTTTTTTCTATTCTCTGGAAGAGTTTGTATAAAATTGTAATATCTGTTCTTTGACTGTTTGAAATCATCTGGGCTTGATGTTTTCTATGTGGGATTAGCAACCTATTTAATTATGTTTAGTGGTTATGGGACTATTCAGGATTTTTTTTTTCTTAGCCAGTTTTGATAAGTCATGTGTTCCAAAGAATCTGTGCATTTTGCCTGTTTTAAAATTTATTTAATACAAAGTTATATAGAATATTCTTTTTATCTTTTTAATCTCTGCTCTAGCTGTAGCAATATTTCCTTTCTCATCCTTAATATTATTGATTTATGCCTTTAAAAAATTCTTTTTAAACTTTGCCAGATGTTTATCTACTTTATTAGTCTTTCAAAGAACTAATTTTGGCCTTGTTGATTCCCTCTACTGTATCTTTATTTTTCTATTTTATTAATTTATGATATTCTTTCCTTTTCTTTCATTGAGTTTTTATTCTTTTCCTATTTTTGTAAGTTGGATGTTTAGCTAATTGTCAGCTTTCTTTTTAAAAAATATAAGCATTTAAGGCTCTAAATTTCCCTCAAACTACCACTTACACTGCATTACAAAAGTTTTGATATGCAACATTTTCATTCATAAGGGCTTTAAAATTTTCCAGTGTGATTTTTTTCTAACTCACAAACACATGGAAAATTTTTTACTCATTGTTTTATCATTGATTTTTAACCTAGTTGCATTGCAGGTTACAGAAACATGATCTGTATACCAGTTATTATAATTTATTAAGAATTGTATTATGTTCTAGTATGTGGTCACTTTTTATACATTTCCCTTGTGTGGATGAAAACATTTGTATTCTCTAATTGTTGGATTCAGGATTTTATCTACATCCATTTGTTCAAGTTGGTTAATTGTGTAGCTAAAATCTTCTATATCTTAATTTTTTCTTTGCTTGACATAGCAATAACTACAAGAGATATGTTGAAATCTTCCATAATAATCATGGATTTACCAATTTTTCTCTGTAGTTCTGTCCATTCTTCCTTTGTATATTTTGAGGCTATTTTATGAACTGAATTGTTTTACCTTCCAGTTTCATTAAAACTTTTATCATTATTAGGAACTCTCTTTATCTTTTATAATATTTAACTTAATGACTATTTTTTTGATACTAATAAAGCCACTCCAGCTTTCCTTTGGTTGATATTTTTTTCTCATTATCATTTTGATTTTTGTTTGTTTGTTTTAATATTTATTTATTTATTTGGCTGTGTCAGGTCTTAGTTGCAGCACACGAGATCTTGGTTGCAGCATGGAGGATCTTTTGTTGAGGCACGCAGGCTTCTCTCTAGCTGTGGCACATGGGCTATAGAGCACACGGGCTCAGTAGTTGCAGTGTGCGGGCTCCAGAGCGTGCAGGCTCAGTAGCTGTGGCACGCGGGCTCTCTAGTTGTGGCGTGCGGGCTCTAGAGTGTTCAGGCTTACTTGCCCCGTGGCATGTGGGATCTTAGTTCCGCAACCAGGGATTGAACCCGTGTCCCCTGAATTGGAAGGTGGATTCTTAACCACTGGACCACCAGGGAAGTCCCCTCATGTATCATTTTGAATGCCTTTATTTTCAGCCTTTTGGTGTCCTTATGTTTTAGGAGTGACTTTTGTACACAACATACAGCTGGATTTTTAAAATATTTAATATTTCAAATATTATGTCTGTCTTTTTACTAAAGAGTTTAGCACATTTACAGTTTTTACAGTTAGTGATAAATTTGGATTTGTAACTGCCATCTAATTTTGTACTTTCTTTTTGATCCACCCATCTTTTCCATGGTTCTTGTTTCCCCTTTCTCACTTTTTTAAAAGTTGAGAGGTTTTCCCCTTTTATTCCATTTCTTTTCCTCTACAGATTTGGTAGTTACATACTCCTTTTCTATTATTTTTTAGAAATTACCCTTAAAATTTTATTTTTCAAACTTTATAAAAAGTCTAGGGTTAATAATTATTTAGTCCCCCCACCATCCCTAGATAATTCAAGGACTTTAAACCACGTTAATTCCAATCACCCCTCCCAACTTGTATATGATTGACATCCAGTATTTGAGTTCTACCTTTTTTTTTCTTTTTTGCCCACAAAGTAGACATTATTATTGCTATTAACACTATTTTATACAGACACTTTTTGTTTAAATTTACCTACTTGTTTACCACTTCTTTACTCACCATTTGTTCTTGTATATCAGACTTTCCTTTGGGGATCATTTTTACTTTCCTTTAATGAAAGTCTGTCAGTGGTAAAATCCCTCAGGTTTTGTTCATGTGAAGATGACTTTACTTTGTTCTCATTCTCAAAAGATAGTTTTACTGAGTATGCAAGCCTAGGTCAATAATTATTTTGTCTTGGCATATTGAAAATAGTTTCCCATTTCTTATGGATTTCTATTGTGGCTATCGATAATTTTACTGTTAGTCTAAATGTCATTCTTTTTTTTTTTTTTTTAATTTATTTATTTTTGGCTGTGTTGGGTCTCCATTTCTGTGCGAGGGCTTTCTCTAGTTGCGGCAAGCGGGGGCCACTCTTCATCGCGGTGTGCAGGCCTTTCACTGTCGCCTCTCTTGTTGCGGAGCACAGGCTCCAGATGCGCAGGCTCAACAGTTGTGGCTCACGGGCCCAGTTGCTCCGCGGCATGTGGGATCTTCCCAGACCAGGGCTCGAACCCATGTCCCCTGCATTGGCAGGCAGATTCTCAACCACTGCACCACCAGGGAAGCCCCTAAATGCCATTCTTTTATAACCAGTTTGTTTCTATTCTCTGGTTGCTTCTAAGTTCTTATCTTTATTTTTGGTCTTTTGCAAGTTTACTACAATGTGTCTAGGAGTGGATTCACTTCTCTTACAAGTTCTGAAAAGTCCTCAGCCATTATCTCTTCAAATATAATCTCACCTTAGCTTTCTCTGCTCTTTCCTTGTGAGTTTCAGCTGCATAGTAGACCTTCTTATTCTTGTGTCCATTTCTCTTAACCTCCTTTTATATTTTACATCTCTTTTTTTCTCTGTGCTATATTCTGGGTAATTTCTTCAGATCTACTTTCCAGTTCATAATTTTCTCTTCAGCTGCATCTAATCTATTTAGTCCATCTCATGAGATTTTTATATCATTGATTATAATTTTCATTTATACAAGTTCTATTTGGTTTATTTTCAAATCTTCTGGCAATTGTAGACAGGTTTTTATTCCACATATTTTTTTGTGATGCGATTCCATCTTGTATTTCTTTGAACATTTTATACATGATTGTTTTATATTCTGTATTTGGTAATACCAATAGCCAAAGTATTCAGGAAGGGCGTATTGTCTCAGCGTATTGTTTATTGTATTGCTGACTCTCACTCATAGTGGCTTGTTTCCTTGTAGTTTGGTGATCACTGATTGTGAGCTCATATTTTTAATTTCATCTGTGGGAATCCTGAGGGCCTAAATTGGAGGTACATTCATGCTGATGGCATTTGCATTTAGTCAGGGCTGCTATTAACCTGGGACTACTTTAGCCACCTTCAAGAGACCTTGGCACAATTCAGGAGTCTCAAGTTAAGTTCTCTCACCTTGCCTCTGCCCTAGACTTAATTTGCCTATCACAGTGCTTATTTCAACATTTAGCCTGACTTTCCTGTTTACCTGTTAGTGATGACTCCATGCTTTAGTTACTCATTGTCTTGTTGAGTTTTTCTTGGCAGAGGATATTTAGTCCTTAGAGATTCCCCTTACTTTCTAACAAACCCAGCAATGCATTAAAAATAATGGTTTGTTTTATTTTGTTTTGTTTTTGTAATTCATGCAGAATCTAGTTGTATTTTAGTGGGAGGGCCTTTCAGAGCACTAGTTCACCATCTTACCAAAAGTGGAAATATCATGATGCTATTATTATCCTCATTTTACAGATGAGGGAACTGAGGCTTAGAAAATTAAATGTCTTGCTCAAGACTACACAGCAACACAAGCAGTGGCAGAGTCAAGACTAGAACCCATGCTGTCTGACTCCAGAACCTGAACCTGAGTTTATCCAGAGGTTTGCTGGTCCCCAAAGGAGAAGAAACAAGTTTATAGGGTTGCAGCCTTGAAGTATGTGGTACAGGCTCACGTCAACACTCTGGGATGAACCCACAAACTTCTACTGAGGAAGGAATGATGAGACCCAGTCCGGCCCAGAGTGGGTAGGCCCCAGCCATCCAGCACCAGCTGCCAGCTTGGCAGCAGCTCAGCCAGAGGCCGTAGAGGGCACTCAGCCCGAAGTTCCACCCTGGGAAGGGAGCCAGCAGGAGCTTCCTGCACTCGGGTTTCCATGACAACCAGTCACCCTATTCAGTAAGATGCAAAAGCCACAGGCAGTGATTGAAACATTCCTGAATCTTCAGTCCTCATTACAGGTAGGTCTTCTGCAGCGTTGGGGGCAGTATGAGAGGGATTCAGAGGAAAGAGAATTCATGTGAAGGGATAATGTTCAAACAAGCCCGCAATGCCACTCACCAGCCTCTTCCTCCTCACCCACACCCCAAGTATCATGGACTCAGGGTCCCATGTCCAAGGAAGTCCAGAAACAGGCTGGGGGCCACCTGGTGCTAGGTCCCAAACAATACCGTTTCCCCTTTTTCATTCAATAGCAATCCCCTCTTGACTCCTCCTGCCAGGTTCTCAGGCTCCTATGTGAAATAAGGGTCCTGCCCTCTGTGAGCAATTAGTTTAGTGCAAGACCTAGACAGATCCTAACAGCCAATTATAACCAGGGGGCAAGGGAGCACAGAGGCCATGAGAGCACAGAAGAGGGATTCCCTCCAGGAAGTCTTCCCAGAGCAGAGGTACTTGAGCTGGGCCTGGGGTGACAAAAATTTAGCCCAGTACAGAAGGGAGGGAAGGGCATTCCAGGCAGAGGGAACCACATGCAATAGGCTCAGAAGCATGAAGGGGTAAGGTTATTTTAGTAAAACGAAGTGAGGGAAGCAGGAAAGGCAGCCTTGAACTCAACGCTGTGAACTTTGGCTTTATCCTGGGAGCAGCCAGCAGCCCTTAAAGGGTTTTAAAAGGGTATGACAGGACCCTATTGTCATCTAGTATCGAGGATGGATAGGAGCTCGTTGCAATAACACAAGGAGAGACCACAGTAAGGAGTACGATGACTGAGGTGGCGGGGATAAGAGAGGAGGGGACAGATTTGAGAGATGTTTAGAAGGGCAAATCCATAGGACTCGGTGAGAGATTGGCTGTGAGGAGTGTGAAAAGGCAGGATTGTTAGCCAGGAGCAGGTGTGGGAGTAGGGGAGGGGCGGCCACAACAGACCCTTGCCGGGTCATGTGGAGGTGACCAATTTTCCTCATACAGATGCTGGTGGTTGAGTTCCCCGGAGTGTGCTATCCAGGACATGTCCTCTCCAGGTCAACACAGAAAAAGAATGTTTCCAAGCCTTTTTCAGCAGGCTTCAACCACCAAGCGGGCAGTTCCAGCTGCAGTTCTGCCCCCCACTCCCATGCCCTGCTCTGAACTGAACCAGCCCTGGTGTCCCAGAGCCCCCTACAAGGGGCAATCTGGGAGGCTGGTGTCTCTCCCTGCTGGGCCACTGGCTCCACATCTCCCAGGCCAGTGGAGCCAAATTTCTGTTTTGTGCTTTTTGTTTCCTTCTGGTTATGTGCTTGTCACAAAGTTATGTCTGTGGCTGCTTGATTGGGTAGTCTGGGGCTGTATCAATAAGAAGTAAACTGTAGAGAAATCAAGGTGATGATTACAAATCTTAAAAAGGGGCTCTGGAGTCAGACATAACTGTGTTCAAATCCTGACTCTAACTGGCTGGGTGTCTATGGGCAGTGCCTCCCCCAGTTAACGGGATCCTCAGACATTCCAGGCCCTTCTGCTCACACTTCTTTCCTCCCTCAAGCCCCCCTCCTGTTCACACTCATCTCCTGTTCCCCTTCATCCGCTCCAGTGCAAGACCACACTCTCGCCCCCACTAATTGATCCTGGTAAGGAATCATAGCAGGCTCCTGAGGGAAGTGTTGGGGCCCAGCTGCCTCCCCACGCCCCCTCCCTTCATTTCCAGCCCCCAACCTGATCTCCCAGCAGGTGCCAGGCCCGTCCATCAGGGACCAGAGCTTACCTGCCTCATCTGCAGACTGCACTGGTGTACCTGACCGAGATCGGGGCCCCAAGGCTGATATCCACTTCTGCTCCTCTTATTCCCTCTTCCAGGATCCCTCCTCGACCCCGCACACCCCAGCACTCACTGGGAGCAGGAGGAGGGAGGTGTGGCCTACGAAGGAGCCTGGAAAAGGGGGCGGGGCCAGGCCTGAGCAGCTACGAGGCAAACCCTACCCCTGGGCCCAGACAATCCAGACCCACTCCAGGAAGGCCCGGGGGAACCAGAGGGGGGTCGCAGGCTGGCAGCCCCGCAGAGTCCGGGTGCCCCGGGCCTGACCCACGCCCTGCCTGGTGGAGTCACCCCTTGGCCGGGGAGGCTCCCAGAACCAGCACCCACTTCCTGCCCGGGGCAGGGCCTGCGGCCACAAGCCAAACACCGTAAAATTTAAAGAGGTGAGAGAGACACTTCGCAGAAACCTCAGCAGTGCGGGGAAATGAAATAAGGCCTCCCTTCGGGGCGCCCGCCCCCGCCTGCGCCGCTCAAGCCTGGAGCCACCTCGGAGGGTCCAGGTGCGGCCCCGCGCTTAATACACCCCTCTCCCCAGGGCTGGTATGGAGACACGCTCCCTCCCCACACTGCCCCCCAGCTTGGGTGAGCGAGGCCAGGCACCAGGGATCCGGACCCCAGCAACCTGCGGGGTGTTCCAGGCTAGGGCTGAGTCCGGCCGCTGTCCCTCATCCCGGCCAGGGCCGAGAGAGCATCTCCTCCCCCACGGGGAAGGGCAGAGCCAGAAATGCCCACCCCCGCCAACTTGTGCCGATGCCTTTCTCGGGTGTCCGATGGTGCTTCTGGTTCCCGCCACCCCCTCCCTCTCCTCGCCATCTGAGAGTCCACCCCCACCACTGTCCAGCCCTCATCTTTCCCCCCATGATGGATGGAGCCTTCAGGGAACTAGTGCGGGCCGGCTTGGCTCAGGCGGAAATGAAGAGGATAAGATCTGCGAGCCGAGCCCCTGTGACACTGTGATATCCGCCTCGCTCGCTGAGCTCCGGGCGACGGATGGGCAGAGCACCCCCCCCCACCCCCCCACCCCGTACGCTATGGGGCAGAGGGCCTCCGGCCTGCAGCCCCGGAACCCCGCCCCCCACGATGGAGCTCAAGCTAGCGCGCGTGCGCGCGGGCACACCCCCACCCCCCCCCACGGCGCCCCTCCCAGAAACACCGCACTGCAGCCACACACGCGGCAGACTGACCCCCCCCTTCCCACACACTTAGCCCTCTACACATCTGGCCGTGCCCCACACACATATATGGAACTGCCCCTCTTCCCCTAACACACTCGCAGCAGGCACGAGTGCACACACGAACAGGATTGTCCTTAGCACAAATCACACCTTATACATTTGCCCATCCTACTGCTTCTTGCCTGTGCACATATACCCACACCCAGGCAGGCTGGACCTCCTTGCCCCCAACACAGTGTTCCTAGAGTCTCATGGGTCACTCAAGAAGAGAGTGTGACCACTGTGAAACTCAGCCCTGGGCGGGGGTCTTAGAGCAGGGAGCAGGACAACAGTTGCTACTTGTACTCATCATCTTGTTTGGCCACTGAGTGGGTCAGGTTTGGCATGGACAGCGGGCAGCATTTGTACTGTCTAAATAGGCCTCACCATCAGCGTTGCCATGGTTACCATCTTCCTAGCACTATCACACAGCAACATCATTGTTACTATGGTTGCAGGCCCCGCACTCCCCTCCTCTGCATTGCTACCATTTGCTTGCCATCGCCATTACCATTGATTCATTCACTCACTTGCGTATTCACTCATCCCCTCACATTCTGCTCATCAACTCGGGATACAGAGATGAGTAAGTCGGTGCCCACCTTTGGGAGTGCACAGTGGAATGGGGGAGATGAGAGGTAAGCAGCCAACAGTATTGTATTGGGTGGGCCAAAAAGTGCCTTTGGTTTTTTAAGTAAAAATAAAAGACACATTTTTCATTTTCACCAAGAACTTTATTGAACAACATATTCACCCTTTTGTTCCACTACCTTCTGCCATTTTTCAGGCAACTTCATAACTCCATCTTCCCAAAACTTTTAATCTTTTTCAGCAAAGAACAATTCCAGGTGCCTTTTACAGTCTTCCAGGGAATTGAAATTAAGAGAATTTTGTAAAGACTGAAATAAATGGAAATCCAAAGGTGCAATGTCCGGTGAATACGGTGGATGAATCAGAACTTCCCAGCCAAGCTGTAACAGTTTTTGCCTGGTCATCAAAGAGACACGTGGTCTTGCGTTATCCTGATGGAAGATTATACGTCTTCTGTTGACTAATCCTGGACCCTTTTCATCGAGTGCTGCTTTCAGTTGGTCTAACTGGGAGCAGTACTTGTTGGAATTAATTGTTTGGTTTTCCAATCCCACTGTTTACACAACATCACCTTCTTTGGATGAGCCTTTGGTGTGGTTGGTGGTGGTTCATTTCGCTTGCCCCACAATCTCCTCCGTTCCACACTGTTGTACAGTATCCACTTTTCATAGCCCATCACAATTTGTTTTAAAAACGGAATGTTTTCATTACATTTCAGTAGAGAATCGCACGCGGAAATATGGTCAAGAGGTTTTTTTCACTTAACTTATGTGGAACCCAAACATCAAAGCGATTCACATAACCAAGCTGGTGCAAATGATTTTCAATGCTCGATTTGGATATTTTGAGTATGTAGGCTACCTCCCGCGTGGTATAACGTTCATTGTTCTCAATTATTGTTTCAGTTTGATTGCTATCAACTTCAACTGGTCTACCCGACCGTGGAGCATCGTCCAACGAGAAATCTCCAGCACAAAACTTCGCAAACCACTTGTAACACGTTCAATCAGTCACAGCACCTTCTCCATACACTGCACAAATCTTTCTGTGCGTTTCAGTTGCGTTTTTACCTTTCTTGAAATAATATGCTGAAAATGTTGTTTTCTTCCATCTTCAATATTAAAATGGCTACACAAAAGTTCACAATTTTGATAAGTCTTTTTTTTAAAATGCACGCTGATACGACAGCTGTCACATACAATCTAAAAAAATTGTTTCGAATGAAGTTAAAGACCACTAAGTGCTACTAGAGCCATCTTACAGAAAAAAACAAATGAACCTTTTGGCCTACCCAATACATTTTGCAAAGCCCTGAAGACCCATGAGGACTTGCCACATAGATGGTTTGGTAGAAAGGATACTCAGGGGACACCATGCAAAGAGGGCAACAATAAGAAGGGTGTGAAGCCATTGACAGCATCGTCCCCACCACCAGGTCGTGCTTGGTGTGCTCGGAGATGAGCGTACTCTGGGGTGTCAAGAGCAGGCAGTAAGGAGAGAAGGCCAGTTGCTGCCACACTATGAAGAATCTTCAGTGACCCAAGATTCCCCGGGGCACAGATCTGGGAGTCTGACAGACCTGGGTTTGAGTCCTGACTTTGCCAACCCCTAGCTTAGGGACTTTGGACGAATCATTTCTGCAGAGTCCAGCAATTAGCAAGTCATTGTTTTTACTACTGTCATTTTAAACCATGCAAAGGGGCTTTGGAAAATCACCAACATTAACACTTTTGGCCTCTAAGGGAAGCTCAAGTCCCTCTCCTCACTAACCTACCTCCTAAAGCCAAACCCCAGAGGAACCAAGGCAGGTGGTTCAGGCCAAGGGTATTACTTACTGAAGGATGAAGCCTGGGAGTGGGGCTTTCCTAGAAACCAGTCCACCTGTGTGCGTCCTCTCCTTTGTCCACAGGCTGACTCTCGGAGGGAAGAAGTCCCTATTTTACCTTGTGCATAAAGGCCCACTCGCCTGGGCCAGGGGCTTCAACTTGGTGGTTTGAACCCAAGGCCTTACGTGATTTTCTTTAACTAGGGTTTCCCATCAGAACCAACAGGAAGGCTGTTTTGAAATGTAAGTGCCTGAAAATTCTGACTCAGCAGGTCTGGGTTTGAGTCCTGAAAGAAGCTCCTAGGGGATTCTAATGTGTACCCTGGTTAATTTCCCATATATCTTGGCTGCTTATGCCCCCAGCACTGGCACTCAGTGGATATCTTTGGTTCTGTCTGTGCAGCTCCCCTCCCCTCTCAAGGACACTATCTCCATCCCCAGCCTCCTTCCAATACATGGCTATAGCAAGAGCAGCCATGTTCTTTCATGACTCAGTTGATTTGTCCAAAAATGGGCAGCTGACCCAGGATAGGCCAATTAGACTCCTTCCCTGGGATTTTAAAAAGTTATTTTATTAAATTTTAAAATATAAAATATTTCATATATATGAAAGAATACAGTAATATAATAAATACCTTCCGCTCATCACCCATATTTAGCAATCATTAACATTTTGCCATAGTATTATGTCTATCTGATTCTGCCCTCCTCCTGATCCATTTTCATTACTTTCTTCACTGCTACTTACCCATAGGTAACTACTATTCTAAATTGGTGTGTATTTGCTATTCACATTTTTATACTTTTACTATAGAGGTGTCCATTAAAATATAGCATTATTTTATATATATATATATATTTAAACACCTTTATTGAAGTATAATTGCTTTACAATGGTGTGTTAGTTTCTGCTTTATAACAAAGTGAATCAGTTATACATATACATATGTTCCCATATCTCTTCCCTCTTGCATCTCCCTCCCTCCCACCCTCCCCATCCCACCCCTCTAGGTGGTCACAAAGCACCGAGCTGATCTCCCTGTGCTATGCGGCTGCTTCCCACTAGCTATCTATTGTACATTTGGTAGTGTATATATGTCCATGACACTCTCTCACCCTGTCACATCTCACCCTTCCCCCTCCCCATATCCTCAAGTCCATTCTCTAGTAGGTCTGTGTCTTTATTCCCGTCTTCCCACTAGGTTCTTTATGGCCTTTTTTTTTTTCCTTAGATTCTATATATATGTGTTAGCATACTGTATTTGTTTTTCTCTTTCTGACTTACTTCACTCTGTATGACAGACTCTAACTCCATCCACCTCATTACAAATACCTCCATTTCATTTCTTTTTATGGCTGAGTAATATTCCATTGTATATATGTGCCACATCTTCTTTATCCATTCATCCGATGATGGACACTTAGGTTGCTTCCATGTCCTGGCTATTGTAAATAGAGCTGCAATGAACATTTTGGTACATGACTCTTTTTGAACTATGGTTTTCTCAGGGTATATGCCCAGTAGTGGGATTGCTGGGTCGTATGGTAGTTCTATTTGTAGTTTTTTAAGGAACCTCCATACTGTTCTCCATAGTGGCTGTATCAATTTACATTCCCACCAACAGTGCAAGAGGGTTCCCTTTCCTCCACACCCTCTCCAGCATTTATTGTTTGTAGATTTTTTGATGATGGCCAATCTGACCGGTGTGAGATGATATCTCATTGTAGTTTTGATTTGCATTTCTCTAATGATTAATGATGTTGAGCATTCTTTCATGTGTCTGTTGGCAATCTGTATATCTTCTTTGGAGAAATGTCTATTTAGGTCTTCTGCCCATTTTTGGATTGGGTTGTTCGTTTTTTTGTTATTGAGCTGCATGAGCTGCTTGTAAATCTTGGAGATTAATCCTTTGTCAGTTGCTTCATTTGCAAATATTTTCTCCCATTCTGAGGGTTGTCTTTTGGTCTTGTTTATGGTTTCCTTTGCTGTGCAAAAGCTTTTAAGTTTCATTAGGTCCCATTTGTTTATTTGTGTTTTTATTTCCATTTCTCTAGGAGCTGGGTCAAAAAGAATCTTGCTGTGATTTATGTCATAGAGTGTTCTGCCTATGTTTTCCTCTAAGAGTTTGATAGTGTCTGGCCTTACACTTAGGTCTTTAATCCATTTTGAGTTTATTTTTGTGTATGGTGTCAGGGAGTGTTCTAATTTCATACTTTTACATGTATCTGTCCAATTTTCCCAGCACCACTTATTGAAGAGGCTGTCTTTTCTCCACTGTATATATTTTTAATATTTAAATAAGTTTCACATACCATTATGTACATATTTACATAAATGGAATCATTTTCAACTTGCTTTCATTCAACATTGTTTTCTAAGATTTGTTTATGTTGATACATGTAGCCCTGGTCCATTCATTTTACCTGAGGAAGAGTAACCCATTGTATGAAAACACCATAATTTTTTTATTTCCTCCACTATTGGTAGATGTACAGATTACTTTCTTATTTCTTATGCAATTGCAAATGATCCTGCAATGAGCATCCTTGTGCATGTTTCTTCGTGTGTAAGAGCATAATATCTCTGATTAATATAGAAGTGAGTGGGATTGCTGGGTCCTAGGGTGTGTACATTGTCAAGCTGTATTTCCAAATTTCTCTCCAAAGTTGTTGCACTAATTTACTAATTTGCCCTCCCACCAGCCGTTTGCAAGAGTCATTTCCCCACATCTTTATTAATACATACTTGGTACTGCCAGACTTTTAAATGTTTGCCCATTTGATGGATATGATACGGCGTCTTATTGATGATCATTTTTGTGTCTTTCCCCAATTATTAGTGAAGTTGAGCATCTTTTCATTTTTATGGGAAATTCCATTTTCTCCTTTGTATATTCGCTGTTGATGTCTTTTGTCCACTTTTCTGCTGGTTGTTTGTTTCTATCTTATTGAATTGAAGAAGTTATATAATCTGAATATTAATCCTTTACAGTTTTTTTATTTTGAAAATATTTTCATCCACTTTGTGGTTTTTAAATATTTTAAACTTAGGATGCCTTTGTATATGGTGGTTTTGGCACAGGAATAGGCAAAACAATGGAGCAGAAAGGACAGTCAAATTTATCACTCTTTTCCTTCATGGTTAGTTCTCATTCCCCCCACAACCCCCTCGTTTGCTCTCTCCCCCACGTTTAAGAAATCTTTTCCTAAACAACACCACAAGATATTCTCTAAGACTTTCTTCCAGTTATTTTTAGCCTGTCTTTTTTTTCTTTTTTTTTTTTTTTTGGCTGAGTTGGGTCTTTGTTGCTGCACACAGGCTTTCTCTAGTTGCAGCAAGTGGAGGCTACTCTTCGTTGTGGTGGGCGGGCTTCTCATTGCGGTGGCTTCTCTTGTTGCGGAGCACGGGCTCTAGGCACACAGGCTTCAGTAGTTGTGGCACGCGGGCTCAGTAGTTGTGGCTCATGGGCTCTAGAGCGCAGGCTCAGTAGTTGTGGCACATGGGCTTAGCTGCTCCGCGGCATGTGGGATCTTCCCTGACCAGGGATCAAACCCATGTCCCCTGCATTGGCAGGTGGATTTTTAACCACTGCACCACCAGGGAGGTCCCTACTTTTTTACATTTAGCCTTCAAGTCACCTAGATTTTTATATATGGCCTTCCATATATTTATTATTATTTATATATTATTTTCTATTGGCTTCTATACAGATGGCCAGTTGTTCAAGCACCCTGTGTTACATGGTTTCCCATTTCCCCACTTATTTGTGAAGTGAGCACTGTCATATACAGACTTCTTAAACATGAGTAAGTCAGTTTCTGGGTTCTGCTTTCTGTTCTATTGATCTATTCGTTTATCCCTGTGCCACACAGTTTTGATGATTATATTTATATATAAGAAATCTTGATACATGGCAGATGTGACAAAGACTGGCTCACTCTTTGCTACACCTCTTTTTTCTTGTTCTTAGGATGACAGCTGGGCTCCATATCACAGCACCCCCTTTCAAGCCCCCCTTGCAAGTAGGTGGGTGAAAGCTGACCAATGATGTGAATGGAAACAATGTACACTATTTCTAGGCATTGCTTATAAAACCTCCCATGCATGATCCTTCTCTTTCCCCTTCTGCCAGTTTGATGCAAATATGCATGATGACCTTGAAAAATGGGAGCCTAAAATGGAAGAAGCCTGGGTCTATGAATTGCTGCTTGAAGGAGAGCTGCCCACTGATCAGGAACATCAGATCTGGATTTTAAACAAGCTAGAAATAAAGTTTTATCACATTTGAGCCTTAAACATGTTGAGGTTTGTTTCAGCAGCTAGTGTCATCCTAATACTGTATGGCTAAGTACCTCCCTGTCCCCTTGTTCTTCCTCCTCAAAACTGTCTTAGCTATTTTGGGCCCTTATCCAAAAAGATCAGTTTACCAAGTTCCTTTTAAAAACCTTGCTGTGTCTTTGGTTGGAATTCCATTTAATTTCTTTCTTTCTTTCTTTCTTTTTATTGAAGTATAGTTGATTTACAATGTTGTGTGGAATTCCATTTAATTTCTACATTAATTTGTGGAGGCTTACTATCTTTACAATATTGAGTTTTTCCATTCATAAACATAATCCATGTATTTAGATATTATTTGGTAGATTTTATTAGATCAATAAAGATATATAATTTATTTTATACATAGGTCTTGTGTATCTTCTGTTACTTTTAGTCATAGTTATGTTGATTTTGTTGCCATTGTGAATGAAATCTTTTTCCTTTTCACATTTTATGTCCAAATTGGGTGCTGCTGCTATATAGGAACCCCAATGGTTTCTGAATATTTATCTTGTATCTGGCAACCTTGCTAAATTCTTATTAGTTCTGATAATGTGTATACTTTGGATATACAACATATAAAAGTTGCCTCCACTTGCCATTTTCTATTCCCTCTGCCTGGAACTCCCTTATCCCACCTGGTTTACTCCTTCACAACCTCAGGTCTTTGCTCAAATATCTAATCAGTCAGGTCTTCCCTGACCCCTGTGTGCACACATGCACACACACAGTGCTCTTTCTTTCTCCCCCTTTTTTCTTTTTAGAATTGACATACTATAAATTGGTTTGTTTTTGTCTGCCTCCTCCACTGGGATGTAAACTCTGTAAGAGTAGACACTGTTTTGCTTACTTCTGTATCCCCCAGGACTTAGCTCAATAGATTTTTCTTACAAAAGTGTCAGATTTATTCCTTTTTTCCCTACCCCTCGTATTTCTTTTGTTTTTTAAGAGACTTTTTTTTTTTGAGCAGTTTTAGGTTTACAACAAAATTGGGAAGAAAGTACAGAGATTTCCCGTATACTCCTTGCCCCACACATGGATAGCCTCCCCATTATCAACATCAGGCACCAGAATGACAAGTGTTTTTTTAACAAGGATAAGCCTACACTGACATGTCAAAATCACCCAAAGTCTATAGTTTACCTTAGGGTTCGCTCTTGTTGTACATTCTATGGATTTGGACAAATGTATAATGACCTATGTCCATAATTATAATATCATGCAGAGTATTTTCACTGCCTTAAGAAAAAAATCTCTCCCTCTCTTTACCCCTGACAACCACTGATCTTTTTATTGTCTCCACAGTTTTGCTTTTTCCCAGAATGTCATATAGTTAGAATCATACAGTACATAGCCTTTTCAAATTGGATTCTTTTACCTAGCAATATGCGTTGTGTCTTTTTATAGTTTGATAGCTCATTTCTTTTTAATACTTAATAATATTCCATTCCATAAATACCACAATTTATTTATCTATTCACCTACTGAAGGACATCTTGGTTGCTTCCACGTCTTGGAAATTATGAATAAAGCTGCTATAAACATCTGGGTGCAGGTTTTTGTGTGGACATAAATTTTCAACTCCTTTGACTAAATACCAAGGAGTGTGACTACGGGGTCGTACGGCAAGAGCACATTTAGTTTTGTAAGAAACCACCAAACTGTCGTCCAAAGTAGCTGTACCATTTTGCATGCCCACCAGCAATGAATAAAAGTTCCTGTTGCTCCACATCTTCATCAGCATTTGATGTTATCACTGTTCTGGATTTGGGCCACTCTAATAGGTGTCTAGTGGTATCTCATTTTTTAAATTTGTATTTTCCCAGTGACATATGATGTGGAACATCGTTTCATATGCTGATTGGCCATGTGTATATCTTCTTTGGGGAGGTCTCTATTAAGGTCTTTTGCCCATTTTTAAAATCAAGTTGTTTTCTTATTTTTGAATTTTAAGAGTTCTTTGTATATTTTTGGATAATAGTCCTTTATCAGCTGTATCTTTTTTTTTTATAAATTTCAAATTAATTTTATGACAATACTTCGTATATATATATATTTTTTAAATTTTATTTATTTATTTATGGCTGTGTTGGGTCTTCGTTTCTGTGCGAGGGCTTTCTCTAGTTGCGGCAAGTGGGGGCCACGCTTCATCACGGTGCGCGGGCCTCTCACTATCGCGGCCTCTCTTGTTGCGGAGCACAGGCTCCAGATGCGCAGGCTCAGTAATTGTGGCTCATGGGCCTAGTTGCTCCGCGGCATATGGGATCTTCCCAGACCAGGGCTCGAACCCGTGTCCCCTGCATTGGCAGGCAGATTCTCAACCACTGCGCCACCAGGGAAGCCATATCAGCTGTATCTTTTGCAAATATTTTCTCCCAGTCTGTGGCTTGTCTTCTAATTCTCTTGATATTTTCTTCACAGAGCAAAAGTTTTCAGTTTTAATGAAGTCCAGCTTATCAGTTATTTCCATCATGTCTTTGGTGTTGCACATATTTCTTTTCAGTATAAAATCAAAGGGATCGCTTCTAATATTTCACCACTTATAATCTTTGTAGATTTCTGGCAAGTTCACTATATCAGGTTTAAAAGTTTTTTTATATTCATAGTTTTCTAAGAGTTTAAATATTTTATTTTTATTTCTCATCTATTGAGATTTAAAATGATCTTATTTTTTAATCTATTAACGTGGTGAATTGCACCAATAGATTTACTAATATTAAGCCATCTTTGTTTTCCTGAGATAAATTCAACTTAGTCTTGGTGTATTTTTAGTATGAAATTTAAGATGCATTTTGCCATTTTAAAAGGAATTTTGTATCTGTGTTCCTAAATGAGATTGGTCTAACATTTTTCTTTCTCACACTGTTTTTTCCAATTCTGGTATCATGGTTATCTCAGTCACAAGAAAAGAGATGGAGGTGAGGATTTGTTTCTCTTTCTATTCATGCAACAGCTTAAATAAGACAGCACTTACCTATTCATTGAAATTTTGGTAAAATTCACCTGAAAAATATCCAAATTCTGATGTTTTTCATTGTAGGTCAGATTCTTTTTTTTTTTTTTGTAGGTCAGATTCTTAAATGGTTATAGGTCTATTTGAGTTTTCTACTTTTTTCTGAAGCTGATCATTTTTTAGATTTCTAAACAATGTATCTATGTCATACAAGTTTCTAAATGCATTAGCATAGAGGCATTGAAAGTATTCCCTTGTGACCCTTTTCATCTCTACAGTGTCTGTACTTATGTCCCTTTAAAAAAATTCTTTTTTCCCTTCATCAACCTTGCCAGAAGTTGTCTATTTTATTAGTCTTTTCAAAGAATTAACTTTTGATTTTGTTGCTAATTTCTGTTGCTTCTTTTATCTTCTAGTTCACTTTTCTGTCTTCTTGAATTTAAAATGTGGTTCAATTATTTTTAGTCATTTTGGTTTTTCTAATAAAGTTATTTTAAGGCTATAATTTTTAAAGTTCCACTTTGGCAGCAACCCACAACTTTTTTTTTTTTAAATAAATTTTATTTATTTATTTATTATTATTATTTATTTATTTTTTTGGCTGTGTTGGGTCTTTGTTTCTGTGCGACGGCTTTCTCTAGTTTTGGCGAGTGGGGGCCACTCTTCATCGCGGTGCACGGGCCTCTCACTGTCGCGGCCTCTCTTGTTGTGGAGCACAGGCTCCAGATGCGCAGGCTCAGTAGTTGTGGCTCACGGGCCCAGTTGCTCCGTGGCATGTGGGATCTTCCCAGACCAGGGCTCGAACCTGTGTCCCCTGCATTGGCAGGCAGATTCTCAACCACTGCGCCACCAGGGAAGCCCCACAACTTTTGACATGTAGAGTTTTAATTGTTCAGTTATAAATATTTGTAATTCATGTTATAATCTCTTCTTTAATCCATTAGTTATTCAGGGATGCTTTCCCACTCTGGCTAGCCTTTTATTATTAAATTCTAATTTCATGAGGTCTTTTAGATAGTGTTTCTTTGTTATTTTTTGAGTCTTCTTTTATGTGATAGAATGGTTGATATTTATAAACATTCCACATATGCATGAAGAGAATGTATATTCTCCATTTGTTACATTGAGAATTCTACATGTTTACTGTTTGTTAATTCTTTATATTGTTTGTTAATTCTGTTATCTAGTCTTCTATATCTTCTTTATCCTTACTAGTTTTCTCTCTTTTTGTTCCATCTGAAATGTGTTAAATCTCCTATTATTACTGGGGATTTGTCCATTTTTGCTTAATGCCTTCTAGGCTACATAAAGTTCAGTGTTACATTTTCCCGGGAAATTGTTCTTTTCATCATTAATTATCACCCACTTTTCTTAATATTGCTCTTTAAAGTTTATTTTGTTTAGTACTAACATTGCTATGCCAGCTTTCTTTTGGTTAGCATCTACTTATTACTGTATATGTCTTTCTATACATTTACTATAACCCGTTTCATTCCTTTAGGTGTATCTCTTATGAATAAGATATATAGCTGAACTTTTAAACCAATCTGAAAAATTCCATCTTTCAATGGGTGAATTTATTTACATTTATTGTGATTATTTTGAGATTATTTATAACATCTATTTTGTGTCTGTGTGTCTCTTCACTGTGTTCCTTTGTCCCTTCCTTCTTTCCTACCTTCCACTAAATTAATAATTTTCCCTTTCCCTTTTATTAGTTCATAAGTTACATATTCTGTTTACCTTATCTGAATAATTACCCTTACATCTTAACATAAATAATTGATGTGACAAAGTCAGGAATTAATAATCAAGAGCTCTATCATTTTCCATAATTATATAAGGACTAAGATATTTAATTAATATATCAGCCCATAATCTATTTTTTTTATTGCCTAGCACTTAGTGTCACCTTATTTTTAACTTTCCCATTACGTAGTTAGTTGTGTTTTGCAGCTAAAACTTACAATATTTTATCAAATCTAAGATGTCATCAATTGTAAGAAACACTATTACTTTATGTACCTCTAAGAAAAAAGAGGGGTGACATCAGCAAAAATGACAATGTAAGGACCTCTGAAAATTCCCTTCTCCATAAAAGTAGTGAAAACACCAGCAAAAATGGTCAGGAACAACTTTTTCAGAACTCTGGAAATTAACCAAAGGCTTGTAGCAATCTGGGGAGCATTTATTATTATTTTTTAAAAACCAATAGCTGAATATCAGTAATAACAGCAACCTTTATGGCATTTTAACTTTCACTATTCTCATCTCCCCCTCCCTGGCTCTGCAGTTGCCCTTTCACTGCAATTACAGTAAAAACCAGCAGGCTGGCAGTTATTGGAAGGGGCAGAATGGGTTGGTGCCCCTTCAAAGTCCCATTCCCAGAGAAAACTCAAATTACTAAAATTGGAAATTAAAGAGGAGAGAGTACCACTGACCTTATAGAAATAAAAAGGATTATAAGGGAATACTATGAACAAATTAATCTAGATGAAATGGACAAACTCCTAAAAAGACACAAACTACTGAAATGGGCTTTTTAAAAAAAAGCTGAATATCTGAATAGACCTTGTAACAAGTAAAGAGGCTGAATTAGTAATCAAAAACTTTCTGCAAAAAAAAACCTAGCACCAGATGGCCTCACTGGTGAATTCTACCAAGTGTTTAAAGAATAATTAACACAAATCCTTCACAAACTCATCCAAAACATAAAAGAGGAGGAAACACTTCCCACTCATTCTATAAAGCCTGTATTATCTTGATACCAAAACCAGACACAAAAATCTATAGGCCAATATCCCTTATGAATATACATGTAAAAATACCAGCAAAATACTAGGAAACCAAATTTATCAACTTAAAAAGGATTATACCATTATACCATGACCAAGTGGGATTTACTGTGGGAGTGAAAGGTTGGTTCAACATATGAAAACCAACCAATGTAATACACCATATTAATAGAATAAAGGACAAAAGCCACATGATCATCTTAATGGTTATTGGACCATTGGGATAACAGTGAGAGGAACCAATCCCATGTCCACTCTTTTATTCCAGGACCTTGAATCCTGTTCATGGAATAAATGATACCACATATTGGTCACAATGATTCAGAGCATATACCACAATCTGGAAGACTGCCTTGGGCCCACAGGTATTACCACTCATCTGGTGTCGTAACTGAGTCTTCAAAAGGCCATTTCATCGTTTTATCAAGCCAGCTGCTAGAGGGTAATGGGGAACATGATAAGACCAACGGATACCATGAGTCATAAGCCTATTGCCACCTTACTTTATCTGCTGTAAAATGAGTTCTCTGGTCAGAAGCAATGCTGTGTGGTATACCATGACGGTAGATAAGGCAGTAATGGTGGTTGTGAAAGAAGCACTGTGAGCAGGGAAGGCAAATCCACAACCAGAGTGTCTACTCTAGTGAGGACAAAGTGCTGCCCCTTCCATGTTGGAAGTGGTCTACTGTAACCACCCTATCACCACATGGCTGGCTGCTCCCCTGAGGAATGCTGTCACATAAGGGCTCAGTGTTGGTCTCTGCTGTTGGCAGATTGGGCACTTAGTGGCAACTGTAGCCAAATCAGTTTTGTTCAATGGAAGTCTATGTTACTGAGCCCATGCATAACCTCTATTCCTGCTCCATTGCTACTCTGCTCATGAGTTCATTGAGCAAGGACAAAAGTGGCTGGGGAAAGAGGCTAACTGGAATCCAGAGAATGGGTCATCTTGTCCATCTGAGTATAAAGATCCTTCTCTACTAAGGTTGCTCTTTAATGAGCATTTACATGGGACACAAATATCTTCACACAGTGTGACAGTTTGGAGAAGTTTATTCACATAGCTCTTTCCAAGATCTCTTTGTCACCAATTTTCCAATTCTGTTATTTCCACGTCCCTGACCATCTAGCCAAACCGTTTGCCACTTCCTGCAATTAACTTTTATTAATCACTGTAAATCTGTGCCTCTTGCCATTTCTCCTTCCAGGCAAGATGAACAATGAAGTGTACTGCTCAACTGCCCACTGGAAGGTTTCTGTCTCACCACTGCTCTTCAGAACCACCCCAAAGTAGGGCCTTAGTGCCACACTGGTCCACTTTTAGGTGGTTCCTGCATGTCATGCATAATCATTTTCAAATCCTCAATATTTTCTTCCTCTGTTAACTGGTCATTGGGAAACTTCTCATAAGAATGTAGGTATAGACTAAAAGGGAGAAAGCAAAAAAGCAGAAGAGCTACACACTCATCCAACTTACTTGTGCCTTCTAGACCCATCAAGCCCAATCTAGTATAAACTACTTCCACTTGATGATGAAGTGATGTGATATGATGTGGATAACCACAGCATTGTTTTGGAGACCACTGAGTCCACATGGAAACTGACTCAAGCCAAAACTCCATTAATCACCCAATTACCATAATCCCCTTTACAACTGGTGGGCCACAATGTCATTTTGGGTTCCTTAGCATACAGTGATCCCCAAAAGTCTGGTTACTTCCCATTCCCCCATGCACAGTCACCCTGGTAAATGGCTGCTGGTCCCTTTAGGGAAGGCTAGGAGGAAGAGTTCCAGTACATTAAAGAAGAGTTATGGCGGGGTGAGGGATAAATTGGGAGTTCGGGAGATTATATCTGTATAATCACTGAATCACTTTGCTGTACACCAGAAACTAACATAACATTGTAAATCAACTATACTTCAATAAAAATAATAATAAAAATAAAAAATAGCTACAGTATACATTTTTGTCAGTGTAGCATTCCTTCCTTAAGTGTCTCCCCATTATTCGAAGGGTTTGGGGTGTATGAAATGGCTCAAATCCAGGAACAGGTTTGAAGAATGCAGCTCTCTATTGTGTTGATTCAGGCCAGACTTCTGTTCACCAGATCTAGAGCTTTTGGTTTATACAAATCAAGTAAGACTTTAGTAGGCTGCTCATCTATTTCAATCCTAGGGACACCACAGTCAAACAGCCACAGCTAAAACATTCTTCAGGTCAGACTATTCTGAATTATGGTAGTCACACCCACCTTGTCTCTGTCGGTTAAGTGCCTCCCTGGGATCCCATCGACCCCACTGAATTCAAGGAGCTCAGTTTCATGGTGTCATTTCCCACTGTAATTCCTGTCCTCCAGAGAATCAACATTACAGAGCTCTTCAGAATGCTGGGACTCCCCTCACCAATGTATTTCTCAAAGCCTTGGTGAGCAGTCCTCTGGACCCTCCTAGGAGACATAGTGAGGGGGTGGGTGAGCAGGTCTTATATAATAAATCCATCCTAGCATTCTTCTTTTCCTAAGCTTTTGGATGCCTCCCTCTATAGTATATCTGGGAAGTTCTGAAATCTCAGCCTTATTCATTTAGGCTCAGGGGAGTTCATATTTGGGTCCAGGTTTCAACCAACCAACTGAGCAAACTATTAGCCACCCCAGCCTCTGATGGTTAATTTTATGTGTCAGCTTGACTGGGCTAAGGGATGCCCAGATAGCTGGTCATTTATTATTTCTGGGTGTGTCTGTGAGGGAATTTTTGGAAGAGATTAACATTTGAATTGGTGAACTAAGTAAAGTAGATGTCCCTCCCCAACGTGGGCAGACACCATCTGATCTATTTAGGGCCCAAATAAAACAAAAAGGCAGAGGAAGGGTGAATTCACTCTGCTTGAGCTGAGACATCCATTGGACATCAGCACTCTTGGTTCTTGGGCTATTGGACTCAGATGGGGACTGACATCATCAGGTCCCCCAGATTCCCAGGCCTTCAGAGTTGGACTGAATTATACCACTGGTTTTCCTGGTTCTCCAGCCTGCACACAGCAGACTGTGGGACTCTGTGTCTCCATAGCTGGGTGAGCCAATTCCTGTAATAAATTTCCTCTTATCTAAATCTATCTATATCCTAGAGGTTCTGTTTCTCTGGAGAACCCTGACCAATACAAAGCCACTCAAATTACCATAACTAATCTAGAATCCCTTAGTACATTCATATCAATTAATTCAGCCAGCTCCAACATTATATTCCTTCCACCATGATCCAACACCCTTTGGGTCCATTCCTACATTGATACAAGTTGGAGACATCTTGCAATTCTTTGGTGTATATGATGCCTCTTCATGGTCACACTTTGTACCTGACCCCTGAAGCTTGCCATGTTTTGAGTCTAGTAAAAGATCTAGAAGCAATGAGAGGTGGGGGGCAGGTCTTGAGGAAGATCACCTTTCCCCAACAAGAACATCACCTCAAGAGGCCACTAGAGTTTCTCCAGGTACCAGGAGAGTAACCTCCTCAGAAGGGGAGGATGGGATGCTTCTACTTGCAAAAAGATTGGTAAGATTTGGGAGTTCATGATACTCATCTTCATCAGAGTCTGCTCAGGTGTCTCCATCTCAGTTTTTAGGGTCCCACTCCTTCTCAGTCAAAGCCCTCTAACTTTAATAAGAGACTTTCCAAGGTGTGAATTCAGTTGGCATTGTCCTTCAGCCATCCACACGAATAGACTTTGGGTTTGGCTTTCAGAAATCTCAACCTGCAGCTCCAGGAGATAAGGCTTTCTTTCAGGGCAGACATAAATGCTTTCTGGATCTTGACCCAGATCTTGATTTGGGAATTTGAAGCCCTAAGCTCATCACCTTTTTTATCCAAATTTTCCAGTGCACTAAGAAGCAACCAATCCACCTCACAGTCCTTACACCCTTTATTGCCACTGAAATGTTCCTTGGCAGTAGCTATTTGGCCAGTCTCACCTTCTATAGGCCTTGACTCCAGGGGTCTAAAGGTGATAATTTAATAACGGCTTCACCAGCACATGCTATGGACCACCGGTATCCCCTTTACTCCTGAAAACAGTGTCCTTAATCCCTCTAAATCTACTCAGAGAACCAATGTCAGATTCCCATCCTTACATGCTCCCCTGGAAGCATCACCACTACTAATAACTGTATCAGTCAGGGTTCAGTCAGGGAAGCAAAGCCACTGTGAGTGTTATAGGATATGGATTTATTATAGGGATTAGGCCTGACACAACTGTGGACGGAGCTAGGGAAGTGCAGGTCCAGAGCGGGAATTAGAGGGTCAGAGGCAAAGTCACTAAACAATATGCCTGAAGCTTTGGCTCAGGTGGAATCTTGGAGGCCAAGCATATGGAGCCACTGAAGTGGGATTCCCAAGTGGGGCTTGTAGCGAGGTCTATGGGATACTGTTGCCTCTGGGTAGCTACCTCCCCTATGAGGCCATTGCTAAGTATCTCATGGTGAACCTGGAATTGCTCTTGGTGAACAGGAACAAACACAGGTTGTGGAGCAAAGAAGAGGGAGGACAGACTGAGACCCACTGGATACCTCAGCATCCGTCTGTCACCATTTTTAGCCACAAAGACCATCAGACAATAATGGCAGCTACTGCACCTCCACTTCCCAATTCTTCTTTTAGTCAACTCTACCCTGGAAGGAGATTCTAGGAGAGGTGTTCACAGCTTAACCAAGTTAACAACAGAATTTTCTAACACAGGGAATATAATGGCTCTACAGTTCATAAATATACAAGTTATCATTTCAGCCATTGACGGAGACTGATTTGCTGTCAAACCTCCAAATGGCATGAAAAGAGAATCTGATTGGCTCAGCTTGGGTCATGTCCATACCTGGTCCAATGGCCATGCCTAGGGGCACTAGTCACACAGGAAAGCATGGCTGGGGGCCCTCCCCTGGGCGTCGAGAGGCAGTTCTCAGAGAAGGGAGTTAATGCATAGCCCAGGCACAAACTCCCTCAACTGGTACTGGTAAAATCAAGAACACTGGGGAGTTGTAGGTAACCTGCTCACAGAGAGAGTAGAGCTGTGTCCACGCAAGGAGCTTACACTCCATCCTTGGGTGCCAAGATGGCAGGAACCAAAGAGAAACATGAAAACCCTTGTCATCCACTCAAACAATTTTCACCATGTGCCAGACACTGTATTAGGCTTGGGAACTCGTGAATCATCAGCTCTCCTGGTGCTTACAGATTAGGTTTTAAGTGGTTGGGGCCTGTCACCCACAGGAAGAAGGGACTGGAAAAGAAATGGAGTCTGGTGATGCCCAAGGGACGAGTAGCTTTTGTCTGTTTGTTTGTTTTGATGGTAAGGTAGACTTTATTCAGGGGAACTACTACAATGAGGTTGCAGGGGAACAAAATCTGCCACCCCAAAATGTCTCTTTGGTATGCAGATTATTTCCAGCTGAAAACAATCAAGGCCCAAAAGACTCAGGAAGAAACTTTGACCTCCCCCCACAACTGCCTAAAAGAATTTAGATAGAGGGCCTCTTCCTGGAATAGAGCTACCACCAGAGATACCTGCATTCTGTCCTGTAGTGTTCTGCTTCCCCAAAAATCTATTCTTATATTAACAAAGTGTCTTACAATAAATTCTACCTCACAAGCAAAGAATGACTTTTACCTGTGGATTACAAACAAAAGGATTGTCAGGGCCGCTCGTCCCATAAGAACAGCAGGCCCAGATGGGGCCTGACAGTCACCCCCCTTCAAACCTCCTCATCACCGGCGCACTGAGGGCACCCTCAGCGCCAGGAGGACGGGCCGGGGGGCGAGGGCAGGCCTATCCCGCAGGCCAGGAGGGCCCGGGGCCTGAGGGCGTTCAGGCTACCCTGGATGGTCCCCGGCTCCAGGCCTTGTAGGAACAGACTGGGCCACGAGCGGGGACTTCTGGAGGCCACGCCGCGATGCCAAGGTCCACTCCCCTTCCACACAGAGTTACCTGTTTCCCTGAAGCCACAGCTCACGGAACGCCTTGGCTTTGCCATCCCCGGCTGGGCCTGTTAGTCGGCTGAGGAGAGACACCTGGGAAGCTGCCGCCCGCAGAGGCCCTAGGTGCCTTCCCGGCACGAGGGGGCGGGAGGGTGTGGGGTGGGGACAAGGCGTGGGACTCCAATGACGGTCCCCGCTCGGCAGCAGGAGTGCCTTGCGGGTCACGGGCAGCTCCAAAAAAGACGGCCTGCTGGGCTGAGGTGGCCTCTGTTGACCGAGACAAGCAGCTTTCCAACTCCACAGACCCAACGGTTCCCAGCGGCGTGCTGAGCCCCCCTCGGCACCACACGCCCATCGTCACGGGAGGGGCTCGCGCGTTCCCTCGGAAAAGATTTCCGAGATGTCAGCTGCCACGCTAGGAGATTGTTCTGGGTTCTTTTAGGCGATGGTCAGTCAGGCGCGGCCACAAGAGGGGACACAGGGGCGGCTCAGGAAAACAAAGTTTCTTATATCCAGAGGTCCTCGAGAGACAAAGTCACTGCACAGGGAGACCGGGTCACGCTGGAGGAGCGCCCAGGGAGCAGAGCTCGAGTGAGGACCCGGGACAAGTACCTTTATCTGGGGAGGGGGGTGGGGGCACACACGAGAAATGGCGCCAGGGGATTTCATTGGTGCTTTGAATGTTGCGTGCGTTTTCATTGGTGCATTCATTACGTCCATTCCATTGGTCAGGGAAGGAGGTGGAACTTGTGTTGGAGGCCCGAATTTATCACACTGGGGCGCTTTGTACCCTGTGGTCCCCTGAACCGGTGCTTACAGCGTGTTTGTGGGGGACGTTGAGGCAACAGGAAAAAGGGGAGGGGAAAATGAAGTTTTCAAATTTACCATACAGAGCTGGAGAATGTGAAAGAGGGTGAGGTGAAGAGGACTGTACCAGTACAGTGGTTTGAGCTCAGCGAAACGTACCCAGGGTCTTCTTTTTTTCCCCTCTCTCCCTCCTTCCCTTCCACTTTTCCATCTTTCCTTCCTTCCTTTCTTCCTTCCTTCCTCTCTGCTCCCCTTTTCAGGAGAGATGTGGCAGCCTGGGTAGTCTATGGCTCAGTGGTTAGCCGTTATATATTACTGGTCACATATTTTACACGGCGGCATGAAAAAAGGGCGTAAAACTGCAATTAAATGTCTGAACTGTTGCTATTTTGGAAATTAAAACAGCCTACATTATCCTCGGTGCAACTCCGATTACTGACTCAGAGCTGAAGAGCAGTTATTCCCACCACTTTAACCGACTTCTTTCCCATAAAAATCCGTTGTTAATGGGTCCCCGGGGACCTCTGAAAATAACAAGATCTGTAATACAGAAATTAATAACATGCAGAGCAGGCCACAGCTAAAAAGCTTTTTAGAATACATTAATGGTTCTGTTCTGAATGAGGAATACTTGCACCAAATACCTCCGCCTTTGATTTCTAGTTGGTACCGGGGGTGGAGGTGGGGGGGAGCGTTCTGCCTGCAGTGGCATGGGGGGAGGGGGAGGAGAGTTCCCACTGGAGGGGGAGTCTGCCACCCGCTGGTGGCAGCCTCCCAGCAGACAGCAAATCATCCTCAATATGCAAAGTTTGCCTCTGCCTCTCTTCTTCCTTCTGTCTTCCCTCCTGCCTCTTCTGGTCCCCTCCTATCCTTTCTATCAGTTTCTGTCTGCGCCCTTTCTATCAGTTTCTGTCTTGGGCCCTTTCTCATTTTTACTCTCTCCTTCTTCTTCCCCTGTCTTTCTTCCCAGTTTCTCTCTCTCTCTCTCTCTCTCCCTCCCTCCCTCCCACCCACCTCCCTCCTTCTCTTGCTGTTTTGCTCTTTTGTTCACTCTGTGCTCTTATATCATCTCTCTCTGTTGCTGTTTCTGAGTTCTGTGCCTTTGTTTCTCATTGCCTTTCCCTTTCTGACATTTTTTTCTGTTTTCTCTCTTTACATCTCATACTTTATTCCTTCCTCAATTTCTCTCTCCAGTTAAATGCTTCTTTTTCTTCTTCTTTCTAAACTTCTATCTTCCTTCCCTCCTTCCTTCCTTTCTTTCTCTTTCTCAATCCCCTTCCTTCCACATCTTGGTTTCCCCTCCTAATTCTCTCTCTTCCCTTATTTTCTTGGCTCTCAGGCCTTCCTCCTCCAGTCCCCTAGTCTTGTACCTCTCAAAACTCCACACATTCTTGGTATGAATCAAAAGCTTCTTGCTGAGTTGGTTCATCTAACTCAGAGTTGGGATTTCCCTAAAGAGAATCCATTTGGAAACTAAGTGGCCATTAAGAAAAGGCAGCTGCCTACAAAGGTCAAGTTCTCCTGGAATTTTGTGTTCCCACTCCACGTGGGGGCCAGGAAGAATTAAGGGAGCACTATTTAACTTCAAGAAGCCAGAGGATGGGGAGTGTGGATTTTCCACAACGTGCTTTCCAGGAGCTTTGGAATCAGACTATGTTCCAGTCCCATGTCCTTACTCTCTTCCCCACTGGCTGTGGGACCTTGAGCAAATCACTGAAACTCTCTGAGCCTCAGTTTCCTATCTGTAAAATTAGGATAAGAATAGGGAGGTAAATAATTTGTGCCCATTTTTGCAGGCTACTACAGCATGGCAAATGGAGAACAGAAGATAAGATGGCAGAAATCTTGTGACTTACTTGACCAATGGAACACAGTGGAGTAGCACTATTATTGTTCTGAGCCTGACACTCACTCTGGGAACTCCCGAAGTTGCCCTAAGAACAAGCCAGGGCTAGCCAGCTGGAGGATGAGGGCCTACATCAGCAGCCGAGAAACTGTTCCACCTGAGCCATATGCCAGCCAGTGTCCAGCCAACAAGGCAGCTGATTGCAGATGCATGAGTGGGCCCAGCCCAGGTCAGCAGATCTGCCTCACTGAGCCCAGCCCAAGCCACTGATGCACAGAATCAGAAGCCAAATAAATTGATGTTTAGTTTTGGTTTTTGTTTTAGCATCTTAACCCTTTTTAAGTGTGCAGTTCAATACTGTTAACTATATGCACCTTGCTGTATATCAGATCTCTAGAACTTTTTCATCTTGCAAAACCCGTTAAACAACAACTCCCCATCCCCCCTGGCCCAGCCCCTGGCAACCACCATTCTACTTTCTGACTTTATGAATTTGACCTCTCCATGTATTTCACGTAAGTGAAATCAGACAGTATTTTTCTTTTTGCATCTAGCTTATTTCATTTAGCGTAATGTCCTCAAGAGTAATGTCTTGTTTTGTTGTTGTTTTAAGCTGCTAAATTTGGGGATAGTTTTGTTACTCAGCATAAGATAACTGATAAACATGCCTTCTTCATTATTCATACACACACTTTTTTTCTTCTGTTGTTGATCAAAAATTTTTTTCTACAAGTTTGTCATACATTCTATATTTGTTCTTTTCATGGTTATTCTTAAAAAAACTATTTTGCTCTTAACTTGTTGATGCCCATTATTAAACATGTGTTTTCATTAAATGTCTAAAGTTAATCAGAGTCTATGTGATTCACCTAAAGGGAAAAAAATGCAAAAAATTTGACATTTTCCTGATTTTCTTCTACACACACACACACACACACGCAGACACATACACACACTTTTAGATTTGAATTGTGTTTCCAGCTTGTTATTTATTTATTTATTTTTATTTATTTATTTCTTTGGCTGTGCCGCACAGCATGCGGGATCTTAGTTCACCACCCAGGGGTGGAACCTGCACCCCCTCATTGGAAGCGTGGAGTCCCAACCACTGGACAGCCAGGGAAGTCCCTCCAGCTTGTTATTTAAAATAATGTTTTACTATAACTTGTTAAAAATTAACAGCATGTGTTATGTTGCCTCACCATTCCTTCGTATAGCCCACAACTTCCTTCTGGCTTCACTTTTCTTTTTGCTGGAATTTGTCTTTTGTTAGTTCTAGGAGGGCCTGTGAGTAGCCTCCTTTCTGCTTTCTTGTACCTGTTATGTATTTATTTATTTCATCCTGAAATTTGAATGATGGTATAAAATTCTAGGTTCAAAGTTATTTCTGATCAGTATATTAAAGCCATTCCTACCCTTTTTTCTTGCATCCAGTGAGGCTGATGAGAAGTCTGATGTCCATTTGAGTCTCATTTCTTTGTAGCTAATTTATCTTTTGGGGCAGGAGTATCACGTTTACAATTTCTATAACTCTAGTAGTCAGATGTTTGTACTTTTGAATCTAGTCTCCACGTCACTTAACTTTTCTTTCATATTTTCCTTCTTTTTTTCTGTGCTGTGTTCTGAAATTTTATTTCAGCTCATTCATTTAAGCTTCAGCAAACTTAAAAACCAACAGTGATCTAGTTCTTATTTACAAACTAATCGATTCCTTTTCACAAATGCCTATTTTGTCTTCTTCCTATTATTGTAGAATGGAATTTTCTCCTTTATCTCTGATGATCCTGCTAATGTCCTTAATTCAAAGTCCTTTTCCGTTTGCTCACTCGTCTGCTTCCTAGGTGACATTCCTCATCTATCGAGCTGGCTGTTGCTCTGTGGTGCCGGCATCCTCGGGTGCTGGGTGACTCTTGGTTGATGCTCACCTTTGAGGAGCTCCCCCAACACGTAATGTGACCTGTGTGGCTTTCATCTGCTTCCTTCCTTTAAGGATTCCTGTTTGTTTCTGTTGCTTAGGACATTCTCTTCCTTGCTTTTGAATACACTTCCGTTTAAATTAACTTATTTTATTTTACTTTTTAAAATATTTATTTGTTTTTGGCTGCGTTGGGTCCTCATTGCTGCGCACGGGCTTTCTCTAGTTGCAGCGAGCGGGGGCTACTTTTCATTGCAGTGCACAGGCTTCTCATCGCGGTGGCTTCTCTTGTTGCGGAGCATGGGCTCTAGGCACACGGGCTTCAGTAGTTGTGGCATGTGGGCTCAGTAGTTGTGGCTTGTAGGCTCTAGAGCGTAGGCTCAGTAGTTGTGGCGCACGGGCTTAGTTGCTCCGCAGCATGTGGGATCTTCCCGGACCAGGGCTCGAACCCGTGTCCCCTGCATTGGCAGGCGGATTCTTAACCACTGCGCCACCAGGGAAGTCCCTTAACTTATTTTATAAACCTTTTCCGACCATTTCCAGGGTTTGATGATAGATGGTGAGATTTCAGTGCTCGCTTAGTCTCTGCCAGAAAAACAGATTTCTTGGCATACTGGTAAAGAGCATTCAGCAAAAGTGTGACCCCCAAGGCTTGAGATGGGGAGCTCTTTGGGAGTCTCTGGTGTGGTCCCAGCGGCACCTCCACTAATCAGTCCCCAGAATCCAGGAAGGACCAGCCACACTCTGGATAAGGTCATGATGAATCCCAAGAGACAACCCATGGAAGAGCAGGGCGGCCCTCAGCAGAGCTCCTCCAATGCCTCCTCTCTATCCTCTTATTTCTGTTGTGCTTTTTCCTCCTCTTCCTCCAGCCCCAGCAAATCCTCCCTGTATTGGTTAAAACTCTGCGGTATAGTGGTTTTGTAAAACTACTAGGTTAAACAAAAGGGGGGATTTATTGGCAGAATCTTGGAGAAGAACATGGTGAACCACCAAGCTGAAAAGGTCAGAGTACACCTGAGCCTGAACAACTGGCACCAGCAAATTGAGTGCTGTGGGCTCCTCCCCCCAACTCATCATTTCTTCTCTCTGCACGCCTGCCTCACCCTCCTCTCCCATGACAAACTGGCTCCCCTGTCCCTCAGCCATATGTCTACAGGACAGTCCACCTGCCACCAAGGGCTCCAGAGTTGGCTATGTCACAGCTCCGGCAGTCCAGAGAGCCTCACTCTACTGTCTCCAGGTCCAAGATCATAAGTCCTGGAAGAGACCTTGCCTGCCTGTTCCGCTTGGGTGAACAGCTATGTAGACGTGGAGATGCACTGCTCAGACTCCCCTTCAAGGAAGAACTTGCTGCCCCTGCAAGGAAGGTATTTAGCTGTCAGCCTCCTGCTGCTAATCCTCTAAGCCTGCCTCAGCTTTTGAGCCAAGGTCACATTCTTCTTGGGGTGGCCCCAGCCAATGACTGTGGCTCCACAAGGCTGTGGTAGAAAGGCCTCTCCTCCTTTCCTCCTTCACAGCCTGACGCTCAAACAAACCATTTGCATTCCTAACTCTCAGTGCCTCGTTCCCTGAGCACCCAAGGGACACAACAGCCCAGCCCTTGGCCATTGTCTGAGCTCAAGGGGTCAGGATGACCTTGCACAAAATAGCCGCTCTCATGGAGACCACATGCTTGGGAAGGGGGATTGCCCAGAAGAGGACATGCCCAGGACACTCCTCCTGCAACCTCCAGGTCTGAATTTTTTTTTAATTAATTAATTAATTAATTTTTCTTCCAATTTTATTGAGATATAATTAATACACAGCGCTGTGTAAGTTTAAGGTGTACAGCATCATGATCTGACTTACATGCATCATAAATGATCACCATAATAAGTCTAGTGAGCCGTGATCATCTCATATAGATGCAACATCAAAGAAGCAGAAAAACAATTATTTTCCTGGTGGTGAGAACTCTCAGATTTACTCTTAACAACTTTCATGTATAACATAGGGCAGTGTTAATTATACTTCTCATATTGTGCATTACATTCCTAGTACTTATTTATCTGGTAACTGGAAGTTTGTACCTTTTAACTGCCTTCCTCCAATTCTCCCTGCCCCCACCCCTCGCCTCTGGTAACCACAAATCTGATCTGTTTTTCTGTTTGCATGTTTGTTTGTTTGATTCTTTGTTTCTGAAGTATAATGGACCTACAATACTGGTCCACAACATAATGATTCACTATTTCTGTATACTTCAGGGGGATGGGATGAATTGGGAGAGTGGGATTGACATATATACATTACTATGTATAAACTAGATAACTAATGAGAACCTACTGTATAGCAAGCATAGTACAGGGAACTCTACTCAATGCTCTGTGGTGACCTAAATGGGAAGGAAATCCAAAAAGGAGGGGATATATGTATACTCATAGCTGATTCACTTTACTGTACAGCAGAACTAACACAACATTGTAAAGTAACTATATACTCCAGTAAAAAATTTTTTTTTACTTTCTATACACTTCAAAATGACCACCATGATAAGTCTAGTTACTATCTGTCACCATATTAAGATAGTACATCATTATTGACTATATTCCCCATACTGTACATTTCATACCCATGACTCATTTATTTTGTAACTGAAAGTTTGTACATCTTAGTCTCCCTCACCTATTTCTCTCCTCCCCCGACTCCCTCCCTTCTGGCAACAACCTGTTTATTCTCTGTATCTATGACTCCATTTCTGTTTAGTTATGTTTGTTCATTTGTTTTGTTTTTTTAGATTCCATGTATAAGTGAAATCATACAATATTTGTCTTTCTTTGTCTAACTAATTTCACTTAGCATAACACCCTCTAGGTCCATCCATGTTGTCACAAATGGCAAGATTTCACTCTTTTTTATGGCTGAGTAATATTCCATTGCATATGTATACCACAACTTCTTTATCCACTCACCTATTGATGGGCACTTAGGTTGCTTAATTAATTTATTTTTAATTGTGGTAAAATACACATAACATAAAATTTACCCTCTTAACCGTTTTTAAGTGTACAGTTCGATGGCATTAAATACACTCACATTGTTGGGTTACCATCACCACCACCCGTCTATGGAACTCTTTTCATCTTGCAAAACTGAAACTCTATACCCATCAAACCACAATTCTCCTTGCTCTCTCTCTCCAGTCCCTGGCAACCACCATTCTCCTTTCTGTCTCTATGAATTTGACCACTCTAGGTACCTCATATAAGCAGAATCATACAGTGTTTGTTCATTTGTGACTTAGCCTAATGTCCTCAAGGTTCATCCATGTTGTAGCATGTGGCAGAATTTCCTTCTTTTTAAAGGTTATTTTATATATATATATATATATATATATATATTCCCCATTTTGTCTGTCCATCAATGGACACTTGGGTTGTTTATACATTTTGGCTGTTGTGAATAACGCTGCTACGAACATGAGTGTACAGATATCTCTTTGAGTCCCTATTTTCAATTCATTTGGGCATATACCCAGAAGTAGAATGGCTGGATCATATGATTAGTTCTATTTTTAACCTTTTGAGGAACTGCCAGGCTGTTTTCCATAGCGGCTGCACCATTTTACATTCCTACCAACTACAACCCTTTTGCACTACGAATGTACTCCATGCCACTGAACTGTGCACTTACAAATGGTTACGATGATAACGTTTATGTTATGTTTATTTTACCACAACTTCTTCACATCCTCACCAACACTTGTTATCTTCTGGTTTTACTGATAGTAGAGAATGAGGTGGCTGATCTGTGTTTTATTGTGATGAACACCCAGCCATCCCCACTGACAAGTGAGGCTGTGTCCTGGAGGCTCGGGACCAAGACACTCACTCACTCAGCTTCCAGGAGGGTTGCCTGTTGACAGCACTGGCCAATGGGACTGCCTCCTTCCCACGGAATGGACCACAGCCAATGACCGCCTGCTGCTGAGGTAAAAGACACGCCTCCTTGCCTCAACCTGGAGCCACTCTGAAGGGCCATCATCCCAGCTCCAGAGCTCCTGCTGAGATCAGCTGAGGTCTCTGTTGTAACTAGATCGCAGCTCAGCTTCACCCTCTGACCAATCCTGCTTCCCTCCCTCCAGTTCTTGGAGCCAAAGGGACTGGGTAAAGGTCTGTATCAATCTGGTACGAAGCCAAGTTTGAGAACCACTACGTTAAACACTAGAGCCCTTCCAGTCTGACTGTCGGGGCCCCAGCCAAGAGTGAGGCTGTCCTGCAGCAGTGAGGCTGCCCAGCCTCACACCTCTGGGCTCTGGGCTCTGTGTTGAGACCTGCTCCACCTCAAGGGACACTCGTCCTACCAGTGGCCCCAGGACACAGCCGTCTCAGGCTCTGGGAGGCACTGACCGACTCCTGTCTACACTTCCGTTCTCTGAGGACCTGCACCTCTACCTTGACCTCCAGAAGTTTCAGGGGACACAGGTTCCTCACTAGACGCTGACCTCAGTCTTGGTACCTGCCAGTTGGTGCATTTCACACTCCACGCCTTGGTTCATGCTCCTCCCTGGAGGAGTGTCCTTTCTGCTCTGGCCAACTCCTACCTGTCCTTCTTGCTCCAGCTCAAGAGACCCCTTCAAAAAGCCTTTCCTGGGACTTCCCTGGCGGTCCAGTGGTGAAGACTCTGAGCTTCCACTGCAGGGGGCACAGGTTCGATACCTGGTCAGGGAACTAGGATCCTCCATGAAAAAAAAAAGGCTTTCCTGACTTCTCTCACCACCACTCTACAGAGGTAGAAGCCCCTCCCCTTTTGTGCCCCTGAATCCCCCATGCCAGTATGTGCCAGTCCCCCCCCCACTAGACCAGGCACCCCTTGAGGGCGGAGCTTATACTTGCCTTTCTTTGATGCTGCCAGGCCCAGCAAGCACCTGGCACAAAGCAGGCATCAGTGAGTGTCACACAAAAGGGATGGGCCTGGCTTGGCCCTGGGAACACCAAAATTCATCCGATCTTGTTCCAGTAACGCCTAGACCTCTAGGAGGTGTTGGTTCTATTGAAGAGGAACACTGCTGCAACCCCCCTAATCTGGGGGGCCTGCTTCTGATCAGCCACGACTGCCCACCAGCCAAAATGAAAATGACCCAGGTAGCAGGGCCAGGGTGAGGCAAGGGAGGAACGTAAGGTGCAAAATGTAAGGCGGCTTCACTCTCAGGTGCCCACCTGCACCTGTGCACCTCCTAGAGGGAGGTCTCCTTGCATTTTGCTCCCTGGGCACCTCACCTGCCTCGCCCCAGTCCCAGCCCTGCCTTGTAACAATGACAACAACAGCAACACCTGACAAATGTGAAGCGGTTACCGTGTGGGGGGCATTGAGCTAGCCATTGTGCAAGCATTACTCATTAATCCACACAACACCTCATGCGATGGGAACCTCATGTCTCCATCTTATAAATGAGGACACCAAGGCTGAGTGACTGCCAAGCTGGCACAGACCTTTGCTTCCAGCCTGACCTGGCACTTTGCAGTCCTGCCCTGGAGATGGAGACCTTTCCTCTACTATTCCCACCTCTGGGCCTTTGCACATGCTGTGCCAGGTACCAAGGAAACACTACTGGTGCCACATCTCCCTGAATCACAACAGCCCTGGGTGCTATGTTTCTCCTTACTTTACAGGTGAAGAAACTGAGTCTCAGAGGTATGGTGCCCCGTCCCCTCCAGCCACACAGGGTGTCCACGGCAGAGCAGGGCAGGATGCTCTCCTCCTGCCTCCTCCCAGGACTCCTCTGTGAGACCTTCAGCGAACCCGCACCTCATCAGATATTTATGGTTTTGCCCATAAAAGGACAAGCCATCCTGATAAGATAGAAACGTTTTATGGGGCGACAAAAATATAGATAAAATTTTATAGTACAAATCAGGAGAAGGAAAGTATTAAGTTCCACAAACACCTTTAAATTTTAAACAGCCCCCATTGCAGGGTCCCTGGAGCCAAACTTAAATAATGGATCAGAAAGGGGATAAATCTCCCCGTTCCCCTGTGTGACAGTGGGAAAGGCCTGATCGACAAACAGACAGGAAGGGGGCACGGGCGGCCGCCCAGTGCAGGGCCGGGCCCTGGCGGGCCGCAGAGCGGGCAGAGAGCCTTGTCTTTATTGTACTTATAAAATATACATGGCCCTTTATTGAATTGCCTGCTGTCGAAATCTGCAAGAATGTTATTGCCTTTTACTGTCCTGGAGAGAAGCAGAGCAGCAACATCTGTGTAATTTCATAAGATGCAGGAGCCATAAATCTGATTGTGCCGGATATAAGATCGATCGTAAAAAATCACACATTGAACAGAGATCAGGGATGCCAGGAAGCAGCAGGGGCCAGTGTGCAGCTTGTGGGGTGCTGCTCCTCACCCGCCACACGCAGTCCCAGGTGGGGTCTGACCAGCAGGTGCTTTGGAGAAGCAGGACCCTCTCTGTGGGGTCAGAGTCTCACTGGGGTCCTGGGCTTCTGTGGGGAAGAGACCGCACCCGGGGTTAAAACCCTCCCAGGCCCACGGGAGACCCGCCCATAAGAGGGAAGCAAGAGCTGGAAGGGGGTGGGGCGCAGGATTCACTGTCCTTGGTCCCTAAGAGGGACGCAAAGATGTAGACACACTCACAGTCTCCCCAATATCAGGGACACAAAGGTACAACCGAGACACACACTCCAACCCCTGTCCCAACACCCGTCCACCACCACCTACAATGACCCAGTTGCCTGGTCCTTCCTTTCTATCAAAACTTGTTTTGTATCTTCATTTAAAAGCACAGTTATTTTGAATACATATGTTGATACTTGAGATGGAAACAACAAACAAAACCCCTCTCTTTCCTGCCAAGCTTGGAACCAATGAGAAATAAGGCACAGAGACGGACCCATCAAATATCAACTGCATTACTCATCATGTTGGATTGGAGGGCAGGGCTGATGAGGGACCCAGAGGGCTTCCTTGTGCTCCTTCTGAACTGAATGACCCCTTCTGCTTGCAGGCCGCCCCCTGCAGGGGCAGAGCCTTCTGGGGAAGCCGGTATCACCCCTGTCGTGGGAAACCAGCACGCACTCTCCCTGCAGGCCCGTGGTGTCAAGAGAGCCCAGAAAGGGCTGAGTGGGGCCCCCTCAGTTCCTGCCCCCAAATGCTTGGATCAAGTCTCACCTCCCCACTTGGGGCAGAATCAGCAAGGGGTGCAGAGAGAGGCCAGGGATGCTCCTCATGGAAATGTGAGTCCACATAGCAATAGAAGTATCTCTATCTCTGGCCTCTCTTCCAAGATGAAGTCCCAAGGAACTCATCGGAAAGTGTGAAAAGATGGGGAAGGTGTACACAGGGCTCTGGGCTCTCTGAATGCCTGGAAATTACCTTTACCTGTCAATCACAGCTGCCCTTGCCCTACAGTTGTGTGAGGAGGGGAGAGGTTTTGAAGGACAGGAAACTGATACAGAGGTAAGAGTTGGTTGCTCCCAAGGAGGCAGTCTTCCAACAGCATGCTATCAGCTATGCATTGCTGCGTAACAATTTACCCCAAAACTTAGGGGCTTGAAACAAGTGCATTTGTTATCTCATAGCTTCTTGTAGGTCTGGAATCCTGGGTCTTCTGACTCAGGGTCTCTCACAGGCTGCAGTCAAACGTGTTGGCTGGGGATGTAGTTATCTCATGGCTCAACTGGAGAAGACTACTTTCAAGCTCACTCATGTGGTTTTTGGCAGAATTCAGTTTTTCATGGGCTGTTAGCCAGAGGCCACCCTCAGTTCCTTGTCACATGGGCCTTGCCAACATGGCAGCTTGCTGAGGGTACAAGCTGAGAAGGCAATGGAGAGAGGCCACCAACAAGACAAGTCACAGTCTTAATCACAGGAGTGACATCTCATCACTCTGCCATATTCTGTTCCTTAGAAGCAAGTCTCACTCAAGGGGAGGTGATACAAGGGCACAAAGAGCAGAGGCAGGGATCACCGGGAGCCAGGTCAGAAGCTGCCAATCACAAGCACTCTTTCCAGAAGCTCCTCTTATCCAGCCACAACCAGGGTCCAGAAGGATCCCTAAGGCTTGTGGTTCAAAGTGCACTACAATGAAAAACTAGGCATGGTGAGGCCAGACTGGTGAGTGCAGCGAGAGGTAATTATGACCAGGACCAGAAACAGGGGGCCCTGGATTCAAGAGTGGGACTTTTTACATTAAAGCCTAAGACCTATCTTTAGGGGTGGATGGTATAGCGGGACTGTTCTTAGCTAACCAATCAGCCATTGCTAATCCCATTTTCTCTTGCCACCTTCCACGATAGGCCAAAAAGCTGTTATTCTTTTCCCCAGCCTCCTTTGCAACTGGGACAGCCTTTCAGTTCTTACCAATGACATGTAAGTATTCTGGGTGGCTTCTGGGTAAGAAGTAGCTAGTGCCATCCACCTTCCCCTCCTCCCTGCCTGGGATACAGACATGCTGTCTGGAGTGGTGGCAGCCACCTTGTGACCACTAGCTGGTAACCATGAGGCAGGAAAAGCCCACCTGCTAAGAATGTTGAATTAGAAAGACAGAAAGAACTTTGCAGGCATCATTGATTATTGGGTCAACCACCACAGGCAGCCACCTTTCTCCAGACTTCTTTTAGCAAGAGAAAATAAACTCCTATGTATTTGAGCCAATGTTCGCTGGGTTTTCTGTTACCTACCCAGCCAAACACATCCTCTGTCTGGCTGAAAATGGTAGCCAATAAAAAAAATGCAGCTTTGAAACAGACCTCTCCTTCTGTGAGGCAATGCAGTGAACTGGTTTACAGATGCAAAAGGGCAGAGAGAGATGAAAAAAATTTTAAGCACATGCCATCCAATTTGTCAGGAGTGTGGGAAAATGATCATTCTTATGTACTGTTGGTGGAAGGATAAATTGGTTTAGTCTTATCAGAGGGTAATTTAGCTATATCTATTATACCACAAAATGCATAAACTCTCTGACCTAGAAACCTCACTTCTATAAATCTATCCTACAGAAATAATCACATGCATGTGTAACGTGATAAGCATAAGAATGTTTATTGTAGCATTGCTTATAATAGCAAGAAGTGGATGCAATCTCTAGTTCCATCAACAGGCACACAGCTAAATTATAGTTGAAGTCTGTGCTATCCAGTATGGTAGCCACTGGTCCTGTGTTGTTACTCAGCACTTGAAAGGTGACTAGTCCAAATTGAGATGAGATGTTAGTGTAATGTACATGCTGGATTTCAAAGATTTAGTATTTTAAAATACTGTAAAATATCTTATTAATAACTGTATATTGTTTCCATGTTGAACTGATATTATTTTGGACCTACTGCGTTAAGTAAAATATATTAGCAAAATTAACTCCACTTGTTTAATTTTCTTTTTTTCAGTGTGACTACCAGAAAATTTTAAATTACTTGTGTGACTCACATTATATTTCTACTGGACAGTGCTATTTTTTAAATTAATTAATTAATTAATTAATTAATTAACTGTGGTCTCCGTTGCTGTGCAGGGGCTTTCTCTAGTTGCAGCGAGCAAGGGCTACTCTTTGTTGCTGTGTGAGGGCTTCTCACTGCAGTGGCTTCTCTTGTTGCAGAGCATGGGCTCTAGGTACGTGGGCTTCAGTAGTTGTGGCACGTGGTCTCAGTAGTTGTGGCTCACGGGCTCTAGAGCGCAGGCTCAGTAGTTGTGGGGCACGGGCTTAGTTGCTCCGTGGCGTGTGGGATCTTACCAGGACCAGGGCTCGAACCCGTGTCCCCTGCATTGGCAGGCAGATTCTTAACCACTGCGCCACCAAGGGAAGTCCTGGACAGTGCTATTTTAAACATAGATGGAATACCATGTAGCCTTTAAAAGAGTGAGGTAGAGAGGGATGTTCATTTGGGAAAATGCCCACAGTATATCACTAAGTTAATAGAGAAGTTGTACAACTAGAAAATTAGTATGATCCCAGTTTTGGAAAATAAAGCAAGTGAGTGTTATGTGTGTAGACAAAATCCTTAAAGGACATAGTAACCACTAACGGTGGTTACCTTGGCGCGAGGTTGGGATCTTGCTTTTTTTTTTTCACACTTCTGTTATTTGATTTTGTTGCACCAAGCATGTATTTCTTCTGTAATTGAAATGATTTTCAGTGAGAAAGAGAGAGGAGTAACAGAAGTAAAGTAGTAGCTGCCACATTTTGGTCATAGAAACTTGCACATTAGAAACCAGGTTTCTGAACAATGCAGAGCGGATGATCAGGGCAAAGAACTACAGAAAAGCCAAGTGGGAGGAGGGGGCAGCCCCAGGGGACAAGAGCTCAAAAGACATAGCCAGGCAAGGGTGAGACACCACTGCAGCATCCTGGCTGTACCTGCCCAACTGCTTGTGAAGTATTTTGGACATCATCTCTGACCTCTAGGTACCAGAGGCTGGAAGCCACTACCAACCCCTCTTGGAGGCGGCATAAAATGTGAATGTTCTGAGGGCTGCTTTTTGGTAAAGCTGCGTGCAGCACCCACTTCAGTGGTCTCAGTTAAGACCCATTTGTAAATAACAGAAGCCCACTTCCAACCACCTTAGGAGAAAGGGGAGATGTTGATATTGTGGGGTCTTTCCTACCTGGTAATCTCCTGACTGCCTGGTTTACATCTGCTTCTGCTACTTGCATAGCCACGGGCCCTTGGTCGGATTTCTCAACCTCTCTGTGCTTCAGTTTTATCATCCATTATTTGGGGATAATAGTAGCTCCTACTTCTTACATTTTCTATGAGGACTAAATGAATTAATACATTTAGGACGCTTAGAACAGTGCCTGGTGCAGAACAAGCAGCCCAGAAACGCCCTTTTGCTCTTTACACATTTAGTGATCAATGTATTAAACTCACTAATTTTGTAACCGAAAGTTCCCCAAACATTGAATATCCGTATGCAACTATTCCATCCAAACCTTTAAATGTAATCAAATTCTCTTAATCATTGATTATATTCACTTACTATATATATATTCATTAATTATATGCATTTAAACATTGATTATAAATTTTCTCAAATCCTCCAAAACATCTAGATGAAATCAACCTCTAATATTTCATCTTTTTTAAATGCTTCAAACATCTTCAAAACTGACTAATCTGATCATGGTGATCACTCACCTCCCTGTTGCCCTTGTATTTAGCCTTTAGTAGAAGTTTCTAGAAAGTTGATAATGTGGATTTTTATCCAGTTCTTCATGATTTCCTTACTTAATCTTATACCTTCTTGGGGTTACAGTAATCGTGCCTGACCTAAAAGAGAAAGAACACCGAGTCAGGCAGCTGAGACTGCAGGGTCAGGGTGCAGGACCCCCAGTCCGTGCCATCCAAGAGACACTAACCAAGCCAGAGGTGACTGGACGGGGCCCTTCTCGTAGGGAAAGTTCATGTACTACATCCATGAGACTTCCCGAGGCCCATCTTATCCTGCAGCTGGTGCCTCCCCACCCTCCTCACGTCCACTGACAAGGTTTTAGCCATGGCCTGGACCAGGTTACCATTGCCAGGTAACCTGGCTTTAGTGAGCACAGCTTCTGGGGGCCTCTCCTGTTAGGCAGAGGGTGGGACCGACTCAGATAGGGGGATTGCTGTGGGCGGGGCAGACACTGCAAAATATTCCATCTCAGTGAAATATTTGCTGTTGTTCTCTTCGATTCATTCACACAAAAGTGAAAGAAACAGAAAACACAAGATGTCAAAAACAAGACCGATTAGGGAATTCTATGTCGGTTCAGTGGTTAGGATTTGGCGCTTTCAAATCTTCAGGGGCCAAGGTTTGATCCCTGGTTAGGGAACTCAGATGCCGCAGGGCCAAAAAATAAAAAAAGACCAATTATTTTCAGTTATTCAATTCTCCTATGAAAAGACAAAGATTCTTACATTGAGTGAAAAGGAAAAATCGAACTCTGTTTTTGGTTCAGTTATCTCCTGCCGAGTGACAAGCCACCCCCAAACGTAGTGGCTTAAAGCAACAATGAATTGTTATTTCTCACAGTTCTGTGGGTCAGGGATGGGAACAGGGCTTGGCTGGGGTCTTCTGCTCTATGGAGCATGGGCTGGGGTCACTCGGCTGTGTTCTGTAGGTGGCTGGGCTGGACTGGTCAGTCCAAGAAGACTTCACTCACGTGAGTGGTGCTCAGTGCTTTTCTCTGTCTCCAAGTGTGCTTTATCATTTAATATTATAGCCTGAACTTCTTTAAAATGTGGCAGCTGGCTTCCCCAAACACAAATGGAAGTTACCTGGCCTCTTAAAGTCTAGGTCTGGAACTGACACAATGTCACTTCCTCTGCTTTGTACTGGTGAAGGCAAAATACAAGCCATCCTGATTCAACAAGAGTGGAAATAGATCCCACCTTCTGGTGAGTGGAGTGACATGTGGTTATAGGGAAGGAAAGAACTTATGGTGGCCATCTTCGGCCTTCTCTTTGGCCAATTTGCTTTACAAGAAATCCATCTAAAGTTAAAAAATTATGAAAGATTTAAAATAGATAAATATATTTCAGGAAAATTCAAATAGAATAAAGAGAGGGTGGTAATGTTCCTACTTTTAAAGGCATAATTCAAGGGGGAAAAGCATTAAATGGAACCGAGGGATACTTCAAACCGATGAAATGTGCGATCATCAAGAAAATGTAATAATAGCTATTTACTGAACACTCACATGGATAATTCTATTTAATTTCACAACAATTCTGGGAGGTAAATGCTATTCTTTGCCTCATTTCACAGACAAGAAACCTTACACTTAGAAAAATTAAGTAAATCAGCCACACCTACGTATTTTGTAAGAGAAAAAACTAAGATTTGAACCTAGGTAACCTAACACCAGAGTTCCTGCTCTTAATCACTGAGTGATTGATTGATTATGAATCTGAATCCAACGTATGAACAAATACACTGAAAAGAATATACAAAGCAAAAACCGAAATATGAGGAGACTTTTAAAAAACCACAGCCAGATCAGGAGATTTTTAAAACATCTGTCTCAGAATTTAACAGATCAAATATTTTAAAAATCATATAGACAATCTAAATAATAAAATTAACAAGATTGTTTTTAATAAATCTAGAGAGAATTTGAACAGGGAATACCTTTTTTTCCCAAATGCTCACAGAATTGATTAAGTAATGAGTCTCAAAGTAAACCTCAATAAATCCCAAACACTAGAAACTACAATTTCTACAAATCAATAATAAAAAGACAAATGACCAAGTAGAAAAATGGGCACCAGATAGGAAGGGATAATCTACAAATGAGGATATATAAATGGCCCAAAAGAGATAAAAAGATGCTCAAACTTCACTAGCAAACATGGAATTTGAAATCAAGTCAACAAGATACTATTTTTTTTCACCCAAGAGAATGGGAAAATTTTTTAAAATTGGACAATCAGTTGTTGGTAAGAGGATAGGAAAGGAGTTTGTATAGTGCTGGATGAATGTAAATGGATATAGCCATTGTAAAGAACAATTTGGAAGTATCAATTAATAATTTAAACATGTTTGACTATGTCACCCACCAACTCAATTTGCAAAATCTACGCTGGACTTCTGGTGCTGGCCAAGATAAAGTAAGCCACCACAGCCCATCTCTCTCACTGCTTTCAGCTAAAAGGTCTGGACAAAATACAAAAGTCAACAGCCTGAGGACTCTGAAAATAGCAAATGGATTGGCAAGGGGAACCAAAACTCGAAGGAAGACTCTTACAGAGTAGATTTCCAGGGTTCTCTTCTTCTTTTACCATCCAGCTTTCACCTGAGGGTAGCCCCAATATGAAACTGTGCAGAGGGTGCAGGCAACAAAAACTCAAGAGAAACCCATTTTCCTGGACAAAGGAATTGGAAAAAAGAGGCCTCTGTGAGTTAGAGTGTGGGGTATCTTTTTTTCTGTTTTCTCTCTTTTAACCTGTCCCAAGGGTGAACCAGTCACAAAGTTGCACTATGGTGGCAGAGGTGGTGGCATTGTCACCTAAAATCCCAAGAGAAAACCCACCTTTCTTGCCAGATGAACCAGAGGAGGGGGCTCTTATGGCTTAAGGAGTCTGGGAAAATTCCCATTATTTTTTCTCTCTCTTTTCTCTCTCTGCATTGCTCTGAAGGTGGCCCAGGTCACATGGAGCGGTGTGACAGCACAGGTGGCTAAAATCTTAAGAGACACTCCATTTTAGTGGCTAGAAGACAGGTATAAACACGTCGGTTAAAAGACAACATTGTCAAGGAATCCCCTGGCAGTCCAGTGGTTAGGACTCAGTGCTCTCACTGCCGGGGGCCCAGGGGTTCGATCCTTGGTCGGGGAACTAAGATCCTGCAAGCCGTGCAGCCAAAAGAAAAAGAAAAAAGAAAAGCCAAAGCTCAAAACTGGATTGAAGTTTGAATTAAAGTCAAGTTCCAAGACATTAACAAAAAAAAAAGACAACATTGGATTGAATACACACACACATACAAGGCACAACTACATGCTGTCTACAAGAAATTCACTTTAATTACATAGGTAGATTAAAAGTAAAAGGATAGAAAAAGTTATGCTGTGGAAACACTGATCAAAAGACAGTTGGAGTAGCTATATTAATATCAGAAAAAGTAGACTTCAGAACAAGAAATATTACCAGAATAAAGAGGGATATTACATAATAATAAAAAGGTTAATTCACCAAGAGGGTATAAAAATCCTAAATGTGAGTGCACATAGCAACAGAGCTTCAAGATGCCTGAAATAAAAACTGATAGAAATAAAATGAGAAATGGAGAAATCCACTGTTATAATTGTGAGTTTAACACTCCTCTCTCAGTAAGCAATAGAAAAATAAACAAAAAATTAGCAAGGATATAGAAGATCGATCACTGTCAATCATTGTGGCCTGACATTTACAGAGCACTGCATGCAAAAAGAGCAGAATAGGGGCTTCCCTGGTGGCGCAGTGGTTGAGAATCTACCTGCCAATGCAGGGGACACGGGTTCGAGCCCTGGTCTGGGAAGATCCCACATGCCGCGGAGCAGCTGGGCCCGTGAGCCACAATTGCTGAGCCTGCGCGTCTGGAGCCTGTGCTCCGCAACAAGAGAGGCTGTGATAGTGAGAGGCCCGCGCGCCGCGATGAAGAGTGGCCCCCGCTTGCCGCAACTAGAGAAAGCCCTCGCACAGAAACGAAGACCCAACACAGCCAAAAATAAATAATAAATAAATAATAAATAAATTAAAAAAAAAAAAAAAGAGCAGAATACACATTTTTTTAATTGCACATGAAACATTCACCAAGATAAAACATTTGGGGTCATAAAATAAAGCTTAGCAATTTTTAAACATAGAGATCATGTATTCTCTGACCATAACATAATTAAACTAAAAACAATAGCAGAAAAAAATCTTTTAAAATCCCCAAATATTTTAAAATTAAATAACACAGTTCTAAATAACCTGTGGCTGAAAGAGGAAGTATCTTTGAAAGAAAATTTATTAAATATTTTGAACTTGGGACTTCCCTGGCGGTCCAGTGGTTAAGACTCTATGCTTCCGCTACAGGGGGCACGGGTTCAATCCCTGGTTGGGGAAGTAAGATCCCCGCATGCCACCCAGCATGGCCAAAAATTTTTTTAAAAATATTTTGAACGTAATGAAAGTGAAAATACAACATACAAAAATTTGTGGGAGAATGGTGGGTGCCAAGTGCTGAGGGGGGAGGGGAAATAGGGACCCCAGGAAATGGGTATAGAATTTCAGTTCTCTACCGAATATAAAAAAGTTCTAGAAATCTGTTGTACAACAATGTGCATATGGTTACCAATACTGTACACTTAAAAATTGTTTGGGACTTCCCTGGTGGCGCAGTGGTTAAGACTCTGCACTCCCAATGTGGGGGGCCCGGGTTTGATCCCTGGTCAGGGAACTAGATCCCACATGCATGCCACAACTAAGAGTTCGCATGCCACAACTAAGGAGCCCGTGCATCACAACTGAGGAGCTGGCGAGCCACAACTAAGGAGCCCAGCTGCCGCAACTAAGACCCACGCAACCAAATAAATAAATAAATAAATATTTTTTTAAAAATTGTTAATAGGATAGATTTCATGTTATGTGTTTACCATGATAAAAAAACAATTTGTAGGATTCAGCTAAAACATTGCCAAGAGGGAAATTCATAACATTAAATGCTTATATTAGAAAAAAAAAGGCATCAAATGAAATATATAAGCTTCCATCTTGAGAAACCAGAAAATACCAAATTAAGCCTAAAACAAACAGAAGGGAAGAAGTAATAAATATAAGAGCATAAATCAATGAACTGAGGACAGGAGAATAATAATCCATGAAATCAAAAGCTGGTTCTTTGAAAAAATAAATAGTCTCAGAGCCCATGGGATATTAAGTCATACTCACTTTATGACCTTAAATACTTTTATTAACAAGCAACCAAGATTACAAATAAATGAACCAAGCATTCAACTCAAAGAGTTAGAAGAAAAATAAAATAAAATAGGAGGAAAGAATAAGTAAATATAAAAGCAGCAACTGCCTAGGTTTAAATCCCAGCCTCACTGCTTGTTAGCTATATGTCCTTAGGCAAATCAGTTACTAACTTTGCAATTCAATTTCTCATCTGTAAAATGAGATAATAATAGTCCTTAACTCATAAGGTTGTTATGAAGATTAAATGAGTCAATACAGCGTGGAGTGGTGCTCAGCACAGAGTAAACACTATGTAAATGTTTGCTATTATTTTTCTCTACTGCTACTATTACTATTAAGTTTCTGGCAATTCTGATGAAGAAAACAAAAGAAATAAAACACAAAAATACATCATGACTAAGATGAGAGAAATACAGAGATTTTTTAAATTATAAGCTAATACTATGTATCACTTTATGCTAATAAATCTGAACTTTTCTAGGTAAATATGACAATTATTTCAGGAAGTTGTAAATGGCTCAAATTGACTCAATAGGGAGAAAACAGAAAAGACTAAAACTGTAGCAAATGACTTTAAGGCAATTGTCAAAGGCCTTAGGACCAAATGATTTTACAGATGAATTAGCAAACATTTTAGGAATAGATACTGCCTAAATTCTTAAAAAAAAAATTTCCAAATCACTGAAATGCACAAAAATATATGGAAATATTCCAGTCCATTTTATGAGTCTTACATAATCTTGATACCAAGAGCAAATAAAGCACACACACACACAAACTTTATGAAAAATCTCACCTAGTTACAAAAATTCTAATAATATATCAGCAAATAGCATCAAGTAAAGAGCAATATTTCATTACCAGGTTTATTCTTGGAAAGCAGGTTGGTTTAACGCAAGAGTGTGAGTTTGGGAGGCAAACTGTCAGATTTTGAATCTAGCTTTATCACTTTCCAGGAACTGGCTGGATGACCTGGGTAAGTGATGTAACCTCTCTGGTTGTTTTCCAGTTTGTAAAATGTAAATAATAATATTTACTTCACGGGCTTCCCTGGTGGCACAGTGGTTAAGAATCCACCTGCCAATGCAGGGGACACGGGTTCGAGCCCTGGTCTGGGAAGATCCCACATACCACGGAGCAACTAAGCCCGAGCGCCACAACTACTGAGCCTGCACTCTAGAGCCACGAGCCACAGCTACTGAGCCACGTGCTGCAACTACTGAAGCTCATGCGCCTAGAGCCCGTACTCCGCAACAAGAGAAGCCACCGCAATGAGAAGCCCGTGCGCCACAAGGAAGAGTAGTCCCCACTCGCCCCAACTAGAGAAAGCCCACACGCAGCAACAAAGACCCAACGCAGCCAAAAATAAAAAAATTAAATTAAAGTGAATAATAATAATAATATTTACTTCATAGGGATGGGAAGATTAAATTAAAATAATTTATTTGAATTTAGCCAAGCATTTGGTACACAATAAGCACTCAACAATGGCTAGATATTAGTATTCATTTTAAAATGATTTCTTAAAAAACCCTCGGTGATGCAATTGGCAGTTGGCTTGAGCTCTCCACTCAGCTCAAGTTCTCAAACAGGGGTCAACTAAATGTCAATTTCTGAGTGGAAGGAATGGAGAGGAAGGCAAGGAAGGGCATAGCAGGAAACTCAAGGAGCAGGGAGGCAGAGAGTGTGTCCCTGTGTTCTCAGTATTCTTACAGCCCAATCTCCCTAGATTGATTTGACAAAATTAATATCAAACCCAGAGAAATTCCTAGAACTGCTGCTCCCATCCTAAAAGTCCTAGCCAGCCACAGAACTCAGAATGGTCCCCATGGATATTTAAGTCATAGCAGCAAACAACCACCAGGAGGCAGCAAACTGCAGCTAAAACAGGGGCATACAGCCCAGCCCTGAGAGCACCTGGCCTGCTGGCCGCTCACTTTCATCCTGTTTATTCCACAATCGTGCAGTGTTGCAGTTTACCCCATGGAATATCTTGAACCACATTTAATGCATTGTGGTGGAATTTCACTAGACAAATTCAAAAGCAGAAGAGTATGTGACCATCTTCATAGATATCTAAACATCACTTGATCAAATTCAACTTCCATTTCTATTTTCTAAGAAAACCCTTAGTAAACCAGAAATTGAAGAAAATAGTCTTACCAGGATAAAAACTATTTGTTCACTCACACAACAATTGTTTTTTTCCAAAAATCACAGCAAATGTCATACTTACTGGTGAAACCTTAGAGCAGCAGCTCCAACACTACCTGTTAGAACCCTGTTCCAGGAGATGTTACACAGTAAGGTGTGAAAAAAAAAGGTCAGTGGTCAATCAGTTGAAGATATGTTACTTAATCTTGAACATCAACAAGGCATATTAGCATCAAATTTTCTGATTATTGCTGAATTAAAGAAACACGTTTGTCTTTGTTTAACCCAGCATAGGTTAAACAATAAAATAAAACTATTTCTCAATAAAACTATTAGCATCCTGCAGAGGAGCGTTCTTCAGATGTCAGTTTTGGAAACTGCATTAAAGCCTTCCAACTCAAGGTAGCAACATTTCAAGAGTGTCTGGCTTGGGGACTTCCCTGGTGGCGCAGCAGTTAAGAATCCACCTGCCAATGCAGGGGACACGGGTTCAAGCCTTGGTCCGGGAAGATCCCACATGCTACCCACATGCTACAGAGGAACTAAGCCCGTGTGCCACATCTGCTGAGCCTGCGCTCTAGAGCCTGTGCACCACAACTACTGAGCCCACGCACTGCAACTACTGAAGCCCACGCACCTAGAGCCCATGCTCTGCAACAGGAGAAGCCACCACAATAAGAAGCCCATGCACTGCAACAAAGAGTAGCCCCTTAAACTGTATTCTTAAACTGTATTGCAAAATTGTTAGTCTTCCCTGAAGTAATCTATAAATTTGATATGATTTCAATAAAATCTCCACAGGAAATTTTTATCTTGAGAAACTGACTCTATAGTTCATCTAGTAGAGTAATTGCACAGAATGGTCAAGAAATTTGGGAACTAAAAGACTAGCCATGGGGGTGGGGGACTTGCCTTACAAAATTAGTTCCAATACCATGAAACTAAGCTAATGAAAATACTGATGGAAAATTGGGCAAATAGACCAACAGAGCTGGGGGAATAAGGCACAGAAATAAAATATCTGTGTATCTGTGGTGGTTTTGTCAAGATTTTAGGAGTTGCAAAATTAGATTATTTTACAGAATCGAAGTAAAAGGTAAAGAACCAGACCTCAGGCAGAGTAGGAACCAGGGCTGTGCCAGGAGTGTCAGCAACAGAACGTGTGGTCTTCCCCGTGAAGCTGGTGCAGTCCTGCCTCCCTTTCCTCTCCTTTCATCTCTTCTTCATTTCAAATCTGAAGCTGCTGATTTGGCGCTCTGCCGACCAGGTGTTGGCCCCTGATCCCACTAGATATGGCTGGGGTGAAGGAGCTTACCCCTGGATGGAGAGGGAACAGTTTTCTGAGAAGCATGTCGGTGCCTGGATACCCCAAAAGCTGTCTCCACCTTGACATCACTCGTGATCGTCATGGATACTTCCAACTCTACTCAAAAAAACTGGACACAGGATTTTCCCCCACTAACCTGGTCCTTCTCCAAGTGTCCGCTAGTTCAGAAAGATACCATCATATTCCCAGTCAAGCAGGTCAGAAGCCAGAAGTCCTCTGACCCCTTTGCTCTCTCCCATCCCACGTGTGCCACTGACCACGAAGTCCAGTTGATTTTATCTCCTCAATATTTCTAGAATCTGTCCACTTCTGTCCATCTCTATTGCCATCAGCTAAGGAATCGTCATCTGTCACCTGGATTTCAATAGCCTCTTTGCAGGCACTTTGCCACTTGCTAATATTCGCCACACTGCAATAGTCACCTTTAGCAAGTGCAAAGCTAATCAAGTCACTTCCCTTCCAACATCTCCCACGAGACCCACAAGGCTCTGCATGGTCTGGCCACTGCCTACCCACCAGCCCATCACCAGCTATGTCTTTCCTTATCTTCTGAACTCCTGGCCCACTGGCCTCCCTCCGCCCTTTGAGTACATCATGTGCTCTCCTGCCTCAGCATCTGTGCACACGTTGTTCCCTCTTCCCCAGGCTGCTCTGCCTGGGCCACTGCATTACACAACCCAGGAATACAATGATCTCTATGGTAGTGACACCCCCTAGGGTTGTGCAGTGGGAGCAGCTCTTACCACCCAGCCTTCTCCAGGTTAATGTTTACTCGCTCTTCAGAGCTCAGCTCAACACGACTTCACCAGGGAAGTGTCCCACCATGGGACCAGGTCCATTGCCTGCTGCTTGCTTTCACTGCTGCCAATTCCATGTAGCACTCACCACAACACTCAACACGTCATTTATTGTACAAAGTTTTAAAGCAGCTTTATTGAGATGTAATTTGTGTATAGTAACATTCACCCTTTTCCAGGGTACAGATCTATGAGTTTTAATAAACACATACAGTTGTGGGACCACCACCTCGATCAGGATATAGAACATATCTACCGCCCCAGAAAGTTCTCTCATGCCCCCCAGAGTCAATCCCCTCCCCAACCCAAGCCCCCGGAACCACGGACCTGCTTTCTGCAACTATAGCTGTGCCTTCCACAGAATGTCACATATATGGAATCTGTAATATATGCAGCCTTTTAAGTCTGACTCCTTTCACTTAGTCGCTGTATAATGATTTAATGTGTGTCTTCTCTGCCAGAATGGAAGGCTCTGCACAGTGAGGGACCATGTCTGACTCAGTAACTACTGTGTCACCATAGCCCACCCCGGTGTTTCTCAACCTTTTTTTTCATTATTGCTCCTCTAAGGAGAAAATTTTAATTTAATTTAAATTCTCCCTGATGAGAGAAATTAAATACTAAGGAATAAGATATTGTTGAGTAGAGACGAGCTTTGGAGAAACACAAGGCACTGAAATAACTAAATATTTTTTCACTCTCCAAGAATGAATTTTCACCCATGGGAGGTGATATCATCCCCACTGAGCATGCATGGCCCAGCACATAGTAGGTGCACAAAAAATGTCTGTGGATTCAGGAGAGAATGCGTGTAGACATTGCCACATGGTGGCACCTCGCAAGAAAGTCAGCTCATCTCATTGGAAGGCATTGCTGGGTTTCAAGCAGAGTTGGGAGTGACTATCCACCCAGATGTGGAAACACCTCCCTTCCTCTCTTGAAAACCCCACCAGTAACAGCAAGCACCATGCTAGTGGCTTCAGAAGCGAGGCCCTAGCATCCATATACTCAGGACATAATCAGATTTGTGCTTTTGAAAGTCTACTCTGGCTCCAGAGACGGAGAGGGATTAGAGGGAAGAGGATGGAATGGGGGAGAGCAGATAAGAGGCTGTCGTAGTCATGGTAAGAAATGAAAGTAGTCTGAACTTGGCTAGTGGCAGTGCGGATGGAGAATAATTTAGAAAGTAGAATCAACAGAACTTGGTGATAAGTTAGTTGTAGAAAAGAGGAAGAAGGGTGGACATTCATATTTCTAGCCTGGACATCCAGGGAGATGTTGGTGCCATCCACTGAGATTGGACACGGGGTTGCAGGGGGCTGAAGGTGGCATGAAGTTCATTTATGGACTCTTGAGGTTGAACTGTCTTTCGGTTGTTCAAGTGCAGTGTCTTGTTGGCTGCTGGATATACAGGTGAGAAGTTCAAGAAAACTATCTAGGCTAGAAGTAAAGATTTGGGAATGGTCAATGTAGATGGTAGCCCAGGTCATGGGAGTGGATGACCTCATCAGAGAGCATGTAGCATGAGAAGAAAAGATGGTGCAGGGCAGACTCTTGGAACACTGAAGGGTGCCCAGCCAGAAGAAGAGGCACAATAGTGAAATTAACCGTTAACCTAGCATTAACATTTAGGTTGTATCTAGTTTTTGTTTTTGTCACTGTTGTTGGTTGCTTTGTTTTTTGCTTATATAAACAACACTGTCACGAATATCTGTGCAGAAAGCTTTTTCTGAGTATAGGATTATTTTCTCAGGATATATGCTTAGAAGAAGAATAATTAGATTAAAGGATAAGAATATTTATGACTATTGATGTATTCTGCTACATTGCCTTCCAAAAGGTTATCAATATGCTTTCTTGTCACCAAAGTGTGAGAGCGTGCTCTCATGGACACAAGTAGTCTTCAGTCTTGTTCTTTTTTTTTTTTTTTTTTAAATTAATTAAGTTATTTATTTATTTATTTTGGCTGTGTTGGGTCTTCGTTTCTGTGCGAGGGCTTTCTCTAGTTGCGGCGAGTGGGGGCCACTCTTCATCGTGGTGCGCGTGCCTCTCACTGTCGTGGCCTCTCTTGTTGAGGAGCACGGGCTCCAGACGCGCAGGCTCAGTAGTTGTGGCTCACGGGCCCAGCTGCTCCGCGGCAGGTGGGATCCTCCCAGACCAGGGCTCGAACCCGTGTCCCCTGCATTGGCAGGCAGACTCTCAACCACTGAGCCACCAGGGAAGCCCAGTCTTGTTCTTTTTAATCTGTGTTAATTTGACAGGAAAAAAAGGAAGGGGGGGAGGGAGGGAGGGAGGGGGTAGGTGGAGAGAGAGAAGAAGCAGGTGATGGAATCCACAAGATTTGGTGATCGGTGAGACGTGGAGGGGTGGTAGCCACAGAGAAGTCAAGGATGAGTCTTAGATTGTCCACTTGGGCCCCTGGGTGGATGCTGGGATGGACAATTAGGAGGAAAAACAGGTCGGCATAAAGGTGATGCGTTCCGTTTTGGCTTCTTTGAGTTTGAGGTACATGTGAGGCATCCAGAAGGTCAGATGTTAGAGGGTCAATTGTGTTTGCAGAGCTGAAGCTCAGAAGAGAGGCTCTGGTTCCAGAAGGGAAGAGCTGCAATTGCAGTTCCTGATCCTGAAGTGGAGGGAGCACTGCAGTGTGGAGGGCACATTTCGGGGAGCCCCCAGGATCCTGCATGCCGTGCTCTCGGCTCACTTCTGATTTCAGCTGCTGCTGCGGTGGACAGTTCCATTCAAGCTCAGACTCCCCTGGCTGGCAGGGTCCTACCTCAAGCACACACCACGTCTTTTCCCCTCTCTTGCACCATGGCTGTGTGCTCATCCTGTACTCAAGCGCCCCCTGGAAATGCAGGGACTTAGTGCCCTTGTGTACATCCTCCCCCCAGTGGAGGCAGGAGTCAATGGATCTGTGAGCAGGGGGACCCTGCCTTTAACAGGCTGAACAAGGTTTACCTGCACAGTCCTGGAATCCTGACCCTGAACCCTCTCCACAGAGCCTGGATCTTTGCAAAACAGTCTCCTGGAGGATGTGCAGTCTGGCTCCTCCTAATGGGAGGGAGTGAAGGATGGAAGGCAGGTTTCCAGTCCAGGATGACGTTCTACCCTCTGGCCATCAACGCCCCTGCCTTCTTCCCTGATCTGTACTGCCTCCGGAGCTGGTGAGCAGGACCTCCCCCCAAACCCAGGATGGCCCTCTATCATCCTCTGAATGTTCTCCCACCCCCACCTCGCAGGCTCAAGCGGCTCACCTGTCCTGGATCAACTGCAACAGCGCCACCTTCAGGCCACCCTGAAGTATTTACCGAACCCCACAGGGAGCCTGGATTACTTTAGGCTGGGAGGTGGAATGGCAGGGGCTGGGTTTACATTGCAAGCAGATGGTTTGGGGCAACTCACTTCCCCTCTCTGAGCCCTGTTGTAAAATGGGCACGACAATACCTCAAGGGGAGGCTCTGAGGATAAAGCGAGATAATCGCATAACACACTGAGAATGGGCCTGGTGCCCAGCAAGAGTGCAGTGACCATTTCTATTATAATGTTGGATGACATGCTTGTTAGCCTGGTTTGGAAAATCCCCAAACAACCAACAGTCTCTGGGTTTTATAAAAAAAAAACCAAAAACTTATAGAAGCCCTTGGCCCCTTTTTCTATGATTCTTTGCTTTTCGCTTTGGACCTCAGAGGCACAGGATTCAATTGCTCACAATTGTCAGTTCAGCTCAGTCATCATCAGCCACTCACAGGTCCTCTTGTGTTTTTGTTTGCTTTGCTTTTGTCTCTTCCATCCTCCTTCTCAAACTCCCTCCCATCCCTCGCCCCTTTCCCCACAGGCAAACATTCTTATATTGTCAATGTGTGAGTGTGTGTAGCCATGAGAATATATACTGCAGCATATAAAAGTAGTATCTGCCAGACACCTTGTTTGGCATTACCTTTTTACGATCTGCCCATGTTAATACACATCATTCTAATTCAGTCCATTGAACCCTGCGTGGTGTTCATCATTTGCGTACGCACCCTGAGATTTATCTACTCCCTTATGAGTAGGCATTTCGGTTGTTTCCAGCCCTTGGCTATTACCAGTAGATGCTTTGAGCAATATCCCTGGCCAAGTCTCTTTGTCTACCTGTGTGAGAGGTGCTCTGGAGGATGTGCCCAGAGGTGGAATTGCTGGAGTGTGGGGTATATGCCCTCCACACCAGCCCCACAGCTCACATTCCTGCCAGGACAAGGGTTCCTGTGTCCCCACCAGCACATGCCCATCCAATGGCTATAAAGTGGAGCTCAGTGTCATCTTCCTCTCCTTGTCTACCCTGGCTGTCCCTCCTGGAGGTGCTGCAGAAGGAATCGATGAGGCTTCTTGATGCCATGTATTCTGTTACCTTTTAAGACAAGTGGCTCCAACTGCTGGATGTCCCCATACCTCATCACTTGCTATCATCCACTCACAAGGAACCAACTTGGCCCCAGCCAGCTGGACAAGGGATGGTGCAGGAGCCTAAAGATGTACCAACGTGTGTGTGGCCGGCCCCAAGATGGCCCTGAAAACTCCATCCATACCGAGAGTACCAAATCAACCCATCAAATGCAGCTTGTGTGCCCACCACCTCTCTCTAGGAAGTAGAAATTTGGGGCAAACAATAGCAGTGTGGGTGATTTTGTTAGGGCTGCTGTCCTGAGCCCCCATTAGCAATTTTCTTGGTTGTCTCTGAGGCATGAGGGGCCATGCAGCTTGGATAAGCTAGGGTCTGGGACCAGGTGGCAGTGAGCCCTTCAAGCTCACATTTCTCCAGATCTCTGCAGTACATTTGCCTATAAGATTTCAGAGTCACGGACCGTGGAGTCAGAATGTCCTGGGTTCCAGTCCCAATGCAGCCACCTCACAGGACCGCTGCAGATGACAAAGGCATAGTACACGTGAAGTGCTGAGCTGGGCTCCAGGCACATGCCAAGCCTCGAAACTGGCCATCCATATTTGTAACAATCCATAACACAGCAAATACATTCTCCACTTTACAAATTATAAAAGTGACTCCCAGAGAGGCTGAGCCACTTGCAGGAGAGCAGAATTCAAACTCAGGTCTGTCTGTCTGTTCGTTTCCATCTTCTCAGGAAACTTCACTGATTCCCGTCCTCTGCCAGGACCTTGGGCTAAGTCCAGTGCTAGACAGGACTCCAGGTCCTGGATTCAGTGGGGAACAGGCCTCCTGGGCCGTCTTGGCAGGAGTCCTTCAGGCAGTGGGAGGCCCAGGGCAGGCCTGGGCCCCGGCCGGGCTGCAGGAGGCCCCCAGGTGTGGGGGGGGGGGCGACAGCCTGGCCCATCTCCAAGCACATTCAGAGCCAACCCAAGGGAAACCCTGATTCTGTCAGTGCCAGCATGCCTGGGGCACAAGCATTGGAGACATTAAATATTAAATGTGTCGGCTGGCTTCCAAGCTTGGTAATTAAAACTCTTATTTCATATTTTACACAGGATAGACAGGAAGGTCATGGGGCTGTTCTAAGAGGTTTCATAGCTCCCTTGTTCACAGATGAAGTGGCTCTTCTGAGGAAAACCTCGCTCTCATCCGGGACCCACACTGCCCTGTTTATAAAGTTATTTCCTGGGAGGGCAGGGAGTGGAGGTCGGGAGGTCTCCAAGGGTGTAGGGCCCATTCAGGGCTCCCAGCAGGGTCTCAGGCTTTCTTTCTACTTCTCCAAAATGCGTCTGCGTTCCCAGGAGCCTGCAGAGGGCCTGGCCTCAGGCCCCTCACCTCTGCTGCAATGGCAGCCTGGGAGCTGGAGCTGGCTCTGGAAATGTGGACGAAGAAGGTGCTCCAAGGCAGGTCTGGAAGGAGGACAGGAGGGAGGGCGGAGCCTTCCCTTAGCCTCCAGCGCCACCTGCTGACCATGTGCTGAACTGCTTCCCCAGAGACCAGCTGGAGCCCACATTTGAGCTCTGGGCTGGGGTGAGAACAGGGGATCAAGGAAAATCAGGCCTGATGCTTCCGGGAACACTTTAAAAACACAATTTAGGTTGGTGAATTTTCCACTCTGTCATTCTCGTGGGTCAAGGGATAAATAAGACTCAAACTTGGATCTCTGGGGACCCAACCCAGCATGATAACCAGGATGTGTGTGATAATCAGCATGCAGTGAGCACAGGTCTCCACGATTTATGGTAGTTATCTCATTGCGGGTGCTGTTCTCATGCTGCAGGCCCATTTGACAGATGAAAACATTCAGGCTGAAAAAAGACCCTAAAGCCAGATTACTTCCCTGCCCTCACCCCCATCGTCAATCTTTCTGCAAGGCCTACCATTTTCACCTCCAAAACATACCACGAGTTTTCTTCTTTGCCCCCATCATCATTGTTACCTTCTCAGTCCAAGCCGTTCTCACCTCTTCCCTGGACAAAAGCTTTCCACCAGGATCTTCCCAAGAGGATCTTGTCACCTCCGGCCTCGCCCTCTACCATCTATTCTTCACAAATAGCCAATGGGATCTTAGTACACGAATCAGATCACATCCATCCCTTGCTCAAAAACTCTGATGGCTCCCATTGCCTTTAAAATAAAATCTAAGCTTCTTGCCAGACTCAGAAGAGCCCTGTGGGGTCTGGCTCTGGGGTTCTCACCAGCCTCATCTCATGCCCCTCTCTCTACCCTCCATGCTGCAGCCATGTGGGCTTCCTCAAACATGCCAAGTTCTTCCTGAGCTCAGCTCTTTTGCAGAGGCTGTTCACTCTGCCCAGAATACTGTTCCCTTTACTTCTTCTCTCCTAATTAAAAGTTCTCCGTGTCACAGAACGCCTCAGGTCTTTCTTGACCACCCTCTCTAAAGAACACCTGCCCTGCCATTTTCTTTTTTTTTTTAATTATTTATTTATTTTTATTTATGGCTGTGTTGGGTCTTCGTTTCTGTGCGAGGGCTTTCTCCAGTTGCGGCAAGCGGGGGCCACTCTTCATCGCGGTGCGCGGGCCTCTCACTATCGCGGCCTCTCTTGTTGCGGAGCACAGGCTCCAGACGCGCAGGCTCAGTAATTGTGGCTCACGGGCCTAGTTGCTCCGCGGCATGTGGGATCTTCCCAGACCAGGGCTCGAACCCGTGTCCCCTTCATTGGCAGGCAGATTCTCAACCACTGCGCCGCCAGGGAAGCCCCGCCCTGCCATTTTCTAAGCCAGCCTTTCATTTTGTTTTCTTTATAGAACTTCTTGGCGATTGCAACAATTGTTTTTATTTGCTCATTAACTTTTTTTTTTTTTTTTTTAATTTTTTGGCTGCATTGGGTCTTCGCTGCTGTGCGTGGGCTTTCTCTAGGTGTGGCGAGCTGGGGCTACTCTTCGTTGCGGTACGCGGGCTTCTCATTGCGGTGGCTTCTCCTGTTGCAGAGCACGGGCTCTAGGTGCATGGGCTTCAGTAGTTGCAGCACGCAGGCTCAGTAGTTGTGGCTCGCGGGCTCTAGAACACAGGCTCAGTAGTTGTAGCGCACGGGCTTAGCTTCTCTGCGGCATGTCATGTGGGATCTTCCCAGACCAGGGATTGAACCCGTGTCCCCGGCATTGGCAGGTGGATTCTTAACCACTGCGCCACCAGGGAAGTCCTTTGCTCACTAACTTTTAAAAATTGTTCCCCAAACTGGAATGTAAATTCTGAGCAGGCTGGGAGCATGTCAGTTTTGTTCATCATAGCACAGAGCCTGCTAAATAGTAGACACCAAAATGAATATCTGGCACCAAATGCAGATATAAAGCATCAGAGAAGGTTTCCTGAGAAACTGACATCTGCCCTGAGACCTGAAAAATGTATAGGAGTAGCTCAGGAGAAAGGGGAGGCGACAGGGAGGAGCTCTCCAGGCAGAAGGCAGAGCAGGTGAAAGTGTTGTAAGGCAGGAAGATGCTTGGCACCTTCCAGAGATTAAAAATGGAAAGAAAGCTGGCATCACTGGGGAGGAGTGAGAATGAGGAGAGCCTGAGAGTAGGCTACGGCAGAAGGCTGGGGGCGAATGGGCTTGGATCTTCTGCCTCAGAACCTGAGACACCATTGAGACATGACAGGAGAGGGGGGAGGTGAGCAGATTTGTGTTTTTACGATATCCTCCAGGCTGTATTGTGAAGCATGCAAGGGGCAGGCTGGAAGCAGGGAGACCAATTGGGAGGCCATTGCTGCAGTCAGGTGGGGGATGGGAGGAGGTGTGTCTCAAACTAGGGCAGAGGAGACAGCGGTGGAAGTAAATGGATAAGTCCAGAGGCCTCGGGAACATATCAGATAGAGAGTTGTGAAGGAAAGAGAAGTATTCACCGACCTACATGTTTCTACAAAACTGGACCTAAGGAAGTAGCATTCACTGAGATGAGGCACAGGTTGATGTGTGGGGAGATAAATCAGCTGTGATTTTTTTTACATTGCAGATCACAGAAAACCCAACTTAAATTGGCTTAAATTGCTGGAAAGTCCAGAGATAAGGGGAGCTTCAGAGTTTGTTTTGTTCAGAGGCCAATGATGTCATCAGGTACCCTATTCCTTTTTTTCTTTTGGTTTTGCCTTCCACAGTGTCAGTGTCTCCCTGAGGCTGCTCCCCCTGTGGTGACAGAATGGCTGCAGAAGCTCCAGTCTTCACATTTGTACCTACTCAGCCCAGAAGAAGAGAAAGGGCCAGCTGTGACTCCCTTGGGACAATAGGAATAGTCTTTCCCTACAGTGTCAGTAAACTTACCCTCATGTTGCATTGGTCTAAAGTGGGCTTTGTGCCCAATTCCGTACCAGTGGCTGTGGCCTGGGGAATGCCATGGCTTTATTACTTCAGACCTGGCTACTTGAATTAATTACTCTGGCCAAGGAGAGATGACTTCCTTGAGTGGATTAGACCAGGTTCTCCATCCCGTTTTCACATTCGAGTCTCTTGGGCTGAAGCCTAGGCCAGGGCATTTGGAGAGTTCCCCTAGGTGATTCTAATGGGCAGATAGGGTTGAAATCCACCAGAGCCTATTCCTAGAGCCCGGAGTGGTGTCAACCCCATCCTCTCCAAATCTATGCAATGGAGGAAGGCTGGAAGGAAGATTGAAAAGAAGCCACCACATCCAGCCTATTTTGGCCATGTTGAATTCGAGTTGTCATGGGTACCCATGGCAGGTGTTGTGTTGGGCACAGGATTCAGGGCTGGGATGTTTAGCCCATGATTTGACATCTCATAACCACAGAACAATCATTAGCTACTAATACTTTAAAGCTTTTTCAATGACCATAACCTTATCTTATATTTGAATCAATACTGTGTTTGCATGCCCCCACCCACCTGCACTCACAGTGCAGTTTTTTGGTTCTGACTGTTGATAGAAGGAAACAATTTTGTATGAATGGCTGTTTGGGGATCAAGGCATCACCGAGCCCTGAACATCAAATTCACTTGTGGCCCCAGGTTGGTGAGGCACATTCCCACGATGCAGATTGGGCCAGCAACCCCCATGGTGACATCCTCCCACATTCAGTCCATTGTACATTTTCCATTTTATCCTGTACCAGTTTGTCACTGTTCCTTAATAGACCACCCTAAAATCCTGTGGCTTTAAACAACAATTGTTCGTTATCACTCACGCATCCACAGGTCGGCTGGGTCTGGCTGAGTGAGGCTGGGCTCCCCTGGGCTGCTCTGCTTGAGGCTGAAGGGGCCTCTGTGGTCCCTCCACATGCCTCTCATCCTCTTTGGACCAGCAAGCTATGGCTGCCGAGCACAAGAGGGTAAGGGGAAACACAAGAGGCGTCTTCCACCCTCGTATCACGTGGCCAAGACCAGGCAAGGATGGGGAGTAATCTCTACCTTTAGTGCGAAGGACTACAAGTTAAATGGCAAAGGGTATGGATAAGGGGGGGGAGTGCAGGATTGGAGCCAATGAAGCATGGCTTTATTTATTCTAAGTAATGAACAGTGTCCTAGGATAAAATGATTGATGTTTGAGAAGACAATCCCTCCCACACACACCCCCTCCAAAAGGGAGAGTCTTGCTTGCTGGGTCAGCTCCTGGCTGCCCTTTTCTTGTGGAGGTTCTGGGTAATCGGCAAATCTCACAGAAAGTAGCCAGAGGGGGAAGTTGATCTCTATAATAAAGACAGGAGAAAGAGGGGAAGCTGGAGAGAGTGGAGCTGCTTGGGTGTGGAGAAAGAACACTGCCGGGTTCCAGCAGCACCTCGGGCCCTGTTCCCGTCCTTCCTGACGCCTGGCTCAATCCCCGGCCTCAGTTCCTTTTAAGGAGCCATTGAAGGAGTCAAGGCTGTGAGTGACAAGATTTGACCTGCATTTTCTGAAAACCAAGACCAAGAATAGCTAAGACACTCAAGAACAGCAGACATCAGCTGTCAGGACTTACGACAAAGCTTTTATTAATTATTATTATATTATTAATTATTATTATGTTATTATTATCATTTAATCATTATTAATTTTATTTAATTATTTTATTAATTAATTAGGACAGCATGGTTTCAGCACAAGGACAGACAGAAAGACAGCAGAAGGAGGGCCCAGAAACAGATCCTCACACACACACACACACACACACACACGGGCATGTGGTAAATGACAAGATGGCCCTGCAGAGCAGTGGGAAAAGGAGCGAGTTTTCAATAAGTGATTTTGAGGCAATTGGGTCTCCATAGGGGAAAAAATGAAACGGGACCTCTAATTCCACTGTTTGCAGCCATACACATGGTGTGCAGGCCTCAGGAGGATCTGGAACTAGGAACTGGAGGACTTTGGGGAACCTTGGTGGCTCCTCTGCCCCGACCCCCCTCTCCTCCCCTCCTAATGTTTACTGAGCACATTTTAGGCACTGGGCACAGTACTGAGGGCTTTACAGGCTCTCTTATTGAGGCCCTGCAACATTGCTCTGAAGCCCATGTTATTATCCCCATTTTACAGCTGAGGAGACTGAGGCTGGGGAATCAAGCTGTTTGTCCAAGGATACATGATGCATGTGCAGCAGGGCTGGGATTTGAACCCAAGTAGGGCAGTTCCAGAGCTCACTGTTCATTCTTCCTCCTAAATAGCCCTTGAATCTGCCCCTTCCTCTAAATCTCCACAGCCATCCCTTAAACATCTCTCACGTGGACAATTGCAGTAGGTGGAGACCTCATAGGTCTCTCCCCCCTCAGTCTTAAAATACAAAATAGGTGTGTCACTCCTCTGTCTAAAACCCTTCAGTTACTGGCACACAGACACACAGTTCAATGGCATAGAATTGAGAGCCCAGAAATAAACTTATATATTTATGGTCAACTAATTCCCAACAAGGGTGCCAAGACATTTCAATGGGGGAAAGTTTAATCTTTTCAACAAATGGTGCTGGGACAACTGGATATCCACATGCAAAAGAATATCTCACACCATATATAAAAATTAACTCAAAGTTGATCTAAGACCTAAATGGAAGAGACCTAAAGCTCTTAGAAGAAAACATAGGTGTAAATCTTCATGACCTTGAATTAGGCAATGGTTTCTTAGATATGACACCAAAGCATAAGAAACCAAAGGAAAAATAGATAAATTGGACTTTGTCAAAATTAAAACTTCTGTGCTTCAAAGGACACTATCAAGAAAGTGAAAATATTTGCAAATCACATATTTATTGTCTAGTATCCAGAATATAAAGAATTATTACAACTCAACAATAAAAAGGCGAATATACCAATTTTATAATGGCCAAGGATCTGAATAGACATTTCTCCAAAGAAGTATACAAATGGCCAACAAGGATATGAAAAGGTGTTCAATATCATTAGTAACTAGGGGAATGCAAATCAAAAACACAATGAGACATTTTACGCCCACAAGTCTGGCTATAATAAAAAGGACAAATGTTGGCGAGCTTGTAGAGGAATTAGATCTCTTATACATTGCTGGTAGGAATGTGAAATGGTGCAGCTACTGCAGAAAAGGTTGGCAATTCCTCAAAAAGTTAAACACAGAGCTACCATACAACCTAGCAATTTCACTTCTAGGTATATACCCAAGAGATCTGAAAACATATGGTGCCCACACAAAAACTTGTACACAAATGTTCATGGCAGCATTATTCATAATAGCCAAAAGGTAACAAAATGTCCGTCAATAGATGAATGGATAAACAAAATGTAATATTCCATACAATGGAATATTACTCAGCAATAAAAAAGAAATACCAATACATGTGACAACATGGATGAACCCTGGAAACATGCTAAGTGAAAGAAGACAGACACAAAAGGCCTTCATGTATATGAAATGTCCGGAACAGGCAAATACAAAGAGACAGAAAGTAGATTAGTGGTTTCCAGGGGCTCAAGGGAGGAAAGAATGGGGAGTGATTGCTAATGGTACAGAGTTTCTTTTGGGGGTGATGAAAATGTTCTGGAATTATATAGCGGTGATGGTTGCACAACCTCATGAAAATGTTAAAAATAATGAGACTGTACACTTTAAAAGGACAAAGTTTATGGTACGTGAATTATATCTCAACTTTTTTTTTTGGCTGCACCGTGTGGCTTGCAGGGATCTTGGTTTCCCCACCAGGGATTGAACCTGGGGCCACAGAAGTGAAAGCACCGAGTCCTAATCACTGGACTGCCAGAGAATTCCCTATCTCAACTTTTGAAAAAGCAAACACATCGATGACCCCAGGACTTTTCACCATCTAACGAACCCCTGCCTACCCTTCCAGCCCTATCTCTTGCTAGTCTTTCCATTGATCACTTTGCTCAGAGAAGCAGAGATTCTAGGAGCGATTTTATTTTAAGGGATTTAACATAGAGATTTGACCTTGACCGTAGGAGTTGGGCAAGCAGTTTTTCTAAGTCTGTTGCCCCTGCGTCTACATGTGTGAGCTGCAACAGCTCCTGACTAGCCAAGGCTGCTGCTTCATCTCCGCCTTCCTAACCTCACCTAAAGCTCCCATGGAGCCAACCCCATCCCAGGGCACATGGGGAAGGGCATTCTGGGAAATGTAGTTCCAGCCTAGCTACGTTGGCACAGCACAAAGCCATCCACGGCTCTTCTCACATGCCCCTCCCTCCGCCTAGAGCACAGTCCCCACCCCTCACCCACTCATTCTTACTCAACCTTTGAATCTCAACCTCCAGCAGGAAGTCGCTCTGGCAGTTTCTCCAGATTTGGGTGGGCACTCCCCCCAACCTCTGGCCACCATGGCTCACTTTATGTGGCCCATCACATACAGTTGCGAAGGTGGTGCACAGCTCGGAGGGCAAGTTCGAATTAACAGTTATCATAGTTGCGCGTCTTTTTTTTTTTTTTTGGCCACACTACGCAGCTTGCAGGATCTTTTAGTTCCCAGACCACAGATCAAACCCGTGCCCCCTGCAGTGGAAGTGTGGAGTCCTAACCACTGGACCACAGGGAATTCCCATAGATGTGCATCTTCATATAACTGTTTTCCCACAGATGGCGGTAAAGTGACTGGAGCAAGGAGCATCTTTTTCTAATTCTAACAGCCGTGTTCATAGGCTGTCTCAGGGCTGTATGCACTTCCTTTATCTCAAGGGATACTTGGCTGCTAGGCTGTGTCCCTTTCTACACTGTGAGCCCCACTTGGCAGGGGCTATATTGGGACAACTCAGTGTGGGGTCCCCAACATTTAGCACAGGACCTGACACACAGCAGACACTCAGTGTCCATAAAACAAAAGAGTAAATGAATATCTAAGGGATGAGAGATGGGTAGCAGGCGAGAGCAGAAAGATGAATGAGCTGAGGGCTTCAGGAGCTGGGCCAGAGGCAGAAAGAAGTGGCACAGCTGGGTAGTTCAGAGTATGGACTCAGGAGCCAGGCTCCATCTCCATCACTTACCAGCTGTGTGACCTCCCACAAGTTACTTCACCTGTCTGTGCCTCGATTTGCTCATCTGTAAAAATAGAGATAAGAATAGCACCTCCTGCAAGGAGTTGGTAGGAGAATTTGTGGGACTAATGTTTGCAAAGCACTAACATAGCAATATACAACAGTTTGTTAAATAAATAGATTGATAGATAGATGATAGATAAAATGAAGGAAAGATGAATCATTTTGTTTCTCTCTCAAATCCAGGGTGAAAGGCAGTCCCTGTAGAGAAGCTGCTGCCGGGGTTCCCCATTTGAGTGGCTGGAAGGTAGTGTAACACTTCTACTCTGAAAACATATAGGTTTAAGAGCATCAAGACAAACACCCCGGCTGGTAAGGACATCTAGACTAGAGGGTATTGCATTAGCATACTGTTAGTTAAGGAATTATAGCTCGTAGGATACCAGCTTCTGCACAATAAAATGATTTTTAAAACAACATTTTAAAAACCCGATTAAAACATAATGCTCTGTTTAGTTACTGCCACAAAATGTTTCATTTGCAAATTACAGCCTAGCGGATTTAATCTATTTTCTGCTGACACCGTATTAGACGTGATGGACCAGGCAGGCACTGCAAGGCTGTAAGCTCCAGGACTTAGAAGCTTTTGGGCTCCTCTGCTAAGCCTTTTTGGTGGACGTGTCATGGCCAGGCTTCCTCCCCACCCCCGGGGCCCTGAGGGTCTCCTGATGGCCTGCAGGTAGCGCTTCTCCCCATAGACTCTTCTTATCAAGTAGGGTTTGGGACTTGGCAGGATGCTGTGTGCTGAGAGTACAGACTGAAAATTGGTGCTTCTTAGGGCCAAGTTCAGCCTATTGATTGTCTACCTGCCTCACATCATGATTTCTAAATATTCAAGCCAACATTTAAAAATCAAGAGATCTCACTTAAAATCCAGATGCTTTGCTACTTTTGAAAAATGGGAAAGGTGGTGCAGTGGTTAAGAATCCACCTGCCAATGCAGGGGACACAGGTTCGAGCCCTGGTCCGGGAAGATCCCACATGCCGCAGAAAGACTAAGCCCATGCGCCACAACTACAGAGCCTGCGCTCTAGAGCCCATGAGCCACAACTACTGAAACCTGCTCACCTAGACCCTGTGCTCTGCAACAAAAGCCACCTCAATGAGAAGCCCGCGCACCACAACAAAGAGTAGCCGCTGCTCGCCGCAAGTAGAGGAAGCCCACGCACAGCAATGAAGACCCAGTACAGCCAAAAATAAATAAATTTATAAAAAAAGAAAAAAGAAAAGAAAAATGGGAAGAATTGACCACATGGAACTGTTGTTGTCGTGGAAATAAAAGACTGGAGTTTTGAGAGGTCACGTGCTTTCCAGTTTGTCACAATCCCTACCATTCCCTACTGTCTCCCTCACAGTCAGGAGTTTGAGACTTACTCAAATCCTGTTTGCTGTTGCAGGTGAGCTGTTGCTTTTTTTTTTTTTTTTTCTTTTTTCGGTAGAGAAACATTCCCTGATTCCATATGCATCTTTTTGGGTACCAGCTGGAAACAGGCGACACACTCAAAGCTGGGTAGTTGAGGAGAGTTTAGTAATGGGATTATTTACGAAGGTATGGACAGAGTTTAGGAAAAGCAACAGAGAGTGCTACAGCACCCAGTGCTACGAACACTGGGGAGTGTTACAACCCTAAGTCTGAAGGGATGTGGGGAGGGGGCCTGGAGAGAAAGCACTGCTGATGGAGCTGAGGCTGGGTCAAGGGCTGCAGTCAGCCCAGGGTTACTCCACATAGACAGAGCCTGGAAAAGACTCCTCCAGTGTCTGTCCTCCCTGCCTCTATTCTCCTCTGGTGCTCCCCATGGGCCACACCATCTGTAAGCCAGAAGACAAAGGAGTCCTCCCAGATCTCCCATATAGCTCAGCCTCCTGGACACAGAGTTGGGGAGCATGGGAGGCAAAGAGAGGATCTGGAGGAAGGACCAAATGGAAGAGAGCCAGCATGCCATGTGTCCATCAAAAGCAGCAAAACAAAACGTACACAGAGGAGGCCAAATGTTTAAGGAAAAATAAGAGAGTGTATACATCTGTTTGGAAGTTAAGAATATGTATTCTTGTACATTTAATGTGTGAATGCCTGGTCCGCTTCTCTTGTCTGCATCATCCTCCTGGTCCCCGTAGGTATCTGACTTTGCATCACTGACCCTGGGAAAGTTATCCCTGTCCCTGCCCCCTCCCACCCCACCACAATTTCTTTTGGCTTTATTTCCATTTGGGGAAGGAGATTCCCATCCATTCCCCAAGGAGGTAACAGCATTAGAAACAAGACCCTTCCCACTCTCCTCTCCACTTCCTCATCTGTGTGGTATGGCAGGGTCCAGGTCAAGTTCAGACCCAGCCCTCCCCCTGGGCCTGCCCTCAAGAGCAGCTCACCCTTGTTTCTGCTCCTGTTGCCATGCGGTATCTCAGCAAGGCGGAACATCCCTGCCCTTGGGAGAGGGCTGCCTGGTCTAAACACTCCCCCACAGCTGGGAGAGACGATTAGTCAGTTGAGGGAGGGAAGAGTCAGAAGCCCCATTTTGACCCCAGGATGGAGCTGCATTCTCCAACTCAGATTTGCCACTAATGTAGTTAAAGCTATTGTTCCCATTTGATCTCAGTTCCTTATGCCCCATATTGAATATTTGGCCTATTTTTTGACTGCCCAGCATGGACCCCCATCCTTTCTGTTCGAAGAATTCCCCATTTTATGAGGCTTGGAGGGAAAAAGAACCCATCTCCCACTCAAGAAGCCCCAAAGGCCAAGTAGTCACTTTCCCGGCCTCCCTTGCAGATAGGAAGCAGCCACAGGACCAGGCTCAGACAGCCAGAGGACTCTGAATCGGTCACTAGTGGCTCAGGTGAGGCAGCGGCAGCCATTGTAGCAAGATCGGCTTCCAAGGCAGCAAGGGCAGCAACAGCACAGACTGGGGTGTCAGTCAGCAGTGGCCATGGTGGTGGCCTTGGGGGTGGCAGCAGCATCCTGGCCATTCCGGTTCCGTGACCTGATTGTGGGCACAGCTGCGTAGTCACCGAGCCTGATTTTCCAGCCTTCCCAGGGACTATGTGAGCCGCCCATACCCTTTTGGTGAATTCCTTTTCTGCTGAAATCAGCCAGACTCCATTTCTGTTCCTTGTGACTTTGAACTCCTGCTGATACATGTGCACACAGAAACCTGGAGGAAAGAAGAGGTAAATGGCACCTCCAGCCACTGCCCCCAGCAACTCCCTCCCAGTCTGTGTGCCAATTAAGACTATCTTGATTGTAAAAAAGCAAAACAAAATAAAAGCAAAGCCTCAAGCTGACAAAGAATAAAGAGAACATGTGAGTTCACAGGAGTCTGATCCGGTGAGGCTAAAAACAGGCTCTCACTAAGAAACTGATTTGTTTCTGGCTCTCTTGTATGTCTTTCTTGCTGTCAAGTTCATTTTCAGCCCCCTCACAGGGGCCCCTGCAACTACAGGCCCTCGTTTCATAGCAATAAAATGGCTACAATAGTTCTCGACCTCACCTCCTCCCATACCACCCCACAAAAGAGAGTCTCTTCTGGGAACTCCCCCACAAGTACAGGGGTGTCCAGATAAGGTCACAGGCTTGTCCCTGCACACACCATGGTGGCAGGAAAATAGGATAAGCTGATTGGCTTAAGGTAATCAAGGTTCATCTCTGGAGCTGAATCCCCTCAAACCATCGGGTGAGAATGGGGCAGGTGGTGAAGCCCCCAAGGAAAGTCAGCTTCCTGTTGGTGGGAAATGGGGGCAGGGCACCTTTGGGAGACTCAGATATCTGGGTCACATCTCAGCTCTGCTCCTGCCTGTCGGTGTTAACCTGGCTAGTTCCTTTTCCTCTTCATGTCTCAGTGGCCAGATCTGTACCACGGTGGAGAGTGGGCCACATTCTACAGGTCTGTGGGTCTTGGAGGCAGGGGTAGGTAGCATTACCTTGAGGCAGTGGTTAGATGGACTGAATTGTGTCCACCCAAAATTCATATGTTGAAGCCCTAGCCCCCAGGACTCAGAATATGACTGTATTTGGAGATAGGGCTTTAAAGAGGTGATTAAGCTAAAATGAGGCCCTTAGAGTAGGCTCTTAATATAATGTCCTTATAAGAAGAGGACATTAGGATATACAGACACACCAGGAGCACTTGCCTATGAGGACATAGCCAGAAGGTGGCCATTAGCAAAGCCAAAGAGAGAGGCATCAGGTGAAATTAAACCTGCTGACACCTTGATCTTGGACTTCCAGCCTTCAGAACTGTGAGAAAATAAATCTCTGTTGTTTCAGCCACCAGCCTGTGGTAGTTTGTTATGGCAGCCCCAGCTGACTAATACAGAGCTCATGAACTTGGAAGGGGAGGTCCGTCTGCCCAAGTTCCCATACCCACTCTGCCTCATACCAGTTGTGTAACCCTGGGCAAGTCCCTTCACTTCTCTGAGCCCAGCAGCCTAGCTGGGGGAACACATTCTCCAGAAGTGGATACTATTTCAAAGTTTTTATTGGACACTTGCAGACACGGTGACTGTTAAGAGCCTAATGAAAAGATATTAGAGGGAGCAGGGGGATAGCTGGGGCCAGTCTGTTCATCAGGCAACTAAAGCATCAGTGGTCCGAGCTTGAGCCTTACGAGACGTAAAGGGCAGTGTGCCCCCCACTGACCAGTGCCAGGGGTCCCCTCTCAGCTTCCACATGCCCCACCTCCAGACCCTGCCCTCAGCACCTAGGGGCAGAACTTTTGGGGGCTTCCTCTCCCAGATGATAAAATCTGGCTTGTGCTTCTGCCAGAGCTCCAGATTCCTCATGCATAGAATGAGATAAGAGCATCACCTACCACATGGAGTTGTAAATATTTAATAGGATAATAAATGTGAAGTGCTTAGCACAGCGCCTCCTACAGAGTAAATGCCTGAAGAGTGAGTGTGAAGGCTACTGCAGGTGCTATTCAACTTCCCTTGGACTAGATATTGATCTTCCCAGTTATAACCCAGATGTCAGCTAGACTCCTAGGCCTTTAAAAGACAAATATGATCAGCTAAAACCACCACCTCTTCTCCTGTGGAGATCTCAGTGTGTTTCCAAGATGCCTGAAAGTACCCAGGGTGTACCTTTCCTAGTTACCCCTGGATCTAAATGCCAGCCTATGCTGAATTTGTTCTATTTCTGTCATTGTCTCCAAAGGAACTTGACCCTTCCTTTGATGTACACACACACACACACACACACACACACACACACACCCCACTCCTGCAGGGCTTTTGTGGGTCTAACAGCCATTATTGAAAGTCTAGGATGACAGGGGGCGGGGTTAACATCACAAGCATCCAAGCAAAAAACTCCTTAAATTCACATATTAAATATCCTTTATCTTAAATGAACTTTCATGCTTCCTGCACCAGAGATTTTTCACTGGCCACATCATAAAGCTCCCTAGACTCTCATCAACGTGCAGACCTCTCTATCCCTTTCATCCTTCCTCTTTACCCCCTCTTTCCTGGATAGGTCCCTCTGAGTTCTTCTCATTCCAGTATCAGAGTAACAATGATATATTGAGTTATCAGTCCTAATTCTTTACCCCTCCCTGTGTCCTTTTTCCATGTGACTTTGCATGTCCCCCTGACTAGAACTGGAGTACACCTTCCTACCCCTTGACTGTGGGCTCAGCCATGTGACTTGTATGGCCAGTGTGATGTTAACAGAAATAACAGAAGCAAAAGCATGAAATATGCTTGCACAGTGAGGCTTCATCTCTTACATCTCTGTATTCCATGAGAAGAGCTTCCCCTGAGTAGCTACCGTCACTTCAGCTGGGCCCCAAAATGAAAACACATGGGCAGACCTGAGCCCAACCTGCCATGAGGAGCCAGACCCAGCTGGACCCACGGCTTGAAGCAGAGCTGCCCAGCTGAGTCCAGCTTAGCTGACCTGCAGACACGAGTGAAGATAAATCATTGCTGTTTTGGGACTTCCCTGGTGGTCAGGTGGGTAAGACTCTGCACTCCCAATGCAGGGGGCCCAGGTTCGATCCCTGGTTGGGGAACTAGATACCACGTGCCGCAACTAAGAAGTCGGCATGCCGCAACTGAAGAAAAAGATCCCGCATGCTGCAACGAAGACCCGGTGCAGCCAAAGTAAGCAAATAATATATACACTAAAATAAAATATTTTTTAAAATCACTTTAAGAAATCATAGTTCTTTTAAGCTACTGAGTTTTGGGGTGAGTTGTTTTGCAGTAATAGCAGACTAATACAGTAATCGGTGCTGAAAGTGGGAGGTTGCAATACAAGTCACTGAATTTGGGACCAGTCAATAAGCAGCAAGGAAACATTTACAGGAGGCTGGAAAACAGGGGAGAAACTGTTACAGGAGACAAGAAAAGGCAGCCTGTGTTAAGTAGTGAGAAACATTTAACAAAACAGTTGTGTATGAAGATATAAACAGCAGAAAATGTGTCTAATGAACTTTCAGAGTTGGGGGAAGACATCTAAAGACAAAATGTCAAAAATATGACTTTCTTGCTGCTGGATAAAGTTGAAATGTTACTACTACAGGAAAGAGATGTGCTCAGAAAAGAACTGGCCAGTTTTGGAAGCAAGAGTTAGGGGGAATACAGAGTCCAGAACTTGCTAAGTTGAAAAATAAAACTCTATCTCCAACCTCTCCAGCCAATAAAAGATAAAAAAATTAAGAATCTTAAATCAAAATACAGTTTGTGGGCAATAATCAAATCAAGAACATGGATCATTTCAGCTGACAAAAATGATCCTAGAAAGATTAAGGGTGCAACCCCATAAAATCATGATGTCCCAAAGTACCAGAAGTTAATTGAGTCTATAGAAAGAGGCACATGTCAGAAAGCATTGGGAGTATGGCTTTTGTCACATGGAGTTGACTAGAAACACACAAATTGAAAATCCAAAATGTTTTCGAGGGCTATGTATTGGCAAAAGTGTCATCATCCTAGGCAGAGATTTTCCCAACTATCTATGGGAAAGAGAAAGCTGATCGGCCACCAGAAAGTGTATATTCCTCAATACTCTCTGCAAGATGCTCTTCAAATTAACCCAGGGAGCTGTTGGAAAAGGAAGAATTTCCCAGAGGGCAGAACCAAGAACTGTAGAGAACAACAGACTGAGAGCCACTTCTAGAGAGGAGCCAGGGGCCTAATCAAGGAACACACCTAATCCCAGGATGGGGATTTTTTTAAAAGGGGCAAAAGATTTGAACAAACTCTGTACCACAGAAGATATGAATATGGCAAACATGCACATGAAAAGATGTTCAACATTGTTAGTCATTAGGAGAATGTAAAATAAAACCACATGAGATATCACTACATATCTATTAAAATGACTTTTAAAAACTGTTAATACCAAGTATAAAAGGAAGGATGTGGAGCAATGGAATTCTCCTACATTGCTTGTGGGACTGTAAAATGATATACTGAACAATGTAAAATGAATCACTGTGGAAAACAATTTGACAGTTTCTTTAAAAGTTAAATATATATTTAGGATACAACCCAGTAATCCCACTCATTCGTATTCACACAAGTGAGATGAAAACTTACAACCTGTACATGAACTTATAGTAGCTTTATGCACGATTACCAAAAACTGGAAATTATTCAAATGTTCTTCAATTGGAAAATGGGTAAACAAACTGCAGTATATCCATATAATGGAATATCACTCAGCAATAAAAAGGAATAAACTACTAATACCACAACAACATGGATTACTCTCAAATGCATTATGCTAAGGAAAGGAAGCCCGACTCAAAATGCTACATACTGTATTATGTACGATTCTTTCTGGAAAAGGCAAAACTACAGGGACAGAAAACAGATTGGTGGTTGCCAGGGGTAAGGGGTTGGCTACGAAGGGGCACTGGGGAATTTCTGGAGCTAATGGAACTGTCCTACGTCTTGATTGTGGTTATAGTTACATGACTGCATGTGTTTGTCAAAAATCATAGAACTATACACCAAAAAGGGTGAATTTTACTGTATGTAAATTGTACCTTAATTTAAAAATGGAAAAAAAACTGCACTAGTCATTTTAACCTATGTTATGCTAAAATAGCAAACACTAACTTCAAACTCTAAGAAGCTTATAGCATCAAAAGCATATTTATTTATTACCCTATATTTTTATCTCTGGTCAGCTGAGGGCTCTGCTACATGCAATCTTCACTCTAGGACTCATTTTGATGGGGCAGCCACTTTCTGGAACATTGCTGGTCTCCATGGCAGAGAGAAAGTAGAGAGAGGGAAATTACACATTGGCTCTTAAAGCTTTCACCTGAAAGTGACACGTATCATTTCAATTCCTTTTACATTGGTCAAAGAAAGCCACAAGGCCACATCTGTGTTCAAGGGCAGGCCTACCACGTATCCAGGAGAAAGACAGGAAATATTTGGTGGACAGCACTCATGAATTCCACAGTCTCCACTCTGATGGTGAACTTGTCGATTTCTTTTAATAATTCTATCAATTTTTACTCTATACCATAGTTTGAGGCTATTATAATATTACATGGATACAATATAGACTTATTATGTACTCCTGGTGAGTTGAACCTTTCTCATTAAAAAACAGCTTATTTGTATTAGTCATCTTTTGTTAACTTATGCTGCAGTAACAACACGATAGCATGAATCATGCACTCGCTCAAAAAGTACCCACTTGGAAGTGACACATTTCATATTACATTAGTCAAAGAAGCCACATGACCACACCTAACTTCAAAATCTCAATGGCTTATAACGATGAGAGTTAACTTCTCACTCACGTTATACATCCTTTGTGGGTCATTTGTGGAAATACCCACTCTTCATTCTATCTTATTTTCATTCAAGGACCCAAGCAGAAGGAGCAGTCCCATCTGGGACATGATCTGCTTCTGGCAGAGGGAAAGAACAGTGGTTCTTAAAGCTCCACTCAGGAGGGCACACATAATTTCTATTCACGTTTCAGTGACCAAGCCTGAAGTCCATGGGGTGGGAAGTAGAGGCCTCTTACAGGGAGGAGTAGCAAATTATTGAGAACAATAATAAAATTCACCACACTATTTTTAGCAGTGCTTTTTGCCTTAAAGTCTATTTCATCCAATGTTAATATAGCTAACAGACCCAGCATGGAATCTCTTTTACCATTCTTTTACTTCAAATTTTCTTTGTGTTTTAAACAGTGTACAGCTAGGGAACTCCCTGGCAGTCAAGTGGTTAGGACTCAGCCCTTTAACTGCCGTGGGCCTGGGTTCAGTTCCACAGGCAAGGGTGACACTGCTGTCCACAGACTAAGATTCCACAAGCTGCACGGCAAAAAATAAAAATCAATCAATTAATTAAAATTAATTAATTAAAAAAAATTTTTAAAGCTGGTGTTAAAATTTTTCTTTTAACTAGAAGGTTTAGGTTTTTTAAAATATACTTACTGTGATTACTGAAATATTTAAATTTATTTTTCCACTTTATTTCATGCTTTATATTTTTCCACTTTTTATGTTCTTTTGTTTCTGCCTTTATTTCCTTCCCCTTTTTTCCTTTCCTTCTTTTTAACAATATTATTTTTCTTCCTCTGGTTTGGTCTATAACTATTTTTATTCTTTCAATAGTAAGCCTTGAAATTTTAACATTGATATTTAATTAGAAGTCTAATGCTAATCAATATTTTTATGGACAGTGGAACCAATCAATTAGATTGATTGAACTAATGGCTCCAATTCTTCACTTTCTCTGTATGCAAACCCTTTGCCATAATCCTTCACAGCTCCCTCCTACTACAGCCTTGGACTCAGTCATGTGACCTGCTTTGGCCAATGAGATGTTTTAAAAAAGTCTTCAAAAATGTGGTTGTACATTTCCATTGCTCTCTTTTGTGTCCCTGCCATTGACATGAGAATTTATCCCAACATCCTGGCTGGTGAGTAAGAGACTCATGGAGAAGAGTCAAGGCTCCCAGTCAACACCATACTAGATCAGCTGACCCCAGACATGTAGGCAAGCCCAGGCAAGCTCAGCAAAGCTTTCTAACCAACCCCCAGCAGACACTAGACGTGTGAGCAATAAACAAATATAGCTGCATCCCTCTAGGTTTTGTGGCTGTTTGTTATGCAATAGTTAACTAACACACACTTTATAATATTTTAACTTCAGTAATCCTCTTATACTTTATTACTATCGTTCCATTATTTTGGTTTTGCCTTTTTAAATCACACAAATTATAATTGTTCTTGTTTTTTGTCCCTGATGTCTGTTTATCTTTAACCATGTTTGCCATTTTATTTGCTCACTATTCCTTATTAGTCCTCAGATCTTCCTCCTGGGATCATTTTATTTCTTCCTGAAATATATCTTCTAGATCAGCAGTTCCCAAATTTCTGGCATGAGGGACCGGTTTCCCGGAAGACAATTTTTCCACGGACCAGGGGTTGGGGGTGGGAGGAGTGGTTTCAGGATGATTCACGCACATTACATTTATTGTGCACTTTATTTCTATTATTATTACATTGTAATATATAATGTAATAATTATACAACTCACCATAATGCTGACAGGAGACGGAGCTCAGGTGGTAATGTGAGCAATGGGGAGCAGCTGTAAATACAGATGAAGCTTCGCTCCCTTGCCCGCCGCTCACCTCCTGCTATGTGGCCCAGTTCCTGACAGGCCGAGGATTGGTACCAGTCCGTGGCCCGGGGGTTGGGGACCCCTGTTCTAGATCCTTCAGTTAAGTTCTGTTGGTGGTAACTCTTAGTTTTTGTTGATCCAAAAAGTACTATGTTTTCATTTTTGAAAGATTGTTTGCTAAGTATACAATTCTAGGTATAAGATTATTTTCTCTCATCACAGTAAGGCTATTATATCATTAATGATATTATTTCATGCTATTATTGTTATCATTGTTCCCGTTATTGCTGTTGTACAGTCAGGAGTTAGTATCACTGTCATTCCATGGTGGATTATCTGACTTCTGTCTGCTTTTAAATTTTTTTTTTTTAATTTCTTTTTTTATTTATTTTTGGCTGTGTTGGGTCTTCATTGCTGTGCGCGGGCTTTTCTCTAGTTGCGACGATCAGGGGCTACTGTTCGTTGCAGTGCACAGGCTTCTCCTTGGGGTGGCTTCTCGTGTTGTGAAGCACAGGCTCTAAGCACGTGGGCTTCAGTAGTTGTGGCACGCAGGCTCACTAGTTGCGGCGCACGGGCTTAGTTGCTCCGCAGCATGTGGGATCTTCCTGGACCAGGGCTCGAACCCATGTCCCCTGCATTGGCAGGCAGATTCTTAACCACTGCGCCACCAGGGAAGTCCCCTGTCTGCTTTTTAAAAAAAATTAATTAATTAATTAATTAATTAATTTATGGCTGTGTTGGGTCTTGGTTGCTGTGCACGGGCTTTCCCTAGTTGCAGTGAGCAGGGGCTACTCTTTGTTGCGGTGCGTGGGTTTCTCATTGCGGTGGCTTCTCTTGTTGAGGAGCATGGGCTCTAGGTGCGCGGGCTTCAGTAGTTGTGGTATGTGGGCTCAGTAGTTGTGGCTCGCGGGCTTAGTTGCTCCGCGGCATGTGGGATCTTCCCAGACCAGGGCTCGAACCTGTGACCCCTGCATTCACAGGCAGATTCTTAACCACTGTGCCACCAGGGAAGTCCCCCTGTCTGCTTTTAAAATCATCTCATGCTTTGGTGTTCTGAAGTTTCGCCAGACTGAATCTAGGTTTTCTTTTCCCCTATCCTGCTTGATATTCACTGTGTTTCCTGAGGATGCTTATCTTTCATCGATTCTGGAAAATTCTCAGCCATCATTATTTGACAATTGCCTTGCTCATATTCACTTTATTATCTTCTAACATAACTGATAAGCATGTGATAGACGTCACTTTTTTTCATTTCCTTGTCTCTGGGATGCTTTTGGGTAATTTTCTTCAAATCTATTTTTTAGCTCACTAATTTCTCTTCAGCTGTATCTAATTTGTTATTTAACCTTTCCAATGAGCTATACACTTAAAATGTATCTGACTCTGCCGCTTGTCTTCTCAGCTCATGGGTTTCTGTTTTTTGATTGTGAGTTCATATTCATTTGGAAGCCTATCCATGGGAATTCTTTGAGACCTGGGTTGACAGTGAGTTCGTCTCAAGAGGACTTTGCTTTCGCCAAGTACCATAGGTACTATCTACCCAGATCCATTTTAAATTGAAATGTTCAGCTTCTGGGCTTTTGGACCATGCAAATAGTGTGGCCATGTGATGGCCAGACTTTGGCAATGCATCCACTAGGAAAATGTTTTACCCTTCCACCCAGAACCAAGGCAGAGTCAACTTTCCTTGCTGCCTGCCTCTGCAGGGCAGTTTTTTGTTTTTTCTCTAGTCTATCCTTCCCCAAAGATATATTCCTTCTTGGGTCCCAACCTGATGTTCCAATTTGGCTGTCATCCTGCCTGGACCCACGTAGATGCCCCCATAGCTGGTAGTAGCATTAATGTTTACCCACCTCCAGAGATGATTTTCAAAATATTTGTCAGTATGGCATATGCACCAAACCAATCAGAACAAATACAGACTGTACCTGTGCATAACTTCTGAACATTAATTCTAACTTCCTAGGCTTATGTTTCTGCTCCCTTTCTGGCCTCAGATGATTTTCCTGACTTTCTCGCAAGGTTATCTATACATTTAAAAAGGGTATTTTCAATACTTCTCCTAGCAATTTTATATATTTTGTTGCTGTTATATTTGGAGATATGTAGTCTATAATATTGCTAGAAATAAAGTCCAAGTAAGTTTATTAGGCTTATGCAACAAACATCCAGGAGTAAGCAGTCCAAAGCTGAGACTGTAGCTTAATGTCATATGAGTCCTAGGCTCTCTCAATCTTTCTGCTTTGCTGGCCGTGGCAAGGCACTTAAGGAGCACACTCAACTAGAAGTCCTAGTGGACTCTGTAAAAACAAAAGCAAAATAAACAAACAAAAACTTTTCCAGAAGCCCCACTCAATGACTTCTATAATACGTATTATGGGCTAGAAGTTGGTCACATGCCTATGCCTAATCCAACTACTGGCTAATGAGAATGAGTTTACCACGAAGAGTCTGGACCAATTATGAGTCATTCCCTCCAGTTGGGGTGGAGCTTTTCCTCGGGGTTCCCGGCACAGTGCTTGCCACACAGAGGGCACTGGTCCTTTCATTGAACACTTACTGAGCATCCACTACGAGCCAAAGGCTCTGTGGAGGCACAAAAGGATTTGACACAATCTTTGCTAGACAAGCTGAGATAGGTCAAAGGGTTTAGGACTCGGTATCCGCTCAATTCTCAGCGGTGGCCCTACAGTCCCTAATGCAGATTAACCTGCTCCAGGTTATACTGCGCAGCCGCCGGCTCTCTCTGAGCACGCTCCTGACGCCCCGCCCCAAACGCGAGTCCCGCATGCGCACATCGCTTTCTCTCTGACGCACCCCCGGAAGCACTGGCAGTTTCGGTGGGGGCTGGACCGGGAAGCGTTTCCGGGGGCGGGAGGCGCAGGCTGAGGCGGTCGCGGCGGCGGCGGCTTGAACGGGCCTGGCGCCGGCGGCGGCGGAAAGTATCCCACCGGTGGGCTATGTGAGCGTCGAGGACTTGGCAGGTATGTCGGAGTTTGGACAACGGGTAGCAAGGGGGCAGGAAGGGAAACCGGAGAGGTATAAGGGCTTCTCTGCAGGTCGCGGTGCGCGCACCGCTGGCACCGCCAGGCCCATTACGCCGACCGGGATGCTGAAGCCGCGCGCGGGCCGTTGGAGTCCCGGCACCCCGGGTCCGACCCCTGCGGTCTCCGGCCAACACGGCGCGCGTACAGCGACCCCAAGACCCCTGAGGCAGCATTTCGCCCAAGGTCACCCCGCGGCGGCGGACCTCAGTGGGCCAGAGCGCTTAGAGATCCTGCCCCCCCGTCAGTCCGCCCGCCGGCCTTTCGGGGGCGCCGGGTGGGCGCGGCTTGGCGGCCTCGGGATCGAGTCAAGGCCGGGAGAAAGACTACGCCGGGACTTCGCTGATATCTGCTTCTGTTTACTTCTGTGTTTCACCTTTTTTGCTGTCTGTGTCACCTGTTGTCACCTGCCCTTTTTGCCTCTCAACTCGGCTCCTGTCAACTTTGTATTTCTCTCCACTTTGTCTCTCTCGAACCCATCTCTGAGTATCTGGACCCTGTCTTTATTTCTGTTTCCATCTTGCTTCTGTGTCTGTTGACCCTGTGTTTCCCATTTAGTCCTTAACTCTCATTCATGGCCTGCCTGTCGGTCCAGCTTTTTGCCCATCTGTGTTTCTCTCTCTCTGCCAATCGTGTGTCCTTCTGTCTTGTTTCTGCCTCTCCTAACTGGGTTTCTCTGGGCGGGCCTGCCCTGACCTCTGAGCCATGGAAGGTGACTCATGACCCTGTGAAGCTTTCTGCACGGGTGACAATCTCAGTGACTAGACTGCCGTCTGACCTCAACTCTGACAGGTGTCGCCCAACCTAAGTGTCAAGGTGCAGGAGAGCTCCTGGAGGACAGAGAGAAGGCCATCTCAGGGCCAAAGTAGCTTGATGAATCCTTGCTTTTTCTTACCGTGGTTTTTCAGGCCTGCCCAGCTCCCTACCTCCCTTTGCTCCATCCACATGGCCTCCAGGGTTCTAAAGAGCCTGCTTTCTGAGTTACAGCTGCTTAACCAGGCCTGTCTCCAGGCTAAGCAGGGGTCTGAGATCCTCTGCCCCTTGGGGCTCATGGAACAGTAGCAGAATTTCTGGGAGAGCTGTATGCTTAGTTCAGAGATTGTGTCACTGTGTACAGTTAAATTATGAGAAACATAATAATTTGGGGTTCTTCATTCTTTGCTTTACAAAAGTATTCACTGGAGAAATAAGCCAGACACAAAAGAACAAATATTGTATGAGTCCACTTATATGAGGTATCTAAAATAGGCAAATTCATGGAGACAGAAAGCGGAGTATAGTTTACCGAGGGCTGAGTGGGAGGAGGGAGTGGAGAGTTTAATGGATACAGAGTTTTAGTTTGGGATTATGAAAAAGTTCTGCAAATGGATAATAGTGATGGTTGCACAACAACATAAATGTACTTAATGCCACTAATTGTACACTTTAAATGGCTAAAATGGTAAATTTCATGTTAGGTATATTTTTACCAAAAAAAATGCTAAGTGTAGATTCCTGGAACTAACAAGCTCTATGAAAAATGTGACTTTAAAAATTCATTCTGTAGCTTTTAGGAACATTTAGTTGAACTTACGTTTCTTTCTTTTTTTTTTTTTTTAAAGATCAAATTTATAGAGAGAATGTTTTGCTTATCTCTTTTTTTTTTAAAATTTTATTTATTTATTTATTTATGGCTGTGTTGGGTCTTAGTTCCTGTGTGAGGGGTTTCTCCAGTTGTGGCAAGTGGGGGCCACTCTTCATCGCAGTGCGCAGGCCTCTCACTATCGCGGCCTCTCTTGTTGCAGAGCACAGGCTCCAGACGCGCAGGCTCAGTAATTGTGGCTCACGGGCCCAGCTGCTCTGCGGCATGTGGGATCTTCCGGGACCAGGGCTCGAACCCGTGTCCCCTGCATTGGCAGGCGGACTCCCAACCACTGCGCCACCAGGGAAGCCCCGAACTTACATTTCTTGATGCCCGCTCTCCACAGCCAAAGTCCTTAGAAAAGGAGTTTGGTTGAAAGAATTTAGTTAAAAATTTCTACTTGTAGCAGGTTCCCACCCTGGCTGTCCCTCCATATTCATTGGATTCAGTGCAGGAATCTGCTACACAAGCAGAAAATTTGAGGAAGATTTTAACTTTTCACATGAAGAAAACTCTTAGGGTTGGAAAAATAGTCTTTTTATTATAATAATGAAAAATTATGTTATTTTCTTGTGTGTTTTCTGATGGGGGAGGCCTTTGTTTTATGTTCTCTCATCTAAGTTATTGGTTTGTTTGTAAGCTAGTTTATCAAGGTTTCTTATAAGGTGTAGCAGCTGAATTACTACCATATTGAATCGTAGATACCATCGATTATTTTATGTACCACCAAAGGAAGAGAAAACACTGCCAATTAAGCTATTACATACGCTTCTTTACGTTTTTAAACTTATTTAGACTTTTTTTTTTTTTTGGTTGCGCCAGGTCTTAGTTGGGGCAGGCGGGCTCCTTAGTTGCAGCATGCGAACTCTCAGCCACGGCATGCACGTGGGATCTAGTTCCCCCACCAGGGATTGAACCCAGGCCCCCTGCATTGGGAGCGCGGAGTCCAAATCACTGCGCCACCAGGCAAGTCCCTAGACATTTTAAATTGATACTCTAGTGTATGTGTAAAAAGAAGAAAAGTGAAATAAATTGGTTAAAGTGTTCATTAACCTTCTTAACCTTCCTACTCTTGAATACTTTTCAATTCAGAGTTGCATCTGTGCTTTTCCACAGTGTCATCTTTTGTGCCATCAGAAACGTTGATGAGGCTCTCAGGAATCCTCTATCATTGTCTTAGGCAGAGACAGCTGTTATAACTTCCACCTGGACATCACATCCTGATTTCAGAAATTTAAAAATGTGAAAAAAATGTGCCTCTTATAATCAGTTGAATATAGTTCTATATTATTTTCATGAACTTTTCCTTTTTACCTTATTTATGTTTGCAATTAGAATAGAAAGAGACTTTTGTCTTATTTGTAACATACTGAGGAAAAAAACTTTTATTTTGTTGGTATGTAGAACATACATACCAGCAAATGCTGTTTCTTCCTTCTGCTTTCTTGATTGAGCTTCTTATCTGGAATTCTAATGAATATGAGGGTGCAGTTAAAAACATTTCCTTGGCTTTATTGTAACGTAATGGCAGGATGACTGATAAGTGGGGAGTTAGTGGTTAGAACAATAACTTCTCTTTTGAATCTCAAAGAATTTACCACAATGGACCATTTGCCCTGAAGTTTTTAAGTAAACATTCAGCTGTGGCATGAATCAAACTTCACAAAGTAGGTAGCTTGTTTTTTAAAAACCCTAAAATAGGTTTTATTAAGTTCTTTGGCTACAGTGTTCCAATTAGAAAATATAGGGGTATTGATTGATAATGGTCTGGAGGCCAAAAACACTTTTGCAAAGGATAGTTTAATTCTGCAAAATTACATAGGTATCGACCAGTGTTGGTTTCCTATTTTTGACAGATGTACCATGGTAATACAAGATGTTAACATTAAAAGAAAACTGGCTGACAGTCATATGGGAACTCAACATTTTTTGCAACTTTTCTGTAAAACTAAAATTATCCCGTAATTAAAAGTTTATTTAAAAAATACAAAGGCAGAAGCTAAGAAGATGCAGAAAAAAAGCTAATATAACCAAAAAATATCAATCGTGATTAATTTTCTTTCTGCCGCTCACCCACAAGTATAGTATTTATTAGCAAGGCACTGGTACACAGTGAATAGCATCAGCATCTCTTACATTTTCAACGTGATTTTTCTTTTCAGAAATCAATGTGATTTTAATTTGAAACAAAACTAAGAAATGGGTTCCTCTTCCTCATTCATTCATACTGCTTTTTGATGGTCATGGCATAAGGAACTTTATCCCAGGAATACAACTTTGCATTAGGTAAGCTATAAACTTGCTAAAAATGCAGTTTTTTAAATTATTTACTAAAATGGTTTCTTTTTCAGTAAAAAATAATAAGGTAGTTGTATTTAATTGCCCTAGACTGGAAAGGTTCTTTTACTTCTCTTCTGAGGAGTATATATTGCACATTTTAAGGCCAATCACTGCCATACTTTGTACTGTTAGAGCATTTAAATTCCAAGAAATTTTCTGCTAAGTGACTTTTTTTTTTTTAACTTAGAAAAATATTAGATTTGGAATTACGCTTCTGTTTGAATCCTGACATACCACTTCTGAGATATGTGACCTTGGACAGATCTTTTAACCTTCTTGAGCTTTAGTTTAACTCGTGAGTGTGATGATACAGGGGTATTGCCAGACCCAAATTTACATAGTCTGCTTTGTGAACTGTAAAGCATTTGACTAAAGTATTTTTGTACGCATGGGATGTTGGTATTATTGTACATTTGTGCCAGTCGAGAGATTTACTAAAGTAATATATACTGTGTTAAAATGTGCTCTCTACAGTAAGCATGCAAATTACCATGTGCCGTGTTTAAGAAATCTCTGGAGGGCTTCAAGAAAAGTCACTCGTGGGTCGGCTTCCCTATTATATTGTTGTCCTCTGTGTTTTTAGGATATGTAATTGGTATTTAAATAGCGTATAAAACTTGACATACAATTCCTCAGCTGAATAATAAATACAGGCTACTTTTAAACTCGTGGCTTCTCTTGTTGCGGAGCACAGGGTCTAGGCACGTGGGCTTCAGTAGTTGTGGCACGCAGGCTCAGTAGTTGTGGTGCACCGGCTTAGTTGCTCCGCGGCATGTGGGATCTTCCTAGACCAGGGCTCAAACCCGTGTCCCCTGCATTGGCAGGTAGATTCTTAGCCACTGCACTACCAGGGAAGCCCTAGTTCAGTGATTCTTTAATATTTACCCTTTGTCCTCTGCTTTAAAAATAGCCGATAATCTCAGTGAACGATGGAAGGAGTTAGCTGGGATTGGTGTGTTTGTTTTAGAACTGTTACTATTGGATTTTTTTTTTTTTTAACTTTGCAAGGTGACATAAAATTGCTAGTACTTCATTAAGTCTGAAGACGGTGAATAATTTGCTCTGGAGTTTATGAATGTGTTGTACATTGTAGATTGTTTCAGGTATTTATTTGTGAAAATACTCATCTTTACCTTCCATACTGTCTCATCTCTCAGACTGTATTGGGCTTGAGCAAGTGTTTTGAATTTAAATTCCAGGTTCACTGCTTACTGGTTATATGACCTTAGGCAAGTAGTTTAGCCTCTTTGTCTATTTCTTATTCTATACAATAGGAATAAAAAGTATCTATCGAGTGGGTTGTTGTGACGATTAAATGAGAATACAAAAAGTGCTTTGCACAGAGTCTGTTACAATACATGTGTTAAATACATGGTGGATGTTTTTACCTCTCCTACTAATTATGACATTTTCCTAGTTACCCAGTTGGGATTGGTAACTAGTTTACCTTGCATCACTCTATTTTTTAAAACTGCTTTATTGAGACATAATTCATAGGTAGTTAAGAAGTTTTTTTTAGTATATTTAATGGGTTGTATACCCATCACCACAATTTAGTTTTAGAATTTTTGTCTCCCCTTTAAAAAAAAAAACCAATTTGCAGTCACTGCTTGCCCTGTAGTTCCTTGCAGCCGCTGATTTACTTTTTGTCTCTGGATTTCCCTATTCTGGACATTTCATGTAAATGAAATCACAAAAGATTTAGCCTTTTGTGTCTAACTTCTTTCATTTGGCCCAGTGTTTCAAGGCTCAGCCATGTTGTCATATCTGTCAATACTTCATTCTTTTTTATTGCCAAAAGAATGGCATAATACATATAGTATGTAATAAAATGGAATAATATTCCATTTTATAGATATACCACATTGTATTTATCCAGTCATCAGTTGAGGACATTTGGGTTGGTTCCACTTTTTGGCCATTATGAATAATGCTGTTATAGACATTCATGGATAAGTTTTCTGTGGACATCATATGTTTTCATTTCTCTTGGGTATATACCTAAGAGTAGAATTGTTGCTACGTGATAACTCTGTTTAACTTTTTGAGGAGCTGCCAAATTGTTTTCCAAAGTGGCTGCCCCGTTTTACATTCCCACCAGCAATGTATAAGGGTTCTAATCCTTCCATATCCTCTCCAACACTTGTTAGTGTCTGTCTTATTTATCATAGCCATCCAAGTGGGTGAAAAGTGATGTCTCATTGTAGTTTTGATTTGCATTTCCCTAATGAATAATGATATTGAACATCTTTTGTATGCTCTTTTGTATATCTTCTTTGGGGAAATGTCTATTCAAATCCTTTACCCATTTTTCATTTGGGTAGTCTTTTTATTATTGAATTTTAAGAGTTCTTTATGTATTCTGGATACAAGTCACTTATCAATTATATGATTTGAATGTATTTTCTCCCATGTTGTAGGTTATCTTTTCATTTTCTTTTTTAATAGATCTTTATTGGAGTGTAATTTCTTCACAATACTGTGTTAGTTCCTGTTGTACACCAAAGTGAATCAGCCATATGCATGCATATATACCCATTATCCCCTCCCTCTTGAGCCTCCCTCCCATCCTCCCTATCCCACCCCTCTAGGTCATCGCAAAGCACCGAGCTGATCTCCCTGTGCTCTGCTGCTGCTTCCCACTAGCTAATTATTTTACATTCGGTAGTCTTTTCATTTTCTTGATAGTATTATGTGTACCTTGGGCCACTCTTGCATCTTCCTGCCTACCCAGTCAGTTAGTCCCATCAATTCTGTTTTCCATACCCACTGTTACTTTCATTGCCTCAAACCTAGAGCATATTTACTGAAATCTTAGAATTGACCTTTATTTCAGACTTCCTCCTGCTTTAAGACCATCAACAGATTGTCCTTTCTGAACATATTTCACAGCATGTCACACAGAAGTTTTCAGTGCTGCCTCCAGTGCCCACATTTAAAGCTCAAACTCAGCCTTCAGCAGGATAGTACCAGTCATTCCTTCCAGATTTATCTCTCACCACTCCCTGTCACTTGTAGAAGGAAGCACAGGTAATGATGTACATGCCACTAGCAGTGGTCTTGAATGGAAAAGAGCTTTTGAGAGGGCCTTCTGGTGGTAATTTTATCATAAAATAGGATCTTGCCCTCAGTGTGATGGTACCAGTAACTCAATTTTTTCAATGTGTCACACTCATAATACACTCAACCTACAAGAGATTAAAATAAACCAGAATGCCATGTGGTTTATAATGTTTCTTTCTGTGTTAATAAGTGAGATAAGCTTACAGTTTTTTCTTTGTTGTCCAGTTTTGATAGCACGGTTTTGTAAAAAATAATTAGCAAATTTTCTCCTATCTTTGTTCCCTTTCTCCCTTCTTCCCGCTCTGAAACAGTTTATATAGCATAGGAATTAGTTGTAAAGAATTTTCCCGTTGTGCTTTGGGCAGTCATTTGATTATGTTTTATCATTTCTCCATAGTTCCTGATCTGTTAGATTTCTATATTTTTCTATAAAGTTTTTATCAATGAGGCTTTAAAATTTATTAGGGGAAAATTGTTTTCTATTTTAAAAAGTTTCTACTATGTGATTATATTTCATTTCTTATTCCTAATTTTGTGAATTTGACATTTTTAGATTTATTATTGTGTAATCACTTGTAATCATATGAGCTCGTGTATGCATTTCTGCTTTGGGGGATTTATTGATGCTCTCTGTGGCCACTTATATGATCATTTATGTAAATGTCCTATGGAAACTGAAAAAGAAGATGTATTATTTGTAGGATACAGAGGTTGTATGTTTCAGTTAAATTAGCATTATTAATGATAACCAGTCTAAACCTCTAGATCCAAATTATCTTTTGCCTTATTGATTTATTAAAGATTAAAAGAGGGACATTTATATTTCTTACTATAATTATGTTTCTGTCACTGTTGTTGTTTTTTTTTGGAAAACTATACTGCGTTTACACATACAAGTTCACAAGGTAACCCTCATGTGAATTATAGAATTCATCAATTATCAATAACCTTTCACCTCATTTGATGCTTTTTACATTGAATTTACTTTGATATTAATATTGTTGTCTGAAATTTTTTTGTTTTCATGTACCTGTTCTTTTTACTTTTGACCTTTTTTGTGATGGATTCTATTCACTTTTCTATATCTAAAAAAGTACCTCACTTTCATTTTGAAAGATATTTTGATTGGGTATAGAATTCTAGGTTGACAGTTTTTTCTTTCAGCACTTTAAAGATGTCTACTGTCTTGCATTGTCTCCTTTCTCCTGGCTGGCATTGTTTCTGACAAGAAGCTTGCAACCTTTCTTACCTTTGGTCCTCTGTACACAATGAATCTTTTTTCCCTGGCTGCTTTTAAGATTTTCTCTTTGTTACTAGTTTTAAGTGATTTGATTATGATATGCCTTGGTATAGTTTTCTTCATACTTCTTGTGCTTGGGGTTTGTCGAGCTTCTTGGATCTGTGGCTTTATAGTTTTTATCAACTTTAGGAAGATTTTGGCTGTTATTCAAATAAATTTTGGGCTTTATACCCTCCCACTCCTTCAGAGACTCCCAATTTTGTGCCTTGAAGTTGTCCCACAACTCACTGATACTCTTTCCCCCCTTCCTGTTTTCCTTTTTTTTTCAGCTTTTTTCTATTTTAGGTTGTTGGTGTTGCTGTGTTTTCAAGTTCACTAATCTTTTCTTCATGTTAATTCTTTTGTTATTCCCATCCAGTGTTTGTCTGTAGGAGTTCAATTTGGGGTTTTTTTGTTTGTTTGTTTTCTTGTCTACCTACTATGCTTAATTTTCCTCCATTTTCTTGAACACATGGGATGTAGAATTTTCTACCAGTTGTATAAGTTTGTCATTTCTGGGTCTGTTTCTGTTGATCAGTTTTTTTCTTTTTTCTCTCTCCTTAATATGGGTTATATTTTCCTGCTTCTTTGCATCCCAGGTGATTTCTTTTTTTTTTAATTGAATGCCAGACATGAATTTTACCTTGTTGGGTTCTGGATTTTTTGTATTATGTAAATATCCTTAAGCTTTGTTCTGGAACACAATTAAGTTATTTGGAAATATTTTAATCCTTTTGAGGCTTGTTTTTAAGCTTTGTTTAATGGGACCAGAACTGCATTTTGTCTAGGGCTAATTTGTCCCCACTGCTGAGGCAAGACTTCTGAATACTCAAGGCTTTACACTCAGGCAAGTTTTCTTCTATTAAATATTTTATTTGATTATTCCTTCTACTCCATTCGTTTTGTTATTTCTTTCAAGGATGCTAATTAGCCATATGTTGGATCTCTGTTCTCTGTTCTCCTGTTCTGTTATCTTCTCCCTTGCTGTTTTCATATTTTTATCCTCCTCCTGCATAAAAGTTCCTCAAAGTGCCTTGCACATCATTGATTCCATTTTCTATAGTTGCAGTTCTGCTCCTTATTGCCTGTTTAAACTTTTGCTCTATTTTAGTTTCCTTACATCTTGTCTTTAATTCAGTTGGCTCTTTTTTTCATATCATTCTACTGTTTTGTCTTATCTTCTTTGAACTTCATTCATGGAGACTGCGTTTTCATGTTTGTGGAAATCAGTTTAAAAATGCTATCTAGGACTTCCCTGGTGGCGCAGTGGATAAGACTCCACGCTCCCAATGCAGGGGGCCTGGGTTCGATCCCTAGTCAGGGAACTAGATCCCACATGCATGCCGCAACTAAGAGTTCACATGCCGTGCAACTAAGGAGCCCACCTGCCGCATGAGAGCCGGTTCAACCGAATAAATAAATAAATAAATCTTAAAAAAAAAATGCTATCTAAACTGTACTCTTTGTTTACACTTTACTATTTTCTTTTTCTTGGTTATTGTAGAATCTATTTACAGACCCCATTTATTTACAGAATAAAACTATGTTGGGAAACATTTTGTTCGGGTCTGAAAATTTCCCCCTTTTTGGGAAGATTATTTTGGGGTCCTTCACTGTATACCTGAATGCTGTTATAATCAACTCTTAGCTCTTTTGCTGGAGGATGGGCTGACTATATGGACACCAGGGTTAGCTTGAGTAAAATGGCTGGGGCTGGAGGCTAGGTCTGAGGCATTGTTAGGAGAGTTTGAGCACTTTCTTCTGTGTTGGTGAAATTGTTTTACCAGGGGCCTATTTTTGTCTCTTTGGCCCAGCTGGCAAAGGATGGGCTATGTTTTTGCCTCCTTCCTGGAGCTACCCTCTCATGTCAAGTCTTTAAAAATTTTCTGCTGAGGCAGTGTGCAACCTTTGGTATCCCAATGCAGCCGTCTCTGAATGTTGCCAATATTGCAAGACCTTTCCTGTGGTCTGCCCTGGCTTTTTAGCTGCAGGCCTTCCAAATGAACAGGTATCCGTTGGTCCTCTGTCAAGATTACTGCTACCAGAATTGCCTGGTATAGCAGGTGGAGTTGCCAGGTCAGTGTCTCCCTTTATCCTGGCCCCATCTCCACTATATCCTTAATTTAAATTTGTTGCATATAGATAACTCTGATCCCAACTTTTCAGGCTAGTTTTTCTGTATTTCTTAGATTTTTTGGTTAGGATGTAGTAGATGGGAAGGATTATATGCTGCTCTCAAGTCTTCCTCTTACCCTGGTGACACCAAAATTTATAGTGACAGGATATATAACTTTAGAGTATACCAGGTTCCCGCCTCTGAATTCCTCTTGGATTTGTAATTCTTTTGTGGTGCTTTTATCAGGCTTTGCATTGAATAACAGGGTTGTATTCTCGTTTTTTATCTCCCTACCAGATTATAAGCTCTGGACAGTGACATTACTTCATCATCTTAGAAGTCTCCCACAGTACTTTGCATATAGTGTTTTATGTTGTGGGGTTTTTAAAATTTTTTTTTAGTGAGTTAATTACTTTTATGAAACTCTTAACAATTGAAATGGTAACTGTACTATTAATATAGGTCACAACTGCCTGTGAGTTTGTAAGTATTGCTTATATAGCAGGAAAACCTGTAGGAGAGGTTTAGGTTTTGCATGTTACAAGGTAAGGGAATATGTAGAAGTGCCACATTCACTCAAATTTAAGGGTAGAGGTCAGATACTTACTAAATTACAAAGACTGTTACCACCTTGACACAGTTAAAAATAAAGTTACATGACATTTTTTCCAGTTTTTTTTTTTTTTTTAATGTATGGTAAAAAATATCATTCAATTTGCCACTTTAACCATTTTCAGGTGTACAATTTGGTGACATTAATTATACCCCAATGTTGTGCAATCAGCACCACTTTCTAGTTCCAAAATATTTTCGTCACCCCAAATAGAAACTCTATCCATTAAACAATAACTCCCCATTTCTCACTCACCTGAGCCCCTGGTAACCTCTAATCTACTTTCTCTGAATTTGCCTATTCTAGATAGTTCACGTAAGTAGAATTATACATTTGTACTTTGCATCTGGCTTACATAAATGTTTAGCATGTTGTTTTAGCGTAACATTTTCAGTGTTCATCCATGTTGCAGCATATATCAGAACTTCATTCCTTTCTGTTTGTGTTCTCTATGTGTCTTTTCAGTATAATTGATTTATAATATTGTTAAAGTCCTCTATTTCTTTATAGATTTTCTGTCCTATTTTTCTATCTATTATTGAAAGTGAGGTATTGAAGTCTCCACCTGTTTTGTAGATGTGTACGTTTCTCTCTTCAATTCTGTTTATATATATTTCTTTTGTTAGGTGCATATATGTGGGTTTTTTTTTTTTAATTTTTATTTATTTATTTATTTATTTATTTACGTCTGTGTTGGGTCCTTGTTGCTGCGCATGGGCTTTCTCTAGTTGCAGCGAGCGGGGGCTACTCTTCGTTGCGGTGCGTGGGCTTCTTTCTCATTGTGGTGGTTTCTCTTGTTGCGGAGCATGGGCTCTAGGCACGCAGGCTTCAGTAGTTGTGGCTCGCAGGCTCTAGAGCGCAGGCTCAGTAGTTGTGGCACACCTGCTTAGTTGCTTAGTGGCATCTTCCTGGACCAGGGATTGAACCTGTGTCCCCTGCATTGGCAGGCAGATTCTTATACCCTGTGCCACCAGGGAAGCCCTAGGTACATATATGTTTTTAATTGTCATGTATTCTTGATAGAGTGATCCTTTTTGACTTAAAATCGATTTTGTCTGATAATAATATAGTCACCGCAGGTCTTTCTGTTTCTCTTTGCATGAAATACCTTTTCTATTATTTTACTTTCAACATCTTTGTGCCTTTGTATCTAAAGTGAGTCTCTTATAGACAACATACAGATAAACCATGTTTTTTTATCCATTCTGCCAGTCTCTTGCCTTTTATTTGGAGAGCTTAATCCATTTACATATGAAGTAATTTACTGATAGAGGAGGATTTATTTCTGCCATTTATTTCTAGCTATCTTCTGTGTATCTTACATGTTTTTTGTTCCTCAACTCCTCCCTTACTGCTTTTTAATTGAGATTTTTGTTTTGTTTTTGTATACAGTTTTGATTCCCTTCTTTCCTTTTCATGTATATTTTTAGTTATTTTCCTAGTAGTTACCTTGAGGTTTACAATTAACATCTTAAACTTAGCTAGTTTCAATAGTATATGAACACTCTGCTCCTCTACATCTCCATCCCTCCCTCTTCATATTGTTATTGTCACTGATTACATCTTAATACATTGTGTGCCTAATAACAGATTTATAATTATTGTTTTATTCATTTGCCTTTTAAATCATTCAGGAAAAAAAGAGGAGTTGTAAACCAAAAGTATAATATCAGCTCTTATATTTACCTATGCTGTTACTTTTACCAGTAGTCTTTATTTCTTCATATGGCTTTGAATTACTATCTAGTGTTCTTTTATCTCAGCCTGAAGGACACCTTTATCATTTCTTATAGAGGAAACCTATTAGTAACAAACACCCTTAGCTTTTGTTTATCTGGGAATGTCTTAATTTCTCCTTCATTCTTAAAAGGATAGTTTTGAGGGTGTAGAATTCCTGGTTGACAGATCTTTATCCGAGCACTTTAAATATGTCGTGCACTGCCTTCTGAGTGCCGTGGTTTCTGATGAGCAGTTAGCTGTTGGTCTTACTGAGGATCCCTTTTGTGTGATGAGTGGCTTCTTTCTTGCTGCTTTCAAGATTCTCCATTGTCTTTGGCTTTCCACTATTTGACTTACAGTGTATCTCATGTGGATCTCTTTAATTTTATCTCCTTGGAGTTTGTTAAGCTTCTTGGATGTGTGAGGTTTATGTCTTTCATCAAATTCAGGAAGTTTTCAATCATTATATCATTTAATATCCTTTCTATTCTTTTTTCTCCTTCTGAGACTCTGATTTGCATGTTGGTATATTTGGTTTTCCATAGGTACCTCAGATTGTGTTTCTTTTTCTTCATTCCTAATACTCCTCAGACTGGATATTTCAATTGCTTTACATTTGAGTTTGATGAATTTTTTTCCTTTTGCCTGCTTAAATCTGCCATTGGACTCCTTATTATGAATTTTTAATTTCCACTTGTATTTGTTTCCTTGGTCTGCCATAATAAAATACCACAGGCTAGGTGACCTAAGCAACAAAAATTTATTTTTTCACAATTTTAGAGGCTAGAAGTCTGAGATCAAAATGTTGGCAGATTTGGTTCCTCCTGAGGCCTTTCTCTTTGGCTTGCAGGTGCCGACTTTTCACTGTGTCTTCACATTGCACGCATGCCTGATGTCTCTCTGTCCAAATTTCATTTCTGATAAGAATACCAGTCAGCTTGGATTAGGTCCCACCCTAACAACCTCGTTTTAACTTAATTACCTGTTTAAAGGCCCTAAATCCAAATATAGTCACATTCTGGAGTACTGGGGATTAGGGCTTTAACATAGGAATTTTGGAAGGATACAACTCAGCCCATAATACAGCTTACACTTTTCAGCTCCAGAATTTCTATTTGGTTACATTTTATAATTTCTGTCTCTTTATTGCCATTGTTCTCCTGATTTTATTTAGTTCCTTGTCCATAGTTTTCTTTAACAATTTGAGCATATCCAAGACAGTTGACTTTAACAGCTTTGACTAGCACTTAACAATGTCTGGAATTCTTCAAGGATAGTTTCTAATTCTTTTTTTCCTGTGAATGTACCTTATTTTCCTTTTTCTTTGTATACTTTGTAATTTTTGGTTCAGAACTGGATATTTTTAGTGTTGTAATGTGGTAGCCCTTGAAATCAGATTCTTCCCCTCCTAGGGGATTTTTTTTGTTTCTTGTTGATGGCTGCAGTTGTCTGTATGGTGATTTTTTTCTAAACTGTTTTGCAAAGTCTGTATTCCTTGTTGCATGTAGTCACGGAAGTTTCTGTTGCTTTATCTATGTGATAGGCTGTGTCCTGACAGAGATTTCCTTAAATATTTGGGCCCAAGGAATGGGGGGTAGTGTTTGTATTTTAAAATCTTCCAATGGATGCTACTGGGAAAACCACTGCAGCCTGAGGGGCCAAGAAAAAGCTGTGTGGGTTGGCCAGACTGGCCAAGATGCAAAACCCCAAATTTTTGGACAATGTTGTTCTTGCCACCCTGGCATGAGCCAGGCACTCTTGGAAATTGGGCCACTGTCCTGCAAATTGTGGCAGAGCCGAGGAATGGGGATTATTGCTGGTTTGCAGCACGCTGCTCTCTTAACGAGGTTTAGCAGCCTCTTCTTTCATCAAGCATTGAATTGGTTGCTGTAAGTGTCTGATCAGATTCCAGAGTTCGGAAATGGTTTATTCTGATCATTTTAACAGTTTACTAGTTGTTTTAGTGGAGGGATTGACACCTAAAGCTTCCTACTCCACCATTTTCTCTAACATCGCTTATGGCGTTTATTTTTATAGAACTGTTTTTAAAAGCCTTATCTCGGTCACATAAAATTCCACAACAGATATTTGAAATCTTGAGGAAAAGATGAGTTATTCAATAAATAGTGTAGGAAAAACAGGCTTGCCATTTTGGAGGGAAAAGGAAAAACTGGATCCTAACCTTCTCCTTATACCAAAGTAAACTCTTTGTATATTATAGGTTTAAATGCCTTTTTAAAAAATGGTGCCAGGAATAAAACCTAAATAATTCTTTTTACTTTTTAAAAATAATCTTGGAGTCAGGAATGCCTTTGTGTGTCTAACACAAAATCCTGGGGCCATAAAAGCAAAGATTGGATAATTTACACAAATTTTAAAGTTAATCTGAATTTACAAAAATTACAAATCAATAAGATGAATTGCTCAATTTATTTGAGCAAAGGCTATGACTGATAATATATAGGAAAAACAAATGACTAGTAAACATGAATAGAATATCAGTCTCATTCATAATGAAAGAAATGTTGATCAAAACAGTGAATCATGGATTATTCACTTACGAGATTTGCAAACTTTTTTGTCTTGCTTGATAAAGTCCAGCATTGGTAAGGGTGTAGGGGAGTAGACACTGTCATTTACTGTTGGTAGGAGTGTGACTTGGTGCAATCTTTCTGGAAATTAGTTATATACATATATATATATGAATGTCAAACGCATAGTCCTTTGACCCAGCAGTTCCACTGGTAGAGATTACCCTATAGCTTTTTCCAAGGATATGCCAAGATAGTCATAATTTCAAAAACCCAGACAATTGAAATTCTATAAGAAGAGAACTGATTAAATTATCATACATCCACATAGGAGAAAGCTGTATAGCCATTAAGCAGAATGAGTTACCTTTTTTTATGCTAATGTGGTGTCTTAGTCCATTCGGGCTACTATAACAAAGTGCCATAGACTGGGTGGCTTATAAACAACAGAAATTTATTTCTCAGAGTTCTGGAGGCTGAGAAGTCCAAGGTCAAGGTGCCAGCACATTTGGCTTCTGGCGAGGGCCCACTCAGTAGTTCATAGACAGCTGTCTTTTCACTGTGTCCTCATATGGCCAAAGGGACAAGGGAGTTCTCTGTTGTCTCTTTCATAAGGGACTAATGAATCTAATTAATCCCATTCGGGAGGGCTCTGCCCTCATGACCTAATCATCCCCCAATGCAAACACCATCACATTGGGGTAGGGTTTCAACATATGCATTTTGGGGGACATAATCAGTTTATAGTATGTCAAATGTTCTACAAGATACATTGAGTGACAAAAGCTAAGTACAGAATAGAATGTAGGTAATGAGCCCATTTGGGTAGGAATTTTTAAAGGATGTATATGATTTATTCTGATATACACGCAGAGAAGTTTCTAGAAATATATATAGGAGTTTGTTAATAGTGATTTCCTTCCGGGGGAGGTGGGGGACTAGGAATAAATGGTGGAGATTTTTTTTTTTTTAACAGCATTTTTGTAAATTTTTTTCTGTGTTTGTTTTATTCCCCCCTTCCTTTTTTCAAATAGCTAAAATCAAAATTCTTTACTGATGAGAGCAGAGAATCCAGATGTAGTTCTCAGAATTTACATACCTCTAGTCTATATACATTTATGTAGTTAACTTTTCCTTTTGAAATTACAAATACCTAAATAATTTATTTCCTGGTCTTATTTTTTTGTTTGTTTTAAATTATTATGAAATGTTTTAAGAGCTATAAACCATAAATTAATACTTCATTCTAAAAACACTGCCTTACCTCTTAAAATTATTAATGACTGATCTGGTATTTGAGCATCTTCTTAGAAGAGGCAGTGATGTGATAGGAAAAATAGCATAGGCTTTGGAGTCACAGAGACCTAGATTTCAAATTCCAACGTAATAAAAACTAGCTTTTATTTTAGCCTTAGGAAAGTTACTTGAAATAGTGAACTTAAGAATGTCAGTCCTCTACGTTTGCAGGGTCGTTACAAAGATTAGGTGAAAAAAGGTGTACAGTTCCTGGTATTGGGTTGGCCAAAGATTTCCATGTTACAGAGAAACCCAAACAAACTTTGGCCAACCCAATATATAGTAATTACTCAGGAAACATTAGTTTCTTCTCTTGGCATCTCTCCCTATCTCTGAAAGATAACTTTCACCCTTTGTTGGGTTATCTGCTTCTTTTATCTCATACTTAGAAAATCTGGTATTTAGCAATGTTTAGATATGGTATTAGACCTAGGTGACAAATAGCACTAATAAATCTGTTGAGTTTTCTCGTTTGTTTTAATTTACTATGGAATTATGGGGCCTGAGCATGCTGCAGAGTTCATCTCGTTGATCACTCTTGTTATGAATTGTCTCTAATGCTTGACTCATCCCACAAAATATATTTACAGTAATGCCACAGGCAATCCCTTATTCTTTGTTATAACTTTATTTTCAGATTGAGTTCATTCAGTAACAGGGACAGTATTTACTATCCTCTTTGTTCTATAACTTTTTAAACAATTTGGAGATCACCCGATAGAATACCTTGCCTTGCCATTTCCTTCTGCTTCACATTATGAGAAGCTCTTAAAGGACTAAAATGCTGACAGCAACTAGAGAAACCCATATTGTTTGGGACCTCATCGAGTTCACCCCTGTGGTGCTGAAGGACCAAAGGCCTGACTGTTCTGGCCCCACCTCTTCAGCCCCCTGCCCCCTTAGTGGATTCTAGCCTGGTGGTTTCCTTTCAGTTCCTTGCATTTACCACGATCATTTCTGCCTGAGAGCCTTTACATGTGCTTTTCCTTTTTTCCACAATTCCTTCCTCACCCCAACTTGTCAAATGTGGGTTGAATCTGAGGCCTCTTAAAAATTCTGTCGTTTGGAACAGGTATTGTGTTTGTTTTGACTAGAAATATTTACTTTGTTTTACTTGAGATTTATATAGCTTACAAATATCTCTGGATTCTATTTTCCCACTCATAGACACAGGCGGTATCAAGAGTTAATACCATAAAGAATGGTGGCTGGTTCCTGCTTTTGGCACACTCGCACCTGCAAGCCTTGCTCTGGGGAATGAATGCTCCACCCACCATGCCCACAGGCCAGGGGACTTTATGGAACTGTGGAACTTGTCTTAGTTTTCTTAGTGATCAATAAGTTTCTCTTTGGGCTGGAATTAGTACTAATTTTTCTTTCTCTTGTAGCACCAAACAAGATTTGTGATGAAATGGAGCCTGGAACAAACTCTTTTCGAGTAGAATTTCCTGATTTTTCCAGCACCATTCTGCAGAAACTGAACCAGCAGCGCCAGCAAGGACAATTATGTGATGTCTCCATTGTTGTCCAAGGCCACATTTTCCGAGCACACAAAGCCGTTCTTGCTGCCAGTTCACCCTACTTTTGTGACCAGGTACTCCTGAAAAACAGCAGGAGGATTGTTTTGCCTGATGTGATGAACCCCAGAGTGTTTGAAAACATTCTCCTATCAAGTTACACGGGACGTCTAGTAATGCCTGCTCCAGAAATTGTTAGTTACTTAACAGCAGCAAGCTTCCTCCAGATGTGGCATGTGGTAGACAAATGCACTGAGGTTTTAGAAGGAAACCCTACAGTCCTTTGTCAGAAGCTAAATCATGGCAGTGACCACCAGTCTCCCAGCAGCAGTAGTTACAATGGCCTGGTAGAGAGCTTTGAGCTGGGCTCTGGGGGCCATACGGATTTCCCCAAAGCCCAGGAACTGAGGGACGGAGAGAATGAAGAGGAGAGCACCAAAGACGAGCTGTCATCTCAGCTCACCGAGCATGAATACCTTCCTAGCAACTCGTCCACAGAGCATGATCGGCTGAGCACTGAGATGGCGAGCCAGGATGGGGAGGAGGGGGCCAGCGACAGTGCCGAGTTCCACTACACCCGGCCCATGTACAGCAAGCCCAGCATAATGGCTCACAAACGCTGGATCCATGTGAAGCCTGAGCGCTTTGAGCAAGCGTGCGAGGGCATGGATGTGCATGCATCCTACGATGAGCACCAGGTCACAGAGTCCATCAACACCATGCAGACAGAGCACTCGGTCCAGCCCTCGGGGGTAGAGGAAGACTTTCACATCGGGGAAAAGAAAGTGGAAGCGGAGTTTGATGAACAGGCTGATGAAAGCAATTATGACGAGCAGGTGGATTTCTATGGCTCTTCCATGGAAGAGTTTTCCGGAGAGAGGTCGGATGGGAATCTCATTGGGCACAGACAGGAGGCTGCCCTAGCAACAGGCTACAGTGAGAATATTGAAATGGTAACAGGGATTAAAGAAGAAGCTTCCCACCTGGGATTCTCAGCCACCGACAAGCTGTATCCTTGTCAGTGTGGGAAAAGTTTCACTCACAAGAGTCAGAGAGATCGACACATGAGCATGCATCTTGGTCTTCGGCCTTATGGTTGTGGTGTCTGTGGTAAGAAATTCAAAATGAAGCATCATCTCGTGGGCCACATGAAAATTCACACAGGCATAAAGCCATATGAGTGTAATATCTGTGCAAAGAGATTTATGTGGAGGGACAGTTTCCACAGGCATGTGACTTCTTGTACCAAGTCTTACGAAGCTGCAAAGGCTGAGCAGAATACGACTGAGGCTAACTAAAAATAGGATCTGGCCCTTGAGTGGCAGGCACAGAAATAAACTATGGTAATTATGCAAATCTGGGCACAGATGATGCGTGCTACTTGCTATTATGAGAGAAGCTTAAAAAAAAGGAAGATATTTCTGAAAGACCAGCTCTAAGTAGGCCAATTAAAAAATCTTAATTCTTCAAATTTGTATGTTCCAGGCCTGGAATGGGTAATGGGGATAAGTCAGCCCACCTCACACCTGGCAAGGTAAACCTTCAGGCCCATTGTGAATGAGGCAGGTGGACTTGGTGATAGAGACACCTGCACTTGGAATTGGACAACAACCCACCAGTTCCATTTCAGGTGGCAGCAGTTTTTGATCACTCATGATTACAAGGTCATATTGGAATTTTATTTTGCTCTTACTATAGATACTTAGGTAATGTGGGTTTGTTTTGGTAGCTGCTTCACTGAATGAGATGCTACTTATGTAATAGCTACAAATAATGTGATTCCTAGGATACTAAGTTGATTAACAGAGCTCTCTTACCTGGGTTTATTCTTTCTAAAGGGTATTTTAACCAAAACTATGGAGATACTAAGAGGGTGACATTCTAAGTAAGAAACAAATAACTTATGGTACAAGCTTCAAATTCTGTAAGATGCCACTGTCACAATGTGTTTCAGACTCTTGATAAGTCAGAGTTTTATATTTTAGTACTAACATTTAGTTTAAACAACTGTTTCTAATTGTAATTCTCTAGGGTGCCAGACATAGGTATTTCTAACTGGTTTGCTGTCCCAAATCCCGTTTAATTGTAGCATTCACACAGTGGGATCTGCTCTGTGGCTAGTAGACATCTAGCCTGCTTTGACTCTGACTACGGTACCACTGGCTGCTCCAGCCGATTCACTCTGTCTTAGATTATGGTGCTTCCTGAAGAGGTCAGTCAATGACCACAGTTATTGGGAAGGAGCCAGAAGTCACGGCTGAGAGTTACCTATGAACTTCAGGAGCTAATAGAGTGCTACAGTGACACTCCAACTGTCAGAATGAGAGTAGCCGAGTAGCGGAATTTTGAGTGTCAGGTTATACTTGGGCGGGGCGAGTTGTGGGGTACAATTGCCCAAGAAAAGAGGAGTCTTGAAAATACACTGGTGGGGGAGATACTCGTAGAGGGGTACACTGAGCTAATCCTGGCTCTTTAGGAGTGCTGGAATGTGTTTTAAAAGGCAGAAAGAAAGAGTCCTAATTTTAGGAAGTAGTCCACAGATTCATGCTCTCATATTATAGATAAAGCTGCGTGAGTTTACAAGTCCACATAGCTATACCTACCAAAAAAAAAGAAAAGCAGCTATTCTGAGACCTTTTCTGAGGATCACTCAGAGGTTTTGTGTTAAAAAAGAAGCATGTTCAGGATGTTTTAAGCTGTGTAACATACCTGAAGTTGTCACCAGGGTAGGGACAGGGTGCTACTGTTATGTTAACTTTTCCGTAAATTTACCGGCTTATTATTTCTTAGTGGAAACTTTTTTTCCTTAAAATAAAAATAACTTTTCTTGGATTTGGGGTGAAATTTTGTTCTAAAAGTTTGGCTTTGCTCTAAAGTGAGAGACTTTGCTGGCAATGGCCTCTGATCCTCAAGCTCCTACCATCAAGGCATTTACTTGTTAAACGTTGTTTGGAAAGGGGAAAGAAAGACTTACCAGTTAACTCTTGTAATCGAGGTTACAAAACAGGGATGTATTCATTAACACTGTATCATTCTCGATATATAAAAAGCACTTTGTATTTAAAAGTTTATTATAAATATATATATATATTGATTTTTTAACCTAGAAACTAGATATTACCTCTTGGTTGTTTGCCACGTTAATATCTTCTTCTGTTAGTGTTGAAACTTCACCAGTTAACAGTCATTTCTCTGTGTACTTAACAGAGAATATAGAGGTGACTTACAATCAAGCTCAATTGCTCCTTCTCTTTTTCTCACGTTAGAAGCAATGGGTTTTAGGTATGATCCTAGCCTTTATATGTGAGGAGAAATTGTTGTATTACTCCTACTAATTTCAGTACTAAGGCAGTGAAGCCATTTTGTTCTGCCAAAAGCTGATCACCCTCTCCCATGGTTATCAGCAAACCATTTTCTGCCTGCTTGGAAGGTTTGATGTGCTGGTTTCTATTAAAGATTATATTCAAATGAGTGTTGGGACACTTGGGAAGAAGAGTCTGAGAGGTAAAATTAAAATATTCTGGAAAAATCATGGTCCTTCAATTATGTTGAGATCAGCACAGCACCCCGTCATGAGTAATGGTGAGGAAGAGCTCTTGTTCAGCCAGGACTACTGGGCAGCTCTTTGGTGGTAGTTTTGGAAGCAGTCAGTTGTGCTGGGACTTATTTAATGTGTTATGAAGAGAGGGATATCTTTTATTGAACTCCTTATATGTACATCAGCTACTAAATGTAGAATATAAAATGTAAGTTCCTCACATCTACAGTTTTAAGCTTTTTATGATAGTGGGATTTTTGTAAAAATTAGAGTTGCTAATCAGGTCAGCCAGACCCTGTGAGGTGGTTGGGCATCTGAAATGCTGGCTGTGTTCAGAGAGGCAGAGGAAGGGGATTGCCTTAGTTTGGATATTAAAAGTGAATCTTTATAAACTTTGCTTTTAGGATTAGGAGATCATACTGTATTACTACCTTTTTTTTTTTCCTGCCCACCCTGGGTTGGATAGTCTATCTCCTTACCCTCACTACAGCTTTAGAAAATCTTTATCCTTCCCATTGAGTTTGGATAGCAGGGGGTTAACATTTCCAAACAGTCTTTCAGGGATCTTGTCAATGGCCTACAACCAAGGTTATTTGTCCCCTACTTTGAGTCTTAACTGTGGTTTTTCTCCAGTCCCAGTGGGACAGGGCTTCAAGGCACCACCAGTGGTATTTAATATTAGTACTTATGCTATGCCTTTAATTTTAGATACACACATTGCAATAATCCACTTGGTAAAGTAGGTATCACCATCTAACTGAGGAAGGACTACGACAGCCTTTCCTCAACTGTGGAGGGTTGTCCTCTGGCACTCTCGGACCCCAGCCTGTTGATTCTGATTTCTAGATCTCACTTTCCTCCAGTCTCTTCTTTTGGACACTACTTTCAAAGAGTCTGCCCAGAAGGGTCTCCTCCGTTCTAGTGGGCATTTGCTGAACTAAACTGACCCTAAGCTGACTTCTAGCTGTTTGGGAAAGCTGCTTAGTCTCAGTGGTCTTCCCACGGAGGCACACACCTCCTCAAGCTGCCGTAGAAGTGAAGTTGGGGCAGAGCAGAAGCAGCAACACTGTGCTTTCCCCGAGGAAGAGGATTTGCTGCAGCCCCGGGGGGAGGGTGGAGAGGACGCCATCACACCAAAGCCAGGTGTTTGCTTTTATAAGGTCTCTGATAATTAGGAATGCTGAAAACCAAGCAAAATATATCCGCTGCCTCACCCCCAGCCCTCTGTGCCACACTAATTTTGTGATTTAGGTTGCTTTCATGGGTGACTAACTTTGTTCAGTGAAACCAGGGTGTGTGTGTGTTTGGGTTTTTTCTTTGCTACTTATGTGTTTAAAGGTACATGTTTCTTATTTCAAATCTCTACTGATAGTGCCCTATGGGAAGATGCTGGAACACATTTTGCAAATGTGACTTTTTTTTTTTTTTTTTTTTTTTTTTAGTTTTGCTTGAAGCCTGTGTCATAATGTCAGTTGCTGCTGCCTTCTTTCCTTTTATGAGGTTCCCAGTGTTTCTTCTAGAAAATTACTTTATTTATGCAAGTCAGGTGACTCTTAGACCACAAAACCATTTGATGATAAATAGATTATCATTAGGTGCATATCTTATTGATATTTTGTGAAATGTTATGCCTGTGTTGCAAAAGTTGAATAGTTTTGTCTTTATATATTGCTGTCTTCAGTGTACAGCATGGTTTTACTTAATTGAATGTTACTGTTTAATATTTTCTTCTTATAGAAGAGACCACGCCCTTTTGTATGACATGTTTTAATAAATGTTATCTGTCAACTTTGTAAAAGTTTTGTTTTTCACTGTGGATATATGACCACATGTCTTTGTTTTCATTCTGGCTTTTGCCACCTGAGAATAAAAGTTATATCGTGGCCTTTTAACAAATGCCAAATAGACAGCCTGATAAATGGGTAGTGAGTGATCATTTGCTGTGTCAGGCATTTATGACGATTAACTCACTTAAACCCCCACCAGCCTCATCAGGTATTTAGGTGTGCTGGTTATTCTGTTTGCTCCTCCAGATCCCCTCCCCACCTTGTGCTTCGCTTTGGAGGCTTGCCTCTATGGACCTGTCCTTCTGGCTTCTGGTTAGGATCTACCAGAGACATGCTGGGAGGAGCTTGGCGGATGGGAGGAGAAAGAAGGCAGAGGGCATTCACTCGCCCGGCTCCTTTCTGCCAGGTGTGGGTGGACAGCAGATGGGCTCCTCTGCCAAGGCCCCAGCTCCTGTCAGGCAGCTTCAGGTCTTGGTAGCAACACCCTTCTCTTGCCCTTTCAAGCTGAGGGTTGGTCCTGACTCCCTGTTTTGCCGGCCCTCAAGGGCTTAAGTGTCCTCGTAGGAGTTCCTTAACCCTGCCCGTACCCTTTGTAAATAGTCCCTTATGAAACTCTCCTCAGTCCCCCCATACTCCCCTGAGTATGGATCTGTTCCTGCCAGAACCCCAGATGATGCCTTGGGTATACTCGTTTCACATGTGAGCCTGCTGTGATTCAGAGGAGGTAGGTCTGTTACCAAAGGGGGCTCTGCGACTGTGGGGTGGAGCTGAGTTGAAGCAGGACTTCTGGCTACAGCACACGGAGGTGGTTTTTCCACTGCTCTGTAATGCCTCCATGCTCTTGAGTTGGGTCTCTGCTTCACCTCGCTTTCCCCTCCCCTACTCCCCTCCCTCTCCCCTCCCCGTCCGCCAAGAAAACCCTCAACAGGCAGCAATAGTGCTCTTTAAAAGTGCCGCAGGCCCTGAGGGCCCCACGTATTTCCTAACAACAGCTCATTACCAGAGACACTGCTTGTTTTAGACCAAACTTAACCATCTTCCCACACAAACCTTCTGTTGCCACTGTTTGTTGTGAGGGTTTTTTTTCCCCTCCCCACTGCTGATTTTGAAGCCAGCTACAGATTGCCTCAGCTAGCTTAGCCATTCTCTGTATGGGAAGAAGTCCAGAAGAACCATTTCTGGCCTTTTTTTGAGGTGGGGCCGGTCCATCCTGACCAAGGGCAAACGGTTCAGGCGCTGCAGCATGGTGACCCCTCCAACCCCTACTTTTACCCTTCCTGGGTACCCTGCTGAGGCCTCTGGTTACCTGCAGTCCAGCCCACCTAGGATGCAGGTTTTCCCATACAGCTCCTGCAGGGGCAGAGACCTCTGTGTGTGAAGATGAGAAGCACCGTTGCTTATCAGGAGAAAGGAAAAAGGTGAAGTGGCTCATTTGTATTTGGGAACAGAAGGGGGGTCGAATGTGAGGGGTGTTATCCAGATGGAGCATGTAACACCTGTGCAGTTTATTTAGATTTCCTCATAGTCAGTTCAGGGACTGCTTCCCACCAAGCCACCGAAGCATTTCTTGAGAACAGTCTCCGCGCCTGGGCACCTTGGAGCGTGTACAGCTCTAGAATTTGCCCACAGTCAATGGACCAGTTAGCAGGTCAGCAACAGGAAATGAGGTAAGCTTGTTGAACTTGATGTAACAGTCATTTACTATTTGGTAAGTGATTTTAAATTTATTCTTTCTCAGTGCAGAACATGAAAGATAAGAACTCTGTACCCTTCCATCTCTATCTTGTGTTCTTCTTAAGAAAACTTGCTCAGTGTCCTGTGTTTAGAGTACGGTGAATGAAGATAGGAACAAATGGCATTTTTTTCCCTTAATGAGAAATCAGAAGGGGAGTGAAGGTGGAGAGAGAAGTCTTACAGTCTTTTTCTGGACTAATTTTACTAGTTCGAATCAAAACTGAACCATCTGATTTTATAATCTTCTACCACTTTCTTGTCCCACTGCAAGTAGCTTGATGCCATTACAGGAGAGTCACAGCTGTCCTTCAAGGGAGTATGTGGGTGCTATAAAACCAAGGTAGTTCATAAGCAGTATTGTAGGTAAATGTTATAAAAATAGTGGCTTTTAGACTCTAGAAATTGTGTGTTCTATTTTTTTCTTCCTCATATTCCAAAATAAAACAGTACTAAAGCCATTAAATGTTATTTATAACTTAATGAGATACTTGTTACTCCCCAGAGTATAATGGTCTGTCTAACATAATAGCTAACCTTTATTGATAGAGGCTAAAGGCTGCCTCTAGAACTGCCCCTGTCTTGTTAATTCGGGGTCATCCATGCTGGGATAAAATCTCACTTGTCAGGGTCCTTTGAAAAGCTCCTCAGCTGCACAGCACTCCACTCATGGTGGATGGACGCCAAATCTGTAAATGCTCCTAGAATTCCTGCAGGATCTGGCTGGTAGAAATTGCAGGCTTTAAAATGATAGCAGTGACCTTGAACCAGACTAGAAAGGATTACTTTTTTACCTCATTTATATAGTGTGTCATAATGTGTGAAATATCTTTTGTCTACTCACAATATGAAGATACAGAGAATTTTTTTTGGAGAGTTTTTTTTTTTAAATGCAGTTCTATGTATTTATTGGGCTCTGAACACCCACTCAACCCACTGAACACCGTACCTACTTCAATAGGTGTAAGAAGAATTGAGGTTGCGGACTATAAATAACAGCCCTAAGTGAAGGTTCATTGCATGCTTAACATATGCTAAGTATTTAACTTGCATTAACTCATTTATTCCTCATAACAGTCTGTTTCTCCCAGGCCACCTTATGTAGCAGGAAAGGATGACAGCTTCCTATTCTGCTGGGGAGATGCTTTTTCTTTCTGCCTCAGAAAAACCCCTCTCTAAGCCCTTACTCCTGGGCCAGGAGGGATGTCTGTGTCTGAGATTTGCACAGTTGTCCCTCTCCACCTGCAAGGCGCTGAGCATGGCTTCTAACGTCGGGGAGCAAGGACCTAGGCCAGATTATCCTGGTACATTTAGGTGGTGGGTGACTCACTGGGTGTCCCTTGGGTTCATGCACTTTGCTGTCTTTGGAGAAAAAGAGACTCCATCCAGAGGCTATTCCAGGCCTGGCATCAGTAGCTCACCCTGCTTGAACTCCTAGGGTTCAGGAAATAATGTGAAGAAATTAACCCCAGGAATGGAGAGTCCAGTGATTTTCAAACTGGTAGAAAAGTCCCCTCAAGGCCTACTCCAAGAAAAGGGGAGGGTAAAGGAGCATGATTCCCCCCCCCCATTCCCACCAGAGCAGCTTTAATTTCACACAGTACAATCAACCAACTGCTTGCTCCTTAACAGAGTTTACATTTATGTGGGCCTACTGAGTTCCGCACTGTTCTAAGCACTTTTCATGGGCTGACCCTTCACCTTCACATCTACCTTGTGAGGCAGGTGCTAATGCCATCGCTGTCTAGCAGGAGAACACTGCCAACAGCCAGGATTCAAACCCAGGCAGCCCGAGTCCTGGGCTCCACTAAGCTACACGTGCTCTGTTGGGTTCAGAATGTCCAGAGTAAACCCCATTCTGCCTGCTGGTGCCCTGGGTGTTAAATTTTGAATGTAAATAACCTAGAGAGGGGTTCCAAAGGCCAAGGGCTTATCTGGGCCCCCTGACCACTGCTCTAGTGTTTATCTCCAGGAGACCGGGTCTTGGCACCAGCAGCACCTGCTTATCTCTGGGTTGGTGGGCCCCAACCAGGCCCACTCTGTCCCCATCAGCCTCTGGGACAGGTACGCCCTCACAACAGCCCCTGCGCCTAACATGGTCTCCTACCACCTGACTGCTCCAAGCCCTCCTTCTCAAGCAGATCTAATTGTGTCACCTCCCATGATCCGCCTGACAGGATCTTAACCCCTTAGCTTGCCATCCAAGGCCCCGATCTACATTAGCCTACTTGTCCAGTCTTACCTGCTGATCTCCACTTGGGCCCTGGCTGCTCTCCTTGGGCTTTTCTTTGTCCTTGCATGAATGATTTTCCCTGCCTTGAATACTCATCCTTCTCTTTTCCATCCACATCTCCCTAACCTTTATCCTCCCGGAAAACTTTGTATTGTTCCAGGCTCTGCAAAAATAATCCCCGTGACGCCTTCCCTGAGCACGCCTGAGAACTATTCACACCACTCTTAGTGATTCCATTTTCATTTTGAACTTAATTCTGCTGTAGCGTTTGTCACTGTATTGTAATTTTATATATACCACCCATTCTTCACACAAACCCATGTCCCCTGCTAGACAGTGAGCTCCTCAGAAACAGGAACTATGTCTTAATTGTCTCTGAGTGGCCATTCCTGGCACAGTCCTGATTAACAGTCAGTAAATACTGCTGAATTTAAAAAATAATAATATATGCAGATTCACTGTGGAATCTTTATCCACCAGTTACAGCCATGGACTTTTTGCTTTGTCAGAGATCTTTCTTAAGAAGTATGGGCACCCAACAATCTTATGAAGGCCCTCTTCCCACTAAATGTCATCTAAATGTTGCTGAAATTGCCTGTTAGCTAAGAATTCTAAGATAAGTATACATCCTCTTTCCTAACCCAAATGAAAGATTTTGTATCTGAGCAGGTACTGAGCTATAATACTGGACACTTTAAGTAAAGTCAGGCAGAAGAAGGCAATGGGATTTATCAAAAAATGATTTCTGGTAGAGAAAAGTCAGTGTCTGGCTCACACCAGAATGTCAGTAAACAGTTGACAACTTGCTTTGGAAGCAGAATAAACTGAATTGCCATACTCCTTATTAAATATACCAGCCCTGTAGTGAAGAAAAGTGATGAATTTTTTTTTGTTGTTAATTTCTGCTGAGCAGCTTGTTCTAGAAGAGGGCATATTTTCAGTGAGATTTTGGCACAGTCTAAAACAGATGGTTACATGTTATTTGGTGCTTCATCTAATACTAAAATTTGTGACAATTGATTAAGGACCAAAAATTGCTTTTGGACAACATTCAAATTGTGATTGTGGCGATCTGAGCTTTAAATAGAAATAGAATGTTATAGTTTGGAAACACAGGATCAGGCTAGACAATTGGGCGGGTTATAAGAAATAAACCATTCGTTTTGTGTGAATCGGCTCTGAGAGCATGGCATGAGACCTTTCTGACCATCTGAAAGTAGGGCAGCAATGACCTTGTGACTCTCAAAGCAGCTCTGTCTAGAAGGTGTTAAGCAGTTCTGCTAGAAACCGATACAGAAGCATCTCGGGGCAAATGTTCCCAGTCTTTTCAAGTAGAAGGATCTTTTTTTTTTTTTTAACATTTTATCTATCTATTTATTTATTTATTTATTTAGCTGTGCTGCGTGGCGTGCAGGATCTTAGTTCCCCAACCAGGGATCAAACCTGCGTCCCCTGCAGTGGAAGTGCGAGTCCTATCCACTGGACCGCCAGGGAATTGCCAGCATCATTTTTTAATATTAGAAAAATTTGCAGAGCCCCCTCCCACCATGATAATTGTTGATCAAGAAAAATTCAAAATCGCAAACCACTATTGTGAATTCAGTAGTACTTAGATGCATTTATAGTTATTCTTCAAAAGGTATATAGTTGAAAAGTATTAGTGCAAACATTTGGGATATCTCAAAAGTAGCTTTATATTCTTCCAGGGTCTATTCTTTGATTCATTCATTTGCTCATTTATTTACCAAATGTTTATCGACCACCAGCTTTGGCCCTGGGCTGGGCCTCCAGATGGTGATTCCCTGTCTTCAGAGGTTGTGAAAAGCACTCCAGGAGACAAAGAAATGGACATTTCAGGTTAGCTCCTTTGCTGTTTGTGTCATATAATTGGCTAAATCTTATGAATCCAGGCCTGTAAATAAGATTTAACCATCAACTTTAAGAGAATACTTCTCAAACAAACCTAGCTGTGGATGTGGTCAAAGCCACTGAGCTTAATTCATCTGTAGGACAAGACCCAAGTTACAACCACTTCCTGTAATAACTACCCTCAATATCACCTGCTTTTCTGGATTTTCTGGATTTTAACTCATCACTGTCATCCTGAGGGTGAAAGGGTGAATCCCTATCAGTAATTCCTAATTCTGCCTTCCAGGATTTTCCCACTCTCCCCCTTTTTTTTCCCTAAATTTTTTAAAACTAATTAATTAATTTCTTTATTTTTGGCTGTGTTGGGTCTTCGTTGCTGCGCGCGGACTTTCTCTAGTTGCGGTGAGCGGGGACTACTCTTTGTTGCAATGCACGGGCTTCTCATTGCGGTGGCTTCTCTTGTTGCGGAGCACGGGCTCTAGGCGCGTGGGCTTCAGTAGTTGTAGCACGCAAGCTCAGTGGTTGTGGCTCGCTGGCTCTAGAGCGCAGGCTCAGTAGTGGCGCACAGGCTTAGTTGCTCCGTGGCATGTGGAATCTTCCCGGATCAGGACTCGAACCCGTGTCCCCAACAGTGGCAGGCAGATTCTTAACCACTGCGCCACCAGGGAACTCCCCACTCTCCCCTTTTGAACAGAACCCTTTTCTCCTAGTTTGTCTGCCATAGCTCAGCACATTGAATTCACAACGACAATATGGACGCTATAGAATAAATCATTAACAGGCTCTCAGAGAGCACACTATCTAGTAGGTAGAGTCATGCTTTCAAAAGGCCTAACACTATGTGCTGTTCTAGATGGCTGGGGATATAGCAATAAATAAAACAGATAAAATTCTCAGCTCTCCTGGAGTTCACATTCTAGAGGCAGATAAGACTGGTAGCTCTCTAACACTAACGAGAATTACCACAAACTTCAACACAGGAACAGGATAACTAGGGATATGCAAGAAGCCTTCCTAGTGCCATGAGCATCTGAGCAGGGCCTGAAAGGATGGATAGAATTCTGACCTGTGGAACTGTGGATTGGAGTGAAGAAGAGAACAACCTACCCAGAGGGAAAATATGAAGAAAGGCATGGAGGTGGGGAAGTGTGAAAGGAGCTGTGGAAATACAGTAGGAAAGGTAGGTTTGGGGGCCAATGTGTTACTATGGTAATGGATGTCAACTACCAAGCATTCATTGTATGCCAGACTCTGTGCTACATTCTTTACGTGCAATATCTCTTTAGGTCTTTACTGCAATCCAGCTTGAAAGGTAAGGGAAAACCAAGGCTCAGAGAGGTTAAGTAAGTAAGTGGCAGAGCCAGAATTCCGAACTAGGTCATCTGACTCTGGAGCCCAAGCTTGCTGCAATTACAACCTGTTGGTGCTCGAGGTCATGAAGGACCTTAGATCCCAGGCTGAGGAGTAGGGATTTGATTTCAACTCCAAAGGGCGATGATCAGAGCTGTCAGGAAAATTAACCCACTGGAATGAAATGACCCATGACGTATTTGTGCTGCATTCCCTACAGGGAATGGGCTGAGTGACAAATAACAGGCTTGCCAACGTGGTCTCCTGGGTGTGGAACAGGTGCCTGGTGGGAGGAGCCAACATGAGCCCAGGTAGGTCAAGTTCAAAGTCAGCGTTGAAATGGGGCAAGCTGGACTCCTAGTAGCCTAATAGGGGGTGTTGTTAACCTAGGTAGGGCCATCTGAGAACAATAATTGCAGAGGCTCCTTTTAAAGTTGCTTTTCTTCCATGGGATTTTTGCCTCTGGCACACTGATCGTGTACCCTCCTGCCATGCGTGCCAGTGAAATTCCAATTAGCAATTTCTTTCATGTAATTCAAGAATTGCTCACCAGTGTCCTCAAGAATGGGCAGCAGGGACTTCCCTGGTGGCGCAGTGGTTAAGAATCCTCCTGCCGATGCAGGGGACATGTGTTCGAGCCCTGGTCCGGGAATATCCCACATACCGTGGAGCAACTAAGCCTGTGTGCCACAACTACTGAAGCCCGCGCACCTAGAGCCCGTGCTCCGCAACAAGAGAAGCCACTGCAATGAGAAGCCCACCCACTGCAATGAAAAGCCCACACACTGCAATGAAGAGTAGCCCCTACTCGCTGCAACTAGGGAAAGCCTGCATGCAGCAAAGAAGACCAGCGCAGCCAAAACAAAAAAAAAAGAAAAATGGGCAACACTCACCCTCTTCTTTACATGAAGGTCACGAGGGGAAGGGTGGTTGGCAAGGAATTTCAAGAACTCCATCCACACACGCATTCAATTAAGTTCAATTTTTTTAAGGGACTTCCCTGGCGGTCCAGTGGTTGGGACTTGGCGCTTTCACTGCCATGGCCCCGGGTTCAATCCCTGGTCGGGGAACTAAGGTCCCGCAAGCAGTGCGGAGCAGCCAAAAAAAAAAGGTCAATTCTTTGAAGACTTGGAAGGTGGCTGTCACCACCGCTCTCCTCTTTATCTCACCTAGATGATTGCGCCAGCCTGCTCTCCTCACTCCACTTCCTACACACACCTGTCAACCTCACTCTTCCATGTCACCAAGCTGCTCTGAAACCTCCAGAGGCTCCCCAATTCCTACCAAAGTCGGCCCAAACTCTCCAGACCATAGGATTAGACTTCCAGACTTCCTTTCTGGTTTGTTTTCACTATTTCTCTACCCTACCTATTCTACTCTCCAGCTAAATCCCATATTACCTTGAAATTGCTCTCAGCTTCCCTATAACCATGAGCGTTACTGAGATTCCCTCTGCCAAGCATGCTCATTATGTCCTCTCCTCCTGCCAGCATCCTGCCCATTAATCCTGTCCCAAATAAAGGCCATTTCTAATGCCACCTCCTCAAAGAAGCTTTCACTTTTTCCCATCTTGATATCATCTGTTCTTCCTTAGAGCCCCTGAAAAACTTAGGATGTGTCACCCCTGCAGGCATCATTTGTATGCACATTGCTAAGCTCTGTGAGGACCAGAAGGGTGTAGAGACCTGCTTATGTCTGTTCATTACATGTCTGTGTTACAGCAGAGGGCCTGGCACCCAACCAGTTTGTTCAGTTGAAGTCAGGGCAGCCTCCTACGGTCTTTAGCAAGGCTTGGGTGGCAGTAGCAAGATGAGAAACTGGAGAGACCAAAATACTCACTGAGATAAAGAAATATCAAATTCTCGTTCTGAAGAGAGCTGAAAATGCGTGACACTATACTGTTATTGGTGGTATTTCCTCTTCTAAATTGTCGCCCTGCAAATGCAGATTTTTGCAATCAGCCCCCCAACCCCCAAGCCAGGAACTGCCTCAGAAATTTCTGGGTATTGAAGGCTGGCTTTGTCACATTCAAGTTGCTCCCTTCCTGGAGGCTGAAATGTGCTGACTCACTGAGAGGACCCTGCTGTACCTCCAGCAGCCCGTGAACAACAGTCACAGCCGCAGCAGACCTGCTGCTCCTTGGGGGCCTCTCTACCCTCTTCGCAAATGGAGGCTGATGATAATTCAGCTGTATTTTCTTTTTGAACTTAGGAAAATGACTAGCTTGTCTGACTTTAAGCACAGTCTCTTCCTTGTTCTGTGAGTAATCTTACCAGAGGCACAAACTGCTCCTTTTAGAAATCCAGACCCCAAAGAATCACCCTGCCTAGGGCAGGATGAAAGTCAACTTGTTATTCTGCAGAATGCCTGGGAGGCAGTGTGTCCTGTGATCAGAGTGGCACTTGAGGGGTGGGGATTCTGCAAGATGGAAGGGCAGCCTCAGAGTCTGTGGTTGGGAGCCCCTTCCCACATATGACCCTTATCTGCTCCAGGGGAAAGTGTTACACGTCTTAAAGATCTTTTCCAGACAACAGCTACACTTTCTAGCAGCTACTGACCCCTGGCCTCCATCAGAGGTCATGATGATAAAGAACTTGTACAGACAGTGATCAAGGAAAAAAGCCTGGGTGAGAGGTCCTTCCCTGTTCACTAGGAAAGGAGAGTTTTCTCTTGGTAGAGTTTAATGACCCCTACGGACACAAGAAACCTGGGCAGGGTGTGCTAGTCTTTTCATCGCTCTCTGAGTTGGTTTAAACTTATATTTACCCCAAAGCTTTGCATTATCATTGTGTGATTCAGTCCTGGACCTCAGGATTTCCTGCTGGCCACATGCACTTTTTTTTGGTAACTGAAATATGATCAAGCATAAAAATGCACAAATCATAAATGTACAACTCAATGAATTTTCACAAAATGAATGTACCCATGTCATCAAAAAACATGGGGCTCAAAACTCCCCTCATTCCTCTTTCCGTTTCCTGACTGTAAGCACTGTAGATTAGTTTTGCCTGTCTTTGAACTTTATATGAATGGGATCGTAGGGCACACATACTCTTGTGACTAGCTTCTTGGCTCAATGTTATGTTTCCGAGCTTTATCCACATTGTTGCGTGTGATTGTAGTTCCCCATATTCATTTTTAATTCCTTTGTTCTGTAAATGGGATGGTCCCCCAAATTGCAACTCAAACTCCGTCAGAGTACCATACTCTATAGCAGACCATTTCAGCTGTGGACTAGATTGTCATGCATAATTCTCATCCTGCTAGAAACAGCATTCCCATCTGCAAGAATGTGACACAAGCAAGGGAAATGATGGGTATTTGGAGAGACTCCTGGGCCAACAATATGGCTTGAATTTGAACAAGAAAGGGCCATGCTTAAATTTTTTCCTCCAATTCTGAGTTTCTGGGTCTCTCGATAGAGGGCTGCGGTCAGGCTGTCTTTGGAGTGTGCTTTAGAATTCAAGAGGGTCTTTCTGCTGAGGATGTTTAACTGGGAGAGGGATCCAGAGGCTCAAATTATCAGCGAAACTTAAAGAAGAGCTCCACACATTTCATTGAAAGGAATGGCTGTCTAATGGGTGGGTTTCTGGGATACATTTTTGGTACAAGATTGCTGACGTGTTAATGGAAAAGAGGTTGTTTTAGGTGACCCCTCTCACTGGGAGAAGGAACTCCATCAGTTACACGCTTCCATTGGCACCTGGGGCTTGTTGTTGCTCACTTCTTAGAGGTAATCTCTGCCTGTTTTTCAGCTCTGTGGAAAGGCAGGGTGAACAGCAATTTTGAGAGGAGATTGAAGTGAGGACCAGGAAGGCTGGCATTGTAGGGGATGGCAGCTGGATGCTGCCCACTCAGGAGGGCTCTGTGAATCTATATTCCTAGTTCTGAGCCATCTCATCCTAGTGGGAGCCAGCTAGAGCCTGACATCTTTTTATCCTTCCTCAGTTCCTGGTTTTAAGACATTTATTGAGCTTGGTGCTAGGCATAGGGACCACGGTGGGGAACAAGACACAGCCCCTGCTCTCAAGTCACAGGAAGCCCCTGACAACAGGAAATGCTGGTAACTTCTAAGAATTGTGTGAGAGCCAGACAAGGTCCCTGTCGTTAAGCTGCTTAAGCCTGACAGACAAATCAGCAGATGCCTAGGGCGCAGCGTGATAGCTCCCAGGTAGTTGGACATGATAGAGAAGCCTTGGCAGGAAAATAAGACTTATCCTAACAAACCCCACTGTGGACATAGGAGCTTCTGGCTTTTGCTTGTTTATCACACATAAGACACTTTGCAAAGTGCTTTACAATCATTATCTCATTGTACTACTCCTAACAACCCTTTGGGATCAGAACACTTATCTCCATTTCACAGATGGGGAAACAGAAGTTCAGAGAGGTTAAGCATCTTACCTTTGTTCAGGGAGTTTTGACCAAAGAAACTGTGTTCTTAATTTTATTGCTTGACCGGAAGTTAGGCCACCCCTAACAAGACTTCAGGCCCCAAAGTTCTGCCTAAGACTCCAAAAAGATGACCATGTCCAACTTGGTCAAAATTCAGGGAACTCAAGGAAAAAGAAACAAGAAGTTTAAAGGAAGAGGAGAATGGGTGGAGGTTACTTATCTGTATGTCTTCTGAGTATGGGGAGTGGGTTAAAAAATAAGAATTGTTACAGTGTAAATTGTCAGCTAGGCCAGGCTTCCATGCTGGGAGATAACAAAGGGGCTTTGATTCTCATCATGCAGAGATGAGATCCTCTCTGCAGAGGAGTACCCTGGACAAATGTAACCCACTGACTAGTTTGGCCGTGAGTGCATTTGAAGTAAAGAAGGGGCTAAGATTCCCCAACCTGCTTGAGTCTTGACTGACAAGGAAGGCATCGTCCCCTTTGAACAGAGACTGTTCTTCAGGCAATGAGAGTGGGAGGGAGGGAGGGAGCAGATCCGCTGAAGAGTTTTTCTCATTAAGTGGCCAGAGGCGAAGATTCCAGGGAGCTAAGCTCCATGATGAAAGGGGAGCCGAGAATGACAGTGGTTGGGGGAGGACAGGGGAGATCCAGAGGGGGTGGGGAGGGGGTACGGGAGACAAAGCCAGGGTGCACTCCCATGCTGCACTGTCCCCTGCATTGCTGCCATTAGCTCAGTCCTTCCTACGTGAACAGCTACTACTGATTCGGCATCCACTAAGTACAAGCCTTTGAAAACCACTTTATTTCAGCTATCTCATGGGATTCCCATAACAACTATCTGGGACAGGTGCACTACGACCACGTCCATCTTACAGATGGGAAACCGAGGTTCAGAGGGTCTGATTAACTTGCCCAGGGTCTCGTGGTCTTTATCATGTTGCCCAATCTTAGAAAGGTGGCAAAAAAGTTAAGTGTCTAGTAACAGTGGACGCACTGAATCTGAAAACAAAGCCAGCCCCGTTCTGGGCCAGGGATAGTGGACAGGACCACAGGGATGAGACCAGGAGACAGAGGAGACACAGGAGCTGCTGAGGAGCAGATCCTCGAGGAGCCCAGCAGAAGAGGATTGATCAGAACAGGGCAGGTACACAGGCAAACCCCAGCTCAGTGTCAGCAGCCGGAAGAAGATTAAGGTCAGGAAGGCAGGTAAAGGTGCCATGAGCCCCTGCTCACCCGGCAGCTGTGAGCATCCTCTGAAGGACTTCTTACAGAAGTCAGGTAAGAATTTCAAACTGGTATAAAACTTTGTCATCAGGTAATGTACTGTCTTCTCTCTTTTCCCCTTCCCTGTTTATTTTTTCCATAGCCTTTCTCACCATCTAACATACTATATATCTTGTTAGTTTATACCTCTCTTTCCCTGATAGCATGTACACTCCTGAAGAGCAGGGATTTTTTTTTCCTGTCCACTGCTATATCCCCAGCACCTAGAGCAATGTTTGGCACTTAATTAGCACTCAAAAAATATTTGTTGAATGAATAAATATGCAACAGTCATGTCATGACAGGGTTTCCCAGGCATTGTGTGCCTCCACTGCCCAGCTGATCTGCCCTGAGTGTGGTGATGTCACCTCCTCCTATCAGGGCTCCATCCTGCTGTCACTGATTCCTGCAGTGTGAACAGGCAGGGAGAGGATGCACAGTGACTCTAGGAGGCAGGATCAAAAACCAGATGCTGAGCACCTTGTTCGTGCTCAGCAAGTCAAAAAAGCAAAGGTCATGGTGGCAGATGTAGACATTGACCAAAACCCAATTTACCTCATTAACGTTGATTAAAAGAAAGAAAGATGGACTCTCCTCCCTCCTCCACAGTGCCTGGAACCATCCCGAAGCCCCAGGGACTCGGTTCCCAAAGGGCTCCCCTCCATTCCGATTCTGTTGTAAGAAGGAAAAAAAAAGAGGGATTAAAGAGACACCCCCTCTCCAGATCCTCATATTCGAAATCTTTAGTGAAGCCATCAAACAATCAGATGCCATGACTTTTATTTTTCAACAGCTTTCAACTCAAGAAAGTGCTGAAGTCATGTCTAAGGTCAGTGGAACTATTTGTTCTGGGGAATTTTACTGAGGGGAAAAGTTTCCATCTCCCCGGGCATCTTTTTTTAAAGAGTCTTGGTCATCAAAGTCATCCTGCAAAACCCTCTGACTTCTGAGGGAAGGCGAGCAATGCTTCTGGTCTCGTGTTTGATGGACAGGATGTTGGCTTTACATTAAACACATGTGGCAGCAAGAATGCTCTTCACGTGCAGCTTGCTCACTTCGTTGAAATCCAAGGCACGCCTGGCAGGTTTGTGCCTGGTTTAGAACACTTAGAGCTCAATCACCTTTTGAAACCAGGCTGCATCTTTGCAGATGTCTTCACTTTACTAACTTTAGTCAGACATCTGCCTGTGAGAAAATGTGATGTGAGTTACAGCAGTCCACCTCAAGACATAGCTTTCAAGAATGCCATTGATTCTGAGATACACTCTGGATTTATTGACCGAGTTTGGGGCAAAAACCACAACCAGATTAAATATACTCATTGATTGTAAAATGTCTTTCCAGGAATGTTTAAATGTGAACAAGAATGTTTATTAAAAGAGGAACTTCGGGAATGTTAGGCCCCATTGTCAGATGGGTAAAAAAGGGTAAAAAAGATTAAGTGATTCACCCAAAGCAACTCTGAAGTCTCCACTATTCTCTTGACCGGAAGACAACACTGCCTACCACGGTTTGTATGAGCGGTAAGTATGAAACTTTGCGATTAACGGCTTTGATGGAAATTAGGAGGTAAATGCACTGGGCCAAAAAGTGTTATGTGTCTGTGTACCCTCTCCTGGAGGGTAGCCACCCTTTTTGATGAGGTAGATGTGTTCTCTGCAGGGACTGGGGTGGATTTCCTGAAAACCTTATTTTTCAAATGACAACGCCCTACAAATGTAGAAGATCTTTCTCTTCTTGCCCATCATCCTTGTGAGTCAAAGGAAGCTGCAAGACAGAGGCTGTTCAGGACCAAGAGACAATTTACACAGACAGGGGGAATCGGTCATAAGCCGTGATGCAGGGAAAAGGGGAAGAGAGGTGTGGGTTCAGTCTCTCAGTCCATCCACTCATTTACTCCTGCTTTGTTTCCCTCAGCAAATATTCACTGCTGCTCATTTAGTACCAGGTTCTCTGCAGGGTGCAGAGGAAATGGATCAATTAAACAGCCCCTACCCTCAAGGAACACAGACGTAGAAGCAAAGACTGGTAACCGTTCCTTATCTATTAATTCAACAAATATTTATTGAGTACCAAACACTGGAGAAACAGCAAGAAAGAAGTCAAACAAGGTCTCATCCTCATGGAGTTTACAGGCTAGTGGTGGGGGACACAGATATTAAACTCGTAATTGTACAGGTCATTAATTAATTGCCATTGTGGCTACTACACAGGAGAAGTAGAGAGTGCCAGCACAGTCTATTACAGGGGTGGTGTTGGAGAATCAGCAGGAAACCAGGAGAGAGCAGATCAGGAAGAAAGTGACAGTGAGGAAGGACTCCAGAGGCAACACCTGAGCCCAGCGGGTCCCAGCAGGGCTCAGATCAGAGGCAAGCCAGGCCCACCCAGAGGCTGGGCAGCTGAGACAGGAGAGAGCAAGCTCTCTCTCCAGGAAGTGAGAAAAGGCTTCATGAAAATGGGTGGAGGCTCTTGAAGCCATCTTTCCTCCCTTGCTTTCTTGCTGACCAAGAATAATTATTGTGTGTGCCATGCTCTATTATGGTCATATTTACCACTGAGGTCGGTGTCATCACCCTCTATACAAATGAGGAGGCCAAAGCTCAGCAGGGCGAGTGCCTGGCCCCACTCAGATCACGGAGCCCTTGTGCGGCTGAGTTACAGCAGTCCACCTTGTGTGGCTGAGTGGGGACGGGGACCCGGATCCGCCTCACTGCTTAGCCATAGCACTCTACTGCCCACCCTTGGCTGTGGGAGGGGAGGCCACAAATCGCACCCCTCAACCTAATTGCCATTTAACAGATGAAGAAGAGAGGCTCCCATCACACAGGCAGTGAGGACCAGAGGAGTCTCCCAGGAAGACTGCTCTTCCCGGACTGGGTGGAACACCTACTCTACTCTGCAGGGTTGGCCAGGTGGAAACCTGACCCACTAGGGACTGTTTGGAGAGGCTGATTCCCCCTGCTGGCCCCAAACTACTCACGTAGTGAGACACGTGGAAGGGGCACACCAGTGGGTCCTGGTGAGGGGAGCAGGAGTGAGAAAATCCCAGATAATTCACATAATTTTTTTGTTTAAAGGATATTCGTGACTTATGTGTGTCCTGTCAAGACTCTGACAGGTGCCAACAGACAATAAGCTTTGCCAGACTCTGGGGATTTCAAAGTGGGCCTGAGCTTTGGCAGAAAGGGTCCCCTTGTGGGAGCCAGAAGAAGGAGAGGCTGGGATCAGATAACCTGGCTATCTTGACTCTCTAAGTGCTCAGGAATCTGGAATAGATGAGAAGTAGAGATTTGGGCCCTATCTGTCCAAGAAAGGGAAGAAGAGGAAAGGAGGGGAAAGGAATTAACTTTTACAAGCACTTCTACACTATCTCAATGAACACATGACATGGAGGGGAGGCTGGAAGATATGTTTAGCCATGTGCCTTGGAAGAAGAGAAGGCAGAACACAGATATTGGCTAACACCAGCTGCCAATGTTGCATACCTCCATTATGGCAAAACCCCTCCTTGACTGGATGAAATGTGACTTTTATCATTTCATAAATAGCGCTAGGGAAACTGGGTAACTGTGGAATGAGGCCCATACATCACCCTCTAGACTCTTTTTTGATTTCAAATAGGCCAAGTTAAATCATTTAAAAATGCCACAAACATCATGGGAAAACAGAAACACATGCACCCTAATTGTGAAGTGACAATTTTCTAACTAAAATAAGTTAGTAGAGATTATGACACATAATCAGCTAAATGACAACAACAAAAGCAGGGCACTGGAAAAATATATGAGTTGAGTGACCCAGTGAGGTGGGGGAATAAATATAAAGCTATGAGGGAAATACCCAGTGTCCAATGGACGGATGGCTAATAACTTTGAGACACGTGGCACAAAGGTTAAATACTAAGGAACATTTCAGTCTTTATAATCCTTAATGACACGCAAATACGATTATTACAGCCAAGAAGACCCCAATTCTTACCAACAAATTTAGCAAAAATCAGTTAAAATGATGAAGCCCACAGCTGGTCTGTGGGGAAACAGGAACTCACTCATGTGGGGTGTGAATCAGCCCAGTGGTCCTGAGAAAACCTGGCCTGACAAGACGATGTCTTCCTATGCCTTTGGGTTCACAGACTTCACTCTTGGGGGCAGATCTCAAGGAAATAGCTCAAGAAGAATAGTAATTAGAGAGTGAGACTCTCTGCCCAGGTGCCTGCAGTTAGGTTATCTAAAGTTCTGTTCGGAATATTCCATTGCCACAAAAAGTTCCTGTCTGGAGTCAGACAGACAAGGGAGCTCATCCCAAGTCTGCCATTTAGCTGTGTGACTTTAGATGACACTTAACTTCTCTGAACCTCAGCTCACTCCTTGATAAAATGGGGATATTAACAGTCCTGGGGTTGTGTATTAAAGGAGGTCATGTCTATAAAGTGTCTACACAGCGCCCTGCCCAGTGTTCAACAAAAGGTGGCCCTTGTGATTGGAAGGTGACTCCTGGACGGAGCCTGGAGGGAGTTCCCGCTTGCAGAGGATGAGGTAACATCAGGAAGTCTCAGCTTTCTAACTTGAAGAGGAGCTGATATCTTTAACTCCTAGTTTATTTTTATTACTAAGTCAGAAGAAGGAAAATAAACTTCTGCCACAACTTCGCAGGAGTCCACCAAAGTGTAAAGGGAAGGTCTTCAAAGGGTGTTAAATTCGCCTGAAACAGGAAAATGCTGAGCGAGGCTCCCACTCCCACCCGAGTGTCAAGATTGGGTGTCTCCAAGGATCTGGAAATGCACATTTTTTTTGAGACTTGGTCTGTGACAGGAGTTTCACATCCCCAAGTTCGTTATTTTTATCTCCGCTTTGAGGGAGAGGGACTCTGCCCAAGGTCCTAAGTTAGGTGACCCGGTCTGGCAAGGTGACCACCGCACAGGTAACCGCTGTGCAGCCTGGGTGAGGGGCAGGCATCCGAAAGGCTGTGAGAGCGAGGGTCTCGGAAGCGGAAGGCTGGGCGCACGGTGGGTGCAGGCCCCGGGTGATGGCCTCTCACCCATTCCGCTCCGGGAGCCCCGGGTGCGCCCCGCGGAGCAGCCCTCCTCCCGCCAGCAGGGGGCGCCGAGGAGAAGGCGGGCGGGAGGCCGTGATGCGCGGAGCTGCCGCCGCTACCTCCCGGAGTCGGGACCAAGGCTGCCGCTAGCCCATTCGTCCGCGGCGAGACTCCCGGACACAGACCGAGCGGGATCCCGGACTCGGAGTCCCAGAGAGAGGCCCATCCCGCGTCGCCAGCACCCCGGTCCGCGCCTGCCCGGAAGCGCCGGCGCTGAGGGGGCGGGGCAGAGAAGCGCTTCCGGGGGCGGGGGGCGCGGGCTGGGGCGGCAGCCGGAGCGGCGGGGACGGGCCTGGCGCCGGCGGCGGCGGAGGGGGCGCCGCGGGCGGGCGATGTGAGCGCGGCGCTCTCCGCAGGTGAGGCGCGCTGGCGGGGGGCGGCGGGCGGCTGGCGAGGCGCGGGCGGAGCAAGCGGGGTCGGTGGCAGCCCCTGGCCGCTGTCCGGTTCCCTCTGGGCGCGGCGGGGCGGGAGCCTCAGCGCCTGGTCAGCCCCGCGGGCCGGCGGGTGGGCGGGTGGTGCGGGTTGGAGCCGAGGCCGGGCGGGGTCGGGAAGCTCTGGGCACCTGCTCTGGTCCGGCGCGCGCCCCCAAGGGGCCAACCCTGCTTGGCCCCGGAGAACGGGCGCTGCTGGCGGGTCTGAGGGTAGCGCTCGGCCAGCTGCCCCGGGCTCCCCAGCCTCCGCCCGGGCGTCTCGGGATCCCCTGCTTCCGGGCCCCTCGGCCCCGGGGGCGCTCCCCCTTTGTACGGGGAGGCCGGATGGTTAAGTCCCCCGGAGAGCCGGGCCGGGCCGCGGGGTCGGCCCTGCTGGTGGCTGCAACCGAGCTCCTGCCCCACGCCACGGCTTTTCTCCAGGTAAACAGGCGGCGGCGCGTCCTGCTTGGCCCTGGACGTCTCCATGGTCACTCTCGCCCTCAGACGGTCCTGCCATTACGGAGGGCTGGGCTGGCCTGGGTGTGTAAACAGGGTCCTTCTAGGCTAGGCGGCTGTGCCTTGGGGCATGAATAGTCTGGGAGTCTCAGTCTTGAGGCTTTCAGCAAGCCTCTTCCATGCTGGGCCTCAGTTTCCCCACCTGATCAGTGAGGGTTTTAGATAAGTTCTCTAAAGACCCTTCCAGCTCTACCATTCTGTGTATGTCTGAAATTGGAATGGCTGTCCCTGGTTCAAGATATTGGGCAGTTTCACCGAAGACTTTTTGCAAATGTGGACTTTTTAGCCGCTTAATACACTTGTTTTCAGACAGGCTTTAAAATGAATCCAAGAAGCGTTTCTAAACCTAACCTTATCCTAATTCATCCCTTGCTTTTGTTCCTAGTAGTAGTCAATCACATCCTGCTGAGTTTTTGCATGCAAAATTTTTTGTTGTTGTTTATATCTGCCCATTTTCTCTTTGTTCCCTAGTCAGGCCCTCTTTGCCTCACATCTGGATTATTGCAACAGCTTCTTAGCTGGTCTCTGACTTCAGAAGTCCCCCCCACCTCTTCCATCCTTCCTTTATGCTAATGCTAAACTTAATATAGGAAGTCAAAAAAAGAGTTGAGTGTTTGCTTGCTTATTAAATGTCAAGATGCTGTTCCATGTGGTGGGGTAAAGTAGTAGGAGGCACACTTACAGCCTCCAAGCAGCTTTACACTGGGTGCTGAGACTATACCTGTGAAAAGGTAATTGATTGATGAGTCAAGCCTGTGTGCTGTAGAATTAAGAGGAAGGAGAGATGGAGGTTACTATAGGCCAAGTGGTCAGGAAAGGCTTTAGTGAGGGGGTGAGGTTTGAGCTGGCTGTTAAAGGATGAGTAGGACTCAGATAGGAAAAGAAGAATCAGACCCAGTGATCCTATGGAGTTAGTGAATAGACCAGTTTCCTTGCAGAGAAGGGTGCTTAAAGGAAGGGAATAAGGAAAGATTGGCTGGGCTAGTTCCTGAAAGAACTTGAACACCACGCCAAAGTTGAAACTATTCTAAAGGCAGTGGTGAGAGGCAAGAGACTAGGGGTGGTTCATGATCATTTACAGGAGGGGAAGGGAGAGGCTGGGGGCCAGGAGATCAGCTAAAAGGCCACAGGTATTTATGCCACTATTCAAAGCTGAGTACCTCCTCTGCCTGCCACACTGCGTCCAGTCAGTGCCCACCGTGTCTTTTCAAGGCTCTCCTCACCTCCTTGGACCTTATTTGCTGCTTCTGCTCCCAGTCTGTCCCCTGCAGAAGCGAGTTTGTGACTGCTTCTAGGGCGTTGCTCCTCTTGTTCCCCCTTCTGAAGTACTGGCCTCCTTTTTCTTCTCCTCTGTGTAAATTCTCCATTTCACTTCCTTCAAGCCCCTGCTGAAGATATACTTCCTCCAGAGGGTGTTCCCTGACTGCCCTACCCCCATGCCTTTGTGGCACTCAGAATCTAAAGCACAGGATTCAGCACTTGTTCCTTGGTTACTGAACTTGCTCTTGTCCCAGCTGAAGTGGGTGTTTTTTTTGAGGGCATTTTGTCTTAATACTTCTCTTGAAGCCCTTGTAATATCTAATACTGTAGCTGGGCTTTTGTAATAGGTATGCAAATACTTACTAATTTTTGTTGGTAAATGACTTAAATTTTTTTGAACCCCCCCTTTTTAAAGGAGAATCTTTTATTAGTTATCACTTTTCTCTGTCATATATCATTTACATCTAATGCTGCCATTCAAGGTGGATGTTTTCAGCTTTCATTCTTCGAGTGCAGTTAACATGAAATGAATCTTTGAAACATTAAAATGTTTACTCTTGATTATGGGAAAAGAAAACATCATGTAATTCTTCAGTTGGAGGCTGTGGGGAAAGTACATCAGCTTTGGAATCAGACCGGTCTGGGTTTGAATCCCAGCAAGGCTACTTACTAGCCATGTGAACTTGGACAATTTATATAATGTCTCTGAGCCTCTGTTTTCTCATTTGTAGTATGGGGATAATAAAATCTATTTCCTAGGGTTTTGTGAGTTTTAACGTGAAAAAAAGTATATGAAGGAGGTAGCAAAGTTTATAGCGCCTAGTAACTGCTTAATATTTACGTTTTCATCATCATCATCATTATTAGGTGTAAATTTATCAAGGTGGAGAAATGATAGGCTGCTGAACCTCGGTGTATTTACTGAGCTGTGTATTTCTACATGTCTCTGGATCCTACTTTTACCTTCCAGCTGAAGCACTGGTCAAAAATGTCAGTATCACGAATCTATAATGTGTCATTATGTTTTATTCCCATTAATTTTCATCTTTCTCTAGTTTAAATTCTGCTTAATGGTTTTCAAACTTCTTAATTGTGTCCATTTAATGTTTTGTAGCTGACAAACTGCTGAATTTAGCTTAGTGAAGGTCATCAACTGAAGGCAGTTTAATTTCTAACGGTTATTTTCTGGTTGTATTGATGGCATGGAAAGCCTCATGGAAGAAAGCAATTCAAGGTGAGCTTTTCTAATCCTTTTATCTTTAGAGGTGGGACTTAATATATTTCCCAGGTCTGGTGCCCCCTGAAATGCCAGCAGTAAGCAGATAAGTTGCTACTCCTTGACTTTCTTGAGTTCTTTGCCTTAAGAAAACTTATTCATTCCTTTAACTGAAACAAATCTTTCTATTTCATGATAGGATTTTAAACATCTAATTGCCCACTTCATAGACAGAAGTAAAAAGAATGGACATTATGCAGAGAAATGGCTGCAAAGTACAAGGAATTGTAACCCCTTAATTATCACTGTGTTGGTGTAATGATACACCCTTAAATGAGAAATTTTTTTCCACTCAAAGGTGATCAGTAAGATTCTAGCACCAATAAAACCCCTACTTCTCACCACTGTGCCTGGATTAAAATCTTATTCTTACAGGAGATAAGAATTCTGGCTCTGGAGACTGTCAAATCCAGGTTCAAATCCTGGCTCAGCCAGTCATTAGTGAGTTTGGGAAAGGTTCTTAGTCTCTCTAAGTGTTTTCTCACGTGTAGAATGGGGATAGCTGCCGTGTCTATCTCATAGTGTTGTCATGAAGATTCAGTGAGCAGGTAGAGAGCTTACTTAGTGTACAGAACACAGTTGGAGCTCAGTAACTGTTATTGCCAGTCAGGTTAAAGAGTCCATCCCTACTCTGCTAGGAAAGCTCAGAAGAAGCTTCTGATGTTTTGCACTGACTGAAGGACAGTCTCCACTGTCAAACGAAACCGCACTCTGAGAATTAGTGTATCTGAGCAGACTTGGAGAATGTTAACGCCTTGGTAGGAAATCTAACAGTTTGGATAAAAATGTTCTTTCAGGCTCACATGAATTAATGCAGTAAGAACTCTAGACTTGTTTTCTTTTAAATTAGGATGAGTACTTCATGAATATCCATCACGGAATGCCATTTTATTTATTTTTTTCTTGCATTGGGTTTCAGCAGCACCAGAATGTTTCATGCAGGCCTGGTGTTATTCGGCTGCTGCTTTCTGAAGGATTAGATTGTACTTCATGACAGCTCAATTTTAGTTTTGCTCTAGACCCAGGCAGAAATACCTAGGAAAGTTATTTTTATATCCTTGTGACTGCTGTTACCATGCCTGTTGTCCCCAGTGCTTCCATTCTGCGGTCTTTTTAATGACTTTTTGTTTGAGAATGACAAGGGATCTTCAGGTCTTCAGTGCCTGATGGAGAAAGTCTAGCTTGAGTTGTGTCTCCAGTATCAGCAAGTGACTGAAGCCAGCAGGTGCAAATCTGGGTTTGGAATCATGAGCATCTTGATGGAGAATAATGGGTACTTCCTGGTGCCTTAAACAACTTCCAAATGTGTAACCTTGCTTTCCTTTCTTGGAAGTGTCGCAGGGTATTTTTAAATGAAGTGGAGCAAATTAGAGTGTTTATGGGTTAGGTGGGAGTGAACCACCTTGCTAGATTTTTCCTGCTGGTGAGACGATCCTACGTCTCTTGGGTGTTCAGCAGGAAAAGTTGAAAGCTGAGGGTGCCGCCATGGTGGCAGTCATGGATTTTGAGCCACCAGCTTGGTTTAGGTTGCTGAGAGCCTCTCTCTGCCAGACACATTGCTGGGCTCTGGGCACACAGTCCCTGCCCTCAGAGAGCTCACCACCGAGGGTGTGAGCTCAGCAGCACGGGAGGCTCAAAAATCAGCACATCTCATTTGCTTAGGTTTTACACTTTTACTTTTGCTCTGGTTGTCATTACGGGGAAACAGTTCCAGGGTTTTACCCAAGGATTTTGTAGAGGGGATTTCAAGGCCCATGTGGGTGTTTTGCCCAGATGACATTTAAGTGTCTTTTCTCATCTTTAGGTTCTCTTTAGAATGGATTTGCAGTGTGGGAAGATGGCACTAGTCTAGGTTCTGGTTTTCACTGTTTGGTTTCCTTACAGCTTAACAAAAGGCACGATGCAGAATTTTATTAGTCAATGAAACGGTGCCTCAAGGAGAGGGCTAGGTGTGGATGTTTCCTCTTTCGTGAGATACCATGTTACAGTAGGAGCAAATAACTGTACTTTCTGTTCTCAACTGTGTTTTCTGTTTTCCCTTTTAGTAACCGCATGTTACCACATCCGTCCTTGGCTAGTACAATTTTTGATTACTCCCGAATTGTGCCTATTGGACAACTCTGTTCAGATGCCCAGTGGGCAGCCTAAACTCAGCTTGTCTGAGGTGGAACTAACTTCCAGAGTGGGTAGCATCCCTCCGTCTCCAAGCCCTGTTGAGTCCTTCTTTGGACTCGTGTTCAAATTGGCTGCCACCGCAATCCAGTTTGAGATTTCCAGTCTTGTATTCAAGGCCGTCCACGTTCCCACTGTGGCATTCCTCTTTCCCTCGTCACTCCTTGTACCTGGGCCCTGGCCACTACCCCAGACACCATACATTTTCACTCCAGCGTTCTTTGCTTCTGCCATTCCTCTGCCTGAAGTGTTCTTTCTGTTCCATTTGAAATGCAAAGTCCTGTTCAAATATTACTTCCACCATGAAGATTTTATTTATTCTCTTTGATTAAAAAAAATTCACTTTGGTCAAAAGTAATCAGTCTTGTCATTGCTCTCATAGTTCTTTGTTTCTGCCTCTATAATTGTCTGCTTGATACAATAATTACCCATTTGCAGCCTATCTTTCCCTGGATTTCTTGGTTTTAAAAATTATATATTTTTAGGTAAAACCCTATAACATGTCTTAAAAACACTTTTAGTGAGAATAATACAGCTATATGATAAAAAAATTCAAAAAGTATAAAAGTCTGTTTCCCTTCTCTCCCCAGTCTGTAGTCCTCATTCCCAAAAGTCACCAACTTTAATGGTTTCATGGGATTCCTTCCAGAATGGATACAGCAGTATATACTTGTTCTTTTAAGAAAAGTACATGAAGTGAATCACATATATACCTACAGATTTTTCTATGGCTTGCTGGTTTTGGCTAAATATTAGAGCTCTTTTCCATGTCGAAGGATACAGGTCTATTTATTCTTCTTAATGGCTGGGTAGTGTTTCATTGTTGATTGTTTTTTTTGTTTTTTGTTTTTTTTTTTTGAACAAGTCTTCTCTGGATTTTGAGCTCGTTTCCCTCTTTTTTTTTAAAATTTGCTATAGCAAATAAAAATGCTCAGTGGACATACATATCCTAATATCCTATTGTAAGTACTGTGTATTTGTAGGCTTAATTCTTAATAGTTAATTGTGGGCCAAACGATGAATGCTTTTTACATCTTAATCGATACTACCAGATTATCCCTCAGGATTACACCTGCACACTTTTAAAATGTGTGCAGGTCTGATGGGTTACGAATGGTATCTCATTTTTTCTTTTTGTAATTCACAGGTCTTGATCATGAATAAAGCTAAACATCTTTTCATATGTTTTTGATCACTTTTTCTTTGAACTGTTAATATCTTTTGCACCTTCTTCCATAGGATTTTGTGTGTCAGTCCAAATCTGTTTAAGTTATAATATAGCCCTTTGTCAAATGTGCACGTACTTTCCTTCAATATGTCGTTTATCTTTCGGCTTGGGGGGTGGATTTTTTTTTATTATATATTTCTATGTTGTTAAATGTATTGGTCCTTGTCTTTGTGGCTTCTGGGACTTATGTCATGCTTGCAGAGGCCCCTATGACATTATTATAAATAAATTCACCGATGCTTTCTTTTAGTTATTTTTTGGTGATAGTTAAGTCTTTTAAAAATAGTGTCATAAGACTATAATGACATTAAATGGAAAATAATAGGACCCTCCTTACATTCCCTAGTGCTTTATAAGAAATTGTTAAATATGCAGCACCTTTGAAAACTTAGGGAGCTGTAATTTCCATTAATTGGGCGTTTTATTTTGTGTGAACCTGTAGTGGTCATACAGAAGAGCACTCACTACCTTTTTGCCTCATTTGCTCAAACTCAGTGGGAGGAGCCAGGTGAGAGGAGGAACAGAGTGGCGACGAACTGGCGTCTGTCCACCCTTCTCAGGATCAGCCGTGTCTGTTAGATTATGGTCAGCTGGTTTCCCTGTCTTTACGAAGTGACTCTTTTAAAGCTCCTTCAGGTAAAATGTGTTTATTCTTGGTGAGCTTTGGAATCTGGATTAGGGGTATCATTCCCTTGTTTGTAGCGTTTCAGAACAGCGTCTTGTCCTGATGCCTGGGTGTGGTCATATGTTCTGTAGCTTTTTTTGGGTGGGAGCTTGCAAAGATTTCAAGCAGCTTTACTTGCTAGCCTTGTTGTCATATGGTCTTGCATCAGATCTTAGTTTTCTTTTCAGAGCATGCGTGCATGTTTATTTCTAGGACCCTTCTCCTTCACTTTGCACTTCAAGTCTGTGGGTCGAGTATCCCTGGCTGGCTTGTATGGTAATTTAGGGGACAGCGCCTCTCCCCTGTGGCTCATGCCCACACTGCCTCGCTGTGTGAATGGCCTCCCTTCTCTAGTTGCCCAGTCTGCCTGAACTCCCCAACATGTGGCTGTGCTCTTCCCGAACCTGGTCGCCCTTCACTCCTCATGGTTCCGTCTTGCCCTGGCCTGTGCTGGCCTTGCGGCTGTCCTCAGTGCTTTCAGACCTGGCCTCCTCGCTACTTGGTCAGACCTGGCTTCCTCGCTACTTGGTCAGTCCTGGATAGCCCCTCACAGTCTGCTCTTGCTTTTTAAATGCCAGTCTCAGTGCTGCTTTGAATTCTCTTGAACTTGGGCTGAACCTGTGTCTTGGCAGCATCTGCTCTCTGTGACTTTCACCCTCGAACACCAAAAGGACCACTTACTTGAGCCCTAGATCGGTGGTTTCTAATGAATAGAGGCTTTAGCATATGGAGATAGCTGTTTATTTAAAGCAGGTAAAATCAGCCAGGGTGCAGGGCTCTGATGGGGAAGAGGGAGTAAAAGCTGTGAATATGGAAGGCATAATATACTGCAGCTGGAGGGCCGCCTGGGACTTTTTTCTGATCATAGCCCTTCCTTCTACCGATGACTTAGATCTAGAAAAGAGGGAGATTTTGATCTTGAAAGAGGGTACTGTGGTAAATTCCTAGAGCTGAGATTGCTCGTGCACAGGGCATGTGCGCTTGTAAGTTTGATGGATATTACTAAAATGCTCCCTTTTGCCTTTCTTCATCTCCTTCCTCCTGGCAGAGGAAGGAGTAAGAGCCCTGGGCAGTGGTAGGAGGTTGTCACCTGTCACTGTTCCTTTCCCTGGCCACCACCCTAGGGCAGGAAGGTAACCTAGGGCAAGCTTTCGTTTCCTCCTGCCTTTCCCTCAACTCTCCTGCCTCCCTTACTGGTCCAGCTACTCCCCTTGGGCAAATTAAACAAGGATAAGGGGTTATTGTGTAGGGGTCTAGATGGCCAGACTTTGCAACAGCCCTGAAGAAGTTAAGTTAGCCTTTTGGAGCCTCAGTTTCCTCACCTCTCAAGTGAGGGTAATAGTACCTGCCTTCTGGTGGAAGGTCAAGAGAATTCAGTGAAGTAATACATATAAGGCCTTTACGACATGCCTACCATGTATCGAGCATTCAGTAAATATTGTAATTGATGATGGTGATGATGGGCTTTTCCAAGTAAGGGGGGAAGGCTAAGGAGTGTGGTGGAAGGTGGCAGTGATCCCCTTGTGCAGTTGCTGAGGCTGGTGTGGAGGTGGCTGGACGAATGTCAGGACTTCCCACGTCCGAGGTGGTCCTTCCCAGAACCCACTGTTGAGACCAGTGGTGGCAGAGTCTCGTCAGCTGACTGTGGCAGAGGCTGTGTGTGAGGTGAGAGCTGCTTCCCGAGGGGTGAAAGTATTCTCCAGTTAAAGAAATTGGAGAGCAGAAAGTTTGTCCATTGGTTGAATGAGCAGAAGAGGGTTATGAAGAAATCGGGGAGCTGACAATTTTGAACTTCCCAGCAGACCGTTTCAACTAATACCCTCTTTGTGTATGTTTTTCAAAAGAAGTATTTCACATTCTTATCCAAAATATACTTTTAACAAACAAAACCAAAATAAGTATTGTTAAAATAAGTATTAATGGTATTGAAGAAAAATATCCAGTTTATATATACTTGTTTTTTAATTAAAATATAGCAATGTAAATGTCTAGTTTGGGGATTTTTTTTGTTTACTATTGATATAATGGGACAGAAAGACCTGTGATTAATCTGCTGAATTAAAGAATACTGATTCTGATGTCTTTAGTGAGTGGAATAATCAAATTCATTATCGTTTTCTGAAGCAGCTGCAAACTTAGTCTAAATGAAAAACTAATATAAATCACTTCTCTGCATTATCAAAAATGAACTCCATTCCCATATCTCTCTGAGTTGGGAGGAATCTGCAGTAAGCCTGTATCGAACTGCAAGACTGGGACTCTTATTTATCTTTGAGTTCCCTTTGGTTTTGTGCACGTAAGAGATTGAAATTGAACATATCCTATAAATGTAGAAAAATAAATTCCCAGTCAGTATGTCATTTAGTGATTGCAGTTAAATCTAATACTTGCAGCACATTTGACAAAAGGCTCATTTTCTTAATTTGCAAAGAACTCTGATAGTTCAATAGAGAGTCAGATATGGGCAAAGGATATGGGTAGGCAGTTCAAAGACAAACTTAGACAAATTGCCATTGAAGATGAGAAAAGATGATCAACCTCATTTATAATTAAATCACAGCAAAACAATGAGATACCACTTTTAACCTGTCAGTGTGGCGAAAGTGAAAAAGTTCAGTATTCATTATTGGCAGTTATGGGGGTACAGGCACTTCATGTGCTCTTGGTGAAGGGACAGTTGCTGCCACCTTTTGGGAGGTAAGTTGGCATTATCGATGGATGTGAAAAACTAACGCAGCAGCCCCTCTGCTAGGAGGAACTACTGTGACTATTTAAATGGTTTCCTGCTTTTGGTATCACCTGGGGACTGATTAAGTATTGAATACATGGTGGCACAGCCATCCATGGAATACTATGAAATCAGAAAAGAGAATGAAGTAGATGAGCTTGTGCTGCTGTGGAAAGATTTTAAGGTACATTAAATACTTTTTTTTTTTTTTAACATCTATATTGGAGTGTAATTGCTTTACAATGGTGTGTTAGTTTCTGCTTTATAACAAAGTGAATCAGCTGTACATAAACATATATCCCCATATCCCCTCCCTCTTGTGTCTCCCTCCCACCCTCCCTATCCCACCCCTCTAGGTGGTCACAGAGCACCGAGCTGATCTCCCTGTGCTATGCAGCTGCTTCCCACTAGCTATCTATTTTACATTTGGTAGTGTATATAAGTCCATGCCATTCTCTCACTTCATCCCAGCTTACCCTTTAAATACATTTTTAAAAAGCAGAGTACAGAACAGTTTATGATGATATATGTTTATAATTTTCTGTGAAAGAACACCCAAAAACTCTTTCCAGTGATTGAGAGACACTGGAGAAGAATTTTGCTATCCATTTTATATTTTTCTGTAGTATAGTTTGAAGTTTGACCATATGCATATATTTTATTTTAAAGATAAAATTAAACATTGATCTAACTTTGGTGTAGGCCCACTGACATTCCATTCAAGGGAGAAATCAAGACCCTCGAGGAACCAGTGATTAGCCCATACTGGAAAATTGCAGAGGAGTGGAGGGTTCTGTTTGAACTTGATGTGTCTGTAAGAGGTTCTGGCTTCCTTTGCTTCAGGACCACTGGACCTGATAAGTCAGGTCTGGGTGTAGAATTGTGATTAATTATGCCTTTTACTCCCTTTATGTGACTAGGACTTAAATTCCCTGTAAATTCCCTGTGTGTCAGTCTCTGAGAAGCCTCTTATTCGAGAGTGTTGCTTGTTAGCAGCTTTAGGCAGGAGTCTCTGAATCTCATTGTCACTGCTGAGAGGACGCGTCAGTGTCAAGGAGAGGAGAGTGGAGCACTTCCTTTCTCATTTTGCAGAAAAATGGAATTCCTCTCTTAGGTGTTAATCATGGTCTTTCATTTTTCTCTTCAGTGATTTTCTTTCCAGTGTAGTTCTGTACTTTTTTCTGAGAAGAAGATAAAAAGCCACGAGGAGGAGGAGGACACCTCATTGTGGAGCTATTTTCAGTTTTACAGACTATTTCAGAAATGCTTTTTTGTTTTCCTTTTTCTACTGGTTTTTGTCCAGGACTCTGTACCTTTAAAAAGCTGAATCCACCTTTCTTTTGCCCTTTATTTCCAAAAGTCACTATTTACACATCCTTGTGTCCCGAAAATGCTGTAATGAATAGGTAACATTTGACCACTTGGCAGGTGCCAGGCAGTTTCTGTGTTTCTAGAAGGCAGTCTGGTGCAGTTATGAGCATGACCCCTGGAGCCAGACTAAGTTCATCTGTTAGCTCTGGGACCTTTGGCAAGTGTCTTAACTTCTTTTCTTCAGTTTCTTCATCTATAAAATGGCAGCAATCATAGCATTCCCCTAACAGAGTTGATAAGAGAATCAAATTAATTAATCTGTGTAAGGTGTTTAGCACAAGATAGGTACTCATTATACGTAAGCTATTATACACATTCATTGCATGAATTTCCCTCATTCAACTATTACAGCAGTCATGTTGGGCAGTAGTTCTTCCAAGACCTTTTCTAGATACAGAGATCGAGGTTAACGGACTTGTCTAAGGTCACGTAACTATTTAAATGTTCATTGTTATTATTTTTATTAGAAAGTGGCACAACCAGGATTCATATCCAAGTCTAACTTCAAAGCCAGTTCTCTTTGTTACACCATCCTGTCCCCCTAAAAAAAGTCTCTAATATCTAACCTTGATTGCCACGTGCCAAGCAACCATTGTGCTAAGTGCTTCCTACATGTATTCCTTATAACAACCCATAAGGCAAAGACTATTGCTATTGATACTACCATTAAAAAAAAACAAACAAACTGAGACTTGGAAAGGTTATAAAGTACCTTGCCCAAGGTTTTACAAATGGAAAGCAGGTATCATTTGAATCCATATCCGACTCCAAATTAATGCTTCTAATGGTTATGTTAAGATCTTTTCTTATCTCTTAAAAACTAGATGAGGTGCCTTAAATTTTTTTAGTGTTACTTATTTTTAATAAGTAATACATTCACATAGTTTAGAGATGTTAAGAGTTCAAAATGATTCACTGAAAGCTAATGGGCCTTCCAACTACCTCATCCCTGTCCCAAGAGGCTATTTGTTTTTGTGCATCATTCCAAAAATATTTTGCTAATATTTATATATGAATATATTGACACAGCGAGGTATATATGTTTTCATAGTACTTTATACAAATAGCATATGTACTGCTCTGCATCTCAACTTTTTCATTCAGCAATATATCATGGTGATTGTTTCATACCAGTATGAAAAGAGCGTCCTTATTCATTTTTTCTGGTTGTATAGTAGTCTTTAGTATGGACATACCATAATTTATTAGCCAGGCTCCTCTTGATGAGAATTTAGTTTGTTTCCAGTCTTTTGTTATGAACTATCCTGTAATAAATTCCTAGAGTTGAAATTGCTCAGTCATGGGGGATCGTTTGTAATTTTGCTGGATACTACTGAAATGCCCTCCAAAGTATTTGTACCATTTTATACTCAAAAGCAGTGTCTGTCAAACTATCATCTAGTAGGGATTTAAAAATACATATATTTTTGTCATTCCAAGTAATACATGTTCACTATAGAAATTTGAAAAATCCAGAAAATTACAAAGAAGAAAGTTACAACATCTTTACTCGTACATTAATGTAAATATTTTGTATAATTCTTTAATATTATCTCTATATTTAATATTTGTAAATACATACATACTTTTAGAAATATCATTCTGTATATTCTGTGATTACCTGATTTTTTAACAGCTTTGTTGAGGTATATAACTTACATATAAAATTCACCCATCTTAAGTATAAAATTCAGTGACTTTTAGTAAACTTAAAAAGTTGTCTAACTATCACCATAATTCAGTTTTAGACCATTTCCATCACCCATAAAGATCCCTCTTGTTCACTTGCAGTTGATCTGATTTTTTGCTGTGTTATTAAATATTTATTCAGCAAATATTTATTGAGTATCCACCATGTGCCAGGCAGTTATCTGGCAGATAGTTAATATAACAGGTAAAAATTCCTGCTCCCATGGGAACTAACTTACATTTTGTGGAACTAACTTTGAATTCTTCTTTAACGTCATTTTAGTAATGATACCGTATTCAGTGTATAGCCGTATCATACTTTAATAATTCCCTTATTGTTGGACATTCAGGTTGTTTCCATTGTTTGTTTTGTAATTCAGTATAGTTATGGATAAATTCTTGTGCCTATATTCATGATTTTTTTTTACAACACAGAGTGCTGAGTTGAGAGAAATTCCCATTTTAAGGCTTTTGTTATATTTGCCTACCAGAAGTATGTGAGAGCACCCCTCTTCCTATAACACTGCCAGTTGGGTTGCGTTTTTAAGTCTGGGCAATTTGAGAAAGAACAATTGTGTCTTGTTTTAATTTTTATATTTTGGTTTATTGATGAAGTCATTAAACATTTTATCACTATGTTTAAAGGCAATTTAAATTTTTTTTTTTTAGCATCTGTTCATATTCTTTGTTCACTTTTCAGTTGTTATATTTGGCTTTTATTGATTTGTAAGAGTTTTATACTTCCCTGCCATAGATGTTATATTTTTCATAATTTGTCTCTTTGTTTTCTGGTAAAAGATATTTTTCAGATGTATAAAAGTTTTATTTAATAGTTAAATCTCCCTTTCTTCTTCTGGTGTCTGCCTTTGTGTGCTCAGAAATGCCTTCTCTTGAAGTTGTTTTTGGGTATGTTGTGAAGAAGGGATCTAACTTTATTATTATTTGTTCATATTATCCAAGCAGCACCTACTTCCAGAAATCTTCCTTTTTCACTGACTGAAAATGGCCCCCAAAGGCCCATCCTGGTCTGATTTCTATCTACTTGATAGCCTCATGTGACCTCTGCCCTTGCTCCTTGTCCCAGCTGTGCCACAGTGCTCCAGTATTTCCTTCCTTCCTGACTTGGGCTCTCATCTCTTTGTGCATGTGATTCCTTCTGTCTGGAAAACTGGAACTTTCCCTGCAGCTCCCTCCCTGCCCCCCAATATTTGGCTAACCTTAATCATGCTTTAGGTCTCAGTTGAGATATCATTTGTTCAAATGGCCTTCTCTGACCACTCCTCCATTATGAAAGATCTCATAGCTCTTATCACAATTTACAACAAGAGAATTGTAGCTCACCCGGAGCTGTAGTGCCAGGCATATGGAAGACTCTCAGTATATATTTATGAAATGAATGAATTATAGCCTACTCATACATTTTGACATCTATATGTTTGGCTGTATTTTTCTTTTTCTAAAATTTTTTCAGTATTTCTTCTTCTAGATCTAATGTCCAGTATGGTGTCCATTGCGCACACGTGGCTATTGAGCACTTGAAATGTAGTTATTCCAGATTGAGATGTGCTGTAAATGCAAAATACACATCACATTTTAAAGACTTGGTATGACAGACATGAAATTCTAAGAGTGTTGTGAAAATACCGGTGACTTATTATGAAAAAAAGAATATAAAATATCTCATTAATAACTTTCTAATATTGTTGAAATGATAATGTTCTGGATATATTGAGTTAAATAAAATGAGTTAAATTTTATTTTATATTTTTCCTTTTAAACAATATAACTGCTAGAAAACATTACACACATGGCTTGCGTTGTATTTCTATTGGACGGCAGTGTTCTAGATGAATTTTAAAATCATTTTGTCAAGTTTCTAAGAAAATACTGCATTGGGCTGCATTATATTTATAGATTAACTTGCGGGGAACGTGTCCATCTTGATAGTATCAAATCTTCCTACCAGAAGCATGATATGTGTCTTTGTTTATACATGTTTTTGTCCTTATTAAAGTGTTATAGTTTTCTTCTTGTAGATCCTATTTTTTGTTTATCCCCCAGGTATTTTATAGTTTATGTTAATATTGTTGGCTGTAACTTGTCATTAGCTTACCTAACCGGTTTTTTATGAATAATAATTTTTTAAATCCTTCACTTATTAGATCCTGATTCTAACAGATTTTTTTCAAGCAATTCTTTTGTGTTTTCTACGTAAATAGTCATATCTCCCTTGGATGACAATTTCACCTCCTCTTTTCTAAAGGCTATATGCCTTAATTTTCTCTTGCCTTGTTTCTTTGGCTGGAATTTCAAGAACAACGTTAAGTAAAAGAAGTGATGGGCAGACAACCTTGTAGCCTTCCAGGCACTAGCAGGAATTCCTTTACAAAAGTGTTTACCAGAGAGTGTGCCAGGGAACACTAATTCTTTGGAATATTAATATGTGTACCTTGAGAGAAGAGTTTCATGGTTAAATGAGTTTGCAAACTGCTGAGTTAAATAGAAGTCTTGTCTGTAGGACTTTGCAGATGGGTTATTATGCTAATATGTTTTTTAATTCCTAGGAGGTAGGGATATTGAGCTTGGGGCTTGTGTTCTACTAAATACATTTTGGGGAATGTAGGTATATTTCCTCTTTAAGGGTGATGTTGCCATTAGTTTGCAGTAGATGCTATTATATTAGGAAAATATTGTTCTATTCTTAGCTTATTAAGTATTTTTTTTTCTTACTTTGAAACTAACTTAACTTTTTAAAATGCATTTTTGGCATAGAATTGATTTGGCCACATGGTTTTTCTCTTTTGACTTACTGAGGTTGCAAATTATATTTGTGTATTTCCTAACATATAGCCATTCTTACATTTGATCATAATATATTATTCTTTTAATAGGTTATATTTGCTAGTATTTCCTTTAGGATATTAAAGTAAGTCTGTTTAGTGAAGTCTCTTTACTTAGGTAAAGTTGACGGTCTTTATGCTGTTTGCCATATTCTAATATCAGACTTATGCCATATGAACTGAGATGCTTTAAATATTTTAGTATGCATCTAGAACAGTGTGAATGGCCTGAGGATCATTTGTGCTTTGGCACTTCTGTTTCTTTTTAATTCTGCCAATTTATGTTATCCTAAAAATATGTCCATTCCGCTCGGGTTTCAAATTGATTTCAATCATAAATCTAGGATAAATAATGGCACAGGATTCCTCTCTAACTAAAATGTTTTAATAAATTCGGAGGTGGTTAAGAAAAATTCCGATGTGATTTATCACACTGATTGATCTTTTTCTGCAAAAGTCTTAGATTTAGTTGCACATTGTCTTGTCTTAAATTTTAAAACTTTGTCTCTGTGATTAAATACTGTTCTGTATTAATTACTTTTTTGTTTTCTTTGGGTTTAGTTTGTAACTTTTCTAACCTCATAAGTGATTTCATTTATTTTTATTCTTTATTGTTTAATGATAAAAATTTTTAAGGCACTGACATTGTTAAAATTTGTTAGTTCAGAACCCCAGCATTTCATTGTGAAAAATTTCAAACATACAGAAAAGTTGAATTTTACAATAAACACCTGTATACTCAATCTAGACTCTACACTTGTTAACATTTTATTTTGTTTGCTTTATCACATATCTGTCCATCTCTTTTTGGGTGCATTGTTAAGTAAGTTGAAGATATAAGTAAACTTCATTCCTAAACCCTTCTTACTGCAGATTTGATGTGAGTTTTCTTATTTTCTAAATAGCTTTATTCCTTATTGATTTTCTCTTTGATTCAGTACTTATTCAGGAGGTGTTTAAATTTCTATTGATTGGGTTTTAAAAACAAAAATATAAATGTGAGATCTAATTTTGTTGTTTTGGTCCGAGAATGCAGCCTGGGCTCTACACCCTCCTGTAGTTTTGAGTGATCGGGGCTGTGGATTGTAGGCAGAGGGCAGCCAGCCTGTCCTGAGCACGCCAGCATGTGAGCACTAGCAGAGGATGACGCACTCCTGACGTGTCCATCACCCTTCTTGATCCTGCTGTCTAAAAACTCTTCACTGAAAGCGACCAAGCATTGCTCTATGAATTACCAACCCAAAAGGCTATAACTGTGTGTAGAGCCGAAGGGGGAAAACTGCACATCAAGACAACAACTCAAACTCTAAAAAGGTTTAAGCTCCATTCGGTGTATCCAGTGTGCTGTATACTTGCAAAATACCAATTGGAAATATACAAATAAGGCAGAGCATTTTTTTAAATGAATTTACTTCTGTTTTACAGAGTACTTCAGATCCTCAAAGGTAGGTGAAACAGAAAAATATATTTCTTAAAAGGATACCAAGTTCTCAGAGCTAAAATGGCTCTACTATATGTTACATGTTTTACTTTGATCAAGGTGAATGTCAGGTAATTAGGAGACTTGGCTAATGGATCATTAGGTTATTTAGCTTTAGGTGAATTAACCAAGGCATGAAAGACTGAAAATAAGTAAGAGGAGAAATGCTCAGGCGAACCCCAGGAGGTATAGTAGCTACAATGGAGGGGGTGGTGGTATTTTTGCAAGGCTGTGTTTATGCCGCTTGTACTTAGTGAGGAGTCACTGGCGAATTATGAAACTCTCTCTTTCCTCAGATTACGCTTCATGTCAGTAGAAATGGACAGCAGCAGTTTTATTCAGTTTGATGTGCCCGAGTACAGCAGCACCGTTCTGAGCCAGCTAAACGAACTCCGCCTGCAAGGGAAACTATGTGACATCATTGTCCACATTCAGGGTCAGCCGTTCCGAGCCCACAAAGCAGTCCTTGCGGCCAGCTCCCCCTATTTCCGGGACCATTCAGCGTTAAGTACCATGAGTGGCTTGTCAATATCAGTGATTAAAAATCCCAATGTGTTTGAACAGTTGCTTTCATTTTGTTACACTGGAAGAATGTCCTTGCAGCTGAAGGATGTTGTCAGTTTTCTGACTGCAGCTAGCTTTCTTCAGATGCAGTGTGTCATTGACAAGTGCACGCAGATCCTAGAGAGCATCCATTCAAAAATCAGTGTTGGAGATGTGGACTCTGTGACCGTCGGTGCGGAAGAGACTCCAGAGAGTCGTAACGGAGTTAAAGACAGCAGCTACTTTGCCAACCCGGTGGAGATCTCCCCTCCATACTGCTCTCAGGTACGGCAGCCTACCACAAGCAGTGACCTTCGGATGGAGGCGACACCCAGCAAAGCTTTGCGCAGCCGTTTCCAGGAGGAAGGGCACTCGGACCGAGGGAGCAGCGGGAGCGTCTCTGAGTACGAGATTCAGGTCGAGGGGGACCACGAGCAAGGGGACCTGCTGGGGAGGGAGAGCCAGATCACCGAGGTGAAGGTGAAGGTGGAGAAGTCTGACCGTCCCAGCTGTTCCGACAGCTCCTCCCTGGGAGACGATGGGTACCACACCGAGATGGTTGATGGGGAACAGGTTGTGGCCGTGAATGTGGGCTCCTATGGTTCTGTGCTCCAGCACGCCTACTCCTACTCCCAGGCAGCTTCACAGCCAGCCGGCGTATCTGAAGCTTTTGGAAGTTTGAGTAATTCCAGCCCATCCAGATCCATGCTGAGCTGTTTCCGAGGAGGTCGTGCCCGCCAGAAGCGGGCTCTGTCTGTCCATCTGCACAGTGATCTGCAGGGCTTGGTGCAGGGTTCCGACAGTGAAGCTATGATGAACAACCCCGGGTTTGAGAGCAGCCCCCGGGAGAGGAGTGCAAGAGGTCACTGGTACCCGTACAATGAGAGGTTGATCTGTATTTACTGTGGAAAGTCCTTCAACCAGAAGGGAAGCCTTGACAGGCACATGCGACTCCATATGGGAATCACCCCCTTTGTGTGCAAGTTCTGCGGGAAGAAGTACACGCGGAAGGACCAGCTGGAGTACCACATCCGGGGCCATACCGACGACAAACCATTCCGCTGTGAGATCTGCGGGAAGTGCTTTCCATTCCAAGGTACCCTCAACCAGCACCTGCGGAAAAACCACCCTGGCATAGCTGAAGTCAGGAGTCGCATCGAGTCCCCTGAGAGAACAGATGTGTATGTGGAACAGAAACTAGAAAACGATGCGTCGGCCTCAGAGATGGCCCTAGATTCCCGGATGGAAATTCACACGGTGTCTGATGCTCCTGATTAAGATGGTAAAGAAGCGCACCCACACAAAGCACATTAATCAATGCCTATTTGTGATTTGCTTTGTTGTAATCTTTGGTTTTCCCAACCATCTGGAAATCTCTTGGTCTCTTGGCAGTTTTTCTAAGGTTTCTGGAAGGAACACTTCATTGTGTTTATCCTCTCCCCCACCCTCCCTCCCTCAAGGAGCTCAAAGCATGAAGGGCAGCGTATCCAGGGAAAACACAGGCTGACAGTATTCCTCTTTGGCTGAACTCTTCATCCAAAATCTGCCAGTGATTTAGCTATGCCAACTGGTTGACCCTGCATTCTCTGCCAAGAGGCATACTCTCTCATTGTGTGCACTGGCACCAGTGCATTTCCGTGGAGGGAGACTGGGATGCCGTCAGCTGATACAAATGGGTAACCTTTTCTAATTTAAAATTACTTTTAGGGGGTAGTTAGACAATTTTTATATATATATATATAATAAAGCAATTATTATATATATAGTATATATACATTCTCAAATTTGATTTTATTCTGGTTGAGGTGAATGTAAGAGGAATATATAATTTAATACAATGTGAACAGGGCTTTTGACTCTGTCTCGCCCCTACCTAATATGTTAGGGTTTTGCCCCTTTATTTCCCTTATAAAAGAATGTTAATAGGTTTTCAAATATATTAATCATTGTGTCCAAAAGCAAGCAAAGCAAATCACAGTGTTCATAGCTCTGCTTCATAACAAATACATAAACCAAATGCCATAAAATGTATTCAACTCTAGTTGGAAACCATTTGGAATTTTTGTTAGTTGTCCAGTAGGTAAGCTGGATGACCCGTGGTGCTGACCTTTTTACATACAGTAGTGTTATATTAGTCAACCCCAAAGGAGCAGTGGTTTTCAATGTTTTTACTGGCCTATGAATCTACCTTCATTCCGTACTGTAGAAACATACATACCAGGTAACTAAATCGAATCACTCTCTACGGTGAGTTAGTACTCGCACTAAAGGAAAGGGATTTGTAGTTCTGTCTACAAAATTCTCCAAGCAGTGTTGTGGTTTTTTTTCTTCTTTCTCTTTTCAAACAGCCAGTTCAGGTGCACAGCAACTTTTTCTACATGCAGTTCCCAGGGAAACTGCAGAACTTGGAATTTGTACTTTTTGTAAAGATATACTCTATGGGAATTGCAAGCAATATATCTATCTTAGTATTGTGTGAGCTGATGAGAGCCTCCGTGGCTCCCCCGCTCTCTCAGTGTTTCCTGCTTGAAGAAACCAACAGTTAAAAAGCCCTCTAAGATACTCTGTGTGTCACCAAATCTCTGTGTGTCACCATTTTTTGGTCACGTGGTGCTATTTTTATGTTATGTACCTTTTAGGTCAGTATAGTTGTAGAAAATGTGAAATCTAATGGTAAAAGTGAATTATAATTTTTTTCCTCTCTTGAGTTTATAGCTTGAAAAAAGACCTCAAAAGCATGTGCTGGCAAACACATTACTGTATAAAAACATACCCGAGTCCTATTTGGATAATGTTTTATTAGTACTTGAGAAAGTGTCTTCAGTTTTATATTTTGTTCACCCGTGTGCTTCTAGTATACAAAACGGGCTTTAGGAGATTGCCCTGGTACTGTGTACTCCGACAGAGAGTAATGTGGTAAGCAGTTTGGTGGTGAGTTTGTGCTGCAGGCTGTCGGTAAGATGTCAGCACTCCAGGCTCTCTGCTTGAGAACCTTGGCCCTGAAACTCACAACTAGTGTGTCTCCACGGGAGAAGAGCACAAACCACCTAAGAGAAAAACAAAAGCGAAATTCAGACCAACCTCAGAGGCTAGGAGTTAAAGGAATACAAAAGTAAATGTTTGCTGGTTTTCCATGCTTTTTTGGCTCTTAAAATACCAAGAATGGAGTCGGGGTGGGGGGTGTTTGGGGATTTTTTTTTTTTTTTTTGGTTTTTTTGGGGAAAAAAATCATTCAGGCCCTTGTGTGTGATCGCCCCCGGGGGTGGTAGCTGTGCAGTAGCATCTCTTCAGCACAGGGGATCTGTTCACGCGTGAGCCGCTGCTCTCCACATCAGTGTTACTACGTACAGACACACGCGAGTCCTGCCGCTCTAAGGAGCGACTTCTGCTAACCGGGTATATAGTATGCCTTTTCCTGTCAGACTGCCTAAGTCAGGGGTCTCTTCTCTCCCTGAAGCACTTGCTCAACTCCTGTCAAAGCCGTGTGCCTCAAGGGGAGGCTGGACCCCAAGTGTTTACCCACTTAAATATGTTCTGGGGTTTCAGGTAAATGTTTGTGATTTTTTTTCCTTACATGAATAAGTTTGGTTTTGATTTTTTTTTTTTTTTCCTTCAAAGAATTAAATGCAAAAAATTTGTGTTGTGATACAAATTAAGTTTGTGACAAGAAACGCCCAAATCGAGGACATGAGAGGTCAGGCTCAGGGAAGGAGCCTCCTTTTCACTCAGGCTTGGGGCCTTCTGAGAGGTCTCCAGAGCATCCTGTGATAAACGAGACAAGTGAGGAGGGGCGGCACTTGGGGCAAGCGCCTTGAATGTCCTGGTTCTTGTCACCGTGTCCGTCTTAACCTTATTTACATGGAGTTCTTTGTATTTGTAAATTTGTTTAACTGGTTTGAGTTTACCAAAGAGTGACTTATCCAAAATTGTCTTTGACAAAAATATACATTGCTTTGATTGTACAGTTCAGGTTCAGACATTGTAATGGGACTGTTAAGGGGCAGAAAATTGATTGCGTTTCTCTCTAATAATCATGATTCCACATTTTGCAAGTTCCACTTGCTCCCATTCATGTTGCTAACACTTTACCCTTTCCACTGCTAGCAGTGTTAAGAATGAATTCTCAAGCCATAACCCAGTACTGTAAGGTCCCAGAGGGCTTCGAGGGAGGCCGCGCGCGGGCCAGCACAGAGCTGCGTGGCCTCTCTGAGCGCGCGCACTGCCGTGCTTCTCAGTGTGCAGGGCGAGTGAAAGATTAACTCCGTTCACATCGGGCAGCAGCAATTAATTGTGCCTTGTCACATGAGGATGTGCCAGGAGGATTAACGTGACCACAGAACAGAAACATTCTCTCCCCGAAGTTCGCTTCACGTCTCTGCAGACGAAGTCCGCTGTGTAACTCCTTAGAGCGACTCTTTTTGGAAAGCAAAGTCCCTATTTCTGTACAGTTTTAGGTTAGATGTTTCATTTATAACAAATGCAAAAATCAATTACGATAAAAGTGATATGTGAAGAAATCTTTTACAGTAAAATATATCCTGAATTCATATAGGTTTGTTCATAATTGAGTCTCTTCTTGAGCTACCTTTTCAAATACGTAGACAATGTGAAGACAGTGACAGCGTCCTTTTCTATAGGTGTTTAACCTGTTATTACAAACTGTGAAAACAAAGAATTTTATACTTTTACTAATGTGTGTGGTTTTAAACAGTTATTTTCATTCTAATCAGTTCTCTACCCTCTAATTTCTACTAAAGCTGTAAATACATTTAGAAATTATATTTGTAAATACAGTATATGAAGTCAAGTTAATTTTGGGGTCAGTGGAAAGCCTCCCAATTGGCTCTGCCTTGGCAGTTTTGTTTTTTGTTTGTTCTTTTTTTTTTTTTTTTTTAAAACAGCAGAAAGGATACTGTCGGTTCACTGTTAAGCAGAATATACTGTAGAACTAAATTGATAACTTCTAAATCTTCCAGAGCATGAGTAGATGTCTTTTCTAATGATAGCAGTTATAACAAGTCTTTGTTCTTCCCTTAGCCCAGACCATAGGCCTGCATATTTTTGTGTGTGGTTTTGTTTTTACTTTTGTTTTTACAGCCTAGACTCTAGGAAGAATTTGCAGGAACACAAAACAAGGGCTGGGGGGGCATCATCTATGTGAATGAGCTTTACTTTAAAGAAATCAATGTATTTTATTTTAACAATGTTTTCCATTAGTGACTGTGATTTTTTTGTTGTCGTCGTCGTTGTTATTGTTAAATTCTGTAATGGTTTCCTGTGAAGCCTCCACTGAAAGGGACTCAAATATGCAACACCTAAACTATTTTCCAAGGGCACATGCCCCTTGAATGGTGCTTCTAGACTGGTCAGGGTTATTTATTAAATTTTATATATGAAAGTATTGGGGAATTATGTAAATTCTTTATATGAAACTATCTAGTTCATAAATCATAGGTTTCATATTACTCAGTGCAACTGAACTGAAAGTTCAGAAGAGTCATTCACATTGTTCGAAATTTGTAATGGTTGTCACTCGTCACATATGTCTCTTCAGTAAGTGCCAGAGTGTTTCCACTGTTTCTGCCCAGTGCTTGACGTCTCGGCCCACAAGAGAACCTTTTCTCTCTGGTTCCCCTTGGGTCTGGCACAGACAGGGCTGGTGTAGTTCTCTATCAAGTCCTGGAGTAAGCCTTGCAGCAGATTCAGTAAACAGACCTCTTGCTGCCCCTCAGTGACAAGTATGCTGTGAATTCAACCTTTGGACTTGCTGCCCAAGCCTTTGGTTGCTGCCCTGAGTATAGTAAGAGGTAAACTTACCTGGTTTCTTCGAGAATGACCATTTTCCTAATGTGAAAACCATTTCTCTCACCACTTTTATTAGTAGGGCTAACATTTTTTTCCGTTATAAATGGTTGAGCAATTTGAATGACTTAATGCAGTGTCATTATCTTGCAATATAAACTGGTAACCTCACAACTCCACACTTCATCACCATATGAAGTAAATGAAGCTAGCTAAGCGGATGCTGTATCAACTAGTAACTTGCCATTAAGGATTATTTTATAGCATGAATTTAAGACTATTTATTCAAATGATATTTTACTCTTGTATTCATTTTGTTTTAGATTTGTGACATGAATACTTCAGTGCTGCTTAATTTTGTTCTGAATTCTTGTTCCTTGCTTGTAAATGGCTTTTTTATGGTATAAAGTCAATGGAAATTGCTGTTTGTAAATAAAAATGCTGCTAGAGCAGATGTGCTGTGGTCTGCCTCCATATTTACCTCTTCTGGCCCCCTGAGTTTCACAGGCTCTAACAAACATCCTCCGGTGTCATAGTTTCTGTAACCACTGTTTTTGAAAGGTTAGGATTTCCTAAGAAGCTCTTGTGCCACCGTGGCGCTGGAAAGAGGAGAAAGAAGCAGATCTCTCTATGACCTTTACCATGTGGGGTAGAGACTGGATTGTCAGGGGGCTGAAGTCTGCAGCCAGGATCGCTGGTGAATCCTTTCCGCATTTTCCTGCCGAAGTACCCTCTGGCTCCATTGAATGTGCCTTGTTCACTCCCACCACAGAGCTTGGAGGTACACACGCCCTGTCTCCTGCCTCCAGCTCTGTGAAACTGAGCAAGACCCTGTGGGGCCCTCCTGGGTATGGAAGCCTTTCCGTGTCCCCGATTTATTGTTTTCAGGAGAAAGGCTTTAGCCTCCTAAACCTTCCCTGAGTACCAAAGCGCAGATTCAAACAGTTGCTAATCAGAAAAGGGAAGGATTGCAGAAACAGAGGAGGAGCAGTCAAGAAACTATAGTCAGCTACAGGCAGGGCCTGGTCCCTCCTCAAGGGATGTACGTAACAATATACCTTTGAGTTCTGTGGGAACTAAGGCCCCCCCCAGGTGGAGGACTTCAGACTGAGCACCAGAGGCCTGGAGCCCTACCCTGTTATCACCAACCAGTCAGAAGAAAGTCACACACCTGCAGCCTTCACCCCCAGTTCTGCCGCCGTCCTCCTTGCTTGGCGCTAAAATAAACGTTTCTCTGCTCCAAACTTCGACGTTTTGGTTTGTTTGGCCCATGAACTTCTGTTCGGTATAACGTCTTCTCCCGAGAAGCCAGTTAACTCCTCCCCAGATTTTATTAATAGCTCAGGCCTCCCTCCGGCAGGGAGCCCTTCCCTGCAGCAGCCGTTCTAGGTCAGGCCCCTTTAACAGAGCCCTTTGTTGAGCTGTGTTCCTCCAGCCCTACAGTGTAATTCATTGCTCTGAAAAATTGGTAGCTGTATGTTGATTAGTGAGATTATTCAATTAATGTTTCTCCCTCTAGCCTGCAAGCTCCATAACAGCAGGGATCCTGGACTGTATCCCTCACCTGTATATCCTTAGCCCAAAGGGCCTGGCATCGCAGCAGGCACAAAGTCAGGATTGAATGAATGAGCAAAAGCAGATATTCTGGGAGGTTCAAGCAGAGCAGTGTGGCTGGGAAGCGGGCCAGGATTAAACTTGGCTCCTGTGCTGATAGAGCTGACTTGCTCCTTGCTGTAGAACAGGTTCTCACCTTTACAGTCGAGCAGGCAGTGCGATGGTGCGTGGTGTAAGAGGGCCACGTAGGAAGTGGCTTCATTGCTAGCTGGCAGCCTGCGGGACTCTGCAGGTACTAAGGGCATGATGGAGAAAGTGCATTGACTTGCGTGAATCTGGAGGTCTGGCTTCTAGCCACACCTTTGCCTGATACCCTCTTCAGCCCCAGTTTGTCTGTAAAACGTTGGAGCTGCACTCATGGCTCAGATAAGTTGTGAGGCAGTGGCTTCTGTAGGTTTGCTTTTTCCCTAAGGCTGGAAAAGTCACCCAACATCAAGAATCAGGGGCGAGCCTCTCAGGCAGGGTTAGAGGAATAATCCCAAGGGGATGCGGTCCTGGAAATGGGAACACTACCTGAAGCAGATAAACTGAATTGGAGCAGATATGGTGTAGACCGCATTGAGCTGCTTTGCTGGCAAAGGCCATTGGCAGTAGCTGGCTCTTCATTTGTCCTAAGTCATGATCTGTGCTCGCTTTGCTTTCTTCCCATTATAATTCATAATTATCCCCACCTGGCTGCAGGGGTGTCTGTGATGTCCTTTACAGTGTCAGCAACCACCAACCAATCCCCGGACCATTTCCTTGAAAACCCCTGACGCCTCAGTGACTCATAATTAAATATCTCTGTGATGTTTTCCTTTTGTTCTGCACGGCAGGCCTAGCTTGCACAACTTTTGTCAGCAAGTGGGGCTCCAAACTTCAGAACACAAAGTAAATGGCAGAAAGAGGCCACCTCAAAGGAAACTAATGTTGCGGAACGCATCAACTTGGGGTAGTGCGGTGGAGCCCTCACTGGGTGATTGCTGTGCTTGACGGAAGATGTACAATAAAGCTTGCTGCTCTAGCTTTCATTGGTCAAGAATGTGCTATTATTCTAAAGTGGCAGTGGGGGGAGGTATATGTTTAAATTAACAGTGGGTTATAACGCAGTCACCCACAGGGCAGCCTGCCTGAGTCTGCAGGGACAGAGCTGTGTCTCTTTCCAACTCAGACAGCAAACAGGTGCCCCGCCCGTCATCTTTCGAAGAGGTTGCTTACTAGGGCTTCTCTTGTTCCTGCCTCTGCCCTAAAGGAACTTGGCCTTTAGGGCAGTCTGGCTGGGCTTCTAGGGGCTATTGACATGACCCTTCAGGACATCTAGCTAGATGTCGCTGCTGGTCAGGCTGCCCCCTCAGGCTACGCAGACAAGCCCATCTCGCTTTGCTGTGGAGGCAGCGAGGTCCCCGCACTCAAAACATGTCTTCATCCCTTTTGGCCTCAGCCTTGGCACTCTAATCAGCCCTTGGGCCCTCTTCTTTGTGTCCCGATGCGAGATTTGCCCTGTTGTCCTTCCCTGGGCTCCCCTGGACCCCACTAGTGGCTGCGCATAGCCCGGGCCTCTGAGCTAGAATGGATAATGCAAGTTTGCTTGCAGCTCCCTCAGGTGCCGTGTGTGTGTGTGTGTGTGTGTGTGTGTGTGTGTGTGTGTGTGTTTTCTTTAAAATGTGAAAATCCGGGGAAATTCCCTGGCCATCCAGTGGTTAGGACTCCACGCTTCCACTGCACGGGGCACGGGTTTGATCCCTGGTCAGGGAACTAAGATCCCGCGTGCCACGTGGCACGGCCAAAAAAAAGGGCAAATCAGAGGATAAGTCATTTTGAATTCTGCCCCCTTCCCCAGAGTGCTCGAGACACTTGCACTCTCCCAAGAGTGGGAAGGGCCCTCCCAGGTCATCTACTCCCCGCCTCCCAGTACTAGGACTCCCTACCCTAGTCCTTTTAACTAATCTCCAGTTTCTACTTGCTTGTGGAGACTGGCTGCCTCCCAGGGGACTCCTCTTTGACAACTTTCCATGATAGAAAGTCCTTCCTTATCCTGAGCTCCAAAACTGCCTCGCTGGAGTTGGCCCCTTGGCTCTCTGTTCTACCCCAAGGACCACAGCATTCCCGACTCCCTCCACCCTCTCTTTGGGCTTCTCTAGGCTGAATGTGACTCTAAGCTATTTTCTCTAGAGCCTAGGCCATGGGAACATCCTTCCTCTTTCTGTCTGCCCACCTCCCTCCACTTCAGGGCTTTAACAGATATTATCAGGAGACATGATTCTGACAGAATTCTGTTGGAACTGAGGAATCTATAACTTGGAAGAACACGTCTTTGGCAAAAAATTGCTTTTGTGTGACTGTTATTTTAACTAGCCTATCTCTGCCAGACGTTCCATTCATCACACATCTGGGTCCCTGGAGCGATTTTCAGGGGTTTTTTGTTGTATTTTTGTTTTACCCCTCAGCTCCTTCACTCTCTCCATTTACTTCTCCAAATATTAATGTGAGAATCAAAAGCCACCTTTCATTTTGGAGATCTGGGCTCTGAGGCTGGACTTTTGCATCTGAATTTCCTCGGAGGCCTCACACCATTCCCTTTGAGGGTTTCCTCTCACTGTGATCACTGAGTCTCCGGGGGTGGGTGCTGAGGCTTTCTGAACCTCACAGGTGCTGGTGCTAATTCAGCCGGGCAAAGGGATTCCTGTCTTGCGCGTCTCATCCTTGGGAGGGAAAGCACGGGCCCATTGCTCGTTTCATTCCGCTTCCTTTTTGCCCTTTCAGCACTACTGCATCCCCTCACTGGGACCTCATGCACTCCTTCCTCCCTGCTGGACCCTGGCCAGGCTGGTGGCGAAATGGGAATGTTATTGGTGTTCAGTAACTAAACTGCTTGTTCCCTTCTTTCCCTCCACTGCATGGTCCCTCTTTCCCCAGAATGGGGCTCCAGGGACCTCCTGTCACCATGCTCTGTTGAAAGGCCCCACGTCCAACTGCGGTCAGGGGATGACCAGCTGAAGTCCCTGTAAGGACTGGAGACTTCCACTCTGAAGGTAAGCCCAGCGCCTCTCTACTTACAATTTTCCTTGTGGAAATGTTTCCCTTTATAAAGTGTCACTTGCTATCTGGATATAATGGTCTAAGCCCAGATGGAAAGAATTTAATGGCGTCCTTCCTGGGGGCTCTGTGTGGATAGCTGGGGCCTCATTGATCCCCCCGAGAGAGCCAGCGACAGGGTCTGGTAACCCTGAGAACTCTAGGAGGCCAGAGGACCCAGGACAGGGTATCCCGTACCTTTGTCCTGGGCACTAAGATGACCACTCTCTCAGGCTCTGGATGGCAGAACTCAGGTGGCCTGACCTTGATTCCAGGACACCACGCCTTCCTACTGTCTCTGAAAAGGATTACATTGTCATGAGCCTTTGCCAGCCCTGGTGCACTGTGAAAAACCATTGAAATGCTGCTGGTTCTGCATTGGATATAAATTGCATTCATTGGCTGGAGCCAGTGGACACATCCTGTAAATAGAGACCTCAGCTTTAAGGCCTGTGACTAGTTTTGAGTTCCCTTGAGAACCTATATCCTGCTGGAGGGAGGAGGCCCAGCTAAGTGAAGAGGGGGCAAGACCATGAAGCAGGGACTTCCTGCTGGTCCAGTGGCTAAGACTCCACGCTCCCAATGCAGGGGGCCCGGGTTTGATCCCTGCTCAGGGAACTAGATCCCACGTGCTGCAATTAAAAGATCCCGCATGCCACAACTAAAGAATCCTGCATGTAGCAACGAAGATCCCGTGTACCGCAACTAAGACCTGGCACAGCCAAATAAATAAATAAACACATAAATATTTTTTTAAAAAAGGCCATGAAGCAAAATTCAGGTGAATTAAATAGTTAATTGTAGAAAAATGAAACCATGAAAAAAACTAATTAAAAAAAAAGGTGATGGATTATTTGCTTTTGCAGCGGGGAAGATCTTCTTAAGGATAAGACCAAATAGAAAAAATCCTAAGGGAAAAAATAGGTTTGACTATATACAATGTAAAATATGTTCAGCAAAAGCAAAACAACAAAACAAAAAAAAACACACTACAAGTTTAGAAAAAAACTTTGCAACATATAGTACAAGAGCTTTTTTTCTTTATAAATTTGTTTATTTTTATTTATTTTTGGCTGCGTTGGGTCTTCGTTGCTGCACGCAGGCTTTCTCTAGTTGCGACGAGCAGGGGCTACTCTTCGTTGTGGTGAGCTGGCTTCTCACTGTGGCGGCTTCTCTTGTTGTGGAGCATGGGCTCTAGGCGCGTGGGCTTCAGTAGTTGTGGCTCGCGGGCTCAGTAGTTGTGGCACATGGGCTTAGTTGCTCCACGGTATGTGGGATCTTCCCGGACCAGAGCTTGAACCCATGTCCCCTGCATTTGCATGTGGATTCTTAACCACTGCGTCACCAGGGAAGTCCCAGTACAAGAGCTTTTTAAAATTAATAAGGAAAAGATGAATGGTCCACTTCTAAAAAGGGAAAGGACCTAAAGAAGCAATTCCCAGAAGAAATACTCAAGGCTAATAAGTACATGGTAAAGGTACTTTATCTCTGCAGAAAGCAATCAAAGCAATAACAAGAGACCATTTTTCTATTTATTCAGTTGGCAATACCCAGAATTGATGAGGGTGAGGGAAAATTGGACACTCACACCTGATGTTGTGTTTATAAGTCGGTATAACATCTCTGGAAGGTAGATTGGTACCATGCTTCAAAAATTTAAATGCATATTCCCTTTGACACAGTGGTACTACTTTTAAGAATTTAACCTAACAAGATAGTCTAACAAATAACAGAAGATGTACAAATTTATTCACCCCAGTGTTGATTATAATATTGAAAAGTTGTAAGCCCTTATAATGTCCATCAGTAAATCTGATACATTCCTACAATGCTATTGTAGCAAATCATCTAAAATGATGATATAAATGCATAAAACCTTTAAGGCATGGAGAAATATCCACAACATATTGTTGAGTGTGGGAAAGCAACTTACAAAAGAACATATGTTGTGTGAGACTACTTAAAGTATACACATGTATATATGACATATGATATTACATTACATAATAACATACATAATGGCCTCTATATTGAATACCTATAGATATCTATGTTTATTGAATGAGATCATGTATTTAATGAGTTGAAACATAGTAAATGCTTTACGAATGCTAGCAATTAGGAGATGAGGGTGGATAGGGAGCCAGATGTTCAGGTATATTTTATTTCAAGCTAAGAAATTTGGATTTTACCCCATGGCCATGGGGAGGCAGTAGAACTCAATTCAATGAATATTTCTGGAGTGTCTATTACAGAAATGCCGAAGTTGAAAAGGCTCTTTCATAGAGAAGATTGATGAAGAGGTTGAGGTTTGTATCAAGGGAAAGTCAGCCAATTGGCTCCCAGGGTAGATGGCCTTGGGGATTTCACCAGGGTCTGGGGCCAGCCCTCAGACTGATCCACCTAGAAATCTGACTTTGGAACACAGGGAAAATGGGTCTGAATCTACCACTGACTTACAGTCACTAAGTGTAAAGACTGACATCTAGAACTAGGGTGCTACTATATTATATTTCAATGAGACATAAATGGTATGCTAAAATGTGACATGTTTGGCACATTAATTTTCAGCAGACCTACATGGGAAGCTACTACTACACTACTATGGATGTACCCATCAATGATGGCTGCCATTTATTAAGCACTTACTAAACATTTGTTAAACATTAGGTGCCAGACAATATATTAAGCACTATTCATGCATAATTTCCTTGAGTCCTCAGAACAACTCTGTGAGGTGGGTACTATTATTTATTATCTGCATTAAACATTTTTTTTTATATCTCCATTTCGTAATACTGGAGCACTGAGTCACCATATGACCGAGCTGCTCTTGAAGAACTGGACATTATCTGACCCACTGAGCCAAAAGTTTGGGCAGCAGCAATCATCAAGTAGAAATGGTATATGAGATTGGATTCAAGAATGTCCAGGAGGTACTATTCATACGTTGTATGAATATGTGACTCCATACCCGTAACACCTACTCCTGCTGTATGGCCTCCTCTACCTCAATCTAAACTTAGAGCTTCAACCTCCACCTGTGCTGGCACCTACTAGAAATGACTGCTGAAAAAAATCTCAGCCCCATGCAAGAGATGGTGTAAAGAGAAATCCTCCCAGTGGGCAATGCATTTGGTTGTCCATTTTTGTTGACTGAAAGATGACCAGAAGTGCAGGTATATATAGATTCATGGTCAGGGCTAATTGTCTGGGTAGATGGTCAGGGATTTGGAAAGAAAAGGACTGGAAGATGGTCACAAGAGGGCTTTGGGAAGAGATATGCGGATTGACCTCTCAGAATGTTCACAGAGTGTGAAGATATTTGTATCAGTAATCTATTGCCACCTAACAAACCATCCCAAAGCTTAGTGCTTTAGAACAATAACCAGTTCATTTCCTCATGATTCTGTGGATCAGCTTCATTGGGCTTTTTTTTCCTGAACTTTTAGGTTCTGATAACCTAGAATCTTTCTGTGATAGGTGATTTATAAGAAATATATATTTGGGCATTAAGATGACCAAATGTATACTTCTTATATATATTTGGTCTTCATTCATGGTTCCTGGCTCACAGCTCCCCAAACCCTAGAATTTCCTAAGCAATTAGAGCAAGGGTAGCATCTTTTGTTAAAATATGTGGTATCGCGTCCTCAGTTCCTGGGGGAAAAAAAATGCTTCAGAGCCATAACGATGAAATGGGTATCATGTTATCATAATGAGCCCCTTTCAACTGGTGTGTTAATGAGGTGACTTTTGGGGATCCCCCAAATATGGGGGGAGATGATTGCCAGGGGAACCAATGAATAGAGGGTTGGAACTTTTAGTGCCACCCCCAAGACCTCTGGGGAAGAAAGAAGGGCTGGAGGCTGAATCAATCACCAATGGCCAATGATTTAATCCATGGTGCCGATGTAATGAAGACTCCATAAAAGCCCAAAAGGATGGGGTTCAGAGAGCTTCCAGGTTGGTAAACTAGAAAGCTTCCATGTGCCACCATGCCAGGCCTGAAACTCCATGAGGACAGAAATTCCATTGCTCAGAACCTTGCCCTCTGTATCTCTTCAACTGGCTATTGATCCCTCTCCTTTAATACCTTTCAAAATAAACTGGTAATCTCTTGAGTAAACCAGTTTACTGAGTTCTTGTGAGCCACTCTAGCAAATTAATCAAGCCCAAGGAGGGGGTTGTGGGAACCTCTGATTTATAGCCAGTTGGTCAGAAGCAGGTAACAACCTGGACTTTCGACTGGTGGCTGAAGTCAGAGACATTCCTGTGGGACTGAGCCCTTAACCTGTGGAATTTGATGCTGTCTCTGGATAGACAGAATCAGAATTGAGTTGAACTGTAGGACACCCAAATGGTGTTGGAGAATTGCCAGTTGGTGTGGGGAAAACCATGCCCCCTCCCACACAGTGGAATTGGTGATCAGAACTCTTACTTTCCTTTGTCCCTTCAGCCCTGGGAACAGGCGCTACTTCCTTCCATCATTTTATGTTTCCTCAGAGTAATAAGGTCTTTACACTCCATGAGAAATGATATTATTTGAAGATAGGATCTGATTAACTAAAGATATATATTGTAAACCTTGGGGCAACCATTAACATTTCTTTAATGTTTAATGGTTTAACATATTTGTACTGGCTTGTCTGTAGCAACTTAGAACCATTCCCTGTTTCTTCTATACCCTCCCATGTATCTCAAGGTCTGGACGCTTAGGAGAACTACATTTCCCAGCATTCCTTGCCAGAAGGGTTACTAGTTAGACTCTACCCATGAGAGGTAGAGTTGACTCATTATTATATGACTCAGGAATTATGCCCTATAAAGTCGCTGAGAACACTAAGTTAGTGAATACTGAACCATTGCTCCTAGGGGAAATACAGGGTTAGGTTCTTTTGAGTCACTGGTCACAACATTTTTGCCAACCAATCAATACATACCCTTGTTTTATGTGTGTTTCTGTTTAAAGACACCTTACGTGATACATACTGGTGATCTTTTCACACGGAACTCACGACCAGCAGCTCTGTAACTCATGCCTGAACCAAGTTCATCTAACACATGCACTTTCCCAGTAAAGCACATCTTACTGAGATGTGCTTAGAACCCTGGACAGCACTTCAGCACTATGCCTGGGGGCCATTTTAAACAGCAAAATCACCAAGAAAAAGTACAAAAATGTGAAAAATGTGGCACTAAATAGATCATGAAAAAGACAGTTGTTTACAGTGTGAGCGCGAAACAAGAAGGCAGAGTGTCACCTCGTTTAACCTCTGCCTGGACACACACTGGGTGACTCAAATTTTTACCTGTCTGTAAATGACCTTGACAGTGCTGGGAATGTTGATTTTTGGATTGCAAATAAATTTTAGCACTAGGCTAATTCACATATATGGAAACATGAATAATGAAGATCGACTGTATGACCATTTCAGCATGGCCACTTTTTCTACCATCTTCCAGGGCAATTAGGTATTTCCACTTCACTGAGAATTGGCCATTGCTTCTTTCCAGGCTTCTAAGAGCCACTCCAGTAGCTGGAGTCCTTGCTAGGGTGTTAAATCCCATGTCCTGAGAAAGTATCCCCAAGTCAATGAATTCTTGCTTATCTAGTCTTACATTCCAGCTTCCTTGATCAAGCACCCTCAAAATTCAACCCCAGGGGTACTCCCCTGGCTTCTGTCAGTAAATGCTGGCTAATTCTTCCATTTTTCAGGTATATAGCCTATTTTTTTCCTTATCAGGCCCTGGGCATCAACAGCCAGGTTATGCTGAGATTTAACCCTAGTTACCAGCCCGGCCACCTGGAGAAGAGGTAGGGGCAGCACTGCAGGTAGGGACACCTGTTGTCTGTGGGGAAGGGCTTCTGTAGCACCTGCCAGCACAGTGGTAGCTCTGGTTCTTAATAAAGAAAAGTGTGCAAGCCCAGAGGAGCTTGGGGTGCATGCTGCAGAGTCAACATCCCCAGGAACATCCATCCAGATATCTCCATTCCATTATTTAGAGTCCTAGGTTTTCACCACCAGGGCTCTGACCTTCACCAAACAGACTTGCCTTGGCTGAGCAAATATCTCTGGAGCTCTAGACTCTAATAGTCAGGTTTTCAGCCTGCCACTCAATGTGTCTGTCCTTCCACTACATAGGTGATGAGAGCCTCTTTGTAAGCTACCCCCAGAACTCTCTGGCTCTCACACTTAGCCATTAACTGCTCCTGAACAGCTCTTGGTCTCTCATCATCCTTCTGTAATAAAACATTGCTTTAACCAGCCATCTAGCTTCCTCTGTCTTTGTAGGCATTATCCTCCCCATGTTTTTCAAACACTGGCCTCATAGCACCAACCACAGTATCCTCCTCCACGGGGATAAATATCACCACCCAGGTCACCGCCAGTGAAATCATTAGCATTTGAGCCACTACCTTGTTCCAGGGACTTTCTGTGTTCCACCAGGAGGGCATCCTCTTTGCCTGCTGGGCAGTGGCTTAGTCAGTCAACGTTTCTGTGGGTCAGGAGTCTGGCACAGCTTAGCTGGGTCCTCTGCTTCAGGGTCTCACAGGGATGTAATCAACATGTTGGCGGGGGCTGCAGTCTCATCTGAGGCTTGACAGGGTAAGGATCTGCTTCTGAGCTCACATGATTATTGGCACCATTCAGTTCCTTGCAGGCTGCTGGACTGAGGGCCCCAGTTTCTTGCTGGCTATTGGCTGCAGGTTACTCTCAGCTCGTTGCTGGGTGATCTTCTCCACAGGGCAGCTCACAACATGGCTGTTTATATCCTCAAAGCCAGCAAGAGAGAGTCTCCTAGCTAGATGGGTTACAACTTATGTAACATAATCACATACAACCTAAAATCTTTGCCTTATTCTGCTGGTTAGAAGCAAGTCAGGTCCTGCCCACACTCAGGGAAGGGGATCACACAAGCCCATAGACATTGGGAGGTGAGGATTATGGGGGCCACCTTAGAGTCTGTTTACAACAGCTTCCTTGTTGATCAGCATCTCTAATGAAAACATCTCCTTGAACTGTCCCAAAGCTTGGCTCTCCATGAAATACAAGCCTATGCGGAGGCAGCTGGCCTGGCCTTGGTGACTTTTCCGGCCCTCCTTTCCTCCCCTGGCTCAAAAGTTCCTTCCCCTCATTTAGAGTTGGCCCATTCCACCAGCACATCACACTTTCACTGTGGGTGATCTGAACCCTAGCAGATGCAGCTAAGATCCTCTCCACATCCTGTTACACGATGTTTGAGCATGGGAGTGACATGACTGATCAGACTTTCTGATAACTTTTAAAAACAGCTTTATTGAGATAAATTCATACACTATATAATTCACCCATTAAAAGTGTACAATGCAATGGCTTTCAGTATATTCACAGAGTTGTGCAATCACCAATTTTAGAATATTTTCATTATCTCAAAAAGAAAGTCCACATGCCTTAGCCATTACTCCCAATTCTTGCATCTTCCCAGCCCTAGACAACCACTAATCTACTCTCTCTATATATAGATTTGCCTATTCTGGACATTTTATATAAATGGAATCATATGTGATCTGGCTTTTTCACTTAGCATGTTTTCAAGGTTCATCCATGTTATTGCATGCATTAGTACTTCATTTCTTTTTATATTCCATTGTATGGATATACCACATTTTATTTATCCATTTATCAGCTGATGGACACTGGGTTATTTCCACTTTTTGAATATTGTGAACATTTGTGTACCAGTTTTTTATATGGACATATGTCTTCATTTCTCTTGGGCATATACCTAGGAATTCTTGGATCACATGGTAACCCTATGCTTAACTTTTTTTTTTTTTTTTTAAACATCTTTATTGAAGTATAATTGCTTTACAATGGTGTGCTAGCTTCTGCTTTACAACAAAGTGAATCAGTTACACATATACATATGTTGCCATATCTCTTCCCTCTTGCATCTCCCTCCCTCCCACCCTCCCTATCCCACCCCTCTAGGTGGTCACAAAGCACCGAGCTGATCCCCCTGTGCTATGCGGCTGCTTCCCACTAGTTATCTATTTTACATTTGGTAGTGTATATATGTCCATGCCACTCTCTCACCCTGTCACATCTCACCCCTCCCCCTCCCCATAGCCTCAAGTCCATTCTCTAGTAGGTCTGTGTCTTTATTCCCATCTTGCCACTAGGTTCTTCATGACCTCTTTTTTTTTTTTTTTTTTTCCCTTAGATTCCATATATATGTGTTAGCATACTGTATTTCTTTTTCTCTTTCTGACTTACTTCACTCTGTATGACAGACTCTAACTCCATCCACCTCATTACAAACACCTCCATTTCATTTCTTTTTATGGCTAATATTCCATTGTATATATGTGCCACATCTTCTTTATCCATTCATCCGATGATGGACACCTAGGTTGCTTCCATGTCCTGGCTATTGTAAACAGAGCTGCAATGAATATTTTGGTACATGACTCTTTCTGAATTATGGTTTTCTCAGGGTATATGCCCAGTAGTGGGATTTTTTTTTTTTTTTAAAGAGCAATTCTCTCTCTTTTTTTTTTTTATAAATTTATTTATTTATTTTTGGCTGTGTTGGGTCTTCGTTTCTGTGCGAGGGCTTTCTCCAGTTGCGGCGAACGGGGGCCACTCTTCACCGCGGTGCGCGGGCCTATCACTGTCGCGGCCTCTCCCGTTGCGGAGCACAGGCTCCAGACGCGCAGGCTCAGTAGTTGTGGCTCACGGGCCTAGTTGCTCCGCGGCATGTGGGATCTTCCCAGACCAGGGCTCGAACCCGTGTCCCCTGCATTGGCAGGCGGATTCTTAACCACTGTGCCACCAGGGAAGCCCCATATGCTTAACTTTTAAGGTACTATTTTCCAAAGCGGTGGCACCATTTTACATTCCCACTAGCAGTGTTTGAGGGTTCCAATTTCTCCATCTCCTCACCAACCCTTGTTATTGCCCATCTTGTTTGCTATGGCCATCCTAATGGGTGTGAAGTGGTATCTTATTGTGGTTTTGATTTGCATTTGATGGCTAACGACATTGAGCATCTTTCCATGTGCTTATTGGCATTTGTAGATCTTCTTTGGATAATGATTCAGGTCCTTTTCTCATTTTAAAATTGGGTTTACAATAACTTTTTGATATATTACAAAAGAATCTATGTTCATTGAAGAAAACTTAGAAGCTATGCATGAGCATATTAAAAATAAGAGATGTCATTTAGCAAATATATATTACACGCACTGTGCTGAACTTCCATGCTTGCCCTAAGTCACACAGGTAGAAATAACAATAGCTAATGTTTATTGAGCTCCTGTTAGGTACTAGGCCTTCTTCCATGTGTCACCTCATTGAACGCTCCCAGCAGCCTTTCTGAAGAGGGTGCTATTTTCAGCATATTTATTTTTCAATAAAGAAACTGAGGCACAGAGATGTTAAATAACTTGCTTACTTACATACAGCTTGCTGGTGGCAGAAGCAGAGTTTGGATTCAGGCAGTCAAAAGTCCCCAGAGTTTGCACTCAACACCCACCCTGTGCATTTCTGAATCCAGAGGCTCTGAGCAGAATGAACCATTGCATTACATTGTCTCTTGTTCTCTTTAAGTAAAATAGCTAAGTATCTTCTTTGACGATTATTCTTTCTTAATGCAACATGGCAGAAATTTCCCTTAGAGACTCCTGAAGACTTAGAAATGGTTTAATTTCCAGACTCTATTTCTTTTCTTTTTGTTTCTCTCTTTTTCTTCCATAAGCTTTGGGAAGACAGTAACCAAATCTTTCCATACGCTGATGTTACTGCAAAATGAATTTGAAAATTGTCAAAATGACGTTCTACTTGTCTGTGTGTCCAAGAATCATTCAGAGTAACGCAGGACATAGGGCCTCCTTTCTGTGGGAGGCCGAACAGAGATATTCTGTGGTTCTGACTTACAGGGCTTCACAGAACTGGCTTCAACTGTCTTTGCAACTTACCTCTGCGACTTTAATCAAATGACTTAACCTTTCTGCTCACCTCATCGTGCGTGGCAGAGTAAAGAATCTGAGAGCAGAGACACAAGAGACAACCTCATTTCTCAGCTTTGCACTTGTGCGGTCTTGGGCAAGTCCCTTTACCTCGAGGGGCTTAATTTTGCCCAGCTGTAAAATAAATGGGTTGGACCCGAGGCTCTCGAAGGTTTCTTCTGGCTCTGACGTTCTGTGTTCTGTGCCTACCTCCGAGTTGTAAAGAATGGGCATTAAGGTGATGTTTCTCACAAAACCATTTTTTGTTGAAAACAAATAAATCCTAGGTAGAGGTTTCAAGGGTAAATTGTATGAGGCCTGGAAGGATATATGGGGAATAAGATGCACTGCTATTTCTAGGAAGGGGATGGGCGTGGCGGGGCGCTGAGGAGGGTGTGCGGGCAGCTGAGCATCCTTGCAGGCGGAGACCGCGTCTGAGGGCTGCAGCGGAGACCGAGGCCAGTGAGGACCTGGGCTGCAGCGGCTGCGCACTGGCGCGCCCAGCCGGTCGATTTGCGTGTCTCCGCCTCTGCGACGAGCTGGTTGGGGAGACTGGTCTGGCGCCGCGCGCCGATTGGCTGAGCGGCCCGCCGCTCAGACCCAGGAGAGGACGGTTCCTACTGCGGCTGGGCGCCGGCTCCGCACCCTCGTCGGCCCGCGCTCCAGCTGCGCCCGGCCCTGGCCCGGCTTGGCCCGGCCCCGGCCTCCGAGCGAAGGCGCCGCTGCCGCCTGGGCCGCTCCCAGGGCCATGAGGAGGCGGCGGCAGCCACTGCGGCCCGCGTCAAGGTGACCGGCCGGGACTGCGGCGTCGGTAAGAGCGGGCGGTGAGAGGAGCGGCCGGCGGGGCGGGGCGGGGCCCTGAGGGCCGGGCCGGAGGGAGCTGCAGGTGTGCGGGGCGGGACCCCGAGAGGCCGCTGGGCCGGGGAGGGGCCTCGGGGCAGGGGGCGGGGCCGGGGGGGTGTGGGGATAGTGTCCGGCGGTCTCGGGCACGGGGACCGGGCCGGGGGCTTTAGGTGTGTGGTGGGGATGGGGGTTTTGGTATGGAGTACAGCGGGTGTGGGGGTGGAGGTGGGGAAAGGCCGCCGGTGCGGGGGGCGGGGCTGGAGGAGGTAGTCGGGAAGGGCCGAGGGGGCTGCAGGTGCGGGGGGCGGGGCCGGGTGGGACCACAGGTTTACCGGGGGAGGGGGCTGCGAGGTGAAGCCAAAGCGGGCGGAGAGACCAGACCTGAGGAAACCGCAGGTGCAAGGGGCGGGGCTAGGGAGACCTGCAGCGGTGGGGGGCGGGGCCCCGAGTGGTTGCAGGTCCGGAAGCGGGGCCCCAGGTAAGAAGCGGGCAAAGGGTGAGTGGTCGCGGGAAAAGGGAATGCCGCCCTCCCCGCTGTCCAGGGAGTTTGAGTGGAAGCAGGAGCTTTGGGCTCGCTGAGGATTCTGGAGGCTTCGAGGTTGCGGCTGGGCCGGAAGGGCCGGCTAGGCCTGCCTGTGCGTCTCCTGAGTCGGACTTGGGTCTTAGCTTCCCTGGTTACTAGGCCGGCGGCTTCCCCCATGCCACGCCGTGCCCTTAAGTGGGGCGCCCCGTTTTTCAGTCTCGGGGGCTTTTCCTGTCTCCTAGATTGGTGGGGCGGTTGGCTTTCATTCCATCAGCTGTTGAGAAACGTGTGTGCTGGCAGAGTAGTTAGTGTGAAGCTTGAAGGGTTCTGGCTTGCTGGCTCCTGGTACCAGATGCTGCTGCAAATCTTAACAGTGGTCGTCTCCAAAAGACTGAAATGGCAGCCTGGTGAGGGGGCAGAACAGGAGTGAGGGTTCAGAAGCTTTTACCTCTGTGTTGCCTGGAGAGTCTTTCACCTCTCTGAGCTTTGTTTCTTCCTTTGCAAAGTGAGCATCCTGGTACCTGCCTTGTGTGCCTCTCAGGGGCCTTGTGAGGATGGGATGGAACAGTGCCTGCTGGGCACATCGTCGGGTAAAGTTGTGAGTCTGCTGCCTCTGTGCCGATGGGCAGATTGTGTTTGGAGACTGAGGGTCGAAAGAGGAGGGGATTTCTAATCGGTGGACCATTTTCTTGCTTGAGGTTGGGATGAGGTTTGTGCTGAGGTGCTGACTGCTGCTCGCTGTGAGGCCTCTGAGGGGGCTGTGGCGGGGAGAATGGCAGATGGAAAGCACAGGAACATTTCATTGTTTGCTGACCTTTAGACCCCAACCCCAGTGAGGACTCTGAACTGGAGCATGAGGCTTAGACTTGAGCCTTATGGAATTTCCCCTCCCCACCCAAGTATGACACTGATTTTACCACATGCCAGAAGGAGGAGACCCACAAGAGGGGAATGCCAGAACTTTGTTAGGTTTCTACCGGGCAGAGAGAAGAAAGCAAGGTGATGGGGCTCCCTCCCGTTTGGAAGGGTGTCCCATACCCATGCGTGTGACCTTTCATTGCGCAGCGCCTCTGCTCACTAGCAGTGTGACCAATTCCTGCTGCCTGTGTTGCAGGGACAGAAGAGAAGGCAGGAGGAGGCTTCTCCTGTATGGCCTGCAGTTTTCTTCACTTCAGATGCTGTGGGACTTTGGGGGATCAACCTCCATGGTGCTGGCCTCTCTCACTACCACCTGGTGGGGCGGTGACCCAGTGGCATCATGGGGATGGCATCTAAGGGATGGGTCCTTACTGGGGTCCGTGCTTGTGTGGCAGGCACCCAGAGGCTCTAAAAGCAGCATGTGTGAATTATCCCATTCTGTCCCAGCAGAAACGATGTAAATGTCTCTCAGAGATTGCTGCGCTCTGGGTAACCATCATGCTCTGTGGGTTAAAAGGAAAGCCCAAACTTGGTGGCACACAAGAGCTAGAAAATGTGTTGGGTAATGAGGGGACTGGCTTTGTGATTGGTGGTGTTGGAGTGACAGCATCCAGGGTTGAGAGAGAAACTTCGTTAATGGAAAATCTTGCATCCAGGGCTCTCTGTGATATGGCTCCAGCCTACCTGATTTTCCTTTTCAGCATGGAGGGTAAGAGCTCTGGCTCGGAAGTCAGAGAGATATGTGTTTGAAGCCTTGTATACCAGTTTCTTAGCTTCTCAGAACTTTCATCTCCTTATTTGTAAAACGAGGGTAATCATGTCCACCTTGAGAGGTTGTTATGAAGAATAAATTTGACAAGACCTGTGAAAGCACCTGATATATTAGGTTGTCAGTGTTAGGGTATGTTTCTGCCCCTCCCTGACTGCCCATCTCTCAACACAACAAAACAGCATGTCGCATGTGAGGAGAGCAGGACAAGTAATTTTGAGGCCTTTGCTTCTTATGTAACCTTGATCAGAGCCCTTCCCCTGTCCAGGCCTCAGTTTTCTTAGCTGAGTGAGGATGGTGTTAGAATACGTGAACATCAAGAGTGATCCTAGCTCTGGCCTTCTGATTGGCATGTTTTCCCGAAAGGCAGGAGGGAGGAAGCTAGTGACCTGTTGTTTAGTTCTTCTTTTAAAAATACCTGTTGAGCACTTTGCCTGGCACATAGTAGGTACTCATTAAATACTTGTCGAAGGGACAGATGAAGGACTTTCAGAGGAAGGTGTGTGGCAGATTATCTCTGCTGCTTATATGTATGCCGTATCTGCACCTTCAAAGTGCATTTTATTTATTGCAGGAAAAAAATGTTGCAACAACTTTATAGTGAAATTAGTGAACCTCAACATGAAAGACAAAAGTTGTTTTACAGTCCTGTTTCACCACAAATTAAGTTCACCCAGTTTTTCATAAACATACAAGTTTTTTTCATGGTTGCAGTCGTATGTATGTGAGCATTTGGAAAAGGCCTGGCAATAAGGAGTTTCTTTAAATGGTGTTTTTGTCTTATTTTTTTAAGAATTAAAAAAATCACACATGGATTTTGTTTTAAAAAGGCAAGTAGTTCAAGGGGGACAAATTGTAAAGTGTCTTTCTTGCCTCAAGCTGCCAGTTCCCAGTCTTCTCCCTAGTGGCAACCACTATTACCATTTTCTTGTTTGTTATATATTTTTTCTTTTATACAAAGAATAGCATCCTATACATACTCTTGCTCCTTTATTTATTGATCTATTTGGAAATTGTTCCAACATTGGAAAATGTTCCAATTGGTGCGTACAATTCCTCCTTAATAGATGTTTTTGACTGATATCTTAAGCACAATTTTGTGTTTCCACTCTCCCCCACCCCGCCATGATGTTTACTCAGTAATGGTTAGCAGTCATTGTTTAGAAGACTAACAAGAGATAGCCCTTGTTTTTCTCTAGGAAAGAAATGGCTTTGGTTCCAGTGAACAATAGACTAAAGGGCAATCCATGTATCTGGATGCAAGGCAGACACAGAAAGAGAAAGGAAAAGGGATTTGTTCACTAGTAATTGAAAACTGATTTTTCATTCAGCCCATGATTCAAAGGCCGGCTCTGTCACTTACTGGCTGTATGACTTGGGGCAATTTACCTAATCTTTCTGCGTTTCAGTTTCCTTATCTGTAAAATGGATGGTGATAATAGGATCTGCCTTTTGGGGTTTTTGTGTAGAAGAAATGAGATCATGTATGCAAAGTACTTGCAGTAATAGGTCATGGTAGATGCTCAAGAAGGGGTAGCTGCTGTGTTATTAATAGTCTAAACTAGACTCTTATTCTTTGTTAGCAGCTATTTACTGGACAGCTGAGGGTGAGCCATGGAGAATGCCCAAGTCCTTGCGCTCAAGGTGCTCACATACTGTGCAGAGAGACAGGCACACAAGTCACTGATGACAGAACAGGGCTCAGCGGTGGGGAGGTGAGCAGTATGGGGCTCAGGGAGGCAGGAAACAATGACTTTCCCTTGGTGGTTTGGGAATGGCTTCTCAGTTCAACTTTTCCCTTCTCTGTGAAATCTACTCAGTTCCTCTACAAGTGACCACTCCTGTCTGTGCTCCCTTGGCTTTCATTGTGTGTATACCTTGATCGGATCATGCGCCTCACTATTGCATGCATTATTCTATGCCTGTGTCTCCTCCCTGCGCAGGGAAGGTTTCCTGCTTTCTTTGCTTCTGAGTCTCCAGGGTAGGCTCTTGGTGGACATTGTGATGGACCTCTGCTCAGACAAGTCATGCTACCGAATGTTGACAGACTCTTATTGATAGGTCACTGGTGAATCCCAGACTCTGGACTCTATTGCTTCATTCCCCAAGTATTTGAGTGCTGACTGAGACACACATTTGCCATATACTAGCTGTAGGCTTTGGGTCTGAGTGGTGATACTTGTTCTACAAAGTCTTAGGGGTGGGAGAGGGAAGAATTATTTGCTCCAGATGCTCCAGGACAAGATTGGGAAACAGAAAGAAGGACAAGTCTGAAAATGAACTGCTCATACTTGCTGAAGCCCACCTCCCCCTTCCCCAGAAGTGTGGCTGCTGACCCTTCCCTTGAGGTGGACTTGCGGAGGAGCAGGCCTCAGGGGACTGAGTAGATGGTCTGTAGATTCTGATCAGGGATGGGGAGAGTTGGTTGGGTTGGCTTCTGTGAGGGGCATCCTGGGGCATTTCTGGGGCCACTTCCTTCCTGTGGACATCCATCCACCAGCCTTGCTGCGCTCCTGCTTTGGGCCAAGCCCTCTGCTGAGTGCTGGGCACATGGAGATGAAGGAGCTCCATCCTGCCCTTGGGGAGCGGATGGTTGGTGGAGGAGTCACGTGCAAACAGAATGTGACCAGGAGGGGATTGGCGGTGACAGAAGACCCCAAGTGAAGTGGCCAAGCAGATTCACACTCTGGAGCCAGATCTGGGTTCCAATTCTGGCTCCTCCACACACAACCTCTGTGACCTTGGCCAAGTGTCTTCCCCACTCTTAGTCTCAGTTAACTGATTTGTAAAATGGGGATGGCAGGGTTACCTTCCTGGGGGCTGTCATTGAAGATTCAGTGAAATAATGCCGTGGGCTGCTTAGCGTGGTGCCTGACGGGAAGCTGATGCTTACAGAGTGCTTGCTGTCTTTTTGTTTATCCTTGGTGCTGGGGCAGCACCAGGAAGCACCTGTTTGGCTGTTTTCTCCAGGTTCTAGTGTAGACGGTGCCAGTTGGTGGTGAAGGTGATGGCCAGGGTATCTGAGAAACCAGCTCTGAAGTCACAGAGTGCTCAAGGAGTCCTTGGGACTTTCCTTACAGGCCCACAGTTGTTTCCTCCCCCGTTTTTGCATGAGCTCTTCTCACAGGTGGTTCCAGCCCAGCACCATCGCAAGCACCTTCTCTTTGACCCCCTGCACGGATCAGTTCCACGGCTTTTCCCCAAAGGGAGGCATGAGTCAGGCTTGTCTCACCTGCACTTACTGAGGAGAGCAGAGACCATGAAGACGTGGAGAGGCACATTCTTCCCTGGTTTTTCTGCAGAGCTTTCAAATCCATTGTGTTCTTCGAAGGAGATTTATCTCCTGAGCGTCAAAAGAGGCGGACAGGGCAGCACTTACAGCAGACTCTGGAGTCAGGCCTATGTGGGTTTGTGTCCTGACCCTACTCACAAGCCCTTTGACTTTGGGCAGGTGACCACTCCTCTGTTTCCTCATCAATACAGGAAGTGTGATGGTACTTACCTCCGTCTGGTTCTTACAGGACTGCAAGGAGATGACGAGGAACAGGGCTTAGCATAGTGCTTGCACTTCATGAGCATCCAGTCAGCGTGAGCTAGAATAATCTTCTCTTAACCCATTGTTAGAGGGCTGTCAGGATGCTTGTTTTTTTTTGCAGGGGATGTTAACTTATTGCCTATGAAAGTTATGTGAGTTATTGCACAAGGAATGTGTTAAAGCTCAGAGGTACTTGGTGGTGAGGGCTGGTGGGAGCACCCAGGGTGGCAGGCAGTCCTCAGCCTGCACGGGGACTGCGCACGCAAGCCTTGACGGCCACAAAAGCAGTAGGTGCTGGGGAGGGGGAGGGTGGAGTCACCCCAAGCGTGGGCCTTGTCTCAGACCTGTCCAGGCACTGAAGGCTGGTTTCCCAAGTACTTTCTATTTCACTGTTCTGTGATTCCATGTAAATAATGGGACTTTAATATAAACTTATGCAACATTATACTTTCCCTCTTTAGGATTTAAATATTTTTATTATCAGATTTTATTTTAAGGTTAAGACAGTTAACTTGAGTAATCAGAAGAAAATGTAAATGTTTGGCCTCAACAGTCAAAGGTTTCTTTGAAAATCATCTTATTAGAGACAAAAGAAAGAGTAATTAAATTCGTATTTATTGGATACAGTAATTCTCACCCACTCTTGTATAAGCTTGATAAGTAGGTCAAGGGGAATCTGTGTTTTTGGTACATTTCTGAGTAATTAAATATTTATGGAAAACAAGTTAATAATTTCAGGAGAATTTGCTGTGTCTCTTTTTGTGGCAATAAAGTCTGTTATGTGGAATTAGTGACTTTCACTATTTTAAGATATTTCTTATTTTGTGCCCTCCCTGTAGCTGTGTTTTGTTTTGTTTTGTTTTTTCTCTCTAGGTACCATATCTCCAGCACTTTCAGGCCACTGGCATTTAGGAGTGTTCCCACGGGGCTCCCACAACGCCCTGTTCTGGCGTGTAGCAGCCTCGGCTTCCTGTGACTCCCCCACCAGACTTTGCAGAGTCAAAGTCTGCATTTCTTCTTCCCACCGTATTCAGGGCCTAGCCCAGGGCTAGTACCCGGCAGCCAGAACGATCTGAGTGTGTTGTTCCCTCTGCCTAAATCCCTTCAGTAGCTTCTGGTTTCTCTTAGAAAAAACCCAAATCGTTTGCATGGCCCGCGGGTGTAACGACGTGCTCTTCAGTGTAACTGGTGTAACTGTCGTTTGTTATGTCCAGCTCCCCGGTGCGGGGTGTGCAGTCCCGTCACACCATGGTCTGTGGCTTTGCTCACAGTCCTGTCCTCAGTGCCTGCTGTAGCATCTGGCACGTAGCAAGTAGTACATAAATGCTTGTTAAATGGACAAATGAAATAAAGGGTGAGTGCCCAGTGACTGATTTGAATCTATAAAATGAGAAGGTTGTTGGATCTGAGGTCCCTTCATTATAAAATATTTCAACACTTTACAAAGTCTCTGACACCTGTGTCTTTAGCCTCATAATGATTCTGCAGGGTAGGCGGGGCGGGCTTTGGTGTGCGGAGGAGAAAATGGAAGCTCAGAGAGGGTGAAGGAGTTGTCCAAGATGGAGCTATGGGAGACGCAGAGGGCTCCTCAGGTGTCTTTGCTCACAGCCCGGGCTGTCTCGAGGTGTGGTTTCTGACACACACTGGAAGAATCACAGGTGAGATAGAGAAACAGGGATTCATGGACAAAAGGTACTTGTAATAGTTTCTCTTGGTTTTAGTTGTTTTAATGTTCCTGATAATTGAATTTGAGGAGTTGAGTTCAGTTTGGGGTGATGGGTTTAAGGTCTGCTTTCATTCTAGGGACCAGGAAACCCTGATCTTTCTTATAAATAGCAAAGTTACGGGATTGATGCATGTGCTGATTAGTTGATAACTAAGATTAGAATTTGTTCTTTCTGGGAAGCTTTTTGATAAGATTAGAAGTTACTTGCTGATTGATATGTAACATTACTTTGCTGTTTTCAAAAGATGCTGGTTGCTTCAGTTAGCCTATTTCTCTAATTTATCTCTGGGTATACCTGCCACGGGGCTCTTTTGCAGTGAGCATTGCGGTGGCCTTTGTGCTCATCAGTTGTAGTGTCAGTCTGATCTGAAGGTTAGAGATCGTTGAGTCCACTCTTCCTACTCTCCACATGAGGATGGGGACTTTGCCAGGGTTTCATACTCAGGCGTACTGATTCTCCACCTGTAAAACCCATCCATTTGTATGTTGCAGTTTCTCAGTAGCTGCCTGCCGGTCATGTAACGTTGCTCATAGATCATGTCCCTGAAGAAGCATTTATCTCTGATGAAAACCTCAGCTTCAGGGTCCCCTGTTGAATCTACAGTGTGACTGTGGGGAAGAGGAGCTAACACCTGACTTGGTGCCCAGCACCGGTATTCGGTGATGGTGGCTGGCTGAGAAAAGGCAGTGCCTCTTGTGGTCTGTTAGCAATATGCGTGTTGATCTTAGGGGGCTTCATCAAGATGTTAGGGGGCTGAGAGATTATTGGAACTACTTTTATCAATATAGCCAGTATACTTGTGGAACAGAGAGAGCAGCCTGGTATTATAGGGAGATCACTGGGTATGAAGCCAGAATGCCAAGTGTGTCATTTTGCGCTGACACCTGCTTTCCAAGTAAACAGGAATATCCCCAGTGTGTGTGCATCCTTTCATTAGTGGGACAGCCCCAGTTTTAAGATCTGAGGTTGCTTTGCGAGGGTTGCGTCAGAGTAAAGAGAGCTCGATGTTATTAAAGTATTGTACCAGTCACGGAAGGCAGCCTTATTCCTTGTTCTTCCCTGTCTTCCAGACCTGCCTGCCTGCCCGCCCGTCCATCTGTCCGTCCGCCGTCCATCCATCCATCTACCCACCCACCCTCGCATCCATCCAGTCCTTGTTCAGGGCCTGCTGAGTGCTAGCACTGTGCCGAGTGTGGGGCTGCAGTAGAGGAAAAAGACAAGTCTGGTTCTTGCTGTCTTTTGGCTCTCAGTCTAGTAGTAAAGTTAAGTAAGTATAAAAATAAGTACAAAAACCGTAACAAATAAGTGTACGAAAGATTAATTACAGCACTGACAATGGCTGCAGAAGAAGAGTACAAGGTGCTCAGAGGCCGTAAACCAGATGGGTGGTCAGAGAGAGCTTCCCAGAGGAAAGAGGAGTTGGAGTTAGCGAGGTGAAGAGGTGGCGACTGCGTGTGTCGTGATCCCAGTTGGGGCAGGGGTGTGGTGAATTGATGAAGTCACACAGCCGGGGTGGTCAGAGCCCTGAGCGTGAGGGGGCCTCTGCAGTGCTCACGGCCCGGTGGTCAGGGCATTGCTTTCTTGACCTGTGCTGGAAACGCCCGACAGAGTCTGTCGTTGCTGACTCTTCTTTTTCAGAACTCCCATCTATCATCAAAAGCATCTGTTACTGAAACATTACCTGCCATGGTTTCCAAGATAGCAGTTGGCCTTATTTTTATTGCTTTAAAGATTGGTTGCTTCCTTTGCTTCTTGAGGGGGTGGAAGAACGCCTTGATCTCATTAGTGGTTTCACTCATGAAGTAAACACTTACTGAGCGTGTAACTGGGCCTGACACTGCAGTCCTTGCCCTCAGGAGCCCACCAGCCGACAGCTGGGAGTAAATAAATAACGATGATGTTGTGTCGGGGCTGGTAAGTAGTGGAAATGGAAGCTCATGGCACCAAGTCAGACTCACAGGATCTCAAAGATAGATGTTCTGTGTCCCAGGTGCAGGGGAACACAGGCAGGGGAAACAGATGACAGGGGTCCAGAAGCAGGAGAGAGCATGCTGTGGCTCAGGTGTGGTGAGCTGTGTGGGGTTGCAGGAAGCAGGTCAGAAAGGTGGTTTGGGGTCAGTCCTCAGAGGGACTCGCGGGCAGTGCTTAGGAGTTCGGATGTTATCCTGTGGCCGGTGGAGATTTGTTCCAGAGTTATAGGAGGAGAGAAACCCCTTCAGTTATACTCCTGGTGTGGAGGATGGGTGGTATGGGAGGAGACTGGCATTTGGGAGATGGGTGAGGGAGCCATGGGGATGGAGAGGAGAAGGTGGGTTCGAGAGAAACCGAGGTAGAGGCCTCTCTCCTTGGAGATTTAGTGGATGGGAGGGAGGGCGGGCAGTGCCAGGGTTTCTCACTTAGTGATGTGAGGTGCCGGACAGTCACAGGATAAGGAACGTGAGAGGAGTGTTGAGTTGGGAAGGGGAGTTGTGAGTTTGGTTTTGGCCATTTTGAGTTTGGGATGCCTGTGGGACAGCACTCGGCAGCTGGCCTGCTAGCCTGGAGCTCAGAGAGAGGTCTGAGCCAGAGCAGAATCCTCTGTGGTGTTTGTGGGAGAGAGGCTGGTCATCTGTGTGTTGAAGGGTTTTCACAGGTGGTTCTGATGCCCCACTGGTCTGGAGAGAGAGCCTTGGCCCTTGGGGAGGTGGGAGTTACTCAGCAAGGTTATGTGTAGGGAGCAGAGGGTCCTGGCTGGACTGCTGGGGGAGCCAGCATGCGGGGTGGGGCACAGTGGGAGAGTTGGGGAAGGAGCAGGAGGGGTGGTCAGTGAGGAAGGAGTGACCTAGGAAGGTGATGGTGTGGAAATTGGTGGGGGTGGGATCCCCTCCAGCTCTCTCCCTGCAGGGCCTCTGCCCCTGCCCCACGGAAGCTGAGTGCTCTGGTGCCACCCCCAACCTCCTTATTTTCCCTAACAGTGGAGCCATTTCCACATGAGAGAGGTCGTTTTAGTGACCTTTGCTTCCGTGTGTGAAAGACTCTGCAGAGGAGGCTCTGCATCCAGCCTCTAAACCCTTCAGCCTCTCTCAGAACCTTCTCGAGAAATCCACCCCTGCCTTCTCTTGCTGGCCCTTTGGACTGAAATCTCTGGCTCCTGAAGCAGGAAAGTTGGGGCCCCATCTGGCATTCTGGGGTTCAGGGTGGGTCTGCAACCTCAGTTGGAAGGGGATGTGTCTAGATCCCAGGAAAGGCAGCTACCAGACGTGTGGGAGGAAGTTCTGAAGGTGAGAAACCACTGGGCCTGGACCAATGTGGTGTGGGAGCCCTGTGACTTGGGAGTGCATCCTTGGTCTCCCATGTGTCCTGAGCTTGGATAGCAGGGAAGATCCTGCTGTAGAATTTCCAGAACTTACAAGTAAGGTCTTAGAGTTATTAGAGTACCTGAGATCTACTCAGACGGCTGGTGGAGGGAGGGTCCCAAGTTGCCAAAGTGGAGTTCCATCCCCCTGGTAGGACAGAATGCCCTAGATCAGCTAACAGAACCTGGGGAAGAGCCTTTAATCTGAGAGAGCCAGTGGGAGACTGATCTATGATCCAACATGTCTCTTGTAAGTATTACCCTGAACCCAAAGACCTAGGAGTGTAGGACAGAGGCAGAGACCCGCTTACCACTGACCCTGGTGCTGAAAGCCACAGCCGAGGAGCAGTGAGACAGGATCAGGGATACCTGGAGGGAAGTAGCTGTCCTTAATACCAGGGCCAACCATCCTGGTATGAAGCTGTTTGTTCCTCAGGAAAGGAAGAAGAAAAGGGATTAATGTTTGTTGAGTTGAGAAACCCCAATGCTTAGTCGAAGAGAAGGGAACAGATGGATAGATGGGAGTGCATGTACCATACAGAACATAACATGTTCAGCTCTGTGGGATGGAACATAAAGAAATGGTTGAGAGTAGGGGGTCAGACTGAGCTGGGTTCAAATCCCGCCTTTGCCCAAGGACTTGCTGCCATAGCCAGGGAGGATTCTCTTATCGACTGTGTGTCCTTGGATAAGTTATCTAACCTCTTTGGGCCTCAGTTTTCTCACTTGAAACAATACCCAATGATAACAATACCCATCTTAGAGAATTATTGTAAGGACCAAGTGGTATATTCCTATGGGTAAGGTGCTTACCAAAGTATCTGTCACAGAATATCGCTTCAATAAATGGCAGTAGTAATAGTGATGATGATGGTACCATCATCAGCTGAGGACCTCTGCAGATATGTCCACTGGACTAAACCCCACCCATATAGCAAGTGTGTGAAATAAAGAACTTAAGCAATAACAGGGTCAGCTATGTGAACATCACCTACGGGCGGAGCACTGAGAGGATAAGGATGACAATGGAGCATCACAGGAAAGTTTACATGATAGAAGATGAAAAAGCCCCAGGCCCAGGAACCTTGGTCAAGGGAGTGTTATTGGCTGTGAAGAAGCGAGGCAAGAGGATTCTGGATCAACAGCTGGAGGTGATGAGGACAAAGTAGCACATTAGCCTTTGTCTTTAGTGATGATAGAGATTGTCACCACCTCTTCCACCTCCCTCAGTGTTTGGTGGGCACTGGGGGAGGTGGCATGAAAGATTATTTACCTAAGGTCTGTCAACTCCACAAAGTCTCATTTTTATGAATAGGCTTATTACAGAGTAGCCTCATATTAAATGTTTTGAATTGATAGGATGAAAATCAATGAGTCAATCAATCAATTTCTGGCTCTTTCCAGGGAAGTCTAAACATAGTAATAGTGACAATACTATATCTCCAAATGTTGGTAAAGATTTAATGCAATTCCAATGATACATTTTATAAAACTTGATAAAATAGCGATCTTCATCTGGAAAAATAAATTGGTAAAAAAAATTTTAAGGCAGTGAAGTGGCCTCATTCTTCCAGAGTCTGTTTGTTTCAGCGAATGTTTGAGTTGCCTGCTCTGTGTAAAAACAGCACTTGCCCCTTTGTTGGGGGAATATAAAAATGGGTATCTATTGTGATACATATTCTCATATAACCTTTTATCATTCTCTTTATGAGGGAGCCATTTCTGTAGGTTAGGGTATGAATGACAGAGAACTCAAAATAATGAAGACATAAATAAGATTGAAGTTTCTGTCTTATGTGTGAGAAGTCAGGAGGGTAATCAGCTCAGAGTATTGAGCCTACATGGTCAGAGACCCAGGTTCCTTCTGTCTTGTTCCATCGTGAGGTGATCTTGGGGATGGCTTCTAAGACCAAGGTCACTTTATGGCCTGAAATGGCTGCTGGAACTCTAGCTTTTGCATCTACATTGCAGCCTTTGAGGGCCACTTTACAGCAATTGCACATGACACTTCTTGCATCCCATCGGCCTTCTCTTGGTCTTATGGCCACACATGGCAGTAAGGGAAGCTGGGAAATGTAACCTGTATTCAGGGAAACCATATGTCCACCTAAAAACCAGAAGTTCTATTACTGAAGAAGAAGAGGAGGATGGATATTGGGGACCCGCCTCACCATTACTGGCCCCATTTAACAGATGTGGAGCCTATAAATGGTTGAGCCTTCAAAACTTATTATAAGGCAATAATTTATTAATCCCACATGGCGCTTGGGTAAAAGCAGGAAAACAGATGAATGGAAGAGAAGTCAGTTCATTGGTAACTTACCCAGGAGCTAAATTCACGAGATATCAGGAGTTATACAGAAGCAAGGGAAGGAATGATTATTATGTTGGGGCATTTGGATTTCATTGCTGAAAAAAATTGATAAGCTTAACCACATACTGCAGTGGATTCTAGGTGAGTTTGAGGTAAAGGACAAAAAAATGGAGTTAAAGGTGGGAAGATGTATATTGAATTCTGTAGTAAGATCTAGGAGAGGCAGGTTACTGGATCAGGTAGTAGGGGGAATTAGGAGGGAGAACTTTCTTGTCTACTTGGTATCTTTTGGTATGTATAACTCCTGAGTCAGACAAAGGACTTTATTACCAGCATAAGCATCAGTGTGTGTCAGTTTCCCTTCCCCCAAGTCCCATGGAGGTGACACTGTGGGCCCAGATGGATGCTGTGGCTTGTGTCACACCTGAGAAACACAAGCTTGGGGAACCTGCTGCTTTATGGCAGGCAGTGAGCAAGGCTGCCCTTTGTCCCTGAGGGAGGCATTGTCGCATCTCTCAAGGTTGCTCTCTGCAACACAACCCTGTGAAATGGCCTAGGTAAAGGGTGGTCAGGACCTTGTGTTCTTGGCACTCCCAACAAGACAGGCTGGAGTGCCAGAGACCACGGAGGACTGAGTCTCCCAACGGGTGTTGTCAGGATCAAATGGGACGACGCGTGGAGACGCATGTGCAATGGGAAGCTCTCGGTCAACGCTACCCTGTAGAATGGCTGTGGGCTGTGGAAAGGCAGGCCCATCCATGACTCGGTCAGCTGGCACAGTCTTTCCACCTGGTGTGCCGTGTTTAGACAAGACTGAAGGTGCACTGGGGAGGTGGAATGGTACAGAAAGGCTACTCTCAGTTGCTTGTGTTTAGCTTTTGCCTCTTGTACACATTTCATACCCAGTACATCCCTGGGGCATGTACTCTGCTAGCTCTTGGTAAATTATTTATAATTCTCTTTCTTATGTATAATCAAATGAAGTCTGTTTCTTGAGCTTAATATTTGTGAGTTTCTTAATTCAAAATTGAGTACAGCGAATCTTTCTTAAGAAATAGGGTATTTTTTGTTTATACGTATATTTAGCAAAATCCTTGACAATTGGTTCCAAACTAATGAAATTTTAAACCTAGATGATGTATAAAAGTATTATAAAAATGTGGCGCTAAAAGACATTTGAAGATTAGCTCAACTTTCCAGTTTTATACAAGAGGAAATAGGCAAAAGAAGTGAAGACGTTAACTAAAGAGTGGTCACCGTTGATGAGTGATGGAGATGGTGTTGGACCTTAGCTTTGAATCCACCAGGGTAAATGGAGAGGGGACCAAGGGGAGCCCATCTGCACTATTTTTGGATAAATGTCAGGCCAGGTCTCATCTGTCCTCATTCAAGAATGAACAAATAGAAAAATTAAACTAGAGAGGACCCACTGAAAAGATCCAGCAGTATAAAGGGAAATAAACAAGGGTGCAAAAAATAGAGAAGATCAGGCTTTGGGATAGAAGTTTCCAAACTTTTACTCAGTAAACTGAAGTAAATTTCAAACATCATCTTCTTTGTCCTCTCAGAGAAGCTATAGATGCTATGAAAGACGAAATGATGAGTCAACAGACTGAGGTGAAGCAGGAGTTTGTGGACTTAAAGAACGTGGGGAAATAAATCACGTATGCCAGCACTGAAATTAGTGGCGCTGCAGCAATTCAGGCTGTCAGGAGGAGGACAAACTGCCAATTTCACAAGGGACAGGAAAGCAACAGAGGAGACCGCAGATGTGGATGATGGACCAGACTGGAGACCAGAGCAAATCCTCAATTTTCCCGAACCGAAGAAGGACCTGAATCCATAAATTATAAGGGCTCATCATGAACCAGGCAAAAGTAACAAAATTAGCTAACACTTCAAATATCCAGGTGAAGTTTTTTTGTTTTTTGTTTTTGTTTTAATTTCAAGGATAGTGAGAGGATACCATTAGCATTCTGGTAGAAGGAACCTTTAAATCCAAGAAAAAAAAAAACTAGGCTAGGCTCAGGCTTGTCTACAGCACAGGTGCCAGAGGCAGTGGAGCAGTACTCATCGAGTTTTGAGGGAAGGGTTGTGACCCAAGAATTTCATACTCAGCCAAGTTTTATTTCACATTTGATGGTAACAGAAATTCATTTCAGTCTTACAAGGACACACCTTGAGTGTAGCTTTTGCCACACCCACGCACCATTCCTGGGGGGGAAAAATCACTGGAAGGCATGCTCCAGTAACTGAGAGATGAGTCAAAATGAAAGCCCATGAATGGACAAGTCAGAGTAGGAAAGGATTGGCAGTCAGAGTGGAACCATTCAAATATAAAATTATTTCTAAATAATGGTGATTATGATTATAAAATAGAATACAAATGAATTGATTATTAAAAGAAGATATAACATTAAACCATAATTAACAGAAAAAGCAGGAATAAAATTCCTGCTCAAACCAGAGATCACGCATGTGAACACAGTCTGTACTCTAAAGAACTGTACAAATGCGAGGGATGGAAAGATCTCCAGACTTTTTATATATGTCTGTTTCAAAGTTGGGTTGATAGACCCTTTTATTCTTTCTTTCCTGTCATGAGTCAGGTGTTGGGATTGGCATAGTCCATAAGCACGTTCTTTTTATCAGTGCCTTAGCCTCTTGTTGGGGTGTTTATGTTGGAAATAGTATTTCATTGCCAGTAGAAACAGTATGCTATTCGGAGTCAGAAGACCTGGGTTCCTGCTCTGATTCACCTTAGTTTTGTGAGCTTGAAAGAAGCACTAATTTCAGTCTCCTTTAAGAGTGATCGTAGTACTTACTTTGTGATATCTTACTGACCAGGATGGCTAAAATGAAAAGAAAAAAAAAAAAAAAGACTATATCAAGTGCTGGCAAAGATGCCGAGCAGCCAGAATGCTCATACCCTGCCGGTGGGAGTGTAAATTGGTTTAGCCACTTTGGAAAACTGTTTGGCATCATCTACCAAAACTGAACACGTACTCACCTTATGACCCAGCAGTTCTGTTCTTGGGCATCAGCCCAACAGGAAGGCATGCAAATGTGTTACCAAATGGCACCGCTCAAGAGTGTTACAGCAGCACCACCTGTGATAGCCCAGACTGGAAACAATCCCAGTGTCCATCAGTAGCAGAGTGGACAGATACAGGGTCAACTCCCACAGTGGGAAACTGTGATCAGTACGAGTTCATGAACAGCCATGAAAAATGAAAAATCAGGATGAATTTCACAAACATAATGTTCATTCAGGCACAAAAGGTTATGTACTGTATGGCTCCATTCGTATAAAGTTTAAACGGACAGAAGTAAGCTCTGCTGTTAGAAACCAGAGTGGTGACCACCCTTGGGAGGCAGGTAAAGATCGAAGGGGGTGCGGTGGGTGATGGGGGGCTCGTGACGTTCCTCCGTCTGGGTGCTGTTACATGGGTATGTTCACTTTGCGGGAATCCTTTGACCTGTGTGCTGGTATTGTATTATTGTATGCATTCTTCTGCACATATGCTGTACTTCCATGTAAAGTTTATTTAAAACTCTGTCAAAGGAAGCATAGCAGTCACATTGCTCTCACTAAAATTATTATTAATAATGAGAATGAAAGTTTTTTGTATTATAGAATAAAATAATTTAACATATTTCATCTTTATCTCTTCCTTCAGTTGTTTGCATTTGTTTTGTAATGTATAGAACGTGTCGGTACTTTAGAACATGTATTTAATTTACGAATAAACATATGTATGTTAGAGGTGCTTGCTTAATGTTTTTTCAGCTGTTGGGAGTGAAGGATCTGAAAGTTTAGTGAGCTGTGACTCAAGGTCGCAACAAAAGGGGGCAGCCTGAGCCGGGCCTGGTCTGGCTGCGGGAAGCAGGTGGCGAGCGGGGGGCCTCAGTCGGTTCGGTCGGCGGCCTGTGTTTGGGTTGGTTTCTTGCTGCTGGAGCGCGAAGTGTGGGCCAGGGGAGGGTGGCCTGAAGCTGGAGAGGGAGGCAGGGCCTGGCCTCTGAGCGCCTTGGGTTCCAGGGGCCTGGGGGGATGGGCTGCGAGGCAGCTCTGGAAGCCGGTGAGCAGAAGAAAGGAGCCAGCAGAGGTGGCCAGAGAGGCCGAGGAGACAGGAGGAGGAGAAGCATGAGGTCATTGTTTGAGGCCGCAGATGAGTTTCCAGAAAGAGGGACTGGTGAACCGTGTTGGAGGCTACTGAGAGCTTGGCCACTAGCCTGAGCCTCAGCCGTTAGGAGGTCCTGCTGACCGGAAGTCGGGCGGGGTGTTGCCGTGGGTGGTGGGGAGGAAGCAGCCTGGAGTTCAAGGGCCGAAGCTCTTTGGAAGACTGGGAGAACTGCGGATGTTCTCAGGCCGAGGGGAGGGCCGAGAGAGTGGAGGAGACTGAGGTGCGAGGGGGGTGCCGGCCCCGGGTCTCCGGTGGACGCCTCTTCCTCAGAGGTGGGAGTGGGGGGTCAGGAGAAGACGCAGAAACATTTAGGTTAAAGGAAGGACCCGAAGGAGCCGAAGGCAACTTTCCGCAGTGAAGGAGGTCATGAAGCCGCCCACCTGGCTGTGGAGGGTGGAGGGAGGGGGCGCTTTGGAGAAAGGAAAACAAACCAGCCCCGGGGCCCTCTGCAGGCCCCGGGTGCAGGTTGCTTGTCTGTGCCAGTGGGTGGCTGAGAGGCTGCCCCCGTGCTGGGCGGGCTGGGCACTGCCTCCCTGGCATGCATTCTGAGGCAGGGGTGTTTGCATTTGTCCCCAGGCGGACCCTCCCATGCTTACCACAGCATGTATCCAAAGCATGGTGGGAAAGGAGAATAGTGACCGAAGAAGTTGAAGTTAATTCCGGTGATTTTAGGACAGGCTCTGCTACCTGATAGGCTAATGATATCACATATTGATCTATGGGGAAGGTTTTTGACATTTCAAAGAACAGATTCAAATCAGATCTTCTAGCACTATAGTTGGTCTGACCTTGCTGAGCCTTGAGAAACAAGTCTTACCGTCTGGAACATCGTGTAAATGGAATTATCCCCCCTACTTTTTACAGCGGCTACTGTTTGGAAAGAGACGTGCTGGGATGGTTTATCCTATTGGCCTGGGATTATGAAGCCCAACATGTGTTCCTGGTAAGTGGGTTCAGTGACCCTAGTGACCTGTGCCCTCTTGAGCAGGGAGCCAGGCTGTGGCACCCAGAGGTGCAGCTGGTATGGGTGAGCCGGGTCCTGTTGCAGTCCGAGGAACCTGCTATCAGTGAGTCTGCAGGGTCGAGGAGGGCACAGGGGCTTTCGGGACATCAGGCATCCGCAGTGAGCCACACGCAGAGGGTGTTTTAGGGGCTTCTCCTCGCCAGAGGAATTAAGCTCTGGGGTTTTCACCACTGGTTCTCGTATCAAGGGTTTTTTCCTTTCTTTCTCTCTCTGCCTCCTCCGCGTGCAAGACCACTTGTTGCCACCCTGTTTTGCTGTCATCCTTTTGCTCCTGTTGCTCAGAAGACAAACATTCTGTATCGACGTCCCAGCAGTTGGGGTGACTTGGGCGACCTCCTTTCTCTCAACCTCAGTCAGGTCCTTGTGCCTCCCCACAAGCCCCTCCCCTCTCTCAGTTCAGCTCCCCTCCTCACTTTCGGCTGTCCTTGCTTCAGACCCTTCATCAGAGAGGGCCGGCTCATTGTGTGAGTTACGCTTGGCCCTGGGAGGATGGGTGAAGGAATATGAAGATATATGGAATCTTGTAAGATTCAAGGAATAAGACTTGATCACTGTCTTCAAGAGACTCTGTAATCTACTCGTCAACCCCCTGCCTCCCTCTCCCCTCCCCCCCCAACCCCCCCAATTCTTGCTCCCTGAGATTCTGCCCACCTCATCCGGCATCTCTTCCAAGAATGCTTTTCTGCACTCCCCAACTCACTGGAGCTCTCCTCCTTTTAAACTGTCCTGACACTTGTTTCAACCCCCTCTCATGGCCCTGGCCACGATCCGCATTGCATTGTGCTTTTTTGATGTCCCCTGTACCTCCTGCCTTTGCTCCTTGACTGGACTTCAAGCTCTTTTAAGGCAGGGATTGTGTCTTGCTCATTATTGTATTCTGTGCAGTGCCTTGCTCAATGCCTTATACATAGTAGGTGCTCAATAAATTTTACTAGACTGGAACCAGCATGGACTCTCTCATGGCTCCCAGCATCCTTCCCCTTTGCAGCCATGGTCCTCAAGTCTTGAGATACCGTAAGATAATAGGGGAAGAGGCAGTGAGTATTTGCCTAGAAGAATCCTAGGAGATTTTATTCAGGTAGGAGCAGTCACAAAAATGCTAAAAGCTGAAATATTACAATATTTTTCAGATTCTTCTAGTAGCCTTACCCTTCTGTCAACCTACTTTCACAAAGAGGCAGAAGGTAAAGTTTCTGATGCTTTCCTGCCAGGGCCCCAGTCTTCCTTCCTTGATATTGCATGATTAACTACAGTGCAAGTAATTCATATAGTGCTTAGAAGAAGCAAGTTCCCTGAAACTTACGTATCAGAGGGATTGGTTCCCCTAAGGAGGATGCTGGAAATAACTGTTGGTTTAAAGGTAAGAGCATATGAGAAAACTGAGACTCAGAGATAAGTAATTTCCCTGTGATCACACAGCAAGTAAGTGTCAGAGTTGATATTTGACTCTAGGTCAATCTAGTTCTAGAAATGCAGTTCCTCTCCTCTGTCTGTGCTTTTGAGTCTGATTAGAACTGGATTCCATGAGAGGCGCTGCAGCTGCCCACTTGCTTCCTATGCCCTCTGAGGGACTGCCCGAACTTGCCGATCCCGGGGGATCTGGGTGGAATTGCTCCCTGTCCATGAAGCTGGGAGAGGACTGCCTCTCCCCCATCATCACTAGGGGACCAAAGGGCAGAGGGTCTCCTCCCCACTTCTCAGCAGGAAGATCACAGTTTGCCACCTCATTTCACTTGGGTCCCCTTGAACAGAGGCTGTCAGGTTGTACAGGGCCTCAGGCTTGTCACTGCCACAGAAGCTCGAACGGTCTGCCATGAACAGGGGCTGTGTGAACCTGCACCCTTCAGCAGGCAAAGACACGTGACAGCTTTGTGGGATCTTAGCTGGAGAAGGAGGGAAGCCAAGCTTCACACTTGGAGCAGTGGCTCCTTTGAGGCAGGATGGAAGGAGAGGGTGCGTAAGAACTTTACAAGGAGAGAGCTCCTAGGGGGATGCAATTAAAGGGTACCAGAGGCTTGCTGGAACTAAAAAACATGGCTTTTGAATTTAAAAACCAATTTAAGAACTGAAATTGGTGGTTTGGAAGGTCAAGTAGAAGAAATGCCTCACAATCCAGAACAATAATAAAAAGAAATGGAAATAATGAATTAAAATGTGAGACACTGTCCATGAGGGAAGGCCTTGGAGACCTTATCCAGGGGACCTGGCATGATGTCCTGGGAGTTCCGGAAGGAGAAAAAGGAATAGATGGAGGAGTAATAGGGAAACAATAAAAGAAAATGTCACTGAATTGAAGACAGATTTGATTCTTCAGATTAAATGGATCCATTCATCCCACGCAAAGCCCAACACTTAGACCTACTTTCTAGTAAAATTCCTAAACTCCAAGAAGAAAGAGAAAAATCTTAAAGTTTAAAAGAAAAATTATATTTATTTATTTATTTTTGGCTGCATTGGGTCTTCGTTGCGGTGTGCGGGCTTCTCATTGCAGTGGCTTCTCTTGTTGCGGAGCACGGGCTCTAGGCGTACGGGCTTCAGTAGTTGTGGCACGTGGGCTCAGTAGTTGCGGCTCGTGGGCTCTAGAGCGCAGGCTCAGTAGCTGTGGCGCACGGGCTTAGTTGCTCCGTGGCATGTGGAATCTTCCTGGACCAGGGCTCGAACCCGTGTGTCCTGCATTGGCAGGTGGATTCCTAACCACTGCGCCACCAGGGAAGTCCTTAAAGTTTTATAGGAAGAAAGAACAGGCTGTTTTCAAAGGAGAGAGAATTAGGCTCTCATTGGGCCTCCCATATGCAGCCCTGGAGGCTGGAAGATGGTGGTCCGGGGTCTCCAGACTGTTGGAGAAAGGGGGCCACAGCCCTCGCTGAGCCAGCCGAGATGTCACTCCTGGTCATTGGGAAAGAAAGACATTTCACACGCATGAGGACATAAAGCATACGTCATCTGGTAGGTGTGCCTGAGGAAAACGCCCAGTGAAGTTCTCTAACCGAAGGACAGAGCAGAGATTCTGGGGTGGGGGACATGGAGAGTGCAGGAAGCAGTGAACTGTGGTGCACCCTTTTAGTGCACAGAGATTAATCTCATTGGCCATTGCTACTGTGAGTTAGAATTTTTATTGTGTGTTATTAAGGGCTTTTAAAAGAGAGGAGAACTGTATGGGAAAACAGAACAGGCTGAAAATAAAAATTCTAAACCATCTCTGTAAAACCCAAGGCTTTGGGAGAAAGAATGGGAGAGTGGGGAAATGAATGTTCCACTTTTAAGAGACTTAAATAAACATAGGGCAAATAAAACGTAAAGCCATTGTTATTTATGTGTATTACAAGAAAGAGAAATAAAGGTTCAGTTTTGACTTTTGGGAATCAGAAGGTGTATTGGTTAGGACTAGATTTTGTTGCATGTAGTGGATAACCCTGGAATAATGATGGCTTAAACATATAAGGGTTTATATCATTTCATGAAAAAGTAAAGAGGTTGGTGTGGTGGAATCAAAGTCATCACAGAGCCGCCAGATTCCTTATATCTCGCTGCTCTTCCCGCCATAGCAGATTGCCACCTGACTCAAGGTGGCTGCTTGAGCTCCAGTCGTCACATCTGCATTCCAGAAGCCAGAAGGAGAAAGGGGAGAAGAAGGGTGTGCCCTTTCCCTTTCAGATACTTCTCAGAAGTCCCACACAGCACTAACATTTACATCTCACTGAGTGGAGCGTAGCCACACTGAGCTGCAAGGGAGCATGGAGTGTGCTTAGCTAAAAATAGGAGTTTTCTTGCTGAAGAAGAAAAGGAGAAAGAAAGAAGTTGGAAATCTTTGCCTCAAAAGATCATCACTAGCAGAATGCAAATAAAAACAATAGTTTTCTTTTTTACCTTTTTAAGTGGCAGAATGTTACAAAGATTGATAAAATCCAATGTTAGCAAGTGATTGGGGAAAGTGAGTGCTCCCTTACATTGCTGTTGGGAGTATGAATTGTTCTAACTTTGGGGGAATATAATTGAAAATATTTAATGAGTATTAAATATCCATATCTGTCAACCCAGCAGCAATTCCTGCAGAAATAAAGCACCAATGCAAAAAGCAGTACAAAGCTGTTTTCTGCACCACTGTTTGTAGTGGCAAAAAAGTGGAAGGAATGGGAGCCCCCATCAGCCATGTATTAGGCAGTTATTAAAAAGGATCCAGCTCTCTCTACCTTGACATGAGGGAAGCCCATACACATCGTTAGGTTTAAAAAACAAATTGCAGAATAATGTCTCCAGCAGTGGTTGCAGACTGGTGGCCAGCAATAGTGTGTGCCAGGCCAGTGCTAAGTGCTTTACATTATTCTCTTCTCACAGTGAATTTACAAGGAAGGGACTGTTGGATTGCCTCTTTTCAGAGGAGGAATTTGAAGCACAGAGACTACGTGACTTTCTTAACGGTCACCTAGCCAATAGACACTGGGCCCAGGATGTTACCAGGTCTCCATAATCTGAGCTCTTACTAACTCTGCTACTCTACCCAAGGAACACTGTCCAGTCTCTCTCTCAGATGCCTTGTATGGCCAGTTCAGTGCTTTCCAAATGTTCAAAATGGAAAGCTTTAAGTGGCATAGTTGGCCACAGGCCCCATCTGTGCTTATTCTGTTACACCTGCAGCTTTGCCGTGACATGATCTGCTGGGCCCCGCAGGCGTTTGAGGGTACGACCTTGGGTTCTGGTCTAGTCCCACTTGGTTACAGGTATTTATGTTGCTTGGCACAAAGGCTTGGAGGAGTGTACTCCTGGCTGCCCACTGTGATTACCTTAGGTGGGTGGAAGGGGGTCGGCATTGGGGGAGGGTGGTTTCATGGCTTTTTATTTGTACACCCCTCTTGGGTTTGGCTTATAGCAACAAAGATATGTTGCTTTTGTAGTTTAAATAGGAAGTGCGATAAAGTATATATATAATTTACAATGATGAAATATCAAGAAACAACCCAGATAAATTACTACACCTTCCTTTTTGTCATTTGTTTCTTTTGAGATTGCCTTTATAAACGTCTGTAAGCAAGGAGACTTGAGTTTTCTTTTTTATAAGACGAAGTTTTGGGACTTCCCTGGCAGTCCAGTGGTTAGGACTCCATGCTTCCTCTGCCAGGAGCCCAGGTTTGATCCCTGGTCGGGGAACTAAGGTCCTGCATGCTGCATGGCACGGCCAAAAAAAAAAAGACAGAAAAAGAAAAAAAAAGATGAAGGTTTAGGCTGTCAGTTGTATTAGCATTGACATCTCATTCTTGAACTGCACATAAATAGGCATCAGCAGTGGTCCTCCCTGATCAGGAGAAAGGCTCTGCCCTTCCGTAACCTCAGAGTCAGAGATGGGAAGCATGTGGAGTGGGGTTGCTCAGAAAAGGGTTTGTGAGCCGCAGAAGCCGTGGGCCGCTCCTGATGCTGCCTGCGTGACCCTCTCGCTGGAAATCTTGGGGAGGCAGCCGAGCGTGGCCACAGCTGTGACCGTCCAGGGAGGACGAACATAACTCAAGACAAATAGGACGAGTGCTAAGGAAAAGTCTGGGTGCTCTAAAAGCCTGTAGGAGAAGGACACAACATAGTCAGGTGTCACAGAAGGGGTCCCAGAGGAAGTGACATTGAAAATGAGGCTGGAAAAGGGCAGGAAGGAGTGGGGAGGAGAGGAGGGGCGAGGATGGTTCTAGGGAGAGAACCAGCCCCTGAGCACACCTGGCTGCGGGAGACAGCACAGTGGGCGTGGCCACCAGCCGCTCTAGTGCCCTTCTGGCACCTGTTCTAGTCTGCAGGTCTCTCCTTCCTTGGCTGGAAGCCACTTCCAAGGGGCTGGGTTGGGGAGGGGCCTGCAGAGGGATGCACCGCCCTCTCCCCCCCAGGGTAGTGCCTGTGACTCTCTGTGGGTTGGGTACCTCTCAGCCCCCTTCCTTCCCTCACACCAGCTTCCCTCAGTGACCTTGCCTACCGACCCTCTACTGCGAGGACCACGGCCTTGACCACCTGGGATCAGGGCTGGAGGGATTGTTAAGGCAAGTCCCACCCACTTTTCACTGAGGCCCCTCCTGGGTGGCAGCTTCTACCTGAGCTGAACCTGAGCCCAGAGCGTTGCTGCTTCCCCTGCCCCCACCCCAGAAGTTTGCATCACTTCTCCCTGCGTCCCCCACCCTCCCCAGTCCTGCAGGGGTGCTCTCCTTGAAGTCCCTTTGTGCAGTCCAAGTGCCTGGGGGTGCTGATGGGCGGCTTAAGCATCGCAGTCTTGCCCTGAACTTGCCCCTTCCTGTAGTAGGCTGGGGGAGTGGTTCATTCATTTTTACTGAGAACACAGCAGAGTGCTGGGTACTGTGTTGGGAACTGGGAGTAAAATAACAGTATTTGAGCACTTACCCCGTGCCAGGCGCTGTGATCAACACTCCACAGAGGTGGCCTCAGTTCAGGAACTTAATGCATATAAAACGCTTAGACAGCCGCCTGGTGCCCACCACTACTCCCGAGTACCAGCTGGTGCTATTAGTTGTCCTTGCCATAACCACACGAGGGGAGGACAGTCCTGTATCTCCACGCAGAAACGCAAGCTTAGAGGGGCACTTGCCTGCTGTCACACAGAACTCAAACCCGGAGCTCTCCGAGGGTGAATGAGTAGGCGTGACTCTCGCCTTCCAGAGCTCATGGTCTAGCAGGGAGATGCCCGGCAAGAGCACTTCCTTGTCAGAGTGACAGGTGCTACAGCGGGCTGAGTGAGGGCACACAGAAGAGGGGCCGAAGGATGGGGGAGAGGGGAAGACTATTGCAGGCAGAGTCCTCGCTGAGATCAGCGTCACTTCCTCATCACCCGTGGGATGTCTGTTTCCTCTGGGCTTTGGCGAGGAGGCTCCAGTTTGGTGGTCTATGCACGTGCTCAGTTAGCGGTTAATCATTTGAGGGCCTAGATATGGCTGCCCCTCCCAGCCAGACTCCTGGGACCTCGTCCTCCAGGCACTCTCATTGGGGAAGACCCCTCCACGTCCAACCACTGTGTGACCTGAGGTCCTGTCACTCTGTGAACCCCCAAACTTCTTGGGGACACACGTGCAGATGGCCTGGGTTATGGCTCTGTGTTGCCCACCCTACCTCTCACTCCATTTCTGTGAGTACCTTCAGCTGCCCCGTAGAACTGCTCCGTTGCAGTTAACGCAAAGGAACGAAATGTCATCATAGAACTATGATTGAAGATCCAAGCTAAATAAATCCCACCATGACCATGCCACTCCAACAAATCAAACTGTTCATGTTGCCCGTTGCCTTTCCAGTCCCTGTCCACAGGGCAGATAGGTTCTTATACAGTTGTTGTGTGTCTTGCCTCTTTTTTATTGATACATTGAGGGGATTGGAAATGAGATTGATCAGTTAGGAGATGGCCACCAGGTGGCGCCAGAGCACCAGACATCCGACTCCAACCTCCTACATCTGATCCCTGCCGGTGGGAGCATCCCTCAAGTGCTTGTCTCTGGAAATTCACTTTCAGTTTTCCCTCCAAATGCTGTGTTGCTCACAATAAGTGTTCCATAGTTATTTTAAAAGAAATCAAGCAATACTGAAGTGTATAAAAAGTAGAAAGTAAAAGTGCCATACAATGACACCTGTAAGAAGCATGGACATTAAGACTTGAGTACATATCCTTCTAGACTTTTGTGTGAGTGTTCACAGGTATGCACAAATATTTCGAAACATGTCCAGATGTCGTTTTCTCAGTGAGCACTTCTCAGACCACTGCCCCCATTTAAAATTGTAAGCCCACCCCCTCCCCACTCTGCCTATACCCTTTCTCTGCTTTACTTTTTTATCACCAGCTTATAGGCCATATATTTTACTGGGTGCTTTATTTATTGTCCGTTTCCCCCACTAGAATGTACTGGGGGATTTCTGGCTTTTTCATCACTGCTTTACGCCCAGCACCTAGAATAGTACCTGACACATACTAGACTTTTGGTAACTTTTTGTTGAATGAATGAACAAATGAATAAGAGTGAATATGTCCTGAATCTGTGGACATCTTTCTCTGTCTGTAAATACTGATCTACCTGCCCAAGACCACTCTGCAGAGAGTGAGCCAGAACTCCTGGGGAGCTTCTTTCTGTATTAAGAGAACTTCATCATCTCATGTGGCATTTCAGAACCCTGCTGATGTCTTTTCCTATACAGAAGTTTTAATTTTTCACATAGTTAAATCTGCCAGTAGTTTCCTTTGTTTTCTAGCTTTTATATCACCCTAGAGAGGACTTCACCCTGGGACAATAAAAAAGAATAATGACTTGTGTTTTCTTTGGTATTTTTTTTTCTTAGAGCTTTATTTATTTTTTAAAATTTATTTATGTGGCTGTGTCGGGTCTTAGTTGCGGCACGCGGGATCTTTGTTGGGGCATGTGGGATCTTTCCTTGCAGTGCATGGGCTCTTTGTTGAGGCACGCGGGCTCTCTAGTTGCGGCGTGCAGGCTTAGTTGCCTTGCGGCATGTGGGATCTTAGTTCCCTGACCAGGGATCGAACCCACGTCCCCTGCATTGGAAGGTGGATTCTTAACCACTGGACCACCAGGGAAGTCCCTCCTTTGGTATTTTTATGGCAATTTTTTGGTTTGGTTAAATCTTTATCAAAGATTTATTCTTATAAAGGATACTGGGTAAAATTTAAAATAAATCCCCCCTCAAGTGAATAGAAAATTGTTTCATCAACATTTATTGAATAATCCATTCTTTCCCACTGTTTGAAATGCCATCTTGATCAGATATTAATTCTCAGCTATACTTGATCCTATTTTTCTGGACTGTGTTCTGTCCTGCTGACCATTTATCATCAACTGCGGCTTCCTGAAAGGACAGGTGCCGTCTCATTATACTTCTTTTTTGAAAACTTCTTAGCTATTTTTAATTATTCTTCCAGACAAAGTTTTAAATCAACTTGTTGAATTCTGAAATGGATCCTCTTAGGATTCAGAGTGAATTTGCATTTTACTTATAGATCAGTTGTGGAGAACTGATGTCTTTACAATATCATCTCCTTATTCAGAAGGAGTGAAATGTCTCTTCTTTGATTTAAGTCGTCTTTTTTTGTCTATAAGTAAATTTTAATAATTTGCTTCAAATGATTTTTGTACATTTCTTTTACAGTTTATTTCTATGTATTTTTTTCTTTTCTTAGGCCCTTGTGCCATTACATTTTCTAGCTGGTTATTGTTTGGATAGAGGAAACAGTTGATTTTATGGCCAGATGTCTAACAGAGCTTTCTTCTCTATCCGATTCCATCTGCTTCAAATCTTCTAGGAATTCTTAATTTTTGGTTTGTTGTTGTCATCATTCCCTGTACTTCAACATTGCAACAGATTTCTCAGCCTTCTTATTTTTCATTTCAACAAGATTAGAAGAGGGGAAAGCATATGTGTCGACCTAGTTCATTGTCTTGAAACTAAAATCTATTCATATAGTTTGATGTGAAAATGTCGTGTTCTACGCGGCCTTTGGCACCCTCCCACCCCTCGCGCTGCCGTATTCGCCACGGAATGTGGAATGGCACTGGGACACAGCCTACAACTCGGTGGGTGTTGCCCTTAAACCCACGCTCTCCCGGCTCACCCCGCGGGGCACGCCCTCTGCTCCTTGTCGGCTTTGTCCTGCTGCCGCCGCTGCTTCTGCAGCCCGGCCTGGCCCACCCTGCCTTACTCCCCACAGACAGCGTCCTTCCTAATTTGGTGGGAAGAGCCAGGCTGTACACGGTGGGTCAGGACTCCGAGGTACTTGTCTGGAAGGCCCAAGAGTGTGGGTGTCCTGTTCCGCCAGCCTCCTCTTCGCCTCGAGGTTTCCGAAGCGCCTGGTCACAGGAGGAGCAGCGGCAGAGGAGGATAAGGGACCCTCACCGTGAGCCGCCCGTGCCTGCCACCCGCTCCAGGGCTCTCTGGTCAACACTGCTTGAAGCAAGTGATGGCCTCCTAGCCCACTGGGGCCGCCCCCGCCCCTCGCTTGCTCCGTATCGTGGGTCCTTGCCTTCCTCTGGCAGCGACAGCGCCCAGGGCCGTGCCTGCCAGGCGCGCACTCGGGTGCAGGTGGGAGTCGGAGCCGGCTGAGCCCAGGCAGGGGCCCTGTCCACCCTGTGGGTCTCAGAGCAGCAGTGGGGAGAGGAGGGGGCCCTGAACAGGCGTGTCACCTGCGACACCTGGTGATGCTCCTGACGGATGTGGTCCAGGCAATGACCTGGGCCGTCACCGGTCACACCAGTACTTCCTCTGCCCTTGGCAGGGACTAGGAGGGAGGGAGGGACCCTCTGCTCCTTATAGGAAACTGCCTTCCGTCCGATCCTCTGTCTACTGGAGACGGTGTTTGTTTGGCCCACACATAATAGGCATAAAATGCCCGAACCTCAATACCCCAGAGCACAACCCTCGAATCGTGGTTTGTGCGGGAAATGGTGAGTCCCAGGCATCAGGCCTGGCGGTGGAGCTTGTGTGCATGTATTGAGGGGTTGTGAGGGTGTAGGATCCCTTTTTAAATTTAACTTTTTATTTTGAAATAACGTTAGACTCACAGAAATTTGCCAAACCGGGCATAGCATTTACACATACCATTCACCCAGTTTCCCTGTTGACTCACGTAACCACAGTGCGGTTATCAAATTAACCTGGGTGAGTTAGTTTAGGTACGACACTATGAACTAAACTAGCAGCCTTTTCCAGATGTCCCCAGTTCCCCTGCTCCAGGGCTCAGCCCAGGATCCCTCCCTGCGCTTAGTTGTCGAGTCTCATCAGTGTCCTCCAGGCTGTGACACTCCCCAGTCTGCCCAGAGGGTCACACCACGTCCTCACTGGATGAAATTCATGGCCTGGCTTTTGTGCTTCTGCTTCACCTACCTGTAGAGCCAAAGCGTCTCATCTGAGAGACTTTGCCGGGCCCCCAGGTACCGTCCTAGGTGCCCACGGCACTCTTGCTGCCAGATCCCAGGGCTGTCCCCAGCTCCATCCTGAAGGGTTCTGCGGTGTCTCAGGCCACTGGCTGAATACTTTCTCCTCTTCCTGCTGCCAGCTCCTGTATAGTAAGGTCGCTACTCAGGCGGAGTCGTCTTCTCTTATCCATCAGGGTATTTCTCCGACTTCCTTCTGGAGGAAGATCTGGGATGCAGCCTGTTTTCCTCCAGCTGGGTATGTATGCTCTGCATACAGGAAAATTCACTCTTTTTGTGTATGTCCTGCAAGTTTTTGATTTATGTTTTCAAAGGATCACTCTGTTTGTGTCGAGAATAAACCATGAGGAGGCAGGGGTGTGGCAGGGACACTGCTTCGGAGGCCGTCCTGCTGTGCAGAGGCTCGGGTCAGTTTGGAGGTGGTGAGACGCGGTGTGTCCCCCAGAGAGGGCTTATCCCTGCCGGTGGCTGCCCACGAGGACACAGGCACCCCTGCTCTTCCAGTTGCAGGTGACACTGCCTGCCTTTCCCCAGAGCAAATGTCCCCTGGCCGGTAATTAAGATTAAGTGGGTGGCTGATGAGGGCTGTGCGGAGTCGGGGAGAGGGAGTGAGGCGCTGGGTCCCTGGTTTGGCTTTCGCGATCCCTAACGTGCAGAAAGGGAAGTGTCACTGCCAGGCTTCCAGAATGGAAGTGTGCCAGTCTGGATGCTCCCGGGCTGTCTTGGGTGTCTGGGATGTCCCAGGCAGGCCACCCTCATTTTCTCACTCTCTCTTTCACCCCCATTTCCAGAAGCTGTCTTCAAGCCCTCCCCCACATGTATCCCTAGGTTTCCCATTTTCCTAAAACCTGCCTCCCCTCCCTGTGGAAAACTCAGGTCTTACTCATCAGCTAGTGGCTGCAGGTGAGGGTTTCTTTCTTCCGCCTGTTTTCTGCAGGCTTGTCTTGGAAGGGAGGAACCTTTGATTTCAAGAATAATTACATGGGCACGGGGGAGGGATGGGGAAGCTCCAGCCGGCCTTTTCAAAGAGGGTCTAAAATGAAACTATCCTGCCAACCAGAGGATTCATTTTGTTTTGGGAACCCTTTCATAGTTTTATGAGAAATGCGTATTTTTCAGTCACATTCCTCCTGTTAATTTAGAGGTGATATCTTGCGGTCTCATGCTAAGAGAGCATTGCCCTTGCTTACCCCTGCCCCGGGGAGGGTGAAAGTGGTGGTGACGGGTGTCAACACAAATAATAGCTGTCATTAATGATGTACCATGCCGGCCGCTTCTAATGTGCACCATCCTGTGAATCCCTTCAGCCATCTGTGAGGTCGCTACTGCAGTGTTCCCCATTTTACAGATGAGGAAAGTGAGGCTTGGCCAGGTCAAGCAACTTGCCCAGGGCACAAGGTCCGTGATGGGTGAGAATTCAAATCCTGGTTTATCTGTTTTCTAAGTCGCAGAGGTACCCAGCTCCTTCTCCTGCCTGAGAACTTGCTCCGCTGTAACTGTCCTATTCTTAGCTCCTGCCAGGCCTGTGGTTGTAGTTTGTCAACCTCTGGGGGGTGGGAGGTGTTGAACCACAGGCTGTGCCTGCATGTATACACGCGCACACACTTGCGTCTGTCTGTATATCTACTTGTGTGTGGCTGTGTGCACGGATGCTGCCCTGCCCTGTGTGAACGTGTAACCTTGGGGACAGGGACTAGGGATTGTGGGGACTTCCCTTTTTTATTTTATACCTTTTTAAAGGTATTACTCTTACGTAAAGGATTCTGGAAGCCCTCCTACTTGAGAAGAGGAGGCCTGAGTAGGCATGGCTAGGCTGGACTTTCTGAGGACGGATGGGCCGCTGGTTTCTGCCTCCTCGGCCTCAGCGCACAGTGTGTGGGGCGTGGGGGGCGCCGGGTCAGCGCTGTCACGTGAATTCGCGGGTGGCTGCCTGTCTGTGCCGGCCCTACGTCAGCTCCATGCACGTGGGTGCTTCCCTTCTCCAGGAAGATGTCCTTCCTTGTCCTTTTCTCCAGGTTTGCTCAGTTTCACAAGTTTTCTCTCGTTTTTGTCTATCTGCAGACCCTCAGACTCCATACCCAGCCCTCTTCCCCGAACACTGCTGCTTTCTCTCCCCCAGGGGGGCTCAGCCAGGGGGGCATTTGGACACAGTGGTGCCTCCTCAGCCGTCTAGCCCGCTCAGCTCATTATCTGCCCCTCAGTGAGGAGGGGAGATGTTGGATGTCGAGCATCTGGTGGGTGGCTTGAAAGGGGCGGGGGAGGGCGTGGCGAACACGGCGCCGAGGGATGGCATCTCAAGTCTCATGTGCTCACGTGGCCGGGGCCTCGCTTTGAAAGCCGCCAGGCGCTGCTGCTTGCCAGGAGGAGGCTTGGCCAGTTTGGAGAGGGTCGGGAGTGGGTATGGTGAGAGCGCCACTGCCAGCCCGCACGAGGGGACCTTTCCTGGGCACCTGGCAGGTGGTCCAGCTTCAGGGTGACTGTGACCCTGGGGGAGGCCTTTTGGTAATACAAAACGAGCACGCTGTGGCTGTCCAGAGAGAGAGGGAGAGAGAACACATACACTTATTGTTCCTGACGTGGAGTGAACAACTGGTTGTGGGCAGAAACCCTCTTTGGTTCTGTCTCCTCATCTTCTGTTGAGACGCAGAAGGTGGAGCAGCTGTGACCGAGCCTGTGGAGAGTGGCGTGGCCGTGCGAGGAGGCGGGCTCGGACACGGGCTCGGCGCCGTCTCTATGCTTGTCTGAAACATTTGGAAGACGTCACTCTCTTGTACTTGAACATTCCTGGATGTGTGTATTTTCTTTGAAACAACCTCCACAAGCTTAGGAAAAAGTGGTTTTTCTGCCTTCTCCACAGTGGTCTGCACCAGACTGTCTCCTGCTATTTCCTTGGTTTCCTGAACCTGAAACATTGAAGGAGAATTCTGAAAGTCTGGAAGGAAACCAACATCACATATGGGACTTTCCTTCCCCTCTTCAGGAGCCCACACACGAGACTGGAGTCTGTCACACAGAAACCAGAGACACGGGGTGGTTCTGTGGTTCTGATACAACTGCCACGTTCTTGCAAAGTTACGTCATGAGAATCTTTTCCTCCTGCAGTGCTTTGGTTTCCAAGGAGGCATTAGTATGAGAGTGTGTGCGTGTGTATGTGTGTAAGAGGTGAGGGAGAGTGGGAAGACAGGGTTTTTGGCCAAACTTAACAAGCTGGTGCCCTTCCCTTGGTGCCAGACTGCCTCCCTGTCCAGCAGGGGGTATGGGCAGGCAGGTGTGTGAAAAACGGATCCCTGAGTTACAGTGTAGTTTCTCTCTCTGAGCCTCAGTTTTCTCATCTGTAAAATGGTTTTTTAAAATAATTTTTAAAAATAAATTTATTTATTTATTTTCAGCTGCGTTGGGTCTTCGTTGCTGCGTGCAGGCTTTCTCTAGTTGCGGTGAGCGGGGGCTACTCTTCGTTGCGGTGCGTGGGCTTCTCATTGCGGTGGCTTCTCTTGTTGTGGAGCACGGGCTCTAGGCGCGCGGGCTTCAGTAGTTGTGGCACGCGGGCTCAGTAGTTGTGGTTCGTGGGCTCTAGAGCACAGGCTCAGTAGTTGTGGCGCACGGGCTTAGTTGCTCCGCGGCATGTGGGATCTTGCCGGACCTGGGATCAAACCTGTGTCCCCTGCATTGGCAGGCACATTCTTAACCACTGAGCCCCCAGGTAAGTTTTTTTTTTGATGCATGTAAATCCTTAGGCAAAGCCTTAAACAGAGTAAGTGTCTAATAGATTGTTGTGATGACAGCAGTAATCAGACTGTGTGTGAGCTCCTCGAGGGCTGGCCTGAGTCCTCTGCACAGAGCAGGGCTTGGGAAAAGGGTCACCAAGTTTACCAAAGAATTGAGGGGAGTGACCAGGAGGCAAGATGCTGTTCCTGTGGCTGTAGTGTCGGGGCCATCTGTTAAAGCTGGCTCTGTGGGGAGCCCTGCCTGGCTTATTAGCACCCCTGTTAGTCTAGGATGGGCAGGGCTGGGGGCAGGTGAGGAGGGGAACCTATTCCCTGTGCTCCTGGCACGCTGGCATCGGGGGTGTGCTTTCACACCTCTGGGCTTCTGCTCATGCTCAGAGTGCCTGTGGCCCAGCCCCCGTTGCCTAGAAACACCCCCGCTTGTCCTTTTAAGACCAGCTCAACGGCTCTTCTTAGTGATGTCTTCTTTGACGCCCAAGGTGAACCCGTGATCTGTTACACCACGTGTCCTGTGAGTATCTACCTATGGGATTTTCTCTCCCCCGCTACACTGCTGGACCCTGGAGGGCAGGGCTGTGTCATCTTTGACTCTGGTCCCCAGAACTGGTCCTTCAGGTCTCAGTGGATGGGTGTTGAGCCAATGAATGAATGAACTGCTGAGCAGTTACCCATTCGTAATGGCCTTAAAGGTAGGAGTCATTTATCCTCAGTTCCTCTCTTTTCCTCTCCTGTCACATGCAGTCCATCAGCAAGTCTTTGTCTGTTTCACCTCCAGAACCCCTCCCAAATCCATCTCTTTTCCCCATGGCCAGCAGTCCAAGCTGTCAGCATCTCTTACCCCCAGCTGGCTTCGCTGCTCCCATCTTTGGCCTCCCATGGAGTTCTCTGCACAGTAGCCACTGTGATCTTCAGAAACAGTGAGATCAGATCATGTCACTCCCCTGCTCAGAACCCATTCCCAGGCATTCCAGGTAAAACCCAAACTCCCCACCATGGCCTGTAAGACCCTTTATGCTCTGGCCCCAGCCCGTCTGTCCACCGCCTCCCACTGACTGGGCTCCAGCTGTGGCCGTCTCTCTCCATCACACACCTGCTGAGCTCCTGTGCATCTCAGGCCCTTTGCACTTGCTGTGGCCTCTGTAAAGGACACTCTGACTGGTTTTTCTGGTTGACTCCTTCCTAGGGCTTTAGCTCAATACTGCATCTTCAGAGTCCTTCCTTGACCACCCTGGCAAATACCGTCTTCCACCCTATTTTATTTCCTGAAGACCCTCATGATCTGAGTTCACATGTGGTTTCTGACTCCTGCGCTGGAATGTGAGTTCTCTGGGGGCAGGGTCTGTTCGCTTTGTGTCCCCTGTGCCTGAAACAGGGTCCTTGACCAGCCTTCCCTGCATTTGGATGAGAAAAAAATAACATCTTTATTTTCACTAACTTCTAACTGAAATTTGACATCTTTCTCAGTTGCTAATGTAGACAATAAATTATAGTAATATTTACAGTACCTGGGACTTTGTCACCAATAAAAGTCACAGCTACCTCCATATCACATAATAATTGTGGGCATGCATCTCAGAAAATTTATGTTCTTGACTACTTTGAAATTATGGTAGTTATTAGACCCACCAATAGATCTTGCTATTTAATGCAATTTTATATATATATATATATATATATATTCCCTTACCTGAAGAAATACATATATTACTATATTATAAATTACTTTGAAAATAATTTTATAACTGAATTTTAATACAGTTGGCTTCCTGAGTAGTCCTGTGTAACTGGTTTCCTGTGTAATTTTATTTTATTCATTTAAAAACATTTCTGTGAGAAGGGGCCCATGGGCTTCACCAGATGGCCAAAAGGGTCCAAGGTACAAAAATGGTAGGAACTCCTGGCTAGAACAAAGCCCGCACAAAGTAGGAGCTCGACGAATGCATGGATGGACAGGTGAAAGGATGGTGCACGTCTTCCCCCGTGAGGATGAGCCCCCTGTGTTTTTAGGGTCAGGTTATGGTGGCTTGGCATGAACTTGGTATTTAGGAAATAGCCTTGGTCAAGGTCTTTTGGAGATCTACTCCAACGATCGACACTGAATAAGAGGCATTTATTACAGAGCCCCGGGGGTCGGAACCTTTTCTTTCAGACACAGGCTCCCCCTTCAGGTTCTCTCTGCACATCTGCTGCCTCCCCACTCAGAGGGAGTCTCCTTGCACTGGGCAAGATCTGGCCACCCTCCCCTCCCGAGGGCATAGTGCTCAGTTCGGCTGACCAGCAGAGACTGGCACCGTAGGGTCCTGAGTTCCCGGAGAAGCAGGTGGGCATTCTGGTCCAATCAGTCCGGCCTGGGAGGCACGGTCCACATATTCAGGGGCCTTCCCGTGGGGTAGGGGAGGGGTTCTCAGGGAGGGGCCTGGGCTGGGCTGACCCCCTTGATGGGAGTCTGGTCCCTGGCGAGGAGTTGGGGCTTGGCGGGGCCTCAGTGACAGCAGGTGGATGGGTGAGGGTTCCTCTGGGCCCTGGAAAGGATGTTCCATTCTGCTTGGTCCTCTTATTTCTTAGCATGTGAAATATCTCTCGTCTGAGAGTCACTGCCCATAAATTAGGCTGTTCTGTCAGTGGCGAGACATGCAGGAGTCACATTGGAAACAAGCGGTCTGTCTGTCTTTCCAGCTCAGGCCGCCAGTAGGAAGAACGATGGGTAGCATGGGTGGGCTGTCACTTTGTCTCTAGGTGGGCTGGGCCAGAGTGGGCCGGGGGTTGGGGGGGGCCGTTCAGGCCTCATGGAGGAGGAGCCCTGCGCCGCTCGGACCCCTGGACTCAGCCTGTGCTCCGCTGGGGGCCTGGAGCCCGCAGCTGGAAATCTCCTTCCCCGTAGGGGAGGCCCGTGGTTTCACAAAGCACCATGCTGTCCTTTCTTTAACGTTTTAAGTTAATTGTTTGTTTTAGGAAAAAAGAATAGGTATAAATGAATGAAACTGCAGGATTAGAATTAACACTAATAGCAATTAATAGCCTTAACAGAGCGCTTGCTCGGTGTTTGACCTGGCCCGAGCACTTGGCATGCATTTTCTCATTCAGTCCTCACCTGGGCCCTCAGAGGAGCCCCAGGCCCTGGTGTCCACTGACCAGGGTTTGGACTCACCAGTACTGCCACTTAACTAGCAGCAAGTTACGTCACCTCTCTGGGCCTCAGTTTCCCAGAATCAGAATAGCCTCTGCCTCACAGGGTTGTTGTGAAGATCAAGTGAGCTAAAAATGTCGTGCTTGGCCCAGCGCCTCACTCAGCATCAGCACTCCCTGTTCACGCCATGTGCGCGTGCGGTGGGGGCCCCGAGTGCACCACCAACGGTCGCTGGAGAGATGGGCCAAGTTGGCGCCGTCCTGCAGACGGGAAGTAGGGAGTGAGCAAATGACGGTCATGGAAGAGGGTCTGAGACTCATGGCCCCTAGGCTGAAGGCTGCGTGACTGGTTACCAGGCCAGTGGGGAGAGCCACGGCCTCTGGTTTGGGCCCGGCCGAGCAGACTGGGCTCCATGTCTGGGCTTCCCTTGGGGAGCCCTGCAGAGTTCTGGGCGCTCCCCGAAAGCAGCAAAGCCCACCTCAGCCTGGAACTGGAGCAAGTTGGATCCACCCCAAGAGGGTTGGCTGGCTGTGTCCCACTCTGTCTCCCCATGGTGACTCCGTCAGGCTAGGATCGAGTCACTTTGTTCAGATGGATGAGCAGCTTCCATCCATCAGCACAGCCTGGCTGAGTCGGCCCCAACCCCAGTCCACGGGAGCTGGTTTGTCTGGTCTGAGACAGCCCTGGCAGCCTGATCCCCTCAGCTGCCTTTGGACTCTTCCGTTTCTGGATTCCCCACTTGGAAGTCTCTGGGCTTTCTTGGAGGTTTCTGTTGGAGGGTCCCACCCACTTGATTCCTAGGAGATGTTGCTTCTATTTCAGAGGCTGGTTCCTCTCCCCTAAGGCCCATCTCTTTTTTTTTTTTTTTTTTTTCTTTTAATGTGTTGTTGGATTCTGTTTGCTAGTATTTTGTTGAGGATTTTTGCATCTATATTCATCAGTGATATTGGTCTGTAATTTTCTTTTTTTGTAGTATCTTTATCTGGTTTTGGTGTCAGGGTGATGGTGGCCTCATAGAATGAGTTTGGGAGTGTTCCTTCCTCCGCAATTTTTTGGAAGAGTTTGAGAAGGATGGGTGTTAGCTCTTCTCTAAATGTATGATAGAATTCACCTGTGAAGCCATCTGGTCCTGGACTTCTGTTTGTTGGAAGATTTTTTTTTTTTTTACTTATTTATTTATTTTTGGCTGTGTTGGGTCTTCGTTTCTGTGCGAGGGCTTTCTCCAGTTGCGGCGAGCGGGGGCCACTCTTCATCGCGGTGCACGGGCCTCTCACTGTCGCGGCCTCTCTTGTTGCGGAGCGCAGGCTCAGTAGTTGTGGCTCACGGGCCTAGTTGCTCCGCGGCATGTGGGATCTTCCCAGACCAGGGCTCGAACCCGTGTCCCCTGCATTGGCAGGCAGATTCTCAACCACTGTGCCACCAGGGAAGCCCTGTTGGAAGATTTTTAATCACAGTTACAATTTCATTACTTGTGATTGGTCTGTTCATATTTTCTATTTCTTCCTGGTTCAGTCTTGGAAGGTTATACCTTTCTAAGAATTTGTCCCTTTCTTCCAGGTTGTCCATTTTATTGGCATAGAGTTGCTTGTAGTAGTCTTTTAGGATGCTTTGTATTTCTGCAGTGTCTGTTGTAACTTCTCCTTTTTCATTTCTAATTTTATTGATTTGAGTCCTCTCCCTCTTTTTCTTGATGAGTCTGGCTAATGGTTTATCAATTTTGTTTATCTTCTCAAAGAACCAGCTTTTAGTTTTATTGATCTTTGCTATTGTTTTCTTTGTTTCTATTTCATTTATTTCTGCTCTGATCTTTATGATTTCTTTCCTTCTGCTAACTTTGGGTTTTGTTTGTTCTTCTTTCTCTAGTTCCTTTAGGTGTAAGGTTAGATTGTTTATTTGAGATTTTTCTTGTTTCTTGAGGTAGGCTTGTATAGCTATAAACTTCCCTCTTAAAACTGCTTTTGCTGCATCCCATAGGTTTTGGATTGTCGTGTTTTCATTGTCATTTGTCTCTAGGTATTTTGTGATTTTCTCTTTGATTTCTTCAGTGATCTCTTGGTTATTTAGTAACGTATTGTTTAGCCTCCATGTGTTTGTGTTTTTTACGTTTTTTTTTCCCCTGTAATTCATTTCTAATCTCATAGCATTGTGGTCAGAAAAGATGCTTGATATGATTTCAATTTTCTTAAATTTACTGAGGCTTGATTTGTGACCCAAGATGTGATCTATCCTGGAGAATGTTCCATGCGCACTTGAGAAGAAAGTGTAATCTGCTGTTTTTGGATGGAATGTCCTGTAAATATCAATTAAATCTATCTGGTCTGTTGTGTCATTTAAAGCTTCTGTTTCCTTATTTATTTTCATTTTGGATGATCTGTCCATTGGTGTAAGTGAGGTGTTAAAGTCCCCCACTATTACTGTGTTACTGTCGATTTCCTCTTTTATAGCTGTTGGCAGTTGCTTTATGTATTGAGGTGCTCCTATGTTGGGTGAATATATATTTATAATTGTTATATCTTCTTCTTGGATTGATCCCTTGATCGTTATGTAGTGTCCTTCCTTGTCTCTTGTAACATTCTTTATTTTAAAGTCTATTTTATCTGATATGAGTATTGCTACTCCAGCTTTCTTTTGATTTCCATTTGCATGGAATATCTTTTTCCATCCCCTCACTTTCAGTCTGTATGTGTCCCTAGGTCTGAAGTGGGTCTCTTGTAGACAGCATATATATGGGTCTTGCTTTTGTATCCATTCAGCAAGCCTGTGTCTTTTGGTTGGAGCATTTAATCCATTCACGTTTAAGGTAATTATCGATATGTATGTTCCTGTGACCATTTTCTTAATTGTTTTGGGCTTGTTTTTGTAGGTCCTTTTCTTCTCTTGAGTTTCCCACTTAGAGAAGTTCCTTTAGCATTTGTTGTAGAGCTGGTTTGGTGATGCTGAATTCTCTTAGCTTTTGCTTGTCTGTAAAGCTTTTGATTTCTTCATCAAATCTAAATGAGATCCTTGCCGGGTAGAGTAATCTTGGTTGTAGGTTTTTCCCTTTCATCACTTTAAGTATATCATGCCACTCCCTTCTGGCTTGTAGAGTTTCTGCTGAGAAATCAGCTGTTAACCTTATGGGAGTTCCCTTGTATGTTATTTGTCGTTTTTCCCTTGCTGCTTTCAATAATTTCTCTTTGTCTTTAATTTTTGCCAATTCGATTACTTTGTGTCTCGGCGTGTTTCTCCTTGGGTTTATCCTGTGTGGGACTCGCTGCGCTTCCTGGACTTGGGTGGCTATTTCCTTTCCCGTGTTAGGGAAGTTTTCGACTATAATCTCTTCAGATATTTTCTCTGGTCCTTTCTCTCTCTCTTCTCCTTCTGGGACCCCTATAATGTGAATGTTGTTGCGTTTAATGTTGTCCCAGAGGTCTCTTAGGCTGTCTTCATTTCTTTTCATTCTTTTTTCTTTATTCTGTTCCACAGCAGTGAATTCCACCATTCTGTCTTCCAGGTCACTTATCCATTCTTCTGCCTCAGTTATTCTGCTATTGAGTCCTTCTAGTGTAGTTTTCACTTCAGTTATTGTGTTGTTCATCTCTGTTTGTTTGTTCTTTACTTCTTCTAGGTCTTTGTTAAACTTTTCTTGCATCTTCTCGATCTTTGCCTCCATTCTTTTTCCGAGGTCCTGGATCATCTTCACTATCATTATTCTGAATTCTTTTTCTGGAAGGTTGCCTATCTCCACTTCATTTAGTTGTTTTTCTGGGGTTTTATCTTGTTCCTTCATCTGGTACATAGTCCTCTGCCTTTTCATCTTGTCTGTCTTTCTGTGAATGTGGTTTTTGTTCCACAGGCTGCAGGATTGTAGTTCTTCTTGCTTCTGCTGTCTGCCCTCTGGTGGATGAGGCTATCTAAGAGGCTTGTGTAAGTTTCCTGATGGGAAGGACTGGTGAAGCCCATCTCTTCTGCCCCTGGAAATCCTGAAAGTGTTTTTGCTTATTAATAACCATTGTCTATTATCATGTGCTAATACAATTTGTTTTTAGTATTTTAATATTTCTTTGATTATTTCAAAGGGATGTGGAAGGGGGGAGTTAAATGTGTAAGTTCAGGTCACCATCATGAGACAGCTGGTGGCTCCTGCATTTGCTGTGGTTAATTTACCTACTGTAAAATGCACTCATTCCAAGTGTACAGTCCTATGGCTTTGTGGATTTCTGGGGCTGTGTAACCATCACCACATCCAGTTTTAGCACATTTCCGTCACCCTAGAAAAATCCTTTGTGCTCATTTGCAGTCAGTCCTGCCTCCACCCCAGCCTCTCATTGATGTGCTCCCCCCCTCTATGAATTTGGCTTTTTGGACATTTCATAAGAATGGCCTCATATTGTACAATTCTTTGTGTGACTTCTTTCACTTAGCATGATGTTTTTGAGGTTTATTCATGTTATACTTTGTATCAGTGTTCCATTTCTTTTTATTGCTAAGTAGTATTCCATTGTATGGATATATCACATTGTCTATCCATTCCCCAGTTGGTGGGCACTTAGTTTCCAGCTTTTGGCTAAGATGAATAAATTCATGTGCATGTTTTTGTGTGGACATATGTTTTCATTTATTTTAAAGATAGTTACCTAGGTGTAGAATTGTGGGGTCATTTGGTAAGTTGATGTTTAACTTTTTAAGAAACTGCCAAACTGTTCTCCAAAGTTGCTGTGCCTCTGGTACCTCGAGCCAGAAGCCATGCATCCTCAGCTGGTTCTGCCTCCCCCCCGCATCAGTTTCTGTTGCATTTCTGTCCTTACTGTCTCTCAGTCTGTGTCCTTCTCTTTGGTGTCACTGCTGCCACTTTAGCTCAGAGGACCCTCGTCTCTTGCCTGATAATTGCAGTTGGCTTCCAGCTGGTCCCTTTGCCTTCTCCTTTCCTTCCCCCATTACATCCTGATCGCTTTCTTGGGGAAAAGCTGGTGGTGGCTACAGTGCTCTGATGTTCAGTGATGTGATAAATGCCCTACTAGGGGCATGTACACGTTGGTATGAGAGCACTGGTTCTCGTTTGAGTGGTCCAGGTGCGATAACCAGGGGAAATGACATTTGACATTTGAGCCAGGTCCTGAATAATGATGGTTTGGTGGGACGGCATGAGCAAAGACACCAAAGCACGAGTTACTTAACCTCTCTGTGCCTCAAATTCCCCACCTGGAATATGGGGGTAATAACAGGACCTACCAAGGACTGTTGTGAGCATTAGAGGAGTTACTGTAAGTAAGGTGCATGGCACGTGGCGAGAACTCTCTGAGTCTTAGCTAGTATCCATATTATTATTATTGATGGAATGGTCTGGTGCACAGGGAAACACGGTAGATTCAGTTTGTCTTCTTCACCTGCCTTCTTTTTAAAACAAAGGTCACAAACTCTAGTGTCTGCAGGAGCTAGGCAGGTCCCCCAAGTGGCTGTACAGGCCAGGTGGGGTCTGAAAGGCACTTGCTCCAGTAAGTGCACCAGTACAAGGGGCAGCGCTGCCCAGCCCAGCTGACGGCCGTCATGCAGGAATGGGGCCCAGTGCTGCCAGAAAAGTCACAAATCCAGAATTCTGTGTGAAACCTTCCAATTTTTAAATGTTGGTAATTAATTTAAAAAATACTAAAACCTGTACAAGCCTAACTGACTACATCTGTGGGCCATATTTAGCCTGAAGGCCACCAGCTTGTAACCTTTCTTTGAAGGTCTCCTCTGGGGTCACCAGCTCAAGTCCAGCACAACTCTCTCCCAGGGTGGGATTAGCTTGGGTTTGAAGGCTGGTTTTTATGAGCGCCTTTGCCTTGCAGGACTTCTCCAGACAGGTTATGTCACCGACAGAGGCTGCCCTGAAGCTCCCTGTGGCCCGGAGACTATGTACAAGAGGAATGGTCTGATGGCTAGCGTGTTGGTCACCTCTGCCACTCCACAGGTACTGGGGCTGCGGGGCCGGGGCCGGGGCCAGGGCCGTGGGTGGGATGGGTTGGCCGGGGCTCCTTGCAGCTGACCCAGGCCCCCTGAGTCTTGGCCCGGGGGCTGCAGGCCTCCATGAATGCCACCGTTCTTAGCCCTCCCGACCAGCCATGCCAGGCGTGAGATTTGGGAGGCAGTCAGCCCTGAGGATCAGTGTGTTTTCTGAAGTCGTTCTCTTGAAAGAAAAATAAATACCTGCCTAGTCCAGTCGTAGCAAGTGCCACATTCCATTTTGGTGGCAAGAAGAGATCAGACCTTTCCCAAGCAAAGCCGTGGCTGATTATAAATAGGTCACAGATTCTGGAATGAAGTCAGACAGAAGTGCTTCCAGCTGGCCCCGTGTTCCTATTTACCTTGCCCAGGAGGAAATAGCTGTAAGGGCTGGTGGTCGAGAGTGGCCTGGGCTCGGGCCCCTGCCCTGGGGGTTTGGGAGTTTGCTTTCCAAGTTCTGTAATAGAACAGAGGCAGGCGGGGGAGGGGGTGTCATCTGAGGCCTGGGGAGGCCACCATGTCAGATGCATAATTCTGGGCTCCTGTGACAAACGGACAAGGGGGCGCTCCGTGTTCTGAACTCACAAGGCCCTCATGGTCGAGCTGGGCTTTTGAAATGATCCCCTGCAATCAGCTAGAATTCACAGGAACCAATCCATTTCTTATAACCCTTTAAAAAAATTCCTTAGTTTGATCTCTGGTTCTGAAAGCAGACTTGTGGGTACCTGTTAAAATTCCCAGATGGCACCAATATAGGTTTAAATAAAGTTACTGCATCGTCATCACCACCACCACCTCCACCGCTACCACTGAATGTATTTGGGGCAACTTTTGATTAAATAAGGCCCCTTGTATGAGTGTGTATGTTTGGGGCAGGTGCAATGGGGTGTTACAGGAAAGTTATAAAACCTGAAATTCCAGGAATGGACTCTGTCTGGTAACTGGAGGAATCAGACTTCTCTTTCCATTTACAGTTTACACTCCGTCTAGAGTAAAACTTCTTTCTTTTTTAGCCTCCATCTGTGTATATATGTATACATACACATATGTGTGCAAACACACACATATACCATATATATCTACATATATGTGTATATATACAAATATACGTGTATATGTGTATCCAGAACGTGGTGAGAGCTCAATAAATATTTGTTGAATGAATGAACAAATGAATGCATGTCTAATTGAAGTGCTCAATACATTTTGGTGACTGAGTGACACGTTTATACAGATAGACACACATGATTTAGTGCTTAATTATATACCGGGCACTTCTTTTGTACATTTCACAGGCATGATCTCACTTAATCCTCACAATAACCCCATCAAGCGTGTGCTGTTGTTTCACCCCCAGTTTATATGCGAGGAAACTGAGGCAGGGAGCAGTGAATGAACTGACTTCAAATCACACAGCTGGCCAGCGGTGGGTGGGGATTCACAGCCAGGCCTCTGTGACGCTGGAGCCGCTGGTCCTGACCACGATGACATTACACTCCCCGGAAGAAGGTCAGCCCCGTCACCTGCTTCAGGCTGCTCCGTGGAAGGGGAACATGGAAGTGCAGAATGATTTATTGATAGCCGTTGCTCGGGGTCTATAAGACCGAGGGGTAGAACCGATGGCCAATTCCAGAAGCATTCAGGATTAGTCTTTATTACTTTTCAAAAGTTTGACACAGAGTCTCCTCAGAGGAGAATGTCCCATCGCCCGTGGAACTTTCAAAATAGCCATGCCTGAGCCCACCCAGGCCCCTTGAATGAGCATCGCCCAGGGAGGGGATCCTGCCAGTTGCTTTGTAAGCTTCATTTTATATGACCTGTGCCACAGCCCTGGGGAGCGGGTTCTAATGGTGCCATTTTACAGATGGTAGCTGAGGCTCAGCGAAGTGAAGAGGTCAGACAGCAGCTCGGGTGGAGCTGGCATTCTAAGCAGGCCTGTCTGACTTCAGAGCTCAGAGCTTCTTAAGATCATCTTAGAGTTTTTGGTAGCCTTTAAATGACAGAGGCCTATTGAAACCTACAGGTTTAAGTTTCTGCTCCTCCTTTTAACCTCACGTTTTCAGTTGTTGACTATTGGTTTCCCTCCCTGGCCTAAAAACACTCTAGTTTCCAGTAAGATTGCACAGTTTTTCCAGATATAGCCATTTTGGAAAGAGTGAAATAAAGGGGAATTAATAAAAGCATATTCTCTAAATCCCGGTCCAAGATGTTGAGGTTAATGGAAACCACAAAATCCCTCTTCACAGGTTGAGACGAATAAAACCATTTATGAACAGGGCACAGTTTTGGGGTGGTAAGCTCTATTGGTTCCCCAAAGTAGAATTTGATGGAATTAAGTAAAATTGAAGAGAAGGTATGTTCAACATTCTGGGATCCCTGCAGTGTTGGGTTTCATGTAACTGGCCACATTTGGGGAGTTTAACTTGCTCTTTTACGGGAGACCTTTCCTTTACAGGCAGGACTCCCGGTGTTCTTCTTAACAAGGGGCTCTACTAAATATAACTTTCACGCCGTCTCCAAAACTGGCCGGTTATCTCTCACCTCATCAGCTAACAGGCTTTGAATTCCAAGTGGCCGCTACATGAAATAAGCCTTGAGAGTCAGTTTAACATTTTGTATAATAATTTCCTGCAATGACTTTAAGTAGGAAAAAAAAAAAAAGGTGAAACCAGGTAATGTTTGAAAAACATAACAAAACAGGTGATCTCCTCAGGCCTCCTAAGATGTGAAGGGCGGGATGTATCTTTTCACCGCCCACCGCCCCCCCCCGCCCCCCGCCGCCACAGAGGCAGCTGGAAGCAGTTGGGGTGTAGTGAGTGAGGGCATGTATGATTGAGGGGTAAGAGAGATATACAACTGGCTCACATTCTGGCTCTTCAGTTTCCTAGGTGAGATACATTGGGGAAGTAGCACTGCCTCTATTTCCTTATCTGTAGGATGGGAATAATAATAGTGTGTACTCAGAGAGTTGTTATGAGAATTAAATTAGATTATGCATATGAAGTGCTTAACACAGTGCCTGGAATAGGGTAAAGCACTAAACAACAGAAGCTTTTATCATTGTACGGTTCTGCCCCTCTTGCATCCTCAGTTCTGAGGTTTGGGAGTCAGTGACTGGGGAGTCAGCCAGACTGCTCAGGCGGCCCCATCTCTCCCTGTCCTCTGCAGGGCAGCAGCAGCTCAGACTCTCTGGAGGGCCAGGGCTGCGACTATGCCAGCAAGAGCTACGATGCCGTTGTCTTCGATGTCCTGAAAGTGACTCCCGAGGAGTTTGCTGTAAGTAGCAGGGCTGATGCGGGTGGCTGGGCACCACAAAGGGGAGCTCGAGGGGGTCACTGCTCAGGGTTGTTTGCTCAGATTGGAAACAACCCGTATATCCAACAATAGGGGATTGCCGAATAAAGTATTCTTTATGAAATACCATGTGGCATTAAAAAAGGGTGATGTCTGCGGGGAGGGATAAATTAGGAGTTTGGATTAAAATATACACACTACTATATATAAAACAGACAACAAAGAAGGACCTGCTGTGTACCACAGGGAACTATACTCAATATCTTGTAATAACCTGTAATGGAAAAGAATGTAAAAAAAGAATATATATGTGTGTGTGTGTGTGTATATATATATATATATATATATATATATATATATATATATATATATATATATATGTATGTAGGTATAGCTGAATCACTTTGCTGTACACCTGAAACTAACACAACATTGTGAATAAACTATATTTCAATAAAAATTTTTTAAAAATAAAAAAACCCACAAATATTTTCAGTAGGTATATTATAATACCTGGTTTGGAAAAATTGTTTGAGCAGAAAAACCTTTGTACCTATTTGGTTACAGATGCATTACAAAATAAATTTTAATACTTGTTGCATTGCTATAAAGATAAAAATTTAAAAAAATTAAAGAAGGAATATATAATATAATTATATGAAAGCAAAATAATAAATAACTTTGAAGGATAAAAAAACAGGAAGCTGTCTATCTAGGAATTTAACTACCTTGGAAGGCGTACACAATATATATCAATAGTAAGTGAAAGGAGCAGGTTACAGCAGGGGTCCCCAACCCCTGGGTTGAGGACCGGTACCAGTCCTCGGCCTGTTAGGAACTGGGCCGCACAGCAGGAGGTGAGCGGCGGGCGAGCGAGCGAAGCTTCATCTGCTGCTCCCCATCGCTTGCATTACCGCCTGAACCATCCCCATCCCCACCCGGTGGAAAAATTGTCTTCCACAAAACCGGTCCCTGGTGCCAAAAAGGTTGGGGACCGCTGGGTTACATCACAACTTACAGAGAATAGTGCCATTTTTAAAAAGCATGCACAACACCTACATATTTATATTTGCATAAGAAAAGGTCTAGATTTGATGTTTACATATTCTTAAAAGCTGGATGCCTATATAGTCAAACATTATTTACTGTAGTTTCTGGTTGTAGGATTCTAGATAATTGGAATTTAATTTTTTTTCTTTTTGTTTATTTGTACTTTCTGTATTTTTACAATGACTGTTTTCTACAATGATAGACAAGATTATTTGAACAAATTCTGTAATTATAAATTTAAAAAAATTGTTTTTCCTTCAGCCAGTGTGCTGCTGCTGGTCTGACCCTGTGCTTCTTTGTTGTGAGGAGCAGCCTTGGCTCCTCATTTTGCCATGACCTGGTTTCTTCCTTTTGCACTTTGAGGGTGGAGGGAGGACGTCGGCTCTGGGGTGACCTGATTGCAAGCGCTGCCCGGGGCTGCATTTCTCTGCAGAACCACGGAAATATTTCTGGCCATGCCCACTTTTTCCCGGTCCCCTTGCTGTAACAGGTTTGGTGCCCTCCAGGGGTCTGTGGAGCTAAATGGGCCCCATCTCTTTGCTCTGCCATCACTTGCTCCCACGTTTACTTTGTGCCAGGCCATGCTGAGCCTGGCACATATGTCACCTCCCTCAGTGTGTCTGAGGGATCCTTTTAAAACCAGTGTAAAACTCTTTAGAAGCTCTCTTATACTAGAATGAGATCCGGAATTCCTCGCGAGCCTCCAGGGCCCCGTGGTTTGGCCAAGCCTCCTCTCCTGCCCCATCTCCTTGCTCCCCAGCTACACGCCAGCTGCCTCTTTCTTCCCCAAACTCACATGGCATCCCCCTACCTCAGGGTCCTGTGCTTCTTCTTCCTTCTGTCCTAATGGCTCTTTCCCACGTGTCTCCCAGTCTCTGTTCAGATGTCAGCCCTTAGACAGGAATTTCACGGGCTAAAGTAGCATCTGTACATCACACGCTTCCCTGACCCTGCTCTGTTTTCTTCATATCTCTAATGACTGCCCAACATTACATTCTGTAATAGTGTTTTGTATGGTCTGTCTCCTCCACTAGAATGCAAACTCCCAAAGGACAGGAACTTTATCTAACTCTTTCACGGCTCTTTCCCCATTGCCCAGAATAGTGCCTGCCTCATAGTACACGTTGACTAGAAGAATTCAGTCCTCAGAACAACCTGATGCGGCAGATTATTAGCTCCCGATTTTCTAAGAAAGAAACTAAGGATCTAAGAGATTGTTTTTTTTTAACCTGGATCATATAGCCAGATGTGGGCAGAGCCAGGTCTGAAACCTTCATCTCCTGATTATTCACCTAATGCTGGATGGTGATAACAAGGGCAGCTCCCACTTTTGAACACCTACTTTGTCTAGGTCTTGTGCTAAATGTTTTACATGCATTAATCTAACTTACTTTTCACCACAGCCTTACAAATTAGCTATATTTATTATTCCCAGTATACTGTCACCAGTATAGAGAGGAAAATCACCTCTTCACACAGATAGTAAGTGGCGTTATCTGTCTGGGCTTTAAAACCAGGGCTTCCGGGCTTCCCTGGTGGCGCAGTGGTTGAGAATCTGCCTGCCAATGTGGGGGACACGGGTTCGAGCCCTGGTCTGGGAAGATCCCACATGCTGCGGAGCGACTAGGCCTGTGAGCCACAATTGCTGAGCCTGCGCGTCCGGAGCCTGTGCTCCGCAACAAGAGAGGCCGCGATAGTGAGAGGCCTGTGCACCGCGATGAAGAGTGGCCCCCGCTTGCCGCAACTAGAGAAAGCCTTCGCACAGAAACAAAGACCCAACACAGCCATAAATAAATAAATAAATAAATAAATAAAATTTAAAAAAAAACAAAAAAAGGAAAAAACAAAACCAGGGCTTCTGACATTCTAGACCAGCAGAAATATAATCTGAGCCACATATGCAATTAAAAAATTTTTAGTAGCCACATTAAAAAAGGTGAAATTACTTTAAAAATATTTTTTATTTAACTTGCTGTATCTAAAATATTATCATTTCAACCTGTAAGCAACATGATATTGTTGAGATACTTTGCATTCTTTTTTCACACTAAATCTTCAAAACTCAATGTAGTCTTCTATACTTAAGAGTGCTGGCGACATTTCAGATCCTCAGTAGCCACGTGAGGCTAGTGACCACTGTATTAGACAGTGTAGTGCTAGTCTGTCCTCTCAGGCACAAAACTATAGTGTGTCTCTCTCCTTTAGAAGACATCATGGACCTTGCTGGCTGATGGCTTAGCCTCTATATTCTATTTGCTTTTGTTTGCTTGTTGTATTTTTTTTTTTTTTTTTTTTTTTTTGGCTGCGTTGTGTCTTCGTTGCTGTGCGTGGGCTTTCTCTAGTTGCAGCGAGCGGGAGCTACTCTTTGTTGCGGTGCGCGGGCCTCTCATTGTGGTGGCTTCTATTTGTTGTGGAGCATGGGCTCTAGGCGTGCGGGCTTCAGTAGTTGCAGCACGCGGGCTCAGTAGTTGTGGCGCACGGGCTTAGTTGCTCTGTGGCACGTAGGATCTTCCCAGACCAGGGCTCGAACCGGTGTCCACTACGTTGGCAGGCAGGTTCTTAACCACTGAGCCACCAAGGAAGTCCTGCTTGTTGTATTTTTGAGCTGTGTTTTTTAGCTTCGTGAAAGGAATGAAGCAATAATGAGGTTTAAAAATCCCTTTATAGTTGTTGCCCACGTGGAAAGGCAGAGAGTTAGGCTGCACCTAGAACATCATTGTCCAGCCTGACCCCTTGGTGAGATTTGGGTCCTGGTTTTCTAGCCTCAGCCCTAGAGTGTTGCTCAGCCCAGCCCAGTCTGGGAAGACTGTAGGGCAGGGCAGTGAATGCTCTGAGGGTGCAGTACTAACACTTGGCTGCTCCTGCCAGAGCCAGCGTGTCTTCAGCTTAGATGTGAAGCCAGGTCCCCTGGAGTCTTTGGTCTTTGGGGAAGCATTGGAGCTGCCAGGTGTTGGAATTGAACCAGACCACCTGGTATTTTAGTTTCCTGTCTAATAATATGAAAGAAAGAAAAAAGCCAGACACAGGAGTCCAGTAAAAAAATCATTTGAGTGATTATGGGAAGATGGCGGTGGCGGCAGCATAGTTCTTTATTCTCCCTGAATCCCCACATAAAAACATCCAGAACAACTAGATAGCAAACCCTGAAACCCATGAGAAATATTTACAATAAAATTAGGTGTCAAGTTATCCCTATCAAACCCAAAATACAAATGGCTGGGGATACTCCACCAGTATCAAAAAGACCTGCAGAGTATCAGCTTCAGTATAAGAGAAAGCAGAAGTAAGTATTGGGGCATTTGACAGACTAGAGAATAGGAGAACCCCAGAATTTCCATCAGGAATTCACTGGAAAGTTCGGCAGGTTAATGTGAGAATAGCAACTGAAATTGACAGGAATTTTGACCACTCAGATAATGGATGGGTGGAAGAGATCTATGGACTAGCCCTATGAGCTCTTGAGACCAACCAACCAGGGCTCACTTCCAGAAGAAGGCTCCATATCAAAGAGAAATTCAGTATGGGAGTGGACTGAAAATGATCAGGATAGGGAAAGTTAAGGAAAAAGGAGGTCTAAATAAATGTGTGTGTGTGTGAAATCTCAAAAAGCAACTGCATGTTGTTGAACACTACATGAAAGTAACCAAAAGAAGAGCTATGTGAAGTTAGAAAAGCTACCCTGAACCATGTTCCCCTCTAGAAAATTAGGAAGCTAAATGTGGACTCTGACAAGTACAGGTTTCTGGTACCTGACTGTACTGCTGAACTTAATGAATAAGCATTTTCAGAACTCTAATGAAAAACTGATGAGCTCATAAAAGTGCTAACAAAAGATCAAGATGAAAAAAAAAAATTAATTACATGGGACTGAGTGAACTGATGAGGATGAGTATAATTTTTGTGACTTTCTGGTTGAATTTAAAAAAAAGAAAAAATCCCACAAGAACTCAGAGGCAAAGAATATACAAATCAATTTTCACTGCAAAGTAAAGGAGCTGTTGCAGTGGAGGATTACTGGACTGAATGTCAATATTATGACATAGTATGAGTGTGTTTCATGTTTGGTAATTGCAATCATTGTTGCTTTTGTTGTGGTCATCCATGTACAATGCTTGGTGTCAGTCTATTTATCTCTTGTAAAAATAAAATACAGTGTGTGTGAAAAAAATAAAAATAAAAAATAAACAACAGAAAATTATTGATATCAAGGCTTTCAAAGTTATTATAAGAAAAAAGAGTAAGGACAGAATCCTGTAGATAATGAAAGCATGCCAGAAAGACATGCCATAAAACAGATAAAAACTATAACCTTTCTATTTCAAAATAAGCTAAGAGACGATATTAAGATCACACTGTAAGACGTGAACAACATAAGTCTGAAATAGAAAAATCTCAGAAATGAGGTGACAGAGTTAGGAAAGCATTGAAAATAAAAGTTATTTTGGAAATGAATGTTGAACTAGAAGGAACACAAGAATAGATAAACATAACAGAAAACGCCTTAAGGGAGGAAAAGTTTTAAGATCAAAATAAATGAAGAAAGAGATAAGACTTTGAAAAAAAGTGATAGGACTTCCCTGGTGGTGCAGTGGTTAAGAATCCGCCTGCCAATGCAGGGGACACGGGTTCAAGCCCTGATCCGGGAAGATTCCCACATGCCGTGGAGCCTAACCCTGTGTGCCACAACTACTGAGCCTGCAATCTAGAGCCCGCGAGCCACAACTACTGAAGCTTGTGCGCCTAGAGCCTGTGCTCTGCAACAAAGAGAAGCCACTGCAATGAGAAGCCCATGCACCACAACGAAGAGTAACCCCCAGTTGCCACAACTAGAGAAAGCCCGCATGCAACAACGAAGACCCAATGCAGCCACAAAAAAAGAAATAAATAAATAAATTCATAAAAAAAAAGTGACAAATATTAATGATAAGCAAAGAAGATCCAACATACAGATAATGTAAATCCCTGAAAGAGGAGAATAAAAGGCAAGGAAACTGAACAAATACTTAAACTATAATTTAAGAAGATGTTCACAAAATAAAAAAAGATTCAAACCTACATATTGAAAGAATATACTGTTACTCCATCTTGGCTGGAACCCACCCCCCCCACCAAGTTCATAACTCAGTTGAGGAATTCTAGCATTCCAATGACAAGGAGGATGACCCAACTCTGAACTGGATTTCCCCCTTGTATGTGACATTCCATTGATCCAATAAATAAATCTTGGCACTCAATGCAAGTTCTTGGTCATGCCGGGGCAACCCAGAATGGTCAATACCAAGATATAGTCTTGGTAGACTACTTGGGTGATAAAATTATAGAGAAACTTGAGGAAAGTCAAGATAGTGGTTACTTTTGGCAGGAGGGAGGGACTTGTGATTGGGACAAGGCACATGGAGGAACTCTTTTTTTTTCTTAATTGTGGTGAACTATGTGTAACACAAAAATTACCATCTTAACCATTTTAAGTGTACAGTTCAGTTGTTAAGTACATTCACACGACTGTGCAACCAATCTTCAGAGCTGTTTTCATCTTGCAGACCCGAAACTCTGCGCCCATTAAACAGCTCTCCATTCCCCCCAGCCCCCACCGTTTACTTTCTGTCTGTATGAATCTGACTACTCCAGGTATCTCATATAAGTGGAACCATACAGTGTTTGTTTGTCTTTTTGTAACTGGCTTATTTCACGTGGCATAATGTCCTTGAGATTCATCTATGTTGTTGCATGTGTCAGAATTTCCTTTCTTTTTAAGGTCAAATAATACTCCATTGTGTGTATATACCACATTTCTGGGGTCCATTCTGCCATCGATTGGGGTGGCTGTTTCTTGACCTGGATGATGGTTGTAAGGTGTTCGTCTTATAATAAGTCATCAAACCATGCATTTGTTTAATGTGGTTTTCTGTTAGTGTGTGTCATTTTATGGTCAAAAGGGTTAAGATCATTTCAAAGGTCCTTATAGTTTTAGTGGGGTGCTCTGCAGCTAGACCTCAGTCCTTCTCCCCAGTGGCTGGAAGCAGAGCACAAAGCAAAGCAGGAACTTGTCTTTATCATCAGCAGATCATGGACATTCTTCTAGATCAATATGTATAGATTTAATTCTCTATTTTTAATAGCCGCATAATATTCCAGAGTCTGCATGTACCATAATTTTTTTCAACAAGTTCCTTTTCTGATGGCCTTTTAGATTGCTTCCAGATTTTTACTACTACAAATAATTGTTCAGTAAACATCTATATTCATCTCTGTATCTAAATGTAGACCTCTCTCTATAATCCTCTTATATACCAGTGCTTTTCTTTCTGTACGAATTGGTATTGCTGTGTCAACAGTATGCTCATTTCAATTTTTAGGGGATAATATCTAAACGTAGTGCCTGATCCTGGATGAAGAAAAACTTGCTATAAAAGACAGTATTGGGATAATTAGCAAATTTTGAATGTGGACTGTATATTAGATAATACAGTTGTACCAATGATAAATTTCCTAAGTATAATAATTTTATCATTATGTAAGAGGATCATCTTGTTCTTGGGAAATAAAATGCTGAAGGATTAAGAGGTGAAGAGTCATAATATCTGTATTTTACTCTCAAATGGTTCAGAAAAAATGTGTGTGTGTATATAATTTTTTATATATATATATATAATTATATACATAAAAATAAAGCAAATGAGACCAAATGTTAATAATGAAGCTAGGTGAAAGGTTAAAGAGTTTATCATATTATTCTTGCAAATTTTTTGTAGGTTTGACATTAAAAAATAAATAAAATGTTAAGAACGTTTCTTTTTATGGGTTACTGCCAGATTACTTTCCAAAAAGAACAGAGCAACTCGTAGTCCCATTAGTTGTGATGGCACTGATGGACCACAAATGGTGTCTTCCTCTTTAATTTGCATTTCCTTGACTATGATTCTAAAATTGTCAGACACAGTAGCTCTGGGAGTAAAAGCAGGAATGTATCTTTGGAGCTGATTACTTTTTGTTCCGTGAGCCCTCCTGGGGCTCATTTGGATTGATCTACATGCAAATTGAAAGATATCTTCTATTATAAGACATACCACTGATTTACCAACAGCTTTCTTTGTTTATTTGGACTCAGGGAGAGCCTTATGCTATAAGGTTGTGGCTGGGAAGAGGGGATTTAGTCAGCCACTGTTAGAGGGAAAAACACTACATTCAACATATGCAAAAACCAACTTGTTTTCTTTTTGGCTAATTTGCTGTCATTTATCCACATAAAACCACCACCTCTTTTTCTGTCGGGCTGTATTGTGACGTGATCCACTAGGTCTCTCCATTCTGAAGGCTTCATCTCTACAGAAACGTCCTGTAATATGTGGAGACTGGCCATTTCCTTAAAAAGCATGGATTTGTAGGGGTCCCTGGGCTAGGAGGGAGGAGGTGGGAGAAGGGGTTAGGGTGAAGGAAGGCATTGCCAGGTGACTAGCTTAATTGGACATCCCATATTAAGGCTTTATTTTCGAAAATAAGGAGAAGCCATTAAGAGACTTGTTCCTGAGTGTTCTCATCACAGGCACATGCCCTCACCACTGCAGGAACCACGAGGGCCTCATTGTCTTGTGTTTCTGTTGAGGCTGTGCCACACCCCTAGGAGCCTGGGAGCCAGCTGTGAAAAGGGACAGGACCTGACCTCGCCCTCTGGTCCCCACTCCTACCCACATCCTCCCTTTTGGTAAAACTGCCTGCCTCCAACTTCTGGAGAAGGATTGCTCATCAGCAACCTTTTCTACGTGTGTTTGGCTTTGTAGTAAAATGACTTGAAATTTATAATCTGATGATTTTACCTATCTATCTTTGTATTCTTGCTCTGGACACTGCATCTTTTTTGGCCAGAATCGAGAAGATAGAAATAGGAGAGATTCTTCTGAAAACCCTCTGATTGTGTGTTTGGGACCAACCATTCTATTTTCAGTCTCGTGTCCTCTGTTGTGGTTTGTCTTGAATAAAATACCTGAACACATTTTCTGATTTATGGTCTGAGTGGGAATCAGAATATTTGAAACTCGGACCATCCAAAAAACTATGAAATGTGAAGTCACTATTTTAATACATCATTTGGAAATTCAGTAGCAAACCCTAGAACTGATGGCAGGATGGAAAGGAAGTTTTCTCATTTTCATATTAGCAGACTTTTGGTTCTTTTCCTAAAGGACACTGCAAGCATCCTGCCGGTTCTTCCGGATTGGGAGTTAACTTGAACTGCGGGAGAGGTTTCCAAGGCCCTGTGAGCTCTCAGCTCAAATCTCCTGTTTTCACAAGGCCTTTCTGTTCCCCAGGACGGCAGAATTAATCCACGTGTGAGGAGCACTTGGCTAACAATCTCCATGGGTCTGGCAGGAGAAATGCCAGTCTGTTTGCGCTGCCTGGGACGGAGCTTAGGGCCCTGTAGCTCTGGGCCACTCACACAAGCCCGCGGGCTTCAGCACATAGTAACCACTCACGTTGTGCTGACGTTCAGGGCCCGCTTGCCGCAGGTGGGTGGACCCAGAGGTGGAAGAGCTCGGACTCCCTGGTGCCATCCACTTCTCTGCTGAGCTTCTGTTAGTGGAGGCCTTTCACCTTAGTGCCCATGACGAGCACCAGCCCCTTGGAGGGATGAAGCCACCTGCTTATTTCCGTCTCTTGCTCAGCCCTGGGGATGGTATGCTTTGGCCTGCATCCTGTGTTTCCCAGAAATCCAGTGATCTTGGACCACCTTTAAATTGTGCCAAGAGGTGACCACAATTCTGCACCTAAGCCCTGGATTGTGGTTACAGCTGACATACCATGTGTGTTGCCATTTTTCTCCAATGTATTCTTGACACGAGATTTTTTCTCATGACAGTATTTGCTGACTTGATGTAACAGCCTCCTTTAAGTATTTTTTAGAGCAACTTTGAAGCATGGATGTTCAAACAAATTAATGGTCCCTTATTTCCTAGCTCATGTATTGGGCAGGAACCATAAGTTCATATGCCAATACATGAGCCCATCTATGTGACTCCTCTTTTGCCAAAAAAATTATGATATGTAAACATATATATGATCTTTGTGAAAATGCAAGACAAGAGGTACATAATGCCTGGCACCTGTATGTGTACACACACATATATGTACACATATACATATATAGAGAGAGCGTCTATTAGGTGCCAGGCATTCTGTACCTCTTGCCTTGAATTCTCACAACGATCCTATTAGATAGGGATTATTTTCGCCATACTCTAGATGTGGCAGCTGAAACTGGGAGAGGTTAAAGTCATGTGTCAAAGAGAATATTGCTATTAAGTTATGGTGTCCAGACACATGCCCAAGCCCCGTGGATTCCAGAGCCCACGTCTGTTCAGTGCATCGTGTCCTCCCAGATGCCCTGTGTACAATGGACAGGTGTCTTCTCTCATTAGTGGGCATCCAGAAGCTCTCATCTCTCCTTTCCCTGGCCTGTCACAGAAGCATCTGTTAACTGGTTCCTGGCATCCCATGTGACATATGGAGATAGGTATAGGTCATGTGAAGTCAGCCCAGTCTGTGCCTTGGCCTGCAAAACTGTCAGCAATGACGCTTTCTCTTACTGTCACCTGATGAGCTTCTAGCGATGGGAACAGATTTTTAACTGGATGTATGTTTTCCCTATTGACAAAACTAGTGCTTCTCAAGCTAGCTGTGATAAAGGACCAGTTTTTTCCTTTCCAATCAGTTAAGGACTGATACTTTGAAAAAAATACGATAAAAATGTCATGGGGATTGCTATAAAAGTTTCCAAATGCTTGCTCTCAAATTCCGTAATTATCTCATTGTGGGCTGGTGGAATAAACAGTTCGTGGTCCAACACTGGTCTGTGGATGCATCTTGAATAACACTTTACCATATAATTTAGAGGAGGCTTAGGCTTCAGAAGAAACGTACACTTACTATAAGCCACAATTTAAAAAAAATTAAATTTACAGTAATAGATAGTGTCTCTGTTTAGCATGCTAACTTATAATATGGTCTCTGCAACTTTTTAAAATTGTAAAAGTAATTCATACTTAAAACAAAAACTCAAATAGAATGAAAATATCCAAACTTAAAATGTTCCCCTTACTTTCACTCCCACCCTCCAAACTACTATTATCAATTCTTTTTTTAAAATTAATTTATTTATTTTGGCTGCGCTGTGTCTTACTTAGTTGCGGCACGCGAGATCTTTTAGTTGCGGCATGCGGACTTCTTAGCTGCGGCACGCATGCGTGATCTAGTTCCCCGACCAGGGAGTGAACCCAGGCCCCCTGCATTGGGAATGCGGAGTCTTACCCACTGGACCACCAGGGAAGTCCCTCAATTCTTAAATTGGAAGTTCGTCTCATGTTCGAGAAGGAAGGGTGGATCAAGATTTATGAAGAGGGAAGGGATGGGCGAGGCATTTTCAAAATTTACCCAATTTTTTACTCTATCTTGATTTTCATTTCAAGGGGGAAAGTACGACTTCTAAGCGTCGTACTTTATTACAACTTTATTACTTTATTACTCTGTATAGTTTCAAAGTCACATGACAGCTGTTTTTGGTTTCCAGTATTTTCTAACCCCGATTCTCTTTTGTTGCAGAGCCAGATCACATTAATGGACATACCCGTGTTTAAAGCCATCCAGCCGGAGGTCTGTACCTTGTCCTTTACACTGTGCTACTAATGCTGGGGCTGGGAGGGGAGGATTTAGTCGGCCATGTTAGACTGACTCAGTTTCCCGGTTTCTCTCTTGAAGTCTCTATAAACTCATGTTATTGATTTAAGCCCCCATTAAAGAGAGCATCCAGGAGCTTTCCATTCTCAGAGGTGCTCACTCTTTGAGTCAGGTGTTCAGGTTCTCCAGAGGATGTCACTGCATTTGGCCCCCTCTGGCAGGGCTGTGGGCAGTCTGTGCCTACCGCCTTCACACCTGAGTCAGACCTGGCCACACTGATTCCTTTGCCCAGGCCACCTCTGCTGGAGATGCTCACTGTTGAGACAGAGATGGGAGAGAACGTTTCCTAGAGAGCCTTCTTTCTGTTGATACCAAATTCTGGTGCTTGCCTTGTTTCTGATTTTGAAGCCAGTTGCCGCAGCAAAACACATACATATTCATGTTAAAAGCATACATATATTTTTAGAAACAGCATATTCAATTAAAAAAAAAGTTGATTTTAGTCCTCGAAAAAAAATCCCTGGAAATGTTTAGCAGTTGATAACGAGGCTTTACAGTTATTTTAGTCAGGGTTCTGGTTTTGTTATCAAGTAATAGAAATCCATTTCGAGTAGCTGAACAGGCAGAAGAAGAATTTGTTACAAGCATAAAGGGGGCACTTTCGGAACCTGTGGCATGGAGTTCAGGCAGCCTGAAGAGCCGGGCAGGACGCAAGCCCTCTCACTGCTCCCTGCCTCTCCTCTGCTTTTCCCTCTCCTCTGCTTTCCCCTCTCCTCTCTCTCCTGCCCTCTGTCCTGTCTGCCCCTGTGGTCCAACCTGGCCTCCCCGAAGGGCCCATATTTATGTGATGCCGTGGAAGCCACCTTCCACACCTGAACCCGCAAATCTTAGTCCAGCCCCGCTGAGTCCCGTGTCCGGTGCTGGTTCAGAGACTCAGGTCAGGAGTAGGTGGCCAAGATGAGCGAGAACAGCTGAGAGGACCCAGCCTTGTGAGTGGGGTGCAGATTTCAGAGAAGAGGGGTATGAGTGGGGGATATGTCAAAACTATGGTGTGAATTCCAGAACACCACTCTTAACATGATGCGCTTCTTCTTACAGACTTTGAGAAGAACAGCATATTTTAATACAAAGCCAGACAAAGGATCCAGGCCTTCCTAGAGCTGGCATCCAACCCACTACAAATCAGGGGAAAACTAGTATTGCTAGCTGCACTCAGCATTTGTGTGAAGACGTGGCAGTGATTTGTATTTGGGTGTGTGTGAGTGTGTGTGTGTGTGTGTGTTCATTAGGTTTGGGGGGGCAGAACTATGTTTGCTTTTTTGAACTGGCTGACTTCCAGTCTTTTTCTATTTTCTTCTAATGTGGGATTACACATTCTTTCTAATTAAAAACAAAAACAAAAACAGAAAACAACCCAACACACTACATCTTGGAGCCTCTTGGGGGAGTAGTTGTGCGATGGTTGCCTTAGTTCTCAGCTGAACCTAGCTCTGCTCGTGTTCTCTGCTTAGCTTTGACCTGGAGCAGTTTAGACGCTTGCATCTTTATTCTTTGTCCTGAGCATCAAGGAGGACAGCCCAGCCTGCTGTGAGCCCAGGGAGGCTGGGGTGGCTGTTCGGGCTGACTGCAGGAGGGAAGGGATGGGGAATTCTTCAGAGGCACAAGGAGGGGCAGACCGAGACTTTTCCCAGGGCACTGCAGTTCGGAAGGTGCATCTTCCAGGGCATATCTCGTTTCAAGTTGTCACAAGACATTAAGGTGGAGATGTTTTGCTTTCAAGACCAGCTTGGAGCTGTGGTTCTCAATCGTGGCTGCACATCAGAATCACCTGGGCAGCCTTGGAGACACGGGGTGCCTGGACTCCACCCTAGACCATGGAATCTGAGTCTCTGGGTTAGAGTCTAGAACACAGTCAGCTGTGTTTTGTATAGAAGCTGACCAGTGATTCTGCTGCAGAGTGAGGATTAAGAATGAACTGCTTCGAGGTACCTGGAGAAACCCTAAACTTTTATGTCTTAGATCTATGATACGTTCGCTAAAGACGGAAGAGTTTGTTACTCATTGTCATTGTCAAAACTGTGGTTAAAAGGAGCACCCTGGGAGCTGTCCCAGCTTTTCTGCTCTTGTTATTGCTGTTAGCAGACTGAAAACTGCAACTTTTCCCCTTGATGATGTCTGCCACGTTATGGCTGGACCACCCCAGAGTCGGAAGCACATGTATAAGGGACACTTGTAAGTTTGATGTAGATGAGACTTTCCAGGAAGCAGAGGCCAGCATGTGAGAGCAAGATGGGCATTGAGTGGTCTGGACTCCCAGAAGATCAGGAAACCTGTGCCTTTCAGCCCTGGCTGTGCATCAGAATCAGTTGAGGAGCTCCGTAAAAAAAAAAATCCAGATGCCTAGGCTTTATCCTTGGAGATTCTGATTCCATAGGGTTAGAGTGGGGCTGGGAATCCATTTCAGTCAGTTGTAGTCACTATTCTTTTTGATGCATAAATTATCCCGCCTCTAACCAATGGGAGCCCTTTAATGTCATCTCCTGTATCCTTTTAACGTGATCCCATTATTTTTTATAAATTTATTTATTTATTTATTTATTTTTGGCTGTGTTGGGTCTTCGTTTCTGTGCGAGGGCTTTCTCCAGTTGTGGCAAGCGGGGGCCACTCTTCATCGCAGTACACGGGCCTTTCACTGTCGCGGCCTCTCTTGTTGCGGGGCACAGGCTCCAGACACGCAGGCTCAGTAGTTGTGGCTCACGGGCCCAGCCGCTCCGCGGCATGTGGGATCTTCCCAGACCAGGGCTCGAACCCGTGTCCCCTGCATTGGCAGGCAGATTCTCAACCACTGTGCCACCAGGGAAGCCCCTTGATCCCATTATTTTTTGATAGCTTCCTTGCTCTTTGATACAACAAGATATGCTAATTTCCTGCTGAAGACCTGGAATCAGGCATTCCCTCAGGCGTCCTGGTTTCTTTTAGTGGAGGGTAGTATTTAGAAACCTGCAGTCTGGGTGAGAGGATGTTCATTGCTACTGGATTGCCATTGCTTTTAGGCCTTTTTGGTGGACGGGGCTAGGAAATAATTTTTTTTTAAAAGGAAAAGTCATGAGTTCATGATTGGGTAGGTAGTATTATTTCTCCACAATCCTTCCTTCCCTCCTCATCCTTGTCATGACTCCCCTGCGGGTGGTGTATATTTCCCCACCCCATGGACTTTGTGCCTGGCCTGTGGCTTGGGCGCAAGTGATGGGATGCAAGTGGTGAGCTGAGCCAGTAAGAGGCAGGAAGCTTCACCAGCCGTCTTGGAACCTCCACTCTCTGTGAGGGACCCATAGCTGTTGTGCATTTAGCCCGAGTCCCCAGATGAGGACATTAAAGATGACCTGACCCCGACCCAAAGCCTGAATTCCAGCCTAACCTGGCACAGCCCAGCCAACCCAGCAAAGATCAGCTGACCGATGAGCATGAAATAAATGTTGTCATTGTGAGCCTCTGAGATTTCAGGATTGTTCGTTATACCACTTTATCGTGTGGAAACACGACGAATACAATGTTGATCTTTCCATCTTACATTCCAGGATTCAAATCTAACATTCCAGGATTGTTAACTTAATTCCCTTGGTTTTTATATGTTTTCTTTTACACTGACAATTCTGGTTCCTAACAACAATAAATAATTACTTTTTTGTATTATCCCATCATATATACGTATAATAGTTTTAAAATAATAATATCAGTATTACTATTAACCAGCAGACTACTAGTTAAATTTGAGCATTTCTTTGCAGTTCTGTTTGTCTTTAGTTCCTTTTCTTCTCTCGCTCCTACCACTTACACATGCAGGTGGGCCTCCCTCCTTGGCTTCTCCCAAAGGCCTTTGGAAGCACCAGGGCAGAGAAGGAGTTTATGCTCACTTGGTTCGGAAGGGCTGCATCCTGAGAGACCCTGTTGTAATCCCAGTGCCTGGAACATAGTAGATACTCAGTTAATATGTGTTGAATGAGTGAAGAGCGAATGAATGACTGAATGAGAGGAGAAGCACTGTAGCAGAACATTATCTGGCCAAGTTTAGGCACATTGCCAAGGAGGGCGTACCAAGTAAGGGGACGTGATTACCAGGGTGCCTGTTTTGCGGTGTAACCACTTCCCCCAAAGCAAGGGTTTTGTCTGGTGAGCTCAGTCTTTGAAGATTCAGATTTCCAACTGCTGTTGATAACTGAGGGTAGAACTGTGGCTTCTGCTCATTTCTGCAAGGGGGACCGCAAGAGCATCAGCCCAGGGCTTAGAGGAAGCCAGGGAGATGGTGAGTTAAGGATTGGCAGAGAGCAAGGAAAATGGAAGTTAGCAAATATGGAACCATAACTGCCCTGTTCCCCAGTGACTCCAACAAGTGACCAATTTTATCAAAAACTGGCGAGTTAACGCAGATACAACTTTGTAGCATAATAGCTCACAGCTGTGTGTAACTTACTAGCTGTGGCCTAGAACCCCATCCCCACCGTGGTGGATTGGGTTGCAGGCCTGGGTGGGTTCCTGGCTGCCATGGCTCGGGGTGGGGGCTGCATTGTGAAGGAGGTCTTTCTGAGGGGTCCCAGTGGCAGCAGCCTTGGGAGAGGGTACATTTTCAGGGTGGCATTTTTCCCGCCAGCCTTACCTACCAAATCTGTCTGTCATTATGCCCACCTCCCAGCCTGTGGAATTGAAGGCCCAACAGTTTCTCAGAGACCAGTTTGAACGTCGGAATTGTTTTTGTCATTAGTTTTAACGTGGAGCATCAAGGGGGAACTGCTGTTCTTAGAATGTGCTGAAAATGTGCACGCTCTGTGCTTGACTCAGCCCACTTTCTATCCAAGCCCAGCTCCTAGGCCCACTGGTGCTGCCCGGTGTGCTGGAGAGCACGGGCTCAGTCTGGCAAGGCTGGGTGCAGTCCCAGCTTCACCCTTCCTAGCTTGGACTGTGGACAAGTTACTCATTCTCCTTATGCTTCAATTTTCTCATGTGTAAAATGGGGGAACCATAGTTTTCACCTTACAATGGGCGTGTAAGAACTCAGGGCAATGCCTGCATATGCTAAGTTCCCAGTAACTTGTGGCTGTAATTTCTCACCAGTGCATATTTTAAATAGGTTCTGTGCATTTTTTTAATATTTATTTTTATTTATTTATTTGGTTGCACTGGTCTTAGTTGCAGCAGGCAGGCTCCGTATTTGTGGCATGTGCACTCTCAGTTGCGGCATGCATGTGGGATCTAGTTCCCTGACCAGGGATGGAACCCAGCCCTGCTGCATTTTAAAAAAATTAATTAATTAATTATTTATTTGGCTGCATTGGGTCTTCATTGCTGCATGCAGGCTTTCTCTAATTGTGGCGAGCGGGGGCTACTCTTCGTTGCAGTGCGTGGGCTTCTCATTGCAGTTGCTTCTCTTGTTGTGGAGCACGGGCTCTAGGTGCGTGGGCGTCAGTTGTTGTGGCATGTGGGCTCAGTAGTTGAGGTGCTCGGGCTCAGTAGTTGTGGCTCGCGGGTTCTAGAGTGCAGGCTCAGTAGTTGTGGTGCACGGGCTTAGTTGCTCCACGGCATGTGGGATCTTCCCGGACCAGGGATCGAATCCGTGTCCTTTGCATTGGCAGGCGGATTCTTAAGCACAGTGCCACGAGGGAAGTCTGGGTTCTGTGCATTTTGGACGTGAGATCATGCTCCAAAGAACATTCAGTGATGCCTGGGTGGGAGCCAGTGGCCCAGAGGAAGTGATGCTCTGAGTAGCAGAGTGGTTAAGAGCACCGTACTTGGAATCCTTCAGACCCAAGTTCACACCCTAGTTCCCTGGATGGCGGGGAGGCTGCAGTCTAGATGGAGACTCACACCACGGTGACCTGGGGGCCATGCGAAGACTGCGTGGGAAGACTCTCTCTGCCTTAGAGTCAGGACACTGGCACTGAGCCTTGAAGGCTGAAAGGGATCGTATCTGATGGCTGATTCAAGGAATGGGATGGGAGTGGGAAGGGCATTTCAGGCAGAGTGAATAACTCACTGAAAAGGCAGATAGTATATTTACCAAAGTTTAACACTACTTTTAGTGCCTGGCTTCTGGGGAGAAAAACCGGTGAGCCCATTGTTCTCTCGGTTCTGTGTTCCTCAAGGGCATGGTTTCCGGGGATGTGGGCGTGCTCACCAGAGGTCAGTGTGTCATTCTCTTGCTGACTGGTAGCTGGGGGTGTGCAGGGTCTCAGAGGCGTGTGGATGGGTGTCCAGCAGGCCTGAGTGTGATGGAAACAAACTGCGGTGGGTACCAAACTCAGTGAGGTAGAAGGTGTCTCCACGTGCCTGTGTTTTCCAGTCTTGCTGTCCCTGCCGACATTGCTCCATCCCCGCTGCCAGATTTCCCAGTAGTCAGGCGGACCTTCACTCATTCACTCCTTCATCTGTCTGCTGTGCCACATGCTGGAGAGACAGAGACAGAGGGGACATGGGCACCATCCAGTGAGAGTGAGGGGTGGACATGTAAACGGACAGTGGACAAGAGGCATTTGGGGCTGGCAGGGCCTCGAGGAGAGAGTGGCGGGTAGAGGGGTCAGGAGGCAGAGCTTTAGCTTGTTAACCTTGGGGGTTCACGGAGTGGTTTCAAAAGGGGAGTGACATGGACAGATTTGTATTTTAGGATGTTCGTTCTAACTGCGGAGACAGAGCCCACTGCAGTCAGGGAGACCGGTTTGGGGAGTGTGCAGCTGTGGGTGGGAGGCAAGGGTGGTAGTGATGGTGGGGGGGAGGCCTGGCCCTAGACTGAATAGGGGGCTGCTGTGAGGGCCGAGGCAAGAAGACACAGCAGACAGAGGGGTACACTCTGCGTGTGGGGAGCAGAGGGAAGAGCAGAGGGCAGAGAAGGAGGCAGAGGAAGTGGCCTTGGAGGCAGGAGGAGGCCCAGGGAGCCCAGTGTCCTGAAGTCGAGCAGGGTGGTGGGCAGCGTTTTGTCCAGGGGAGGGAGGCCAGGAGGTCCTGGAAGGAGAAGGGTTTCAGAGTTCAGGGTCAGAGGTGGGGTCGCTCTGGCGACTGTGCTTGAAGGGGTGATGGCTGTGCTTGTGGGTAGCTGAGGTGGAGGGGGACAAAAGTCTTTCCAGGGGGAGGTTGAGGTGCATTGTGACCCAGAATTGAGAGGGCACCACCCAGTGTACAGACCTCCCCGGAGATGATGGTGAGAGAGTGGGAGGAGGAAACTGTGAGCCAGAGCTGAAGGCGAGAGCATCCTGGGCTCAGGAGCCGATGGCAATGTGGAGGGCAGACGGAGGGGCCCAGAAATGGCTCAGAAGAAAGCTGCAGGCCTAGACTGGAGCCTCGTGAGGGAAGGAACCAGAGTGTCACCAGCACCTGCCACTTGGGTTTGAGGCACAGGCCAGGTGCTGAGTGTCAGTGGAAGGCAGACAAGGGGTGTTCCAGCTGGGCGTGCATCCTGGATCCTCGCTCCCCTCCTCCCTGTGGCCCTGGAGGGAGCCTGGGATTTAAAGGGGATATATGTATATGTATAGCTGATTCACTTTGTTATAAAGCAGAAACTAACACTCCATTGTAAAGCAATTATACTCTAAGAAAGGTGTTAAAAAAAAAATTTACCTCAAAAATAAATAAATAAATAAAGGGCAGATCTGGTGAGAAGGAGGTGGGAGTGCATTAACAAATGTTTTGGGAAAATGGAGGCGGTATCCAGATAGAACGCTTGTCCCTGGGGGGCACTCACTCTAGAGAGATTTGGTTTCACCCTTCCCCAAATCAGGACCTGAGTCCTCGGGGCCTGTCTGGAGCCGCATCTGCTGGTCTGCCGAGGAATGGAAGACTCCCCACTGAAGTACACGGTTTCCTCTGGGCCACATGACACGTTGCAGTTCAGGAAAACACTGCCTGTGGGTTCAAGAACCTGACCCTCTGGCCTTTTGTCTGGATGCCGTTTGCTTGCTCTGAAGAAGCGGGCATTCCAGAAAGCAGAGGTCAGTGTTGGATGTCAGACAAACCCTGTGTGTCTTCGCTGCTCCTTGGAATCACAGCGTTTGGCCCTGGGAGAAGGGAAGAGCGTTGCCAGCAAGGCAGTTTTTTTGTAAAGAGGAGATCGGTTTCGCTGACATCATTAAAACCCCTCTTTCAGGTCACATGCTGGGCCATTTTCTCAGACCATTTCCCTCCACTGACCCAGCCTAGCCTAAGCCACTGCCACCTCTCCTCCGATCACATCTCCCCACGTTCAATCCCGGCCCCTCAACCTCCTCTCTGTATTCGGAGACATCTTTCTAAAGCCAAAATCCGACTGTGTCCCTGTCCTGCCTAGAACCCTCTGAGGTTCAGTGCTCCTAGGATGCCGACCTGCCTCCTTTACCCAGCCGGCCAGGCTCTGCATGATGGGCCAGCAGTAGACCTCCTGCCGCAGCCCACTGCTCCATGCTGCCCCGCAGCCTCCCTGGTCTCCCTGCCTTCCCATGTGCTGTGCTCTCCACCTGGAATGTCCACCTCTTCCCCATCACAGGCGACTCCTCCTCCTCTGTCAGGAGATGGAGTGAGCAGCTTAGATCTCAGCGTGCTGCAGTTTCCCCTTGGTTCCCTCTCACCTCATCATCTACCACTGCTCATGTACAGTGCTCTTCACCACTGTGCTGAAATGTCACGACTTTGGAAAGTCTGAACGATTAGTGTTTCAAGTCTGTCTCCCTCCTAGATTATAAACTTCACGGATGCAGGACTCATGCCAGTACCCCATATCCTGTGACCTAGCACAGTGCCTGATGTTACTTGTTGAATATATGTAGCATGTAGTAGTAATAATAATAATAGTAAGGTCCCACTGAATACTCTTGACGTCTACACTATCCTGCCTCTCTTTGTTAAAAAAAGGGAATCAGGTAGTAGGGGGTGAGCCAGCTGCCCTCCGGTTGGGCCGAGGCCTGGGGAGGATGGCTCCAGCGTTCCAGTGTTGATGTTAGTTAGCAACAGAAGCCTGAGCAGCTGTCTTTCTCATCTGTTACTGCTCTGAGTTTGCATTTGTTATTTGCTTCTCATTTCCTAGTAATCACTCTATCCTTTGTAAGGATTTCTTGTCACAATGAAAACAAAGTGGGAACGGGCTTTCCCTCAGCTCCCTTCATGATGGAGACAGAGGTTGGAGTCCCTCTCTGGGCCCCAGAGAAAGACCTGCCTGAAGGGTGGGGAGAGCCGTCTGGGGCAGGAGTTGGGTCTGGCTGCAGACGTAGGCCAGCAGCACATTTGATCCAATGACACCAACACTGCAATTTCCAGACTCATTTTTTCTCCCTTCTTGAGTGTGGGTATGACATTAGTGCTGGTTAGAAACCAAATTTCCTTTCAAATGAATTAATAACACAAAACAGAACATTTGGCGAACAGCTGTTTTCATCCATGGGGACTTGCCTCCTGGTTGCGATTTTGTCTGCGAGAAAAACAGGGTTCACTTAGGCTCTTGCTGCAGGAGCAACTGCCTGATTGCAGGCAGTTTGGTGGGATGCGAGGCTCACGCTTCGGAGGCAGGAAGATCTGCATTTGAAGCCTGGCTCCGATGCTCTCCAGCTGTGTGATCATGGCAGGTTCATTTACCTCCCTGGGCCTCATTTCCTTAATTGTAAAGTGGAAACGATACCCGGTACCCGTCTCACAGTGCTGTGATGCTTCAAGGAGATCACATGGGCAGGCAGCCTGGTGCACAGCCGAAACTCAACAAGCTATTTCTTCTCTTTTGAGAGAGGTCAGTGATGTAATAAGGAGAAAAGCAACGACAGGCTAATAAGTCAAGCTTAGAAGGGCCCTGGGCCCAGCAGTGTGTCGAAATCTCTGAGGAAGGACCTTTTGTCACTGCTGTTCCCTAACTCCAACCACAGTGGCACATTATGGGGTCAGTACTTGTCAGGAGTTGTTGGATGAATGAGAGGCAGGTAAAAGAGCATTTGTTTCTGGGCTCTGGAGTGAGAAGGACTAGGTTTGTATCTCTGGGACTGTGCTTAAGTCACTTAATCACTCCAAGGCTCAAGTCACATGTCTGCAAAATGGAGCTGATGATATGACTACCTCAAAAAGTTGGACATGAGGATGGAGTGAGATTTTTTCAGCTTTATTGAGGCATAATTGACATATAATAAATCATGCGTAAATAAAGCCAATAATTTGATGAGTTTGGGTGTATGTATATACATGTGAAACCATCATCAAATCAAGGTAATAAACATACCCATCACCCAGAAAGTTTCTTTGTGCTCCTTGCAGTCCCTCCCTCCTCTCCACTCCCACCGCTGTCTTCTTAAAATCAGGTAATATAAGTCCTTAAGATGTGTTCTTCTATTTCAAAATTGTTTTGGCTATTCTAGCCCTTTGCATTTCCATAGGAATTTTAAAATCAGCTTGTTAGGTTTTACAAAACTTGCTAGGCTATGATTGTGATTGGGTTGACTCCATAGATCAATCTGGGGAAAACTGGCATCTTAACAATACTGAGTCCCTGGAACCATGAACATAGTATGCACATCCATGTATTTAGGTCTTCTTTAAGTTATTTCAGTAATGCTATATAGTTTTCAGTGTATAGGTCTTACACATCTTTTGTCAGATTTATTCCTAAGTATTTCATTTTCTATGCTGTTGTAAATGTTATTTTATTTAAATTCTAATTGTTCATTACTAGTTTATAGAAATATGACTGATTTTTGTAAATTGACCTGTATCCTACAACTTTGCTAAACTCACTTATTCTAGGAGCTTTTCTTTGTAGATTCTATAGGATTTTCTACAAGATGATGATAGCTCTGTGAATAACAACAGTTTAATTTCTTTCTTTCTAAACTAGATGCTTTTATTTCTTTTCCTTGTCTTATTAACTGGCTATAATCTCTAGTACCATGTTGAGCAGAAGTGATGAGAGCAGATATCCTTGGCTTGTTTCTAGTCTTAGAGGAAAAGTGGTCTTTCATTTTTAAGTATGATATTAGCTGTAAGCTGTAGGTTTTTCATACGTGGCTTTTATCAGATTGAGGGTGTTCCCTCCTAATCCCAATTTGCTGAGAATTTTTGTCTGGAATGGATATTGGGTTTTATCAAATGTTTTTCCTATATCTATTGAGATAACCATTTTTTTTTTTTTTCAGTCTGTTGCTAAGGAGAATTACATGATGGATTTTTTGAATGCATTCCTGTGATAAACCCCACTTGGTCATGATGTAGAATCCTTTTTGTATATTGTTGGATTTGATTTGCTAAAATTTTGCTAAGAATTTTTGCATGTGTGTTCATGATGAGGAATACTGGTCTGTATTTTTCTTTCCTTGAAATGTCTTTTTCTGGTTTTAATATCAGTTTTTTTAATATCTGGTTTTAATATATTTCTGGTGTAATACTGACCTCATAAAACAAGTTAGGAAGCATTCTTTCCTTTTCAGTTTTCCAGAAGAGTTTATGTAGAATTGGTATGATTTCTTTTGTAAATATTTGGTAGATTTCACCCATAGAGCCACCTGGACCTGGAGTTTTCTTTGTGGAAAGGTTTTTGTTTTTTCCTTTTAAATAGACTACTTTTAAGAGCAGTTTTAGCTCACAGCAAAACTGAGCAGAAATTAGACAGTGTTCCCATATACCCCTTGTCCCCCCACTACCCCCAACCGTTTTCCCCACTATCAACATCCCTATCAGAGTGGTACATTTGTTTCATTGATGAACCTACATTGACACATCATTATTACCCAACATCCATAGTTTACATTAGGGTTCACTCTTGGTGAACCCTTGTACATTTTATGGGTTTTGACAAATGCATAATGACATGTATCCACCATTATAGTATCATACAGAATAGTTTCCCTGCCCTAAAAATCCTTTCTCTATTCATCCCTCTCTCTCCCCATTGGCAACCACTGACCTTTTCAGTGTCTCCATAGCTTTGCCTTTTCCAGCCTGTCATAGAGTTGGAATCATACAGTTTTATGGCCTTCTTTCACTTAGTAATATGCATTTAAGGCTCTTCCATGTCTTTTCATGGCTTGATTAGCATTTCATTTTAACACTGAATAATATTCAGTTGTCTGGATGTACCACAGTTTAGCCATTCACCTGTCTTACTGAGAGACATCTTGGTTGCTTCCAAGTTTTGGCAATTATGAATAAAGCTGCTATAAACATCCAAATGCAGTTCTTTTGTGTATAGATATAAGTTTTCATCCCTTTTGGGTAAATACCATGGAGTGCAATTGCTAGATTATTGTGGAACGGTTTTTAACTATGAATTCAATTTCTCTAATAGATGTAGAGTATTCATGTAGTATATTTCATTTTTTTAGTGAGCTTTGGTTGTGTTTTTCAATGAGTTTGTCTATTTTATCTAGGTTGTTAAATTTATTCCCATGAAGTTGTTCATAATATTCCCTTATCCTTTTAATATCTATAGGATCTGTAATCATTTCCACTCTCTCATTCCTGGTATTGATAATTTGTGTCTCCTTTTTTTTTTTCTGATCAGTCTGGCTAAGTTTATCAATTTTATTGATCTCAGAAAAACAGCATTTGCTTCCATTAGTTTTTTTCTATTGCTTTTATGTTTTGTAATTCATTGATTTCTGTTCATATTTTTTTTAAAAAAACATTTCCTTTCTTCTGCTTACTTTGGGTTTAATTCACTCTTCTAGCTTCTTAAAGTGGAAGCTGAGGTCAATGATTTGAGACCTTTCTTCATTTCTAATGTAGGCATCTGGTGCTATAAATTTCCTTTTAAGCATTGCTTTAGCTTTATCCCACACATTTTGATATTTTGGACTTCCATTTTCATTCAGTTCAAAATGTTTTCTAATTTTCCTTTTGATTTCTTTTTGATCCATGAATTATTAAAAATGTGTTCTTAGTTTCTAAATATTTGGGGATTTTCTAGGTATTTTACGCTATTGATTTCTAATTCCATTGTGTTTAGAGAACATACTTTGTATGGTTTGAAATTATTTTAAATTTATTGAGATTTATGTATGGCATAACTATGGTCAATCTTGATAAAGTACTGAGTGAATTTGAAAAAAATATGTATTCTGCAGTTTTTGCATAGAGCACTCTATGAATATAATTGAGGTCAAGTGGGTTAATAGTATTATTGAAGTCATCTATATCCTAACCTAACTGATTTTCTACTTATTTGTTCTATTGATTATTGAGAGAAGAGTATTGAAATCTGCCATTATAATTGTAGATTTGTTGATTTCTCTTTAAATTCTATCAGTTTTTGCTTTATGCATTTTGAAATTCTAGTATTAGCTGCATAAACATTTACAATTATGTCTTCCTATTGAATTTACCCTTCATCATTATGAAATGACCCACCTTATCCCTGGAACTATTCTTTGCCCTGAAATCTACTTTGTTTGATAATATAGCCATCTTTCTTTTGATCAGTGTTAGCATGTGCCATGGTCTGAATGTACCTCCCAAACTCATATGTTGAAATCCAAACACCCACAGTGATGGAATTAGAACATGGGGCCTTTGGGTGGATCCCTCACTAATCCCTCACTAAGGGATTAGTGCCCTTAAAAAGAGACCCCAGAGAGCTAGCTCATCCCTTCTACCATGTGAGGACACAGTGAAAAGATGAACCAAGAAGTGGGCCCTTACCAGACAGTGAGTCTACCAGCATATCCTGGACTTCCCAGCCTACAGAACTGTGAGAAATAAATTTCTGTTGTTTATAAGCCACTCTATTTATGGTATTTTTGTTATAGCAGCCTGAACAGACTAAGAGAGCATGATATATATTTTTCATCCTGTTACTTTCAACCTATTTGTATCTTTATATTTAAAGTGGGTTTGTTGTAGGAAGCATATAGTTGAGTCCTGCTTTTTTTCCAAATCTGACCACCTCTGCCTTTTAATCGGGGTACTTAGACTATTTATATTAAATGTGATTACTGAATTGGTTGGATTTAAATCTATTCTTGTTCCCTCTTTCCTCTTCTTCTGACTTCTTTTTAAGTAATTGAGCATATTTCATGATTCCCTTTAATCTCTTTTATTGGCTAACTAGCTATAATTTCTTTTAGTGGTTGGTTTAGGGTTTATAATATACATCTTTAACATATAACAGTTTACTTTCAAGTGATAATATACCATTTCATATTTAATATAAGAACTTTAGAAGAGTGTACTTCTATTTACCTCTCTCCCATTCTTTGTAGTATTGTCATACATTTTACTTCTACATATGTAATAATCTTCTCAAGACATTGTTCTTGTATTTGCATTAAATAATTATCTGTTAAAGTCTTTTAAAGAGATTTTTAAAAGTACATATATTTGTAGTGAGGTGGATGGACCTACAGTCTGTCATACAGAGTGAAGTAAGTCAGAAAGAGAAAAACAAATACCGTATGCTAACACATATATATGGAATCTAAAAAAAAAAAAAAAAAAAAATGGTTATGAAGAACCTAGGGGCAGGACAGGAATAAAGACGCAGACATAGAGAATGGACTTGAGGACACGGGGAGGGGGAAGTGTAAACTGGGACGAAGTGGGAGAGTGGCATGGACTTATATATACTACCAAATGTAAAATAGATAGCTACTGGGAAGCAGCTGCATAGCACAGGGAGATCAGCTTGGTGCTTTGTGACCGCCTAGAGGGGTGGGATAGAGAGGGTGGGAGGGAGATGCAAGAGGGAGGAGATATGGGGATATATGTATATGTATAGCTGATTCACTTTGTTATAAAGCAGAAACTAACACACCATTATAAAGCAATTATACTCCAGTAAAGATGTAGAAAAAATAATAATAAAAAATAAAAGTATATATAGTAAAGTGCACAAGTCTGAAGGTACAGCTCAATGCATTTTTACAAGGTAACAAACTATGTAGCTGCCACTGGATCAAGATATGAAACATACCAATACCCCAGAAGCCTACCTCATGCCCCTCCAAGCCATTAACTACCCCCAAGTGTGATTTATTCTAACCTCTGTCACTACTAGTAGTTTGTCTATTTTTGAATCTTATATAAGTGGAATCATATTGTATCAGTATATACCTTCTATTGTTACTTAACGTTATATGTGTGAGACTTATCGTGTTTGTGTGTGTAGCAGGAGCTTTATCCTTTTTCATTTCTGTATAGTATTCCATCCATTGTATGAGTAGACCTTATTTTATTTATCCTTTCCAATGTTGATGGATATTTTGGTTGTTTCTAGGTTGGGGCTATTATAAATAACGCTTCCACAAAACATCCTTGAACATGTCTGTTTTTGGACATAAACACCATCACTCTTGAGTATAATTTCCAGGAATGGAATTACTTGGTCGTAAGGAATGTGCATGTTCACTTACTAGTTACTGCCAAACTGTTTTCAGAAGTGTTGCACATTCCCATCAGCAGTGTGGGAGAGTTCAGCTGTTCCGCACCTTTGCTGACACTTGGTATTGTCAGAGGATGGAACAACAGTGAACAGAGAGCTCCCCTCAGTGCATTATCCTTCTTTCTGGGGTCTTGGGCCTTCCTGGCTGCTTTGGTTGCTCTCTAAGATCTTTAAATAGCCAGGTTTTTGTTGTTGTTACTTTATCCAATTTTTATGGTTAATCTGATACTAGTTACTTTGTCATAAACAGAATCAAAAGCCTCTTTCTTTATTTTGAAAACTATTCTTTATTTTGAAAACTATCTTCTGCAGAAAAAAGTTATTTTTCTCAAATCATATTAAGATATCATTCTACTCCAAAAGTGTGTAGGTTGGCATGAGATGCATACATCTGGGTAATGACAGTTATCATTGTCATTGTGTTATCTAATATTTTCCCTTTGAAAGAAATTTATGAAAGTGTACCTTACCTTTATGATTATGTACTTCTGTTTGTATTTGCAATGATCCTAGCTCAAGTCAAAAAATGTCAAACAAAAAGAGTGCAATGAAGCTTACATAGTCTTTGGTCTTCCTTTCATAACCAGACATGGAGGCTGCAGTGATAGGACTCTTGTCAGTGATCACATGACACCTGCAAAGGGGAAGGAGCACCCACCTCCCAAAGATTCCTAGGGGAGGGGAGACCTTATTGGGAAGAAGAAGCCTTGACTTGGAAAGGCTGAACATTTTCCAAAGCTCGGATTCACCGCAACACAAAAGCCTTGTTTTGGAATACCCTTCAGAATTGCTTATTGCTTTGCCAAGCAAGAGAAGTCAGGAGGGAGCTTGGTGAAGCCACATAACCTGGACGTGGCTGAGCTGAGCTGTGGCTCGGAGCTGAGGAAGGAGATTAAAGCAGTTCTTGTGTCAAATAATACCATTTCTAGAATAGCTGACCCATCTTCTGGTATTTTGAAGTAGGTCATGGAAAGAATCAGTAGTTGTGCCGATTCCTTTGAAATTCATCGCACAATCTGCTAATGATAGTCTCAGAGCAGCCAGCTCCTGTTGCTGCCTGTTACCTGCGTGTGGTCAGCATCCAAGAAGAATTCTTATATTGCAAACCTCTTTGAGAAAGTTCCAAGTCTTCACGAATGGCAAACAGTTTCCTTGCCAAGCTAAATTTTGACTGAAAGGAATGTCAAGGCTATCTGTGCACGGATGAAGCATCTGCTTTGTCTGGCAACACATCTGGTTTTGTAGCTTTGATGAAGCAAGAAGGCCCACCTGCCCCTGTGGCTGGGCCTTTCTGTGCCAGCATGCGTAGATGTCAAAGGCTGCAGTGGTCCTGAAAGCCTGCTTTGAAAGCCTGCAGTTTCATCAGAGCTGGGGCCTGGGGTTACTGCCTTCCCAGGAGGTCTTGCTGTGAAATGGAGCAGAACATAGAGCGGCTTCGACTACCCAGGATTTCGCTGGCTCTCCGAAGGACGAGTCTTGAAGTACCTGACCAAACTTCAGACTGAAGTTCTACTTTTTTTTTCTTTGAAAGTAAAGGAAAACACACAAAACAGAGAAAGAGGAATTTATTCATGACTTGGCTTACTAGATATTTTTGGCCACGTGAATGAGGTAAACCTTTCATTTCACCATTATAGATGTTTCTGAAAAAACGGACCGTTTTGGCCATGCTGTCCTCTAGAAGAGGAGACCGTGCCGGACAAGTCCGTGAGCTTTCTACTGCTGGGAGAAATGTTTGTGCAGCCCGGGAGTGGCAGAGTCATGCTAAGTCCTCAGCAGCAGAAATCTGGAGATACCTAGAGCACTGTACTTCTCTCTGGAAGGAAAACATGCAGAGGGAGTCTGGATTCACAGTCCTTCCTTGGGGGCAACTCCTCAGTGAAGGAGACCTTGACATCGCTTTCCTCAGTGGGTTGAGAGAAAAGAAGGTGATGCAGCATTGATTCAGTTGGCCAGCTCTTGGAGAACAGTGCTGGTCCTAAACGTCCGATGCTGGCTGACTCTCATCAGTGGGCTTTGGGAGTGATGATCTGGTGCCACTGCCTTCCTCTGGGAGCCAGGGTTCAACGTCTGTTGGTAAACAAAAACGTCAAGTCGACTGAGCCTCAGGGTGTCACGTGTCAAGGAGCGTTGTGTGTGTTGGATGTCAAGGAGTGTTTCACAATTCCAACTTTGTGTTCAGTCATAATATCTATAGCTGTGTTTATTGGGTGCTTGCTGTGTGTCAGTCACTATTCTAATAATTTTACATGAATCGGACTACTGAATATTCACAATGATCGTATATAATGTAGGCACTTTTATTAACTTCATTTTCATATGAGAGGCCAGAGAGGCTAATCGATCTGCCCATTGTTATAGGCTGGTCAGTGGTAGAGTCAGATTCGAACTCAGGTGGTCTGGCTCGAGGAGCCACACACTGACCCCTGGTAACTGCCTATCTCGAGCTGGACTGCAGCAGGATCCACGGGACAGTCTTATCGGCACAGTTTGGATTTCTTTTAATTCTTTTTAGGAAGTTGGTGTTAATTTTTTTTGCTTGAAAAAAATAAGAGAAATAATTTCTGAAAAGATTTTTCATTTAAACTTAATGAAAAAATAAATAGTGTAAAAACTTTCACATAATTTTGTGACTCACATTTCACTGAGGAGGGAGCCCATAGCTTTCATTAGATTCCAAAGGGCCCTGAAACCCAAGCCTCGTGTGTCTTTGTCTCTCAAATGCTTGGCGCTGGGCACGTAGTATGTGTTCAGTAAATTGTCATTGACTCACTGACTGAACACTTGCTGTGCTTAAAGAGTTAAGCTGCCACCATCTGGAACACTCATTTTTTCAAATCACTTTACTTCCTGTGGGTTGATACAGGATTCCGCTCACTCAGTCAGCAATTGGTTATTCGGCACCCACTCTGGCCAGGTTCCTCCTTAGGAGCCGGACACGCAAAGGTGAACAAGTTAGGCTCTTAGGTGCTATTCCAGCGAGTTGCTAATGGTCTAGGGAGGGAAGATGGGCAATTCAACAAGTGCCTCGATAAAGAACAGTCAGGGCTCCTGTCCGGAGCGTTACTTGTGCCATAGGCGCCCTCGAAGGAGCATCCAGCTTGGCTTGGGGTCATGTAGGGGATCAGGAAAGCTCGTCTGAACAAATGGTGTGTAAACCTGCACCTGAGGCGCGAGGTGGAGGTGGTCAGGTGCAGGGGAGGAGGAGGAATATTCCTGGCAGAGGGGGCAGCTTGGGCCAAGGCCTGAGGTGAGAGACCCAGACAAGGAGGACAGGGCACTGAAGGAAATCTCCCGTGTGGCTGGGTCATGTGCAGATTCTGGGCACCTCGGTGGCTGATGGAGGACAAGCAGATGATGGAGGGTGGGGTGGGCACTTGGGGAATTTGTTTTCGTGGGTGTTGAATTTGAGGTGCCTGTGAGACACCCACAGGAGGTGCCTGGCGCCAGGAGCATGACAAGGCAATTAGATCACTTCACTTCTTCCTCAGAAGGTTTATTTATTTATTTATTTTTGGCTGAGTTGGGTCTTTGTTGCTGCGCGCAGGCTTTCTCTGGTTCTGGCGAGCAGGGGCTACTCTTTGCTGCGGTGCGTGGGCTTCTCCTTGTGGTGGCTTCTCTTGTTGCAGAGCACGGGCTCTAGGCGCGTGGGCTTCAGTAGTTCAGTGTGTGGGCTCAGTAGTCGCAGTGTGCGGGCTTTAGGGCGCGTGGGCTTCAGTAGTTGTGGCTCGCGGGCTCTAGAGCGCAGGCTCAGTAGTTGTGGCGCACGGGCTTAGTTGCTGTGCAGCATGTGGGATCTTCCTGGACCAGGGATCGACCCTGTCTCCCCTGCATTGGCAGGCGGATTCTTAAGCACTGCGCCGCCAGGGAAGCCCCTCTCAGAAGGTTTAAATTGGTCTGCTCTGTAGACCTATTTGCACACGCTCCGGCAGGTTCTAGGTTCCCGGGAGCTGCTGATCCTGGCCCTTTCTAGAGGAGGACCCCTGGGCTTGTGAAGAGATCCTGACGGCTGACTTGCCACTGGAGACTTCTTAGGGCTCAAAGTGTCCCTGAAAGTTGGGACACTTAGTGGGACCTGGGAAAACAAAACACTTGAAGGAGCAGCCTTGAGAGAAGTGGCCCTAGTGATAACCAGAGCAGCCAGGATGGGATGCATCTTGGATAGGATCCCTGGTTGCCTAGAACCTTCCAGAAAGGAAGGGGAAGAGTCAGGGCTCTAGCACCTTATCTTTGGGGAGATTGTGTAGCATTACTGGTTAATAGTGTGAGTTATGGTTCAGACAGAGCTGAGTGGAGATCTCACTCCATCACAAACTAGCTGTGTGAATTTGGACAGGTTCCTTAACGTCTTTAAATCTTGTTATCTCATCTATAAAACAGTGATGACAGTAGTAGCTACTTCATAGTGCTATTGGGAGGGTTTGTGTGATGATGCATTTAAGTCCTTACTTAGCTCTCCGGCTGGAACATTAGTGCCCAGTGGGTGGCTGCTGCTGCTGTTCCTCATCTTCCTCTTTTTCTTCTTCCTTAAATTGTTGCTGTCACCTAGATGTCTCTCTGAGATGGATGCAAACTGGTCTTGAGTCTTGAATGCCAATCCTGTGGATTTAGGAAGGCCAGATCTTTCTCCAGATCCGTGCAAGTCCCTGGAGGCTTATTCCTAGCACGTACATCATTTCTACACCGAACCACAGTGATGGAGCAACAACTCTGCAGGTTCCTCCCAAAGAATCTGCCACTTAAAGTGCTAGGGAGCCATGGAGACTTCTTGGAAAGGGAACCTTGGGACCCACATTAACAGCTTTAACAGGCGCTGTAGGCATCACTGTTTCTAAAATACCCATCGGCTGCGCCATCACTGTGGGTCCTTTAGCTGATCCCAGCCTCTTCCCAGCTCTTTGTTCCCCTCTCAGGACCATCCATCTCCCTTCTCTGTACAGAACAGATCCAATCCCCAGCTTCTGCAGCCCAGTGTGCGGCCTCAGATCCGTCAGGGTCCTCAGGCGGACAGAGCACCTCCATCTAACAGGACCACCCTTCGCTGAGGACCGTGATTGTAAATAGTCCCTTTGGTGGGGATGGGGAGAAGAGGTCATTATTATTTTTATTGATGGTCACAAATGCTGCTTTGCTCTAGGCCCCAGGAAAGAAGAGTTGGCAGGTGAAATCTACTGATGGGGTGGAGCTGAGACCATGGGTTTTAGTGTATGGCCCACCTAGGTTGAACTGGCCTCGCACTTGCTGCTGTGCAGCCTTGGGAAATTCGCTTCACTTCTCTGAGTCCCTGAACCTCTGAGCCCAGGCTAGCTTTCCCTTCCCAAAAACTCCATACCCTGGGGCATATGTCCCCAGGATGCCTGTGCGATGAGATGCTCTCCTAATCTCCACCCTTCCCACTTTTGAAGGATTAACTTACAGCGCTGACTTCATTGACCTTTACCTACATAACCCCTCTGCAGGGAAGCAGGGAAGCAAAGCTGCACATTGGGAATGTCAACAGAGTCCAAACTCCCTTGGAGTTGGAAACCAGGTCCCGGGTCTCTGGTTCCTGGCTCCTGACTCTTGCAAGGAGGTCCCTGGATTCCTGTTTGATTGGTTTCCCTGAGAAAGGGGCTTTCTAAGCCTTGCCCTCCGTCAGGCTGTCCCTCCCCTTCCTCACCCTTTACTTCACTGAGGCCACCCAGGCTGCCGGGCTGTGAGAACAGAACAGTGGGAGACCAGGTGATGTTTTTAGTTTCAAGTAACAGAAAACAGCTCAAGCCAGCTTGACAAAGGGGAATTTGCCAATAAAAAGGGGAATTTGCTGTAAGCCTCGGGGTGTCTCATGGAACCCAGAAGTGGAGAGAGGCTGGAATCCGGGCTCAGAAGCCTGGCCAGACTAGTCTTTCCTCTCTCTCCTTCATCCTTCCTCAGCTCCCTTTCTCGGGGCTTCCACCGGCTCCCTCTGACTCCCTGGTAGGCAAGGGAGGCACAAGATGACTGCCCTAAGCCCTGGAGGCTGACTCTGTTCTCTCTCCCTGCAAATTCATACACAAGGAATTATTGATGGCACGGTGGGGGTCGAGTTCATGTCATCCAAGGTGACTACCCCTGTAATGGGGTCGAGGGCAAGGTGCAGTTCCCAGAGAAGTAGTAATGGTCAAGAGCTGGGCAGACACCCCAGCGTGCGAGTAATGGGGAACCAGTGTCCTTCAATGTCCCCTTGTCCCAATACGTCATCTGCCTCTTGGGGACCTTCTGGCTCTGAGACCCTACCTGCTCCAGTCAGGACCCTTCGTGTTTGTACTGTGTGGGCTTCTGAATGGAGCCTGAGAGTGGGGTGAGGGGGTCAGGGCCTGGGAGGAGCCGGTTAAATGAGCTATGGCTTCTGCACATTGATGCCCCCAAATGGTCCATGTTCAGACAGCCTTTATTTGCACACGGCTTAGGTCAGATGTGGGACACTTGGCCATTAAGAAGTGAACGCTGTGTAGCTATTTCGGGTTAAGAAAGATCTCCTTATGCAGGACCTCATTCTGCATGTTAGTAACTCTTCCTGTGGTTTGTGTGTGTGGCCTCTTTGGGGGATGAAAGTCAGCCTCTGGAGGACCCAGACAGCCAGGGGCCAGTCTGGGCCATCTGGGTCGTGGAAGGAGTCCTCTGGGGTGGAAGGAGTCCCAGAGCCACCGCCGTCCCTTCCCCCTGGGTGGTCATGGCAGTGTGGCCAGGACAGGGGCTCTGCCTTGGCTGGGCAATGAAGGGTCTGCCCTGGGAGCTGGGGACATGTGTGGTGTCCCCGGACCGACAGCCTATTTTTTACGGAAGTACTTTTCCTCCAGACACTTAGAATTCAGTCCGTGTGTATTAGACAAATTATATATCTAACTGGAAAAATCTAACTGCATTTTAAATCCTTTATTTATAACTGGCTGATATTTAAAAAGCCATTTTGGTAACTTCTGACTAGGTTTGTACCTGTATGCAATTGAGACAGTTAGGTTGATGTCTTAAAAAAAATAAATACTGTTTAATAGGATTTTGCATGCCAAGATTGAGGCTGAATGTCAGAGCATAAAAATGGGTTTATATGTAATGGGGAGATTACAGACAGTCCCCTCTACCCCTGGCCCCCGTCCCACAGAGTGGTCCTGGCAACCCCTTCCTGCCTATAAATATTTGGGGTTGCCTCATTGGCATGTCAGCATGGGTGAGAAGAAGCCAGATGATTTTATGATCTATAAATGCAAGCACCAGACATGCTCCGAAATTCATTAGTGTTTGCTTGTCATTACAAATGGCCTGGGTTGTTTGCCTTCTGACTAGACGGGTGGACAGTCAGGGCCCAACTGCAGGGCGTGGAGGGCTCTGAAGTTCTGACTCTCTTGGGAAATGAGAGTTTAAAGCAAACTTTTAATTTATGGCTGGAGATTGTTCCTTTCTCTTGAGCGTAGGTCTTGAAAATTTGACTCTTTAGATGTAGATTGGCTTTTCCTTCAGTGGAAAATATGAGATTCTTGGATGAAAACTACTCATAAAATGAGTTGTGATCTCTTGTTTTTTTCCCTTTTTCCTCTTCTGCATTGTGGATAAACTTGTTGGAGAGGGCAAGCCTTTCAAAATGTTATGCCCAGACACCTCTGTGCGTGGCAGAATTTGCACGTCTCTCCCCAGCCCTGTCCCACTCCACAGAGCACAGCCCCACTCCTCGGCCACTTTTCCCTCCTCTTGGACCTGGGGCACCCAGGGCTCAGGTTGTGGCCAGCCCCTGCCTACCTGCCTACACCCCCAGGGTCCATTTCAGACCCCAGATGACCCCTTGAGCTGATTGTGAGGCTGTGGGAGGCTCTGAGCCTCTGCCCTCTGGTGTGGAGGCGGTCAGAGCAGCGCTAAGCCGTCTTGGCTGCGTATTTGCTGAAGTCAAGGTACAGGCAGCCCTTGGAGTCTGAGTGGCATCTGGAAGAAGGCTGATGTGCACGGGGGCCAGTGTGTGGTCTCCGAGTGGAGCTGTGGATTTGAATGTAGTTAGAGGAGACGTTCTTCCAAGCGATCTTCTCGTGGCTTGGGTAGGCATTCCTGGGCCTGCTGGGGACGGCGGGTTCCATGCTTACCGTTCAGTCGTTCGGCACATATTGACCTGAATGTATCACGTGTGAGGCTCCCTGCCTGGTTTTCAGGGGACTCGAGGGCGAATGCGGAATCCCTGGTCTAATGGGGAAAGTAAGAAGTATATGTAAATAATGGCAAGGGCCACACTGAAGGGGACAGACTGAGCACTGTCCGGGAGTGGGGCCTATACTTGTAGCCGGGGTAGCGGGCAGAGCTACCCCTGGAGGTAGGTCCTGTTTGTTCATGGCCTGGAGAGATCCGTGTGATTTGGCCACAAGATCAGAAGAAAGGGCATTCCAGGTTGAGGGAACAGCTTGAGCCTGGTAAGGCATTTGGGAAGGACGTGGCCATGTACAGGGACCAGTGAGCAGATTAGTTTGCTCAGAGCAAAGGAGAGGGGAAGGGTGCTGTACAAAATTAGATGAGAGAATAGGGTAGTCCCATTGTGGAGGCCTTGAATGCCATGCCCAGGGCTCTTGGGACTTGGTTCTATAGGCAGAGCTGTGCTTCCTTCAAGAAGCAGAACAGGCAGCAGCCAAAGTTTGCACAGGCCCTGCGGCCACAGCATGCCACGGACCAAACCCGTGATTCTCTCCCCAGAATCCTGCTGTGGTCCCCACCCCTGTCCACCCGGTCAGGCCAGGAACATGGTGTCTGTCACCGGCGACTCCTCTCTCCCATGTTCTCTGCCCCTAGTCAGTCCCTGCCCCGTCTCCCCTCCTTCCGCCTCTCTCTGTCCCCAGAGTCACCTCCAAGGTCAGGCTGCCCTCTCGCGGCCTCCTCATCTTACATGCTCATCTCTATACGCACTTCTGCCCCTTCCTGCTCTGTCGCCCACCCTGTAGTTTTTAAATCTCTGTCCACATCACTGAGCCTCTTCAAGATTTCCACTGGTTTCCTCGGTGCCCATAGGATCTGTCCCAAGTCTGGAGGCCACGTGAGACCTGGTTTATTCCTTCCTGTCCAGCCCTCCCCACCCACTCTCTGCTCCCCCTGCTCTGGCTTCCTCGCAGGCCCTCGGATCTACCCCCAGGCCTGTGTGCCGGCTGTTCTCTGCCTGCCATGCCTGCCCTCCGTGCCGCTCCTGTCCCCGTGACCTGGCTCGCTCCCAATCCCCTGCACCTCAGCTGTGCCAGCCCCCCATTACTCCTTGGAACTTGTCCTTAGGCACTTAGCAACACGTTCTTAATTAACGCCTGTCTTCTCCACTGGAAGGCAGGTGCCATGTTCACTGCTCGATCCCCCAAGCCTCGCACAGAGCCTGGCACAGGGGAGGCGCTCGGGGAGACTGGCTGGCATTACTGATTAGATGGGGCTGGAGACAGAGTTGAGGGGCGGCCAGGCCTGAGGTGGTGATCGGAGCCATGGCCTCACGCCCTGTCCTACAAAAGGTGGTGTCACACCTCAGAGGCTGTTGGCTCCGGTGGCTGAAAGGCTTCCTCACACTTTTAATTTCAACAAGTATCCCTGTATAGATCAAACATTTGAAAGGTGGTTTTTGTTTTAGCGTCTCAGGAGAGGAGACAGCTTTTCTGAAAGAGCCGTTCCTCCTGGGCTGCTTGTGCACTGGCCTTCCCTGGTTGCCATCAGACAGTTCCAGTGTTAAACCCGAGTCACCCCTGTGATAGGTCCTGCTGCGGAGCCATTGCTGGAGTTTATCAGAGGGCTCACTTTGTTTCCAGAAATCCTGCTCTGTCCAGGGGCTTCACGTTGCTTGTTATCAAAAAGCAAATTACCAGGGGTTGGGGAGAAGACTCAGTGGGACACTTAGAATGAAACAACTATTTTGATGAATGAAGACTTACCCCGTGGCCCGTCCTGCAACTCTGCCTCGATCCAGATGAAGTCAGGCCTGGGAGCTGGGGTGGGGTGGGGGATGGGGGGTGGGGGAGGATGTCCTTAGGGCGGGGCAGCCTTGAGCCCCTGTGCAGCCTCCAGGCTCATCGTTTTCTACAACGCACCCCTACCGACCCCCCCCCACCCCAGTTCACCCTTTTCTGAGTGAAATCTGTCCACTCCCAGGCCCCCTGTCTGGTTACCTTATACCTCAGTGTCCCCCTGGGACCTTTTTGTATTAAAAGCTCAGGCTCTGGTTTCTGCCATTTACTGCCTAGATGAACTTGTGTAAATGACTTCATCTCTGTGAGTCTCAGTTTTTCCATCTGTAAAATGGAGTAGTAAAATCGACTTCATAGTCTGGCTTTGAAACTTATGCAAAATAAACTAGATGTAAGCACATTGCACAGTACCTAAAGTGTAGGAAACATGCAATACCTTGTGGTTCTCTTCCTTCCCTGACCTTTTGTTCACTTTGTAACCCCTATAGTGCTATCCACTTTGCAGATACTCCATCAGTGTTATTCAAAATGTTGGTGAAAAATCATGGGAATAATGCTTGACCAGGCTGAAAGCACAGTGGTTAAGAGCTTAGGTTTTAGAGTCACACACACCTGGGTTTGAATCCCAGTTTTGTCACTTATTTGCTGTGTGACCTTAGGCAAGTGAATTATCCTCTCTGGATCTCAATTTTACTTGTGTGTAAATGGGGGGCAATAATAGCGCTTCCTGGTGAATGCCGTTGTTAAAAGATTAAGGGATGTAATGTAAGAAAAGTATTTAGCCTAGTGCCTGGCATACAGTAAGCAAGCTGAGCTGCTGTTGTTATTGTTATCATCATTATTGTTATTCTCAGCCTGGGAACAGGACTGATCTTGTCTAGAAGTACCCTCCTCACAGAGTGAGGAGGAGCCATGGGGCTGGTGGTTGTTTATCTCAATGTGCTCCCACTGTGTTCTCTTCCTGTCTGGTGAGATTGGGGGCCACACAGTTTGGGTCTCAGCCTCCCTGGATGTGTCCCTGGTGTCAGGTGGCCAGTGCTGCCTCTTTGGCATCTGACCAGACAGTTGTGTCTGCTCCTGACATGCAGACCTTCAGAGGATGCTTCTGTTGGGGACGTGGAAAGCCTGTGGGATGCTCCCCGGGTGCTGCCGCTGCTCCTCCTCCTGCCCTGGACAGCGAGCTGCCCCCATGGGGCCTCCACACCCTCCCTCCCCGCCCTGCTCCACCTGGGTGCGCCTCTCCCCTACCTGATCCCACCTGGATTTAACCCCGAACGCCTTTCTTTCTTCTCTCTTTTTTTTCCCTTTTCTTTCCTTCTTCTTTCCCTCCCCTCCCTTCTTCTCCCCTTCCCTCCCCTCACCTCCACTTTCATTCCCTTCCCTCTTCCTGTAACCTGGGCTGTGTTCTCTCTGTCTGCCCCCAGCCTGCCTCCCCCCAGCTGGTTCCCGTCTCCTGCCTCCCCGGACTGTCGTGTCCACCCCATCCCTGAGGACCGGCGCAGTGCCCCGAAGCCCCCTGCTCCTTCTTGACTATGTCTCTGAGACTCAGCCTCTCCACACCCCCTCAAAACACTTGCAAAGAAAACTGCTCAGTCACGCAGCCTCCAGGGACAGGGCTTACTTAATAGTGTTTTTCTATAAAGCTACACTTGTGACCTCTGCTTCCCGCAGGCTCATAGAATGGGAGAAATGGGAGGATCTTAAGGACCATCGAGGGCCACTGTATTTTACAGACAGGACACTGAGCCCCCCTAGTGGGAAGGACTGACCCAAACTCTCAGAGGGGGTTCAGGGCACAGCTGAGATTAGAACCCAGGACTCCTTACTTAGGAAGACCCTGTAAAAACATGAAATTGCCAAAGTGGGCTGCACATGTCTTTCTCTATCTTTTGTTGTTGTTGTTGTTGTTAAATTTATTTATTTTATTTATTTATTTTTGGCTGCGTTGGGTCTTCGTTGCTGCACGCGGGCCTTTTCTAGCTGTGGCGAGCGGGGCCTACTCTTCATTGCAGTGTGCGGGCTTCTCTGCGGTGGCTTCTCTTGTTGCGGAGCACAGGCTCTAGGCGTGCGGGCTCAGTAGTTGTGGCTTGTGGGCTCTGGAGCACAGGCTCAGTAGTTGTGGCACACGGGCTTAGTTGCTCTGCGGCATGTGGGATCTTGCTGGACCAGGGCTCGAACCTGTCTCCCTGCATTGGCAGACGGATTCTTAACCACTGTGCTACCAGGGAAGTCCCTCTCCATCTTTTTTGAACGTATTTCATTCTGTCTGTAACCTGCGTTCCTATATAGCTGCAGCTGGATCTTCCTCAGCCATGAGAGACAAGCTCTACCTCCCTTTGGAGGAGCAGGGGAGTGGAGGTGGGGACAGACCTTCAGTAACAGGGACATACAGAACCCATTACTTAAGGTCAGTCATGAGTGGGTTCCTCACCTGTTCTGTCTTCTTGCTTGTCCCGGGCTAACCTTCCTTTTTGGTTCTCAGCTGGCTGCCTTGGCTCCCCACCTCACCCCGGCCCTGCTGATGGGGCCTCTCGACTTGTCTTTGGTTCACCTGCCTGACCTCTCCTTTTCAGTAATTATATTTTGTATTTCAGTGTCATTGTCCATTGGTTAGAGCTGTGTTGTCCAAGATGGCGGCCTCATCTAGCTACTGGACACTTGAAATGTGACTGGTCCAAACTGAGGTGTTCTGTAAGTGTGAAAAACAGACCAGATTTCAAAGACATAGTACAAAAAGAATGTAAGCTGTCTCATCGATAATTTTGTATATTTTATATTGATTACAGGTTGAAAATATAATATTTGGATATATTGAGTTAAATAAAATAAATTATTAAAAATAATTTCACCTGTTTTTTTCTTTTTTTAATGCGGATACTAGAAAATTTAAAATATATGGCTTGCATTACATTTCTATTGCCCAGCACTGGGTTATAGGCCTTCCTCAACCAGGGATCCATGAGAGGATTAAGCCTAATGCCTGAAGGTCCATTGTGTGTACAAACGTCCCAGTCTTAGGAGAATTAAGACAGTCACTCTCAAATCACTTTCCATGTTCTATGGTTCAGATAAGGAACCTTGTTGAGAAAGGATGCACCACCTGTTGTTTCTAACTTTAATTCAGATTCCTTTAGTGTTTCTCTTGTTATATAATGATGGCTGTTGGATTGAGATAGATATTACTAAGCTTCTCTAAGAAGTTCCTTTTTTCTTTTTAAAATCCCAAACGAATGTTGCATTTTGCTAATTACTTTTTTCTGTATCTGAGAGGAACATAACACTTTCCTCTTCTTTGATTTATTGATGTACTGTTATTATGTTAATCGTTTTCATAATATTAGCTTATTCTTACATTTTTTTAGACAAACCTGCTGGACCATGTAGGATGATTCTTTTTCCCACTTGTTCTGTATTTGTTAGGTGTTAGGGTTTGGGGCTTCTTTCCATTGCTTTCTGTGCTCTGGGATAGATTATTTAGCATAAGAATTAGGTGTTAACTTAAACACTTAATTATGAGGTCTGACAGGACTCACTGGTAAAATCACGTGGCCCTGGAAATTTTGAGTTAACTTTTCCAGTTTCCGATATGGTGTTTAGCATACTCACCAGACACAGAAAAGTTTTGTTTGGACAAAAAATGGTAGGCAGTGCGAGGACTAGGTCAGAGCCTGCCTCTCCCCATTACTTCCAGAAATTTCATTTTGTGTTCCCGGCAGTGTTACGGACGACTGCAGTTTGCGAAGATCCAGATTAAGAAGGGTTGAATTGTGCTGAAAAAACGTGATTACCAAATTTAAATTGCAGTGGAAACAGTGAGCAGCAAACCAGATACTGTAGAAAACCAAAGCAGAATTAAAAACCAGACTAAAATTTTCTCCTAGAACTCAGAGGAAAAACAAAAGGAGACGAATACGATGAATTGTTTCTAGGAGATGTCAAGTGTGTATGGAGTGCAAAAGGAGGGTGGGGCAGATGTGAGAAAATGTCTGTAATGATGAGGTAGTAAGGACAAAGCCACAGCTACAGTGTGAGTTCCATTGAGAGAGAGTGTGTGTGCGTATGCGTGCGCACCTCTGCGTACCTCTGCGCCTGGGAGTGGGGAAGGGCCTCCATTCTGGAGACGGACCTGCTCTGAGGCCAAGGGGCCAGGCTCCTGAGACCTACAGACCCAGGTTGGAATCTTGGCTCTCACGTTGACCACATATGTGGGTTTGAGCAAATTGCTTGACTTCTCTAACTAAGCTTTCATTTCTTCATCTGTAAAATGGGGCAATTATAGTATCTATCTGATAGGGTTGCTGTGAGAATTCAGTGAGCAAAGGATAAATGTACATAAAACGATTGACATTGTGCTTGACACTTAGTAAGTGCTCAGTAAAGTTAGCTGTTGTTGTTATTGTCATTATTATTGACCGGATTGTAAATTCTGGTTTCTCTGGGTGTTAGGCTAATGGGTGATTTAAATTCTCTTCTGTGGGCTTTCTGTATTGTCTAGGTTTTCTGTACTGAACATGTGCTAGGTCCCTGATCAAAAAAAAAAAAAAAAAAATGTATTCTTTTTAAAAAGAGAACGTCTGAATGATGTTATTTGGGAAAAAAAATATCCCAAGAATACAGAGAAAGGGAATTGAGCGCAGTTCCCAGGGTGAGAGTGGGAAATGAACGTGAGGCCCTGTGGGCCTCGTGACCAGCCCGGGAATCCGGGTGGGCTGCACTGCGGGCCGCTCTCCGTTCTGCTCACAGGGCCCTTTCTCTGTCACGTGGAGTGGAGGTAGTTCACAGGGTTGCACTTGGCTGCTGCCCTGCCTGGACAGCTGGTTCTAATTGTGCAGAGCTGCACAACACTAGGGCTGGAAAGAGAATGTTTGGGGAAGTTTGTATCATCTTCATGACCCTAAATCTGCGTGTTTGCTAAACAGACGGTAGTTTGAGGACTTGATGAAACACTAGTGACTGTAAACCAGTCGCTGTACAGAAATGAACAGACTGGAAGCTGAGAAAGCGGAGCTCCTCCTACTAGGTCAGGGACCCCCACGCACCCCGACCCCGCAGAAGGCACCCATTTGTCCCCAGCGATTCTTTCGCCCTCTGTGGTTTGTCTAGCCAGGGCTTCTGAGCCCTTATGGAGGCCCTCGTGTTCATTTCGCCCGGGGCCGGGCTCCTCCCTTTCTCCACACACAGCCCCTAGCAGGTGTTTCTTTCAGATTACTAAAATGAATTGCTCTCACGTGAGAAAATTATGCTGCCCGTGTATGAGGTTATAGTACAGGTTAGACTGTATGTAGCACAGCACAAGAGCACGGGGTGGGTTGGGTCTGATAAAACCTACCCAGCGCACAGCATGAGGCTTTTGGAGCTGCTTCTGCTCAGTCCCTCTGCAGCCTTCCCATCCCACTCAGAGTAAACTCTAGTCCTTACCTGCCCTCGAGGCCTCCACCCCCTTCCTTCCTACCCTGTCTCCTCCCACCCATCCCAGGCTCAAGCAGCTCCAGCCTCATTGCCCACCTTGTGCTGTCAGAGCTTCCAGGGTCTTCACACTCGCACTTCCTTTGGCCTGGAACCCTCTCCCTGGATCCTCGCAGAGCCTGCTGCCAACCTCGTTTGTGGTCTCCACTCCAGTCGGTTTATCAGCCAGGCGTCCTGAGGCCTCCGCTCCAATATTCCATTCCTTCATCCTGGTTAACATTTTTTTAAAGGATTTATCATCATTTGACTTATCACAAATTTCTCATCTCTCTCCCCTCCTGTAGAACATAGAAAGCAAGAGCATGTTTGTTTGGTCCATTGCTGTATTTCATAAAACATACTTTAACTCTGGTATCGAATGTAGATGTGTTTTATAAATTGTCCATTACTGTTGTCTCTTCCTTTTCTCTTTCCCTTCCTTCTTCATCCTTTCTTCTCACCCTTTCCCCTCTTTCTCCTTCTTCTCCTTCTCCTTCTCCTCCTTCTCCTCCCAAGAAAGAGCTAAAGATGCCTCAGCCCACTGACAGTCACTCAGAAGGCTTGGATCTAGGAAATGTCTTTTTAGGTCTTCAACCTTCAGAAATAAAGCAGGAAAGTGCAGTTGCTTTTTGTTGTCTTGAGTTACAGTGATTTGTGTTCATGTCTGTCTCCCCCACCGGCCAGACACTGAGCTCCTCGAGGTCTCGTCTGACTGTCCTGGAGCCCCTCCAGCATGGGGGCTGGTGCTCAGCTGGCCCCCCCGCCCTCCCGTCTTCTTTCCCCTCTTCCCTGATCCCTCCCTTCTTCCTCTCCCTTCCTTTCTTTCTTCCATCCTTGCCTCCTTTTACCTTTCCTCCTTCCCTTTTCTTTTCCTTCCATTTTTCATCACAGCCAATTTTGTCCCAGTGAGGGTCTAAGGCAGCCCCCCCAGTTAGCTGCTCCCTCCTCTGCGATTCACTTGGGTAAAGCCCTGACGTTTCCTGTGGGACAGGCCTGTTTCCTGAAGGTTCAGATGGTCATGATTTCACATGCTTACTCCATCAGAAGGTACAGAAGTGTCTAGTGGCCATCTGAAAACTATCTGTTATTTATGTTGACACATTTGCATTATAGATGTTGACCCTGACAGGTTATAAGCAGGTTGTGAGTTTATAAAAATTTTGTATATTTGAGTGTTTACTCAACTGTTAAAATTTAATTTTAGAAGGTTTACAATGTGTAATATTGTAACATGTCACCTATTAAAATTTGTTTCAAAGTAATCTTTTCATGATATTCAAATAGTACAGAAGAGCTTATGAAGAAACGCTTTGATCCCTTACTCCAGTCCCCTCCCCAGAGGATTTTTCTTCTCCTGGTTATTTTTGGAACTTTATTGGTGCGCTGAGACCTCGATTTCATCAGCTTTATATAGTGTCTCTTGACTGCTCACTTCCCATGCTTTTCCTCCCCTTCTCCACTTGCCACCTTCTGTCAGCTGTACTTTTACACTGTCAAGTTAATTAAATTAACATTCTGACATTTTGCAGTTACACCAAGTCCATCAGTTTTCCTTAGGTTGACTCTAAAAGTTGCAAACCAACAAACAGCATTCATTTTTATGGCTATGTAAATGTGTAAATGTCATTCATTGCCAAGCTAGGTAGTGTGCCAGGGTTGTATTTCATTCTCTAAGGACCCTGGGCCATTCAAGAGAGAATATGCCTCACATCAAGGGCCCACAGATTCCCTTTTCTTTTAATCCATCAACTGCCTAATGTTGGGGAAAAAATAAAATATTTAAATGTATACAGCTATTAAAATATATAATATTTAAACATTTAAAATATATACTATTTTAAATGTATGTATACTACTTAAATACATATATAACATTTAAACATATACAAACAGGAGTTTCTTGGTTTTTGTTATTCCTGGAGATTATAATTGCTTTTTTTCCTGTCATCATTTGCCCTCATCATGTCCTCAAACTTTTTCAAGTTTGCTGTTATGTTTTTATTCCTATCATATTTTTAATTGCATTAATTTTTTCCCAGAGACCCTCCTTCAGGCCTCTTTGTCTTAGTCCCACGTGAACTAGTTGTTCTTTAGCTCTTTTGCATGGCTGTTATTGCTGCACTTCCCTTCACAGTCCTCGATGCTCGGACTGTTTCCTTTCCTTTTTTTTTTTTTTTTTTAGTCACACTTATTGAGGTTTAATTTTATCCAGTAAAATTCACGCTTTTTAAAAATAATTAATTAATTAATTAATTAATTTATTTATTTATTTTCGGCTGCATTGGGTCTTCGTTGCTGTGTGCGGGCTTTTCTCAGTTTCGTCCAGCGGAGGCTACTCTTCTTTGCAGGGCGCGGGCTTCTCACTGCGGTGGCTTCTCCTGTTGCGGAGCACAGGCTCTAGGTGTGCGCGCTTCAGTAGTTGTGGCAAGCGGGCTCAGTACTTGTGGCTCGCGGGCTCTAGAGCGCAGGCTCAGCAGTTGTGGCGCACGGGCTTAGTTGCTCCGTGGCATGTGGGATCTTCCCCGACCAGGGCTTGAACCCGTGTCCCCTGCATTGGCAGGCAGATTCTTAACCACTGCACCACCAGGGAAGTCCAAAATTCATGCTTTTTAGTGAACAGTTTGTTTGGTGAGTCTTGATAAATATATACAGTAGTCCTCCCCTCATCCGAGGGGGATACATTCCAAGACCCCCAGAGGATGCCTGAAACCGCAGATACTGCCAAACCCTATGTACAGTTGAGCCATGAACAACATGGGGGTCAGGGGCACTGACCCTCCACACAGTTGAAAATCTGAGTATAACTTATAGGTGGCCCTCCTTATGCATGTTTCCTCCATATCGGAGGTTCTGCATCTGAGGGTTCAACCAACTGCCCATCATGTACTACTGTAGTATTTACTATTGAAAAAAATCTGCATAAAAGTGGACCTGTGCAGTTCAAACTTGTGTTGTTCAAAGGTCAACTGTACTGTTTTTTCCTGTACTACATACATACTTATGATAAAGGTTAATTTATAAATTAGGCACAGTAAGAGAATAAAAACAATAGCTAATAATAAAATAGAACAGTTATAGCAATATGCTGTAATAAAAGTTAGGTGAATGTGGTCTCTGTCTCTCAAAATAGCTTATTGTACAAATTTAATGCCTTTTTCATCTTAACTAAGCACTTATGCACTGTGGCTATAACTTTTGCAGTTTGAAGGGCGACAGCAAAACTAGCATGACTTTTTTAAAAGGTATATTTATTTATTTGGCTGCTCTGGGTCTTAGTTGCGGCATGCAGGATCTCTCAGTTGCGGCACATGGGCTCTAGTTCCCTGACCAGGGATTGAACCCGGGTCCCCTGCATTGGGAGCATGGAGTATCAACCACTGCACCACCAGGGAAGTCCCAAAACTAGCATGACTTTCTTTTTTCTCCTTCACAGTTTCACGGATAGAAGATTTGTTCTTACCGCAGATCTTAGCAACCTCAGGATATATTTTTTTCTTTCCTTATTAAGTCGAGAACTTTCGCCTTTTCATTTAAAGGAAGCACTTTACAGCTTCTTTTTGGCATATCCTAAGACTTTTTAAAAAAAAATTTATTTATTTTTGGCTGCGTTGGGTCTTCGTTGCTGCGCGCGGGCTTTCTCTAGTTGCGGCGAGCGGGGGCTACTCTTTGTTGCGGTGCGTGGGCTTCTCATTGCGGTGGCTTCTCTTGTTGCGGAGCACGGGCTCTAGGCGCGCGGGCTTCAGTAGTTGTGGTGCGTGGGCTTCAGTAGTTGTGGCGCACGGGCTCTAGAGTGCAGGCTTGGTAGTTGTGGTGCACGGGCTTAGTTGCTCCGTGGCATGTGGGATCTTCCTGGACCAGGGCTTGAACCTGTGTCCCCTGCATTGGCAGGCGGATTCTCAACTACTGCACCACCAGGGAAGTCCCTTGGCATATCCTAATTGCTAGCATCACTCCTCTTGTGCTTTGGGGCCATTATTAAGTATAAGGGTTACTTGAACACAAGCACTGTGACAGCACCACAATCAATCTAATAACAGCCGGCTACTCGGTGACTGACAGGCAGGATATGCTGGACAAAGGGATGGTTCACGTTCTGAGCTGGGCAGAGCTGTAGGGCATGAGAGATCTCATCACGCTTTAGAACGGTGCATGATTTAAAAATGTATGAATTGTTTATTTCTGGAATTTTCCATTTAATATGTTCAGACCTCAGTTGACTGCAGGTAACTAAAACTGCAGACAGCGAAACAGTGGATAAGGTAGGCAGGACTACTGTTCTCTCACGGAACCACCACAATCCAGGGCGAGAACTTGCCTAGCATCTCAGAGCTTCCCTGTGCCCCTGGCAGCCAGTGATCTGGTTTCTGTCCCTATAGTTTTTACCTATCTCCAAATGTCATAAAAATGGAATCCTATAATATTTTTGTGTCTGGTTCCTTTTACTTAGCATAAAGCTTTTGACATTTATCTTTGCTGATGCCTGTATCAGTAGTTCATTCCTTTTTATTGCCGAGTAGTGTTTGATTATATGGACAGATCACAATTTGTCCCTTCACCAATTGATGGAAATCTGGGTTGTTTCCAGTTTGGGGAAATTGAGAATTTCCATATTGAGAACTGCCATAAACATGCATACAGTTTTTTTGTGTGTACAAATGAAATGTTTGCTTTAGTGAAATTGCTGGGTCACTTGGTTAAATGTATGCTTAACATTAAAAGAAACTGCGAAACTGCTCTCCCAAATGGCTCTACCATTTTGCATTCCCAGCAGTGAGGTGTGAGAGCTCTGAAATGCCTTACTCCTTAGTCAGACCCCACTGCCATCCCACAAACTGGCGCTGTCTCCCCCCCACTGCCTCAGTGGGTCACCCACGCCCTGGGGTGCTTTTAAAACTCCTTTGACTAGTGTGTGACTGTCCCACCAGTTCTTCTGAAGATTGTTCCAGAGGGTAGGATGGGAGGGATGGGGAGAAACTTGGAGGTAGAAAGAAGGAAAAAAGGTTGCCATTGAGCAAGATGGTAATGTGGTGTCATTGGCTGGTGCCGCCTGGTGGTGGTCCCTGAGGTCAGATTTAGTGACCTTTCCTTGACGTGGTGCATCCTCCATGTGGGCATGTTTTAGGAATGTGATTTGGAGAAGATTCCAGTTAGAATTAAACACATGCGTGGAAGGGCCACATGCGGCTGCCTGTGGCTCAGTGGCTTAGATCCTGTGGGGGTCTTCAGGGAGGACTTGTCCCACTCCCCAGGTCTCCTCTTCCAGGGCCTTACCTCATTGACCCCAGGCACAGTCAGGGTCAGGCCTTTCTCAGGCCGCCTCAGGGCATCTGACTCCCAAAACCCTAAGCACAAAGCTGGTGGCCAGAGAAGCTTCGAGGGTGAGCCGAAACCAGTGTTGACTCTCGCTGTCACCTAGGAATGCTTGCAGATGGGGGTATTAAGACAGGGTTGTTTTTATATTGGTTAGGGATTTTTTCCATGGACAGTTTCTTTGTAATAAACTCTCCTTTGTCAGATTGAATGTCTAAATGAATCTCATGTCGTTAGGTGTTTTTACTTAAGGCAGCTGGTCAGACACCCTTTTGGTTCTGGGCGTGCTGATTTTGAGGTGCCTGTGGGAGGCCAAGGGAGGTGTGGCCAGGAGGTGGCTGAATATCCTGGTCTAGAGTCAGGAGAGAAACTTGGGCCGGACATGGGCATGTGGTGGAAGCCGTGGCGGTGTGTGTGATCTTCCAGGAAGGGATGCAGATGTAGAGAATATGGAAGACGACCCTGGTGGGGCTTGTGGGACATGTGTCAGAAAAGAACAAAGCAACTGGAAAATATACTGCGAATGGGGGGCCCGAGAGGCGTCAAGACAACCAAGAGAACACAGAGCTGAGGGGCAAGGACAGAGAACAGAAAATATGCAGAGGGGTTGCCTCGCCAGAGAAGGAGGTGGCCAGGGAAGCAGGTTGAAACAGGGAGAACCAACAACCCTTTCAAGCGGGCAGGAGCTAGAGGAGACGAGAGGTCTAGAAAAGATGGCTTTTCTTATTACTATCGTGGTTATTGTTGTCATCACCATTATTATTATTAATGGGAGAGGCTTTTGCACATTAAAATCCTAGCAGGAAAGAAATTGGAGAGGAAGAGGTTGAAGATACAGGGACCAGAGAGGGCATCAGAGCAAGGCCTCTGAGCAGGGAGGGGGAGGGAGCCAGGAGGAGAGCGGGTCCTGAGGGGACAGGGCCTCTCTTCCACTGAAGCCTGAGGAAGGGAGAGAAGGCAGGTAAATTTGTTTATTTAGTGGCAGAAAGTTTCTCCCCGATGAACCCAGGGAACAGCCACATGACGGAGAAAAGGTCCCGGAAGAAGCTGGCAAGGACTGTACAGGCTCTTACTGCCCTTTCACATCCAGTGGACCTCAGCAGACAGCTCAGAGCCAAGGACAGCCTGGGCGAGATCAGGGCCCCAGCGCAGCCCAGGGCAGCCACAGGGCTGGCTCTCCAGCACGCAGGGCTACCAAGGCCTTACCAGCCTCAGCGCAGCCCCTTGTCTCCCTTCTAGAACCAGCCCTGTCTCCTCTGGTCAATTTTAAGTTAATTACACTCAAATCTGTTCTGTAGCACGGACCTTTTTTAGATATTAGTGGCTGGAGGAGTGTTGTTCTATTACTTCACATTTTCCAAACCCACTTCACACAGATGGCATCTCTTATATTCCTATAAGGCCAAACACAGAAGAGGAATACTGCCAAGGAGGCTGGGCTTGGGACTTGTTTTAGTGCAGTTAGAATGGCCTTATTTCTTTTGACATCTTGATAAATCTTTCTGCACTGGATTTGGGAGATTTCAACACTGAGGAATGCTCATGCCCTGTTCATTCAGCAAATGAATCTTCTGTGAGCCAGGCCTGTGCCCTGCATGTCACCTCCTTTGTCAGGCTTTATCTCTCTTGGTCTCCGCCACAATTCTGTGGAGTTAGTCTCAGCATCCCTGTTTTCATCAGCGATGCAACTGATGCCAAGAGAGTGGTCACCCAGGAAATGAGTGACAGGGTTGGGATTCGGAGCAAGGAAAGGACCCTTTCCATTTTATCAAGGAACCTCTCAAACATAGTGTTTTACCCTGTTGAAGTTTTAATTTTAAAGTTTTTTTTTTGGTGTGGGCCATTTTTTGGAAAGCCTTTATTCAATTTGTTATAATGTCGCTTCTGTTTTGGTTTTTTGGCCGCGAGGCACGTGAGATCTTAGCTGTATTGATCGGACCCGCACCCCCTGTATTGGAAGGCGAAGTCTTAACCACTGGACCACCAGGGAAATCCCAAAGTTTTAATTTTAAATGTGACATGTATTCCAGTGCAAAAGGGTCCTTAGGGAATTGTCAAACGCCAAGAACTGTACATACAGTTTTTAAATCAGGGTCTTAGAAATATTCAAATCAAGCAAATTTGGGGCAGATGTATTAAGTACCTGCTTTGGTTCTTGCCTGAATGACATCAACAGTATGAAAGAGAAATAATAATCGATTTTGTTAATAATTCAAGACAGCAACGAGAGTGTGTGTGGAAGAAAGAAGGGAGTGTTTGGAGTTAAAGCCGTGTCTGACAGCAGCGTGACCCTGGGAAGAGGAGGGGGGGTAATAACATTTATCAAGTGATTGTTACATACCAGGTGCTCTGTGTGAGCTTTAATCTTACCTGTTCTAATGAGCTTCACGGGTAAATATATTATCAGACCCATTTAAGGTGAGAAAATTGAGGTTCTGAGAAGATACACATCACGCAACTGGTGTGTGGAGGGTGGGCTCTGACCTGGCTCGGCCTGTTAGGTCCACCCGCTCCCTTTGAGGATGCCTTCCTAAGTTACTTACGGTGTGGAAATAGACCCAAACTCTGAATTAAATGAACCCTTACACACGTGTACCCTCCCTGCCCCCCACACTTATGGATGTGTGTATAACTTCCGCTGTTTATTAAAGAATTCAGGAAAAAACAAAAGGAGCAACTACCAGCCAGAAACTGGGCAACAACTATGTCTCAGTCCTTGAACATCAGTTTTACAAATTCTCTTTTATATCAGATTATAACACATACATTTCCAGGGCTGGCTTTGGAATCCATAGGGGAGAGAGGCTCTTGTCCTCACAATTACCCTTCGAAAGGGCAGTAATATACATTTGCAGACTGCATATGTTCTAAAGGTGGGGTGGAGTAGGAGGAGTCAATGGAACTGACTTTGTAGGTCAAATATACACTAGAAAAGAAACTCAGATATACAGAACAAGGAGAATCATGGTAAACAGGTAAACTCTACAGCTCAAAGGGATTCACGTCTACTTGTGAAAAGAAGTGGAGCCAAAGCATTCATTCAAGATGATGACTAGTACTCAGCCCTCTTCTTTATTAAAACGGATGTGGTGAGAATTACATGAGATAACAAGTGAGGCTCCCTGTCCGGTACCGACACATGGGGGATTCTTGGTAAATGGTAGCATTAGTTAATATCATTGTCATTACCATTACTTGGGGTCTAAATTGTGAGAGTGAGAAGGACTTGGCAGGGTCAAGAGTGTCTGCTGTAGTTTTTCATGTGGGTGACTGGGAGGACGATGGTACCATTTATAGAAGTGAGGCCTCCAGGAAGAGGAGCTGTGTTTCTTAGCTCCTGGTTGGTTCCCAAACGTTCTCAAGTCCAGGTCATTCACCTTGAATCCGGAGCTGCCCATTGCCTGCAACCGGCTTCCCACAGGCGCCTGCCGGTGACTTACAGTTGGGTCCTGAGATGCATTTGAAGGGCACGGCACTTCAGGCCTAACTGCTCAGCCAGCACGTTTGTCTTTGGCCATTCCCACAGCACCCCCTGACTTCCTGGTAGACCCCTGATCTGCGTCTATTCCAGCTGGTAGGCAGCCAACCCTCACTAAAGCCCTTATAAAAGTTCCAGGTGTGGGGCAAAAAATAATGTCATTAGTAATACAGAGGCTGGATATGAGTTAGAAGGAAGCCTTGTAACTGAGGGGTAGAGAACTTTCCTTTCCTGCATTCTCTGCCAGGGGTCGCCAAGGCACAAGCTGGCAAAGCCGAGCAGTTAGTTAATGGCTTTTCCTTCATCCTTTTATCTACTTCCCCCAGGTAATCTCATTAGATTGCTCCTGTTACCTCCCTTGGAGAGGAACCAGCCTCACTGTTAGGTAACATTTAGGTCATTTGACTCCTCAAATTATAATGCTAAATGTGCTAGAAAAGAAGAGACTAGGCTCCTGAAGAAGATATTAAGGCGACCTGTCCTTCTGCCCCCTTTTGTTTATATGAGAGATGGGAGGGGCCAACTTCAGGAAGGAATCTGAGGTCATCCCAGGAGCTTATCTGATCGCAGTGGGCTTGGCCCAGGACGTCCCCTGGTTCCAGGAATGGAGGATGTCACTTGGTCAATGAAATCTGAGCATCTTCAGCCAGATTTTAATTTTAAGTTAGCCCTGGGGTATGACTCCTGCTCAATATAACATTATACCCTCTCTCAGACAATTTGCATTAAGAAAGGGCTTCTGGTCCCGGGGAGCTGGCAGAGTGGCAATGGTGGGGTTGAGAATAATTTGACACAGAAGTCCTGGGAGATGTGGCCGGGGTTATGGAGAAAAATATCCTGCTTCTCACCTCACCTCTGGGGGTCCCAGGATACACCTCCACCTATAGACCCAGCCCTCTTCTCCAGAGGAGGAGGAGAATCTCTCCCACCCTGGGAGGACATAGATGGCCAAGGCTTCAGTCCTTCCCCATCTCTGTGTCCACATTCCAGTTAGATGCCCTGCTGTATTTGCATCCCCATTGGAATCACTGTTGAAATTGACTCTGTGCTTCCCAGGAACTAGCCAGCTGTGGATGGAGTAAGAAGGAGAAACATAGTCTCGCTCCCAACGTCGTGGCCTTTACCCGGAGGTTTAACCAGGTAAGAACGCCGCTTGCATGTGCCTGTGCAGATAGCGCTCTGTTGTCCCCCATGGGCTGGGAGCCCCTCCAGGCTTCAGTCTCAGGCACCTGGCCCCAGGTCCAAACCCCTCTTCCTAAACCCTCACCTTCATCTGTGCTTTTTCACACAGCGGGTGGAAATGAACACATCTTTTCTGTGTTTAAATCATTTCGATGGCTTCCAATTCCACTTAAGCTAAGGTTCGGGCACCTTAATGTGCCCTACAAGGTCCTGCGTGGTGGGTCTGGCTTCTGTCCACCCCTCCAACCTCATCTCTTGTCTGTCCCCCCACTCTGTGGGCTTCGGCCATCCTGGCCTCCCACCTCTTTCCTGCTGCATCATATCTTGGTCTCATCAGGTCCCCATTCGTGCTGTCCTCCCTGTTCAGCTCCCAACCAGATCTCAGCGGGAATGTCACTCTCTCTAGGAGCCTCCCATGAATCTCAGCCTGTATAAGGTCTCCCCGTCATACGTCCCCTCAGTGCACCTGTACTTCTCCATGTGGTCCTTTCCCCATCTGTCCTCCTTCAGTGTAACTCTTTAGTCTCCATCTTCCTTGGCCATCTGTGGGCTCCACGAGGGCAGGAACCATGTCTATCTTGTTCATCACTGTGTCCCCCACCACCTTGCCCAATGTCAGGCATATAATAGACCTTCAGTAAATATATGTAGAATGAATGAATGAGGTACTCAGGAAACACTTCTTGAATTGAATTTCTTTGAATTTCTGATGGCCTGGTCACTGGCTGCACACATGCTACTACAAACCGACTTGGTCCAATCAGAACCTTTGCTCCAGGTAGGAAGCTCTGCATCCCCACCTAAAGGAATGATATCAGGGACTTGGACCAACTAAGTGGGGTGGGCTTCTGACTGCTCAGACAGACCTGCCAGAACATGATCTTCAGTAGAAAGTACCCTGCAAGACCCCTTTGAATAAACCAAAGCTCCAAATGGGGCTGTTGACGGCTTTTCCTCTTTCTTCTTGCTTTTCTGGTTTCAGATGAGGACAGTGGCCTAGAGGTTGCATAGTGTACGTGACTGGGGCTCTGGGTGTTGGGCCTGGGTTCCCTTTGGGCCTTCCCTCCAGCTGGGCCATCCCGCTGGGAAATGCCGGGTCCTGCGCATTGCCATTACTCAGCTCCCTCCAGGCTTCTCCAGCCCCGGCTGGTTACCACTCCAAGCATAGTGGGAGCCTCAGAGAGGCGTCAGCTTGTGTTCTGATGATCAAGGCCAGAGTTCACATTATTGTTGTTTTCTGAGATACAACAGGAACTAAGGAAGGCCTAGCCACATCTGTGGTAGGGACTATACACCCTTTGTTTTGAAAAGAGAAATACTGAAGCCTTTTTTTTTTTTCTTCTTTATTTTCAAAATCTTTTCCTTTTCAACTGAGCTTAGTCTTTTAAAAAAACCAGATGTGTACACAGTATCAGGGGATTCATAGTTTCCTTAGCAAAACTATTTGACTGGGAGCCAGCTCAGTCCCACCTCTGATCAGCTACAGAGCTCCCGGAGGAGGGCCACTGGCGGCTCTGATGTAATCTGCTTTGCACGCGGAGGCCAGGTCAGCTTGGCAAAGGGCAGTGCAGCTTGTTCTGCGAACAATTGTATTGTGTCCAGCTCAGACCAAGTGGGTGAAATGAGCCAGAAGTAAAACTGCATTTTCCCAAACAGAATGCTCTGAGAAGTGGTCTCCCTGCTGGCCTGTGAGCCACTTAGAGAGCAGTTCCTGGACACAGCCCTGGTAGCTCTGGTTTGAAAACTGGCCAGCGGCCAGTCCATCAGCCGCTGGGGCTGCTTTCCCTGAGAGGAACTGATTGGCGTCTCTTCCTGGCAGACTTTCATGTGTGACAACAAAGCTGCTCATCAGACTCCAGATAAAGGCAAGCAGGTCACTTACCTTTCTGAGCCTGTTTCTTTATCTGTGAATGAGAATAATAATAGTACTCACTTTGCACAGTTGTTACGAAAATTAAATGAAATGATATAGGTAGAGCTCTTAGCACTGTGTCTGTATGTAGTAGGCATCCAAACATTTTTTTGGGAAAAAAGGGAAGATTAGCTGATTGGAAGGAGGTTATGAGGGAATCTGAGGCTCCCTGTGGCCAAACCAAAAATCCAGCAGCCAGTGTTCTGGTCGGCCTCTGAGGACTTGCCTGCTTCTCCATGGGGCCTGAGTCCCTTGGGATTTGTTTATAGAGTGGCTGAGATGGAAGAGCTTGGCCAAGTTCCCTAAGGGTCTGTTATGTTCCAGGCTTGTGTCTTGGCCCCAGGGAGTTCACCATAAAGCCAGAAGTTCTCAGTCTTTTTCCGATCACGGGTTCTTTTGAGAATCTGACAATATCACATATGAACCTGCCCTCAGATAAATACATAGATATATACATTTGCATTTAATTTGAGTGGGTTTGCTGCCTGCCCTGCCCACTGCCCCCCAAAGTCTGTACATGAACACTTTAGAGGTCTGCGGACAGCAGGCTGAGGGGCTGTGGTCGCATGGAATCACACAGACCTGAGTTTGCACCTTAGCTCTGCAACTTGTTGCCTGTATGATCTTCGGCTGTCTTTCAGCCTCTGACCTTCCTCATTTATAAAATAGGAAGAATCATTTCAAGTGATTTTTGAAGATTAACTGAGAATCATGGATGTAAAGGGTTTAGCTCAGCACTTGACATACAGTAAACAAGTAATATTAGCCTTAAAAAGGGTGGTAGTGTAGTGGGAGCTACAAGCTGAAAGGAAGGTTAGCCTTGGGCCTGAGTGCTGGCGGTAGGGTTGGGATTGTGTCCTGAAGACGAAGCATTAGGAAGAGATGGAGAGGGAATCCTTGGTTCCAGTTCAGGCTCTGCCGCTAGCCTGTTCTGAGGCCTCAGGCAAGTCCGAGTCTGGGTCTCAGGACCCTTATGTATTAGCAGAGTTTGGACCTGGCAGAGGTTCCCAACGCTTTGCCCTGGAGGACTGCTTTAACTTTTCTCATGGACTCATATATATATATATATATATATATATATATATATATATATATATATATATATATACACACATACGTAGTTCTTAATGACTGAAACCCCAGCTCAAACTCACCTTACTGGCTTATGTAACAACGTCCAGGGAGAGACTAGACTTCCCGTATTGCTCGGGGCCTTGGATGGTGCTGCTCTCTCCACCCGGAGGTCCCTGGAGACGTTCAGGAAGGTGTTTTCTCTGTGCTGGCTCCCCTCAGGCGACCTCCTCCTCTGTGGTTCCAAGATGGCTGCCAACAGCTCGTTGTGAGGGCAACCCCTGCAGAAAAGACCTTCCTCTTTTTCAGTAGCTCCATTTGATGTCCTGGAATAGAGACTCTGGGGTTGACGGCCCTGGCTTGGGTCCCATCCTGTGCTTCGTGATCTCATCACCCTGACCAGGAAACAGGAGGCTCTGGCTGGCCAGGTCTCAGAAACAGGCCTTCCCGTGGAGGTAGGGTAGGGGGCCAAGGCCGCAGGGACTGAGATTGGAGGACTGACAGTTCCTCAGGGAAAGTTGGTGCTCGGGCAGGAAGAGGCTGAGTGATGGCCAGAACCCCCCGCAGACCCTCTTCCCTCTTGCACTCTTCCATCCAGCTCTGAGCTTTCTCCCCTGATCAATCTGCTGATACCCCATCCATGCATCATTAGCCTAGTTACTGAACATTCCTGATGCCTCTTGGCTTTAATCGAGACTATTTAAAGAACAGTTATTGAGCACTTCAGCTCAACTTACTGAGTTAGATACTGTGCTAAGCATTTAACCTGCATCATCTAATTCAGTTTTCACAAAACCCACTGAGGCCGATATTTTAAACCCATTTTATGGATGAGGAAGCTGAGGTTCTGGAAAGTGAAGTAACTTGCTCAAAGCCACATCACTGGTGAGTTTCTTTACTGAGGGGCCTCCCCATTTTTCTGAACATGACTCCAGTAGAACCCCCTGTTCTTCCAGACCTCATTTATCACAGGACTGGGAGGCAGTGTTAGCATTTTCCCTTCCAAATGCTACCTCCAAACAATTATTCTTTCCTCATTGTATAAACCCACTTTCATTTGAGGCTCATTACTTCTGGTTATATTCATTTATTTATTTAATAGACATTGACTGAACATGGTACCGGGCTCTGTGCTAGGTTCAGGGGGTCAGCAGTAAACTGGATGTAGCCCTTGCCATCATTAGCTCATAGTCTGGTGGGGGAGACAGACGTGATGGAGGGGATTACAGTCCAGGGGAATCAGTGCTAGGGTGGGAAAACCAGAGGAGAGGTGTGGGCAGTAGGAAGGGAGGCCAGGAGACTGGATTGGAGTCTGTCCCATTAATCTAGGTGAATGACAGAGATGTAAAGTGGCCGGGCTCAAGAGAATATTAAGAGACCGAATGATAGCACTGGGTGATTGGATTTGGAGGGAGATGACAGGGAGGCAAAGGAGGCCCCGCTTTGGTCCTTGGCAGCCCCACTCTTTGAGATGGTGAGTATAGAGGAGGAGGAGCAGTTGTGAGAGAGGAGATGACAGAGAGGAGAGAGGTTTGGACGTGTGAGCTCCACCATGCAGCAGGTAACTGGATATTTGCGTCTGGGAGTCAGGGGAAAGATCCAGCTTGAAGATGCAGATATTGAAGTCACCTACACTTGAAGCCACAGGAGTAAATGAGATTACCCAGGGAGCAACAGAGGCCCACGTGAGAGCCTCAGGGCTTATGGGAAGGGCAGAGGAGAAGGGGCTGAGAAAGAGCAGCCTGGGCACGAGAAGAACACCCAGAAAGGCTGGTGTCTTGGAAATCAGTGTCTCAAGGATAACGGGATGCTACAGAATGGGTCATTTAAAAGGGCTAAAAAAAGAGTCTTTTATGTTTAGCAGCACGGCGGTGGTAGGCTCAGCAGGAGCTGTTTTGTGGGGATGTGAAATGGAAGCTGGGCTGTAGCAGCTTGAGCGGTAGTTGTGAGGAAATGGAGAGAGCAGGTGCAGGTGATGCTTGAACAGTGGCTCTAAGGAGAAAGATGAGAAGAAGGGGGTGGCTGGAGGGGTTGAAGACGTTCAGGGAGGTGTTAATATTCCTTTCTTCTTTTCAGCAGAAAGAGCCTTGGGGGTGTACATATTTTGAGTGGAAAGAGCCAGTAGACTGGGAAAAATTAAAGATGAGGAGAGAGAGGGAATACATAATGAAGTGAAGTCCCAGCGAAGGTGGGAGAGGCCGAGGCCTGGGACCTCTTCATCGTAAAAGGCGAGTCTGCAGAAAGGAAAGATACAGACACAGGTCTGCTTGTAGGTGTGGTGCAAGGAGGTTCACGGCTCCTCTCTCCTCAGTGCACTAGGAGGTGAAGGTGGGGAAGCAGGAGGAAAGCTTGAGGGGTTTGGGGGGAGCTTGAAAAAGCCACTCCAGGGGAAAGAGAAGGTTGACTATGGAAATATAGAAAGACTTGTGGACGGAGCCGATGGAAATAGAGATTGTGGCTTTTAAAGTAGCCCCAGGGCATGAGGGTAGATGGTTTTCTCTAGTTGCACTTTGCAGCCTAAAGAGAGGGGCACAGGAGGGCAAGTGGTTGGATCCATCCATGATGAGCAAAGCAGATTTTTTGAAGGACCATGGGGCAAGGGACCTAAAAGTACTGGCTAAGAAGGGGCTGAAGTGACAAATGATAGGGGATCTGTCTGCTCAAGAGGAAAAGGGCCACCAAGGACTCCAAGACGTGGTGAGAGGGAAGGATGGGCACAGCAGTGGGGCTGGGGTCAAGGAGCAGGTGAGGATTAGAAGGTTAAAGGTTGTGGCCCGAGACTGGAACTTCAGGCTTCTGATGCAGGGCAGTCCTGGGTAATATGGAGAAGGGGGTGACTGGAGTGATAGGTGGGTAACAGTTGCTGAAGTGACCATGGTCATTCACAGTGATGTTGATGTTACCCAAGGAATAAGGCAGGGTTTGCTATGGCGAGGAAGGCAGTGGTCCAGATTCTGATCTGCTTGCTACCTCTAAAGTTTTACCTTTCCAGAATGTAAAAAAAAAAGAAGAGACTCATATATATGTAGCCTTTTCTGACTGTCTTTTCCCTTAGCCATATGCATTTAAGATTCATCCATGTCTTTATATGGCTTGATGGCTTTTTTATGAATACTGCTCATTGTATGGATTTACTAGTCTATCCATTCACCTTCTGAAGGACTGACAGTTTTTGATGATTATGAATAAAACTGCTAAACATGCATGCTGTTTTCTTTTGGTGTGGACATAAGACTTCAAATAAACTGGGTAAATATCTAGGAGTATAGTTGCTGGATCGTGTCTGTACCATTCTGCATTCCCACCAGCAAAGAGTGAAAGTTTATGTTGCTTCAGGAAGAAATAAAACTGTCTTTATTCACAGATGACATGATGGTCTATACAGAAAATCTCAAAGAAATCTATTTTTAAAACTCCTGGAACTAATAAGGGAGTATAGCAAGGTTGCAGGGCACAAGATCAATATATGAAAGCTTTCCTATATACCAGCAATGAAGAATTGGAACTTGAAATTTAAAAAAAAAAACACCATTTACAGTAGCACACACATACTCAAGAAATACTTAGGTATAAATCTAACAAAGTGTGTACAGGTTCTATATGTGGAAAACTATAAAACACTGATGAAAGAAATCAAGGTAGATTGAAATAGAGAGGTATTCCATCTTCATGTATTAGAAGACTCATTATTAAGATGTCAGTTCTTCCCAGCTTGATCTATAGATTCAATTCAATCCTAATTGAAATCCCAGCAAGCTATTTTATAAATATCAACAAACTGATTCTAAAGTTTATATGGAAAGGCTAAAGATATAGAATAACCAGCACAATACTGAAAAAGAACGAAGTTGGAGGACTCGCTCTACCTGATTTCAAGACTGATTGTAAAGCTATAATAATCAAGACAGCTTGGTATTGGCAAAACAATAGATGTCTAGGATTATGAAACAGAATAGAGAGCCTAGAAATAGACCCAGACAAATATAGTCAACTGACCTTTGACAAATGCATGAGGGCATTCAGTGGAGAAAGAGTAATTTCTTCAACAAATGGTGCTGGAACAATTGGAACTGTTTTTGTGTATGTGAAAAAATGAACCTAGACACAAGAGTTTAGGCCTTTCATAAAAATTAACTCAAAATTGATCATAGACCTAAATGCAAAAGACAAAACTATAAAACTTTTAAAGGAAAACATAGAAGAAAACCTACATGACCTTTGGTGATGAGTTATTAGATATAACACCAAAGCACAATCCATGAAAGAAAAAATTGGTAAGTTGGACTTCATTAAAATTAAAATCTTCTGTTCTGCAAAAGACATTTTTAAGAGAATTAAAAGACAAAGCACAGACTGGGAAAAATATTTGCAAAACACATATCTAATAAAAGACTTGAATCCAAAGTATATTCTTAATACTTAACAATAAGAAAACAACCCAATTAGGGACTTCCCTGGCGGTCCAGTGGTTATGACTTCACCTTCCAATGCAGGGGGTACAGATTTGATCCCTGGTCTGGGAGCTAAGATCCCACATGCCTCGTGGCCAAAAAAAAAACAAAACATAAAACAGAAGCAATATTGTAACGAATTCAATAAAGACCTTAAAAATGGTCCACATCAAAAAAATAAAAAAATCTTAAAAAAAAAAAAAAAAAAAAGAAAACAACCCAATTAAAAAACAGGCCAGGGACTTCCCTGGTGGTGCAGTGGTTAAGAATCCACCTGCCAATGCAGGGGACACGGGTTCGATCCCTGGTCCAGGAAGATCCCACATGCTGCGGAGCAACTAAGCCCATGCGCCACAACTACTGAGCCTGCGCTCTAGAGTCCGCGAGCCACAACTACTGAGCCCGAACGCCGCAACTACTGAGCCGACAGGCTGCAACTACTGAAGCCCATGTGCCTAGAGCCCGTGCTCCGCAACAAGAGAAGCCACCCCAATGAGAAGCCCGCGCACTGCAATGAAGAGTAGCCCCACTCGCCGCAACTAGAGAAAACCCGCGCACAGCAACAAAGACACAATGCAGCCAAAAAAAAAAAAAAAAAAGCCAAATATCTGAATAAGTACTTTACCAAAAAGATGTAACCAAGGGCAAATAAACGTGAAAAGATGCTCAACATTATTTGCCATCAGGGAAATGCAAACACTACGCACCTATTAGAATGGCTAAAAAACAAACAAACAAAAAAAACCCCAAAACAAACAAACAAAAAACCTCACCAGACCTGACAATACCAATTGTTGGCAAGTAATTGGAGCAACACAAACTCTAATTTGTTGCTGGTGGGAATGAAAAATGGTACAGTCCAGCAATTGAACTCCTCAATATTTATCCAGTTTATTTGAAATCTTACATCTACACACGTACACATATTCACACACACACACAGATACACAAATAGCACACAAATATTTATAGCAGCTTTATTTATAATAGTCAAATACTGAAAGTAACTAGGATGTCCTTCAATAGGTGAAAGGATAGGCAAACTGGTAAATTCATACAATGGAATAGTATTCATCCAAAAAAAAAAAAAGACGTCATCAAGCCATATAAAGACATGGATGAATCTTAAATACATATTGCTAAGTGAAAGAAGCCAGTCTGAAAAGGCAACATAAGTGTGATTACCTCCCCCACTTTTTTTTTGACGTTCTGGAAAATGCTGAAAAAAATTCTGGAAAGGTAAAATTATAGAGATGGTAAACAGATGAGTGGCTGCCAGAGGTGTGAGAAGGGGAGAGCTTTGAGTAGGTGAAGAACGGGGGATTTTTCAGGGTGGTGAAACTATTCCGTATGATACTATAATGTTGGATACATGCCACTGTGCATTTGTGAAAACCCATAGAACTTTACAGCACTAAGAGTAAACCTCTTAGTGCTAAATATGCAAATTTTAATCATTGTGGAGATTAAGGGGTCCTAGGATGGAATGTAGAACATAACAAGCGAACCTAACTGGATTATAAATGTATGAAACAACCTCCCTGAGAAGGGTGAGGGGAAAAGGTGCTGGCCTAAGTAACTTTGGAAATGAGGGAGCCTGAAAGACTAAAGACAAAAGGAACTGTATATAAGCACTGTACTCTGATCAAGTTGTTTCCCAAGGGCGGATGGGTAACAATTCTGGAGCCATTACGCATGAACACTGGAATTGAACAATTAAGGAAATGGGTGGCAAATGGTGGGAACCAGGTTTCTCCCACCTGTTGGAGTGGGAAGTTGTAGACTAGCAAGAGGAGGCTAGAATGATCCATATGGTAATGGATTGGAGGTGGAGACATTAGTGGGAAGTCATATTTAGCTTAATATAGATACAGATGGTTACATATTTACAAGAAATATTTATAGGTATGTATATATACAAGAGTTAGGGTACACACACACACACATTTCCTTGCTCTGCATCTGAGAGGACCTAGAAACAGTGATACCTAAGTAGCACAAGCACACGTAGCTCCCAGGTCTTGGTTTCTAATACCATTATCTAATAAAAGGAACCAGGGGGCACTTCCCTGCTGGTCCAGTGGGTAAGACTCTGTGCTCCCAATGCAGGGGGCCCGGATTCGATCCCTGGTTGGATGCCTGGTCGGGGAACTAGATCCCGCATGCATGCCACAACTAAGAAGTCCGCATGCTGCAACGAAGATCCTGCATGCTGCAACTAAGACCCAGCCAGCGCAGCCAAAATAAATAAGTAAATAAATAAATAAAATATTTTTAAAAAAAGGAACCAAGGCTCCTTGGAGAAATGGCTGGTTTCGGACTGGGACAAGAAGTGTACAGGATGAGGCTGTAGCATCTTGTAGTTCCAGAAAGTAAGGAAGTGCTCAAACAAACCAACCAAACAATGCTGGGGGCATGTCGAAGCCAGCTCTCAGTGGCCAAAGCTGGAACAATTTGAGTAAGGAAATAAATAACATAGTATTGGATCAAAACCCCAAAGTATAAAATAAATATCCATGAGTCCATTCTGATGTAAACAAATGATGGAATAAATAAATGGGGGAGACTAGACAAACCTCCTATGCAGAAGAATTCCAAATAATCTATGTAGATATTTTGCCCTCAAGAAGGTGGAGGACAACTGCCTCCTTCCTTCCATAGCGACTTCCTTCCAAAGTTTGAGGTGATAGTATTATTTATGCAACCAGTTCCCTATTGATGGGCATATTCTTTTACTTTATAAACAGTGCTTCAGTGAACCCTTGTATGTATATCACTCTACATTTCTGTATTTTTATAAGATAAATATTCCAGGGAGAATATAACTTTTAACAGCTTGAAAGATATATTCAAGTGGTTCTTCAAAATGGTCCTGTGAATTTATACCCCCGCAAACAGTGTATGAGTATCAGTTTCTCCACACTCTTGGCACACTGTATGACTCACAAAGGGGTAATGTATTCTCTTTAATATAAAAACCTTTTACTAATCAAGAGTCAGAGGACAGGTGTCCCAACAGAAAGGTGGATGAGGGACCTGAACACGTAATTCACAGGCAAATAATACAAATGGCCTATAAATATTTGCAACAAAAAACTGAAAAAACGTGCAAAAAAATGTTAACTGAGGAGTCATGAAAGAAATGCAAAATAGAAACAGTGAGACATTAGTCTGTCCACTAGGTTAGTAAAGAAAAAAAGAGCTGTAATAACTGGTATTAGCCTGCTCCAATTTTTATGGATCAACAAATAAAGCTTTTGGAGGCCAAGTTTTTAAATATATACTTTTGAAAAAAGGTACACATACTTTTATTCACTCCACCTTCCAGGAATTTATCCTCAGACCTTAATTAAAAATGTATAAAGATATATATATAAATATGTTCACCACAGCATTGTCTATCACAACAAAATAATTCGAAATAAGCTACCCAACAGTAGGAGGTTCCTTAATGATGAGACATCCCTAAGATGAAATGCTTGGCAGCTGCTAAAAAATATGTTGATATTCTTATATATTTATAAAAATTCTTGTGATAGTATGATTAATATACACCAATTTAATTGAAAAAGAGAAACATGTTCTCTGACTAGACAAATATATATTCTGAGACATGACAAACATATGTTCCAAGAAGGACACATACCACAGTGTTTATCACGGGGGTCTGTATGTGAGAACGGGCTTGCAAATGACTTCTGTCTCTTGTGCTTATCTCTGTCCCTTTGTTTTCTGCATTAAGCTTCTCTTAAATTTTGTAGTTAAAAAACAGAATTAAAACAGTTTAAAACCATGCTGATTCTCCCTTTGTAATGTCTCTCTCCTCTGCCCCTTCCCTCCATCTCCTTCAACACTGCCCTCGCTCAGGCCTCCCGTCTCTCACTTAGACCATCGCCTCAGCTTCTTGATGGGTGTCCCTGCTCCTGCAAAAGGGTCTGGCCTGTCACTCCTGTGCTCAGAAGCCTCTGGAACTCTCCCTGCGCAGCATAGTGTCCCCTTGTTTCTCCAGACCCCCTTCCCTTCTAAGTTCAGTCTCCCTCCCGCCCCCACCCCACGGGGCGCCTGCAACACCAGTCCTGTCCGCCCGCTCAGCTCTCCCTGGTCTCCTCACCTGTTGAGGGTCTACCCATCTTTCAGGGCCCACCTCCTCTAGGAGGCCTTCTTTTCTCATTACCTCCCCCATACTCCAGTTCACTTGGTTTGAACTTCTTTGATGGCCATGATCACCAGCTGCCTTTTAATACAGTGATTTCTGGACTGACAGGTCTGGACTCGCAGTGCCTGGAGCACACAGTAAGGGCTTCGTGAAGGTCTGCTGGAGTGAACTGATCCAGAGTTGCCTCTGAACACCACCTGAGTCAACTCTGCCACATTCCGTAATTTTGCTTTAAATAGGTGTGATTTTTTTTGACACATAAGAATCTACTAAATTATACATATAAACTGTCACACTTGAGATTTATGTGGCATAAAAGTGTGCATGTATTAAAATATAAGGTTTATGGGCATATCACCTAGAAAAAATCTTGTTATATGGAAAATCTTTCTTCCATAACTGGCTAGTAACATTTGAGTCTGAACTTAATTTTAGGCAATTCCTTGGAAAAAATGATTCTATGGAAACCCAGGCATGTCCTGGAGGCAACCACAGATAATTACACAGAGAAAACTTTTCTATAATATTCCTGCTTAATATAAGAAGCCAAATTTTGATTCTTGGTGATTTAATGTTTTCTTGTTTTCTCATTGAAAAGTGACAGTATTTCAGTAAAGGGAAGACATTTGGTTGCAGCAGTAAACATGCTTTGATAACTCTGGACTATCCTTAACTATTTTAGTCTGTAAAATTTAGAGGTTTTAGATGCTTAGCCTTCCTTTTCATTCCACGTCTCCCCCCTTCTCTGCCCATCTCTCCTCCTTTCTTTGCGGTGCTGTCATTGCACTCTTGGGCATCCGTGTTTCACATAGAGCTGTTGTTATAGTCATGAAACATAAACAGGAAAGCAAACCACTGCCCAGTGTTTCTTAGCATGAAGCTCCTCTTGTTTCACTGAGGCATCGTGTGAGTCAACTAGACACTGGTGGATGACTTTCTTGTTCCCACCAAAGGACTCAGGGGCTCGAGGATGGTCAAGTGTGAATGATATTCTGAACCAAAAGTACCAGTATATCCTTTTGGCATATGCTGTCTCCAGAAAAACATGCCCTTTTACCTGCATTGCTTTACAGAACTTTGAGAGATGTTTTTGTATCACTTAAATTATTGGGCAAACCTCTCCTAGAAAATGAAATTTGTTATAATTGTGCGAATATAGGTGAGTCCTTCTTGCCTTGGGTCTGGCTGTGGATATGGATCTCATAGGTGGTATTGCCAGCATGCATATCCCTTTGTCTGGCCATTTGTCCATCCGTCCATCCAGCCATCCGTCTCCCCATAACTGGGATCCTTCTGAGCAGGAATCCTGTCTGATACATCTCAAAATTTCCTGAAGCACCTTCAGGGAGACCCATATGTCGATGGAGGCCCAATAAGTCCCCTGGCTAATGATGGGAGTACTTATTTCTCGCAGCACCACTATGCGTGTTGGAGAGCTGGTGCTGACGGCATGGGACCCACTTGTAGGGTTGGGTGTCATAAAGGAACCCTCAACCTCCTGCAACCGTAGGGTTTGTCCTCTCAGTCTCCCAACCTCTTAGAAATCCCATAGAAGTAGTGGGCGGGGTAACTTGGTTGGTCCGGCATTTAACAGCTTTTCTGGGGGGTGTGTGTGTGTGTCTGTGTTTGACTCTACAGGTCAGTTTTTGGGTTGTACGAGAAATTCTAACAGCACAGACTTTAAAAATAAGGGCAGAAATCCTGAGCCATTTTGTGAAAATAGCCAAGGTAAGCTGTTTTATTATTACTTTTCCCCTTCCTTTCCTTTCTTTTTTGTCGCAAAAAGGTGTTTCCTTGGTACTTTGGGAGCTGATTTGCTCTGGACGAGCCGGGCAGGGCTCAGACATGGGGCTCTGACCCAGCTTCCCCAGGCAGAGGCAGCTGTGGGACCAGCCTAGCTGCTTGCTCGGCCTCCCAGCCCCTGTGCTCGCACAGGCAGGTGCCCTCCGCCCTGTGGTTTTGGCAGCCAACCATTCTTTATAGCTGGCCTTTCACAGACTCTCCACGAGGCCCCAGCGGCTACCTCTGGGATCCATTCATCCTCCTATTCAGATTTAGCCAGTGCTGGGGGTTGATGGCTTTTAGTTAGCATCGGAGGCTGTGACACCATCACGTCCTGCACAGTTTGTTCGCGGTCAGCAGAGCTCACCCCACCCCATCTTGCGCTTGAGGCCCGGGCCCTGCTGCCCCGACCCCACCCCCTGGGCCTGCCCTGGTAGGGTTGGTCCTTGCTGGTTCTTGGGCACCAGGCTCACGTCTTTTCCCCACTTTCCCCTCCTCTTCCCTCGTCTCTGCCAGCCCAGGCTGTGATCCCACGGGCCTTCCTGGACCACTCTCACCTCTTACACAACCCTGCCAGCTCCCCCCAGTCCACTGCTCCCGACCACGGGGCTCGCCTGACTCAGCGGAGCACCGCCCTGTCTGTTCACTGCCCGCTTTGTGTGCGCGCGTTGTCTTCCCACCCAGGTCCTAGGCCAGCTCACCTTCACTGCGGCCCCTCTCTGGCCAGGCGCCATAGCTGCTGCTTTACAGAAATGATTGCATTTGACGCTCACATTATTATTATCCCATTTCCGGAGGAGGAAGGGGAGGCTTAGAGAGGTGGGTGTCCACGCCCAGGCTCCACGGTCAGTCGGAGCGTGTCTCTCTGCCTTCAGGGGAGCTGCTCTGCTGCCCCTCACGGCAAGGTTGTGTTCATCCAGCTCTAAGTATGTTAGGGGCGTGGACACTTTTACGTCCTGTGCATTCTGAAGTGCCTGGAACTGTTGCTGGGCTTAATGATACTTGTTGCTCTCGGTGAGTTCGTGCTGGACCACGAGAGAAAGTGGGAGGAAGTTCCAGCCCACCTGGTGCTTTCAGTTTGGAAGTTTCCAGCCCCACCCAAGGGATCCAAAACTATTCCTCCTTAAGCTCTGCCACCTTCTGATGGTGGATCGTCATGCTGGCGCTGTGCCCTGGGTATGTTCTCGTTCGAGCCTCCTCCTTTCTCTGGGCCTTGGTTTCCCATCTATAAAATGGGAAAGGGGTGGATTAGATAATCTCCCAGAGAACCTTCACCTCTAAAAGAAATTCTGTGACAGGCATAGCCATTCAGATACAAAGGATGAAATTCAGCTCACTCAGAGAATCTATTATTACACACAGCAAACGATTAGGGAATATTACAAGATGTATGAAATGCAGTATTAGCTTGTGTGGTAAGGGAGAAATCTCCAGGTAGGAACAGAGCCGTGAGGACTAGGCATAAGGGCTTTTCGTGGATTTGTTCATTTTACTAAGCCCTGCTCTGTGCTGTACTAGGTCCTAGGGATATGATGGTAGATACCGCTTCATCCCGGCTCTCAGGGAATACACGGTCCAGGGTGACAGAGGGGCAAGTGCAAGCAAATACAGTCCAGTGGGCTAAGGAAATGCACAGGCTGCTGTGGGAACACGCAGGTGGGGTGGGGTTGGGGACAAGTCTTCCTGACAAAGAACAAGCAGCCCACGCCGCACTGCCCGCTCTCCCGGGTGCCAGGCACTGGTCTAGCAGTTTACGTGCACCGTCCCACGCAGCAGAGGTGCTGTGGTTACCTTCCTCATTTTAAATATGAAGATGTCGAGGCTTAGAAGGCTTAGGTAACTTGCCACAGGACACACCAGTAGTGGGAACCGGGGTTGGAACCAGGCCTCTTGGTTCCGTGGAGCCTGCCGGCTACACAACTTTCACTGACTCCTGAGAGTGAGAAGTGGGACCCGGGTCCTGTTGGCAGGTTTCCCTCAGCATAAAACCAAGAGCAGAGCAGTTACATTTTTCTGTGCTCACCCTCACCTGTGTCTCCTTCTGTTGCCCTCCGTGGTAAGGAACTTGTCTGAGATGGAATTAAATCCAAATGTTCTCACTAATTTGGGGTCTGGTTCAGAGAAGCATGGTCAAGTGGCTGGGAAGCTGGAGCTCCGTGCTCCCAGCTGAGGGGATCGTGCAGATTGATAACATCTTTCCTCAGCCTCCCGCTTCCGGGTGTGAAGGTAATCGCAGTAGACCCATGTTGATGTTGTTAGCACAGCGGAGGTTTCCGTTTACAAAGGCCTGCTGGGACAGTTCAGATTCATCTAAAAAAAGAACAGAAAGGACATTATCAAACCTCATCCCGAGCCATGTTTCTGTCCAGCAGCCAGACGAGTCAGCTTACGAAATTTTGCAAATGTTTTAGATGCAGACTCACCTTTTGACAATCTGAAAGAAAAAGAGCATATGGTTTCTGTGAACTTCCTAGAACTGTATTTTCTACATGAGATATTTTTAAGTGTAAGTGAATTTCACAAATATGACAATATTTGGTAACGCTTGAGCATGTTTTTGTTCTGTTGTTTATAGCAGCAAAATAATCTATTCCATATCTTTTTTTTCAGAAACTTCTAGAACTCAACAACCTTCATTCTCTCATGTCTGTGGTGTCAGCATTACAAAGTGCACCCATCTTCAGGCTGACAAAAACCTGGGCTGTAAGTTAATCTTCCTAAGTCTGTTCCTTTGGTTTGGGCTGTCCTTTCTTTGGTGAAGTTCTCCATTCCTTAAGCCCCAGAAGGCTTTCTCGGTCTGCCCTTTGCCAACGACGGAGGATGACTGTGGGTTAATGAAGTGTCCCCTGGCCACTCTCTCTCCTTCAGTGACCTCAGCCCCGTTTTGGGACAGGGAAGCTGTGAGGAAGCCGGCGTGGCTGGGGACCCTTCTGGACCTGACAAAATCATGTATGATGGCGGGGTCAGTGGCATGACATCTGCCCTCCGCTCCAAACTGCCCCTGGGAAGCCTTCTGGGCTGCTGGTTTGCAGTTGCGCTGGGCTGCTGGCTGTACAGCTACGAGTTTCTTTGGAGGAACCTGTGACCCTCATGTAGGGAAAAATAATTTTTTTTTCCTAAAGGCCATGGATAATTTCAGCTCAGAGGTGGAGTCTGATAGTTATATAATTGAGTCTGTAGGAAAGTTTTTCTGCTGTAAAAATACTTTAAAAATATCTCAAACCTCTTTATCCTCCTTAGCTTGGCACCGCGCCTGATGGGGGAAGTCATTGCTATTTCCATCGCTCATTAGCATTCACCTCCTGGCCCGCCTGGTCTGGGGTCTCTCACAGCCACACAGCCCAAGCCTTTCAAGACCTGTTTATGTCCCACAGAACTGAAGGAAACTGTATGGAGTTGTCAGCTGTGCTTCTGCAACTAACTCACTTCCGAACTTCTTTCTGCCAGTCTGCGGGGCTGGGCTCTGTTTCAGACTTGGCTAGTTCAGGGGCCTTTGAAATACTTAGGGATTGTGTTGTAGGTTGTCAGAAGTGAGCCTTGTTTCTTTAAATTGCAATTTTCCATAGACCAAGCCATAGCAAAGTGGAGTGAGAGGTTTTAGCCTGGAGTCAAAAGACTGGGTCTGCATTCAGGCACCGTCTGTGCAGAGTGATTCTATGGGACTCGTCTCCTCGTATCTACTTAGGGAGGTTGGCCTGAATCTGTGGTTCTCCATTAGTGCTTTGTGGAGCCCAGGGGTTCTTTGGAGCTGACTTGGGGCCAGCAGGGGCTGGGGGAGAGGACGGAGGGCACCAGGCAGATCTCCAGAGCACAGTTTCTGCCAGAGCAGCTCTGTTTGCATCAGTTTTATGTCCTGAGCTTCTGGGTGAACTTCAGTTGAGCAGTGGCTTTGGAGGTCAAAGCAAGTTTGGAAGCCACTGGTCTCTGTGGTTGCTGCCAGCCCTGTGATTCCCTGAGTCCATCTGAGCCATGAGGCTTTTTTCAAAAGTTGCTTGGAGATTGTTTTTCAAATGAACTTTCCATCATTTAGATGCTGCTATTGTTTCTTGGACTGCTGGGAGCTCTGTGTGGGCCCAGAAGAAGGAATGATGAATCTCACGGTACACAGACCTTACTGTCAGTAACACAGGGACTCTCGGTGACCCCATAAGTGGCACAGTCAGTGAGGGCAGCAGGGAGTCAGCATGAGGGGCCTGCACAGAGATGCCACCCACTCAGGGATGGGCAGGGCCCATCCATGGAGCTTTGGCCAGCGTTCTCCTCAGGATGCTGTGCCTTGCCCAGGATGGTGGGGCAGCATTGGGCCAGAACAACATCCAGGACTGCTCCATGTGGCTCGGCAGAGTCCTGTGCCAGGGTGGCCGGATCATCACTGCCATTGATGGGTCTTTGCTGCAATGAAGATAAATCTCCCACAGCTCCTCAGAGAGCCTGGAATGAAATATCCACCCAGGACCCGTTTGAAAGCATGAGCTTCCTCACCTAACTCCCTTCCAGGCCACGTGGGTCAGCTGTTCTTCCTTACAGATTTGCCAGGCGCTGTTCTAAAAGCTTTCCCTATATTAACTCATTTCCTCTTTTTTTAAAAAAAATAAATTTATTTATTCATTTACTTATTTATTTGGTTGTGCCAGGTCTTAGTCGCGGGGGCGGGCTCCTTAGTTGCAGCTCGCCAGCTCCTTAGTTGTGGCACGTGAACTCTTAGTTGCAGCATGCATGTGGGATCTAGTTCCCTGAGCAGGGATCACATCCGGGCCCCCTGCATTGGGAGCGCAGAGTCTGAACCACTGCGCCACCCGGGAAGTCCCCTCATTTCCTCTTGACAGCTACCCACCGTCAAGAGGAGGCACAGAGAGGTGGGATGACTTATGCAGGGTTCCCCAGCTAAGAGGCAGAGCGGGAATCAAACCGGAGCAGTCTGGCTCCGGAGTCCCCGCGCTTACCCACCATACCCCATGGAGCTCAATAAGGACGGTTCCCGTGATGCCTTGTCAGTCAAAGCAAGAAAGCGGGCCTGTTTATTGTTTTGTCTCCTCTATACACAGTTGCTCCAACAGGAACTTTAAAGGTGAGATCAGCAGACTCTGGGTGCTGCCCCAGGCCGTTGAGCCTCTGTTCTGGCTGTGGCTGCTGCTGGCCTGGCTGCTGGCCTCTGAAGTGCACCCTTCTTTTGCCATTAATTTCTGGTAATGAGCTTAGCCACAGAAATGTTGCCAGAAAAGAACTGTTTTCCCTCTCCCTGCTTGTCCCTTGATCTGGGGAGGGGAAGTCAGAGGAGGGCCCCAGGGAGGGGACACACAGCCAGAGAGCCAGAGAGCTGCAGCCAGGCCTTGAAGGCTGCCTTTTGGCCACTTACTCCTTGGTTAGTCCATGGCTTCCGCTGCTCCTCGGGTCCCCTGGGATTGGCCGCTGACTTTGGCATCTAGCTGGCGGGAGCCACGGAGAGGACAGGAAGCTGCGGTTATGCGTCACCAAAGGACGGGGGACCCCGGGCAACAACAAGTGTTCTTTTTCTGAGAAATCTCCCATTGCCTCCTAAGGGCTGAGAGCCGGGACTATTTCCTTGGTTACAGAAGGCCACTTAGCAAGGCAAAAGGTGGGGAGATGCAGCATCCTAGGAGATAAGAATGGCAACTGCCAAAGGCTGTGTCAGGGAGAGAGGAGGTGATACGCACCGTGTGGATTCAGCATGACGTCTCCGAGGTCGTGTGTGGGGAGCTGTTTGTTCTGGGTAAACCCACCATTCAGCCTGTTTCAGACCAGACTCTCCCCTTTCGCCCACCTGTCCTGTTAGTCCAAGCACAGTGGTTGGTGCAGAGCACTTGGGAAATGGTGGGGGCCAAATTCGCCATCTTTCTCCTTCATCCAAATCCCCCCAGCCCAGTAGAATCGACGATGCCACTATATTCCTGACACTCTCTCTACACCTATTGTGACAGAGAACACAGGGCATCTACTCTGCAGTTTTGTTTACAGGTCTGCCTCCCTCTTTGATCACCTTCCTTCTTGGTGCAGTCTGATTTTTTCTCCATATCCCATATCCTTGGTGCAGTCTGATTTTTTCTCCATATCCCAAACGACTGAGTTTACACTGGTCGTTTGAATTGTATATGTTTGTTGTGCTGAATTGTGTCCTTCTTTTGCTACTTCTTTTCCCAGTAATGAGATTAGCCACTGAAACGCTGCCAAAAAATTGCCGCTTCCCCTCCCCCAACTTGTCCCTTGATCTGGGACTGGTGAAATCTCATGGCCCTGCAGAGCAGGGGGGAGCAGGCACACCAGCCGTAGCAGCCCCAAAGGTCAGTACTTTAATAGTCTTCGTTTTGCAGAGAAGGAAACTGAGGTTCCAGGAGTTGTAGTGGCCTGTCTCAGATCACGGAGCTGATGAGTGCCAGAGCCGATGTGATGTAGCTTTGCCTTGATGGACACATAGTCCATGTTCTTGGCCATTTGCTGGATGACTTGTCTATGATGGAACCTGATGTTGGAATCAGGCTGGGCACAGGGCAGGGAAAAGCAGGCACACACACTGCTTGGGAAGTGGGGCTGGAGAAGTGAGGCTGGCACACAGGCCCCTGGGGACAGTGTATGACCAGCTCCCTGAGTGCAGTCTCTGGGGTTGCATTGAAACCCTGGATATCTGGGAAACCTGGATGGAAGGGGGTCACAGGTGTGGGAAGAGACCTGCCACTTGGTTTCACTATGGATGGCCTTCAGTGAGGGCCAGTTGGTCATTAGCTGGTAGGCAGGGCAGCCTGTCGGCCTGTCCGTGGCTGGCTGCTGAGTACCAGCGGCTGGGTGAGCTGGGACAGGACAGAGGCTGACCTCGCACATAGTAGGCCCATAATAAATGCTGGCTAGATGCACAAACAGGGAGGGAGTCACCTTCTGCTGGCCTGGAAAAACACAGATAGGGTCTGATTTATCCCAACACTGGGCCTGCTTTGGAATATTGGCTGCCTCAAAACCATGAGACCTAAGCAAGAAGTCCTGTCGGCCAGTTCTGATTTCCTGAGCACGCATACTGTGTGGCTCTTATTCATTCTGCAAATCAGATACTTTTTGAACACCTACCTCCTCGCCTGCTCCATGGCAGGCCCCGAGGCTATGGTCATGGCCCCTGTCTTCATGGGCTTTTATGTTATCCAGGGGAGACAGACACATTTTTGTGGGAGAATAAACATGTGCCTAGTCTGGCTGGTGCAAGAAGTGGTCAATAAATGTTTGTTGAATGCATGAAGTCATGAACCAAGGGCTGTCAGATAGGAATAAAAGTGATGCCGGAGACCAAAAGAGGAGGATGCGATAGGGACTGACTGGGTGTGCAGGGAAGGCCTGTCTGAGACCTGAGTGACAAGAGGGAGCCGGCCGCGCCAAGACGAGGGCACAGCCAGTGCAGAGGCCACGGTGGAAGAAACTCCAAGGCCAGTGTGGCTGGAGCGCAGCAGGCCTGGGGGAGATTGTGAGGGTGCTGTGGGCGGGCGGCGGGGCCGTCTGGGAAGGGCTCAGCCCAGAGAGGAGTTGGGTTTTCTTCTGAGGGCAGTGAAGGGTTTTAAACAGGAGACAGACATGATCTGCTTTAGAGTTGCTTTTGATTTTTGTTTTTTTAATTAGTGTTGCTACTATTTGAATAGCAAATTGGGATTGCAGGGGGGCCAGAGTGGAAATGAGGCCGGGTTAGAGGGTTAGGGCAGAATCTAGGAGTGAGGTGATGCTGGCTAGCATCGGGGAGGTGGCAGTGGACATGGAGAGGAGGCTGAAAGGGGAGGCATTCTGAAGACAGAGGTGGCAGGATTTATGCCGGATAGGATGTCGGAGATGAAGAAAGGAAGGGACTGGAGGACGATCCCGAGGTTTGGGGCCTGAGCAGCTGGCAAGAGGGTGAAAACTTTTCTCTGATCAGGGTGGTCCCAAGACGAGCCTGACTTATACAGGAGTGACCTGGGGGTATGGAATTCCTGAAGTATGGGTGATTCGCTCATTAATTACAGTTCTATGCTATTCATCATGTGTACACATATACGCACACGCACACACACACACTCTGCTTGCTCTGTGCACGTTCCTATCATGATTTGCTCTTTCCTACTGAATTCATCCAGAGAGTTTGACTCATCTGCAGCAGCAAAGGGAAAACTGAAGAACTTGGCAGGGAGGAAATCACAGCCGGTGGGTCAGGCGGCCTGATCTGCAGGGTGGTGGCCTGGAAGGGGAACCCTCCTGGGAGCAGGGCTCTCACTTCAGGCATCTGGGGGCACAGGGTCATTGAGCAAATATCCCAGGAAGGCAGATGTGTGGCGTTCATGTATTTTGGATTTTAGTCTTTCATGCGGGAAGTGCCTCTCCTCCCCTGTGTCTGATGTGGGCCCCAGTGGCCCCTCTGATGTCGTTGAGAAAGTGGTGACGGGCATGGGCTGCCTGTGTCAGGTGGAAGGCGAGGTGGGGGAGGGAAGGGAGAGGAAACTGACATTTGCAGCCTCCGATTACTCATCCCCCAGTCATTCCTTGGCAGCCCTGCCTGCACTGCTTCTCAGAATTATGAGTTCTGCGGATGTTTACACCCTCGTCTTCCTTGACTTTGCCACAACTTTTGTCACCCGCTTCTTGAAAACTCTCTCTTTGCTTGGCTTATTCCCTTCCCGCCGTTCTGACAGCTGGCTCCTCCCTGACTGCTTTTGTCCCTCTTACCCACTGGCTGTAAGTGTGCTGCGAGGCTCTGACCCAGCTCTCGCCTTCCCCAATCCGAATCCTGTCCCGTGGGGCTCTCCCCAGCTTGGAGAGCTTCATCCATGTCCTCTGTGCCCCGGTGGTGGCTGCCTCCTTGCTCTCGCCCCAGCTGTCTCTGGAGCCCCAGGCCCACGTTCCTGTGCCTGCTCCGCGGAGCCCTCTGCTCCTGTGTTCCTTTGACAGCTCACCCTTGGCGTGTCTGAAATCAAAGTTTGCTTCCAGGAAGTGATCGTGAGTTCCAGGAGACTCTCTGAGCAGACTTATTTTGGACTTTGAGGCAATATGGTAGACGGGGTGATGAGGGGGAAAGCCCCTCCCTCCCAACTGCCTGCTTCAAACACACAAACACAGATAAACCATATTAAAAATCAAGAAGCAAAGCTGAACCAGAAGCCAAGAAAGGGAAGTCACCATGTGCTAGAAATAAAGAATGCTCTCAGAGTCAGCACAGCGAGCAGAGTTCAGAGAAGGCGCTGTGTGGAGACCTTTGCAGCTGGCGAGGGGCTGGGGTTCTAATGCCTGCACTTGGAGGGCTGGAATTCAGCTACTCACAGGAATCAGAGAGCCAGCAAGTGTCCCTCGTCAGAAAATCTCTGTTCAGCTTGGGGGAGCCCCAAGGGAATAAGTCCCTGTGAGAAACTGTCACCCCAGCCTGTACCTCAGGTAGCTGTTGGGTCTCAGTACACACGACCTGAATTGGTATGGGGACCACAGGCCAAGAAATGAGGGGCAGTGTCCCTTGCAGATTAAGAGTGTGGACTCCTGGGCTTGGCCTTGGACCTGCCTCTTATGGTAAGGATTAAATGAGTAAATATATGAAAAAATGTTTAGAACTATGCCTGGCACATAGTAAGGGCTAGATAAGTATTGGCTGCTGCCGCTGTTGTTGTTGTTATTATTATTATTATTTTCAACTTTTCTTGACTATTTTCAAATGGGCTGGCAGAGGCTGCCATCGCTGTAAGCCAGGCCCTCTGATTTATGACCTGATAACATCATCATCTTCTAGCTGGTTTCCTTGCTTCTGGTCTTACTGCCTTCCTCACACCACCCATGGAGTGATCGCCCTACGACATAGCTCTGGTGTTTTCACTTCCCTGATTAAGGACAATTTTTAGCACTCCCCCACCCTTTGCTGGGCTGGGGGTGTGTCTGTACTCACCACTCCTCCAGAACAGGACGCTCTGATGTAACGGTTTTTTTTTTTTCTTTTTAAAAAAATTATTCCAGCAATTTTATTTATTTTTTAAAAATTTATTTATTTATTTATTTAAAATTAATTAATTTATTTATTTATTTTTGGTTGCGTTGGGTCTTCGTTGCTGTGCATGGGCTTTCTCTAGTTGCGGCAAGTGGGGTCTACTCTTCATTGCGGTGCACGGGCTTCTCACTGCAGTGGCTTTTCTTGTTGTGGAGCACGGGCTCTAGGCTCACGGGCTTCAGTAGTTGTGACACGCAGGCTCAGTAGTTGTTGCGTACAGGCTTAGTTGCTCCGCGGCATGTGGGATCTTCCCGGACCAGGGCCTGAACCTGTGTCCCCTGCATTGGCAGGCGGATTCTTAACCACTGTGCCACCAGGGAAGTCCTTCCAGCAATTTTATTGTATAATTAGTAAACAAGTTAACATGAAATTGCACTATGAGACTTTTTTTCTTTTTTTCTTCCCCCCCACCCCACCGCCCTATCCCCTTTGGTAACCATGAGCATGTTTTCCACGTCAGTGAATCTGTTTCTGTTTTGTAAATAAGTTCATTTGTGTCATTTTTTAGATTCCACGTATAAGTGGTATCGTATGATATTTGTCTTTGTCTGACTTACTTAGTGTGATAATCTCTAGTCCATCCATGTTGCTGCAACTGGCATTATTTCATTCTTTTTATGGCTGAGTAGTATTCCATTGTATATATGTACCACATCGTCTTTGTCCATTCATCTGTCGATGGACACTTAGGTTGCTTCCCTGTCTTGGCAATTGTAAATAGTGCTGCTATGAACAGAGGGGGTGCATGTATCTTTTCAAATTAGAGTTTTGTCCTGGTGTATGCCCAGGAGTAGGATTGCTGGATCATATGGCAACTCTATTTTTAGTTTTTTAAGGAGGCTCCACACTGTTCTCCAAAGTGGCTGCACCAATTTACATTCCCACCAACAGTGTAGGAGGTTTCCCTTTTCTCCACACCCTCTCCAGCATTTATTATTTGTAGACTTTTTAATGATGGCCATTCTGACTGGTGTGAGGTGATACCTCATTGTAGTTTTGGTTTACATTTCTCTAATAATTAGCGATATTGAGTATCTTTTCATGTGCCTGTTGGCCATCTGTATGTCTTCTTTGGAGAAATGTCTATTTAGGTCTTCTGCCCATTTTTTGATTGGGTTGTTTGTTTTTTTGATATTAAGCTGTATGAGCTGTTTGTATATTTTGGAAATTAATCCCTTGTCAGTCACATTGTTTGCAAATATTTTCTCCCAGTCCTTTTTATTTTGTTTATGGTTTCCTTTGCTGTGCAAAAACTTTAAGTTTAATTTGGTCCCATTTGTTTATTTTTGTTTTTATTTCCATTACTCTAGGAGACGGATCTAAAAAAATATTGTGGTGATTTATGTCAAAGAGTGTTCTGCCTCTGTTTTCCTCTAGGAGTTTTATAGTATCTGGTCTTATATTTAGGTCTTTAATCCATTTTGAGTTTATTTTTGTATATGGTGTTAGAGAATGTTCTAATTTCATTCTTTTACATGTAGCTGTCCAGTTTCCCCAGTACCACTTATTGAAGAGACTGTCTTTTCTCTATTGTATATTCTTGCCTCCTTTGTCATAGATTAATTAATTGCCCATAAGTGTGTGGGTTTATTTCTGGGCTTTCTATCCTGTTCTATATGTCTGTTTTGTGACAGTACCATACTCTTTTGATTACTGTAGCTTTGTAGTATAGTCTGCAGTCAGGGAGTGTGATTCCTCCAGCTTTGTTCTTCTTTCTCAAGATTGTTTTGCCTATTTGGAGTCTTTTGTTGTTTCCATACAAATTAAAAAAAATTTTTTGCTCTAATTCTGTGAAAAATGCCATTGGCAATTTGATAGGGATTGCATTGAATCTGTAGATTGCCTTGGGTTGTATGGTCATTTTAACAATATTGATTCTTCCAATCCAAGAACGCGGTATATCTTTCCATCTGTTTGTATTGTCTTCAGTTTCTTTCATCAGCGTCTTACAGTTTTCAGAGTACAGGTTTTTTGCCTCCTTAGGTAGAATTATTCCCAGGTGTTTTATTCTTTTTGATGCTTGATATAACCATTTTGCTGCTGCTCTTTTTAATCCATCATTTTAACATTCATTACACTACCTCTAGTTTTATAATAATGAATACTTTGTCAGTCTATTTTAAACTGTCATTTGGATTTTTAACCCTGGATTTCAGCGATCCCTTAGAGTTAGGGAAGATACCGAGCTTGGATGAGAGAGAGGGTTTTTGGTTTGTCTCAATGGGTGTTTTTGAGGAAAACTTGCATTTGGGAATGTGGCACTTGGCGAAAGCCCTTGGGTAGGGAGATTCGTGCAGAGTACAAAGGACATAGTAGAGGCATTTTGGCAGTGGCAGCAAATATCAAAAGGTATCAAACCTACTTCACACCTACTTCCTGACCCTAAAAAACAAACCATAAACCTTTCAGCTGTGGCCAGTGGAGCATCTGCTGCCACCAGCAACAGAGCAACCCAGAACCCCAAGTCACGTGCGGAAGAGACGCAAGAGTTGGCCAGAGGAATTTCCTGTTCAAATACAGCCACAATCAACTCATTCTTTCCCCTTTGATTAGTATTCACTGTTCATGCTTAGCTGCTTGTGATTGGCACCCTGTTGGCAAGTTGAGTTGAAATATCCGGAAAAGTAGAATAAGCAGTCAAATTGGTCATCACATGTCCACAGTATGCAGAATGGCCAAGTCAAAAACATACTTTGCCAGGTCAAGGTGGCTGTGTGGGAAGACGCGGAGTTAGCGTCTCCCCACAACTAGGGCACCTGCCAGCCGCTGATGGGGGACTCTGACACTCAAGGAGATGGGAGGAACCCCAAAGTGAACCGGTAGGATGTAGGGGGACTGAGGGGGGAGGAGAAGTGGAGGCCAGACAGGATTGGTGCCCCTGAGGCTAGGGAGATCAGGAGAGGCAGGTGGGAGGCGCCCTCCGGGAGAGGAATGGAGGGCATTTGCCCCACCCACTCGAGCTCAGGAAGCCTGCTGGGCTCCCAGGTGAGGTCCCCTACCCTCTGAGACTAGGGGTGGGGCGCACGCCTGGGCCCCTTCTGTTCCTTGAGGCTAAGCCCCACCCCACAGTCCCCAGGGCCTCTTCCAGCCCTGTGGGTCCTGAGCATTGCCCCCGCCTACCACCCAAACCTCACCCTTGCTTAGGCCCACCCTCCACAGCCAAGGCCTCCCCCACTCTTTTTTTTTTTCTCTTTTCTCTCCTCCTCTTTTTTACTATTGTGGTACTGATGTACCTTCTGGTTGTTGATTCATCTATATTTTTATTTTTCTATTTTTCCTAACATATGTTAGTTTCCTAGTGTAATTTTATTTTTTACTTTGTTATTGCTGTGTTTTTTGCCACCCCAGGTGGCTTGCGGGATCTTGATTCACAAACCCAGGGCCAGGCCAAAGCTCCTGCGGTGGGAGCTCCGAGTCCGAACCACTGGACTAACAGAGAACCTCAGACCCCAGGGAATATTCATAGGAGTGAGGTTTCACAGAGTTCCTCATCTCAGCACCAAGACCCAGCTCTACCCAATAGCCTACAAACCCCAGTGTTAGAAGCCTCAGGCCAAACAACCAGTAAGACAAGAACACAATCCCACTCATTAAAAAAAAAAAAAAAAAAAAGAGATGGCAAACAAACATGTCACAGATGAAGGAGCAAGGTAAAAACCTACAAGACCAAATAAATGAAGAGGAAACAGGCAATCTACCTGAAAAAGAATTCAGAGTAATGATAGTAAAGATGATCCAGAATCTCGGAAATAGAATGGAGGCACGGATTGAGAAAATACAAGAAATGTTTAACAGAGATCTAGAAGAACTAAAGAACAAACAAACAGAGATGAACAACACAATAACTGAAATGAAAAATACACTAGAAGGAATCAATAACAGAATAACTGAGGCAGAAGAACGAATAAGTGAGCTGGAAGACAAAATGGTGGAAATAACTGCTGAGGAGCAGAATAAAGAAAAAAGAATGAAAAGAATTGAAGACAATCTCAGAGACCACTGGGACAACACTAAACGCACCAACATTTGAATTATAGGGGTCTGAGAAAAAAGAAAGGGTCTGAGAAAATATTTGAAGAGATTATAGTAGAAAACTTCCCTAACATGGGAAAGGAAATAGTCACCCAAGTCCAGGAAGCACAGAGAGTCCCATACAGGATAAACCCTAGGAAAAACACACCAAGACACATATTAATCAAACTAACAAAAATTAAATTCAAAGAAAAAATATTAAAAGGAGCAAGGGAAAAACAAAAAATAACATACAAAGGAATCCCCATAAGGTTATCAGCTGATTTTTCAGCAGAAACTCTGCAGGCCAGAAGGGAGTGGCAGGATGTACTTAAAGTGATGAAAGAGAAGAACCTACAACCAAGATTACCCAGCAAGGATCTCATTCAGATTCGATGGAGAAGTCAAAAGCTTTTCAGACAAGCAAAAGCTAAGAGACTTCAGCACCACCAAACCAGCTTTACAACAAATGCTAAAGGAACTTCTCTAGATGGGAAACACAAGAGAAGGAAAAGACCCACAAAAACAAACCCAAAACAATTAAGAAAATGGTAATAGGAACATACATATCGATAATAACCTTGAATATAAATGGATTAAATGCCCCAACCAAAAGACACAGACTGGCTGAATGGATACAAAAACAAGACCCGTATATATGCTGTCTACAAGAGACACACTTCAGACCTAGGGACACATACAGACTGAAAGTGAAGGGATGGAAAAAGATATTCTATGCAAATGGAAATCAAAAGAAAGCTGGAGTAGCAATACTTGTATCAGATAAAATAGACTTTAAAATAAAGACTGTTAAAAGAGATAAGGAGGGACACTACATAATGATCAAAGGATCAATCCAAGAAGAAGGTATAACAATTATAAATGTTTATACACCCAGCATAGGAGTCAATACATAAGGCAAATGCGAACAACCATGAAAGGAGAAATCAGCAATAACACAATAATAGTAGGGGACTTTAACACCCCACTTACACCAATGGACAGATCATCCAAACAGAAAATAAATAAGGAAACACAAGCTTTAAATGACACAATAGACCAGATAGATCTAATTGATATTTATAGAACATTCGACCCGAAAGTGGCAGAATACACTTTCTTCTCAAGGGCAAATGGAACGTTCTCCAGGATAGATCACATCTTGGGTCACAAATCAAGCCTTGGAAAATTTAAGAAAATTGAAATCGTATCAAGCATCTTTTCTGACCACAACGCTGTGAGACTGGAAATCAATTACAGGAAAAAAACCGTAAAAAACACAAACACATGGAGGCTAAACAGTGCACTACTAAATAACCAAGAGATCACTGAAGAAATCAAAGAAGAAATATAAAAGTACATAGAAACAAATGACAATGAAAACAGGATGACCTAAAACCTATGGGATGCAGCAAGAGCAGTTCTAAGAGGGAAGTTTATAGCAATACAATCTCACCTCAGGAAACAAGAAAAATCTCAAATAAACAATCTAAACCTACACTTAAAACAACTAGAGAAAGAAGAACAAAGAAAACCCAAAGTCAGTAGAAGGAAAGAAATCATAAAGATTAGAGCAGAAATAAATGAAATAGAAACGAAGAAAACAATAGCAAAGATCAATAAAACTAAAAGCTGGTTCTTTGAGAAGATAAACCAAATTGATAAACCCTTAGCCAGACTCATCAAGAAAAAAAGGGGGAAGACGCGAATCAATAAAATTAGGAATGAAAAAGGAGAAATCACAACTGACACTGCAGAAATACGAAGGATTATAAGAGACTACTACAAACAACTATATGCCAGTAGAATGGACAACCACGAAGAAATGGACAAATTCTTGGACAGGTACAATTTTCCAAGACTGAACCGGGAAGAATTAGAAAATATAAACAGACCTATCAATCACAAGTAATGAAATTGAAACCATAATTAAAACTCTTGCAGCAAACAAAAGTCCAGGACCAGATGGCTTCACAGGCGAATTCTATCAAACATTTAGAGAAGAGCTAGCACCCATCCTTCTCAAACTCTTCCAAAAAATTGCAGAGGAAGGAACACTCCCAAACTCATTCTACAAAGCCATCATCTCCCTGATACCCAAACCAGAAAAAGATATCACAAAAAAAGAAAATTATAAACCAATATCCCTGAAAAACATAGATGCAAAGATCCTGAACAACATACTAGCAAACAGGATCCAACAGCACATTAAAAGGATCATACACCATGATTAAGTGGGATTTATCCCAGGGATGCAAGGATTCTTCATACACAAATCAATCAGTGTGATACACCACATTAATAAATTAAGGAATAAAAACCATATGATCATCTCGATAGATGCAGAAAAAGCTTTTGACAAAATTCAACACCAATTTATGATAAAAACTCTCCAGAAAATAGGCATAGAGGGAACCTACCTCAACATAATAAAGGCCATATATGACAAACCCACAGCAAGCATCGTACTCAATGGTGAAAAACTGAAAGCATTTCCACTAAGATCAGGAACAAGACAAGGATGTCCACTCTCGCCACTCTTATTCAACATAGTTTTGGAAGTCCTAGCCACAGCAATCAGAGAAGAAAAAGAAATAAAAGGAATACAAATTGGAAAAGAAGAAGTAAAACTGTCACTGTTTGCTGTTGACATGATACTATACATAGAAAATCCTAAAGATGCCACCAGAAAACTACTAGAACTAATCAATGAATTTGGTAAGGTTGCAGGATGCAAAATTAATGCACAGAAATCTCTGGTATTCCTATACACCAACAGCGAAAAATCAGAAAGAGAAATTAAGGAAACACTCCCATTTACCACTGCAACAAAAAGAATAAAATACCTAGGAATAAACCTGCCTAAGGAGGTGAAAGCCTTGTACTCAGAAAACTATAAGACACTGATGAAAGAAATTAAAGATGACATAAACAGATGGAGAAATATACCATGTTCTTGGATTGGAAGAATCAATATTGTGAAAATGACTATACTACCCAAAGCAATCTACAGATTCAATGCAATCCCTATCAAACTACCAATGGCATTCTTCACAGAATTAGAACAAAAAATTTTACAATTCGTATGGAAACACAAAAGATCCCGAATAGCCAAAGCAATCCTGAGAAAGAAAAACGGAGCTGGAGGAATCAGGCTCCCTGACTTCAAACTGTACCACAAAGCTACAGTAATCAAGACAGTATGGTACTGGAACAAAAACAGAAATATAGATCAATGGTACAAGGTAGAATGCCCAGAGATAAACCCACACACATATGGGCACCTAATTTATGACAAAGGAGGCAAGGACAAACAATGGAGAAAAGACAGCCTCTTCAATAAGTGGTGCTGGGGAAACTGGACAGCTACGTATAAAAGAATGAAATTAGAACACTACCTAACACCATACACAAAAATAAACTCCAAATGGATTAAAGACTTAAATGTAACACCAGGCACTATAAAACTCTTAGAGGAAAGCATAGGAAAAAACACTCTTTGATATAGACCACAGCAAGATCTTTTTTGAGCCATCTCCTAGAGTAACAGAAATAAAAACAAAAATAAACAAATGGGACTTAATTAAACTTAAAAGCTTTTCACAGCAAGGGAAACCATAAACAAGACAAAAAGACAACCCTCAGAATGGGAGAAAATATTTGCCAATGAAACAACAGACAAAGGATTAATCTCCAAAATATACAAACAGCTCATGGAGCTCAATGTCAAAAAAAAACAAACAATCCAGTTAAAAAATGGGCGGAAGACCTAAATAGACATTTCACCAAGGAAGACATACAGATGGCCAAGAGGCACATGAAAAGATGCTCAACATCACTAATTATTAGAGAAATGCAAATCAAAACTACAATGAGGTATCACCTCATGCCAGTCAGAATGGCCATTATCAAAAAATCTAGAAACAATAAATGCTGGAAAGGGTGTGGTGAAAGGGAACCCTCCTGCACTGTTGGTGGGAATGTAAATTGATACAACCACTATGGAAAACAGTATGGAGGCTCCTTAAAAAACTAAAAATAGAACTACCGTATGATGCAGCAATCCCACTACTGGGCACATACCCTGAGAAAACCATAATTCAAAAAGAGACATGCACCACAATGTTCATTGCAGCACTATTTACAATAGCCAGGACATGGAACCAACCTAAATGTCCATCGACAGATAAATGGATAAAGAAGATGTGACACATATATACAATGGAATATTACTCAGCCATAAAAAGAAACGAAATTGAGTTATCTGTAGTGAGGTGGATGGACCTAGAGTCTGTCATACAGAGTGAAGTAAGTCAGAAAGAGAAAAACAAATACCGTAGGCGAACACATATATATGGAATCTAAAAAAAAAAAAAAAAAAAGATACTGATGAACCTAGTTGCAGGGCAGGAATAAAGAGGTAGACGTAGAAAATGGACTTGAGGACATGGGATGGGAGGGAGAAGCTGGGGCGAAGTGAGAGTAGCATCGACATATATACACTACCGAATGTAAAATAGTTGGCTGGTGGGAAGCAGCAGCATAGCACAGGGAGATCAGCTGGGTGCTTTGCGATGCCCTAGAGGGGTGGGATAGGGAGGATGGGAGGGAGGCTCAAGAGGGAGGGGATATGGGGACATGTGTATGCATATGGCTGATTTGCTTTGTTGTGCAACAGAAACTAACACAGTATTGTGAAGCAAGTATACTCCAATAAACATCTATTAAAAAAAAACTTTGCCAAATGGGGAGTTTCCATCTCTCTCTCACCTTCCAGTCTTGTACAAGGCAACACTTGCCTGCATTTCTGCCAAACTGCTGCTCCCTTAAGCATCCCTGTGTGTTCCTACCTCCAGGCCACTGCTCGTGCATTCTTTGGCTTCTGGAGCCTCTCCAGCCCCATTTCTGCTGGTTGAAATCCTTCAAGACTCGTTTCCATGACCACCTCTTCCTGGTTCCTCCTTCCCATAATGGAGTTTGTTCTCTCCTTCCAGAGCACTCTCATAGTGTTTCTGACCCTTCCTTGCCTTAGCCAGCCTTTCCCATGGCTCAACCAGGTTGAACAAATGGGGGTGTACATTGGGTACCTGGCTCCTCACCCACACAGACCAACTCTGGACCCAGGATGGGCCCTTGGTAAACTTCCGTTCAAGGACCAATCACATCCTCCTGGCCCTACTCTTGGGGCTTTGAGGGAATGTCTCCTGGGGTTGCCATGAGCAGATTTTTTTTTAATTAGCAAAATTATTGGAAATACTTGATTAAAATTGTCCTACAAGATTATGCATTGTGTATGTATGTATGCATGTGAATGTATGTATGTGTATATGTGTATATAAACTTAATAATTTTTTAAAAGATAAAATCATGACTCATACAAGTATAAATGAATACTTGCCAAATATTTTATTTAACTCATTAATTAGTATGAGAACCAGTAAGATATTACAACTGTATTCCAAGAGAACTGAGACTACTGCACTTTTATGGTCAGGTAAAGAATGCTGACATAATCTTTAAAATGGAGGGAAAATTAGTCAGTTTTCCCAGGGTGATAATCAGTGGGATTCCATGAGACATCATATGCCTTTAGATGGGCTGGAATTATTTGCATTACTACATTTCCTACAGGTTAACATCTATCTGTACAGAGTTTAAAATAGCCTTAGTCAAAGACAGATATGGACAGCTAGCCAGGACACTTAGTAAATTTCAAAGTTATAATTTTCTCTTATGTTACTTATAACAGTCTCCATTGCATCTAATATTTTACGTTAGATATATGACTCTGTAGTTTACTTTTCAGAAACCAATAATTTGTATCTAAAGAGGTAAAAATTACTTTTTTTAAAGCACCCTAGTTTCATTCCATACTCAGTCTGTTGAATCCATTGGTCCATAGATTATCCGCAGCACTAAAAATTCTTTCCATACCAACAGTAGACACTGGAATTAAAATAGAATTTTGAGCCAGTTTTAACATATTTGAAGCAACAGGTTCTTCATTGAAAAGCATTTCCACGTATCAAGAAATGTTATTTTGTTGAAAAACATTTCCACGTATCAAGAAATGTTATTCTCTCAAGGCAAGGGAACAAGATACCAACGTCCTCATAAAGTAGATTTGGAGGGCCTTTTTTTTTTTTCTTCTATGGAGACAGCTTCCTGTTTTGAACTATTTACCAGAAGAAGGGAATTTTTCATCATTAGTCAAGCATGCGTGCCACATACAGGCTCTCAGAGCATGATAAGGGAAATTTCCAAAAGCAACCTGCTTCTTCAGGTGTTTGACCAAGATTTGTGATCTTCGTGGCATTTGACCCTGTGGTTTATGAGTCCCATTTATCCCTTGCAGCTGATACTTGCCACCATGAAAATTATTTAAAATCAATATTCAGGGATTTTATTTTTACCTTGTAATTTTAGTTCACTTTGCATATGTGGTTTTGCCCCTTTCTCAATCCTAATGTATATTTTTGCATTTTGCCTTACTTAATAGAGATTTTACCTGTTTTATTGTGATTTTTATAAAATTTAGTTCTTGGGTTTAGTTATCATGTCTATAGGTTTGATGTTTAGTTATATATTTTTAAAAACATAATTCCTAATTTTATCTATTAATCAATTTCTCCTACTCCCACCCCCCCCCCCCCCAGTTTTCCTAGTTTCTTGAGTTGAATGTTAAGTTCATTTATATTCTTATTGTTTAATCATATAAGAGTTAAAAACCATGCGTTTTTCCTCTCAGTACAGTTTTGGCCTCATCACATAGTTTAACATATAGTGATCTATACGTTCTATATGTTTATGGTTTGTAAACAGTCCATTACCTTGGCTTTTATTTCTTCTTTTACCCAAGAATTATTGGAGTGTTCAAAAATTTCCAAGGAGTTGAATTTTTAAATTGTCATTGTTAGTTTTCTCATTCTTTTGTTCAACAAATCTTTAGCCAGTGTTTTCTCTGTGTCAGGAACCATACCAGTTGCAGGGAATAGTGGAGTGAATACAACCAGCATGGTCACCGCCTTCATGGGAGTCTTCATTTGCTGAGGGAAACACAGATATAATCGTACAGATAATCACAATCGTAATAAATATTATGGAAGGGAAATCTCAGGGTGGCCCAATACTTCTAAACTTTACTGGAAGTGAAGTTGCCTGTTGTATTTAGTGAACTTTTCCTTAATCTTATTTCCTTACCTCTTTTCCTGAACATGAATGCTTTTAGTATCTGTTTGACTTCGGTAGGCAGATAATTTGTTTTCTTGCATGTAGTTCTGATGGTTTCTTCCTGAGGCTTCCTGTAAACTCTAAAATCTAAAGGACCCTCATTTCACATGAGGTTTTCAGTTTATGGTTCTACTTGTAATAAAAGTTTAAAACATGTATAAGTAAATGCTGTTATTTTTTGAATAAACAAATTCTATATTTAAAAAATTAAATCTTAAAAGAATTTGTTCAGCATAATACATGCACATGAATTTTAAAAATCACTAAGTACTGAAAGTCTTAGTGAAACAACTAACACTCATTGCTCTGTCTCTCCATACCCCATTCATTCCCCCAGAGGCAGACACTCAGAGTTATTTAGTGGTTTCTTCTGGTAATTTCTGCCACGTTTCCATCCATGAGTTTTTGCTACAGTTTCTTGATCCACTCACTTTAGACAGTATGTGGTGACTTCTTTGTATGATGGATGTTGGTTTAGTTTTCCTGAACCACCTTTCCTCATTCTTCAAAAACATTCATGTTACTATGGTTAAATCCCTTTTATTAAATGAGTATTCATGTTTTAATTATTAGGAATGTGCAAATATGGTTCTCTGTATAGTCAAGTGGTTAACTATGAATAACATGTCTTTTCTGGAATACTCTTTTGTTTCCCTGGCATTTCTAAATCTCTCTCTTTTTTTTTTTTAATTAATTAATTTATTTTTGGCTGCATTGGGTCTTCGTTGCTGCGCGTGGGCTTTCTCTAGTTGCGGAGAGCGGGGGCTACTCTTCGTTGTGGTGTGCGGGCTTCTCACTGCGGTGGCTTGTCTTGTTGCAGAGCACAGGCTCTAGGCATGTGGGCTTCAGTAGTTGTGGCTCGCGGGCTCTAGAGCACAGGCTCAGTAGTTGTGGTGCACGGGCTTAGTTGTTCCGCGGCATGTGGGATCTTCCCGGACCAGGGTTTGAACCCGTGTCCCTTGCATTGGCAGGCGGATTCTTAACCACTGTGCCACCGGGGAAGTCCCTCTAAATCTCTTTTAAGGGAAAATTCTTACTCTAGCTACCACTTATCTACCAGATATTTTACATGTATATGTAAATACACACATAAACATATATAATATTATATAATATCTTACCAGATTTTTAGATATTATATATAAAATCTTTATTTTATTTAATTTTATTTTTATTATACATAATAAATATATCCATCCCCCCCCCACAAACGTGCTGTTCTGTCAGGTTTTCTATAAAGACTTCTCTTTCTCTGGAGACATCTCTTCTGGGCTTGATAGATGTAGACCAGTCATTCTTGAGTCTTGCTGTTCATCTGTCATCTCCCTTTACTACGCTGGACTGGGTCCACTGTTTCCTATACCCCCTATCTTCCTGTACTTGGTTTATTCTTTCCATTTTGCTGGGGGAAGTTCTCAAGTAGTATTCAAATGCTTGCATGGGAGATAGATGTTCTGAGCTTTTTTCATGTCTTCTAGCATCCTGTGCATTCCTTCTGAGGAATCTGATGCCATCCTGGATCTCGCTTGTGGGCACAGAATGGAGCAGATGAGTGTAGTTAACCAGTCCCAGCCCTTCTGAATGTATGTGTGAGTGTGTGTAGGCAGGGATGGAGGGTGGGTAGGAAGTATGTGTGTAGAGAAAAGGTTAACAGAAAGAGGTGTGGCCTGGAGGAGCCTGGTTTTAAATTTAGGAAGCATGCAAATGTGGCTGCCTTTGGTTGTCCCAGTCCACTAAAGAACCCCAGTTGTTGGTTTGAGGTCGATCTGCAGGGTGATTTTTAGGGACATCCTCCAGGGCTTGAATCATGTTGGCCTGGTCATGTCTATGTCGGGACACAGATGTCCTGCTGATCAGCTCTGTGGTGCCATGCATAGAGGCACTTGACAGGCTAGGCAGATAGGCCAAACATATCAGGGGACAAGGGCAATCCCTCAGCTGGGTCCAGAGACCCAGGGGAGGGAGCATTGGGCACCAGTATGGCTCAGCTGCAGTGTGTGTGAGGATAACATAGGGATTTGTTTGACTGCTGGATGAACATGGGTGACTGCCAAAGGATTCGGTGGGGTTCTAGGTTTCATTAATAAAGAGATGACCTCCCAGCCAAGTGGGTGAGGGGCCTGCTCAACTTTACAATGGGACAATTCACAACTAGAGTATCTGGTTCTCGTCTGGGTATACGTAGTTCATTTAGTGAATTCCTTATCCTTAAATGTTTATTTCAAATGCCTCTCTCTATACAGCTTTCCTTGACACTTCCCTCGCCCATAATTTACTTGTTTGTCTGGGTTCTTGGTCTCTATTTACTTACTTACCACGTTGCTATAATATACATTTTTCTCCTCTATTGAATCAAGTTCCCCAAGGATACTCTGACAAGTCACTTAATCCTTGTGATTATGAACCTGAAATAGTGGCAATAACCCTGGCTCCATTTTCGTCCCTGGGCTTTGTAAAGATCAGATGAGTTGTATGTTATGGTGCTTTACAAACAGCAAATGGGAAATGGCATGATTTCCTGTCCATTTGTTAATGTGATGAATAACAGCCTTAAATTAGCAAGCCAGTTAAGCCGCCGTCATCCCTAGCATCTGTGTAGCATCCCCACCCTGATGCGTCCTGAATTTCTCAATGGAAAAAAAAAAACAAACCAGCTTGCTATTTATTCTCCAACTTCTTCAGCACTGGGACCTTCCTTTCAGCTTTTTCTTTTGCCTCTCCTCTCTGAAGTCCTTAAGCTGTCATTGCTCAGCTAGGCTGCACCCCCTGTGCACTCCAGAGGCTGCACCCCCTGTGACTCCAGAGGCTGAGGATCAAGGAATTGGCCGATGCAGCCTGAGTTCCCTGGTGCACCAGACATGGCCTCAGTTTGGAATTTGCAGACCTAGGTCCCAGGGACCCAAAGGGGCTATTTCAGTACAAAAGGCCAGCTTCCCCTGGTGCTGGACAGTCACTGTTCTACTTCTCTCTGCTGTATGATGGAGCTACTGACCACTGGCCTATCGCAGTCTGACTGATGTGACAGGGCTGCTGGTCCCGGTCCTTGCACAGACCATGGGGTCTCAACACCACACTTGACCAAGGATGCTCCTGGCCTAGGGTCCACACCTCCATTTATACTCCTGGGCTCCGCCATGGATCTCAAATCCCAGAGGCACTGGCCCTGGAAGCTAAACTTGGGGGTTCCCAACATTAGCCACATGCTGTGCCAAAGCCAGCCCTCTCTGGCTGATCCTTCCCCAGATCCTCTTTTTCAAGCCTGCTCTCAGCCTAGACTCCTTTCCTCAAAGCCATTTTATTCAAGGAGACTTATTGCCATTTCCTGGCACTGGGCCTTGACTTGGGACATGCAGGATGACCACAGCATGAGTCCTTAGCATCAAGTCTGGAGAACCAGGATTCAGTTTCTGTTTCTTTCTTCCAAGAAGCCTCCTTATGAACACTGAGCCATCCCTTCCCTGGTGACCAGCTTTACATTCCAGAGATCTCAGTCGTGAAGCCTCTTACTTCTCTAATCTCTGGGCTGTGGGTGCCTGCTCATCCTGTATTTGCATAACTAAATCACCCCTTAGATGACTGCATATGGAAAAGAAGTTTGGCTTATTTTGAGTAGAACACCGTACCCAGTGTAAATATGACACAGCCATAGACCACAGGGAATCTGGAGGAGATAGCCCAGATTGGAGAGATGGCCTGGCTACGTGCACAGCATATGCAGGTGAAGCGTGTGAGATCTTCCGGGGCCTTCAGCAATGGCAGAGATGTTGAGGAGAGAGCAAGAGGCTCTCTGTGGACACAGGGAGAGAGACCTGATGTGACTGTGAAATAGCTCTGGGTGACCTTGAGCAATTTGCTTTACTCTCTGAGCTCCTTGCTGTTGTAGGGTCTATGCACCATGAAGGTGGGTGCTATGCAGGGGATTCTGGTGTCATCTAGAACAAGGGACTAGGTAGCTTTGGAGGGTATCTTCCAAGTGTGAGACTCTATGAAAAATGACAAAGTCGAAGCTTTGGAAACACTCCATCTCTACATGAAACAGCCTCTTAAAATCCTTAGTTGTGCCCAGGATTCTGCACATCATAGACGTGCCATTTAGGACATTTCCTTTTAGTTTTCATATGCAATTATCCTTTCTCTTTTGCTTCTTCTGGTTTATTTCTCTTCTCTCTCATACTGTTTTTTTCTCACTCCAGCTGTTGAATCGAAAAGACAAGACCACCTTTGAGAAATTGGACTACCTGATGTCTAAAGAAGATAATTACAAGCGGACTCGGGAATACATCCGAAGCCTGAAGATGGTTCCCAGTATTCCCTATCTAGGTAGGAGTCTGAATTGGATTATTATTTTTTAAGAAACCTGCTCACTGCCAGATAAGATGTTTTTACAATTTCTAGTTGAGAAATTTCCATGAAGCAGCATGGGCCATGGATAAAGAGGTGATTGGTTGGCTCCTTGGGTTAGAACAGGCTATTGATACTTCCTGAAGATGGGAATTTCCTGATGAGGGTCTTGAAACAAGGGATATTCTGCTGCTAATACAAATGATCTGTGAATCCCAAGCCTCCCCAGCCTGCAGCTCAGAAGGGTCACAGGACTCTTACTGGTTTATCCACATCTTCTTGAACTGGGGGAACTCAGGCCCAAACCCCTCTCTTCTGGTTCTCTGGACATTATTAATATATTATATAAGATTTGTTCCAACAGAATTATTATAATGATTATTGATTTTACTGATTCCAAAATAATACATGTTTATTGCAAGGAACTCGGAAGAGAAGAAAATTAGTATCATTTGCCGTCCCACCTAGAGATTATCACTATTTTGCTTCATATCTTTTCATTCGTTTGGATGCATATAAAATCTGTATGTTTACTCTGTCGTGAACATTTAATGTTATTACCTGCATTTCTATACTATGACTCAGTCCCATCACATGGATTTGTCCAACTGGAATCTGCTCTCTAATATTGACATTTGTCTATACATTTTTGCTATTAAAATTTCGCAGTGGACATCCCTGTTGCAAAAATCACCTATATAGTTATGATTATTACCTTGTAATAAATTCCTGGAAGTGTGATTACTGGGTCAAAACTTTTGCAAAATTGTGTGCCTTTTCATGTATACTTCAAAACACTCTCCGTAGAGGTTGTAACAACTTATATTTTCATTAGAAGGGGAAGAAATTGCCTATTTTCCCCGTGTGCACAAATGCTGTGTATTTTCATGTGCTTTTTTTTCTTTTCCTTTCTTTTTTTTTCCTTTGCCAGTTTGACGGGTGAAAAATATTTCTTGTGGTTTGGTTTTTCACAGTTACGGTAATTTTATGAAAATTTTCTATCTCTTTATGATATAAAATAGTATTAAGAACAAGGGAAACTAAGGTTTCATGGAAGTGACTCCTAGTATTTTCAGAAATCTAGTGTAAGTTTTTTGAGATACATTTTTGACAACTTTTAACTGTCCTCTATGAGCATTGTGTATTTAATTTTCTAATTCTTTTAAAGCTAATTTGGAAAACTTAATGTTAGTAGAAAATTGTCCATTTGACCCAAGTTTTCAAAATTATTAGCATGAAGTTTTTCGTCACTTAATTTTTTTGAACATAGGGTTTTATATAATCACTTATAAATTTTAACCTCCTGTGTATGTGTGGTTATATTTGCTTTGCATTCCTAACAGTTTGCATTTTTGTTTTCTCTTTCTTTTTTAAATTTGCTTTGCCAGAGGTATGTCTGTTGGTCTTTCCAAAGAGTTAGACTTCGTATTTGTTTATCAGTCACATTGTCTTCCTGCTTTCTAATTTACTATATTCCATTAGTCTAGGATGTGCTTTTTTCCTCCACATTTTTAAATCTCTCAAATTGGGATGCATCTTTCAATTGATGCTAACAAAGTATTGTGACATTGTTTAATTGGCAGCAGTTTTTCTTAGTGATACATAAAATTATGGTGCATCCTAAATTTATAATAGATGACATCCTAAATTTGATGAAATACGGAATTTACGCTTTTGTCTTTTATAATTCATTTCTTCTGCTTTCCTTAAGTTGTTTTGTTATTGTAAACAAATTATTGGCTTATTTGTATATATATTATTTTTTCTACTTTCATTTGGAAAACAGTTAAGGGTATATATTTCCATCTAATTGTTGCTTTTGTTGTATCCTACATGTTTTAATGTATAGTGTACTCAGTGATATCTTTAAATGTTCTGTAATTATAGTTTCAATTTTTCTTTTATCTAAGTGTATTTAAGGTAGTGGTTTTTTTTAATTTTCAAGGGCTTGAGTTTTTTTTTTTTTGGTTTTTTCAAATGGCTTTATTGAGTTATAATTCATGTATCATCCATTTAAAGTGTACAATCAATGGTTTTTAGTATATTCACAAAGTTGTACGACCATAAGTGCAATCAATTTTAGAACTTTTTAATCACCCCAACGAGAAACCCCATACCCATTCATAGTCACTCCTTTTCCTTCTAGCCACCTGCCTTCCACCCCCTCACCCTCAGCCCTAGATGAACTGCTAATCTACTTTCTGTCTTCATAGATTTGCTTATTTGCGACATTTCATGCGAATTCAATTGTACAATGTGGTCTTTTATGACTGGCTTCTTTCCCTGAGCATCATGTTTTCAAGGTTCATTCCTGTTAGAGCATGATCAGTATTTCATTCCTCCTTATTGCCAAATAATATTCCATTGAATGGATGTACCACATTTTATTTATCTATCATCATTTGATGGATATGTGAGTTGTTTCACTTTTTGGATAACACTATTTTAGCTCACTATTTCACTATTATGCATAACACAGCTATGAAGGGCTTTGGTTTTTAAAAATGGTCTTCTCTCTAATTTTTTTTTAACATTGTTTTAGAATATATGACACATATGCTTTCTAGGTTTTTAAAAATGTTTGATATTTATCTTGTGGTTTAATATAACATCAGTTGGTGTAAATATTTCATGGGTGCTGGAAAAGAGGTAATCTCTCAAGTTACTCTTATAATTACAACATTCAAATTTTTCATTTTTGACAACCTGGTCTATCAAGGACAGAAATATGTCTTAGAGTCCCCTTGCATTTCTAACAGTTTCTGCCTTACATTATTTAGTATACAGTTGGCCCTCCATAGCCCTAGGTTCTGCATTCATGGATTCAGCCAACTCTCGACTGAAAATATTCGGGGAAAAAAATCCACAAAGTTCCAAAAAGCAAAGCTTGAACTTGCCAGGTGCTGGCAACTATTTATATAGCATTTAATCGTATTAGATATTATAAGTAACCCAGAGATGATTTAAAGTGTAGGGGAGGGTGTGTGTAGGTTATATGCAAATACTATGCCATTTTACATAAGGGACTTGAGCATCCCTGGATTTTGGTATCTGCAGGGGTCCTGGGGCCAGTCCCACATGGATACCAATGAATGACTATATAGAAGTTTATACCAGTTGCAGATGCGTTATGAAGTGTGTCCCATACAAAACGATCTTGATTCCAGTTATTATTTGCTTTTATTTCGTTAGTGTTAATTCTTTGAAATCTGATTTATTTTTCCTTTGCATTCATTTTATAAATTTTGGACTATATTTTGCATTTTAATATTTTAAGTTGTTTTGTCTTAAGTGTGATCCTTAAAAACCATATTTAGTTGGGCCCAATATGAGAGATCTTGCCTTTTAGTAGGGGAGTAAAAGTCTTTCCCATTTGTTTAGACTTAAGCCATGTTATTGAATTATCATTCTTTTTTCACGCTTCCTTATCCTTTCCTTGTTCTCGTCTTACCGCTTGCTGTAAACTACAGTGCCTTTCCACTCAGATCTGCAGATGGAGGGCATGTTGGTGTGCACAGCTCCCAAGCCCATTCCCACCTTGCCTGAGGCTAATCAATCGGAGGATGGGTTGATGGCATTAGGGTGCAGCCCACTGGTTCAACTAGCAGAGGTGCTCCAGGATCGTTAAGGATGGCCTCTTCTCTCTCATAAAATGATCACAAGAGCTGCTGTTGATTATCTCCTTTCTCTGTGCCGGGCACCTTGCTAGGTATTTTAATGCACCATCTCAATGAACGCTCACAAAATGGCCCAGTGAATAAGCAGGTGCTGAGAGGTTGCCCCGGGTCACATAACTGGAGAGTGGCAGAGCCAGGCCTTGGCCCAGTGGTGTGGCTATAAGCCCTAAGCTCTTAACACTGCCCTCTCCTGACACCCTACCTCCACTGTTCAGGTCATTATTTTCCTACTCCTCTCTTTCAGTTGCCACCTGTATGTCCTCTGCCATTTATGACTTGTGGGTGGCCTCCATCGGGCGCTATGTGAAGTGGGATGAATTGTCTTGGCTCTTTCTTGTGACACTCTGTTCTTGGACCACAAACCAGTGTTGTCTTGGGTTTCTGAGAGATTGGTCGGTGGGCCTCAGCCAAGGGCTGACTCAACGAATACCATCTCCCCTTGCTGACCTGTGTCCCTTCTCATCAGACCAAGCGTATGCTCCCAGACCCCTCCCCTTAGGATGAGTCCCCTATTCAGGCCTCTGGCCAGATGCCCCTCGTGCGTGACCCATGATGGCTCTCATCAGGCCGCAGGATAGGTCCACACTTGCAGCGGACATGTAGTCCGTGCCAGGGCCCCTTGACGCTGAGTTTCTGGACAGATGCCCCCTCCTTGTCCTTGATCACCTCATCTCAGCTGCCTCTTCCTGGCAGGTACTTCCCAAGAGATTCCGTGCGGGCCTCTGTTCTCCTGTAAGACCCTCCTTGTCCCTGAGTGAGCCCAGCTCCACTGCCTGCTCCTATTCCTTCCCCGCTACGAGGATTTCCCTTCCGCCTTGAGCCAATCGGACTGCATTTCTCATCCTTGCATCAGAATGACTCCTGCAATGTACAAGTCAGACTGAAAGAACAGGAGGGGACTCCAATGTGCTCTCTGTCCTCAGGACGGTGTGTGAGGGTTTACCATGGCGGGGGGGTGGGGCACGGTTTCATTAAAAAGAATGAAGAAAGATCCCATTCTGAGGCTCAACGGGGCCATCCGTCCTGAGGGCAGCTGAGGCCTCCCTGCACCTCTGATTGCCGTGGACAGACCCTGCCCATATCCAGGTTGTGGTTTTAGTACTGGATTCCTCTTGAAAACCCAGCTTGTCCTGGGGATGGATTTGTTTATCAAAAGAGGAAGAGTTACATAATTCCTGGAAAGTACAATATAGGAAAAAATGTCTGAAACCATTTCTTTTTCCCCTGGCAACGTCCTCACTGTAGGTGTTTCCTTGGGGGAGAGGGAGTTATTCTCTGGGAGGGACTTGAGGTCAGTCCTTGATATTTCCAGCTGCTTCGTTCGTTTAGTTCCTGCTTGAGACTTTGAACGCTGCTTCAGTGGTTATTTGCCTCTAACAGCAAGTATAGGTTTTACTTTTGTAACGATTCTTTTAAACCTCTGTGGAAGGTTCTACACTAAGTGGTTTCCTGGGACTATTCACACATGTGTCTCTTGCTCCATGTAAAGATACCCTCATGTAGTAGTGGCACGTTATTAACCATGTGGGTGTGTATTCCAGCTCCTTCCAATGCAAATTTTAGAGCCAGTTGGCTGCACTTTGGTGCACTGTTTCTCGTGAAGCATAATTTAAAAAACACTGAGGGAAAAACTTACTACATTTCAAAAATAAGACTCTCTTTGTCTCAAAAAGTTTATTCCCATTTACTTAAAAGTGCAAAAATAGTGGTGGGAAATAGTCAGGTCAGTTATTTGCAGCTTAATTTTATCTGCCCAGTTCAGGTCAAAGTGATAACAAAAGCAGGCAATGAGCTGTGAAGCGTGGCTACAGCATTTATTTCTAAGTAGCTTTATTGATTTAGAGGGTGTTTGGTTTTCAGAACCTATAGTTCCCTCCAGGGAATAGCTAAATAAAATTACGAATGTAATAGATTTTAAAAGGTTTAGAGCCTGATTCTAAAAGTAACTATAGGCAGTGTGGAAAACTGTGATCTCTCAAGGAACAAAAACTAGGCATTCTGACAGTTCTGAATAGTTAGAGAACATTTAGATTCCTGGTAAATTTACCCAGACTTCTAATATGTGAAGTAAATTTCTAGAAGCTAAGCTATTCCTTCAAACAGACAAACCCTTCCATTTTTAAAAAGCAAGGCTTTATTTTCAAATTTGGACTCTGAAGTTTAAAGTAAAGGCAAGTTGTTTCCAAATTCTGAGTATAAAATTAACAGACTTAAACTGTGGGATATCTAAAAGGACTTTCAAGAAGAAGTGGTCATTTGTCAAAAAGCATTTATGCCGATGCCCCAAAGCCCCCAGAACAGCTGGGAGTGAGGGGCTCACACTCTGAGCCTGAGGGTCTCACACGCCAGGCCCTCTGCAAGGTGGGTGTGTTCTCACCCGGGCATCAGACTTCAGTTCTGCTCCGGTGGCGCTCACAGCCCAGATCTGATCACTGGCAGTGAACTAGAAACCAAAGTGAGCCGAGCACTGTGGAGGGAAAGGCAAAGGAGTGAATAAAGGGGGACCCATCCCAGGCTGGGGGACCAGCAAGGGTTTTCTGGAGGGAAGCCCTAAAAGATGAATAAGCTGGATGAAGAGGTGGCATGTGAGCATCCCAGACAAAGACAGCGGCTTGTGCAAGAGCCCTGAAGTGGAGAAAAACATGTTTGCTGGGAAAACTGCCTGGAGAGTAGAGAATGAGGGGGAGGGTGTCGTGAGAAGCAGCTGGAGCGGGAGGGAGGGGTGAGGTTGCTTAGGGCCTGGACACTGGGAGTGGGGGGCTCAGGCTCCGGCCTCCACGAGCAGTAGGGGACCAGGAGGGTTTTGAGCAAGGGCACGGTTGGCTTGGGTTTGCCTTGAACACGGGTCTCCTGGCTGACAGCAGGTGCCCGGCTTGGGGGAGGTCAGGCTGGAGGAGGGAAAACCAGGCAGGGGACCACGCAGAAGCCTGTGGTGCATCACTGTATTTCAGAAACTGCTGGGGGGGTGGGGGAGGGGAAGGGGAAGCCCTTTTGAAAACAGTTCATTTTAGAGCAAAGCCTTGGAAAGACCTAAAACAGTTATCAGTGAGCATGTCCCTCATACCGGATTGAAGACACATGCATCTCCCCGTGCCTGGGCTTTGAGAATGAAGGATGTGCGTATTTGAGCAGAGATGAAAGGGCACGGACACGTGCTCTCTTGATCTCCCTCCAGAAGGCAGGAGGGCTTGAACTGATGGATGCCGGCAGATCTTCTGCTTCCCAGAACTGAATCAGAGTGGCTGTTGCCCCTTTGGTGGGGGCCTGTACCACCCCAGGACCAAAGTCCGATGGCTCCCAAGTTAGGGTTGCCACAGTGTTATCCATCTGTCCCCAAGTTTGCCAGCATTAAGGCTAATCCTTTCCTTTAACTCCCAACTGAAAAAATTCCATTCCACATGCAGGAAATCCAGCCTTTTTTCCCTTCAGTTCCCCACCCCACGTGTTCCCAAGAATCCCCAAGGAATACTCATTTGTTCCACAGATCCATCTTGGTCGTTCCTGGTGCCTCAGCCAGCTGCCTGGCCACAAACCCTGATCCCTCCCTCCAGTCATCTCCTGCTTTCCTACCCAGTCTCTCCAGCTGGACCTGTGTGGAGCCAGGCTCCTCCTTCCTCTTTTTTTAAAATAAATTTATTTATTTATTTATTTATGGCTGCGTTGGGTCTTCGTTGCTGCACGCGGGCTTTCTCTAGGTGCAGCGAGCGGGGGCTACTCTTCGTTGCAGTGCGCGGGCTTCTCATTGCGGTGGCTTCTCTTGTTGCGGAGCATGGGCTCTAGGCGTGCAGGCTTCAGTAGTCGTGGCACGTGGGCTCAGTAGTCATGGCACGTGGGCTCAGTAGTTGTGGCTTGCGGGCTCTAGAGCACAGGCTCAGTAGTTGTGGTGCACGGGCTTAGTTGCTCCGCGGCATGTGGGATCTTCCCAGACCGGGGCTCGAACCCGTGTCTCCTGCATTGGCAGGCGGATTCTTAACCACTGCGCCACCTGGGAAACCCCAGGCTCCTCCTTCCTTAGCCAGGGAAGCACAGCTCGGGGATGGCTAAGGGGATGTCAGTGGCACAAAGAAAAGCTTAAGCCTGCGTTCTGGAATGCCTACCTCTGGAGCCCAGAGCCGTGCCTTTCTCCTCTTTGCCCGATGGCCACGTGCTACAGGGCGCAACCAGCCCAGGAGAACCTTTGATCAAGTTTCTCCTTCTCCAGATAGAGGCATCCAGCCCCCTCTGGGGCCCAGCAAGCAGGGAAAAGCTACCTTCTGACGCATCTCAAACATGCTTCTCAATCAACAGAATAATCACAAAGACACAACCCATCCCAAATGAAGGAAACCTTTTCCATTATTTTTTCTAGTCATCAGCTGCATATGGTTTTAAATCTCTCCCTTCCAGAGAGAATTTTGCCTTTACTTTTGCAATCTCAGGATTTGTTACCTTAAAATCCACATTTCTCTGGGACTTCACAGTCTTGCTCAGTTTTCACAAAAAGCCAGTGGATGTTCTTAAAATCCCCATTTTGTGAATGAAAAAACCCTACAATTTCACTTATGACTTACCACCGTCGTACGCCAGGCAGACACCAAGTTTAACTCAAGACCTCATGCTCATGGCTGGGGTTCCACCCTGCCTTAACTTATGCATCCTCCGTTTAACATCTGTCTCCATGGAGAGAAGCAGCATGGGAGGAAAACACGCTGGGGGAGAGGTTTCTTTCCTTCAGGCTTTGCTGCCCAGAGCTGAGCAGCTGGTCACATTCGTCCCTTCTGGGGCACAGGGAGGACCTGCAGTCAGCCTTTCTCTGGGTCGAGCAGTTTCGTCTGAACCCCGGAAAGGAGGTGAGAGCATGAGCCCATTTTGTGCAAGTGAAGGTGTGTTTCCATAGCAGGAATCTGTGGAGTCATCAGACGACTGCTCCTCTTTGACCTTTAGTCTTTGGACTTCTAATTAGAAGCTGACAATAATAAAAACGACCAGCGCTCACATTTACTTCTTCCACCACACGACAGGCCCCGCACCGAGCGCTTTACACTCATGATCTCATTTAATCCTCCCAACGCTCCTTCCTCTGAGGAAGGCACTATTTTTAACTTATGTCACAGTTGCAGAAGCTAAATAAGAGTTGTTAAAAGTTTCACCACTTACTACTGCCACATTCTAGTGCTGAGACCCCAGACCCCCACCACTAACCTCAGAATATGCCATATGTTCCTGCTAACAGGCCTTTACCCTCTGGGGAAACCAGACAGTAGGCTGAAGAGAGGAATGTCTCCAGGGCCCTCCTGTGTGGTACAGGGGCTCAAGGTGGGAGAAGGAGGGCCTTCCCAGGGTCAGCCAGCCCTAAAGAAGAGAAGGGTTAGGGATGGAGGAAAGGCTAGAGTTTCTCCAGCCTCAGGAATAACGCGGGGCCATTGGGACGTCTCTTTTGGAAAGAGTTAGGACGATGGCCCTGAGAATCTGAAAGATTTCACGTGGTAGATAGCTTCTAAGACGGCCCCCGATGACCCCTTGTGTAGTCCCTTCCCCTGGAGCACGGGCAGCACATACTGACTTGCTTCTAACAAATCCTATGTGACAGAAATAATGGGATGTCACTCCGGGATTCGATTGTAAAAAGACTGCTTCTCTGTTGGGTGTTGCTGTCGTCTTACTCTTTCTTGGCTCACGCGTCCTGGGGGAATCCAGCAGCCGTGTGTTTGGCTGTCCTCTGGCGAGGCCTGTGTGGTGAGGGTGTGAGGCCTGCCGATAGCCACGTGAGTGAGCTTGGAAGCAGATTCTGCCTGAGTGGAGCCTTCAAAGGAGGCCGCAGCCCCTCCATGACTGTCGTCCCATGAGACACCTTAAGCCAGAGGTGCCCAGCTAAAACACACCCAAACTTCTGACCCATGGAACTGCAAGATGGCAAATGCTTATTGTTGTGAGGTGCTAAATTTGGAGGTAAGTTGTCACACAGCAATGGATAACTAGTGCATTGCACCAACTTTATCACTACCCCACATTTGTTACTTTGTTGCCCCATCTGTATTGGAACAAAATCAGCTGTAAAACTCAACACACAAAAGACTGTCAGATTCTGGGTGTTAAAAATAGGATTGAAATACATTAAGTTTACTCATTCACTCATTCATCCATTGCACACGTATTTTATATGAACCCACCATGGGAAAATAAGAGGTGCCAAAGAAGCAGAGGGCAAATCACTGTCCTCAGGGTGCCTACAGACTTGCTGCAGGAGACTACAGCAGGCACCAAGATGGAATCAGGAGCAGGTTACAGTTGGGGCTGGAGAGAGACAGACAGACAGGCAGACAGAGGTGAGTTCTACCTAGACAAATCAGGAAATTCCCAACCGCCCCACATAGCAACCTACGCAATGGTGGGACAAGTGTCCAATTCCTGTATCTATTTGGGGTTTGCTTTATTGACGGAAATCCAGAGCTGTGACCTGCTCCCTTGTGGAGGTAGGGCCAACATAGAAAAAGGACATAAGTGCTGTTGACAATATCCAGACAGAGCAGATGCCTCAGGCTAAACTCCAGACTCTAGAGAGCAGACTGTAGGGAGGAAAGGACTCCTTTTTCTCTCCCTCTCTGGTCTTCAGTCTCTAGGGCCTGGGCTTCTGCTGGTAGAGATGGAGGTATGTACCCCTGGCAATGGGTGCTGAGCTGATGTCTAGAACGAGGGACAAATCTAGGGGCCAAAAGGGAGGAATTACTTCCCATCTGCCCTTGACTATTTACAGAGAGGACTCTATGAACCCATAAATCCAGGACAAGCCATCGATGACAAGAGTCCTCAGATGTGTGTTATTTTCTGTTTACTTCTCGGAGACAATATGTCGGAGTAGTTGAGAGCAAGAGCCCTGGAGGCCAACTGCGTTCTTTCAGATCCTGACTCCGCTGCTAATGAGCTGAGTCCTCTTGGAAATGTTACTTCATTATCTTTAAAATGGGAATAATCACAGGATCTACCTCATGGGGTTGCTGTGAAGAGCAAATAAATTATTCCGTGTAATGAACTCCAGATAATACCCTGTATGGAGTAATTATTTGCTATAAAATATTTATCATTATAAAACCTCCTTAATTAAAAAAAAAGACTATCAGATTGATCTCTGGGGCAGCAGGAAGTGCTGGGTCCCAAAATTAGAAGCTAATTTTGAGGGAAGGAAATCCTCTAGGGCAGAGGGGGCGGTTGCCACGTGGAGAGGCGATGAATCTGGCAGGTCTGTGAGGAAGGAAGGTGCCTGGGGACAAGCTGATTAGAGCCTGAAAGGTCCCAGGAAGTTACCCTCAGAAAGGACTAGAGTGTAAGTCGTCCAGGGCTTTAGGGGCCCAGGAGTGCCTGTTCAAGGGGGGGGGGGGCGGGCAAGATCTCTGCTTCCTGTGGCCAGAAAGGCTGTGCCCAGCAGTGCCATTCAACTCCCATTCATCTTTTAAAAACTCTTAAAATGACAAAAGTAACACATTGTTTGTTGTAAAACTCACACTAGAAAGTCTATAAAGTAGAAAGTGAAAATCCCCTTCCTCCCCTCCTACTTCGCAGAGGCAGCCAGTGTTGGCAGGTGGGGTGTGTCCTTCCAGGCACTTGAATCCACACAGAGAAAGTATCTGTGCACATGGGGGTGTGTGAAGAGTCTTGTGCTTTTTAACCAAAATGGGAACCTTTGGGTAGACAGTTTGTTTTGCACCTTACTTTTTGTTCCACTCGAAGTGTGGTGGGTACTGTTTAGTGGCAGCAGGTACAGAACTCCTTCATTCTTCCAAGTGGCTCCGTGGCACCATGGCCACGTGGCGCTTTGTTGGACGGGGCCTGGATGTATGTTGATTTGTTTAGCCCCACTTGATAAATGCTTAGGTTGTTTCTACTTTTTCCCTTGGACGGGTGGTGCAGTGGAGAACACCTTTTTACTTGTATCTTTACTCACCTGCCAGAGTTATTTCTGAAACACCAGGAGCTGGAAGTGGAATTGCTGGGCAGAGGTGATGTGCGACTTTCTTTTTGGTCACTGCTGCTGGGGGGCCCACTTCCTGGCTTACAGTTCCACTCCCACCCACGCATGCCAGCCTGCCTGTCTTCTCTGCTCTCACCAGCGCTAGCCATTACCAACCAGTTTCTTATAATGAAACGACAGGTGAAAGATGGCCTCTGGTTTTAATACACATTTCTCTACCCACTAGTTCTTTGTGCTCTTGGCAAAGAAGCTGCTTCCTACTTCAAGCCCGTGCTCCCTGGGCCTGGGCTAGGCAGCCAGGCCTTTAGGCCTCCCACCCAGCTGCTCAGCTGCCCCTGCTTCCTGCGTCTGCATCCTGAATGTCTGTCCTTAATTCCTCTCCCCGCGTTCCCCAGCACAGCCCTGCACTGCCCTGGCTGTCGGGTTCCCATGGAGAGGAGCCGATGCCCGGCACACTCGCCTCGGGCTAGGTCAGCTTTCTGGGCTCCAGGGAGGCTGTGTGCTTCCTCTAATTCTTTCCCCTCTTCGAGATGACTAGGGCATGGGCCTCTGTCATCACACTGCTCCAGAAGGCAATTCTAATCCCATTCCCTGTCTGTTAGCTACCCTTGTGGGTTCTGGGCCACTCCCAGCTCTGCTAAGGGTCAGGGCGAATGTGGCCTGTCCACCCTTGCCCAGGGAGCTGTCCTCCTAATGTGAGATGTCCCTCAGCTTTAGGAGGGTACATGTACTGCAGCAGCGGGAAGGAAGCACCCTTGACCAGCCCACGGAGACGGATTTATCCTGACCGTCGGCGAGCAGGGGGGAGGTGCTGCATGTGGAAGGGTTTTGGGAAGGCTGCACAGCTGGGAGGGATTATCTGCGTTTGAGTTCCCATGTTTGGGTGAGCTGACCCAGGATACCCCAGGTCAGGAGTGTCCCAGTGATTGTAGGTACCAAGGCATGTGTCCACAAGGGGTGGAATCCCAGGCTAGGGCTGGTTCAGGCCTGACTGCAGGATCTGAGAGAGACTAGCCAAGCAAGCCCCTGTCCTGAAGGCATGGAGATGGGAGATAAGCCAACACAACAGGGACCCAGTTACCAGATAGTGCAGACCAAGGCTTGGATGAGATAGAATTGGTACATGAGGTGACAGCCAGACCAGCCACAAGCAGGACACTCCTAGTGGCAAAGGGCAGCGCTTAGTCTGTAGATTGTCCTCCAAGAGGAAGGGAGAAAGGCAGGGCCCAGCCACTTTAGCCCTGGCAAAGGATTGTGAGCCCCAAGAAGCTGAGAGGTATTCTCCATCACTGCCCCCTATTATTCTGTGCCCTCAGCTCTGAGATAAATTGGGCAAACAGCCCTGGACTGACTTCCTGACACCTGGGGACCTACTGTCCATCCAGCTGCTTCTGCACAGGTAGGCTGGCTGGCCAGCTCACACACCCACTTCTGTGGGCAGCAGGCTCCATGCTGCATGATTCTCAGACGTACTAGGAAGTGATGATGGGGTGAGAGAGAAGCTTAGTCATTTCATTTCATCATTGGGGACAGTGATCTAATCCTGCAGAGGCAGGAGCTCAGGAGTCAGACAGACTCGAACTCAAATCCTGAGCATCTCAGGCTGCATGTTCTTGGGCAAGTCACGTACAACTCTGAGCCTCAATTTCTGTTACGTCGAAGGGAGGGTAATTGTAGAACCCACCTCACAGGGTGGTTGTGAGAGTTTAAAGAGACACACATGGTGCCTGGCACATGGACAGCGCCTATAGATTGTGGGTGGTATGAGTATTACCCGGAGCAAATACTGCCTGGAAGAGCCCAGCAGTGGGGAACTTGTTGCCTCCTATATCTACAAAAACTATTGAGAAACTCGGCGTATCCAGGAAGGGCAGTAAGAGCCCCCTCTGGACACAGCCATGTGTCATGTTTAGTGACACAGCTGAGCCTGGGAGGGCAGGAGTCAGCAGGGGAGGGGCTGGGGAATAGGACATGATCTAACGAGTAATGGGACAGAATCCATCTAGTTGGCAAAATACGGTCTCCAGAGAGGACGCGGACCAACAACAGCTGGAGTATAGTCCAGACACCTTTTTGGATATAGAGCCAGCCTTGACCCCTCCTCCGCTGGGACCCGGGGAACTTCCGCCACGCCTTCCACAGCCTTGAGCTCCAGCAGCCGCGTTCCTTCCACCAGCTCTGCTCGGAGCCCAGTCGATAGGAGTGAGGTGGACACCCAACCCGAGCGGGCCAGTCGGGTCCTCTGGCTGGGAGTTGGCTGAGAGGAGAGGGGCTTCAGGTCTTTGCTGGCACTCAGACCAGGAGGACATGTGAGCTCAGAAATTCCATGCTGGGAAAAGCTGATCCATGCACGAGAAACAGAGAGAGACCCTGCAGGCAAGGGAAAGGGAAAGGGAAAGGACAGAGAGAGAGGCTGAGAGAGTGGATTCCTGGCCTCTTGAAGGCTTTCCAGGCAGTTTCTGGTTCCTGGTCCTTGTGAGGCCCAGCTGTGTCCCTGCTCATGGACTCTGGGAGATACCTCATGTCCTTATGTAACCAGCTTATTAAATGAGCTGGACCCAATCAGGTGTAAGAAGAAACCAACTTTATTTTTCCGCAGTGTCCTTTCTAGCCTACTCTGTGGATTAGTTCTTTTCCCAGTCGATGCTGAGAACTTAGCGGGCCCCGAAGTCTCTCTGCTGTTAACAGTCACGTCACTCCAGACCATCCAGTGTAGGGGTCAGAAGTCTGGACTCCTACAGCCGGTCCTGCTGGAGGCCTGGGGTGGGGGAGGGCACACGCTCAAGTGTCTCCACCAGACCCCGCAGTCCTATTGCCTCCCTCCTGGTCCACTGAGCTTTGTGGCCCTTGGGGTTGGAACAGACGAGACAGACAAGGGAGAGGCAAGGGCCCCTCTGATGTGGCCTGTTCAGTCAGAACCCAGAGCTGGCACCCTTGGGTATGCCAGCTGCCCAAAGCACCCACGCTCTGTCTTTTCCCTTCTTCCTGTCTTTTCTCCCTCTTTGTTGCTGCTGCTTCAGAATTTCCCTTCGGGGCACCTCTGACTCAGCTCCCTTCACGGGGCAGTGCTTCTCCTCTCACTGACCACTTATGGCCCTTCCTTGGCTCCTGGGCCTCCTGCACCAGCCCCTCCTCACCATCCAGGCTGCCCTCTCGTTCCTAGGAACTGTGTCCTTGCCTCCCCGCCCGCATCGGTGGGCTTGCCCTTTGCTCCCAGCGCAGTACCAGCTGCTTCCTGCTCTCCACCTCTGGCCTGCAGACGTGAGGTGTGAGTCAGATGGTAGTGCTTATACTCACCCAGGCCACGCTCTTGGAATGGTCCCTGGAAGCGCCTCTCACTGACTGAAGGAGGGGGGAGCATATCATGGGGACGACTCATCCCCCCACCCCGGGATACTTTTTCTGCGCCTCTTACACAGGCCGCAGGTGGGCAATCAGCTAATGCTGCAGAGCCAGTTTGGGGCCACCCCCTTGCAAGGAGGGTCTTGCACCTTTTGCTCCAGAATGTGGGAGCTCTTGGCAGCTGTGATTTTGTCCTTAGCCTTTCGAGACGCGGAAAAAACCGAGGCTGAAAGAGTGCCTGTTTAACATTTTGTTACACTTAAAATGTTCCTTTTTTGTTTAATCCAGTTCTCTAGCTTTCCCCTACTATAACTGAGAGTTTTTACCAGACTGTACAAAGCAGATGAGGTGCTCTTGGGAGATCGGGGGGACCCCTTGAGCTCCCAAAGAGCGCCTGCGGAGTATGAGCATCATGGATTCCCATCCCCAGTGTTTGCAGTAGTTCAAGGGTTTCTCTTTCAATCTGGATCGAATTGGCAAGGTTCGGGGGAGGGGGCCGTGTTCAGTGTCACTTGCTTGGGGAACATCTCTGTCTTCCTGCCGTGTTCTGCACACGAGCCCAGCAGGTGGGTGCCCTCCACTGATCAAGGTGTCACTGACTTCCTTCTGGGTCTGCAGAGGCACTCACCATGGGGACCTTAGTAACAGTAGGACCCCTATGACTGTAGGCCTTAAAAGTCCCCGGGTGGGATGGGCGAGGAGGAGGAGTGTTGATGTGCGTTGGTTGTGCTGAGTGCTGTTTGCCGGCAGGGGAGCGACTCCCTGGGCACCAGGCGTGGTGCCTGAGCACAGCCCTCTCGTCTCCCTGTTCTCTTCTTTGATGCTGTTGGTTTGGTAAACTTGCTCCCCTTGCTCCATTTTACTTCAGGGAGAGTGGGTTCCACATCTCTGATGGGCTTATGCCTCCCTCTCCTTCCACATAGCCGGGGTATGATTTGACCAAGACCCAGGTTTGGGTATCGGGGTGTGTGGGGTTGGGGAACCAGTAGCGTCAGGCCCTGCTTTTGTTTGGTTCCCAACTAGTTTAGTAAAGGGTTGCTCCCCCTTGTCCGGTGTGGCTTTCCAGAGCTCTCTGCTTTGGGGTTTGGACATAAGACCAGTGACTGGTAAGGTTGGGCCCTGTTTTCCTTTGCCGTCAATCCTTGCGTCCCACACACCCGACTCCAGGTATGGGAGGGGGTGGGTGTGGTCTGGGCCAAGGTTGAGGACACCTAGTAATGTCCAGATTCCACTGTGACCCCAAAAACTGACTAGGCATTTGGGAGAAGGGAGTTGAGAACTCTTAGTGCCTGACACCCAGAACCTTCTGCACTAACTCCTGCTGGGGCATTTTACCAGCAGTCTGTCTGTGAGCCTCACTTTCTCCCCTTCTGTGAAGTGAGGGGAACAGTCCCTCCTACACAGGCTGCCGTGAGGTCACGTAAGAAGACACTAGTCCAATTCCAAGCACGTAGGAGGCTTCAGTAAACATCAGTCTCTCCACAGTACGACTTTGCTAGAAAAGGCTCTCATATGGCAGCATTACTTTGTCATTAAGAAGAGAGATTGGTCAGTCCAAAGGTTTAAGTACATTTTAAATTTTGATATATACATTGCCAAACTGCTCTTCAAAAATATTGAATCAGTTTTTACTTCCATCCAGAGTACATAGAGTACATATTTCTCCATTCCCTTGTCAATGTGGAGATTGACATTTTTTCGTCTTTGCCAGTCTGCTAGGCACCATGTGATGGTTTATGCTTGATTTAATGTACAACTCTGGTGATTACTGAGGTTGGCCTCTTTTCTTGTTTACTGGCCGTTTGTGAGTCTTCTAACGTGTTTGTGTGCTTTACCAAGTTTTCTATAACAGTGTTTGTATCTTTCTTCTTAATTTGAAAGAGTTCTTGGTGTAGCATGAATATTAATCGTATACTTTTCTCTTGTTTAATATTTGCCTTTCAATCTCAGTCATGTTTTATTTTGTTTTGTTTTTCAGAGGGCAAAAAACTCGGGACTTTCTTTAGTCCTATCCCTTCATCTTTTCTTTTATGGTTTTGGGGTTTCTCATCAGGCCAAGAGACGCCTTCTCTACCGACAGATTTGTTTTACAGGAAGGTGGTTCTGGTAGCTAGTGTGGAAGTTGGACTGGGACGAGGGAGGTGGAGGCACAGTGTTCCTTGGTCTGGTGGGAAGCCTGTTGCTGTGGTTGAGGGGAGAGGGGAGGAGGGCCTACACCAAGGCAGAGAAGAGGACTTGCACGGAGGGGTGGGTCGACCTTGGCCAGGAGGAGGGAGGAGTCCTTGCTTCTCACCCAAGCAATTGAGTAGGTGGTACCATTTGGTGAAATGAGACCAGACCTGGGGAAAGGTGCTTCAGGTGTTGACTGCACTGCTTGTGTCTGGCAGAGACATCCAGGACACAGCTAGACGTAAAGAGGTGGGGCTCCAGGAAGCCATCTTGGCCTGAGGTACTGTCGTGGGACTCCTCAGGGCAGAGCTGGAAACCAGGGATAGGGAAAGTGTGATTTAATTGATTTCCATGGATGAATCTCTTCCTGGTTTTACTCAAAGAGGCTCTGGTATCGGAGGTCCCAGGAAGGCATTCTAAAACAATAACGCACAGTGTAGATACATCCAAATAGCACTGATGGCTTTTATTGCAGATGTGTCATTACAAGGATAATCTGAGAATATATTAAAAAAAAAAAAACCCGTCCCTTTTATATACACAAAACATGCTACATGGAACACTTTGTGAGACTGCTGAGGTAATAGGCACACAGCCAGATGCGGACAGTACCGAACGTTCCAACATCTCGCCCACCCCGACCCACGTGCCCTCTAGGAGGGTCTCATCTTCTTGTTCATCCCTTGCTCCCTGCTTGGCAAGAGTCTCGGTAGTACCGAGCCTGATGATCCGTGGCTAACAGGACTAAGAAAGCCGCCGCACTCTGATGCGCTGACCCAGGGCTCCGTGGCCCCTGGTTATTCAGTAACTCACGACAAGTGGCTAGTTCTCATTTTTGTGGCGCTTGATCTCCGGGGAAGTGTAGTTTGGAGACGAGATGTGGACACTAGTCGGCCTGAGAGCATGGGACCTTTGGTATGTAGCCATTTGGGGCCCCCAACGATTGGATGATGACTTCTCTTCAATCGAATATCTGCTGGCAAGGTAGGTTATTATTTCTGTGAAGGTTAAAATGACAGGTAGGCTAAACTGTGACTGGAAAATACGAGACTGCAAATACCATTATCCTTGTGGCCAAGAGTTAGCTTTTGGGCCTGACTTTCCCTTTCCTGACCACATGGAGTCCATGCTTTCCTACTCAGAGGCTAAGGAATCTTGCCTGGAAAGAAAGCACAGGGGGACAGAAAAGGTGAGGAGTAAGTAGGCAAGGAATAGAGAAGAGCAGAAAAGGTGCCTGGAACACAAGTGGCCGGGGACTGGAGCATGGAAGGCACTTAATTGAATGGCATTGAATGCATGGATAGGTGGGTGGTGAAAAGTCCTGAGAATGAGGAGAAGTATAGAAATAAAGAGGGACAGGGATTTTGAAATTGGGTTAGGTGCCAAGGGGGATCTTAAGCAAGGAAGTTGAGAACCCCTATGTGAGAGAATAGTACTGTAGACAGTCCTGGAAGAATCCAGGCCTGTGGACGCCAAGGATTGTTCTTTGAATGAGAGCTACACAGTCTGTGATCTGCCCTTAGACTCAAGTAATACAACATGAATGAAATGCTCTTCTGCTAAGAGCAGAGCTGTTGCTAACAGCCTCAGCATCTGAGAATTGAATATACGTGTATTTGGGTATATAAGGCAAACCTATATATGTATCTAGATATACGCCACGTGTATATATCTAAATGCATATATACATGGTATACACATAAGTGCACAAGGTCGGCTCACACACGTGTATATTATGAAGGTGTTTTGCAGTTGTGTTTTTATTGCTGGGGCTTAATTTATTTAAGGAAAGACTTGTCTGCCGTCCTGTCCTGTCTGGAAACACGAGGGGCTGTCCGATGTGGAGAAGAGTAGTAGCAACAGAGAATACCGCTTCGATTCAGTTGTATTATCTGCCGCAGTGACTTGGGAAATCAGAGTCCAGCGTCACAGTCCTCCCAGTCCCGAGGTGAGCTGGAAGGAGGCGCTCTCTGTGCTGGGCCAGCACAGCCGGGCAGGCTCCCGGCGGCCACGAGGGCTCAGGAGGGGGGCCAGCCTAGTGGAAGGTGTTGGGGTTCGGCCGGATCATCATCACCACCTTCTTGAGCGAGTAGGAGCCTCCTCGGAACTCAGCCCAGTAGACTCCGTCCTGGTAGCGGCTCCGGTAGTGGCCCCCGCGGTACCAGACGCCGTTGAGGTTGGAGTGGGCACAGGCATTATACCACCAGCCGCCCTTCTGGTAGTGGGCACAGTTGCCTGCAGGAGAGAAAGAGCGAGAAGGTCTCAGGGAGGAGGTTCTACCCGAGTCCACCGTCTGCTCAGGGGGCTTCCGAGGGACCCCCTGTGGAGGCATTTGGACCAAGGGTGCCTGAGAGGGAACGGGGCCTCAGACCTGCCTGCTGACTAACGAGCTCTGTGATCTTGGGCAGGCAACTTAGCCTTGTTGAGCCACTGAATTCTCATGGTAAAATAAGGATGAGCGCTCTGCCCCCGCACAGCACGGGACCCGTGTGGGAACCGAAGGAGGCCACGGATTAGCCCAGGGCTCACTGCAGAGCAAGCACCAGGGAGCAAAACAGAAATGACCTGAGGTGGGCGGGTAGAGGGCCAGTTTTTCTTAGGAATGTTTTTTAAGAGCTGAAACTATTAGATCAAGAGTCTTTATAGAATGACAAAGGAAGTGTTTAAGATGAAATGTTCCTCTATTCCTCCCAAGCCTGTATTCCAGCCAAAAACAATTTTTTTTTCCTCACAAAAGCAAGATATTTTCATAAAGTTTCTGGCAGTATCATATCATGCTGGATTTTACTGCCAAGGACAAGCAGTTCGGAACAACAGTAAAAGTGTGGGCAAGGTACAAGCGGGCGTGCAGGGGCATCGCCCTTCCCAGGATGGAGGGGGAAGACATTGTCAGGCCCAGGGAGAGACCCCACTCAGGGGAAGGGCTGCCCAGTCAAGTTTGTGGGTTTGGGGGCCCAATGGGGCGGGCAGCTCTGCTCCAGGAAGGGCCTTGGGGTGAGGTGAGGAGGGAGCAGGCCAGCTGAGGCAGAAAGCCGAGAGGAGACTCAGCCCCAGGCACCCCCCAGAGCCCCAGCAGCCCAGGTTTTCCCAGAGTTTTTCTCTGGCTCCTCTGGGCCATGACCCGCGGCCACGAGGTCCAAGCGGCAGCATCGGATTTGGAGGGCAGAACCCTCGGCACGCCACAGCCAGCCTCCCGTCAGCCAGTGGAGCCCCTCCTGAGCTTGCCCCGCATGCCTCCAGGGACAGCGAGCTCACTGCCTCACATCCTCCGACCCTGCTGCTGGACAGGCCTGACAGTTGGGGTCGCAGAAGAGTCTGCTCCCTGCTCCCCATAATGGCCCTCAAGAAATGCTCTAACCAGCCTCTCTGTCCCCAGAGTCTGACAGTTCTGATGAGGGTCATCTTCCTGCCCTGCTCTTCCGGAAGCCTTGGCAGCCCCGGCCTCAGATGACACGCTGCCTCCTCGGGGCCCCTGCGGCAGGGTCAGTTCTGCACCAGGGAGTAGGTAGAGGTGTCGGTGTTTCCCCCAGTGTGGTGAGAACAGTCTGCTGCTGTAGGGACCTGGAGTGGGGATCCCTCCTCAGGATGTAGGCAGCCGGGCTTGCCAATGAAGTGCAGGTGGTTCCTGGGACAGTCCTCAACGGGGAGGCTGTGGCCTTTAGACTGGGACCTATCGGGGAGCTGGGGCAGGAGGGGGCTGGGTTTGCCCATGAGAACAGCCTTGGCCTGGAGGCGGGCTTGGCTCCTCAGGGACCAACCAGCGAGGGCCCAGGGGCCCTCATCTCAAGGAACTGAGGTGTGGAGCCTTGAGATGAATGTCGGGGGTTGATGTCTGGACTCAGGGTTGGACTGTGTGTGTTTCTTACAATTTTTTGTTTTTTCCCTTGTTTTTTTGTTTAATAAAGACCTGGACTTGAGGCATGTGATCTTGGACAGGTCGTTTCATCTCTCCCACCTGGTTTCCTCTCATAGCTTCCCATAGCACTGCATTGACAGTACACACTAGAGACTGCACCCACTCAGAGCCTGACTCCGCCAAGTCCCAGACAAAGCACTTCAGGCACATTCTCACCTTCTTACCACCCCGCTACGTAGGTGTGTCCTTATTTCCAGATGTGGAAACGGGCCCAGAGAGATTGAACAGCGTGCCCAAGGGCACAGGCATGTAGGAGGTGGGGCAGCGTTCTTAGCCAGGGTGTAACATGGGGACATGTCGCCGTGACACCCAGTGCCTCAGGCAGGGAGTGATGCAGAACACAGCCCAGTACAATGTCCAGCTTGGCCCAGAGTGGCCCTCGGATATGTAATTTGTGCACCTCTTTACCTTCCCCTTTTTGTAAATGCCGTGCTGACCCAGCCTTGCGAAGGGGATCTGTGGGCAGAGGGCAAAGGAGTGGGCCTTCAGGGGATGGGAACGGGGTTGGGCAGCTGGGCCCTGGGATCTTCCTGTTCTCGGGCCTGGGAGTCAGAGGCTCGGCTTTGACTGACCTCTTTCCCCTGCACCTGGGTGTGACGCCACTGGTCCTACCTGTGTAGACATCATGGTCTCTGTCCAGGGTGGTGAACTGCTTGCCATTGTGCCAGGTAAAGGAGTCACCAGCGTTGCCATGGTAGCGCCCCAGCCGCAGCTTATAATACTCGCTCTCAGGCTCCAGGCGGAAGCTGGCATATTCTGCGAAGACCTTGCGGCCAGACCAGTCTTCCATGGTCACCAGCAGTTTGTAGTTGCCTTGGTTCGTCAGCCAGTAAATGTTCTCCAGGCCCAGCCAGTACTCGCCGTCGATGTTCCCAAACCCTTGCTGGGGAAAACGTGGGCAAGCATTAGTGAGGAATATGTAGTGCGCTCAGCCAGCAGGGCCCGGCTGTCAGCTGCTCAGCGCCAGACAGAGAGGCCTGGAAACAGGCAGAGCAGAAGGCAGGCCTGCATTTAATTCCCCACTCCCCCACCTGGCTCTCACTTGATGAGTCACTTTGCCTGTCTGAGCCTCAGTCATGCAACACTCAAGACTATTTAGAGAGTGCCTGTTTCATGCTAGGCATCGTGTGAATGTGGGAGACGCTATGTTACCTTCCCTGCAGGGTTGCTATAAGGACACACGTAATATGGTAAATTAAGAGCCTAGCACACAGTAGGCATGCAACATGAGTTCCTGGGACAATTCCCTTACCTTCTCTGAGCTTCTGTTCCCTTCTCTGGGAAGGGGCTGTGTGTGAGGGTCCCATGTAAACTAATGCACAGGTGTGAGCTGTGACAAAGGCATGCCACATCCACCTGGGCACCCTCCTAGGTCTAGAATCCAGTGGATTTGTTATAATTTTTCCAAGTATTTTTGGGTGTCATCAGCCGAGTGGTGGCCACTTGAAGTCTTGAAAAATAGGTGGATTCATTAATGATAATAATAGCTAGTATTTAGTGAGTACTTACGGTATATTGGCACTGTTGGCAGAACTTTCCGTAGGTCATTTTATTCACCCTCATGCCAACTCTGTGAGCTAGGTACTATCATTATCCTCCCTAGAGTGGGTGGACTGAGGCCTGGGGAGGCCCAGGGTCCCAGAGTGCGTGAGGGTGAGCCAGGATTTGAACTAAGAACCCAGACTTAACCACTGCACCTACTGCTCTGAGGAAGAGAATGTGGAAAGGAGGCGGAAGGAGTTAGGGCGTCTTCAGGAACCTCTCAACTAGGCGGCAGAGGAGAAAGAGGAGAAAGCAAAGGCACAGGCTGGTCAGGAGGTGGGTTGGAGGGCAAGCAGGACAGGACCGGGGCATGGCAAAGCCACGTGTGGGTGTCGTGGTCTGGGGAGTTTGTCGGCTCTGCAGGTGTCAGAGGCCTAGGCTGTATTCACTGCTCTCCCCCTTCCTGTCTGTGCCACCTTTTCATCTGTAAACTGGGTCCAGACCAGTCTCTCCCTCCTGGGGTTGATGTGAGAGCAAAGGAGGTAAGGAACGGAAGCACCCAGCGCTGCGCCTGGCGTGTGGCAGGTGTCAGTGAACTCAGCTGCCCTCGCGTCCTCGGTACCACTTCTTTGTTCAGAGGAGCGAGACAGGTGCGGGGTGGAGCCCTTGCAGCCTTTCCTCCTACAAGGAAGAGCATTCAACTTCCCAGGAATTGGGAGCCCAGAGGATGAGCCCTGGAATTAGGACCCAAGTATTCCCACAGTTCCCCAAAACGGGCTGTGTGGGAGATTTTCCCGGGGCTTGGGAGCCTTGGGACTTGCCCCTTCTGGGCTGTGAGGACAGGTCTTCCCCTTGAGAGCCCCAGCTGGGACCAAGGTGCTCCCCACACCTGGCTGGGGTGAGGGTCTACTGCACCCCAGCATTTCGAAATTCCCACCCCATTCGTGGGGCTTTTGTGGTCCGAACCCCTGTCTCTGTCCTGCCACAGTTGCCAGTGGGGCAGCGAAGGAGCGGCTGGTCCCCCCAACCCTGGTGGGTTTGCAGAAATGGCCCTGTCAGTGTCTTCCTCCCTTGGGCCACACGGGCCCTGACGGGCAGCAGGCGCCTCCTTCCGAGGGCGCCGGCACTCAAGTGGGCAGTCCTCACCTTGTACGTCTCCCAGTTTCGGAAGAAGTTGACCGAGCCATCCAGGCGCCTCTGGATGACGGTCCAGCCCCCGGGGTCGTGTCTCTGGTCGCACCACACCTGCATGAGGCGGTTGGTGTTCTCTGGCTTCACCAGGTAGATGGAGCTGGTGTCGTGGCCGTCCTCCAGGGCCTGCAGGCAGTCTCTCCAGGGGCCTGGGGACACAGGAGGGCGGCGTCACAGACCTCCCTGCTGCCCGGCCGCCGAGCCACGTCCTCCCCCTCCCCCCACCCCTGGCTGCGACCCGCGCGGCACGGCCTTGGGCAGGACTCCAGCTGGAAGCCACAGACCTGCAGGGTGACGGGCCTGATTTGGGTAGCCCAGGGCTAGGGGTCTGGATGCCTGGGTTCTGGGCGCACTTTCACCCCTGACTCCCCCATGGTGTGATTTGGCCGAGCTTCCTTACCTCTCCAAGCCCTCGGTTTCCCCAGTTTGTAGAAGGGAGATCATGTTTACCTCATTGGGGCTGTAAGGATTGCTTGGATCATTTGTGTGCAGTTCCTGGAGTGATTTTTTCTTTTAAGTTGGTTATATTGGCAAAAAGAGATGTGAGCCTGCTGAGAGACAGCAGCGTCCGTCAGCACCGAGTGGGCTCCGCCCGGTCAGTGAGCCGGGCTCGCTGCCCCTCCCAGCACGGCTGACTCCATGCCCGCCTTCCCAGCGACGGTGCTTGGTGACAGTCGCTGCAGTTTTTGTAAGTGAACTTCAGTGGGGGTCACAGGGGCCCAAGCAATGCCCAGAATCTGTAGCCAGAGGTTTCGGGATATTTCTGGGATTCAGATGCTGCCCTCCAAAGACCTTTTGGGGGGACCAAGTTTCTGTTCAGCTCCATCTGAATTTTCCAAAGGAGGCTCACCGAGGGCCAGGTGCTCAGAGCCCATGTTTCGAGGTCCGTGGGCTTAAAGGATGGTGTCTAGGGCACCTTCCAATCCATGGCTCTCTTTTGAAACTGAGACGAGATGGGTCCTGTGATCTGTGACTTCCCCGAGCTTGGGCAGCCCAGTCAGAAGGGATGGGTGTCGCTACCGTAGGTCTCTCAACACCCCTCCCCCACTTCCCCTGGTGGTTTCCTGTGTTTGGACATTGGTCACGTCAGCAAGAGGGTACAAACCCGAGTCACCAAGGGCCAGATAAGCTGGCTTCTTCCTTATTGATCTGAGAAAACTTCCGAAGTTTTTCAAGACCTAGCCATTGAACTGTGTATTTTACAATAAATAAAATCACCCCACATAGCTTCAGCTTCTCTTCAAAACAATCCTAAACTGAGAATGGTTAAGACCAAACGTCCTAAGAAAATTCCATCTTATTCTATTAATGTGTATGTTTATTCAACAACTGTTTATTGAGTCCCGGTCCCAGCAGGTCCTGTGCCGGGCAGTGGAAGCCTAGCGCAGGCGGGGGCTGCTCCCATGCTCAGCGAGCGGGGAGCTGACTTCACCAGCTTTCTCTCAGCCTGAGTTCCTGTGGAATCCTGTCCTTCCTGTGTGTGGGGGAGGGTGGAAAGGGCAGGCATCAGGGACGGGAGCATTTAGCTTTTTCTGTGTAGATCAGACTTCTCACGTTCCTCCCTAGCTGGGATTGGGCTGGATTAGTCCACACCTGACGGTTAAACAGGACAAGTTTGGGTTTGGTCTTTGTTGGACACCTCAAGTGGGCTTTTCCTGAGGCCTCACAGATGTGCGTGAGCATCCCCACCTGGAACCTGACGGCAGGGCAGGGGCTGTCTTGCTCACCGCTCTGTCCCCAGCGCTCAACAGCACCAAGAAGAAAGGTGGGCGTGGGTGCTCACCGCTGACAGCTAACTGGGGCTCCCCCTTCATCCTCCAGCCATTTACCTGCTGGCCAGCCCTCCTTCCCCCAAGGGATGGCCAGGGCCCCAAGCATCCACCCGATAGCAGATGTGGCACAAGCAGCTGCTTCCTTCTTTGCCTTGTGCCTCTTCCGTCCTGGGAAGGGGAGGCCAGACCTCCAGAAAGAACATTCATGAAGGAGAGAAAGATTTTGGTTGTGTTCAGCCCGTGGCCCCGGGGACCAAAACAGAGAATGGGAGTCTGTCTCCGGCAGCTGGAGCAGAGCACAGAGCGGGCGTGGGAGGCCTCCCAGCTCGATACCAAGTCAGAAGCACAGGAGAGGCCGTTTGATGCGGAAGCTGGTGACAGAAGGTCCGGCAGAAGCCTGCAGAATAACACCCAACTGAAAATGAGCAGCCAGGCCTCTTCCTGCAGAGCCGCCGTGGGGCTCCATGGATTCTCAGGCTGAAAGGCCGGCTTTGAAGGCGGCGCCGCATGGGGAGAAGCTTCGAGGACGCCAGGAGGGTAGCCGGTCAGCCTCGCGGCTCCCAGCCTACGCTACCTGTGTGGGTTCCCTGAGTGGTTCCAGCTTTACCTTTGACATTTCTACAAAGGGCTGTTTTTAAAAGGCAAGTGTTTTTAAATGTTTTGGAGCCAACCAATCCCTTTAAGAGTTTGGGAGAAGAAGCTCCAGACCCTCTATCTAGAAAGATGCACAGACACACAATTTTGCTTATAATCAGAAGGTAAATGGACTTCCAAACCCCAGATTATGAAACCCTGGCTCTGAGAGAGGCTTGACTGGAACGGTAGTAACAATAAAATATTTCTACTAGCCAACATGTGCTGGGCGTTTACTACATGCCCCATCCATGCATTTATACCCGAGATCTTCCTGACACACCTGCCAGGTAGCTAGTAGTCTCCCCACTCTACAGATGAGGAAACTGGAGCGTGGGGACGTTGGGTGACACTCCCTCCCGGTAGGGGCAGGTGCGGTATCTGAACCCAGTGGTCGTCCAGAGCCCACACTCGAAAGCCCTCATCCTTTTCCTCAACCGGAGTGGACTCCAGGGTAGGGGGCCCAGGCTGACTTCTCTCTGTGTCCCTACGACTAGTCTTAATCATTGCCGGTCAGCCAGGTTAAGAAAAATAAGAACTTATACTTCTTGGTCAAGGTGTTATGCCTTTTTAAATCTTTGATTTGTTTTTCTTCTGTGCTTACCTTTTGGTGTCCTTTGCCCATTTTACAATGATTTCGACTATTTTACAACTATTTTAGTATTTCTTACGATGGAGAATCTTTCCTTTCCTTTTTTAAAAAGGCAAATCTAGCAATTCTTTCCTTGAAGGCTTTTTAGGTATGACATGCTTTCTAGAATCATGGAGTAAGTGCAAAATAGTGTAGACGTGTTTAGTATTTTCTGCTGTTACTAAAAAAACATCTCCATACGTCTCCTACATCCTGCACTTCACATGACACTGAGGACTTTCCATCAAGAATGTTTCCAGACAGTTATCTCTCAGATACCCTTGCAGAGCTCTAGAAGATCTCCGGCATTCAAACATGTTCCCTTTTCTTATTAAAGGCACTAGTGGCAAAGGTCAGAAAATTAAATGATGGATGAAAATTAGTCAGAAAAATACTTGGCGTTGAAAAGTTGGCAGCAGTAAAATGATAAAGCAGCAGAAAAAGGCAGCAGTAAGATTATCATGTGGCTCCATTAAAACGGCTGAGGCAAAACTTCCTCCTCTGATGAGAAATCTACACCTGTTACGTATACGCAATGTCATTGCTGGGGGGTCAGCCGAGGTGTCAGACATTAACTCAGGAATCTGTGCAAGAAGCATTTGTGTGCTGGGGACAGGACCCCAAACTTGGAGTCAGGAGCCCTTAGCTCAAAGCTCGGTGGCCGCATCTCCTCACAGTGTGACTTTGGGCAGGTCCTTACTGAGCCTCCATCTCTTCTGTAAACAGAGGGAAAGAACCCTACCTGTTCTGAGGGTCTCCCGAACACAGCACCCCTCACGAGGCCGACCAGGGCAGGTGCCAGAGAGGGTGCTTTTTTCTTTCCTTTGATAGATGAAAGCTGGTAGTTTTGAAGTTGTCCACTCCCCGCCATCCCCTAGCCCCAAACAAGCGACTGTGTTTGCTTTCAGATTTCCAAGACTAAGTATAAGATTATTTACCGATGGATGTTTTCCATAAAGGCATACTGTGAAAGTCAGAACTTCAGTGGAGAGGGCCACAAAGACTAATGGGAATGAAGAATGGAAACCTTTTTTTTTGTCAATGAAGCTGCATCTTCAGTGTGCGGTGGGCAGGGCTCTCCTTGGAGCAGCGCGGAGTACCCGGCGGGGTTTCACTTGGCGCTCCTTCTGAAAGGGCAGCCCTGCCCGGAGCACCAGGCCAACACTAACTCAGCGGCACCAAGGCTGTGAGTGCAGGGAGCACCCCGACCTCATCTCTGTGAAGAATATATTTACACTGTCGGCGGAGCTGCAGCCAGAACGTTCCACATGAAGGAAAGCGCAGCTGCCATGGCCGAGCCGAGTCTGTGCGGCTCCCTAGAGGAGCAGCACAGGGTGTGGAAGGCACACAGGCCCTGCAGTCAGGAGGCCTCGGGGAGAAGGGACATTGGCAGTGGGAACACAGAGTTTACAGGTCTTGGGCCCCTAGACCCCAATGTCTGGTGAGCATTGGAGGCGATGGGGTTTGGGGGCCTAAGTCCCCTCCCTGCTCCCTTCCTCCTCACTGGGGTTCCTGACAGAGGGATCAGGCACACAGGGCTCCTCGCCTCCCGGGAAGCCAGGAGCCGCTTACTGCTGGCTGCTCCGGGGCTCAATACCCCCAGTGTAGGGCCTTCTGGTAAAGCCGAGTGGGAGCCCGCAGCCAGCCCAGACCTACGGGTAACTTCCTAGTTCCAGTGTCCTCCCTGTGGGTCTGAGGCAGACCGCCTTCAGCCTGACTCGCCCACCCAGGCCCCAGTGGAGAAATGGGCTCACCAACTGCATCAATTTTCAATGCAGTCACCCCTCCACTAGGGAAGTGCGGCCCCATGGATATCTGACCCGGCCGATTGGCCGAGGCCAGCAGCTGAGAAGTGGGTAGACATCGGGCCTGTGTGGGCCAGAGCGATGCCTCTTCTCCCTGCTGCGCCTGAGCCATGGGGAGAGGGGCAGAGTCCTTCCCGGCCGTCAGCTGGGCTAGACCACGCAGCCGGCCAGCAGCCTGACAGGCCTCTCTACCCCCTAAGCCCAAGTCTCCAGTCTTGACCACCTGAGGCCACACAGAGGACCCTGTGGCCTGCAGGAGAGGTTCTGGGGTGTTTTAGTCCATATGTGGGCACTGCAGAGAGGCTTCTGTGATGTCACCAGGAAGCACTGCTCTTATGTGAGAACCGTGTGCTGTTTCCTATTATTCTCATGGATGGTCTGCCTCCAACAAGTCTTTTGGCCACTCCCTGAACCAGTTTTCTAACAGGAGAAATGACTAGTTGTGTTGAAATTGGATTTTCTGACCCAAATGAATAATCTGAGCACCAGGGCACATGTCCACTGCTTAGGTGTGAGTCCTGCTTAGGCGTGAGTCCCACCCCGGCCAGCATGAGGACCTGCCAGGCGTCCCGGGTGAGGCAGGAGAGCCGAAACCCAGTGCGGGGGGCGAGGAACAATCACGTGTGCTGCTCGAGTCTCATGTATCCAGACGGATGGGGAAATCATATTTTGGTTGTGAACATGTATATTCTATGTCACTCACCACTTTTCAGTGAACCAGAGCACAAAACAGTAACCTAACACAGGAACAGACGGTACATTCCCAAAGCCATCTCAGTCAAGTTCCTGCAGCGCCCCAGAGGTGACATTCTAAGTACCGTTTCTGGTCCTTCTGGGGAAAGAGTCCAGACGCTCGTGCCTGCTGTTCAGGCCCTTTAAGTCCTCGGACAACGAGCACACTGCCTGGGGCTGACAAGCTTTTCAGGAGTTTATGAAAAGTATTTGAGGCCTAAAAAAATTTGTTAGCTATAAAATATGAAAAGAAAACTGCAGAGTCAAAATTTTTAAGTATATAATTAAATTTCTACAAAGTGTAACATTTTGTCGAATTCATTAATTGTTAAATTTAGTCTTCATAAAAAATGTTATTACTTTTGAAAACAATTTGTAGGTTACATTTTTCTCACTTCACAAGAATTCCTGAACATGCCTGATGTTTGCCAAGAAACCAGAGCCAACCATAAATTAATTGTGCTGCACTTGGCCAAGTAATTTCAAACACAAAATTATTAAAAATCCTTTCAGAAATTTTACAGTAAAAGTTATATTAGATGTGCGAGGTGGGTGTATTTCAACGCACTTGGTACATTCTGAGGCATCCCCAAATAAGAGCCCCTTCGGCCCATGAAGAGCTTGAAGGGATCCTGTTTCTGCCTGTTTGACCTCAGGATAAACAGATATTACAGTATTGCTTCCCAGAGAACACTTTCAAAAGCACTGTGCCCACTCCTAGGTTTCCACCAGTACCCTTGGGCAGGGGGAGAGACAGAGACTTTAAAGTGATTTTAAAAAGAAAAGAGGTCAGACTGGGAGGGGCTCTGGGGGGCTCCCTGGGCGCAGAGGTGCAGTTCCCTAGGGCTCCCCGGACTGGTGGGGTGAAGCCCTGGGCTCCCCGGTCGCAGTGATGGGACTGAGTGGTGCTGTTCTGCGGGCACGTCGTGGAGGAGATCATCAGACCCATGACTGCGCCCCTCAGATCGCGGACGGGGGGTCGTTCCTGTGGTTGGCCAACCCGTTCACCCTTCCCAAGAAAGGGAATCAGCTTATGGGCTCGTTCTGAGAGAACCTGTATTGGCTTTCATTGATCACCTCTTACTTTTCCAAATGCTCACACATCCCTCTTCATAATCTTTTCTATAATTTCACTGGGGTTTGACCACATGCCAACTGGTATGCAATTTCTAGTATGTCATCCTTTTTCTCTTTCTGAACACAGGACATTTGCCCAGCACCAGGCCTGATCTTCATGATTTCTTGATGATAGTGGCAGTGGTTGTGAGAGCACATCTGCCTGCCCTCAGCCCTCCTTGTCCCCTCCTCCAGGAAGCCTGCCCCAACCCCAGAAGAGCTACTCGATCCTTCTCGGGGTTCCCACAGTGCCTTACATATCTATCTTCACTGGAATATAGTAAGAGTGATGACTGCCTCGGATCTAGAGCCTCTCACCTGCCAGGTGCTTTACACAATTTTATTTCAGCCTCACAAGCCCCTGCTCAGAGCGATCACACGACTGGGAAGCAGAGGACGTGGGGTTAGAACTCGGCTCTGCCTCCCACGCCCTGGTTCTTTCCACTGTCCTGTGCTGTGGCTGTCACACGTATTGGGATTGTGGGGGTCTGTCTCCCCACCAGACCGTGGGCTTCTCTGGGGCAGAAGCCTTCTCGGGGCAGTGACCATGTGTTGACCCTCCCAGTCTAGTGCCGAGAGTCACCTGGCACCTCCCGTGCCTTCCCCCGTCTCCTCACCACCATGAGCTGCGTTTCCTTTGTCATCTTCATTCTGTTCTTTCCAGTTTGAGAATCAATAATAATAAATCCATCTGGAAACAGGGATCCCCACAACAAAGGATAATTAGCATCCAGACCAAACCTTGAGAAAGGAAACCTGTTATCTGGGGAAGCCTGGACAGTCTGTAGTAGAAGGCCTGCACGTTATGTCCGGGGTAGGCCCAGATGATTGGATTTTCTGTTCTTTTCGATGGCACTCTAACACACCACCTAAGATATCTTAATTTCAACATTTGGAAATTTTTAAAAAACTGTTATATTTGTCACTTAAGCTTAAAACTTTCCTAGTGAAATTTCTCTCTGTATGTATAGTAATTTTAATTTAAATTATTCAAAAAATCCATTCAGGGAAAATCACTTATTCATTTGAAGAAATGACATAAAAGCACTCCAGGCCCTGCAGCTCCACTGACTCACCTCGAGATGCAGGGCCAGGATCCAACATGCTCTTCGTCCAGAGTCATCTCAGGGGCAGCTGAAGTGCTGCAGAGGTGGAAGGGGCTGTCTCAGTGTTCCCGGGGCAGTCTCTTTGGCCTCCCTCCCTCCTTGCTGCTGACTGAGATCACTGAGAAGTGGGCTGTGTTACTTTTACAATAGTACATGACGCACTGCGCTCGACAAACCTGGCCAACCTTGTCTTAGACACTGTAGTATGATGCTCACTTAATGCTGCTTTCTTTATCATTTTTTCTGGGGGAGTATCTCAGGGTTATGATACAGTTCACAGCATCAATTCACCACAGCAGTCCATTCGTGTGACTAGTGAGCTGGCCACAGAGGCCTGAGCTCCAGGATTTTCTAGATTACGTTCATTTTGCCCAATGCCAAACTGTTGGGATTTCCAGGCCGCAGGATGCCAGCTCACCACTTGTAACAATAACAAGCTGGTGGTTTATCTCCCGGGGCTGTAAATAGCCTGAGCATTTAGCCGAATGTCCTCCCTGCAAAGTGCCTGAGTAATAGAGGGAGAGCTTGCCATCACACTCCGCTCCAAAGTACCCCAGGAGGAGAGAAGACAAAGCAAAGCTAGGAGGAAGACGACCCAACTCGAGCTCAAGTGGCTTTTGTTTATGAAGAAGCTAGCAAAAAATGCTCTTTGAAATATCACTTGATTATGTAGTTTGTAATGAATTTGGGAGTCTTATTTTGTTCAACAATAACATTCTAGAAACATGACAGCATAGCACAGTGAAAACAGCACAGGCTCTGGAGGCAAGAGAGCCAGATTTGGTTTTCCCCACAGGCCCTGTGACCGTAAAGGCCGAGTGCTTGGTGGCTGTAGTCACCCTCACTGTCCTCACAATGCCCTTCTCCAGCCCTCCGCCATGCCTCAGGCACATGTGGGACCAGCAGCGCTCACCTGGACAGACCATCGCTTGACCTCCAGAAGGAGTGGAAGCCACGCATGATTTATCTCGTTCTCTATTTTAGACCACAGTCTAATGTACATATTCCCTACCTCATAATGGGAAATAAAATATAAGGGGAGAAATCCATCTAGGAAAACAATCTGCTTCAAGTTGCCTGTGCCTCCCTGGCCGTGGACCATTTGCTGTGAGGGATGGGCGGTTTCTGTGTGTTATCTGTGAAACAGCGTGGTTGACACCTAACGTGGCCCCAAGAGCAGATCATAGCTACTGATTTTTATATATTTAGGGTTAACATATTTAAAGAAATCAGGACTTCAGACTTAGCTATACATTAAAATGCTGAGTAGAAGTAATTCCAGACAATTTGTCCAGATTTGATACAAATGAAATATAAGATTTATCGGGAGCTTCAGTTGGGTCCATTTACTGGAAGTCAGGTGCATGTTACGTTTTCTGTGGGAGAGCTCTGTTGTTTTAGAAACTCTGTAGTATGAGGCTAACTTAATTCTATTTTCTTTATCTTATTTTCACAGTACTGGTATCTTTGTTATCAGAACCGTAAGAGTTCTAATAACAAACCTAACAAATCTACCAGATCTCTTACAAGGAGCTGCCTGGAACCTGGTACATGAAATAGTGATGGAGAGTCGGGTCCCAGGCAGCTGGCACCTGGGGTCAAGTCAAGCATTTATAGAGTGATTTTCACACCAGTTGCCCCCTAGCCTTTCCATGGGAATGTGTAGTATCCCAGAGTGGCTAGGACACCCTTGGGTTTGAGCCTTGGCTGAGCCACTTACTTGCTGTGTAATCTTGGCTAAGTTACTTAACCTCTCTGAACCTTAATATCCTGGAAGTTACAAGTCCAGGGACCAGTGTTGGCTCGTCACGGACAGACTCTGGGACAAGAAGGCTATGCCAGGGGATCCGAGAGGCCTCTAACAAGCTCTAATATTTTATGATTTTATGGTCCCCTCTTTATCCACTGAGAAAACAAACTGAGCTGATTATGTTTTTCTCAGGAGAGAAAACAGCTAGAAATGTCTACTCCTTTTGGTTTTTAAAGATTCATTTCAGACAAGGCCTCACTGTGGCAGCTGGTGGTCACACTGCCTTTTCTCCTCTGGTCAGTCCCTAGGATGGCGCCGTGGCAGGAGGGCTGGCATGTGCATGGCGGTGCCTGGGCTGCGCTGAGGAGTAGTGTCCTGGGCCTCCCAGAGCCACCTTGAGAGCAGGCTCTAGCCGAGGCTCCATGCTGTCCTCTCCTTGGCCTCTTAGAAAGTGACCCCTGCAGCCTTCGTCTTTAGCAGACCTGATTGACGTGCGTGCACAGGGCACACACGTGGAGGAGGAGGTCGGGGACATGTAAGCGTGAGGAAGAGTGGAGAGGAGGAGGGAGGGCGGCGGCCACGGGACTCCCCAGGGGAGAGGGCCACAGGCAGGGCCATTTGGCCCAGGCCTTATCACAAGCATCACCCTAATGGAAATGCCCTTAGGTCTGGCCAGACCCGAGAGAGACGGGACAAAACCCAAGCTAGACGCCAGGGAAGCCAGGAGCTGCCTGGGCCTCCGTCACTCAGGCTCTCAGAGGCCTGGGGCCAGCCTATTACTGTCTGGCTGGGAACAAGCTGGTGAGCGCAGCTTCAGATAAGTGGCCATGGCTCCCTCAGTCCCCTGGGGAAGGGCGTGCTGCGGGCTGAGCGGCCCGGACAATGAGGAAAAGAGTAGGTGGCTCTGAGGTTGCGGAATGAAAGATTTAGGAGCTGCCAAGGCTTGAGTGCAGAGGTGTTTAATTGCAGAAGTGTCTCTGGCTGAGTGATGTCCCCAGAACAAAGAATCTGTTGGGCCAGAGCACAGAGGAAGGTTTTGTCTTCCAAGACCAGAACCTGCCCCCTAAGTTCTCAGAACAGGCCTGATAAGAGCTCTCTACCGATTGGCTGAGAGAGACCATCTGCCTTTTCCTCCTGGCCTGGTCCAGCACCAGGAAAGGGCAGGGCCTCCCAGCCCCTCTCCAGGCTCTGCCCGCCCCTTCAGCTTCTGCAGCCAGGTGCTCAGTCTCGGCAGGGAATGCCTCATGTGGGAGTGCGGTGGTCAGATGAGTCACAAGGAATCAGTTACTGACAAACAGTACCAACATTTGGGAAGGCTTTGCTTAAAAAAAAAAAAAAAAAAAAAAAAGGTAAATTATAGTGCATTCAGATTACCTCTGTAATAAAATCACTGCCATTCCCTCCATGCAGGTGTGCTTCCTTAAGTGGGAGAGAAAGGGGTTGGTTGCACGCAGGAGCCTTGGAATGCACACAGTCCAGGCTGAATTATGCACGTGAAGAAGCAGGAGAGCCAAACTACTTGAGGTGCCAGGATTAGGGCCATGCCCCTGGGTCTTTGCACGGACTCATCTCCACTGGGGACCCACTAGTAACTCAACTGCCCAACTCCCAAGTCCACCTGGTAAACTCTTACAGATCCTTCACTCTTACGTCCCCACCTCCGTCCAACTTGTCCCTTCTACTGCAGGCAGACTCAGTCATGCCACCTTAGTAGATGTAGTGCCTGTAGGCGGGCACTTAGCACCCCGTGGTGTTACCACAGTGACTGCACAGCCCATGATTTTCACTGCATTCCTGATTTCAGGTACTTTGTTATGTTGGTCCCGTAAATTCTCACACCATTCTGGAAATTTTGGCTTTGACAGGTGCTCTCTCTCAGAGAAATCCTTTGTCAGACCTGATGTGCTGATTTTAGGGTCTACAACTGGTGGGCACTGGATAGGTCCCAATGCATTCATGAATCTGCCATCTCCCCCAGACTAAGTTCCTGGAGGTTAGGACTGTCGTTTTCACAAGCCCCCAAGTCCAGCACTGTGATTGGCAAAGAGTAGGGGCTCAGCTATTGTTGGCTGCCCCACATGATGTATATCACATGCCTGATTGCATTGAGTTTCCACGGCAACCCTGTGATGGTATGACTCTTCTCCCCATTTTATAGAGGAGAAAATTAAGGCTCAGAAGAGCTAAATAACTTTCTTATGAGCGAACAGCTAATAAGAGGTAGAGCCTGGGTGCAAACTTAGGTCTTTATTCCTACACTGTGTATCCACCAGCTTAGCTCAAGCTCAGGAATGTCCTGGAATTGTTGAGTCAGAAACCAGCGATGCTTAAGCGAGAGGAGATCTGTTGCCTAACTATTGAGGTCAGCCTGCCTCATGTCAGAATTATATCATTCAGCTGAGCCTTCATTTGGTGCCATGGGCACATTTTACCCTCTGGGTGTTCTATCAGGATGTATTAGCACACTCTGCCCTCTCTTTTGGAACTCCCAGTTTAAAATAGACACGTGTACAGATGAACGAGTCATCAGCTGTAGAATGCCAGAGCTAAAAATGGTCTGATTTTTAAATTTCAATCTCCTGTTTCAAGATGAAGAGACCAAGACCAAAGGAAACTCATAGCTACCATGTATTGAAACTTACCATGGGCCCAGAACTGTGCTAACCACATGTTGTGCAGTATTTCATTTAATCCTCAGGTAGGCACTATTTTAATCCATCCTCTATTGATAGGTGGGGAAACTGAGGCTCTGAGGGGCAAAGTGACTTGCCTAGTGTCCCAGAGCTAATCAGTGGGGGAATCAGAATTTGAACCCAGGTCAGTCTGCTCCAGAGCACAAGTCCTCAACCTGCACACCCAGTAGAGGGCTTGGCTGCGAGGAAAGATGCTCTGCCCTGCACCTGGTTACCCCCACAGACCTGCAAACAGCGCCGCCCTTGTCTTTTGCATGGGCCACCCTCGTGCACTCAGGTTCAGCCTTCTCTGGAATTAGCAAGAAACTGCTCTTCCCAGTACTGGTGGTTATTTTCAGAAGTGTGAAATAAATGTAAAACAGGATACTTTCAGTAAAAATATCTCCCTGCTTATATAACGAAGTGGTACAAATATCACTGACTTGAAGCAGATACGTGGTTACTTTTTTGCAAAGGCGAACATAGTCCTCATTATGACAGCCCATTTGTAAGGCACACAAGGTCCTGGATGAATGAGAGACTGAGCTTCAGTGGGCTGGGCTCATGCTCCCCCCAGAGTGAGGATTCCCAGAGTCCTCAAGCACAGAGGAGTCAGCCCCAGCTTTAAAGTGAAAAGGCCTGAATTCAGACCCAGCCTGAGGATCCTAAGCCTGTGAGCAAGTCACTCATCCTCTCAGTTAACCTTCCATAAGGAGCTGCAGGGGTTAATGATACATGAAAGCGCCCGGTGCCAGTATCTGGGTCAAGCTTCAAAACCTACCAGCAGCCCCATTCCTCCCCCATGATGATATTTTGAGAATTACCATATTTATTTAAGATGAAACATGTATTTAAGAGTGTATAGAATCATCACTGAAAATTCTAGACGCAGCAGACGCTAGGAAATGTGTGGGCTTTAGAAAGTACTCCTTCCTCCCCCGCAGCCCCTCCCTACAATGTGTTCATCATACTTCTGCTGTGATAACACTTTCTTTTCCTCTGGTCTGTTGTTTCTTCCGTGAGCATTTACCAAATGCCAGTTCTGTGCCAGGCACAGTACGAGAGCTTGCAGGAGAGACATCCTACCTGCCAACACAGAGCACCTCTCGCAGAGCCCAGAAGACTCAGGCCTGGGTTTTTTTCCTATCAGAAGCCAGAAAACACTTGTTGTCTTCTGAGATTCCCCTGTTTCCTGGTTCTACCTTGGAGCATCCATCTGAGGAATGTGGTCCCCCTCTCACCCCACCGGCTCCTGCGGCTTGGCCCAAGGGACCGCTGGGGGATTGCGCAAGCCTTTGGCCCGGCTTCAACTTGCCGCGGCTCTTCCCCCGCTTGTGGTCACAGCCAGGGGAAGCCTGGCGCCCGGCTCTGAGGCCCAGATGTTGCAGGTTCCCGGAAGGACTTACCCGACGGCTTGTCTGTGGAGGATGGGAGGCTGGTGAGGGTGGGCATGGTGGGCAGAGGGGGCGGCAGCACCTTCAGGTTCTGGTCGCTCTGGATCTCGTTGGTGGAGATCTGGTTGATGATGCGGTTGTAGGGGGGCGGCTGGTAGAGGCGAGGCGGGGCGGCGGGGGGTGGCTGGGGCACGGGCCGGGCGGCGGGCACCCGCTGGCAGTGCTCCTCCAGCTGCGCGATGATCTCTGACTGGTTGTGGGCCAGCGTGGCCAGGTGCTGGTACTTGTGCTCCAGGTCCTTGTACTTGCTGGCCAGCTGCAGCATGTCAGCCGTCTGGTTGAGGATCCTGTTCTCCAGCTGGGAGAGCTCGAGCGCATTGTCCCGCTTGCGGATGATCTCGTGCAGGAGCTGCATGTAGAGCTGCGTGACCCGCGAGTTCATGTTGCGGCTTTCCTTGCGCAGCAGCTTCACCTCGCTCACGATGCCGCCGTCCACCTCCACCAGCTGCTGCAGCGTCTCGATCTGCCGCTTCTGCTTGAGCAGCTCGTTGTTGAGCAGCTCCAGCTCCTGCTTGTGCACCCGGTTCTCCAGGAGCACCTCGGGCTCCTTGGAGTTGACGCAGATGGCGCCCGTGACCCGCTGCTGGGGGACGATGAAGGTGTAGGTGCACTTGTCCGAGGACTCGCCGGCCCGCTTGTACCTGTTCAGGTAGATGAACTCGCTGGGCGAGCCCTCCTCTGTGCCCTCAAAGCCCTCCTTCTGGCCCACAGCCGCTCCCAGGGCGGCCAGCAGTCCCAGCCACCAGCACGTCACGCACAGTGGCCTCATGGTCCTTGCAAAGTGGGGGTTCTTCTTTGAGAGCAGAGACTATGAAATCCTGAAAGTAAACAGAAGGGGAGACTCAGTAATGGTCCTGTCACTGCCAGCGGCCTGTGCCATAAATGAGCTCAGCCTTCTTATCAGGCAGATGTTTCCAAAAACGCAGCTTCAGGAGGCAGCCCTTCTGGGAGCCACAGAAGGAGACAGGCAGGCCCGGCAGAGGTAGGAAGGAAACAGGAGGGGACCGGGCATCTGAAGGCAGCAGGCCGAGGCCCCGCCACTCCTGGAGCCTGAGAACCACACGAGGGCAGCTTGAAGCTGGGAGGGGAGGCAGAGGAAGGGTTGTCCCATCTCCCTCCTCCTCTGCCTCACACTCCTCAGACCATTTAGTCTCCCCCTGGAGAGTGCCCTTTGTAACACCCATCACCGTTGAGATGAATCTGAATTCTGTGTGATCTCTTCATGGATCTACGCTCCATAAAGGCCGGCGCTGTGTCTGTTTCCATCCTGTATCCCCAGGATGCTGCACTAAGCAAGCTTTCTGCAATATTTGTTAAATGAATGATTTGCTAGACATAGTATGGATGTGTTCAGTTTGTAATGGACAGTGTCAATGGAAGGATGTCTAGTCACGTGGCTTTGGTCTGTGTGTTAGCCAAGCTACAGAGCCCAAACAGGAGCAAACAACTCTTCTAAATCCAGATACTTCCAGCAGCCAGTAACTGCATGGCCCCCATCCCTGCAACACGATTAAGCCAGGTGGGAGCAGAAAACAGACATGTGTCTCCGGATTTGTTTCAGTTCTATTCTTAGACCACTTGTTCCTTCCCCAGATATCCGTTGAACATCTGTGGTATGCCAGACGGTGTGCTGGCTGCTGGTGATGCAGCTGCAAACAGGACAGAGCCAGCCCCTGCCCTCACGGGGCTTACCCATCATTACACAGCCCCTAAGTGCCATGAGGCAGAAGTAGTGTATGCAGTGGAAGGGTAGAACAGGGAACTGACCTAACCAGAGGGGTCAGGAAAGCTTCTCTGAGAAAGTGACCTTTATGCTGACCCTGGAGTGTTGAGTAGGAGTGAGCCAGGCCTAGAGGGAGGGGACAGGCGTGCATAGATTGCTCCTCTTGCCTACTCAAGGACATGGTTCCAGCAGCTCTCCCCCAGCTCTCCGGCATGATCACATTTTTTCTACAGTCATGCTGTTATTTCTTTCAACTTAAAGAAAATCCTCTCTTGACCTCACATCCCTTCTCCAGCTACTGTTCCATTTCTGTGCTCCCCTTTTTAGCAAAACCCTCTGAAGAGTTGCCCACACCCACTGTTTCTGGGAAGTCCCTCTCCTCCTGTTCTCTCTTGAGCCCGTTCCCATCAGGCCTGGCCCCGTCCCCTCCGTTCCAAGTGTCCTAGACAGGATCGCCAGGGGCCTCACTTGCCAGACCAAATGGCCAATTCCTGGTCCTCACTGATACTTTGCCTCTCAGCACCGAGGGACATGGCAGATCACTCCCTCCTTGGACTTCCTTCCCCAAACACCACCCTTTCTTCCTGTCTCACTGGCTACTCCTCAGTCTCCTTTGCTGGTTCATCCCCAGCCCTGTCCTGGGCGGGAAGGGGGTGGTCAGAGCTCAGTCCTCAGACGTCTTCTGTACCTTGGTGATCTCATCCAGTCTAGCCTGGGCCTCACCCTGAGTCCAGACTCATATATCCAACTGCCTCTTCGACATTTCTGCTCAGCTACTACTGCTGCTACAGCTACTGCACATCTCAACCGTAACTCATCCAGAAATGAACTCCTGGGGTTCCCCACATCACCATCCCAGTCTGTTCATCCCAGTTTTTCCTGCGTTAGCAAATGGCAACTCTGTTCTTCTGATTGCTCAGGCCAACAAACTTGAAGTCATCCTTGACTCCTTTCTTCCCGTCATACCCCACATCTAATTCACCATCAAATTATAATAGCAATATCCTGGGACTGTTCCCAGGATCCTACTGCTTCTCGCCACCTCCCCTGGTACAGCCCACCTTCACCTCTCGCCTGGACCTGACTGGTCTCCCTGCTCCTGCACTTGCCTATTACAGTATCTCCTCAGCCCAGCAGCCAGAGTGAACCTTGTAAAAAAGTCAAATCAGGTCACTCTTCTACTCAAAATCCTCTGGTGGCTCCTCGTCTTGGAGAAGAAGCTAACGGGTCTCTAAGGCCCCCCGCTCTGGCCCCACTCCCTCCCTGACCTCATCTCGCACTTGCTCCAGCCATGCTGGCTTCCCGGGCGTTCCTCAAGCGCACCGATGGCGCGGGGCCTTTGCACTTGACCTGGCCTAGAACACTCTCGGCCCCTTCCGCATTGCACACTCCCCCGCCGCTTTCAGGTCTTTGCTGAAATATCACCTTCCCAGTGAGGCCTTCCCTGCTTACTTAAAATTGTGACCTCGCCACCTTCCCCCTCCAGAGTCCTTGTCACCATCAGGCATGTAGTGTCTCCCTTCTGACCCCCGAGAGTGGAAGCTCCGTGAGGGCAGGGGGCTTATCTGTTTTGGTCACTCCTCAACCATGGTGCCTAGCACAGGGCCTGGAATACGTAGGAGCTCAGTGAATATTTGTGGACTGAATGAAAAGACACAGCCACCAACAGTTGCCATGAAGTGGGGAGTGCTATGAAGAGGGGTGTAGCAGGTGGGGCCGGGGAGCCCCAGGCAAGTGACTGCCTGAGGGTGTGGGCGTGTCTTACATTTATTACTACCATCCCTAATATCCACTTAGTAAGTGCCCACTGTGTACCTGACCCTGCACTCAACATTTTGCAAGGGTTTTCTACTTTATTGAATTCTCACAATGGCTTCTTGGTAGATACTGTTGTTATTTCTGTTTTAGTTTTTTGTTGTTATTTGTTTTTTGTTTGTTTGTTTGGCCGCCACGCGCAGCATGCGGGATGTTAGTTCCCCGACCAGGGATCGAACCCACACCCCCTGCAGTGGAAGCACAGAGTCTTAACCACTGGGCCGCCAGGGAGGTCCCTCCATTTTGCAGATGAGGAAACTGAGCCTCAGCGAGGCTAAGTGACTTGCCTAAAATCACACAGCTAGAAGGTGGCAGAACCAGGACTCAGCCCTGGCCTGATGTACTCAAACCTTCAAACTCTTAATGACTACACAGAAATGTTCTTAATCTGGTTTCTAGTAATAAAGTATTAGCATCATGACTTTCTGTTTTCACATTAATTTACCCTAAAATAACAACCATGACACAGAACCTGAAGGTTTTGTCTTCCCCAGACCCCCCTGGGGGCTTCTCTGGTGGGCAGCCTGGACAGCAGGAAGTTACAAAACAGACCCCGTGCTCTCCAGGGCCACACTGAGCTGCTTTCCACTTTAAGAAAGCCCCAGCTTGGTTCCGAAGGCCAGCTCAGGCCTTTCAGGCCAGGCAGAGAGAGGTGTTTGGAGCCTCTGGTTTGGGTTGGACTATGAGGTTAGGGCTGCAGTGACGTTAGTGTAAACGACGCTGAGTTTACGAGCGTTTGCCTAGTTTCCAAAGCACTTTAGCTGCTCCTGTGCCAGCGGCCACACCCAACCCACACCAATGGGGAGGAACCGCCCTCCTAGCCTGGGCGGGCCTGCCGGCGCTGCCTTCGCACAGGCCGCTCACCTGCCTCTCCATGCTGCTGTGATGCTGATTGCGGATGCCGGCGAGGGCTCCACCTTGGCCAAGTAAATGCCACAGGACCAGGAAGGCAACTTGGCTTCAGGCCTCGAGACCTGGCATGGTGGCACTGTTTACCACTGAGTTCTGTCCCCTCCCAAGTGTGGGCTCTTACAGCTTCCCAGGCAAAGTTCTGTGCCCTTGGGCTTGAGATCCTGAAGGTTGAGCCTCTTCTGTGAAGTGGGGTGATCCAACCCACCTTGCACAGTAGCTAAGGAATGTGGAAGTGCTTCCAAAACCAGAGGTGGGGATGGCATGATAGCAGCATGAGAGCGCCAGCAAAGTCAGCTGGCAGCGAGGAGTGCTGACCGCACTCCGCAGTGTGCCCAGCATGTGTACCATCTCCTTGATCCTGCCATCCCCCCCGAGGAGACACCAGGACTAAATGTCCCATTTGACAGCCGAGAGCCTTGTTCCGTGTCACAGAGCTGGGCCTGCCCAGCAGTTCTGTCTAGCCTCATCTCCCACCCTGAAGGAGTCCGCTGGTTGGACTGGTCCTGGCTGTCATGGGGTCCCTAGCATCTCACACAGCGCTGGGCACAGAGCGGGGAGGCGCCACACGTGCAAACGCAGTCGGAAACTGTGCAGTCTTTAAAGAGCATTTCTTGTAGCTGTTCAATTAAAAAGAGAACAAAACTTGATGGTTAACACTCGTACAGCTTTTTAGGTTCACGAGGCCCTATCCATACACATTATCTATGTAATCACCACGACCTTCAGAGCCGGTTAGTAGTAGTATGCCCATTTTGAGGGTGAGGAAACTGAAGCTCAAGAGGGTGTCAGGTAACTTGCTCAAGGTTGCATTGCTGCTGGTGGGACCAGTCATGAAACCGCACGATTTTGGGTCTTACTGTCACATTTCTGTGGGGTCTGGGCTTGGCAGGAGTGACTTGGAGCCAATCGGGTTACAAGAAGGAAGGGAAGGAACAGGGCACTGTGCTAGGTTCCTGACATACACTGTCCCAGGGAATCCAGCAAGGTTGGTATTCCCCCCAGTTTATAAATGGGGGCACCAAAGCCCAGACAGGCTAAGTGACTTGCCCAGGAGCACATGGCAGACAAGAGCCAGAGCTGACTCAGCCTAGAACTGGGGTCAGCCTGACACCAAGGGCTGTGCTCTTTGTGCTGCCCTTGGCCTTGGAGTAATTTATTTTCCTTAAAGGTTCCAACCCCCCTCCTCAGTTTTTTGCAAGTTTGGCAGTTCTTAATGGACAGTAATGAGTTTGTTTACTTTTGCTCTCTTGATATTTATTCAACTAATTGCATCCCAAGAGAAATAACTCCCCAGCATTCCAGCCATCTTAGGCCTGGAGAAGAACTCAACTCCAATCAAAGAGATGCTCCTCAGTTTCTTCCTATGACCAACAAAGAAAAGCAAATCCAACTGTTTTCCTTGGCTTCAAAGTGAAAATAAAAATGATTCTTGAAATTGCTTTTCCACATTGTATTGTGAGGAGTTTCCATTATGCATGGGTTTCCCTCCCCACAACTGGGGCTGGTGCGACTGAGCCACGTGACGGGCTCTGCACACTGGGAGGCCACCTCCCCAGGGTCTGGGTCCCACCCAGCCTCTGGTGGGCAGCTCTAGGTGTCCCTGTTTGGCCTGCTGTGGTGGGACCCCACACCGCGTGTCCATGTCCCTCTCAGCACCGCAGCCCCGCAGCCCAGGTGAGGGGCCACTTTGTGGGAAGAATCGTTTTCATAAGACAGAGCTGTGTGTCCTGCCCTGTGGCAGAAGCTGCTTTCCTGGAGTCATCTTGTGAGTTCTCACCCCAAAGGGTAGGAATAAGAAAATTTCAAATACTGGAAAAAATGGTAACTACAACCATTTATCACCATGACCCAAGCACTTTATAAACATTATCTCACTTCATCCTCCCAACAGCCCTGGGAGGGAAGCCGTTATTTCTGGGTTGCCGTGCATGGTGGCCCAGGTTGTGCACTATGCAACCCTAGGGAGCACAAGTCACATTCATAGTCTTTGTAGTTTTGTATATTTAAATCACAGCAATATTCTAATTCCCACAAAGATGCTTTTAAGGCTAACGGTAGAGCTGACAATTGTCCCCATTGCAGGTGAGCAAACTATTGAGATTCATTTATGACTCAAAACAATGAGTCATTTTGCCCAAAGTCACCAGCTTAACTAAGTAGCAGTTGGTAACAGAACCCCAAGATATATACCATGCTGCATGTATGGAAGTGACAGGAAAACTCAAAGGAGATTGTTCTCTGACAACTGCCCCCACTCCAAAGCAGAGGGAGAACAGGAGAGCTCTTGTGACCCCCAGGGCTGCTGACCCCGAATTAAATCCAGCTCTCAGGATGGTGTTTCATCATTAGTCCACATTGTAGTCCTGTCTGGGGGCTCACAGAACCCATCCCTCCCTCCCCAGCCAGCCCTACCCCATCATTCTGTGATCACAGATGAAAGCCAGGTATGAGTCCAGGCCAGAGGCACTGCAGGAGGCCTGAGAAGTGGGCCCCTTTCAAGGCAGCAAGGGAATCTGGAACTGCTCCCTGGCCCCAGTGTGCCCGGCGGGCCCCTGACAGGAAGCTAGGAACTTGAGCTGCGCTTGAGTGAGTTTGATGGACCCGAGCATGAATCATGATGTTAAACCAACATCAGGACAGAAAGAAAAAATCAAAACTTTGAAGTTGGCAAACAGTTTTTCCTGCCAAAGCTGGTTGAGATGTATGATGTGCCAGTTGGGTAGTACCAAACCAATTGGTAATCCAGGATGAGGGAGGGATCCAGATAAAGGAAAATTCCAGAAGAAATGGCCCTAGAGGGCCCAGCTGACCACATGACCAATAGGATAGATAATAACAGCTATCATTTGTTTGTTGTGAACTTACTGTGTGCTCAGCCATGCTCTATCTCATTGGCACTTACAACCCTATGAAGAGGGGACCATGCACGCTGGTTGGCCCCAGTTAAGACCTATTATCTTATTAATTATTGATAGCACCCTGTTTTATTCTCAAAAGTGTCCTGATTGGGTAACAAACTATTTGGTCTCCTTACCTAGGAGAAAGGTATTATTATCTGTATTTGCAGTAGAGGAAACCCAGGTCCAGAAAGGTTAGGTCACTTGCCTAAGGTCCCTTGGAGTAAATATTGGGACTGGGATTCAGCTGTCGACTGCAAGGTGCATGTCCTCACCTCCATCAAGATTGTCTCTCCAACCAGTATGAGTAAAAGGTGCCTGTCTGTTTGCTTAATGGCCCAGATGCAGATTACTTCTTAGTCACTCTTGACTGACAAAGTAGAAATAGCTTTCAGGTCGGCACAAGGGTGAGTCTTGTTGGATGTTAGAAACAGTTCTTGATTATCCAAGTGGTGAGACCCCAAAATGGGCATCTAGGATGAGCAGTGGTATCCTCACCTTAGAAACCCTGGAGAAGGAACTGTGCATCACTTGTCCTGGTGATTCGCCGCCAGCCTGGAGGCCAGGGAGGGAATAGCCACGTCTCCAACTGCCATCCCTTCCCAGCCTAGGATTCTGTGAATCATCCCCACCAAAAGTCAGTGTGGGTACCCAGGGAGTCTGGAGCTGATTCCCAGACCCTGCCAGTTCAACTCTAATAAGACCTTCGAAGGAGCCGTTTGTCCAGCCAGCCAGCCTTCCATCCACTTAGCCTTCCCAGCCAGCCCGCCATTGTGTATTGCTGCATCCTGGGTCCAGCCCTGTCGTGGGTGCTGGGAACACAGGCGTGAGAGCCCGAGAAGCAGGTGGGTAGGATCAGACGGATTTGCCTGGAAGAGTGGCAGTGGAGGGTCGAATCTGCCTGATGCTCCTGCCACTGGTGTGTTGCTGTCTCCAGGGCAGGGCTGAGTTCATGCAGGAGGCGGGTTGTGGTCATACTGTGAGATCATGGGGCAAGAGGGGCTGTGGTTAGGCGGCGGGAGCTGGTTGCCTTTGCCAGGGGGACGAGGGTGCTGCTGTTCCTTTTCCACGGTACGTTATTTGGGAACCATTTTGAGGTGGTCCCAAAGCCTGCGCACCGAGCCCTCTGTGCCAGGAGCCTCAGCCAACAGAGCAGAGGCAGGAGAGTCTGCAGAAGCCATTTCAGAGCCCGGCCCCTGAGTTGGCTGCTGCATTTCCGGCAGTGCCTCGTGTGCTCTGGAGCCCTGGAACTGGGGGAGCCTCAGACGGGAGAGAACAGCTAGGGACTGGGTGGACAGCACTGGCCCAGGGCAGCTTCCTGGGGAATCCGGACTTGCCTGGAGCTGCTCTTCTGAGCCAGGCTGAGTGGTTGGCACCATGGCCACCTCAGCCTGTTGGCAGGGCTTATCCCCTGAGTGCTGGGACAACCACTTTGTGCCTACCTCACTGATCCCAGCAATTCTGTAAGGCAGGGGCTATGATTATCCCCATTTCACAGATGAAGAAACAGAGGTAAGGATGAAGTCTTGCCCAGGCCTCAGAGCTACCAAGTGGTGGAGCTAGGCTTGGAACCAGGTTTGTGGACTCCATAGCCAGCTTCCTTACCCACACAGTCCTTCCTGGCCTCCCTGCCCTCAGCCGCTCTCTCCCCTGCACTCTGCACTGCCTGCAGCTCCAGGCCTATCTCTCTCAGACACACATCTGGTCTTGTCAGTGTCCTGCTGAAAGACAGAGCCTGTGTTGTTATGCCTCCCTGCGTCTGCACGTGCTGTTCTTTTTGCCTCGGCACCTTCCCTGTGTCCTGCCTGATGCACGCCTGCCTTCCTTGCTAAGTTGACCTTCTCAGTGAAGCTGGCCGTTCACAGGGAGGGCCCCCTCCCTCCTCCAGCTCCCAGAAGCAGCTGGGGCTGCTTCCGTCACAGCCCCCAAGATACAGCATGTCTGGTTCTCTACCCCAGACTGCAAGCTTCTTAAAAGCGGGGTCAGGGTGGTTCCCCCTCTGAATACCCAATAGCCAGGATGGCACCTGGGTTACTAAATAGGAATTCAAGGACTTTATCCATTGAACATATTTCCTGAGCATTTCCTCTGTGCCAGCCACTGTGCTGGGGGCTGGAGATAGAGCAGGAGCAAGGTAGATGCCTGCCCTCCAGGGGCCACAGTCTCTGGGTCTGAGGCTCCCTCCCTCCCTCCTTCCTTCCCTCCTTCTTTCATTCATTCAGATCCCTTCTCTCCCTGTCCCTAGTGGGTAATGGAGGTCCAGCAGTGACTGAGAGATGCCACCTTTCCCTCATGGGGGCTGGAGTGGGTCCATCTGGGGCAGGACTTTGGTCGTTCCTGGGGCTGGGTGGGTCCTCAGGCATCTCTCAGAGATAAGAACAGAGTTCATTCTGGGCTTTTCTGAGGTGGTCTTGGGCATGCCTTTCTGGAGGACTAGGCAGCAGAGGGAGGCTGAGGCTCTGGGGCTGCTGGCCCCAAGACAGGCTGGTTTCACCAGAGAATCGACCTAACACAATAGCTTGATTGTGAGAGGCCTGGCTCCCCCCACCCAGCACGTTAACATGTCTGTGATCAGAATGTGTCTTAAAACTGATGTGTACGTGGAACGGGACATTGTAACATTTTAACTCTCCTCCCAAGGCTGTTATTAAGTCAGTCATACGGCTTATGGTCGTTGTGTGGGAATGTGGTTTTGTCATAGAAACTACCCTCAGCATGAGGTTCTGATGTGACCCATCTGTCACCACAGACTCCTAGCTGCCAGTGGCTGAATAACCCTTCTATTTGGGGTATTTCATATAAATTCGCAGAAAAGAAATGCTATTCAATGGATTGATTCATTCTTGAGATTCCCGCAGTGTGTTCGTCCAGGATGGCAGTGGGCTGGGGTGGAGTGGGCCCAGATCTGGGCTTGGATCCTTGCTTTTTGGCCCGCTCGTGGAGAGACCTTGGCAGAGGTGCCGCACCCACTGACCCTCAGTTCCCTCTTCTGTAAAATGGGGACAGCGCCACGCATCTCACAGTTCCCTCTTAGCGCCACACGCCTCCTCCTTACAGGTCTCCCACTGTTGTGCGTTTGTGTGATTATTAGATTCACCTTCTCCCTCTTCCCACTGGGCTGTGGGCGTCGTGAAGCAGAACGCCTCCCCCATCTGACTGCTGTCAATTGAGACCAGTTTGGACAAAGTGGGCTGTGACTCAGAGAGAGGCCAGAAGCTGAATGTACTTGCCGTGGGCGGGGCTGCTGCCTGTTCTGTTTGTTCTGCTGTAGCTGCCAGTGGTGGCTCCCGGATCTCTTCTCCGGAATGGCTCAAGTGTGGCCGGTGTAGGCCTTGAAGACCTGAGCTCAGGTTCTGCAGCCCTTGGAGTCTCCAAGTTAGGAACGTGGGAAACACACCAGTGGTATCTCAGGCACATAGATGACTGCTGGCCTGAGGCTCTGCCCCACTGAGCTGGTGCAGAGTTCCATGGAGCTGCCGGTGGGGGAGGGGGGCGGGGCACAGCAGCACAGAGCACCAGCTGCGCAGGGCTCTGAGCTAAGACAGCCTGGCTTGGAACCCAGTTCCACCTCTCATTGACTCTGCTTCCACAGGCGTGCTGTGTAGCTGTGCTGAGGCTTGATTGTAAGAGGGGTGGCGATGAGGCCTGGACTGTCTCAGAGGTAGGCTCCTATGACATAAGCAGGTAAGCACGTGGTTTTCAGATGGGATGGTGCAGCGTCTCTAGGACACCAACCGAAATAGACTTGACTGTGAGACACCTTGAACAGGGCAGTGGAGTGAGGCAGGGAAAGGCGTGGACTTTGGAGCCATTCTGACCAGGGTCCACATCCCACAGAATCACCAACGGTGTGACCTTGGGCAGGTTGCTTAACTTCTCTCAGCCTTTGTTTCCTCATCTGTAAAATGTGATGCTAAAACTGGAACCTACCTCCTAAGGTTGTAGCGAGGATGAAATGAGATACTGCATGTGCCTTACTTAATAAATCATTGTGTGATGGAGGAGTGGATGGAGAAATGGCTTAGTTGCCAGTTTAGTTGCTTAGTTTCAGTCCCATGAAAGTGCAGGAATACCGTGCAGTCCCTTCCTGGGCCATGTGCTTCACACATTTTTGTCTGCCTTTACTGAGTAATAATTAAGCTAATTTGTGTTAGGCAGGCCTGTGAGGTCAGTCAGAGTCTCTACTTGGCCCGGGCTGCCCAGAGAGCATAGTGAGCCACCGTGGTTCCCGGGTGGAGCCAGGAAACCTGCAGCTTCCGCAGACCCAGAGGCCTTGTGCTAGAGAAGCATATATTTAATGTCAGCCTTTCCAAATGCTTCCAAGAGTTCAGGGACCTCTGGGGCCACAGGAGAGAAGCTACTGTCCAGGGCTAAGATGCATCAGTGTTGGCTGGTGTGAAATCCACCAGACTTGGCCATCTATCTTCGGGCCAGACTTGGGTGATGGGGGTGGAGTTTGGGGGAGGGGTCCCTGCCTCACCCTCTGCAACCCCAGCGCAGGCCTGGCATTGGTCCTCCCGCTTTGTGGACCTCCTGCAGCACGGTGGTAGCTCGCTTTCCTCCCTGCTGGTTCTGGTGAGCGGACCAGCACGCAGGGGAGTAGTGCTGTGTGAGGGGTAGGATGTTCTTACTGTAAGGCTGGTATCAGATGCACCCGAGGTCCTTTTGTCGGAGCATCTGCACTCCTCCTTCGTGTGGACTTCTAGGATCTGGATGTGCTGCAGTTGCCCCAGACATAAAGCCCCCCTCCTCGGGCTCCTGGGAGGATCCCCAGCGTGGGTGGCAGTAGTGGTCATAGCACTGGCTCAGCCTGGTGGGATTTCCTGACAACCCCAGCAGAATGTATCCAGGATAGAGAGAGAATCTGGGTCTCTGCTCTTCTCTCTCTGCAGTTCTGATTGTTATGGCTCATAATACTCAGTGACTAATGTTTTCTGAGGTTTTGCCACACACCAGGTACCGTGCTAAGGCCTTCCCGGTCACGATCCCATGTGCTCCTCCTAGAAAGCAATGGAGCGTGGTTCAGAGTGCTGGGTTCAAGTGCTGGTGCTGGCATTTACTAACCATGTGGCCTTGGGCACAACACTTAACCCCTGTGCCTCAGTTTCCTCACCTGTGAAATGGTGATGACTAACAGTACCTGTGTTATAGGGTGGTTGTGAGGACTCTACCTGTTGGTAAGTGCAATGTTAAGTGTTAGTTGTTACCAAGAGATGGGCGTTACTGTTATCCCATTTTACAGATAAGGAAACTGAGGCTTAGAGAGGCTAAATGATCTGCAAGGGTCACTTAGCTCATAAGTAGAAGAGCTAGGATTTGAGCCTAGCTTGTGAGCACTACCTCACTCTGTCTCAATTTGGAAAAATACATGTGGGGAGCATTTGGCCAGCTTCGGAAGTGGCATTCTCAACTTTCCTCAGAGCCCCGGTGAAAGGGGATCCTTTTCTAAGTAACCGAACTGCCCTCTGGGAGCTCTTATAATCCCACAGCAGAGGCAATAGCTGACCCGTGACACACATATCACAGGAGGAAAAGGGAGGGATCAGTGAAGAATTTCTGTTTGGAAATGTTATCTAACGAGCGCTTTCAAGGGACTCAGAACGCAGAGCCTGCACCGTCCCCCTGCCGGGTGCCGGGGAAACCTCGTCCTCCCCTGTGTCCTGGCCAGGCCACATACAGCCTGCTGGAGACCTGGGGCTCCGTCCCGTCCCATCCCGTCCCGTCCTGCGCGAGGAGGGACCAGACGTCCTCGGACCCGCCGGGAAACCAGGGCAGCGCTGTGCCCCGAGTCACAGCGGCAGGAACCTCTGGCTGATGTGTCCCTCCCGGCTCTGGACCCCTCCACTTCTCTCCTCCCCGGCTGAGGGCATGAGCAGAGGCTGCTCAGCTCCAGGGAACTTTCTGAACAAGGGCTCCCGGCTCTCGCAGGACAGCGTTTGCTTTTGCTTTTGCCTCAGCAGAGTCTCCAGCCAGGGTGCATAGGAACCCAAAACTGAAAAACAGCTTCCGGAGTCCTCGGGCTATCCCTGTGTCCGTGACTCCATCGGCCCGCTGGCCCCTCAAGGGCACCCATCCACACAAGCTCACGCTCGTTCGCGCACACACCCCGGCTGTGGAGCCCTGCCCAGGAGCCGCCTGCCTTCACCCCAAAGGCTCTTTGTCTGAAGGAGAGTGGGGCTTACTGATGGAGCCCTCGAAGCCCCAGCCATGACCTCACGCCCCCGGAACGCCACCCTCTGCCCAGGTGTCCACAGGTCCTGTCCCAGCAGATGCCTTGTTTGGCTCCAAGCGAAAGCAGGAGGGCCCAGCTGCGAGCATCCCCTTCCCTGGCTGGAGGGGTCAGGGTTCTTGAACCCAGAGACCCGGAGCCAGCTGCTGCCTCTCGCCCCCGTCCCTCGGTGCCACAGAGTCGGGCTCTTACCTCTTCCCTCCTGCCTGGCTCCCGGGGCAGCTGCTCACATGCTTCACCTCGGCCGTCAGCGGGGCAGCCTGGCCATGGCCTCCCTGAGTCGCAGGCTGGACCGGCCGCAGAGCAGCCCTGCCTCACTGGCCTCTGCTCGCTCCGCTCTGCCTCCACAGCGGGGCTCCGGCCGGGGATGGGGCGGGGGCTGGCCCGGGGTCCCGCCGGGTGGCTCACAACCTGCCTTCTCTCGCGGGGGCTGGCAGCAGCCCCAGTGCCATGCTCTGCAGGTCCGGAGCTCAGGCGGCACTGCTCAGGGCGCAGGGTCCATCCTCAGGCCGTCTGCGGCAGCCTCATTTGAACTCCCAACTCCTTTGTGGAGCCTTTACATGCTGCCGAAGGAAACTGTGAGCACAGCCTGACCCTGGTTGGCTGCAGGCACTTCTCTCCACCCACCAGTGCAAGAGGATCCCCCAGGCCCCAGAAAGGCTCAGGGCCTCCCCTCAGCCCCAGACAGAGGCGGGCCGCCCGGTGATGTCACACTAGCTCCGGCCCCAGCTGGCCTGGCCCCTCCCGCCCCAGCCTGCTTTGGCGGCCTCGGCGGGCCCCCTCCTTCCTTGGCACGAGCAGCCGGGCCAGCTCTGCTCCCTGGCCCAACGGCTCCCAAAAGCCCGGGCAGCCCCGGGTGCGCTCTGCCGAGGCAGAGAGCCTCCCCTCTGACTCAGGTAATGGGTTTAGATCTGCCCCAGCTGTGCAGGCAGCGGGATGGCGTGTGGGCTGCAGGGAGCTGGGTCCTCCCCTGGATCGCTGCCTCTTCCGGGCCTGCCCCGCAGAGCCCCAGGTGGACAGGCAGGGCAGCCCCGCACAGACGGCCTCTACCCGTCAGCCGCCCTTCTTGGAGGCTTCACTCTCACCTCTAAACCCTGGGGGGAGGAGCCCCAGGCTGTCTGCACAGCAGCCAGCAGGATCTGGGCTGTGAAGTTAGGGATAAGCAGTGGCTTGGGACAGTGGAAGTACCACCGGCTGGGGTGGGGGCGGCGCTGGGGAAATGCTCCATCACTTCCCACCTGAGGGGCCTTGATTGAGTCACTGCATCTCTCCGGGCATCCCTCTCATGCATCGGTAAATGAGCTAAGACGAGTAATCTACCTCCAAGGGCTGCGGCGAGGATTCTATGAGGTCATGCAGGAAAGGCCTTGGCATAGGGCGAGGAGGCCTTAGTGGACTGATCTCAGGACTCTGGCGTCCAGCAGGCCAGGGCTCACACTCCCAGAACTTCCGCTGGGACCTCCCGTCCGGCTCTTCGAGGAACACATGATGGGAGTCCATTGGCACCCTCAGCACAGAGCCTGCCCCCGAGACGGAGCTCATGAATGTTTGTGGAGTCAGAGCGAGAGAGGAGACAGCACTGGACCCCACGCAGCGAGCGGCCCTACAGGCTCATCGGCACAGGCCGGGGGGACGGGCCTGCTGAGTGGGAGGAGGCGAGTCCTGGGAAGGAGCAGCCAGGGCAGGTTTGTCCTCTGCCTGGACAGCAGCCTTGTGCAGTGTTGGTGGTAACTCTTCTTTCCCTTTTAAAACATTTTTAGTGATGATGGTGGTGGTGATGACGATGTTTGGGTACAGATTGGGAGAGAAATGTTAGTGGGGTTCTCCGCACCGCTAGGCACAGTGTATCGTGTTCCTGGGTCCACCGCGCTCCTCCCCTCCCCAGGATCACCACTCCTGTCTTTGCAGAAGGAGAGCACCTTTCCTTCTTGCCTCAGCTTCTCCCATCCTGCTCAGACCTTGTCCTCTGGCAAAGGTGTTCTTTGCCAGAAGACCCCAGCATCTTACAGGCCACCACATTAGCCAGACAGCAGGATGGCACAGAAACCTTCCCCACATCAACTCTGGGGGGTGAAGGTGTTGCCCACCCTGTGGATTTTCCAGAGGGCCTGGATGGTCCTGGTGGGGCCATGGCAGGCTGGGGGCTCAAGATCAGCCGGAGCATATGAGAGGGGCCTAACTTCTTCTGAGCTGCACCCTAGATAGCCTGGATGCAGGCATATTCCCTTCTTTCCCTCCCTCCTCCTCCTCCTCCTCTCTCTCTCTCTGACTCTATTTTCCAGGATTTATTTTTTGGGAACCTGCTCTGAGCCAGCACCAGGAAGGCAAACTCCCTGTCCTCACAGAGCTCGCAGGCCGGAGGGGAGACAGACAGACAGACTTGGGCACCTGAGAAGTGCCGGGCACAGGGAGTATCTAAGCAGGATGTCTGATTAAGCAGTCAGGGCAGGTCCCTGACAAAGTGGTGCTTCAGCTGAAACCTGGAGGATGGGTCAGAGTTAGCAGGTGGTGAGGTTGGAGGGAGGATGGCCTGGGCGGAGAGAATAGCGCATGAAGCGGCCCCAACAATATCTCCCCGCCACAGTGAGACCTTGACACTCCTCCCAATGAGAGGTAGGATCTCTGCCCCCTCCCCTTGAATCTGGGTGGTTTCTGACTTGCTTGTAACCAGTAGAATGCAGTGGGAGTGACACTACCTGACTGCCAAGACTGGATGAAAAAAGGCAGTGCAGCTTCTGCCTTGTTTACTGGCACACTGTGTTGGCGCCATGAGCCAAGCTGGACCCCAAGAAGTCCAGCTACCCGGAAGCTGCCGTGTGAAGACTGCATGCACCATAGGTCCCAGCTGGCAGCTGGCATCAACCCCCAGACATGGGAGGAAAGAGGCCCCTCGCCATTGAGTCATCCCCAGCTATAGCGTCTTCCTGCGGAGGCCCCAGACATCAGGCAGCAGAGGTAAGCCATCCTAGTGTTCCATGTCTGAATTCCTGACCCACAGAACCCATGAGGATAAGGAAATGGTTATTTTAGGCCGCAAAGTTTTGGTGGTAATTTGTTACACTGCAGTAGTAACAGGAGCGGACCCTGAGGCAAGAGCAACTGTGACGAGTTCTTCCAGGAGCTGAGAGGAGTGCGGTGTAGAGGAGAGGAGGGGAGTGTGGCAGGGGATGAGGCCTTGTCAGACGGCGGACTTCATCCCGAGGGCAGTCAGGAACCACTGCAAGGTTCTGAGCAGGACAGGGTTCCGGCTTGCTTTTGTTTTTAAGAAGGCCACGCTGGTGTTGACTGGATGGACAGGTGCTGCGGCCGTGGCATCAGAGCTGCTGGGAGTTGGTTGCAGCTGTCCTGGTGAGAGAGGTGATTAGAGGCGATGGGACCCCCCGGGGCAGGAAGCATTCCCAGGACTTTCCCCCGCTCTGGGAATAGGTGCAGCCCAAGTCACTTGGTTACTACACAGATCTGCTTTCACAATTCCAAGTTCCTGGGATCCCACCAAGTGGGAAAGGAGCAGCAGGGTGGCCGTGCCCTGCCCATCTTTCCTCACCCCCTGCCCTGTTGGTGGCCTTGGGCAATCAAGCACACCCCTGGGGAGCCTGAGCTGGGGAGTCACATTCTGGTTCTACCACCAGGAGCACTGAGCCTCACTTTCCTCATGTGGCAAATGAAGATGATGTAAGGATGTACCTCACAGGGCTGTTGCGAAAATTAAATAAGATGTGACACGTTAAGTGTAACACACATGGTAGGTGCTCAGTAATGTCGGCTCTGGTCGTTTTAGTTGCCCGGGAGTCCCCTGAGCACGGGGGCATGTGTGGCGTGGGCCGTGGGGAGCTCTCCTTTTGTCCAGCCCAGCACAGCAGAGTGAATAAACGGATGGCTGGCGGGGGGAGGGTAAAGAGCTGTGGCTCAGAGGCTGACGAACCTGTGCTCAAATCCCAGCTCTGTCACTAACCTGGGCAACTTTCTAATTCTCTCTCAAACTTTGTTTCCTCATGTTAAAAAAGGCAATGATGATACTGACTCCTAGGGGTTAGTGTGAGGATTAAGATAACATACCTAAGGCGCCTAGCACGGTGCCTGGCACGGGGAAATTGCCGCTGCTTCTCCCTGCCCCCAGCCTCCTCCCCACTCTTACCCGGAACCTCCTGGTCAAGCTTCCACCTTGACAGCTCCCAGATCTTGGAATCCTCCTGACCTCAGTGAGCACCATCCCTGCGTTTCCACCTGCCTCTTGGACGGGTGTCATGTGACTAAAGCATTTGAGGAAAAGGGAATCTTTCTTTTTCTTTTTATAGTTTTTACCAGAATGAAAAAGATGTGTGACGTTTACATGGTGGCAGAATACAAAGAATCTTAATTATGTCCCACAGTTTGTGTAAATTTCATGTGTTTTCCTATTTATCACCTTCTTGACAGTTACAGTTTTATTTTTTTCCTGTTGGGAATGTTGGGATGTTCTACTGAGATAACTGTGTATGAGGGGTGGGGGTGAGGGGGAGGAAGTGCACGAATAATGTGTGTTACGTAGACAGGGGTGCTTGGGAGGGGGGTTTTGCTGTATCTCGCAACCTCAGAGTCTTACCAGCATTTCAGGCTTCACATTTCCCAAGCTGATTTTTTTCCTTTCGGCACTTTTGAAACGCCTTTCCATTGTCTCCTGGCTTACACTGTTTCTAATGAGCAGTCAGCTCTCTTCCTTGTAGTTGTTCCTGTGTACGTGGTGGGTCTCTTCCCCTCTGACTTCTTTTAAGATTTCTCTCTATCTTTGATTTTCAGTAATTTGATGATGATGTGACTAGGTTTGATTTTCTTTGTATTTATTCTGTATGGGATTCACTGAGCTTCTTAAATCTGTGGGTTGATATTTTTCAATAAATTTGGGAATGTGTTGGCGGGGGAGGTTGGGGACCATTATTCCTTTAAATATTTCTTCTGCACAATTCTCTCTCCCCTCCCCTTCTGGAGCTCCACTTACACAGTTGGTGTTGTCCCACAGGTCACTGAAGCACCATTTATTTATCTTTTTAAAAAAAATCTCTGTGCTCGTTTGGATCATTTCTATTACCTGGCTTTCAAGTTTGCTGATCCTTTATTCTATAGTATTTAATCTGCTGTTAATTTTATCCAAATTATGTTTTATGTCAGGTGCTGTACCCTTTTGGTTTTAGAATTGCCACTTAGTTTATTTTTGTGTCCCATTTCTCTTCTGAGTTTCTCTATCCATGCGTTCATTCTGTACTTCATTTCGTGAAAACCCTGTACATATTTATAACATGTACACATTTTCAAGTCCTTCTTTACTAATTCCAACATCTGGGTCATCAGTGGGTCTAATTTTATTATTTCTCTTGATCGTGGGTCACATTTTCTTGCTTCTTCACATGCCTATAATTTTTAAGTTGTATGCTGGACATTTTGGATGCTACATGGAAAAGACTGAGTATTTTATTGTCTTCCTCTCAAGAATGTTGTGTTTTGTTCTGGCAGGCAGTTAAATTACTGGCATATTCCCTTGATCTTGTGGAGGCTTGGTTTTTAGGTTTTGTTCAGGTAGGTTTATTTTGGTTTTGCCCTTAATCCTAGAGTATAACCCTTAATCCTGGGTTCACTTGTAAGGCATGGCCTTTCTGGGATTAAATTGAGAGCCTTAAGTGCTGGCTAAGCCCCATTAACTTGGCAGGGCTTGAACTCCAAACTCCATCTTTCAGGCAGCTGCTGAACTTTCTGCCTCTCAGCTGCTGCTTTCTTTTGGGCTCCCAGGACTCTCTCTCTCTCTCTCTCCATGTATACAATTTAGGGGTTAACTAAGGATTCAAGGGGAATTTATGTAGTAGTTTTGGAGCTCCTCATTGTGTGGCTTTCTCCTTTCTAGCATTTTCCCCTTCAATTTCCATCCTCAAGGTCCAGTCTCTTTCTCTTCTTCCCAGCCAGTAATGCTGCTGCATTCTATTTTGTCATTCTGTGTATCACCTTGAATAGGGAAATACCCTAGTGTGCTTCCTGTCTTTCAAGGACCATGTCTCCTCCAGCTTCTGTTGCTTTGGATTGCTTTCAAGTGCTTTCAAGCAGTTGTCTTTTGTATATTGTCCAGCTTTTATCATTGTTACTGACCAGAGGGTTAGTTCAATACAATCTACTCCTCCTTTTCAGGAACTGGACCTCCCCACATCCCAACTGAATTCGCCTTCTCACCCAAACCTCCTGCTTTTTATTGATGCCCTACCATAAACCTAGCCAGCTGGTTGGTGGTCCTTAATTCCGTTGTCTGCCCTCCCTGTTCTTGGTCATAGTCTGTTGGGAAATATCAGCCCCAATAATTCATAGATTGGTTCAGCTCAGTGTACCCACCAGGGCACTAGAAGATGAAAGAAATGTGTGGCCTCACAAGCCTTGTTAGAGCACCTTACGTAGCTACCTGTGATGGGCTGGGTGTCAAGCTCAATATTTTATAGGTATCTTTTTTTTCTTCTCCTCCCAAAACCCTATGAGGGAAGTATTACTATTTTGTCCTACTAACAAGAAGAGTGAGGCCTGGCAAAGTGAGCTTCCTTGCACCAGGCCACACTGCTAGGCAGTAATGGGACTGTGATGAAGACTTACATCAAAGGTAGCAGGAACACGGTTGTGTTGTCCTGAAAACAACTTACATTTCTTCGATTCTAACTTCTTAACACTTTTTTCTTGTTTTAGGATCTCTGAAATCAAGAGGCATCTTAAAGTTAGTAGCGTGTCAGGGTTTAATTGGCAGTACTTTTTCTCTTTTACTAGAACATGACCCATTTAATGGTTGACGACTTCTCAGATTTGAGGAAGTGTGGCAGTTTTTAGTGATCAAGGCTGCAGTGAGGCTGAGCCATGGGTGAGGGACAAAAAGGCAGGGCCCCTCCTCTCCTGGTCAGCTGGTCTTGGAAAGGCCTACGGGAGTGTCTGAGCATCAGGAAGGCTGTGGAACTGCCAAAAGCGTCCATCCATCCAGATTTAATGAAACAGCTGCCTCTGAGCTGAGCATGAGCCAGCTGGTCCCCTCCTCTCCTGGAGGCCTCGTGGTCGGGTCCTGTGACTTGCTGCCTCATGTCTGGCAGGGGAGCCACATGTTTCCTGGTGAGAAGTTAGGAGACTTCTTTTATGGGAAGTATCTAAGGCAGTGCTAATAGTCATCCTATACTACCCCGTGTCACAGAGGATGTCCCAGCACAGGGAAAGCCCTTCGAGGACACTGTGTCTGTTAAGTGCTTGCCGGGCAAGTCTGTCCAAATGTCAGCGCAGGGTGCAGGCTCAGTTACAAAGCAGTTTGGAGAGCCTGTTGTCAGCTCGTACATCTCATTCGCGACTTCCCAACCCGCCTGCCAGGGGACAGAGTCAGGGCAGTGCCTCTTCTCAAGCCTGGACATCACCTGACAAACACATTCGCTGCTCAGGCAACGGATACTCATTAAACCCCATCTGAGCACCAACTATGGGCTCCAGGCCAATTTGCCCGAAGCCGATTTGCTGAGACTTCAGTTGACTGGTTTTCATTTTGTCTTCGTAACAGTATCTTAAGGAATGTTCATTTGGTTTGTCGCCTCTCTCTCACCCTGCAGCTCACGTGGGGGCTTGTCCCCAAGAGGGGAGACTGAAGAACATAGGAGAGATTTAATTTTCGTTTCCTGGTTTTCTTCGTAGGTTCGTAACAAACACTTCACAGGAAATTTCCAAAGCTGTTTAAAATCATCCCCATCCAGCATAAAATTTTTAAAAATGGTTGCTTCTGGAACACTGTTGTCCGTATCAGACAGGACCTTTGTCCTAAACAGGAGATGAGGGACTGGAGGCAGTTTTACGGTCAGTGGGAAGGGACCTCAATTCGCTTACAGATAGATACCTGCTGAAATTCTCGTCCCGAGGAGTAGCCAAGCTGTTGCCGACCTTGCTTATCTGTCCTGAGGCCAAGCGAGGTGGCTGAGCAGATAAATGAGGGCTTCTGGCACGAGATTGATGGAGTGAGCTCCCCAGGCATGAGGGCAGGGTGGGATCATGAAGCAGAGGTGCTGGCGCTGGCGGGGAGGTGGGCTGGTGTCATCATAGAGGTCCGAGGGCTGGGCCTGGGGCTGCCTCATTCTGGGCTCTGGCCTGAGCATCTCGCTTGAGGCCTAGTGCATAGAAGCACATGCTATTGAATGACTGTTGAATGACTGCAGGGGAATACTAGCCTTCTAAAGCTCATCCAGGGTTTCTGACTCAGGGTCTCGGGGGTGGGGGCAGCAAGGAGCACCATTTGGGAGTCTACCTAGGAGGAGAGCGGGGAGGAGACCAAGGAGAGAAAGACAGCCACCCTGACATGGTGAGGCTGTGTCTAAACCCCTGACGAGCTGCCCCAGGCCTGCCCCAAGCTGGCTCTGGGGGTCCTGAGTAACTCCCTCCTCCACTGATCTGGGTCCCGGGTGCCCCTGCCCCAGCCTTGCCCTCCCCCCCTTCTCCACTGCTCCGTCTGCCGGGCAGGTACAGGAAGGAAGGGAGTACCTGTGATGGGCCTTTCGGGGCCGTCCTGCCAGGTGTGGGTGAGGCAGCAGAGGGACGTCTGCTCATGTTCCTGGTCCAAGTGGATGAGGTCGGTGTCCCCAGTCTTAGCCCCTCTCCTCTGCCGGCAGGGCTGGTCCCCAAAGTGCTTTGGCGTTTGTTGTCTCCCTTGAGTCTCACGGCAGGCCTGGGGGTGGGGAGGGCAGCAGTTACTCCACTTTGTAGGTGAGAAAAAAGAGACTGTGAAAATATCATGGTCGTTACTGTCGTCATCATTTACTGTTTACTCCGTATCGGGCATTGTGCCCGTCCATTCCCTGGCCTTATCTCAGCCAGTCCTCCCGGGGTCTGTGCGGGCGGCGCTCCAAGCAGGGCCCGCGACTCCCTCCCGCCCTGGGCACTTGGTGAGCTCCTTCCCCCACTAAAAATATTAAAAACCATCTTCCATGACTGCATTGGTGTAAGGACAAATATGCTAACATTATATAGTAAAGCATTTTCTGACCTAAAATTTCACTTTTTGCTCTCATTTTAAAAGAAGCTAGAACATTTGGGGGGCCCCTGATAGTACCGTGAGCCCCCGGCCCTGTGCCTGCTGTACCTGATGGATGACTCGGCCCTGACCGCAAGAGCTCACTCCCTCCTCCGCAAATTCAGAACCCCAAATCGCTGAAAAAGGAAAAAACAAACAAACAAACCAAAAACCCCAGCAAACCTTTTTTTAGAAGTTTGGCACAAGTTCATTTGGTGATAAAATCTGACTTGACTTGACGTGAGGTTCTCCATAGCGTTCGGGCTGCGTGTTTGCAGGGGGCCACCTGAGTCCACGGGGCCACCGCTCGGCGCCGACGTTGCCCCCTCCCTCCCAGTGGATGCGTTCGCTTGCAGATCTGCTCTCCTCTCCTGCACCGTGAGTTCCTTGAGGATAGGCCCATGTTGTGTGCATCTCTGTGGATACAGATATTAATCATTTCTCTTTAAATCCCTCATTTCATCTTTCTCAGTGAACCCACAGGGAGCTGCTGTTCACAAGTTATCTATAGCTGGCATCCAAAGCGATCAGCCAGCGCCTGATGGGGGGCTCTGGATTTGCTTTGCTTGAGCAGATATGGGAGGGTGGCTGCGCTCGGGTCCCGGAAGAACACGTGGGAGACAACTTCATGGGAACTAGTAATGGCGGCGACACTGGTTGAGCGTTTACTGGGTGCAGGCACTGTGCGAAAGGTCCATGTGAATTATCTTCTTTATATTCACAACAACTCCAGGTGGTAAGAAGGACCGCTTTCCTCCTTTTAGAGCTGAGGAAAATAAGGTTTAGAGAGATTGAGTAGCTTGCCCAAGGGCCTACAGCTGAAGCGATGGAGCAAAGACGCAGACCCAGGCACGTGGACCTCCGGTGCCACCAGGATGGAGCCTGAATCCGGCCTGGCTCCCAGAGAGCAGCTTGCGCTTGAGCTCTGGACAGCGAGGGCTCTCAGCAGAGGCCGGAGGAGCTGATTTCACTACCCTCGTGGTGAGACCAGGGCTCACGCAGTGCTGAGCCGTGAGACTCGGGGCCACAAGTCTCAGCAAGTGCCGTGGAGCAGAGCAAAGGCCCCCTCTTCTGTGGGAGACATCCACTCAGTTATTTCACACGTGTTTACAGTGCCAGGAGCTCGGGACGCAGCAGTGAACAGGACAGACACAGCCCCTGGCCTTTTGGAGTGTATGTCTCTTTAAGGAGGCAGACAATGAAGAGATGAGATAATTTCCAGACTGATGAAACCAGTTAATGGAATAGGAAAGATGGGGGTGGGCGGGGGTGGGAGGGAGGCTATTTTAAACGGGGTGCTCAGGGAAGGCTTCTAGGAGGGAGGGTCACGTGAACCAAGGCCCAAAGACTGGAAAGAGGCAGCCATGCAAAGGAACAGCACGTGCAAAAGCAATGGGATGGGAATGAGCTTGGCCCTGAAAGATCAGTGTGGCCCAGCCGAGGGGCCAAGCAGGAGAGTGGAGGGAGGTGGAGTGAGAGAGGCAAGCCGGGCAGGTCCTGTAGGCCAGGTGAGGCCTTAGGGTTGGATTCAGAGTGCAGTGAAGGCCCCTGGAGGGTTGCAGGCAGGAAGATGATATGCACTGCTTTGCGTTTTCTCATTGTCCCTCTTGGTGCTGGGTGGAGAGTGGTCCAGGCGGAATAAGGATGGAGCTGAGAACACCGTTAGGAGACGTGAGGGGCTGTCCAGGTGAGAAGCGAGGGGACTGGCACCAGGGCAGTGTCAAGGAGACAGTGACCAGTGCTTGGACTCAGGCTAGGTTTTGGAGGAAGAGCTGACAGAAACCCAGCACGACTCTGATATGGTGAGCATCGAGCTACACTGATAAGCACCTTGAAGATTTGCCACTTGGGAGCCCTAGAAGTAGAGTTCTGGGAACAAGGTAGTGACCCACAGTCGGGACTGCCCTGTCCAGTTGGGCAGTGCACACCCTGTGCAGCTGTACATGGCAGCCCTGACCACAGCACTGACAGTTGGGTAGTGCTGGGCACCATCCTCTAGGAGTGTGGGGAAACAGGTGCCAACAAGGAGCTGGAGTGAGGAGACCCTACCCCAGACACTACCAGAAATAACTGGGGGGAAACTTGGGAATGAGTTTGAGGTGCTGCAGATATGCTGGTGGGATCTATAAAACATTTTTGAATTGCTGTTAATGCGATCCTGTGTGTCCCCTCAGGCTGCAGTGGACTGGAAAAGTCCATTCACTTACCCCACTCATTGAACTAGTTTGTTTTCATCCTTGAGGTAGCTCCTGAAGTGGATACTCACAAGGTTACTATCTGGAGAGACATGGACAGCTCAGGGTCTCCTTGGGCTTGCTGGAAATTGTTTTCAGCAAAGATTCATGGCTCTGCTGCCCCAAAGCTGGAAGGGGAACTTTGCAGCAGGCCCTGTCAGGGAGAGGCGAGAACTTGTAGCTGTGGCCCTTGAAAATCAGAATGGGTTGTTTCTGCATCTTCCTGGGCTTAAGGCTCTCAGACCTGCCCTGGCTTCTCTGACTAGTAGGTCTGGAGTGTGGCATCTCAGGGGCACCCACACAGGCCCTGCAGGGAGTAGGGGCAGCTGGTGCAGGAGGCTTGCTTCAGCCCCACTAGCCTCCAGACCACCCCCACTGCCCTTCCTCTCACCCTCCCTGTGCTGGACTGGATAAATCTCAGCTCTGAGGCTGAAACCCTGGAGGGCAGGGGACAGGTTTCCCCTGTGCTGGATATTCTCCAGTTGCTGCCCCGTGCCCAGAGCCTGACCTGTATGGACTGCCTCGATGGGCTCCCTTGCCTTCTGGCTTCGGGTTGGGTTTGGCCAATGGCAGGTGCCAGCAGGTGATGAGCGGGTGGGAAGAAAGTGAGGATGGGTGTATCGCCAGCTCCCTCCCTCCCTGCTGGACCGTGGCTGTCGTGGTGGCCTGATGGGGGTCAGCCAGGCCTGGGCTTGAATTCTACCTCTGCCTCTTAATTAACCACGTGACTTCTGAAAGTTCCCAATCCTCTCTGCATCTCAGTATCCTCATTTAACAACTGTGGATGGTAACACCACCTTCCCAGAATGGCTGGCAGGAATAAGTGAATCAACGTGAGTGCAAATACCCTAGTGCAATACAGGCTACACTGTAGGTGCTCAGTAAATGCTGGCTCTCTTCCTTTAGTAACTGGGAGCCCCATTATCCTGGGTTTCCAACACACTGGGTCCTCGGGAGATCACTGGTCATTTTGTATCTCTCCATATGGCCTCCTTTAGTTTTCCCTCTTTGGTTTGCATGTCTGTCGGTCCCAGAACCACTCCCGCAGAGCCTCACGAGCAACAGTCCTTTAGTCATAGAGTTGCCTCCCTGCCCCTGCCTTGGTCTGCAGCCTGTATGTGAAGTCTGCTTAACCAACATGGCGGGAAGCAGGCTTGTAGAAAGTGCACATGTGCACATCCAAATGTGATTTGTAACATTTACTGAGTGCTTACTGATCCTCACAGCAACCCCAAGAGATAGGTTCCTTTATTATTACCCAATTTTCAGAGGCAGAAACTGAGACTTAAGAAGTTACTTGACTTGCCCAGGGTCAGAGTGGGTACGTGGTGGGCTAGTGTTGAACTTGGGCAGTCTGGCACTAGGAGCCTGGCCTCTCAGACCCTGGTGACCTGCCTCTGTCGTGGGAAAGACTCAGCTCTCCAGGCTCCAAGGACCAAGCCGTTTTAGATAATCAAGGTGACTGGAAAGCTACAAGGTTATCTCTCGAAACATCCAATGCTTTAAAATTTTTATCCATTCTCATTAAGCTTTTCACGCAGACCCACATAGACACACACACACACATACACAGAGCACACTAGCCTCTGAAAATCTTGGCTAATCACACTGTCCTTGGTGACTCAGTCATCTTGAATAGACTAACTTTACTGCCTGTAAGCTCCAGGCAGCTGTGTTTGTTGTTACTTTTCTAGCTTTTCTTTCCAAGGCAGCAATCACCTTCCCTTCCCGGCCTCCCAGCCCTCTCCTGATTTGTTGCTTCTCGCCAGCTGAGGTCCCAGAAATCTGATAGAATTATTTCTAAATAAGAGTAGCTGGGCACTACACTAGTCTGAAAGGCTCTCCTGTGAGTGAAGTACATGAGAGTCAATGCCTGCACTTGATCACATCAATTTTGGGGGCTCAAAGGCCTTCGGGACTTACAAGGTCTGTGCTCTTACAAAACATCTGCCGTCTACTGCACACTTACTGTGTGCCTGGCATGGTGGGAGACCTTTTAGGTGGGTTATTTCACTGAATCCTCAAAAACAGAAACTTCCAGGAGAGGTTCTCTTTACTGTCTTCCATTTTAAGTGATGAGGTAGCTCAGGCACAGAGAGGTTAGGGAGTTGACCCACTGCCACACAGCCAGTAAGTGGCAAAGTCAGGATTTGGACCTGGCTGGGCCTGTCTGCATCCAAAGTCCACAGCCGTTAACAGGCTTTAAGCTCTCAGCTTCCCAGCAGCGTGAGGATGGGCAAGTTAGGGAAGCTGTGATCCTCATTTCTTCACTTGTAGGATAATGCTGTTTGTTCCCAGAATTACTGTGAAGGTTGAGATGTTGTGTGCTTGACACATAGTAGGCACTCAATCAGCGCTGGGTCCCTTATGCTCATCATTCCAGCCCATCCTAGATCAGAGGTTCTCAAGCTTTAGCAACTTTGGAATCACCTGAGAACTTGTTAACACACAGTTTGCCACCCCAGAGTTTCTGATTCTGTAGGCCTGGGGTGAGGCCTGAGAATTTGCATTTCTAAAAAGTTCCCATGAGGATGGCGCTGTGGGAACCACTGCTCAAGATAGATGAGTTTGCCAAGAATGTGAGGCTGGGTGGCCCCGCCGTGACCATCCCTACTTCTTTTTTTTTTTTTTAATTTTTATTTATTTATTTATTTATTTTTGGCTGTGTTGGGTCTTCGTTTCTGCGCGAGGGCTTTCTCTAGTTGCGGCAAGCGGGGGCCACTCTTCATCACAGTGCGCGGGCCTCTCACTGTCGTGGCCTCTCTTGTTGTGGAGCACAGGCTCCAGACGTGCAGGCTCAGTAGTTGTGGCTCACGGGCCCAGTTGCTCCACGGCATGTGGGATCTTCCCAGACCAGGGCTCGAACCCGTGTCCCCTGCATTAGCAGGCAGATTCTCAACCACTGCGCCACCAGGGAAGCCCCATCCCTACTTCTGACGGCTGTTTTACACGTGCAGGTGTCGATTATGCATCACTCCGGGAAAGTGTGGTTTGGCTTTTCGCAGCCATTTCCTGGGAGCTGGCTTGAGGCTTTTAGTCTCTCCCTTCCCCTCTCCTTCACCAAAATGGCCAGGTGTCACTGACCTGGGAAAATGTGGTGTTTAAGCAGCAGGTGATGTCTGGACTGTGAAACAAGCTTCATTCGGCCAATTTTATTAACATGTCCCTGACTTCCAGCTGCTTTCCTGGCACAGAATAGGAAATAAAAGGCACATGAAAAAGATAATATATCATCTTGCAGAAATTACTTTTATAAATTTTCAAACACCGCTCCCCCCTCAAAAAAAAAAAAACCTTCTGAAGCATCGCTCAGGCCAGATACACTTTCCTTCACACTTGGAATTTTAGGTTTATTTATATACTGGTATGATTGGTGTTCTCCCCTCCCGCAGCAGGCTGTATGGGTGAGGCGGTCACCTCGTCACCCCTGGGTCCCCAGTGCTCAGCACGGTGCCTGGCACACAGCATTGGGCGCTCAGTTGTCATTGCTGTGGGGTGGATAAGTGAAGGGCTTGGTGGTACAGTCATGGGTGCTGGAGTCGGAGGGACCCGGGTTTGAACTCAAGGCCTGCCCTTCCTGGCTGAAAGGCCTTGGGCAAGTAACTTATCTTTTGTGCCTTCATTTCCCCCTCTGTAAATTGGGGATACTAAAAATAATACCTGTGTTTCATAGGGTTGTCATGAGAATGAAATGACATAAGGTATCCAAAGTGCCTGCCATGTAATAAGTGCTTTATTTTTTCATCATCATCATCATCATCATCTTCTTCCTGCCAGGCAGGCCAGTGTACTGGTATAGAGTGTGGGCTCTAAAACCAGACTTTCCACCACTTACTAGCTGCGTGGCCTTGAACAATTCATGTCACCTCTCAGTGCTTCAGTGTCTTCATCTGCAAAGCGGGCATTCGAAGGCACCAAGCTCGCAGAGTTCTTGTCACCATTTAGGACGGATCCACGTAAGGTACTTCCACATCTGCAGAGCCTGTGGCACGGGCAGCCAGGCCGCATGAGGAGGACACAAGGGAGGAGGCACAGTGCACCCCAGGGGGCTGCTCTTCTCCCCGATGCCCACCCACCCTCGGCCCAGGAGAGAGAAGAGCAGCGGGGCAGGGGAGCGCTCCTGGGTAGAGAAACATCCCCAGGCTTCTGCCGCTGGAAATCCCTCTTCCTGGCAGCCCTTGGAAGCGCAGCTCTGTCCTCAGCTGGTTCCGATTACTGTCACGGGCTCCAGAGCATGCTGTGGTGGCGGCGTTCCTCTCCTCAGAGCCGCCTTTGTCTGCAGACGTCACTCCCTTCCCGCTACCTGCCAGGCTTGAGCTGCTCTGGGTGGGGTGCGCCCGGCAGGGACGAGCCCCCGCCCGCCCGCAGGCCTGCCATCACCTTTCTTCCTCTGCCAGGGTCGTTATGGGCACCCCCAGACCTGGCCCTCCTCCCTGGCATTGTCAGAGAAGCTTTCAACACCTCGAAACCCACCCCGCGCAGCCCCCGCCCCCATCCCCTGTAACGTGGAACCCGGACCGTCCCGGTTTCTATGTGTGCAGAGCGTTTGGTAAACAGAATGCTTGAGCCCTGACTTGCTGGAAGGGGCGAATCCCAGCTGACGCCCCAGACACTCATCCTATTTTGGGCCTTGTCTCTCCCCTGCCGAGGTCTGTGGTCACAGTGTTCATCCGGTCCCCTCACCCCCAGCCCAGCACCTACCATGTGGGTCGGAGGCATGGCCGGAGGAGTGGGCCTTTCCTGCTAGAGCCTTGGCCCAGCCAGGTCTCCGGCCCCTGCCCCCCGGGCTGCACCCACGGATGCCTGGTACCCGCTTGGTAAATGCTCTTGTCCCCACTCCCCCCGTGAATGCCGCAATTCAGCACACACAGAGAAGAGCTTCACTTAAGAAAGAAAGTATTCACGGCTGCCATCCAGCTCCAGCAGGCGCCGGGAGACAGCTGCCGGCTCCCGCCCCTCCCGGATGGGAGGGCCACTGACCCTCCACACACACAGGGGTCTCTCCTCCTTTTTTCTTTTTTTTTTACGACCCACAGTCTCTTTTGGTTGCTGGACCAAATGCAGTTTAAATCTGTGTTCAGAACACCTCATTAATAAGTAGCAGATGAACAGTCTTCTGGAATTAAGAGAACACCTCCCATTCAACAAAATATGTGTTACAGGCCCACGTGTACCCGGCGCTGGGCTAGGCTCCTCTGCCAGAACTGGCGCAGCCTGAGAACACCGAGCCTGTGATCCCTTCTCCACCCAGGACCCCTTTCGTGTCTCTTCTTAACTCTGGGTTTTGAAAACTCCTATAAATAATCATAGCTGCCATGTGTACTGTGAAGTTCAGGTACAGTGTGAAGCTCTATTCTGATCTACATCATGTAGATGAGGAAACCGAGCCTCAGAGAGTCAGAAGTCTTGCCCAGGGTCACCAGGAGCGAGGTCTTGCCCCCAGAACTGATGCAGAGCTCTGTTTCTTTACTGTTGCAATAGAAACTGTCTCTGTGAAACATGCTGCTGGTGTTAGGTGAAAAGAAATGCCTCACCCCCTTCTTGTTAACGAGCTCGTAGCTAACCAGAGCTTCCGACCAGCCGAGAGTAACTCTATAATGTTTGTCGAACGGAACTGAGGTGACGGTTTCCGGCCCCACCTCCAGGCTCAGCCCCTTCCCCACACCCACCCCTGTGAATCTGGGAGGCGTCATGCAGGAGAGAGGGTCCTGGACTCACAACAAGGGTAGTTGGAGATGAGACGGGTGCTTCTCCTCCCAGAGCCAAGTGAGGAGGCTCCGGGAGAGTCCTTTGCGAAGGTTGGGGTGCCTCCTACAAGAGAGGGACTGCAGGACCCTCGGCCCACCGTGGAGCGCGGGAGCACCCCGGGGCAGCTGAGAGTAGGGGGCTGCATCCTTTTCAGCTCCCCCTCCCCTCTCTAGGGAAGAAGAGGGAGAGGGTGATTGACACAAAGCCCCTGAAGTTCAGGTCCTACTGAACATGGAAACTGGTGCCTATTTCTGGTGTAGGGATTTCTGAAGGGGGGCATCTGTGGAATCACCAGGCTTAAAGAACGTGGGTGTCTGGGAAGAGGTGGGTTCACCTCCCATTCCCGTTCGCGGTGGCCCTCACAGGATGCCAGCAGCTACCCCAGATGTTACTGTGTCTCCATGTGAAGGGGGCAGAAGCTGGCAGTGGAGCAGGAGCTGTGGCTACCCAGGTGGCCACCGCACCAAGCCGTGGGGGACCCTCAGCCTAGAGAGGGGTCAGGACATGTGCCCCTCATGGCAGGGAGAGGATGCCTGGCGGCCCTTCAGCCATGGAGGGGCCAGGACACAGCTGAACACATCCCTAGGAGACCCAGATCACCACCTGCATCAGAGGGAACCAGACCAGACCAGATTCTCCCACCAGTGACAGGAGACCCCTGTGTGAGCGGATCTCACTCCCCACCCCGCCTCCCGGAGAGAGTGGGCCCAGTGAGGTCTGCTGGAGTCTGAAAGGCATTAGGGAAGGAGGTTCAAACAGAGAAAATGGCCTTGGTAAAGAGCAGAGCATCCTCTATCCCACCTCCTCCAAGCCCCCAGGGAGAGGGGAGCGGGGGAAGGGAGAACAGAGATGAGCTTTGAATGGAGTTTGAATCAAGTCTTCAAATAAACAGAACCGAGTCTTAAATCTTGAAATGCTACTATGCTAATAATGGAAAGTGACTGCAAAGTTACAGAATCTGGCCCAGATTTCACTGAGGGACCAGCTGCCCAAAATTGGAAAGGGGAGTCAACACAGCGCAGCTGGGGAGTGGCATTGGAAAGAATAAAGCATTTCATGTCTGTGCCCCCAGTGGACTCCAATTCTGCAATAAACTAGTCATGACCTCAGTCATCCAACGACCCCAGGTTGGGAGTCACCAGTCGGGCCACCTGAACTTCCCACAGATGCCTGGAAGGCCCAGGACTGCCCAAGGAGCCTCAGCTCACTGGGTGGGAGAGGTGTGGTTGGCGGCAGCCCAGAGTGGGGCGTTTACATGGATGAGACCCACTGGGGCTGCCAGCCAGGGGAGCCATGGCAGCAGAGGTGATGGAGTGAAGTGGGAGGAGAGAGAAGCAAGCAGGAGGGGAGAGTCTCCTGAGCGTTACTGAGCTCCGCCCTCTCTGCCACTCTGTGCGGGGCTTTCACAGGTCTCCTACTCACCCACCACCTGACCGCAGAGGACCACACCTGAATCTGGCCCCATCACAGCACATCAACCCCCAGCCCGTCGGGGGGCTCACACTAGGTCAGTTAGAGTTTTGCCTGTTTGTTTTGTTTTATTTTGTTTTTCTGAAGCCAGGGAGAGGGGGAATCTCTCTGCGTTGGTTGCAGCGCTGTCATATCCTGACACCACAGCTGCCAGTGGCCTGACCTCTGCCACATGGAGAGTCTGAGTAAATGAGGCGTGCAGCCGCGCCCCAAGAGGGGCAGCAGTGCAAGGTGGGGAGAGTAGGTTGTGCAGGCAGCAAGCGCCAGCTCGAGTCCCCGCGCCAGCCTTCCTGGGGCTGTCCTGGGGCTGCCCGGATTCTGTGGTGCAGCCCCTGGTCCTGTGAGCTGTTCTGGGATTCTTAAAGTCCTTCCCCATTTTGAAGCTGTTCCGGGTGAGTTTCTGTCACTTGCAACTACAAGGGTTCTAATTTACACATCTTTCCCTCCCACCCCCGCCCCCCGCCCCGCTTCTTTCATTTAGGAGATATTTACTAAGAGCCTGTGGTGGAGGAGATACTGCGGAAGTGCTGGGAGGGGCTCTGGGTAGGGCAGACGTGGCCCCTGGCTCGGTGCTCAGAGCCTGGGGGCGCAGGCGTCAGGTAATCAGCAGGTCGGGCAGACGAGGCTTTGGACCCTGCTCTGTCCCTCGCTGTCCAGGAGATCTCAGACAGGTTGTTCAAGTTCTCTTACAAAGCGACTGATTGTTACAGAGGAGAGGCCCGAGGTGGGCAGGGGGGCCCTGCAGGTAGTGCGGCCTGAGCCTCAAGCTGCAGAGTGAGTGGGCCGTGTCCAGGCGTTGGGGACAGCACGTGTGTGCTCATGTCCACAGCCTTGTACTTCATGACACGGTGTATAGCACACTGGTCTCTAGAATCAAAACATTCTTGACTGTCAGAGCCAGAAGTTCCAACCCCCTCGTTTACAGATGAGGTTATGGGGCTGCGGGGAAGGATGGGAATTCGTCACGGCTGTGTTGCTCGTAAGGGCCAGAGCTGAAACAGGAGCTCAGGACCCGAGCCCGACTCAGCTGGGCCAGTACTCATGGAGCGGTACCAGCCATCAGGCTGCCGGCTTGAACAAGGAGCACATCCCGGGAGCCAGGAGCCCCGAGGAGAGAGGGTGGATGGGCACCAGCAATCCCAGGCCAGTGCAAGAAGCGGAAGCCAGAACCATCCCGGGCACGGGCTCACCCGGGGAGTAGGTGTTGGACAAGCTCACAAGTTGCCACCATCCTCAGGTTGTCCAGGAGGCCCTGGAAAATAGAACCCTTCATGCCAGCTGTCAGCCCACAGAGCGGCGTGTCCCGTGGAGGTCGGCCACTGAAGGACAGAGTCTGGGTCCTTCCCTAGCTGTGTGACCTCGGGCACCTCTGTGTCTCAGTGTCCACGACTGTAAAGTGGACATAATGCTGGTAGCCCCCTCGGTGAAGCCCAGTGCCGGACATCCACGGGGCCCTCAGCCTGTGGGACTTACTAGTTTATTATTAGTGCACTAGGGTCACAGTTACTGGTGGGTAGGCAGCACTTTCATGGCCGTAAGTTGTAGCTCAAACCTAATCTGAATTCTTTGTGTCCTATTCTGGTCCTGGCAGAGCTGAGGAGCCCGAGCTTGGGTTCCACAGGATTGCTCTGTCTCTCCCTGTTCTCTGCTCTTGTGCCTTGCCCTGCACCGCAACTGTCTGTCCTCACAAGGGATGGAAGATGATCCTTCCGGGGAGATGAGTCCAGGCCTCAGGGCCAGCAGTGCCTTGTCTGGGCTCACCCTGCCTCAGAGGAAGGTCTGGCCAGAAGGTGGGTCACGCTGCCCTGTGCTGACACACAGCAGGCCTGGCGAGGCACGAGTCCACAAGCCACCCCGTGCCCCCGACTCCAGGAGGCTGCTGGTGCAGCCTGGGGCTGGGAGAACTTTCCAGACCTGCCATTGCTGGGTCACTCTGACTAGGAAGTTGTGCCTGCCAGGGCTGTGGCAGACTTCACCCAACCACACCACCACCCAGTCTTCTCCTTCTCGGGACGAGGCACCCTACTCAGCGCTGCACAAACACTCCCAAACCCAACCCGATGTGTGCCTGGCTATGCCGGCCACAGAGGCCCTGGTGGACAGGACCAGCAACAGACCTGTGGGGAGATGGATGGCGAACAGCCGGTGGTGTGACCCATCCGGGACCAGAGCTCAGAGAATCTGCACTGGGCCACGTGTGAGTAGCCGGTGGGTCAGCAGAGCGAGGGTGGAGGGGAGGAAAAGCAGAGGTGTCCTCAGCGGAGACCAGGGCGATAGAGGCCCAGTCTCCAGGGCTCAGGCCCTAACCCCAGTCACCACTGCCCGGGTGCCAGGAACCTCCCTGCGCCTTGCCATCCATGGAGCAGCGGCTGTGAGGATCCTAAGACAATGCAGTGTTTCCCCAAACTTGGGGCATTTATGACCATCTCCACTAATCCTACTAATGTTCTGGCTCAGTTTTTCTCTTTAAATCTATTTTATTCTTATCTGTGATTTTGAGGGTTTGCTGTGCTGTCGATTTTCTAAACATGTTAAAATAGGTACAAATGTCCATCCCTGGACCAATGATCCTCTCAGTGGGGTGTGTCCACACGTTGGGGAACACGGATGACACATGTTGATTGCTGATCTTGATGCTCCGCACGTGGTGACCTCTGAACACGGGTCAGCTTTTATGCTGTTATGATTATGATTGTTGTGGCCATTGTCACGGCAGCAAGCCTGTAGGAGGGAGGAGGGAGGGAGCTGGGGCTCTCTCGTTACTGCAGCCCCTCTTCACCCCAGGAGGTCCATCCTCTTCCTTTTCCTCCCACTTTGAGAGTTGGCTTTGGGGCACCAGAGAAGGTGGTGAGGCAGGGGAGGGCCTGACTGACGGGGTCAGATGTGCGCCTGTCCACACCCAGACCCTGGAGCCGGCCCGGCACCTGTGTGAAGCGATAGCTCTGATGATGTGCGGTCAAGACGGGCCTGGACGGGACATACCCTGGGCTGGCAGCAGGGCCCGCGGCAGCCCCTGGCCAGCTCCTGGGGCCTTCTCAGAAGGCATCTAGGGTGTCCAGTACTTAAGACAATGCCCCAGTGCCTCCGGGGTTGGGACCTTTCCATTTCCACTGAAGAATGAGTCCCCTGGGGGCCTTCCACCAACGGAACTGTCCACCAGCACCACGCGGTGGCCTGCGGTCGGCTTGTACGGTGGAGTGTGTCTGTGTGAGGGACACCCCGAGATCCCGCGAGCGCTCATTTCACAACCGTGGGTTTACAGGCAGTTACTTTTCCCATCATGCTTTTCTCTGTTTTCTAGGATGAACATAAATTCCCTTTAATCGGAAAAGAAATGTTCTTTTAAACTTTAAAAAAAAAAAAAAGGTAGTATAGATAGGGAGACATTGATGATACCCGAATGAGCGTGGGGTCAGCCTGTGAGTCCACGCTGGCGGAGGTGGAGGGGGGCGAGGGAGGGTGGAGAATGGGTACAGGCAGATGAGGGCAGAGCAGGAAGCCCAGTCGTTCACTTAGGAGACAGGGTACCCCCAGGGAGGGACAGCTGGTGGGTGGGGGGTAGGCAGCCTTTGGGGAAAACCAGCCACCAAAGGGAATAAGAGAGGCACCAAGGCGGGGAGGGACTGAGGAGTGGGCTCAGGGCCGCTCTGAGGTTGGAAGTTGGGCACCGGGAGGGACGCCGTTCCGCGGGGCTGGGTTGTTGCCCCCCCCATAGCGCTGGGCAGCCTGCGCAGCGGCTGGGAGCCGCTCCGGAGATGCGTGAGAGCTGGGGCTTTGCCAGCCTGCACCTGCCAGGCCAAGGAGGGGCGCCGGGGGCTGAGGCCCCGAGTGAGACTGGGGTTCAGGTACTCCGCCCTACAGTAGGACGTAAACTCTGACAGGGAGAAAGAGGAAAGAGGAGAACTCAAGCTTGAGATTTTCGTCCCAAACTGAAATTCCTACTTACTCAACCTTCAAGTATTTTTTAAGTTTTAGAGATCCTGCAGCCTGCAGCAACACAAAGCTGCCTCCCTGCCTGGCCATCTCATTTGCCTTACTCACAAGCCGCTCACAACCCTTGGGGGTTTCCAGCTCTGGCGCCCTCCGTACCAGCCAACAGTCTGCCTGTTGCCAGAGAAACATGTGTGATCTCATGCTAGTGGGTCCCAGACTTCGGATTTCATGGGCAAAAAGAAAGTTTGGGGACTCTCACAAGGCTGCCAACTTTATTTTTAAATGGCGAGTAAAGAGAATATAAACTATCATCATTGTTTCCCCGAGGAAGAACATTTTAATACCAACAATGCAAGCAGGCCATAATCTCAGAATAAAGGATATTTCTTCCCGAGGAAGAATAATTGCCAGCCTTTTGCTGACACGGGTTTTTAAAGTTTTCTTTTCTTTCTTTTTCTTTTTTTTTTGTTTGAATGTATTCTTTAGTTAAAACGTGTTGAATATAGAAGATTACAACATAAATTTTATTGCATGTTTTTACCTTATATGTAAATGTGTCTTTGGTAGGAATTTGTCATTTTGGAGTATGTACTCAACAGCCCATTCCGGGACTTGGCGTTTTTCACAGCTGTTGGTGAAAATGGGAGCAGCATTCACACAGGTCTGTTGTTGAAAATGGGAGCCGCACTCTAAAATGCTAGTTGCTCCGTCTGGAACATTCTGGGAGAACATAGGCCTCATGCCTTTTCTCCTGCCTCTCCCCACTGCTGGGAAGTAAATCAGGGTGGCAGGCCAGGTTTCGGGCTAGCCAAGGCTGCGGCTCTCCTGCCCAGCAGTGGCAAAAGCGCAAGGCTGAGCGTCAGAGGCCTGGTCCCCTCTTGAGGAGCAGGGGGCGCCTCCAAGAGGGGCTCAGGGGCCAGTGAGGCCGCTGTCCTTACAGACCAGCCTGACGTGCAGGTGTGCGGGAAGCCTCCGTCTCGGGCGCCCAGAGCAGGGATAGAGCGCCCCATTGACGACCATGCAGCAAGTTCATACGCGAGTGCCACCCTCCACTGCGAGCGCCTGTGAGATGGACCAGGCCACCGAGGGCCTGGGATCCCAGGCGGAGTGGTCCCACCCAACTGCGTGGGTGAAAGTCAGTGGGGCAGAGACTCGGGGGCGACGGGAGGGGCGGCTGCAGCTGGAGGGAAGCAGGAACCGTCCCGGCAGGTCGAGTGATGTCAGCAGGCCCGCGCGGCTCCGTCCGCAGGGAGGGCTCCAAGCTCTGTGCCCCTGACTATAAATAAGACCCCGGAGTCACTGCGGGCTCACGGGCATTTCGTGTGCCCCACACGGTGGTTAACCAATTAAATAACTGGGAGGAGGAGGGACAGGAAGTTTCCTGGTATTTGGGGAGGAAACCCCAACGTGGGGGGCTTGTTGACTATTTACATATATGCGTAACAAATATATATATTTATTGCTACTTTGGTGAGAAACTTAAATCTGACAGTAAATATCAATGATTAGAATAAAGTGTTACCTTGCTTAAAGATGAATTATACATTCTTTTTAAAAATGCACTGACAACCTTGCAACACTGCTGTAAATTTTCTTAAGTACTTCAAACCCCACCAGTTCTAGCACTTATGTTTCCATATTTTTGTCATGTAGTTCATTTTAATTTTCTTAGCTATTTCCCTATTGTTTGACATTAGAATGTTTCCAATTTTTGTTGTTTTGTTTTGTTTTGCTTTTAACCACCGTAGATGTCCCTGCAATGAATACCTTTGTGTGTACAATGTTTTCCCTTCTTTTAAAATTATTTCCTCAGGATAAGTTCCTAAGAGTGGGATTACTTAGTCAAAGGATATCAATATTTTTCTGGCTTTGGAATCCTTAATGCTTTCCAAAAAGGTGATACCAACTTACCCTGCTGCCAACAATGTATGGGTTTTCCCGTTTCACCACAGCCTTGCTAGCTTTCGGCATTGGTCTTGTTTTAAATTTAATGATGTAATGGATTTTAAATGGCTGCTTTTATTTATTAATTAACATTTCTCTGTCCACTCCGTTTCTCTGCTCAGAGCCCCTATACTTTTTCTCCACATTCTCCTGCCACAGCTTGATTGCTGTCGACCCCTAGACATGAAGCCCGAATGAATGAATGAATGAATGACCGTTTGGGGCTGGACATTCTTCCTTGTTTCTATGGGAACTACCTCAATAGATTTTAAGGGAAGGACAGTGGAAAGATGTTTAAGCTATAAATAGACTTGGTGACACCTCTTATTTGGTCAAGGTGGTCCCAGTAATGAATGTAGACTCTGTGCTTCTGGGCGTATGTTTATGTCTCATTTGAATTCCAGAAGACATCAGAGTTAAAACGTTAGCGCGTGATATGTAATTTAAGTCAGAGATGAAAGAGTCCCCATCATAAACAACCCCTTCTTCCTAGGCGTCCCATAATTAGCAAAGCAGAGGTCTCCAAGTAGGGGCTGGACTCCCGGATGGAGCCTGTCTGAAGGAAGGTTGAAGGCCAGCCCCTGTGCTGTGGCCTCACCCTCTCCTCCTGGCCCCTGGAGAGTTGGCCTCAAGAGCAATGAAGGACAGGACAGCCTGCAGCTAGCCCCAGACCCCTCCTGGGGCCTCGGCTCTGCAGTCATCTTTGTTGCAGGCCGAAGCCCTGGGCCCTCCACCCCATCCCTCCAGGCCACCTCCTTGTCTCCTCTGTGCCCCGTGTTCCCACAACTACGTGGGCTGGAGGCTTACTCCTCAGGCCCGATGATCAATGCTGTCTCTCTGGCTCTGACCCCTGGCCAGCCCCCTCTAACAGTGCTTTTGACCCATCCGGTAACCACTGCACCTAACCTAGCCTCAGGTCCCGGGACCCCACCCCAGAGCACCGACTGCTGGCAGCCTCATGCACGGTAAGTGAGGGGATGCGTGAGCTCTGAGCTCCCCAGAGTGTGAACGTGCACTGCTTTGGGGCCTCCTGATTTTAGATGGCATGTAGATTACCTCTCTTTCTTTGATAGCTAAGTATCTCTCTTCATGCGTTTAGCACAATAAATTCATGATTTCACTCAAAAACTGTTAGGTTAAAAAATATATTGTAACCCAGCAATTCCACTCCTGGGTATATACCCAAAAGAATTGAAAACAGGTATTCACACAAAAACTTATATGTGAACGTTCATAGCAGCACTATCATAGTAGCCAGAGGGTGGAAACAACCTAGATGTCCACCAACAGATGAATAGATGAGCAAAATATGGCATATGCGTACAATGGAATATTATTCAGCCATAAAAAGGAATGAAATACTGATACATGCTCCAACACAGTGACCCTTGAGAACGCTATGCTATGGGAAAGAACCAGGCACAAAAGACCCCATCTTGTATGATTCCATGTGTATGAAATGTCCAGAGTGGCAAATCCATAGAGACCGAAAGTAGATGAGTGGTTGCTTAGATTGAAAAGAGCGGGGAGTGGGGAGTAAGTCAGTACAGGATTTCCTTTTGGAGGGATTGATGAAAATGTTCTGGAACAAGATAACTGTGGTGGTTGCACAGCATCATGACAGTACTAAATGTCACTAATGATAAATTTTGTGTTATGTTTATTTACCACAATAAAAAATTTATACTATAGATGCTATGTTTTTGTAAAAATCATGAAGGTGACATGTAAATAAGTGAAGTTAAAAGAATGTTACAGTAAATAAAGCAAACCAAGAGCCAAGAGCTGTATACAGGTCCTCACCCTCCAGGGAGGTCTGTTTTATCACTGAGATCTGCTTGCGGTGCGGAGGATCAGCTTTACCCTCAGTGTCTGCGCAAGGACAGCCGCTCTACCTGGTGCCAAGTAAAGCGCTTTGTCTGATCTCACTGCAGCCTCACAGTGGCCTTCCAAGGAGGTACACTTATTCTCCCATTGTACAGAGCTGGCCAACGGCCGAGCCAGGCAGGCACGCTGACCCACCAGGCCCTGTGGCGACCTGCATCTTCTCACCTGGGGTTCCTTGGAAGCAGCCTACTGGTGACACCCACTACCCTTAGTTTTCTACAATGAGGTAGTTATTTTCCTAAACTCATTTATCAACTATAGAGTTCCTCCCCCTGATGCCTTCCCAGGGGTGAGTGACCCCCGGGACAAGCCCTCCAGCTTTCTGCTTCAGGTTAGGAAGGGCTGCAGGTCACAACGGTGCACGGAGGATCAGCTAAGTCGTTTTGCTCTCAGGCAGCCTTCTGGTTCCACCTTTGCTCTGAGCAGCGGCTCTTAGACTAAAGGAGGAACCCTGGGAGGTGGTGGGCTCTCTGTAGATGATCTGGAACCGCTGATGCTATTCTAGGCATAATCCATTTAATGAGATTTGGGGCCCGGCTCTGCCTCTCACCAGGCGTGCGACCTCAGACCAGTTGCCTAACCTCTCTGATCCCTAATTTCCTCACCTAGAAAGTGTGTGTAATGACATTTACTCTGAGGACTGTACTCCTCCTTTGTTGTTCTTATCATTCCAGTTTCAGTTAAATAGTTTATTTGTGCAGTTACTTGTTTACTATCTGACCCTCCTCTAGGTGGTCAACTCCACAGAAGCAGAGGCTGTATTGGTTGTGTTCCTTGCAGTATCCCTAGCGTCTAATCTAGCATCTCGATAAATATTTGTTGAATAAAAGAATAAATGAATGCCTGAAAGCGCTCAACAGAACGCTTGGCACATAGTAAATGCTAATAGACGTTAGCAGTCATTAGTGTTGTAATTATTATTATTATTGTTCCAGGTGATGTAGTAAATGCTTTCATACAGTAGCTCTGATTCTTGAAACAAGGTTGGAATATGCTCCTCTTGCAAAAATGGAAATTGAGACTCAGATAAACTAAATAACTTGCCCAAGTCCCATAGAACTGCTGACCATGAAGCCTGTAACCTGCCACTGCCCTAAATTCCTCATCAGTAGCTGCAAAACCCTGAGTCGTTTTGTACAAACTGGGAACAGTGTATGTGATGTAACATTATACCTGTTTGAGCACACATGTCAGAAATAAAGCACATTTTGTGGGAGGCAGTACAGTAGTCAGCAGTTACGGTTACTCAGAAGGTGAGCAGCCTTCCCAGGGCGCTACCCGCCAAGTGCAGAAGAACTCCCCAGCCGTGGGCCACCAACCTGGGGCTCTCTCTGCCACCCAAGTAGTGGCCAGCTCCCCACTGGACCCGGGGTCTCCGTGGAAGAGAAGCATCTGTTCAGTGCTTGGTCGTCAGGCCCAGGAGGGCAGGCAGGGAGCACATCTGGTTTTTCTCACTGTGGTTCCCCCAGAGCCCAGTGCAGAGTTGGTGGAAACAGTGCTCAGCAACTGTTTTGTGAATGAAAAATGAATGCATACCTGATTGAATGAATGATGGAACAAATGAACAGAAAAATGAACCATGCTGCTGTGGTTACATTATCTCATGTAATGCTCAGGGTGGATGGATGTATAAGGAGGGAACGAATGAGATCAGGTCCAGGTGACCAGGCTGCTTACCCAGGGTCACCTGGTGGAATGGGTGTTCAGACCTGGGTCTCCCTGCTCCGTGTGCCGCCCTGAAGACTAGAGAGGGCTCCCTTTCCCCAGACAAGGCTGCCCCTCACAGCTCTGTGATGGAGGCCAGAGGAGAGGCAGGAGCAAGGGACAAGGTGTTCTCAAGGTGGTCCCATCCTTGTTCAGCCCTTGCTGTGGATGTAACAGGACGTGGAGGGCTGGAAGAGGGAGAAGGCAGTGTGGGGCTTGGAAGATGCAACCTGGGTCCTCCTTTCTCGGTAGATTGGACCTGCCGCAGACAGTTACTTCTAGTGATGTCATCACATCACCTCAGCCTTTACTGGGCAGTGACCTTCTTCAGGGGGATATACATACCTCACCTGACTCATCCCACTTCCGCTTGAGGTAGGTACCCTAACGCCTGTCCCCTGCTACAGAGGCCAAAACTCGGGGTCAGAGGAGCTGAGGAACTTTTCTAAGGCCACTGAGAGCATCAGTAGCAGAGTTGGCCCTCCCCCAAGGCTGCCTGGCTCCAGAGCCCACACCCTACATGGCACTCCGGGACTGCCTTCCCAGGCTGGCCTCCAGAGGACCGCTTAATCCCTGGATCCTGGGCCCAGGCACCATTTGGAGTGTGTTGGTGGGCCACAAATCACCCTGCCTGAGCTCTGGGTAATCCACTTGGAACTAAGTCCTGTTCTGGCCTGGAGATGTTTCCATTCCCCAGAAGGACATCTCCCCCTCTGAGGACAGGGCCTATGACTCAGCCCTCCAGGCCTGGGCTAAGGATCTCGGAGGGCAGGGACCACAGGACTCAGCTCGTGGCATGAAACAAAACGGAGGGTCCCTACGGTCCTCCTGTTGAACAGAACACAGGTTGGGACCCGCCAAACCTAGATTCCAATCATGGCTTCTCCAACTACTGGCCAGGAGACCTTTGGAAAGTCATCCTACCTTTCTGAGTCTCAGTTTCCCCATCTGAATGATGGGGGTAATGATGCTTTCCTGGGAGCCCAGTTGGTAGATGAACTGAGGAGATGGTCTAAGGCCCAGAGCACAAAGTCTGGTTCAGGGTTACCCCACAAATGCTAGTGTCCCCACCCCACCTTGGCAGGCTTCATGCATTCATGTGCTGTCCTGCAGGGCCAGGACGAGGAAGGGTGAGTATCAGAGCCAGACTCTAAAGTGAGGCCTGGGGTGCATTCTTGGCTCTGCCACGCACTCGCTGTGTGACCTGGGACAAACAATTTAGCCTCTCAGAGGCTTACTTCCTCTTCTGTAAAATGAGGACTCCATGAGATTATGCAGGTGCAGCTCTTAGCCCGGGGCCATGCTCGGTGACCACACTCTGGTCGCTCCCGGCATTCGCTTGCCCGAGGCTCATGTCTCCCACCCCACGCTTTGAGGCAGCTGTCTTGTCCCAGGAACCTATTTGAGCTCCCCGACCCCCGGGTCCCTGTGCACCAGAGGGTCTTGCTGAGAGTAAGATCCAGGCCAGATTGCTGTCAGGAAACCCTGATGGAGGGAGAGGAGCAGACCTTCGCCCAGAGCCGGGCCCACTGCCACCCAGGAAACAGGACATTGGCAAAATATTCTTCCTTCACCATTGCCCTGAGGCAGACTTTTTACTTTAGCTGAGATGAGCTTTTTCAGCCTCCAAATAGACCTTCTTACTGGTGTCCCCAGGCTAGCTCACCCCCCACCCCCAGACCCCTCTCAGCGCCTCCCAGCCCACCTCCAGGCAAGCGCAGGCTCCTGCTTCCTGGGTGCTGGGTGCTCCCGGATTCGGCAGGAAGCACTCTACTCACACCTACTCTGGACTTGACAGAGGTGCCTCTCCCTATGCGGTTGCAGCCATGACCGAGTGGCCTCTCCCCTGGGCCCCGCAGAAAAGCCATCATTCTCAGAGTTCGCCTGCATCCTCCACATCTGGCACAGCGACACAAGCCACCGAGCGCTTGCTTTCTCCTGCGGCATGTGCAGGAGGGGTTTCTGGGCTTCACAGACTGCTGACGAGGGAGTGTGGTTTAGAGCACATGTGATCTGTTAATACTGCATCCAGAAGTCTACGTCTTCTGCTGCCCTTAGGCTGCGATGGTGAAACATTCCCATAAACTTATGGAAAAAATGTGCATTGACCAAATTTTATGGCATCCAAAATCATATGTCCTCTCTTTGGGTCTTTATACTTAAGTACCGTAATCACTAGGGGAAAATATTTTTCTTCTTAAAAAATGAAAGCAATTGACAAATCACCAGATGTCCTAACATTTCATGAATAATCAGTCCCTCCTGCTTTGAGAAACTCCTCCTCCTGCAGGGAAACACTTGCGCAGGCAGTTACCGTACGTCATCATAGTCATTCTGGTGGAAGGTCAGGTTCAATTAGACCCAAGCAAAAGGGGCCCCTACAACTCACTTGGTGGGTCAAGGTCACTTCCATGGGTTTTTTTTTTGTTTTGGGGGGTTTTATTTTTGTTTTGGGGTGGGTTTTTTTGGGTTTTGGGTTTTTTGCTTTTGCTTTTTTGCAAGATTTTTTTTTTATTCAAACATTTATCCAGGGTGTGTCTAGGGATGGATCTCTTTCCCGGGACCTGGGACACGCTCCTTGGGTAGATGCCCTTCCCTGGGACAGCTCTCTGTTCTCAGGCCCCCACATCCCATATATTCTTTCTTCCCTTGCCCTTTTCCTCGGCATTTGACCTCGCCAAATTGCTCCCCCATATCACTGATGTGAGTATCCAAAATACACATTTTGCTCCTTGCTGCCTCTGATGTTAGTTTTTAAAATTCTTCTGTCATATTTTTAGTATCTTTTTCTTCTTTTCTTATGTCATGCATCTCTCTTTCTAGCTTATCCTCTTGCAGTTTCACCCCTGACATTTCTCTCCTATCCCAGAAGCCTTGTCTTCTTGTGCTGTGTTGAAGAGAAAAGGTGTCCTGAAACCTTCTTCCGGATGCTGGAATAGACCGAGGACATATGCTCTCATTCTCAGCCCCTTCTGCATGCAGTTCAGGCCCTGTTATTTGGCAGTATTTTTCCATGTGCCCCTTACTGGATTTTCTTTCTTCTGAATGCATCCTTGACCAAGGTGAAATCTATTCATCTTTGGGGCTTATCAATAGGCATTTGGTTTTCCCTCTGGACACGCTTTAGTTCTTTTCTGGGGGTAGCCATCTGCAAATGGATGTGAGAAGGTGGAGGGGAAAGTCCCAGAGTCCCTCAGATCAGCCCCTGCTGGGCAGTGTACTGGTCATTGACCCAAGTTTTCATGTTTTTATTATCGCTCTTTCTCTGAGTCTGGGGACAGGCCCTGGGAGGCACACATTGACGAGGTCTACATTTGCTCAACTTCTGTCCTCTACATCTGCCTATAGGCTATTCAGTTTCTTCCTAGGTTCTAGCAATAAAGCCGTCCATCAGTCTTAGCTGGTGAGGTGGTTTTCTTCTTTTTTTCTATTCACAAAAATTTTAGTGATAAGTCAGGGGAGGCTCTATGAGGGCCTGTCTGGTCTCTTCTGGAAGGTTTTCAGAAACAGGTATGTACCACCATCACCTCTTAAAGTTGTTGTTTTTTTTTTTTTGCAAGTCACTTCATTGAGTGCCCGCTTTATCTTGATACTATGCCAGCCCCTCTCCTGTGCGTTAGCTCCTGAGTCTTCACCTCGGCCCTGTGAGAAGCTACTGTCTCCATTTCCCAGAGGAAGAAAGCAGTTGAAGAACTCACCCAGGGTCATACTGAACAAATAAGTGACAATGCCAGGATTTGAACACAGATGCCTCGAGTTTCAGTATCACTCCTCCATGTATTGAGCTATAAGTAACGCACATAACATAGTCCATAAGAGTGTTGGCCCTAGGCCAAAGACCTGGGCTCAAATCCTACCTCCGCCATGTCTGTGCTGAGTGACCTTGGGCAGGTTACTTAGCATCTCTGGAATTGAGGAGAGGGGCTGAGGCAGGGACCAGCCCATCTCTGTCTCACATACCACTGGTTCCTCTGGGGTAGCTCATGGGCACCTGAGGATAATTCCCCAAAGTAAGTATGCACTGGAGTATTATTTTTAGCAGTTCTGTGCCCTTAATTGTTTGTGTAACTAATGCCTCTGTTGAATGCATCTGCCGGCTTGTACACCTCATGAGGTCAGGGACCGTGCCCGTCTATACCCCTGTGTCCAGAATGTGGGAAGCACTCAGTAAATATTTGTAGCACTAATGCCCTTTCACATCACCTAGTGAGCTGGACATCACATAGTGGGCTGGTCCCTGAGCACACCACCCTGTGCCCTTGCAGCTTCCTCTCCCCACAGCGACCCGCCGCCTTCCATCTTGCTCCCCACCACTTCTGATTGGTCAGCAGACATGCTTTCCTGCCACTTCGGCCTCTCTCTTCCCTGCAAATCACCCTCCGATGGTATAGCCAGGAATGAATGTCCTAGTAAGGGTAGTGTTGGCCCCAAAGCCTGCTGGAACGGCAGTGTGCTATGAAGAAGGGGAGGAGCCAGGACTGAGAAAAGTTGGTGCTGGAGAACCAACCAGAGTAGAGGTCTAGGTCTCAAGGAGGTGACCAGGAGCCCAGAGTCATGGGGGTCAGGTGTTTTGAATCATTTCCCAAGGGCGTTGAGTCTAGTGGGCCGGGGTGGGGGGAGGGGCAGGTAGCACAAAGAGAGTAGGTGTGGGTGGGCCTTCCAGTCTGACGCATGATGCCAGCCAGTGACAGCCCGGCTCCCCTCCATCCTCCCATCCCACCCAACAGACAATCCCAGACTAGCAACAGCATGACTACTTCCAGCGCCCCCTGCTGGTGGGGGCGAGTGCTTCTCCTGCCCTAGTGAGAATGGCTCACAGGCTCCGTGGGAGTAGCGCCCCCTACAGACCGAGACTATGGCCTAGGGCTGGGAAAGTCTGGGCTGGCCCTGGGCCAGCTGGGTCTGGCTGGGCCAGGGAGGGTCTCCAGTGTGACCTGGAGCAGGGCAGAGCCCACAGAGATGGCCCCCACGGTAGGGCCACAGGAGCCCCTGTTCTCTGAAAGCGGTTTCCCAGGACAGTCCTGCGGGACTCCCATCCTCTCATCTACATCAAGAAAGGCAGGGAGAGATCAAAACACCTGAGCCTGAAAACCACAAATAAATTAGTAGTCAGATGCCTTCTTTCTTCTCAAGGGGCCCAGGGAGAGTCTTTCAGTATTTCATTTCAGCAAAATCAGAAAAGAATTTGCTTTCAGATAGTGAAAATCAGTTTGGATCTAGCTAACCCTCCACAAATCTGTTGCTTGTTTCCCAGAGTATGCAGGGATTGGTGATTGAGGTTTAGAATGTCGTGTTTTGTTACACAGTTTCCATTGAGTAATGAATCAATCTGACAGTTTTGCCTTTGCCTCCATTATTTTTTTGTTATACTTAAAGACTAGGTGAAGTGTGGTCACAGATACGTGAGCGCATTTGGGGAAGTGGAAAATACTTTGGTGATTGAAGCAGCCGTCTGTGAGCTCATTCTCTGGCTGGAATCCTGGTGGCCTCGGACGTCCAGGGAGCCTTTCTGTGCACAGTAGCGAATCCTTGAGCCAGGGTTGGAAAGACAAGCTGGAGAGTGTTTTCCTTGGCACATGGGCAGCCTCGGTTCTACCCAACATGAGGCAGGTTTCCGAGGCTTTCACTGGGGGAATCATCTTACGTTTCCTTTTGGTGACGTTAACTACTCTGGAAGCCCTTCATAGCACTGAGAAATACGGGTATTTAGCTTGGAGACACCAGAACACAGGGCTGACCCTGTCAGGGTGGCTATGGAGTGGGGTGCTTGGCAGCCACGGCCGCTCTCGTCCACTGAACAGTGGGATTTCGGTGGCCAGAATGAAGAGTCATGTATGTGCAGATAAAGACTCAGCGTCCCGTTTGGTCGTCCCCTACCCTGTGCTGGGCCCTTGAGAATGCAGAGACGGAAAAGACGCAGCCCTGGCCTTCAAAGAGTGTGTGATAAATACTGTAATCGAGGGGAGGGCGCGTGCTCTGAGAGCCCAGGAGGAGCCCGCTGACAGCCAGAAAAGGAGGCCGAGTGGGCATTGGGTGGACACAGCTCTGCCAAGCTCAGAGGTACGAAGCAGAGGGCCGGTCCAGGAGCCAGCCACACGGGGCCCGCGCCCAGCTGGAGCATCACATGAGAGGAGGGCGGGAGGAAAGGCCAGAGACGCAGGCGGTGAGGGATGGAACCCAGGAGCCGTGAACACCTGCAGAGGGAGAGTTGTTGGGTAACTTTAAATTGAGGAAGGGCATGATCTGATTGGGTTTGAGAAATCACAGGGCGGAATGGGTTGGAGGTGGAGACCAAAGGTGATAATGAAGTGTAAACAATGGCCTGGAGACAGATCACAGGTAGTCAGTAGAGGTTTGTGGCCTCTACATCGAAAACTAAAGACCGGGTTTTCAACAGGAGCTGAGAATGCTCGGAAGATCATTTGCGTCAACTATTACGTCCCTTCTCCCTGCCAAAAAAGTGTTTGCTTTTTTGAAGAAAGAAAGAGAGATAGAGATCTTGCTCTTTTCTATTTCTAAAAGTAGTACATATTCATAGCTAAAGGCTGAAAAAATATAAAATTGTATAAAACAAAAAATAACCCTAAACTATCCCTGAAGATGGTTGCCATTAACAGATTGGGCAATATATTCTCTCTCTCTCTCTTTCGTGTGTGTGTGTGTGTGTGTGTGTATCTCAATATAGGGGGGTGTGTGTGTCTGTGTGTATCTCAATATAGGGGTGTGTGTGTGTGTATCTCAATATAGGGGGGTGTGTGTGTGTATCTCAATATAGGGGTGTGTGTGTGTGTCTATGTGTATCTCAATATAGGGGTGTGTGTGTGTGTGTGTGTGTATCTCAGTATAGTGGTGTGTGTGTGTATATCTCAACATAGTGGTGTGTGTGTGTATCTTAATATAGGGGTGTGTGTGTGTATCTAATATAGGGTGTGTATGTATCTCAGTATAGAGTGTGTGTGTGTGTGTGTATCAATATAGGGGTGCGTGTGTGTGTATCTCAATATAGGTGTTTCTGTGTGTGTATTTCAATATAGGGTGTGTGTATATGTGTATCAATATAGGGGTGTGTGTGTATATGTGTGTATAGTCATACCAGATGTTTTCACTTAAAAACACATCATGTTGGATCTAGAGACTGTCATACAGAGTGAAGTAAGTCAGAAAGAGAAAAACAAATATCGTATATTAATGCATATATGTGGAACCTAGAAAAATGGTACAGATGAACCGGTTTGCAGAGCAGAAATTGAGACACAGATGTAGGGAACAAAAGTATGGACACCAAGGGGGGATAGCCTTGGGGGGGTGGGGGTGGTGATGTGATGAATTGGGCGATTGGGATTGACATGTATACACTGATGTGTATAAAATTGATGACTAATAAGAAACTGCTGTATAAAAAATATATATATATGTATTATTCAAGTCAAAAAAACCCCCAAAAACAAAAACACATCATGTTGCCAACAAACACATGAAAGGATGCTCAACATCACTAATCATTAGAGAACTGCAAATCAGAACTACAATGAGGTATCACCTCACACCAGTCAGAATGGCCATCATCAAAAAATCTACAAACAATAAATGCTGGAGAGGGTGTGGAGAAAAGGGAACCCTCTTGCACTGTTGGTGGGAATGTAAATTGATACAGCCACTATGGAGAACAGTATGGGGGTTCCTTAAAAAACTAAAAATAGAACTACCATACGACCCAGCAATCCCACTACTGGGCATATATCCTGAGAAAACCATAATTCAAAAAGAGTCATGTACCACAATGTTCATTGCAGCTCTATTTACAATAGCCAGGACATGGAAGCAACCTAAGTGTCCATTGACAGATGAATGGATAAAGAAGATGTGGCACATATATACAATGGAATATTACTCAGCCATAAAAAGAAACAAAATTGAGTTATTTGTAGTGAGGTGGATGGACCTAGAGTCTGTCATACAGAGTGAAGTAAGTCAGAAAGAGAAAAACAAATACCGTACGCTAACACATATATATGGAATCTAAAAAAAAAAAGGTTCTGACGAACCTAGGAGCAGGACAGGAATAAAGATGCAGACACAGGGAATGGACTTGAGGAGATGGGGAGGGGGAAGGGTAAGCTGGGACGAAGTGAGAGAGTAGCATTGACATATATACACTACCAAATGTAAAACAGATAGCTAATGGGAAGCAGCTGCATGGCACAGGGAGATCAGCTCGGTGCTTTTTGACCACCTAGAGAGGTGGGATAAGGAGGGTAGGAGGGAGACGCAAGAGGGAGGGGATATGGGGATATATGTATACATATGGCTGATTCACTTTGTTATACAGCAGAAACTAACACACCATTGTAAAGCAATTATACTCCAATAAAGATGTTAAAAAAAATTTTTTTAATAAAAAAAGGAATGCTAGTGATTTATGTAAATCTACTTTGAACTTAACTCTTATTTAGTTGTAATACTTTTCCAGTTGATTATCCTAGATTACTTAATTATATAACTAATATGATAACTAATTATATAACCTGGAAATAATGACAATGTTACATGTGCCTTTAATATTTATACCACATTTCTTTGTCTTATCTCATAGATTTGTGCATCCAGAATAGTGTTAAATTATAGCAGAATGGCAAGTATTCTTGACTTGTTCCTATCAATAGGATTTCAATATTAAGAAGATTGTGTTAGTGTTTCTACCATGCATCCTTTGTCATATTAAGGAAGTCTGTTCCTAGCTTAGTGCTTTATCAGGAATAGATATTAAAGTTATCAGTGACTTTTCAGCATCTCTCAAGATCATTTGTTGAAATACCATTGCAATCCTGTAGTAAACCTGTTTGCTTCAAGATACTGCTAATTTGATTTGCTATTTTTATTATTTTAAAACACTGGTGAGTTTTATTTGCTAATGTTTTATTTGGATCTTTATTTATTAATGATATTGGTCTCTTTTTTATGCCATGTCTGTCAGGTTTTGATGTAATGGTTATGCTCGAGTCATAAAAAGAACTGCACATATTTCTGACTTTTCCTGTGCTCTGGAACAGTTTAAGTAATATTTGGTTTTTCTTTTATGGTTTAATGGATGGGTCCATAAAACCATTTGGATATTGTACTTTTTAATCATAGTATCTCTTAATATTGTTAATATTTTTCTCTTTATTTGGTGAGTTGAAGGTTTTGCCCCTTCTTGAGACAATTTTGGGAAGATAGATTTTCCTAGTAAGCACACATTTCATCTACATTTTCAAATATGTTGGCATAAAAATTGCACATACTACTATTTTAACTTCTCCATATTTGAAATCATATCCCTTCTCTCATCCCTAACAATGCACATCTGTGTTTTTACCTTTCTTTTGTTTTTTCCTCCATCATACATACCAAAGGATTGTCTACTTTATTGACTTTTTCAAAGAACCAACTTTCAGTTTTATTTATCACTCTGCAGTTATAAATAGTTCTGATTTTATATTTTTAATGCTTTCTCCTACTTTCTTTTGTTCTTTTTAGTTCTCTATAATGAACACTAAGTTCATTTCTTTTTTATCTTTCTTAATTATTAATATAAGCATTTGAGACTATGAATTTTTCTCTGAACAGAGTTACGTGATTTTGATTGCATCCTATATGTAGATAGTTTGTGATTTTAATTCCTTCTTTCATCTCTGAATTTTTTGGAGTGTTTCTTCCCATTCCCAAATGGTTCGTTTTTAAAATTTGTTTTTACCGCTGGGTCAGGGGATGGAATGAAATTGCTTCAGACCTACCAAAACCACATGGGTTACAAGTATGGGAGGTATGGTTTCCCCCAAAGGAAAAGTGAAGGCTGTTTCCAAAAGAATTGGGAATAAAAAAAATTAAAATAAAAAATTGGGAATAGATGTTAGGCAGACGAAAAGTACGTTTCTTCTCTACTGCCAATAGAATTGTTGAAGGATTAAATTAGATAGTACGTGTAATTTACTTAGCACAGTGTCTAGCACAAAACAAGCCGAATAATAATCACCAGATTAATGCCCTCTCCTTACGCTCTTTCTTACTGCTGGTCAGAATACCAGCACATGCTACACAATCCCACAGCTCTTAGGAGAACCTTTGCAAACAGTAGGCCATTCCATTGCCCCTGTAGATTACCAGGTAATCCCCAGGGCGGGGGCGGGGGGGGGTGGGAATCTGTGGTTGTGTCCTCATTTGACCTCGGGGAGCCAGAGGAGATTCTCTGTGGGCTGCAAGGCTTTGTTCACGTGCCTTTGTGATTCACGGGCCCCAACACCAAGAAAAACAGGAGGCCATGTGCTCCTCTAAGAAACATGGTCTCTGACCACCTGACATGTGACTGCCTGGCCCTGCCCCCTTTCTGCAGACCTGGGAAACGTTTGTCTCAATGTCAGCCAGCTTCCAACACATTTCACTTGAGGAATATTCTTTAGATGAGGATTTGTTCTAAGTCCATGTTTTACACAACTGATACTAATTAACGAGCACTAATTAACACTCAGTCTTCTGCCTCAGACAGGGAGCGTGAGCCGCCCACTGAGATCTCCTTCTGCAGTTGATGGCATCACTTTGTGCTCTCATAAAAAACAAAAACAAAAACAAAAACAAAACCCTAATGAGCTGCTGCTCTGTTATTTCATTTGGAATTTATCAGGACAGTTTATGTGATCAAACCACACAAGTATAGTTCCGGGTGCCAGCACTCCTCATTTCTGAAGTTTGAAAGTGATCTTTTCAAAGCAGAGCAGGAGAACATGGGAAAAAAGTCTTTCATCTCAAACTTTAAAAGAAAGAGAGAAAGAAAATGGAAAGCGTAAGATGGAAATGTGGCATATTTTTATGCTGTGGAGGGTTTTTTCCCCTCAATACAGCAGAATTTTCCTTATTAAATAGATAGCTGTGTGAGAAAAACCAAAACCAGACTCGGGATGGAAGTGAGACGGGTGGCGATGGGAGAAACAAGAGAGCAGTGAGTTTCTGGGCTGGCGGTGAAGCCCGGTGCCAGCCGCGGGCTTTGGCTCTGGGAGACTGGGAGCGCCCAGCTTCAAGCAGGCTCTGCACCACGGAGCCTGGTGTCCCTCAGCTTAAGAGAAGGGTCTGTTCAGGAGAGCACCTCCTTTGTCAGCCTGACACTCCCTCCTCAGGGCCAGGGTGTCTTGTGGACACCCCTGGCGGGGGGCCTGGATTCACTGTCAGGAAGAAGGTTTGGCCACATGCCCCTGGGCTTGGGACCAACCCAGCTGGGGAGGCATCCACAGCAGAGCCAGCGGAGGGCTGCTCATCCCCGGCCCCGGGGCTCTCTGCCTCACCATGGCAGGCTGGTTGGCACCCCTGTTGCAGCCACAGCAGTGTCACCAGGCCCTGTGTGGGGTGTGGCAGGAGGGAACAGAACATGTTCTGGGTAGCTGTCCATCTCACAGGAGGTTGAGTCTGCAGGCAGGCAAGCCACAGAGTGGACGCCGGCTGCCAGCCGTGTCCTCGGGTGGGTGGCAGGCCACAGGAGGGGTCCTCGCAGCCCCAGCTCTGACTCTGGCACCCTCGTCCCTGTGCCAGCCAGGACTCCCAGCCCCCAGATTTCAGCACTGCTCTCTGTCCCAAATCTTTGGGGTCAGGCGGGCATGAATTCAAATCCTGATTCCCCCACTTGTAGCTTGTGCGGTCTTAGATGAGTCACTTTTGCTCTGTAAGCTTCCATTGCCTAATCTGTAAAATGAAGAAATGAGAACACCTACTGTGCTGTGCCAGTTGCGGTGAGGATGCTGTGGTCCAAGCAAGGCCAGCCTCTCCTGTCGCAGACAGTGGCTGTTACTATTACAGTTGCTTCCTCCAATGCGTCTGCACCTCCCAGTCTAGCCCCAGCCCCTGGCACTGCTCAGCCTCACAGCCGCCAGGACCAGTAGCTGGTCCCGTTATTGTCCGTCTTGACAAGGCCAACAACACAGTGTCTTTTGCCGCAGTAACGCTGTATAAAAGGAAGGGAGCTGAGACATCCCAGCTGTGCTGTCTCAATCCAGATGGAAGCTCCCAGAGCTGGTCGTCTGAGGTAGGTGGCCGCACATGGTCAGTATCTGGGCGCCATCCACAGTTATGGCAAACCCGGCTGGGTGCGTCTCTCCCACGGGCATCCCGCTCCAGTTCCAAGTGGGGCCTCGCCATGGAGCCAGGCTCGGGGTCAGCTCAGCTTCACGGGCACCTCAGTGGTCCAGGCCCTGGGCCGGGAGACTTCACAATCACCATCATTATCCCCAGTCACAGGCAAGGAAACACAGGTCCCAGGAGGCAAAAAGGCTTGCCTGAGGCCACCCAGCTGGTAGGCGGCAGAGCCAGTGTTCCAAGTCTCCTGGGTCCAAGCCCCACGCTCTCCCACTTCCACCACAGCTGTGTGTCACGGGGCAGAGCTGGCAGGGCCCCCAGGCCATGGTGGGCCTGCTGACGATGGGACCTGGGACAGATGTGTCACGATGGGTGCCAGGGAGGCCGCGGGGAGGAGGTGGACGATGCAGCCACCGTGTAGTCGTCAGCCCTCCTGGAGAGTGTTGACCCCAAGGGGGTGTCAGGCAGGGAGAGCCATGGCCTGGATGCCTGTGGGGTGAGCTGTGCCCCATCCTGCCTCACCGGCTGCCAGGCTCCAGGGGATCTGGCTGGGGTCAAAGAAGGACTTGACAGTATGGCAGCCTGGACTGACCTGTGTTCAAATCTTGCCTCTGCCACTTCCCAGCTGTGTGACCTCAGACAAGCGATGCAGCGGTCTCAGCTTCAGCTTCTTCCTCTGTAAAGTAGAGATAAAACCTCCCTGATAACAGCATGGTTATGGCAAATCAACAAACAGGGCAAAGCTCTTAGTTTAGGACCTGGAACACAGTAAGTGCTCAGTCTTACTATAATCATCACTTGACTCTCAGTGTCTCTTTCTTCAGCTCCGAAATGAGGGTAATGATGTACTTTGTAAGGTTATTTTGTGGACCAAAGTATGCCTTCATTCATACCTTCCTTCTTTCAACTAACGTTCACCAAGCAGCTCCTGTGTGCTCTGTTCCAGCCGCTGGGGTTGAGCTTGTGGAACAGGACATTTCCTCCTCAGAGGGGTTTTAATAAAGTCTGATGGGGGAATCAGACAGTACATACATGAACGAGGCCAATAAGTATCTAATGGTGGCTGTGGTGAGTGCTGTGTGTCAGGCTTCGCGCTGCACTGGCCCAGTACAAGTGGGAGGTGGCTATTCTGATGATTTCATCACGGTTTAGGCTTTTAAATATTCCCAGTTATAGGCTAATGACAATACTGAGAAGACTTCCCTGGATTTGTGCAGTATTACCTGTAGATTTGCTGCTTTGGGAGGGACAGGCTGTTCATATGGGAATTCTGTCCAGGTGTTGCTGAGGCTTGGGGTCTGCCCCGGCCGCCAGGGCCAGGAGGCCTCCTTTGGGAGGTCCCCTCCATCCTCACATGTGGTGGCCCTGGCCTGGACTCTCAGGTCAGGGGAGCAGATAGGTGTTTTGTGGAGGAGGGTGATGGACACTCTACAGTGGGGTTTGCTCTTATGAAATAGTGAGCTCCCCATGCCCCGAGGGGGCAGGCAGCAGCTGGGGTGGAAATGGTGTTCGGCCCCTTCGAAGGCGAGCTTCTCCCGGCCTCTGTTTGCAGAGCCAGGACCTGAGAGGATGCAGAGGGGCAGCCCCGGTCCTCACAGGGCAGCAGAGGGTGAGCCTTCCATGCCGAGGGTGTTATTTGAGAAAAGGCGACTAATTCCTTGTGTGTTTCTCATGTCCAGTGAGTGGGTCGGAACAGGCACTGGAGCCAGACAGACCTGGGTTCAAATCCAACACACTCGCTGTGAGGCCTCAGGCTCATTTCTTAATCTCTCTGAACTTCAGTTTTCTCGTCAACCTCCCCATGGGTTCGATGGGAGGATCACAGGAGAGGGGGAGGTTCCCGTCTTGTAGCAAATCCCAGGAAGCATCAGTTCTCTCCCATTTCCCATATCCTGCTCCTCCGTGTCCCTGCTCCCGGGCTGAGCTTCACTCTGCTGCTCAGAGCCAGCTGCGTTCGGGTCTGCACAATGTTGGCCTCTGGAACAAAGCTGCCTCGTGTCCCTTATCCCCTCACCTCACGCTCAGCACTAGGGGGTACTTTTTGTTGTGGTTGAAGCGTTAATGGGATTTTCGGGATTGCCATTGCTGAATCCTTGGGGAGGTAGCCGAGTTACGTTTTTAAGAGGGGAGAGGAAAAACAAAGTCAAGAAATAATAAATCTGTGGACTTAAATGTTACAAACTTGGAGCTTCTATACAAGGTAAATGACTTCTAATTTTTAAAAATTTGGAAACATGGTGCCACTAAAAAGAAGGGAAGTGGAAATGATTCCTATGAGAAGTGCTAGCATATGTTTCTGTGATTAACAGTTTCCCGTAAAAATGTGTAGCTATTTTAAAAGCAGACGAATGACTCATGGTATCCAGCACCAGCAGTCCACTGCGATGGCAGGAAGCATGTACTCTGCGGAGGCAGGCTTGGGTTCAGCTCCCATCCCCATCATTTACCGGCTATGTGACCTGGAGCGAGTTAAACATCCTCTGTGCATTTCCTTTTCCTCCTCTGTAAGATGGGTTTTATAGGAACAAATAACATAATGAATGTGTAAGTCAGTGCAGTGCTTGTCCAGCCATGCAAAAAACCTACAACTTTAATATTAAGTACCTGGTTAATTACATTTGTTATCATTCTTAGTAGTTTAATAGTAAACTTTCAAGGCTATAAATTTTCCTCTGATTACCACTTTGGTCTGATCCCATAAATTTTGATATGTAGTGTTCTTATTGTCATTGTCTTTGAATAGATTTCTTATTTTAGATTTTTTTGTTTTTTCTTTGACCTGAGAGTTGCTTATGAGTGTGTGTGTGTTTGTGTGTGTGTGTGTGTGTTTAACAAACAGTTAGAATTTTTTCTATATTTATTGTTAAATCCTAGATGTACTGTAAGGTCAAAGAGAGCAGATAATATGACATTTACTTTTTGGAGCTTATTGAGCTTTTTTTTATAGACTAGCATATAATCAGTGTTTGTAAGCATTCCATGAGTATTTTAAAAGAATTATATTTTTATTTATATAACACCAAGCTTGTTAATTTTGTTACTTAAATACTACATTTATATATGGACACATACATATGTATATCTGTAGATGCATGTATGTATATGTGTATATTTTTGTATGTACATACATATGTGTGCACACACACACACACAAATTCTCCAAGAGACATACCAAAGGCCCCCTCCATGTTTGTGGCTTTCTTGAATCCACTTTTCATTTTTGGCACTTTTTTGCTTTGTATATTTTGGTGCAATGTTGCTTTATGCATAGAAGTTAGTAATCATTAGATCTTCTCAATCCACTGTGCCTTTCATTAATATCAATCACTCCTCTTTGCCTTGTTCAATGTTTTCTGCCTTAAATTCTGCTTTACATCACTGCTCCTGCTCAACCCTACCAATATTACGGTATAGTGGCGGTACTCATGGGGGGCTGCTGGAAGGATATGCCACCCGTTGTACATGCACATCTCCAGAGAGACTAAAGTGTGGCCCTGCAGCAAGCCAGTCAGCTGGGCCACACCACACAGCCAGTCCTGTTTTCTCATCCCTGGCCAGGTGGCTTGTCCCGAATTCCCCCTGGGGTGATGCCATGAGGCCATGCTGAGGCTCCGCACTGGCCTATCACAGCAATGTTTTCATATCACATGTTATTTTCTTATTAAGCACCCTCAGCAGAAATCTCTGTCTAGCCTTAGTTCTTTGTACCAAGGACTGTTGCTTTTTCGACTTCTTCTTTTGTTCTTTAATTTATGATTTGGGGTGTGTGTATGTGTATACATGGACAGATAGATAAACAAATAGACACACAGCTAAGTGAATAAATGAAAAACTGAATTCAGACAGTGTTCTCCTGGATATGGCACCTTAGACCTATTAAACTGCAGTGGTTGGTAAAAAACACAAGTATTCATTCATCCCTTTCATGTCCTGTTATTTTCCAGCTGGGTTACAGGTAATAACCCTTGTTGCTGGAGAGTGTATGAACTAGAAATGCTAAAATCTTGCCAACATTCATTTTGGTTGTTGCTCAGATGTTTGATTTAAAGTTGAGCAGTCTATGTGAAAAGTTAGTAGTCAGGATTGGAAATGAAGTCCAAATCATACCGCATTTTTCCATGTCACCCTATACCTCCTAGCACAGCAGTTCTGTTTTGTGCCATTTTCTTCTGATTCATGGTGAACACCTACCATCATTAAATATCTTCCTTAATTTTAGGCATCTATCTTCTGGATTTAATCTACATTGATTCTGCATATCCTGCCTCAGGCAGCATCATGGAAAACGAACAAAGATCCAATCAGATGAACAATATTCTTCGAATAATTGCGGATTTACAAGTTTCCTGCAGCTACGGTTAGTACCCCTGGTTGTTGGAATTGTGAAATCTTACATCACCGAAATTTGGGTCCAGCACCTTATCAGTGAGAAAGCTCTAGAAAACAGGTAGTCCCCACAAAGCTCTTCATTTTGATATCTTGAGTATCAAACACGTTCTGGATCCTTTATAAGCATGTTTGATCTTCAGAGACTGTGCAAACTAGATGTTACCATCTCTGTATCACAGATGAGGAAACTGAGGCTGAAAACAGTGTAGTCACTTGTCTGAGGTCACACGTCCAATGAGTGGCAGAGCCCAGGTCCTTCATTCATGAAGAGCTTTGTGGGCAGCTCCTGGGTGGCTCTCCTCCGAGCAGATTCAGGTACTTGGGCTCCGCTATCTTGCGGCTCTGCCATGTCCCATGGCCCCGAGTCCTCCACTGACCTCTACATCCAGCTGGCAGATGCAGAAGGAGAGAGAATCATACCAGAGTGGGATTTATGGACCAGACTTGCACGTGGTGCTCATCACTTCTGCCGAGGGAGGCCAGGAATGCAACGTAGCTGCGGGCCTAGAGGGAACCGGGAAATGACTTGATCAACAACTGGCCAGGCTCTGCCACACGTGTGACCAGATCCAAAGGGTGACCGTGATGGTGGGCGTCTGAGATGGTTGGAGGAGGTGTTGTTGGCAATGCCGATGGGCCATCCATGTGGACGTTGGGGGATGGGGCTTGACTGTGAGCCGGGTGCCCCGGTCCTCCAGGAATGGGCCTGAGTGACCAGGGCGCCAGGCGGCAGAAGTCAGCAGAGAAGAGGGGGAGGGTGGCCGAGCTGCAGGAGTGTGCCTCCTTGGAGCAGGTTATCACAGGACGGGGGGGAGTAAAAGTCTGGAAGCAGCAAAGCGGGACAAGGAAGAGACCAACACCACCTCCAGCACGTAGGGTGGGAGAAACCAACAGCCTCCATGTGGTAAGGCCACTGCAGGGGGGCCCACACAGGCAAAAGTTCCGCTCATGAGTGCCGCCCCTACAAGCGCCCGCACTTCCAGGCCCGCTCTCCTTCTGCCCAGAGGAACAGGGAGGGGACTGTGTTCCCAGTGCCCTTTCCACTCAAGGACCTCGACACTGGTCCTGCTGGCCAGCAGAGCAATTACATACACAGCTTTGGGGTCAGACAGATGTGGGTTCACGTCTTGGCTCCACCTCCTGAAAAGTCATTTTGTCCTGTCTAAGTCTGAACTTTTCTCATAGTAAAGATGGGGACATGACTGTGCAGAGCCCTTAGCCCGCCCCAGCATTTCATTAGAGCTCAGGAAATGCTCACTCTTACTACCATTATGTTCCCCTGCGCCTTCCCCGTCGTCAGTTCTGTGAAGCAGGGGTCATTATCCCCATTTCAGAGACGAGAACACCAAGGCCGTAGAGAAAGAGAATGACCTGCTGAGAATCTCACAGTTACGAGGCAGAGACATCAGGGGCTCCTCGTGGCACCCGGATGCACCCCCCCACCCCGGGAAAGCGAGGGCCCTTCCCTGCCCTCTCTCCGCTCCTCTCCACAGCGTCCTCCACTGCCTAAATCTCTCTCCTTAACTGGTCTGTCCCACCCTGTGGGGAACGAATGGCAGAGAGCATCAGGGAGGGTTTACGGCCCCCTCAGAAAGAGTGCAGTGACTGTGACGGTCTGGGGAGTGCACCTGACGTCAGTCACCCCGGGACAGAGAGACAGGGCAGTGTGGCCGAGGCCGCAGGCGACCTGGGGTCAAAACTTCTCAGCAATGTGACCTGGCAAGTCGCCATGGCTTCCTCCTGTGTGCAGTTGACATCTTACTCCCTGAAATGAGGCAGGTGCAAAGGTTGAGGTAGATGGCTTCTAGAAATCCCCGGGTGCAGAGCCTGGCACAGCACAGGTGCTCAAGCGTCTAGGCCCTTCCCTTTCCTCTCAGGGTGCAGCAGCTCCAGCCCGTGGGCAAGACTCTCAGGCTGTGCCAGGATCTGGGTTGGGCCTGCACACCAGGCTGGATGGGGTTCATTCTTTCTTGCATTCTTGTCACATGGGGTTGGGCAAAGCGTGGGAGCCTTGGCCAGTTACTCCAGTGGAGACCTGTTTTACGGCACACACACCTCGCTGGAGGCCATCTTTCCCCCAAGACCCATCTTTCCCCAGCCAAGGAACTGTGGTGACCTCAGGGTGTGGTGTCTGTGGCCCCGCCATCTGGGGGGCACTTCCTGAGGGACCCCTCTGGGCCCAGCACAGGCCCGGCCTAAGGGATCATCAGCAACTGTTGAAAGACTGAATATATGTCTCAGTCCCTAAGGAGCTTCTCATGGGGGGCCTGGGGATGGGGAGAGACTGAAGCCTCTGGGTTTTGTCCTCCTCCTCCAGACCACCTCACAACCCTGCCCCACGTGCAGAAGTACCTGAAGTCCGTGCGCTACATTGAAGAGCTCCAGAAGTTTGTGGAAGACGACAACTACAAGTAAGTGCCCCCGGCCCCCTGCAGGGCTTGCGGGAGGTCACTGCAGCAGCACCGGCACCTCGCCCTCAGCACGTGTGCATAAGGTGACCTCTGACCCCACAGAGCCCGCAGCAGGGCTGCTGAGCATCTCCTCCCACCCGCCTCAGCACAGGCGCCACCGGACCAAGGAGGGTGTTCCGTCAACTTTCTCAGCGTGGCTTTTTCTAGTGCGCAGCGTGAGTGAATTTGGGCTTCACAGCTGCGTGTGGTGCAGGCTTAGTGCTCCAGGTTCTCAGGAGTGACTCCCCCCACTCGGCGCCGAGCGGAAGGACAGCTTTCTAGCCACATCTCCAGGCTGCCAAACAGAGTTCTCCGAGAGCCTGTTTCAGGCACGAGGCAGCTCCCTGGGGCCCCAGCTTGCTGCTGGACTCTTGCCATCTGGCGCTGGCTGAGGCCCCGTCTCCATCCCATGCAGCCCGTATGGAATAGGCCCAGTTCCCATGAAGACCCCTGTGGGCCCTTTGGCCTCATCTTCCACTCACCTGCTCTGGCTTTCAGTTCTTTCTTCATTTGTGGCAGCTGGGAATTTATCCAACATATCTATGTATTTAGAGGGAGAAGGAAGTTTTTCCACGTTGGGTCTGTCTGCCGTATTGATTGGATGTCTTCTTGGCTCACTTTGAGCTTGAGGTCAGCTAAGAGCCTCAGGACTTTTCACATGGCCTGATATATGATGGAGGCAAGTCTCAGCCGTCTTGTAACTGATCATTTTCCCCCCTAAACGTCAACTTTACATGTATTCTTTTAAGTCTCATCTTACTGGTTGCTTCCAGTAAACCATGCATGATTCCTTTGAATCCTGCTATCCAATATATTTTTAAATCTCTTCTAGTTTTGTGTCTAAAAATTTGATCAACTTGATGATTTGGTCTTTGTCAAAGTCACTGGAAACTGTAGAGAACTGTGGCCACTAGAGACACCCCAGGTTACCCCTTTTCACTCACCAAGACCTTGGGAATGGCTGTTCAAGGTTTTTCACCTGCCACCTCTGCAGGAGTGGATCTCAGCCCTGGCTGTGGATCAGAGACACCTAGGAAGCCTTCTAGCCATCCAGGTGTGTGTGTGTGTTGGGGGGGGGCAGGGTCTGGAAATTTGTTTTTTTTCAAAGCTCCCCACATGGTTCTAATGATTGGCTATCTTTAGGAACATAAACATAATGTCTTCAGTTGTTATTGTACAATGTATTGTTAAAATAGAATATAATAAATTTTGATCTGTTACATAATCATAACAGCAATAAATAAAGGCCAGAGATTACCATTAAAATTACGTTTGCCACAAATTGCTCATTTTTACTTACAAAGCATTTGCTGTTCCTGAAAAGAGTACCCCGGAGTGGGAAATTATTCCCACTTAGGATCTGGGGTAATACTTTCCATTCATGTGCCAATAATGCGGTTAAGGAGACAGTAGTTTTTCATTAACACTAATATCCTTTAAGGAGAAAAATGGTCTATAAATACTTCTGGCCGTGAGATAATCCTTGGACAAGCTGCAGATTGTGAGTAATAACGCCTTCCATTCTGAAGGACGTTGAACACCCCCAGCACCTAATGCCTGGATTTCACAAAGGCCCTTTGTTGTGGTCCAAGTGGACAAACCCAGGGAGGAAGGCTGCGTTCTCGCCCCGTGCCCAGACCACTGAGGGGGTCCCTTCCCAGGAAGACCCTGGCTCTGAGTGACACGGGACACACAGGGCTTGTGACTCTGCTTGAGTGTCCCACACTCCCTGGCCCAACTCACCCCCCCCCCCCGAGACTTGGTCTCCACCCCAGAGGACGCAGGCTTAGCTCTTACCTTAATGACGTTGCCCCGACCTGCTTTGGAGACGTTGGGCCAAGGAGCCCAACCAGTGCTTTGTTTTCCTCGGCCTTTAGTCTATTTTATTTTATTTAAGAAAAATTACCCAAATTCCTACCACTTAGAAAGCCTGACTGTTGGCATCAAGTGAACATTATTTTGGACATTTTTCTATGCATAGAAAGTACATATATATATATATATATATATATATATATATATATATATATATATGGAGAAAGATGGATAGATGGATGGATGCAAGAATAGAATTTATTAAAATTGGATTATACCACACTTGCTATTTTTAATTAAAAGTATTTACTTTAATTTAACCAGAAAAAGGAACTGAAATAAAACATAAGGAATTGCTGCTCTTCAAATAAATATTTCTCCACCACAAGAGATATTATTTCCTAAAAGGGCCTTCTAAGATTAACAAAAGAGGTCAGGAAAAACATGAAGAGGTTGGAGTGCCTAAGTTCTGTTTTAACTAGATTTCCATGGTAAGCAGGGTCCGTTGACTCTGGTCATGAAAGATGAGATCGTTAGCAAGCTCCCCCCTCCTTCACCTCCACTGCACCATCTTCCAAATCCTTGTGAGTTATCTTCTTATTTCTACGTCATCCAAGTTTATAACATACACATCATGTTCAGGAATCATAATTCCTACTATTTCGTGTTTTGAAACATTTTCGATTCTTACCACCTGTCACTTCTCCATTCCTGGAGTCTTTATTTTAAATCAATCCCTTATTTAGCCGGGTTTCGTCATGAAGTAGGTTTACAAAAGCCCTACACTTTCGAAAGAGTCCTCCAATCTCTTTCATGAAAGCATTTGCATCTGACTTGCTGGGTTCCTTTGCTTCCCTCCCTCAGGACACGCAGAGCCTGCGCCACTGCCTTCTGGCGCTGGATGCCGCTGTAGACGAATCTCACGCCAGTCTGGTTTTTCCCTCTTATAAGCAACTTGTTTTGTCTACCTGGTGGGTGAAGAATTCCTTGAGGTTCAAAAGCTTCACAAGAGGAATGCCTCGGAGTGGAGGGTTCTGTACCAGGTTTCCCTGGAACAGGGTATGCTCTTTGTTCATTACAGAGGAATTCTTTTGGTTTCTATCTTTGACTACTTCTGTGCCACTTCTTGGCTTTTCTCTTTCCAGCGTTCCAGGAATCCATATGTTGGATGCTCTGCCTTCCAAATCCATCAGCTTCTTTCTAATGGCTATAATCTCCATCTTCTTCATCAACAGTCACTGGGATGGTCTGTTTCTACTCTGGTATTCCTCCGGTCCTCTCTTGTTTCAGTCCTTGATTTGTTCCCCTAGGTTTCCAATCTCCCCTTTCATCTTACCCGTTTGTGTTCTCATCTCATTTTTCAGGTTTTGTTTTATTCAGCCCAAGTTCTAAAGGACGTGGGGGATTTCCTCGTGTTCCTTGGGGCTGCCTTCTGGGCTGGGCAATCTGGATAATGCTCTCTTCTTTCCTCTTTCTCTCTTTCCTGAGAGGACGTTTGCTAGTTTGCCACACCGTTTCTTTTCATCTTGCTTTGATGTGAGAGGCTTCATCTGGATATTCCACGGCTCTCATGAAGGGAGGCGACGTCTGACCCTGCTGCCCTGTGTGAGAGGGGCTGGTTTGCCTCCTGCTGTGCTGTGAGGCCCAGGGCTTCTCAGTCTCTGCCCTCTCGTGCAGGCGGCGGGGGGACGCAGGGCTCAGGCTCTATGGAGGCAGGGAGCAAGCGGTCTGTTTTAGAGACAGCGGCTCTATTGAAAGGCCTGCAGCAGGGTTTCCTCCACCTAGTTTCGGGCTGTATCCCATTCCAGAAAAGGATACCCTCAGGTGTCGAATCATCCCCCCGCCACCGCCATGGAGCCTTCGTTTCCATCAGAGTATTCCCTACACTATCCACCTGGCCCATCCGTTTCTCTCCAGAATCTGCAGCCAGTCAGAAGAGGGAAAGGGAAGGACTCTCGCTCAGACCCACCGAGAAGTCTCAGAGGGCAGGATAGGAGCCGCACCGTGTTAGGACTCAGTTAGACTGCAGGATCCACTTTTTCTTTTCTTGGCTACAAGTTTCTGAAGTTCATGGCTTCAGTTTATACCCCCTCCCTTGCTGAGTAGCAGCTGGTGAGTTCTTTTACTCCTGAGCCTTTATAATTGTTTGTTCGTTTTGTTGGGTGAGGGAGAAGTCTGGCAGCCGGCTTCACTCTTGTCATTTTCACCCAGAAGTTCTTAATCGATGCTTTTAAAAAATAGTAATAACCATTGCGTCATGGCTCTCTGGGGGCATCTGAGAGAGAGTGCAGTCTAATGATTAAACACCCTGGTTTGGGGTTTGGGGTCAGACAGCCCTGGTCCCCTGCTCGGCCACCTGTTAGCCCTGTGAATCTTGGGGAAGCTGCTTGACTTTGATGCTCCTCAGTTTCTTCCTCTACAAGACGGGCATGGTGTTCCTAGTTCATAGCGTTGTCTTGAGAATGAACACATCTGTGCCCGGCAGATGATGGGCCATGATAACACTGTTTACTGTGTCTTCCTTAACCATTATTTTTTGGTCATGGAAATCCCCTGGGGACCTTGGAAGGAAGTGGCTGTGATTGGAGCAGACCTCAGAGTATTCCTGGGTTCTGTGACTGTAATAGCCCTTAACAGCAGCCCAGCTTCTCAGTTCCAAGCGTGCACGTTAGCTTCCGCTCCCCACCCCCTGACACACCAGAGCCCATCTAATCTTTTGAAAATCTTTGTTTTCAGACTGTCGCTCAGAATTGAACCAGGAAGCAGCTCCCCGAGACTAGTCTCTTCCAAGGAAGATCTTGCAGGTATCGTAGCCACCTCGAGTGGGGGCAGACTCTCCAGTAGCCCTAACGTGGCTGCCAGGGTTGGCCTTTCCTGTGGAGCCAAAGGCTAGAGTCCGGTTTGCAGGCTGGCAGACTCAGCGTCCCTGCTCACAGCCTGCCCAGGCTTCTGATCACATGGGGCCCCTGTGGGGCACCTCTGGGCTGGGGCTCCCTGGAAGAGGCTGAGACCTAAGACAGGCAAGGTCAGAACCCCAAACCGGGAGCATGCACAGGGTAGAGAAAACCCCAGCACCTTCTCCTGGTCACCTGGACCCTTGTCATCGGGCCTACCGCCAGGCTCGGGTTGACAAGCCCCAGAAGGGTGCGCGGGATGCCTGGGGTATTTCCCACCACACACAGACGGCTCGCCTTCCTCGGACATCAGTTTTATTGACATATTGACAGTGTTCCCTAGAGATTAGGGACCCAGGCTTTGAAGTCAAATCCAAGCTGTGCCGTTTCCAGCTTTGTCACTTTACCTCTCTGATCCTCACTGGCCTCATCCACAAGATGGAGGTGATACTAGCTCTCACCTTGCAGGGCTGTGCCACCCGGGCAGGGTCATACTTTAAAGCCCTCTGCCCACGTGTGCACGCGGTGTTAGCTGCTTCAGAGTCACGTCTGTGACAGTTTCCTTTTATCTGTATTCCAGCCACCTCTCGTCACTGGGACTGAGCTCTGCTGCTGCCTGGGGAGGGACCAGATTGGGGGCGGGGGTCTGATTGTATTTCCTCCTCCTGGTTTGAGCTTGGGTGACACCAACCTGGGTTCTAGGCCACTGCAGTCTTGGACAAGCCACTTCATGCCCTCTGGGCCTCAGTTTCCTTACCCATAAGATGGGGATAATAAGTCGTCCATCCCAGAGTCGCTGGAATGTCAAAATTGAAATGATATTCAGGAGGCGCGCAGTGTAGAGTCTGACAGGCAGTGAGTGTTTTTCTGAGGGGGTGGCTGTCGCAGTCTGCTGCCCGGTGGCGTGCCACCCCCAGCCTGTCGATGTCTCAAGCCACTCTTTCTCCTTTCTGGAGCCAGGCCAGTGCAGCAGTGCTGCTGGGCCCAGGACCGCAGAGCCACAAGAGGTGGGGTATGCAGCCTCCCACTAGCCCCCCCAAACAAGGCCTCTGCCCTGAGGGTTTTCTCTAGGCTCCTTACCTTTCCCAGCCTCTCCTGGCTCCATTGTGCAGGTTGGACCCTGCCCCTAGTCCCCCCTGGTGGGGGGCGGGTCCCACAGTAACTTAGCAGAGGGAGACGCTGGTTGATCCACACAGCCTTGGGAGTGCTGCTGTCCACACCTCAAGAGACAGTCAGAGTGCTGGCCTGAGCTTGATTTTCACAGGGTTCCATGAGCCTAACATGAAAATAGCTTCTGCAGTCTCCTCCCACACATCCACTGCCTTCCACACGTAGCAGATGACCCACCAGCAGAGGTGACCAGAAGGGAAGCTCCTGGCACTGGTCTTTCTCTGCCTTCTCAGCTCTGCCCCTGTTCTAGAACCTTCCCCCGCTCAGTTGGCCGTGTTCCTTCCAGACGCTCAGCTACATCTGACCTTGGGTAGGGGGTGGACAGGGGTCAGGGATTTCATCAGAGGGATGTAGGAAGTAGCAGTAGGATTCTAAAGCAATCATTTCGGGCCACAGAAGGAACAATAGGAAATGCTAACCACTCAAGACTATTTCTTCAGGAGAGAATGCCAGAATTCTGGAGCCGGAGAGTGGGCTCAAATACAAAGTGTTCTGCCCTTCTGAGTCTCCTCCAAATCAGTTTGAATAAGAGGCCTCTGCACCCTATCTGGTTAATACACCTTAACAGGATGACCACATACATCTCTGGCCTTCCCCAGGTGCCAACAAGTGCCCACCACCACACTTTCTACCCTCCAGACATGCTGGAAGATTCATCTCCCAGTGCCCCAGGTTGGAGACAGGAGCCAGACGCAGAAAACTAACACTGCTAGTTGGGGGTCTCCGGGACTGGACCACTCGCTGAGCCCGGGGCCGGAAAGGAGGAGTTGCTTTCACTTTTGACCCCTGCCTGTGCTGGAAACCAGTACTGGAGCTGGGACCCAGCCGCCGGTCCAGCCTCCTCAAGGTTCAGCCGGACTCTCCTTCCATCCCATCCCCCATCACCTCCACCTGCTCCGTTGTGTATTAGCCATGTGAAACCAGAAGCCAGCAAGTTAACTAACCTCAAGCATCAGTCAGAAACTCCTGGCAGGAAACAGAATTGCCCCCGGATGACTCACAGGAAGAAACTTAATGAAGGTGAAATGGCAGTAGGAATAAATACTTCACACAAAGGATAGCGAGGCCCCCAGCGCCTCTAGGCTGAAGGACCTGGTGGGGAAAAATATTACCGACTCTGGCAAGCTCTGAGTCGCAGAGGACAGTCAGCTTGGCAGGAGCTGTGGTAGCGGAGGGTGAAGCAGGAAGGAGGGGGGAGAAAAAAATGCCCTGACCTCTCTCTCCTCTGCCCTCCCACCCCATCTGCTGCCAGAGCCTCCCATCGGCCAAACCCAATTGGAGGCCTGGGTGAGGGAGCCAAGAGATGCCTCTCGGGGGTCAGCCTCCCACGGGCACCAAGCAGGGCGAAGAATGCATCTGAAGGGTCAGACAGAACACCCCACATACCCGCCAAGCCTCAATTTCTCCATCTGTAAAGCGGGCATAATCATACCTCCCGCAGAGAGTTGTGCAAATTTATTGAGGTCATGTGTGTGTAAAACACTTAGCAAGTCCCTGACACATGGAACACACTTGTCAAATGTAACTTTATTAGGATGATGATATTATTATCAATATTATGATTCTGCCTCTGTCACCTGAATCACTCCTCAGGTTTTAGCAAAACATCATGGCCCCACGGAAGCCTTTCCTCCACCCAGCCCCCCGCCCCCCAGGTCAGGCCCCCTGTTACACTGGGGGCAAGGAACACACCATGGCCCTAACGCAGCCCACCCTGGTTTGTATCGGAGCACAGCCACACGCGGCTGTGGGCACGTTGGCGGCTTGCTCGCTATGACAGCAGAGCTGAGGTTGGGACAGAGACCCCACGGCCTGCAAAGCCTAAAACATTCACTACCTGGCCTTTTCCAGAGTTTTCCGATCTTGCGTTATACCCTCTTGCAGCTTCTTTGTCCCTCTGTGTCTGCTTTCCCCACCAGCCTGGCCGTCCCAGAGCCCGGCACCTGGGGCGCTTGGTCTCTGGGCTCCTGGCGGGGCCCTGTGGGCACCTGGTTCCCGGGCTGCCTGCTGACTCCACGTTCCTCCCAGAAAAGTGCTGAGGCCGGCGTTTCCACACAGTGTGGCCGGCAGACCCCGGGGCCCAGGAGCGTCTGCACTGACTTTTCAAATCCCTGGCTCCAGCCTGGAAACAGGATGTTAAGGTTTTCATTGATCACCAGAGGGCCCGGGAGCGTCTGGAAGGCTTCAGACGCACTCTGTGGTCCCGGCTTCCCACCCCCAGACGACAGAGGGGACCCGCGGGGTCCCGTGGGGGGCGGGACCAGAGGGCAGCTCCAGGGAGGCCTTCTGCGTCTGGCAGGTAGACTGGGCTGCGTGACAGGAGCCCGGCCAGATCCGGAGACAGGAATGTGCCTCTTGCAGGCCCAGGAGTGGGAGGAACGCAGCCTCCCTCGGCTCCTCGGGATGGGGGCTGGGGCTGCAGCTCTGGGCTCTTTCCAGCCAGCAGGCACCCCACACCTGCCGAGGAGAGGCCCCAAGAGGCATCTCTTCACTCGAGGCTTCACGTGCCAGGGCCGACGGTGAGCCGGGCCCCGGCGGAACCCGGCGAAGACCTGCCCTCCTGGGCTCCATTCACGCCTCAGTGGGGGAGGCAGGCATCAGAAGGTGTGAGGGGAAGGGGGGGCACAGGAGCCCCAGGAGGCCAGCAGGAGCTCCCTGACCCCTCTCTGCAGCTGCGCCCGTTTGTCCCGCCAGCTCGCTGGCTCCGCAGGGGAAATGCTGGCTCTGCATCAGGAGCAGCCCTGGGCTTGGGTCTCCGGGGCCTCGGTTGGTGTCGAGGTGGTCCCCGAGCTGCAGCTGCACCCTCCGTCACTGCGATGCCCCTGCACCCCACTCTCCACCCCTGGGGAGCAGCTGTGCCAGCAGCTCTGCACCGACAGATGGACAGACTGTGAGAAAGGAAGTGGAGAAACCTTCTCAGTTTCTGGTCTGGGGAGAAAAAAGGCCAGGAATGCCACGTCTTCCATTCCCCCCCCCCATATGTAATGTTTAGTTTATATAAATGGACTAATATTTTCCTGGAGAGAAAAAATCATAAAGAACGTTGACCCCAAGAGAGGGCAAACGATGTTTGTGTGTGCCTTGGAACCGGTGAAGACATTTCCAGATCTCGGGAGCCCCACCTCCACGTGGCTGAACCAACTGACAGGTTTTCTCTAAAGATTCCTTGGCAGCAAAGCAAGTCCATGGAAAATCTCACCCTGGGCCGCAAGTTTCCTTCAGGACTGCTCTCCGACACACCTTTCCATCTTCCTTGTTCTATGGCCCAGCGGGTAAAAGCCCTGCTTTGGAGTCGGGTGGACCTGAGTGCAAGGTCTGGCCCCTGCACTTCCTAGCTCTGGGACCTTGGGCAATTGGCGTAGTCCCTCTGAGCCTCGGTTTTCTTACTGGTGAAATGGGAATAGGAATAAATACTTCATGTAGGCTTACTTCACAGGGCTGAGGCTGGGCCGCAAAAGCCCTTAGATAGTGCCTGGCACGCGCTTACCACTCAGGAATGTTAGCTCCTGGCCCTCGCAGGCAGGCTCTGATGCTGACCGGATGGAGGGACAGCGTGACACAGCCGACAGAGCACTGGATGGGGGGCCAGAGTGCCCTCACCTCAGCTCCAGCTCACCACTCACCAGCCACGCCAGGTACCACGGCCGCATAACCTGCCAGCCCAGGACCTAGCGGCACAAAGCGACCATTTTATTCTATGCATAGATTTGCAGGTCAGGAATCTGGACAGGAAACAGCCTGTCCAAATTCTGCTCCACGATATCTGGGGTCTCAGTTGGAAAGACTTGAAGTCTGAGAGGGACTTGGTGCTGGGGGCTGGAGCCATCTGGACATGCGTGGTGCTGGCTGGTTATCTGGAGCAGAACACGAACATACATGTGGCCTCCCGTGTGGCCTGGCTCCCCTGCCGCATGGCAGTCTCATAACTCTTGCATGGCATTGCTCCCCGAAAGCGGATGTCCCCAAAGCATCATGGCATCTGTGTGACCCACCTCGGAAGTCACATAGCCTTGCTTTTGCCACACCCTGTAGGTCAAGGCAGTCCACAAAGGCCTGCCAGGCCCAAGGAGAGGGCAGGTAGACCTCTCCAGTTGGTTCATGGTAGGGAAACAGGGGTGCAAAGATAATAATAGTAATCGTAATAGTAATGGCAGCTAACACGTACTGAGGGTATACTCTCTGCCAGGCACTAAGCCCATCCCATGCGCTCGCTTGGTGAGCCTCACACCTACCCTGTGAGGGGGTGTGTGTGTGTGTGTGCAGTATCATCCCCATCCTACAGGTGAAGGTGCTGGGGTGCACGCCCTCACCCCCCATCTTATGCCTGGAGGAAGGGGCAGAGCCAGTTGCTGAGCCCAGGGGTCTGGACTGGTTGTCACCAGTACCCAACACGTGGAAGAAGCAGGATGCACCTGAGGGCCCCAGAGCGCTCTGGGCTCTGTCCCCATCATCTGTGCAGGGCAGGAAGCACCCTGCCTCTGGTGACAACTTTGGCACATCTGTGACTTTCCCACAGACACTTGGAGTCGCAGGCTGTCCCAACGTGGTCCTTAGAAGGCTGGTTCCATGTAAGAGTAGAACTCCAAACCTGCTTTGGCATTAACTCTCCTTCCCTCGCCCCAGCTGGGGCCTGACTACCTGTGACGAGAGAGCAGGGCTATTGGCCGCTCTCCCTCCCTGGGCGTTTCTCCACCTTCCTCGGCTGGCTAACCGCAGGGTCTCCACCTTCCTCGGCTGGCTAACTGCAGGGTCCGGGTGCCAAGAATGGTGTGGGCACAGTGCCGACTCTAGGTGCTTCTTCCTCTCACGGCACTTTCATGGGTTTTGCAGAGATTCCACCGGTCCCTTGGCCCAGGCAGATGCAGATTTATTCCAGGGGCCACTGCATGGCCCCTCAGGCTGTGCCCGCCGCCAGCTTCTTGCTGCTTGGGGTCCCCTCAAGCCTTCAGCTCCACGCCAGCTCTCCTCACAGGGGCCACCTTGGTCCGTGGAGGCCGTACCTGTCCTGGTACCGATGGACCTGTGAGCACAGCTAACCCTAGTGTGGCCACCGCTGTCCTCTGGCTGCAGCCATGTTAGCTCCAGGCCTGAGGGAGGCACTGGGAGTGCCCTGAGTTTCCCAGCTGCCGGGGGACATAGAGCAAGCTCCTCAAGTGGCCTGGAGACCCCTCACCGTGGTCGATGAGAGTGAGAGAGCCCCCCACGAGTGAGGGACGAGGAACCCCCTCTCTACCCTCTTATATTCTCAGAGTAGGTAGGGACTCCTAGTGAGGGGCTCAAGAGCCAGGGAGCCAGTTCCCCCTGGAGTTCACATCTACTTTGTCCTTGGAGTCTCCTGTCTTAGTAGCCTGTTAGCGTCAAGGTCAAGCAGAGGAACCAAGACTTGAACCTGCTGCCTGCTGCAGTCTGGGAATCTGGGCCTCTGGCTCTGAGGAGAAAGCGTCTGGGCATCACCACAGTTGAAGGGTGATCGGATGCCATTTTTCAGAAGGAAATGAACTGGGGCAAACTGAGTGAGTGTGAGATAGAGCCTGGCTCACAGTAAGGACCCGTAAGAGCTACATGTATGAGAAACAAAGAACGCGTGTGAATGTAAAAGTCACGGGCTCCCAGGCTCCACCATGAAACCTGGCCAGAGAAGGCTTTCAACACAAACAGACTTTCTGTGCAGAGGGGCCCCCAGGCCCCGGAGGGCCGCAGGGCTCTGGCAGACCCAGGGAGGGCCCTGGCCTGAGAACAAGGCTCTCAGCCCACGCAGGAAACAAACCAAACGACACAGAACCCCTTGGAATCGGGCGAAAGTGGGCGCTGCGCCTCAGACGCTCAGGGCGGTGCTCGATGGCCCCAGATCGTGCCAGTTGTCATCCTGGTCTCCAGGGACGACGCGGAGGCTCGGAGCCTGAGCAGACTGGACCACGGGCTCCCAGCTCAGCCCAGGCCGAGGCTGGACTGGAATGCAAGTCTTGCGATTCCAGATTGAGTCGTTTCCCTCCGACACAGCTGCCTCCCATTAATTTCGAATGTGTGAGACTTGGAGCACAGCCCCAACAGCGGCGGCAGGGCTGCCAGGCTGCTTAAATCGGGCAGTGCTGACCCAGGACAGGGCCGCTCCGATGCCGCTGGAACCCGTGGGAACGAGGCTCCCTATCCCGGCCACGTGTCCCCCTCCACAGAGCCGGCTTCTCTGCAGCCGTGGGCATGGCGCTGGGCCATTCGGCACACTCGGCTGGCGCTCCGACCGCTCGCCCAGTCCTGCACTGGGCACTGGGGACACGGTCCCTTCCTCCCGGGGCTGGTGTCGGGGCGGGGGCGGGGATGGACGGTCAGCGGGAAATCACACACAATTGCTTAGCTTCAGATGGATGGGCGCTGAGAAGGCCAGGCACAGGTCACACGTGCCCAGGAGGATGGGGTTGCCGCCCTCTTTGTGAGAACTCAGGGACCTGAACTCTGTGAAGCACTGGGCCCTGCATCTCAATGAAAGCCCTCGCCCGTGTCTAATTTAACCCCTGAGGGTGGGAGAAGACCAGCAGTTCTTTCCCTCCCAAGAGAAACGTACAGGATGAACAGGAGGTCGTTTCTGGGGCGCTTTGGGCTTGTCTGCTATGGTCCACGCTGGTGGGTAGAAGAGGCCCCTGGCTCCTGGCAGGGTCCTGGTGCTGGCTGGCCGGCCAAGGCCGCCTCTGAGAGGAGGACATGACAGCTGAGACCAGGGGCTGCTGAAGTCAGAATCGTGCAACACTTCTGAGCCGTCTTCCTTTAGAATTATGAACGAAGCTCAAGATCACTTTCTTTGTGAATTTAAAATGATCATTTTCTCAAATATCTGTTCTATTGATCCTGGTTTCACACACGTTCCTTCTTAGCCTTTCTCCTCTTCTCCTCCCACAAACACTGGTTTCCCGCCTTCTGTCCCAGGCCTTCCCCCTTCCCACTGAACTTACAGCCTGGATGTCTTGCCCACTCCCGGGGCTCCACACACCCCTGTGCTGACAAGTCCTGCACACCTGTCCCCAGCTGCCATTATCTCCCGAGCACCGCACCCATCTACCCAGTGGCCCGCGGACATCAATCCGAAACTGAGCTTCTCATCGGCCCCCCCAGCCTGCTCCCTCCTTGGTGAATAGCACCAGCCTCCACTGATGGTTACCCCCGAGTCCCCCTCATGCCATGCAGCTGGTCCACCTCCTAGACACCTGTGGCTCACATCTCTCCTTCCCAGCCTGTGGTCTTGACCAGAGTGAGATTTCTAGGGTGCAAATCTGAGCATATCACCCCCTCTCCTAAAAATCTCCACGCCTTCCCCTCACTGAGCTCCAGGCCCCTCTGGCCTCCCCCCGACACACACACACACACACACACACACACACACACACACACACACTCGCCACCCTCAGCTCTTCAGCCTGGCCGGCTCTCTGCAGTTTCTCGAGCGGGTCCTGTGTCTGTCGTCGTGGGGGCTTTGATCACGCTGCGCCTTCTGCCTGTACGGCCGCCCCTGCTGGAACTCCTGCGCCAGTCTGGAGGTCAGACCCTCCGGGTCCTCTCTGACCTTCCTGTGTTCTCAGGTGCCCTGATCATGGCTCCACTGCTCACCAGCCCCTCGCCCGACCCTTCCGACCGCAGGTCCCATACTGTTGAGATGCCGACAGGGCCTGCGAGGCAGCGTTACTGTGAAGCTTACATCAGATCCTGTGTACGGAACATTGAGCACAGCATCTGGCACCTTGTAGGTGCTCGATGAATGTCAGCCATCACCAACACCGCCACCATTATGGTCGTGGTAGTTATTCGATTGATGTATTGAATAGTTCTTGCTGTCACCGTATTTATTTATTTATTTCCTATCCAAGCATGTGTCTTTCCTGGGTGTAATTATCTGGTTGCTTGTCTGTGTCCCCACTTGACTGTGACTGCGTGAAGGCAGAACATCAGCTCTCTAATTCAGAGTGGCCATACCGCACCTGGCCCGGGTGTTGTTGAGGAAGGCGGGAGGCGGCTGTGTCGTTTCCTCCTCACAGGGAACCTGCCAGGCCAGACCACTGCCCCCGTCTTGCAGATGCAGAATTCGAGCTCAGAGGTACGAGTGACTCGCCCAAGGTCACTCAGCCGGGAGGTGGCGGATACCAGTGGGAGCCCAGGCCTGTCTGCCTCTGGATTCCATGTTCTTTGCTGTCGCCATTCATCATCCTTAATCCTGTCCACTCCAAAGCCATTGTTAGAGGGCCCTGTGCTCTTTTCTCTTCCAGTCAATGAGTGGTCTGTTGGGCAGCATGTCAGTTTCTTGAGAGAAATGTAATGAAAACCAGATTTCTTTCATGATATCTCGTTCCCCAGTGACTGTCAGTTCTCATATGTTCCAATAAAACTGCTAAACAGCCACTTAAAGATTATTCATGGAAAAATTTTGCAGAGGAAAAATAGAGCAATCTTCTGAGATAGTCAAGCCGCGTGGTCAGTTTTTCCAGCTGTCCGTGCCATATCGGGCTGGGCAGTGGGGACCACACTCTGCTAAGCCAGGCCAGAGCCAGGCTCATTTTCACCGCCCCCGCCCCCGCCCCGAGGACAGGGAGAAACAAACTTGCCAGCCACCCGCTCAGAACCAGTCCCAGAAGACACGTGTCCCTGGTGCTGTCACGTGGTGCCCCCCCCCCAGGCCTTGGTGGGGCAGGAACGTGAGGCCTTTCAGTAGCAGAGTGTTACTTACGGTCAGAGAGGCCACCTCCATCCCTAGGTCCCAGCTGAATGGAAATTCTTCTGCTTCAGCGTCAAACCCCAGGCTGTTGGTCCGCAATGCAGGGATGGGAGGATCTGAGACCCAGGGCACTCTGAGCGCCTCAGCGTGGACCCTTGGCCTAGGGAGATCACAGACTCTTCTGCTTGCGCCGCCCCCCAACCCCCAGCCCTTCCCTCAGCTGGGTTGAGGGGCATCTGAGGCCAGGCATGCCTCCCGTCCAAAGCAGGGAGAAGAGGGGGGGCGGATCTGGGCCTCAGCCTGGAGGGAGAGTCAGGAGCTGAGTGGAAGAAACCAAGGGCGAGTCCAGAGGCTTGGGAGAGCCAGAACTGGGGGTCAGAGCCAGGATGCAGGAACCACCGGAGACAGGTGGGGAAGGGAGTGGATCAGGAGTGAGCAGAGGCTGAGGAAGTTCCCAGAAGAGCCTCAGAGCGTACGGCTCTCACTGCACACACGGCCAGTTAAAGGAGCAAACCCAGCACCCCTCTGCCACGTGACCTGGTGTGCCTCCGACACGAGGACACGAGGATAGTCAAAGTATCAACTGCACAGGAGTCATTGAATTCAGACACTGAAATGTTTACACAAGCCTGGCACACAGTTGCTGCATAATAGATGTCAGTCTCCTTCACCTTCCCTTCCTCGGGAGTAGCAATTGGACCTTATCCATCACATGTTGCCTTCAGGAAGTGACTCCTGCTTATCAGATCACCTCAAGTGTGTCACTGTGTTCCTCCTTCCTCAGGTTTCCACTAATGCCTGACCTTTGAACTGCTAGAGCTCCTCCCCCGCCACGTGGCCCCCACTCGCCACCACCAGCAGAGTGGTGTAGCCCTGGGCCCAGGTCCTGCGCGTGGTAGAGATAGAAGCCCTGGCTCTCTTACCTGCAGATCGGGCCTCCTCGGAGTACCCGCCCACAGCACGGGGCCAGGCCCTTAGCATTCAATTATCACCATTCTTAATACTACCACCAGTTCAAACCACGAGGAGGAGCCAGGCGATTTGACCTTTATCAAATAATTTCTGAACCTGGGGTGGGAGCCAGAGTGACTCAGGCAGTGAGACTGTAATCCCACGTACATGCAGCTGACAAACAAGGCGCATTCCACCCTCCGCATGGATACATTTATTGAGCAGTATGTGCCAAACAGAAACAAAGCCAGATGCTTCCATGCTTGCCTTTCCTCCCTGCAGCAGCTACATGAGATGTCTCACCTGGGACAGAACTTGCTTTCATTCCATCGCTTTGAACAGAAGTTCTTCACCGGGTGCCCGTCAGAATCACCTGGAGATCAGCGCCCCCAAACCCCCCCAGGCCAGCAGAATCAGACCCTCCTGGAATGGGCCAAAAAAACTCCGTTTCTCACACACCCTCCAGATGCTTCTAATACAAACATGCCCTGGTTAAGAATGACAACCTCGAAGAAGCTGATGGTGGCGTGGAACCCCTCACAGGAAAATGCACACATACACGAAGCTTAGCCACAGTCCTCGCTGGCTCCCATGGACCCTCCCAGGGTTGGTGAAGTCCAGGCCACGACTCTCTGACTTCATTATTATGGGTTGGTCTGTCAGAGCCCCGTTCTTGAGATGCCATATGCAGGCTGGAATTGGTACCTCAGACAGCACCCCCTCTTGTTACCGAATTACGTCGTGTGGACCCTGCTCGAGCCTTAGCCTGAGCTCTCTTGTCTCAGCCAAGGAGGGTTATTTTTTCCATCTGGGTCCCAATAGGCAAATGACGAAACAGAAGCTGAGATCAACACAGCACAAGCTTTATTCAGTGGCCAAAGAATGGAGAAGCAGGAACTAAATTCACAGATCAATTAATTTTGAGTAAAGACAAAGGGAGGAGGAGTGAGGCAAATGATGGGGAGGAGGATGCATTAGTCTGCCGGGGAAGGGACGGGGCTTTTTCGAGGGAGTGGGGTGCCACCCCCTTTTTATCCTTCTTTGGTCCTTAATGTCCAGTCCCGGCCACCAGTAGATGTATCATTTAATGTGCTAATGTAGTCAGATCAACATATAATGAGACTCAGGGTCTGTGGGAAGTCAGATTCGTGCCATCTTGGTCCCAGCTGGTTCCATGTGATTTTTTTCTTTGTGTGTGTGTGTGTGTGTGTGTGTGTGTGTGTGTGTGTAGCTTCCTTTGTCATCTCTGGACCCTTTAACTTAAAGATTTATGTTCACTGCTGCTAAAGTCGGGGGGGTTGGCAAGTTTTGAGCAAGGACACTCCTGCTAACAGAGGAGGTTGATGGGTTTTGAGAAAAGACCTGGAGCTGCTTTGGCAGCACCCTCTCCTGCCACCTGGCCGAGAGGCAGTGTGATGTGGTGGGGCCTCCTTGGGAAGGTTCTTTGGGCTGCAATCAACAGAGACAGACTCTGGCTGGGAGGGCTGAGCAGCCAGGCCAGGGAAGGTCAGGGGGGCACTGGGACTCCCTTCCACCTCGCTTTTTGCCTGAACCGTGAGCCTCTCTCACCGTAGACCCGCCTGCTCCTCCACAGGCAGGGAAACATGGCCATCGACCGTGTCTGGGTCTTATTTCTCATCCGAAAGAGAGATTGTCCTCAGACATGTTCCTGGCCCAAATCTGAAAATCCTGGGGAAGGTGTCTCCCCCAAGTCGGGGTCAGGGGCAAGGCCACAGTGGCGCTGGTCTGGGGTTGGCTCCCCTGTGACCCCCATCGGGGGAGGGGCGATTTCTGGCAAAGGTGCTGGGCAGGTGGTCCCAGGTGCCCCCTCTGTGCATTCACAAGGCCTAGACTTGAACCGGATTCCACGACAACCAGCCCCCTGTCCTTGATGCTTGACCTCCTGAGCTTCTGCTTCCCCATTTGTGAACCAAGGCTAATAACAGGCCTCAGGGGGTGTTGTGTGGGTTAAATGTGAAGGCACTGCAGGGCTGTGGCAGACACAGATGACACTCAAATGGGGTGATCGGAGGAGAGTGTCAGAACGAGGGTGTCAGGAAGCCCAAGGCACAGCCCAGCACCCCCGGCTAGAAACAGTGGGGCACTGTAACCGCCCCTAGGCCTGCAAGGGTGCAGGGAAGCAGCGGTTACCAAAACCAGAGCAGAGGGGGCCTGGAGACCGCACCTCTCAGGGGTGACCGCAGCAGAGAGCTGCAGGAAGCGGTGCCCTAGCCTCGCTGTCCTCCCTTCCCCCGTCTCTGGCCCGGGCTCCCCATCACTCTGAGCTGACCAGGAGCCAGACGGAAGCCCACTGACCTAGGCCCCGTAGTGCAGCCCCCAGTTCATGGCACAGGGTGGAGAAGGACGGATCTGGAGTCCAACACAGCCCCTTAGCACGGTGCCTGGCACGGAAGGGGTGTCCACTCATTTTTCAAGTATGCTCATTTTAAATGACGAAACATTTATACATAGAGAATACCCATTGTACCTCCCACCCATGTTTAACAGAAGTTAACATTTTGCCATATTTTCTTAGTTAATTACAGATAGAGCAGAAGTCCCTCTCACCCCATCCTTTCCCTTTCTTCCCTATGGAGGTATCTACTGTTCTGATTATCCTGTGTAAATTTTTGTGTTTTACTACAGGTATACCTATATACAAACATATATACCATTTTTTGGTATGTTTTTAAAATTTTACATAAATGGCATCATGCCATCCACATAAACATTCTTTTGCAACTTGCTCTTCCTACTTAGCATATGCTTCTGTGATGAATGGATCAGTATCCATACTTATACCTGTAGATCCAGTTTCTTCATTTTTTCCTGCTCTGTAGAATTTGTTGAATGAATAGACCACAGCTCACTTATCCATTTCCCTACCGAGGGGCATGCAGGCTGTTTCCACATTGAACATCATTGTAAACGTGTCCCCTTGTGCACGTATGCAAGAGTTTCCTGAGGGCAGACACCCAGAATTGGAATCCCAGGGTCACAGTGATGCCGTGAAGGCATGGCATCTTCACCTTTACTCAGCATTGCTAATTGCTTCCCAAATATTTGACACTCAAATGAGCCCCATACTAGCATTCCTGTCTCTCCACACCTAGCCAACACTTGATATTGTCACGCTAATTATTTTTTTACAATCTAATGAGGTGAAAATGTACCTCGTTTTTACTATAATTTGCATTCCCATTATTACCAGTGAGGTTAAGGCATCTTTCCCTATAGTTATTGGTCATTGGGGTCATTTCCTCTTTTGTGAATTTCACCGTTTGTCTCCTGTGCCAGTTTTCTGGGGGTGTGGGTTTGTCTCTTTCTTACTGGTATTTGAAGTTCTCTATAAATCTGAACATGAACCCTTTGCTGGTGATGTGGGTGACAGATACCTTCTCCCAGACTACAACTTGCCTTTTAACATTGCTTTTGCTGTCTTTTATTTATTTGTTTCTTTGTTTTGGTGCAGAAATGTTTAATTTTAAATGCAGTCAAATTTATTCATTTCTTTTCCTTTAGGGTTTATGCCTTTTGTTTCTTTCCTTTCCCCCAAGGTCATAAGGATTGTCTGTTTTTTCCCAGTAGTTTTGCATTTTTGCTTTTCACATTTATGGCATTAATCCACTTGTATAATATAAGGTAGGAGGACTCTAATTTCATCTTTTTCCACGTGGAACCCAGTGGTTCTAGCCCCATGTACTGAAAAGAGCCTCCCTACCCTCTGAATTGTAATGCCACCACCACCATGAAGCAAGTCCGGGTTCTCACTTCTGATTCACTGAACAGTTCTCTGCCCATGCCCCAACTCCAGACTGTTTGAATTACAATTGTTTTGTGTTCTGGTCTGATATCGGGTAGGGCAAGTCCTATACTATTCTTTTTTTTTTTTTTTTTTTTTTAAAGTCATTACAAGTCTTTTTTTTTTTTAAATTTATTTATTAATTTAGTTATTTTTGGCTGTGTTGGGTCTTCGTTTCTGTGCGAGGGCTTTCTCTAGTTGCGGCAAGCGGGGGCCACTCTTCATGGCGGTGCGCGGGCCTCTCACTATCGCAGCCTCTCTTGTTGCGGAGCACAGACTCCAGACGCGCAGGCTCAGTAGTTGTGGCTCATGGGCCCAGTTGCTCCGCGGCATGTGGGATCCTCCCAGACCAGGGCTCGAACCCATGTCCCCTGCATTGGCAGGCAAACTCTCAACCACTGCGCCACCAGGGAAACCCCCTCCTGTACTGTCCTTCTTAGGATTTGTCTTGGCTACTTTGTCCCTTTATTCTTCCATCAGGATTGTAAGGTCAGCTGAAATGACCAGGTATGGCAGGGATAGAGCACCATGCCCCTGACAGTTTCAAGCAAGGAAATGACATGGTCAGCTTTCCATTTATCAAACACTCATGAATCTGTATGGTGGTTGGATTTGAGAAGATTAGACTGGTTGCAGGAAGAAGATAAAGTGTGGGGACCCAGACCAGTCGGTGACAAGAGAGATGAGCAGGGAGGGGGTGTACGAAACCTAGGGGCCTTGGTGATCGTGTACAGCAAGTGAGAAGAGCAAAGCAAGTCACCGTCTGGAAGAAGCCAAGACGACCCCTCCTTCCAGGCCAGGTGACTGGGTGGCCAGCAGGGCCTCCAGCCAAGGCTGGAAATACAGGAGGAGGGTCCAGGTGCAACCCTGGCTGAACTTGTGGTATCTTAGGAAAGTTCAGATGGAGATGTCATGCCAACGGGTGGATATGTAGGTCTCAGGTTCAGAAAAGAGGAAGGCACTCAAGATTTGCGTCATCAGCCGATCTGCTGAGTTAAAATCAAATCAAAACCAGGAGCCAAAGAGGGAGGCCTGTGTAGACAACACCAGCTGCTGGAGGATAAGGAGCCCGTGGAGGAGGCAGAGTGACAGCGATTGAAGAGGTACAGGGAGAAGCAGGAGCGTGTGATGTCACAGACGCCCAGGAAGTAGAGCCTTGCGACGAGCAATCGCTAGCCTCAGACACCAAGGGTGCTGGCGAGGAGGCCGATGAGTGTTCAACGATTAGGCCAAAAGGAGGTCAGTGGGAATGTCATCAGGAATGAAAACCAGATTCAGCGACTTGAGGAGTGAGTGAGGGGGCGGCAGCAGGGTGAGCAGGAGCAGGCCTCTGTCTGAGGAAGCGTGGCCGGTTGGGAGGAGAGCCGGGGCCGGGACACCTTTTCACGGAGGATGAGAGACTAGAGTGTGTGCATAGGCTGGGGAAGGGGCCTGAGTGGGGAGAAGGGGAAAGTGAGGGGGTGACTTCTCAGAGGGAAGAGTAGGGCTGGGAGGTGGTCCCGGCTCCCCAGGCCTGGCAGGTAGGCTGGCGTGGACGGAGGTGCACGTGGCAATTGCAGAGCCAGACGCGAGGAAGATCAGACTTGACAAGCACAGTTTTCTCATGACAGGAGAGTGGCATCCTTTGGAGGGGAGGGGGTCTAAGAGCTGTGCAGGGGGCTGAAGGAGGGAGGAGACTCCTGGGGAATAGCTGTTGAACGGAACGGCGGAGACCTAGTAAGGGTTTGGCGGCGGGAACTTGGGGAAGTGAAGAAGATGTCGGGGGTGGGGAGTGCGGCGTGGAGGGGGTGCAGGGAGGGGGATGACAGCTGGGAGCAGGAATTCAGAGCTTAAGATGATGTGAGTTCCTTGCCTTGTGAACCCTCCGAAGTGCCAGAAGGGAGCTAGACTTTCCGCAGTGGACAGGCTGGGGACAGGGGTCATTGTTTTGGACACTAAAATAAGAATGAACCAAGCATGCTGAAGGAATGGGAACCCTTAGGTCACTTGTGGATCTGCTTCTTGTGGCGGAGGATCTGGAGCCCTGGATGGACCTCGGGCCTCATAGGCCCTCCAGGACGTTCCCCAGCACGGCCAGGCAGCAGCCCCTTGGTTTGCGGGGTGTTTGATGTGCTCCGCAGGAAGTGGCCCAGCCCCTTTGTGGAAACCCTGGCCCCCACTTCTGGTGTCTGGCCCAGGTAGCTAAGGCTAGGCTGGCATCTGGGGTCACCTCCCTTTGAGACAGGCTGGGACCTGGGGCCCTTTGCTGCAGGGCTTGCACCTGGACAAACGTCTCCTCCAGCAACAGATACAGAGAAACTATAAGGGACTAAAAATAACTGCGGGCATGCGCAGTTGGGGCAAATTTTGAACAATAAGATACAAAAAGGCCAAAACCCAACTGCCACTTCTGAGCAGGGTACTACACGTGATCCCTGCACACAGCACCCCCAAGGGGTGGGCACACCACCTAAGCCACCCCTCCAGCCTGACCCATCCGCCCCTGCCCTGACCCCACGAAAGGAACAAGCTCGCCCCCCTTCAGGGAGTGAGCAAGGGAACCTGTTACTTATTTTCGCTCCCCTGTGAGCATGAGTCCGAATAAAGCCTTGCCTGAATTCCTCGTCTGACCTCTTATCAGTTTCTGTTGATTAGAGTCCAAGAACCCGTCTTCGTAACACCTTAATCACCTCCCTTCCCAAGCCACAGAAACTAAAGAGTACCACAGTGGTCCAGACCACACCCCACAAAACATAGCTGTGGACATGGCCAGCATGAAGGATTCTGCCTCCATCTCTGCATATGCGGCTCAGTGGGGTTTGTGGCCCCGACCCCCTGGCTCTGATGACCTCCTGTCGGCCCCATGACTGGGGCTGAGGAGGACAAGGTAATATTATCATAATAAAACCAGAGTGAACGCTAACTCTGCACACATTACTGGGGTGGGACCCCTCCCAACCACCTGCCAGGTGAGTGAATTATCCCCACCTTTCAGATGAGGAAACTGAGGCTCCGGGAGTAAGTAACCCATCCAAGGTCACCCAGGCAATAGCTGAGAGGCCAAGGATCTGAACCCCTGCCTACCTAGCTGTGCTCCCTCTCATTAAATCCGCTGCTCCCCAGTAAGCCCTCCACACATCCTTTTCTGTCGGATGTGTGGTTGAGAACAGAAAGTGGCCGTGGAAGGGCACGGGGTAAGGGCCCTGGACCTGGACTCAGAAGTCACCCTGTTAAGGCTCAGCTCTGTCACCCAGCTGGGTGGCCATGAAAGCGTCCCGCCACAGGGAAACAGGCCAGGATGCTGATCCCCGCGTCCAACCCCACGTCTGTCCACGGCACTGTCCCCCGTATGAGCAGCAGGGCTGCCCGGTCAGGGGCCACCGTGCAGAGCAGGACACTGGCCCCCCTGACGGTCGGTTGTCAGCCTGCAAGCAGGGAGGGAGGGGTCAGGGTCTCGCGAGTGGAAGCCCACGGGACTTGGGAGACCCTTGCCCCCCATGACAGCCGGGCCAGGTGCCTTCCCCCAAACCCGGCCCCCCTCCCCTGAGCCTCCACAGCGCCACCATCACTCTCTCTGCTCTGTTCACAGCCCCCGCCGGCGGCTCCAGTTCTGCGAGGTTCAGCCGGCGGCCCACCTGTCCTGACGCGTCTGTGGCTGGCAGCCTCCCCACGCCCCCAGTTCCGAGACACAGGAAGAGCCACAGCCTGGGCAACAAGTGGGTGACTGAGTGAGCACCCCCTGCTCCCCGGGTCTAGACTGGGCTGAGCGTGGGGCATGGGCTGAAGGGCTGCTGGGAATGCCGGCCCACCGGGCCCTGCCCCGTCCGTCTGGGAGTCACTGACGGGCACTCTTGGCATCCCGGGCTGGTGCCCTCTCCTCAGGCCTGGCACGTGCTCAGGAAGAGTGGGGGTGTCCGCGGCAGCACAGCCTGCGAACTGGTGACGGGGTTTCACGGGCTTGGCAGCCAAGGGAGGAAGTGTGCGGAGAAGGGCAGGGAAACAGTGGAGGGACTCCAGGAGGTTTGCCCAAGCTCGGTTAGTGCCTCCTTGCGGAAAACCCCAGAGTCCAGTGGACACCATGACTGTCATCCAGGGAGCACTAGGTGTCTCATGGTGCTTGTGTATTGGGGCTCAGAGTCTCTGCTTGCCAATTGTTGCAGAAAGCCTGCAGAGCAGTGAGCCTGCCGCTGGTTCACCCAGCTGTGTGGGGCTGACAGCTGGGGGACACGCATGGTCCTCAGCGTGGCTGGGGCAGCCATGCCCATGTCCCCAGGGTGTCAGGCACAGAATCCTGAGCAGTTGGGTCCCTTCCTCCCTCTCTCCTCCCTTCCCTCCTCCCTTCCCTCCTCCCTTCCCCCCCCCCCCTCCCTCCCTCCCTCCCTCCCTTCCTTCCTTCCTTCCTTCCTTCCACCATTAAGACACAAGCCCCAACCAGCCCAGACCAGCCCTGGAGTCACTCACAGGCTAGAGGAGAAAGGGTTGCTTCCAAGTGTTCGGGGCTTGCTCTGTGCTCGATGCTCTGCTACGTGCCTGTCCAGCATTCTCTCACTGAGCCCCTGCAGGCCTCCAAGGTAGGCGCTATGTGATACACCTTGTAAGCACGATCCTGGTGAGGTTCGACAGGTGAAGTACCTTGCAGTGGTGAGTAAGGCTGGAGCGAGGATTTGGACCAGGTTTGTGACTCCAGAACCAGACGTACTGATCGCAGGGTCACACTGTCCCTTCGCTTGTGTGGTCCCATGGCTCACAAGCACCATCCGCTCACTTGAGCCTCATAGTCATCCTGGGAGACAGGCAGGGCAAGTATCGTAAGTCCCCGTTTGACAGATGGAGAAACTGAGGCTCAGAAGAAGGATGTGACTTGCCCAAGGTCACACGGGGAGATAGGGCAGAGCCTGGACTTAGACCACGGTTCTGGGTGGAGGTCTTTCTCCTGCAGCTGTGCCGTCTGCTCAGGACACCAGGGCAGGTGTAACCACTGTCACTCCCTAGATAAGGATCTTTGCCTCTTTCTTCCTTTCCATTTTCCAGTATGATGTGTCAGTTGAGTGTAGTTGAGAGTAAAAGTGCGACATTCCCATCGGAGAAAGCGAGGCACCTGCTGGACGACAGCGTCCTGGAGTCACGCAGCCCCCGCAGGGGCCTCGCCCTCGCCTCCTCCTCTGCCGTCACCAATGGACTCGCCCTCGGTAAGCGTCTCCGGCCTGCACACCACAGCGGGTGGGCCACAGCCCGGCGTGTGTCTGTCTCTGTCACCGTGCAGTGCCCGGTGGCCCCTCACCCCCTGCAGAGGGGGCTCCCGACAGGCATCACCAGAGCTAGGGAGGCCTTTGCTTCCTGGCCTCCGAGGCTTCACGAAATACCCTGGGTTTGTCCTCATCCTGCTGGTGGCCCTGAGAGTGGCAGGCAGGCTGGACAAGCACCTGAGACCCGCCATCCTTGGCCGGCAACTGCCGAAGCCTGGTCGCTGCCCCCGCGGGGCTCCGTCCCTGGGGAGCCACAGCCCCCGCACGGAGGGCAGAGGAGGAGGTGCTGCCCAGGGACGGCAGCGGGGCGGCCAGCGGGTGCTCACTGTGCCCCTGTCTTCACACTGAGAAGCCAGAGTGAGGGAGGGTAAAAAACTGATCTTCTGGGATGAAAGCACATGTCTGAACTTCAGCCAGAAATGGTGCTTATGTCAGTGGAAGGACAGAAACTGAGCTGCTGGGGCCAGGAGGGGAGGGGTCAGAGCTAAGGATGGCGTTGAGCTCTGGTCACAGGTCTGTCCCGCTGCAGTGTCCAGGTCACCTGACCAGGTCACCCAGGTCATTTCTGCTGTCAGACAAGCGTACTCTCCGCTGGCCGTGTCCTTTCAGTGTGCCCATGCTTCTGTAGTCTGTGTGTCTGTCTACTTCCCTTAACAGGGAGCCTGCCCAGGGCTGGCAGCAGGTTAGTTGGAGGCCTGTAGGGTGGAGGGCCCCTGGGCATGGAAAGGAAGAGAGTGGTGCAGACAGGACAATCAGGCAGGAATCTCACATCCCACGTCCTCGTGAAATGAGGCCAGTCTCCGAGGCAGTGCCACTGCAGGGGGCAGCTGTCTCCTACCTGCTGGAAAGTCTGTGACAAGCAAGGTCCATGTCTGCCTTCTGTCCAGGAAGGAGGTCATCCCACTTGGACCCGGTCAGGGGTTTATACCAGCTTAGGACAGTGTAGCCTGCGGTTCATGGGTGTGCCTTGGGGAAAGAATTCAGGGTCTGTGTGTTGGGGAAAGGCTGGGATAACCACGTAGGCAGGTCTCTTCCCAGAGACTTTAACGTGCTTATGGGCTCTGTGGGTCTCCCAGAAGGCAGCGGAGTCTGCAGGTTCCCTCATTATCTGGGCCGGAACCATCTTCCTTGGAGAGTCCTCTGGGATGGGGTTCTGAGGAACCAGTCTGGGAAATGCTGGCCCAAGAGCATTCAGCTGGGCAGCAGAACAGCTGTTTTACATCCAGGAAACTTTCTGAGCTGTGCCTGAGCCCAGGCCTTTCTATTCCTGAGACAGAAAACTGAGTCAGACGCAATGCTGTCCAGTATCCAGGCGGGAGATCACCAGGCAGTTTGTTTCTCGGCTCCTCTACTCGGGAAACTCAGATGTTTTTCCGTTTGGAGCTGAAAGGCTGGGAGCACGTTGCCGTATGTGCACGTGCCTTGTTTGGAGCTGAACTGGTCCCCTCCCTCCTGTAACTCCCAAGGGACCTGAGATCTCCTCCTTCTCCCCCTCCCACTGCCCGCCTGTGGTGTCAGCAGGCAGCCCAGGCAAAGAGTGTGGAACCCAGGCCCCTCCGAGAAAATCTCTCTGCTGTCCTCGTGGCTGAAGCCGGGCCTTGGAGAGTCCAAGTCGGCCACAGGGGCAGGCCTGGGGGAGGGCTGGGCCCCGCTGTGTGCACGCTGCCCAGGATCTGAAGGGCCGCTCCGTCGGGGCCTCTGCTAGGCAGCTGCTCCCTGACCAGCGTCTAGTCGAGCCCTGACCTTTGGAGGAAGAAGTGTGCTCGTTTGGCCCCTGTCTTCACCAGGTGAGGCCTGTTTGACACTGGTTTTTCTTGGGCCAGAAGGGAGGCGGTGGTGAAGCCAGGCCAGGCCAAGACAGAGGCCTAAGGGCCCAGACCCCAGAGGACCGGTGGGCAGGCAGCTGCAGCCCTCAGGGGCAGGGAAGGGAGTGGAGGACCCACCCTCAGGGGCAGGGAACAGTGGGACGGGATGGGCCAAGAGTCAGAAACAGAAGCAACAAAGCAGAAGCCGAGCCACGCTGACAGCCACAGGGTCAGGAAGCTGTTCCTCCGGCATGTCTGTGCAGCTCGGGGCCTGGGCCCGGTGACCCAGGAGAACGGGCCGCTCCGGGTGGCCCCTCTTCTGTGAGGCCGCCGCACTCATTGATCTGTGTTCCTCTTGCAGGCAGTAGTGAGAGCTCAGAGTTTAGTGAAGAGACGTCTTCAGGGCTGGCAAGGTGAGTGTGGTCTCCGCTCGGCCTCCTTCCCAGGGGAGTCGCTCAGGGCCCGGGGAGCTGGAGACCAGCCCCACCGACCTCACCGGCGGCCCAGCCTGGTGAGGCCGCCCTGTGGCTCCCGCAGGTCAGCGTGCGCAGCCCACGGGCGGGGCTGCCGAGGGGGGAAGGCCGCTGGGCAGGATGGGCATGGGGCGGGCGTCCCAACCCCTGCTCAGGCAGCCCCGCGTGTCACCTGGTCCAGAGCTGGCCCGGGAGTCTGAGGCCAGCGCCCGAGGAGACCTGGGTGCAGATTTGGTCTGAAATGAGAGTTCTGGAAACCAGAAGCTTGAGAACGGGCCTCGTCTGGAGACGGGCTTGTGGCTCCGCCTGGTGGGGTCTGAGAGCGCTGCACCCCCGTGGCCTCGGGCCTTTGGGCCGACACCTACCGTGCTGGGCACTGGTGAACGAAGGGGACCCTGGGCCGGGGTTGGGCTCCCTGCAGCCAGCCCGTCTGCCCCGGGAATTCACCCACTGCGCCTACTCCACTTGCTGACGCTTCCTCTGTGCCAGGCACCAGGTGGGCTCTGGGAAGACAGAGACTCTGTGCACGGGGAGCTCCCACAGCCTAGGCGCCGCCGAAGGTGAAGGGCATCGTGGCGACTTAAGTTCTGAGGGGAGGCAGGGGGACCCAGTGACGCAGAGGCAGGTCTGCACCGTCCCTCAGAGTAGCCCCTCCACTAGCCTGTGTGCACAGCGGCCTGTGTGCACAGACAGGCACACACACACACTCACACGGACACACACACATGCTACACCCTCTGTGTACGTGTGTATGTACACACCCACACACGCACACTCACGTACGCTCACACAGATTTGGGTGCACATTCACCCAATGCAGGCCTACACGTGCCTCTCACACGTATACACACACTACTCCTCTGGTGCTGAAGCCTCCTGTCTCCTCAGCCTCCACAATCATGAATGGCCAGAGAAGGGGTGAATCCGGCCAGTCACCACAGGGCAGAGTGCTATCATGTGGGGATAAGTGATCTTTGTTGAGCCCTCCCTGTGTACCAGGCACTGTCCTGGTCTCTCCCCATCCTCAGACCTAGCTACGCGGTGGTTACTCGTAAAATGTCCCCGTTTCATGCCTGTGGACAGCAAGGCGCAGAGAGGTGATGTGGCGGTCCTGCCTCACCCGCCCCTGGTGGGCAGAGCCGACCCACATCCACCTCCCCCGATCATGGGGCCCACCTCATCACCACCATGCCTCGTCCAGAGCCGCTGTGACACTGCAGGGAGTGGCCCCACGTCGGTCAGCCGGTCCATCTGTCCTCGTGAAACCCTAGGTGGGGGGCTGAAGAGGGGGAGGGATGACGCCCTGAGCCCTCGGAGCTCCTCCCTCTGTCCCGCCTCAGGCCTCCTGCGGAGGGATGTTTGCTCTGATCTGGGGAGCACAGGCAAACGGGCCCCGCTGCCCTCTCCCTGCCCACCCCAGGGAGGGGTGAGAGCCAGACAGGCACCGGGCAGACTCCGGATCTGACGAGCGGAAGTTTGACTTTTCTCAGCAGCGGTCAGGGGACTCCTGGGGCAGCCCTGAGGAAGGGGGCTTACGGGCAATCCAGCACCTCCCCAACCACGGGCCAACGAGAGGACATTGATCCTGAATAGTATCCACACCTGGACCTGCTCATGGCTCATTCATTCCTTCTTTCACTCGTCCATTCCTTGTGTTCACTCGTTCATTCCTTCGTTCACTCGTTCACTCATTCATTCAAAGCTGTGTATTAAGCAGTTGCTTCCCGCCAGACACCTTGCCAGTCACTGAGGGCGGCGGATACGGTTCCTACTAAGCACCCACGACTGCGATCAGAGCTGCCAGGAAGGAAGGTGGTGAGAGAATTCCCGCTCAGGGAGACGGAGCTGTGCTCCGCTCGGGGAACACCAAACGCTGCAGCGTTTCTCTTCTGTCTCTTTCACTTAGGATTTAGCATTAGACCCACTCTCCATCGGAATGTCTCTCACAGGACTCTGGGTGGGCTTTCTGGCAAGCGCTGGTCTCACAGACAGCTGGCCTGTGCAGGTGCCCAGCCCCGCCTCCAGGAGAATGGCCTGTCCCTCACCTCCTCGGGACCCAGCTCCCGGTCCAGCCCCTTCTTGCGGAGGGGAGCAGGAGACCACCTGCTTTGGAAGATGCCGGCGGGGCTAGGATGTCCCCTCTGGCGCCTTCCGAGACCCAAGGCGGTCCTGACGGTCCAGACGCCAGCTGCCCCTCGGCCTCCAGCTCCCGCGGCCCAGCCTCCAGTCTCCATTTCCATCCTGCACTGGCCTCTTCTCATGTCCCCCAGAAAGAGTCCACTCCCTCAAAAGCATGTGAGCGTTCTAGACTTTCCTGAAGACCCCACGGGAGACTTGGAGGGGATTTATCTCACACGCTTTGACATCTTTGTAAAATGTTGCTCGTTTCTCTCACAGTTCAGTGACCACGGTTCCTGTTGCTGCCTGGGCCTCCGTATTCCTAACCTCTGCCCACCCAGAGCCCAGGCCCACGGGACCTCCCTCCACCCCGGCCTCCCCCATGCCACGTTGCTCCTGCTAACTGAAGGGAAGCAGATTCCCTCTTCCCCGGGAGCCGGGCCTCACTCTTCCTGGCCCCAGAGACCAGCGGCTGCCCCCAAGGAGCCTCCCCTCCCGGACCCCCCGCCCGCTGTTCCCAGCAGACGCTGTAAGAACCCGCTCTCCTTGCATCTTTACACGTGCATGGGCAGAGGGTGGCGTCAGCACCAGAGACAAGGGTGCAGGAGAGGGCTGGGCCAGCTCCGCCAGAGGAAGAGGTCCTGTCTGTTCCAGTTCCCAGAGGCCAGGCTGGGAGAGGGGGGCAGCACCTTGCCCCACAGCCCTGAAGCTTACAGGCCACAACCTTCAACTGACTAGCCCACGAGCCCCCCAGCCCTGGTGACAAGCTTGGCCTTGGCCAGGAAGAGACATGGAACCAGATACCAGCATGCAGGGCAGGGAGGCCCAGGCCAGTGACCCAGCCGCCGGCACACACCCCTCTGTTGGTCTCAGGGCACATCATAGGCAGCCTTTATGCTGCTGTGAACAGGCGGGTAGGATGGTTCTCATTGTCTGGCCAAGGGTGGGATCGTGTGGCCCATCTTGCAAGTTTGCCTTCCCTGATTCACACCCCTGGACATTTCAGCCCTGTGGCCCCCAGGCGTCCTTGGGTGGCAGCCGGGGCTCAGGCTGTGCCCAGTGCTTCCTGAAGTGGCCAGCCTTAAAGGGCACCTGCTTTGGAGCCCCCAGAGTCCCGGGACCCGCCCGGCTGCTCTCTGGGGCAGTGGCCGCACCCAGCCACTGTTCCTGCTGGGACCGTGGAGGGTTCGAGGAGCCGAGGGGGCCTTCTGCCGCTGCTGTCACCCTCCTGTCCCTCATCCAGCTCGGCCTCAGCAGGTCACAGGGCCCGTGGGCTGAGGAGGGACGGGAAGCGACGGGAGCCCTGAGGCGGCCAGACCCTGGGCAGTGCTGGTCATTTCTCAGCCCCCAGGCGGCCCCCAGAGACCCTCCCTATCTTCAGGGCCCAGAATGAGGACAGAGTGGTGGTCCTGGGTCAGGGCCCTGGGGAGCCAGAGGCCGGAGTCTCTGGGGAGGGGGCAAGGGTGGGACGCCCCTCACGTCCCTGACCTGATGTTTTCTCACCTGTGTCCTGGGAGTGGGACAAAGGCAGGAGAGCCCTGTGTCACATCTACTTTCCCAAGGAGGCAGGGAGGTGGCCCCGGAAATGCATTTTCAATGCATCCTTGATGAATCGGAATGTAGGAACTGTGGACGCTGCACCAGGCTGGCCTCAAGCAAACCTCAGCCTCCTCAGAAATGGAACGGGGAGCGGGGAGAGTTAGTCGGGCCTGTCGGTAAGAGGTAACGGCTGCTTCTTTATGCCTGCGTTGGCACTAAAGTGAGGACAAGAGTCTCAGCCTAGGAGTTAAACATTTTAAATGAGGTTTTTACAGAGAGCGAAGTGGGTGATGGGGAAGAACACGTGTGTGTGTATGTATGAAGGTACATAATATCATTCCTCTTGGTTGTCTCTGCTTGTAGAGTTATTGAGAGACTTTCTTTATTTTCTTTTTCTGTATTCTCCAAATTTTCTACAATGGGTAAATGTTTCTTTTTCACCCAGGAAAAAAATAACATTTAACTTTCTAAAAGAGGGTGTAATCAGGAATGTTTCCTGGTCACTTTTTAAGGGGTGAAATATGAAAGCACGTCACAAAGTTCATTACGAAATACTCAGCCATCCTTCTCCTCTAGTCTGACGTTGCCAGGCTGCGCAGAAGGGCCTTCTCACATGACAGACAGGCCAAAATATGGGTGGCGGAGAGACTAGGAGGCCGAGGGGTCCTTGGAGGAAGCCCCTCTGGTGGGAGAGGGAAAGGGAGCGGGAGAGGAAAGTGCGCCAGCCCCCTCAGAAGCAGAGCTCTTCATCCTCCTTCCTGGGGAGGGGGTGCTGCATCAGGGGGTCGGTCACAGCTCGCGGCCGAGGTGGGAGACAGAGATTCAATCCACGATGCCAGGTGCACGGGGGTCATGAAGAGGACGCGACGGGAAAGCCCAACAGGGGGACCCGGGTCACACTGTGGGTTCAGGGGTGGCTTCTGGTAGAGGCAGTGGTTCAGCAAAAGCCGAGGACATTGGGTGAAGAGGACCACAGTGGGCCCTCAGAGGGGGTCCTGGGACCTGAGGAGGCTGCGGGGCCTGAGTCGTGTCCCAGGAGGGGAGGAGAGGTGGCCCAGGGATGCTGTGTGTCCCTGAGTCTCTGCAGGAGGGGTGGGCTCCTTGATGAGCCCTGGTCTCTGAAGTTCTGAGTGTGCCTCTGCAGAGAGAGGTCGTCGTGACTTCTGGACATTGTCAGCAGCGTTGGGGGGTGGGGGGTGGGCAGGGCTGAGGTCAGGGCTGCTTACTCTCTCAGGGACCTTGGGCATGTCTCTCAAGCTCTCCGAGCCTCAGGTTCCCCAGCTCTACAGGGAGGATGCTCACAGGAAATACTGGACAGAGAGGTGCAGTTGCTCCTGTCGGGGAACTTACTTTGGGATGTGTATGAATTTCGCTCAGTAGGAACCTCTCGCCAGCAAGCAAGAGATCCCGGAGTCTAAGGCTGGGTGGGACGAAGAGAAAATTTCCCACATGGCAGTTCAGTGGATGGGCTACAGTACAGGCAAGTGTCCGCCAGCCCTGCTGGCCTCCAGGTGACTCTGAACTGTGGGGAAGGCCCCTTTAAGAGAGTGCTGTCGACAGTTGGCCCGTAGGTGCTCTGCGGTGTAGAGGAGGTTGGGTGACGCAGTTTCTGCACTGTGCTGTCTTTAGCCTGTGAAATCTTGTAGCATCCTTAGGGAGACCCCAGGAAAGTGGAGTCATGGCAGCAGAGCCCCAGGCCTGCTACCCCCAAGTCAGAGTCTTTAAAACACTCCTTTTCCTCCTGGAGAAGGTCAGACGACTCTGGTAGATGCCTTGGGATTGCCAGGGTTCAAGGGTGCCTCTTGGGCCCCAAACTCTGCAGCATGTTAGGAGAGGGAGGTGAAATTCTGGGGGCGATCCTGGAGGCAAGGGGTCCACTTCAACTGAAGTGCAGCCATGAGGGTGGCTGTTCTCAGGGTGACTCTCACAGAGGGCCTCACTGCCCCACCCCCGTCCCCTGTGGCTGAGGCCCAGGAACCCCCCAGGCTGGTGGCCCTCCCCTGCCCACCCCTCAGTCTGGTCCCCCGGGTCCATCCCGCTGCTCCATTCTGCTGCTCTGCCTTGGGTGGCAGCCCAGTTGGGCGATGTGCCAAGCTTCTGATTTTGGTTTCCCCCCAGAGATGCCATCTCTTGCCTTGTTGTCAGCATCAGACACTGACGTCTGGCGAGTAAGGCTCCACCCAGGAGCTCAGGCCCCTCTGGGAGAGAAGAGCGGGCAACAGTCCCTGGCCTTTTGCTTGACCCTGTCCTTGGGCCCTGACAGACAAGGGCTGGGCCCTGCCCGCTAGCTGCTGCGGCTTCACAGGTAGCTGAGAAATCTCTGCCCACAGCCTCTCTGTCCAGCACCTACAACCCCTCAGAGTCAGGTCCTAGAAGGTGGACAGGACCCTCCTTCCATCTGGTGTTGACCCTTCTCTATGCATATCTGCTATGCTCTCCTCTCCTTCTGCAGCCCAGATTTCTAGACCTCTCAGCTCACACTGGCGAAGCTTGATGCCTCGTAGCTCCCAAGTTTACATGTTATAGCTTCACCGAGCCACAGAGCCTGACTGTCAGCCTCTCAGATCTGGTTCCTAATTGCCAACAGAGAAAACCTGATTGACCTGGCTTGGATCAGGGGTGGTTCTGTCCCCTCAGCTAAGCATGCAGTGCAGATATGGCTCCTAGGGACCCACTCAGTGGATCAGGGATGCTACCCAGAGAAAAATGTGATTCCCAGGCAGCAAAAGTCCTTTAACAAGTACTGCAGGAAGGGACATCCCAGGCCCAGCAGAACTTAGGGTGGCAGCTTCCTGCCTGCAGATGAGAGTAAATCATTAGGTAGCGGCAAGGACCAAGACTTGGTCCAATGGGACGGCTTCCCAGCAAGGGTTTGCTGGTACAGGTGGACACTGTTGATGAACAGCATCACTTGAACCCTTCCACAGGTGCACTCCTACCAGGGGCTCTGTGCACTTGAGATAGAAGAATGGTGGGGGGGCCGGTACTTCCGCTAAGACAAGATTACTGAGGCCTCAATGTAATTATTATCCAAGACTTCTCCTTGCTCCCCACTCCTGGACCAGCAACAGAGACTCAGGGCTTTATGAAATTTAACCCCCAAGATACCTACCACCTAATGTGTACCTAGAAAACTACTTAGGAGAAGACGCCTTTCAGACCTGCCTCAGCCAGTCTGAATTCTCATGATGCTGTTGGCCTAAGCAGGACCCTGGCTGCTTCCACCTTAACGGCACCAACCATCTTCCTCTTCCCTATGTTGTGACTTGGGCAAGTTACTCCACCTCTCTAAGCCTCAGACTCCTTGTCTATAACGTGGGGATAAGAATAGTGCCTGCCCCACAGTATTGTGTGATTAAATAGGATAGTGAACGAGTACTGCTTAGCACGTTGCCTGGTACCCATCCTCCCCGTCATCACCATCATCCCATCATTTGAGCATCCTCATACCATCCTCATCCTCATCGTCACCATCCTATCCCCATCATCATCATCCTTATCTTCCCCATCATGTTCATCTTCATCATCATCACCTTCTCCTTCTTCTTCTTCTTCTTGAACACTCTTTGGGACTGAGATGTTCTACTTGGTTGCCAGCCCACAGCTTCCCGAGACCAGACTTCCCACGAGGAGAGTGGCCTACTGCAGCCCTCTTCCCCCACTCCTTCTCAAGATCTGTCCCTGAGAGGGAACAGTAGAATGGCCTTCCTGGGATACATTCTGTTCAGCCACTTGTTCCCAGTATGTTGCTGGGAAAGGTGTCTGTGGTTCTGGAGTTGGGAGCCCCCGTCGGTTGGAGAAATCCTTTTATTTCTGGAGTTCACCAGATGCCACTGCCCACTCATTTTGCATTTTCTGGCCGTGAACATTCAGATAACAAATCTTCTCAAAGCACTGGAAGTGGTTCCAGTGGCTGAAGATCCTGGCTCCTCTGTGCTGATGCTAGCCTGCTTGGGCCCAGCCAGAGCCGCCCCACCTGTCACAGCCCTCCTCCAGCCCTTCAGTGCTTGCCTGGGGAGGGAAGGCTGGCCACCACCCTGCCTATAGTCTCCTAAAAGCTGGCCTTGGGGAAAAGTCACCATTACACTGCACTTCAAAGCCAGGGTCACTCCCCAGCCTCCAGGCGGAGCAGGCTCTGCCCTCCCCCACCTGGAGCAGCTTGACTGATGCAGGCCCTTGGCTCACATGGAAAAGACATGCTCCCTATGTGAGCACTTGTGTCTCCATCCCTAATGACAGGCCAATGGGTGGCTTCACCTCCTTGAGCCCCAGTGTCCTCATCTAAGACAGGGTGAGAACAGCGCCCCTCACAGAGCTGGGAGGAACGGTGTGTGAAAGCACTTAGCCACCTCGTGATAAGCAGGCGATAAATGGCAGCTGCTCTTAAATGCCAGGCAGCCAGAACCACCAGGAGAAGACTCCATTGGGGGAGTCAAGGGACCAGGGACCTGGGAGGTGGCCCCACCCCAGGAGATCCAGGGTCTACAAATCTGTGGCCATCCAGCCTCACAGACACTGACAAAGCCCGTCCAGTGTGAGCTGCCTCAGAAACCTGCTGAGTAGGGGTGCCTCCGAGAGCAGAATGCCGGGAAGCCGCCCGCATGGTGCTGGCTCCACACGAGGACCCTGTCCCCATGGCGGACTCCTCCCATGCGACAACTCAACCTCTCTCCCACACTGAAAACTGTGGGTTCAAATCCTGACTGACTTGGCTCGTGCCTCGGTCAAGTGTCTTCACATCACTGAGCCTCAGTTCCCCATTCTGGGGAGGATGATGGTGCCGAAACAAAGCTCCCGTGAGATAATCAATGGCCTGACACATAGGAGCGGTCATTAACTAGTGACTCTCCCGTGAGCCGCCCCAGTGACCCCCGGCGTCCCTGCACTCCCCCCAGCAGTCCACTGCCCTTGGGAGCACCTCACTCCTTTAGGAAGAGCGTGAGGAAAGACTGCTTAAAAGCCTAGACTGGTTGGAAGATGCTGATTTAAAGCTCTCCGTCAACAAACGTCAGTCCTGCCAAACATCTGTTAAGTGTGCAGCCATGGAGTGTCTCAAAGAAGCGGAGAGAATGATGGAGAGTCGGTAGCAGCACCAACCATATCGCCCCATCTGTGGAACAGTCCACTGTCGTCACACATTTTCCTGGGGTACCAGGAACAAAGACTCATGAGAAGAAAGGTGGAGAAGAAGGGACCAGAGGATCCAGCTCTGCCAAGGGAGGTTCCATCTCCAACTCCAAACAGACGGCGGCTCAGAGCGGGAATCCAGATCAAATGAGGAGACATCCTCCGGGCACAGAGATGTTCACCGTCAGACCCTGCCCTGACTCATAAGCGATCCCCGGTTACAGCTGGGGAGGGGAGCGTCCCTGGAGGCAGTCTGTGGGCGCTCTGCACAGCCTGCTCAAGCACGGGGCTGTGACGTGCCGTGGTGTCATGCCCAGCCGTGAAGAAAGGGAGGAGGCAGTCTGGCCTGTAGGTAGGCTGGGAGTTGAGCGTGCTGGGACCTCTGAGCCACGGCTCGTGGTGCGGGTGGGGTGGGCCTGTGACCATCATCTGTCACGAGGGTTGGGTGGGGAATGGGCTGAGACCCATTACATTCGAGGACTTGGGGGACCAAGCACATGCTGCAGCTCTTTGTCACCTAAAGAGGAGTGGCTGAGGGACGAAAAGGACAGGGTTCCAGGGCAGTCGACCTGGAGGACCATCAGACTCCCACCAGCCCTGAACTTGGGCTTCTGGACAGCAAACCCAAGATGGTCATCAAGAACAGTTCCTTCTTGAGCGGAGGATGGAGGGGCAGAGAGCAACGCAGCCCCCTCTCGGAGGAACCTGAGCTCGGTGACGGCGCAATGCACCTGCTGCAGTGAATGACGATGACTCCACACCACCCCCCAGGTGTCCAGTGCCACAGGGGAACATGTGGCAACCTGGGACTGGCAGTGGACAACACTGAGGGAACACTTGAAAAGGACATCTGGACCTTGTCTGGCTTTATAAATTGGGTTGTTTGGCCAATGGAAAGCTATAGCCCAGGGAGAGACCATGCTGCAGGGGTGGGGAGAAGGTGGAGGACCAAGTAGACGCAGGAAGTCATTCTGCCAAGAGAGGAAAAGGATAAAGAGAGGAGAGGAAGATGGAAGCCTTCCCCCAAATAGGTTAGGATCCCCACCTACCCTGGAAGCTACATCTTCCCCTGGAAAGGCTCACTGCTGGGGAACTACAGGTGAGAGAGCAGCCAGATGGGCAGCCCATGGAGAGGTCCTGGAGCACCAATTCTTGGACGCTGCAGCAGGTCACAGAGCAGGTTTGCAGGGAACCATCTGGGGCCAGCAAAGAGACTGTCCGATGGAGAAGACGTAGCAAACGGAGGAATTCAGTAGTGCCCGGGTGAATAATGATGCTACTCCTGCCCCACCCCATCCCCACCCTGGGCCAACATGCAAGACGGCCCACAATTCTGTGTCTGTGCGCTTTTAATTGGATTGACCATGGAATATTTGGGCTACACAGCATTTTCTCTCAACTTCACATTGGGATAAGGGGTGTGCCTGGATTTTAGTCATCCCCTTGACACTGGAAGAAAGGTGAACATTCAGTTAAAAGGTTAAGGAAACACCTGGAGACTTGGGGACTCACCCTGATGGAGGCTCCAGGGGTGTTGTGTTCACTAACCTAGCAGCTCCAGCTGTGCCCCAGATGTGCTTGCAGTGTGACTGAGGAGGCTGGGGGAAGAGTTGGGGCTGAGGCTTCCTGAGCTAATGACCACATAGTCTGCGATGCCCTAGCCTCCTTCAGGAGTAGCTGGTCTTTCCAGGCTGTTGCTAAAACTCAACCCTTTTCCTCTGAAGCAGGGGACGTCTCTATGCCACGCTGGGGCCCAACTGGCGGGTTCCAGTTCGGAATTCTCCCAGAACCCGGAGCTGCGTCTACAGGTATTCATTTATTCATGTGATCATTTATTCGACGAGTAGCTCTCTGGTGCTTGCTGGGTGCCAAGCACTGTGCTTGATGCTGCCGACGAGACGGACTCAGCCTCCGCCTCAGCCTGTAGGGCTGTTGCTTCAGGAAGGCAGAAACGGAACAGAAAATCACGGGTGCCGACGGTCCAGAGAGGAGGCCTCCCTGGAGAAAAGACTGGAAGAGTGATAGGAATCAGCCAAATAAAGTGAAGGGAGGTGTAGGGGTAAGAAGAGTACCTGCAGCCCAAGGGACGGCCCGTGGGGCCGTGAGGCAGGAAGAGCTGGGTGATTTGGGGAGTGAAGGAAAGTCCACGTTGTAAGAAATGAGAGGGGGAGAGGGTGGCAGGTGAGACCAGAGAGGTGGGCCAGAGCCACGTCCAGCAGGGGGAGAGGATGGTGGTCTCAGAGGCACTGGAGGGGTTGCCTGGGGGTGGGGGGAGGGTATCAGCAGGACCAGGTCATGCTGGCCACGGTGTGCAGGGCGCATGGGAGGAAGGCAAGAGTGGACACAGAGAGGTCAGGTGAGAGTATTGGGCAGTCATTCAAAGGATGATCAAGTTCTGGCTTAAGGTGGGGGGAGTGGGGTGGCTGAGATGAGCATATTTAGGGCATGGGATCAATGAGTCCTTGGGATTGATGAGGTTTCGGGGGTGAACTGATGAGAGGAGAGAACCCCCAGGTTTCTGGTTCCTTCAGCCAGTGGATGGTGATGCCTTCCGTTGGGATGCGGAGGGAGCGCTGCTCGGCTTTCATGCAGGGTTGAGGGAGGTGTCTACGGGTGGTGCCTATCCAGGGGGCCGAAGCTGGTGCTTAGGAGAGCGGCCTGGGCTGTGCTGCACTTGGACTCTTCACCTGTAGGTGGCGCCCGAATCCCCATGGCAGAGGGAGAGAGAGGAGCCCTGCCGCAAATGTGCAGGGCATGGGGGTTTGGGGCCGCTGCCCCCCTTCTTACTCCATCCCCTCCACTCCCACTTCCTCGCTGCTCCTGCCAACACAGGAAGGAGGAGGTGCTGCGCAGGCCCCAAGCTCCCCAGGTGGAGAGGAAGCCAGGATAGGGTACAGGTGCTGCTAGGGGCCTGGGTTACAGGGAACGTGGGCACCAAGCCTAGGGCCGCTCAGCACTCAGAAAGACGAGGGAGGTGCAAGTTCTCAGCTGTGGGTGAGCCCAAGGCCACCGTCCTTCAGGTTTTCCAGGCCCTCGGGGCCCTCCCCTCCCCAGCCTTGCCCAGCACTGTTGAGTCCTTGTCCTGTGGCGCCATTATGGACCCGGCAGTGGGGGACCCGTGGGCCCCAGTGGGTGAGAGGGTGCCTGACCTCAGCTCCTCCAAGGCGATGTCTGACTGGTGGTCTCCCCCGCAGCCCCACCGGCCCGTGCATCTGTACGCTGGGGAGCTCGGCGGCGGTCCCCACCATGGAGGGGCCTCTGAGAAGGAAAACTCTGCTCAAGGAAGGACGGAAGCCCGCGGTGAGTGCAGAGGCACATCTGTCCAGAGGCGGCATGGGCAGCAGGGAGGGCATGGGCTCCAGAGACCGGCCAACCAGGGTTCCAGCTCAGTTGTGCCACTGAGTGGGCAGGGCCTCAGTTTCCACATCTGTAAATTGGGATAAAATAGTCCCTACATCCTGGAGGACTTGGCAGGACTGTCACGTGTGTGACCCTGCACACAGTGAGCAGGCAGTGAATGGGACTGTGCGATTATCTTGAGGGCAGGTGGAGGCCTGGAGACCCTGGGAGTCAGGGTGGGTACTGTGCCTGAGACGGGCAGCACGGCCTGGGTGGTATCCCGATGCAGATCCCCTCCCCCTTCGGCAGCATCATGAAACGCGTGGTGGAAAGGACAGGGACGAGGAATCAGGAGGCCTCTCAGGCTCCCCCACCAGCCACTGGGTCACCACGTGCTGAACCCAGATGTCCCTGGCTCCATGACCCCTCAGCCGCTTGCCAAGACCTCTTTGTTCGTTCTACGGAGCATCCATGGCAAGCTGCCTGCAAGCCCGCCTGTGAGCTGCATCTCCAGGCAGCATCTGCCCGTGTCTGCTCTGGCCTTCCTCTCCTGCCCTGGCTGCTGCTTGCCCCTGCCCACTGCACACAAAGCCACTTGGAGATGCCCCCTCCTACCAACGCCCAGTGTGAAGATGCCAGGCCCCTAGCCCAGGTGCTGCTCTAGAAGCTCCCCTGTCTTTGGGTGCTAGGTGGTTCTTGGGTGAGGGGAAGAGTCTTCATCCCAGCCCTGGGCCACACTCTGTCCCTTGGACCCAGAGTGTCACAAAGCATCCTGCGACATGAGGCCCTGTATCTGGTCTGCTGTACAGACCTGCTTGCTGCCCTCCTGCGCCCAGAGTCCAGGCTCCAGTCATTCTGAGGCCAGAGCGAGACACTATTTTCCAGATGCTGGCTGGCCCGCTGGTGAGCGATGAAGTTAATCCAGGGGGTCATGACCCATATTTTTGAGTAGGATAGAATAGACTGGAAAATGTCAGAGTTTCTTACACATAATAAAAGTGAATGTTGTTTCATGAAGCTTCTTTCAGTTCAACATACATATGCACGCGTGTTGTACACACCTGTGGGTGTCGTCAAAAAGGTCTGAAAGCCAGTGCTTTCACCATCTGAGGTGACACAGTTCCCCCACCAACCCCCCCCCGCCCCCGCCCCCGCCAGTGTGAAGAGGAGCCTTGTAGGTCGTGATGCAGAGCAGTCTGCTTCATGCCTAGAGAAACAAAAGCCGCACCTGCAGCTTGGCCCTGCCAGGCGTCCCCACTTCTAGCCATAAATGCTTTCAAAGTGCTGCCATCCGCTCGCAGCCAGGGCACCCCGTCACAGACATTATGGTTCTTCTAGGTTATGGTTTAGCTTGTCCGTGTTTTAAAACTCTTTTTCCCCAGGACATTCTTGGGTTCAGGTCACCTGAATACATAGAAGTTATGCCTTGGCACTGCCCTAAACAAGGTGGGAAAAGGAAAGGCTCTTGGAGTAAAGGAGAGCGAGGGCTTAGGGCTGACGAGCTGCTGAGGAGTCTCCCTCCTCTGGGCCCTGGAGGAGTGGCACTGAGGGGTGGCAGGCAGGGACGAGATGAGGCCTGCACTGGCACCGCTCGGGAGGAGGGGTCCCCCCTTTCCACCCGTGTAGCTGGGTCTCTAGTCAGGCAGTGGGGGACTCTGGCCCTCCACTTGTGACATTGTCACTCTGCCTCTGCAGCTGTCCTCGTGGACCAGGTACTGGGTCATACTCTCAGGATCCACCCTCCTGTACTACGGAGCCAAGTCCTTGAGGGGCACAGACAGAAAACACGTACGTTCCACGAAAGGTCTCTCTGTGCTGGCACTTCGTTTGGTGCGAAGTGCAGGGGGGTGGGTGGAGGTGGGCAAGGCGGCGGGAGTGGAAGGAACCTTGCCTGGCCCAGGTCGGCCTTCCTTGGGGAGCGGAGGGTGTGGGCCTCACGGCTATGCTGTCGTTCCTCCGCAGTATAAATCCACACCTGGCAAAAAGGTCTCCGTCGTGGGCTGGATGGTGCAGCTGCCTGACGACCCTGAGCACCCGGACATCTTCCAGCTGAATAACCCCGACAAAGGTAGGCAGCAGGCCAGCGCTGGGTGCCTGCAGCTTCTCTCTACCCTCTTTCTTCTGCTGCTAAATGTGCGTTTTGAAACAGTAGGGACTTCTGAGGCTGCCGCTTTCCTTTTGCTTTAGGTTCTGATGTTCACAGGGTCCCTCGTTGGTCCACAAAAGCTGCTTAGATCGTGGTGGGCGTGTCCACTGAGCAGTGTGCATGGCACGTGGCAGCCGGAATCCTTTTCGCCTATGGCTACTGGGGCCCATCACCCCTGGAACTCTAGCCTCAGGGTCCTGGAATGAATAACATAGCGCTGGATGAGGCAGTGACCATACGGCTGGAGGAGTCTTGGGTGTTGGGAGGTTTCAAGGACACCCCGGCATCGCCTGTGCCGTGAGACTCTGGCAGTGTCCTGCTCCAAGGCCAAATCAGAGAAGAACCCTTCTATAAAAGCTCCAACTTTCACTTGCCCAGTCATCTCCCAGTTCCTCCTGGTTTTATTCTTCCCCCATGACCATGCTGAGAAGGAGAGGTTCTGCACTGAGGTTCAGAATAGGCCATGCTAACCTCCTTGGCAGCCTATGTCACGTGACAAAACCCCGGATTTCCTGGGTCTCCTAGCTAGGCAAGTTCACTGGAGCTGTAAGGACCCTGAGCATCTTCACACCTTCACAGGAATGTTCTAATGCAGGGTTCATGTACCTACGATTGCCCAGGGATCTTGTAAAAATTCAGATTTGGATTCAGTGGATCTGGGGTGGAGACCAAGATTCTATATTTCTAACAAACTCCCAGGTAATGCAGATGATGGTGCTGTTGGAAGGTCAGGGTTTGAATGTTGTTAGCTGGGAATTAAAGAAGTGAGAGCCTCAAGGAGCCTGGGGAATGGAGAGGAGCCAAGTCCTCTGCTCTGCTTCTGAGTGATTGAACCACGTACGGCTACGCACACGTCATAGTGTTTCCTCAGGCTGGTTACCATTTGAGTTTCTTCCGCAAGGCTTTGGGACCAGATTAGAGGTGGTTTCTTTAGGAAGTAAAGGTTGTACCTATACCAGCTTGACTTAAAGACTGTATGGTCATGGGGTCCACAGGCCATTCTCGGGGCTGAGCCCAGAGGAAAGCACTGTCCCCAAGCAGAGGGAAATATGACACAGCAGGTGGCCAGGGTCCATGGATAGAATGCAAAAGGTCTGTGAACTTGGGTGGGAAAAAGATCACATCTCTGTTTTCCATGACCTCTAATTCCTTTAATTATAAGTATTAAACTACTAACTAGAACGTTCACAATACCTGTGATTTTATCTGCAAGAGAAACCACAGGTATTTTCATATCACGTATTATTGCAGATATCTTAGAATAGCATTTTTGTTCAACTCTTTGCAGTTACAGTACAGTATCAGACCTGCCCCCAGATCTTGTCATTAGCGCATTAATAAATAAGCACGTAGAGAATGATATCACTCATTTACTTTTTAGCAGTTTGGTAACTGTATTTCAGTATTATTCCTTTTCTTTGTATTTTATTTTATGCATTTGAAATATAATTGTGAGAAGGGTCCACAGGCTTCACCAGAGCCAAAGGCACCATGGCCGGAAAAATGGTTAAGAGCCCTGGTCCAAAGAGACAGGTGGGGAGCACGGGACCCTCCTCCTCTACATGCCCCGAGCTTGCCTTGGGCTGCTCCTGACCTTCCCTAGTTTAGTTCCCCAGGTCCACGTTTATCTTCACGCCACACTCACAGGCAGACCCTCCCATGTGACCTTCCTCTTAACCAGTGGTTTTCTACCCATCAGGCAATGTTTACAAGTTCCAGACTGGTTCCCGGTTTCATGCAATACTGTGGCACAAGCATTTGGATGACGCATGTAAAAGCAACAGGCCTCAGGTAAAGTCACCAAAGTCCTGCTTGTTACCTAAAATACCCTCTCCCACCCTCGGGACTAAGGGTCCATAGAAAACACACCTCCCTCCTTCCCCCAGTGCCTATCAGCTAAGCTCCCAGGCGCCCTCTTTTGATCAGCCTTTTCCCATGAGACAGGGCACCCCCTGCCCCTCTTGGAACTAAGCCCAGCTTCGGACTAGAACTTTGAATCTGGCCCCTGTGTCTTTCCTACTAAAGGAAATGCCACAGAAACATCTATCAGAGATAGGTTACAGGTGGGATAGTGCCCCAAGAGTCAGGCTACAGCATCTACTGAGGTCACCACCCGAAAGTTGATTCATGGGCATACTCCAACCTGACAAAAGGGCCTCCCTGCCCCCGACAACCCTTAGGAATAACGATAATAATAGCTCATTTGTTGAGGAGCAACCATGGCCGCTGGTGAGTGGGGCTGTCCGGCCCCTTGGCATGCTTGAACCAATAGGACCTCTGGTCCGCCATGCCTGCCTGAGGCTCTGCTCCTGCCCCCCACTGCTGCCCCTCCCAGGACCGGGCTTCAGGAGAAATGCTTTACGTGCAGGAATTGGCCGAATCCTCCCAACATCCCTGTGAGGTAGGTTCCCATACCGTCTCCGTTTCATGCTGAGGACACTGAGGCTCAGAAAGTGGCAGACACTTGTTTAAGGCCCCATGGTGAGTAAGATCTAACCCCGGTCTGCCTGACACCAGAGTCTGTACTTGCCGGCCCTGAGATCTCCCGCCGCATGCTTCCTGGGTGGGGGCGGGGGCGGGGACCTGGCTTGCTCAGCCTCCTGCCGTCGAGCCAAAGGCCTGGAAACACAGCCTCTGCTGTCCAGGCTTGCGAGAGGGGTGGCTGCTCAGCCCTCCCACCAGCCCAGGCAGCAGGTGGGCTGCTGGGGCCAGGAGCACTGAGCTTCCCTGACATGTTCCCCAGGGATGAGCTGGAAGAGGGGGCTGGGGAGCCGGGTCCCTCTCCTCCGTTTGGAGAGAGAGCGCCAGGGCTGGAATAGATGGTGGCAGCTTCGAGGAGGAGGAAGGTGGTGCCGAGTTCACAGCAGGCGTGTGAGGCCGGGAGGGCAGGGGCTGCCATGGTGCTGGTCACAGCACAGTCACAGACTTTCTGGCCCCTCAAAGCGGTTCTCATAAAGCAGAGGGAGGTCTCTAGTGGTGTGTCCCATGATTCTGTGCTCAGTTTGGGCCTATTCAGGATTTTCATCTGTAACATCGATGAGGACATATATAACAAGCTGATCAAATTCTATACGATAAGAAGCTAGACGGCGAAATTAGCAGAAAATCCTCAACAAACTAAAACAGTAGGACAAGACTGATAAAGGGATAAACTTGAGGCACCACAGGGAAACTGAAAATAAATTGCATTCGAGTCCCTCAGCTCACTTGCTAGAAATTTGTCTGGGGCATATGCTCACACACGCACACACAGGTGTATGGGTGAGAATGTTCACTGCAGCATTGTCCTTAATAGAAAGAGAAAAAAAAGCACCTGGAAACTCGGCGACCCTCAGTAAACCCCTATTGTGTACCCCCTGATCTGTGTGTGATCACCTGAAAGGGGCTCCAAGACATAAGTGAAAAAGTAAAGTGTAAAAGCACGCGTAAGGGCAATCTCATTTGTGTTAAAATACACGTGCATATTTATTACATGCATGTCGGTGCCCAAAAAAATTCTAAAATGACGTACAAGAAACTACAGCTCTGCGGTCTCTAGAGTGTATTTTGTGCTTAAGCAAATGTAACTGCCCATCTCCACGATGGGGAGACCAGGGTCTTTGGTTGATGGTTACCTCAAGGCGATGAACAAGGTGCTGCTTCAGGTCACGTTAAGAGAGGAAGAGCATCCTGACCTCCTCTGCCCTGGTCACTCCGTGCATACCTGGGGCCCCTCCTTAGCTCTGAGGGCCACTCTGAGAGCACAGTGCGCTGGAGCTTACCTGCCACACACAGGTGACCCAGAGGAGTGACAAGTACTGAGGTGGGCCACACAGATGGTGGTGCGGAGAGAGAGGCAGGGCCTTGGTGTCTGCTCCACGGTGACAGTCGTGGCACTGGTGGGCGGGCAGCCGGGAGCAGGGATGGTTGCCCTGAGCAAGTGTCCACTGGCTCTCTGGGGGTGGAGGCAGCCTGAAGGTAGCAGCAGCTGCGCAGCAGGTAGCAGGGAACTGGGTCAAACCCACTTGGTAGAGGAGGTGTTTTGTCAGAAGGACAAATGGACTGAATTTCACGTCTGGCAAACGTGGTGTACCACGACAAGCTTTGGCAACGTTTAAGTATTTTTGTCCAGTTTTTAGACCTAAGGGAGAAGGTCTTCTATTTTTTCTACTTTTTTCCCTTTTTATTTCTAATTTACTTTCAAACAAATGTTCCCACCCTCTGCTTTATGTAATAAGAAAAAATTGGCAAAACTAAATATTCCACAGCAGAGGATTATTGAAATAAGCCACACTACCTGCCTGTGATGGCATGGGGCTCCGATGAGGGCATTACAGAAATGCATCTACTCCTGTAGAAAATCTCAGTGACTAAGATGACTTTTCTTTTTTGTGGAACTGCATTTCTTAAAATTGTGTGTGCTAGCACTGAATACACTTAAACTTTATTGATAGCATATGTGTAAGGTGTAAACCACAGCAATAAAGCAAACACTCGTGTACCCACCACCCAGTCTAAAGGCAGGACCTCCCCAGTTCCCGGAACACCTCCCTCCCAAGGGCTTCTTCCTAATTCTGTCTCCCTCCCGCTCACCTATGCCCCATAACCACTCTCCTGATTTGTTTGTTTACCATTCCTTTAAAATGTGAACACATGTATTTGATTCCTTAATGTATTGTCTGGGGTACATTTTTTAAAACTTTTTTTTAAAGAATAGAACCATAACTGTATAGTTTCTTCTGTGACTTGCTTTTCTCCTATGGTATGTTCCTAAGATTCCTCTATGTCAGTGTGCATAGCTGTCATTCATTTACTTGTAATTTTTTTTATCAGTTCTTCTGTCCGTGATCCCAAGAATGATTTCCTGCTTTTGGCTATTCTGAACAGTGCTGCTGTGACCGTTCTTATAACTGTCTCCCAGTGCAAGGAGATGCATTTTTTTCCAATTCATCATTTTGACCAAATTGCCACCAAGATGGATTTGTTTTTGATGAAATTGCTTCTCATCAAATTTCCTGGAACCCAACGGCAGTGCTGGGGGAGGAGGCCTGGGTCTGGGGGCGTGTCCACAGCTTTGAGGGGAGGGAGAAACACCCTGACCTTGGGGCTGGTGGTCTCCCCAGTAAAGGTAGCTGGGATCTGGGCCTGGGGACACAGCATGGGAAGCCTTGGGGTTCCCGACATCCCCAAATTTCCCCCTTCTCCTTGTGCTTCCACTTGCCAACTCCTGCCACCCACTAACCACCCCCTCTCCTCTCCAGAGGCATGTGCTTATCCTGCAGGATTGGTCAGCTCTCCACTCCAAATGCACTTGTGCTTTGACCCAAGGATAGAGGTTGAGAGCGTGGGCGCTGGTGTCTTAGCCCTGTCACTCACCCGCTGTGTACTTCACCTCTCTAAGCCTCAGTTTCCTCATCTTTTTAATGGGGATAATTCTAGTACCTGCCTCCTGGGGTTGTTGTGAGGACTCAGGACACAATACAGATGCGGTACTCAGAGCCTTGCCTGGCACACAGCAGCCCCGTAACACATGGTGGCTGGTACCACTGCTGTGCCCTCTCCCCTTCCCCCACCACCCACTCATTCACAGACTGACTGGGAGAGGCCTGAACCCTTCCCTTAGGGACCACCCCCGTCCCCTCCTGAAAGGTCAGAACTTTGACAAGAGGCTGAGCTTTCTCTTCTAGGTACCTGCAAACCTTATGTCATTTGAATAAGTCTCTGCAGGACTTAGCGTGACTTCAGAGGCCTCTGGGAGCCGGCCTGGGACTGGTGGCGAAGCGCGTGTCCGGGGCACAGGCCTTTGGTGGGGTGCTGGGAGACTCAGAGCTGGACTCGAGGGGACACGGCCGAGGCCTCACAGTCCAGAGGGCTCCACCGGTGCGGGGGTCCGCCTGCCGATGCCCAGCCACCCCCATGACCCTCGTTCTGCAGCACCACCTCACGGGGCCGCGATGGGTCCCCAGACTGTACAACCCGTCCTCCCTCCCTGGGCCCTCATCCGTCCACCAGCTGCTGCTGCGACCAGAGAGCATCCGTCCCACGTTGGGTCCCCAGTGCTTTCTCCTGCACAAAAGAGTGGACAGCGTCCCCCCGCGTGAGGGCTGGAGGGAAGGGACAGGCGGGGACTGGCTCCGGTGTGCCGGGTCGCTCGCCCACAGGGCTGCCTCAGATTTTGTACAACCCCGAAGCGTCCTCTGCGTGTGCGTGCCGTGTCTGTGTGCGTGCAAGCAAGCGAGCGTGGACTCTCCGAGAAACATGCATTTTGGCACAAGACTCGTGACATCACACACTTCATTCTCTTTGAGGCCCTGCTTTAACCTTAAGCGATAGGCTGGTCCACCGAGGAAGGTCAGAGTGAGAGCCCAGATTCCTCCTGTGTTAAGGGTCCCTCGCATTCTTTTACTGTAAACAAACAATGCCTTAAATTGTGTCTTGTTTTCTGTTCCTATGGGTGCTATTCATCCAGAAGGCCTGCTCCCTGGGCCCCTGGGGCCCTTCCAGGCCTTGTTGCCCTCGGCTCTTCTGAGGCAAGATCCAGCTTCAGGACCGTGGACTGGGCCGGCACTGGCCTGCTTGCTTCCTCCCAGCCCCCCTCCCGCAGGGTCTGAAGGCCCCGCTCTTCTCACCCCTCCCCCCGCCCCCGGGTCAGCATGGGAAGTCGTGACGCTTTCTGCCAGCTTCTCGAGGCCGCCTGCGCGCACGGTGACCTGACCGGCTGCTCAGAAGCTACTTTGCACCGACCTCTCCCCGCCGAGCAAGGCTTTTGCTCCCATCCTCTCACCCCTTTGCCTCCACTGCCAGGGCAGGGCCACTGGGATTCTTGATTACACTGGGGAGCTGAGTGACACTGAGGCCTTAAGCTCCCCCATTCTTGCCCCCAAACACAGTCACCAGCAAGTTCTCCATCATCCAAGTCCAAGGGCACAATTGTTGATGACCGTGGTGACGAGAGCAAAGCCCTGGGGAGGGGACGGTCCGAGCTCTGCTTTCGGCTGAGAGCTCTTCAGGTGAACAATGTCCTTCATCTGTCACTCCTTGTCATACTTTTAAGTGACTTTTATTTTGCACAAATACATTTTTATTTAAAGTAATGAATAAAAATTAGCTTTATTTATGGCAGCTTTATCACCATAGCTTCTCCCTTCAGCCCTTCCCCACCCTCTCTCCTTCCCTCTCCCTCCCTCTCTTTCCCCCTCTCTCTTTTTTTTTAATCTGGGTGTCCTAATTCTGAGAAGGAAACTCTTAATGATTTTCTGAAAGAGACTGAGTTTCTGGGTCCTTGTTGCTATTGTGGTTTCAGAGCTCACACTGATCAGACACCAAACTACTCTTAAGAGTTTCTGGGCAAGATGCTTCAAACAACATCTTAACCAATAAACTGTAATAATAGGTCGACTTAAGAACTACCAAACGACCCACCACTGTATTTTGATCAAACGATGACCACTTTTCTGAAAATTCAGATGAATTGGTGAGGAGAGTAATTGTCATCAGGGTCTTATTTTGTGGTTGAGTCTTACTATGCTCCGTAACTAACCCTCCTTCAGAGCAAAATCTAGAATACTTTCATGCCAGGAGAAACTCCAGATGGTGAAATTGAGGCCAGCAAACCTTGGTCCTCGGTGCTTCGCACACCCTCCCACAGCTGGGGTCGAATGCATGCACCTAATTCATACCAACAACTGCTCAAATTAGCATCTGGAGGCAGAATGAGTACAGCAGACACTCCAAACATCTCTCACCAGAACCATGCAGTATTAACGCTTTAACTTACATTGAATCTGATTCTACCTGTTAATTTTTTTTAAGTCTTAAGTTTGAATGGAATTAGAAGACTACTTTCCTTGAATTTCTCTACTCTTCAAACTGTCCTGGTTTTTCTGACATGAAATTATAGAAGCCAATCCAAAAACCTCAAAATTTCACACTTACACTAAATCAGGTACTTTCCTGCCCTTTACAGATTTTCCTTGTCTTTACAAATGTTTTCCTCTGAGCCTAATTTTGAAATAGCACAATTGCAATTCTTTTCAAAGTGTCTAGTTTTCTCACTAAAATTGAGATTGATCCCATGTCCCCTCCCAGAAACATTCCTAGCTTGGATTCTCGTAGAACTGGTAAGAACCTTGAACTTACCAGAAGAGTCCTGCAGATGAGGCTGTAAGGCACTTGGCTCTCTCCCAGCAGGGGCTCAGGGCCAAGCATGTGAGTTAAGTGCTGATTGTCTTTCCAGCGTTGGTTTGTCCCTCAAGCTGCAGGTGAGGAGGCCTGCAAGCCGGGGACAGAGGGGGACAGGCACAAAACCCCAAAGGGGAAAGTCCCCGGGTGGATTCTGGCCCTGGAAGGTAGCATTTCTGGGTCTTGCTCTTTGACTAGCCATGGTGCACAAATGTCTGTGAAAACATTGAAGGTGATGTGTCTTGCATGCATATGTTGTATCATTTTTGTTAAGCAAAGAGATCATGGCACCCCAGGATGAAAGTTATAGAATGCTATCTACAAACTGTGGAGTAGGTAGCTGGTATCCTCATGATGCCGCCCACACAGCTCACTCCCCTCTCCCTGGGAGTAATTTTCACCCCTCTCAGTCCAACACGTTTTGTAACTCAAGGTCAGCCAAGTGCATTCTGACAACTGAAACTTCGTGGAGGATAGATTTGGTGGAAAGCAGTAGAAATATTGTTCTGAGCGTGCCCAGTGGGACAGTGTGGCCTCCCTTCCCTCCCTGAAGAAGCCTGCCCGTTCATCACCCTGCCCCCTGTGGACCCTAAAGAGAAGACACTTGAAGGGATTCTGCTTACGAAAGAACCCGCTCTCTCTTGCCAACTGAGTTTATAAAGTGTTTTTTCTTCTTACCAATATGGCCAGTATTTCTTTCATCGTCTTCCTCCCACCTCCCAAGCCCAAGAAGTGTATCTTTTAGGATGCCATTGTACAGGTGGAAAAATGGTCCATGAAAACGGGAAGTCATTTGCAAGCAGGGTCCGCTTTCATTCCACAGGCGGAGTCTAGAGCTCTGGATCCACGTTACTGTTGCTTAGAACCAGGTGAACGTTGCTAAAAACACAACCTGACTTTCATGAATCACTTTAATCAGCCCCACATCATTCTGCATGTTGGGTGACTTCATGTTTTAAAAAGGAAAAAAAAAAAAAAAAAAACAAGAGTCCCTCTGAAATAAGAGATCCTCTGTGTGAAACCACCCATTCATCCATTGATTCTCATCTCTTGTGAGTGCTTCCTGTGTGCCAGGCTCTACCCAGGATAGAAATGTCTGAGAACAAGACAAACCCAAGCCCTGCCCTCATGGAGCTGACCCCTCAACGAACAAATAATCTTCACCATGCCATTTCCTCTCTCCCAGCAAGACCCTGCCTCCCTCCTAGCACAGGGTAGGAACCAGGTGCAGATTCCTCCAGAAAGGCTTCAAGAAGCTCAACAGACGGAATAGCCTTTGACTTGTGAGTCCAGTTGCTGTCCTAGTGACTGGTTGGCACAGAGCTACGGCTGAACACAGTGAGGACTCCGAGGTGGAACCAGAGGGTAGGGTCAGAATGCTCACAGTATTTACTTCAGAGGTTTTTTGGTTTTAATTTCAATGTTAAAGACAAGCACAGCATGAGTGAGAGCTGCATTTCCTTGGGTGTCGAGAACTCGTCCCATGGACCACCTCGCCGCTGGTGCTGCACAAGTGTGTGTGCGCCACGGGCAGCCCCGAAACCCCTGCTCGCAGCAGCAACGATGGATCATCTGTCAGTTCTATAACCACTCATCTCTTTGTCCATTTCTGAATGACTGTGACCATTCAATAATGAAACAATAGTGATTAATTTATTAGTATGGTATAATCTTCAATAAATTTTGTGCCAAAATGCATGGTTTTCCACTTAGCATTCAAAATGTTGCATAGAGAGTAGTTTTCAATTTCTTACGTATTATTCAAAGTAAGTTGAAAATCAATTTTTACATTTTAATTTGTCTCTTGTTCAATCTGTTGCACTCTCCTGGGCTGTCTTTTTTCCCGGCAGACCCCCTGCATGCAGTTGTGTAAGGACTTTCCCTAATTCTTGTGAATTGTCTCATCCACAGTAACCACTGAACATCAGCCCTCTGTGGGATTCTTTAGATTTTTGGTGAAGTATTTTGTTACCTCAGTCTTGTATCAAGTTGCTGTATTTTTCAGCTTGTTACACTGATAATAATTGTTTCACTAATTAAATAGTTTAGTGTAAACATTTTTGTTTACTTTGAAATTAAATGTGTTTTCCAATGAATACTGCTCAATTTATTAAAGTCACGTGCGTTTATTTAGCCAACAGTTGCTGTGCCAGACAAAGACGTGAAGGAGGTATGGGCACTCAGCTAAGAGGTTACTAGAACATAAATGACATACAGGAGCAGTGCCCTCAGGGAGGGACAGAGTCAGTGCTGTGGGTACTCCGGGGAGGGACCTGGGGGATTGGGGGAAGCTTTAGAGGGCAGGGGCATTTGGAGAGTCATTTCAGAGATCGCTGAACACATGGTGGGTGGGAGAGGCAGGAAGACAGAAGACAGAAGGAGAAGGATGAGTTTGGGGAGGCAAGCAACCCAGTCTCACTGAGTAAAGGATTTGGGGGAGCAGGGGGATCCCAGTCTGAAAAGATATGTTGAGGGGAGTTCATGATGCTAGGCAAAACCCAGAAACCCACTCTGGCTTGCTTAAGAGCAGAGGGGGCACTGTCTTACAAGGATTGTCCCATGGAAACCTGAGGGGAGGACGAAGGTGAAGTCTCAAGGGGCAGGAAGGAGAAATGGGAAGCCCCCTACATCTTTTCTGTCCCCTGCATTCTCCCTCCAGACTGGCTTCTCTGCTGGAATGTCCGGCAGTGAAGGAGTCCAGGCCTTCTGGGAAAGCACCTTGAAGTTATTGAGGGAGTGTGCACCAGGGGGTGACATGATCCAAGATGATCATGGGGACCCCTGGCCCCGCCTGCCTCAGCTTCCCAGCTAGTGCCTTCCAAAGCTGCAGCGGCCGATTCTCCAAGCTCAGGCTCCTGCACACACGCTCCGCAGCCTCCGCTCCACCACCCCGGTTCCGGGCCAGTATGGCCACACCTCCCTAGCTATGACAAGCCCCGCTGGCTGAGGGGCCCTAGCTCACCTGCTCCTCACGACTTAGATGGTACAGTGACCCACAGCTTTACCCGGATGGGGTCGCTGCCCTCAGCCCCAGGGCAGTGTTCGAGGGCTGTGAGATGGATGCATCTGACGGTGCAGGAAAGTGATGAAGTCAAGACTTCAGCTCACAACTGGTAGCCTGCAAAGCTCCAGCCCCTCAGCCTCACTGCGATAGGCACCACAAACACCACTTGGAGAAAACAGTACCTCCTTTTGATGGATGGAGAGATCGGCGAGCTAACGCAGACTCTACGGTAGAATTCCTATTTAGCCTCGAGGGCCGACATCATACCCGGGAATGTAGCCAGCAGGCCAGGGCCAGGGCACCCGCGGAGGTGAGGTGGAGTGGGCGGGGCCACATGCGGAGGCGGTGCTGTGGGCGGGGACTGTCCGGGCTGGGTTGAGCAGGGCTGGGAGCTTGAGCTTGGCCGGCACTGTCGAGGGGGGGAGAGGGGGCGCTTTGGAGAGAAAAAGCAGGGCCTTGCCTATGGTTGGGGCACGGGGAAAGGCGGCCCTAAGAGAGGACGGTGCTACGTTAGAAAGGGCCGAGAGGTACTGAGATGTGGAGGGGCGACTCTCTGAGGAGCCGACCCTTGGGGTGAGGGCGGAGGCCGCGCGCAAGAGCTCAGTAGTGGGAGGGTACGTGGGTGGGGCCTGGGTCGGTGCTGAGGGCCACGGAGCGGGAGGGGAGGGGCCGTGGACTCTACGGAGCTGAGGATGGGGTGGCATTTTAGGCTTGTGGGCCTAGCAGAGGTGCTGACAGCCCGCACAGGGAACCCCGCGAGGTCTGTGCGGGAGGGGCGTGGCTGGAGTACGGGGCGGAGCTGGGGTGGGGTCTGGACCTGGCTGAGAGGCGCGGAGTGGGCTGGGCCGCAGTTCGGGGCGGGGTTGGGCGGGGTCTGGACCTGGCTGAGGAGCATAGAGTGGGCGGGACTGAGCCTTAGGGCGGGTCCAGGGCGGGGCCTAGATCCCGCCGAGGGGCACGGAGCGGCTGGACCGAAGTTAGGGGCGGAGCCAGGGCGGGGCCTAGGCCGGGCAGAGGCGCGCGGGGCGGGGCGTGGGCTGCGGCGCGCGAGCCGAGCGGCCCGCCGAGCCCCGCCGAGGCCCGAGCCCACCCGAGTGCGCCCGAGCCCGCGGCCCCCGCCCGGGGCGATGGAGCCAGAGCCCGGCGGGGCGGCCGCTGCGCTCCTGCGGCAGAAGAGGGCGGCGCTGCGGCGCAGGGGGTGCAGCTTCGAGAGCCCCAGGTACAGCGGCCCGGGAGGGGTGGAAGTGGGGAGCCGGCCACGTGGGGGGTGGCCGTCTGAGGGGACCGAGGGCCGCGAGGTCGCGGCTGGGGGAGGGGTCTCGGCTGAGGTGGTGATCTGAAGAGATCAGGCGAGGAGCCTGAGCACAGCTGCCTAGAGTCAAAGGGGGCTGGGCTGTCCGAGCGGCAGGTGCGGGAGGGGGTTGCCCCAGAGAAGCACCTGACGAGAGTCGGGAATCCAGACCCGACGAGACGCCCCCAAAGCGTCTGTCCCTTGGCAGGCCCCGAGCAAAGCCGTGGCTCTAGGCGGATTTCGGGCTGTGGAGAATTTGCCCTGCCCGCCTCTTGTAAATGCTCAAGGACAAGGTCGGGAAATAGCCCCCCTAAAGTCCAAGGGAGGTAGGTCTCCCTCCCCGGGGAGTCCCTCTGAGCTGCCCCAGGACCCAGGCCAGCTCCAGCCTTCCTAGCCTGGCTCCCCAGGTAACGCACACCTGCTGCCTCATGGCCCCGCCCATCCTGGCCGGTGGCCCCCGACATGCCCGGCCCCTCCTGCCCCTCTGACCCGCCGATGCCTTTCCTCTGCCAGGGGTGCCCGTGCCCCTCCCGCCCGCTTCCTTTGGCTTGGGGAACTCGCCTGATGTGTCCGGGTCCTTCTTCTCCCTGGAACCTTGCCCGGAAGACACGCCCTCCCCCGCCGCGCTCGGTGGCTCTCCCTCTGCTCGGCGAGATTCCTTCCCTCAGAGGGCATTTCCTTAACTTGGAGTGTCTTCTCCCGCTCCAACGTCACTGAAGTGGGCCCTCCCATTTTTCAGTCCCTGGTCCCTTCTAGAATACTCCAGCAGCCCCCCAACTACACTTCCCGTCTTTATTCTTCCACGTCTCAAATCCACATTCTCATTGGCCGCTGGAAGAGTCTACTGCACGGTCCACTGTGCCCCTCCCATGCCTTACCTCCCCTCCCCCCTCCCAGGAGCTCTCCATCTCCCAGGGCCGCGATGGGGACTGGGGCAGAGGAAGGAGAGAAAGATAGGAAGTGGGACTCTGGCCCTCCCTGTGGCAGAAAAGAGGGTTCATTTGCTAGGATAAAAAACAGGACCCTTAATATGAGATGCCAGGCCCTTGTCACCTCACCTCACCCTTGGTGCTCCAGCAGTACCAGATGAGAGTATAAGCATCCTGAGGACAGGGACCATAGCTGTTCACTGCTCTGTCCTTGGAGGCTGGCTCAGGCCTGGCCCATCACAGGCATTTACTATCTCTTGAATAAATAAATGCCTGACCAGCTGGTAATTCTTCCCTTATGCTGTGCTATCTCTCAGCTGTGCCTTTACTCATACCATGCTCTTTTCTCTACTTAGAATAGTCTTGTCTTTACTTTTTGGGTAACGCCGACCCCTCCTCTGGGAAGTCTTCCCTGAACCCCGGCCTGAGCTCTGTGCTGTATCAACAATCTACACATTGACGGCTAGTCTACACACCACTGTGTATAATTACCCGGATAACACCTCTTCCCCACTAGACCGGGAGCACCAGGCAAATATGGTCTCTGCCCTTCTGATGCTTACACTCTTGTTGCTGGAGCATGAAGGTTGGAAAGTGCACCAAGAGATGAGGCTGAAGAGATGAGTCAAAAGCTGGATCCAGGCCTGAGGTAGAATGTTTAGAGCAGCACTGTCCAATAGAACTTTCTGTGATAATGGAGGCATTCTATAGCCCATCCTGTCTGATACTGTAACCACTAGCCGCCTGTGGGTATTGAGCTCCTGAAATATGGCTCATGCAACTAAGGAAATGAATTTTAAATTTTATTTAACTTTAATTTAAATTTAAATAGCCACATATGACTAATGTTTCCAATATTGCACAGCACTGGTTTAGAAGATTTCTCTCTTCCTCTGAACTCTCACTTTTACCACCCCCTCCTTTGTCTTCATGACGTTACACCTGAAAGACTAAATGACTTCTTGGCCTCCAAAGGTGTTTCCCTCTATTTAACACTCCATGATATTATCATATAAACCATAGAAATAATGATTACCATTTTTGTGATTATAAAAATAATTTGTTTGTTGGAAAACAATGTATTTAACCTATCCTTTATTATTGTACATGCAGTTTATTACCAGTTTCTCACTCGTACTAAAGACACATTGAATCCATGTACATTAGTCTGTGTATGAGTCTGTAAGAGGTAATCATCTCCTTAAGATAAATTCATAGAAGTGATAGAGATTATTGGATCCCAGAAAATGAACATTTTAAAGGCTTTTGAAGCATAAGGCCAAATTGCCCGCCAGAAAGTTGTGCCAGTTTATAGTTCTCCCAAGAGCATATAAATGTGCCTGTTTTTTCTCATCCTCACTGCTAGGCATTATCATTTATAAATATTTGCCAAAGTGATACCTTGTTTTAATTTGAATTTCCATGTTTAGTAGTGAGGTGAAACTTTTTTCTCACATTTATTCATAATTTGTATTTCTTCTTCAAATGAAATACATATAATGTACTTTGTCCATTTTTCCTTTGGAATATTTATCTTTTCCTTATTGAATTGAAGCACTTTTTATTTATTAAGGGAATTAATTATTTTGTCAAATATGTAGCAAATTTTTTTTTCAGCTACTTTAATTTGTTTTTAATAGATCTTTATTGGAGTATAATTGCTTCACAATACTGTGTTAGTTTCTATTGCACAACAAAGCGAATCAGCCATATGCATACACATGTCCCCATATCCCCTCCCTCTTGAGCCTCCCGCCCATCCTCCCTATCCCACCCCTCTAGGTCATCGCAAAGCACCCAGCTGATCTCCCTGTGCTATGCTGCTGCTTCCCACCAGCCAACTATTTTACATTCCGTAGTGTATGTATGTCGATGCTACTCTCACTTCGCCCAGGCTTCGCCCTCCCACCCCATGTCATCAAGTCCATTCTCTATGTCTACCTCTTTATTCCTGCCCTGCAACTAGGTTCTCAGTACCATTTTTATTTTTAATTTTTTTAGATTCCATATATATGCGTTAGCATACGGTATTTGTTTTTCTCTTTCTAACTTACTTCACTCTGTATGACAGACTCTAGGTCCAGCCACCTTACTATAAAAACTCAATTTCGTTTCTTTTTATGGCTGAGTAATATTCCATTGTATATATGTGCCACATCTTCTTTATCCATTCATCTGTCGATGGACACTTAGGTTGCTTCCATGTCCTGGCTATTGTAAATAGTGCTGCAATGAACATTGTGGTACATGACTCTTTTTGAATTATGGTTTTCTCAGGGAATATGCCCCAGTAGTGGAATTGCTGAGTCATATAGTAGTTCTGTTTTTAGTTTTTTAAGGAGCCTCCATACTGTTTTCCATAGTGGTTGTATCAATTTACATTCCCACCAACAGTGCAGGAGGGTTCCCTTTTCACCACACCCTTTCCAGCATTTATTGTTTCTAGATTTTTTGATAATGGCCATTCTGACTGGTGTGAAGTGATACCTCATTGTAGTTTTGATTTGCATTTCTCTAATAATTAGTGATGTTGAGCATCTTTTCATGTGCCTCTTGGCCATCTGTATGTCTTCCTTGGTGAAATGTCTATTTAGGTCTTCCACCCATTTTTTAACTGGATTGTTTGTTTTTTTGATACTGAGCTCCATGAGCTGTTTGTATATTTGGAGATTAATCCTTTGTCTGTTGTTTCATTGGCAAATATTTTCTCCCATTCTGAGGGTTGTCTTTTTGTCTTGTTTATGGTTTCCTTTGCTTTGGAAAAGCTTTTAAATTTAATTAAGTCCCATTTGTTTATTTTTGTTTTTATTTCTGTTACTCTAGGAGGTGGGTCAAAAAAGATCTTGCTGTGGTTTATGTCAAAGAGTGTTTTTCCTATGTTTTCCTCTAAGAGTTTTATAGAGTCTGGTCTTACATTTAAGTCTTTAATCCATTTGGAGTTTATTTTTGTGTATGGTGTTAGGGAGTGTTTTAATTTCATTCTTTTACATGTAGCTGTCCAGTTTTCCCAGCACCACCTATTGAAGAGGCTGTCTTTTCTCCATTGTATGTTCTTGCCTCCTTTGTCATAAATTAGGTGCCCATATGTGCGTGGGTTTTTCTCTGGGCAGTCTACCTTGTACCATTGATCTATATTTCTGTTTTTGTACCAGTACCATACTGTCTTGATTACTGTAGCTTTGTGGTATAGTTTGAAGTCAGGGAGCCTGATTCCTCCAACTCTGTTTTTCTTTTTCAAGATTGCTTTGGCTATTCGGGGTCTTTTGTGTTTGTATACGAATTGTAAAATTTTTTGTTCTAATTCTGTGAAGAATGCCATTGATAGTTTGATAGGGATTGCATTGAATCTGTAGATTGCTTTGAGTAGTATAGTCATTTTCACAATATTGATTCTTCCAATCCAAGAACATGGTATATTTCTCCATTTGTTTATGTCATCTTTGATTTCTTTCATCAATGTTTTATAGTTTTTTGAGTACAAGTCTTTCACCTTCTTAGGCAGGTTTATTCCTAGGTATTTTATTCTTTTTGTTGCAGTGGTAACTAGGAGTGTTTCCTTAGATTTTCTTTCTGATTTTTTGTTGTTGGTTTATAGGAATGCCAGAGATTTCTGTGCATTAATTTTGTATCCTGCAACCTTACCAAATTCATTGATTAATTCTAGTAGTTTTCTGGTGGCATCTTTAGGATTTTCTATGTATAGTGTCGTGTCATCAGTAAACAGTGACAGTTTTACTTCTTCTTTTCCAATTTGGATTCTTTTTATTTCTTTTTCTTCTCTGATTGCCGTGGCTAGGACTTCCAAAACTATGTTGAATAAGAGTGGTGAGAGTGAACATCCTTGTCTTGTTCCTGATCTTAGTGGAAATGCTTTCAGTTTTTCACCATTGAGTACGATGCTTGTTGTGGGTTTGTCATATATGGCCTTTATTATGTTGAGGTAGGTTCCCTCTATGCCCATTTTCTGGAGAGTTTTTATCATAAATTGGTGTTGAATTTTGTCAAAAGCTTTTTCTGCATCTATTGAGATGATCATATGGTTTTTATTGCTTAATTTGTTAATGTGGTGTATCACATTGATTGATTTGCATATATTGAAGAATCCTTGCATCCCTGGGATAAATCATGGTGTATGATCCTTTTAATGTGTTGTTGGATTCTGTTTGCTAGTATTTTGTTTAGGATTTGTGCATCTATGTTCATCAGAGATATTGTCCTGTAGTTTTCTTTTTCTGTAACACCTTTGTCTGGTTTTGGTATCAGGGTGATGGTGGCCTCGTAGAATGAGTTGGGGAGTGTTCCTCCCTCTGCTATATTTTGGAAGAGTTTGAGAAGGATCGGTGTTAGCGCTTCTTTAAATTTGATAGAATTCTCCTGTAAAGCCATCTGGTCCTGGACTTTTGTTTGCTGGAAGATTTTTAATTATGGTTTCAACTTCATTACTTGTGATAGGTCTGTTTATATTTTCTAATTCTTGGTGTTTCAGTCTTGGAAAATTGTACCTTTCCAAGAATTTGTCCATTTCTTCCTGGTTGTCCATTTTACTGGCATATAGTTGTTTGTAGTAGTCTCTTAAAATCCTTTGTATTTCTGCAGTGTCAGTTGTGATTTCTCCTTTTTCATTTCTATTTTTATTGATTTGCGTCCTCTCCCTTTTTTTCTTGATGAGTCTGGCTAAGGGTTTATCAATTTTATCTTCTCAAAGAACCAGCTTTTAGTTTTATTGATCTTTGCTATTGTTTTCTTCATTTCTATTTCCTTTATTTAGCTCTGATCTTTATGATTTCTTTCCTTCTACTGACTTTGGGTTTTCTTTGTTGTTCTTTTCTAGTTGTTTTAAGTGTAGGTTTAGTTTGTTTATTTGAGATTTTTCTTGTTTCTTGAGGTGACATTGTATTGCTATAAACTACCCTCTTAGAACTGCTTTTGCTGCATCCCATAGGTTTTGGATCGTCGTGTTTTCATTGTCATTTGTTTCTATGTATTTCTTCTTTGATTTATTCAGTGATCTCTTGGTTATTTAGTAGTGCACTGTTTAACCTCCATGTATTTGTGTTTTTTACAGTTTTTTTTTCCTGTAACTGATTTCCAATCTCATAGCATTGTGGTCAGAAAAGATGCTTGATACAATTTCAATTTTCTTAAATTTTCCAAGGCTTGATTTGTGACCCAAGATGTGATCTATCCTGGAGAATGTTCCATGTGCACTTGAGAAGTGTATTCTGCCAATTTTGGGTGGAATGTTCTATTAATATCAATTAGATCTATCTGTTCTATTGTGTCATTTAAAGCTTGTGTTTCCTTATTTATTTTCTGTTTGGATGATCTGTCCATTGGTGTAAGTGGGGTGTTAAAGTCCCCTACTATTATTGTGTTACTGTTGATTTCCTTTCATGGTTATTAGCATTTGCCTTATGTATTGAGATACTCCTATGTTGGGTGCATAAACATTTAATTGTTATTTCTTCTTCTTGGATAAATCCCTTGATCATTATGTAGTGTCCCTCCTTATCTCTTTTAACAGTCTTTATTTTAAGTCTATTTTATCTGATGCAAGTTTTGCTACTCCGGCTTTCTTTTGATTTCCATTTGCATGGAATATCTTTTTCCATCCCCTCACTTTCAGTCTGTATGTGTCCCTAGGTCTGAAGTGGGTCTCTTGTAGATAGCTTATATACGGGTCTTGTTTTTGTATCCATTCAGCCAGTCTGTGTCTTTTGGTTGGGGCATTTAATCCATTTACATTCAAGGTTATTATCGATATGTATGTTCCTATTACCATTTTCTTAATTGTTTTGGGTTTGTTTTTGTGGGTCTTTTCCTTCTCTTGTGTTTCCCATCTAGAGAAGTTCCTTTAGCATTTGTTGTAAAGCTGGTTTGGTGGTGCTGAATTCTCTTAGCTTTTGCTTGTCTGAAAAGCTTTTGACTTCTCCATCAAATCTGAATGAGATTCTTGCTGGGTAGAGTAATCTTGGTTGTAGGTTCTTCTCTTTCATCACTTTAAGTATATCCTGCCACTCCCTTCTGGCCTGCAGAGTTTCTGCTGAAAAATCAGCTGATAATCTTATGGGGATTCCTTTGTATGTTATTTTTTGTTTTTCCCTTGCTCCTTTTAATATTTTTTCTTTGAATTTAATTTTTGTTAGTTTGATTAATATGTGTCTTGGTGTGTTTTTCCTAGGGTTTATCCTGTATGGGACTCTCTGTGCTTCCTGGACTTGGGTGACTATTTCCTTTCCCATGTTAGGGAAGTTTTCTACTATAATCTCTTCAAATATTTTCTCAGACCCTTTCTTTTTCTCTTCTTCTTCTGGGACCCCTATAATTCGAATGTTGGTGCGTTTAGTGTTGTCCCAGTGGTCTCTGAGATTGTCTTCAATTCTTTTCATTCTTTTTTCTTTATTCTGCTCCTTGGCATTATTTCCACCATTTTGTCTGCCAGCTCACTTATTCGTTCTTCTGCCTCAGTTATTCTGTTATTGATGCCTTCTAACATATTTTTCATTTCAGTTATTGTGTTGTTCATCTCTGTTTGTTTGTTCTTTAGTTCTTCCAGATCTTTTTAAACATTTCTTGTATTTTCTCAATCCGTGCCTCCATTCTATTTCTGAGATTCTGGATCATCTTTACTATCATTACTCTGAATTATTTTTCAGGTAGATTGCCTATTTCCTCTTTATCTATTTGGTTTGTAGGTTTTTACCTTGCTCCTTCATGTGTGACATATTATTTTGCAAGGTTTGGGTGGTGGGCGGGGCCTATGCTTAGGACCCACGGGACCGGAAAAGGCCCTGAGGACTGTGGGGGGTGAGTCTTAGGCTCAAGGAACAGAAGGGGCCCAGTCGTGCCCCCCACCCCTGGTCTCAGAGGGCAGGGGACCTCACCTGGGAGCCCAGCAGGCTCCTTGGGCTCAAGTGGGCAAGGCAAACGCACTCTTCTCCTCTCCTGCTCCTCCGGCCTGGGAGGGCCCCTCACACCTGCCTCTCCTGATCTCCCCAGCCTCAGGGGCGCAGATCTTGTCTGGCCTCCACTTCTCCTCCCCCCTCAGTCCCCCTGTGTCCTACCAGTTCACTTTGGGGTTCTTCCCATCTCCTTGGATGTCAGAGTTTCCCTCCAGCGGCCGGCAGGCGCCCTAGTTGTGGGGAGACGCTAACTCCGCGTCTTCCCGCACTGCCATCTTGACCCCACCTTCTGTAGCAAATATTTTTTGCACTTCATTATTTGCCTTTTAACTTTCTTTATGGTGTTTTTTTGATAGACTTTATTATCATTTTTTTTTAAGTTTAGTCAAATCTACTAATTTATTCCTCCTGTTTATGCTTAGTTAGAAAAGGCCTCCCTGACTTAAAAAGATAAATGTTCATCTACAGTTTCTCCTAATGTTTCTGTTGCTTTAAAAAAAAATTACCTCTTTAATCCATTAATCCAAATCATCTCACTTTTAAGTGAGAAATATTAAGAGCTGTCTTGTATTGGGCTGACATCGTGGACTTTCAGGGCCAATGAAGAACAGTCACCTGTGAAACATCTTAACCATACAAGTGTGTGGGTCCCTCCTCCTGGCCTATTGTTCCAGAAAGTCCAGGGTGGTAATGGGGTGTGGGATGCAGGTGATTGTGATGGACAGCCAGGGGAGAGAGCCTTGGCCTAATTTGTGGGCGTGTTGCCAGATTAGCCTCCCTTACTCCAAAAGTCCTCCACTACTTCTCATTTCCTATTGTGTCAAGTTTAAATGCCGCTGCCTTGTGTTTATGGCCTTTCAGAATCTGGTTTAACCATATTTACTCAATCATCTTGGTGACATCAAGGCAAAAAAGGCATTATTTCAGGATGACAACTGTCTTTGCTGACTATCCTGTATCACAGTGGTCCCCAACCTTTTTGGCACCAGGGACCAGTTTCGTGGAAGACAATTTTTCCACGGACCAGGGTTGGGGCGGATGGTTCAGGTGGTAATGCAAGCGATGGGGAGCGGCAGATGAAGCCTTGCTCGCTCACTCGCCGCTCGCCTCCCACTGTGCGGCCCGGTTCCTAACAGGCTGAGGACCAAAACCGGTCTGTGGCCTGGGGGATGGGGACCAGTGCTGTATCAGCTCCGACAACTGGCGGGCAGACACAACACATAATGAACACAAAGGAGCAAGGAGGGGCCCAGGCAAGAGGCCTCCAAGCAGGTGGCAGTGAGGAGGACTAGCTGGGAAACCTGGAGGCCGTAGGGCCAGACGCTGATGCTGTGAAGCCGCTTGCCCTAGATGTGTTTGTCCTCATTTTGTAGGAAGGCATATCAGGCTGTGTTCAAGAACAAGGGCTTTGGAGTGACACAGACCTGGGTTCAGGTTTCTGACTTTTTGCTTGCTGTGTGTGTGGCCTTGGACAAGTTGATTAACCCCTCTGAGCCTTGGTTAACTCATTTGTAAAATGACAGTAACACCGCTCTCACAATATTGATGTGAGCTTTAAGTGAACTGATTTGTGCAAAGTGCTAAAAACAGTGTCTGGCACAAAGCATTACTAAATCATAACTGTTATGGACAAAAATGATTAATGTTTATGTGAAGGTTCTCAACCTTTCCCTTCCCATGCCTCATTGAAATTCTAGCTTTGCCCATTCAGTTTTCCTCTTCCCCTGCCCTCAGAGCAAGGTCCTGACTTGCTTTTTTGTAGTTTTTTGAGCTGTAGATTTAGGAAAAGAGGGATTGAGGCAAAGGACAATAGGTCCACAGGGCACTGGTTAGGACTGCCTGAATAAAAACCTGTAGGGGGTGCAGAAACACCTACTTTGTCTGAGTGTGGCTAATAGGTTTCCCTATTGTTTTTGTTGCTCTAAGATATATTTTAAGAAATATATCTGTTATCTTTTGTGACTTTGTGATGAACCTGAGTTATTTTAAAGTACTCCTCTCTTGCTGAGCTGTGTCATTTTGGCTGCCAACACTTCGTGGAGCCAGACCACATGTGAACCAAAGCATTAACAGGGTTATGTAGTAGGACTGGATTTGCAGCGTAAATCCTCAAGGTCAAAGAATCTCAACATTGAATGGAACTTTAGACATCTCTTAGGTCAACCTCTCAGACAGTGGTACTTAAAGTGTGGTCCCCGGGTCAGCAGCATCAGCATCACCTGGGAACTTGTTAGAAATGCAAATTCTCAAGCCCAACCCTAAATTTACTCAGTCAGAATCTCTGGGGATGGGGGCTTAGGAAACTGTGTTTGAGAACCAGTGCTCTCAAGTCTAATATAGTGGTTCTCAAACCTGACATGTATGAGAATCACCAAGAGGGCTTCTTAAGACCGTTTTCTGCCCCTCCCCCACCCCCCCAAGATTCTGATTTCCTAGGTCAGGGTGGGTCTATGAATTGTATTTCTAACAAGCTCACAAGTAATGCCAGTACTGCTGGCTCAGGGACATATTTTGAAAACCACTCCTCTAGGATAATACAGGAATCTTTTCTACAACAACACTTGCAGCTGGTCATCCAACTTCTGCTTATTACATCTAAGGTCAGGGAACCCACTACTGCAAGCCTTTCTGTTATTGGGCAACTCTATTTTCTTTCCCTAATAGTGAAGTCAAATCTTACCTCATTATACTTACCAGCCATCATTCATAATTCTGCTTTCATAGCCACTTGCAGTAGGCAATGCCTGTGGCTCTGATACCAGGTGAAAAGTGGTGGCTTGGATTGTGGTCGAGTGATTCCTACTCCTGGCTACCCAGTTGTAATCACCATTGAACAGTTCTCCTTCAGCCACAAGCAGGACTAGTAACACATTGCACCTTTTCTGATTAGTGCCTTACCAGTTGTTAAAATTTTTTAAAAGATTATCAAAGGCTATGAATGGCAAGCAGAGGAGAATCATCGGTTCATGCAACTGCAGAATGCTGGGGGAGACCAAGCTTTAGGAGAGGATAGATCCAGGTGTTCAAATAATGTCATCAGTAATCTTTCTTCATTTTCTGGGTTGACCTTATCCTCAAGGTCTTTCCTCTTGGAGGCAAAGAAAATGAATGAGTCCAGGATTACTTTCTATCAATGGACAATCCCAGCAGAAAGATATTACCTCTTTCTCAAAGGTTCTAGGGCACGTCCCAGGCTTGACATTCGTTGGATCTCTGGGGTTCTCTGCTCATCTGTGAACCAATCATTTTGGCCAGAAGGGGGTAAAACATGCTAATTGGCTGGGCCTGGGTCATGTGCCCAACCCAGAACTGAGGGGTTAGATCACTTCATAGCGGCCACAAGGAAGTGATTCCCCAAAGGAAAAATCATAGTACTATTACCAGAAGAAGGGGAATGGATACTGGATTGCCCACCTGCCCAAAAAAAGTGCCATTAAATTTGGGAAGCTTTCCAAATTATAGATACCCAGATGTCACCCTAGAGTCACAGAATGGGATTTCTGCATTTTTTAGTACTCATTGTAAAAGACTACCTTAGTTGAGTGGTTAAATTATGCTTACTATGTTTAGCCACAGGGAGGGAAGAGCCCTACATAGACAGAGGATTTTGAATTACAAATGGAAAACATATTTTCCACTTTCCCAGATATTGCTTCCTACATAGCGGCTTCCTTATTAGTAATGCATATAACCCACGCCTTGTGAGAACAAATTTGATGCCAAGACAAATGCTTTCGTGTTTCTAAAGATGGCTTTCCAGGCCAAGACAGAATCAGAAAAGAACAGTTATCCATTATGCATTTGGTTGCCTTCTTTTCTTCTTCCTTATGTTTCTCCTGACTCTTAGATTCTTAGATTTTTTTTTCTTATTTTTTTCAGGAGACTTTTCTTCCCCAATGCTTGTAAACAAGCATTTTAATGTGAGCTGTTTTCACAGCCTTTGTCCCTCTATATTATGTCATTATTCTTTTTTTGTGTGTCAGGCCCTTAAGTATTTAATCACAAATAGATCTGCTGCTGTCAATTTTCTTTTGGAAAAACAGCAGTCTTCCTGAGAAAGGCTATTGGGAGCTGTCTTGTATCGGGCTGACATAATGGGCTCTTAGGGCCAACAGAGAAAATTAATTTTCATATTATGTCTGTTCTCCTAAGAGAAGGGGAAAAAAACAACTTTTATTATTCACTAAGAGTTTAAGTTAATACAAACCAGATTCCTTTCTTGGAGGAAGACAATAGTCAAATTAGTTTTGCTTTAGAAGGTTAATATGAGAAATTATATTTGGTTGTCTGGTTTCCAGAGCTGAAGATCTGAACAGAGATGAAGTCTGACAAACCATGCTGTAGGAAAATCAGGAGATTTGGCCTGTACAGTGAGACTCACTGCTGGTTTTCCTGGGGAAAAAAATTTTAAAGCAGCACGCAAGTGTAGAGGTGTTGGAAAGTCTGAACCACACATGTGGTTGTCTCTAGAGCTAGGATCTTAGAGGACAGGAGGCAAATATGAGTTAGCAATGAGGTGTGGCTGCCCAAGAAGCTGTATATAGAAGGCTCCAGTTCACTGTAGGATTGCTTGTAAAAGTGTAAAAAAAAGTCCATCAGGAATGTGTCAATACGATACTAATCATCTGTTAAAAAGACTGATACCAATCTGTATTCTGACTTGGAAAGATATCTAGGATGTTCATGGATGTTTAGTGAAACGAAGTAAGTGGCTCCTTCTGGTGATAGCAAGTGTGTAGAATTACATATGGAATTTAAGATTTTCTAGTGGCCATATTTTAAAAAGTGGAAAAAAAATGAAATTAATTTCAATAGTTTATTTTGTTTAACTCAGTATGTCCAAAATATTATCATTTTAACATGTAATCAATATTAAAAATAATTAAGATAATTTCATTTTCTTTTCAGTACTGTCTTTGAAATCTGGTATGTATTTTACGCTTCAGCATCTCAGTTCAGAGCAGCCACATTTTTTTTTTAACATCTTTCTTGGAGTATAATTGCTTTACAGTGTTCTGTTACTTTCTGCTGTATAACAAAGTGAATCAGCTATATGCCTACGTATATCCCCATATCCCCTCCCTCTTGGCGTCTCCCTCCCACCCTCCCTATCCCACCCCTCTAGGTGGTCGCAAAGCACCGAGCTGATCTCCCTGTGCCATGCAGCTGCTTCCCACTAGCTATCTATTTTACTTTTGATAGTGTATATATGTCAATGCTACTTTCGCACTTCGTCCCAGCTTAATCTTCCCCCTCCCCATGTCCTCAAGTCCATTCCCTACGTCTGTGTCTTTATTCCTGTCCTGCCCCTAGGTTCATTAGAACCATTTTTTTTTGTAGATTCCATATATATGTGTTAGCATACGGTATTTGTTTTTCTCTTTCTGACTTACTTCACTCTGTATGACAGACTCTAGGTCCATCCAGCTCACTACAAATAATTCAATTTTGTTTCTTTTTATGGCTGAGTAATATTCCATTGTATATATGTGCCACATCTTCTTTATCCATTCATCTGTCAATGGACACTTAGGTTGCTTCCATGTCCTGGCTATGGTAAATAGTGCTGCAATGAACATTGTGGTACATGACTCTTTTTGAATTATGGTTTTCTCAGGATATGTGCCCAGTAGTGGGATTGCTGGCTCGTATGGTAGTTCTATTTTTAGTTTTTAAGGAACCTCCATACTGTTCTCCATAGTGGCTGTATCAATTTACATTCCCACCAACAGTGCAAGAGGGTTCCCTTTTCTCCACACCCTCTCCAGCATTTATTGTTTGTAGAGTTTTTGATGATGGCCATTCTGACTGGTGTGAGGTGATACCTCATTGTAGTTTTGATTTTCATTTCTCTAATGACTAGTGATGTTGAGCATCCTTTCATGTGTTTGTTGGCAATCTGTATATCTTCTTTGAAGAAATGTCTATTTAGATCTTCTGCCCATTTTTGGATTCAGTTGTTTGTTTTTTTGATATTGAGCTGCATGAGCTGCCTGTATATTTAGAGATTAATCCTTTGTCAGTTGCTTCATTTGCAAATATTTTCTCCCATTCTGAGGGCTGTCTTTTCATCTTGTTTATGGTTTCCTTTGCTGTGCAAAAGCTTTTAAGTTTCATTAGGTCCCATTTGTTTATTTTGTTTTTATTTCCACTTCTCTAGGAGGTGGGTCAAAAAGGATCTTGCTGTGATTTATGTCATAGAGTGTTCTGCCTATGTTTTCCTCTAAGAGTTTTATAGTGTCTGGCCTTACATTTAGGTCTTTAATCCATTTTGAGTTTATTTTTGTGTATGGTGTTAGGGAGTGTTCTAATTTCGTTCTTTTACATGTAGCTGTCCAGTTTTCCCAGCACCACTTATTGAAGAGGCTGTCTTTTCTCCATTGTATATCTTGCCTCCTTTATCGAGGATAAGGTGACCATATGTGCATGGGTTTATCTCTGGGCTTTCTGTCCTGTTCCATTGATATATATTTCTGTTTTTGTGCCAGTACCATACTGTCTGGATTACTGTAGCTTTGTAGTATAGTCTGAAGTCTGGGAGCCTGATTCCTCCAGCTCCGTTTTTCTTTCTCAAGATTGTTTTGGCTATTCGGGGTCTTTTGTGTTTCCATACAAATTGTGCAATTTTTTGTTCTAATTCTGTGAAAAATGCCAGTGGTAGTTTGATAGGGATTGCATTGAATCTGTAGATTGCTTTGGGTAGTATAGTCATTTTCACAATGTTGATTCTTCCAATCCAAGAACATAGTATATCTCTCCACCTGTTTGTATCATCTTTAATTTCTTTCATCAGTGTCTTATAGTTTTCTGCATACAGGTCTTTTGTCTCCTTAGGTAGGTTTATTTCTAGCTATTTTATTCTTTTTGTTTCAGTGGTAAATGGGAGTGTTTCCTTAATTTCTCTTTCAGATATTTCATCATTAGTGTATAGGAATGCCAGAGATTTCTGTGCATTAATTTTGTATCCTGCTACTCTATCAAATTCATTGATTAGCTGTAGTAGTTTTGTGGTAGCATCTTTAGGTTGTCTATGTATAGTATCATGTCATCTGCAAACAGTGACAGTTTTACTTTTTCTTTTCCACTTTGGATTCCTTTTATTTCTTTTCCTGCTCTGATTGCTGTGGCTAAATCTTCCAAAACTGTGTTGAATAAGAGTGGTGAGTGTGGGCAACCTTACCTTGTTCCTGATCTTAGAGGAAATGGTTTCAGTTTTTCACCATTGAGAACGATTTTGGCTGTGGGTTTGTCATATATGGCCTTTATTATGTTGAGGTAAGTTCCCTCTATGCCTACTTTCTGGAGAGTTTTTATCATAAATGGGTGTTGAATTTTGTCAAAAACTTTTTCTGGATCTATTGAGATGATCATATGGTTTTTCTCCTTCAATTTGTTAATATGGTGTATCACATTGATTGATTTGCATATATTGAAGAATCCTTGCATTCCTGGGATAAACCCCACTTGATCATGGTGTATGATCCTTTTAATGTGCTGTTGGATTCTGTTTGCTAGTATTTTGTTTAGGATTTTTGCATCTATGTTCATCAGAGATATTAGCCTGTAGTTTTCTTTTTCTGTAACACCTTTGTCTGGTTTTGGTATCAGGGTGATGGTGGCCTCGTAGAATGAATTTGGGAGTGTTCCTCCCTCTGCTATATTTTGGAAGACTTTGAGAAGGATAGGTGTTAGCTCTTCTCTAAATGTTTGTAGAATTTGCCTGTGAAGCCATCTGGTCCTGGACTTTTGTTTGTTGGAAGATTTTTAATCACAGTTTCAATTTCAGTGCTTGTGACTGGTCTGTTCATATTTTCTATTTCTTCCTGGTTCAGTCTTGGAAGGTTGTGCTTTTCTAAGAATTTGTCCATTTCTTCCAGGTTGTCCATTTTATTGGCATATAGTTGCTTGTAGTAATCTCTCATGATCCTTTGTATTTCAGAGCAGCCACATTTTAAGTGCTCAAGAGCCACGTGTGGTTTGTGGCTGCCTTATTGGACAGTGTAGATATGGACCCTCAGGTAGGAGATGTTTGAAAGAATGCATCCAGATTTTTGTTTTGTTCTGTAATGTGACTATGAATCATAGTGAAATAGGGAAAGGTAAAAAATTTGTGGGAAAAAATGTATGGGATACCAGGAAACTTTAGGAAAAGGGAATCAATAAATAGACTATTAGTGGGAAGGATGACTATGATTTGATGGACTTAGGTTAACTGTTCATATAAATCCCAAGTACAAGTTAGACTTTGAAACTTATATGTGAAACCATTGTGTCATGGATACATGATGTAATTTAATTGGGGGGGGAGGAATTAGTGTAAATAAACATTTTTTAAAAAAACAGAAAGAGGGAATGATTTTTGTGTGTCAAATATTGCTGCTGGGTCACCCAGTGGAGAGCCAAGAATTGACCATTGGTCTAGCATCATGTGGGTCATAGGTGGCCTTTGACAAGAGCTGTCCTTTGGAACCGTAAGGATGAAAGTCGCACTGGACTGGCTTTGAGAGATAATGGAAGGACAGGAACTGGAAACAGTGAACCTAGTCAGCTTTTCGCAGGGGTGGAAGGGATGTGAGTTGAAAAACTGTTTTATTTGGTTCTGGTTTGGGTGTTCTGCTTTTGTTTTATAAAGATATTTATGTCTGATGGGAATGGTCCAGTAAAGAAAAAAAGATTTCAGTAGGGAGAGGGGGTGTTTTACTTGAAAAAGAGAAAATTCACAGAGGATATAAAAGCTGCCCTCCCACATTTGAAAGGGTGTCATATGAAAAAGGAATCAGGCCCACTCTGTGCATGGCCCAGGGCTAGACCTAAAATCACAGTGGATACGAGGGATAATAAAACAGACTGGACTCAATACGCGAAAAGTACATTCCAGCAGTCAGTGCGCCCCAAGCTAACATGGCTACTTCAAGATGCAGTAAAATTTTTATTACTGGAGGTTAAACCATCTATAGTTTAGACTAGTATTTCTCAACTCTTCTGTGTTTTCAGTGCACTTTTGGATACAACAGTTTTAGGTGACACACCTGGAAAGGCTCAAGACAACACAAAAGCAGGTCGGGGGTAGTGATCTCACAGTCACTGCTCCAGCGTAGCAGTGACCTTAGAAGTGTCCGCAATTAGTGTGTGTTCTTTTGGTTGCCCTTCAGCACCTCTTTGCTGATTGGAACAGAAATGCCTAGTGCTTTGAGCAAGCTCTCTTTTAAACTCACAAGGCAAAATGGCTTCCCATCAAAGTACATAGTCTCTTTTTCTTGCCCGCTGGAGGTTATACCACTGCTCCCACCAGAAAAAGATTGTGCGTACTCTGCACTCTGCACGGGGTCACACGAACTGTTAAGCTCAAAACCCAATTGGACAGACATCGCTATATAAGGCCTATCGGTCAGTAATCTGTTGCAGACAACAGAATCCACTTTACCTGGTAGAAACAGAATGAGATATAATAGTGATATGGAAATTCAGTGCTTACAGAATTGTTGGCAGGGCCGGAGAGCAGATTCTAGTCTGAGCTCCCAGTCACAACTCCTGCCCCCAGAACCACTGTGCTCTGCACTGATCAGGGAGGCTGCCACTGCATAACAAGAAGCTGATCTATCAAGAAGCAGCTGCCACCTAAGCCAACAGCAGAACCAACTCTACTTTGATCCCCAAAGCTGCCCCTGCTCCCTCAGAAAGCCAGAGAATCAAGAAGCTGCTGACTCCAGGACCACAACAGCTCTGTCATGATCTATAAAAGCAAGCGGACGCCCTTTGTCCTCTCCCTTCATCTGCCTGGCTCCGTTCCCCACCAGTCTCTCATGAGTGCATCTGATTTAGAGTGTGGACTCTAAATCACGTCCAGAACTCTAAACTGCCAAGCAGGTTAGGACATTACGTCTTAGCCTTCCAACTTTTGCAAGTTGTTCCAAAATATCTGCCACAGACAGCATCTTTCTTCAATCACAGCAAACATAAATAAGACACACTGATCCAAAGTTGGTAACACACACTGGTGTGCGGCTACATACCTAGCACGCCTATCTTGGAGCCGTTTTAGTGGGCGAGGAGGTAAAAATGGGAAATCAAGACTCAGATGGCAGCGTGAAGTGGATTTTCCAACAGTTAAGTGTTGGTGATTGCATAGCTTTAACACAAATGAAAGTTAGGACATAAATGCCTGTCTCGCATTTTATGACCAGAGAGACAAGTGTCTTTAGAAGAGCTGCCAGCCATGAAGTCTTTCCTAGCGTAAGTGCCGTATATCAGGCCTGGGCTGATGCTCGGCAGATGGATTGCCTTTGCTCCACTTGTCACAGTCCTCACAGAGCAGCTGCCTGCCAGAGGTTGATAAAGAAATAGAGTAGGTCCCATAGCGGTCTGACTGGGGCCACCAGCGACCTCATTCAAACAGGGCCAGAACAGCCCGACAAAGTCTCTCTATTCCATATGAACACTTTACTCGTATTTTTGCGGCATTCCCGTAGTCACTTATTCATTCAGAATATATTTACTGGACTTCCCTGGTGGCACAGTGGTTAAGAATCCGCCTGCCAATGCAGGGGACATGGGTTCGAGCCCTGGTCTCGGAAGATCCCACGTGCCGTGGAGCAACTAAGCCCGTGCACCACAACTACTGAGCCTGCGCTCTAGAGCCCACGAGCCACAACTACTGAGCCTGCATGCCACAACTACTGAAGCCTGCATGCCTAGAGCCCGTGCTCCGCAACAAGAGAAGCCACCGCAATGAGAAACCCGTGCACCGCAACGAAGAGTAGACCCCACTCGCCGCAACTAGAGAAAGCCCGCGCGCAGCAACAAAGACCCAACGCAGCCAAAAATAAATAAATAAATTTATTTATTTAAAAAAACAAACAAACATATTTACTGAGCCCTTGTCTGTGCTAGACACTGGGCGTAGACCGTGAACAAGGCAGATGGGGCCCCTGCTCTCATGGACCTAACATTCCAGTGGAGGGAGGTCGGGAGGCAGACACTGTACCAGTAAACAAACACATAACTGGGAAGGCTCCAGTGGCGGTGAGTGCCACGGAGGAAGAATGTTGCAAGATGGGGAGTGACGGCGTGCAGGAGGGGCAGTTTCGATTTGGGGACAGAAGGGATTTGTCTTCCCGCTGCCCCCAGCTGTGTAGGGGTTACTGCTCCCTTGGCTACTGAGCCAGCTCAGGCCCCAAATGCTGATCTTGGTTGCAGATATGCAAGAATGATGATTTGTGCTTGGTTTAAGGTTGTTTTCAGCCAACAATCCGAACGAGGATACAAGGTCAATAACGCAAGGGAGTGGGTGTAGCTCCCAGAAGTTTCCCACGTTCCTCATGGAATCATGGCTGCAGCTCAGTGATCCATGCAGCTCTCACCAGGGGAGATATCAGCCACACCGAAGGAGCCAGAACTGAGACCTTGTTACCTTCTATGCCATTTTGCTGCCTTCAGGGGTCTACCTACCAGTGTATGAGAGAGACAGCACTTGTGCCACAGTTGTGTTCCCCCGCGGTCTGTTTCTCGCTGCATCGCTGGGCCTCAGCAGGCCTGGCCATGGCCCCCACAGCTGCTGGTCCCCATCTGGGGCTCCTGGACAGTTCTTCTCAGTGACTGCATCCTCGTGGCCATCAGCAGAGGGCTAACTGTGAAGGAGGCCACATTTCTCTTTACTCCCATCCTTTTAGACTCACGATATGAACACTCAAGTTGCCCTGAGGGCTTGGGAGTCACATAGGAGAAAATTGTAAGCTGTGTGCTTCTGAGGGCTGCCCCCAGGCCAGGAAGAAACCACACACATACACAGCCCCCGCTCCGCTCCAGAGATTCGCTCACAGAGGCCCTCATTTCCTCCCCTTCAGGCCCACTCCCCTCCCAGAAAACACCTCCACGACGTGAATCAACCCTTTTCCTGTCACACTCTGGGATTTTTATCCTAGAACCTTGAGAAGTCTATGTATTATTTGATCTTTTGTTTTGAGTTCTTGCTCTCTCATTTTCTTGAGAAAACAAAGCTGTTATATGTTTCATCTGATTCCTGTTAAAAATCTTCTCGTCTGTACTCATCATCTGCCTTTTGCAAACCTCTTTTCATAGGTCCTGTGCTAGTTTTTTCCTGCAGTTCATCTGGGATAGAAGCAGCTCTGTCTGGGTCTGTGTTTACCCATTGATAATATGGGTAGATTCACCTTGACTCCCTTCCCCGTCTCTCTGAGCGATGGTGAATCTTCTCTTTCAGAGCTGGTGCTGGAGGTCTGGCTTTGTTGCTTCTTGGGAAGTGGGACAGAGACAGTGGGAATGTGCCATCTGGTTTTACTCTCTCCCCATGCCTGCCCTCCTGTCTGCAGAGTCCCCTGTGCCTGTGGTGTATGTGACCCCGTGGCAGGACTCCCCTTAAATTTTCAGCCCTCCCCACCCCCACTTCAGGGCAGACAGCCTCCTCCAAAGAGGGTCTGGGTCAGTGCGATTTCCCATGATTCGTGGACCTTCTTTTAGTGGGTTCAGATGTAATTGGTTAATATCTTTCAAGAGGTTCAGATGGCTCTTAAGATATACTTTTCCTTCTCTCCTTCAGCTTTTCCTCAGATTAGGCCACCCCTTCTTGTTAAAAAGCTGGGGCAGTAAAAACAAAGAACAAACAGCTTCGGCCCCAGTGCTGCCCATGCTTCCAGGCCTCAGCCCTCCAGATCGGGCACTGTCGGCCTTTAGAACATTCTTGCCCATTTCCCTCACGTTACGTAAGCTAGGTAGACCTTGATGTTCGCTTTCAGTCTGTCCACGATTAATTGTATACAGCAGATCTTCAGAATTATAGCATGGAGTTTGGTCATTCTCTTGTTTCAGTGAGTTTTCTTCTATGTATTGGGCTATTTTTTATTTCCATGGGTTCCAAGGAGTTATGCAAATGAGCACTTCCTCTGCCATTTTCCAAGAAGTTCTTCCTCTGCTGAATATTTTAAATAGTGAGACAAGAAAGATAAAATATGTCAGAAGATTAAGAGGAATGTACATTTTTTAAATTAGAAAGTTAAGACTAGAAAAGATAACAGAAATGAGGAAAATGATTAAAATTAACAGTGATGAGACAGCATCTGAACAGTTAGAAAATGAAGCTAAAGAATTAGATGAAAGTATAAAAAAGGAACTCAGAAACTCTAAGGGCAAAGATATGGCAAAAAGACAAAATTAAATGGTGGGAAAGGTTTAAAAGAGCTAGCATTTAAGTGTTTCTAAACAAATTTTAAAGATGAAAGGGCTAGACAATAACACGCTAAAACAATGAAATAATCTTAGTATTTAAAGATTAAAAAAATGTAAGCAGCATATGAGGTTATCTCATTCTGTAATGTTCCATGTTAAGATGTACCTTATTTACTGATTTACAAAGATGTCTAAGACTGTGGTTTAGAGAGAAGAGCAAGTCACAGAACGTTATATATTCTCCGTATGTGTGTCACATAAAGGTTGCAAATACGTAGAGAGAGGAGTGATGGGAATAATACCAAACCGTTAACTGGGAGAGGAAAGGGAGTGGAGGTGGGGATGTCGTGCCTGCCATCGGGTCCCCTCAGATCCCCTCACCATTTCTGGAATCTTCTCCCCTCCCCTCTTCAGTGCACTTTTTCTCCAATACCCACACCTGGGCGGCGACTCTTCCTAGGTGGGCTGCCCTTGCTCACCGCAGCTGCTTTGCCCATGTGTGCAGAGAGCGCCAAGTACCGGGGGACTTTACAGGCCTCACCCCGGCCCGGGGCCCTCAGTTCCTCGTCGCAGGTGGGACAGCTCTGAGGTGTAACCAACCTCAAGCAGATTGTAAAGCAAGCTATGTATGTGATTTTACATTTTCTAGTAGCCACATTAAAATCAATTCTAATACACTTCATCTTCAACATGTAATCAACATAAAACTTATTGAGACGTTCCGCATCCTTTGTTACTTGTACTAAGTCTTCCAAGTCCGGTGTGTGTTTTACACACGCACGTCTTGCTTTGCCTGCCCCCATTTCCTTGCTCAGTGGTCACAGGTGGCGCGTGGCTGCCGCGTGGGACAGCCCAGCTCCACTCAAGTTGAAGCTGAACCTTCACAGGACTTTGCCTGAAAATGAAACCTCACCTCCCTGTCCTGCTTATTGGTTTCTCTTAGGAGCAGTTTCTTTCCTTTTCTTTTTTTTTAACTTGCATGATTAAGAAAGGAACATTTTCTTAATAAATGTTTTGCATACAAGTGTTATTTTTGTAATTTAAAAAAAATCTAGAGGGTTCAAAGAAAAAAATATGTCTCTCATCCAGAAGCCCTGCTTTGTTATTTATTTGTTTGTTTATTGCTAAGGCAGCCATAAACTCTAGTGACACTGGGTTGCAGAAGACTTGAGGTTCCAGTGAGTAAAGAACAACTGACATCATAGCAGAACCTTCCCTTCTTGCCATTTGTCGCATGTGGAAGGCTTGAGCCTTTCATGTCTATAGAGTTTCTGCCAAGATAAGTGGCCTGAAGCCAGCTTAGAGTAAGATTATCCAGCAGTCTGGGTCAGATATGCAGCCTGTGGCTTCTCAGGCCCAGGTAAGGTGATGGGGGAGGCTAGGTCATCACTTATGAAGGAGGAATACCAGGGGGACCTGGAAAGAGTGGCCTTTTTTTCTTTTGCAACATGCCTGCAGCCTATAATTGGTACTACTGTAGCAGCTTGGGAGTGGGCAGTGCCCATCTGGCTCCAAATACCCAGGCTGTATGGAGTCACTTCTCTTGGCATCCAAACCGTGCAGCAGGATGGTGGCTCCCTGTGCAGATGCCTCTTCCTCACTAATAAGACCACTAGGTCTTTTGTCTTTTGCCTTGTCACGGCGTTTTATTAAGAAGACAATATAAAGAGTCCCTTTTGACATAAGTATTACCTAAGATTGCTTTTTATTTTTATTTTCCCATTTCCAAGTATTTGGATTTTCTTTGCTTATTTGTGTGTCACCTGAGGTAGAGGTGGGGGAAGAACACTACTGATTGGCTCAGAAAATAATTCCAATCAGAAAAAGCAGGGATGCCTACATTTCCCTAACAAAGCCACCCTTCTTCATCCCAGAATCACCTTACCTCCTTCCTCGCTGTGTCATCAGAGAAAGAAGCAGGCATGTTTCAGCAGTGCATTTCCCAATTTATTCCCATTTGTTAATTCAGCAAGCATTTACTGCTTACTTTCCTCTATGCTATTACTCTTGAATGTGGGTTTGGTCCTTTTGTCTACAGTGTTGTTGCCAGTGTAGGCTCTTTTTATGGCTTTTCTTGGCTATTTTAAATGGAAATTGGGAGATAAACCAGGCACTCCTGGACTAAACACCAATGGCCATGAGGTCCATCCTCTGAAGGTACTCCAGACAGAGCTTTCCCTTCCTCAGTGAATGTTGCCTTTTTCTAAATAAGTTTGTGATGGTTCACATGCTCACCTTCCTCCTTTTACCTTCGACCCTGCTGACTTGAGAGTGTGGGGGACTCCACTCATTGCTGAGGGATGTGATAGGATTTGGACGGTTCCAGGGCCACGAGGCCACAGTGTGCAGGGACGGCGTGGTGCTGTCTTAGTGGGGTACCTGGGTCTTGGGAGGGCCTTGGCTTTACCCCCTCCTCATTACTGATGGGCTGGCCCCTGGGGAGGAGTGGCCAGAATGGGCCAGCGATGGGCCCGCGTTCTTCTCTGTTCTCAGTGCCTTTCCCAACTCTTTCTGTTTCAGTACAGCACTGCAGCCTCCAGGCCCACTGATGGATCCGCTGACGAAAGGGTCCAGTGGGAGTCAGATGGCACAGACCCTTCTATGGAAAGCCAAGTCGTCTCTCTCCTTTGGCATCCAGCCCCTGCAGACGTGGCCAACAAAAGACCCCGAAGTAGAGGCCCAGGTCAACCTGTAAGTAAGTAAGAGAAGCATCATCTCAGTTGGGGCTCATGCTCACTCTAACTTGAAACCCCTTAATGCTCAGGAAGAAACTTATCTTTGGGGGGAAGAATAATGAGAGAGAGAGGAGTGGATATTTGGTTGGGAGATTTCATTTCTGTTCTTAATGGTGCCTTATGTGTATTTATTTATTTATTTATTTACTTAGCAATGTTCACTGAGCACCTACTCTGGCCAGGCCTTGTCTCAGGCATGGCAGGCAAAAGAGATTCAGTTCCTGTCCTCAGGGGATTTACAGCTCATGGAACAGATAGCCATTAATCAAATAATCATACAAATAAATACGAACAAATTGTGACAAGTGCTATGAAATGTGGTACCTTGATTCAATAAACATTTACAGAATGCCCTCAATGTGCCAGCAACATACTGGGGATATAAGAGAATAAGACATCTCCTCACCCGTGAATATCAAATAGTATCTAGAAGGGGAAAAAATTCCAATTATTATTCAGAAGCAATGATAATAACTATGCTATAACTAATATATTAATAGAGTCCAGGTCCCATAGGGTGGTAACTATGTTTTCCTGTTTACTCCTGAATCCCCAGGGCTTTGTTATGGTGTATAATATTTGTTGGATGAATGAATAAGTAATGAATGAAGAAGATACTACAACACAGGGGTGCTTAGCTTTCCAGGGGAATCAAAGGCAACTAGGTGCAACGATCTAATTGCCTTAAAAGCACATGAGATGCTTCATCAGTTCAATGCAATGAATATTATTGATGCTTACTGTACCTAAGGCTAACCCCAGAGATTCTGATTCAGTGGCTCTGGAGTGGGTGAAAGAGGACTCTTCAGGGACAGCCTTTCCAGGGAGGCAGACAAGTAACCAAATAACTCCAGCGCTGTTAGAAAAGAAGCATGTATAATGTGCTATAGGAGGAGGGGATCTGCGGGAGGACAGGGAGGAAAACGGGCAGCAGTTGCTCTTAGCCAGGCAGGATGACCATCGTGCCAGGCAGGAAAGGGGAAGAAAGCCACTTTAAACAGAGGAAAGTGCAGAGCAAAGGCTCGGATCCATGAAAGTGGGTCCCAGCAGTGTTGACAGGCATTAAAGCAGTGATTCTCAGCCCTGGCTGCACAGGAGAATCATCCCAGGAGCTTTAACACATATGAAAGCCTGCACCATCCGCCCAAGATTCCCAGGTCTAGGGTGGGACACAAATACCAATATTTTATAACGCTCCCCAGGGGATTCTCTTGTGCAGCAAATGAGAAATGCTGCTTTTAAAAATGTAACCACACAAAAATAAATACAAAATAGTTATGAAGTACCTTATACGCCTAGCTAAGGGGTATGAATTTTTATATCTCGAGCAATGAGGAGCCATTGATAGCTTGCCTGATTTTAAACGATAATACAATTTGAAATAGACAAGGTTCACAGGGTCTGGATAAATTCACGACTGCTGGTTCTGCAGTGGGTTCTTCTGGAAAGCTAGAGAAGTCTGGAGTCACCGCTGCCTTTTCAGAGCTGCCACCATACCTCCCACCGTGGCGCGGTAGGTCCACTTATGAGAATATGGGAATTGAATGTCTCCTTGATCTGAAACTGAAATCTAAAATTTCAGTGAATGCTGAATTATAGGGGCGAAATGCTCCTGTTTCTTGGGGGCCGCTGGTAACCCGCGTGTGGGCAGCTCCAGCGCTCTAGAAAGGAGGGCAGGGAAGCCTGGGCTTTATCTACCAAAGGTGGAGCGGGGGGGTGGGGGGGTGGGGGTGGAAGTAGGTGGGGGGGTGGGGGGAAGGGCCACTCTTCCTCTGAAGCTCCAGGCGGGACTCACAGCACTGCTTCTTTCTAGACTACAAGCCCCACAGTGCGCCGCGCGGATGACGTAGTCAAAGGGGCGGGCAGGACTGCCGGGAAGCCTATGAGACGCAGCGGAAGCAGCCCGAGGTGGCGCCTTCCGGGTCCTATTGGTGAATCTGGTTAGGAGTGGGACCAGGCCTTGGTGATTGGCGGCCGCAGGGCTAGCGAAGCTGCACCCCAGACTCAGGGGCCGGACTTGAAACTGATTCCACTGGGAACCAGATGTTGGGTTTTCTGGAAAACGGGCTAGAAAGATGCGTCTTTTAAGAACCGCTGCCATTCTGCGGGCTGCTCATTCATTAACTCATTCATTCGGCAAACTTAATTGATTGCCTGTGTACCAGGAACTTGTGCAAACATCCCAAATGCGTTTTCTCTTTTAGTCTTCACTAAAAAACACGTAACTACTGCAGGCTCCATCTTACAGATGAGGAAGCTGAGGTCCAGAAGAGTTAAGAGACTTGTTCAGGTCACACAGCTTGAAAGTGACAGAGCAGGGATTTGAACCTACATCTGTCTAGCGCCAGTGCCCATCTCCTAATCTCAGTGTGCTCAGCGGTGCCATCAGGAGCAAAGTGTTTATGGGATGTCAATGTCCACAGGGTGTCTTGGTATTGTCGGGTGAAGATTATAGCAGGACCGGACTGGACACCAATAAAGTTGACCAAGCACAAAGTTGGGCCTTGTGCGAGGTCCCTTGGTCATACAAGGCCTACTCTCACCAGAAAAGGCTTTTGGTATCTATGAAAGAACCTACTGAGCATCTGTGTGCTGTGCTGGGCCCTGTGCTAAGCACTGGGTATGAAAAGGAAGCATCTCCTTCCAGATTAAGTGAGGCTTATGGAAGTGCCGTTACCTAGGGCAATCCAAGGAGATTTCTCAGTGGAGAGACTACTTGAAGTGTGGGAACTTTACCAGGCAGAGGTGAAGGAGGCCTCCCCAGACAGAGGAGACTGTCTGTGCAAAGGCCAGCAGTGTTAAAGCACTCTGGATTTGAGGGGAACCACAAACAGTCTGGTCCAGCTGGAGCTTCTTGGGGAGCAGTGAGCCTGGGATGGCAGACAGAAGCCAAGTCACTGGGGAGTGGGAGGGCTTAACCTGCCTGCTAGGAAGTTTGGTCTTAACTCTCTCAGCCAGAGCACAGCATGATCAGATTTGCATACTGGAAAGATAACTGGTGTCAGTGGGCAGCTAGATTGCAGGAGGATAAGGCTGGTGGCAGGGAGACCTATCATAGTGGCCAGATAGGAGATATTAAGTGTTCTGATGAGTGGCAGGAACAATGGGATTGAGTTAAGAAATATTTAGGAGGAAGGTTAGAGTGGACCTGGTAAATGCATGGGTGGTGGGGTGAGGAATAGGACAGAGATCATTAGATACTGCCGTGGGGGCTGAAGAGGGGTACAGTTACATCTTTGGAGGAAGGAAGTTCTTAGAAAAATCTTCTTAGAGAGAGTAATGTGAAGTGGATCTTGAAAAAGGAGGAGAACGTTCCTTCCTTCTTTTCTTTTGCTTGAGTAGATTTTAATTCGCAGAGGTGGGAAGGAGGGTATTCTGGATGGCCGGATCCTGGTTTGCCGGTTGTATGGTGAAGTAGGAGGAAGTTTGGAAGGTCAAATTGGGGGACATATTGTGAAAGGTGTTGTACTTAATGCCAGGACATTGGGAGTCTGAGTGGCTTTTGAGACAGGCAAGTGATGGTTTGAGCTCTGAGTGTTAAGAGTTAATTTCACTGATATGTACAGTGAGGAAGCCAGGAAGCCAATTAAGAGATGGAGTAGAGAGGGGCTCGTTGGTTGTAAGTAACAGCAACCCAACTCAAAATAGTTTAGGCGAAAAAGGAGAATGTATAGGTTAATGTAACCAAACTACGGGAAGGGACAGATCTCGCTCGCTTCAGGGAGTTACTGGATCCAGGGACTCTAGCGCCAACAGTCAGTCCATTCTTCTCTTACGCCCTCAACCTTAGCCCTGCTTCTCTCTGCCTGTTGACCTCACTGTCTCCTGCCGTCCATGAGTTTTCACCATGCAGCCATGGGCGTGATCTCAGGCAGCATGGGGTATGTTCTCACAGACTTGCAACTTGAGAGGAAAAATCTTCCCCGTCAGTTAGAAGAACCCTGGGGAAGGACTGTAGTTGCCCAGCCTGGGTCACATGTCCATTCCTGGTTCTGTGGGGGAGTGTCTGTTACCAGGAGTGGAGGGGGTAGTTCTGCTTGCCCTGGCAAACAGAGCAGGGGTGGTCAGGAGGTAGGAGAACAGAATTCAAAGGGGTCAGAGAAGCCAGTGGAGGAGTTTCAAGAAGGGCAGTGCTCTCTGACCAGTCACAAAAATAACTTAGGAAGTTTGTTCAAAAATATAGATCATGGAACCTGTTTAATTAGAATCCTTAGTTGTGGGACCCAGGGATCTGGCTGAAGGTGTCAAATATAACAGAAAGTTTGAAGATCGAAACTAAAATCTTCCATTGAATTTGATGATTCGGAAGCCATGGGGCTCCTCTGAAAACGCCGTTTCAGTTGGGAAGGGAGGGCAGAAGGCAGATGGCGAGTCTCTCTCCATCCTCACACCTCCTCATTCATAACCTCCTTTCAGGGCCATGTCCGACCCTACAAGAGGCAAAGTTTCCTCATTAGCTCAATACATTAGGAAAAGACAAAGGAAAGCTATTGGAAAGATGGTTATTTGAGGGGCATTCTGCCTTAAACGGATGTCAGCCAGGAGCAGAAGGAAGAAAGTTTGAAAAGTTTTCATTTCCATCTGAATTATCTGCCCATTCTTTTTTCCCATCAGTCCTTCCTGTGATTAATTACAATATACTACCAATAAGTTGGATTTCTTAAAAAGTATAATTCAGACTTAATTTCCCTCACTCGGCTGAGTTAGCAGCGGTTTGCTTTTTGATCTTTTGGAGAAAGTTGCCATGTATTTGAAAGAGTTTATCATCAAGGTGTGATACAAATATTAGGCAATTTCGTATTTAGACATTTTAAAATAGCTTCCAAAAGCCTCAAAAGACCTAGTTTGCTCCTGAGTAAAGGACTACTTGATTTTAAAATACAAAGCTGGAGAGAAAGCCTTTGGGTTTACTGTTGGGGAAATTCTGTTGTTTCCATGAAGAAACTTCTCCTCCAGTCCCATGGAGGAAAGAGGCTGGACAGCTGACTTGCCCCTTCCTCTTTTCCTCTCTTACCTTTGGGATCTGGTTGCCCACCGAGCTTGTGCATTAGCTCCTCTCCTGTTTCCACATGGAAAAACACACCTGCGTCTTCTAGAGACAGGTGTGGAGGCCCACCTGCCTCGGTATCCCCTGTTGGAGCTCGACAGTCATGAGACAGTGATTCCTCGGCAACCATTCAGGCGAGTAGCTGCCTCTCTGCAGACCAGACTCTCCCGCAAGTGGGCTGCTCCAGGTCTAAACTTGGGGGAAGTAGTAGGAAGTCTATGTGGCTGTCGGGCTCAGCCACATTTGCCAATGAAACTCTGACAGTGAGGAAACTGACGTTTTGATTTCCATTTGCCTGACTCCTGTCTCTAATTCTCAACCGATTCCAAACACAGAGAAGAGAGCAGCTTGATTTATTAAAAAGCTCCCAAAGCTCAGATAATTGTGAGACAGGCTAGGATCTGTGTGGGTCTGGTTAGGAGGGGGTTTTGTTTTGTTCTGTTTGTTTTTATTCTCTTGTTCTTCCCTGTCGTAGCAGAGTATGTGGCACATAGAATGTGCTCACTAAATACTTGTTGGGTAAGTTAAAGATAATAGAGCAGAGATGCCAGTTAGGAGGCTCCTGCAACGATGAAGGTCTGAGCTAAAGCAGAGAACGTGAAAATGGAAAGGGGAGAAGTGGCAAGGGACTAAAAGACATGGTGGAATTCTAGAATATCCTCACATGCAAAATGGCATATACAAGGTTAGGCATTGCAGTTTATTAGTAGTAGCGAAAGGTTGAAAACCATTTACCTAGGAAACTGGTTAAATAAAATACAGTACATCTACTCAGTGGAATAGTATGTAGCCATAAGAAAGAATATGGAGGATCTTTTGGTACTGATTTGGAAAAATCTCCAAGATACATTAAATAGAAAAACAACAAAAACAAGGAGTGGAGGTGTGTATAGTATGCTACCATTTACCAAAGGCAAAAGGGAATATGTATTTCTCTTTCTTTGTAAATGCATACAGCATCTCTGGCAGACACACAATAAACAATAGAGGTTGCTGGTGGGTAGAGAAAATGAGGGGCCGAGGAGGGAGGAGAGGACAGACTTACCCCTGTATGGCCTTTTGGGCTCTTGTGAGTATTGAAGCAAGTGAGTTTTACCTCTTCAAAGAGTGAAATACAGATACAAACATACAACAATCAAAAGCAACACTGTGTGGGGCCTGTACCAGGGCCTGGAGACTGATTAAGATGTTGGATGTGAGAGAAGACCTGGGCAATGACTCTGAACTTGCACCTCGAGTGACTGGGAAGAAGATGGCAGCTCTGCTGACTGAGATGTGAGTGAGGAGTGGGAGTGAGGGTGACTCAGGACATGTTATGTTTTAGAGGTCCCCGGGGGTGTCCGCAGAACCATGTCCGACAGCTGTAAGTCTGAACTTGCAGTTGGAGAGAAAGACTGAGTTGGAGATTTGGTCTGGGGAGTTGTTAGCATAGAGGTGGTATTTGAAGGCGCCGGAGCAGTGAGGTCCCAGGGAGGTGAGTGGCCTGAATGGAAGGGAGAGGAATGTGGATCTTCACTGCTCAAGGGTGGCGTAGGGTTCAACACTGAGTTGCTGCTCCGTGTGATCTAAGTCAGGGAGGAGTACGGCATCACTCTGCCAGGACATCTTGGTCCTTTTCTGGGAACAGAAGCTGCACTGTTGAGCTCCACATCCCCTGGAGGAATAATCACTAACAGCAGTCATTCTTCCTCAAGGAGGTTATGCCATTACTAAGAACTCTATTCCTTTGACTGTTCGCGTTGTCTGTTCTTTCAAATTTTATAGTCCTCAAGGGCCAGCAACCCATTTTTGGTGCTCACCTCATCTCAAAGTACAGTGCAGAACACCATAAGGACACACTATAAATAGTGACTAGAGAGTATGACTCTTTTTAATCATTGCTTTTAGGAGGCAAAAGGAAATAGTTTAGGCTGCCCTGCCCTAAATTCACCTAAGCCAACATTCATTTTTATAAATCGCATTTGGCTTTGAGTGCAGGCTGGTTGCTTTCCTGTCATCTTCTATAGTAAGAGGTGTTCTTAGTTAAAATGCTTTTGCCTCCTATACTTCTGTGAGTTTGGTTGATCTAGTCTTTTGCTTTCTTTGAAGAATGTTCTCCACCTCCCTCAACACTCTCCCTCATCCTTGGTCTCAAAGCCTCATTTTTGTAGACTGTCTCAGGATCAGACTACCTTGGTGAAATAAACATTTTAGAAAATTTTTCACAAATATAGTTTGACCTTAAAAGCACAGAGTAAGCTGCTTTTCTTCCACTACATGGTCTGAATGTACCTGGAGAAAAACACAACACAAAGAAGCATGAAGTGGATCTAAATTGGTCCAGAAAATTAGAATACAATATAGAGGCCATTTAAAAAGCAGCCAGGGGGCTTCCCTGGAGGCGTAGTGGTTGAGAATCTGCCTGCCAATGCAGGGGACACGGGTTCAAGCCCTGGTCTGGGAAGATCCCACATGCCGCGGAGCGACTAGGCCCGCGAGCCACAATTGCTGAGCCTGCGCGTCTGGAGACTGTGCTCCGCAACAAGAGAGGCCGCGACAGTGAGAGGCCCGCGCACCGCGATGAAGAGTGGCCCCCGCTCGCCGCAACTAGAGAAAGCCCTCGCACAGAAACTAAGACCCAACACAGCCATAAATAAATAAATAAATAAATAAATAAAATAAAAAAAAAAAAAAGCAGCCAGGGCCTTCCCCCCTCTCCTAGGTTACCTCAATACAAAATTCAGTCAGTTCCACAAGCATTTATATACTTTTATGCTTAAGACTAAGAATTTTTCACATACTGGTATTGGCTATAAAGGGGATCAAAATATACCACCCCAAAATATGCCACTTTGGCATAAGGATTATTTTGAGCTGAAGGCAATTGAGAAAAAGCAGACACAGGAAGAACTCTCTGCCCTCCCCCGCTCTGCCTAAAAGCAGGGCATAAATTTCTCTTTGTAAAAGTGCCCCCTCCCCTCTCTCTACCAAGAGGAGGAGAACAGTCCTTATCACCAGAGACAGAGAAGGCACCAAGATGAGTCCATATAAACAAACCTTACTAAATAACCCTATCTACCATTGCTTTCCCCCATATATCTACCTTCCCGTGATCTACCACTCCTAGAAGCCCCAAATCCCTTTTCTTTTGTCTTGTGACTTCTCCACAATTTATTGCCCTTTGTTAAAATAGTATATAAGCCTCTGAGTCTAACTGCTACTTTGGGTTTTCTTTTCTGTGCAGGCCTTGTGCATGTAAAGTTAGAAATAAAATTTGTATGCCTTTTCTCCTGTTAATCTGTCTTTTGTCAGCTTAATTCACAGGTACCAGTTACAGAACATAAGAAGGTAAAGGGAAAGTTTTTCCTCCGTAACAGCTACTTCCTAAAGTGAGAGCATTTCAGATTACAGGGGAATCTAGCTTATCTCTAGATTTCCACAAAGAGACTTTTTTTCTTCTTTGTGTTGTTCTTCACGTGCACACACCTTCCTAATGATGCACAACCTCTGTTTCTTCAAATAGTAATTGTGCTCAGACTATTCACCTGCTAAGTGCTTCATATGTATTTTCTCATTAAATGCAACAGCCCTATGAGGATTGTCCCATGGTTATCAGTATTTGTTGAATTAATTCATTAATCAAGCCCCATTTTACAGTTGTAGAACTGAGAGCGCACAAAAGGCTGTTTCTTGCCTAAAATCAGGCCATGAATTAGTGGTGGGTTAGACAGAGTTGAGTAAATATCAGGCAACACTTATGTACATGTAATTTCTCTATACATATAGATGTTAGTTTATTTAAGTTTAGGATCAGAGTTTTTTTTTTTTTCTGTATGACATTCTAAAGTAATTTTTTATTGTACTATAATTTACAGGCAATAAAATGCAAGAATCTTAAGTTCACAGTTGGATGAGTTTGACACTTGCAGATGATTCACTTTTTAATGTTACAGTGTTGATCCATTGCACTTAATTGTATTGCCTATTTATTGAAAGATGCCAATCTCTAGACATAGGGAATGCCAGCCTCATCATGAGCTAATGGCTGGTGAATGATGTCACAATGTGTTCATTGTGATGGCCCCCACAGCATTTTCTTTGTTTGCTCATATTACTGGCATTGTATTAACCTCTGAAGTGAATTGTTTGAGATTAACCTGATGCAACATTTACAGTATTTTCATGTCTGACTCAAAAACAAATTTCATGAATATGCTGTGTAATGCAGTTCACTTCCAGCAGCAGCTGACAGTGGACTTGTGAGCACCTGGGGGTGTCTCTCCAGGCCTGATCCTAGAGAAAGTTATGAAGTGGTCCCTGTGTTTGCCCTGCCCTTCTCTAGGTACCTATCTAGTATGGCTGGCCTCACCCTCCTGTGTCACTCCTGGCCCCCGGTAAAGAAGAAAAACCCTAGGGGACATGGTGGCTCTCCTCAGACATTTGAAGGGCTTTCCTATAGAGGTGATATTGTTTTATATGGCCCCAAAGAGTTGGCTGGCTTTCATTCATTCATTCACTCTTTATTAAATAAAACCCCACTAAGAGCTAACTCTGTACCAGGTATTACGTTACAAGCTAAGGATTTTGCATTGAACAAAACCAACAGAGAACCTGCCACTGTGAAGCTTATATTTTAGTAGGGGAGGCAGATGTTAATCCAATACCCTCTTTGTAATTTCTAATCTGGGGGTGGAGGTGGGGTCAGGAAGAAGAAGTAGTTTGGAGAGCTCATTCCAGGTCCTAAGATGAGAAGATGCTCAGCAAGTTGAAGGAAATGAAGAAGGGCATTGTGGCTGGAGTGCTGAGACAGCGCAAGCGGGCCAGACAGGACAGCTGGCCGGTGGTGTGGAAGTGCTGGTAAGGAAATTAAGAAGAAGTGAAAGGGTGAAGATGTAGGACCAGCTGGTGGAAATTAAAGTGTGATAGATTTCAGTTCAATGTAGAAAAAAACTGTTTGACAGGAAGAATGGAGTGCCCTGGGGCATACTGTTTCTTTATCACTAATAGTGTGTAAGTAGAGACTTGCTGGCTATATTTCAAGTATCTGGTAGAGAATACACTATCACAGATACCAGATTGGACACCAAATGACCCTTAAGTCTCTGGACCTGGAAGTCTCTGGACATCTCTGGAAGTCTCTTCTACCCTAAGATCCTATGCTGAGGTGGCAGGAAGACTGACCAGGCTATTGTAGGGATCTGGGTATAAAATAGTGAGGACCCATGAGATGAAGGACTAAGCTGGCTAAATATGGGAGATGATCACTGAGGAAGTGTCCAGCCATGGGGGAATGGAGAATCAGTGGGATAGTGATACAGCAGGAGACTACACAGCACTGTGAGTGATACAGGTATCAATGTGTACAAATCTCAAACGCAAATTGTTCAAAGAAGCTAGTTGCAGGGAGATAGTCACGGTATGGTATACATTTGTGTAAAATTTAAGATCGTGCTAAACAGTACTGCATATGGTTTATGACTATGTAGCACAAATATAAAAAATAAGCAGGGAATGCGAACCAAATTATTTAGTGATTGTTTCAAGGGAGAGAGAGATGAAAATGAGATCAAGGAGAGGTACACAGGGGTTTCAACTGTATCTATAATGTTCATTATATTATTCTTTATTTTTCTGCATCTTGAAGAAATAAGACAAATTAGAGAAGAAATCCAGGTGATTCTGACATATAGCTAGGTTTTGAGAACCAGAGTCAGTGCTTCTTAAAGTTCAGTGTGCATTTGAATCCTCAGGGGATCTTGTTAAAATGCTGATTCTGTCTCATTAGGTCTGGGATGGGGCCTGAGGGTCTGCATTTCTAATCAGCTCAGGGAAAAGGACCACTCTGAGTGGTGAGGGTCGGAATGACCTTGGTGTTCTCTAGGATTCTCGCTGCCTGCAGGACTGTTCGGAAGTGCCCACTCTGGACAGCATGCCTCCCTTCAGGGTCTGGGTACAGTTGGGGGCAGTCTGGGAATCTCAGGAGAGAAGCTTTGAGAACTTGGGAAGGCACACTTTGGAGGGATTTCTCCAAAGAAGTTAAATCTACAGGTGATCCAGGGAGGTACGCAGCAACATATGTTGTCTGCTGATTGTTCTTCCTTAAATACGTTTCTGTTTAACACTTTGTGGTCATGCATGTGCAGGTATCCTGTGGAGCAGTGTTTCCCAAACCAAATTGTACTCTGAGCTAGAAATTCCTTCAGTCTTGACATTATAGGAAAGGAGAAGCCAAGGTCGCTAAAGATTGGGGAGGGAGGGAGCAGATGTGCGGACATTACACTTCGCAGGAATCATTTTCTAGGTAGCAGCTCCCAGGTTTCTGGATGGTGGGTCTTGAACTGAGCAGAGTGACAGGCCTCTCATATCCCAAGATGGCATATGCTACTCAAGAAGGAGACAAAAGAGGCTGTTGTACAGTTTACCAAATTTGCTATACACAGGTGTGATGTGCTTGCACAATGTTTTTGTTCCTGTGAAGTCCGACGTCCTTTATGTTTTCCCACCGCGCCGTAAGTGCTATGACTGCAGGGAGCACACGTCTCAGGTTTAGCACCTGGCCCAGTACCTGGGACCTCATAGGTGCTCAGGAACTGTTTATGGAATGAGTGAATGAATTTCAACTCAGATACAGGGTTTTTTTAAATTAACCTTTTTATTTTGAGAGCATAATAGATTCATATGCAGTTATAAGAAATAACACAGAGAGATCCCAGGTACCCTTTACCCAGTTTCCCCCAATGGTAACATCTGGCATAACTATAGTAAAGTATCAATCACAGCCAGGAAATTGTCAGTGATACAATCCATTGGCCTTAGATATCCCCAGTGTCACATGCAATCTTATCACGTGTGTAGGTTCATTTCTCCACCATCACAGATAAGACACAGACATGGCTTCATCACCACAGAGTCCCTTATGCTGCCCTTTTATAACCACACCTCCCTCGCTCTATAATTTTGTCATTTCAAGAATGTTGTATAATAGAATCACACAGTAAGTAATCTTTTTGGTTGGCCTTTTCCACTGCGCACGATTCCCTGGACATTCATCCAAGTTGTTGCATCTGTCAGTAGTGTGTTTTCCTGGCTGAGTGATATTCCGTGGTGGGCATGCCCCACAGTTTGTTTATCCATTCACCCTTCCAAAGATTTCTAGGCTTTTTCTAGCTTGGGGCTATTATGAATAAAGCTGCTATGAACATTTGTGTATAGGTATTTGTGAATATATTTTTTCATTTCTCTGGGATAAATGCCCAAGAGTGCAAGTGCTGGGTCATATGGTAACTGCATATTTAATTTTATAAGAAACTGCCAACTGGTTTCCAAAAAGGCTTGGCTTACCTTGTACATTCCCACCCACAGTCTATATATATATACATATTTTTTTTTAAATAAATTTATTTATTTTTATTTTTGGCTGTATTGGGTCTTCGTTGCTGCGCGCAGGCTTTCTCTAGTTAGGGCGAGTGGGGGCTACTCTTCGTTGCAGTGCGTGGGCTTCTCATTGTGGTGGCTTCTCTTGTTGTGCAGCACAGGCTCTGGGTGCGCGGGCTTCAGTAGTTGTGGCACGTGGGCTCAGTAGTTGTGGCTCGTGGGCTCTAGAGCACAGGCTCAGTAGTTGTGGCACACGGGCTTAGTTGCTCCGCGGCATGTGGGATCTTCTCTGACCAGGGCTCGAACCCGTGTCCCCTGCATTGGCAGGCGGATTCTTAATCACTGCACCACCGGGGAAGTCCCCACCCACAGTCTATAAGTGGTCCAATTGCTCCATGTCTTCGCCAAAGTTTGGTATGGTTGTTGTTTTTTATTTAGAGATAGAATTCCAAGGTCACTGGTAGAGATCATTATTGAAAGGAGACTTGCAATGAATTACCACAAGACTTTAGTAATAGCAGAGAACCTGGTAAGTTCTAGGGACACCTGTCTTTGTCCAGAAACTTAGTAGACACATAAATACTGTAGGAGGAATGCATTCTAGAATGTTAGAGAAGTGAGGATTAGAATGAGAAAGATGACTGACTAATGGTGGGAAGTAACATCAAATATGCCCAAAGATATGTCAGAATATCTAACGGCAGATGGGGGTGGAGGAGGGAAAGGAGAAAAGGGGGCAGGAACCCACCTGCGTTCAAGTAGAGCAAAGGCCAGTAGAGGTTATCATTAATTCATGACTCATTAATTCAGCAGATATTCATGGAGCAGCCTGCTATGAGCCAGGCATTCTGAGACACATGCGACATGGTCATGACCGAGGTCAGTAAGGTCCCTGACAGTTAGAATAACCAGCATTTATTTATGTGTCAGGTGTTGTGCTAAGCACCTATGATATCTTTTAATCCTCCCACAGAGACAGATGTTATTTTAAGCCCATGTTACAGTTGAGGAAACAAGCTCAGAGAGGATAAGTAACTTGCCTGGGGCCACAGAGCTAGAGTGCCATGGAGCTGACATTCAAATCCAGGCATGTCTGACCACCTTATGGTTGGTGGAACTTGCTAAGGGATGGTAAACTTAAGATCCTGGTACAGGAGCACCTGGTACTGTGACCCCAGAAGCACAGTTGGGGAACAAGATGCTGTGCGGAGCCAGAATCCAGGGGCTCGGATTTCCTGGGACCCTTACACTCTAGAAATCTCTTGCTTACTTCCTACTTCCTAGTGTCTGAAATCTCTTCAAAAGAGGACAGGATTCTTCCATTTCGTCATTAGAAGTTAATGTATAATTGCAGCTCTGCTTTTTTGTGTCACTTATCTTCAGAAGGAGAGACAATTTCTCCCTTATGTGCAATAAGCTATTCTCATACCTGTTGTTAGGAGGCCCGGGGCTACTTCCAAGCCTAAGTCTGTAGTCTGGCACATTTTTCAGCTTCTCCGTTCCTCAAATAGGGGGATCCCATCCATCTGTCTGTTACAAACTGCTTATCAAGGGGGCGGAGGTGTTGTCCTGGCGCTCCTGACATTGAGCTCTGCTGTCGGTAAGCCTGTTGCTTTTCACAAATTCTCTCTGCTGATCCAAGAAGAGTCCCGTTCTTCCATTGGCTTTAACTCTTCCAGCAGGGCTGGAGTTGACTGAAGCCTGGAATAGTGAGGTCTGGCCAGTTGTTAGGGTCAGTCACTAATCTCTGGGCCACTTGAGTAAGGACCTGTATCACTGAGTTTCGGCTTCCTTTTTTTTCCCTTTTTCAGTTTCCGTAACTTTGACTCTTTGGAGGGGGTTGTCCTGCTTTCCGGGTCCCTGACTTACATAATGGTAATTTTTCTCGCCTCTGTGTGGAGCTGGAAATCTTTGCTCTCAGCCCGGGCCTTCTTTAGAGATTTAACATGATGGTCCTCAGCTCTGTTCATACTCGCAAAGCGTGATCCAGCATCCTCTCACATTAATTTACTAAAACAGAAAGAGTTTCTATTTAGAGCCTAGACCACAGTACCTGTGAGGAACTTGAACCCTCTGATTCTTTGTTGCACCTGCCTTGTTCTGGTGACATGCTCTTGGGTCCCAAGTATTTTCTAGGTGAGGTCGCACTGCCAGCACTTTTAGGGAGGGGATGTCGTGCTGAGCTGTGATGCTGCCCTTAGCCCCGCCCTAGGAGGCTGCTTGGCCCCAGGTCTCCCTTTCCACCACAGGGGAAAAAAAGGCATCTTACATTTGGTAGTATATATAAGTCCATGCCACTCTCTCACTTTGTCCCAGCTTACCCTTCCCCCTCCCCATGTCCTCAAGTCCATTCTCTACGTCTGCGTCTTTATTCCTGTCCTGCCCCTAGGTTCTTCATAACCATTTTTTTTTTTTTTGGATAGGGAGGGTGGGAGGGAGATGCAAGAGGGAGGAGATATGGGGATATATGTTTATGTATAGCTGATTCACTTTGTTATAAAGCAGAAACTAACACACCATTGTAAAGCAATTATACTCCAATAAGGATGTTAAAAAAAAAAAAGGCATCTTATTTAAAATTCTTTAAAAAGTTGGTAATCATGTATGCTGCACGCCCCTTCCCAGGGCTCTCTCTAACAACCGGAGAAGAATTCATACTAATAAAAAGAGCGATAATAATAGCTAACATTTATTGAGTAGTTTTCATGTAATAGACATTATGCTTAGAATAAATTTTTATCTGCTCTTTTTAGTTTATTCTTTATAACCCTATTAAGTAGGTGATACTATCAACCACATTTTATACATGTGGGAACTAATGCCCAGGGAGGTTAAGAACCCACGTCTGTGACTGAAGCACTTGCCCTTAGGGACTGTATGACACCTCCTCCCATTCATGGAAAACTTGATCAAGGCCTTGTCCTTCCTTATAAAAGTGCCGCAGAATGACTAACAGGTTTCCCAGGGATTCCAGAGTCATCTGGAAGAGCAGTATTTTTCAAAACATTGTCTGTGAACCCCCTGCATCAGACTTCCCACCACTGCTTATTAAAATCGCAGTCAGGGGGCTTCCCTGGTGGCGCAGTGGTTGAGAATCTGCCTGCCAATGCAGGGGACACGGGTTCGAGCCCTGGTCTGGGAGGATCCCACATGCCGCGGAGCAACTGGTCCCGTGAGCCATAATTACTGAGCCTGCGCGTCTGGAGCCTGTGCTCCGCAACAAGAGAGGCCGCGATAGTGAGAGGTCCGCGCACCGCGATGAAGAGTGGCCCCCGCTTGCCACAACTAGAGAAAGCCCTCACACAGAACCGAAGACCCAACACAGCCATAAATAAATAAATTAAAAAAAAAAAATGCAAACCTTTAAAAAAAAAAAATCGCAGTCAGGCTGAATCACAACCTCTGGGAATGGGGCCAGGGAATCTGCATTTTTAGAAAGCTCCCCCCCCCCCCCGCCCGGGGATTCTGATGGACTCTAATAAACACTGCTATTTTCATTGGCATACTAATCACAGCTTATGGGTAGGCCTGAAACCAGCAAAAGGGATTGGTGAGGCTCTAGGGCAGGGGTTGGATAATCTTTCTATAAAGGGCCAGAGAGTAAATAGTTTGGGCTTTGCAGGCCCTACAGGTCTCTGTTGCAACTCCTCGACTCTGCCATTGAAACACAAAAGCAGCCACAGACAGCCTATCACCAAAGGGCGTGGCTGTATCCCAATAAAACTTAGTATTCAAAAACAGGCAGTGAGAGGCCACAGCTTGCTGACCCCGATAGTCATCCTGGCCCACCAGCCCTCTGACAACCCCTTTTTTGTGGGGCTTATTCTTCCACTACTTTCTGTTACCTACGGAGAGCTGTACCCATGAAATTAAAATCACCTGTTGTAACAGATAAACCTTGAATCTTAGTGGCTTCAAGCAATAAAAGTTCTTTCTCATCTCACAGTCCAGTGAGGGTGTGCCTACTTAGGATATTCTGTGTGGTCATTTAGGGACCAAGACTCCTTCGTGGTGCGGCTTCACCCCTCTTGGTCCTCACAGCCATCCTCACAGCCAGCGGATGAGGAAAGAGAGCAAGGATTATTCATGGGAAATTTGTATGGGCGTCGTCTGGAAGAGGTACCCATCATTTCTACCCACATTTCACTGGCCAGAATTTTTATTGTTTGGGGTCCAGAAACAGTGATTTCTCAAGCCTGTGAGGCCCTTGGTCTCGAGACTCTCTCTAGTCCCTTCTGTCTTTGCTTGAAATCCATCCAGTTCTAGCCCGGGCTCATCTCTTCCTTGAAAAAACCTTGCTGAGGTCAACCAGTAAGAGCCAGCGCACGGGCTCACTCTGACCTGTCCAGCCACGTTCCTTAGAGCTGCAGGCTCAGAAGGCACAGGTCCACCTCCTCAGGTACTGCAAGTTTTATCACCAGTTTGTTACCCTACAGCCTAGATCTCTGTCTCTCCAGCCTCTGAGATGCATTTCCTCCCTGGCTGCTGCCTGCCTGTGAAGCCTGTGCCACATATTTTAGGTTGTTGCCATGGTAATAGCACCCCACTGCAAGATACCGACTTCTGTGCAAGTTCAGGTAGCACAGCAGCTTTCACAGGTAAACCCAAACTCTACGTGATTAACACAACTAAATGTTTATTTCTTGCTCACAGCATATTCTAATACAGATGTTCTTAAAGGTATGACCTTCCACTTGGTTTTCTTCTTCTTGAAGCTCTGCCTTCCTCTGGGTCCTCATGGCCCTCTCCACCCTGCTGGCCGCAGGGAAGGAGGGCAGGCGCTTCCCATGGGATCCCACAGGCACATCACTTTGGTCTGTATTCTCTTGGCCAGAAATCAGTCATATGTTCACAGTCACTGCAAGAGGGGCTAGGAAATGTAGTGTAGCGACAAGCCCCAGAGGAACAGGAAATAGGTTTTGGTGTGCACGTAGGCATATCTGCCTCTTGGGCCAGGGCTGTCTGGACTGATGGAGTACCGTCCGGGGGCTTATCAGGAAGAAGGTCAACAGGTGGCCTGCCTTGGTGCTCACGGGAGACGTTATCAGGCAGCAGCTAGTGAGATCTGAAAGATGTGCAAATATCTTCACAAACGCAACAAACATTTACTGCATGTCCAGCCTGTGGCCAGCAGTGGGCCAGACTCCGGGGACCTGGAGGAGAACAAAACTCCCCTTGGAGCTCGGGGTGATCCCCCTAAACACAACCCTTGTGCCGCTGGGTGCCAAGGGGCCAGAGAGCCTGGGGACAGAGGAGGGGAGTGGGGCAGGTTTTTTAACATGGCTGGTTTGAGTGCCTCCTGCCGCCATAGAAATGCATCCTGAATAGTTCAACCTGCCAGCCACCATTAGCAAGCGCTGTCTCTGCAGTGTATCGGATGAAATGTAATTAGAGGGGAAAAGGGCAACCGATAGCTGATGTCCTGTTTCTCTCTCTCTTGGTTGTTTTCCTAGGACATTGTTTTCCCTCTTGAGGCTTCTAAGGAGGTGGTTGCTCCAGGATGTAGGGTCGTCACCTTTTTTGTGTGTTTGTTTCTGGCTGTTGGCAAAGTTAGGGAGCTGGCACTGTGTCTTGGACCCCCCTCTGTGGTGCTGAGGGCGGCACAGGGAGGGACCCAGAGCCCAGCCTCCTTGCTCTTTTCATGTTGTTGGCCATTTGGGTTAGAAGCCGCTGCTGCTGCGGTTGTGACTGCGTCATGGGCCTGGCTTAACTGATGAGGTGGGCTGAGGTCTGGGCAGACAGTGCTCAGTCAACAGCCCTTGAGCTTCAGCTCTGTGCCCGACCTCTGTCCAAGCCCGTGGACACTTCCCTCCCCGGAGCCCACTCCCTCTCGGTAACTCAGGGCGCCGGGGAAGGATGTTGAAACTGTTATGTAAGGCAATGGCAGTATTCTCCAGGAGCGTTTTCAAAAAGGGCTAAGAAAATGGGCATAGAGGACATAGCTAACACTGGAGCAGGCCACGGAGGGAAGTTTTTACATCTCTCTCAGAGATTTTTTGGTAGAAAATCATGTCACTAGAAGCAGGAAGGTAGCCTGGGTAAATATCTAGGACACCCTTCCAAGCTGCGTTCGTTAATTTGTCACATGGTTTCAGCTAAGGCAGTGAGGACTACAAAAGGTTAAATCTCTCCTATACGATGAACTCAGCCATCCCTGTGAAATGGAGGAAGCAGAATACCATTAGACTCTCTAATCTCATTTTTCTCTTGCTGTCCTTCTTGGAGCCTATCGAATAGTGACCTGGCAGAGAGTCAGTTCTGTGGACGTGAAACATCAGAGTCAGTCTCTTTCTGAACGTGCCAACAGGGCTGTAATTTAGAAAATGTAGCCTACCTTTTAAGGAAGGATGAAAAGGTACTAAATGCACCTTTCTTTGCATGTTAGATCCCAAATATTTGGGATATATTAAACACGTAATTCCTGGGGAATTTTATTTTCTGTCTTATTAGAGTATTTGCATGACATATTAGAACCAACTTATTAAAACTGTATTTGTGGATCTCCGGTGGTTTCATGAGTACTGCTTGAGGTCCTATATATGCCAACTATTCAATAAGATGTGTCTTTTGAGTGTGTAACTATGCATTCAAGATGCAAATGCAGTAACAATTTTGCCCTTGTTTTAATTACTCTTCCTCAACAACGCATGTGATTTTTCTTATCTGATGTAAGCCTTTTTTCAGGGGAGGGGGTAGGAAAGTATTAGCTACTGCCATGTAAAAAAAACTAAATATACTTGGAAGTTGGAATTTTACATTTTTCTGTTAGTCCTAGTCTTTTTCCATATTGTCATGTTGTCATAAATTAAAGGGGAGGGCGTGGGGCCTACCAGGAGTTTGAAGTTTTTTTTTTCCTCGTATTTAAAGTTTATGTCTCCTGTATAGCATCCCATAATGCTGGTTATTTTTATGCTGAATATTTGGGACAAAGAGCCTCTCTTAAACGAAAGATAATTGCAAGCTTTGTCCCTTGCTTCAAGTTTACTGCAGGGTTTCTCTCCTCGTTGGTTATACAAAATGAAATTATAAACCACCAGTAGCCTGGGAGATGTCAATCGATTCCAAATGACTAAATATTTAATTCAATCATTGCCTATACTTCCAGGGATGACTCGGGTGTTTTTCTTCTTACTGAGGGCTCCATGAACGCCCGGCTCTGCAATGGCTGCTGAGGACTGTGTCTGTTGCAAGGAGGCTCCCCTGCAGTGAGGAGCTGGGCAAGCCTGTTCCATAGCAGCCCTTTTTGCAAATGGTAGTGGATTTTTGCAGAAGGTTTGTGGCCAGATCGCTATGTATAATACTGATGAAGCATTTTTGTTCCAGCTCTGTCTCGGAAGACCTAGGCTGTAGACGTGGGGATTTCAGTAGGAAACATTATGGATCTGTGGAGCTGGTAAGTTTACACTGTCTGTTCAGTGGTAGAACATTGATTTTGATTTAGAGAGGATCGCCAAGCTCTTCAGATCTTTTGTTGTATATTTACTGTTAGACCATGTGAGTACAGTATAAGGACTGGATGGGAATGAATGACTATTGAAGGGCTATAATAATTTGATCATCTTTATCTGTCTGTTTTTACTGTTACGTACTTTTAATCTGTGTCTTTCAGTGTGTTAAAACGTGGCTTGGTATTTTTCTCTGTTAATGGTATTATATAATTAAATAAAATCATTTATGAATTAAGAAAGGTAGCATTTGTTTTTATGTTATCTTGTTCCTAAAAGTTTCTAAATCTAGTTTTTGAGGTTTAAATATTATTGTAATACATATTCTGATTTTTCTGTACCTTTGCTCTCTGGGTATGTGATAGGAGTTAGAATATTTATGAGCTCTTTTTTTTTTTCCTGTTAAAGGTATATGTGTTGGGCTAGATTAATGACTGTGATAGGTAATAGATATCTGGAATGAAAATATCCATATTTTCCTTAATGGGAGAGATTGGGGATTGTGTTATGATTTTTTTTTTAAATTGTATGCTTTCATTTTAAAAGAGGCATAATGAAGGCATATCATAGCCTCAGTTTTTTAAAAGACAGAATTGTGAGTTCTTTTCCCACAAGAAAAGAACAAATTGCATGGAAATTTGAACAAATTTTCAGGAAAATGTGCTCATAAGATTCTCTTGGTTATTGAAACATTAAATTTATTATTTATATCTATTTACAAAAACTGAGTTGATGGGATCCATTTGTATAGTACCCAGTTATCCCCGATTAATATAAGCTGCATTCTTGCAGGGTTTAAAAAGTAAAAAAAAAATTATGCCAGAATCATGTACCAGTAACATTCTACTTGAATTCAAGCGTATATTACAGGTTTGACTGTGTGCCTGCCCCAGGTATATTCCTGAAAATATGCATTAAGTAAAAGATTTGGTCCTTGTTCTTAAGGCGCTTACTGTCCTCCAGCTGGGCAGATAAGATATACATAATATATCTAAAGAATGAATTTGGTCACATAAAAGATGCACTGGTTGATTCAATCAATGCCTGTTCTGTGTGAGTCACTGGTGACACCACGCCAACTCAGACCACAGCCTCTCCTGAAAGAGCGTGTGCATAACTATAATTCAGAGTGGGAATTGGTAAATATTGTGAGAAGCACACAGACAGGGCCTGGTGGGGGTTGGGAGAAGGAGGGAGCAACCCATTCTAGCCAGGCATCTCGGGGAAGCAGCCTGGAAGGCCTTATGGGGGCTGTGGGATGTGGGTTGGTGGCAAGGAAGACAGACAGTAGATATTTGCACACAGCAAGATTCTTGGCAGTGATGATTTGAAGGGCAGCAAGCAAATGGTCCTGCCCAGCAGAGAGTGTAGGGCAGCAGAGCATAGTGGTTACACAACAGCTAGGCTTTGGACTCAGGCCTGCATTCACATACCAGTTCCATCACTTACTATCTTTGTAAACATCTCTGAACCCCAGGGGTGCCTAAGAGCTTGTGCTCTGAAGTCATTCTTGTTTCATCATTTACTAGTTGTATGATCTGGAACTTCTTTGAGCCTCAGTTTTCTCATCTATGAAATGGGGTTTATTAATATTATCTACCTTATAGGGTTGTCAGGAGGATTAAATGAGATGATGCACATAAGCACAGTCCCTGTTAACTAGCTATAGCAGCAAAGATGAAATTTGGTAGCAAAAGTAGGACCTTGACTCTTAGGTAAAGACTTTGAACGTGATCTAATGAGTATGGTGCTCTGTAAACAATGAGAGTGGTGTCTGGGGGAGACAACGTAGGTGTGTAGGATGGACCCTTTATAGACTTGTGGAAATCACAGAATATCAGATTGGGAACATACTTCAGAGCAGCAGTTTCAAGCTTGAACAGGCATCAGAATCACCTGGAGAGTTTATTAAAACAAATTGCTGGATCCCACCCCCAGAGTTTCAAGTTCAGTAGGTCGGGGTTAACCCAGATTTTGCACTTCTAACAAGCTCGCAGATGATGTTGATGCCGCTGGTGCCAGGACCACCCTTGAAGAAACCCTGCCTTACTGAATCCTAGACTAGACATCAGTTATCCCCAGCCTGATGAGGCAGCTCATTGAGCAAAAGTTCTTCAATCCATCTGTTCAGGTTTTTACTCTAGAGCCATGATTGTGTGTGTGTGTGTGTGTGTGTGTGTATGTGTGTTTATAACTTTTTAAATATTATAAAGTAACTTTTAAATACATTTTAAAATTCCATGTGTAATTTCACCACCTTGCAGCAAGTATTTTCATCTCCTTTGGTACCTTCCAATTTTTATAGCTCCAAAGCCATTTCTACATGGCTGTAATCAAATTACACATTTACTTTCGCATTCCTCTTTTTTCATTTAACTGTATTTTGTAACTATCTTCTTGTTATGTACTCTTTGAAGTTACCTTTTTAATTGGTGCATGATAGCCCAACAAGGTGATAAACAATTATCTGTGGAACAGTTTCCCTCCTTTTGTAAAATCAGGTTGTTTCTAGTTTTCCCACGTTAGAAATGACATGTGCTCGAGGCTGCAATGGTTGGGAAAGATGCAGTGAGCAAGTTCCAGTTTTGCCATCTGAGGATCTCTTGAAATTCTGACTCCAGTGTTTCAAGGGAGGAGACATTTTCTCTCACCTATGAATGGCAGAGTATCATTAAATTAAAAACCATTTTATGCGTCCTAAGTTCGTGAGAAAGCGAGTTTAATTTTTCTTACACCTGATTTGATGAATATTGTTGGGAACCCTATCGATCTTGGGCGTCCTGGAGAACTCAGACTTTGTAGAGAGGTCCTTAGGATTCTGTAAAATTGAAATTTTAGCATAAACTTCTTCTGACCTTCAGCAAATTAGGTAGAAGTCCTTGTGAAGAAGGATATCGGCCATTCAAATCAGCAATGAGGGCAGATGTAGGGGCTTGGTTCCTAGGTGTCAACTGGGTATACATTTGGTGAGAGACCATGGAGCTCAGATCTCTACTGACTCACAGGAGAGTTTCTCAGCCCTGATTCAACAGCTGTGTGTTGAAGTCTTCCACCATGGGGCAGGCACGGTGCCGGGCACTGAGGGAGAAGGAAAAAACCAGTTGTTCTGCTCTCCTGGAGCTGGAGATAGTCTGGCTTTAGAAACCAGCGGCCTCAAACTTTGAGTCTCCAGGCCGTGTGTGTCTTAGCTGCCCCCAGCTGTGTTCCCTGCCTTAATCAGGGATGATTTCCTTGCAAAGAATGGAGATCCACTGGGTCCAGCTCAAGTATAAAGTAATGCATGGAAAGGGTGTGGGTGAATCTCCCCAGAATGCAGTGCAGGAAGCACAGCTGGGCCCCATGTGACTGGGAAGCCATCAAGCAGCTATTCTCGTTTCTCTCCAGTCCCTGTGATTTCTCAGCTTCACTCTTCTCTGCGTGTTGATACCAATCTCCTCTCTGCAGGCCAGCTTTCCCGAAAGTACAGTTGCCTCTCTCCAGTCCATTTTTTCCCAGCAGCGGTGGTTTTTTTTTTAATACTTCTTTTTATCATGGTAAAATATACACAACATAAAATTTACCATTTTTAAGTGTACAATTCAGGGCCATTATGTACATCCACAGGGTTATGCAACCATCACCACTATCCACTTTCAGAACATTTTTCATCATCCCAGATAGACACCATACCCATTAAACAATGACTCCCCATTCCCCCCGCTCCCCAGCCCCTTGCAACCTCTGTTCTATCTTCTGTGTCTGTGAATTTGCCTATTCTACATATACATATAAGTGGAATTATACAATTTTTGTCCTTTTGTGTATGATTTATTTCACTTGACATTATATTTTCAAGGTTCATCCATGTTGTAACATGTATCACAATTTCATTCCTTTTTATGGCTGAATAATGTTTCATCATGTGTATATACCGCATTTTGTTTATTCACCTATTGATGGATGCTTGGGTTGTTTCTACTTTTTAGCTATTATGGGTAATGTTACTGTGAACATTGTTATACAAGTATGTGCTTGAGTCCCTGCTTTTAATTCTTTTGGGTATATTAACTAGGAGTGGAATGGCTGGATCTTATGATAATTCTATTTTTAACTTTTTGAGGCACTCTCAAACTAGTCTCAAAGTGGCTGCACCATTTTACATCATTCCCACAGCAGTGCTCCAGGGCTTCAGTTCCTCCACGTTCTCACCAACACTTGTTATTTTCCTTTTTTTTTTTTTTTTAATAGCCATCCTAACAGGTATGAAGTAGTATCTCATTGTTTTGATTTGCCTTTCACTAATGATTAATAATGTTGAGCATCTTTTCATGTGCTTATTGGCCATTTGTATATCTTCTTTGGAGAAATGGTATTCAAGTCCTTTGCCCATTTTTAAATTGGGTTGTTTGTTTTGTTGTTGTTGAGCTTTAGGAGTTCTTAATATAGTCTGGTTATTAATCCTTTATCAGATATATATGATTTGCAAATATTTTCACCTATTATGTGGGTTGTACTTTTATTCTGTTGACAATGCCCTTTGATGCACAAAAGTTTTTAAATTTTCATGAAGTCCAGTTTATCTATTTTTTTCTCTTGTGGCCTGTGCTTTTGGTGTTTGTATCCAAGAAATCATTGCCAAATCCAATGTCATGAAGAATTCCCCCTATGTTTTCTTCTAAGAGTTTTATAGTTGTAGCTTTTACATTTATGTCTTGATCCACTTTGAGTTAATTTTTGTATATGGTATAAGGTAAGGGTCCAACTTCATTCTTCTGCATGTGGATGTTCAGTTTTCCCGGCATTATTTGTTGAAAGGACTGTCCTTTTCCCATTGAATGGTCTTGGCATCCTTGTCGAAAATCAATTGATCATGTATACAAGGGTTAATTTCTAGGATTTCTCTTCGGTTTCATTGGTTTATATGTCTGTCCTTATGCCAGAGTGATGTTTTAAAATGTTGACAACACAATGTCTTTTCTTTCTTAAATCCCTTCTGTGGCCCATTGCACTGCAAGCCCAGACCTTTTACAAAGCCCTACAAGATCCTGCATGATCCCTGTTCTGCCTTCCTCTCGCCGTGCTTCAGTGGCCTGATTTTGGTCTCTAGAACAATTTGAGTTCCTTCCTGTCCTTTGCACTTACTATTCTCTCTTCGAGCTGTTCTCTAACTCAGCATCCTCTTTATTTTCTTAATGGTGTTTGTCACAACTGATTTTTTAAAAATATTTATTTGGCTTTACTGGGTCTCAGTTGCGCCACGCGGGATCTTCATTGCGGCATGCGGGATTTTTTTTAGTTGCGGCATGCGGGATCTTTAGTTGCTGCATGCGGGATCTAGTTCCCTGACCAGGGATCGAACCTGGGCCCCCTGCATTGGAAGAGCGGAGTCTTAACCACTGGACCACCAGGGAATTCCCACAATTGATATTTATTTGTTTATTAACTACTCTCATCCACTAGAGGTGAGGGTGGGTACCATGTCTACCTTGTTCATTGTTGGATTTCTAGGCCCTGGCAAGGCCCTGGCACATACAAAGTTCTCATTCACTGTTTTTTATTACTAAATTGATTTCTAGTCCCCCAATCCCCTGGTCTTGCAGCCCTTTCTCCCCTCATAGTCATAAGGCGAAGGGTTCATTCTTGGACCCTAATTTCTTGGATTCAGGTATCTATCCCTGATTCAAACAGTTGAGTTCAGGGTAGTGGGATCATGTGGTATAAATGTGGCCTCCTAGACCCACATCCTCAGCAAAGTTTGTGGATAGGGCAGATTCTCTCTGAAAAGGATATAGAGAAAAGTCAGTTTCAAAGAGCCTGAGCTGGGAAGGAGGCCTCACATGTGTCTGCAATATTTCCTCTTATAGTAGATGATTTAAAAGCTCACACTAAAAGCACCTGGCTAAAATGTCATCCTCTGCCAGTGGACTCTTATCCCTGACACTTTTTTTAATCCCATAAACAATGATATGGATTATAAACTCTCTAAAAATAGGAATCATGGCTCTTTATTTACCACTGTGTCCCTCATACCAACCACAATGCTTAGCATTAGTAACTTAGTAAATATTAATGGAATGAATGAATGGTTCAATTTGGTTGGAATTAGAGAGTAGCCTAACCCATCAAAAATAAAGAAGGAAAAACGAGCTTCTTTGATTCCCCACTCCCCAGTATAGACTCATCAACTTGCAGTGCATTCCATCTGAAACATATGCCGTTTTTCTTCTTGATGAATTAATTGAAAGTCTGGTCTGTCGTGGCAGCATTCTAAGCAAGGCACAGCTATTACCCCATCGACCATTCTTCATCACTTTATATCGAAATCTGTCAGGATAAGATTGTTTGTAGTTTTTACTGATCTTTCCTTGGCCTTTGACTCAATGGGTAAGAAACTGATGTGTTACAGATGATAAATGGTGTGGGTGCCATATGGACCTCTCCCCTGCCCAGCCCAGCTGCTAATCCTCATATAACCCCACATCTGGGTACTTCTGGGGAAGCCACGATCTGCAGGTAATTTCAAGTCTGGATAAAACAGGGTGGTATATTGTCCATTCCTTTGAAAACTTGTACCCTAATGACTCAAGCCTGCATTTGGATCAGCTGCCTGTTCCCCTGGTATATCAGAGAGACACATATAAATGCGACTCTGTGAGGATAGCATGGGTTTGTTGTTATGAACTCAGGGTGGCCTCAAAGGACGTCTGGCTGTACTGAGCACAACCAAAAGAGAGGTTTATCATGAACTTGGTTGGCATCTGCAGATTTTAACATTTGAGGTTTTGACTATGTGAAGATTTTTGAAGTCTGATATGTAGTAATTTGTATTTTTGCTCAGGCACAAACTTGAATTACGCCTGTGGGACTATTGTGCAGAAACACGACTCTTGGCTAATGAGTGATTTAGCTAGCTGCCTGCCCAGCATCCCTAATACTCTACAGGGTTGAGTAGGCTTTTTGTTTTCAGAGGCATTTTATGGGAGAATTACGTTCTATGTAGTATCACTAAATTGAGAGATGAGTGAAGGTACCAGCATATTTCCCTTAGGAACATCAAAACATCAAGACTTCTACATTCTACAACTAGAATCATAATTTTGGCAGATGTTCTCTGATATTTAACTGGCTTATATTTAAGGCTTTGATAGCTGGTTGACTCATGTAGGTACTGCAAGGTATAACATTCATCTGGAGTTATCAGTGAGTTAACGTGGTTAAAAACTCTGATGCTCTTTTTAATATTTTTGATGCCTTTGTGGATGATCAGTAATGCCGACATGGAATATTTTCCAGGCTAAAATTATTGCAACCATTTTCAATAATGTAGAACTTTAAGACCTTACTCAGATAATTATTTATGCATGAGAATGGAACCAGAAATCTTTTATTATGATGATTATTTTATTATTATTATTAGTTTTGCTGTTTACTGAATGCTTACTATGTACCAGTGACTGAGCTAAATACTTTAGACGCATTTACCTATTTAATCCTCCCAAACGACTATAGGCAGTAGATGTTATTTGATTCCACCACACACTGTGGATGCTCAGAAGACATTTGTGGACATTGAATGGATTCGCGTTTATCAGATGATCTCAGAGAGATCCCACGGCTAGTGAGTGTAGAGGTGACACTTAAGCCCAGGTCTGTCTGACTCCAAGAGCCCCTGTGCTTAATCTCTCAGTCTACGAGCCTGTGCTCTCATAGCCCTGCCACTTATAGGCTGTTTCCTAAGGCAATTGGATTGATTGTTAGAGCAAACATCTCTGCCCTTAATCAACAGCATAGAGTAGCTCTGCTTGAGGTTTTAGCTCAAATATATAATTTCGAACTCTCTTAGGTCCAAATCTTAACAAAAGCTTGATTTTAAGAAGAATGTTCATAAAGAATTACCTAAGAGATGTCCATGCCATAAATGGTTTAAATTTAATTTCTGGATTAGGCCCAACCATAAGGTAGCTGCAAACACTTGGCCTGCCTTTCTTGGCCCCTCTTAGTCTTGCTTTTCTCGATCTGTGCCTTGGTGGTACACCTTTAACTTGCACTGATGAACAGAGCAGGAAAGAGCCATATGGATCTGGATGGTGCGTCTCTTGCAGGAAGGTCTTGAGGATTTTTCTGTCTGTCACACAGTGTCTCCTTTAAGAGGGCCTATGAGAAAAGTTTTCCTGGGACCAAAAAGCAGCTTTGTTGTTAACCTTATAGGCAGTAGGAATCCTCTAAATGGCTGGCTGGGTTTTTTCCTCTTTGCATTGGCCTCTAGGAGGCTCAGGACCCTATTTATGGCTTGCTTCTAACAGCCTTAAAGGACTTTATAAGATGCAGCCTAAACTTATTCTCTTGTTTTCAGGTTATTTACCCACACCTAATTTTCCCTTGTTCTGAATTTGTTCTGTATCTAATTTTCTCCTTTGAGTGAGATACATTTCAGTAAGCTGCTTTAAATCTCTTCTAAAAAATAAGGTAGAGCATAAATTAAAAAAAAAAAAATCTGTATTCAGCTTCTAGCCCTTAACAGCATATCCTCTGTCCCCCATTGATGGTAGCTTAGTTTATAGAATGGTTTTGACCCTTGTCTCCTCTCTACCCTACTTTTTGATTAGTGCTTTCATGAACTATTTTCCTAGGATCAACACCTGGGGAGAATTAGCATCACCTGCCCAGCCGTTTGGTGACCACCTTGAGCACTGAGCCCTGTGTTAATGGTCTGGATAATTGGGGTCCAAAAGTCTTCCAAATCAACTAGCTAAACACACACTGTAATCAGAATACCAGACAAGTCCTCCAACTTTTCCAGGCAAAATCAACCCTGGAAACAGCCATTTCAATGATATTTGGCACCAGCATGCTCTCTAGTTTCAAAACTAGGACTGCAGACGCTCCACTCCCTCCTGGGTAGCGGCGGGCCTGAGTAGCTCACACTGGGTTCCTCGTGGCCGCACAAGTCTCCCGTTCCTGTGCGGCCCCACGTCCTCCTCCGGGTGACTCTCTCTGCTGCCGCGGTGCCCTCAGCTCAGCTCATGACCTCTGGCTCCTAAACCTGCTGCTGGAACGCTGGGGTCCTTGTTCTGTGACTCCAGTGGTCTTCAGCTTGTGGGATATAGTACTCTGCTGGACTATAAAAATACTTTCAAATTTTGATCAATGTACAACAGTTTATATTTTGTGTACCCAGAGCTGCAAACTGTTAACATATTGTTTATTGGTTAATTCTTCACAACAAACCTAGTTTTCTACCTTGATTGTGGTCTCTTGTATACTCTGGAGGTAAAATTCTCAAGTGTGTCTCAAACACCCAGTCTTTCTTAGTGTCTGCTTGATAATATCCGTTGCCTCTCACAACTTACTTGTGCCAAAGTGACCTCTGCCCTACACCAGGTCCTGTCACGTGCCCAGCTCAACTTTTAGTAAGACAGACCAGGCTCAGCAGTATGTATCGTCAGTTGTAGCAAAAATAAATTTTAAGCTTGATCAAAAATATATAATGTTGGGACTTCCCTAGTGGTGCAGTGGTTAAGAATCCGCCTGCCAGTGCAGGGGACATGGGTTCGAGCCCTCGTCCGGGAAGATCCCACGTGCTGCGGAGCAAGTAAGCCCATGCGCCACAACTACTGAGCCTGCATGCCACAACTACCAAAGCCCGCATGCCTAGAGCCCATGCTCTGCAACAAGAGAAGCCACCACAATGACAAGCCCGCGCACCGCGACGAAGAGTAGCCCCAGCTCGCCGCAACTAGAGGAAACCTGCGTACAGCAACAAAGACCCAATGCAGCCATAAATAAATAAATAAATTTATTTTAAAAATATATGTATAATGTTATATACCTTTGTATACTGCTCTTATGAATACAAAATATTTTCAGTTTTCTGAAAGGTATTTTTAAGAACCTGTGTTTACTTCTGAATTCAAAAATGTAGTACTTGACAGCCATGAACACAGACCCAAGAATTTGAAAAACACCCTTTTACTTCTTTTAGTGCTGTTACCTTGAAAAGGAATCTTATTTTTTTGCCAGCCTTTCACCATGTGGGCTCTGAACAGTCATAGCTCTTTGTTAGACCCTCAGAACCAAGTCTAATGCTTTTAACTTATTAGCTTCCCCCTGGTAGGCAACTTGGGACAAATTTCCCCGGGGGTGGGGGACCCAGAGCATTTGAGGCTTCTTTCCTCTCAGCACCCCCAAGCTGAGACCCTTGTCTTCGGCTTTCTCCTGTCTCGGGGCAAGTCCCTATTTTGTTGGGGTATGCATCCATTCTGTGAGTTGGAGCAGCTTCACTCTCTTTGTAGGAGAGGAGAATATCTGTGGTTTTAAAATTTGCTCCCCTTTTTTCCCCCACTGGGTGAATTTAGGGAAAGTCATGCCCAAATCCAGTATAGCCTGCCGTGACTGACTTACCAAAAAGGGCTCCCAGTTTCATGCCACAACGAATATTCTTATTTTTATATTGAACTATTTTACATATTGAATTAAAGCAGTTACTTTGGGCTCCTTTATGTGTAAGAAAAGGATTGTATGCTTTTTGGCCTCAGCTTTTTAATTGGTCTTTTGCGGTTATCACTGTGTTGCAGTCTTTTCAAATATAATCTCAGGCTGTGTTTGCTTAATAGATGTGAAGACTTTTTAATTACTTTGGGAGTACATTTCAGCCACTCTAAATTCTCCTTTTGATCCCCGTGATAGTTCCACAAATTCCCTTGCGAATTCGCCTTTGGATGCTTCCCCTTCTTGTTCCCACTGAGCCTGCGATTGCCAAAGTCACCAGAGACCGTTCTGCTACCAAATCCAGGTGACGCGTTTAGCCTTTAGCTCACGGGCCCACTCTGCACATGCGCCCTGTTAAAACTTTCCCCTCCCTTGGCGTCTGCGCCTCTGCTCTCTCGTACTTCTCTTTCTACCTCCCTGCTGCACCTTCTCAGCTTGTTTTAGGGAGCTCTTCTCTTCTGCCTGGCCCTTGAATTTGGGTGCTCCTCAGGGTTCTCTTCTCACTCTGTCTGCTCTCCCTCATCATCTTTCCTATCCCCATGGCTTCAGGTACCGTCTTTAGGCTGGTGACTCACAGATCCATATATTCTTCCCAGATCTCTGTCCACAGCACATAGGACCACCTGCCCAAATGTCCACTGGACATTGCCATGGGCAATTGAACCTTAAAACACCCACTACTGAACTCACCGTTGTTGCTCTTTGCCCACCCACACCACTGGGTCAATGGCTCTACCTTTCCTTCCGTTGCTAATTTCAGAAACCAGGAGCTCACCCATAGCCCACATCCAATCTCTTACCAAATCCTGTTGGTTATATGTTCTCAACAGATTTCATGGGTAAGTTGCTCTTATTCACATGGATGTGCACTCACAATGCCAGACAGTCTTTTGAGGAGATGATAGATAGATAGATAGATAGATAGATAGATAGATAGATAGATAGATAGACAGACATATATATGTATATATATGTATGCATGGAAATATGTATTATGTATATGTACTAATATAAATTTCACTACTACCTGATGGGGTATAGATACTTTTGTTACCCTCATTTTATAGATGAGGTAACTGAAGTTCAAAGAGATTAACTTGTCCAAAGTCACACAACTAGTAAGTTGCAGAGCTTGTCCCCCTGTCTTATGCACAGTAGGTTGTATTTATTTAAAAGTTCTGTGATCTCCCCATTGTTATAGGCTGTGCTCCAATGCCCCTCATACCTTACTGTGCATAAAAATCACTTGAGGAATTTGTTTAAGATTCAGGCTCTGATTTGACATGTCTGGAGTGAACCAAATAGTGTGCATTTTTTTACAAGCTTTCATTGTGAAAATGACTTTTAGTTCCTTATATGTTTCTCATTTGATCTCTTAAGGAGATAGGAATAGGAAAAGGACAGGTGTGTTTGCTTCTATGAACTCCCTTTTTGGAGTGACATTTGTGTCATTTCCTCCTTCTCTGAGCTTCCGGCAGTTTTTCTTGGTCTCCCTGACTTCTCAAAGATTCCATTCAACAAGTTTTGATAAGAACATCCAGTTTGTCAGAATCCTCAGCTGTAGTTAACCTGATTCTGGGGGATGATTTCCTTAATGCTACAGAGAGTACTTTCCCAAATGTCCCACTCTGTCAGCATCATACTTATGCTTTCAAACAAATAACAACAACAACAAAACAACAACAAAAAGCCTTCACATCTCTCCTTTGCTTATGGAATAGAGCTTTTAGCTTTCCACAAATGGCTCCAACCAATCTTTGGAGGCTTCACGCCTCTGGCCCATGATCCAGCCAAATAGGCCTTTACTCACCGTCACCCAGGCCTCTGGGGCTTTTTTATGCCTCTCCGTACTTCTAAAATGCCTTCTTGAAATACGCCTCTACCAGGGCTGTTTTCCATGCAGCCTTACCTGATTCCCCTATGGGAAAATCATCTTTCACTCTTTAGAACCCTGCAATTCTTTGCATTTCTCTATGGCACCTGTCATATTTTACACTGAAATTATTTGTGTGCATTTCTTATACCTTTTCAGTGGGCAGAACTCATGGTTCTTTTTTGTTGTATCCCCAGTGGCATCTAGCTCACTGCCAAATGTCTATGTATTAGCTAAAAGATCAATTTTGCTAAAACTCTGGTGTCTGATCAATTTTTTTCTTTTCTTAAATTTTTATATTACTTTCCAGTCTCTGTGTGTGTATGTGCACATGCATGCCGATATACTTTTAAACATACTTTTCTAATTATAAAAGGAATACATGCTCATTATAGAAAATTTGAAATATAGTGAAAAAACACTGGAAAAGTAAATTAGTCTGTAATCCTACCACCTATGGATAATCACTGTTAAGATTTAGTGTGTGTGGGGGCTTCCCTGGTGGCGCAGTGGTTAAGAATCTGCCTGCCAATGCAGGGGACACGGGTTCGAGCCCTGGTCTGGGAAGATCCCACATGCCGCGGAGCAACTAAGCCCGTGAGCCACAACTACTGAGCCTGCGCGTCTGGAGCCTGTGCTCCACAACAAGAGAGGCCGCGACAGTGAGAGGCCTGCGCACCGCGATGAAGAGTGGCCCCCACTCGCCGCAACTGGAGAAAGCCCTCGCACAGAAACGAAGACCCAACACAGCCATAAATAAATTAATTAATTAATTAAAAAAAAAAAAGATTTAGTGTGTGTCCCTTTAGTAATTAAATTTATATACAAAATGGTTTTATATATTTTTTTGTGTTTCTTTACTTAAAAACAAAGTAGTCTCTTTTTGAAGACATAGATACTCTTCCGCAAACAACTTTGTCTTCTTCCATCGAAATCTCTTATTTCTTCTGTATGTCTGATTGGCTATGCACTGGCTAGGACTCCAGAACCATAGTAAATATCATGGTTGCAGGCATCCTTATCCTGCAATTCCAAGTAAGTTTTTTAGGCAGTATGTGAGGGTTATCTTTTCTCAATCATTGTGTGTCTGAGAATGTCTTGAGCTATGCCTTCCGTAAGAACAGCTTGGTTGGTTTTAAAATTTCTGAGTCATCACCTTTCTCTCTTAAAAAAGTTGGGGACTTTCCTGGTGGCACAGTGGTTACGAATCCGCCTGCCAATGCAGGGGACACAGGTTTGATCCCTGGTCCGGGAAGATCCCACATGCCGTGGAGCAACTAAGCCCATGCACCACAATTACTGAGCCTGTGCTGTAGAGCCTGAAAGCCACAACTACTGAGCCCGCATGCCACAACTACTGAAGCCCATGTGCCTAGAGTCCGTGCCCTGCAACAAGAGAAGCCACCACAATGAGAAGCCTGCTCATGGCAAAAAAGAGTAGCCCCTGCTCGCCGCAACTGGAGCAAGCCCGTGCGCAGCAACGAAGACCCAACGCAGCTGAAAATAAATAAATAAATAAATTTATTTTTCAAAAAAATTCACAAATTTTGATCTGTTACTATATTGTTTTCCTAGGCCTGCCGTAACAAATTACCACAAACTGAATGGCTTAAAACAACAGAAATTTATTCTCTCGTAGGTCTGGAGGCTAGAAGTCTGAAGTCAAGATGTTGGCAGGGCCACAATCCCTCTGAAGGTTCGAGGGAGAAATCCTCCCTTGCCTCTTCCAGCTTCCATGGTTGCCAGCAATCCCTGACATCATTTGGCTTGTAGCTGCATCACTCCAATCTCTGCTTCACGTGGCCTCCTGACCTGCATTTCTGTATCTGCGTCTCCCTCTTTTCTCTTATAAAGACACCAGCCATTGGACTTAAGTCCCACCCTAATTCAGTGACCTCATCTTAACTTCTTTAATTACATCTACAAAGGCCCTCTTTGCAAATAAGAGCACATTCTGAGGTTCCAGGTGAATGTAAAGTGGCGGCAGGGGGCGGGGAACACCATTCAAGCCAGTACAGTTACTTTCTGCCCTATAGTGTTCAGAAAGAAGCCTGAGACAGTTTAGTTTATTTTCTTTCTCGGAAACCTTTCCTGCCTGGATCTTTCTCAAACCTTCTTCTTTATTCTTTTATTTTAAAAATGTTTCCCATAGTTTCTCTGTGTCTTTCTCTTCTCATCAATTTTTCCTAAAATATTGCATCTTTGCAAATCTTGGACCCAGGTCTTACGTCATGGATGAATATTTTCTTCAGATATATCTCTGATTATTGCTCATTTTTTCCCCTTGAAACAATAAGGAAGATCTTTTTTCTGTCCTCTGTAGCTGTCTTTTCTTTCTCATTATTTTCATTTTGTTTTGTTCCTTTTCATTTTGGAAAGGCATCTCAAATGATAAACATACTACTGTCTCTGTTTTCTACAATAAACGTTTTGCTTTCCTCCTCCAATGAGGATTTTAATCCTACATTTGCATATTTTGTCCTCTTTTATCTTGCCCGCTTCCACAAGCTTTATACACTTGTTGCAAAAATTGTCTTCTGTCTGATTGAGGACAACAACTGCTTTTCTAAACTTTTATTTTGGTTTCATAGTAAAAAGTGATGAGCTTCCTTTTTTAGTTTTCATGATCATATGTAGCATTTTTTTTTCTCATAACTCCCATGTTGGTGATTTTTTTTTTTCCTTTTTACAAAATCTTCAAACAAAAACAAAGAGCTATTCAGACCTTGTATTTTCAACAGACAGAATGTACAATGGCCTGAGCCCTCATTGTCCTTTTGGGTACTGCAGCTTCTCTGAACCAAACATCTGGATGGCCAGTGGTTGTGCAAAGCTCCCTGATCAATATCCAGAATCTAGCTGGCATTTATCTTGTAAAGCTCTGCTGGAATGGGATAGGTTTGCTGCTCTGAACGAGTAGCTCTAGAATTTATACGTATAGCCAGGACTTAGGGGGCTCCAGGTAGCAGTCTGGTTGGAAGAGGAGTATTAAAGTAATGTTTGCTTAGCTCTTTACATAAGCTTGAGAAAATACCATCTGTGTAGATTAAAGAACAGGATGGAGATTAAGAAGGTTATATCTCCCCCCATCCCAACCACAATTTGGTGCCCCCAGCAGCTTGGCATATTGACAAAACCATGTTCCCCAGGGTGCTCTGCTACCAGGACCCTTCCTGTCTGTCTCCCTACCTATGGCACGTTGCTTATGAAGCCTGCATTTTCTAACGTGGACTTTGTCTCCCTTCCTCCCCACATCTTGCCCAATGTGTTCTTGGAGAGAAAAAGAGGTGCTGGAATGGCTGGGGCTACCTTAAAATGCAGTACCTGTGCAGTAAAAGGATGACTCCCAATGTTTTATTGTTACTCTTCATATAGACCCAGTGTTTCTTAGCCCAAAGGAGGTGGTGAAGAGAAAAATAAATTGCCATCCAGCTTTCTGTAATGACCACAAATTTGCTCTGTTTTGGGCAACAAAGTCAGTGACCAAATATGTTTCCCAGTTCTTCTCCATTGGCCATACAGTAAGTAGAAAATGTCCTGATATTTTGGCCATAGGGTGGACAGTCAGTCTTCAGACTCATGAATTGTCATCTTTTGTGCTGAATCTTCACAAATATTTTACTGGGAATTTGAGTATCAGGGACTGCTAGTCAGATATTATTTTAATGAAGAAACCAAGATGGATAGCGTTTGAGATGGAGGGTTAGATGACAGTACTCATCCTGACTTGCCTCAGGTTTCTCAATAGAATAGGTGGAGAGGTCATTGCTTAGAAGAAGAGGTGTTTCTGGAGTGGCGATTTGGTGATTGACAAGTCAGGGCCAAGATGGGAGATGTAATGGGAAGTGAAAAAGGAATGGATAAAAGAACTGGGGAGTGGTAGTGAAGATCTAGCCATGGTCAAGAAGCACGAGCTTGTCGTAGGCCTAGTCATATGGAAACATGTTTCTTTGAACACAGAAGGGAAGTATGAGAGTTTACTTGGTAGGAGGTGATTGAAAACTGGGACTTGACTTGGTGGGCTTAAGTAGAACTCAGCAGTACAAAGGTCTATGTGTTAGTAGATGCAGTGTTGATGTGATTAACCACAGATCCCCAGCTAGAATGTGTACCAGAAAGAGCCAGCATGGGTTATAAGTCAGGTACTGTGATGACAAATCTATACCAGTGTGGGTGAGAGCAGGTTTGGGGTCTTAGTAGTGGATGGCAAAGCCATGAAGTTAAGTGAGGTCATTAGATTTGAGACAGCTGAAGGATGTGAGCTCAAGACATCAGGTAAATCATTGTGATGGACGTTGAGTTTGCTGAGGATGGTGGCCAGAGATGTGGATGATAAGTCTGAGCCCAGATCCGAGGCCTTGGTTGTTCTTTAGCCAACAATTATCTTCCTAGCTGGGGAATCTTCTAACCAATTCAGGTTCTCTGACATGTGCCCTGGTGCTCAGCACTCCAGCTGCCCAACCTCCCAAATCTTTTCTCCACCCCATGGCACAGGCAGAATAGGATGGAGGTGAAGAGTGGGAGGAAGAAAACATCTCCTCTGGTCCCCGTCTCCACTCCCTTGCCTCTCGCTGCAGACAGCGGAAGTGAACCAGACTGACCAGGAGAAGTGAACCAGGGGCCCAGGAGCAGCACTTGCCAGTCAGGGGATGGCTTATTCCACCCATGTTCAGGCCTTATCTCCCCACCTTTTTTTGATAGAAACATTTTAACTTTCTTTCTTCCCTTCTGAGCCATACTTTCTAAGTCAGGGGTATGGATGTGTGTCAGTGTGTCTATATGTCTGTGATTTGCATATGCAAATGGTCTCCTTGACCAGTATTTGTAGTTTTAAAAATCTACTTATGTTGGAAATCATTTCTCAAAGGTCCTGTACATCTTCCAGAATAAATTGCATTATAGTGACAAAACCTTCAGCTCCCCAAGGCAGAGCTGTCCCTCCAGCCTCTGACCGCCCCCAGTGCCCCATCCTTACTTCTGTGCTGTGGCATTTAACCAGGTTATGTGTGATTTATCTGTTTACATGTGTGTGTCTCTCTCTCCCAGTAGGCTCTGTGCTCCTCCAGGGTAGGGATCATGTTGTATTTGTCTTTATAATTCCAGCAGTTAGTACAGGCCCTGAGAAATTAGTTCTCAATAATATCAGAAGAGTGACAAATGTTTAAACAGACCTTCCAAGAGTGTAAATGCAGCACTGAAATGGTTTAATCATACTAACAATAATCAGGGCATTTTATATTAATCATTATCATATTATTATTAAAATACATATTGTTATAACATGATTGAGCACTTCCTATGTCCAGAAACTATTCTAGGCTCATTCCATGTTTTATATTATTGAATCCTCTCCACAAGCCTAAAAGCGGCTGCAATCATTGTCCTCATTTTAGAGATAAGGAAAATGAAATTTAGAGAGGAAAAATTAAGTGATTTGCCCAAGGTCACACAGCTAGTAAGTGTGGAACTGAGATTTGAACCTGATCAGTTGGGTGCCAAAACCCACACTTGTAACCACTCATTTTAAAGAGAGGAGATAGGAGCGGGGGGTGGAAATCTGAAATATTATTTTTAAAGATATAATTTACACAAATTTTAAAAGATTTTTTTCCTAGGTTAAAATACTGTTTCTGTGACTTATATATACCTGAATGCCAAGTACCCAGTGCATGATAAGCAGAGATTGCAGGGATCCTAGCGCTGCCTAAGGTATGGAAACAGACACCAGCCCAAAGAAACAAAGCAATTCAGTAGAGAGGAAAGAGCCTTTTGTTTTTGAAAATTTATGTATTTGTATTAATTTAGGAAATATTCTCATCTAATTGCCTCTAATATTAAACTAATAATACTTTTATTTACAGTAGTTAATGAATAACACTTTATTCTTCCTTTTTAAATTTTTTCTTTTACATTAATTTGTTAAATCATACAGATGGATATTATTGCTTGGATATTACTTTTTTCCCGAAATAAAACATCTAAGACATTGAACACTGTTTAGTGTTAAATGAATTAGTTAGTTTGGCTGAAATTAGAAAGCCTCTACTCCAGATATTAAATTACATGAATTTCCACCGTTTTTAGTGTATTTAACTAACTGAAGGTGTTTCAGCCTGAGAAACTGAATTGATCTTGGTCACCCAGAGTTGCATCAGGGTCCAGCATGTCACAGTCCTGTCCAATAGAACTTTCCGTGACTGTGGAAATTTGTCATTTGCTCTGTCCAGTGTAGCCATCACCTGTGGCTACTGAACACTTAAAATACGGACAGCGCAACAGAGGAACTGAGTGTTTTTTATTTTATCTCAATTAATTTAAAATTAGATTTAAATGGGGCTAGTGGCTCCAGTATTGACCAATGCAGGAACGCTAAAGGAATCCCTACAGGACCAGGCAGATCCTAACCAAGTGATGATTTGATTTGCTTTTTCCCTTTTCTCTCTTGGGCGCAGTCCTCCTCAGTACCGATCCTTTGGTGTATGACCAGGTTAGAAACGTTAGACAAAATAAAATAACGTAAAAAATCATGTCCTTTTTTCTTAGCATTACCGATGTTAAATATATGTTAATTCCCTTTCCCTGAACTTCTGCACCAAAACAAACTCAAAAGAATTCTGCTATTTGTATCTTCTGTAGGGAAACTCTCCCCTGCGTTCCTGGTGAATGAGGGTGTGGCTGGCAGGTGGAAATGGGGCCCTTCCCCTCCTTGAAGACCCTCTGAGCCAGGAGCCTCTGTGGGGTGGTGTTCTGACAACCTCTCCAGTTCTACAGTTATTGGTGTATTCAGGTTTCTTCCTCTCCTTAAAAGAATCTTCATTATGTATGTTTTCCTAGAAAATTTCCATTTCACTGAAGTTTTTGGTAATAGTCACATAGTCTCACATGGTATTCTCTCACACTTTTAAAAATCTCTTTTCTTCTTAGCAATTATATTTTCTTTATTATCACTCTGTGTATTTGCGTTTGTCTTTGATTTTTATTTATTTCTTTATTTTATTGAAATATAGTTGATTTACATTATTGTGTTAGTTTCAGGTGTACAGCAAAGTGATTCAGTTATATATATGTATATATATACATATTTATGTATATACAGGTATATATATATTTTTTCAGATTCTTTTTCATTATAGGTTATTACAAGATATTGAATATAGTTCCCTGTGCTATACAGTAAGTCCTTGTTGTTTATCTATTTTATACATAGTAGTGTGTATCTGTTAATCCCAAACTCCTAATTTATAAAAATATGGAATGCTTCACAAATTTGCGTGTCATCCTTGCTCAGGGACCATGCTAATCTTCTCTGAATCGTTCTAATTTTAGTATACATGCTGCCGAAGCGAGCACTCTTTGCTTTTTAGAATCGGACTTGCTGGCCATCTCTTGGATGTGTTTATCAATTCTACTGCCTTTCTAAATCTGTAATTTCTGCTCTGATCTTTTATTGATTCCTCCCCCCTGCTTTCCTTGGGTGTATTTCATTGTTCTTTTTGTACCTTCTAGCAGTTAATGCTTTAGTTCATTGTTTTTATTCTTTCTTATTTAATGATGAAATCATTTAAGGATATGAATTTTCCTGTAAATACAGCATCTATTGCATTATCCATTTTGATAGGTACTGTTCTCGTTGATGTCTGGATGGTGTCCAATTTTAGTTTTCCTACTTGACCCAAGAGTTTTTTCAGATGTATATTTTAAAATTTCCCACTTTTTTATCCTTTTGACACTAATTTCTCATTCAGTTGCACTATACTAAAAAAATCATCTGTATAGTTTCTGTTTTGCAGAATTTATTCATGCTTGCTTTTATCCAATGTTTGATCAGCTTTTAAAACTTTAATAGATTTTCTTAAAAGGTATGTATTCTCTGTTTGTACCTTGATAAATTCAGTATATGTCTATTAAATCATGCTTATTAATTTTATTATTTGATTCCTCTGTAATTCCTTACTATTTCTTGCCTTGACCTATCAGAGAGAAATATACTAAAATCCCCCATTATAATTATAATTTTAGAAACTCCATCTATTTATAAGAGTTTTGTTTTATAATGAGTGTCTATAATTATTATATTTTGGGAGTGAGTAGATCTATCTATCCATGTACCATAACTTTTTTAATGATATTTTTTTCCTAAGTTCTACCATCTGATTTTATTATTCCCTCACCATTTTCTCCCCAACTTACCATGAATATTTTTTACTTTGCCTTTCTTTTTCAGGATTATCTTATTGTATTTATTGTATTGTTTTATTTTATTATCTCTTGCAGCTAGTTGGATTTCATTTGTATTTCCAATCCTTGAGTCTTTCTTCCTTTAATAGAGGAGTGTAGCCCATTGATATTTATTGTAATGTCTGCGCTGTTCTCTCCAATGACCTCTAGGAGGTGTTCCAGACTCCCCGTTATCCACTTCATTTTACCCCTCTCCCTCACTCCATCCTTTAGGAGTGCAGATCTGGACTGATCAGATTAAAAAATATCTTACTGGTCACTGAACTCCTGGGTAGGCAGAGCACTTGCAAAGGTCAGAGCACATGTGGGAATGTCCTTTTTGGACATTTCTCCTGAAGAATAACAAAGGGCCAGGTATACTCCTGTGTGAGGAGACTGCCTGACTCCCTCCTCTCTGCTGGCTTTCGAGGGGTGAGATCTCAGATTGCCTTGCTCTCTACTTTGTTTCTAAACCTTTTGGGCTGGTCTGCAGTAAATAAAGGCATTCTCTAGTTGTGGTCTAGCTCATTAGTAGGGGACCTTACCAGAGAGTAGTTGGTCTATGGAATGATTTGGTTGGCCTTGGGTTCTCTGCCCAAAGACCATCTTTTTTTTTTTTTTTTTTTTAATTTATTTATTTTAAACATCTTTATTGAAGTATAATTGCTTTACAATGGTGTGTTAGCTTCTGCTTTATAACAAAGTGAATCAGTTATACATATACATATGTTCCCATATCTCTTCCCTCTTGCATCTCCCTCCCTCCCACCCTCCCTATCCCACCCCTCTAGGTGGTCACAAAGCACCGAGCTGATCTCCCTGTGCTATGCGGCTGCTTCCCACTAGCTATCTATTTTACATTTGGTAGTGTATATATGTCCATGACACTCTCTCACCCTGTCACATCTCACCCCTCCCCCTCCCCATATCCTCAAGTCCATTCTCTAGTAGGTCTGTGTCTTTATTCCCATCTTGCCACTAGGTTCTTCATGACCAAAGACCATCTTAATAACACCCCAGTCCATTATTCCTTGTATTTTTCTCTCAGGTATGTTCTCTGTGTTTTTGATAATCATTTTCCTCTATTTATCTCAAACTGATATTCTAATCTACTCTTTTGGGGATATTTTCTTCTCAGTATCTAATTTTGAATTCACTATGGTCACTGTGAAATGTGGTCTACATTTCAAAATTCAGAAACCATGCTTTTACATCGGAAAGCTGATCACAGATTGTTCCACATTCATAGATCAAGTATCCTCCCAAATTATTACAATTAGTGATGGCCTAAAATTTCCTTGTGCTTTTTGTAGTAAATTATATTTCCTAGAACATTTGCTCATATACCTCAAGTCAGTTTCCACATTTTAAATTATGGACTTGTCATAGGTTTCATGATTTTTTTCTTTGTTCTTCCTTGTAGGGTATGCTATAGGGTATATAGTTGGCTTAGAACATCAAAATGCAGTTAAAAACAAGTGTATTTCTCTGTCACATCCCGCCAAGCATTTTAAGTTGTTGGGTGGCTGTGCCCCACACATTCAGGCTTGGGATGAACCCACTGTCTTCAATATGGACTTCGAGGTCTCTCTGGTCATTGAGGTTTAACCAGTGGAGGGAAAGAGCACGTGCGGGGGCACCTCCCCTCTCTACAGGGCTGGGATCCCTGAATGCCACTGGGACTTTGACCCACCTGCAAGTGGGGAGATGAAGTCAAATGGCCACCTTGAGGGAACTGTGGTCTAGCCATGTGTCCGGCTACAATTCCATTACTGTGGAAGACGGTGAGAATGGATTTTGGCGGCAACCAGAACTCTGTACCACGTGGAGTCAGAGGAGAGGGCTTCTTGGTTGTGCAGTACTGGACATTTAGATGGGTTCTAGTAGATATTGTGTCATTCCTGAGTCAAATCTCCTTCCAACAAAGAGAAGAGTTTACAGATTTTTAATAGTTTTAATTGGCCAGATCAAAGGCTTATGAGGAATAATAGAAAGAAAACTACTGATAGAAACAGCTTCTCTGCTGTGTTAAAAGGATATTTTTTTCCTGGAGTGTTATTTTTTTCAACCCCTCGTTCACTGGAGCACTGTCCCCTTTCACATCAGGTGGTGTACCAGTCCTCATCAGCACCAGCCTCCACGGCACCCTCTGGTTTATTTAGCCAGCTGCCCGAGCCAGCTGGGGGTTGGGGGGTGCGGGGCAGGGGAGCTCTGGGGCTGCCATTCCACTTGCCAGCGAGAGTCACTTCCCCAGTGTGACTGGTAGGTCGCCTTCCCACCTACTGCCCGAACACCCACCCTCACCTCAGACAGGCCCTGCCAGCATGAGCTCAGCAGTGTTAGTTTGACCTTAGTTGGACTAAGTTACTACTCAGGCTGCCTTTCCCTTGCAAATGGTGATTCAAGTGATTTGGTCTGTCCTTCACCTTGGTCTTTCTTTCATCATAGACCTGGTAGAATCTCTTTGAAATTTCTTGGGTGAGTAATGAACCTTCTTGGTTTCTGGGGCTAGAGTAGATCTTTCCCCCAGTCTTATATCCCTTTGGTCATTTCCACAGGGATTTGGCATTCATCTGTTCATGGATTTCTTGTGTAATAAATATTTAGTGAGTATCAATACTGTGTCAGGCAGTGAGCGTAGCTCTGGGGATTCAGTCGTGAGAAAACCATAGTCTTCCTGCAGCTTCTCAGTGGGAGTGGAGGGGGTGCGTGAGGAGAGACAGGCATGAATCAGGTGATGGCACAAAGGAATGGTAATCAGGACCCTGAGGCCCTCTCTGAGACTTGCAGTGGGAGCTTTTCCCAGGCAGTGAGGTCAAGGAAGGTGTCTGAGCAACGGGGGCTGTGGTGAAATTGAATGATAAGGAGTTCACGAGGGGAAGCGGGGAGAGGAAGACCTTCCAGGTGAGGGGGTCCCGTGCATGCACGTCCTCTGGTGGGAAGGAGGGGGATGCCAGGATAGAGATGGGATTGTGGGACAATCAGATTCGCAGTTGCCAAAATCCGCTGCGCTTTGATGTGAGGAGTGGTTTGGAGAGAAGCGATGGTGGGTGGATGCACAGGCCAGTTAGGAGATGGTTGCAGTCACCCAGGGGAGAGATGACAGTGACCTGATGGAGATGGTGGTGGGGGCGATGGTGACGGTGATAGAGTTAAACATGTTAGACTAAGGCAGGAGTTCAGGGTCTTCATGGATTTTGTGATTATAGTTCAGAGGGAGCTAAATTCTTTCTAACCATCAAATCATTAAACATGTCCTTCCTTTCTTCTTCTTGAACCTTTCAATCAAGATAAGTGATAAGCTTCTTGTTCTAATCTCAGCAAAGGAAAAGGGCATCATAGCCTGTGCCTAGCAGTGTCTGGAATATAGTCCACCACTATTTATACTTGTTATGTGAATGAATGACTGAATCAGTGAATGACGGTCAGGTCTTCTCCCAAGCCTTTGAGTCCTGGATGAGACTGGCTATAGTGAGGACTATATCTACCAACCTCTAATACAGGGATGTGTGTGTCACCCTCTCTCTTTATACGCCTATGGCAGACATTAGTAATTGATTGCGGCTCCTGGCAACAATGTGTGACAGTACACATGGAGTATTGCCAACCAGGGAAACCCTTCTCAGTCTTGGTGTCCAGAGGTAGATCTGATACCGTGTGACCCAAAGCGCCCACCATACTCTGCCATGTGGCTCAAAGTCCCCAAGCAAACAGACACTCATGCAGGACATTCCCAGGGCTTAGAGATCACCTCACAGGAGCTGAGAGCAAAGGTCAGACCTCTCTTTGGGCAAATTAAATTCTTTGCTATGTAGCCTCTATTGCCCATCTTCAGTCTATCAACAGTGTAATGATCTGATGATATAAAAGCTAAACATATACATAAAAATCTTCTTCGTAATTGTTTTTAGAAATTATTTTGCAGGATATAGGTTAGGTATACATATAAGTTAGGACCTTTTCATGGACATTCCATGGAGGAGGGTTAAGTAGGGTAGTGGTCAGATGAGGATAACAGGCTTCTGGAATCTGACTGCCTGTGTTCACATCCCAGGTCTACCACTGACTTAGATGTAACCTTGCCTAGTTATTTTAACCTTTCTCTGCCTCAGTTTCCTCATTCATAAATGAGAATAATGATAGTACCTACTTTGTGTTGTTTTTATGAGAATTAAATGAGATAATATATGTTAAGGCCAGAGGAGTACATGGCATGTAGAAGCTCTCAATAAATATTAGGTACTATTATTTTTGTATTTATCACGGGAAAAGTTTATCAATCTTTTTCAAACAATTTTCCTTGGGAAAAGTTGTAGAGTTTTTCCCTGAAATTTTTCCATTTATTTTCACACTTTCATATCTCTGAAACATGAGTAAAGACATGAGATAATCATTCTTAAGAAATTGTGTATCATTTTACTGGGTAAGACTTGAGAAGTGCCCCTCTGGGCAAGTGTGTTCTAATGGGATTTCTGGGATATGGAAATTGTTGGCAGATCTTTGCTGCAAATTTGTGGGCAGATTTAAAAGGTTAAAAAAAGACATGTCATTTTCCTAAGTTGCTACTGAGAAATCTAGAAGATTTAGGAGAAAGTAAGTTAAATCTTGAGTCAGTGATTTTAGGACTGATGCACCAAGCACTGATTTCTTTTTAACTCATCTCTTTTTAGCACCAAGCTCCTTGAATGGAGACTGCCTATTTGCAAGCATCGCATTGCTGGAGCTAAAATACAGTCTGCCAGCCTTGGAAGGGACTAATTGGCCTTTTGGAAACTGTTTGAAACTGAATGAAGCACAAGAGCTTTCTGTGATGTTAGTAGAGCCTTGAGTTTCTGCCAGCCATTAATTGTTTTTAGGCTTTCCTGTGAAGGCAGCTGAACTTGAGACTTGGCTTTCGATTTTGCCATCTGTGAGCTACGCTTGTCCGCGTGTAACGTGTGTTAAGGTTGTAGGGAGCATCACCTCGATGCTTCAGTATTGGAATATGTTCAAATTTAGATTTGATGCTCTTGTTTTCCACTCTTATGGGTTAGGTGTTCCTCACTCTTCAGCTTCCTAAGGACTGTGGGACCCACCTGTACGAGGGCGTGGCTGATAGAGCTTCCAAGAGACTGTTAGCTCTAGGCTGGGCCCTCCAGCTCTCGCTGGATTTGACTTACTCATAGGCAGATACGGACAGATGGAAGGGGCATTGCAAATGGTGACCCAGCTTCCTAACTGAGTGCTCTTTTGTCCCCCAGCTTATTTCTAGTGATGCCGATGGAGCCATCCAAAGGGCCGGGAGGTTCAGAGTGGAAAACGGCTCTTCAGATGAGGTAAGGAAGTCTGTATCATCAACAGCAGACAATCATGGTGCCTGTGATACAGCTGTGAGCAGCTTGTGATCCTCTTTTCCAAAGAAGACCTGCCTAAATGGAGCCCAGGAAGGGGTCAGTAGGGCTCTTCAGAGTTTTGCTTGAAGCAAACAGGAAGGGAAAGTGCCATCATTCTTTGTATGGAAGGTGCTATTAATAGAGTGACGCGTACCCTTTGAAAGATCTGTAATAAAGCCAGGTAGACACATGAAGGTGGTCTGCCAGCAATGGGACCAAAGACAAATTCACAGCCACAGCACCCTTTGTGAATGGCCCCTGGAACCCTAGCTCTTACCCTCTGCCAGGCTTGTAGGCTTGGAACTGCCGTGTGAGCAATGTCAGGGTCCAGGAGAGAGATGCAAAAAATTACTGTGATTATAAAATGTCGTCTTTATTCAGAGAAGACACCAAGAAAGGAGGCCATTCCTGTCTGCCACTGCTTGGGCCCAAGCCCTCTTTCTGGGCTCTGCTGGTCATCCTCGCCATAGGCCAGAGGGACTCGCCTTGCTGGCCTTTCTTTGTTAAAACTTCCTCTGCCCGCTCCATCCCTTGGAGTCTACCCCCAGAACTGCTGAGTGCTATCTAAGCCCCCCAGTTTTTTCTTCTTTGCTGCTTCTCTGAGAGGCAGCCCATTGCAGTGCTTCAGCACCCCCAGCTTTGGCATCAGGCAAGCCTGGGTTCAAGTTCCAGCTCCCCCACCTCCTAGCTCTGCGACCGTAGGCAAGTAATCAGCCTTTCTGAAGCCCAGATTCTTCATCTGTAAGGAGGAAACGGTCTTGGGATTATCGAGAGGATTCAGTGAGCTAAGCTTGTAAAGCTATTAGCGCTCTGCCCAGTGTATAGTGAGAGTTCAGTGAGTGAGAGCTGTAATAGTAATAATGGTTGTTGTTGTTCCCATAAGTGGTGCTGTATGGCCAGCCTTGCCCTCCTGACCACTTCCTTAATCACGTTCTTGGTGATGGGCTATGGATTTAACTTGAATGCCACAGCATTCAGGAAGTTGTTGCTCATCTTCACCTTTGCCTTAACTTAGCAAAGCCCTTCACCCAGACGTGGTACCCTCACCATTGCTGTGAGGCAAAGGGGGCAGTCCCACCTTGGGCTGGACCCCTGAATAGGTGCCCACATACTTCTTATCCAGAATGATGTCAACTGACCTGCATAGAAGAAAGAACTCCCAGGGAAATTTGCTTCTGAAGCTTGGTAACAGCCCTCCCCAAATGGTCCTGCTCCTGAGACAAGACAGTCTTATCCTCACAGACTCAAGCAGCCAAGGGTGTCCCAGGAGCTAAGCCAGGAACAGAAGCGTCGAGTCCTCATTCTCCAGTGTTTAGAAAGCTAGCAGCCGCCAGGCCGAGTATCTACTTTGAGCACCTAAGTACCGGAGATACCAGAGGTTGCTGTACCTCAACACATCTTTCTGCTACCAAAATTTTACAGAACTTCAGCCCAGCCCGAAATGAACAAACTGTACTGGCTTTCCCCACCCCACATAAGCACAACTCTGGCCCCTGCCAAGACCAGTGTCTAGAGGAAATCCACAACTCCCCAGAAAAAGATAAATGGAGCCTTCATGCAGTCCTAGGATCACCACGCACTTTGGTTATCAAACACTCCTGCCTGGCCCTGTCACCTGGCCATGCCACGTGCCAGAGGACAAGGTCAGGGACTGGAAATCACCTATGGTGGGTCATGGGCCACAGTGGCTCCAGAGTCAGGCTGCTGGGGTTCAAATCATGGCCCCACAACTCACCAACAGTGTGGCCATGGGCGGTTCACTTAACACCTTTGGAACCATTTGGTGGAGTTACTGATTTAGCAAATCCTTGTGGTCTGTGGCATTCAAAACACAGTCCTGTCTCAGATTGCTTCTGTGGGCTCAAATACTGTTTTAAATTTTGTTTCCACAAAAGCCACCGACCATGAGTGCTCCATTGGAGCACCTTGGCTGGGTTTTATATCCATGGTCTTCAATTAAAAGCTCTGGCCAGTGCTAGCGCCCAGCCTGGTGAAAGACCGTGGAGGAACGTGAGACTCAGAGGGAAAAAAACCTGGCTTGCTCTGAGTTTGTTAAAGCAGTTAGTGCATTAGAAGGCTCAACACGCTGCTTGAAGTTTTTCAAACCCATGAACAAATTGCAAAGCAATTTCATTACTGAGTTATTTTTCCTTTTATCGTTGCATCGATACAGTATGGATACTAGACCCTTATCAGATATATGATTTGCCAAAATTTTCTCCCATTCCTTAGGTTGTGTTCTCATTTTCTTGATTGTGTCCCTTGAAGCATAAAAGTTTCTTAATTTGCTAATATCTAGTTCATCTATTTTGTCTTCTGTTGCTTGTGCTTCTCCTATCGTATCTAAGAAACCATTGCCTAATCCAGGGTTGCTTGGTCACTTTTTAGAGTTTACTCTTCCCTTTGGATAATGTCAAATTTGTCTTTTATTTCTTTAAACATAGTCAGTATAATGATTTTATTATCTGTGACTGATAATTCCAATATGTGAGGGTTTTTGTGGCCCTCTGTCTGTTAGATTTTTCTCCTGGCGTATTCTCATGGTGTACTGTGCTCCTCTGTGTGCTTGGCTGCCTGATTGTGTGCTGTTTGTTGTTCTTGAAGATGATTTTTTAGGAATAATATAAGGCTTAGGATGCATTGCCTTTTGGTACAGAGTGTGATCCTGTGATTTATTATAAGAAATATATATTTGGTCTTCGTACCTCTTCCTGGCACAGAGCTCCTAAAACCCTTGGAATTTTCTAAGTAATGAGAGTGATCATGGTGTCTTTTGTTATTTTTTTTTTTTTTTTAAACATCTTTATTGAAGTATAATTGCTTTACAATGGTGTGTTAGTTTCTGCTTTATAACAAAGTGAATCAGTTATACATATACATATGTTCCCATATCTCTTCCCTCTTGCAACTCCCTCCCTCCCACCCTCCCTATCCCACCCCTCTAGGTGGTCACAAAGCACCGAGCTGATCTCCCTGTGCTATGCGGCTGCTTCCCACTAGCTATCTATTTTACATTTGGTAGTGTCTATATGTCCATGACACTCCCTCACCCTGTCACATCTCACCCCTCCCCCTCCCCATATCCTCAAGTCCATTCTCTAGTAGGTCTGTGTCTTTATTCCCGTCTTGCCACTAGGTTCTTCATGACCTTTTTTTTTTTTTTTTTTTCCTTAGATTCCATATATATGTGTTAGCATACTGTATTTGTTTTTCTCTTTCTGACTTACTTCACTCTGTATGACAGACTCTAACTCCAGCTACCTCATTACAAATACCTCCATTTCATTTCTTTTTATGGCTGAGTAATATTCCATTGTATATATGTGCCACATCTTCTTTATCCATTCATCCGATGATGGACACTTAGGTTGCTTCCATGTCCTGGCCTTTGCTTTGTTGAGGTGTCTCTCCTCATGTCCGTGCTTTGGCTTTTGGGAGGTCTGACGTCTTCTGCCAGCGTTCAGTGGGTGTTCTGTAGGAGCAGTTCCATGTGTAGATGTATTTCTCATGTATCTGTGGGGAGGAAGGTGATCTCTGCGTCTTACTCTTCCGCCATCTTGCCCCTCACCCCCTGTTATGTTAATAAGTGACTTCTGGAAAGCCCCTAAGTTTCCTAAGGATGGGAGCTGGTCACCAGAGGAACCAATCACGTGATTAGAGAGCTTCCAGATGGGTGAACACCTGGAGATTCCAGAAGAGTGGCCGGCTCGGAGAGCATGGGCACTCCACACCCCCTCCCACGTCCACATACCTTGCCCCATGCATCTCTTCCATCTGGCTGTTCCTGAGTTATATCCTTTTATAATAAACTAGTAATCTAAGTAGTCAAGCGTTTCTCTGAGGTCTGTGCTCTAGCAAATTAATCACACCCAAGGAGAGGGTCATGGGAACCTTCAGTCTATAGCCAGTTGATCAGAAGCACAGGTGACCACCAGGATTTGCAGTTTGCATCGGAAGTTGCGGACGTCAGAAGCAGTCTTGTAGGACTGAGCCCTTAACCTGTGGGATCCGACACTGTCTCCAGGTAGACAATGTCAGAATTGAGTTGAATTACAGGACACCCAGCTGGTGTCGGAGAATTGCTTGGTGGTGTGGGGGGAAACCACATATTGGAATTGGTGTCAGAATCAGAGGGAGGGTTTGCATTTGCTTTTGCCAGACACCTTTAAACTAAAGTCCCAGCTTGAAACTTTTTAAACCCTTTAAGCCAAGATACAGGATGGAGCTGCAAATTTACATGAAGGTTGGCTTGTGGTCATAGCACCTCAGAGACACTCCTCCACTCAGCACTGTGTCAGGCTTCCTTGGAGTCTTTGGGGTAGAGGTGGTCTCTTCCGGTTCACTCTTTTCTTGAATGTGTAACCCTTTGGGGTCCCAGCTTAATGTGGGGTGGGTCTCCTATAGACTTACCTACTTCAGTGGATCCTGGGGGTTTGATTCTTTGCCCTCTTGCCTCTTGAGGTCACCAAAACCCAAGAGTAATTTTACCAGGATCGATAGATATCTTCAAGCTAAAGAGAATTTCCATGCTCCGCTTACCTCTCCGGGTTCCCACTTGCCTTTGTTTTGACTGGTAATTCCTTACTATCTTGTAAGCTCCCCAGTGCTTTTAAGGAGGTGACTTTAATATTTGTCTAATGCTTTTAGTTTCTTCAGTGGGAGGTTTGGTCGAATAACCTAGCTCACCATTACCAAAAACATAAGTTATATCAGGAGCGCTATTCATATAATACATCAAGTCATTCATTCAACCCACATGCAGGATCACTTCTCGGTGCCAGACAGGCTGAGCGCTGGTGATGCGGGAATGAATAAGACTGCTGACTGCTAAGGTCCCTGCCCCTGTGGGCTCACAGACAGGCAGGAGAGCGGTCAGTAAATAACACAGATACATAGGATGATTGCAAATTTTGGTAACTCCTGTGGAGAAAACACACAGGGGGCGTGTCATAAGGACGTCACGGTGAGGCCCAGGCTCCGAGCAGTGCTTCTCAGACTGTGTGTGGTGAAGGGCCTGCTTTTTTTTTTTTTTTTTTTTTTAAACATCTTTATTGAAGTATAATTGCTTTACAATGGTGTGTTAGCTTCTGCTTTATAACAAAGTGAATCAGTTATACATATACATATGTTCCCATATCTCTTCCCTCTTGCATCTCCCTCCCTCCCACCCTCCCCATCCCACCCCTCTAGGTGGTCACAAAGCACCGAGCTGATCTCCCTGTGCTATGCGGCTGCTTCCCACTAGCTATCTATTTTACATTTGGTAGTGTATATATGTCCATGACATTCTCTCACCCTGTCACATCTCACCCCTCCCCCTCCCCATATCCTCAAGTCCATTCTCTAGTAGGTCTGTGTCTTTATTCCCATCTTGCCACTAGGTTCTTCATGACCTTTTTTTTTTTTTCCCTTAGATTCCATATATATGTGTTAGCATACTGTATTTGTTTTTCTCTTTCTGACTTACTTCACTCTGTATGACAGACTCTAACTCCATCCACCTCATTACAAACACCTCCATTTCATTTCTTTTAATGGCTGAGTAATATTCCATTGTATATATGTGCCACATCTTCTTTATCCATTCATCCGATGATGGACACCTAGGTTGCTTCCATGTCCTGGCTATTGTAAACAGAGCTGCAATGAATATTTTGGTACATGACTCTTTCTGAATTATGGTTTTCTCAGGGTATATGCCCAGTAGTGGGATTGCTGGGTCGTATGGTAGTTCTATTTTTAGTTTTTTAAGGAACCTCCATACTGTTCTCCATAGTGGCTGTATCAATTTACATTCCCACCAACAGTGCAAGAGTGTTCCCTTTTCTCCACACCCTCTCCAGCATTTATTGTTTCTAGATTTTTTGATGATGGCCATTCTGACTGGTGTGAGATGATACCTCATTGTAGTTTTGATTTGCATTTCTCTAATGATTAATGATGTTGAGCATTCTTTCATGTGTCTGTTGGCAATCTGTATATCTTCTTGGGAGAAATGTCTATTTAGGTCTTCTGCCCATTTTTGGATTGGGTTGTTTGTTTTTTTGTTATTGAGCTGCATGAGCTGCTTGTAGATCTTGGAGATTAATCCTTTGTCAGTTGCTTCATTTGCAAATATTTTCTCCCATTCTGAGGGTTGTCTTTTGGTCTTGTTTATGGTTTCCTTTGCTGTGCAAAAGCTTTTAAGTTTCATTAGGTCCCATTTGTTTATTTGTGTTTTTATTTCCATTTCTCTAGGACCTGGGTCAAAAAGGATCTTGCTGTGATTTATGTCATAGAGTGTTCTGCCTATGTTTTCCTCTAAGAGTTTGATAGTGTCTGGCCTTACACTTAGGTCTTTAATCCATTTTGAGTTTATTTTTGTGTATGGTGTCAGGGAGTGTTCTAATTTCATACTTTTACATGTACCTGTCCAATTTTCCCAGCACCACTTATTGAAGAGGCTGTCTTTTCTCCACTGTATATGCTTGCCTCCTTTATCAAAGATAAGGTGACCATATGTGCGTGGGCTTATCTCTGGGCTTTCTATCCTGTTCCATTGATCTATATTTCTGTTTTTGTGCCAGTACCAAACTGTCTTGATTACTGTAGCTTTGTAATATAGTCTGAAGTCAGGGAGCCTGATTCCTCCAGCTCCATTTTTTGTTCTCAAGATTGCTTTGGCTATTCGGGGTCTTTTGTGTTTCCATACAAATTGTGAAATTTTTTGTTCTAGTTCTGTGAAAAATGCCAGTGGTAGTTTGATAGGGATTGCATTGAATCTGTAGATTGCTTTGGGTAGCAGAGTCATTTTCACAATGTTGATTCTTCCAATCCAAGAACATGGTATATCTCTCCATCTATTTGTATCATCTTTAATTTCTTTCATCAGTGTCCTATAATTTTCTGCATACAGGTCTTTTGTCTCCTTAGGTAGGTTTATTCCTAGATATTTTATTCTTTTTGTTGCAATGGTAAACGGGAGTGTTTTCTTAATTTCACTTTCAGATTTTTCATCATTAGTATACAGGAATGCAAGAGATTTCTGTGCATTAATTTTGTATCCTGCTACTTTACCAAATTCATTGATTAGCTCTAGTAGTTTTCTGGTAGCATCTTTTGGATTCTCTATGTATAGTATCATGTCATCTGCAAACAGTGACAGCTTTACTTCTTCTTTTCCGATTTGGATTCCTTTTATTTCTTTTTCTTCTCTGATTGCTGTGGCTAACACTTCCAAAACTATGTTGAATAATAGTGGTGAGAGTGGGCAACCTTGTCTTGTTCCTGATCTTAGTGGAAATGGTTTCAGTTTTTCACCATTGAGGACAATGTTGGCTGTGGGTTTGTCATATACGGCCTTTATTATGTTGAGGAAAGTTCCCTCTATGCCTACTTTCTGCAGGACTTTTATCATAAATGGGTGTTGAATTTTGTCGAAAGCTTTCTCTGCATCTATTGAGATGATCATATGGTTTTTTTCCTTCAATTTGTTAATATGATGTATCACGTTGATTGATTTGCGTATATTGAAGAATCCTTGCATTCCTGGAATAAACCCCACTTGATCATGGTGTATGATCCTTTTAATGTGCTGTTGGATTCTGTTTGCTAGTATTTTGTTGAGGATTTTTGCATCTATGTTCATCAGTGATATTGGCCTGTAGTTTTCTTTCTTTGTGACATCTTTGTCTGGTTTTGGTATCAGGGTGATGGTGGCCTCGTAGAATGAGTTGGGGAGTGTTCCTCCCTCTGCAATATTTTGGAAGAGTTTGAGAAGGATAGGTGTTAGCTCTTCTCTAAATGTTTGATAGAATTCGCCTGTGAAGCCATCTGGTCCTGGGCTTTTGTGTTTTGGAAGATTTTTAATCACAGTTTCAATTTCAGTGCTTGTGATTGGTCTGTTCATATTTTCTATTTCTTCCTGGTTCAGTCTCGGCAGGTTGTGCATTTCTAAGAATCTGTCCATTTCTTCCAGGTTGTCCATTTTATTGGCATAGAGTTGCTTGTAGTAATCTCTCATGATCGTTTGTATTTCTGCAGTGTCAGTGGTTACTTCTCCTTTTTCATTTCTAATTCTATTAATTTGAGTCTTCTCCCTTTTTCTCTTGATGAGTCTGGCTAATGGTTTATCAATTTTGTTTATCTTCTCAAAGAACCAGCTTTTAGTTTCATTGATTTTTGCTATTGTTTCCTTCATTTCTTTTTCATTTATTTCTGATCTGATCTTTATGATTTCTTTCCTTCTGCTAACTCTGGGGTTTTTTTGTTCTTCTTTCTCTAATTGCTTTAGGTGCAAGGTTAGGTTGTTTATTCGAGATGTTTCCTGTTTCTTGATGTAGGCTTGTATTGCTATAAACTTCCCTCTTAGAACTGCTTTTGCTGCATCCCATAGGTTTTGGATCGTCGTGTCTCCATTGTCATTTGTTTCTAGGTATTTTTTGATTTCCCCTTTGATTTCTTCAGTGATCACTTCGTTATTAAGTAGTGTATTGTGTAGCCTCCATGTGTTTGTATTTTTTACAGATCTTTTCCTGTAATTGATATCTAGTCTCATAGCGTTGTGGTCGGAAAAGATACTTGATACGATTTCAATTTTTTTAAATTTACCAAGGCTTGATTTGTGACCCAAGATATGATCTATCCTGGAGAATGTTCCATGAGCACTTGAGAAAAATGTGTATTCTGTTGTTTTTGGGTGGAATGTCCTATAAATATCAATTAAGTCCATCTTGTTTAATGTATCATTTAAAGCTTGTGTTTCCTTATTTATTTTCATTTTGGATGATCTGTCCATTGGTGAAAGTGGGGTGTTAAAGTCCCCTACTATGATTGTGTTACTGTCGATTTCCCCTTTTATGGCTGTTAGTATTTGCCTTATGTATTGAGGTGCTCCTATGTTGGGTGCATAAATATTTACAATTGTTATACCTTCCTCTTGGATCGATCCCTTGATCATTATATAGTGTCCTTCTTTGTCTCTTGTAATAGTCTTTATTTTAAAGTCTATTTTGTCTGATATGAGAATTGCTACTCCAGCTTTCTTTTGATTTCCATTTGCATGGAATATCTTTTTCCATCCCCTCACTTTCAGTCTGTATGTGTCTCTAGGTCTGAAGTGGGTCTCTTGTAGACAGCATAGATATGGGTCTTGTTTTTGTATCCATTCAGCCAGTCTGTGTCTTTTGGTGGGAGCATTTAATCCATTTACATTTAAGGTAATTATCGATATGTATGTTCCTATTCCCATTTTCTTAAATGTTTTGGGTTTGTTATTGTAGGTGTTTTCCTTCTCTTGTGCTTCTTGCCTAGAGAAGTTCCTTTAGCATTTGTTGTAAAGCTGGTTTGGTGGTGCTGAACTCTCTCAGCTTTTGCTTGTCTGTAAAGGTTTTAATTTCTCCATCAAATCTGAATGAGATCCTTGCTGGGTAGAGTAATCTTGGTTGTAGGTTTTTCTCCTTCATCACTTTAAGTATATCCTGCCACTCCCTTCTGGCTTGCAGAGTTTCTGCTGAAAGATCAGCTGTTAACCTTATGGGGATGCCCTTGTGTGTTATTTGTTGTTTTTCCCTTGCTGCTTTTAATATGTTTTCTTTATATTTAATTTTTGATAGTTTGATTAATATGTGTCTTGGTGTGTTTCTCCTTGGATTTATCCTGTATGGGACTCTGTGCTTCCAGGACTTGATTAACTATTTCCTTTCCCATATTAGGGAAGTTTTCAACTATAATCTCTTCAAATATTTTCTCAGTCCCTTTCTTTTTCTCTTCTTCTTCTGGGACCCCTATAATTCGAATGTTGGTGCGTTTAATGTTGTCCCAGAGGTCTCTGAGACTGTCCTCAGTTCTTTTCATTCTTTTTTCTTTATTCTGCTCTGCAGTAGTTATTTCCACCATTTTATCTTCCAGGTCACTTATCCGTTCTTCTGCCTCAGTTATTCTGCTATTGATCCCATCTAGAGTATTTTTAATTTCATTTATTGTGCTTTTCATCGTTGCTTGGTTCCTCTTTAGTTCTTCTACGTCCTTGTTAAATGTTTCTTGCATTTTGTCTATTCTATTTCCAAGATTTTGGATCATCCTTACTATCATTATTCTGAATTCTTTTTCAGGTAGACTACCTATTTCCTCTTCATTTGTTAGGTCTGGTGTGTTTTGACCCTGCTCCTTCATCTGCTGTGTGTTTTTCTGTCTTCTCATTTTGCTTATCTTACTGTGTTTGGGGTCTCCTTTTCACAGGCTGCAGGTTCGTAGTTCCCGTTGTTTTTGGTATCTGTCCCCAGTGGCTAAGGTTGGTTCAGTGGGTTGTGTAGGTTTCCTGGTGGAGGGAACTAGTGCCTGTGTTCTGGTGGATGAGGCTGGATGTTGTCTTTCTGGTGGGCTCGTCCACGTCTGGTGGTGTGTTTTGGGGTGTCTGTGGCCTTATTATGATTTTAGGCAGCCTCTCTGTTAATGGATGGGGCTGTGTTCCTGTCTTGCTAGTTGTTTGGCATAGGGTGTCCAGCACTGTAGCTTGCTGGTCGTTGAGTGAAGCTGGGTCTTGATGTTGAGATGGAGATCTCTGAGAGATTTTCGCCGTTTGGTATTACGTGGAGCTGGGAGGTCTCTTGTGGACCAGTGTCCTGAAGTTGGCTCTCCCACCTCAGAGGCACAGCCCTGATGCCTGGCTGGAGCACCAAGAGCCTTTTTTCTCTCCCTTTGTGCTTAGTCGAGTTTCACTTGCTCCCAGGGCGCCCCGTGCAGAGGCCTCGCAGCCGGCCGTGCAGACCGGAGCCCGCCGTGCAAGATGGCCGCGCCGGCGTCTCACTCGGCGGGCCGTGGGCCTGCTTTTTTATTTCCACTCTGTTGCAGGACTCTCTGTGGTCCTACTACGTATGACCGGTTTGCAGCACCCCCTCATACAACTCACCACCAAATTCAGTAACACCCAGATTGGTCTGGGTTCTGTTTAAGGAAGCTAATCCCCTAAGACTTGCTCTCCACTGCTGTCTACTTCATCACAGACTGTTGGCAAATCAGCACCCATCTGTGGACCACACCTTCCTGCCGTAGAGTTCATCTAGGCCCGTCCTCCACCCAAGGCATGAACCCCTGCAACAACTTTGCCAACAGTTAGGTCATCTGTCCCTGCCTGAATATATCTCCAGTGATGGGAAACTTGCTCCCCCCTTGATAGGTTTTTTCCTCTGGACACCAAGCAGTTCCATCACCAACTAGGTCTCCCACAATTCAGTTCAATTCTGACCGTAATTACCTGGAGCTAGCGTCAGGCTCCACTGGTTTCAGGCTCAGTTCCACACACTGCCCTCACTTCAGACACCCGTGGCAAGTATCAGGTCCCCAGGGTACCCACACATCCGTCTAACTTGGCTACAAAGTCAGGGGTTCCCATAACCCCCCTCCTCAGGTTCAGTAATTCACTGAAATGACTCACAGAACTCAGGAAAGCACTTTACTTACCATACCCATTTATTACAAAGGATACAACTTGGGAACAGCCAAATGGAAGAGATGCAGAGGGGAAGGGATGGGGGATGGGGGCACAGAGCTCCCCTGCCCTCTTTGGGTGCACCACCCTCCCAGCACCTTGATATAGTCACCAACCCAGAAGCTCACATGGGTATGGTTGATTAATTCATTCAACCTCCAGCCCCTCTCCCCTCCCAAAAGGTTGCAGGGTAGGGCTGAAAGTGCCAAGCTTCTAATCAAGCTTGGTCTTTCTAGCTACCGGCCCCATCCTGAAGCTAGCTAGGGGCCCACCAAGAGTTGCCTCATTGGAGCAAAAGATGCTCCTGTCACCCTTATGTCTCAGGAAATGCCAAGGGTTCTAGGAGTTCTGTGCCAGGAGCCAGAGACAAAGCCAAAATATAAATTTCCCATTATACCACAACCCTAAAGTTACTTCCATTTTTCGGCATCTCTCACTGCTAGAAAGTTCTTTTTATTGAACAGAATTCATCTGTCTATATTTTCCACTCAGAGTTTCTATTTATGGTTTCTGGAGCCCAGAGTGTAAGGCTGAGCCTTCTTCAGCATGATAGGCCTTCAAGCATTCCAAGACATCTGCTGTTTTTCTCCTAAGACATGGACTCAGTTCCACTTGTCATCACACTCCCTGCTGCTCCTTGGATGCATGTGAGGTGGTTAATGGACCTTTCAGGTGGAAGTGCTCGGAAATGAACACCTGGCTCCAGGTGCGCCTCACGGCCACAGAGTGAGGCCGGCTCATCCCCTTCCTTGCTGTGCACACGTTCTTCTTTTCACGAAGCCCGAGGACTCATTGCGAACTTACAATATGCTACCCCCAGCTCCAGTCTTTTTCACGTGTGCTGTTATTTAGCTGTGAGGCAACATCATGGTATAGTGGAGACAATTTTGGAGTCAAGCAAACCTGGGTTCAGACCTCAGCTCTACCACTTACCAGTTTATGACTCAATGTCAGGGAGCCTCAATCTCCTACTGGGTAAAAAAGAGAGAGAATTCCTACTTTGTAGCACCTGGCCTTCTCCACCCTGTACTTGTACAATTTGTATTTGTACCTAAATGTAGGATTTTGCATTGTCCACACTGAATTTTATCTCATTAGTGTGTCCTGTAATTGCTAATTGTCAAGAGTTTTTTTTGACATCTTGATTCTGTCACCTGTCCTATTAGCTAACCCAGTGAGAATCTTTATATTACCTTCAGATGTGCTTATCCTGCCATCTGTGTGCTCATTCAGATTATTAATTAAAATGACTGTGACCCTCAGGTAGATCCCTGGAAACCTCCCTTACTCAAGCTCACTTGTATGTATCAATTAGTATATGGTGGAGCAGAGGGGACAATCTTTCAGCTTTTTATAGATCTCTTCTTTAGCGTGGGGAGGATTCTCTTACACTCTGTTGGGGGACATGTAAATGAGTACAGTCTTTGGGGAAGGCAATTAGCAATCATTAAAAATGTGTATACCATTTGGCCAGCAGTTCTACTACTGGGATGTGTATTGTAGCGTTATTTTAAAATAAAAAAATAAAAAATAAATACACTTGGAAACAACATCAGTTTCCATCAGTAGAGGAATGATTTTGAAAATTATGATTTAGACACTGGAATGCTTAGTAGCTGTTAGAAAGAATGAGGTACAGGTAAATGTAATACCATAGAAAAACATTTACCATACAGTTCTAGACATAAAAGCAAGTTCCAGAATGATTCGTATGATATCATCCCATTTCCTTAAAAACAACAAAAAAGATAAACTTGCTTGTCAATATTCAAGAAAATTTCCAAAAGGATACCTAAGAATTTAATAGTAATTGCTTCTGGAGTGGAAATGGGAGGTCAGGAAAGAAGTTAGAGGACCTTAACTTTCTACCCTTTTATGTTTACATATTTTACACATCTATACTCAACTGAAGTGTTTAATTTTTTTAAAAAAACTATGTAGTTGTTAAAAGGAACAAGGTAGATCTGTATGTACTAACAGAAATATTTCTAAGATTTCTTTTTTTAGTGAAAAAATAAGTTTCAGTGTAACATCTATAATACTATCCCATTTATGAAAACAGATTATGTGTGTATATATACATATGTATGTAAATATATGTATATGTATGTAAATGTGTATACGTATGTATAGACACATTTTTGTAAATGCATAAAAAGAGCTGGGACTATCCAAACCAATCTGGTAACATGGTTATTATATGGCAAGGAAGTAGATTAGGACATGGGGGTTGGGGAGAAAAAAAGCATTTTAATTTTTGTATGATTTAACTTTTTCAACCAGCTTATATTTATATTTGCAATTCAGAATTTTTTAGTTTATTTTTTTAAATCCATCTTCTTTATTGTCAGTGTTCTTTCAGCAATTTAACCTAGAAAGTGAAGGAAAGTCAGTTTAAAAGCATTCATTCATTAATTAAACTCACTCTGGAAGAGACTCTGAAAAATCACAGGCATTATATAAAACTATGGATCTCATTTGTAGCCTGAGTGCTTGTGTTGTGTGGACTCCCTGCTTAAAGTCAAATATTAGAGAACATTCAGATAAAATGGGGGTGTTATACATGGATTTTGATTAAATTCTCTTCACAATATCCTGGCCATATACAGTCTTCATCCTTCACATCCCGCAAGTATAAATGTGGTTAAACAAAACAAAACAAGGAAAGCAACAAGGAGCTTTTGTGGGCTTTGGAATTTGATGCAGAAATGATTCAGGATTTCTCAGTCTCAAGACTCATTCAACCCTGTGGGCATGTTCAGGCACATCTGCAGCATAGAAGAATTTGAGTTCATTACTGCATAATACCTTTTAGCAAATGATTATCTAAAAGGGATAAAGTTAGTATGGGTGTTTGCAATGTTAAACTTTGATTGTCTGGAAAATGTGCTCATCAGAATATTTCCTCCTAACATTCTTGTTGATGTCAAGTAAATACTGTGTTCCTGTGTAACTGTCACCTTAAAATGCTATAGGAAGTTTCTGTATCTTTGAAATCCTCATAAAATAGGCCATACTTAAAATAGTTAGGATTTATTGCAAAATTAAAAACACAATTGGGTACTACTACACCCACTCCAGAACTGCTAAAATTAAAAGGACTGAAACGCTAAGAGTTGGTCAGAGGATGTTGAGCAACCGGAACTCTTCCATGAATTGCTAATCGTGTAAAATTGGTGCATTTCCTTTGGGAGACTGTTGGCAGTATTTACTAAAACTGAACGTCTGCATCCTCTGGGTCCCAGGATGTACACCCAACAGAAATGGGTACTTATGTCCACCAAAAAACAGACACAAAATTGTTCATTGTGGCTTTATTCCTAATAACCAAAAACTGGAAACAATTCGTATGTCCATCAACTGAAGAGTGAATGCATAAATTTTGGAGTGCATACATGGACCGCTACATGGCAGTGGGACAGAGTGAACTACTGCTTCACCAATAACGGGGATGAATGTCACAGACAGAACGTCAAAGAACAAAGAACCTGACTCAAACGAATACACACGATGCGATTTGATTTCTATGAAGTTCAAGAGTAGGTAAAACTAATCCATGGTGATAGAAGTCAAGATAGTAGTTACCTTGTGTGATTGAGTGTTGACTGGGAAAATGCATGAAAGAGCCTTCGGGGGTACTGAAAAGCTTTTCTGTCTTGATCAGGTGGTTACAAGGGTGTATACATATTTTTAAATCATTTCAGTGTACACTTAAGACTTGTGCCCTTTACTCTCTACTGCTACTACATATCATCAGGAATTGGAACTCATTTTCAGAGTCTTTCTTCTGGGGTCCTGAACAGAGGGATTTTATTTTTTCTCTTAGTCTCCATTTCTTTTGTCAGTTCCTGCGTGTGTTCTTGTCTTTACACCTCATCATATGTGCTTTTAACAAGGGACAGGAAATATCTTGCTCTGTGAGACTCACAACTTTTCTGGTGTTGGGTTTTTTCCCCGTTAAGTATTCAGTGAAGATGAAAGTTAAATAGGTATCTTTTTGATCATTAAAAAAAGGACTCATAATTGACAGTTTGTACTCAGTAGAGGTTTGGGACATGACACTGGCCAGAGTCCCTTCTCTCACTCCAAGACGCTGTGCTGCATCTTGCGCCTCCCTCTATTATTCATTCTGCTGGTCCAACATTCCGAGGGGAGCTGGCAGACTCAAGGGCTTCAGAAGGTCAGGAGTATGGGGGTCGTTTTCTATGCCTTTGAACACCCTTCTCAGAATAATGTTTTTTTTAATGCTTTAAACAAAATACATAGAATTACAAAGGAAAACATGTATTGAAATAGTTATCAAAATGATTTTAAAAGCTAATTTATGATACTGTAATATACATGCTTTTTAATTAATACATTAAATAACAAATCTAGCAGCAGATCTCATAACTGTTGTAATTTTGAGCAGGGAAGGGTATAAACAGTATTTTGAGATATCTGCAATCACTATAATGCGTTCTGAAAGTATCTGATTTTTTTTTTTTGGTGACATGGTTATCAGAGCTGTTCATTCTACTTTTTCTGCATACATTCATAATTGAATGAAATACTGAATTTTAGTTGGAAGCTAGGGAAAATAAAGATTTTTTTTTCCCCATCCAAGTTCATGCTCACTCTGGAATCTTTTAGAACCCTTGGTATAGAGCATTGATTCTCAAAGTTCAGTGTCCATCAGAAATCACCTGGGATGCTAAAGAAAGCTCTCTGAGCCATGCAAGTGTTGGAGGCTCGAGAGTCTTGTGTCCTGGTGACTTAAGAGTCTCCTCTCCAGGCTCTGCTGATGCTTTCCAGGATCCAGGGCCTTGGGACCATGACACCATCCACTGTGGGTCTGACTGTGTAAGGCCAGCTGCCTAGGCTGGACCCCACTGATGTCTGGTCAGATGATGCCTGAGGCTGGCTGCTGGACCCCAGGTAATGTCATAGCTGAGTGCTACATGGTGGCACAGTGGAAAGAACTGTGGACCAGGAGTACTGCCTGAGGTTTATGGTTATAAAATGAATAGCTGTTGACCATGAATCAGCCAGAAATTCTACAAGGAACAAAATCCAATTATACGCTCTTCTTGAATCACACCAAAAGGTCAAAACTAAGAGGCAACATTTTGAACAGGTGATCAACATTAATATCACCAATGAGGAACAGATGGACGTCTTGAAATATGATCCGCTGAGAAGGACATGCTCACTTATGTCATATTCCGACCAAGCACGCATAACCTGAATCTAATCATGCAGAAACATCAGACAAACCCCAAATGAGGAGTGCTTTATTTAAAAAAAAAGGGGGGGCATGCTGCATTCTTCAGAAATGTCAGTGTCATAAAAGACAAAGAAAACCTGTGGCATGTTCCAGATTAAAGGAGTCTAAAGAGACATGACAACTAAATGATCCTGTACTGAAGGGGGAAAATGTTTCAAGCAACACTGTTGAGTCAATTGACAAAATTGGAATACAGGTGGTAGATTAAATTATTGTATCAAAGCTAAATTTACAAAAGTTGATAAAGCTGTATTGTGGTTATGTAAGAAGATACTCCTATTCTTGGGAAATACACATTGAAGTATTTAGGAATAAAGGGCTATTATTTATGCAATTTAGTCTTAAATGATTTGGGAAAAAGTGTGTGTGTGTGTGTGTAGAGGGATAGAGAGTAGTGAACAAGTGAATAATGGGATAAAATGTTAGCAGTAGGTGAATCTGGTAAAGGGCCTACAGATGCTTTTTGCACTCTTCTTATTCTTGCAACTTTTATGTAAGTTTAAAATCACTGCCAAATAAAAATTTATATATATGGGTGTGGGTGTGGGGGGATATATATATATATATATCTCGCTGATTTTTTTAAAGTCAAGAAAATTCAGGGCTTCCCTGGTGGCGCAGTGGTTGAGAATCTGCCTGCCAATGCAGGGGACACGGGTTCGAGCCCTGGTCTGGGAAGATCCCACATGCCGCGGAGCAACTGGACCCGTGAGCCACAACTACTGAGCCTGCGCGTCTGGAGCCTGTGCTCCGCAACAAGAGAGGCCGCGATAGTGAGAGGCCCGCGCACCGCGATGAAGAGTGGCCCCCGCTCGCCGCAGCTAGAGAAAGCCCTCGCACAGAAACGAAGACCCAACACAGCCAAATATAAAATAAATAAATAAATAAATAAATAATTTTTTTTAAAAAAAAAAGAAAATTTAATAAAGGCACAATAATACTAAGAATTTTAACCTACTTTTTACCCCTTGATAGATTAAAAAGGCATAACATTAAATAAAAGACTCAGAAGATGATGTAATGGTTAAGATTTTAAAAAAGAGAAAAAAACTCTGACATTGGAACTGATTTGTTTTAGCTCCACTGCTTATTATTTCTGCAACCTTAGGCAACATACTTAAATTATCTAAGCATCAATTTCCTCATCTGAAAGTAAGGGGATAAAATCGACTCTATCTCATGAGTTGGTGGAGATACTATGGAGATAATTCATGTAAAGTGTGTGGCCTAATACTTGGCACTTAGAGCTCTTTCCGTGAACGTCAGTATTTCCAGAGCAATGAGAAAGACAGAAAGCATCTTAATTCAATTTATAAAGTAATATAACCTTGAAAGCATGACAGAAATATATACTGAAAAGAAACCTATAGATTCATCTCACCAACAAATATGATACATAAGTCATTTTTTTAAATCCAGCAATACAGTATATCAACAGAATACCTGTAAGGGTGTCTTCCAGAAATCTAAGAACCATTCAGTATAAGAAGAGCCAATGGTATAATTTATTACATGACTATGATTTTCCCCATTTAACCTATTCGCTAAATAGTTGCCAAAAAAAAAAAAAGCTTTCAGTAAAATTCAATATTCATTTCTGAGAAAACCGCTTTATAAACTTGGAATTGAAGGGAACTTCTTCAACATGATAAAGAAACTGACCACAGGCATCCAGTAAATCACTAGAAGCATGTCAGAATGAGAAAAGAATGTTCCAGCAGTCTGTCTTACACACAGGGCACAATGTAGATGTCAATGGAGTTTCAAACTGTATATTCAGTATGATTCCATTTTGGTAAGAAAAGTACATATGTACATGTAGGGGAAAAATTTGAGGAAACCATATCAAATCATTAATAATGATTATATCTTTGGATAGAGGATTCAGATTATCCGTTATGTTTATCCATATTTTCCACATTAATTGAGTTACAGTAAATTTTTTAAATTCTACAAAGAATATGAACTCAAATAAGATGCTGCCGAGATGTGTTCCAGGTGCAATGTGCCTGTTACAGGGTAACAAACAGAAGGGCGTGCCTCTGCGGGCACCAACTCCCAAATGTTGTGGAAGCTTCGGCCCAGAAAGGAGAAAAACTTTAAACTCAAGTTACACTCAAGTTAGAAATCGCTTAACTCACTGGTTCACCTGCTGCTTTTTCCTACACCCCAAGGACCTTCAGAACATTTCTATGATGTGGATTTAGACAGGTGTCTTTTCTAATGAGAACATGTGGTTACAGCCCTGTTTGTACACTTCTAACAGTGACTTTTCCGGTTCTTTGGCATCTGGTTCATTGCTACCTTGTTTACTTTCTAAATAAGCCTCTTAATGGCATAACTTTGTTCCATTACAGAATGCAACTGCTCTGCCAGGCACTTGGCGAAGGACAGACGTGCACTTAGAGAATCCAGAATACCACACCAGATGGTATTTCAAGTATTTTTTAGGACAAGGTAATTATGTCATTACAGTGGTTGGGAAGAAAGGATATTCAGAATGAAAATTAGTGTCGGTATAATTTCTGGTACCCTATATGTGTGAAACTTATCAGTTTAGGGACACTGAGGTCAGGGCATTTCATTTCAAGGTCAGTTATAAGCTTTGTAGATTTGTAAGCTTTGAAGATTCAGCCCTAGCAGGTTTTCCTCAGTTTTAAATTTGTTATTTATATTTTATTTTTTATCTTATATTTTTATCTTTAAATTTTTTATTTAGTTAGTTTTTGCCAGTTGTTTTTGTCCCTGGGGAGTTAAAGAGGATTAGATAGTATGAATGAGTGATTTGCGAGATGAGAAGACTTTGCAGGGCACAAAACAATTTTAGACTTAACAAGGCACGTACCCGGTCTATAGTGGGCCTTGAACACTTAGTTCAAGGCAGTGAGAGGGAGAAACGATTCCCTGAGCTCCAGGGCCAATGCAGAGCAGAGAGGCATTACGCTGTAGGCTCTGGTGACCAGGATTTGTTTATCACTTACCAAGTGCCAGGCAATGTGCTCTTGCAAAGGCAGCTGTGATCCCTACCCTCGTGGAGACTATAGACTGTTTGAATCCTGGTTCTGCCATTATCAACATAGGACCTTAACACTAGTTACTCCCACTTCTCTGAGTCTTAATTTCTTATCTGTAAAGTGGGGGTATTACGAGTACATACCTAGGAGGTTTGAACAGAAGTGTCAGTGAGGCACACTAAGCCTGGTGCCTGGCACATACCAAGAGCTCTGTCATGAATAGTGATGTACATTTGAAGCGAAAGGCTCATGTGAACGTATGTGGAAAGGTGGAAAACAGGAGCGTGGTTAGCGACAGAAGGCAATGGGAATGGAAGAATAATCACTATGGCAGGATTAGAAATGGGTTAGATAAATTGCTTATCAGGCTAATGCATTTATTTATTTGTAGAAGATGTGATACTTGAGCTATAAAATGAGAGTGAGCAGACCCAAATGATGTCTTTTTAAAAATCGGATACTGTATTATTCCAAGAAGTTCACTTATTTGGCAAGACATATCTCTTTATAAAGAAAGAAATTGGAGGAAAGTTGCTATCTTCCCAAATGCTTGAAAGCATAGTGCCTGGAGTAGTGATGACTTCAGAGAAAAGTGGTGCCGTCAGTTTGGATGCCTTCAGCTGCCTCAATGGTCTTAAACAATAAGGGAGACAACAAGAGACCCAGAGGTAGGGCAGGCTCTGGGGTTGGTGGAGTCAGAGGCTCGGTGATGTCATCCATGCTGGCCTTCCTCAGGGTCACAAGATGGTTGCAGCAATTCCAGGCATCACTTCTAGACACCACCATGTCCAGGGGAAAAGAAGGCCATCTTTAGGAGTGAGGAAGCCCTTCCAGAAACCCCTTGACACACTTTTCCTCCTGTCTCATTGGCCAGAATTGGGTCACATGTTCATTCCTGAGCCCATCCCTGGCAAGGGGAACAGGAGAGGATGATTAGGATAGAGTCACCAGGTTCTGTCCCGAGCTGGGCTGGAGATTACTGTTCCCTGATCCTGTGGGAAGGGCTGGCTGCCACCTGCCGTGCCCACTGCTCCCAGTGCCTGGAGGAGCCGGCTGCACCTTCACTGTTCTGAACCTGCCTCTTTTCCAGTCCATCAGAACTACATTGGAAATGATGCGGAGAAGAGCCCCTTCTTCCTGTCGGTGACCCTCTCTGACCAAAACAATCAGCGTGTCCCTCAATACCGTGCAATCCTTTGGAGGAAAACAGTGAGTATCAGACCTGCACCTGGAGTTTCAGCACCACTCCAGAGTATAATCAGTGTCATTGTCAGCCTTTTTCTACTAGGGTTTTTGAGTTTGGCTACTGAGGATTATCCTGTTCACAGGGGAGACCTTCACACTCTGAGTTTAAGAGCAACTTTTCCTACATAAGCCACTAAGTAGACGTGTTCATTCCCCTCAATCTCTGCCCTCTCGGAATACACGACTATATTATTATCGCTGTTACTGATACTGAAAGTGATGAGCTGGCACATCTTCAACTAAAAGAAACAAGATTTAGTGGACGAATATCATACTGTTACGTGGGCACAGCCCCTGGGGGGCTCCTGTTTCCATGAGTCAGTTGGTCAACTGCTGAAGCAGCTGTGCTTCTAGGATTTCTTTGAGGCTTACCTCCTTTCATCAATTTCATGGTGTAGAAAAGCAACCCTAGATCTAACAAGTACCTCCTGCCCATGGTGGGCTCTGGACACTGAGCTGGGGACAGCGGGCTGAAAGCAAGCCCTTTCAACTCGAGGACGCGGGTCTTTCTTTAGCTCAGGAAAGTTTTTTTATGTTCATTGGTGTTGCTTCTTTTCCTATTCTGAATTTTTTCTAGTAATTCTTATATTCGACCTCTGTCTTTCATCTTTTACCTTTTCTCATTATCTTCTTCTCTTGTTTTTTTTTTCTTTGCTTCTCAGAGAATTTTTTAGAGACCATATCAACACTAGAAAGAGCAAAGGTTTGGAGTTAAGAAAACTAGGGTCAAATCACCTCAATAACAAGCTCATTTTGTGTGAATTTGAGAAAATTGCTCATGCACTCTGAGCCTCCATTTTCTTCTTTGTAAAATGGGGAAAGTTCTGGGCTATGGCTCACAGTGTGATGAGCACTAACAAGACTACCTGAAGTGAGATCTTGCTTGAAAATTTACCCAGTGTCCCAAATCGTCAAATCTTAAAACTGGTTAGGTGCCTAAAGGATAAAACATCTTATTCTTGAATTGGTGAGTACGGTGTATAATTTAAAAAGCAATAAAATAAACCACACTTAGAAAATGTTAGTTCTATTATCTGGTGGTCCCACTTGATGGGTACATTTGTTGAAATCCAGTATTTAAATAATTGCATGCTGATTTTTTTTTTTATATACAGTAGGTTCTTATTAGTCATCAATTTTATACACATCAGTGTATACATATCAATCCCAATCGCCCAATTCATCACATCACCACCACCACCCCCCCGCCACTTTCTCCCCTTGGTGTCCATACATTTGTTCTCTACATCTGTGTCTCAATTTCTGCCCTGCAAACCGGTTCATCTGTACCATTTTTCTAGGTTCCACATATATGCGTTAATATACGATATTTGTTTTTCTCTTTCTGACTTACCTCACTCTGTATGACAGTCTCTAGATCCATCCACGTCTCAACAAATGACCCAATTTTGTTCCTTTTTATGGCTGAGTAATATTCCATTGTATATATGTACCACATCTTCTTTATCCATTCATCTGTCGATGGGCATTTAGGTTGCTTCCGTGACCTGGCTATTGTAAATAGTGCTGCAATGAACATTGTGGTACATGACTCTTTTTGAATTATGGTTTTCTCAGGGTATATGCCCAGTAGTGGGATTGCTGGATCATATGGTAATTCTATTTTTAGTTTTTTAAGGAACCTCCATACTGTTCTCCATAGTGGCTGTATCAATTTACATTCCCACCAACAATGCAAGAGAGTTTTCTTTTCTCCACACCCTCTCCAGCATTTGTTGCTTGTAGATTTTCTGATGATGCCCATTCTAACTGGTGTGAGGTGATACCTCATTGTAGTTTTGATTTGCATTTCTCTAATAATTAGTGATGTTCAGCAGCTTTTCATGTGCTTCTTGGCCATCTGTATGTCTTTGGAGAAATGTCTATTTAGGTCTTCTGCCCATTTTTGGATTGGGTTGTTTGTTTTTTTAATATTGAACTGCATGAGCTGTTTATATATTTTGGAGATTAATCCTTTGTCCATTGATTCGTTTGCAAATATTTTCTCCCATTCTGAGGGTTGTCTTTTCGTCTTGTTTATGGTTTCCTTTGCTGTGCAAAAGCTTTGAAGTTTCATTAGGTCCCATTTGTTTATTTGTGTTTTTATTTCCATTACTCTAGGAGGTGGATCAAAAAAGATCTTGCCGTGATTTATGTCAAAGAGTGTTCTTCCTATGTTTTCCTCTAAGAGTTTTATAGTGTCCAGTCTTACATTTAGGTCTCTAATCCATTTTGAGTTTATTTTTGTGTATGGTGTTAGGGAGTGTTCTAATTTCGTTCTTTTACATGTAGCTGTCCAGTTTTCCCAGCACCACTTATTGAAGAGACTGTCTTTTCTCCATTGTATATCCTTGCCTCCTTTGTCATAGATTAGTTGACAATAGGTGCGTGAGTTTATCTCTGGACTTTCTATCTTGTTCCATTGATCTATGTTTCTGTTTTTGTGCCAGTACCATATTTTCTTGATTACTGTAGCTTTGTAGTATAGTCTGAAGTCAGGGAGTCTGATTCCTCCAGCTCCGTTTTTTTCCCTCAAGACTGCTTTGGCTATTCGGGGTCTTTTGTGTCTCCATACAAATTTTAAGATTTTCTGTTCTAGTTCCATAAAAAATGCCATTGGTAATTTGATAGGGATTGCACTGAATCTGTAGATTGCTTTGGGTAGTATAGTCATTTTCACAATATTGATTCTTCCAATCCAAGAACATGGTATATCTCTCCATCTGTTGGTATAATCTTTAATTTCTTTCACCAGTGTCTTATAGTTTTCTGCATACAGGTCTTTTGTCTCCCTACGTAGGTTTATTCCTAGGTATTTTATTCTTTTTGTTGCAATGGTAAATGGGAGTGTTTCCTTAATTTCTCTTTCAGATTTTTCATCATTAGTGTATAGGAATGCAAGAGATTTCTGTGCATTAATTTTGTATCCTGCAACTTTACCAAATTCATTGATTAGCTCTAGTAGTTTTCTGGTGGCATCTTTAGTATTCTCTATGTATAGAATCATGTCATCTGCAAACAGTGACAGTTTTACTTCTTCTATTCCAATTTGTATTCCTTTTATTTCTTTATCTTCTCTGATTGCCGTGGCTAGGACTTCCAAAACTATGTTGAATAATAGTGATGAGAGTGGACATCCTTGTCTTGTTCCTGATCTTAGAGGAAATGCTTTCAGTTTTTCACCATTGAGAATGATGTTTGCTGTGGGTTTGTCGTATATGGCCTTTATCATGATGAGGTAGGTTCCCTCTGTGCCCACTTTCTGGAGAGTTTTTATCATAAATGGGTGTTGAATTTTGTCAAAAGCTCTTTCTGCATCTATTTAGATGATCATATGGTTTTTATTCTTCAATTTGTTAATATGGTATATCACACTGATTGATTTGTGTATATTGAAGAATCCTTGCATCCCTGGGATAAATCCCACTAGATCATGGTGTATGATCCTTTTAATGTGTTGTTGGATTCTCTTTGCTAGTATTTTGTTGAGGATTTTTGCATCCATATTCATCAGTGATATTGGTCTGTAATTTTCTTTTTTTGTAGTGTCTTTGTCTGACTTTGGTACCAGGGTGATGGTGGCCTCATAGAATGAGTTTGGGAGTGTTCCTTCCTCCGCAATTTTTTGGAAGAGTTTGAGAAGGATGGGTGTTAGCTCTTCTCTAAATGTTTGATAGAATTCACCTGTGAAGCCACCTGGCCCTGGACTTTTGTTTGTTGGAAGATTTTTAATCACAGTTTCAATTTCATTACTTGTGATTGGTCTGTTCATATTTTCTTTTTCTTCCTGGTTCAGTCTTGGAAGGTTATACCTTTCTAAGAATTTGTCCATTTCTTCCAGTTTGTCCATTTTATTGGCATAGAGCTGCTTATAGTAGTCTCTTAGGATGCTTTGTATTTCTGCAGTGTCTATTGTAACTTCTCCTTTTTCATTTCTTATTTTATTGATCTGAGTGAGTCCTCTCCCTCTTTTTCTTGATGAGTCTGGCTAATGGTTTATCAGTTTTGTTTATCTTCTCAAAGAACCAGCTTTTAGTTTTATTGATCTTTGCTATTGTTTTCTTTGTTTCTATTTCATTTATTTCTGCTCTGATCTTTTTTATTTCTTTCCTTCTGCTAACTTTGGGTTTTGTTTGTTCTTCTTTCTCTAGTTCCTTTAGGTGTAAGGTTAGATTGTTTATTTGAGATTTTTCTTGTTTCTTGAGGTAGGCTTGTATAGCTATAAACTTCCCTCTTAGAACTACTTTTGCTGCATCCCATAGGTTTTGGATCGTCGTGTTTTCATTGTCATTTGTCTCCAGGTATTTTTTGATTTCCTCTTTGATTTCTTCAGTGATCTCTTGGTTATTTAGTAACGTATTGTTTAGCCTCCATGTGTTTGTGTTTTTTACGGGTTTTTTTCCCTGTAATTCATTTCTAATCTCATAGCGTTGTGGTCAGAAAAGATGCTTGATATGATTTCAATTTTCTTAAATTTACTGAGGCTTGATTTGTGACCCAAGATGTGATCTATCCTGGAGAATGTTCCATGCGCACTTGAGAAGAAAGTGTAATCTGCTGTTTTTGGATGGAATGTCCTATAAATATCAATTAAATCTATCTGGTCTATTGTGTCATTTAAAGCTTCTGTTTCCTTATTTATTTTCATTTTGGATGATCTGTCCATTGGTGTAAGTGAGGTGTTAAAGTCCCCCACTATTACTGTGTTACTGTCGATTTCCTCTTTTATAGCTGTTAAAAGTTGCCTTATGTATTGAGGTGCTCCTATATTGGGTTCATATATATTTATAATTGTTATATCTTCTTCTTGGATTGATCCCTTGATCATTACGTAGTGTCCTTCCTTGTCTCTTGTAGCATTCTTTATTTTAAAGTCTATTTTATCGGATATGATTATTGCTACTCCAGCTTTCTTTTGATTTCCATTTGCATGGAATATCTTTTTCCATCCCCTCACTTTCAGTCCTTTCAGTCACATATGTGTCCCTAGGTCTGAAGTGGGTCTCTTGTAGACAGCATATATATGGGTCTTGTTTTTGTATCCATTCAGCAAGCCTGTGTCTTTTGGTTGGAGCATTTAATCCATTCACGTTTAAGGTAATTATCGATATGTATGTTCCTATGACCATTTTCTTAATTGTTTTGGGTTTGTTTTTGTAGGTCCTTTTCTTCTCTTGTGTTTCCCACTTAGAGAAGTTCCTTTAGCATTTGTTGTAAAGCTGGTTTGGTGGTGCTGAATTCTCTTAGCTTTTGCTTGTCTGTAAAGCTTTTGATTTCTCCATCGAATCTGAATGAGATCCTTGCCGGGTAGAGTAATCTTGGTTGTAGGTTCTTCCCTTTCATCACTTTAAGTATATCATGCCACTCCCTTCTGGCTTGTAGAGTTTCTGCTGAGAAATCAGCTGTTAACCTTATGGGAGTTCCCTTGTATGTTATTTGTCGTTTTTCCCTTGCTGCTTTCAATAATTTTTCTTTGTCTTTAATTTTTGTCAATTTAATTACTTTGTGTCTCGGCATGTTTCTCCTTGGGTTTATCCTGTATGGGACTCTCTCTGCTTCCTGGACTTGGGTGGCTATTTCCTTTTCCATGTTAGGGAAGTTTTCAACTATAATCTCTTCAAATATTTTCTCAGGTCCTTTCTCTCTTCTCCTTCTGGGACCCCTATACTGCGAATGTTGTTGCGTTTAATGTTGTCCCAGAGGTCTCTTAGGCTGTCTTCATTTCTTTTCATTCTTTTTTCTTTATTCTGTTCCACAGCAGTGAATTCCACCATTCTGTCTTCCAGGTCACTTATCCGTTCTTCTGCCTCAGTTATTCTGCTATTGATTCCTTCTAGTGTAGTTTTCATTTCAGTTATTGTATTGTTCATCTCTGTTTGCTCTTTACTTCTTCTAGGTCTTTGTTAAACATTTCTTGCATCTTCTCGATCTTTGCCTCCATTCTTTTTCCGAGGTCCTGGATCATCTTCACTATCATTATTCTGAATTCTTTTTCTGGAAGGTTGCCTATCTCCACTCCATTTAGTTGTTTTTCTGGGGTTTTATCTTGTTCCTTCATCTGGTACATAGCCCTCTGCCTTTTCATCTTGTCTATCTTTCTGTGAATGTGGTTTTTGTTCCACAGCCTGCAGGATTGTAGTTCTTCTTGCTTCTGCTGTCTGCCCTCTCTGCATGCTGATTTTTATCTCAGCTACATAGTGTATCAAAATTGCTATGCAGCTCTTTTTGGAAAAGAAATTAGCAGAAACGTAAAAGAACAATAATTTAAAAAAAATTTTTTTTAATTTTTTAAATTTTAAACATCTTTATTGGAGTATAATTACTTTACAATGTTAGTTTCTGCTATATAACAAAGTGAATCAGCTATACATATACATATATCCCCATAAGGAACAGTAATTTTTTATACACACACACATACACACACATTTGCATGCATGCATACCTATATAGCAATAAAGTAGCAACTTCAAAAAGCCCAGAAAGAATTTCCAGGAACCACTACAGAATAAACTGTGGCTAGGAACTTTTTGTGATGATTAAAACTAGTACTAGTAATAACAATAAAATCTAACATTTATTGAGCACTTACTGTATGCCAGGTACGTCCTCCAAATGCATAGGTGTTATTATAGTTTAGGGAACTTAAATGACATGACTGAGGGAGGTGGCAGACCAGGCAGAACCCAGGACTGCATGCTGAGCTGTCACTACTGTACATAACTAATTCTATATGTAATTCTTTGACTCATGCTGTCACTCTCCCTATCCTGTGAGCTCCATGAAAGGAGGGGACATAACTGCTTTGTCCTCAGTATCCCCACCAGCAAGCCCAGCGCCTGGCACATAGAAGGAGCTCAATAAATACCTGTTGAATGAATTCATGAAATGATTAATAATTAATGAATTGAAGTCCAACTTAACCCGTGTGCTCTGCTGCCTCTATTTATATAAACTTCTATGTTATGTTTCAGAAATTTTTCTTTCTTTAAGCAGGTTTAAGGTAAAAATCTGATCTAAAATAGTTAAGTCTTACTCATGAATTATTTCCTGCAGACAAGTTTTGGCCTTACCCCTCTCCCCATGCCACTGCAATTGGGGTCAGTCTTGCCATCAGCATGGCTGTCCTTGAAGCAAGTTTAAGCGTCAGTTTTAGAAGATAACGCTGGAGAACAGGTGCCAGTTTTCCCCAAGTGCATGATCATCTCTTCTCCTTAGTCACCTACTGAGAAGGGCTGGTGCCTTCGTCCAAAGCCTCTTATCTTCTGCACCAGGAAGGCTGTTTTCTGGCCCCCTCCATTTTTTTTTACTTATTTTTTTTATGTTTGCCTATTACAGTATTCCAGTCTCTTCTGGCTTAAATATTCTCTTCGGATGACTCTGTCTCTTTTGGACAAATAATCAGCCTTTCCGATTTCAGTCCCCTAGCCCTGTTTCTCCTGAAGTAAATGTTTGGGTATGTGAAGAGAGGATCTCTGAGACCTCATGGTGGTGGGAGAGGAGGACCTGGGATCCCCACGGGGCCCTCTGGGTTCTTTCTGGTTTCTGCTGTGGAGGAGCAACGACTGAGGTGTAACTGGTCTCCTCCGGCTTTTGGGGGGGGTCATTGGAGAACACCTGTCCCTGAAGTCCGTGGTCCCGGCCGTTTGCTCCTTGTAGTGAAGTCACTGCACATGTGAACCCAGGTCTCTGCCGGTTGCCGAGCCTCTCGGAAGTGCTGCACTCTCTCAGCCCTGGCTCACACGGGAGGAGGCGGGAGCGTCGCCTTAGGCTCGGGTCTCTAATCTTGCTGGCCATCCATGCTGGAAGCTACCGAGTTACTGCCCCTCACTGTGTTCAGACAGGTTCTGCCTGGACACCAGGACTCCTCTGGAAGGCCATGCCTGGGAAGTGAGCCTCTAGTCCAGGGGCCTCCAGGGCTTACCTTGATGTGCTTACAGCTTCCCAACCCCTGCCCCTATCAAGGCCTGCCCTCGGGACGGAGGCATCAAGGGCCCCAGCACCTAACCCCTGAGCTTCCCTGTCTTCCTTCTTCCCTCCTTCCACTGAGGCAAGGGTCCGTGTCGCACTTCTGCTACCTCCTTCCGGAAGAGATTTTCTCAGTCCTATCTTCTTCCTTCAGAAAGCAGTCACTTCACCTCCTCACCTGGGACGGTTGCCAGGTACTGGGGCAGGAAGTGTGGGGCAAAGGCAAGGGGAAGTTTTGCTTATTTTAATTTCCAAAGATATTGTCTGTATTACATTATAAATTGTGATGAGCACTCTGAAGGAAACGAAGACAGAGAACGAACAATACGGAGGCCTGCCAAAGTGAGATAGTCAGGGGACGCTTCCTGAGGAGGTGACATTTAAAGAGACCCACAGGATGAAAGGGAACCAGCCACATAGAGAGTAGGGGGAGGGGTGGGGGTCGTTCCAGACAGAAGGAACAGGAAATACAAGAGAAACAGGAGGCTTCTGGGGATGACTCTTGGGTGGTGAGAGAAGTCAGGGAGGGGGGATTGAGACCCAGGACCACCGTGGAGGCAGCATGGGGTGGGCAGAAGGAGCATTAACCCCCTTCTTCTGAGAAGTGCCAATGCCCAAATCCAGAGCCTCTTCTCTCGGCCCTAAACTATGTGCAGGGCTGGCTAGGTGTTTGCTGCCACTGAAGGGCAGTGAGGAGATGAACACATCAAAGCAGAACATCGGCGTCAGGGTCAGTTATTGAGCCCCTGTTGGCCCAAAGCCAGCACTGGAGGCTGTGGGGAATCCAACAATGCAGGTGACTCAGCGCTCCCTTCCTCCCCCCGTGAGCTCACATTCTCTCATTAAACAGAAACACAGCTAAACGTATAAACCCTGCTAGAAACTGTCTTGCACATCTCTGGCTGTGTTCCTTCTAAACCCAAAGAGAAAAAATGACTCACACTTGTAAAAAATCCATCCAGACAATACAGCAAGTGAAAAAGAAGAGGATCAAAATCCAACTACTCAGTGATAATCACTGCAGCGTCCTTCTCGACATCTGTCCGTAAACACACACACACACACACACAAACACACACACACACGCTAAATGGGGTAATGTGGACATGCACTTCTGTGTCCTGCTCTGCTCACTTAGTGTTGCCTGATATGCACGTGTACTTGACTCTCCCTTGCATTTTTTGGTTCCACTGAAAACAGAGAACTGGAAGGTGTTTCTTCTAGAACAGCAACCCTGGAAAGCCACAGAAAAAAAAATGACGGGGAGGAAGAGCTTTACCCCTTTATAGTGAAGAAACATACAGATCCACAATCCCAAGAGCCCTGGATTTCACATCCATTTTAGCAGCTTGTGACGATGTTACCAGCACCCAGGCAGGGCTGGATCCTCCCTCTCCCATTCCATACATTCCCCCCAAAGCTGCCCCGGTCTTCTCTTAAAAGCTGCCTTTGGTGTGTTTGGTGAGAAGAAAAGGTAGACAAGCAAGAAGGTCAGATTCAAGACCCTGTTCTAGATGGGTTGGCATCCCACACAGGTGACCACAGTATGAGGTAAGCTGGGGCCGCTGAAAAAGCAAGGCCACAGGACTAACTCAGGTTTCAGTGGGTGGGTCATGTGGAATTTGAAAATGCATATTCCTATCATAATATTTATATGTAGGAATTTTTAAAAATCTATGTAATGCAAACTACAAAAAAAAAAAAAAAAAACCTCAACCTAATTTCCTTGGCTAGTAGAGAATCCAAAAGAAGGTCTCTACCTAGTGCAACTTCTGACACTTAACTGGGAAGGCATACTCATCCCCAGCCTGGAGTAGGGGTGAGAATACCCAGTTCTCCAGGGCCCTGGGTGTGAAAGTTTAGTTTGCCAAAAGAGATCATGGGCTTGAAAAGTTTGGGGAACTCCACTCCGTGCCATTGGTCAGGGCTCGGACACATGAGTTTGCAGATGTGTCCCGAAAACATGAACAAACTTGCCTGATTCCTACAAGGAATGTCCTTTCCCTTCTCTAGCTGTTTGTGCTGCCCATTTTATTATTAGTCATAATTAGAAAGGGAATTTTATACGTGGACTGCGTCATAATCTCTTTTGCTAAATAAGCGTGTAGTATAAATCCTTTGCGAATTATAAATCTGTATCGCCTCTTTCTTGGAGATTGTAAAAGAGACTAGCCCTCACCTCTCCTGGGTGCTTAGATGTGGGACTGAGCCATCAGGCAATCCTTCCTTCATTCCCTTTCGTTCAGCCAGTATTGATTGAGTACTTCCTATGAGTTGGTCACAATGGGTACTCATTCAGAGAGGAAGAAACAGACTTTAAATAAGTAAACACAGACAAATATAAAAGTACACCTTATGAAAACTTCTCTGAAAGAGTTGGGTGATTTCTAGTTTAAAAACTCTTTGACCTGGAGGAATCACATTTGGGTCCCGTTGAATGTGTGGAGACAGTTTTCTTCTTCTGATCTTTGAGGCTGATCCAATTCTTGGCTCAGAGACCAAACCCCCTTCTCCTCTGGTTCAGACGGCTCATCTGCTCATCACAGCACCTGAGACAGCGCGGACCCAGCAGTCCAGACGCTGAAGAGTAACGCTTAAAGCGTAAATGCCGGGACTTCCCTGGTGGCACAGTGGTTAAGAGTCTGCCTGCCAATGCAGGGGACAAGGGTTCGATCCCTGATCCAGGAAGATCCCACATGCCAAGGAGCAACTAAGCCCACGCACCACAACTACTGAGCCTGCATGCCACAACTACTGAAGCCCGCGCACCTAGAACCTGTGCTCCATAACAAGAGAAGCCACCACAATGAGAAGTCTGCACACAGCAATGAAGAGTAGCCCCCGCTCACCGCAACTAGAGAAAAGCCCATGCACAGCAACGAAGACCCAATGCAAAAAAAAAAAAGAAAAGAAAAGCGTAAATGCCAGGTAGGGGGGAATGGTGGAAGATGCTGTCGAACCTCAGTAAGAGTTTTTCTAACATAGAATGTATTTATATATATGAAGAAAAATGAGAAAGACTGGACATGGGTTTCTTTTAAATGACCAGGTAAGACTCTCTCAGAGATGGAAATTGCCAGACTTCTCACTGGTTTGCTGTTTTGACTTTCCAGGGTACCCAGAAAATATGCCTTCCCTACAGCCCCACAAAAACGCTATCTGTGAAGTCCATCTTAAGGTGAGTACGAATGAGCAGAAACCCAACACCAGGCACCCATAAATGGGTTTTTTCCTGTGATCATTCTGTTGTCAGCTTGCTATTTCCTTGGGCCTTGGCGTTATACTCAACATTTTGCTAAGCCCTCGACATGCATTACCTCACTGAATCTTCACAGCAGCCCTATAGGACAGATAGTGTTATTATCCCCACTTTATGGATGAGGAAATAGAGGCCCAGAAGGACAAAGCCAAGATCACACAGCTTGTGTGTAGTAGGACTGAGGCGCAAGTCCAGGTCCAGCTGGTTCCGAGCTTTGCTCTCAAGCATCTGTGTTCTGCATGCGTCGCCTGCTTCTTTTTTCCGGCACGCATGCAAATATTTTGGTTTTGTAAAGAAGATCAAGAAATTTTTTTCCTTTCATTTTTCTGGTTTGAAATAGAAACTCAGATGTCAGCAAATGCTTCTCTGAGAAGAACGTGCTTATTCTTCACCAACAGAAAGTTAAATGAATGGAAGGGACCGCTCGCTGCTCGGTGCTCAGCTGCCTCTCGTGCCCCCATCTTTCCACCTCCCTCTCATCTCTCCCCCATGTCGGGTGGCAGCCTCCCCTCGGGAATGCCACCACGCAGGTCGGCCTGTTGCTTTGTCACCAGCTAAGATGTTACATCGTAGTAACAGTAGCTTCTGTTTGTCAGGTGCTGTGCTAAATGCTTGACAAGCATTCTCTTGGGGAATCTTTAAATCAGCTCCGTAAAGTAGATCTATTACTACCACCACTCCACATAGGAGGAATCAGAGCCTCAGAGAGGTGAAGAGATTTGACAAAGATCTCACAGCTGGTAAACCACAGAGCTGGGAATTAAACCTGGGTTTGTGTGATGCCAGGGCTTGGGGTGTCAACCACCAATGCCATCCTGTGTGAGTCTGAGACCTTATCCTGGTGGCCTGGTGATTTAGTCTTTATTCATCTGCAACTAGGTGGTGGCAGGAGGTGGTGTTTTTGATGTCCCCACCCACGACTCATACTTGCCAGAATGTCTGTTAGAGTGACAAACTTGACTGTCAGTTAGGGATTGCAATTGGCTGATGAAAGGGTCCTGAGATTAAGAAGTAAAACATTTCATATCTCACGTTCAAGCTTGACTTCGTCTTCAGATTGCAGACCTTCTCCCCTCTGCTCTAGGCCCCCTGATCTTTCTCTTGGCCAGTCTGAAGCCCGAGCTAAGAGGGCATCAGTGCAGAGGTTAACCTTTTTCTTGAGCACAGAAGTATCTTGCTGCTTCTAAATCTTAACTTGCTTTGAGAGTAATAGTTTGAATTATATTGGCTTAAATTTCTGTGAATCCTTTTTTCTTCTTCTTCTTCTAAAATGAAGTTTCTCCAGCTCCTTTCTTCTGTATATTTAAAGACCAGGGATTTCACTGAGTTGTAATTTCATTTAATTGTCTGAGTAGGCCTTCACTTTTCAGTCCTCCACTCATAGCCAGAGCAAGCAGCAGCAAGAGAGTATTTTTAAAGATGCAAAGATTAAAACTTCTACAGTTGCTGCCAATAGAAGAAAATATTTTATCTCTGTTTGTTACAATCATGAACTTGGAAACTTAAAAGGAAATTAAAATATAAATACTATGGAGTCAGATAAGCCTGAGTTCACATCATGGCTCCACTACTTCACAGCGTTGTTATCCTGGACTATTTCTTTAACTTCTGAGCCTCAATTTACTCATCCTTAAAATGGGGATAAAATAGTACTTGCCTCATAGAGATTAAATGAGATAATCCATGTAAAGCATTTAGCAGGGTGCCTGGCATATAGTAAATACTCTGTAAATATTAGCTATTATTTTTACCTTTCATTTACAAATATGAGGATTCTTGCTGAAAGGGGCCTTAGACATCATCTAGTCCAATTTCCTTGTTTTACCTCTAGAGGAACTTAGCTCAAGGAAATTCACGTTGCTTGTCCAAAGCAAAACATAAAAGAACAATCCTGCTAAGGACAGCCTTTTGCCCTAAGTGGGAGAGGAATTGCCAAAGGAAGAAAGACATGTCAGGTCATCTTAATTACATTTCATTTTATCATTAATTGCTATGTAAATGTCAGTGAATCACTTTTTTAGTAAATAAAAGTAAGAATCATGGAGATTAGTCAAGGTTGCCTGAAACAGATGCTCTCAATTCCCCCCTCCCTCTCTTACTCTGTGAGGGTGCTCGGGGTACAGCCGCTGCGGTTGGTTACTCGCGTATGTTCCTTCATTGATCACTCCTTGTTGGTTTGTACCTCCTGTGGCCCTTCAGGGAATCCAGCTATGATTTTCTAGGAGGTAATACTTAGCTTTCCTGAAGACCTGAGACTGGCTCCACATTATTTGAGTTTCCACCACACTGCGGCTCACTCTGTCCATTCTATTACAGTGCCATGAATCTGGACAAATTCGAGAAAGGCCCCAGGGAAATTTTTCATCCTGAGATACAAAAGGTAACAGAGAATTTTGTGCTTCATAATTGTATAAATTTGATCACAGTGTTAGAACTGACAAATCATCAGTGATTCTTAGCCTAGGATCCCAACCAGAATCACCAGCGGTTCTCATCATGGAGAACCTCCCACCCGACATTCTGATGCAATCAGTCTAAGATAGAGGCTGGGAGTCTGTCATTTTCAGAAATTCAGAGGATAGAAGATGTCCAGGAAGCTGTCCTGTTTTCTTAGGACTTACTGTTAAGGGAAAGCAGTCCGCCTTGGGAGAAAAACAATTTAGAGTCATAAACTAGGTAGCAGTCCATCAGAAAAATGTCAGCCAAACTTTTGTCTTGCAGTTGCCATCAATTTCGCTTTGAAATCATCCCCTTGAAACGTATAAACACAGCCATCACTAATGGTGTGACAGTTGTGTGTTAGAGCTGAGCTTCGAGGAGTTGGCATGCCAGGTGGGGTGACACAGGAAGAGGCTGGAGAGGCAGGTTGGACTCTATCCAGGAGACAGCGGGGAGCCAGTAGAATCTTTAAGCAAAGGAGCATCATGCTTAAATCTGCTTTTTAGGGAAATAATTCAGGCAGTATGAGAAGGATGGATGGAAGCGTGAGCGATCTTTGTGTGCATACCTTCACGATACAGTTAGCTTTTATAATAAGTTACTGGCTCTCAACTTAGCTTACCAGAAATGTATAGAATTGTGAATTCCCATGTCTTTTGTTCTAATTTAATTTTTAAAATAGTATTTGTACCCTGACTCAACCCCAGAAGGAGCTGAGGCAAAAATGGATGTGTTAGGTTAAACTTTAAGCAACTTTAAGCCATACTGTGCTTAATAGTAGTTCCTTATAGCCACCTTAAAAACAAATTAGAATTATAAATTCAGTACCAGTGTGCCCTTATTACTTCATTTGTACCAGTTATCATACTCAATCCTTTCGTTCTTGGAGCCTGGACCCCCAGACACTGGGGCCAAAACCCACGAGCCTTTTGGATGCTTCCTTCTGCATCTTGCTGCTGAGCAGATCCCCTCTGCCCAGAGAGGTCACCCCTGCCTGGCCATCCTTATCTGCTTTCTCTCTCCCACAAAATGAGACAGGACAAGAAAACGAGATACAGCAACCTTCTGCCTATTTATGTCATAACTCTATGCCTGTTTTTCACCAAACAAAAGACACTTTCACACTCTCCCTTCCATTCATGAGCTTTCCCTCCATCCTCTGTGGGTGTGAGCATCCAAGCGTGTGTGTGTGTGTGTGTGTGTGTGTGTGCAACTTACCAGCAGTAGTTCCCCTGCTGTCATCAGGTGTCTGTAGATTTCCCTTAGGAAGGCTTGAGCAACAGGCTTCCGGTGTAGGGAAAAGAGTTCTTACAAATCACTGGATCCAAAAGGTAAACAGAAAATAAACCAACTGCACTCTAAAGAAGGCATCTTTCCACCAAAAGTGGGAAGGTGGCTGATGCTGTTTTAAAATGTTATTTGTCTGTTTCTGCTGCCCTTCTGTGTAACATTTTTCTCGGGCAAAATCTTCCCAGAAGCGGCATATGATAAGCTAGCTTTAAGTGGTTAGAGAAACCTAGGTATCTGTGTTTCTTCCCACTGCTGTGCATCATCTTTGTTCCCCGATAGTTGTGGTATAATATGCCTTTCCTAAATGACCAGGTATTGTATAAAAATCTGTAGAGCTAAATTTGAATATTTTAAGCACTTCGAAGGGGGGAAAAGTGGTGTCAATGTCAGTAGACTGAAGCTTGGCTTTCACAGAAAGTCAACATATAATGACCACCATTCAGCATGGACATAACTTTTCGAACTTCATTTGACAGGACTTGCTGGTTCTTGAAGAACAAGAGGTAAGTAGTCTCGCGAGACGCCTGGTCCTGCCGCTCTGCCTCCATATTTGTAAACGAGCTTCCCCTTCACCAGGAACACAGCCCTTTCTCCCAGGCACACCTCTCTGTGGATTTGCACAGCGAGAATCTCTTATCACTGAAAGACTCCACTGACATGTTTTCTCGGGTGTATTTCAGAATTTTCTATGCAGCTAGCTGTAAAGATAGAAAAACAATCAAGCTGCTTAAATCTGCTTGGAAATATTCGAATGTTAACCTCATGATCAGGGTAAGGAATTAGGTTTTTGTTTTCCTTCAGTTAAAGCTAGTGTACTTTATTAGCACACTCGACTTACAGAATGCCATATTATTTGCATGTTTCCATTTCCTGTTGTCCCACTTTAAAAAAAAAATATGTTGGGTTTTCCAAGTCCATAACTAACATAGAGAAATATCCAAAATATTATCAATAGACAGTTGAGTAAATCAGTGGAGTGTGTGTACACTGTGCCTCTCGGTAAATGGCAGTATCATCCGTCCAGTTGCTCAGGCCAAACTTGGAAACATCCTTGACACCTCTCCTGTCACACCCCCCATCTAATCCGTGAGCACATTCCATGGACACGTCTCAATGCCTCCACCACCACCGCTCGAACCCCTCGACACCAGCCCCACCGTCTCCTTCCCGGACTCTGCAGCTCTCCAGCTCTTCTCCCTGCTTCCTCTCTTGCCCTCTCTTCTAGTTTTCATACAGTATCCCAACATGCCAGGCCAGGTCCTCCCTACGAGGGCCTGTGTGCTGTGGCCGGTGCCACCTCTCCATCCTCTGCTCTGCACTAACCACACTGACTTCCTTCTTCTTCCACCTCCTCAGGAAGCCTGCTCTTCCCACCGCAGGGATGCTCCTCCCAGGTGTCTCACGGGTCACACCCTCACTTGATTAGCATCTCTGCTCAGCAAGGCCTTCCCTGGTCGCCTGTTTAAAATAGCACACCCTGCCTCTCACCCACCGCCCTTCTCACTGCTTTATCTTCTTAACACATGGATTTCATTTATTCAGTTTTTATCTGTTGCCCCTACTAGAATGTAAGCACCATGAGAGCAGGGACTTATTCAATTTTGTTCACTGCTGTATCTTCAGAGCCTAGAACTGTGCAGATAGAGGACACAGAGTAAATATTTGTTGGTTGAATAAGTGAATTATGTATTGATTGAATGAATTATGAAATACTATGATGCCATTAAAAAGAATGAGGTAGACCTCTATTTACTGGCATGGAAACATTTCCACGACATAGTATTTACTGAGAAAAAAGCAATTCACAGGGGAATACTTACAGTATAATCCCAGTTGTTTTTATAAACACAGATTTCTATGTGTATTCATTCACTCCTCTCCTCCATTCATTGATTCAACAAATGTTTACTGAACTCTGACTGTGGGTGAACCGTGTACTACTTGAGGCATTGGGGATACATTGCTGAACAAGACAAGGTCCCTTCTTCATGGAGTTTACAATCTGGTGGGCTAAGACCAACTAAGCAAGTAAATAAGCAAACATAAACACGGTACTATTGACAGCCCCAATAGCTGTGGGGAAAGTAAACAAGGTAGGTGATGTGGGGTCAGGAGTAGGTTTTATACGTTAACCAAACAGGGAGGGTTTCTCTGAGGCAACGGCATCTCAGCTGATTCCTGAACATGGCGATGTAAATGCAAGGAAGGAGGCTGAGAGGTTTCACCGCCAACTGTTGGCAGGAGTTGCTTTGGGCAGGTTCATGGAAGTGTAAGGTGGGGTGAGGCAGAGAGCGGGCAGAAGGAGACATCTACATTTTAATCTACATATTATCCATGTATGAATCATGCTTTTTGCTAAAGAATCCATGAACTCCACGTGTAGTTTATAAAAGGCAAAAAATAAAAGTCATACACATTTCTGACAAACATTTGAAAAAATACAGAAATGCACAAAAGGCATAAAGAAAATATCACCTACAATCACAGAGGAAACTAGTATTGGTATAGTATCACATTTTGATATATGTTTGTTATATTTTATATAAAATTAGGATTATACTATATATAGTTTTTATGTCTCAAAATTACTCTACTCACTAATTCACAAATATTTATTGAGCACCCAAGAGTGCATGCACCTGCGCGTTGTGACAAACAATACAGAAATTTATCAATGGAAAACATGAAAGCTCCCCCACTTCGCTACTTCCACCCTCCCTTGAAGAACCACTGTTTGCTGTTTGGTGTATATCCTCTCACACTTTTCTTTGGATCTCCCAAATTTTGAAAAAGGAGTAGCTGATCTCTTTATTTCTCAATTTTATTTCCTTACTAAGGAGATATTTGCTAGAAGCAACAAGAGCACTCATGACAATGTACTTGAAGAGGTGTGAGCAGTGGTCAGCATCCTTCAGAGCTTCTCTGAGAGCTGTGTGGCCAATGCACTCTTCTTTAATCCTGCCAGCTTCTTGACTTTATCTCAATTCCACCCAATTATAGTGATAATCAGCTGCAAAGATGGGCAGGGAAAAAATTAGTAAACAATACTAGTGATGTTTCTGAAAGGTTAGCTATTTGGTAAAGTGTTGTTTGGTGTCCTGAAACGCAAGTTTTATTTGTCCACTGTGTAGAGAGCGCCCCCTGCCCCCGCCAGGAGAGAACATGGCATCCCAAGTAAACACACGTGGAGAGGGTGACAGATGTGTAGGAACATGTGAATCACAGAAATATGGAGACATTGCCTAAATAAGAGTAACAAGGAACCGGGGGCGTCCAGTTTTGAATCAGGACATCATTTCTTGATTCCAAAAGATTCTTCTGGAATCAATGGGACGTTAGTCTCCCCCTTATACTTCACTTTCTTCAGAAGAAATATAATTCCTAGCATACTATTAATTCCCAAGAATGTGACTATACATTGGTTATAATCATGTTGAGTTTTGTCTCATGAAATTTAGAACTTAAAAATTTAAAGTCCCATACAAGTAGGCATTACAGATATGACCTTATCTCTATGGTGAGTGTCTGAGCAGGACTGAAGTTCCGAGAAAACCAGTTCCCACGGATTCCCTCCACCAGTCACCTCCCTCCAGGGGCCCAGGTATGGTCTTGGGACTTTGAGCACTCCCTCCCATCCCCCAAGTAGCAGCCAGCCTCATGAAGCACTGACGACATTAGGTTCAACAATTCGTTAAAGTATGACCCGTGGTGGTCAGGTAGCCTCAAATCAAATGATGCCCTCCTCAAATAGCCCCTCCTAAAAACTATCTCCTCAAAAAATATAATGCATCTGTTCAGCGATGCCTTGATTTCTGGAGATAGGAGAAAACTCTGTTATTCATTGACATCATTTGGGAAGCCCGGGAAACAAAATTACCAAAATGAGACCCCGTAATGAGATTCCCGTAAGGAATTTCAAGTACTTATCAAGGCCTTGCAACACCAGTCTTTCTGGAGCCTCCCCCTGAAGTGGGTGAGTACCCTCTGCAAGGGTACTGATGCCAGTCACAGAGCTGCCCCAACAAAGCTTTTTAAAGCTTCGGCCAGTGATCAGGCAGCAGTGGGTCCTATTTCTGCTTGTAACTCTTAGCTTCGCTCAACTCAAAACCATCCTGGGAAGACTCTGCCACTGCGTTGAAAAGAGCACTGGATCGAAAGTCAGGAGACCCGACTTCCAGCCTCAGTCCTGCCATCCACTTAGTACCAGCCTTGGGCAAGTCTCGTCTTCCCTGGGCTTCAGTTGTCCTGTCTGTAAAATGAAAGCTATGGATTCAGTGGACCATAGCGTCCCTTCTGGTTCTAACAGGCTGTTAGTTCATGGCTCATGGCTCATGGCTCCAGTCACTGACCCAGTCTTTCTGCCCTTGGCTTGCTAGCTGTCAGCTCAGCTGGACCTGGTCCTGGGCCTCCTGACCGTCTGCTGGTTGGTTCCTCTAGACCTGTGGTTCTCAAAGTGGGGTCCCTGGGCTGGCAGCATCAACGTCACCTGCGGACTTATCAGAAATACAAATTCTTGGACCCTATCCCAGACCTGTGGAATTGGAGACCCTGGGAATGGGGCCAGCAATCTTTATTTTAACAAGCCTTCCAGGTGATGCTGATGCCTGATCAAGTTTGAGAACCACTGCTTTTGTCCCTGCACTGTTATTCTAAGAGGGTCATCTGTCAGACCCCAAACTACTGTAGGTGCTTGTTAAGGGACCACTGAGAATGGAAGCGGTGCCAGAGTCTTAGAGATGTGTGATTGCTGTCACATTCCCAAAGGAGAGAAAGAATAGCTATAAAAAAGCATAGAACCCTGAAGTGGACAGAAATCCTTGACAAAATCCTAAGAAATTTACCAAAAACGGGTTTGTGATGAAGAGGTGATCGTTTGGAAGCAGCTTGTGAAAAATAAGTTGTATCTGACCACTCGTGTTTCTTTTCTCATTTATTACGCACACAATTATGCCATGAATATTTATTAACCCTCTCCAATATACCCAGCACAGTGGCGGGTCCTGGAGATTACACGGAAAGTCAGATGTGTACCTTCCTTCACAGGACTTAAGTTCTAGTGGTAGAAACGGACAAATATGCAAGCTCAAAAAAAGAATTACAGAGCATGAATAGTGCTATTAAGAAAATAAATAAGCGGCCGTGACGGAGAATAACAATGCGGGGAGTGTGTTGGGAGATCAGGGAAGGCCTCTCTGGAAATTGACGTTTGAGCTGAGACCCGCATAGTGGGCAAGAGCTTCTATAGAAGGAGCTGTGGAGGAGCCCCGGGTGGAGGGACCAGCCTGGAAGCCGCCTCCCTCTTCCTCACTCTGTAGAAGAAACCACCAGATAGAAAATTACTACTACTGATGGGTATGCATCTGTCCCTCAGGTGTATCAGGGACAGAAAAATGTTTAGAAGTACAGCCGTAGACCTTTGGATTTTCAGTCTTAATTCTCCCAGATCCAGCTGTCCTGAATTCATCAGGCACTCTGCCTTGATCTCCCCCTCTGACCCACTGGCAATGTTTTAATCACCTTTGTTCTTTGCCCCTTAACTGACCACCGAGAATTCCCCCATCAAACAGCCTTGCGAAGGTTGATTATTTTCCAACTTCAGATTTTTTAAATTATGAAATACTTCAGGCACACAAAAATGTATAGACAACAATATAATGAAGACCTATAACCCTATTACCCAATTTAAGAAAAAAATATATATTAAAAATACAGTTAAGCTCCCTGATCCCATTCCTCTCTCTTCCCTGTGGAAGCTGTTATCTTGCATTTGGTATTTATCATTCCCACAGAGTCTGATTTTAACCCAGCATTTAAAGTTGAGGATAGTAGACTGAACATTTGTACTAACTACTTCTTGATTGCCTTTTTCTCCCCACATCTGTTTTATGACTTCTTGAGATTCAATAGCTTTAGGAATTGGGGCAACTGAGCTTTTAGAATACGTTGCCTACAGTTTCCATTTCTATTTCTAAAAGAGTCCACGAGATATCAGCCTCAGATTGTTGTGTTAAATTTTGAATTACACTGAGCTCCCCAGGTTCCAGACTGCTGCTGCTGGGCTGATCAGAGGATGGTGCCAGTCCTGTGAGTTCCTCTGGGCTATTTATTTTGAGCACTGTTTTGCTGCAGAATGGACCTGGCATCCTGCAGACGCTATTAGTAATGAAATTTCAAATGAACTCACAGAAGAGCACAGAGTTTCCTCTGTAAGCTATGAAAATCAAGGAATGATTGTTGTTAATATTGGTCAAAATTGAGATGGAGGGGAGGAAGTAATCCACCAAGTAGTCATTCAGGTCTCTGTAGTGTTCCTGAATAACAACTAGCACATCTCATAACTGTGTATGCTTTGATGAGAAAATTAAATTCAGCACCTTTTGTTGTCTCATTGTAAGGGCTCTGTGAATTTCAAGTTTGGGGTTCTTTTTGCCAAAGATGGGCAGCTCACAGATGATGACATGTTCAGCAATGGTGAGTGTCTCCTTTCTTCTAACAGACACCCCGCCCCGCCTCATTGCAATTTAGATGATCCCAGCTGAACTTGCCTGTTGCATTGGAGTTTTTAATGCAAAGAAACAGCCAGTAGTTTTATGAAGTTGAAGGGTAAATTTTCAGGGTAAATTTTATAGGAAAGAAGTTGCCCAGTTTCCTTCATCTGGCAAATATTTATTGGTCACCAAATTACTGTCACCAGGGATACAGTCTAACTGGAAAATTACATGGGGATTTGAAGAATTTCATTCTACATAATCTCAGGAGCAAAGAGGCGACTTTTCTCTGGGATTTTTATGCTTGAGAGAATTATAAAATGGTCCTATTTCCTGTTATTTCACACTTTTCATATTAAAGACCTATTTCTTATCAATGGGAGCAGTAATGATGTTTTCATTTTGCAATACTAGACCCTTGTGACCCCAGTCTGGCAGCGCTCAGGTTGGCTAGTCTAATTCTGTAGTTTTCCTTTCCTCGGATTCTGGGAACTGTGACCCTCCTCTACGGTCTCCGAGAAGAGGGAAGCACGATTTCTCATTCTGTTCGCCTGCTGCACATGTCGGCGGAGCCTAGTTAATTTTCAAGTGATTTCACTGCATAGTTAGAAAACGGGGGCTTGTGGACACTGTACTTTCTTCACATTTGACCTCTTCTTACAGAAATCGGAAGTGACGCTTTTCAAAAATTTTTAAATCTCCTGGGTGACACAATCACTCTCAAGGGCTGGACAGGCTACCGTGGAGGTCTGGACACCAAAAGTAAGGTTGCCTCCTGATCCATTCTGCTGTGATTTCTATAACTTTTGTTAGTCAGCCTCATCTGAATTTGAATTTATACCCAAGGTGGGGTACGCTATCTTATAACTGTATAGCATGTCTAGTCTTTTTCCTGTACTTTTACTTCTGTCATTTTATTTGCTCTTCACGGCCAGTCCTTGATGTAAGCCAGGCAGGTGATGTGAAGCTCATTTGGCCTAAATTTGATAGGCTTCAAATCAGGTACCCTGACCCTCTGGGGGCCCCATCTCGCCCACGTTGGAGTCATGTCACAGATTCTGAATACGGAAAGGTTAGGCGATTTGTGAGAGCTGCCCTGTGAGTAACTTAACTGGCAGATGCAGGGATGAAGTATTCGGTCCCAGTTGTCAGGCCTCAGCTCCCCCCTGCCCCTGCCCCCCTGACAAGCTCTGTGTGCCTGTGGTGACTCCTGGAGTACCTGCAGGTCCATCATCCTCACTGCCCTTTCCCAGTGTAATCTGATATACATCCCTAGGAGTTAGACACTGTTTTCATCCCCATTTTCAAATTAAGAAACTGAGGCTCAGAGAAGGCAAGGTAACGTGTCAGAAGGAACATAGCTAATGAGAACTCGAATCCAAGTCTAACTCCAAAGCACATGCTTTGAATCACTATACAATGCTGCCAGGGATATAGTTCCTTTTGTTTTATGGACATGATAGCTGTTTGTATGTCGTCTTGTGTTCATTTTGTCCTGAACACCAGCAGTACTAGAGGCAAGGAATTGTAACATACTCTCCGTTTGAGCCCAGACTTCTCATGATCTCCTCTGCTCCAAGGCAAGGCATGAATCAGACAGCAAGCGAGCTTAGAGGGGGGTGAAGAGGTCCCCCCGTGTGGGCAGGAGCCTTGCATCAGTTGGAGGGGGATCCATACTGTTGCTTCCACTCAGGTGGATAATCATAGGATCTTTGGGATGTACTAACTGTGCTGTATTCCTCTAGTCTGCAAATAAAGACTATTTCCTTATGGCCGCAGAATTCTCTGTGCTCACTAAATGTATATTGTATTTTACAGATGACACCACAGGGATTCATTCTGTTTATACCATCTACCAAGGGCATGAGATCATGTTTCATGTTTCCACCATGTTGCCATATTCCAAAGAGAACAAACAACAGGTACGTGTGAACACGCAAACCATTCAATAGTCAGTGACCTCAGTGTGGAGAAAGCATAGCTATGACTTCATAGAATTAGAGACTATGGATGTTAATACATGAGCTGAACTTCAGGCACCAATTTTGGGGATGTTGTTACAGTCTGTTTATTTGAACTTTCAACAAGCTGTAGGAAGAACTACCCTCACTGATCAGGAAATAAAGGATCAGAGGCAGTGGTGCATGTACACGTCTGTGTGGACGTGTGTGTGTGTGCCTTTGTGTGAGTGTGGTTTTCTACACTCCTGAGGGACTATCTTGCATATACGTGGGCTTTTCTCTGTGACTTCTGTCCATGTGCCTTGTGTCTTGTCAGAATGAGATTTTTCCAAGACGTAACACTATGTTTCCTGAGGAATGGTTGCAAGTGTTTTTTCAGGTTAATGCAGGAGGTTAACACTGAGCGTCTACATGGCCTGTGCCCTGTCGGGGAAAAAACTACCTGAGAACACTCCTCACCCACCCCAGAGATTAGCCATCTCCAGGAGAAAACTTGCCAGTTTGATGAAATCTAGATATAACAGTGATACATGCTGCTGGTTTTTGAAGGATTTGGGGGGTTCCATTTACCTTTTTATTAGATTCTTGTCCCTTTTTTTACACACTGAAGGCATCTGTATAAGTAAATATCACAAACACGAATGGACAGTTGTTCAGCAAAGATGTGTGAAAAATACGAACCTAGAGAGGGTATGTGATGGGCTAAAAGGGCTTTTTTCTGAACACTTATAATCCATATTTCAGTAAGACTTCAATGAGGGGGAAAGACACAATGCAGATCATTGGGCTAAAACATGGCGGTGTTGTCATGAGACATGGCGGTGCTTTGGGGACATGGTGGGGGTGAGGGGGGTCAGGAAGAGCTCGTTCTGTCTGGTGGTTAGGGGCCTGGAATAAGGAGCTGGTGAATTGTCTTATAGGCAGTGGAGACCCATTGGAGGTTTTAAGCTTGTTCTGATTTTAGAAGGCTAACTAGTAAAGGACAGGTGGAAGCAGAAAGTGCCTCAGCCCAGGAAACCTGCTTAAGTGGCTAAGAGTTACTTTCTGCAAGGCGTCTTCCCTTGTGTGGTTGAGGTGACCTATGTTAGTGCTACCAGGCTGTCTCTACCTCTTAGGAGCTGAAGCTCTTAGGATCTTGGGATCACGTTACCTCTCAGGAGCTGAAGCTCTTAGGATCTTGGGATCACGTTACCTCTTAGGAGCTGAAGCTCTTAGGATCTTGGGATCACGTGGAGAAGAGAGACCAAGCTGGCCTTCCCAATTGTCATGAATTGTGTTGACCTCTTACATCTCAACAATAATAGCGAAAAACTTCCACTGAAGTATTTTACAATCCTCCTCCTCCCCCAACTCTGTCCGACATTTTCAGCCCTGTACATTCACCAACATTGCCCATGTCCTGTGACAGATAAGGGCATTAGCCAGAGACAGGAGGAAGCAATGTGACAGTTCAACCTTCACCCAACCCAAGTCTTTAATCTTTTTTTTTTTTTTAATTTGTTTTTGGCTGCGTTGGGTCTTTGTTGCTGTGCGTGGGCTTTCTCTAGTTGCGACGAGCGGGGGCTACTCTTCATTGTGGTGCGCGGGCTTCTCATTGCGGTGGCTTCTCTTGTTGCGGAGCATGGGCTCTAGGCGCGTGGGCTTCAGTAGTTGTGGCATGCTGGCTCAGTAGTTGTGGCTCGCAAGCTCTAGAGCTCAGGCTCAGTAGTTGTGGCGCGTGGGCTTTGTTGCCCCGCAGCATGTGGGATCTTCCCGGACCAGGGCTCGAACCCGTGTCCCCTGCACTGGCAGGCAGATTCTTAAGCATTGCACCACCAGGGAAGTCCTAAGTCGTTAATCTTATCTTTCTGAGGGGGCTGTTAGCATATTAAGACGTAACGCGCTTACCAGGAGAACTGAAATATTCCCAGATGGACCCTGGTGTGCCCAACATCCTGGCCGGCTCCATGGGTAGTGCTAGGGTCCTCCACTTGCCCAGCATCAGTAGATATGAAGAAAATCACAAGTAGAAAACTTGTCTCTATTACCAGGAAGATAAAGCAGGTGGGAAGAGTCAAAGAAATGCACAGTGACAGTGAACCTTATTGGTGCCTGATTGTGGGAGAGCAGAGAAGGACCACTAACTGCAAGCCTCCTTCTGAACCTGTCATGGTTTCTTGGGGCCCTAGGGTAATGGTCAAAATCAGAGGCCAACGTGGCTCATAAAATCTTGGTGGCTTTTTGACCTCCTAGCATCTAGAATGCTAGTGGAACAGTCCGAGCCACATCCCAAATCTGATGTAAAGAAACAAACTTTCACAAAGATTTTGTAGGTTCTGGTATTACAATTAACTCCTTCATCTCTCTCCTCCATCACCAGACCAAACCACAATGGGGGCAGGGGAGGGGGTGTAGTTACTTGGCTCTCTGAGACTCATCTTCTCCCTAACGTCCCGTGATGTCTGCACCCCTAGCATCCAGTCTCCCAGCATTCCAGACCCCGACAGCAGCACCTAGGACCAGATGAAAGCACAGGCTCTGTGATCAGCCGGATCTGGGCCAAGCCCTAGCTCTGCCACGAGCTAGCTCTGGACACCCCGTGTGCGCTGCCAGCCCCAGGGCTCGGTTCTCGGCTCCCTTCTCTTTCTACACTCATTCGTCCCTTTATGATCTCATCCAGTCTTATGGTTCTGAATAGCTTTTATATGCCTCTGACACTCAAACTTAAAGCTGCAGCCAGCCCTCACGGGAACTCCAGACCAGATATGCAGCCTTCTCGACACCTCCCCTGGGCTCGACGTCTCAGACCTAGTCTTTCCAAAGCTGAACTCCGACTCTCCTCCAGACCTGTTCCTCCTGCAGTCTGTCTTATCTCTGTTGATGGCTATTCTGTTCTTCCAGTTTCTGGGGCAAAATGACTCTGGAGTCATTCTTGACCCCTCTCTGTCTCATCCCATTTTCAATTTGTCAGGAAATCCTGTTGGCTCGGCCTTCAGATGACACCTAAACTCTCCTCACACTTCTGTTACCACACAGCTCTGAGCCCCATCACCTCTTGTCGGATTATTGCAGTAGCTTCCTCTCTGGCCTCCCTGCTTTTACCCTGGTGCCCTGATAGACTGTTTCTCAATCCTCCAGCCAGAGTGATCCTTTAAAATGCACGTCAGTCTCTTCCCAAACAGTGGCTCCTGCTTCACTCAGAGTCAAAGCCAGATCCTTAGAGTGGCCTGCAAGGCCCTGCGTGACCTCTGTTCCTTCTCTGGTCCCATCACCCGCTGCTCTTCTTATTTCCTCCCTCCCAATCATATTGGCTTCCTTTCCTGTTCCCCAGAGTCACCAGATACTGTCCCATGTCATGGTCTTTGCGTTGCCCTTCTTTCTGCCTAGAACTCTCCTAGAACTCTCTCCTACCAGGTATCCTCTGGCTGACTCACTCACTGCCCTCAGATCTACCCAAATGTCAGCTGTTAAACTGAACCCCTGGCTGAATTTAAAGCTGCAACCCACCCTCCCCCAGCGCCCCCAGGCCCCTGCGCGGCTCTCTTTCCTCCACTGCACGTATTACCGCCTAACGTTATGTGTATTATTTAGTACACTTGTTTGTTATATTTACTATGTAATTTCTGTGCCCCCTGCTAGAGTGTACGCCCCATGAGGGCAGGGAGATTTGTCTGCTTTGTTCCTGGCATATAATAGGAGCTCAATAATTACTTTTAAAAAATATATAGAAGCCATGGAAGCAACCTAAATGCCCATCGACAGACTAATGGATAAAGAAGATGTGGTATATTCAATGGAATATTACTCAGCCATAAAAAGGAATGAAATTGGATCATTTGTAGAGAGGTGGATGGACCTAGAGACTGTCATACAGAGTGAAGTAAGTCAGAAAGAGAAAAACAAATATTGTATATTAATGCATATATGTGGAATCTAGAAAAATGGTACAGATGAACCGGTTTGCAAGGCAGAAATAGAGACACAGATGTAGAAAACAAACGTACGGACACCAAGGGGAGAAAGCAGGGAAGGGGGGGCGGTGGTGGGATGAATTGCGAGATTGGGATTGACATATATACACTAATATGTATAAAATAGATAACTAATGAGAACCTGCTGTATAAAAATAAATTAATTAATCTAAAGATAATAATAATAAGCAAAAAATATATATAAAAGCTTTATTGAGATATTATTCATATACCATACAATTTGCCCACTTCACTATGTTCACAAGGTTATTCAACTATCACCAAGATCAATTCTAGAATATTTTATTACCCCAAAGAGAAGCCCCTCTCCTCTTAGCCATTACTCCCCACTCCACCACTGCCCAGTCTCTGGTAACTACCAATCTGCTTTCTCTCTTGATTTGCTTATTCTGGACACTTCATATAAATGAAATCACATAATACGTGGTCTTTTGTAACTAGCTTCTTGCAATTAGCATGTTTTCAAGTTTCGTCCATGCTGTAGCCTGTATCTGTATCTCATCTCTTTTTATTGCTGAATAATTTCCCATTTTTTAGATACCTACCACATTTTGTTTATCCACTCATCAGTTGATACATCAAAAATTACTTATTTTTATTTTAACATAAAATTTACAATTTTAACCGCTTTTAAGTGTACAGTTTAGTGGCATTAATTACATTAAGTACAGTGTTGTGCAGTCATCACCACCGTCCATCTCCAGAACTTCATCACCTTCCCAAACTGAAACTCTGTACCCATTAATCAATAAATCTGCATTTTTCCCTCCCCCAGCCCCTGGCAACCACCATTCTCCTCTCTGTCTTTATGAATTTGACCATTCTAGTGGAATAAGTGGAATCAAACAACATTTCCCTTTGTGTCTGGCTTATTTCACTGAGCACAGTGTCCTCAAGGTTCATCCATGTTGTACCATGTGTCAGAATTTCCTTCCTTTTTAAGGTTGAATAATATTCCATTGTATGTTTATACCACATTTTCTTTATCCATTCATCCACTGGTGGATGTTTGGGTTATTTCCACCTTTTGGCTATTGTGAATACTGCCACTAAGAACATTGGTGTACAAATATTTGTTTGAGTCCCTGCTTTCAATTTTTGGGGTATATACCCAAAAGTGGAATTGCTGGATCATATGGTAATTCCATGTTTAATTTTTTGAGGAACCACCATAACATTTTCCACAGCAGTGGCTATATTTTACTTTCCCACCAGCAATGCATAAGTTCCAATTTTTCCACATTTGTAACAACACTTGTTATTTGGATTATTTTCTTTTTTTTTAAATAGCTATCCTAATGGGTGTGAAGTGGTATCTAATTGTGCTTTTGATTTGCACTTCCCTAATAATTAGTATATTGAGCATCTTTTTGTATGTTTATTATCCATCTGTATATCTTCTTTAAAGAATTGTGTATTCAAGTACTGTGCCTATTTTTTAATCACATTATTTGTTTTTTTGTTGTTGAGTTGTAGGAGCTCTTTATATATGTTATTGGATATATGATTTGCAAATATTTCTCCCATTCTTTGGGCTGCCTTTTCACTTTGTTGATAGCATCCTTTAATGTACAAAAGTTTTAAATTTTGATGTAGTCGAATTTGTGTATTTTTTTCTTTCATTGGCTGTGCTTTTTGTGTCATATCCAAGAAACAATTGCCAAAAATCTTTTTGAACTGAATTGAAATTATTAGAACATCTCTAAACCTTAGTTTCCTTATTTGCAAAATGAGAATAATATCTAATATGAATCAGATAGGGATCCTGTTCTCGGGAGCTTACTGTATAGAATAGGGGACACACAAGGGATCCATAGAGTACAGTGAATCATTCTGTTTGGCCAATTAGGCAAAGGTCTTGGACAGGGGTTGGCAAACTATGGCCCTTGGGCCAGATCCAGCGTACTGCTTGTTTTGTTAAATAAAGTGTTACTGGAACACAGCCATGCCCACTGATTTATGTATTGTCTATAGCTGCTTTTGTGTCACGACAGCAGAGCTACATGGTTGTAAAGAGACAGTATGATCTGCAAACCCAAAAATATTTACTGTCTGGGCCTGTACAGAAAAGATTCACTCACCACAGGTCTAGGAGATCATTTTGGAAAGGTCAGCTGGGGTCAGATTAAGTAAGGCCATTGTTCTCGCCAAGTATATGCTTCAGAACTAGCAAAGGCATTTATTTATGTTTTTAAATATACATGTTTGAGCCCCATCCCCAGGGAATTCTGATGCAATGCCTCTGGTCTGGGGGCCTTGAATGCCAGACTAAGGAGATGAAGCAGGAGTGAAGGTGAACCCAATCAGAGCAGTAAAGTGGGAGAGAACGGAGGCAAAGAGGCTGTTAAGGAGGCTCCTGAGGGAGGGTAGTCAAGAGGAAATGCAGGCCTGAATTGGGAGAGGAGGGGAGGAGATGGCTAGGGAAGCAGGGAGATGGGCTGGTGAAATTTGGGAGGCAAGGAGTCAAAGATACTGAAGCTCCAGGCTCTGTGAGCGTTGGGGTTTGTCGTGCCGAGTTAGTGCTTTAACTCTGTGAATGTACCGTGTGTGAGCAAACTTCTCAAGGGGTGTGTTGTATGTTTGCATCCAGGTAGAAAGGAAGCGCCACATTGGAAATGACATCGTCACCATCGTGTTCCAGGAAGGGGAGGAACCTTCTCCTGCCTTCAAGCCTTCCATGATCCGCTCCCACTTTACACGTATCCTGAGCCTGTGTGAACCCTCCCATTAGCAAGCTGTTGGTCAGCCTCACTGGCCTTAAAATGACACTCAAACCAAATGTTACGGTTGACTGGCATGTTGTGGTTGTTTTGCGTTGCTAGATTCTTAGACCCACTGTGTTGTGTTTTTCCCTTTCTCTCTCCATCCATTGCAGTAATGGATGGACGCATTCTCAGAGAATTCTTGACTTTGGAACTATCTTCCCTTTCCTCAGGTAGTCTATGAAATGAGGGAAACTTCCTACCACCCATTGATAATAAAGGAATTAGAAGAATTATAGTTAGTGAATCCTCTGAGAAATTTGCTTTAGGTATAAAAACTTGCAAGTTAAGATAAAAAGCCAAAATAATGTGTCTTTGTTGATTCTAAGCCCTAGGAATGGCTGCTACATTACCATCTCTTGACATTTGAGATATGATAGAATTAATCCTATTTTTATTTGCTTTCCCTCTGCTTCCTCTCATCCCTCTTTAGCTCATATTGCTGCCAAAGCCCTGCTGAAGTTCTCGATAATGTCCAATCTCAGCTCAGTCACACAGGCCTGGCACATGAGCATGGTCAGCCCAACACACCCCCAGCCTTGGCTCCGTTGTCCTGGGCCGCTGGCCGTGACAGTGAGACCCAGCGGTAGTGCCTACAGGTTGTACATAATAAGTAAAAGGCAACTAATAGGCGTTTTTCAGAATAAATTCTGGTCTAGTTGTTCATGTTCCTTGGAAATTCCAGTGAAAATGTTGGGAGATAGAACCGTGGTGACTCATTGCATCTGCAAGTAGATTGCTCTGCATCCTTTGGCTTGTTCACTGTAGCCTCACAAAATTGCCATGAGGGCAGGGAAGAAAACAGATATGCACGTACACATTAATAACAAGTGATATCTTGCTCTGTTCACTGATGTAGGACTCATATTTCCTTCTTCCTGCAGCGGTTCTTCTTGTAGAACAGAAAGAATACTTCTCCAGGAGGGGGAGGGAAGTGATCAGAGTGACGAAGAGATCATCATTATTTTTAGAATTTCCTTTTGTTATGAGTTTTAGATTTGAGGCTTGGCATATTTGTTTCTGGAAAGGGACAAGCCGATAATTAATGCAAATTCCTTCCACTAAGTCTAGGAGTAGAAACGCTTTGAGGGACTGAGGATGGTTTTTAAGCCCTAGCTAAGGAAAGCTGGGGCTGGGAGATGGTGGGGGAGGAGGAGGAATGGGAGAAGGAAAGAAGAGCTGGTGGAGGTGGTACTATTTCAGACTCAACTCGCCCAACACAAGCAAAGTGGATTCTACTGAGAGGCTGCCGCCAGCTACACTGGTTTGTTTTGTTTTGGTTTGTTTTGTCTACCAAAGCCAGAAGGAGAGAGAGGGAAGGTGTACAGTGGAAACATTTAAATTTCTTTTCTTTTCAAAATGTGTGAGATGAAATATATGACTAATTTCATTTTGGGATCTTGTGTATACTTTCAGGCAAGGGAACTGATCTTTTTGCTTTGTTGTAGTTGCTTAATAGCGTTATTTATATTGCTTTTCTGACGGATTTGGAGAAGTAGCCCTTTCCCACAAGGATGAACATGCAGAGGTTGAACCTGTGTCTTCCCGGGCTGTCTCTTTAACAGAAGTCAAGGTTCCATCTCAGCCTATGGGTGACAGGTGCCCTGACCCCAGGAGTGCAGGTCCAGGATGATTCTGCACACAGGGTTTGCAAAGCACAAGCCGTTGACTGTGTGAGTTGGGGGTCGTTGATCAATTTCCTTAACCATCACCACAGATATTTTTGCCTTAGTGAGGTATGATCAGCAAAAGGACAATTACAGGTTGGTAACAACTTTACCTCGATTGCTTGTTCTAATTCTCATGTTTACACGTTAATTTGGCATTCATTTTATGAGACTTTTTTTTTTTTTTGGTCATGCCGGGTCTTAGTTGCAGCAAGCGGGCTCCTTAGTTGTGGCTCGCCGGCTCCTTAGTCGTGGCATGTGAACTCTCAGTTGCAGCATGCATGTGGGATCTACTTCCCTGATCAGGGATCGAACCCGGGCCCCCTGCACTGGGAGCTCGGAGTCTTAACCACTGCGCCACGAGGGAAGTCCCGAGACTCTTGATATACATATTTTTTGATTGATTTGAAAGCCACCGTGTCTTCAGGAAAAGCTTGTTTCATATAGTGTTGCTCCATGCAGTAGACCCAAGGGTCAGGGTCAGGAATGTTACTGTGCTCCACAGAGGGCACAAGTGTGATATGTTTGATCTTGACCAGAGTACCCTCCTTCCTAGGCTACATTCTTGCCCATTTATCCTTCTCAAAAATTAATCCCGTTCTCAAAAATTAATCTGTTAAAAGGTATCATGATGTTGTGAAAAGAGCATGAAATTTGAGCCAAATAGATCTGGGTTAGAATCCCAACTCTATCACTTATTAACTTTGAGGCTTTGAAAAAATAAGTGTTTATCTTCTTGGAGCCTCAGGCCTCGTCTGTGGAGTGAAGGTAATGATTCTACCTGGACAGGTTGGTGAGAATCAGCTGATGCTGTGTCTTAAAATACCAAGTATGCTGCCTGGTGTGCAGTGGGTGCTCAGTGGTGGTCTTTGCTATTGTTCCTGGGGTGCCTGACCTTGCCTGCGGCTTGGTGGGTTGGACCACGAAGGATCCAGTAAGACTTGGTCTTTGCCCTAAAGCACACAGGATTGCTGCATGGTGGCCAAGGCTCTGGCAGCCCAGAGAAGGCCCTCCTCCTGTGGAAGGAGTATTCCTAACATATCACATAGGCAACTGAACAAATTTAAGATCCAAATATCAGTGATCTTTGAAGAAAAACCAAGTAATTCTGCAATGTTCTCTACACAGGCTGAAAATATTTTCAGAGGAAAGCGTACCACTCTTTGGCCCACCCTTGCCCTCCCCACCGGTGTTTACAGACCACCAGGAATTCAGGGACTTTTTGCTAGTGAAATGTAAGTTTCTATTTTGAAATGTTTTTGCAACTTGTTCTACAGCAGAATACATTTCTTCCAATTCGCCCAGGATGCTGTGAAGAAGACATCATTGTTTAAGCATTGATTGCATTCCATGTTGTGTTAATTCTTCACGAGAAGCGTATTTAGTTTTCTGACAGTGTTGTGAAGGTCTCTTCTGGGTTCTCATCTATACCTACCATCCTACCCACCAAATATCTAATATTTATTCAGTTTGATATGCCTAGCTCTGTGCTCTTTTATACGCATTATATGACTTACATTCTTACAATAACCCTATAAGGAAATATGGTTATATCCATTTTATAAGCTAGAAAATTGAGGCCCCAAGAATCTAAATAATTTGCTTAAAAATGCACAGATAACAGCACAGCTGGGATTCAAACCCATAACTATCTTGACCTCAAGCTCCTAACTGTACTGCACACTTTCTATTCTGTGCTCTAATGTGTAACTGGACATTCCACTTTATTGACTCTCAGTGTCTGTTGTCCACTAAACCACCGGCTTTTTCTTCCAGAAGAAACTTTCATTGAGCTAAGAATCCCAGTACTCTGCTTAGGCAATTGCAGCAAATAACAAAATGCAGCAAATATATATTTAATCCCATTGAATGGCATCCTGGTGGTTTGGCTCATGTGTTGGATGAGTGGGTGGATGGGTGGGTAGGTGGATGGATGGATGAGTGGGATGGTTGGATGGATGGGTGGGTGGGATAGACGGATGGATGGATGGATGGTTGGGTGGGTGGGTGGAATTGTGGATGAGGGCACGTTGGGTGTGTGCTAGGTCTTCAAGTAATTAGATATACCCTCTGCTCAGGAAGCTTGTAATCCAACAATAAGGGTAAGATAGACATACCTATGGACTATGAGTTTGTACAGAGAAATTTAGAGAGTTTTTAAGCATTCTTCCATGAAAGAAGAGTTTTACCAGTATTAGGAAAGTGGGTGGCATTTACTGTGAGGAGTTTCCTTGAGAAGGGCATTCTTCAATAGCCTGTTAATATTTGTAACTCCCTTTATAACTTGATTTATTTTAGTAATTAATGGTGAAAAAGCCACTCTGGAAACCCCAACATTCGCCCAGAAACGTCGACGAACTCTGGATATGTTGATTCGATCTTTATACCAGGATTTGATGCCAGATTTGCATAAGGTAACCCTGGGTCCGTGGTCTTCTTTCCTTCTCACGGGGTCTGAGTTGAGAACACAAGTCCTAGCGATGAGTCCTGGTTAGAAAAGCATAGAGTCGCCTGATCCTGCTGTCAACACTGGACTGTGGCCTCCAGGGGCTCATGTTCTCTCATGGTTGTCATGGGAAGAAGGGATGTTGAATGTCCATATACAGGAGCATGATTTTCATAAAGCCAAGGCCTGTGGAAGTCGAGATGCAGGCTGAGGGCATGAATGTCAGTCAGCAATCCCTGGAGCATTTGAGAGTACTTTTGGGGTGTCTGTCTTTGGGGGTACTGCTCAGCATTACTCGTGCCATGGAGCTGATAGACAGGCAAAGTGGGGATTTGGGGGAGAGACTGGGGGCTCTATAAGGTTTTCTGGAGATTTACTGGCGAGCCCCATATTCAGGCACTGAAATAAGCATGTACATTTACTGAAAATCCACTTTGTGCCAGATACTTCCTAGGCTGAAGGTGTATCCACACTGATGGGACCCAGTACCTCCCTGAGGAACCCAGCGCCTCGAGGGGCACCCATGCTTTTTGGAGGCCTCTAGACTCAGTGCGAGATCGCCACATGTCAGGGTGGCTAATGAGTGTTAATGCAAAATGAAATCATCGCTGTTTAGAAGCATTTCCCAAATTTAACAAGGAAGCGCAGAACAAGGCGGGAGACTTCCCTAGAATCGGTACAGCCACAAACTCCAGCAAAAGGAGTTGCTACTGACGTGTGAACATAAATGCAGTGTCCGGTCTCAGGTGGCCGCCCGGAGAGATGAAGAACATCAAAACGAGCTGGTGCTCATGCAGTCCTTTCCCTTCAACACAGTGACCACCACCATCTTATAGGTGCCCTTGACTTCTGGCTGGTCAATACACCCTAACTACTCACAGGGATTGGTCCAGACCAACCCCAGGGCCTTAAAGAGCCAGCCATAATTGGCAATCTGTCCATTCCCTTTCTTCCTTAAAGTCAGGAAACGGTGAAGAGAGGGTACCAAGAGGAATATGTGATGTCCTTCAGGTCTCAGCTGAAACATCACTGCCTTAGCAGCCTTCCCCAGCGCCCAGCTGCAGCCACGTGCCCCTGTTAAATGCCTCCACATGCTTTACGGACCTCCCCTTCATAGAAATTATCCCATGTGCCAGTCATGTAATCAGTTACTTAATCTGTCTCCCCCGTAGACTCTGCTCCACCAGGACACAGACCATGTGCATCACATCCCCCAAATCCAGCAGAGCAGTAGATGCTCAGCCAATACATGCTAATTGCATGCATGCACCCAGTTCTCTGCAGCTTGGAAGAAAACTAACATTTACTGAGTATGTGCCCAAGCACCTTCCATGCATTTCCTCACTTAGTCCTCATAACACACCTCAGAGACAGGTATTAGCCACACAAAGACACTGAGACTCAGAAATTAACTCCCTTGCCCGAAGTTACCCAGAAGGCCACAGAGCTGCACAACTCCAGGGAGTACCATTCACATAGAATTTTGTATGTCGTGTTCCAGGGGTGCCCCTCTCTGAGAATGGCATCCTCGGAGCTGTGCAGCGTGGTGGCCGACCACGCTGTTAGGCAGTTAGTAAGAGGGGGGATGCTGGTTTGCTTGATTTCAGAGCCCGTGCTCTCAGCCTCCACGGGGCGGGCTCTCCCCCTGTTGGCTCCTTAATCCCTCACGTCTAGCACAGACCTGGCGGGCACTTAAGTGGTGCCTCATAGATGCTTATTGAGAGAATGAATAGAGAAGGCAGAAGTAGGACCATTTGGACAAATAGGTTTGTGCACTAAGAGAAGCCAAAGGATGAGATTTGACAACCATCTTTGGAATTCATAACTTGTCTTTCTTTTTCAGAACATGCTTAATAGACGATCTTTCAGTGATGTCTTACCAGAGTCGCCCAAGTCAGCACGGAAGAAAGAGGAGGCCCGCCAGGCAGAGTTCGTTAGAATAGGGCAGGTGGGTTTTATTCTGACACCTGTTTTATTCTGACATCCAAACCAGATGGCCCACCTGCAAAGAATGTTATGTTTGCATACTCCTGGAAGAGCTCTGTCACTTCTCTTAGGATTATTGTGGAACCACGAGTGAGATTTTTAAAAATTTTATTGAAGTATAACTGATTTACAATGTGTTCATTTCTGCTGTACAGCAACGTGATTCAGTTATACATATATATTCTTTTTCATATTCTTTTTCATTATGGTTTATCACAGGATATTGAATGTAGTTCCCTGTGCTATACAGTAGGACCTTGTTGTTTATACGAAGATTTTTTTTTTTTTTTTTTGGCTGTGTTGGGTGTTCATTGCTGCGCACAGGCTTTCTCTAGTTGTGGCGAGCGGGGGCTACTCTTTGTTGCGGAGCATGGGCTCTAGGCGCACAGGCTCAGTAGTTGTGGCACACAGGCTCAGTAGTTGTGGTGCACAGGCTTAGCTGCTCCGCGGCATGTGGGATCTTCCCGGACCAGGGCTCGAACCTGTGTCCCCTGCATTGGCAGGCGGATTCTTAACCACCAGGGAAGTCCCTAGACGAAGGAGATTTTTGATAGCCATGTAGGCGTAGCTCTCTGCAGGCGTGAGTGAGAGGAAAGCCCTCTGCTGAAGCGGGGGTGACACTGGCTGGGAGCAAGAGGCCACAGGGCCCAGGCTGGGCTCCCTCTTGATAAAGGAGCATGTATCATTTGCCTGCCTCCCGGGAATTTTCTGAAGTGTGGGGAGCCAATTTAGGGAAAGCACTTTGAACTCCTCCCTGGCAGGAGTCAGCACATAGGGGGTGTCCTCGCAGGAGACCTGGATTCCCCCTACCGCTTGGAAGTAGTCGTCACAGTGAGGCGGCTCCCAGGCATCACCTTATTCCAGATTTTGGAGGAAACCATTCCCCCTTTGCCTTGCTCCTACGTGACATTAGTATTTCTCGGTTCTGGAGGTGATACAGCTTTCTGCCTTGGTCCCATGTCACAAGAGGGAGGAGGAGAGCTGCCAGCTGCAGACAAGGTTCTGACCCGAAAGTCAAAGCCAATAGCAAGGCGATCAGGAAAGCTTAACGGCAAAGATAACCTTTTCCCAAAGCAGGTGCACTGTTACTGGGGCCCTCCAACTTTGGTCCATGTTTAAAGATACCCCAACTAGGGACTTCCCTGGTGGTCCAGTGGTTAAGACTCCACACTCCCGAGGCAGCGGGCTCGGGTTTGATCCCTGGTCAGGGAACTAGATCCCACATGCCGCAACTAAGACCCGGCGCAGCCAAATAAATAAATATTAAAAAAACAAAAAAAAAGATACCCTGACTCTACTTTCAGAGATTCTGATTCATCAAGTTTGAGGAGGGACCTGGGGATTTTTTCCAATACTGATGGTTTGGAAATCACTGTACTGATATACTGATTAGTTGAAATGACAGAAAGCATTTGGAGTCATGAGGGCTTCACCAGGTCCAGCTGACTCCATTCCTTATCTTCAATGATAGGGCAGCATGGGAACCTGAAACTTTAGCCTGAAATTACTCCTGTTTCATTAAAAAATTTTTTTTCAAATCATACTTGTTGATCCTGCTGTTCTTTTACTGCCTGATAAACTAAAACAGATCTCTGTTCTGTCAGGCGCTAAAACTGAAATCCATCGTGAGAGGGGATGCTCCATCAAGCCTGGTGGCAGCGGGGATCTGTAAAAAAGAGGTGAGTCGATGATGCTTTCAAGTTCAACTGTGAATGTCCTTTGTCCTCAAGGAAGTTCTTGAGATTCTTAGAAAGAGTTTTGTGGAGCAGGAGGAGGAACAGCTTGTCTACAGCAGAGTCCGCAGGGGAAGCCCCGGATAAAGTTGGGTGGCATCTAGTGAGAGCCCCCCTGTTTCCATAGTGTGCCTGTGCCTTTGCTTAAAGGAGCAGTGCTGCTAGACTGGGCCTGGACAAGCAGACTGGGCTCAGCAGTGCTCCTCAAGCCTTGTGTGCCTACAGACCACCTGGACATCCTGACCAAGTGCACGTTCTCATCAACAGCTCTGCGTGGCAGGGCCAAGATGCTACATTTCTTACAGGATCTCAAGTGGTGCCTGTGCTGCTGACCATGGACACACTAAATGGCAAGGCTCTAGGGCAGTATTTCTCAAGCTTTAGTGTGTGTTAGAATCACCCCCAGAGTTTCTGACTCCGTAGGTCTGAGTGGGCCCTGAAAATTTGCATTTCTAACAAGTTGATGCTGATGGTGTTGGTCAGAGCACCACAGCTGAGCAACCACTGCTTCATCTACAGTTCATTAAGCCAAACCAATAATTCTGTGGCCTGAGTATCTACTTCTCATTTCCACTTCCTGTGGAAAAAGAACTAGGTGGTCATCAAGCATAGAAGAGAAAACAATGAAAACAAGTCACAGTACAAACTTACTGTTTGCATGATTTCGTATTGTAAAGCACATACCCTACATACTGAATTATGTCTATGTTCAGAATATGTAAAAGGTAGTTAAATGGAACAAATCCACAGACAGTGCATCACTGGAGAAATGGCCATCGTAAAAGCAAAAGAATTACGAATACATCTACTATCGCAATAAAGGTATGGATGATCTGTATCTGAATTGCAGAACCTACAAACTTTAAAGTCTGGTTTCAAGAAAATGATGAGCTCAAAATACAACTAATGCGGAAAAACCACAGCCAATTTCAGACAAGACCGATGGCAAAGCATCTTTTCCAAAGGTTCCAAAGGTTGCAAAAATTCCCACTATCTGCTTGTTCCTATGAATAGTAGAATTTGCAATGTTGTCAAGCCCTTTATAGATAACAAATTCCAGTAAGATTTAGTAACCTTCTTAGTAAGAAGTTCTTAGGTGTACATAGAAATGAAAGTAACTTGTTCACCGGTAAACGACAAAGAAAGAGCTTCCATTTTTTGGATCAGTGCATGACCTACCAGTGGGCCACGGGCCATCCTTGAAGAAACACTACTCTACAGGCCCTCATGGACTGTTGTGAAGTTGGCTCCGCAGAGGCCAGAGTCCCACATGCTGCTCCCGAGGGTGCTCTACTTCCAGAGCATGGGCACTGTCAGTCTCCTAGGCATCCATCATTCCATGAGCTGTGTTAATGTCCTTAGCGGGGAGCCAGTAAAGAGTTCTGGGCTTGGGCAGGAAGGCCCGAAGACCACATCGTTGCCCTCAGAATCTGCACGAAGCCCGTCATGTGGCAGTGGGGAGTCCAGTGCAATGATAAATGCCATCAGGCCTCAGACCAGAGCGTCTGTGGGTCTGGGGCTGAGTTCTCATCGCTGACACCTCCTACGTGATGGCCTCAGACTCTTGCAGTCCCCAGCCACTTTGAGGGCCCGTGAAGCCAGTGGACCCCCATGCCCCCAACACACACACTCCAGCCCATTAAAATTACAAATGGCACCTATACAGCACATTGAATACAGTTTCAGGGCTTCACGGACCTCCCTAAGCCCCCCTGGATCCTTCAGGGCCCCTCGATCTTCTGGGTTAAAAACCCCAGTTCTGCATAAGCGTTCTGATCTTGTGTCCTGCACTCAGAGAACATTCTGTTATTCGGAGTTGGCTTTCCACCTTGGTGTCTAATGCTCTAGCGTCTGTGTCTGTCGCCCAGTTGGCATTTACATTGGCTTTGCTTTCCCATATCCTCCTGCTCTAAGTCACAAACTCAGAATTTCCAGAAATCTTAGGGAACTGCCATTCTAAGTAATGACCTGCACTTGTGCAGCCCTCTTTCAGTTTATAAAATATCTTCACATTCTTTGTGTGATCTTTTCACAACAGCCTGAGCCTCATCTTAGCAATTAGAATATTCATTTTGAGGCTGTTGGGTTTTATAAAGGGAAAGCATACTTTTCTAAGACAGCAATAATGCACACAGTGTTTACCCTCATCCCAAATGACACCCTTGCAGGTGACCTCAGAGCCATCGCTTCTACTTTGAGTGTGCGAGCGTGTGCTCACCCAGCCCATGCGAACACACCTACGCATGCACACGGGCTCTTGTACAGCCCCAGGTGAAAGTGAAGACATTGGACTTCAACTCGTCCCTGAGAATCTCCACAGACTTCCTTGTCCCTTGAGGGCAAGCCACATGCTTTGGAGGGAAATTAATGGTTCGGGTGAGAATGTCCCTGATTCTGGTGTGGCTCAGAAGCCACGAACAACGCCTGCAGACTCCAGGCATCGGCCGCAGCTCCGAGGCAGCAGTGAGGTGGGGCTGACTCTTCCTGCCCGACACAGAATGAAACTAAGGATGCGAGTTCCATGACGTGAATGTGTCACGTGGGGGAACACGAGTGGGTTTCATCAGCAGCCCTCGCCATATTCCTACAAACAGGTGTTATTTTTTTCTTGAAGATTTGTAGCCTTAAATGGGTCAGTAAGCATTTTCATGTTAAGACGATATCAACTTCTTGCATTGTGTACGGTTTAATAATTTTGCCGAATCAGCAACACAGGAATCTGACTTTGTTTAGAGAGTTGGGTGGGACTTCCTTTTATAATAAAGAGAAACGTTTGCTTAGAAAACGTTACCAATGCTTCGATTGCCCCTGTGGGGCGTCATTACGATATAGACTCTGGTCACGGTGCCAGAAACATGTGACTCCAGCCTTTTCCTATTGCGTGCGTTTCTGGAAGGAGACTTTTCTTCTTAAGAAAGGTAACTGAGTCAGAGCCCTTCTAGCTCCCAGGGTTTGAGGGCATCTGTGTTGCTGTTTTGGGCGGTGGTGTGCTGTGCGTTTCCACCTGATGGGCCGGTGTGTTCTTTCTGGTGCACTTACCTTCTGATGCTTGGTTGCCTCGCAGCCTTGGGAGCCCCAGTGTTTCTGCAGTAATTTCCCTCACGAAGCCGTGTGTGCAGATCCCTGGGGCCAGGCCTTGCTGGTTTCCACTGATGCTGGAGTCTTGCTAGTGGATGGTTAGTGAGTAGCTGCTCCTTCAAATGTCTCTCTTTGTATAACTTGTAGTACTTCTAAGATGGGTGACCACCGGTCAGCTCCCTTTAGATAAATGGGTCCTCAGCAGTGTCCTTAGCAGAGCTTTATTTCCTTAAAAATTACTCCCTTGTTCTCAACAGGCAAGCCGGGGCCGTGGGGGGCGGCGGGTGGGCACGGGCATGCATGACAGTTTCATCCCTTCTGATTAGTCTGTGGATATCAAATAACCTGCAAGGAAAATCTCCTTTACGGCCAATACTTATCATGATTCCAAAATTTTACTTTAAATTGACAAGGGCAGGTTGTTATTTAGAGCCGCTGTCTCAGGGATATGCTCTCTCTTGAACCGCTTTTTTTTTTCTTTTAAGATTTCTAATTCGAAAAGTACTCAGTATCCAAAACAAATAAGAATCTTAGATAACCTATATTTGATGGATAGAGAAACAAAGATTTTGACAGGAAGACAGATCTCATCTCAATATAAAACCAAACTTTTCACAGCCGGGTGGGTCAGCCTGTCCCCAGGGAGGCGGTCAGCTCCCTGTCACCACAGATCAGTCACCAATCAGACATGACCTTGGCAAAGATGCCATAGAGGGTATTCAACTTCGAGTGGGGATTTAATTTAGCCTCAAGGACTGTGTGGTCCTTTCCAGCAGGAGGCCCCTTGGATTCTTCCAGACTCCTAATGAATGATTAAAGGAGCTAAACACTAGTAGCAAGTCATGTCCTGGGGCTTCAGAGGGAGCCATAGGTGTAGAGACAGCATCTTCCAAGGGCACATCCTCCGTGCACAGGAGCAGGCTGCCCGGTCTCTGGTTACCATAGTGATGCTTTATGAGCATCCTGAAGGCCACCTCCTGTGAGAGTAACGTAATGGCCTAAAACTGCAGCATCTTCCCATCCTTGGCCTCGACCTTTACTCCCTCCTCAGTCCCTGACTCAGCACATTTATAAGTACATGCTGTGTTCCGGGCCCCGTGCTAGGTGCCTCCTGTAGGACGATGAGAGGTGGACAAGACTTTATAATGGACTTATTTCTGACCTTATCTGTTATTTTTGTTATATCTTTAAATGTTGTATCCATAACAATTTTTAAATTCACATAGATACACATATATAATTGTGTATATAACTAATTTACTAAAAGCCAGATAACTTAAAATTCATAAATTCAGAATTTAAATTAAATATTTAATTTTAGAAACTTTTATAAAACAATTAGAAAATCTTTGTGATCTTGAAGAAAACCTCTCTGAGCTTCAGGTTTCTCTAAAGTGGGGGTAATTTTTTAAGTAGGTAAAAAATAGTTTATAATAATGAGAAATGATGAACTAAACAAAATAAAGATGATGATCCTAACCGCAAGGGAGGAGATGCGGAGATTACACGAAGTTACTTACTTACCTGTAAGTGCTTAAAGCAGCGTCTGGCACACAGCAGTACCTTACCAAACAGTCGCTATCATCATTACTCTATCCCTATGAACTTGCCAGAAGGTAACAAAATCTATAGATTTTGCTCAAAGTGCAACCAAATAAAAGAATTTATTTAAAAAAAACAAACCTTAGGGGCTTCCCTGGTGGCGCAGTGGTTGAGAATCTGCCTGCCAATGCAGGGGACACGGGTTCGAGCCTTGGTCTGGGAAGATCCCACATGCCGCGGAGCAACTGGGCCCGTGAGCCACAATTACTGAGCCTGCGCGTCTGGAGCCTGTGCTCCGCAACAAGAGAGGCCGCGATAATGAGAGGCCCGCGCACCGCGATGAAGAGTGGCCCCCACTTGCCACAACTAGAGAAAGCCCTCGCACAGAAACGAAGACCCAACACAGCCATAAATAAATAAATAAATAAATAAATAAACCCAAAGTTTAAAAAAAACCAAAAACAAAAACCAAACCTTAGGGGTTTAGTCTAGTCTCTTAGTTTTACAGATGAAGAAACGGAGCCCTAAAGAAATGATGTGACTTGCCCAAGACCATACAGCTGGTTAGTGGCACATCTGGAACCAGAACCCAGAGGTGATTCCTTGTCCAGTGCTCTCTCCACTAAACCAACTACATTTTATTAAAATTAAATTAAACTCTACCAATGTTACTGTCTTTACCTTGATGCAGATTTCCAAGACTATACTCCTGGGCAAATAATTATGAAAATTTTTGTGATGAAAAGAATGTCAAATTCTACCTGTTTGCCTTTTTAGGAAAGAGAAAGTATGTTTCATAGTGACTATTTGTAAGGCTTGCCTAAAAACAGAAAAAATTTTTCTATTTGAGTTGCTTCTATGTAAATGTAAAATCCAAACCAAGATTACCAAGTCCCTTTCTGAAATTTTCATCTTTACGTATCCAAAATGTAACGGAAGTGTCAGATATAAGGATTATTGTGACTGCCAGGAAATTCTTTTCTTTCAAACTTGAGGGACGTTGTCTTACACAGGTGGTAGCCATATACACCCACCACCAGCTTAGATGTATTACTCAGATTATTACTTTCATGTCCTAGTTATGCAGTAATGCATCCCTGTTTGCCTTTGCTAAAAAGAGAATAACCCTTAAGGCTTTCTTTGTATTCCTTGTGCTTTTAAGCCATAATTCTCATGTTATTTCTTTGTTTACCTTTTTCTTGTCTACACTTAATTGTATTACGAATTATCTCTGTGAGTGAATCTCTCCATTTCGTTTCACGCCAAGTTCCACTCTATCCCATTAGCCTCTGCTTAATTTCATTAGACTTACCCCCTTGAGAGTCTGCTCCTTTCAAGGTCACTATTAAACATCAAGATTCTTTGCATTCTAAGTGTAGCAAAACCTACTCTGAAGGGAGACTAAATACTGATTAAATATGCTATCACCATTTGTTTTGGTTTTGCAGTAATAGAAAAGCCAGCTCTAAAAGATTGTTTCTTCGTAAAGAGATTACAAGAAGGAAACCATGTTATGAAATAGTCATTGAATCCACCTCACTTTCTCATATCCTTTCCTTCCCTTCCTTCCTGTGCTGTATATAAACCTGTTTAGCTACCTGAGAAGACTAGATGGAGAATAAATGCTAATTTACTCTGTACATAGTCAGGCAGCCACACGGTATCCCTCTGTTTTAACTGTAAAATGAAGTGCTTCTGTCACATTAATTCCTTACAGCACAGTTTTCCCGTGCTCACCCCATCAATCCACAGGGATGCAGTGCTGTTTTTAGGCTACAACACTGGCTAAGAGCCCAGACTCTGTCCTTGCACGGACTTGGGTTCCGCAAGCTCAAGACGTGAGCTTAGACAATTTTCTATCACCTCTGAGCCTCAGGTTCCTCATTTGTTAAATGGGAGTATTAGAAGTTCCTACCTAGTAGGGTCATTGGGAAATCTACATTAAATGACACATAAAACACTTAGCATTAAGGCCTGGCATGTAGGAAGCCCTCAGTGTATGTGAACTGTCATTCACAAAATGAAACAAGCATAGTCACTTAGTCAAACATAGAGACGGGTACTGGAGTGATCATCTCATGGTTTGAAAAATTGAGTGTGCCCCCGCAGAAGCACAAAGAGCCTGAGAATCAATCCTCTTGGGAAGGCCTGGGCTAGAGGAGCAGGAAAGTGTTTGATGGGCTGTCATAGAATTTACATTAGCCCCGATCATGAAGGGCAACTAGAGCCAAGCCCTCTGTCTAATAAGAGCCTAGCAGGCTCTGTGCTCTGACAAATACAGCGCTCTCACAGGCCTGCAGGAGCGGGATGACAAAAGCTCTACTCCCTCCTGGGCACCATCCAGGGAGGGATGAACTCCCAGACAGGTTTCTGGAAGAGCCAAGATCCTCAGGGCCTCTCACACCTAAATTACAATTAAGGAAACACCCACACCCACAGCCGAACACTTGAAGACGTAAATGTCTTCGAAGTGCAAGTAAAGAATAAGCTAGACACTTCTGCCTAAAATGCCTACACCATCCTGGGACATCTTTGCCTTGCCCTGAGTCTATGTCAAGCTCAGTACAGACCCTTTGCTTATGGAACAGCCTTAATTCTTTTAGCCCTCTTTGTCCAAGGGACCCCCAGGAGCAAAGTAATTGCTGGCAATTTAAGATCCCAGTAAGTAAGCTTAAAAACAAATCCTATGTATAATTGCAGTGTCTTTAATCATCTGTTTACCTGATGTCTTCCCAAATGTTTCCACTAAAATTAGTTTTTTCCTGTTATTTGGGAAACGTAATTGATATTTCTCTCTTCTTTTACTTTTGTCTAAAAAGGAGATTTCATATTCCTATATGGAGAAATACTGAAAATTTATAGGTAAATTACTATTGACGCGGACATAGGACATGTTGCAATAGGAAGTTTGTTTTTATTTTATATACAAAAGGAAATTCTAATTTTGCTTTCTTGAGAAATATGCAAAATAACCTAAGATGTGATGTGATTTCAAACATGACAAAAAAATCAAAATGCTCAAGAGAAATGGCTAAGCTTATTAGCATTTTTTAAAACTTGGTATTCAGTTCTTTGGAATAATCCCAGCAAAAATTGGAATTGGAAGATGCTGCTTTTTCTTTGATGAACATTGAGGAGAAGAATACAGCTTAGGGGCCCTGCCGTTACGCTCCCTGTATGGAGTTGTGAATGCCTTTGGGAAAGAAATGCCAGTCCTTCTCCCTGAGCTAAGAGGAGACTAGTGCTTGAACTTTCTGTGTAGCCCTTATGAAAGCTCTAGAAGCTGTCCTCCTTCCTCGCCTAGGGAGAACCGGGGTCCAAAACTACCCACAGGCACGTTTTGTAGGTTCTAGAAAGTGTGGTCTGGGTTGCAGCATCAGGTAACCAGGTTTCCTCTTCCAGATGACCTTCCATCAGTGCCAGTGTTTGACAAAACTCTGCCCGTGAAGCAGATGCATGTGCTGGAGGCGCTGGACCTTCTGATTTTCAGAGCAGACAAAGGTGGTACTCCTCTCCAGGTGACGTTTTCTGGGAGGAAGGGAAGAGTGTAGCCTGCGGCCGACACAAGGGTCGGGGGGCTCTGGCTGCATCAGTGGTGCCAGCTGTTTCTTCTCCTGGTGCCCAGGGCTCAGGGGCCTTGGTGGCCCATATGTCCTCTGAGGAGGGGATGGTGAGGGAGAGAAGGGCGGGGGGGCATCCTTGATTGCATCATTACATAAAGGCGATGCGGGGTTTCTCCTGGATTCTGGAACACCTCAAATTCTGATTCCTCGAGCAGTGGTTTTCCTATACAATCCACCCTTTCAGTTCTTCCAGGTCGTCTTACTTTTCCATCCATCTCCTCCGTCTGCTTTATCCCACCAGGGAAAGACGCCCGCCTCTTTGTCTTCAGGCTCAGCGCTGTGCAGAGGGGCATGGAGGGCAAGCAGGCCGTGAAGGGCAAATATGACTGCAGAGAAAACAAGCTGGAGAAAACCAAAGGTGACTCGATTCTTCATATTTTGGATTCTGTCCAATTAATCTTTTTCTCAGACTGCCCAGATTTTACTGAAAAGAAAAATGAGTGGGAATTTGATTTTATTTGTTTTCACTTGGAAACATCACAAAGGTAGCATCACTGCTTCCCTAAGAGAGCTTGAGTGATAGAAAAGCAGGTTGAGGACTCCAGGAAATTCTAGGTCTTGTTTGACAAGTTTGGGAATGAGTTAAGCTCTGTGAGCAAACCTGTGAAAAGAGACTTTTAGACTTTGGTTCCTGGAACTCTGATCACCCTTCACTTTAGTTCATATCATGTAATGGGTGTGAAGCTAAGTCCACAAACTCTAGTAGAGAGGGAATATGACTTCCTTAATTGTCCTGTAATTCAACCTAATTTTTATTTCAAGTCCCCACTTTGCCTGGTGGAGGGAATGTTTCTTAGTCATTTCACTGGGTTATGCTTAATTTCCGGGGTTCTTAGGTATCACCAAATTGTCAAAGCTTGGGGGCTTCCCACCTCTCGTCAGCATAATTGATTTCAGCATAAATCGTTCAGCATAATTGATTTCTCTTCCCAGGCTGCCACCTGTATGCCATTAACACTCACCATAGCAGAGAGCTGAGGATTGTGGTTGCCATTCGGAATAAACTGCTTCTGGTCACGAGGAAACATAGCAAGCCAAGCGGGGTGACTGGCATGTCACTGTTATCTCCCCTGTCCGAGTCACCTGTTGAAGAATTCCAGTACATCAGGGTAGGTTTTCTCTTCAGATCGTTTGGCTCCTGGCCAAGGTGTCACGAGGCAGACTTCCTCCTTCCACCCAGAGTCTGTCATCCATTGGCGTTCAGGAACCGACTGGGGAAGGCCTCGCCTGTTGCCCTGGTTTCCCCAGAAGACTAAGGTGAACAGGGCTTTTCCGACTCCATCCAGCTTATTCATACCAGTGAGCACCCAAAGATGCTGCCCTAGTGGAGATCACTTTGAAATGTATAGAAATTTAGAATCATTATTTTGGGCACCATAAACTAACAGTTTTAAAGTCAATTATACTTCAAAAACAAACTCATGGAAAAAGAGACCAGATTCATGGTTACCAGAGGCAGGGGGTGGGGGAAGGGGGAAATGGAGGAAGGTGGTCAGAAGGTAAAAACTTCCCATTGTAAGACAAGTAAGTACAAGGGGTGTAATGTACAACACGAGAAATATAATAACACTGCTGTATGTTATATATGGAAGTTAAGAGTTCTCATCACAAGCAAAAAATTCTGTTTTCTTTTTCTTTTATTTTGTATTTATATGAGGTGATGAATATTCACTAAACTACTGTGGTGATCATTTTATGATGTATGTAAAGTCAAATCATTATTGAACACCTTAAATTTATACAATGCTGTATATCAATTATATCTCAATAAAACTGGAAGGAGGGAAAAAAAGATGCTGTTCTAGGTACTGGGGATACAGCAATGAACAACAAGAAAAAAGTGTCTTTTCTTGTGGAGATTGCTTTCTAGTTGCAGGACAACAGAAATAGGCCAATAAGTCTATGAGTCCTGAGGATAACAGTAAAGTAGAGTAAGGAAACAGAGGATCATGGATCGGGGAGGTAGGGGATCTCTTTTAGAAAGGGTGTCTCAGAAGCCCTCTCAGAAAAGATTACCTTTGAGGGGAGATCCAGATGAAAGAGGGGACCGAGTGATGAGGGTCTCTGGGGAAAGGGTCTCCAGGCAGAAGGAGCGGCCAGCGAGGGCCCATGGCCCAGCTCAAGGCACAGCCAAGAGGCTGGGCGGCTACAGCCAAGGAGACAGACAGGTGTCAGTGTATGGGGACCAGGTTCTCTTGGGCCCTGAAGGCCATTGCAAGGACGTTGGCTTTGACACCGAGCAAAAGGGGGAGCCACGGGAAGGTCTGAAGCAGAGAAGTGGCAGGTTTTAAAAAGGCCATGCTGGCTACTGGACAGAGGAGAGAGTAGGGGGCCAAGAGTGGAATAAGGAGTCCAGCTAAGAGGCTGATGCAGGGCCCTGGCAGGAGACAAGGTCAGCTTTGGTCCTGGGCAGGTGGAAAGGTGTGGTGGACAAAGCTGCCCCTTTGCCTGAGTCAGTAGGATTTGCTGCTGGGCTGAGCGTGGAGCCTGTGAGAGAAGCCTCCTGGAGCATCAAGGCCCTTCCCGATCTTACCATTCTAGCTTTTTTAAAAGCTATGGTACAGGGACTTCCCTGGTGGTCCAGTGGTTAAGACTCCGTGCTCCCAATGGAGGGGGCCCAGGTTCGATTCCCAGTCAGGGAACTAGATCCCGCATGCCACAACTAAAGATCCCGCATGCCGCAACGAAGATCCCGCGTGCCACAACTAAGACCCGGAGCAGACAAATAAGTAAAACATATTAAAAAATAATAATAAAAACTATGGTACATTAAGGTGTCAAATATGTCAACCATTGGCCACTAAGGCAGAGTAGGCCCATAAGTGAGCTGAGAAGTTATTTTTGCCTAGAGTTAAAGCTGCCTGAATTATGCATTTCAGTTTCTGCTAATACGCAATTCCAGGGGACAGAACAGCAAAACAGTTAAAGCAAGTTACAATCTTGCTTTAAATAGGTGTTAGTCTTCTCATACAGTACTTAGCCATCTTAATGAGTATTTATGCAGAGCATGTGCATTTATATGGAGTATAAGCTCTGAAGTCAGGTTTCGTGAGTTCAAATCTTGGCTCTGCCACATATAAACTATGTGACCGTAGGCAAGTCATGTGACCTTTGAGCCTCAGTTTCCTCACCTGTAAAACAGAATAACAGCCTTACCTACTTCATTAGGTTGTTATGAGGATTCAGTGAGAACAGTGCCTGGAGCTGTTAACATTAGCTGTTATTATTATTATTAAATGACAGGACGGGACCAGACAGTCTGAGGGCTGACACAGGCCACACTGTTGAATTGCTTTTGTAAAATTGTTTCCTGGCCTCTCCCCTCTGCAGTGGACATAGGGCTGAGCCTCGAGGACAGGCTGTAGGAGAAGAAATCTGGTGCCATCCCTCCCATCCTTTCCCACCCCTGCCTCCCCTGCAAGCACAGGGCTCTGCAGGGGCCTGGCAGGGGGACTCTTCTGCACGGGGTCGGGCAGTGGGGGGTTGATATGAAGGTGGCTGCTCTGTCCTCACCCCTTTCTCCTCCATCATTGTCCACCACACAGGAGATCTGTCTGTCCGACTCTCCCTCGGTGATGACCTTGGTAGATGGGCCATCGGAAGAGAGTGACAACCTCATCTGCGTGGCTTACCGGCACCAATTCGACGTGGTGAACGAGAGCACGGGGGAGGCCTTCAGGCTGCACCATGTGGAGGCCAACAGGGTCAGTTGACAGATATTGGGGCAAGTGGGAACCTAGAAGGCTAGGAGTTGTGTCTTCTAACTTTGTCATGCCGTGATGAGGATTTCTTTAAAGTTGTGTATTATTTATCGTATCAGTATCATGCGATGTACTATTTAGGCTGCACCACCTGAAGCTGCCATCTTTGTAGGTCCAAATGGTTCAATATAATATAATATAACTGCCCATTGCCCTGTTCAGCTTTTCCAGGCCTCCCCCTGCCCTTCCACCCTTCCCAATAAAAGAGGAATGAAGAGTCAAAAAGCTAAATGTAAATAGCTGAGTAAATGAGAACATTTGTTTGGTAATTCATACTGGAAGGGCCTTTGGAGAGTAAGGTTGCTCTCAGAGGCCGTGCAGACCCACAGCGTGGGGCCTGGGTGGCAGGGGAGGGTACAGCCCACGTCTCCATCCCCTTAGAGGCCGTTAGGAAAAGAAGAAGGGATGAAACACCATTAGGAGAGAGAGAAAAAGCAGATCAGCACTGGGGGTCTATACCTCCTGGCCTGAGCTGCACAGAGAACAACCATGTCCTGGATTTGGACAAAATCTAGGGCCCACCCGAAACTCCACCGAAGCACGAAAGAGGACCTCGTGGGTTCCGAGCATCAGCACCCCGGAGTGCCTGTCACTGAGCTGCTCCACACAGACAAGCAGGTCACAGAGCTCTTCAGCCCACTTATCGCCGTGAAGCAGGTCAAGGCCTGATAACACTTGAGCCACTTGAGGTCTGCATGGTGCAGGGCCAGCACTCCGGCTTAGGTTCGAGGACACGGCAGAACAAGGACGTTGTCTTCAGGGAGAATGTTGTTCCTGATGAGAGTTTCCAAACCCACAGGCTTCCCCCAGTCCTGTTCAGATGTGTCAAAGAGACTGAGGAATTTAATTATGCTTTATAAGAAATTTAAAAATGCAATTTATATTTGGACAAGCCCTACATAAATATGCACTAAAATTGCTAATTACTGTATGAAGAAGACTTAACACCTAATGAAAGCAAGATTTTAAAAAATAGAAAAGTCAGAAAAAGAAGCATCTAGATATAAATAGGTCTCCTTATCTTCAGCCGTTGTCAATCACAGCTCAGTCTGTCCTTTCACGTATATATACTGGTGGCACCCAAACTCGTCTGCAATTGGAGTCATCAAGGAGCTTCAAATGCTACCGATGCCCGTGTCCCACCCACAGAGATTTCATCAGCCTTGGGTGTGGCGTGGGCTTTAGAAATTTCAGATGATCCCCAGGTGATGTGGGAAAGTTTGGGAACCACTGGTACACACTGCTGCTCAACTCTGGCTATAATTGCCTAGAAAGCTTTAAACAGATCAGTGCTCTGATACACCCAGATCAGTTAAACGAGAATTCCCGGGTGTATGCTATGGGAATCAATTGGTCTTGAGTCTCCCCCAGGTGATGCTAATATAGACCTAGGAGAAGGAATCTATCCTGAAACTCTCCCTAACTTAAAGCCAGGACTCCCGTCCATCCCAGCAGCCGGGAACCTATAATCTCTTCCAGCCGCTGACTTCTGAGGAGGAAGGGTCCAATCTGGCCTTTGAAAGTTCTTGCCCCTTCTTGCTTTTCAAAACTCTGTACAACCAGCCAAAAGAGACAGAAAAAGGCTGGCCTAGCAGGTCTTTGTTGAATCAATCCTTCCCTGGCAACTAGTCTCTTAAGATTCATGAAGGCCCAGGAAAAAATGAGTTAAAGTTTTCTTTGATGACTTCTGTGTTTGTTTTTCTGAAAGCTGTGAGAAACAGTCCTAAATTTTTCTGTCCTTTCTTTGATATGCTTTTTAAAGCAAAGATACAAAACTTTTCTCTAAGAGAAAATGTTTAAAAACATATTTTTGTTGTTAAGCGTGTCCCCTGGATCTGAGTGGGTCAGTGTGCATAGTCCCTCCTAGTACAGTGGTCCCAACCTTTTTGGCACCAGGGACCAGTTTCCTGGAAGACAATTTTTCCACGGACGGGGGCGGGGGGGAGGGATGGTTCAGGCGGTAATGCGAGCGATGGGCAGCGGCAGATGAAGCTTCTCATGCTCACCCTCTGCTCACCTCCTGCTGTGCGGCCCGGTTCCTAACAGGCCTCGGACAGGGGGTTGGGGACCTCTGTCCTAGGAAATCAGCAGCTGCTGTGTTTGCTGAGCAGGCAGAGGTACTGAGACAGTGGCTTGTCTTTGTGAGGAATTTACTGTCCAGTTGGGAAGAAAAGCCCTAGAGAAATGAGGAGAGAAATGAGCATGCTTTCTAATAGCTGGTCAGAAGCGGCCTGCGGGAACAGGGTTACTTCCCACCAAGATGCTCCTGCAGGACAAGCCCCGAGTGCAGTGGGGCAGGAGAGAGAGGCTGACCCTCCTTGAGTCCTGGAGATTTAGTGCCTCAAGTTGCCCTCACTGCCTGCCTGCTCCGTGTGCGGCCATCCGGGCCGGCCTGGTTTCCTGCCCCCGTTCCTCCTCTCTTCTCATCCAAGACCCCTTGATTCCCATTGTAGGCTTCAAACCCACCTTAGGGTCTAAGACAATCCTAGTTTGAGAGAGGAGCTGTTTAAGAAGCACCAGAGCAGCCTTCTGAAAGTCAATGTCAAGTTGGTTTTACCAACAGGCCGACTGTGACCTACTGCCCCAGCTCCAACAGCCAGCACTGGCCTCCTTCCCAAAACAGAGGACTCCTCTGGAGGGAACTGCAGACCTGGTAACAGGATCTGGGTCTCTGGCTTATTTGCTGGGCCCAACCTGACTGTCTGCCCAGACCCCAGCCGGGCTCCATTGAGAGCTCACCCCGGAATCACGTGGGAAGGCTGGACACTGACCTCACAGTGGTGACCTCTTTCACCTGTTACAAGTCTGTGTTCTGAAGTTTCACAACCACCACATATGACTTTTATTATTTTTAAATGCCAATAAAATGAACTATTTTTAATCAAGGAAAAAATAAAAAGCCAGTGCCTATGTCCTACACTAGACCTACTATATCCAGATGTCTAGGAGCGAGAACCCAGAATACGTATCTGTTAAAGCCTCCCTAGTTAATTCTCAGGTCCTCGCCTGGTCAAGAAACTGCTGCAGGAACGACTCCTGCCAGCGCCCACCCCCTGCCCCCCTGTCCTGGGAGTCGACATCTGTATCAACATCTGTATGTATATGGAACATGCACACATGAACCCGGCCTCACCGTGCTAAGTGTTAATAAAGTGTGACGAAATGCAATGGGGGACCTGAGGAAGGAGTGGTTGAGGCCATGCTGTGGTCTCCGTCCCTGAATTTCAGCCCTGTAGCCTTGACAGGAATGTGCTGTTCACTTCCCCGTTTCTGCAGAAAAGGAAACTGAGGCTCAGAAAGGAGGAGCCACATTAACCCCAAACCACACAGCTAGTAAGTAGCAGGGGCAGGACTTGAACCCAGGCTGCCTGCTCCCAAGGCCATGCCCTTAAACCCAGCCTGTGGCATCCACAGCCTCATCACAGAGTGTGATGGGGAGAGCAGCTCCAGGCTACAAAGCTGGCAGCACTTGGCCACTCCCCTCAGGAAGTGCACAGCCTGGCAGAGCAGACAGCCACACCCTCTAGGGCTCGAAGCCTCTAGCTGAGATAAGTGTCATCTAACTGACAAGTACGGGGACACCTGAGGAGGAAGTGACTCTTAAGTCAAAGTGCTGGGGCTGGGAGGGTTCCCTCCAGGGCCGAGGGGGCTCAAGGGCTGTTCCCTCCCGTGATATACCCCACTGGTGCTGGTTCCATAGCTAAATAATGCCACTAGCTGACATTATAGAGCATTTACCAAGTACCAGGCCCTGCATGACCTCACGGAATCCTCAGCCCCTACAGGAGTAGATGTTCTAGTATCTCCCATTTTACAGTTGAAGACACTGAGGTTCCGAGAGGTTAAACCACTGACCTAGGTACCCACTCCTCTGAAGTGGCAGAGTTGGGATTTCATTGACCCAGTCATGCGTTCGGGAAGTACGTACTCTGCTCCTGCCACTCGACAGGCCCTGATCCAGGTGCTGAGGATGTCACGTGAGCGGGTCGGCAAGGCCTCTGCTTCATGGAGCTGAGATCCAGTGGGCAGGAGAGTGCCAGCAAACAAACAAACAAGCAGGCGAACATCGGGCAGCAGTGCACATCATGCAGATAATTAAAAAAGAGGGCTGTGACCTACAGCAGCAGAGGAAGTATTTGGGATTTGACCCCCAGGTCTCTCTGATCCCAGAATCAGCACCCTTGACCTCTGAGCCTCGTTGTCTCCCACCCCCACAAAGCCCCACAACTCTTGGTTCTGGCATTGGCCCCATTATACCATGCTTTACGTGCCTGTATGCTTTTCTGACTTTTTCTTAAGGGGTGAGACCCTGCCCTTTCATTTCTGCGTGCTTGATGGCACCTAATACAATGCCAGGTAATAGTGGGTGGGAGATGGGCCGGGGTTCCATTGCAGGGACTTGCCAGACACAAGGCAGAGGCCCTGGCTGAGGGTGGCCAACGGGGCTTCAGCACAGTCATGAGACCGTTTAGGGGAGAAGGCTGCATTTGGGAGAGAGCAGTGAGGAGGAGGGCCTGGGGTGCGGAGGGGCCCCAGTGCAGTGCTGGGCAGCTCAGAGACTGGAAGGGGCTGGAGAGAGCTGGGCCAGAGGGAGACAAGGACACGTGCCCCTGCTGGAGAGGTCAGGCCTAGCCTGGGGCGCAGCAGGGGGTGAGACACAGAAGAGGATGCTGCTGGACTTGGGTGAGAAGGGGAGCCCCCAAGACTTTGGGGATAGCTCTGCTAACAGCAAGGAGGAGGCTTAGAAGGCAACTAGTCATGTGCGACATAAAGATAGTAGCCTCCATGGAGTGCTGATTATGTGTCAGGCCCTGTGCAAAAACGTGTGCCTTGTTTCATGGAATTCTCATGACAATCCAGCAGAGTCAGGATTACCGTTATACCGGTTCACAGGTGAAGACCTGGGGCCAGAAGTTAAGCCATTTGCGACAAGCCACAGAGGCAGCGAGTGGTACAGGCAGGATTGCAGCTCGGGGCTGTCTGACCAGCGTCGTGCTCCCATCTGTTCCCCTACGCTGCCTCCTGCGTTCCTGGGTATGGAACCTGTTGTGTTTGAGAGAAAAGACTTAGGAATATGGGCTGGAGCTCTGAGGAGAATGTGTGCCTGAGGTTGTAGATCTAGAGATTTTGAGCAGAGTAAAATCTGAAGCTATAAAGGTGGGGATTTTTCTAAATGAGAGAAGAGCCAAGAAATGGAAGAATAATCTGAAGTGGGAGAGAGGGTGGGAGGGAGGAGACGTCCCATGTCAGAGGCTGCGGAGCTCTGGATGGAGAGATGAGCCGTGGCCAAAGGCCTCCAGGCTGGGGAGAAGGAAATCTTCCTGGTGCTCAGAGAGGGCAGTGTCCCTGGTGGTACAGGAGGACAGACTACAAGGGCTGAGAAGACAAGTGAGGCAATGAAAGAAGCAGGAGATTTTTACAGGGTCAGAGTTTTGAAGCTCAAGAGAGAGGGACCAAGGACACTACCAGGTTGAGAACCGTCTTCTCAAAAGCAGAAACGGAGGCCGGAGAAGAAGAGCTCGCCCAGGCCACAGAGCTAGGGCTTCCGACACTCTCTGCATCGTGTCATGCCTCCTCCCTGGAAGTGAAAGAGAGAGAAGAGAAGTGCAGACACGGTGATACTGAGATTCAGAGACTGTGTTTGAAGCAGGAGGAAGTGTGGCTGAAGTGCAGGGGTGTTAAGCTTGGAAAAGAACCAGGGACCCGGTTCAGATCTTGGCTGGAGCACCTTCTACCTGAGGCACCAGAGCGACTGTACCTCTCTGAGCCTCACTTTACTCATCTGTAAAATGGGAGCAATGCCACGTACTTTAGGGGTTGATGTGAGAGTGAAACAAATAACCCATGTGAAAAGCTTTGTGGACTGAGCCCACTGTGTAAATAAGAGGCCTGTCAATAGATAGTGGAGATGTCTGCCTACAGAGCTTCTCAAAGCGTGGGAAAAGAGGCTGAGAAAGTCCCCATGGACTGCAGTCGTGGCCACCCGTGTGGCATTGTGGGTGCTGGTGAGGTGGGAATGCCCTCCAGTGCCTGAGTTTACAGAAAGCCGTAACTTGAGAAAGTCTTTTCATAGTGTCAGTGTCCAGCCTGCCCACTACCATTGCCCATTCTCATTGCAGGTTAATTTCGTTGCAGCTATTGATGTGTACGAAGACGGGGAAGCCGGTCTGCTCCTGTGTTACAACTGTAAGTAAAGGATGTGTTTTGATCTCTATTTGCTAAAATCAACTGGTTATTTTTTTTTTCTGGACAATTTAAAGGGACTTAGCTTTAGATTTACCTGATGTATCGTTCCTGGGTCCTTAATTCCACTCCAGGGCACATCTAAAAATTGCCTTCCTGCCTGGATCTCCCAATACGCCAGACCTCCTGGTAAGACGGTGCAGGGGCCGCCTGGGGGTGTCTCCAGGACGTGGGAGTGATAGCAGTGGCTTCCATCTAGGGAGCCCTTACTGTGTGCCACGCGCTGTGCTTCACCCACCTCAGTCACCGTTCCACTGACTTTTTCTGTTACTATCTGTCATCTGGAGGGAGATAAGGCTCCTGAGGCCTGGAGCGGTTAACGGACTTTCTCAAGATTGTGCAGCTACAAATGGCAGAGCCCAGGTTCACATATGGGGCCTCTTGACTCCAGTGCCCCAAATTTTAACCACAGTTACTCTTCCCCTTTTTGTTATTTCTCGGGTGTTAATGAAATCAGCCTCAACCTGGCGTACCCGGCCTCAGCTGGGTTAGTTTGGGTCAGGTGGCAGGTGGGTTTCAGGCAGACCAAAGATATCAAATAGGGTCTCTAAGGATTTTCAGCGTTTCAAAAGCTAATGTGATACTACAATAAAAAGGATCTTTTTAAGGCAAAGGTAGTAAGATATTTTCCTGGATAAGCCTGCCCAGTCTAACTAAAACAATAAAATATTTTTTTTTTCAGCCTAGAATTGTATTGATTTAGAGTGGTGATGCTGGTTATATCACATGAGGCAGATATTTTGATTAATTAATCTTTGATTAGTAAGTATGGTAATTTTCAGTAGAGAAATTTGTTTGATAAACATCCTCTCGAAATTCGAGATTTATGGGGAATCAGGAGAAGGTAGTCACAGGGAAAGAACTTCACCAATAAATCGCTCTTTTAGGATATTTTATCCACAGATCTGTCTAAACCCTTCTCAAATTTGAAGCTGATTTTTATCATATGTCTGCTCCTTTCTAAAATATAACTTCCAGAAACCCAGAGTTTTCTATAGAGAAATTTTTGTCTCAGATAAGTGAAAAACTTTTCTACATGCAGAAAGGGACTTTTCTTCAGAGAAATTTGTTTTAAAATTAGAACCTTTACACTGTTCCCCACCAGCTGGATGGGGAAAGTCAAAGGAGGGAAGTCATAGATTCTGAGCTGCTTCCCAGGCACTGACTTTCTTAGAATCCTGCCCCCGCACCAGCCCCCGTTCAGGCGGCTCTTTTTAACCATAAGGGACGGCCCTCTCTGCACCAGGCCCGTGTCGGGCTCTGGAGACACAACAGTGAAAGGCCCTGCCAGGGACACAGTGAGCTCACGCTTCAGGGAACAGCAGGCATGGGCGCCAGTTCATGGGTGTGAACAGGCTGCATGGCTCTGGGGTTCGAGAAACAGCTTCGCTTCCTTTTCTGAATCAGTTCAGTCTAATTTGGAGGCCCCTCACCTCAGGTGCAGAGACCACCAGCACTGGTTATTGGAAGGGAGCGCCCTCTGCTTCCCTGGGGCTTATCCATTGGAAAGCGCGGGGGGCCGGCAGGGGACGCCTATGGACTGCAGTCCTGTCGCCTCCTCCAGGCCCGCGTGACCCCCTCTGAGGCAGGTGGGGGCTGGGTCTGGCCTCCCAGGCACAACACAGCCACCTGACCCGTCCAGGAGGCTCTGTGCTCAGGGGCCAGGGTCTCCTCCAGCCCAGCCCCTCAAACGCCCCAGCAGGTTGCTCGCCCCTAGCGGGAGTTGAGGCGGGACAGGGGAGAGGAGAGGGCATGTGTGTAAGGGACCTGGGCCTTTAGAAACACAAGGCTGCTGTGTCCTTCCTGAGTCGTTCATTCATTCAGCAAATCTTTACCCAGCACTTCCGATATCTAGGGGTCTCAGCAGTGAATATAAGCACAAATCCCGCGATCAGGTGGAGTTTACATTTTAAAGAGAGCAGGCAGACCATTAACAAGATAAATAAGAAACACGTGCAGTTTGTTAAATGGTGCTGCGTGCTGAGGGGAAATGAAGGGGGAAGAGGGGCCGGAAGAGGGGCCGGACCGGGCAGGAGTGGGGTGTGCGGGTCACCGGTCACCAGTTACAGGGGGTGAGGAAGGCAGGCCTCGCTGGGAGAGGAGCGAGGACCGAAGACCCAAAGGGAGTCCAGGACTGAGTGTTGAACATGAAGGTATCAGGGTGAGTGTTTCAGGCAGGGACGAGGGCAGGTGTAAAGACCTTGAGGAGGAACATTCCAGTACGGTTGAGGTGACCCCAAGATGACCCGTGATCACAACAGAGTGAGCGAGGGTGCGAGTGGATAAAAATGACATCGGCAAAGAGGACCAGACTCCAGCAGGGCCTGGTAGGTGAAAGGTCTTTGCGTTGCACCCTGGTCAGCAACTGGAGGCTTTTGAGCAGAGGGGAGACAGGGTCTGTAAGAGGAAACCGCCTACACCCCCCACCCACCCATCCCACCCCCCCCCCACCCCCGCCATGGTGTGGAAGCGGGAAGGGCGGGGACTGCGCTCATCTGACGAGCACGCCAGGGGCTTGGACCAGGACCGCCGCAGGGGAGGCGCTGAGCGGTGGTCAGGTCCTAGACGTGCTTTACACGTGAGAACCAAGATAACGTGCCGGTGAATAAAGTGTGGCTGTGAGGGGAAGAGAAGAGGAGGACTGCAGTCTGGGGACGTGAGCAGCTGGGAGAACAGAGAATGCCATTTACTGAGATGAGGGAGGCTTTTAGAAGAGCAAGTTTGGGGGGAAAGATCAAGAGTTCAGTTATGACCCATCAGCACCTCTGAGATATCCCAGTGCAGACAGTGAGCGATCACCTGGTTCAAGTGCGGGCTCTGGAGGGGGCTCCCTGGGGGTCATAGCAGGCAAGTGACCTTTAGGGTCCCGAGACTAAAGAGATCACCCACCGGGAAGCGGGGAGAGACAGGAGGAACCAGCAAAGTAGACTGAGGAGTGGCTGGAAAGACAGGAGAAAGTGGGGTGAGGCCCTGAGAGGCAGTGTTGAAGGGAGTAGTGACCCGCTGTGCCGTTTGCCTCTGACAGATCGGGTCTGAGATGGCGCTTGGGTTTACAAGGCCACTAGGAAACTTGACAAGAGCAGGTGTCTCTGGGGAAGCAGTGGGGACAAAAGCCTGATTGCACAGGTCAGGAGAGATTGGGAAAGAGGAAGTAGAGCCGGGGAGTCCAGACAAGTCTTTCAAAGAATTTTGCTTTAAGGGAAAAAGAATAGGGAAGGGTATAACAGCTAGAGGAGGAAGAGAGGCCAAGGATTTTGTTTTCTAAAAAGTGGAATAAAGAGCATGTGTAAGGCTGTCGGGAAAGATCCGATGGAGAAGGGGAAACTGCGGTGCAGGACAGAGGGGAGAAGTCCCTGAGGGGGCGAAAGCCATGGGCCAGAGTGGAGAGGGGGGGAGCTGCACCCCACGGCATCCAGTGTCGTGGGAAGGAGGCCGAGGGCGGACACAGCAGCTGGGGGAGCCGCTGCGGGGAGATCTGGGTGTCCTTCCTGAGTGCTCATTTTCTCAGGGAGCGAGGTCTTTAGCTGAGAATGAGGATGCTTTTTCTCCCCTAGTGAGTCCACTGTAGCAAAAACAGAACTGACTCTGGTGAGTTTTTCTGTCCCAATAACTCACTCTGTTAGAAGAACAAAGATGAGACGGTATAAGTTAACTGCTTGACAAGGCACAGTGGTCACATCAAAGGAGACCCTAAGCTTCAGGTGGGCCGGCGGTGGTCATCCCCAGCCTAGCCCCACATCACAGGGGGCAGCAGCAGCTCTGGCTCCATGACCTCTGCCCTCTCACAGAGGGGCCACAGCTGTCGATTCTCACACTAGGAATGGCAAGAGACTGCTTCATGGGCGTGATGTTTCTTATTAGGGTGATGAAAATGTTATAAAATCAGATTGTGATGTTGTACAACTCTATAAACATACTACAGTTCATTGACTTGAATGCTTAAAATGGATGAATTTTATGGTATATAAATTACATCTCAGTAAGGCTGTTTTAAAAAATAATTTAAAAATAAGATTGTATGGCTAAAACGTGATGGGCTTCTGGAATAAAAGGGGCCTTTGTTTCTACGTGACCTTTCTTACTCGAAGAGGGTCTGAACCACCTGGACTTGTGTTTAGAGCTCGGAGCAAGCCAGGAACTAGGTAACTGAATTAACCTGGCCTTAATCTAATGCTGGCTCAGATTCACCAAGGTGATACAGGCACATGGCTTCAAATGTTCTTAATAAAATGTTGGGGGAGTGGTGTACAGCTCCCATCACACATGTCCTGCTGAGTGAGGCTCAGCGCGTAATCCCCTTGTAGGAGGCCTTCCTCCATCCAGGGGCTGCCTTCAAGTGCCCCTTCTTCTCTGCAATCAAGCCAACCTGGTTCTCTCCCAAGTAGAACTTGTGAGGCTGTGGACAAGCTACTTCACTGCTCTTTGCCTCAATTTTCTCATCTGTAAAATGAGTGTAATAATAGCATCTACTTCATAAGTTTGTACAGATTAAACGGAAGAATGTTTTAAAGCTCAGTGCCTGGCTCATAGTAAATTCTCCAAAAATGGCAGCTATGATGACTTGTAGCAGAAATATTACTCTGGCTCAGTCTGCCTCCTGCGCCTGAGGATCTGGCATCATGGCAATATTCGTCCCGGCTTTCATAAAGAACGAGCAGATAGGATGCTATTCTTGTTTCTCATTTATCTAATTATGGTTACCTGAGTGTTGTCTCTAACAAAAATGCGTCGCTGTTGTTTCGTTGCAGACAGTTGCATCTATAAAAAGGTTTGCCCATTTAATGGTGGCTCTTTTTTGGTTCAACCCTCTGCATCAGATTTCCAGTTCTGTTGGAACCAGGCTCCCTGTGCGATTGGTAAGGAAACCCTATATTATCATGTTCTTTCCCCCTCAATAGACATATCTGAACTGTTCCATCCTATGTAAGCAAACTCACTGGCTTACCGCTAAATTGCTATGAATTATGTGAGTAAAATGAGTACTCAAAGCCTTCTTCTTCTTTAATTGTTTTTCATTTTGTTCCCCTTTGGGGACTCTTGTCTTCCACTGTTCCTCCCAGGTCTTCTCAGTGCCTGAGCATGTGAGCATTTGAGAGCAATTAAATATCAGTTTCAGTAGATCTTGAACAAGATCTCCAGCCTTGAAACTCTGACTGACTCGGGGGAGGAGCACAGTGCATTTGGCGTCCTTTTTATACATTTTGAAGCTTGAAAGTCTAGAGTTACAGAAACTCAGGTACTTTGCCTGCCACTCAAAACTCAGGACGTGAGTGGTGGTGCTTCGTTTCTGTGATTCAAGATCCACAGCTGGGCATCTGCCTGGGGAGAGTCAGATCAGAGCCAAGAATCTTAGCACTGTTTTCCTCAAAGTAGAAGGCTTTGTTGATAGGTAAACATGATAGAGTTTTGAGAGGAGAGCAGAGGAATGGATCCAGACACTCGGAGGATGGGGTCGGCTCTGATGCAGATTAGTTATGGTAAAAAAAGGGGGGGAAGGGTTGGAAACTGCTCTCAGGTCTGAGCCACGGCCCACTTGAGAGATCAAGGCTAGAGGCATGGGTGTGGTAGGAAGAGTCAAGGTGAAGCCAAGAGAACGGATGAGTCGCCAAGGAGAGAGGGCAGAGGGAGTGGGCCAGCGTGAAGGAGAGAGCGCGAAGTGGCCAGTAAAAAAGACAAAGGTGGGCTCACAGGGCCACTGGGGCAGCTCTGGCACCTGGAATTCATCAAAAAGATCTCAAGAAGAGGGGCCAACGTTTAACAAATAATTCAGCAAACCCACTGAACCCGAGGGACACTGTGAGGGGTAGTCCCTGCCCAGACACACAGACAGGAGGAGCATAGGGGAGGGTGACCCGGAGACAGGGAATGAAGAAGGAGTAAAGGCTAGGTTCCCGGGTGGAAGGCACATGCGAAGGCCATGTCAAGCTGCAGTCTGGACCGTAGGGGGAAGGTCTCCAGGACCTGGGTGGGCGGTGCGCCCCCGGAAGATCGGGTACAGGACTGCAGCGGGAGAAGGGCACAGGGAGAAGCTGGGACAGTGCACACGTCACTGGGCAGAAGCTTGGCGGCTAAGGCAGGCTTTCCTAGAATTGGGGGACATGCACCCGTGAAGGAAGAAGAGAAGCAGCCAGAGGAAGGGGAGAGATGGGAGTTGCCAGAGAAGCGAGGGGGATGTGAGAGGGTCCTGGCAGCTCCACAGCCTCAGGCACAGGCTGGGAGCTGACGCCCTGTTGCCTTGCAGTCTGCGCATTCCCCTACCTGCTGGCCTTCACCACCGACTCCATGGAGATCCGCCTGGTGGTGAACGGGAACCTGGTCCACACGGCCGTCGTGCCTCAGCTGCAGCTCGTGGCCTCCAGAGTGAGTAGAGCTGGGGTTTTATTTCTGTCTGAGGGGCTTTGGGCACCCCCAGTACCATGAGGTTTCAGGCGGGCGCAGACATGTTCACGGTGAGGCTGACAATGCCAACACCTCGTGAGTGTGGAGATGAGAAAGCTGAAAACAGGCTCATGGGTTGGGTTTTCCTGTGCGAGTCCCCTTGGGCTTCAAAACGCCCCTCCTTAGTGTTAAGAGAGTCGTCAGTGCTGGTGGCAGTTGGGGAGCGCTCAGCTGAAAAGAGAAATCCCCCATCAGAGCCTGGGTCACTATTGCCTTGAAGAAGAGGCCAAGTCTAGAAAAGTAAGAGCTTGCAATGTTCCTTTCTTCCTTTGCCGCTGTCTGTCCTCATTTTGAATTTGTGTCCCACAAACTATGGCTGACAGACTAATTCATGTCTGGTAACAGAATGTGAGCAAAACCGAAGGATGCAGGAACGAAGATCTTCCAAGCTGTCTTCTACTCCTGGCGCATAATCCAGCAGGTCTCGTTCTAGTCCCCTCCCCCAAGTCAGCCCCACACCGTCTCCCTGGTTCTGCCAGGCCAGGCTGGTGCCCTGCTGCACGCCTGGGGCACTTTTCCATCCTGACCTGCATCACATTTGGTGGTGGGTGACTGCGTACTTTCCCCACTGCACTGACAGTTCTGTGAGAGCAGAGACTGAGCATCTTATTCACTAACGTAGCGCCAGTGGGGTGCTGGTAAGTGTGTAACCACCACCAGCCCTCTGGAAAATGGGTGTGTGTACGTATACACACACATATATGGACATCAGTTGATTACAAATTTTACTGATTATAAAATGTAAATAGCTTACAATTTACAAATAATAAAATATACAATGCTTTTATCTTAAAGTCCATTTAGCCAACTGGCTCTCACAAAATGCTTTTGTTAATTTTTGCTGAATTCCTTTCTCCATAGCCAAACTAATGCTGCAGTTCAACCACGATTTTATGGTTGGAATTATATCTCCATCCGTTCTTCTTTTTCCAAGTTTGTTGTCATTAAATCTGATATGTGGGGCTTCCCTGGTGGCGCAGCGGTTAAGAATCTGCCTACCAGTGCAGGGGACACGGGTTCGAGCCCTGGCCCGGGAAGATCCCACATGCCGCAGAGCAACTAAGCCTGTGCGCCACAACTACTGAGCCTGTGCTCTAGAGCCCGCAAGCCACAACTACTGAGCCCACGTGCCACAACTACTGAAGCCCGTGCACCTAGAGCCCGTGCTCTGCAACAAGAGAAGCCACCGCAATGAGAAGCCTGCGCACCGCAACGAAGAGTATCCCCCGCTCACCGCAACTAGAGAAAAGCCCACGCACAGCAACGAAGACCCAACACAGCCAAAAATAAATAAATAAATTTATTTTTTTAAAAAAATCTGATATGTGATCTATTAAACTTTTTCACCCTCGTACAAATCATTAAACCAAAACTTCTCTCAATTTTAGCATTAGATTCAACACACTTTTAATTTTAATCTTCATTATTAACATTTTCTTCATCACTGTAAGTCTAGACAATCAACAGAACAACAAATCAAGCTCTGATTTGTAGCATTTGCCAATTTCCATGGTGTAAACAGTCCCACTGTGACTGATCTCAAGCTTCCCGTGTGACACGATGGAACACAGCGTTAGGAGCTGCTATTACACAGTATCCCCCCACCCGCCCAAGACAGTGTTCATGTAAATTACCTCAAGAGCTTGGAGAATACTCAAGGTAGTAAAATAATTAGGAATGGTTGAATTTTGATATTTAGTTCCTTTGTTTTTTAATATAATTTAAGTTTAATAATGGCTGTGTTTAGCAGCCAGCTTACAAAATCCCTGAAACTCAGCGTCCCTGAGTCCACATACCACCACCGTTACCCCAAAGCCAGCGCATTGAGGGTGTGCTTGAGTATTTGCTGAATCATGAGAACCCATTTCCCCACCTGTGACATGGATCTGACTGAATCCCAAACCCTCTCCAGTTCTAACCTCCAGGTGCCCGAGATCCGTGTCGCGGAAGTGTGTTGTGTCTGTGTTTGCAGCTGGTGTGTGGGAAATTGACTCTTTTCTATTGTGTATCAACAAACAGATAAGTGGGTGAGGTGAACACTCAGGAAACGTCTGAGCGCAGAGCTGGAAGCCGCCTCCCCGGCTCGTTCCTGCACCACAGGCCCCCGGGGTGGGGGCAGTTGGCGGCCCTGCAGTGATGACAGAAGGGCCGGTGGGTGCAGGGCCTGTAACAGCAGGTGGCTCAGTAACGCCTTCTCTTTCTCTCTAGTCGGATATATACTTCACAGCAACCGCATCTGTGAACGAGGTCTCATCCGGAGGCAGCTCCAAGGGGGCCAGTTCCCACAATTCTCCTCAGACACCCCCGGGCAGAGATACTCCAGTGTTTCCTTCTTCCCTGGGGGAAGGTGAAGTCCAATTTTTAGTGTCTTATGATAGATAGTTTTGATCCGTTCTGATTTCTCTAGTTCATTGTCAAATACTGACATGTGACTACTGCCGAAGGAACTATTTGAAGCCATAAAAAAACTTGCAGTGTGGTTGCATTCTTAAGAAATCTTGTGATAATGCCCCCCCAAAAAAATCCCATTATGAAAACAGTTGTTGCAATGGGGAGAAGGGAGTTGAGGGCTAGAGAGATTCCAACTTGCCCAGCAAGTTATCTTTTCTTCAGGGATGTTAACAATATAGGTTTTTATAGCTAAAAGGACATAGTCATAAAACCCACACATTACTCAGCACCCAGCTTTCACTCTGTCTGGCTTCGCTCTTGAACCCTGCCCGCAGGCCTTTGTTGTGGTTACTGCCTCGTGCTTTTCCTAACTTCTCACCACATAAGTCGTCTCTATGGCTCGTTGTCACGAGAGCTTGGAGCTCCCGAGCAGGACAGCTGTGCTTTTCTTGTCGACTCCTTCCTCCTGTGCACACGTAACCAGGAGTGGGTGCATTTTTCCCCATTTACCCATGAACACGATGCCCTTAGAAAACAGAGCCGTCGGGCGCCCTCACTTTATTGCCCCTAATGAGACTTGGGAGGTCAGCCTGCAACATAAACTCTTCCTTCATGCTAACTATGTTGAGGAACCAGGAATTATCCTCTTGTGAATAACATGAACTCTTCTTAAAGTTCTGATGTTCTTCTCGAACTCTTATTTCAGGTGAGATTCAGTCCAAAAATCTGTACAAGATTCCACTCAGAAACCTGGTGGGCAGAAGCATCGAGCGGCCTCTGAAATCGCCCTTAGTCTCCAAGGTCATCACCCCGCCCACCTCCATCGGCATCGGCATCGCGGCCATTCCTGTCACTCACTCCTTGTCCCTGTCGCGCATGGAGATCAAAGAGATAGCGAGCAGGACCCGCAGGGAGCTGCTGGGTAATGGCTCTCGATTCTTGTGTTCGCACTGTTTGTAACGATACCCACTGGTTTTACCTGTGGATATTAACTGTCCTCAAAAACAATGAGCCCTTTCATAAGGGATTTATAAAGAAATTATAGTGCACCTACCCCAAGGAATACTATACATCATTTACCCAACGACAATGATGTGTCAATCTGTATTTATTGATGTGGAAAGTGCCCAAACCATGTTCAGGGGAGAAAGGGCAGTTTGTAAAACAGTAGGTCTAGTCTGATATGACATTTTTAAACATAAGTATCTATATATGTCTAATTTCCTAGGAAAGTGTCCAGAAGGGTTTATATCCTGCAGTCCTCAGATAACATTTTACATTCGTATATCCAAAATTTTAATTTACTTAGGGTTTTTTTTTTTCCCACATGTTTTGTTTTCTTGCATGTTTGTGGTACAGTTCAGTTATCCTTCTCAAAGCCCCTGGACCGTGGGGCAGTTCTATGGGGATGGTAGAGATGTAAGATCTTTGCTGTGCCCTCCTCTCTCAATTTACAGGTGGGAGACCAGACCAGAGAAGCATAAAGCACCATGATGATTGTGAAAACGCTAGACTGTTATAAAGATTTTTGTTCAGAATTGTGAAAACAAAATGAGGAAAAATGGAAATGTTATGTCAAACCAGTAAGAACTGGTTTGAAAACTTGAATTGGCATCTGCACAGCATAAAACTGCAAGGACAGCTGGCCTTGGCACATGCCTGTCCTGCAGTAATGTTTCCCGACCAACTGGAGATGGGGATTCGGACCACCTGACAGGGCAGGCCTTGACATTGGCAAAGTCGGTTGGTTTTAGAAGTTGGTGCCTTCCACTGCACTTTTAAAACATATACATTGCTATTTTTAAACCACTATACCCTTAGAAAGCTTGATCTGCCAACTACTATTGTATAAACCACTGTGCTTTTCAGAAATTGAATCTCTGAGTTGGAGAATTACAGTTTCCAGTGGTAGCGCTGTAGATTTTCTCTCCTTCATTAAACTCCTCTGACTCTTTTTTTCCCAATACATATATTCGTTCTAATCAGAAGAAAAAAGAACTTCTACCAACAAGACAACAAGAAAACCAATTATTTAAAAATATAGACTTTATCATCATTCTTCTTGCCTCGATCCCAATAATGCACCAATACCCAACCAAGAGGAAAAGGGCATTTTCTGTCTCTGTGGCAGCCCTGTGGTAATGACCCTCTGACCTGCGATTCTCCCCTGCAATCCAGGCCTCTCCGATGAAGGTGGGCCCAGGGCAGAAGGAGCACCAAAGCCCAAGTCAAAAGCCCGGAAGCGGTTGGAAGAAAACCAAGGAGGCCCTAAACCAGGGACAGTGAGGTCAACTAGCAGCGAAAGGTAAAGAGGGACGCAGCCCCCAGCAGCCCCTTCTCAGGGTGGCGGCCCCTGAAGTCACAGGACAGCCACAGGGCCCTTCCTGCTGACCGATGATGCCATGTGCCGGCCCCTTCGGCAGCCACAGCAGAGGGTTGGCAGCCAGCTCCTCCCTGAGGATCCCCAGAGAACACTGTCTGCCAGGGAGGGGCCCAGACAAATGGGTGACCTCACTAGCAATCCAGCAAATGCACATTAAAGTACACTGAGACTTTTTTTGCTCACTAGATTGACAGGGATTTTTAAAAACAAGAATGCTCAGTAAGAGTGACAGGCGCTCTCCAGTACTTGTGGTGGGCATAGAAACAGGTACAGCCTTTCTGGATGGCCGTTCAGTATCACACGTCCATGAATATTTGTTGAATCCCACTGATTTGTCCCCTGAGGTTCTCTGTGTCCCTCAATAACATCTTGCCTGCTCCTGTGTGGAGGGCAAGGGGGCACGTGTCCAGGCTCCATTAAGTCATTCAACACACATTCTTGGAGCACCTGGCACTGAGCTGGGGATATGGAGCTGAACTTCAGCGGTTCACAGGCTGGTGGGAAAGGCCAACAAGGACATTCTAGGAATTACAGCATTCCAGGGTGGCAGGTGGTGCAGAAGAATGAGGGGTGCCATCACACCACACTTGGGGCAGGGGGGGGTCCCAAACATCAGGAAAGGCTGAGCCCAGTCTCATAAATCAAGCAAGCATTAGCCTGGCCCAGAGAGGGGCGGTACTCACTCACGCTTTAATCCAATGCACTTTCATTGAGCCCCTACTGTGTGACCAGGCCCCTGCCCTCAGGGACTTTACATTCTAGTGTGGAGAAACAGATAATAAACCTGTGAACAAATAAGCAAATGCTATCATTTCCATTAGTGACAAGCACTGCAAGGAAATCTATAAGAAGGTAGTGATGGGGTGGGGCAGATAGAAGGTCTACTTGAGGTGGGGGCTGGGAGTCAAGGAAGGCTTCTTGGAGGAAGTGGCATTGAGCTGAGCTTTGAATGAGAAGGAGCTGGGGGAACAGCCCCTCCGACAGCAGGAATAGCAGGGGTAAAGGCCCTGAAAAGAGAGAGAGAAAGAGAGAGAGAGAGAGAGAGAGGGAAGAGAGTGGGTCAGCTTGAGCACAGACAAGGATGCGAGGTCAAGAGCAGCCAGAGGCTGGGCCGGGGCTTTTACAGGCTCCATGAGTACTTGTTGAATGAATGAACTCCCTGAATTTGGTCAAATTGGTTTTGCAGGTATCAAGAGAGTGAGCGTCCTGAATGCAGGAGAAAATAGAGAGGGCTGGGGTGGGCTGGGAGGAGGCTAGAGGGGTCAGCAGGGCCGGGGCCTGTGGCCCGGCGTTTCAGCCTTGTCCTCAGGCCGTGGGGAGCCAGGGGAGGGTTTTAGGCAGAGTGACATTATCCCAATTTTCCTCACAAACACCTGTGTGTCACCGCTGGCCTTTAAAACCCATAACCACCCATGAGATCGGGCTGTCTGCCTGCAGAACACCAGCTCCGCTGGGGCGGGGGGGAGGGGGTCACTCCTGCACTTCCCCACCTCTCCCCCATAATGGCAGGCGGAGGGGGAGAAGGGCTCCCGAGTTTAGGGCAACAGGAAACAGAGCAGCCAGCTCAGTGGTGCCCCAGGATCCGTTCACAGTGACTTTTCTCCTCTAGGATCACGTTGAGCTCCTTGGAAAGTCCTTCCACTTCCGAAGCCAATCCCGAGGGGCATTATCAGTCGACAGGCTCCGACCCGGACCCTGTGGCTGAGCGAGAAGGCAGCCCTGTCTGGGGCAGCAGCCCCTTTCAGCTCACAGCTTCCTCGGACGAAGACATTATTGACTTGAAGTAAAGAGTCCCAGTCGAGTTTGCCATCTTTAATTTTCTTATGGAGGTTTACACTCTTTAACCAGTTCCAACATCAGTTCTCAACAAAATGTGGCTTTTAGCCTGTCCGTGGTCTATTGGACCAAACCTTCTGCACCCTCGGCCAGTTTGGGTCACTCTCCAATGTCCGGTGCCATCTTAACCTTTGTTTCTTTCTGTTCAGGAACCATCAGTACCCTTGTAATTAAAGGTGGTAGATTTCATTGAGGTTTTAGATTGAAACTTTGAATAAATCAAAAATGTTCATTCTTATTTACTGCAACCTTCTCTTATATTTTATATACTTAGATGGAAAAGTTATTTTTTCATTACAGTTTTGTTTTGTCACATACTGTGTTTCTTTTATAAAGAAAAGCCATTGCTTTGAAAATTTATTATAAATAAGTTTTCTTTCTGCACCTTTGGCCCCTGTTGCTGTTTCAGTTCACTGTGATTGGAACCAGTTGCGTTTCTGCCTACAGACTTGAGAAAAGCTGAATTTTTAGATCTTTGAAACTCCTGCTTCTTTCTCTTTGTGTCTCACAAAAAATAATAAGGTATAGGAGCCTGTTAAGAGTCTTAAGATTTTTTGGGGGGGGTTATTGTTATTGTGAAATCATATAACCAAAAAACAGTTACTCTCCATCATCAAAATTATCATTCTCAAATTCCCTCCTCTTGTTCCAGTCTGCTTTGCTCTCACATGAACCAAATGATTATCCTTCCTCTTATCATGTATCTGCCTTCCGTTGCTCCCTCCTTAAAGTGAGAAGAAAATGTGAGTTTGGCCAGGTGGGAATGAAACAGTGAGATGTCAGCCTCTAGCCAGGGGAAATCAAAGGAGGGAAACCTAGTTTTGCTGATATTGTAACAATTTTAAGCGGTGTGAAGAAGATAATTTATTTTTGGCTTTAGTCTGATGGATTCCATTTTCTTCTGTCTCGTCTTGCCTATACTACCCATCAAAAGAAACTTGAGATCATTTCCCCTGTTAAAGTGGCTCTGAGGAGTTCTTCTGCAGGTCTTCTCACTAAGTGCAGAGGCCTGCGCTTGACATGACCTTGATCTGATAGATTCACAGAAGTTCTGGACCCTACCTCCTTCTGGGCCTTGCACACTGTGGGGAGAGCTCCCCTCTCTGCCTGTTGCACAGACAGTCCAACATGAAGCATCCAAGCTGAAGGCTGCCTGGTCCCCTTCAGCAGAAGGCAAGAGGTGAGAGTATTAAAGACAGTGCTTTTTAGGTGTACCCAGGAGTCTCCTCAGTCTTTGTAGCATTCAGCATTCCCGTTCTTCTTCTGTGTTTTGTTATGCCCTTTTTGTTTAAAGGGGGAAAACACAAGATCAACTACATTACTGTATCTCAACCTCACCTAAAGTTTTGTGAATTAGATTTTATTATTCTTGCTTTTCAAATAAGGAAACTGAGGCCCAGAAAGGGGCAGTGATTTGAACCTGTGAGTTCTCTGACCCCAGAGCTGTGCTCTCTCCCCTGTCCACCATACAGAGCCAGGCTGAGTGCCTTGTATCAGTTGAATCTGGCTGGTGTTTTTCGTGTTAAAATACTCTATAAGCTTCGTGAGCTTGTATGTGTGTTTTTCCTGTCATTTTTTTTTTTTTCTGAAGTTTCTTACTTCTCAGCCTGGAATAGAAAAACCAAGGGCTATTTAGACCATTCTTCCAAAGAGATTGGCAGCAAGTGGCACCCCATGATTTGACAAGAGTCACAGATCTGAGGAGTGGATGTAGAAAGGGCAAGAGGTGGGCCCTACTAAACAGACTGATGGTGCTTAGCTTATAAAAGGGGAGCAGGAGGCTGGTCTGGCAGCAGTGTCTGCTTACAAAGGCCAAGAAGTGAACACTGCACACTCATGGGGAGGGAGATGACCAGCCAGAGGGCAGGAGCAGGTTTGCAGGGATCCATGGCTTAGAGGGCTGGCTGGCCTTAGCTGGGCTCGCTGGATCACCCTGTTTACGGAAGCCTCTCTGCATATCCCTCAGGCTGAATTGCAAAGTAAACCTAAATGCAGCAGTTTGCCCTTGAAGCCTGAGGCATCCCTCCTCTCTGCAAACACCAAGTACCCACTGTCTGGAGCAGGAGATCATGTCCATTGGGGGAGGGAGAGAAGTAAACAGGTGATCACAAGCAATGATAAGTGCTAAGAATTTATGACCGGAGCACAGATGCTGAGGAAGCACAGAGGAGCGGTTTGCCTAAGTCTTGAAAGACAGTACTATCAGGTGACTGCACTAATCATACCGGCTAGCATTTGAGTACCTGGCATGTGCTTGGTCTTTTTATATATTGCCCCTACTCAAAACCCTCCTGCAAGATAGTTAACTGTCATCTCCACTTAGAGATGAGGAAACAGAGGCCCAGAGAGGGATTAGAAGCTAAGCCTGTCACTCTCTTAGCCCTGGTTCTTGCCGGAAATACACAGCACTCCACCGCAGTTGCCTGCACCCAGAGAGTGCGGCATACAAACGGCGAGATTCTACAGCGCACTGACTTCATCGTACTCACCTCCAGCAGTGACCTGGCTGCACGCACATACAGAGGCTGGCTATTAACATCCGCAGGGGACTCAAAATTGGGAGATATTAAGATGAAGATTCCAAAGCCAGGGTTACCTATGAAGTGAGTGTAATTTAACAGGGAGCGTAGAGCTCACTGATTTAAGCCCAGATCAGTCACAGCTATGAGGCATGAGGGACCCCGCCCAACACGGGACAGCACCCGAAGGTCCTGGTCGTCGTCGGCAACCTGGGCCTCCCCCCGCCCCACCCCCACCCCGAGTCGTGACGAGCACGGAGGTGGGCTGCGGCGCCAAGGGCCACGCCTCTGCCCCGGCAACCCAGCTGGAGCGCCAGGCTCAGCATCCGAGAGAGTGGCCCAGAACCGTTGTTTGGAGACGTTCCGCCCTGCGGCTCTAGGTGGGCAGAAGTGCCCAGGCCCCAGGGCAGCGGTTAACGCCAAACAGGGACCGCAGATCCGACCACGACGGGGACTTGCTGCTGCCCAGAGTGGGGGCGGGAAGTTCTGGGCGCGGCCCACGTGCTCCGCCTTCGTCCAGCTCCTAGCCCCACTGGTTGAAGCTAGATTGAGAGGCGGATCCAGGCACAAGTGCAATCCCCGCCCTCCACCCTCATTGGCCGGCTCGGTGTGAGGCGTCTATATGACCCCGCCTCCCAGCTCGCATCACACTCCTATTGGGTGGCTGTGTGCTCCGGCCCAGCTACAAACTCCGCCCCACCTATACACTGGATAGATCTGTCCTAGGGGCGGTTCCAGTGCTCGTCGCCTACCGGCTCTTTGCTTCCATTGGTCCGCTTTGACTTCAAGGGCGGCCCCTAGCGCAGAGGCGAACACCGCTTTGCGTTCCCATTGGCTGCTCCGATACCCGCTGCCGTTCCGACCCCGCCCCAGAGCCAGCACTCACCGTTCATTGGCTGGCTCTGGCCTGACAGGCCGGTGCAGGCCGCACTCACGGGACCCGCGGCAGTTCAGGCGTCGGAGCGGACCGGGCAAGCGTTGGCCGCGGACATGACGCCTGGGGACCAGGAGGAGACCCAGCCGCTCCTGCGGCCGCCGGGCGGCAGGTGAGTGGACAGGGGAACCCGAGCACCGGGGGCGCTGCCTCGCCCCTCCCGCTGCGCCAGGCCCCGCTCACCGACCGCCCCGTCCCAGCAGCGCTCCCCGCGGCCGCCGCGTCTTCCTCGCCTCCTTCGCCGCTGCTCTGGGCCCACTCAGCTTCGGCTTCGCGCTCGGCTACAGCTCCCCGGCCATCCCGAGCCTGCGGCGCGCCGCGTCCCCGGCCCTGCGCCTCGACGATGCCGCCGCCTCCTGGTTCGGGGTGAGGCCTCGGGCTCACCCTCCAGCCCTCCTGGGACCCTCCTTCGCCCACCCTTAAGATGGGCGCCAGGACCCTCCTCCTGCCTGGCTTCGGGCGGGCACTGAGACCCTCCGCCGAGTACGTCCCGGCTCCCCTGCCAGGGGTCGCCCATCCCCTTCCCCCAAGGCCGCTGAGGGTGGGGTGGAGGGCGAGGTTGGGCCGCGGCACCCCCCGGCGCCCCCTCCTCAGCCGGCGGTCGCCCCGCCCCCAGGCCATCGTGACCCTGGGCGCCGCGGCGGGGGGCGTGCTGGGCGGCTGGCTCGTGGACCGCGCTGGGCGCAAGCTGAGCCTCCTGCTCTGCGCCGTGCCCTTCGTGGCCGGCTTCACCGTCATCACCGCGGCTCAGAACGTGTCGATGCTGCTCGGAGGCCGCCTCCTCACCGGCCTGGCCTGCGGCATTGCCTCGCTAGTGGCCCCGGTGAGTGTGTCCCCCAGCCTGGCGCCCTGGGACCCGGGAGAAGGAGCAGACCTGGGGGCCTTGTTTCTCCCTGGCTGCGGCCTCCTGCCTGCCTGGCACCATGCCCTTTCCCTGCTTCGTCTTCCTTACACTTCAACGGGCCTTGGAAATAGCCGCTGTTATTGTCCCTGGTTACAGATGAAGTGAGCTTAAGAAACGTGAAGTCCTTTGTTTAGGCACAGCTAGTCAGTGGTGAAGCTATTACTGGAGCCCAGGATGGTGCCACTTAACAGGTTCTCTCTTTTGCTCTACAAATAAGATGGCATCTGTAGATGGTCAACAGAAGCCTCACAGTATGGCTCAGATCCCCCCCTTGTCATTCAGACCACTGACTACAGTTTAGCAGGAAAATCCTGTTCTGGTTTGTCCCCAGGGGCGAAGGCTGCTGGGACCTGCCGCTCCCCTTCACTGCTCAGGAACCGGTCCTCCAGCCACTTCCCCTGCTTCTCTCTCACCACCTCCTGACCCAGCACTGCCCAGGCTGCCTTTGGAGCTGGACATCTGGGTGAAATCCCGGCTCTGCCACTTACCAGGGCAGAGCACCTCTCTGCGCCTGTAAAATGGGAATAATGGCATTACCTCGTGCTGTGGTTGTGAGGCTTCAGTGAGACCCTGCACATACAGCCCTGGCCCTGGCATGGCCTGTGGAAGGACTCTGGACCCTGGCAGCTGGGATTGCGGGGTGACCCGTGAACTGCCGCTGGTCATGAGTTTGGATGATCAACCACCCACACCCTAACCTGGTCAAGATTGAGAGCAGTAGCTCAGAATCCATCCCTTTGCACCTACCACTCATTTCAACTGCATTTGCTGGGTAACAGGCAGCAGCTAGGTTGGATTTTATATTTTGGAGGGTTTTTTTACTGGGCAAAAACACACCTGTCTTAGACATGGGCATAAGGTATGGAATAACCTAGAAGCATGGGCAAGAGCTTTCTGGCTCCTGAGCCCAGAGGATGCCGTGGCAGTCACTGGTAGCAACTGAGGTGAAGAGTTCCTGCTTTCACTCCAAGGGCACCACTCAAAGTATGGTCCTTGGACCAGCAGCCTGGGTGTCACCTGGAGTTGGTTAGAAAGGCAGAATCTTGGACCACCGCACACCTATTGCATCAGAATTTGCATTTTGTCAAGGGTATACATACAATAAATGAAAGGTTGAAAAGCCCTTCTCGCCCCCGCCCCTCACACATAGCAGCCACTTCTATACCCTTTAAACACTTGCTGCAGATCACTTGGTGGGGGCAGGGAGGTATGCGGAGGGCTCTGCTGACCAGGGCCTGCGGTTAGGAGCCCACTGGGCCTGCAGCTGCCCCAGTGAGGCTCTCCTCAGCTCTGAATGGCTGAGAGTTTTCAGTTTTAAGAACTCTTCGACCCCAAGTAAAGTCCCCTCTTAATTACCAACAGGTCTATATCTCCGAAATTGCCTACCCCGAAGTACGGGGGCTGCTCGGCTCCTGTGTGCAGCTGATGGTCGTCATAGGCATCCTCCTAGCCTATCTGGCAGGTATAGTTTTCGTGTTATCTCTTTTGATAACTGTTAATGGCTTTGTGGCTATTTTACAGATATAGAAACTGAAGTTCAGAGAGGTCAAGGGATTTGCCTGAGGTCACAGAGCCACTGCCCAAGATGCCAGGTTCCCAGACCACCTCCCTGAGACCCTGGGTCATGCGGGTCTTGGGACAAAGTTCTGGGGAGAGCTGGAGAAGATGATGTCCTCATCTTCCCAGAGCAGAAGCCCATTCCAGGAGTGCGGGGAGGGCTGACTGGTTAGGTCAGTACCTCGCTGTGTGGTGACAAACTAGGGTTCTGGGGGTAGAGGGGGCACTCCAGAGTCTTTAGCCTAAGAGCTTGGAGGACCCAAGCCTGTCTCCCTCAGAATCAGTACTGGATTTGCAGCCTGAAGGAGGCAGGTTCCAGGGGACCCGAGGGTCAGAGCCGGGGCCAGCATGAGGAAGCTTCCAGAGGCAGACTGGAACTGAGCTGGGATAGAAAGAGGGCAAGCTTCATATCCGACAGTCCCAGGTTAGGGGAATCTGCCAGTTACTAGCTGTGTGACCTTGGACTAGTCACACCGCCCCTGGGAGCCTCAATTTCCCTGTCTTTAAGTGGAGATAATCCTACCTAGTCCGAGGCTGTTGAGGGATTAAATTAAGTGACACTTTGAAAAGTGCCTGGCAGCAGGCCCCAAATGAGAATTGTCAAGGAATGGCCTGAGAACCATTGGGGGATGGGGGTTTCGGGGCTGACGGGCCGTGGCAGGGTCCAGGGCACGTGCCCTCTAGTTCTTCAGAGTAGCTGACATGCGGGTCCGTGGTCTTTCATTTTTACCCACTTACCATCCTGACTCTCGTTCAGAGTCCTGCCAGCAGTCTAGCTGTCTTGCGGGGCCAGCAGTATGCCAAAGCCCCTGCACAGACACTGACGTTCGGGACAGACGTGTGGGTCACACCCGTAGAATTTCCTCCAGGTCATCATAATCTGCACTTTCATTGATCAATTTCTGTGAGTTTTGATTGACTGGTTTTCAGTGAAAAGTCTCCCCCAACTCTGTCCCTCTTCCTCTCCGGAGGCGCCAGCCTTGCCTGCTTCTTGGCAGCCTTGCTGAGAGTCTGCATGTAGGAGGACTATGCATATTTATTCTCCCGCTCCTGCCTTTTAGACGAATGGTGCCATATACCACGTCAATACATAGCGAGCGCCTTTGTTTAATGGCTACATAAATATTCACTGATATACCCCCCATCGTTTCCACAACATTTAGCAATAGTGATGACAATATCAACAACAAACCCGAGGGTAGTCATGCAAAGGTAGTGAGGTCCCCACCCCTTAAGCTGAGTCCCTGGGGTTGGCGAGGGGGCAGGCACTCCCAGAGAAGGTCCAGGCTGGCTCACCCCAGCTCTGATGTCTGACCCACCCCGCCCCACCCAGGCTGGGTCCTCAAGTGGCGCTGGCTGGCTGTGCTGGGCTGTGTGCCCCCCTCCTTCATGCTGCTGCTCATGTGCTGCATGCCTGAGACCCCTCGCTTCTTGCTGACTCAGCACAAGCGCCAGGAAGCCATGGCCGCCATGCAGTTCCTGTGGGGCTCCGAGCAGGGCTGGGAAGAGCCCCCTGTTGGGGCTGAGCACCAGGTGAGGGGCTGGGAGCCAGAGCTGAGGGGAGGGGACCATGAGGTCTCGCCCCTTTGCAGCCAGGGGAGGTCAACACAGTCTGTTGCAAAGGCTGTACACACACAGTGGCGGGTGGGATTGGGGGTGTTGTCCTGTGTGCCAGCAAGCAGAGGCCTGCTCGAGCCCCACTGCTTGGCTGGGCCCCAGCCTTGGACATCCCTGGGAAAGCCTGAGCCGTGATCTTCCTGTCCCAGGAAGAGAAAGGCCGGGCCACATTAGAGGAAAATGCAGGTGCAGACTTGAGGACTTAGATTTTTTAAACAGGGAGTTGTCGGGCAGGGGAGAAGACTGAGTCTCTGCCCCTTACCTGCTGTGTGACCTTCCCATCTTTAGCCCTAGTTTCTTCATCTGTAAAGTGGGAGTCATAGCACATGTCTGGCAGTGGTGGTGAGGATCAGTGGGGCGGGGGGAGGCACTTGGCCCAGGCCCAGACCCAAGGCTGGTGGGATTCGGGGCCCCTGGGCTCTTTGCTCATAGAACATCTTTGTGGATCCCCCAACAAATCAGTAAGGGACGTGGGGAGGTGAGGATCTTGTCACCTTACAAATTGGAGGCTAAAGGGATGCAGGGACCTGAAGCAGAGGCTTCAGGTGGGGCCGGGACAAGAAGCAGAGGCTCCCTTACTCCACCAGGCCTCAGGATGGTGGGCTCAAAGCTGGGGCGCCCTCGAGACAGGGTAGAGAGAGGCACTGATGCCCGGTCTCCGTCTGAGCAGGGTTTCCACTTGGCCCAGCTGCGGCGTCCTGGCGTCTACAAGCCCTTCATCATCGGCATTTCACTGATGGCCTTCCAGCAGCTGTCGGGCATCAACGCTGTCATGTTCTATGCAGAGACCATCTTTGAGGAGGCCAAGTTCAAGGTAAAGAGGCTTCTGCCCCGGCCTGCTCACCTGGATGCCATATGGGTGGGACCTAGTCCCGGGGTCTTCGCCTGACCCGCCTCGGCCCGTCTCCCCAGGACAGCAGCCTGGCCTCGGTCATCGTGGGGATCATCCAGGTGCTGTTCACAGCCGTAGCGGCCCTCGTCATGGACAGAGCCGGGCGCAGGCTGCTCCTGGCCTTGTCAGGTGAGGCCCAAGGGTGACAGCTCAGCCCTCTGCAGGTGGGTGGCCCAGGCCAGCCTCCCACCACAGGCTGGAGGGTCTTTGCTGAGGTCACCATGTTGAGGGAGGAGGACAATGGCTGAGTGTCCCTGAGAAAAAGGCCAAGACTTCAGGAGAGCTCTCACTGAGCCGTTGTTCCAGACCAGGCCCGTGCTAACGGCATCGCTGCATCACACCTTAACCTTCGCAGTGAACCTACAAGAAGGCGCCATCAGGGCCCAGTGTACGATGAGGAAACTGAGGGCCCGGGGCTGAAGTGGCTCAGAAGCGTGTGGTCTTTCTGGGCAAGTGACTTTACCTGAGCCTGTTTCCCCTCTGTGAAACGGGGGTAACTGTGGGCCATTGTGAGGACCAGGGGATGATCTGAGTGAGGCTCCTCATGTTCTGAGCCCCACCGAGCACTTGGTGCTGCTGGGAAAGTGGGTCTGGCCTCTGTGGCTGCTCCTGCTTCCTTGGGCCAGGGAGGGTCTGCTTCCAGGAGCTTCTTGGAGTTTGCTGAGGTTCAAGGTCCAAGCCGGGGCTGCCAGGGCCAGGCTGGGGTGAGTGCAGTAAGGCAGGGCTCTGCTCACTGCCCCTCTCAGAGGCAACCGGGCCACGTTGCTGTGGCCCACAGTGCACGAAGACTCCAGCCCCCCAGCGCCACGTGCCCGGGCCGCGGGCCGCCTCCCCCTGCCCCGTCCTGCCCACTGCCACGCTCCACCTGCAGGTGTGGTCATGGTGTTCAGCACCAGTGCCTTTGGCGCCTACTTCAAGCTGACCCAGAGCAGCCCTAGCAACTCCTCGCACGTGGACCTCTTGGCGCCCGTCTCCATGGAGCCCGCCAGTGGCAGTGTGGGGCTGGCCTGGCTGGCGGTGGGCAGCATGTGCCTCTTCATCGCCGGTGAGTGGGGAGGCTGAGTCGGGGGTGAGGGGGCCGCCCTGTCACCACCGGGTTCCTGTGGCTCCCAGTGAGGCCAGGCCTACCGGCCTCACCTCAGCGTCTGCAGCTCTGACTGTGTGCCAGGCACCAAGCTGAGCCCGTCTCTGCTCCTCTCACACGACTTCCACGACAGCCCTCCAAGCAGGCCCCTCCTTGTCCCGTTCCGTAGCAAAGGCCTGACGCATGAGAAGTGAGGACAGTGGCCTGAGACCCCACGGTGGGAAAGTGCTGAGCTGGCGGGCCCAGGCTGGGATCCAGGCCCCCTCAGGCCACAGCTGGGCAGCCCCGCAAGGCTTCAGCCCAGGTGGTCTGCGGCAAGCTGAGGGTCCAGCCCTGTGGGCCCTGACGCCTATCTTGCTCCCGCAGGCTTTGCTGTGGGCTGGGGACCCATCCCCTGGCTCCTCATGTCTGAGATCTTCCCTCTGCACGTCAAGGGCGTGGCCACGGGCGTCTGCGTCCTCACCAACTGGTTCATGGCCTTTCTCGTGACAAAAGAGTTCAGCAGCCTCATGGTGAGTGCGGGCCCCGATGGCCTCCCCCTCACGTCGTAGTCGGCAGAGAAGCGCTTTTCAGAATTACTCTTGTTGCTAGAGACTTGGGGTCCGTGGCTCTGCATGCAGGCTGAGGCCCCAGCATCTTGCGACACCATCTTGGTCAGGGGTGAGGGGGAGCAGACGGGCCGGGGCAGGCGAGAAACCCAGGCTGTGGCCACTCAGGAACCTCCAGGCTGTCCAGGTGCAAGGACAGCAGGGCTGACCTCCTCCCCCATTGGACTCTGGGGACACGGGCTGGGAAGCAGGGCTGTGAGAGAAGCTCCGGCTTTGGAGTCAACAGGCCTGGGCTCCATCCCCATCTTGGCCGCCTCCCTGCTGGGTGACGTTGGGTGTGCTGCTCACCCGTCTCTGAACCAGTTTCCTTGACTGGAAATGGAGAAGGGTAATGTACCTTCCTCTTAGGGTTGATGGGAGCATCAGTTCAGTTCAACATTTTGCCACCTTCTCATGGACGGACTGATGCAGACATGGTCCCTGCCTCAGGGACCATCCAATAGGGGGGCCACTCTGGTGCAGACAGTCAAGCCATTTGTTCAGTCATTCATTCCCCCCCAGGTCTCCTGGTACCTACCATGTCCAGGCCTGTTCAGGGTGCCAGAGCAGCAGTGAATGAGACGGACAGGGTCCCCTTTATGACAGGGGCTGGTATGACAGTGCACAGTGGTGGGAGGATGAAGCACCAGGAGGCTGGGCTGGGGCAAGGGGAGGCAGGTCATGAGAGGAGTGGATGCTTGGGGCTGGACCGGACTCTGTGTAGAGCCTGTGCTGCCCCGGGGGGCATGTCAGGAAGACCAGAGCAGAGGCCTGGGGGCGGAAATTACTTGCCGGGAGCTTGGAGGGGACAGACAGTAAAGGAGGGGGATGGCACCAAAGGACCTAAGAGTGACCTGGGGGTGTACAGTGCTGAGAGGCCAAGAGAAAGCCTTCAAGGAGGGAGGGGTGGGGTCACAATGTCTCAGAGGAAGAGGAGCTGAAAGGGAGCGGCCTTTGGTTCCGGCACCTGGGAGGTCACGGGGGCTGGGCTGGGAGGGTGGACTGACTGACCGAAAGTCACTGCTCCCTCTCCCCTCCGCGCATGGGCCCTGAGTGTCCCCGTGTGTGCACACGCCCCCATTGCCAGTAGAGCGGAGGTCTGTGGGCCCTGGGGTCAGACACTGGGGGAGGAAGCCCAGCTGTCACCTGATAGCAGGTCTCTGACCTGGGGGCAGTCACTTCGTCACAGTGAGCCTCAGTGTCCCCGCCACACAACTTCCACACCTTGGACAGTGCTCAGCTCAGGATTCTGGATGGCGGACCCCACAACCTCCTCCACTCCCCTGAGCCTGGGCGGGGTGGGCCCCGACTGGGGCCTCGGCTTCTCGGCTGGGGCGTGAGGGCTCCTGACCTGCCGCGTCCATGCATGGCCTCTCCACTCTCTTTGCAGGAGGTGCTCAGGCCTTACGGTGCCTTCTGGCTGGCTGCTGCCTTCTGCATCTTCAGTGTCCTTTTCACTCTGGCCTGTGTCCCTGAAACCAAAGGAAAGACTTTGGAGCAAATCACAGCCCATTTTGAGGGGCGATGACCGCCCCTTCCCGTGAGTGGCTGCCCCTCCTAGCTGGACCGGTTTTGGGCCTCGGAGGGGCTGGAGCCCGCCTGTGACTCCAAACTGAGCCTCAGCTGGAGCCTGGATGCCCCGCCTGCCCCCAGGGAGTCAGGAGCCAGGACTGTAGCCCCTTGGAGCCTTGTCCTCTGGGGCCCCTCCTTCCTGCCCAGCTCTCTACAGCCCAGTGAAGCACGGGGACAAGGTTCCCAGCCCCTGGGTCCAGTTTCCACTGCTGCCCTGTGACTCGTGAGGAGGGAACATCTCGGAGACGCTTTGTTGTCCTGTGGTCAGTCCTCCACGTGCCGTCTCTGTCACGACGAAAGTGACAGCGGAGAAGGGGGACTCTTGGTTCCTCGTTTTCTGGAGAAGATGCTTTTGGAGGCTGGGTGATAGCCATGGTGACTCCTCTCACATGGCTGCCTTATCAGGAAGGAACTTTGCCAAATAAATATTTGACTCAGAAAATCAGGTCATGACCTCTTTGTGTGGGCTGCAGTCCAGAAGGCATTCTCCTGTCCCTTCCATAAAACTAGGCCTCCCACGAACTGAGTCTTACCAAGAACATCTATGGATCTGCTTTCTCGTGGTCAGCTAGGCTTGCCTTTGGCACTTGGAGGTCATTTCTGACTCTTTCCTTGGGTTCAGTCCCCTGAATCATTAGTCATCAAATCTTGAGTTCCTCCTGCAAAAAAGAAGCCTCCCTTCATATTAACTCTAATGGAGCCAGAAGTCTTTTACAAATTACTTTTATTGTCTATTGTATAAGTAATACATGTTTATTGCAGGAAAACTGGAAAACACAGATTTATGTAATATAATTATTTTTTATGGCAGTTAACCATCTGCTAGGCACTATGCTAAGCACTTTACAGATATTAACTCCTTTATTTAGATAAATAATAAAATATTCACACCTGCACCTTACCAGACAGAACCTCTGTTGAGAATTTCGTTCTGTCTTACAAGATCTCTCCCCCAACATACATGCTTCCCAGCATCACTACACAGAAGTGGGACACCCTACTTCCCATTCCGTAACCTGTTTTTATTCACTTCTCAGGCTGTGCAGCCCAGCATGTGCCCACCTTGACATCTTGTATTAAGCTTTGTAATGAGACCGGAGACAAGGGGAATGGAAGTGTGGAGTGGTCCAGGGCAGAGCGGTGGGGGAGAGCAGGACAAGTTGTTTAACTTCCCTAAGCCTCAGTTCATTCATCTGTAAAATGGGCATAATGATGTTATCTCCCTCGTGGGGTTGTTATGAGGATGAAAGGAGCTGATCATGTAAAGCACTTAGATCTGAGGATGGCACTGAATAAGTGCTCAATCAGTTTAGCTGCTGGTGGTGGTAAGGCTGTGCAGGTGAGGGTGGGAGGCTGTGGTGGAGATGGGGAGCTGCATGCAAGGCTGGTTGTGAGGCTCTAGGGGTGCTTCATAAGGGGATATTTGAAATCTTTACAAGTGTTTCTCTTTATACTCTATTTCCTACCCTACTGCCTCAGCAACCTCTGATTGCTACCAGCACCTACTTACAGGTACCAAGGACTGTGGACACACACACTTTTCAGAGGTCCCGTACACTCCCTTAAGGCCTTCCCATCCGAGCACAAGGTGCTTCAGGGACTAAGAGCCAGCCCCAGCTGACAGCCCTGTATCTACCCCAGGAGCCCAGTCCAGCACCATCAGGCACAGGTCCATGAAGAAGTGGGGCAGGATGAAACATCCCCAGAAGACAGGTGCAGCAGAAGCTGCACTTTACCCAGCCTGGGATAGAAATGTGCGCTGCCAACCGACATCCACCCCATCTCCCACTCCCACCCCCAGAACAACTTCCAAGAGAATGCTGGCTTCTGAGAACTAGGCAAGAAATTCCCTAACACCACCCAGTGGACATGGGCGGAATCAACTGCAGCGTGAACCACTCTGCTACCCCCCAGTGGCCATAGGTGGGTTCGCAAGACTAAGGCAAGAAACCCCTTGCTACCTCCTAGTGGCTGTTATGGGTTTAGCACCTGCTGGGCCTGTGGCACGGGCAGAACACACCAGCTGGAAGAGCCCACTAGCCAAGGAATGCAGGCAGCCGCTGGAAGCTAGAAAAGGCAAGGAAAGAGATTCTCCCCCTAGAGCCTCCAGAAGGAAAGTAGCCCTGAAGACACCTTGACTTTAGCCCAGTGAGGTCCATTTCAGACTTCTGACCTCCAAAGTTGTAAGCCTAAAAATCACACAAGCCCAAGGTAGAGAAGAGCTTATCTCAAAGAGATCTGTGGGTGTGACTTGCTTAACGAGTGAATCCCAATGAGATTCATAGAAAACCCACAAATGTAGAATCATATTGGGAAAACCACTACCAGCTATGATTGAAAGGGAGAGAGACAGTACAAAATGAAAAGAGGCTTAGGACCCCCAAACTCATTTCCCCTTCCCAGGTAACACATTCTCATCTCCTTAACGTCAAAATGCCTCTGAAACTAAATTGCTCATCAGAAAATTGCTTGATTAGTGAAGATCAACAGGCTTGTGGGGAAATTCCATCAACGCTCTGAGGAAGCCCACTGAAATATCCCCTGGGGCAGCACAGAAGCCCCCAAGGACAGAATATTCAGGAATCTCCTCTCCCAACACTTCTAATCGAACACTGTTAAAGTGTGCTTCTGCCCCTGAGATTACTGAAGACGTCTTCCTGCTGATAAGCTTTTTTTTTTTTTTTTTAATTTATTTTTGCTTGTGTTGGGTCTTCGTTTCTGTGCGAGGGCTTTCTCTAGTTGTGGCAAGCGGGGGCCACTCACTATCGCAGCCTCTCTTGTTGCGGAGCACAGGCTCCAGACGCGCAGGCTCAGTAGTTGTGGCTCACGGGCCTAGTTGCTCCGCGGCATGTGGGATCTTCCCAGACCAGGGCTCGAACCCGTGTCCCCTGCATTAGCAGGCAGATTCTCAACCACTGCGCCACCAGAGAAGCCCTGATAAGCTTTTATACTTTGACAGTTCCAGGCCAACCTGCGGCTGCCCCGTTCACACTGAGGGGCCCTCACTTCCTTTACCCCTCCCAAACTCTCAGAAGGGCGCAAGAGGACCGTGAAGGTGGCTGGGGTTGGGCCCTGAGCTGACTGACGAGGGAGAGGACCTCGTGGAGCCGGGCCCAGGGCACGCCAAACCCGAAGAGAAACCAGGTGCCTAGACCTAGTGTAGGTCTGCGCCTGCGCTTAAAGCACCGCTCCCGTGAGCCTTCGCGGCCAAATCGCTTCCTGTCCAAGAGGCCCCAGTCATTGGATTCGGTGGACCTGAAAGGCATGTGCAACAAAGCGTGATGGGAAATAGATTCTGGGAGCAAGAACAGGCGGAAGCCTCGCTGGGAAATACAGTCCAAGAGGGTGTGCGGGTCACAACCTGGCACCGAGAGAAAAAAAGTCTTTGGCCAGTAACGAGCCCGGAGATTTCTGGGAAATGGAGTCCGGTGTGGCAGGGAGGCATGTGCGCATGACCGGAAGTGGCGCTACTCAGGCGCGTCCCCTTTGGAGTGAGAGGCGGGTCTGCGGCCGCAGTTTCTGAGCTCGCGCCGGAGGTGGGAGCCGGGAGCTTTCTTGTGTAGCTGGCCGCGGCTTTTTCATGTGGTGTTCTGCCTGAGACCGAGGCAGGTGCGCCACGGGCTCCCCAGCCGAGGCCTGGCTGTGGCTGGGGAGACAGTGAAAGACCCGGCTGGACAGGCCGGACCGGGCTCAGCACCGCAGGCTCAGACGCGGCCTTTAAGAGGAGAGGCCTGAGAGAAGAGCCCAGAGCGGGGCTGGGGCTGCAGTGAAGCGACGCTGACGCTCAGAGAACTGCTGAGAGGCGGTGGCGCGAGGTGGGACTCAAATGCTGGAGGAAGGAGGTGAGACGGACTGGTGGAGCGGTTTGTGGCTTCCAGCTTGTCCGCTAACAGTGCTGTGTGACCCGGATCAGAACTCGGCGGTCATCCTTTCCACAAGTGGTTGGGGTACGATCCTTTTTGTGGAATAAAGAATTCCGGGGTCAGAAAAGTTTGAGGAGCTCAGCTCTGGATCATCTCTGAGTGTCGTGTCCCTTACTCCGATCTGTTGATGGACCCATGGCATTAGAAAGTAGAGAGAAATGGGCCCTGGGAAGGAAAATGGGACTTACTCAGGGCCTCCTCTATTGCTTCTGATCTTCCAGCCCTCTTGAAGCATCAGGGATGTTTGGAATGGGAGCCTGTTGGCTTCACCTCATATTGAGGATGGGTTCAACCCAGTGGGATTGTGAAATCGTGGAGGATACTGGAGATTTAGAATCAGAAGGCTAGTAATCCTGTTTAAGCTCTGAGGTACCAGCCAGCTCTCTTAGCCTGTGTTTCTTCATGGAGGAAAAGGTAAAATAACGTTAACTACCTCGTTCACCTCTAAGAACTGTAAGCATCAAATAAAATGACGCTTTTGAAAGCACCTTTTTTTTAATTGAGATATAATTTACATGCATTCACTTTTAAAGTGTACAATTCAGTAGCTTTTAGTATATTCACAAAGTTATGCAACCATCACCTTTTTTTGTTGTTGTTTGCGTCGTGCGGCATGCCGGATCTTAGTTCCCCAACCAGGGATCCAACCCATGCTCCCTGCACGGGTTTTAACCACTAGACCACCGGGGAAGTCCGTCACCATTATTTAATTCCAGAACATTTTCATCACCCCAAAAAGAAACTGGTATTACTCCACATTTTCCCTTCCTCCTAGTTCCTGGCAACCATTAATCTATTCAATACTTTCTGTCCTCATGAATTTGCCTATTCTGGACATTTCATGAAAATAGAATCACACAATATATGTGTCTGGCTTCTTTCACTTAGCCTAACGTTTCAAGGTTCATCCATGTTGTAACATGAAGGAATCTACGTTTTATGGCTGACTAATATTCCATTACTTGGATTATACCATGTTTTATTTATCTGTTCCTCAGTTGTTGGACATTTGGGTGGTTTCCAGTTTGGGCTATGATGAATAATGCTGTAAACATGCATGCACAAGTTTTTGTGTGGATGTGTTTTCATTTTTCTAGGGTTTATACTTAGGGGAGGAATTATTGTATAACTCTGGTAACTTTGGTAACTCTGTTTAACTTTCTGAGGAACCGCCAGACTGTTTTCCACAGTGGCTGCACCATTTTACGTTCCCAGTAGCAATGTATGAGGATTTCAGTTTCTCTACATACTCATCAACACTTGTTTTTTTTCCATCTTTTTAATTTTAGCCATCTTGGTGTGAAGTGGTATCTCATAATGGTTTGATATGCATTTCTCCAGTGACTGATGATGTTGAGTATCTTTTCATATACTTAATAGCTGTTTGTATCTTACTTAGAGAAATACCTATTCAAATCCATTGCCCATTTTTAAGTTGGGTTATTTGTCTTTCTTTGTTGAGTTTTTAATATAAAGAATTCTTTTTATATTTTGTATACTAGACCCTTAGAAGATACATGATTTGCAGATCTTTTCACTTTCTTGACAGTGTCCTTTAAAGCAGAGTTTTTAATTTTTATGAAATCCAGTTTAGCTTTTCTTTTGTTGCTTGTGCTTTTGGTATCATGTCTAAGAAACCCATTGCCTAATCAGAGGTCATAAAGATTTATATCTGTATTTTCTTCTAGAAGTTTTAGCTTTTACATTTAGGTCTTTGATCCATTTTGGGTTTTTATATATGGTGTGAGGTAGGAGTCCAGCTTCATTCTTTTGCATGTAGATATCCAGTTGTCCCATCTCTATTTTTTTGAAAAGAAATTTAATTTCTTGGCACTCTTGTTGAAAATCAGTTGTCCATGAATGTATGGATTTATTTCTGGACCCCCAGTTCTTCTCCATTGATCTATATGTCTATCCTTATATCAGTTCCACACTATTTTAATTACTGTTGCCTTGTAGAAAGTTTAGATCTTCTGTAATTTCCTTGAACGGTGTTTGGTAATTTTCAATGTAATGTCTTGCACTTCTTTTTTTTTTTTTTTTTCTTTTTTTTTGAGATTTGATGATTTTTTATTAAAAGTATCTAAATGGAAGCAAAAGTAACAGTAACAGTATCCATAAAAATATTTGTTCTGAAATATTTACACATTAAAAAAACAAAGAATTCGGACTGACAGTAACATCCATTTATGAGAAATGGCTCTGAGCTTAACAGATATCTCAGTGTCTGTAGGGAATGATTTTCTCAATTAAAGACTTTATGCTCTACAGAGAAGAGTCAACTGGAGGTGTCAACAATTTTAAATCTATGACATATAAAATGCAGTGTTGAGGATGATGTGTGAAATTTAATTTTAAAAATTAAAAAATGATAACATTTTGGAAAAACAACTTTAAGAAGAATACTAGTGACAAGAGATTAGAGGTAGATATGGCTAAGAAAGTAAAGTAAATTAATCCATACCAAAATAAGTATCCTACCTATGTTATTTATACTATTTTGCTTATAACATCAGTAATCAAACTCTTGCACTTCTTTTGTTCAATTTATTCCTAGGTGTTTTGTTCTTTTAATGCTCTTGTAAATGGAATTTAAAATTTCATTTTTGGATTGTTCATTGTTAGTGTATAGAAATACAGTTGGAGAACTGTTTATTCAATCCTTTGCCCATTTTTAATTGAGTTGTTTTTTTATTGTATATTCATGTTGTATCCTGCAACCTTGCTGAACTTGTTTAGCTGTGATAGTTTTCTGTGGATTCCTTAGGATTTTCTGTATACAAAATCATGCCATTCACAAATACAGGTAGTTTAAATTCTTCCTTTCCAATCTGTGTGCCTTTAGTTTGTTTGTTTGCTTGTTTTTGCCTAATTGCTCTGGCTAGAACTTCCAGTATAATACTGAATAGAGGTGGCAAAAGCAGACATCCTTGTCTTGTTCCTGATCTTAGGGGAAAAGCATCAGTCTTTAGCTCTGGGTTTTTTGTAAATGCCTCTTATCAAGTTGAGGAAGTTCCCTTCTGTTCCTAGTTTATTGGATGTGTTTTATCATGAAAGGTATCAGATTCTGTAAAATGGCCTTCTTGGTGTTCACTGAGATGATATGGATTTTTTTTTCCCCTTTGTATTAATATAGTGTGTTATACAGATTGATTTTCATTTGTTGAACCAACCTTGCATTCCTGGGATGACTCCCACTTGGTCATTACCTCTTCTTTTGATTAAGCAAATGTCTTAAATTTGCAGAGCCACTTTCCCCAAGGAACTTAATTGGTAATAGTTGTAAGCTGTATATTTACATGCTAGGCATTGTGTCAACTGCTTTGTCTGCATTTAAATCTTCACAGCAACTTTACATGGGATATTATCCTCATTTTACAGATGAGAAAAATGAGACTTAGAGAGGTTACATGATTTGTACACTGCTGGTAAGTGGTAGATCTGGAATACTTGAGAGTCTATTACACTCTAATGCCTCCCTATGTTTGAGTGAATTGATGGAACTTCTGAGGTAGGAAGGGAAACTGGAAAATTTATATCCCATTGCAGGTCTTGAAATTCAGCCTCAATGAGCCCTGGGACCTATAATGTCATTTGAACACTCTCTTCAGAGTGAGAATTTGAGACTTTCTAGCTTGGTGAGCTGTAAACTTTTATGCCTCATTGCTTTCTTTCTCTTCCTCCAGAGCCACCTTCTCCAGATCCTGCCCTTCCCCAAGAGGAAGGCACAGAAGAGGAAGGAATGGCAGGTGGTCTGCTCACAGCTGGGCCCCAAGTAAGTTGGAAATTTACTCTGAAAGGCAGCCTCTTTTTTTTTTTTTTTTTTTAATATTAAGGGTGTTTTTGGTTTTTAATTACAAAAGAAATTCATGTTCTTTGTAGAAAACCTGAAAAATATAGACAACATACCCCCCAAAATTACGCTTAATCCTACAAAGAAATAACACTTAACATTTTGATTTGTGTCCTTTTAGTCATATTCTTTTTTTTCTGTTTTCCCCAATGGGTTTGTCCTGATTTGTAACCTTCTTTTTATTTACACTTAGTAGAATTTGATTAATATTTCCCCCATTTCATTAAGAGTATTCTACAGAATTATTTCTAATACATTCCATTTCATAGTCCTTCTATGAGGGTAAGAACTGTCTTCTCCCTTTCTTTTTCTTGACTAGACTAGGAATTGGTCTGTTTTCATTTTTAGAAAGCCTGCTCTTGGATTTCCTCATCAGTTCTACTCTTTATTAACAAAATTTTCTGTATTAGTTTTTGTGCTTCCGCTTTCCTTAGATTTATTTTAAAATTCATTTTTCAAAATCTCTTGAGTTGAATCCCCTAATTCATTTTCTTCCTATTTTGTTCATACATATTGAATATTTTCGGTGGTGGGTCTTCATTTTTTTAGATATGCCAAAATTGTGACTTTGGTTTCTTGTCTGCACATTTAGCTGGTCTGTGCTCCATGCAGGCAAAGTTTGTGTCTCTTCTCTACACAAAACATCCAGGTATAGTGTGATTGCAGCTGTAGGGTTTACGGCTCAACCTTATTAAATTACTCATTTCTTCCATACCTTTATTTTTTTGTTTATTTTGTATTAACTCTGTCAACAACTAAGTTGTTTAACATCTCTCATAGCTATATTTTAAATTTCTCCTTGTAGTTCCTACAGTTTTTTCTTTATGAATTATATATTTGTTATTTGGTTCATGACCCTTATATCTTCATAATGGATTTTACTCTCTTAATTATTATAAAATGACCCAAATGTTTTAAATATTCCATCGTTTTTAAAAATGACCCTCTTTGTCCCATTTAGTGCATTTCTCAGTGTGAAGGATGTATTGGAAGGACAGGTAAAATTAGAAATCAGGAGACTAGTTATGATTTGGGAAACGATGGTGGCCTAAAGCAAGGTAGTGGCAGGGGCATGGAGAGAAATGCATGAATTCTCATGATATTGAGGAGGATGAATGAATATGCAGTTGACATGTGGGGAGCTGCAAGAAAGGGGAAGATAGCACCCAGTTGTCTGACACGGCCAACTAGGTGACTGGAGGTACTATTTCCTAAGCTGAAAATAGGCAAAGACTCTCTTGCCTCCGTGCCTTTGCTCCTGATGCCTCCGTTGCCTTGGACATCCTTCTCTTTCTCCATCTGAGGAACCTGCTCCTTGAAGGCCAGGTTGCCCTCCATCTATGATTCCTCCTCTGTTATCCTAGTAACTAATCTGTCCGTCTCTTTGACACATTATTACAGGTGGTTGCATACGTGCTGGCTCTCCTGCTGTACTGTGTGATGTCTGAGTAAGCAGGAATATTTATTAAATGTTCTGAAAACATTAATCATTCACATTTCTTTGCTAATTTGCAGTTGATTCCTTGTTGCATAAACTCACACATTCTAATTTTGTTTTTTCTATATTGGCGCTTTTAATTCCCAAGCACCTGTTAGTTCTGCCCAATTACTGCTCATATATATACATAGTTTCTTCTATTTATGTATAAAGTCTACTAGAATTATAAACATGTGAAGACAAGAGAGACTGTGTTTTATTTATTTTTGTGCGTCAGTATCCAATATAGTGTTAGGCACATAAGAAGTGATCAATAAATGCTTTTCTGGAACTACCCTGAGTCCTTTCAAAGACCCTTTGTAGGCCCGTTAACCAACACACCCAGAGCTGCCAACCTCCCCACCCCCTCGTATTCTAAGGCCACTGGGCAAGAAGGAGTATGCTTGTTGTTTCAGGAATCCACACCTTTCAGCAGTGTGACTGTAGCTTTTACCCAGAAGGGATGGAGGCAGTTGGCCCCTACTCCGAGGGACAGGTTCAAGGAAGGGATGCCAGAAAAGTCCAGAAACCTGGTCCTACTGGGTAAGGAAACCATTTAAAATGCAGGATTTGTTCAGTTCTGAAAATGTTTTACTTCCCAGTGATCCTGAGTGGCTCTGATGCACCGGAGGGATAGTGTTTGTTCCTCCTCGTTCCCTAGTGAAAGATCTCTGCATTCTGGTTTGGGAAATAGGCAGTTTCATTTTGTTCCCCCCGAGGCTGCACCTCCCCATTTTCTTATTTCCCAGGAAGGGTGGGGTAGCCTTCAGGCCAGTTCCTCCATAGTCACTAAGTTCCCATCATCTTAAGTAGCTGGCTTTATGGGCTTGCTTAGCTCCCTGGCTTGACCCCTCCTTGAGGCTGTTACTTTAGCTCTTTTCAGAAATGCTCTACTAAGACCTTGGCACCGTATCTGTCTTATTTACTGCTGTGTCCCCTAGTGCCTGGTACCAAGTCAGTGCTCAGTAAATATTTGTTGAATGAATGAAATGAATGACCTGTTTCCACTCCCCTCCGTTCTGGGAGGCTATTTATACTTAGTACAGATCTCTAAACCCCACTTTTTTTCCCCCTTAAATAGGACTTCCAGTCTCCCAGCCTGGTATGAACTCCCAGTTGGAACAAAGGGAAGGTTCATGGATGCTGGAGAGAGAAGGCCTCAGGAGTACCTGTCCAGGTATGTGAGCAAGCACTGAGCCAGTCAGAGTCTCAGGAGCAAAAGCCCCTTTGAAACATGCGTTAGTGCATTTGAGTATTTTAACAACCGGTGAGGTAGATAGTATTATCCCCGTTTTATAGATGAGGAAAATGAAGCTGAGAGAGGCTAACTCACTGGTTCAGAGCCTCACAGCTAGACAGCGGCGAGGCTGGGGTTTGAAGCAACATCAGTCAGACTCCAAAGCCCTCTATTCCATGCCGTCTACTCAGTCTCCCCAGGCTGGGAGGCATTTGGGAGCACTGGTGGTATTGCTGGCCTCTGGGAAATGAGAGTCATCTTTGCTGGCCTAGCACGTTCCCTGCTTCGGGTTCACCTCACTGAGGATCTCAAGTACCCACCTTTAGCCATGCTTCAGCTGTGACACCTACTGCTACTCCCCTCTCTGACTAACCCTTTATTGGATTCTGCACCCACACCCCTTCTCTCCCTCTTCGTGGCCATGCCGGAATTTTCTGAAGGGCTGACACTAAGAAACTCAGGGAAAACAAGAGCAAGGGAAACCATAGTTTCTGCCTTTATCTCTTGCTACTTATCTAAGGCTGCTCACTCCACCCCCGCCTTCATATTTCAGCCCTTGCAAATGTCTGACCTCTGGCAGGGCCTGTGGTTCCAGCCACTTCTGATATTTTGAAACTTAAAGCATCAGAGGTACAATGAACTTAACAACTTTAAAGCGGCAAAATTTTAAATTTTTCTAAAAATGCGGTCTAATGCTTTATATCTTTTATGGTTGCTGTAGGGCAATGAAAACAAAGCCTCTGGCTTACTTTGTGCATGGTTCATCTGAACTCTCTTCTTCCCATTTTATCCTCTTTCTAAGCAGCCTATCACATGTCACCTCAGCCCTTGTAACTCCAGGCAGCACTCACACTTGCTGAAATACTTCCCTCTACAGGGAGCCTCACTGCCTGCTGCTTCCTTCTCCCAAACCCCCTGCTTCCCAGCACAGCGTACTTGTTATGCAGGACCTTTTAACCTGAATCCAGAGAACCCTGTGTGGAACTTCGGGAATTGAATACAGTGTTTTGTGGCAATAACTGCATCTTTCTGGGAAAAGATTTCATCACAGTCTCAGAGGGGTTCAGGATCCTAAAAAGGTTACTGAAAAAGATTCAAATCACCGTGTCACTAGAAACAGAAGTTGGGAAAAGGTGTTACCACAAAGGATCTGTGCCCTGAGGTATTAGTGTAGAGTATTAGTGTGGAAGCAGCTTCGGATGTGGACCCATGAAAGACGCATCCAGGTCCTGGCTTGCTACGTATTAACTACGTGGATTCAGAGTAAACCACTAAATTGTGGTCGTCTGTTTCTATATCTGAAAAAATGTGGATAACAAAACCTGTCTCACTCTTTGACAAACTAATATATGTGAAAAAAAAGTTGTTGACAATGTAGGGCCGTATTAATTCTGTAATAGTGAAGTAGCTGGAGGAAAGTTTTAAATCTGGCTATTAGAGTAACTAAAACACTGCTCCTGTGATGTTGCACCTCTGCTCTGAGACCCACTGAGCTTCCTGGGCATCGCTGTGCCTCCTGGGCTGGTTTCAGAGCTATTATTCCATCCCACCCCTCCCACAGTGACAGACAGACCCAGGTCTTCGACCTGCCTTTGCCTCACTGCTTGGTACATGCCTGGCGTTGTTTTAGCTACTGGAGGTGCAACAGAGAACAAGATGTAGTCCCTGCTTACATCCTAGTGAGGAACGTAAATGAAGTGAGTAAACAAAATAAACGATACAATATTGGATGGTGATGAGTACTGTAAGAAAGGGGAATACGGGTGGGGTGGGGGCTCTCCTAGATCGGATGAACAGGAAAGACCACTTTGAGGAGGTGACACTGGAGCTGAGATCTGAAGGAAAAGAATGAGCCAGCGTGTAAGTATCCGGAGGAGGAACATTCTGGGCCACACCACGTGTTGAGGCTTTGAGTTGGGAATAAGTTCGACTTGTGTTAGGATGAGAAGAGCTTAGGACTCAGTAAACAAGAGGGAGGGTGCTGGGCAGGGGCAGATCATGTAAGGCTTAGAGGCCATGGAAGGCGGTCAGGTTTTATTCATATAGGAAGATAAGAAGCCATTCAGGGTTTTGAGCAGGGAAGGGATAATATTTGTGTTTGAAAAGATAACATGTGTGGAGACTAGACTTTCAGTGTTCAAGACTAGAAGCAGGGAGATTAGTTAGGACATTCCAGTGAGAGGATGGTGGCTGCTGAGGAGGATGATTCAGGACATACTTGGGTGTTAAAGCCAACACGACTTGCTAGTGGACTGGATGTGAGGGCAAGAGGCATTAAGGATGACCCTGGCCTGAGCAGTTGGGTGAATGGGAAGACTGACAAAGACACTGGCTTGAAAGGGAAAATCAGCGGTTCTGTTTTGGGTATATTCAGTTTCGAATATCATTAGACCGTCTTATACAGGAGCCAGCACCCATGCCCCCTGCAGTGGAAGCACGGAGTCCTAACCACTGGACCACCAGGGAATTGCCCGCGTAGTCTTCTTAATTGCTCCTTTCTTCCACTGCTTCTTTTGTTGTCACTTTTCTTCTCCTTTCCATCTTTTACTCAGATAGATGGTCAGTTTTTGAGAGCTGTTAAGACCAAATACCAAGTAACACAGAGATACCCTCAACCCAAAACAGGGACTTCGGTGCTCTTAGTAGACTGGGCTTCGAATGCACGTGCAACTTAGAGGGAAACCTGCTTAATGGGAAACCATTTAATATGATTTACAAGGAAAAGGTCCAAGATAATAACAAGCACTTATATAACACTTGCTATTCCTCAGGTATCGTTTTGGGTCCTTTGTGTTTTAGCTCATTTAGTCCTCATAACAATTCTGTAAGAGAGCTACATTCACAAGTAATAAATCCAAGGCATAGTAATTTGCCCAGAGTCACACAGCTAGTAAGAGGTTGAACCCAGATTTGAACCCAGGCAGTCTGGGTCAAGATTCTGTATAGAAATTCAAATAAAGCATACCCAAAACTAACCTGCTGTTTTCCTAAATAAGGTAGAAACGGGAAGAATCATTTCAGGAAAATTGACCCTTGCGAAAAGAAGCTCCATAGCCTTCTCTAAAACTTCACTCCCTTAGTTATAAGCCTCTGTGAAGGAGACAGAGATGTCTGGGACCATTGGGTTCACTTAGTTTTAATACTTTCCAAATATTATACATTAATTCACACTTTAAGGTTTTCTCTTAAAATGAATGAGGTCCCAAAGGGGATTAAGAATCAGTAACTCTTTTTAAAAATATCACCCACCCCCATCCATATTATAAAAGCAGTGTTATTCTTTTTAAAATAACTTTTTTTCTAATAAAAATAATATAAGTTCATTTAAAGTTTAGAAAAGAATAAAAAAGAAAATCAAGATCTCCTATCAGCCCACCACACAGAGGTATTACCTTCAGTCTTCGTATTATAAAAAGCAACGTTTTCTAAAATTAACTATGTAATTTTACATATTCCTTCTTTCACCTAACAGCATGTTGTTTATCACTGCATAGTCCTTGAAAGCAAGGTTTTTATAACTTTTATCATAAAAATAGTCACTGGAGAACATTAGAAAATACAGATAAGCATTGAAGAAAATAAAAACTACCCCTGCCTAATCCCACAACCCAAAGACAACACAGCTTATCTTCACATTGTATAACTTGCCAGTGTTTTTTCAATAAATACCTTTCTACAAAAGGAATTATAATGTACAGATTTCAGACATGACTTATAACTGCTGAACAGTGTTCCTTGACTGGCTATACTATAGTCATTCCTTGTTATTAAACATTTAGGTATTTGCTTTTCATTTGACAAATGATGCAGTGTTGACGACAAATGATATCAATGCAGCTGTGTGTAATTTCTCATTAGTTCCTTAGGATAGATTCTTACAAGTGGAATTCTATGTCAGCATTTTAAAGACTCTTGACACATGCAGCCAGATTACTCTCCAGAAAGCCTGTCCATTTATGCAGCCGCACCAGTGTGTGAGATATCCCAAATGCTGCACTCAAACACTCTAGAATTAACCATTTTTTTTGAAATCTTGCTGATTTGATAGGTGAAAACATTCATCCTACTGGCATCAGTCATCAGCTTTTTTAAGTGAATTGTTCAAACCTGGTAATAGCAGGTTGCCCAAAACCACACCGAGAATTGTGACTAAGAAGACACCTTAAGACAACCCAGTACTTGGCAAAAGCACAGGAGAGGAGTGTCAGAAAGAAAGGAGAGGAGTGCATCTGAGGCAGGTTCAGGATAAACTTCTGCTGTTTAGGAAAGGGAGCAAAGAGTGCTCATGTCTCTGAAAAGCTTTCTGGTCATTGTGGTTTAGAACAGAAGCATCCTGGGTGAAAGGGGGTGGAAGCATTGAACCTGTCCCACATAAGAGCTCAGCCAGACTCCTTCAGCCTTTTGTCTTTCAGTATCTTTTCTTTCACCAAAAGAACTTTTTAAATTGCTTTTGTAAATATTCTTCAGATTGGAAGATTGTATCTGAATCACCACCTGAACAAGACATTTCTGAAGAATCATTCCAAGACCCAAGTGTAGAGATGCCCTCTGGGGAGTCAGATCACAGGAACAGTGAACTGGGGAAGAGCTTCAATCTGAGACCAGTTCTTTCTCCACAGCAGAGAGTTCCTACAGAAGTGAGACCCCGTAAATGTGAAACACACACACAGAGCTTCAGGAAGAATTCAGATATAATTAAACCTCACAGAGCGAAGCCGTACATATGTAATGAATGTGGCAAAGCCTTCAGTTACTGTTCTTCCCTTTCTCAGCACCAGAAGAGCCACACTGGGGAGAAGCCATATGAGTGCAATGAATGCAGGAAGGCCTTCAGCCAGAGCTCATCTCTTATTCAGCACCAGAGGATTCACACCGGAGAGAAACCTTATAAATGCAGTGAATGTGGAAGAGCCTTCAGCCAGAATGCAAACCTTACAAAACACCAGCGAACTCATACTGGAGAAAAGCCCTACAAATGTAGTGAGTGTGAGAAAGCCTTCAGTGACTGTTCAGCCCTTGTTCAGCATCAGAGAATTCACACTGGAGAGAAGCCTTACGAATGCAGCGACTGTGGGAAGGCCTTCCGCCACAGTGCAAATCTTACAAACCACCAGAGGACTCATACAGGGGAGAAGCCCTACAAGTGCAGCGAATGCGGGAAGGCCTTCAGCTACTGTGCGGCATTTATTCAGCACCAGAGAATCCATACAGGGGAGAAACCCTACAAGTGTAATGCATGTGGGAAGGCCTTCAGCCAGAGTGCAAACCTCACAAACCACCAGAGGACTCACACTGGAGAGAAACCCTACAAGTGCAGTGAGTGCGGGAAGGCCTTCAGCCAAAGCACAAACCTTATAATCCACCAAAAGACCCACACTGGGGAGAAGCCTTATAAATGTAATGAATGTGGGAAATTCTTCAGTGAGAGCTCAGCCCTTATTCGACATCATATAATTCACACAGGAGAAAAACCCTATGAGTGCAATGAGTGTGGAAAGGCATTTAACCAGAGCTCATCCCTTAGTCAGCATCAGAAAATTCACACTGGTGTGAAACCTTACGAATGTAGTGAGTGTGGGAAGGCCTTCAGGTGTAGTTCAGCTTTCATTAGACATCAGAGACTCCATGCTGGAGAGTAACTGGGAACATAACCAAAGTGGATGGGGACCTGACAGGTAATTTGAAGGCATCTGGGGACATCTGACTAAGTGTAGCCCAGAGCCACATGCAAAAGCACCTTTAATAAATAGTCACTATTTTACATGTTGCATCCGGAAGGTCTCAAGTGCTCTCTTCTTTCCCAACATCTTAAGACAACCCAACTCCAATTACACTGTTTTAAAGATTTACCTTTAATTCAGTGGTAAAAGCACTCCAGAAACGTTGATTTATGAAGAATGAGTTAAAGACTTGGTTCCTACTTAAAAGGCCAGGTATTTTGGCAGTGGTCTGGTTGTAGTAATCTCTGCTTGAATGAGGGCTGTTCCAACAGGAGAATCAAGAACATTAGCCGGGAATGAGTATTCCCCATAGTGGGGCCACTGAGGTTTAAGATTTGGGGGAGTGAATTCAAGTGAGGAAGGGGATTCTAGAGCCAACTGTTACTAGAATGGGGCTGGGGGAGGGATGCTGAATCTAGACACAGCTGCACACAACCTGCAGTTTCTGAGCTGCTCAAGTGCTCTAGTTACTGCTGTCAAGAAAAGACTGAGGAAGGACAGTGAGGTTGAGGGTGCAGGAAGAAGCTAATGAAATCCCTCAGCAAGGCACATACCTTTAAACGGAGTTCCTAAGGGAGGGAAGGCTAACAAAACTGGGGCAACGTGACGGCAGCCATGCTTTCCCTGGCTCAGAGGCAGGCGAGTCATTTTTACTTTCCCCTCTTCCTGACAGCTGAGTATCTTTTAAATCAAGCTCTTTAGCCTGTTGGCCTGCTTCCTTTCTCCCTTGCACCCCACTGGTGTAGATCTCATCTCAGCACTTATAAACTGCTGTGAACTTACTTGGTTTTTGGTTAGGTAAGCCTGATTTGAGACACCCCATTACTGGTCTACTGTAAGGTAAGCTGGTTGTACCCTCAGCCATCACCCAAGGCCTCTAGCTTTGATTCCTTGCTGACTTGCCACGTGTCCTGGAATGTTCCTCACTCCAGCGATCTTGGGCAGTCCTTTCCACTAAAGCAGTTTTCCACCCCTGCTTGCACCTGTGATTAAAAACCACCTAAACCACCATGACCAAATGGGACAGCCAAGTGACTAATGGCAGGGAAACGAAGTTCTTGGCGCCGTTATTCCCAACTCCCTTTAGGCTAGTGCCCAGAAGCCCCTTCCAGGTGGTACTTCAGGCTGCTCAGGGGTAGCTTTGTCTCAGTGTCCAGGTGTTTGAGGTTCATTCACTGCATATCAAATAAGGTGAAAGTGAGTGATGAGCTCTAGAAACTCAAAAGGAACAGAACTAAGGAAAAGAGAAGGGAGAGGCTTAGGAAAGGTGAAAGCATTCACTAGAAAATAGTCTGTTACTGGTTTAAAGCAAACCAGGGTTGGGCTAGGAGCTGCTAACTACAGAAGAGGACTCATAAAGGTCAGGTTCTTTGGTTGTCCCATCAGTGGTTCTGAACCACAGCTGAACACTAGAATGGAGAGCAAAGCCTTGAATCATGGGCCCTGGGCCCAGAACCCACCAAATGATTAAATCGGTTTGGGATGAAGAGCTCCTTCCCTGTGTGTTTATTATGTTTAACTCCCCAAGTTTTCTTTCTGACCAAGAACTTTTTCTTGAGGAGCTCCATGAACGTGTCTCCAAAAAACAGACTTCCTTTCTAGGTATTTTCTGAGCTAGTCCCATACAGGACAGAAATCTGTTGTCCACAGATTGCTGCTTCATCCCCAGATTCTGTCACCCTGGCCTCAATGACCACCATTTGACCACAAAGCCTAGGCTCCCCCTAGGAAGAGGCCACATCAAAAAGTCCACTGGTTGTCAAATAACCCTTTATTATTTTTCTTTGCAGTTCTTAACTCTGTAGAAAAGAAAAGAAAAAAAAAAATCCCTCAGTAATAGGACAAAAAAACCTTATCTCCCAACCCCACTATTGAGCACTTCTAGAATTTTCCACCTTTTCCCCAGGGATACATTAGCTTCCCCTCCAGTTTTCACCCTAATTTTAAGCAAATCAATGCATAAGTCACTTACAGCTGGGCATTCCACTGCACCACTGTTGATGTCATCTATGATGTCGTGAGGGTGGCGGCCATCAACATTGCAGCCCACAGACTGGGCGGTCCCCAGGATCTCTTTAATGGTTCCTATAATTAAGAAAAGGTGGAATCAGAGGGCCTGTCAGTCCCTCACAATCCTCAGGTATCAGTGGGGAAATACAGGCAAGGAGAGGAATAACTATTTTATGGAATACAGGAATAATTATCACTGCTCCCCTAATCCAAAATTCAGAGCTCCATATATTTAAAAGCTCTGAATGCAAAAATGTCCACAGGTCCTGTGATACCCAGATTCTTTCAAACCCAGAAAGACACCACACCCCAATTTCAGGTCTTACATAATAAAATCCCCTCTAAGTGGGAAAATGCCACAAAGTGCATACATCTTGTGTGACAATTAAGGCGGCCTCATACTGTTCTGTTCTTACCAGAGAGTTCTCTAGCTAAAGATCGATGCCGCATCTGTCGGGCAATGTTGACAATCTCATCAAAAGTGATGTTTCCACTGTGCTTAACTGCAGAAAATAAAAAATAGCAAAAGCTGTGTTACCACCTGAGGCCAGAGCAGAGCAGAGCAGTCAGTCCTCCCTCATCCATTTCTAACCTGTTCCCATGCTTTCGGCACAGAGTCATCCACATGAAGAACAACCCTGTTTCCTAAGCTGGGGTTTAGTATCAGCTCACCACTGGATTGCACCAGCCAACAGAAAACTGGTCAGGTGCAGTGGCGGGTGGCTAGGGACAAAATCAAGTGTTTGCTAACCTTATGTGGAAGGGACTGTTTTGAAGAGGAGAAAAAATACGCTGAAGTGACTGAGGTTGATTAAAGCTGTCCATAGGGTCTGTCATCCAGCTAGGAAGCTGCTCTTTCTTGATTACTGGTTATCTTTCTCAGTTTCTTCACCCTGCCTGAACATGTCCCTCCTGCAAGCGTTGAGTGGGATCTGTTCCACACCAGGGATTGGGGAGAGCCACATGGCACTTCTTGGCAGTGCCTAGCTCTGTAACAGCTTAACAAATACCTATGCCATCCCTAGGTTTCATTAAAGGGAGCACGTGCAGCTGTGTATCAAACACTGGGCACACAATACCACTCACATACTACCAGGGAAAAAGCCACTCACTGTTTTTCTGCTTCTTTCTGTCTCTTGGCGGTTCCTTGAGGGCTTTGATGATCAGGGCAGAGGCAGAAGGTACCACCTCAATCTGCAGAAGAGATTCTCAATGGGAGTAACATACCCTACCTCACCCTCCAATGAGAACAACCAATACTACCATGCACCTTGGCTCTCAGAATCCATGGGCCAGATGCCGCATTTACTGTACATTCAGGTTAATTTTCACAACCTGAAACACGTCCTACCCCAGCAAACATAAGTGATTTACCCAATGTCTCAAAAGTGAGAAGAGTTAATATTTGACCCATGCTCTCAAAAACCTTCCCCACAGATAAAATTGCTCTTACCTCACCACTGGTGGCAGGTGACCATGTCAGCAAAAAACCTTCCTCCCAGGAATCCCTACCTCTGCCCTCCCTCAAATCAAGTACCTGGGCCTGTCGGTTCTGAATGGTCAGTTTCACTGTAATCCTCAGACCCTTCCAATCACCAGTTGCCTTGGCGATGTCATCACCAACTTTTTTTGGAGACTGCAGAAATAAAAGGTATATAATCACACCATGCCCTACATCGAAGCAGTCTGAAAATCTGCCCAGTCCTTCTCACTTGGCAGCACAAGCAAGCTGTGTGAAACACGTTTAACTTTGCCTGCCCAATCAAGGCATGGCTATCACCATACTAAACTGGAAAACTGAGGCTGCAGGCTTAGTTGGTCCAGGGCTGTAAACTGCAGGTTCAAGGCCACAATGGGACCAGGGCCCTTATCTACCTACCCTCTCCTAAGAACCTATGTGGTAATTTTCAACTCTTTTACATTTGAATCACCGGGGGCCTCTTTAAAAAGACACCAAGTCCTTGTGTCTGACCAACCCTAGTCAATCTGTGGGGATGAGGTCTGGGCATTTGCCCCTTTACAATTCCCTAAACAGGAGAGATGTCCAGTGAGTGCCAGCTGAGGTAAGGGCCAAGGAAGAGTAATGAGGACACTGCTTAAGCAAAACCATGATGGGAGAGCTTTTCAGACAGGAGACCACTGCTCAAGGAATAAAGGCCTGATTATATTCAAGAAAAAGGAAGTTCAGTAAAGAGTATAAAATGGAGGAAAAAGCAGGTAAATAAGTCTGATCCTAGATAAAGCTAATCATGTTAACCAGTAGGTTCAGAGCAGAGTTGTTAATACAAGCTACTGTAACATTCACCGAGATCTTCATGTCACACTCCATTTTATCTTCCCAGCAGCCATATGCCCATCTCCCTAGGAAACAGGCCAAGTAGGCTATGCGGTGTCACTAAGCCACTCTTGACTTTAAAAACCTCCTCCATCCCGTCCCTCAGGAACACTAAGAGCAGCAGCCAAGAGGCACTGGAAAGTTACAGGTTCAAGGTACCAGGTTCCATCTTTACATACAACCTTTCTGTGACGGCTAGTGCCAGTTTCAGGCCTAGCCGGGGATGGCAATCGCTTACTGTCAGGGGCACCTCAGACACAGTCGTATTTGCACAAGCCAGAGCCGAACTCCGCTCTCCGCATACAAAAAGCGCCCCTCCACAAGGATGACTTACCAGACCCAGGGGGCCGATCTTGGGGGCCAGGGCAGACGTGGCACCGACTTCCCCACCGGTGCACCTCAGGTACACTGGGAGAAAGAAAGGATCAGTGCCTCCGCAAGGGGAGCCCCCAAGTCACAGCCCTCCCAACGCATCTTTGCGGGCCTGGACACACCACCTTCTGCCTCTTCTCAAAACAGCCCCAAGAACCTCGCGGGGAGCGAGGCAGGACACCCCTCCCCCCCAAGGCGTGGACCGCTCCAAGCGCCACGTGGGACAGCGGCCTTCCGCTTGGCTACCGCTGCCGAGGCCCACACCGCGCCGGCGTGGAAGAAGCCCCGGCCGCCGGCCAACGCAGCCTAGGGGGACGCGCCCGGAGACAAACCTTACCCTAAGGGTGGGGGCTGCAAAGCCGCCACAGGTCGTCCGGTCCTGCCCCCCATCTACACGTGGGGAAGCTGAGGCCCAGAAAGAGGCTCGGCCAGGACACACAGCGCCCTGAACGCAGCACCAGAGGGCCAGCCTCTAGCGGGCAGCGGTTCTAAAACCCGCCGTGGGAAAGGCAATTGCGGCGCAGGCCGCAAGCCGGACGGAACGCGGGGAGGGATGCTCCATCCCGAAGCCCCGGCCACATCTAAAGCACGCACCGACTTTGATCTCGTTGGGGTCGAACTTAGGCGGCATGGTGGAGGCGGCTGGTGTCGGATGAACCCGGATTCGGGACGACCGAAGAAAGTTGCACCTGAGCCTCCTCCGAGCCGAAAGCCGAAAGACCGGAAGATGGGACACTTGCGCTGGATAAAGGCCTGAAAGCGCGGCTCTCGCGAGAACTGCCGTCTCCGCCCCATCTTGCAGCGACGCCCTTGGCGCCATATTGCTTGTGGGCAGGCACCTAAGGCTGAAGGCTGGAGAAGCAGGCACCGCGGTGAGCTGTAGCTAGGGGTTCTGAAGGGGGGTTCGGGGCAGTTCTCCCGGGGGAGGCAGACGACAGAGCGCTGTTCCCGAGATCTCAGGCTCCGTTGCTGCCCATTCTCCCTGAGGGTCACCCCATAGTCCCTGTCACTCTATCCCAGAACCCCGCCCCTCTCCTGAGGGTCCGCACCAGCATTCCGAGACCCCACGGCCACGGCGATCCCCTACCCCCTTCTAACTCCCTCGTGATGTGGGCATTTTAGCTATTAAAACAATTTTATTAGAGTCTAAATCCGGTCCAACTCTTAATTCTAAGATTCTGCGGTCTTCGGTCTCAGACTTCGTCATCCTGGTCTGCATGACTTTCTGAGATTCTGAGTTTCGGTCCCCAGTTCCTGCGTTTGGAGGAGGGCAGACTGTGGCTCCGCCGGGCCTGTGCCGGGTGGTCTGTCACCCGGCATCCATGACCAAGACCTGCGAGTGATCGGCCTGCCTTGAGGTCCACCAGAGGGAACGAACGTCGGAGACCTGTGTATCCGCAAAGCAAGGTTGGGCACTGCCCACCCCAGCCAGGGGAGGAGGGTGTGGCTCTTCCTATCTGGGCTGGACGTCGGGGGAGGGGATGGATGAGGCGTGGACATCCGGGAGCAGGTCGGGAAGAGCTGATCTTCTAGGAGGAATGGAGGAGAGGTGGCCGTTGGGGAGGAGGTGAGGGAAAGTTAGTCATTGGGGAGCAGGAGGTTAAGAGCTGGTCATCAGGGAGAGATGGGGGAGGGCTGTTTTTAGATCATTCCCCATCCCTGCAGACAGGTGGGGTGACAAGAGGAGCCTGAGCCAGCTCTGCAGGCTTGGCCAGCTCCCCAGACAGCCTTCGCCTCTATTGGCAGGGACCTGTGACCTCTACGCCTCCCGCTGAGGCATGGGTGTGTGTCTTCTTCAACTGCATCTTCTCCCTGGTCCCTTTCTCCCTAGATCCTTCAGCTGTAGTAGGCCTTGAATAAATGTTTGTTAGATGTGTGGTGCTACGTGCTAAACATTTATTGGGCACTCATCATGTGCCAGGTACTGTGCTATGGGCTTTGCAAATATGGAAATCACTGGATCCAAATAGAACCAAGTGTTGGTAACATTATTACTCACACTTTACAGATGAGGAGACTGAGGCTCAGAGAGGTGAACCAAGGGGACGTGGTTGGTGGGTGACAGATCTGGGATTCAAAACCAATTAAACAAAGAAAAAACAAAAAAGAAAAAAATTCTATTTCATCCCAAAGCCCATGCTGTTAAGCATAAGCTTCCCTGTATGGTTGCTTCCTGGCCCATCGCTGTCCCATATCAAATCTGATATTTTCTGGTACCGGGCAGGCAGTGAGCACCTGGCTTCTGAGTTCAGGATGGTATACTTAATGTGTGCTGAGTTACTGAAGCACCAAGGAGTTGGGCAAACTCCACAGGATCGGGACTTGAAAGAGCAGAGTTCCAGACTGGTTTTGCTGCAATCCAGGCTGTATAACCAGATTGCTGAACTTGATGAGCATCAGTTTTGTTACTATAAAGAGGGCTGTGGTGAGAATCAAATGGAATAATAACTGTGAGAGCGGCAAGATGCCCGAGGATTGCTGTTGAATTTTTATTTAGCTCAGAAATCTCTTTGGTTATGAAGTAGTTGAGTTCCCCAGGGTCAAGGTCAGGGCTGGCTAAAGCCATGCCGTGTTTGGTTTGCTGATGCCACTCTGATAGTCTTTCAGGGCCTACAAGGGATTCATCAGCCAAGTCTGTTAGAGTCCTCAAGGAGCATCCTTGGGAAGGACCTGAGGAAACTTCTCCAAGTCAACCCCCTTGTCTAACATGGAGGAGAGATGGGGGCCCAAAATGGGGAAAGGGTATGCCAGGGTCTCACAGTGGGTCAGGGGCAAATGTGGGCTCAAACCCAGGTCATCTGGCTTGCTGTTGTGCTCTTTCCACATACTGCTGCTTATTTTTAGTCAACAAAGAACAAAGAGTGTTGAGCACCTGCTGTGCCAGGCTCAGGGCACAGATTGATGGTCAAGATGGACACAGCCCCTGCCCACAAGGAACATATAGTCCAGCAGATCAGCTACATGCTCTGTGTTACTGTGCTACCAGTCCTGGGTGCTGGGGACCTGTGACAGAGTCCCCAGGCCCTAACTTCTCTCCTATGCCCTAGTGTTGTGAAGATTGCTCTAGGAAAAAGGAAGGATGCCACTCTTCTTCCGGAAGCGGAAACCCAGTGAGGAGGCTCGGAAACGGCTGGAGTACCAAATGTGTCTGGTGAGGGAAAATGGATTTCCTCTGAGTCCATCCCCATCACCACCTCTGCCCCATGCAACAGGGCTCCACACTGCACTTGCCCTCCATAAGCCGATCACACTTCTCATTACTCGTTCACGCCCTTCCCTGCTGGACCTCAAGCCCCATTAAAGCAGAGATCATTGGTCCACCTTCAAAATGGACTAGTTGAACCGGATGGTGTCTGTGATCTCTTGAAGCCCCTTAATCCTATGTCTCTTTGCCTGATTTGTCCACTCTGGAAGGATGGACCCTCTTTTTTTAACTCTTTTTATCCCTAGGCAAAAGAAGCTGGGGCAGATGACATTCTTGACATCTCTAAATGTGAGCTCTCAGAGGTAAACTGGGGTGGTGGTTTGCCTGTGAATTTTTGTCTGCCCTTCTTTCTTAGATCACGTGTCCCTAGGAAAGATAGATGTGGACTGAGGCTTTTAAAAGGCCAGAAGCTCCTGTCAAGAGGTGTTTCCTTAGATTTTGTTCTTGTCCGAGAGAATTGAGATGATCTTTTGGCTTCAACATAGTCTTCAAGAGTCACAGACTCTAGAAAATGTACTCACGGATTCCTAGGGCACTGGGAGAGCCTGGGATTCTCTGCCAAGCATCAGAGATCTTTCTTTTGCCTCTCATAGCGTTCCTGATCAGGGTGGGGTGGTGGGTGGGCAGGCAGTCACCCGATAGCTGATTGGAAGGGAGGGCTGACCACCCGAGCAGCGTTCTTCCCAGCTTTCCCCAGGCTTAGACTTATTCACCTCCTGCCCTGTCTCTCCCCAATGCGTGTGCCACTCAGAACACAAGTTAAAAACTGGCAGGAGGGGAGGCACTCATTCTTCTTTATCTTATCTTAGATTCCATTTGGGGCTTTTGCAACATGCAAAGTTCTGCAGAAAAAGGTGAGACGGATCTTCATTTTGAGAGAATTATTTATTGCTTGTTTGCAATCAGGTGGGAATTCTAGGAGTTGTCTTCCTGGCACAGACATCCCCCTTCTCTCTGAATCGCACCCTTTCAGTCTGCAGCAGGTGTGTTCACAGGAGAGCAGGCTTTGGCATCAGGCAGCTCTGGCTTTGCAGTCCTGGCTTCGTCCCTCCTGAATTGGGCAACTTCCTTAGGCTCTTACATCTCAGTTTCTTCATCTGAGAAGACATCTGAAATGAAGACATCCGTAGTTCTACTCTCGCAGAGCTTTTATTAGAATTACAAGTGAGATAGGTAGGCAGGTAGAAAGAGATATAAATGCCCCGAGTATAATGCCTGCCACATAGTAGACACTGAGTAACCGCATTGTTATTAATAATAAAAACTACGGGACTTCCCTGGTGGCGCAGTGGTTAAGAATCCACCTGCCAATGCAGGGGACATGGATTCGAGCCCTGGTCCGGGAAGATCCTACATGCCGCGGAGCAACTAAGCCCGTGCACCACAACTACTGCGCCTGCGCTCTAGATCCCATGAACCACAACTACTGAGCCCGCGAGCCACAACTACTGAAGCCCACGCACCTAGAGCCCATGCTCTGCAGCAAGAGAAGCCACCGCAATGAGAAGCCTACGCACCGCAATGAAGAGTAGCCCCAGCTCGCCACAACTAGAGAAAGCCCGCGTGCAGCAACGAAGACCCAATGCGGCCAAAAATAAATAAATTTATTTATTTATTTATTTATTTAAATAATAATAATAAAAACTACACTCATTTCATTCTGGTCACCCAGGGGAGATTAAGAGTGGAATGAATGATTTTTCAGAAAGGCATTGCAGACTTGAATGCAGATAGGTAAGAGTATTCTAAATGAAGTATCTAAATGAAGGTAGGGAAAATGTGTTCCATACCAACAGAGTAGTGAGCTCCTTGACACTGGCAGTATCCGTGCAGGGGTTGCCACCTAACAAAAACAGCAATAGATGACTCGGATTGAGCGCTGGACCACGTGCCAGCCCTGGGCTAAGTGGTTTTTGTCTGTTAGCTTGTTAACCATCAATGGCAGCCCTCAGACAGGAATTTATTATTCTCTATTTTCCACAAGAAGATACTGAGGCTGAGGGAGGTTAAGATCAGGTCAGCTGCACGGGGATCCCTTCTCAGGATGGAAAGTAGAATTAGACCTCTAAGGTCCCTTTCACCCTGGAAATTCCAGATTTTAAGGTCATCTGGTTCCACATTTGGAGACATCCGTTGTGACATCTGCAAGAGCAGAGAACTGGGCAGGGTGGGGCCACTAGCAGCCTGTGCTGAGCTGGCTGCCCCGCCTCCAGCCTTCCCTCCCTGCTGCTCTTCAGCCTAACATGTCAAAAATCTTTTCCACACAGGTGTTGATTGTCCACACGAATCACCTCACTTCCCTGCTTCCTAAATCCTGCAGCCTCCTGAGTCTCGCCACCATCAAGGTACTGGGGCCCTTCTCCCAGGCATCGGGGACTCTGCGTGGTGTTCCAGGTGGTAGCCAGCATCCCTGCTCCCTTCACGCGTCCTCTGTCAGAGTTTATGCCAGACGTGCCTAGTGTCATGGTGACTCTGGGGTTTAGTCAGCATGTTTTATCGGGCACCTTGTCTGTGCTTTGTGTGGGGTGCAGTTGCAAAGAGAACCAGCCACAGGCCCTGCCCTTAGGGAGCTAGGTGGAAAGGCAAACCAAAAGCTCATAGCAAGTGAGCTGGCAGAGAGCAGGGAGACCAATGGGCCCAAACAGGAAGGAATGGGAGGGACGCCAGGTGTTGTGTGGCCAGTGCGTGAAAGCTTGGTGAGCTGGGGCACCTCCCTCCTGACTGTCAGCTCCCCCAGGACAAGGACTGGGATATAGTCACAGTATATGTGAGGTGAGACCCCAGGGTGGTTCCACAGGAACATAAGCTGTGGCAGTGGGTGTACACACTGGGAGAAAAGACTGGCAGCATAGGCATCAAAGTGGTTTTTATGGCTCATGATGGTGTGCAGGGATTAGGGGTCGTTTTTACTTCTCTTCATTTTTCTGGTCCAACGTGCATTATTTTTATAATCAGAAAAAAGATAACATTAAAAAGTGTTTATGTTTATGTATATATTTCATATGCATTTTATAGTATGTATGTGCACACACACACATATATATATATATCCTATTTTTTGCTCATTTTCATTGTTAAAAACATTAGAAAATACAGTTAAGCATAAGGAAAAACATACAATTTCACACTCTAGGGAACTACTATCAATATTTTATTGCATATTTGGTAGTATTTTACTATGCAAATATGTATTTATACCATGAGGCGTTTTTAACGTGAATATCTATCCATACTGTTTCATAGCTTACTTTTTTCACTCAACAGTAAAAATAAATGTTTGATAAATAAGAGAATGAAATGGTATGATACTTTTAAAAAGGAAATGAGATGGAATGATCATTTCGTTGGGGAGGAAGGGTTGGTGTTCCTGCTTTCAACACCAGAGGCATCAGGCACCCCTGCCCCACCTCACCCTTGTCTCTCTGGAGCCTGAAATCAGAGGGCCTTTCTCAGCTGGTGACTTCTAGGTGTTAAACTTGTTCCCCTTCCGCAGGTTCTGGATCTTCATGATAATCAGCTGACAGCCCTTCCTGATGATATAGGGCAGCTGACAGCCCTCCAGGTATGGCTTCAGGAAACAGAAAACCCACCTCTGACCACCTAAGTTAGAAATGGAAGCCACACAGACCTGGAATGTTCTGGTCGCGCTCTATCTAGCCAGGGCTGCACTTGGTGCCACCGGCTCCTCCCCCTTTGCTCTTGAGATGCCCAGTGATGGCGTCAACATAGCAGTCTGGGCTGTGGGCATCTCTCCACCATATTTTTGGCATGTGCTTTTGGGATTTCATCATGAGCTTCCGCAACTTTAAAGAAAAAGAGCACCCAGAGAGTCTCCCTTTTCCAAATGATGAGTTCAGCACTCTGACTCACCGTCTCACTTCTGCTCCTTGTCAGTGGCAGCCCCTGCATTTACTGAGCGTTCACTGCATGCCAGCACCAAGCTAAGCATTTCGCTTGCGCTGTCGATTGATTGATTCCTCACAGCCACTCTGTGAGGCAGGTGTTAGCATCATCCCCGGTTCACAGAGGAAGATGCGCTGTCCTTCACACTCAGATTAAAATCCCTTCTCTTCACTGTGCCCCATCAGACCCTGTACGCTGGGCCCTTCTGTCTTCCCAGCCTCCTTTCCTTCTCTCTCCCCTCCACTGTCTGCACTCAACTCCTAAAACCCTCCGGCCCTCTGCACCCCACCCCTGGCAGGGCCTCTCCACACGGCTCTTCCTTCTGCCCGAGTGGCTCTTCCTCCATCTCAGCCCAAATGTCCCTGCGAATCCTTCCCGACCTCCCCATCTAGGTGGATCCATCTTGTCTGCCTCTTTCTCAACCCGCGTATTTCCCTGAGAGCACTGATTGCAGCCTGTAATTACTAGTTATGCTCAGCTGGCTCCCCTCCCGAACTGTCATCTCTGTGCGGGCAGCGTCCTCACCTAGCGCACTGCCTCCCATGTGGAGGAGACTCAAGATGACTTGAATGAACTACCCTGCGAGGTGGGTGCTATTATCACATTTACAGAAGAGAGAACGGGTCCAGAGGGATGACTGTAACTTGCCCAGGGTCACATGGAGAACATGTGGCTGAAGAGTAGTAACTGCCCCCACTGAGAGAGAGCCACAATGAATACCTGGGGGTAGGATCTTTTGGGAATTGTTTACGTATATATTTTTGTAGAATTGCTGCATTCACTGTTTTGTAACATTTGGATACCTGATAATAACTCATAACCATCCTTTGGTTCATCAAATATTCATCTGCCACATTACTTTTAATGTGCTTCCCTTTCCATCATATCTATTTTTAATGGCTTCCTCGTGTGTCATCCTGTCAGCCTCACTCACCTCATGATACCACATCCTGGAGGGAGTGTGGCCTTCGGGATCCAGCGAGCCTGGGTTTCAATCCCGGCACCACCAGCTGCCGGCCTTGAAGCCTTGGGCAGATCCCATTGCCTTTATGCAGCTCAGCTTCCTTCTGCTAACACTGGGATAACTAGGCCTCATCATGTGCTGCCTCACCTGGATCCCTGAATCTGCTCGTCCCCTTCTTCCTCCCGCCCTGATTGTGGGGCCATTGTTGGCTATTTTGTGGTCAATATAAATGATACCTCAGCAAGAACTAGGTTCAAAGTCTGGCTTTGCCCTCCTGGACACGTGACTTCACTGCTCTGAGCCTCAGTTTTCCCATCTCTCAAATGGGATCATAACAATCTTTATCTTCCTCACAGGGCTGTCAGGAGATAAAGAGGTGTGTGTGGTGCCCGGATGACGCCTGGCCTGAAGCAGGGTAGACACTGTTGTCTGTGTGTGTGCGTTCTCATGCCATTTTTCCCTCTTTCTTAGGTCTTGAACGTGGAAAGGAATCAACTGACGTATCTCCCACATTCCATTGGGAACCTGATCCAGCTCCAGACCCTCAACGTAAAAGGTAGGGGCCAGGAAGCCCTGTCCATGTGACCCTTGGTCAGCTCTGGGCTGACCCAGCCGGCATCCACAGGGTGCTCCTCCTGAGAACCATTGAGCACGAGGGCAGCCAGCCCCCAGCTGTCACTCTAAACTGTCTGACTTCCTGTTTAGTCCATCTGTCTTCATGGTAACCAGAGACAGGGCATCTGGAGGGTTCCTGTGACTCCTCCGAGCCAGGGCCTCACAGGGAGGAGGGCAGACGATGTTGACAGCTAGGCCCCCGAGGCTCAGTCGTTGGTGTTTAGAACAGTGGTGGACTGACTGGGCGAGAGTGATTCTGAATAGCGCTTCCCGCCACTGAAGAGCACTTCCAAATTCAGCGGTGCTGTGAGCCTCATGACAAGTCCCTGAGGTAGGGAGAGGAAGGAGATCTTATCCCCAATTTACACATGAGGAAAACGAGATTCAGAGAGCAGTGACTTGCTCCAGACCACCCAGTGTGATAGTGACAGAGCCGAGATTCTAATGTGTGCCTCCCCGTACCCCCAACTCTTTCATTTCTTGTTGGCCTTAAGCACTTTCTGTACAGAATGTCCCAGTTTACCCATTTGTAACATATAAACAATGATAAAAATAATGGTACCCAACTTACTAATCACTATGTGCTAGGCACTGTGCTGAGCACCTCATATGCATAATCTCATTGAATCCCTCAATATTCCTATGAGGCCAAATAGTATTATCATCCGCATTTTACAGATGAGGAAACTGTGGTCCAGGGAGGCCGTCAGTTTTCCAAAGTCACTCAGCTAATAAGTGGTGGAATGGGAACTTGAACCCAGGTCACTGAAACTCCACTGCCGTGATTTTCCTTATGGAGCCTCAGGTTCCAGGCCCTGGCACATGCCCCAGGCTCAGAGGGGGGCACCCTCCTCCCTGAGTCCTCACGGGAGTCAGGCAGGAAGATGGTGAAGGGGTTTTGGGGTGCTGAGCTGTGCCATTGGGATCCCTCCAGACAATAGGCTGAAGGAGCTTCCAGACACCTTGGGGGAGCTTCGGAGCCTGCGTACTCTCGACATCAGTGAAAGCGAGATTCAGAGGTTGCCGCAGATGCTGGCGCACGTTCGAACCCTGGAGGTAGGTGGCGAGATGTTCTCACCTGGGGTCCTACCTGGCCTTCCCACCGCTCCCCTTCCACGTTCCTGGAGGCCTGCCCTGGTCACAGGGTGCTGGGGTCACAGAGATCTCAACGTCCTCAGGGGCTCACAGAGCCTGAAGTGTGAACCGTTGTAATTATGTGACTTTTGCTGCCACGATGGAGGCAGAAAAGCAGATTTCTAGAGTGAAGAGATATTGCCAAATCCTGACGGGGTTAATTAACATTCTACGAAAGACATGGTATTTGAGCCAGACCTTGAAAGAGGAAAAAGCTTTGGAGAAGTAGACACGGGTAACGGGAGCATTCCAGGTGGAGGAAACAGTTCGGGAAAAGGCAGGAGGTGGGAAAGCCCAGGACACGTTAAGAGAAGAGCGGGGAAGCTGATGTGGTTGGAAGTTGCTGTGCCTCGAGGGTCCAGGGCATAATGAGCCCGGGCGCCGTCAGGGAGGGAATGGCCTCAGCTTGGAGCTGCAGAAACTGAGATTCATCAGAGCAGAGGGTAGTGGGCAGGGGAAGGTGAGCACCGGGGACACTGTGTTAGTCTCCCAGGGCTACCCTAACGAAGCACCCCAGGCTGGGGAGCTTAAACAATAGACTTTTCTTCTCTCACATTCCTGGAGGCTGGAAGTCCAAGATCAAGGTCTCGGCAGGGTTGGTTTCTTCTGAGGCCTCTCTCCTTGGCTTGTGGACGGCTGTCTTCTCCCTGTGTCCTCACATCGTCCTCCCTCAGTATGTGTCTGTGTCCTAATTTCCTCATCTTTTAAGGACACCAGTTGTTGATACTGGATTAGGGCCCAGACAGGTGACTTTGTTTCAAACTTGATTACCTCTTTAAAGACGTTACATCTTGATCGTGTTGAGCAGTGAAGTGAACGACATATAAAGAGGGGTCCCCTTGTGTCTGCAGACTCTGAGCCTGGACGTGTCATCCATGGTCTACCCCCCACAGGAGGTGTGCGGCGCCGGTACCGAGGCCATTCAGCAGTTCCTCTGCAAAGGTAAAGCCAGGCAGCCTGCCTCCTTCACTCAGTAAGCACCAGACGTGACCCCGGGACTGCTCTGCGCCAGCCAGGTGACTGGGAGAGGCCACGGTCCCTGCCTGCTCAGAGCTCTCCAGATCTGGCAGGAGAAACAGGCAAAGCAGATCGTCACACTAGGAAGTACGATTACTGATCGTGGCTACAAGAGAGTAGAACGGGGCGTCTGGTTTAGGCTGGGCCCTCGGGGAAGGTCTTTCCAAGAAAGTGGCTCGACTGAAACCTGAGGGATGATTAGAAAAGAGAGAAGGATGTTCCTGGCAGAAGGAGGTGCATGTTGAAGGGCCTGGAGGGGCGGGGGAGTGGGAAGCATGACGGAGAGAAGGCCAAGTGGCTGGGCGCAAAAGTAGAGGTGGGAGGAACAGACGAGGCTGGAGAGGGCACCCGGCCGGTATCAAACAGGAAAGGGATTTGATCAGATTTGCTTTTTACAAGACCACTCCAGCTGCAGTAAAGAGGAGGGATTGGAGGAAGCAAGGACGGGGACCAGTTAGGAAGTCATTGGGGTCGTCCAGGAGAGAGGCCACCGTGGGTTGGACTTGGAGGAGTGGCTAGAACCCAGGGCCACCCCTGGACTGGGTGCCAGGAGGGGAAAGCAGTGCACCCAGTTACCTCCTGTCAGCCTGGATGTTCTTAATTAGGGGCTCTTGTCCACCTGTGGAAATTTTAGAACATGGCCAAGACTTGCATACATATGGTCATCTGATTTATGACAGAGGTGCCATTGCAAAGCAAAGAGAAGGAAAAGCAAAGGTCTTTTCAATAAACAATTCTGATATTGTTTATCCAAATCAATTGGATATTCATGTGGGAAAAAAAAGAACATTAACCTCTTCCTTAGACAGGCAGCACTAACCATAAAAGGCTGATAGATTAGATTTCATTAAATCAAAAACTTCTTCTCTTCAAAAAACACCATATGGGGAAAGAAAAGGCAAGCCATAAAGTTGGAGTTGATATCTGCAATGCATACATATCCAACAAAGGACTTATTCCTAGGAGATAAAAAGAACTCCTACAGATCAATAAGGAAAAGCTGTTGTCAAAAGACTTGAATTGGAATTTTATAGAAGAGAATATCCAGAGGGCCAATAGTATCTGAAAAAAGTGCTCAACATCGTTTTAGTCAACTAAAAAAATGCAAATTAACCCAGGGATGCAAGGATTCTTCAATATACTCAGATCAATCAATGTGATACACCACATTAACAAATTAAGGACTAAAAACCATATGATCATCTCAATAGATGCAGAAAAAGCTTTTGACAAAATTCAACACTGATTTATGACAAAAACTCTCCAGAAATTGGGCATAGAGGGAACCTACCTCAACATAATAAAGGCCATATATGACAAACCCACAACAAGCATCGTACTCAGTGGTGAAAAACTGAAAGCATTTCCACTAAGATCAGGAACAAGACAAGGATGTCCACTCTCACCACTCTTATTCAACATAGTTTTGGAAGTCCTAGCCACAGCAGTCAGAGAAGGAAAAGAAATAAAAGGAATCCAAATTGGAAAAGAAGAAGTAAAACTGTCACTGTTTGCCAATGACATGATACTATACATAGAAAATCCTAAAGATGCCACCAGAAAACTACTAGAACTAATCAATGAGTTTGGTGAGGTTGCAGGATACAAAATTAATGCACAGAAATCTCTGGCATTCCTATACACCAACAACGAAAAATCAGAAAGAGAAATTAAGGAAACACTCCCATTTACCATTGCAACAAAAAGAATAAAATACCTAGGAATAAACCTGCCTAAGGAGGCGAAAGACTTGTATTCAGAAAACTATAAAACACTGATGAAAGAAATCAAAGATGACATGAACAAACGGAGAAATATACCATGTTCTTGGATTGGAAGAATCAATATTGTGAAAATGACTATACTACCCAAAGCAATCTACAGATTCAGTGCAATCCCTATCAAACTACCAATGGCATTCTTCACAGAATTAGAACAAAAAATCTTACAATTCATATGGAAACACAAAAGACTCCGAATAGCCAAAGCAATCTTGAGAAAGAAAAACGGAGCTGGAGGAATCAGGCTCCTGGACTTCAGACTATACTACAAAGCTACAGTAATCCAGACAGTATGGTACTGGCACAGAAACAGAAGTATATATCAATGGTACAGGATAGAATGCCCAGAGATAAACCCACACACATATGGGCACCTAATTTATGACAAAGGAGGCAAGAACATACAATGGAGAAAAGACAGCCTCTTCAATAAGTGGTGCTGGGAGAACTGGACAGCTTACATGTAAAAGAATGAAATTAGAACACTACCTAACACTGTACACAAAAATAAACTCCAAATGGATTAAAGACTTAAATATAAGACCAGACACTATAAAACTCTTAGAGGAAAACATAGGAAAAACACTCTTTACATAAACCACAGCAAGATCTTTTTTGACCCACCTCCTAGAGTAACAGAAATAAAAACAAAAACAAACAAATGGGACTTAATTAAACTTAAAAGCTTTTGCACAGCAAAGGAAACCATAAACAAGACAAAAAGACAACCCTCAGAATGGGAGAAAATATTTACAAATGAAACAACAGACAAAGGATTAATCTCCAAAATATACAAACAGCTCATGGAGCTCAATATCAAGAAAACAAACAATCCAGTTAAAAAATGGGTGGAACAAGAGGGAGGAGTTATGGGGATATATGTTTATGTATAGCTGATTCACTTTGTTATACAGCACAAACTAACACACCATTGTAAAGCAATTATACTCCAATAAAGATGTTAAAAAAAAAAAAAAGGGTGGAAGACCTAAATAGACATTTCACCGAGGAAGACATACAGATGGCCAAGAGGCACATGAAAAGATGCTCAACATCACTAATTATTAGAGAAATGCAAATCAAAACTACAATGAGGTATCACCTCACGCCGGTCAGAATGGCCATTATCAAAAAAGCTAGAATCAATAAATGCTGGAAAGGGTGTGGTGAAAAGGGAACCCTCCTACACTGTTGGTGGGAATGTAAATTGATAGAATCACTATGGAAAACAGTATGGAGGTTCCTTAAAAAACTAAAAATAGAACTACCATACGACCCAGCAATCCCACTACTGAGCATATACCCTGAGAAAACCATAATTCAAAAAGAGACATGCACCACAATGTTCATTGCAGCACTATTTACCATAGGCAGGACATGGAATCAACCTAAATGTCCATCAACAGATGAATGGATAAGGAAGATGTGGCACATATATACAATGGAATATTACTCAGCCATAAAAAGAAACAAAATTGAGTTATTTGTAGTGAGGTGGATGGAGTAGAGTGTCATACAGTGTGAAGTAAGTCAGAAAGAGAAAAACAAATACCGTATGCTAACGCATATATATGGAATCTAAAAAAAAAAAAAGTACTGATGAACCTAGTTGTTGCAGGGCAGGAATAAAGAGGTAGACATAGAGAATGGACTTGATGACATGGGGTGGGAGGGCAAAGCTGGGATGAAGTGAGAGTAGCATCGACATATATACACTACCGAATGTAAAATAGTTGGCTGGTGGGAAGCAGCAGCATAGCACAGGAAGATCAGCTCGGTACTTTGCGATGACCTAGAGGGGTGGGATAGGGAGGATGGGCGGGAGGCTCAAGAGGGAGGGGATATGGGGACATGTGTATGCATATGGCTGATTTGCTTTGTTGTGCAACAGAAACTAACACAGTATTGTGAAGCAATTATACTCCAATAAAGATCTATTTTAAAAAATGCAAATTAAGACTGCAGAGGACTTCCTTAGTGGCATAGTGGTTAAGAATCCGCCTGCCGAGGCAGGGGACATGGGTTCGAGCCCTGGTCCGGGAAGATCCCACATGCCATGGAGCAACTAAGCCCGTGAGCCACAACTACTGAGCCTGCGCTCTAGAGCCCGCGAGCCACAACTGCAGAGCCCAGGTGCCACAACTACTAAAGCCCGTGTGCCTAGAGCCTGTGCTCCGCAACAAGAGAAGCCACCGCAATGAGAAGCCCACGTACCACAACAAAGAGTAGCCCCCGCTCACCACAACTAGAGAAAGCCCACGTGCAGCAATGAAGACCCAATGCAGCCAAAAATAAATAAATTAATTAATCATTTTTTTAAAAAAAGACTGCAAAGAAATACTTAAACCCTAAGACACCCACTAACATGGCCAAAGTTAATCTGTCAATACCAAGAATTGGGAAGATGCGGAGCAGCTGGAGCTTCCATACTCTGCCGGTGGGAGCGTGAACCCGAAAAGACTTCAGAAGGTTATTGTCAGTATCTACTCAAGCTGAACATTCAAATACCCTATGACCCATCGGCTCCACACCTCGGTAGGTGCCCAAGAGAGAAATGCGTATGAACAAATGCCCAAAGCTACTTATGGAAATACTCATAGCAGGACTATTCGTAACGTAGTAGAGTGGTAAGCTGTTTTATACTCACAAATGAGCACCACACAGCAACCAGAAAGAACAAGCTGCTGCTGTGCTCAACAAGCTGGATGAGCTCACGGACACGTGTGGAGTGAGAGAAGCCAGACGCAAAGGAACATGCACTCTCATCAGCACCTGAGCTCTGGACCAACCCTGATTCCTGCTTCTGAGAGTGTGTTCACTTTTAAACATTCATCAAGCTGTTCATGAAGATTTTGTGTTCTTTTCTGTGTGTATGTTATACTGCAGTTAAAAAGGAAAGAGAAGTTACACATGCATCACACAACAGCTAATCAGGCCATGTATCTACCAAATTAATCTTTGAGCAGCAGGTGATTGTAATGGGTACCCCGGCCAATGGTCGAGCTAGACCAAACCGTTTATTTTGAAAGATTTTAAAGTTATGCAATAGTAGGTGTACGAAAGACGTAAGGAATAATGCAGTGAATATATGTATACCTACTATACAGTTTAAAAAATAATCCGGGGACTTCCCTGGTGGTCCAGTGGTTAGGACTTGGCGCTTTCACTGCTGGGGCCTGGGTTCATTCCCTGGTTGGGGAACCAAGATCCCACAAGCCAAGCAGTGCAACCGAAAAAAAAAAAATCCTTCCATTTGTTTAAACTGTGTAGCAGGTATATGTATGTACGTAAAATTGTTGGTTTCACTCTTTTAAAAACATAAAAAAACCCCACAGAAGATGTCATACTAGGTGATTCTATGCCCTGCTTTTTTCACTCAAGAATAGGTCTTGGCAATCTTGAGAACGAAAAATGGAGCTGGAGGAATCAGGCTCCCTGACTTCAGACTATATTACAAAGCTACAGTAATCAAGACAGTTTGGTACTGGCACAAAAACAGAAATATAGATCAATGGAACAGGATAGAAAGCCCAGAGATAAGCCCACGCACATATGGTCACCTTATCTTTGATAAAGGAGGCAAGCATATACAGTGGAGAAAAGACAGCCTCTTCAATAAGTGGTGTTGGGAAAATTGGACAGGTACATGTAAAAGTATGACATTAGAACACTCCCTAACACCATACACAAAAATAAACTCAAAATGGATTAAAGACCTAAGTGTAAGGCCAGACACTATCAAACTCTTAGAGGAAAACATAGGCAGAACACTGTATGACATAAGTCACAGCAAGATCCTTTTTGACCCAGGTCCTAGAGAAATGGAAATAAAAACACAAATAAACAAATGGGACCTAATGAAACTTAAAAGCTTTTGCACAGCAAAGGAAACCATAAACAAGACCAAAAGACAACCCTCAGAATGGGAGAAAATATTTGCAAATGAAGCAACGGACAAAGGATTAATCTCCAAGATTTACAAGCAGCTCATGCAGCTCAATAACAAAAAAACAAACAACCCAATCCAAAAATGGGCAGAAGACCTAAATAGACATTTCTCCAAAGAAGATATACAGATTGCCAACAGACACATGAAAGAATGCTCAACATCATTAATCATTAGAGAAATGCAAATCAAAACTACAATGAGGTATCATCTCACACCGGTCAGAATGGCCATCATCAAAAAATCTAGAAACAATAAATGCTGGAGAGGGTGTGGAGAAAAGGGAACACTCTTGCACTGTTGGTGGGAATGTAAATTGATACAGCCACTATGGAGAACAGTATGGAGGTTCCTTAAAAAACTAAAAATAGAACTACCATATGACCCAGCAATCCCACTACTGGGCATATACCCTGAGAAAACCATAATTCAGAAAGAGTCATGTACCAAAATATTCATTGCAGCTCTGTTTACAATAGCCAGGACATGGAAGCAACCTAGGTGTCCATCATCGGATGAATGGATAAAGAAGATGTGGCACATATATACAATGGAATATTACTCAGCCATAAAAAGAAATGAAATGGAGGTGTTTGTAATGAGGTGGATGGAGTTAGAGTCTGTCATACAGAGTGAAGTAAGTCAGAAAGAGAAAAACAAATACAGTATGCTAACACATATATGTGGAATCTAAGGGAAAAAAAAAAAAAAAAAAAAAAAGAGGTCATGAAGAACCTAGTGGCAAGATGGGAATAAAGACACAGACCTACTAGAGAATGGACTTGAGGATATGGGGAGGGGGAGGGGTGAGATGTGACAGGGTGAGAGAGTGTCATGGACATATATACACTACCAAATGTAAAATAGATAACTAGTGGGAAGCAGCCGCATAGCATAGGGAGATCAGCTCGGTGCTTTGTGACCACCTAGAGGGGTGGGATAGGGAGGGTGGGAAGGAGGGAGATGCAAGAGGGAAGAGATATGGCAACATATGTATATGTGTAACTGATTCACTTTGTTGTAAAGCAGAAGCTAGCACACCATTGTAAAGCAATTATTCTTCAATAAAGATGTTTAAAAAAAAAAAAAAAAAAGAATAGGTCTTGGGCCTTTTCCTATCCCAGAATGTGTGGATCTGCCTTGTTGTAAACTGCTGTAGAGTATTTCACATGGCGGAGCCCCATCGCTTATGTATGGAAGTTATTTCAAGTTTTCCCCTGGAATGAATGTTTTACCCCACACCTCTCTGGCAGGCAATAGTAGGGTTGGTAGGTGAAGGAGGGACAAGCGCTCTGTGTTGCCTCTGAAGAGGTCACATCAGTTTACATTCCATGAGGAGCATCTGAGAGGACTCTTCTTCCCCACAGCCTGGCTAATGCTTGGTGAGATCTTTAAAAGTCTTCTAATCTGATGGGTAAACAAGAGAGCCTATTATTACTTTAATGTAATTTCCTTGATTATTTGAATATTTTTTCATATGTCTACTGCCCATTTTTAGTATTTCTTGTGAATTGCCTATTTATATCCTTTGGTAGGGGAAAAAAGGTGACTTTGACTACATTAAAATCTAAACAACTTTACCTCAAAAGGATACTATCATCAAAGTTAAAAAGACAAGTTAACAACTGGAAGAAGATAGTTGCAACATATATTATAGACCCAAGATTATTAACTACAGTATGTAAAGAGCACCTACAAATCAGCAAGAATAAGGCAGAATGGGCAAAGATTATGAATCCTTTCAGATGATGCAGGAGGACACTACACAGGGCCAGAGAAGGCAAGCATCTTGCCCATACACAGGAAATTATGGGTAAAGCTGGGTCTTGGACCCAGGCTTCTTTGCTAAGTTCAGGCTTTTTCCATCACCTCATTCTCACTTGGATGGTAAAGAGGCAGGTGGGGGGGGGGTATTTATTCACTCAGCTGATGCTTATTGAGCTCTTGCCACATTTAAGGCCCAGGCGTTAGGGCTGTGAGCAGTACAGGAGGGCTCAGAGTATAGCAGAGGGGCGCAGTGGACCGAGGCGGGGGCGGGACAGGATGCCGGCAGGGACGGGGTGGTGGGTGAGAGCGGCAGGAGCGGACTGTTCTGTGGTTCCGAGGTTGTCTCCTCCCTCCTGGTCAGCTGGTGTCCATCTCTTGCAGCGTCAGGGCTGGAATACTACCCCCCTTCTCAGTACCTGCTGCCAGTCCTGGAGCAAGATGGAGCCGAGAACTCCCGGGACAGCCCCAATGGGCCCACGGACAGATTCTCCAGCGAGGAGGTAGAATGGCAGGTAAGGCGCGCCTAATTGCTGGCGTGTGGCGTTGGGGCAGGGAGTACGCAGGGGCTCTGGGCACTGGGGAGACGTTCAGAGCGTCAGCCCCCGGATTCTTCCATCAAACTAGAATTCACCTCCCTTCAAACCCGTGTGCTTAGAAGCTTTCACAAGGCTTCCTAGGTGGCCTCACCCCACTAGCTCACCAGCAACAGCCTTGCCGTGCTCCTCTCTGTCCCTGAACCCCTCGGGGCCTTTGAACCCCTCTGCTGGAATTCTCCCCACTCACCTTCTCCCAATAACTCAGTCTCATCCTTCAGTTCCTAGTTGAAACATCACGTCCTCTGAGTAAGCCTTCCCTGACACAGCAGCCCAGTTCAGGTCTGTGCATGTTCTCAGAATGCCCTGTGCATTTCCTTGGGAGCACCTATGTTGCTGAACTCACGTTCAGCTGCTCGTCGTTTAGGAATCCAATACTGAGAGACAAGTGTTGGGTAAAAGGAAAGATAGCTGTATTGGGGAAGCTGGCAATCCTGGGACGAAGGTGGATTCGTGTCCCAAGGAACCAACTCTCCACTGTCAATCAGGGGGCAAGAGCTTTTAAAGGGGAGTTTCAGGGGTGTATAGGCAGAAGGAGGGGGCTAAGTGCAGAGCAGCTCTGACAGTCATCTTGAAGTTGGTCAGGTGGCGGCCTGATCAGCATCATCTTGATTGTTTTAGGTACAGTTAATCTTTTTTTTTTTTTTTTAAGATTTATTTATTGATTGATTGATTGCTATGTTGGGTCTTCGTTTCTGTGCTAGGGCTTTCTCTAGTTGCGGCAAGCGGGGGCCACTCTTCATCGCGGTGCGCGGGCCTCTCACTATCGCGGCCTCTCTTGTTGTGGAGCACAGGCTCCAGACGCGCAGGCTCAGTAGTTGTGGCTCACGGGCCTAGTTGCTCCGCAGCATGTGGGATCTTCCCAGACCAGGGCTCGAACCCGTGTCCCCTGCATTAGCAGGCAGATTCTCAACCGCTGCGCCACCAGGGAAGCCCCGGTACAGTTAATCTTTAACTCCAGGGTCAGTTTGTTCCCATTTCCTTGAGATTAATTCTTGGAATTGTGTGAGATGGAGCAGTTTGTCATGGCTACAGTCTGGTCATCATGTAGTTAATTTCTTCCACCTGTGGCGGTTTCCGTATCTGCAAAACAGCTCAAAGGACGTGGCTCAGAATGTTATCTATAGCCCTTGAGGAGGAACTAAAGGTCCTTGACTTTGTTTAATGGCTAAACTATTATTATTTTGCCTTGCTTGACTGTTTTCCTTTGCTTCTGTATTTTCTCATTTCTCTGGTTAAGTTTCTTCTTTGGCTAAAGTTTCTCTACAGACAAGGGGCAGGTGGAGGACATTATGGGCGGGGAGGGGCAGAATCTGTCCTGGGAAGGTACCCTAGGGCCCTGCTCCATTACAATCACAGCTCTAAATTACAAGAATTACATGGAAGAGAATTTGTTTACTGTGTGTCTCCCTGCTGGATGGAGCTTCGGGACAGTGGCCCTCCTGGGTCCCCGGGGGTGAACTAGCGTAGGTCAGGAATGGAGGAGGAAGCTCAGAAACCGCCTCTGCCCCCCACCTGTCTGCTCCCCCCCGCCACCTCCGGAGGCCCACAAACCTGGGCCTCCGATGGCTGGGAAGAGAGGCACCAGCTGTAGCCAGTTTGGCTTCATATCTTCCAGTGATTTTTTTTTTTTTTCTGATTATTCTCTGGTTCCCTGATGCCACCCTTCCCCGTATTCCAGCACTGCTGTGAAGGCTTTTGTAGGGTTACGCTTCCTCTGACAGCTCAGTGAGAATTCGAGAGGGAGGAGATTACTGTCCAGGAAAATTGTGTCAATTTATGCTCTCAAAGTATTTGCAACATATATTTCTGATGAAGGATTAGCAGACTGAACATACAAAGAACTCTTTGGAATCAATATGAAACAGAAAACCATCTTAAGAGAAAAAATAGACCGAAGATATATCAATAGGTACTTTACAGAATAAAATAGTACAAATGATCAATAAGTATGACAAAATGCCCAGCTTCACTAGTAGTTAGGAACAGGTAAATTAAAACAATGAAATGCCATTTTCCTCCTCAGATTGGCACAGATTTCACTATGATAATTTCTATTAGCCAGAGTGGGGGAAGCAGTGGCCCCATAAATTGGCCTTGGGAATGGAAATCAGTATCCCCACTGTTGAAGATAACTTGACAAAATATGTTAACATTTCAAATGGGCACAGCCCACAATCCAGAAGTTCCATTTTTCAGTATATACCCCAGAGAAACACTTGCACAAAGAGACACTCAGAAGAATGTTCGTTGCAGCCTTACTTATAGTAGTGAAGTATTGGCAGCCCCCGAGATGTCTATCAGTGGGAAGAGGCTGAACTGACATGTCCTATTCATACGGTGAGAAAGATCTCTTCAGACTTGGGTCACAGGACAGGTGGATAAGTGAAAAGGACAACTTGAACACAATGAAAATATTCAATAATATATTTCCATTTTTATGTTTTAAAAGGAGGTTCAAATACATAAGAAAACAGATCAGTAATTGCCGGTGACTGGGAGTAAGAGGAAGGTTTGATGACGGGGCACAAGGGAATTTAGGGGGTTATGGGACTGGTCTACATCTTGATGGTAGTGATGATTACAATACTGTATGCAATTGTCAAAACTCATAGAACTGTACATTTCTTCAAAAGGATGAATTTTACAGTATGTAAATTATATCTTCATTAAAAAATGTTTATATATATATATGCACACACATACAAATATGTATTTTTCCAAAGGCACAAATTGTATGTAAGTAGATGCATGGGCTTGGGTCTGATAATGATGTTTACATGGGGGCGGGGGATGGGGAGCATAGAGGGGGGTTGGGAGGGAATCAGGATTAGGCCCAGGAGTGGTCAATGGGTACTTCTTATTTTTTTATTTTTTATAAATTTATTTATTTATTTATTTATTTTGGTTGTGTTGGGTCTTCATTGCTGTGCGCAGGCTTTCTCTAGTTGAGATGAGCGGGGGCTACCCTTCGTTGCAGTGTGCGGGCTTCTCATTGCAGTGGCTTCTCTTGTTGCGGAGCACGGGTTCTAGGCGCACGGGCTTCGGTAGCTGTGGCTTGCAGGCTCTAGAGCGCAGGCTCAGTAGTTTTGGCTCGCGGGCTTAGTTGCTCCGCGGCCTGTGAGATCTTCCCAGACCAGGGCTCTAACCCGTGTCCCCCTGCCTAGGCAGGCAGATTCTTAACCACTACACCACCCGGGAAGTCCCAATGGGTACTTTTATGTGCATGGGTTTTTTACAAGGAGAATATATTCAGATGTTATTTGTATAATTAAAGTTTAACTTAAGATTTTTCCTATGCTGAGGTAGGAGGAAAATTTTTTATTTCTTTTATAGGATGCTGCTTTTACAGCTCAGACAGACACTGATCCTGGTCTCAGAGTCAGACGACTAAATAGAAGGGCTGCTTAAAAAAAAAAAAAAAAAAAAGTGTGTGTGCACGTGCACGCGTGCTGATGTTTGATTACAAAACTAGTTCATGCTCCTTGTTTTAAATCTAAACAATATAGAAATAGATGAAGTGAATGTCACCCCTCCTACCCTGCAGTCCCACCCCCCGGAGGGATCGCCATGAGCTGATTAATGAACCTCCTTTGTAGCTTTTGTCTCAACAACCACAAAGCTCAGACTTGAGTTTTGATGGTGGTGTTTTTACAAGAGTGGAACCATGTTGCACACACAGTGAAAGATGGCAGACATCCTTCTCTAGCTACACCCTCATTCGCCCCATCGTTTGACAGTTGTGTAATAATCCATTGTGTGGATGAACCACGACTTATTGAAGTAATCGCATTTTGATGGACATTTGAGTTATTTCCAGTGCTTTCACTCTTTTGAACAATTCCTCAGGAACTTGAGCACACACCTCTGGGCATTTGTAAGTGTTTTGGTGGCTGGAGCTGGGTATTTGCAGGTGTGTTGTGCAGACATACAAGGGAATCAGATACCCATTCTTGGTCTCCTTTTCGGAGCACCATGCCTTCTCAGTGCTGCATCAACAGAACTGCCTTGAAGACCTTCCTACAGTGGGCCAAGCCCGGTGGTTCTCAACACTCGTGTCCACCAAAACCATCTGAAACCCTTTATCAAACAACCATCCCCCTCATCCCACCCACCCCAGCCCTCTGATGCAGTCCTCTGGATGCGCCTGCAAATCTGAGTGGTGTCAGGCTGCCCCGGGGACTCTGTCCAGTGAGAACCGCTGCTGCCCACCTTCTCTTGACCCCGCTCTCTTTTCTTCCTCCCAGAATAGGTTCTCAGACTATGAGAAGAGGAAGGTAAGAAAATGCCTTTTGTCCTCTGTCACTTTTCTTCTCATTAAACGTCTCAACTATTACAAAAGATTTGAGGAAACAAGTTCTTCCTGGCTCTAAATTAGAGGGTAAAGTAACTCTTTCCCCTTACATACGTTGCCTCACCACAGTCTCACGTAGCCTCGGTGGCTGGGAGGGTGTCTCCACTTGACAGATGAGAAGACTGAGGCTTGGAGAGGTTGAGCCCAACCCCAGGCTCTAACCCACTAGCCTGTGCCAATGAAGAGCCCGTTTGATTACAGTTGGGCCCTGCGGGGGCGAGGCTCAGTGTTCAGACCTGTCGCCTGTACCGTTCAGAGTTGGGGGGTGGATTCCCCCTGCTGTCATGTCCTAACACCCACAGAGCCTGTGCCAGTGCTCACCAGGATCTACATTCTTGCAGGAACAAAAGATGCTGGAGAAACTCGAGTTCGAACGGCGCCTGGAACTCGGGCAGCGAGAGCACGCCCAGCTCCTTCAGCAGAGCAACAGCCAGAAGGACGAGATCCTTCAGACGGTCAAGGAGGTTCGTGAGCGGCTAAGTGGGGTCAGGCCTGTCTGCTCCCTCTGCCAGGGGCCTCCTGACTCAGGCTGAGGTCCCTCTGATGTAGGAAGGCGGTGGGAGTGAGCTCTCTCACTTCCCCCTCCAGGACATGGGGTGGTGGGGGGTTGTCCATACAGATTACCTCATCCAGCCTCTTCTGGTACCCGGACACCCTGAGGCCTAGACACACCTGGTCCAAGGTCATGCGGAAAGGGCTGGCAGGACAGAGACAGGAAACCTAGTCTCCGCATCCCAGGCCAGGGCCCCTGGCTGCCCTGTGGCGTCTGGGGGTGGGGGGGTGGGGGGGTGGGGGGGTGGGGGGGTGGGGGGGTGGGGGGGTGGGGGGGTGGTCCCCCCCCACTGACTCGGGACCTCTGCCTGTCCTGCCGCAGGAGCAGTCCCGGCTGGAGCAGGGCCTGAGCGAGCGCCAGCGCTACCTGGATGCAGAGCGTCAGCGGCTGCAGGAGCAGCTGAAGCAGACAGAGCAGAGCATCTCCAACCGGATCCAGAAGCTCCTGCAGGAGAATCAGAGGTCAGGCTCCCATCCAGCCGGCCCCCAGACCCAGAGACCTTCCCCCACCTGATACCCTTTGAGGAGCTCAGGATAGAGGTCCATTTCTCCCTCACGGTCTCTGATTCTGCCCAAGGTCTCGGTGCTGCAACTCACACCAACTTAAAAAGAAGGTGATCTGGGCATGACCAGGTTTGCCTCTTGTTTTGGGGCTGCTACTGATTGGACCTTTGCCTCCCAAGTTTCCCATCTGTAAAATAAGTAGGTTTAACAAGTCAAAATCACGTCCTGCGCCAACATTTTGGGTTTCAAGTCACCAGTCACACTGAGGACAGCCATTTGCCGTATAGTGAGATTGGCCTTAACACAGATCCTGTCCAAGGCAAGAGCTGCAGGGAGCAGATCAGATAGAGGTCTCAAGGAGCCCGAGAAGTGTTAGCTGGGGGTCTCTTGGGGAGAGATTTCAGAAACAGGCTTCCACCCCCCCATTGCTTCCAGCCTCCCTTTCCACTGTCCTCTGAGTCTCTTTCTCCTCCCTCGCCCGCAGTTACGCAGAGCCGGAGGGAGCCGGCTAGCCTGCTGTGCACGGCGCGCTCACCACCAAGGGCGCCCGTGAAAGCTGCCATCTGTTGAGTGCTTGTTACATGCCAGGCACCTTTTATTTTCTCATTCACTCATTGCCAACAGTCCATGAAGTTTTAAAAAATTATTATTCCCATTTCACAGATGAGGAGCTGGGGTTTGGAGTGGTTGAGGAATTGGCCTGAGAACACAGAGGCCCTAAGTGGTCGGTGCCTAAGCCCCCCTGAGCCATTCTGTTGGAAATGGGCCCGCTGGTGACTACAGGCTTTTCATGGTTTCCTCCACAGGCAAAAGAAAAGTTCTGAGATTCTGAAGTCGCTGGAAAATGAAAGGTAAGTGTTCTGCTCTAGTGTTTTTTTGGGGCGCTGCCTTCCTTCCTGGGGATGCATGGCTCTGGGGAGAGAAGGTCTTGTGATTCTCAAGGATTATGCCAGAAAGTTTTCCTAAAGCTATGAGGAGATTCACCTCCTCAGGGAGTGTTGGATTAGAAAGAATCGCTGCCTTCAAGTTTGTTAAAACACACAGACACTCCTGAGAAAAATTCAGAGACGTGAATAAGAATGTATATATAATGTCCTACTATATTTTTGGAATAAAAAAATAGAAAAAAGTCCACATTTCTGGAAAGAAAAACTTGGTTACATAAATTATGTACAGAGGAATAATCTGTAGCCATTAAATATCTTATAGAAGAACATTCCTTATTAAGGGAAATACACCATATTGCTAAGTAGAAAAGTATATCATTTCTTAAAGACACTCTGCCTATATCTGTGCTCAGAAAGCAAAAGGACATTGAACATTTTTGAGAGGCAGGAATTGGAGGTGGTGATCTTGTTTTTCCCCTTTGTGTTTTCTGCACTTTTCAAATCGACTGCACTGAGGTGCCCACCTTAGTGATTAGAAAAGGACGGATGGCCCCTACCCCCCATTCCCTGGGTATTAATGTGAATCCCTCCTGGTTCTCAGGGACCCTAGACTATCAGTGTGGACCTGGCTGCTGTGCTTTGGGGAGCCTCCCCTCCCCGTGGGCCCAGCCTTCCTGGCTCCTGGCTGCCTGTGCAGGCCTCCTGCAGGGGGCTCCCATGGGGTTGCAGTGTAACCCCACCACCCCGTCCACTTCAGCCGGGGGCGGTGGCAGCCAGGGTGGTCTAGGCTGAGCTGAGCTGTGGCCGGTGGCATCGCTTATTCAGCTCGCTGACTGAGTGCCCTCTCTGGGCTGGGCCTGGGCTATGCCCAGGGTCCAGGGATGCACACCAGATATGGCCTTCCCCTGAGCAGCCTGTGGGCCTGGGCAGGAGGCAGGAGTGCTCAGATGATACATGCTGCTTCCGATGAAGTCAGACCCTGCAAGAAACATTAAAGGATGTTGTCCGCCTCCCAGCCACTGTGCCAGTTTGGTGTGGGGGGCGAAAAGTGTACACACAAGCAACATGCACATACATACATGCTATTACTTTTTAAATTTTCACTTATTATATCACAGATGTATTTCCATGCCAAAAGCCTCATTATTTGTAATAGCTGTAGCGAATTCCACTATATCATTATATCATAATTTATGTAATTAGCCCTCTGAACGTTTAAGTGGTTTCTGTCGTTTCATAATTACAAACAATATTACTGTAAACATCTTCTAGATATACTCTTACGCACTTACGTGAATGTTTTTAAAGGAAATATTCAAAGAACACTTTGATAGTATTGCCAGACTGCCTTCCAAAAACATTTTGCCAGTTTACACTCCTCTCAACAGTATATGAAGTACCCACTTCTCCACCTTCACTGCCATCACCAGTGGTTATCAGTTTTCTTAATCTCAGCCAACCCGATAGGTGAAAAGATTTTACTTCTTTCATTATCAATGGTGTTAAGAATCTTTCCATATGTTCTTTGGTCACTTTTATTTAAGCATCAGTGAATTGGCTGTCTGTATCCTTGGCCCATTTTTCTAAGGGAATGTTTATCTTTTTATGCAAGAAACTCTTAAAGTTAACAGGGCCCCAGTGGAGACGCATGATGCCGTGGGCATTCAGAGAACATGCCTAAGTTCTCACATCTGGGAGGACTTCTTGAAGGAGGTGGTGTTCATCTGATGGGATTCCCTGTTGGAAATGTTACTGATACATTTGCTGAATAAATGGATTGATTTTTTTCTAGAATAAGAATGGAACAGTTGATGTCCATAACCCAGGAGGAGACAGAGAACCTACGGCGCCGTGAGATCGCCTGTGAGTCTCGGGGTGGGGCAGGGCAGGGCGGGGTCCTGGGAGCAGAGCGTGGCCAACTGAGGGGCAGGAGTGGACAGCCATCCCTCTTTTGGTCACGTACAGAGGGCACTGAGTGTTACCCCTCAAGAGGGGCGGTCAAGTCCCGTCATGGAGCATGGGCTCCGAAGGTCAGGTCAGGCTGAACTTGGATTCAGAATCCCAGCTCAGGCACAAGCCGTATGACCTAAGGGGCATTACTGGTCCCGCTCAGTTTTCATGTCTATAAAATGGGGAGAAAGGTAATTATCTGCCTCGTAGGGTCATTATGAGGGTCAGATAAGATCATGCTGGCACAAAGTGAGCTGTTCACAAAGCGTGGCTGTTAGGGCTACTCTCCTCAAGGGCTGCGGTGGCCTCTCTTGAGCCCCTGGGAACTCGCCTTCCTGTCGCTCCCTGAGTGGTCCTGGGGCACCACACTGTCCACACAAACAAGAGGGAGGTCTCCCCATCTGACCCTGAGAACATCAAGCCACGTGGTAGGGAAGGCAAGGAGGCAGTTCCTCATTGTTATTTAAAATAAGGAATGATTCTTTTTGGATCACCCCATTCTTCAGAGCCTGAGTAATAGAATGGGATATTGTGTGCACCTTTAGCCGAGGTTCACTGTGTACCAGGCAGTAGGCCAGCACTTTCCATACACCATTTCATCCTACTACCTCCCGATGAGGTATCATACCATTAATGTCCCTATTTTATTTTATTTTGTTATTTTTTTTAACATCTTTACTGGAGTATAATTGCTTTCCAATGGTGTTAGTTTCTGCTTTTATAACAAAGTGAATCAGCTATACATATACATATATCCCCATATCTCCTCCCTCTTGCGTCTCCCTCCCACCCTCCCTATCTCACCCCTCTAGGTGGACACAAAGCACCAAGCTGATCTCCCTGTGCTATGCGGCTGCTTCCCATTAGCTATCTGTTTTACATTTGGTAGTGTATATATGTCCATGCCACTCTCTCACTTCATCCCAGCTTACCCTTACCCTTCCCCTCCCCCATGTCCTCAAGTCCATTCTCTACATCTGCATCTTTATTCCTGTCCTGCCCCTAGGTTCTTCAGAACCGTTTTTTTTTTTTCAGATTCCATATATATGTGTTAGCATATGGTATTTATTTTTCTCTTTATGACTTACTTCACTCTGTATGACAGTCTCTAGGTCCATCCCCCTCACTACAAATAACTCAATTTCGTTTCTTTTTATGGCTGAGTAATATTCCATTGTGTACATATGCCACATCTTCTTTATCCATCCATCTTCAGAACTAAAAACTAAGTTGTATGGCCCAAGGGCATACAACTTAATTTCTACCAAAACACACTTTTTCAAAAGGGCTATGGGAATATCAATTGACAAAAAGCAGTAGAACAAGTAGTATGATTAGACAGAAAAGTCTCCACTGATAATACAAGATAAACTTACCAGTTTTAAAAGTTTCTACATTCATTTTAAAGGATTAGTGCAGGGGTGGAAAAAAATCGGGAAGATTTAATCATACTTTGAAAAGAAAACTCCCACATGAGCTAAAACAAAGTTACATTCCAGGTTATAGGAATCTAGGTTACATGGCAAATTGTTAAAAAGTAGCTTCCATGTCCTGGCTATTGTAAATAGAGCTGCAATGAACATTATGGTACATGACTCTTTTTGAATTTTGGTTTTCTCAGGGTATATGCCCAGTAGTAGGATTGCTGGGTCGTGTGGTAGTTCTATTATTAGTTTTTTAAGGAACCTCCATACTGTTCTCCATAGTGGCTGTATCAATTTACATTCCCACCAACAGTGCAAGAGGGTTCCCTTTTCTCCACACCCTCTCCAGCATTTATTGTTTGCAGATCTTTTGATGATGGCCATTCTGACTGGTGTGAGGTGATACCTCATTGTAGTTTTGATTTGCATTTCTCTAATGATTAGTGATGTTGAGCATCCTTTCATGTGTTTGTTGGCGATCTGTATATCTTCTTGGGAAAAATGTCTATTTAGGTCTTCTGCCCATTTTTGGATTGGGTTGTTTGGTTTTTTGATATTGAGCTGCATGAGCTGCTTGTAAATTTTGGAGATTAATCCTTTGTCAGTTGCTTCATTTGCAAATATTTCCTTCCATTCTGAGGGTTGTCTTTCCATCTTGTTTATGGTTTCCTTTGCTGTGCAAAAGCTTTTAAGTTTCATTAGGTCCCATTTGTTTATTTTTGTTCTTATTTCCATTTCTCTTAAGAGGTGGGTCAAAAAGGATCTTGCTGTGATTTATGTCATAGAGTGTTCTGCCTATGTTTTCCTCTAAGAGTTTTATAGTGTCTGGCTTTATATTTAGGTCTTTAATCCATTTTGAGTTTATTTTTGTGTATGGTGTTAGGGAGTGTTCTAATTTCATTCTTTTACATGTAGCTGTCCAGGTTTCCCAGCACCACTTATTGAAGAGGCTGTCTTTTCTCCATTGTATAGTCTTGCCTCCTTTATCAAAGATAAAGTGACCATATGTGCGTTGGTTTATCTCTGGGCTTTCTATCCTGTTCCGTTGATCTATATTTCTGTTTTTGTGCCAGGACCATACTGTCTTGATGACTGTAGCTTTGTAGTATAGTCTGTAGTCCAGGAGCCTGATTCCTCCAGCTCTGTTTTTCTTTCTCAAGATTGCTTTGGCTATTCGGGGTCTTTTGTGTTTCCATACAAATTGTGAAATTTTTTGTTCTAGTTCTGTGAAAAATGCCAGTGGTAGTTTGATAGGGATTGCATTGAATCTGTAGATTGCTTTGGGTAGTAGAGTCATTTTCACAATGTTGATTCTTCCAATCCAAGAACATGGTATATCTCTCCATCTGTTTGTATCATCTTTAATTTCTTTCATCAGTGTCTTATAGTTTCTGCATACAGGTCTTTTGTCTCCTTAGGTAGGTTTATTCCTAGGTATTTTATTCTTTTTGTTGCAGTGGTAAATGGGAGTGTTTCCTTAATTTCTCTTTCTGATTTTTCGTTGTTGGTATATAGGAATGCAAGAGATTTCTGTGCATTAATTTTGTATCCTGCAACCTCACCAAACTCATTGATTAGCTCTAGTAGTTTTCCTGTAGCATCTTTAGGATTCTCTATGTATAGTATCATGTCATCTGCAAACAGTAACAGCTTTACTTCTTTTCCAATTTGGATTCCTTTTATTTTTCTTCTCTGACTGCTGTGGCTAGGACTTCCAAAATTATGTTGAATAATAGCGGTGAGAGTGGACAACCTTGTCTTGTTCCTGATCTTAGAGGAAATGGTTTCAGTTTTTCACCATTGAGAATGATGTTGGCTGTGGGTTTGTCATATATGGCCTTTATTATGTTGAGGTAAGTTCCCTCTATGCCTACTTTCTGGAGGGTTTTTATCATAAATGGGTGTTGAATTTTGTTGAAAGCTTTTTCTGCATCTATTGATGATCATATGGTTTTTCTCCTTCAGTTTGTTAATATGGTTTATCACATTGATTGATTTGCATATACTGAAGAATCCTTGCATTCCTAGGATAAACTCCACTTGATCATGGTGTATGATCCTTTTAATATGCTGTTGGATTCTGTTTGCTAGTATTTTGTTGAGGATTTTTGCATCTATGTTCATCAGTGATATTGGCCTGTAGTTTTCTTTCTTTGTGACATCTGTCTGGTTTTGGTATCAGGGTGATGGTGGCCTCATAGAATGAGTTTGGGAGTGTTCCTCCCTCTGCTATATTTTGGAAGAGTTTGAGAAGGATAGGTGTTAGCTCTTCTCTAAATGTTTGATAGAATTCGCCTGTGAAGCCATCTGGTCCTGGGCTTTTGTTTGTTGGAAGATTTTTAATCACAGTCTCAATTTCAGTGCTTGTGATTGGTCTGTTTGTATTATCTGTTTCTTCCTGGTTCAGTCTCAGAAGATTGTGCTTTTCTAAGAATTTGTCCATTTGTTCCAGGTTGTCCATTTTATTGGCATATAGTTGCTGGTAGTAATCTCTCATGATCCTTTGTATTTCTTTGGTGTCAGTTGTTACTTCTCCTTTTTCATTTCTAATTCTATTGATTTGAGTCGTCTCCATTTTTTTCTTGATGAGTCTGGCTAATGGTTTACCAATTTTGTTTATCTTCTCAAAGAACCAGCTTTTAGTTTTATTGATCTTTGCTATCGTTTCCTTCATTTCTTTTTCATTTATTTCTGATCTGATCTTTATGATTTCTTTCCTCCTGCTAACTTGGGGTTTTTTTGTTCTTCTTTCTCCAATTGCTTTAGGTGTAAGGTTAGGTTGTTTATTTGAGATGTTTCTTGTTTCTTGAGGTAGGATTGTATTGCTATAAACTTCCCTCTTAGAACTGCTTTTGCTGCTTCCCATAGGTTTTGGGTCATCGTGTTTTCATTGTCGTTTGTCTCTAGGTAATTTTTGATTTCCTCTTTGATTTCTTCAGTGATCTCTTGGTTATTAAGTAGTGTATTGTTTAGCCTCCATGTGCTTGTATTTTTTACAGATTCTTAAATGCTGCTTTTAATACTTTGTATTTAATTTTTGATAATTTGATTAATATGTGTCTTGGCGTGTTTCTCCTTGGATTTATCCTGTATGGGACTCTCTGCGCTTCCTGGACTTGATTGACTATTTCCTTCCCCATATTAGGGAAGTTTTCAACTATAATCTCTTCAAATATTTTCTCAGTCCCTTTCTTTTTCTCTTCTTCTTCTGGGACCCCTATAATTCGAATGTTGGTGCGTTTAACGTTGTCCCAGAGTTCTCTAAGATTGTCCTCAATTCTTTTCATTCTTTTTCTTTCTTCTGCTCTGCAGTAGTTATTTCCACTATTTTATCTTCCAGGTCACTTATCTGTTCTTCTGCCTCAGTTATTCTGCTATTGATCCCTTCTAGAGAATTTTTAATTTCATTTATTGTGTTGTTCATCATTGTTTGTTTGCTCTTTAGCTCTTCTAGGTCCTTGTTAAACGTTTCTTGTATTTTCTCCATTTTGTTTCCAAGATTTTGGATCATCTTTACTATCATTACCCTGAATTCTTTTTCAGGTAGACTGCCTATTTCCTCTTCATTTGTTTGGTCTGGTGGGTTTTTACCTTGCTCCTTCATCTACTGTGTGCTTCTCTGTCTTCTCATTTTGCTAAAGTTACTGTGTTTGGGGTCTCCTTTTCTCAGGCTGCAGGTTCGTAGTTCCCGTTGTTTTTGGTGTCTGCCCCCAGTGGCTAAGGTTGGTTCAGTGGGTTGTGTAGGCTTCCTGGTGGAGGGGACTAGTGCCTGTGTTCTGGTGGATGAGGCTGGATCTTGTCTTTCTGGTGGGCAGGACTGCGTCCGGTTGTGTGATTTGGGGTGTCTGTGACCTTATTATGATTTTAGGCAGCCTCTCTGCTAATGGGTGGGGTTGTGTTCCTGTCTTGCTAGTTGTTTGGCATAGGGTGTCCAGCACTGTAGCTTGCTGGTGTTGAGTGGAGCTGGGTCTTAGCGTTGAGATGGAGATCTCTGGGAGAGCTTTCGCCGTTTGGTATTACATGGAGCTGGGAGGTCTCTGGTGGACCAATGTCCTGAACTCGGCTCTCCCACCTCAGAGCCACAGGCCTGACACCCTATACACCACCAAGACCCTGTCAGCCACATGGCCAGGTACGTGGGGAGTTTCTTGCCTTTTGGGAAGTCTGAGGTCTTCTGCCAGCGTTCAGTAGGTGTTCTGTAGGATTTGTTCCACGTGTAGATGTATTTCTGATGTATGTGTGGGGAGGAAGGTGATCTCCACGTCTTACTCCTCCGCCATCTTGAAGGTCTCCAATGTCCCTATTTTAAAGTTCACCATCATCCACCATTTATAAAGAGAAAGATTGTGTTTGCATTTCTGGAAGGATGTTTATCAAATTAACAGATTGGAAATAGGCTCAGTGTTAGGGAACTTTTTTTTCCCACCTTTTCAAACTTCCCTATTACTTAGCTATTTTAGAAACTGAGCATGTATTATTTTTATAACTGAAAAATTTCAATAAAAATAATGAAAAGGCAAGAAAAGGTAGTAACCCAGAGTTGTTGAGGGCATGTGGTATCAGGCTGTCCTGTGTGCTGCCAAAGGGAGTATGAATCAGCAGGCTCTTTCTGGAGGGCAGAAAGGGTAACTGGCATACATCATCCATGACCTTAAAACTGTGTACTTCTAAGAATTATTCTAGGAAATAATCAAATAGATGTGCACAAAGATATCTGAGCAAGGATATTTATGGCAGTATCATTTAATAATCGCAGAAAGACTCCGAATGCTCTGAAACAGAGGATTATCTTAAACTTTGGTAATCCAGGCACTATAGTATTCTGTAGCTATTAACATCATGTCAGCATGTTGACATAGGGATGCATTCATAAAAGGTGAGAAAGTGGTATATTTAGTGTGATAACATTTTAATTTTCTTTTATTATGGTGAAATATACAAAGCATAAAATTTACCATTTTAACCACTTGTGAGTGTACAGTTCTGTGGCATTAAGTACATTCACATTGTTGTGCAACCATCACCACCATCCACCTCTAGAACTTTTTCATCATCCCAAAGTGAAACTCTATACCCGCTGAACAGGAACTCCCCACTTCCTCCTCCCCCGGACCCTGTAGAACCACCATTCTACTTTCTGTCTCTATGAATTTGACTGCTCTAGGTACTTCGTATAAGTGGAATCATACAGTATTTGTCCTTTTGTGACTGGCTTCTTTCACATAGCGTAATGTCTTCAGGGTTCATCCACATTGTAGCTTATGTCAGAATTTCCTTCCTTTTTAAGACTGATTAATATTCCGCTGCATGGATAGACCACATTCTGTTTACCCATTTGTCCATCAATAGGCACTTGGGTTGTTTCCACCTTTTTTTGCCTATTGTGGATAATGTTGCTATGAACATGGGTATACAAATATCTGTTCAAGTCCCTGCTTTTAATTCTTTCATTTAAATTTTTAAAAATCCATCAATATGCATTAAAAATTAACCAGAAGAATATATATCAAAATGTAATAATATTTCTGGGTGACGAGACTATAGAAGATTATGTGTACGTTGTTCAGTGTTTTACAACTAATCAGACTTTCAAGCTGAAGTTACCTCTATAGTTTAAAAAAAGAGATTTTTTTCTAAGGGTGACTGTCAGGTGGATGTCCAGGTAACGTCCATGAGGCCCCCCAGGAGTGGCCGCTCAGCCCTGTCCCCACCCCGCCCCCATGTTTCCTCAGCGGCCATGCAGCAGGTGCTGACTGAAAGCTGTAAGACCCAGCTCACCCAGATGGCCTCCGAGGCGCAGAGGCAGAACTTGGTCCAGCAGGCCTGTTCCAGGTAAGGTAAGGAAGAGGCTTCCCGAGTGAGGGACTTCGGGAGCTGGCTCAGGGCCCAGGGCCATAGGGTGAGAGCTGGCACTGGAATCTCCTGCCTTGGGCCACCCCACCCTTGGCCATGTTGTCGGGAGCAAGTTACCTCTGGTCTAAGTGACTTTTCTAGTTGGACCCTAAGGAAACACAACTAGCCGATGACAGAGCTAGGGTTTGACCCAGGCAGTGTGCCCTTGACCATGGTGTACTTATCAATCTCCGGGGGTCATGGGTGGTGTGCGCTGGAGGGGGCACGGTGATGGGGTTGCCTTCATGCTGACAGCCATATTTTGGGTCTGGCCTTCCAAGTTCACCCCAGCGCCGTGGCTTTGTGCAAGGAGCTGCAGTGCCTGGCAGGGCCAGTTGAGAAAAGCTCCTTCGATGCTTAGCAGCCCCAGACAGGGACAGGCCAACAGCCCTGGCTGCCCTTGTGTTTCTCCTCCCACCTGGGTGGCTCCAGTGCAGGTGCCACCTCCTCCCCGCCCCACCGGGCACCTGGAGCACGCCAGCCTCCCCGTGTCCCTGCAGATGCAGGGGGTCTCCCTCCTTCCTGGTGGTGTGACCTTGTTTTTAGGAGTGTGGGCACTAGGGCCAGACAGACATGGATTCACATCCCACTTCTATAACTAACTGTGAAGTCTTAGGCAAGTTATTTTCCCTCCCTGAGCCTCAATTTTCTTATCAGAAAAAAGGGGATAAATCACAGTACCTACTCCTAGAGTTGTTGGAGGATTTAATGGGCATTAATGATCATACTGTCTGCCACATAAGGGTCCAATAAATAACAGCTACTATTATGAAACAGACAAACTTAAAACCAAGATTGTACCAAAGTATGGACATATTAGGTTTGCAGAGTTTGGATTTTTGTGCCAAAGTCACTAGACTTGTTCTAGGGGGATGAGAGCAGGTCCACCGCCAGGGTGAGAGACACTGCGGTGGAGGGCGAGACGTTAGTGCCCGGGAAGGACGGCTTTCTCTCAGCCTGAGTGGCTCACCTGGGAAGTCATGAGCTCCCTGTTGGTGGAGGTGGGTGGGCAGAGGCCAGGCAGCCACTTCAGGGGGGGCATCGTAGGAAGGATTCCAGTGGAGGGGTGGATGACGGGGCCCGGGAGATCATCTCCCCAGCTCTGGAGACACAGAGACTCCGTCACCCTCCATCCAGGACCATGGGATTCAGACAAAGCTCCATGTCCGCCCCCCACCCCAAGCCCAGGATGTGGCCCCCAGCAGGCGCTCCATGAGTATTGTTGAATGAATAAACGGTTTATCTCCATCTCCTCCAAGGTGCCTGGCACATAGTAGGTGCTCAGGAAATGTTCATGAATTTGCTGTGTTTCTGGCAGCATGGCTGAAATGGATGAGCGGTTCCAGCAGATTCTGTCCTGGCAACAGATGGATCAGAACAAAGCCATTAGCCAGATCCTGCAGGAGGTGAGCCCGGGGGGCAGGAGGGGCGCGGGGAGCCCGGAGCAGAGCGGCAGAACTCCACGTGGAGGCGCCGTCCTGGACTCCTGGACAGTGTGCAAGAACCAAGATGCTTAGAGAGCTGAGAAACGTACAGACCATCAGGATGAGGGGGCAGGGAGAGGCCTCTCTGGGTGGTGGTTTCCGCTCACTGAAGTGTAGAGAAGCGCCCTCCCCAGGCAGCCCCTCCCCGTGCTCCGTGGGGCTCCATCATGAGGACATAACGGGCAGAAGGCGGTGGTACCCACCCCGTGGAGTGAGCCCCCAGACGCCTCACTTCCAATCCCACCGCACCTGCATCTGCTCTCCCGCCAGCTTAGCGGGCGCATAGCAGGTGCTGCTGAGTGGACGGGACCAGGAAGGACCCCTGTGATTTCCTCCCTCCTGTGTCCAAATTGTTCAGTCCCAGCTTTCCCCACAGGCCCTATTGGAGTCTCATTCCCCAACCCTCACATTACCTCCCTCCTTTCTTCCTCTGTGATGTTGTCCTGCCACTCCCTGACCCGTCATTTCCTCTTTCCTTTCTCCCCAACTCCTATCTCTCTCTTCTTCCAAAACGCTTTGACTTAGTATTTGTGAGATTGTCTGAGGAAAGTGCTCTGTTTCTTAGAGGGGATGTCAGGCCTCGTGGTTAAGGTGAGGCTGAGAGCTGGACAGACTTGCATGCTAGTGCCAGCCGGTTCACTTCTCCGAACCTCACTTTCCTCATCTGTGAAATGGGGCAGTGAAGGTACCCTCATCATCGCTTCTTCCATGTGCAGCGCGGAAGAGCCCTGAGCACGGTGTCCAGCACGTAGTAAGCGCTCAATAAGTATTATTTTAAAAAATTAAACAAGTAAGCTGAAAAGTTGTCGTCTCTCTAAGAAACAGAAAAGGCATACGTTAAGGTGTCTTTGACGCAGATTTTGTTTTCCCTGCGGGACCCCTGAGTGGCCATGCTCTCTGTTGCAGAGCGCCATGCAGAAGGCGGCCTTCGAGGCTCTCCAGGTGAAGAAGGACCTGATGCATCGGCAGATCCGGAAGCAGGTGAGCGCAGGCTGCGGCTCCCCCTAGACCCGCCCTGTGGGCTTTCAGAGGCGTGAGGAGGGGGCTCCAGGCCAGCCCGACAGGAGGTCTCCCCGGCACCTCCCTCCCCTCACTGAGCCTCATGGAACCTACTCAGGGTGTCAGGAGGTGCCTGGGGCAGCACTGTGCATGCCAGCAGGTGGGACCTGTGCCTGCTGCTTCTCATGATGCCCAGGGCTGAGGGACAGGAGGCCTTGACTGCTTGGCAGCCACAGGCAGGACTCCTCAGCCGGCTCAGGCCCCAGTGTCCCCATCGGCCCAGATTGAGGCGCTGGGACAGGCTGACCCCCACCTGAGTGAGCAGGCAGGGCCTGGTGTCGGCTGAGGAGTGACCTGGGCCTGGAGGAGGGGGTGTGCTCTTGTCTGGGCTCTGCTGCTGACCTGCGGGAAGCCTTGGGCGAACCCCATGCTGGGCCTCTTGGCCACCCCCATCCAGCAGGGCTGTGTCTGGCTCGCTGGGCTCCCTGAGCGTGTGGCCTGGGTGGCGGCAGACAGAGCGAGCTTTCAGGCTACGGGACGCGCATCACCTCGTATTCAGCACACTTTGAATTTCACATTTTGCATGGTTGTTTTTTTCTTTTTCTTCTTTTTTGCCAAAACCAACTTACCTTTTTATTTCCCCCTTTAATTTCAATCCCACATTGCCAGACATGAATCTCATTCCTCTGACCAGGGGTTGGTGGGGTCATAGGAACATAGGGACAAAGGTCATAGGCACAGGGTAGAGAAGTCACTGGCCATGGGGTCTGACCCCGAGGGCTAAAAGCCCCCAGTCACACCCTGAAGGTATGTGGTGACTCCCAGACATTCTCACTATGGGTGGTTTTGACCCACCAGGCCAGCTCTTCCCCTTCAGACAAGCAGGGACATCCCAAGGAAAGGGCACACTCACTCACCCGCTGTGTGTCCTTGGGCAAGTTACTTAACCTCTCTGAGCCTCAGTTTCCTTGTCTGTAAAATGGAGGCAATAATACCTCCTAATAGGTATTGATGAAATGATGCAAATAAATTGCACAGCACAGTCCTAGCATGTGGAATCTCAATAAATATCAGCTACTACTATTATTGTTATTATTATTCAGTCCCTTCCATTGCCCTCTGCACTCCTCTGTGACAGCTGTTTAGAGGAAGCAAGAGAATTGGACTGGTAAGAGGCTCAGTGAGCATTCCGTGTCTGTTCTTCACTCTGGTCCTCACCTTGAAGGAAAGCCCCTTCATTCCACATACCTTGATCAGCACCCATTCTGGGCTGGCCCTGTGCCCGGCTTTTGATCAGCAGTACTGTCCAGGACAAGAGTGTCCACGCAGCAAAGCATTCAGGGCCATGAAATAACGAATTCTTTTTAAACCCCCGCTGATGAGGTTCCCAAGGTACACAGGTCCCCTTCATTGCAGGGCGCCCCCAGAAAGGATTCTTAGATCCATTTGGCCATCCAAGAGCAGCGGCACAGGATTAAACCGTGGTTAATGTGAATTAAAAAACCCCTGTCTCGTCTTCTGTTTAGATTAAGTTAATAGAAACTGAGTTATTGCAGCTGACACAGCTGGAGTTAAAGAGGAAATCCCTGGACACAGAGGCACTACAGGTACGTAGGGCTCCCTAGCCTGCCCTGTCCCCCACCCCACCCCACCCCCAACTAATGCCCCTACCGCCTCTCAGCTGCTCTCCAGCAGACAAGGCAGTGATGCTGGAGGATGCCCTGGCCCCAGAAGGCTCGTGGGAGCCCAGTCTGGGGGCCGAGCCCAGTGCAGGCCAAGGTTAGGGCTGGGATCAGCCCATTGCTAGGCAGGAGGGTCAGAGGAAGGAGGGTTTCATTGCCAAGGCTCACCCAGGCTGCATCTCCATCTCCGTGTTTTCTTTGTTTTGGAGCTGGGTTGCTACTGAGCTCCCTGTCTCTCTAAGTTATGCTTCTGGGGCGCTGGTTCTCACGGCTGACATCCTCTGGGGAAGGAGCTTTCTTGGTGTCCCAAGGATGTCTGAGGAGAGGGCCCAGCTGTGGCCCTGTGAACTCCAGCCTGGGTGTCCTGCTCACACAGATGTGGCGGCTGCAGGGACTAGCGGACGGCGTTCTGGACGGCAGATCTGGGACCCGGGTTGTCCCCGCACAGTCTTGCTGTGTGACCTGGGTGGGGAGGCGGGGAGGGGCAGCCCTTTCCCTGCTCTGTACCTTAGTCTCCCCAGCTGTGCGCGGAAGGGTTGGATCAGTGATGTGTGAGGACATGTGCCCTGTACCAGGCTTTTGAGCAGAGCTTTCTGTCTGTCACTGTCCCTGTGTCTGTCCTCAGTGGAGCAGTCTTCATTTGTCTCATGGGCTTCTCGATGCAGAAGAACGCTGGGGTCTGGAGTCCCACGGGTCTGTCACCGTATGACCTTAGGCAGGTCGCTTCCCCTCCCTGGGCCTCCGTGTCTCCCCTGCATAAAAGGGAAATAGTCTTCCAGGCCCAGCCTGTGTCTGGGGGCCGTCAGAGAGGAGTGGGCTAGCAAATGGAAAGGCCTCAGCCTTGCGGGGGTTGGTGTTGCTCTGAAAGAAGATGCAGCCACCGTGCTTGGTGGGTGCCCATGCATCCTGCCCATTAGAGCTGTGGGGGTCCTGTTTTCGGGGTCTCCATGGGGTTTCCCAGAGGAGGAGAAGAGTGGAACGCGGACACAAATGGGGCTTTCTCGGGTTTGCACATCACTCCGTCTGTGTGGCGCCTTCCTGGCTGGCGCGGGTCACTCACCCACCCTCCCTCCCGCTGTTTGCTTCTGTCCGCGTGCTCCGTAGTCAGTGAGACTGAAGTCAGGTACCTGCTGCTGGTCATTTCCTTTGTTTGATGTTTCTTACCACTGCACTGTCTTCAGTCTCTAGATCCCGTGCCTGGCCTTACCCCCTGGGGAAGGGAGGTACAGGCTGGTGAGAAGGTGGGGAGGGGATGCTTGGGCAGAGAGGCCCCTCTGCTCTGTTCCCCAACTCTCAGCCTGAGATCAGGGACAGAGCCTTGAATGGAGTCGGACCCACTGTGGCCCCCGGCTGCCAGCTGAGAACTGAGTGAGGGGGATCCTGCCGCCGCGCTGCGGGGACTTCTTGGGCCGGGGTACTGTGAGTTTCCCAGCACTGGGTGTGGTCTTGTGTTGCAGGAGATGATCTCGGAGCAGCGCTGGGTCCTGAGCTCCCTGCTCCAGCAGCTGCTCAAAGAGAAGACACAGCGAGAGGAGGAGCTCCGGGAGATCCTGGTGCGTCTGGCTTCCGCGTCCAGAGTCGCTCATGGGTTTGCTTTCCCTAAATGCTCTTGCCATTCTTAGAAACACTTTCATTAGTCTAGTAATAGTTGTTCGTCAAAGAAAACATGGAAAGTACAAAGGAAAAGAATCTCACTTCTGAGAGTTGTCTGTTGCTAATATTTTGAGGTATGTTTTCCAGACGTCGGGATGCATGTTTACGGTGATGCGCATACGTGCCTGTAACAGAACTGCGCACCCCTTTCCCACCAGCTCGTTTGCACCTGCTCTTTCCTGTCTTTCGTGTCCTCTGCATTCCTTCCATGGCTGCGTTGAGATGGGCCCTCGTTTGGCCTATTGTCAAGCATACTTCCCGTTTTTTTACTTTTAGTAAGCAAGGCTGTCTCGGCAGCTAAGTATTTGAGAACAGCCATGGGTATTTATTTGCTCAGGACAGAGGCCCAGGAGAGTACTTGGTGTGTCCAGGGCAGACCGTTTAGTAAGCCTTCGACAGGAGTTGCCCAACTGCCCCCTGGACCCAAATGGGTTTGATTCTGGCACATCATCAGGGTGGCAGAGCCCCATTTAGGGTGGCAGGTCAGGGTCACTTCCTCCAGAGCCCAAGTGCACCTGAGTGGTCAGGACCCAGCCTTTCCTGTGGCGTTGTTACCACCCCAGATGTCCTCTGAGCTCCACCGTGGGCCAGGCCCTGTGCCGGGGATGGAAAGGGGCGAGACCAGTTTCTTCCCGAGCCCCGCACGAGCCCAGATGGCGTGTTTGTGCCAGTCAGAAGCTGCCTGTTCCTCACGGTGCCTCACTGCCATCACCTTCAAATTGCATTAATGTGTGACCCGCGCCCTGAGTGCTGTGCAGGGGCGGCCATGCCGCGGCCGTGTGCTCCCGCCCTCAAGGGGCCTCGGGGACTCACTGTCCACCTCATCAGGACATGACCATCGGGGTCATGGGCTCCCAAAGAGAGGTGTGCCCACAGCCCAGAGAGGGCCAGGCCGGAAAAGGGGAGCCAGCTCGGCCAGGTACAGGAGGGACCACTAGGGGGCGCTGGGGAGATGCCTGCAGTGTAATCCTGCCGCCCACATCACATCGACCCTCAGCGCGCGGCTGCAGTCCTGGGTGGGTGGCTGGGTGGTTGAGAGCACAGGCTCCGGCCAAGACAGACCTGGGTCTGAATCCTGGCCACGACACGGGCAGCTCTTTGACCTTGGGCTGGCTGGTAATCACTCTGGACTAATCACTCAGTTTCTTCACCTGTGAAGTAGAAACTACTTCACAGAATTGTGAGAATTAAGTACAGGGGCATCTCCCAGTGCACAACACGGTCTGGCACGAAGTGCCCTGACGTTGCTGCTGCTGCTGCTGCTAGTATCGTGTGTTCACTGCTGTGTCCTCAGCACCTAGAACGGTGCCTGGCCCAGAACAGCACTCAGGAATGTTTGAGTGATGGAATGGAGGAATCGGTTTGAAGAGCATGTTTATAATTCTCCGGCTTTGTCAGGTGAAGCCCACTCCGGAAGCTGCAGGTGTCCTTAGAATCTTATTTCTCTCCCTGCCTGGCACCCAGAGGACACGCCAAGCCTTCTTGGGGGAAGAAGACGGCTGCCTAGTGCTTTGCTCTTCCCATAAGCAGATGAGAAGGTGTCCCCCTCCAAGTCATGATGCCCGGGGAAGGGGGGGGGGGACGGGCACCAGCTGTCAGCAGCCCAGGTTCCGGTCCCCCCACCAGGTATGCTGTGTCTGAGATCGTTCTCAGCAGTAAAGTGGGGGTAGTGATGCTTCCTGCCTTTCCGGGCTCAGCAGTTTAAATGGTGAGGCAACAGTGGGTAGGAAAGTTCTTTGTAAAATACCAAGTCATCCACGTGCTCAGAGGAGCAGAGTTCACAGGTGTCACTGTCATTATGGTTTCTATTCGCTGACTTGTAACTAACAGTGTCTGCTTCCTTCTTGGCAGACGGAGTTAGAAGCCAAAAGCGAAACTAAGCAGGAGAATTACTGGCTGATTCAGTATCAGCGGCTCTTGAACCAGAAACCCTTGTCCTTGAAGCTGCAGGTGAGGACTGCTGGCGCCCACCCTGCAGGAGCCTCTGGCCTCAGTGATGCCCGGCTTCCTGACCTGTCCAGTTTAATTCCATTCATATTTCTGGTGACTAAGTGCACCAGGTCCTGTGCTCGACCCGGACAGGGACAGAAAGGAGAAGGAGGAGCGTTGGTTCTGGTGACTGAAAGACCGTCACTGCTGGGCAGAGCGGAGACCCGCAGCCCGCTGTGCACTCCCCAGGGCAGGGGCTGCGGATGGGACAGACGTGGTCCCCAGCCTCCCCCACCTCCCTCTCCCCCTCTCTCCCCCTCTCTCCCCCTCTCTCCCCCTCTCTCCCCCTCTCTCCCCCTCTCTCCCCCTCTCTCCCCCTCTCTCCCCCTCTCTCCCCCTCTCTCCCCCTCTCTCCCCCTCTCTCCCCCTCTCTCCCCCTCTCTCCCCCTCTCTCCCCCTCTCTCCCCCTCTCTCCCCCTCTCTCCCCCTCTCTCCCCTCCCCCTCTCCCCCCTCCCCCCCTCTCCCCCCCTCCCTCTCACACACGCACACACACACCCTTTTTTTTTTTTTTTTTTAATAAAAATGGAGTCTTTCTTGGGACTTCCCTGGTGGTCCAGTGGTTAAGACTCCGCGCTTCCACTGCAGCAGGCACAGGTTCGATCCCTGATCGGGGAACTAAGATCCCGCAAGCTATGTGGCACAACCAGAAAAAAAAAAAACAAAACAAAAAAACAGGAGTCCTTCTATAAGGCTATTTTGGCAACTTCCTTTTTCCCCTCAACAGTAGTGACGGGCTGTTCTCCAGGCCCGTGTGTGTAGATCTCCTCGTTGTTCCCAGACGACTGCACAGCATTTAGGATCTGCATGAGCCCTCATTTGTTTAAACAGTCCCCTCTTGATGGGTACTTAAGTTGCTTACATTGTCACGCTTACAGAGTAGCAGTGAACTAACTTCCTCGTGCATCTATCTCTCTGCCCTTACATATCCATTTTTGTAGGAAGAGTTCCAAGAATACGTTTTACATATTATGTTATATGTATTTGAACTCTTCGTTTGCTGTTGTAAGTAAGTAATGGCTTCTTGGTTTTTTCCCCGTCTGTGGTGCGCTTGGCTTCTCCCTGGGTCTGTCCTGTAGGAAGAAGGCCTGGAGCGCCAGCTGGTGGCCCTCCTGGTGGAGCTGTCGGCCGAGCACTACCTTCCCATCTTCGCCCACCACCGCATCTCACTGGACATGCTGAGCCGGATGGGCCCTGGGGACCTGGCCAAGGTGGGCAGCAGCTGCCCCTCGGGGGAGGTGAGGGCGGCGGGCAGGGCCCTGGCCCGACCCAGCCAAGGGGCCACTTGCTCTTCACGCAGTTCTTGGTGAGGCCTGCGTCATCAGCTGTCCCAGGGCCACCTTGCTCCCAGAAGGCCAGAGCATGTGCCCCATCTGCCCCCAGTCATGTGGCTACAAAAGCCAGGGCTGTGGGTGCTGCTGACCCCAGATTGTTGACCCCCTGCCCTGCCCCGTTCAGATTGGATCTTCACCTCGTAGGGCTGGACAGCCAGGACCTTGGAGCTCATCTGGACCAGGCCCCTCCCCACCCCATGGATTTACAGTTATCACAGCAGCAGCACTGCCCGAGCCTGGTACATGCTGCACTAATTCATTTACCCTTCAAAAGAGACAAATACCGATGCCGGCAAACACTTGACAGTGCTAGGCACTGTTCCAAGCATGTCTTACATACGAATTCATTGACTCTTCCCAACAACCTGGGCAGGCACGTGCTGACATTGTCATCATTTTTTGGATGAGGAGGCTGCGACACGGCAAGGTAGCAGTTTGCCCGAGGTCACACAGCAGAGCCAGGACTCCAGCCCAGGCGGCTGGCCCGGTGCCGGGGTCCATGCTGTTGACCACTTTGCCGTACTGCCCGGCCCTCGGCTGACGCAGACACCGCGGCTCAGAAGGGCGACACGGCTGTGTCACCCACGCTCAGGAGCACCGTCTCTGGAGGCTGAGGGACTATGTGATTGTGGCACGGCCACTTCTCAGCAGCTCAGCCTCAGTGTGAACCACCTGACCGTGCGAACTGTGACAGAGGGTCCTGACTTCCTGGTCGTCACGGGGGTGATGGGAGGTCATGCGGGTGAAGCTGTCAGCACAGCTCCTGTGCAGGCTTCACACTTGCTAAACTGTAGCTGTTACTAGTGTTGGTTTCCCTCTGGGCCTCAGTGCCTCCCTCTGCTGTACGGATTGTCGGGCCCTCGTAGGCCTCCACGTTTCCAGCTGAGGGTGCTAGAAGCCAGGGAGGAGGTGGTGGCTCTGACCGTGCCGCATAGCAGGTCCCTTGCCCAGCCCAGGCCATGACCTGCCCTCCTTGGTCCGAGCAGGTGGGCGTCTCGGAAGCCGGCCTGCGGCACCAGATCCTGCGCAGAGCCCGGGAGCTGCTGGACGCGACCAGGGCCTGGCCAGGTACTGATGCTGAGCCCTCCCCTGTGCAGAGCCCTTACGTGTGGGCTGCGGTTGGGGGTGTCACCTGTTTACAGTTCAGGACGAGTCCTAAGGGCCACTTCTAACCCTGGCCAGTCCTTAAGCTTCCCTCCTAAAGGAACAATTTATAAATGGGAAAAGCAGACTCCAAAAATGGGAAAAAAAAGAACTTTTCTTACAGCAGTTTTGGGACCCTTCTGGCTTCCCTAAACCCACCCTACACACGTCGGGAACCACACACTCAGGATCCCTGGAGTAGAGGGAGAAACCAGCCGGACCAGTGCCCACCCCGTGCCCAGCACTGCACCCCAGGGCAGGCCTGTGGTTTGGACATAGAAAGGTGTTTGTGATGGTTGTGAAGGAGGTGCCCTGCCCTCATCCGGAGGCCCGGGAGAGGGCAGGTGCTGTGGCTGACCCAGGGGAAGGCACGGGAGTCGGGTCTCCTGTGTGCCAAGCAGGACGGGTATCAGGCATTTGACGACCACCGTGTCAGGTCACCTTTGCTGCAGCCCCGTGAGGTGGGCACCATTGTTACCCTCATCTGAGGGATGAGGAAACTGAGGCAGAGACAGGCTAACCCTAACCCTAACCCTTAGGGCTTCTTCCTGATTGTGGCCGCCCTGCAGGGAGGGTCTGGGCTGGAAGGCTCCCGAGCTCCAGAGGGCAGGAGAGCCTCAGGAGTTTTCCCCACAGTTCTCTTTCTGATCCCAGGACTCAATATGTGTTATATTAAATATAGAAGCGCCCCCTTACAGTGATGGTTTGGGGGGACACCATGATACCCCTAGAGGGTCTACAGTGGTTGTGATAGGCTTTTTAAGAAAAAACTTCAGGTTTTTTACAATTATAAAAAATACTACTTGTAATTTAACCTGTAGAATAAATGAAAAACCTGAACTGAGGGGATGGGGATCAGGGATGGAGAGAGACTTGGGGCTGTCGCTGGTGCACGTGGTGTGATAATGAGAGACACCGATTCTCATGTCCTCCTTCACGGCGGTTGGGACCCAGGCAGGGGACGCTGGATCCAGGGCAGAGCAGTGGACATGCTGGGGGCTCTGCCGGGGGACAGGGGCAACAGCCTTGAGAGCTGGTCATTCTTCTCCCTGCTCCTCTGGGTCACCTGCGCCTGGGCCCCTGGGTGGAGAATCTGCGAGCAAGCTAGGTCCGGTCCTACCCAGGGCTCCTGCAGGGCAGCTCTACCACCAGATGGCCCTGTGGCCTCGGGCAAGTGGCTTCCCCCTCTGAGCCTCCGATTTCTCATCTCTGACAGTGATGAGCCCTACTTGCAGGGTGGCTGTGAAGGATTCAGGGTGTGTTAGGGGTAAGAGGCCCCAGTTAACCGGCATCCCAGCTGTCCCATTTTACAGGTGGGGGAATGAGGCTCAGCAAAGAGGAATAAGTGGGTGTGTAGGAAGGCAGGATCCTGGTCAGATCCCGTCCCGCTCCAGCTCACTGTCTACTTGGGGCAGGCAGAGCCAGGGGAGGCCCTAGGGGTCGGGGTCAGGTGGGCATGACCCTGCCTCAGCCTCTCTGTCCCCACAGAGCTGCTGAAACCACCCCAGGGCGAGGTCCTCCCCACGGCCCCTGAGGAGCTTCCCGAGGCAGTGAGACCGTCAGCCCCCCGCGCGGAGCTGGAGGCCCAGACCTCAGAATGTGTTGTGTGCCTGGAACGGGAGGTAAGTCTGGGGCAACGGGCCCAACCCCCCGCCCGCCTGCCCAGCGCCTGCCGCCCGGAGCCTCCCGGGCAAAAAACAGGAAATTAAAATGACCCATGATCCCATGACCCAAACATGAGTAATGCTAACATCATTTTCTGGGCCTTTTTTCTTTTTTTCAAAAGAGAGTTTTTTTCTCCCACTTAGGAAGTTTCCCTTCGTGTATGCATTAAGTCATTAAATATCAACAACACAATTTTCTCTGAAGAGACTTTTTAAAACCTGTTTTAAAAACTGTAACAAAATTGGTGCCTATTATAAAAATTCAGCAATGTAGCACATAAAATACCCCCCTCCCCCCCCGAGTGTGATCCTACTTAGAAAAGGTCGCCACGTTAGCAGTTTGATTACCCTGTGGTTTTTGCTGGGCTCGGCGAATGCGGTGATACAGGGGGCCTTGGTGGTTATAAATTTAACCAAACCCCTGCTCTGGGCCCCGGAGGTGGCTTCCTAGCTCTTATTACAAAACAGTGCTATACTGAACAGCCTTGAACAGAATTTGGAGCACATCCTTGGTTATTTCCTTAGGATAACTTACTAAAAAGAGGAAATGCTAAAGCAAAGAATAGACACACTTCCGTGGCTTTTAATCCATAATGCTGGGGTGGTTTTGAGACCGAGGGTCCGGGCAAAGTGCATAGAAAAACCAAAAATTGGGAACAACGTGCACATCCAACAGCTGGGCTGGTGAGATACGGTGGGGATGAAAAACGTACACGGCTGTTACAGAGAGGGGCAGAGAGTGACCAAGAAGGGCGGCGGCACGTGCTCCTGTGCTGATTGGCGCATGACGACCGTGCTGTCAGATCTTTAGGGGCCGGGGGCCTCCCTTGCCCCATCCCCGGGGAGCCAGGCCGGGCTGGGGCCCAGACGCTCCCGCGCTCTCTCCTCAGGCCCAGATGATCTTCCTCAACTGCGGCCACGTCTGCTGCTGCCAGCAGTGCTGCCAGCCCCTGCGTACTTGCCCGCTGTGCCGCCAGGACATCGCCCAGCGCCTCCGCATCTACCACAGCCGCTGAGCGCCGGCCGCCAGCCCGGGCCTGACACCTCCAGCCCCACCTCTGCCACCTGCGGGCCCAGGGCTCCAGCTCCCGCTCTGTTCTCCATGGACTAACACGGGCCCCTCTGTCCTGGCCCAGGCGGGGACAGGAGTGGTCCTGACCAAGGGCAGAGCCAGTGTGGATACTGTGGAGGAGGAGAGAGGACCCCTCGCCGCACGAGGACAGGGTCTGGGGTGTGGGGTGGCAGCGGGCCTCCATCTGAGCGCAGGCCTGAGCGTCCCAGCTGTCTCTGGCAGTCACGGCCCCTCCAGGAGCCTCATCAGGGGAGCCCGGGCAGGGCTGTCCCACTGGGCAGGGTGGGGGGAGTGCAGGAGGGCCCTGGCCGAGGGGAGAGGGGGGAGGCCACCGTGGCCTGTCCTCGGACTGACTGGCCAGAATGTGTTCAGGGCGGGCCTGGTGCCGTGAGCGACGGCGGCCCCTCCTCGCCTCCCTCTCTGCTGCTGCCCGCACGCTGGGCCCCTCTGCTCTCCACATCTGCACCTCCTCACCCCACGCAGCTCAAGGGCAGGCGCTGAGCTTTGCAGACCCAAAGCAGGAACGTCAATAAACCCATCTCCAGCCTGCTCCTCCCGAGTCATCACTGGGTCCTGATGGAGCCCGGGGAGGGGGAGGGGGTCGCAGCTCAGTCAGAAGGGAAGTGGGGAGATGCGGTGTTCCCAAAGGTGAAGTTATCCAAACCTCCCTCGTTGCAGGTGGAGAGACCAGGGCTCTAAGAGAAGGGCTCAGAAAGTCTGCGGAGCTTGTGGTGCCGTGTGGGCTGTGCTATGTGCTCTGTTATCGTTACCCCAGACCAGGGGGCTGGGTGTCCCGGGCCCTGTGACAGGAATGTGGTGGCACTGACTCTGGAGCCTAGAAGCATCTTGACCCCTGAACCCATGCAGCCATGCAGGTTGTTCATTGCACAATTCCAGAAGGAGCCATGCCCCTTGTACTCACTGTAGAGCTGCACCTTTATTGTGCATTTTCTGGCAGAGAGTTTTGAGCCAGGGGCAGCTTTTTCTTTGGGCTAGAGGCAGGCCTGCTCGAGGCGCCTGGGCTCTGCCTCCAGCTAACTCTGACCCTGGCTAACCTTCCACATCCTAGTTCCCCATCTGTTCAGCAAGGGACACAATGGATGGAGCCCTGACATAGGCCGGCGGCCACCAGGGAGCACTGAATGCTCATCGCAGGCACAGCGTAAGAGACGGCGGGATGCAGGGGACAGGCCCTCACTCTCCCTGCCTTGTTGTGACTGTCAGTCCTGTGGGCTGAAACAGGACGGATGAAGGGCCCATGTGGTGTGAGTCCTGCTTTCCAGGTACCCAGGGGACCTCTGATGGTTCCCCTCCCCACACACCCTCCTGGGCTCTGCTTAGCTAAGAGAGGAGACTGAGGCCTGAGGTGGGCAGGGCCACCTCGCAGAGCACAGTGTTTGGCGGGTCTCCTTGAACCCTCAATAGGCCCCCCTTTTATAGACGAGGAGCCTGAGGCCGAGTTCAGTGACTTGCCAAGGTCAACGGCAAGACTGCAGCTGAGCCCCTGCTTTCTCACCTCAGCCCTTGTTAACAAGCCTTCAGCCACTGGCCACCGTCCCCCAAGGTGATGGGGGCCCCATAGCCTCAGCCCAGGTTCCCCGCCTTCCTGGACCTCAGTTTACACATCGGTGAAATGTGACAGTGGTGCCCGCCACCTGGAGCTGCTGTGAGGCTCCTAGTCTTGCACGGAATGTGCACGGCCCACAGTATAGTGCTCAGAAATACTAGCTGTGTGAGCAGGAGTCTTGAAAACACTGGCATCACTGTTTGGATCTAGTGTGAGCCTCGGGCCCACCTGCCATGGGCACCCCAGGGCCACGTGGCCATAAAGTAGCTGCCCTCCTGCCCTCGCCATTGCCTGAGACTGCCAGAGGTGCACCCTGCATGGATCTGGCTGAGGAAGCCATCTGAGCTGCCAGCAGGCTAGTCACCTACCTGCTGTGTCCCGTCTCTCCAAGCCTCAGTTTTCTCCTCTGTCAAATGGGATAATAGAAGAACTCTGGCCACGCACCCGTAAGTACTCGGTCAAGCGACCATCCCAGAAAGTCAAGGTGCACAGATGCTCCTAGTCAGTCTCCAGCCCAGGTCTCCCCCTGCTGGCACCACACATGGGCCACTGGCTTTAAATAAAGCATTTATTGATTAGTAGAAGCTTAAACAGTTTGCATAATATTTTCAATACAAGATCTGAGAAGGATGATTGGAAAACCACAAAAGAAGGCACCAGAGGAGAGCATCTTCAGACAGAACGTGTTGGTAAAAGAGGTTAGTGAGGCGTTGAGTTTAGGGCTTGAGGGACTGGCGGGCGAGGGGGGGGGGGTGGGGGTGGTCCCTGAGCACCAGCCAGAGCTGCACGTCCTGTGGGTCCCAGGGCCCGGTCCAGGAAGGAGATCGAGGGGATGGAGGATGCAGGGCTGGGATGGGGTTGAGGACCCTGAAGGACTCCGTTTCTGCCCTGCCCACCCTCCCCTCAAAGCAGCAGGGGAGGGGGTCTGGGAAGGCCAGGAGGTCCCAGCCCCTGGGGATGGTCTCGGCTTGACCCTCACCCCAGGAAGGGGGATGGCTGGGCCCCACGTGACTCATGAAGACATTTGAAGAGTTCTGGAGTTTTCAGGGTGGGGTGACTGGAAACTCAGAGCAGCAGGGGCCGAGCCCCGGCCTGACCCAAATGCTCAGTGGTGCCCTGGGGTGCCTCGGCCCATCCCCCTGCCCCTCACGAGCCCCGCAGCTCCCTGGGAGGACAGCGCGTACCTTGGAAGTGGCCTGCAGAGTCCACACCCACCCAGCCCTGCCACTGAGCAACGTGCCACCGCCCCCCACCCCCCCAGCCCAGCACAGAGGGACTCCGGAGACTGGACCCCAGCAAGTGGAGGGGGAGGCAAAGGACCAGCTTCCAGCAACCCTCCATCTGCCACGTCGCCCACCTCGCCCACCCTCCCAGCAGTACCTCTGCAGAGGTCACGCCCTCCTTCCCTCTGACACGTCCTCTCCCCAGACCAGCACGTTCCAGGCCTTTCTTGTTCTCTCCTCAGGCCCATGGCCCCATCCCCCTCCGCGAGGCAGCCCTCCCCCAGCCTGAAGGCCCCCCTCCTTGCACATCCCCTCACCCGGGGCGGGACAGCAAGGCCAGTATCCACTCCAAAACTGGCCTCTGGGGCCCAGCCGGGAGGAGGGAGGAGCGGGGCTGAGACGGGCCTCAGCGCTCCATCTTCCTGGTTCCAGCGAGCCCCTTGGTGAGAGGAGAGAGGATCCATGGGCTCTGTGTCACAGCAGATGCTACTCTTACCGCCCTCTTCCCAAGGATGGCAAGACCCACGAGGGAAACGGGCCACAGAGGCAGGGCAGGGAGGGAGGACTCAGGGACCCAGGGCCACCGAGTGCTCCCAGCCCCCTCCGCTGTGCTCTGTCCCCAGCAGGAGAAGGAAAGCCGAGATCATCCCACAGAAGAGAAAACAGACCAACCAAGTGTGACCGAACCCAATAAAGTGACTCAGGTGGGCCCGTCCCCGCCCAGCCCCAGAGGTGCCACACCAGCCCGGCCCCATCCCCACCCGGAAGGCACAGATCCAGTGCTCCCCGCCCAGAGCCAAGCCTTCCAGTGCCTCGGAGGGAGTGGCCCGTGTGCCATGTCCAACAGAAGCTTGGGGGCGACTGGCCTAGAACTCAGTCTGCACCCCTGCACCGTCCTCGGTGGTGGTATGGATGGGGGGGCGGCCGCCAGGGCCGGACACCTGCTCCCCGGTCTCCTGGTCACTGGGCTTGGGAGGCTCGAGGTCCGAGGCCTTTCCAGGTGGGAGCTGCCGGAGGGGTGAGGCAGGCGGTGAGGCGGCCTCAGGGGCCGCCCCGGGCTGCGGGCTCTCCTGGGCGGGGGCCCCATTGAGCAGGGGGCCGGCCAGCGGGGGGCTTTCGGCCTGCTGATCCCGGGCCAGCAGGCCATGGAGCTCGGTGATGCTGTCTGCGGACGCAGGTGATAGCGGCTCAGGGACAGCCTTAAAGGGCAGCCCCGCCTCCTCGTCCTGGACCACGGACACCACCTGCTTGGCACGCCGGCGCTTTTCTGAGAGGATGACTGCTTCCGGGATACCAGGGCTGCCGGGGTCCCCACCACTGTCACTGCTGCCGCTGTACTCCTCGCCCCAGTCGATGGGCATGCCCTCGGCCAGCAGGTGCAGGTTGGGGTCGCTGTTGTGCATGACCACGCTGTCCCGGTACAGGTTGTGCTTCCTCTGCACGGCAGCCTCCTTCACGGCTACGGGACAAGAGGGCGGTGTCGGGACATTTACCACGGGGCTGACGGCCGCCAGCACACCCTACAGTGTGCCCAGCTGTGACCTGCATCATCCCCCAGAGGCCTCCCTCGGCCTGAGTGGGTGCTGTGACTGGGACGAGGTTTATTTCAGGCCTCAATGCCGGGAAGCAGGGGCTGTGACCCTAAACCCTGTCACTCACCTGATGCTCCCCAAAATGTCAAGGACCCACAAACAAACTAAGGCACAGGGATGCAATGCTACCCTCCTGGGGCCACACCGCTAGTAGTGGGCCCACCCCAGCCCACGGCGTAAGTCTTCTCTTCTCTTTGTAGCTTAGCTGACCCCACCAGGAAGACCTCTGGGTGGCCACCACCACCACCCTCCAGGCAGTAAGGGTCCCAACAGCAGCAGCACCCCCCACCCAGCTCTGCAGCCAGCCCCCGGGGGCCGGGAGGTACGCACCCTGCAGGATGTCCTTCATGACCGTCTGCAACACCACTTCCTCGTACGTGTTCTCCACCAGGATGAACCTGGCAAAGTCCTCGAATATCAGCTCCTGGAACCGGGACAGCTCCTGCCGGGCGGGGTTGTGGGTGGGGGCAGAGAGAGGGGTGGCCAGGGCTGTTGGTCAGGCCCAGGGCTGGGGCTAGCAGGGGAGGGGAGTGGGGGGAGGGGTGGGGGAGGGGAGTGGGGGGAGGGGAGTGGGGGAGGGGAGTGGGGGGAGGGGATTGGGGGAGGGGTGGGGGAGGGGAGGAGGGGGAGGGGTGGGGGAGGGGAGTGGGGGGAGAGGGCGCACTCACCGACTTGCAGGTGGGTGCCAGCTTCTTGAGCAGGAACGGGATGGTGATCTGCAGCAGAGCCTCCCGGAAAAAGCGCTTCCGCACGGTGCTGCTGTCATAGTCGTATTTCTGCCAGGAAAGAGGAGTCGGGGCCGGGGCGCGGGAGGCTCTGGGTCAGGGAGCTCCACCGGCCCCTGGTCTGACCCGAGCCCCCGCGTCCCCCTGGGTGGAGGGGTGGGGCCGGGCCGGGCGGCTCACCTTCAGCACCCGCTCCAGGATGCGTTGGATGGACTTGCACAGCTCCTCCTTGGTGGGCCCCTTCCCCAGCTCCTGGTGCAGGAGGGTCTCGAAGGTGTACACGGCGTTGTCCATTTGCTGCCGGCGGGGCACACCACGGGGCACGTGAAAGGGGTGCCCACCGGCAGGAGGGGCGCCTGCGTGCTCAGCTGCCCGTTCACTCGCTCACTCCTGTACTGAGTGTCTAGCGTGCTGGCTCAGGCCCGGGCACCAGGGCCAGTCCCTGCCTCAGGGAACCAGAGGCCCTGGGCCCTGTGGGAAGGGGCTTAGGGAGCAAGGAGGGCCTCCCAGAGGAAGGGGTCTCTGAGACCCAAAAGATGAGTCTGAATTAGCCAGGTGGGCAGAAAGGACAGTGTCCAAACAGACCAGAGAGCAGAGCAGCAGAGAGCACGCCAGGGCCGAGCGTGGCTGCAGCGAGGCCCGTGAGGAGGACGAGGAGGGGGCCGGGGAGGAAGGCCACAGAGGCAGGGCCTCTTCCCCAGGAGATGGGGACCTGGGGACGGCGGGTGCGGGGGGAGCTGGGGTAGCACCCTGGGCTCACCTCACGCATGAGGATCTGGGCTCGCTGCTTGAACACAGACGTGCTGGACACGTCGAAACGCTGCTGCAGCCCATCGAGCCGCAGCGGCTCCATCTTCTCATAGCAGCTCTGCATCTTGAGGGGGTGGTACGCCAGCTGGGACAGCTTCTCCATGTACTGCAGGGAGGCAGAGGCACGCGGGACCTGAGCGGGGGCCGCCAGAGTAGCCAGGCAGCCCCCAGCCCTGGGGCTGGCACCCGGGAAGGCCATCCGGGGGTGGCGGCCACAAGGGCAAGAGCTGGAGGACCCGGGACAGGAGGCAGGAGGAGTGGGGTCCGGCAGCACAGCGTGTGGGGAGAGGCCAGCCCGGGAGCTGCGTGACCTTGGGCAAATTGCTCACCTTCTCTTAGCCTCAGTTTCCTCAGCCTCCAAATCAGGAGATGGTTTTTCATGATCTCTAAGGTCTTCTATGGCTCTCAAATTCTATGATTATTATTGTCAAGGGACTTCTCAGTTTGGGGTGTAGAAGAGGCTAAGATTACAGGACCAATTCTATCTGCACCTGACAATTATGTGGGGCTCCAGGCAGCCGACTACCCCAATATGGGATTTGTGGAAGACCGTTCACCCCGAGAACCAGCGAACTCAGAAGTGAGTGAGAGGGGCTGGCTCCATTTGTGGGGTGCACGAAACGGCATCTGTGTACTTGCCCGGCCCCTCGGTCTCCCGCAGCCCCTCCGTTCACAGGTTATGCCCCGGAGGGGAGCGGCCAGCCCTGATCACAGTGAGGGCCTGACGGGGGCCAGACCAAACCCAAACCCAAACCCGGGGCCAGTGCCTGGCTCACCTCGCCCAGCTTGTCGATGCCGCCCTCGTTGATGACGTTCAGGTTCATGTCGGTGACCTCCTTGAAGAAGACGTCCCGCACTTCGGTGAAGCCCTGGCTGGTGGGCACCATCAGGGCCTCCAGGATGGACGGGATATAGGGCTGGACATGATTCCGGACACACACCTCCGCCTTGGGGAGGATGGAGGCTGCACCGAGGGAGCTGGTTAGCAGATGGCACCCCCGGTAGCAACTCCCACCATCCCAGACACCCAGGCTAGCGGCAGGCTGTCGTATTATTCTTTAAAGAAAACCACTGGACAACATTAGCAAACTGAAGGATTCTTGAGGAACAGCTGATAACGCAGCACAAATAACGGAGTTCTGAGACTGGACCCTGATGTTCCTGAAACTGTGATGGCAAGAAACTAAGAAAACTGCTAGTGTAAAGGTCTCTAGGTTGGCAGTTTTTCTGCTTAGCCAGAGAAGAGAACTCACCTTTGGGGGTCTTGCTCCTTCATTTAAAAAAAAAAAAATGAAAAACACTTCAGTGGCTTCAATGAGCCTCCGGGTTTTGCAAACCCCGATTCTGCTCTGGAATGGTGTGGCCTGACTCAGCCCAACTATGGAAAAGGCTGCTTCCCTGTGGGCAGGGACCGTCTCCAAGACATTCTGACCAAGGCATTTTTTAGCCAGGGGGTGTTTTGACGTCCCTCCTTCTCCCCTGCCCAGCTAACATTATTTGTTCCACACAATAAATGTCAACTCTCGGTGTCCTCCCCCGCTCACAGTGAGTACAGCTGTTAGAGAATAACCCTCGGGCAACTGACGACAGTCACAACTGTGGCCAGCGTGTGATGGAGGACAAGTGAGCAAAAGGATCCCATCAGGCTCGGAACAGAAAGGAGCATCAGCTGACCCGGGAAAGGCTGGCTGAATGTGAATCACCAAAGTCAAGCTGATGTCGCTAAAACGATACATGGCAGATCTGATGACCAAAGATGAACAGAAGGCTTGAACCTCCTCAACATCATTTAGGTCACCAAGATCTGAGTCTATAGAGATAACAGCCGACAAACAACTCACAGGGGTTGGAAGAACAGTGGCTCAGATTTGCTTCTGGTGTTTTAAAAATAATCAATGAATCAAGTCATTCCTGTGAAATGTAAACGGATCCCTGAAACAGGCAGGAGGGATGCCCTGACCCCGGAGGGCGGGTGGTCCCAGCACGTCCACCAGGTGATGACAACCACAGCAGGTGGCCTGCCTACCTCGGATCTTGCTGGCCAGGTGCTCCTTGGAGGTGATGATCTGGTCCATGTCAGTGCGGATGACCGCCTCCATGGCCGGCCGGGCCAGCTGTAGCTTGGACAGCACGGCCTCAAAGCGTGCCTTGGCCTGTTCATACACCATGCGGTACACGGTGTCTGAGATCTGTGGGCACAGCGGAGGTGTCAGCGCCAGGCTGAGGGTGCCAGGCAGCTGCAGGCCCCCCACCCCTGCTCCCAAGCCCAGGCCTGCCCACCTGGATCCACTGCCGCTGTCGCTCCTGCAGTTTCCCCTTCAGCCGGGGGGCGAGCTCTGCCTTCAGCTCAGGGCCCAGCTCCTCCATCACCAGGTTGCTCAGGATCTAGGACCGGGAGGCAGAGGTCAGGGCAGGGGTTGGAGCATGCCCAGCCCCCTCCATATTCCGGCAAGCCCGGCCACTCAAGCCCCCCCCTCAAAGCTGCTCTTCGCTCCACGTCTCCACTGCCCTCCCTCCTGAGCATCATTCCCACAGGTCCCACCTTACCTGCCTGGGTGTCCTGTAGGATCCTGTAGGGGCCCCACTTCAGGACCGTTGCACATGCTGCCACCCTGTCTGGAATACCACACCCTGCCCCCCTTGCCTGCACATGGAAGTGTGTGCGTTTACTTGTCAAACGTCTGTTTCTCCTTCTAGACAGCTCCCTGAGGGCCAGGACTGCGTCCCTCCTACAGTGCACCCCAGCACCTAGCCCAGGGTCGGTGCTCAGTTAATGACTGAACAAAATACCAAGCAGCTCCCCCTGCGGGATCCGCCTCAGCCTCCACCCGTCCAAAGCTGCAGCCAGTGCTCCAGAGCCCTGCCTGTGGGCCCCGCGCTGACTTGCGCAGCCTCCCCGCCAGCCTCCCTGGCCTCACCTGCACCTCGTTCCCACACAGCATCTCCCAGGTGCCGTACAGCTCCTTGGACTGGCGGTACATGCGGATGGCGTCAGTGAACGCGGGGCCCTCCACCTTGGAGTCCTCGGGGATCCCTGCCCGGGAGAGGGATGGAGAGAGGAGGTCGGTAGGATGGCCCGTGCCCTCCACCAAGACCAAAGGGTTGACTGCCCAAACTCCCCCCACCTCTGACCCCCATGGCTCCTGTAGTAACAGCCTCAGGAGTAGTTGCAGTGACAGTAACGATAATAACCCACCAAGAGCAGTGGACAGTAAGACAGCCCTCCTCCGTATCCTCCTCATCTCCTTCAACCCTCCCAACCAGCCCGAGATGTGGGCACTGTCATTTCCTCTGCTTTTCCAGATGAAGAAACAGGCTCTGAGGTCAGGCCACTGCCGAGGGTCCAAGGCCAGCGAGCGGCAGAGCCAAGACCAGAAGCCACCACCACCACCAAGGAGAGGCCACCCAGCATGGCAGACAGCGTACCAGAGGCACCCAGAGACCCTCTCTCCATCAGGGGCCTGCCAACTTTCCCTGCAAAGGGCCACACAGTAAATAGTCTCAGCTTTGTGGGCCAGACGATCTCCGTCCCAGCCATTCAACCTGCCATTGTAGCAGGAAAGCAGCCGCAGGCAGTGTGTGAACAAACGAGCCGATAAAACTGGATTTATTAAAATAGGCGATGAGCCCAATTTGGCTCACGGGCCATAGTTTGCACAGCCTTGTTGCAGGTCATTGAATCCTAAGGGACCTCAGTTCTCCCTTCTGAATAGTGGGAGCAGTGACCAGCCTGGCCTCACACACCCACTGTGGGGCTGCAGGGACCACAGTGTGAACTGTGAAGGCAGGGCCCGGGAGCAGGCCCCAGCGGGCACCACATCGCACTTTATTAGTGACTACAGCCACGAATGGCTCCTGCTGCCCTGGGTCCGCCTTGCTCACCGCCGTGCATCCAGGGGACTGGAAATACCATTTCTCACTTTTGTCATTGATGGTGGCGGTGGTGGCCCAGATGAGTTTGTCCACCTCCCCCGTGCTGGCGAGGGGGTCAGTGAACAAGGCATGGGCCTCAGACTGGGTGCTGGGGAGGCAGGCTGCAGGAAGTCACAACATCTGACTTCGGGACGAACGTGGTTCAACACCTTGCAGGCAGGCAGCTGGCGGCTACCCTGGCCGCGAGCCTCTGACCGCTGTATCCCCAGAGCCAAGGGAAGGGGAAATGGCAGCCAGTGCCTCCGAAACCCCGACTTCCACTGCAGTGACTACGGGCTGAGTCACCCCCACAGAGAAAAAGCCCCTCTCTGGCGTGGGGAGAACCCCTCCCCTCCACATCCGCTGACCCAGGGATCACACTGCCTGGCGGGGCTGGAAGAGAGCTCAGAGGTGGGGAAACTGAGGCCCAGCCCCAGCCCTGCAGTGGCAGCTCCGTGGACTGGGATGGGGGCGTGAGGGGCATCTCACCCTGCATTTCAGGGACCTGAGATGAGGGAGTGATGGGGGCAGAGCAGGGGTGTCCCAGCTGGGATGCCGCACAGAGCCCTGGGGTGGGTGCTGCCCAGCTGGGCCAGGGGAGGAAGCCCCTGAGGCTTAAGGAGGGGCACCGTCTCCCAGACACCAGGTTTTGCCTAGAAAAATCCAGCCGTGCGTTATATGCAGCCTTTCTCACATTGGGGCATTTACAGTCTGCAGACGGCAAGCCAAGCCGGGTGTGCCAGGCAGGGTCGCTCTCCAGGTGGCAGGACGCTGAGCCAGAGGGCTGGGCAGCAGGAAGGAGGCCGCTGATGCCCTGGGCTCTGGCCAGCCAGACGTGCAGCCTCAGACCCTCAGGACGTCCCTACTCTGCACACCGAGTGGCTCAGTCAAAAGGGAGGGTCACCCCTCCCGAGCTCTTCCCCTGAGCCTGGCTGTTAGGGGCTGAACTGTGTCCCTTCAAAGTCCTATGTTGAAGTCCTGACCCCCAGCGCCCTCAGAATGTGACTGTCTGCAGACAGGGACTTAGAGAGGTAATTAAGTTAAAATGAGGGGCTTAGGCTCGGCCCTGATCCCATATGTATGACTGGTGTCCTCAGAAAAAGAAATCTGGACAAATTGCGCACACAGAGGGGGCACATGTGAGGACATAGGGAGACGGCAGCTGCCTGCTAGTCAAGGAGAGAGACCTCGGAAGAAAACAGACCTGCTGACACCTGGATCTTGGGCTTCCAGCCTCCAGAACTGTGCAAAAATAAATTTCTGTTGTTTAAGCCACCCAGTCTGTGGTCCCGTGTTACGGCAGACTAAGGCTGAGGCCGCACACGCATTCCCTCACCTAATCCCCAAACGGCTCCCAGAGGGACAGCTGTTCTCAGCCCCACTTTCCCCGATGAGGAAACGGGCTCAGGGAGGCAAAGTCACTGGCTCGAGGCCACACGGCTAGGGAACGGCAGCCCCAGGGCCTGAGCCCAGACCGGCTGACTCTAGCGAGACCTGGAGACTTCCTGCCCGTGGGGTCCTCAGGGTCAGGCTGAGAAAGGAAGCTACATTCCTCAGGCCCGGGCAGCAGGCAGAGGGGGACGGCGGTCAGACAGGAAGAGGCCTTGACCTCTGCACCCCAGGCCCAGCCCGAGGGGGCAGCTCCGTGCCCCGCTGCCTCTTGCTGCCCCAGCTGCTCCGGGAATGCAGGATGTGGGCGGGGGCCGGGACGAACTGTGTCCACCCAGCTCGGCCTCCTTCCCCAGCCACCCCCCACTTCCTGGCAGCCCCCGGAGTGAGCAATTCCAGGCCCTGCAAATTCCAGGCCCAGCCTCCGAGGAAGCCAAGAACTTTCCCACAGTCCTCAGGGTGGAGGAAAGGCTCCTCTAAAACCGCCCCGTCAGCTCCCAACACCTTGCGGCCGCAGGACACCTCTCCCCCCGCCCCAGCAGCTCTCCCCGGCCTCCCCTCCTGCCCACAGGACCCACACCCATACCCCTCAGCCTCCTGGCTGAGCGCTCGCTATGTGCTAGGCACGGGGCCAAGAGCTCTACCCAACCCAGCTCATGTATTCCTCTCCACGATCCAGCAAAGTTTATCACAACTGCCATTGTGCGCATGGGGAACCGAACGGCGGCTCTTCCCCACCTGGTCTGTCCCCACCCGGACTGGCCTGGGGTCACCTGGCCAGGTCTGCCACTAGCCTTGGAAACCTGGAGAGGGAGGAGCTGGGCCAGGGAGGGGGGAGGGGGAAGAGGAGGAGGGCGGAAGGAGGAGGGACGGTGCCCCAGGCCAGGCAGCCAGAGCCCAGATCGCCTCGGCCCAGTCCTGGCCCCTCAGCCCCCGGGGACCTGGGAACAGGAGGCTCTTTGTGGGCGGCAGGGGCTGGCCTGACTGAAGACTTGGTTCCTGCCGCCCGGCAGATTCCAGCCGGGGCAGAGGCAGCCCTGGAGAGCGGAGAGGACAGGGGACAGGTGGGGTGAGCCGAGTCACCGCACAGCCGCCTCCAGGCGTGGGTGCCCACTGTCCATCCACCGGGTGGAGCTGCGCCCAAGGCATGCCGGGCGGGGAGAGTAGGGCAGAGGCAAGGGCAGGGCGGGAGCAGCGGCCTCCCTCTGCTGCCCGGAGGCCAGGTCACCGGGAAGGAATTTCAGGGTCCAGGATGGGGTTGCTCCTCCCGTAAGGGCAGAAAGCCCCTCAGGCCCCACCCCCCCGCTGAGAGACAATCACAAGCCTTTTTGACCAAACTCCTTAAAGCCCTACAAGGCCCTCCAGACCTGACCCCAGTGCCCCCTCCAGGCCCATTTCCAGGCACCCCCCTCCCCACTTCAGGGCCTTGTGCATCCTCCTCTAAACCGCCCACACCCCTGGGCCTCCCTTCATGCTTGCTGCGACCTCCGTCTGGAACTCACCTCCCTCTGCTCTAGAACTATTCATCCTCCAGGTCTCAGCTGAACCCCGGCCTCCTCAAGGAGGCCGCCCTGATCTACCCCTCCCCACACACAGGATCAGCACCCCCAATACATACACACCCTCCAGGTTCCCCAGATGGCTCCCGCCCAGCACCCAGCACAGCTGTGACTCATCACCCCCTGGTGTCCTCATCTGTTTAACATCTGTCTCCCCACCAGGCTGCTGGCAGCACGGGGACAGGGACCATGTCTTGCTTCCCTGTTGCATCCTCAGTGCCCAGCCCTGGGTCTGGCTCAGAGACATTAAAAGGTTTGCTAAATGAATGAGTGAACTGGAAGAGACCTTGTAACTTTACAGATGAAGACAGTGAGGCCCTGAGGGAGGAAGGGAACTTCCCAGACTATGGTACAGGTCACTGATAAGAAAGAAATGATACCATAAAAAAATCTTTACCAAGCATTGAGTGGATTCTCACTGTGAATCCTCACAAACCCTCTGAGACACAGGAGAGATTATTATCCCCATTTTACAGAGGCTTCAAAAGGTAAGTTGGTCTCCTAAGGTCGTGTTGCTGGAAAGTGGCAGAATCAGGATTTTTATTCTGTGACCCAAGGGCTCAACAACTGCGTCCCTCTGAGAACAATATCCCAAATTTTTTTTCGGAGCATGACAGAACTGTTTTCATCAAGGAAGAAGGTGAAGGGCAGCATGACAATGGTTTCTAACAACCCCAGAAGGAAAAGCAGAACAGCTCATAGAGCAGGGTTGCCACACCGCACTCAGCCACTAGGGGTCACCACTCAGCACATAATCCAGGTAACCCCGCTCCCAGCTCCTGGTGCCTAAAGGCGGCTCACCATTGTTGCAGTGCCGGACGCAGTCCTGCAGGACAGCCTGCCACTTGTCCTGCTCAGCTTCCGTCATCATGCAGAAGTAGTAGTGACGCGCAGAAGGATGCCAGAGGATGAGCGGGAACTGCGTGGGGCACTTGAGGACGGGGGCAGTGCCCGATTTTGATGTGGTCCCTGTGGAGAAAGTGCCCTCTGAACAGCTGCCCTCTGTGGCTTCCCTCGGCCAGAGGACGCCAGCAGCTGACCCCTCGCCCTACCATGAGGGGCAGGCTCAGGTCCAGAGAGGGCTGGCCTGTCCCGGGGTGACCAGAGAGTCAGTAGGGAGGCCACTTCCTTCTCTCTTGCTCCACAGCCTGGCTCAAGGAATGTCAGACTCCCCCAGTACCATTTCTTAGAGCTGGTGATGCAGCCACCTCCCTGGGGTCAGGTTCTAAACTCTGTGCACGAGGCACAAATAACACAGGGTCACAGCCCTCAGGGTCAAAGGCCAAGCATTACCTTCTTGGGGTTCCCTTCAAATTTCAGCAGCAGAGGCCAAAGTGTGGCTTAAATATCCAAGGGGGGAGGGAGGTATGGGGGTGGGAGACAGAGAATAAATAAAAGGGGATTTTTCTCTATTTTGTCCGCATGGATATTTGAGATCCAGCGAGATAAGTGGTCCTGGGCTGTGACCTCGCCACTCCTGTTAATAACAGGACAATGGCAGTTCTTCTCTGGGCCCTGGCTCTGGGTCCCTGCACTCGGCTCAGCACACACAGCACCTCGTGGGGTCTACGTAACACCCCAAGGTCAGCCCTCTCAGTGCAGGGGCTGGAATCCAGGAAAGCCAGACTCCAGCTGAGCCCTCCACCACCAAGTCCCTCACAAGGGTAAAAGCTGCCCCCACAAGGCCAGCATCTCCCTTACCCCTTGGTCTCCCTGGGATCATCTAAGAGGCAGATGTGATCCCACAAGGTTTCTGGGTGTCTCTGATCGGGTGCGGTCGCCTAGGATAGCTCGTCACAAACGCAGTATTGACTCAGCAGTTTACAAAGTGGGGCACCTGGACCATCTTCTCCTGGAAGCCTCTCAGGGACCCAGGGCAGAGGCAGGGTAGAGAGAGGTCCCCCTGCACAGCTGTGATCACCAGGCTCAGGAAGCAGGGGCTCGGGTGGGGCAACCCCAATTCACTGTGTGGCCACAGGAAAACCCCTCTCAGGCCTCCCTTTGGAGGCTCAGGTTGTGCTGGGCACCTGCTGCTAGCTCTAGGCCCAGCTGGTCTTCCTGCAGATGTGGAGCCTGGAGCTCCAGGATCAGGGGCGCCCTCTCCCCTGGCCAAATCCCTGGGTGCTTCGCCTGGGATGGGTGGTCCTTTACCTGGTAAGGAGTTGCCAACAAGCTCCAGGTACTGGTCCAGGGAGGTGAGAATTTTGTAGCCCGCACTGTTGATGACAGCTCGGGGTGGGACCTGCCGCTCATAAGCCTGAGGAGGGGGCAAGAGAGATGGTCCCTGGGGGTTACGTGTATGGCCAAGCCCAAACCCCGTCTCCATCCCTGGCTCCAGGGCCCCACTCAGTGTTGCCTGCCCAAGTCAGGGAAGAGGAGGAGGAGAAGGAAGAAGGGGAGGAGGGGGAGAGAGAGGAGTTTGACCACCACCATGACTAGGGGCAACATGGTGTAGTGACCTGGACCCAGGGTCTGGGCTCAAATCCTGACTCCACTGAGTACCGTCTGTGTGATGCTAAGGATAAGCACCTCCTTTGCTTTAGTTTCCTCATCTATAAAACCAGTGTAATAACAGTTCCTACCTCCCAGGGCTGCACGAGGACCCAGTGAGATAATCCACATAACGTATAGCACAGTGCCTGGCACAGCAAGGGTCAGGGAGCACTGCTAAGGTGACTGTTACTATTATCACCACTGCACCTACAGTCTCTACGAGCAGCAGCAACCACTAGCCGAGTGTTCATTACATACCAGGCCCTGTGCTACGGTCTCTGCATGCTTCATTTCACAGAATTCTCACAATCCAGAGGTGGGTACCATTATTAACCCCAAGTTCACATCGCTGGTAAGGTAGCCAACCTGCACGCGAACCTGGTCTGTCAGCCCCTAGAGCCCAGGGTCTTTGACCATTTCCCTGAACTGTCCACTAACTTCCTAAATCCCCTTGGGAGGAGAATGAGGATTGGGCGCTGCTTTCTTCTTACACCAGTGGGCAGAAAAAATAGTTCTGACGTCGGAGCTCATACAGCAGGGCTGCCATGCTGCACTCAGCCACTAGGTGTCACTACTCAACACATTTCTTAAGAGTGGCTGGAACCTCCAGGGCAATGATTTTCAAAGCGTGGTCCCTGATTAGCAGCATCAATGTCATCCTGGAACTTGTCAGAAATGCATATTCTTGGCCCCCCTCCAGACCTGAATCAAACTCAGGGTAGGCCCAGCAACCTGTTTTTTAACAAGCCCTCCCGGTGAGTCTGGTGCATCCCTCAAAACAGAGGGCACTCAAGCCTGTCCTTCGGCTGTTCTGCAGAAATGTTTGGTAGAAGAAGGGTCTGTGGCTCAACCAGGTGGGGCTTCCCTAAGGGCCCAAAGCAAAGGAACAATTGAAGGACACCCATCCCCCCACTGCAGGGCACAGAGTTGCAAGGGGGGGGCATCAGGAAGGAAACAGATAGGACCACCACCCAGGGGTCCTCTGAGGCAGGGAATGGCCAGTTAGCTGCTGCTGTTGAAGAGCAAGGAAGGGAGGGGCTGGGGAGCAGCAGGAAGCCCAGGCAGGAAGGTGGCTGAGGGGGAGGAGGGCGCTGGAAATGGAGAGATTTGGAGGGCCTCGGGGGTGGGCAGGAGGAGCCAGTGATGAGTGGCCGATGGGGGGGAGAGGCAGAGTGAAAGGGGACCCCAGAGAGCTGGGTGCCTGGATGGATGAAATGCCACCTAGAGAGGGCACGCAGCACAGCAAGGTATGGGGAGGCCGGAAGGGGTGGGGGGAGGCTGCTGAGGTTCTGCCGTGGCCCTGGCAACAGCCAGTGGGGGGAGGGGGGGAGGGATGCGGGTGGAGGTAGGGAGTCTCAGGCTTAGGAATGGGGGGCATGCAGTATCAACTAGTGCAGAAGACAGCAAGCCGGGGGGAGCTGCGGAGAAGGGGAAGAAGCGGCCTGGCCAGGCCCGGGAGAAGCGGGGGGCTCAGCGGGGGCACCCACAGCTGGGATGGGCTGGGGGCCTCACCACTTTGTTCTCGTAGAGCACCAGCCCATAGTTGTGCGGCACGAGGCTGAAGCGGTTCCTCCACTTCTTGTTGTCCTCCTGGCACTGGAAGAGGTTCCCCGAGAAGATGATGCGCTCATCCAAGGGCACCTATGGGAGGGAAAGGGCAGGGAGTGAGACCCAGCATGGGAATGGGGTCCTCCAAGAAGGTGAGCACGTCCTCCATCCTGACCTCACCAAGGCCTCCGAGGCAGGGCTGCATGTCACGCATTTGGCAGATGAGGAAAGTGAGGCTCAGGGCAGTGAAGGGGGCCCCCCTGGGGTCCAGGAGGATCAGAGGTGATGCCACGACTTGAACCCAGGCCAGGCACCACAATACCGGACCCAGACAGAATCCCACCCCATCCTGGCCCTAGGCAGACACGGCTGCCTCGGGACAGGTCTCTAGAGCACGAGGCAGGCTGCTTCCCCATCCACCCCCACTGCAGCGTGGGTGTGCGATAGTCACTCCAGCCGGAGGGGACATGCCCACCGGCCAGCACCGGTAAGGCCCCAGCACCTGGGCAAATCTCTTTCCAGCTCTGGGCCTGCTTCCCCTTGGGGCAACAAAAACTTGACCACGGTGGCTCCATAGAGCCTCCCCAGCTCTGACGGCTGACAAGATGGTCTCCATGAATCTGGGTTGGGGAGGAGGGGACCTCAGCCTGGAGGGTTCCCATCTGACCAGCATCCTGGCAGACTAGTGGCCAGTGTGGGCAGCAGAAACGCCCAGACCTTCCTGCAAAGCCCTAGCTTTGACTCGACCGCTGACTCAGTGTGACTTCAGGCCTGTCACATCACTTCTCTGAGCCTCAGTTTCCTCATCTGTCAAATGGGACAGTGACAGCACCGACTTCACCGAGGTATCTCGAGGATTCTGTGCAAAGATCATGTAGGCAGTCGGCACCTGGCAGGCAGTACGATACGCGGAGCCACCATGACCACTATTGGGGTTACTGTCAGTGTCATTCTCCAGCTCCTGGGGCTGACTTATTTGGGGAGGGGGAGGGGTGACTTGTTTCAGGAGGGGGAGGGGTGGCCGTCCCAGAGCGAGTGCTTCCTGAGCAGACCAGCACTGGGAAGCTTCAGGAAAGGAGAGACAGAGGCCACAAGGGAGCAGCCCTCCTCCTGGATGGGAGGAGCTCGGGGAGTCAAGTGTTCCTGTTTCTCAGCAGCTTCTATCTGTTCTACAACAAATACGGTGCCTTCTGCAAAAAGAAACATGCATCATGTGTAATAAAGGGAGAAAGTATTGATATTGGTCTTAATGGTGCCTAACCCTTCCTAGCTTCCTTGCTCTGCTTCTGGGTCTGCCCCGCAGCTGGAGTCGGAGGTGAGCGGCCCCTCCCAAGGCATCCTCACTCCCCAGCCCTCTCCCTTCACACGCAGCCTCCTCTCCCCAGCAACCTCCCGCCACTCTTCAAGGGGAAATGCCAAAACATTCTTGGAAAATGAGGGCCTATTGTGCTCAAACAATAGGCCCCCGAAGACTGCTTCCTACCCAGGGATAAAAATATTTACAGGAAAAGAAAACGGTTCCCCCTACCATGCACCTCCCCCCCCCACACACACACACACAGTGGGCTTTGCCCAAGTCACAAAGCTGGGCTCAGCGGTCTATATTTAGACTGGGGCCTACTCTCAACCCAGCTCTTGAATCCCCATCTCTCCTAGAAAGAAAAGAGCAGACAGAGCTCTCCCGACACCCTGGTCAGACCCTCACTCCCACCCCCAGGCCCCTGGTCTGCAGTCTTCCTCTCTGCTTAGAGCCGGAGCCCAGGCTTGGCCGGTGGGAGGCTGAGGGCACAAGCTCACCACCAAGGCGGGCCTGCCTGGGCGAGTGGGGCTCAGCAGCGCCCCCAAGTCCCCCCCTAGATCCTGGGACAGCCCGTGATGGGTAGGTGGTGTGGGTTTGGGTTTTATTTTTACGACCTTCAAATGGCAGAGTCACGTGTCCACTGGAAGGTCTGCAGGAAACGAAACGGAACCAGACAGCCCAGGCCAAATATTCTGGACTCTGCAAAGCTCTCTGATGCCACGATGGGCATCTTCGGTAAATGGTGAATGGTTAGAACACAGTCCCCAGGCTCCGACAGCCCGAGTCCCAGTCCCAGCTCCACGGCCCACAGCACGGGAGCCCAGACAGGTGACTCCACCTGGCCAAGCCTCAGTGTCCACATCTGGGATGGGGACGGGACTAAACCACAATCCCTCCGAGCAGTGTCGTACTGGCTGTATGAGCAGTGCCCACACAAAAGGACTGCTGTTTTTATTATTACTATTACTTGTATTATTATTAATTGTATTATTTATTGTATTATTATTTCTTTTTTTTTTTTTAAAGAGGAAATGTCATTTATTTATTTATTTATTTACTTACTTACTTACTTCTTACTTACTTACTTACTTACTTACTTACTTACTTACTTACTTACTTACTTACCGCACCTTGCAGCAGGTGGGATCTTACTTCCCCAACCAGGGATCGAACCTGTGTCCCCTGCATTGGGAGCGCAGAGTTTTAACCACTGGACCGCCAGGGAAGTCCCTGTACTATTATTTCTACCAAAAACAATTTATGTGATGATGATGATGATTTCTAGTATTATATTGTTATCATGACTTAGCCTCACAATGGTCAGTTTACTGAATGACAAAATGGGACCAAAGATTCCTCCTTTTCAGGGATTGTGGGTGATTTCATCTTACTCTTCCTGCTTACATGTTACTTCTGTTTTCTTACCACAAATACTCAACCTTGTGGGTGTTAAAGGCGTTTCTTATGCAGAGTAAATGCTTAGCGCGTCAGGCAACCCCATTTCTGTCTTAGGTTATTGGGACCCAGGTTGCCTGTGACATTTCCTTCCAAATAGGGAAGCAATTCCAGTTCTGCCCACTGGAAGCAGCTCACCTGGGCTGGGTCCAAGGCCATCTTTCCTATTACACAGGTGTGCTCCTGCCAGATACCCAGGCCAGGCCACATCTGCTGTCACAGGGTCGGGAGGTTGCCATGACATCAGGAGACCAGACAGTCTTTTCTGGGCCCCAAATCAAAGGGACGTGTGATGCTCTGAGAGGCTCTGACACACAGCCCTGACCTCCCCTCCACCCCAGGCAGGGTGGAGGTCAAGACAGAAAGAGACTCTGGTCAGGAATCTGGAACCTGGCTTGAGTCCTGCTTCCACCACCCTGGGCCAGCCATTTAAAGGCTCAGCTTCGGGCCTCTGCACGTGCCATTCCCGTGGTCTGATATTCCTTCTCCCATCAGGTCTTCCACTGAGATGGCCCTTCTTCCAGGAAGCCCTCTTGGGCCACCCGGACAAGTCAGGCCCCACTGTCTGAGTCCACCTTGTCATCTCCTTCACAGCACCCACTTTATCGTGTAAAGGGCTGTTTACTGTCTCCCTGAGTGTCTGGGGGCAGCAAGGGCAGCGTGGCCCCAGCACCTGACCCATCACAGTCAGTGTGTGTCCCGAGTAGGGGGCCTGTCTCTCGGCGGAATCCTTTAGTCTCAGTGGCAGCTCTCCCACCCCACTGACTTGACGCCTCCAGCCGTTCCTCCTGCTGAGATGACACCAAAGGGTAACAAATCCTCAAAGCCTGGTCAAGTGATGCCAGCTCCCACCCCTTTGGTCTCATGATAAACAGGGACATCTTCAGTCACTTGGTTTTGGGGGAGGGTGGGGAGTGGCATGAAACAACCCCCAGCGTGGGGCCTTCGCGGGCTCTTCCTTCTGCTCTGCCCCCTCCTGTCACCCCCCGCGCACCCCGCTATGCCCACGCCCCTGCCCACACCGTCCCCCCTTCCAGAGACACCTTCCCAATAATCCGAATCCCACCTAGCCTTCCGAGCGCCACGTGATGCCCAGCCCCTCCACAAAGCTGCTCTCTCCTCTGGCCCATGACTCTTCCCTCTGGGCACCATTTCACAGACAGAAAAACAGGCTCGGCAAGGCGAAGCCACGTGTCTGAGGTTACCCAGCAAGTGGGGACTCACACCCCCATTGGTTCTCTCACTGAATCCTCATCCTCCTCTATGCAGGAGGTACCCATCTGGCAGATGAGGAAACAGCCTTGAAGCTTACATCAATGGCCCAGGCCACCAGTTAATAAGAGGATTTGAACCCAAGGCCCCCCGAGCTCTTTCCCACCAGACCACGGGGTTCCAGCCTCCATCCCTCAGCTACGGCACTGCCCCCGGCCCCTCGAAGCCTGAGCACAGGATGTCCCGGGCAGCCCCGAAGAAGGTGACAGGACTGGGGGCGGAAGCTGTGGCGAGGTGAGCAAGGGCGACTTCACAGCCCACCAACCATGGGATTTCAGCCACGAATGCCCCGAGCTCCAGGCACTGGGGTTGGCTGGCTGGCTGACCAGGTTCAGACACCACTTCCGGAGGGACCAGCTCGGCCAGTCTGATCGCCAGAGAGAAGCTGCTGGGCGCTCTGCCAGGGGCCACCAGCCTCTGTGCTGCCACTCAGCCACTCCAGGGCCGGGCCACCTGCAGAGGAGTGGGGCTGGCACCCTTCCTCCTCATCACCCCTCCCTCTGCCACCTGCCCGGCCATCCAGTGGGCAGAGGGTGAAGGTCACTGAAAGGGAATGACCCAAGTAATGGGACGTGCAGTGCCCTCAAACAGGACTTCCCTGGGCTGACACAGGGCCCCTGCAGCACCCCCAGAGGAGCAAGGGTTGGCCTCTCACCCCAGGTGCTCAGACCCAGGCCTGACGGCTTCCAGCCGGGAACCCAGAGCCCCACCAGGGCCCCGGCTAGCCCCTCACTTCCTCGGCGCCACTCCCATCCCCGGCCCCCTGCCAGGGCCGGCCACAGGATCCCCTCCCCAGGAGAGGCTCCCTCGCCTCCTCCGGCCCGTGCTGACCCCCAGGCTGGAGCCGGGCAGCCTCCAGTCCTCACTGGACAAATATTTACGGTGCAAACATAATCCTACCACTGATAACGGAATAATGACAAGGCCAGGGATGATGCCAGTGTCAGCCAGCACCCGCCCAGCCCCAGGCACCCAGCCGCCAGGTGCAGGAGGCGTGCTCGCCCGGGTTTACAGAGGAGTACACTGAGGCCCCACAGGTGAGGGAATTAGCTCGCGGGCACACAGACTGTAAGAGAAGGAGCTGGGCTTGGACCAGGCCTGTCAAGATGACTCAGAGCCCCAGCTCTGCTGACGGAGGGGCTGGCCCGGGGGGAGTCACCCACGGCGCTAAAGGGGCCTCGACACCACCACCAGGTCACCTGCCTATTCAGAAGCCGGGTGCGGCCTTTAGAGACCATCCAGCAACAACGGGAAACCGAGGCCACGGAGGCCGCCCTGCCCCCGGCCCAGCGCCTCTCACCTTGCGCCAGAGCAGCTGGGCCTGTGGCGCCCCGGTGCCCTCGATCTCATGCCGCATGCTGTTGAAGAGGGCCACACCATACTGGTCCTCGTAGAAGCGGAGGAACTCCGTCAGCATCTTCCCGGTTTTCTCTGAAAGGGAGGGACAAAGGGGCCATGAGGTTGGTGCAGTTGTTTCCGGGCAGCAACCCTGCCCCAGGGAGGGGCACCCGCCTTGCCCCAAATCCCAGTTCATAAAATTGTCCGTGTTTGCATCTGCACTGCATTCCTGGTAGGGGTGGTGCATTTCCCACACACACGTGGGTGAGCCTCTGGGCGGGGAAAGGGGCAATGACCCTGACAGAGACACCACCAAAGACACGAGAAACCAACAGACATGTGAAAAGATGCTCAGCCTCACCAGCCAGCAAACAAAAGCAAGTGGAACCAAGATTCCGTTTTCCCCTGTCAGACCAGCCAGGACCAGCCAGGACGAGAACAGGCACCTTAACCACATCTGGGGGAGTGGGAAGTTGGGCGGCCTTTTTGGAGCGGGACCACAGCTGCGTGCACAGTTCCAAGGGACCATGGGTGCCCTTTGATGTTGCACTTGCTCCTGTAGGAATCCAGCCCACAGAACTCGCACAAGGACAGCAGGCGTCTATGCACCAGAAATCACCAGAAACAAGCCAATTGTGCACGTGGGGAATGATTCAATACCTAGCAGTTCACCCAGGACGGTCAGAAGATTAAGGGGACCTAGGTACAGGTACCAACAAAGGGAAGGTGTCCGTACTCTGCCACGTAAAGAAAACAGTACTACAGAATCCCACACTGAATATCATCTCATTTAAAATTATTCCTGTGTGTGCGTATGAGTTATTTATGCTTGGAGACCTCCAGAAAGAGGTCCAGAAGGCAGCACTCCAGGCTGTTAAGGGCGGCGCATGTGGGTGTGGGAATGAGAAGCAAAGAGCAAATTTCATTTTCTGCTTTATTCACTTGTATAGCATTTGAACTATTTTATGAGCATGATTCTTTTCACAATAAAAAAATAAACATTCTAAAATCAACTCATCTACCAAGTTAACAACCCCTTTGCTTTCACTGGCTGTTTGCTTCTCTCTTCGGCTAAAGCAGTTTCTGAACAGAGAAGGAGAGTACTGGGGCGCCAGAGCAGGCCCAGCACACGCTGCCGGGCATCCCCATTTACAGATGAAGAAACTGAGATCCAGAGAGGGCTGTAACCCATGCCGAGGGCGCCTTCTCCTTGGGCAAGGCTTCCCGGTCCTGAGTAGCTGCAGCTCGAGTCCTGACCTGGGGTTCGTGCTGACCCACTGTGCGGCTCCCCTCTCTGGGCCTCAGTTTCCCCCTGCACACTGTGAGGACCAGACTCAATAATGGACAGGCCCTACCACCTTGGACAGTCTTGGATTCCAGGTTCCAAAGACCTGGTCCTTTCTCAGAGGAGAAGGGGCTGATGTGACGCCGTCCCTCCCATGGCTGGCCTCTGGATACCGAGGGCACCCAGCTAGGACAGCATTTCATTTAGTCCTCTCAATAGCTCTATGGGGTACGGCTGGTGTTATCCCCAGTTACAGAGGAGGACACCGAGACTCAGAGAGGTTAAGTCACTGGCACAAGGTCACACAGCTAGTGAGTGGCATAACTGGAATGCAGTCCTGGGGCCCAGCCAGGAGGTGGTGGCTGGGGAGGAAGGCTGAGAGCAGGTGGCACATCCCACACCTAGGGTCTCGGGCAGGCCCACTCCCTCCACTCCTTCCAGAGGCAGCTCAGCCCATGGGTCCCTCTCTACAGGCCTGTGCTCCCCTTTCCTGGAATGAGTTAGTGTCTGTTCAGATTCTGTGTGGGGGGAGGAAGGGGAGAACAAATGAGGAATTTGCTTTGAATGCCTATTTTTTAAAAACTATAAACAACCAGAACTCTCTCAAACACCACGGGAATTGTTTTGAAAAATGATGAGGGGGGCTGGGGGTGGGGGAAGACGAGGTAATGCACTGGAGCCAAACAGAGAAAACAGGATCGTAGACAACAACAATATTGATAAAACATGTAATCGTCATCATAATCGCTCCCTTTTATTGAGTGCTAACCCAAGCCAGTGGGTGGGCAAGTTTCACATGCAGGATCTCAAAGAATCTTCACAAAAACTCTAGGGAGTCAGTGCTATTGTTTTCCCATTTTAGGGATGAGGAGGCTTGCAGACCCAGCATTGGAGAGCCAGGTTCTCAGCCTCCAGCCCAGGGTTTTGCCCCAGCTCTGCCTCAAACAGCCAGACAGCCAATGGGCACTGTCCCAGCACGCAGGATGGGTAGGCTTGGCCCTCGGATCTCAAGGGTCCTTCAGCAACAGCTCTAGGATGCCTGACTCAGTCCTGATGCACCCAGCCTCAGACACAGCATTATTTCCAGAAGGGCTAGAATATGCCCTGATGCGGTGAGAAGCCAGGCCCAGGAGGAAGCTGCCATCCTGTGTCGGGACTCAAACCCAGGTCTGTCTGACTCACAGCATGTTCTCAGCTGCCGGGTCAGCGAAGCCCAGACATCACGTCCTGGCACGGAAGGGCCCAGCCAGAAGGCCCAGGCATCGCCCCATCGAGGGGCACAGCAAGGCCCACGTTGGGCGGGACTGTGGGTTGAAGAGGAAGCCAGGGGAGGCCGAGGAAGTGAAAAAGAGAACGAGCTGACCCAGATGGAGACAGAAAACGAAGGTGAGACCTACAGGCCTGATGCATGCAGGCTGAGAGGGGCAGAGTAGGAGGCAAGAAGGAAATTCATTCTTGACCTCTCATGTTGGGATGCAGAAAAGTTATCCAAGTGATGCTGTGGGAGCAGGGTCCAGGAGTAGAGGGCACGAGGAGTGGGAGAGGAGAAGTCACCCGGCAGAGGGTGGAGAGGGGAGAGGGTACGGGCAGAAATATGGGTTGCCTCACTCAAAGGAGTAGGAAACGGGAAGACAGCCTCATGGGCGCTGCACCCCCAAACAGACTGCAGCAGCCCTGATTTCACCCAACCGCCATCACAGGCATGCCTTGCTACCCAAACTCGAGAACCATATAGACCTGGACCTGTTTTCAGATAAACTCTTTGCTACCTGAGATTCCAGAACCAAACAGATCAGACAGTGTGGGGTCTCTCAGTACCCAAATCTGCTCTCCAACCTGGGAGCCGAATGGATTGGGATAGGGAGGGAGGCTGGTCTCTATCTAAGGACTGAGTGCAAACCCCGGGAGGGTGGGCCTGGCACAGGCAGGGGCTGAGCAAGGGGGCTGCCCACTCACCAAGCGGTTACTGAGTGCCCACTCCACGCCACGCCCCAGGGGCTGCGGACGCTGCCGCCCGCCGGGTGAGAGGTTAGGGGCTAGGAGGAGGGTCCCAGCAGCACCAGGGAACTGGGTAGCTCAGCTGAGGTTTGGCAGCAGAGGGAGCGCTGGAAAGGGAAGACCGCGAGGGAAGAGGGCCGCGGGATGGCTTCTTGGCAGCCCGGAGCACATTCTTGAGAGATGTCCTAAGACAACTTGGGAGGAACTGCCACGTGCTGGTACAGAGGAAGTGCCACAGGAAGGCAGAGGATGAGGACTCGGGGGGCTGTGCAGGGGGGCCTAGGTGTCAGGGCTGGAAGACCTCGGAGAGGCAGGTGGGGGAGGGGGTCCAGTCCCCTCCAGGAACAAAGGGCTCCCAGAGGAGGAGCCCCGAACAGAGTCCCCCAGCAGCCTCTCCAGCCGGACGCTGCGGAGGAGGACGCAGGCGGCACTGCAGCCCTGGAGGGGCTCCTCCTGCCTGCTGAGCTCGGGGGCCGTGGCCCAGGCAGCCCCCTCCCTGCAAGGCCTGCTCAGCACCCCACTCTCTCCCTCCTCGCCACCCTGCAGCGGCGATCTCCCTGGAGCTGCCAGAGGGGTTTATTGACTCGAATCCCACCACGCGTCCCTGCCTCGGTGTCCACGGGTGGTCCCCGAGGCCTCAGGCGCCCCTCTCTCCTCCACGCCTACCTGTACCAGCTCTTCCTGCTTCTTCCCAAGGCTTCGGGAGACACCACATGCCAGGGATTCGGGGCCTCATCACCCCAAAGGGGACTGTGAGCCAGAGAGGGTGAGGGGCTCACCTGAGGCCACAGAGCCAGACCGAGGCAGCTGGGGCTCTAGCCACAGCCTGCTGGCCCCCTCCTGGTCCCGGCTCTGACCACCGTCCACAGGGCCCCACAGGGCATCCCTCCTCGCAGCGGGCAGAGGAGAAGTAGGTTGTGGCCCATCTCCAGAGGCAGGGCCGACGGCAGGGGTCCCTGGCCCGGGAACTGGGAGGCCCTGGCTAGTTATAGCGATGCAGTTGCTGCTGGGAGCTACGGAGAGAGGCTGAGCTGGAGCAGTCTGAGGGTGAGTGCCGGCCTCACCCACCCTCCACACTTTCTCACACATCGTCCCTCCTTTCCTGCACTCAGACCCAGATGCTCTAGGATAAGAAGGTAGGGGGGTACTGACGGAGCCTGCCCTCCAGCCCCAGGCCCTGTGAGGTCAGAATCCCAGTTCTGAAGACCCAGCCCCACAAGCTGCCTAGCTCTCTCAGAGCCTCAAGTTCCCCATCTGTAAAATGGGCATAACAGATGGGTCCAGTTCAGGACCTCCATAAATGTTACTACTAATCATAACCATCATGTTCAGCTTATAACAACAGTAAGGACTGTTTGAAAGTTTTATTAGCAGGCATAACTTTCATAGTTTGAAAAAATCCAATCAAGACTTTTTTTTAAAAAAGAAGCAGGAAGAGAATCGCAAAATAATAATAATGATAAGGGTCGGTAGGTCTTCAACAAAGACCTGAAAAAGGGAGCGCTCCCTAGGAGGAAGGAACTGCACAGGCAAGGGTAAGGGGGTGGGAACACCTGGACGGGTGCAAGGACCATGCAGGAACCCAGGTTCCCACCTGACCCTGGTGGGGCTCCCTTGGCATAATCTTCAGCCTCTGCGAGAGCCCAGAACCAATCGCTGGCCCCTCTTGTGCCCCTTTGCCAGCATATCCTGTAGAATTAGGAGGTAAGCTCATCCCACTCAGAGGCAGGGCCCGACACACACACACACACACACACACACACACACACACACGCAGAGTCTTCAAATGGCCCCGAGGTGAATACAGGTAAATAAACCCTCCATTTACAGGTGTATAAATCAAGGTCCAGAAAGATTAATGGCTCACGAAAGGTCATCTCACTCATCAGTCAACAAAAGCTCCTGAGCACCTACGTGGGGTTGTCATGGGACTACCTGCGGGGGTCCTGATACCCTTATGAAACCAAGAGGACAGCACATGAATTCTGGGAATCTGTGTGCAGCCACCACTGTGCTCTGCGACCTCAGGGAGCCACTGCCCACCCGGGGCCTCCACCTCCACGCAACATCCACAGCATGAAGGCAGTGGGCTCCACTCAGATTTGAAGAGGTCATTGCCCAGGACACAGAGGCCAGGGTGAAATACACGCAGACACACACACACACACACACACACACACACACACACACACACTCATTCTCTCTCACTCTCTCTGGCTCTCTCAACCTCTCTCTCCCTGCCCGCCGCCCCAGGTGCTGTTTTGGAGTCTTTTGGTGAGCTGGTTGAATAAGGGATCTTGCATCTGTATCTCTGGTTCTTAGGATGGCTCTGCCCCCCGGATGACTGGAACCATGTCTCCAAAGCCTGTACCCTTTGGGACCATCGAGGGTGACCCAGAGGGGCCTCCTTACCAGCCAGTCTTCCTCACTCTGCCCCCAGAACTAACTCCCAGAGTTGACTGGGGTGCCTTTCCACTGAGGACTTGTGTCTGTTCAACAGCTCAGGTAATGCTGATAGATTGTCACCCCCGCTTTATAGATAAGGAAACTGAGGCTCAGGGTGACTTGGAGACCTTCTGAAAGACACTTAGCCTAGGGAATTCCCTGGCAGTCCAGTGGTTAGGACTCCGTACTCTCACTGCTGAGGGCCCCGCTTCGATCCCTACTTGGGGAACTAAAATCCCATTAAGTGCAGCACAGCCAAAAAAACAAAAAAGACACTCAGCCTAAAAGGGGAAAGAGGTGGGTTTCAAACCTAGTCTCACATCAAAGCCTACACATTCCCCCACCTCGTAAAGCCTCTTCATTCCCAACACAATTTCCAAGGCTCTGCCCTACACTTTCTTGCTGGATCTCTGCCTATTCCCTAGAGGCAGGCAACACAGGCTTTACAATCCCCATTCTACAGATGAGGAAACCAAGGTTCAGAAAGGCAAAATGACTTTCCCAAGGTCACACAGCTGGTGAGTAAGAGCCAAGACTGAAGTCTGGGCTCTCCAGCCCCTACCTGGTCGGAGCTGGCAGGGAAACTTCACTCCTACTGGGTCCTCATTTGTCAATCTTCTGTGGACCTCGATCTTCCTATTTGCAAAATGGGTGGGTGGGTCCCTATTGGCTCAGCTGATCTAAAATCGCAAAGATGATCTAATCAGTGCTGGGCTCTCCCCAGGAGCTGACTGGGATGCTGGCCTCAGCACCATTTCTTTTTTTTTTTTTTTTAATAAATTTATTTATTTTATTTATTTAAAATATTTTTGGCCATGTTGGGTCTTTGTTGCTGCGCACAGGCTTTCTCTAGTTGTGGCGAGCGGCCGCTACCCTTCATTGCAGTGCGCAGGCTTCTCATTGCGGTGGCTTCTCTCGTTGTGGAGCATGGGCTCTAGGCGCGCAGGCTTCAGTAGTTGCAGCACGCGGGCTCAGCAGTTGTGGCGCACGGGCTTAGTTGCTCCACGGCATGTGGGATCTTCCCAGACCAGGGCTCGAACCCATGTCCCCTGCATTGGCAGGCAGATTCTCAACCACTGTGCCACCAGGGAAGCCCTCAGCACCATTTCTGAGCTGCTGGTGAGTCAGCTCTGAGTGGAAGCTGACCACAGCCCCCTTGCGCTGGACAGAAGAACTGGGGGCAGGGGGTACAGCAAGACCCAGCATCACCCCCACCTGCAAACACGGCACTCCACTGGGCATTCAGGCTCTGGGCTCAAGTTCCAGCTCTGCTACCAACTAGCTGTGTGACCTTGGCCAAGGTACTTCCCCTCTCTGAGCCTCTGTTTCCCCCTCTGCAAAACAGCACAACAGTATCTGCCTGATCAGGTTATAAGAAGATCAATGGGCTAACGAGCATAATGCACTTCACCCTGGCAAGGAGGAGGCATGTTGCTAATGGAGGCTCCTGTAAAGTGCCTCTTGTCTAAGGTTCCTCTAACCCAGGGAGAGGCCCTTGAAACAGGCGGAGCAAACCCTGGCCTGGCCCGGCCCAACCCCAGAACCAGCACCACCAGCAGTCAAGGCAGCCAGAAGAATGTTAATCTCTGATTTTCCAAACTGACAGCGTTAGGATCACACTACTTCCTGCACTCAGAGAGCAGGGACTGGGCAAGAACTGGGGAGGCCCCAAGGTGGCCTGAAGTTCCCTGGTTACTCTGGGGGCCACTGTGCTCAGAGAGAAGGGGCTTGATGAGCTGAGGATGGGAGGAAGGAGTACAGAGGTCCTCGGAGAAAGGGCCCAGAAAGGTACATTCCGAGAGCCTCCAGTGCCAAGCTAAGGAGATGCTTTGCCTTCTCATGGCCCTCTCAAGCCCAGCACACGCCATACCTGTGCTAAGCCTCTTACCTGGATCATCCCCCCAATCCTCAACTCAGCCCTGGGGAGGTGGTGTCTGAATTGGAGGAATGTTTAAGGCGAGGAGACGGAGCCCCAGAGAACTGCCGAGTCCCTCAGCCGGGAAGCAGCAGAGGCAGCATCTGAGCCCAGGTCTGGGACCCCCTCCACATGGACAAGGCACCAAGACGAAGAGGACGCTCTCCAGCCAAGATCACATCAGCCCTGTGCCAACCGTGGGGGCTTCACGCTGGTCCCAGCCCTGGATTGGCCCGAGCTGAGGGCACTGTGCCAGACCCGTCCCTGGCTCATCCGGTCCCTCCAGTGGGCTCCAGGGACACACCTCACCCATGAGCCCGGCCCCGTTTCAGGGCTGAGAGATTTGCCGACTGAAACCAGGAGGGCAGCACCCTGTAGGGTGGGGCAGGGCCACAACCTGCCTGCCTGGTTCCCAGAGCTCAAGGAAGCAGGTCCCGGGGCGGGAAGGTGGGGGAGGCGACCGGGGATACCAACCCCACCCACCCCAGAGCCAAAGGGACAGCAGAGGCAGAGTGGGGGCAGGGACTGAGTTTCCCTGTGTCACAGAGTTGTCCGAAGTACCACCATCTCCATCATCTGCCTGGCACAGCCAGGAAAGCTTGAGGTCCAGAGCAGTGGAGATGCTCTCCTAGGGTCACACAGCATGTCCTGACAGAGCTGGGTCGGCATGCCAGCCCTCAGTGCCCGGCCCAGGGCCTTTCTGCTCAACACCCCCTATTATCACTACTAACACATAACAGCAACAGCCACTTGCTCAGCAGGTCCTCTGGACCCAGGATGGCACTGCACATTACACGAGTTATTCTATGTGCTGTCCCCACTTTACATAGAAGAAAACTGAAATTCAGAGAGTTTAAGTGATTCCTCCAAGGACACACAGCTTATAAATTATATGGACCCAGAACAGTCTGAGTGTTAACAGGGAACAAAAGTTTGGGCAAATGCATCTCACCTCCACCTTCCAGACTGCCAGCCCCTGGGGCTCGTCACAGCACTGGCTCTGTGTGTGGCCACCGTCAGAAAGGCTGACACGGCTCCTGCTCAGGACCTGTAATCGGTGGGGAAGCCGGCAGGGGAGGAGGCCTGGCAGCTCACCCGTGAGAAGAGCCTGAACCAGCAGCTGGAACCCTACAGAGCCAGAGCCAGAGCCAGGAGGGGACAGGACAGCTGGGTGCCCCCCGCCCAGGCCAGTCCTTGTCCAGAAGGGGGACAGCACCCAGCGAGGGCAAGGGACTGATCCAGGGTCATCTGACTTCTGGACCCAAGAGGATTCCCACCCCAGCCGTGTCCTGCTCCCCCGCGCAAGACCATCAGGGTGAGGTGGGCGTCCTAGCTGACCAGGGGCTGGTCGAGAGGCCAGTGCAGCTCAGCCCACCTCCACACCAGGCCCCTCCCATCTTACCCCTGCCACGGCCTCCAAATTTCTACCCTCTCGGCTCCTGGCGCCCTCTGATCCTTCCCACACACAGGAACCACGGGGATCTTTTTGTTACAACTCTCACCCTGAATCTCCCCTGCTCAAAAATTTCCATGGTTCCCACTGCCTTTAGGACAAAGATCAAGCTCCTCGGCGTGCCCGCAGACCCCTGGGTGCCCTTCCTCCCCCGTGGGGTCCCTCCGGGTCAGGGACACCCCTCCCTTCTCACTCTCCACTGCACCATCCCTTCCCCCGGGATGTCCCCAGGCTGGGTGGGACCTCCTCGCCCAGCGCCCCCCCCCCACCCCCGCTGATTGCACAGTGGGTAAGGCCTGTGCCCTGTCTGATACGCCCAGGCAGTACCCGCCACATCTGGGACAGGACCTGGCACAAAGGAGGAACAGGAAGGAAGCCCCGAGTGAGAGGCCAGAGGCAGAGGTCCTGAGCCAGGGCCCCCCCCCCGCGCCGGTGGGGAGCTGCCGCCCGCACCGAGCAGCACAGCTCCACACCCGCCCCAGAGATTCCTCACCACAGAAAGGAATGCCCGACCCGGGGGCCGCGGCTGGGTCCCGGGGCCATGAGAATGTGCACCATGCTGTCCTTCCTCCTGGGGAAGGTGGCTGCCACCCTCGAGGCTTCCTCCCTGCTGGCCTCAGGTGCCCCGCAGGGACCCTCTGCTGGGTCACCCCTTCCCTGGGGCCAGTTATGAACAAGGAAAAGCCTCACTCCGTAATCTAGCAGCCCCCAGCGTGCCAAGGCCCGGTAACAATGGACACCTGACAGTACGCCAGCTCCGTGCTTCACGTGGGACATCAAGACAGCGCCGAGAAAGGAGGGTCCTCATCACCCCCGAGGACTCAGGGGGAAATGGAAGCATGGGGCAGCTAAGGAGCCTACCCGGCCTCACACAGCTGGTGAAGCACCATGCCGGCTGGTGACGCCCAGCACCCTGCAGGGGGATTTGCCACACTTTGAGCCCTGGCAACAGCCCTAGGAAGTGGGTACAGGTATCACCCCCACTGAGGACACAGAGGCTGTGAGGCCCAGTGGCTTGTCCAAAGCCAGCCAGCTGTCAAGTGGCGAACCCCAAATCCAAGCTGGGACTCGAACCCAGGCTCTCCGGGCGGTGGAAACATACCGGAGACAGTCACGCGAAGCACTTTGTAAAGGATCTCGCCGGACCCCAGAGACCAAGGCTCATCCATCACAGAATTCTCAGCACCTGCCACGGGGCCTGGCACACTGCCGCCCGCAAACGCATCACGCCAAATCAGTTTCAGGATCTCAATCCTCCCTCCCTCCCCAATGTCCCACCTTCCCACCTCCACACTTTCACTTGTGCTGTGCCCTCTGCCTGAAGCTCCCTTCCCCCTCTTTTCCACAGTTCAAACTCTTAGCCAGACTTCAGAGCCCTACTCAGACATCATCTCCTCCATCACAATGCTTTGCAGTTTCCCATTTGCACGTAATTATAATAATAAGTGGGGCATGAGCTAATGCATGTAACATTTAGCCCAATGCCAGGCACGAAGGCAGCTCCCATCTATGTTAGCAATTATCGTCAACATTATTTCATTCAACCCTCACCCAGATTTATTGTTAAACCCATTTATAGATGAGGAAACAGAGGCTCAGAAACGTGAAGTGATTTCCCCAACATCACACAGGCAAGAGCAAAACCAGGACATGAAGCCAAGCCAGCCTCTGTTCACCACTCTACCCCAGTACCTAGAACTGTGCAAGTCACAGGTCAGGAGTCCCTGTTGACTCTCTGGCAACATTTCCCCACTCGCCTGGCAGCTCCCCAGGTCAGGGTGGCATCTCGGTCACGTCTGTATCCCAGGAGCCCAGCGCGGCACCAGCCTTGGGAGAGGAGAGTGCGTTTCTCACAGAGGCAGGTGTGTTCTGGGGCCAAGCTCGAAGCAGGAAGCAAGAAGCAAGCCCGGAGCTCAGAATGGCCTCTCTGGGCCTTAGTTTCCTCGCCTGTAAAATGGGCATAAGGTGATAGTTTCCCCCTCCCTCCTCACTCAGTGACTAGGGGTCCTCGGGAGATGTTAGCTTCTGTCGTTAACAGTTAAAGCGCCCTCAGGAGATGTTGGTTTTGCTGCTAACAAAGGGCCACGTGAGCCTTATAAAGATTCGTGGCTGTGATCTTAACCTTCAGCACCTGTGGAACCCCTGCTCTAGCGTGTTCCCTCATTAATGGGCCAGGCACATACGCTAATAACAGGCCACCGGACCTAGGAAGGGCACTCTGAGATCAAGTCCAAGCTCTCCATTGGACAGATGGGGAAACCAAGGCTGGGGGAGTGGGGAAGAGGCAGCCAGGGCCCCCTAGCCTTGTCAGTGGCCCAGCTCCTCCTGAGAGCAGCCTGGGGAGAGGAGTCTGGGGCTTCAGCACCCAGTGAGAAAAACTGCCTCTGGTCTTGGGGTCTCTGGCCTGGAACCCTCTCCCAGAGCCCACCCTCTCCGCCTGGCCATCTCCTCCCCCTCCTCCCCAGGCTTGGACGTCACCTCCTCAGGACCACCCCCGCCAGGACAAGTCCAGTGCCCCGAAGTCTCCACCACCACAGCCTTGGTGGTTTTTGCAACCACCGTGACTGTCTGTGGGGGGCAGGGGGGCGGTGGTGACACTGAGACCCAGCGCCAGGCTCACGTCTGGCCCAGAAGGGTGCTCGACAAACGAGTGCTGAATGAACAACCCGCGGTGGAAGGTCACCCAGTTTCGGATGCCAAAATGGAGGCCCCGGAGGCCTGGGAGGGAGGCTGAGCAGGGTAGAGGCTGAGCAGGGTAGAGGCTAGCCAGGTCTCCCAGCACGAAGGCAGCTTTGGGGCAAGGCAGTGGGACCAGGAGGAGCCGGCCAGGATCCCTTACAAAGCTGCCTTTAAAGCTCTTCTCGGTTAGCAAATATTTAACCACGGCTCAGCGACCCAGGTCTGGTGGGAGAGCATGCTCGGAGGAAGGAGGGGGATGGAGGGGGGGGCGAAGTGGAGGCTCATGGAAGTGCCCCACCCCCCAAAGGCAGACCGCAGACCCGCACCCGCCAGGGGCTGCCCTTCCCTTACACCCCGAGGAGGCCGCCTTAGCGGCAGGAAGTCGATTCCCATCTTGACACAAACAGAAGGAAACAAAGGCCCCCTCATCCCCTCCAGCCCCTGCCTCCCCGCCTGGCAGAGCCCAGTGTCGGCTGTGGGCACCCGACAGTTGGTGGCTTGTTCTGGGAGCCCAGACCCAGGAGTCCCTGCTCTCTGGGAACACAGACCCAAGCTGGGGCAGGTGGAGAAGGGGTGCCAAGGCCCCCTGCAGCACCCCCGACCCAGGGCAGGACCGGCCCACCCACACCTGCCCTGTGCCACTTCCACTCTCATTGGTCTCCAGAGGCTGGTGTCCTGCACCAGGCCCTGCCACGGCCACACCCCAGGCCAACAGAGCCATGAAGGATGGAAAGGAAGGTTCAAGGCAGCCTGCAGGACCAACCTCCTTACACCGCTCACCCAGCTCCACTTCCCCCATCCTCCTGCCTCAGAGAGCCCACCCTGGCTTGGGAGCCAGACAGACACGGAACAAATCCCAGCTCCATGGGCCGGAGCCTTGCTCTGAGCCTCAGTATTCTCCCCCGTGCACTGGGGATAATCAGCTTCTCCCCCGTACGGCTGCTGTCATCAGGCCGGGCACAGAGGCGGCTGATCGGTGACGGTGACTTTGTCAACACTAACCTCCATCCCGCTCACACCCAATCCCCGTTCCTACTGACTTCTCAGCAACATCCCTCACCTGCATGCTCTTTTCTTCCTTGCCACGCCCACTGGAGCTTGAGCCCTCTTAGCCTGGGACCTGGCCATCTGTCAAAACTGCCCCCAGGCCGTGGTGCCCCTCAACACATGCCTGCTCTCCGCCCAAAGTGCAGAGCGCTGCGGCTGGACCGGGCGCCCAGGGCACTCTACCACGGCACCCTCACATTGGCGGGTGCCCACCACAGGCCCGGACCCGTTTGAGAACCCACCACCAACTTTCCCCTTAGCGCACAGACTAGAGTTAGACCCTAAGATCCCAGGCAGAACTCGCTGCCTAAGCCCCTCCTCCGTGACCAGCCTGATAGCCAGCATCACCACCCAGCCCCTCCCACCAGCCACCAAGAGGCAAGGGGCTGGAGACAGCCTGAAATCCACGTCCTCCGTCAGTCAGCTCAGGATCAACCAAAATGGTAGCTGGGGGCAGCACCAAGGACAGGTGAGGGTCTCCGGGGCCCCACCGTGCTGGCCGAGAAAGGTTTTGTGTTGCCCTCATTCATTCATTCATCAACCACGGGGCACTGGGCATTCAGGAGTGAGTTAGACAAACCCACTCCCTGTTGTCTAATGAGGGAGACTGTCAACAAAACCTACCATGGGGCTGGCAGCAGCAGCAGAAGCCAGAGGAGGGGCAGCTAACCCAGGCTGCAGGGTCGGGAAGACTTCCAGGAGGAGGCGGCACCCGAGACGTGAAGGGGTGCTGGCAAGGTGAAGGAGGAGGTCTGGGCAGGGAGAGCATGCCAAGCACAAGACACAGGGAATGCACAGATTCAGACACGCGAGAAAATATTCATCTGTTCCGCAAACATCTCTGAGTACCTTCCTGTGTCGAGAAGGGCACTTCCACAGAACAGTGTAGTGTCGAGGTTCTAGAATTTGATCTCAGTTCAAATACTAACCCCACTGCTCACTGACTGTAGGACTTTGGACATGTGGCTTAATTCTCTCTGAACTTCAGTTTCCTGGGCTGTAAAAATGGGAGTAACAGTGGTACCCGCCCCCGCCCCGTCGGGTTGTCATAAGGATTCAATGAAATGAGTAAAGCCACAGAGCCTGAGCAGATGGGGGCTTGTATTACCAATGAGGATGCCTGAATAACTGAAAGGAGTTCCACCTGCCCGAGTGTCGGTGGCCGGGGGATGAGTCGTCAGCTGGGCAGTGGGGTCTTTCACAAGCTCAGGGGTCCCACCGTGTGTCCACCTGTGCTACTGGCAATTTTCTGTGATGTGTTTCGTGCCATGAAATGGGGACCAGAAAAGTGGAATCAAAACAGCAGCTACCCGGTCCCTCTGCAGGCCATTCAGAGGATGGGAAGGTAACATGCTTGGGGTCCAGTCGTTCTGGGCCCTTGTCCCTCAGAGGTTAACTATTCAGAAAGGAGAAGTGGACAGAGAAACATCAATGAAGATTCAGAAAGCAAACACCCAACAAACCACAAGCCACCAAACCTCGGTGGACCACAGCTCCTCTGCTCCACGGCACTGCAGCTGGGCAAGTTCCTTGTCTCTCTGAACCTCCACTTCCCACAGGTAGCCTCACAGGGTGGCAAGGCCAAGGGCGAGGCTAGATGGGAAAGTGCTTTGAACTCCACCAGGGCGGGACCACAGTGTCTTGCTTTCCTGGTATCTTGTATTTATACCTCTCTCTCTTTTTTCTTGTCTGATTGAATTGACTAAGACGTCCAGATCAATGCTAATGAAAATACCTCTATGGTTTCAACATCAAGTTTGCTCAGGCTTGCTCAGTATGTGACGAATGATGCTGTAAAGGGCTGAGTAGCCGGTAAGGACTGTTAAGGGAAAAAAGGGAGGACCTAGCTCAACTCCCAAAACAAAAGAGTTGGATAATTCTCAGGAAAAGAGATGCCGTGCAAAGCCAGTCATAGCCAGGCCCCGGCCGAAAGGGAGCCTGTTCTCGAGTGACCCACGGCAGACAGGACTCCAGAAGGGGCTTTCCATCTTAGGTGCCCAGTGGTGGGACAGGTGGCCCCTATAGAGTAGGGAGCTCCCTGTCACTGGAGGTATACAAGCAGAAGCTGGATGGCCAATTGGCAAGGAGGCTATGGAGAAGATTCTGTCCCAGGAGAGAGGTTAGCAGTAACAACACAACAGACAGGGACTTCCCTGGAGGTCCAGTGATGGAGACTCCACACTTCCACTGCAGGGGGCACGGGTTTGATCCCTGGTCGGGGAACCGAGATCCCGCATGCAACGAGGCTGGGCCAAAAAAAAAAAAAAAGATATAACACAGACAGACCCAGCTCTGCTACTGACCATGAACTTCCCAAGCCTCAGTTTCTTTATACATAAAATGGGGGTAAAAATAGCACCTCAAAGAGTTGTTGTGAGGACCAAATAAGAGAATGTGTGAGTAGTGTTTGGCACTCTGCCTGATTGTTGGTAAGAGCCCGATAAATGTCAGCTGCCATTCTAATAAGAGCCAATCACTAATAAGTGCCAGTTACTGTGGCCAAAGCCTAATGGAAAAAAGGCTAAACACAGACACACAAATCCCGCACATTTCATTAGCCGAGTGCCCTCTGACACCATCCTTTTCACTAAGTCCAAGTCAGCCTCCTTCCCAAGCTGCTGCCTCCCCCTGCCCATCCTCCTGCCCATCTATCTGTCTGTTCATCTATCTTCCTATCTATCGCTCTATCCCTCCCTCCCTCTCCCTCTCCCTCTCTCTCTCTCTCTCACACACACACACACACACACACACACACACACACACTGCTGCCTGCAGTGCTGGCTTCCTGGGTCCAGAGGGAAGTGGGGTGAGAGCAGGGGGAGGGCTCAAGGCAGCGAGGAAGCAGCAAAGGGAGACCAGCCCAGGAAGGGAGGGAGAAGGAAGATGAGCCACTATGAAAATTCACTCATGTGCTCGCTGCTGGGCCATTAGGAAACCCAATCCCAGGCTGGAATGCCAGGGACCCTCGGCAATGGAGAGGCTTCACGCAGATAGAAGATGGAAAGTTTATTCAAATAACAAGACTCCAGTGGCCTGCCCTCCTGAGCCAGCAAAGGACACAGGCCCTGTCCCACCCTGGGGTCACCAGCTGCATGTCTCCTCGGGCTCCAGCAGGCCCAGAAGGGAAGGTACAAGGGCAAATCCCCTGGGAGGCCCTGCCAGCTTCACATTCCTTGTTCCAGGTGTCTGCATGCCCCCCCGCCGACCTGTGCTTCATGGGAAACTCTGCTCTCGGCCAACAGGCCCACGTTCTGTGTCTGCTTCTCCGGGGGTTAGTTGAGGGTGAGTGGGGACGGGCTCACTGTCTCCCCTGGCAGTGATAACAGATTCCAAGCCCAGATTCCAGGCGGTGATGCAGGGTTAAGAGCGCTGGGGCCTAGGATTTCCCTGGCGGTCCAGTGGTTAAGGCACTGCACTGCCAACGCAAGGGGCGTGGGTTCAATCCCTGGTTGGGGAACTAAGATCCCACATGCCACGTGGTGTGGCCAAAAGATTTTTAAAAAGCCCTGGGGCCTGAGTCCAGGCACCTGACCGTGACTGGGTGACCCTGGGCAAGTCCCTCACCCTCCCTGGCTCTCCAGCACGTCTGTCCAGTGAAGGGGCTGGACTCCATCGGGCTGGACCCTCAAGGCCTTCCTCAGACTGTGACTGTCCCTGACAGCCACACCCCCCACTCAGGGCAGAACCCCGTTAGTCATCAGCATAACTTTGCTTGAACAATTAACTGGTGTCTGTTTCCCCCACGAGGACAGGGACCCTGTCTGTCCCGTTCATGACCTATCCCCAGCACCAAGCACAACACCAAGCACATAAAACCTGTCCCTGGCTGTGAGATTACACCAGAGCCCTCGATTCGGTCTCCCAGGCATCTTACGACACAGGAAAAGGTTGGGGTTTTCCAGAAAGGCCAGCTCAGGCCTGGGGACAGACCCTTCCCAGCCCCGGAGGCAGTGTTTGCCAGGGGCTCTCCAATCCCAGTAGGGCGTTTCCTATACAGGTGGGGCCTGGCACCTGGAGCCGGCCAGGCCAGCCCAAGGTCACACATCAGCAGCAGAAAAGGTCACCACCCCGTCACGCAAACCGAGCTGTCACCTAAGCTCGGATCCTCAGTTTCCTCTTCTGGCAGATTCTGTCAAATGATACAGCACCTGCAAAGGGCCTGGGAAATTGGAGCTGAGCAGGCCCTGCACTTGAGCCTGGGGTGAGGTGAAGGGACGGAGGGGGGTGTGTCTGCGGGACTCTCACCTGGGGCCGGCAGGTCACCCTGCTTCTGTGTCCCCCATTAGAGGAAGATCCCAGCCCCACGGGGGGCGGGGGACAGATGTACCAGCACTTTGAAAAACAACCACAAAGGGTAGTGCACATGTGGGGCACTGCTGCCATGGCCAGCAAGAACCACGGCAAAACCAATTTCTGGGCAATTCTGGTTCCCCCAAATACCTGCACTCTCTCGGCTCTGGGGCTCTGCAGAGCTGCCCCTCTACCTATGACTCTTCTTTCTTCATGCCTTGGGTCTCACCTACACATCCCCTTCCCCAACAAGCCTTCCCTGACCCTCCAAGTCTGGGTCACTGCTGCTCCCTTGGCTCCCAGAGATGCCCTCACTCCCCACCTCGGCGGGGGTTCCATGCTGGGTCCTTCCTCCCAGAAAGGGGTCCTTGGGAGGATGAGGACCATGGTTGCCTCCCCATCCGGCACCCCCAGCCCCACACACGACCTGGCGCTGAGCAGGCTCTCAAACAATGGTGGGATCGATGGATTAACCCCATGGAAATGATTTAAGGCTGTCCAACAGAGCACTGCCTGCAACAACGAAAAATAGAAACAACCCAAGTGCCCAGCGATAGGCGTTTGGCTGAGCAAGTTAAAAGGCAGGCTATTGCGGCCATAATGGAATATTCTGTAGCCATTCTACATGCTTCAGGGGGATGACCAGGATGCAGATGCCCACAGCCCACTGTAGATTTTCATCTTCTTCCTGTTACTTCTCTTTATTTTCTAATTTTTCTTTGATATTAGATATTGCTTGTGTAATGACAACAATAAAAGGGGGAGCTCTGAGGAAGCTCAGAGTTGAAAGGTGCAGCCTCCAGGGGCTGAGGAGGTGACCTTTGTTGGATGCTGGCAGGTGGGAGCCATTGTGGGTCTGAGGGGGAGGTCAGAGCTCACTGCCAAGACCTGACTTAATACCATCCTGTCGCTTGAGTCCAGCCTGCCAGGACTCCTCTGGGAGGGAAGCCCTGACCTTGGCGGGGGCGCCAGACCCCAAGGGCAGAAACTCTCAGCTCTGAGGGTTCACTTCGTGCCAGGAGCCAGGCATGGCTTCCGTCATAAAGCTCACAACACTGCGAGGTGGTTATGCCATCCCCATTTTACACATGGGGAAACAGAGACACAGAGAGCTGAGGCCACAAGGCAGAGGGGGAGCCCTGAGCACTGCAGAAAGGGGTCCTCGAGCCCAGCCTTCCGCCTCACGCACCTTCAGCAGCCGACGTCCAGCTCTAAGCACCCAGCGGGCCTGCGCATCACACGGGGGCCTGGGCCACGTCCTGGCCGGAGCAGTGAGTGGGGTGCCTAAGGGCTGGAGGACTGGTGGGTCACAGACCCGCCCAGCTGGATGAGAACCGCACGCGCCGCTCGCCCCACTGTTCCCACCACGCCCACCTACACTGTCTGGTGCAGAGAGACTCCATGCTGGAGAAGCAATCCACCACTTCCCGGTGTGAACCCCCCCGAGTCTCATCCATCCACCCACCCCCCGCAAAATCTCTATTGACATGTTGATGAATTTCCTTCTATATTTTTTCTACACCTGCACAGACATACATACTTGCAGACGTACAGCACATCTTCACTTTCAATGGCTATGCAGTCCCCAAGGCTGGTGGTCATTGTCCTAAAAGCCAGATGACATCCCAGGCCCTGGGAGGGGCCAGCAGCAGGACCCCGGCCTGTCACAGCACCCCTCCTGGACGGACCCGTTTTCCTGACCAGGAACTGAGACACCAAGAGGGGAAGGGACTTGGGCCACTTGGAGGACTCTGGGAGAGTCCCTGGGCCACCAGGAGCCTGTTTCCTCATGTGACAGGAGGGCAAATAACAGGCATCGCTGAGAGATCGGGTGGCCAAGCTCCTCCCGGGCCTGGTGCAGGGCCCACATGGGCGAGCTCTCTAGGAGCGTGGTCATTTCATCACGATGTGCCCTCTGATAATTATTTAATTAATGATTGGTCGGTAACCACTTGTTCAGTGCATCCCTCCAGCCAAACCTTGAGCTAGCTCTACGTGCGCAGGGCCCGGGTGAGCTTGGTTTGGGTGCCACGCACACAGTGGGCCCTCAGTCAAGGTGTGCCCCTGCGCCTGACGCACAGTGAGTCAGTCGGGGTGCCAGGACCCAGGTGTCCCATCCCCAGCCTGTCACACCAGGGCTTAGTCCCAGAGGCCCAGCGCCCAGAGAGGTCGGGAGCCAGGGGGAGGGTCGGCCCACCCAAGATCAAGTCCCTGGGCCCTGCCTCTCCCGGCCTCACCCTTGGGGCTCAAGGACAAGAACAAAAGACTCAAAGCCAGTGAGTCAGACTGAGAGGAATACACTCCTGGAGAGAGGAAGCTGTGTGTGCGCCGCTGCACGCACTCCCGGCCTGTGGTCTCAGACCAAGGTTGGGGGCAAACACTCCTTCCAGAAGGGCAGAGGGGAAGTCAGAACCAGCCAGGGCCGTGCCCCTGCCCACGTCTGCCCCACCCCTCCATACCCCCCAACGCACTCTCTGCACCCACCAGACCCTTCATCCAAATAGCTTCAGGTCCCTGTGCTGCGAGATGGAAACCTTGCAGGACATTTACTCATTCATTCACTGCTAAGGAATTAATTTAAAGTAACAAATTTTAATTATAGCTATTGATTATTGAGCATTTACTATGCCTGACATTGTGTTAAATATGCATAAATGTAACTGATAAATGTACATAATGCAATTTAACCTTTACTTTAAAAGCATATCCAGTATAATAAGGGAAGTAGTATTATCATTCCCATTTTACAGCTGGTGAAACCAAGGCATCAAGAGCCACAGTAACTGTCCTAGGGGCACCTGGCTAGTAGCTAGTGGAGCCAGCTCTGTCCCTCGAGGCCACACTGTCTGCCTCATAGTGCTCATATCACGGACAAGAACCTAGGACCACAGCCACATGAGGCACCCGGAGGAGGCCCCAACCCAGCCTGCCACGAGTGGGTCCAGGGAACAGCACTCCTGGCTGCAGGCTTAGTCCGTGGGTCCTGCAAGGCCTCTCAGGGCCTAGAACTTGGCCCAGAGGACCCCCAAGAGGCTCTCGCCCAAATCTTTCATTGAACCCCGGTGGAAAATGAGGCTCAGCATGGAGGCTAGGCCGAGCTCCCCTCCACGGTGCTGGACTCTCAGAAGCCACACGGGGGACTCAGGAAGAGGGGAGGGGAGCCGAGGGGCTCTGCCCCTAATCACACAGGAAGTCTGCTGAGCCCCACCCTGGGGGGCTCCAGGCTTGACCACGGCCCGGCCCCCAGCCTGCAGGGCAGGCCCCAGAAGCACCTCCTCTCAGATTCTGCCACAATTTCAACAGGAAAACAGGAAAGCTGAGCTGGGTGGCCTGCTACAGCCCAACTCGGAGTGGAGGTTTGTCTCCCAGGAGCAAGCAGGCCTGAGAAAGTAACCCTTCTGCCCTGAGAAGGGGGCCTCACCTCTGGCCACAAAGACTCAGGTCAGGGTGAGAGAAAGGGCTCGCTGTGTTCAGCCACTCAGCCCAAATCGTGTCCCACCCCCTGCCCCCCGCCACCCTCCTTGAGAGATGGAATCGCCCCCATTTTCGAGATGGGGGAACTGAGGCCCAGAGAGGGGAAGCCCCCTGCCCAAAGCCCCACAGTGAGCCGTGACCGTGCTGAGCAGAGCCCGGAGGGCTGCCCTCGGCCGGGCTGAGCAGTGGTCGTCCTGGGGGATCAGGCCTCTCCCAGCTCCTTTTTCTGGCAGCCTGAAATATGGCAGTGGGGGTGGAGGGGAAGGTAGCTTGGCTTTTTTTAATCCTCCACAACACCTAGCTGTCTGCATGTGGACAGGCCTGGGCTGTCTCCTCAGACACAGGCCTATCTGTGAGGCCAGCACAGGGCCGCTTCTCTCATAGAGGGCTTGTTTGTTTACTCAGTTTTCAAAATTATAACCTTCACAGCCCCACCCGGGCCCATCGCTCCTTCCTGACCAGCCTTTGCTGTCTGGGGTGTCCAGGAATGGAAAGGGCCCTGGGTTCCCGTCCCAGGTCTGCAACCTCTGAGACCCTGGGAATGTCCTTTCCTCTTTCTGGGCCTCAGTTTACTCACTTATGAAATGGAGGAGGGGATTGGTCAGATGACTGCAAAGGGTCCTTCCTGGCGAGCAGGGAGGTCTGGGCCAGGAAAAGGAAAGCAGCCACGGCCCATCAGCAAGCTCCAAACTCAGGGCAAGGGGGAGCTGTGGCCTCAGCAGGCCAGGCCGCGAGCGAACCTTCCATGCTAACCGCAGCTCCGCAGCCCAGTGGGGCCCAGACTCCCCAAAGCTTCAGCCCTGTTCTCTTTTCTCCCCTTCCCACTCCTCTCCAGCGAACACTTCCAAAAAAACAAACAAAAAACAAAAATGGAAACAGAAGTGCAATTGTCAGCCCACGCCCCTCTGGAGGTCCCATCACTCCTAAAATCCCTGGCAGGCAAATGACACTGCTCCTCCAAGGACTCAGCTAAATGGAACTGCCATTTACCCAGCGGGTTCCATGTGCCAGGAGCAACTGCCTCCCAGAATTTTCACATGCCCCAGAGGCAGGGATCACCTTCCCATTTTTCTGAAGGCGGAGAGTAACTTGCCCAAGGCCACGGGGCCTTTGCTGGCAGAAGCCAGTTGCCTCCTGGTCAAGGCCAGACATGCTGCCTCTTGAGTTGGGCTGACCAAATTTAAAACCAACATGCACTTTAGAAAACATAAAGATCCACTGTCTTTGTAACACAAACCACATTGCGTTCAGCTTGATGGAAGCGTCTTGGATGGCATGAGTCCCATGAGATCAGGGCTCGCGTCACTGCTTCATCCCCACCACCCAGCTCAGGCCCAGCACAAGACAGTTTTCAGAGCGGGTTCTTTCCCTCCACAGCAAGATGGCATCACACAATAAATAATTGCTGGGCACCTGCTCTGTGCCTTCAACACAGCCCAAGGCCCACAGGCTCCCAAGAGGTCAGAGCCAGGAGGGTACTAGAGATTGTGCTAGCGCCCCATTGCACAGATTGGCAAAGCAGGGCCAGAGAGGAAGAAGGACTTGCCAGAGGTCACCTGGCACCAGCCCTGAGACTCTTGCCTCCCAGGCTGCACCCATAAATGGCTCCTGGCAGGTGGGAAGGATTAGAGGCAGGTAAAGCACAAGAGGGTGAGTAGCTTCCTGCCCAAGGGACTCCACTTCTAGAAGATTCTGGCTTCACAAACTTGGCTGGACACAAACAGCTCTATCAGGCGTGGGGAGGAAGGACAGCAGCTGCGGCTGGCTTGGCCACAGATATGTGCGTGGGAAAGTGGGGTTCACACTTCCCAAACCACAATCCATTTTTCCTCTGCCCCTCCTGGGTGCCTGGTTACCCACTGGAGCCTCTGGCCCTGCAGGTGGACCCCGCGCCCTGGCCCATGCCCTGCACTTTTGTTCCCCTGAGAGGAAGGACTCCCTCGGCCAGTGTCCTATCGAGGATGATGCGCAACAGTAATGACTGGTCATAACAGGAGCCAGCACTTCCCACATCAGCTCGTTGATCCCTCACAATAACCGAGCACATCTGGGCTACCTTAGGCCCACTTTACAGATGAGGAACCTGAGGCCAGGGGAAGGGAAGGCACCTGCCAAATGACGGGGCAGTTGAGACAAGATCTCGAAGCCAGGTCCTCAGAATCCAGGCCCACCCTCTTTCCACTCTGCCCCTGGAAGCAAATGTTCTCATACTCAGAGCTGCTGAGGAAGGGAGTGAGTCTCCTGTCATCAAAGGAATGGGAGCAGGGGCAGCTAGGACCCCTGACTACCTCAATAAAACAGCCTATGGGGGGGTCCATCAATCCCACAGGGCCAAGAACAGGCACCAGATCTTCCCAACCTCACACATCACCATCACCAAGGCCTGGTTGCTCCATCACCCCTATACACACACACACACACACACACACACACACACACACACACGTCCCCTGACTGTACCCCATCCGCACTGGTTTGGGCCCCTCTCACCACTGGGCTCCCCTCTCACCCACCCTCCTAGGCCTCCCCAGCACACTCAGGACAAAGTCCCCTCTTCTTTAGGGCCAGCCTATGTGGCTCCCTCCTCTTCACCCCATCCCTCCCTCACCCACTGGGCCAGTTCCCCTCTCACACTTTCCTGCTGAAGGTCTCCCCACCGCCCCCCGGCCCCGAGAACACTCCTCACCCTGAAGAGGGACAGCCAGCCAGGCAGCGCCACATGGGCAGGGGCTGTGTCAGAGTTTGGGTATCAGTGTGTCCCTGGTGTCTAGCACAGTGCCTGGCACACAGTAGGAGCTCAGTAACTATTGACTGAATGAATAAAAGAATGACCAAGTGTGTCTGGGGCAAGAGCTCATCACATGCCTGTAGGCTCTCACAGGCATGCAGACGGCGACCCTCTCCCTCAACTTCTTACATCCAAACCCACCCAGCCCTGCCTTTAGAAGGTACCTAAGACCACTAGGAAAAGGTTTTCAGAGGCAGAGAACTCCCATAAGTAGATACTGGTCTTGGGGGTCACAGATGGGAAGATAAGGCACAGAGAGGCATAGCCATTGGTTCAGAGTCACACAGCAAACAGTCAACAGGACCAGGCTCGAGACCCAGATCAAGCAAATAATTCTGGACACGTGGCCAGGCAAGCGGGGGTGTGTTCCCATCTGTCTTTTGCCCCTTCATTCCTGGGCCCTGCCCAACATCGGACACAGAGTAGGCAATGCTGCTGACTGACTCTCCTGTGTAACCACAGCCCGTCTCACCACCCTCCAGGTGCCTGCTGACCGCTGCAGATGTCCAGGGCCACAGGCTGGTGCTCCTCAACCTGGGGCATGCCAACTTCCTGGAACACATGGCAGGGGGCTGGGTGCCTGAGGCTACAGGACAGACCTGGCCCATCTCCCTCCAGGTAGTGTCCATGATAAGAGCTACCACGCGCTGTGTTCTCACCACTCACCAGCCCCGTGCTGCACTGTGCAGGGGCTGTCACTCTTGATTCTACGCCCTGAGAAGCCAGCATCTCATCCTCTTTAACGGAAGGAAGACACTGAGGCTCAGAGAGGGTGGTCAACCTGTCCCCAAACACCGGTCCATCGAGTGGCAAAGCTCAGACTCGCACCCAAGCAGTCTGAACGCACAGCTTTGCCCAGACCTCTGGACTCCCTGCTTCCTTCTAACTTACTATCCACTGTGTCACCAGGCTGGTCCCTTCACCTCTGTGGGCCAGAGGTAGCACACCTCCAAACCGAGATGGTAAAAAAAAAAAAAAAAAAAAAAAAAAAACCCAAGATGGTTCCCAGGGGGTGGAACCAGGTGCCCTGGAGAGATGGGCACTTCCTGTTCTTCCAGTTTTAAAATCTGGGAGATCAGAAGATTGCAGTGTTCCATGACTCAGGCCCTAAGATTCTATCAGAAGAAGGGCATGGCTCTGCTCCACCCTCGAGGGTTTTAAACCTAGGCATCTGCCTTCATCTTTCCTTCAAACTCTGCCCAGCACCTTCGACAGAAAACCCTTCTTCCTCAGGCAGGGAAGTCGGTGGGGGTGGGGCAGGGGAAGGAAAAGCAGCTCAGGAATTTCTGCGACCGACCGCAGGAGGATGCTACGAGGAGACCCGGGCTGGAGTGAGTCATGAGCTCTGCCTGTGGAGGAGGAGGGGGCGCCGGCAGGAGGGCAGGACCGGCCAGAGGCAGACTTGAGTCCGGCCGAGTAACGACGGGAGGACAGATCTGTGCAACCCAGCCTCTGACACATGCCGCTGTTCCCACTCGGCTCCTCCCCTTCCCAGCTCCCTCTCCCCACCGCCTGCCTCTGTTTGGGGCCTTTTCCATGCTGTCCCCCTGCCACTAACCTGCTCTGCCCCCGCGCCCCTAACCACGGCCTGTAAAATGCTGGGGAGGGAGGTGGAGGGTGCAGATGCAAAGAAACAAAGGAAGGCTTGGCACAGAGTAAGTGCTCGGTTAAACAATGGCTAATCTTACAGGTTCAGAGCTGGGGGGGTGGGGGTGGGGCGCACTCCATCAACTACCATCCTCAGGCAGGAGACAGATCAGTGGACTCCCTGCAGGCTGCAGGCTGCAGGCTGGGGAAGTGGCAGGACCTACGCGGTCACACCCAGACGCCATGGGCATCAGTCCGTGTCCCCAGTTCAACGGCAGCTCCTTTGAGCCCGCTCCCAAGGAAAGATGCTCAGAGGTGTCCGGGCCTCCCAGGAATGGGCCTCCCTTGAAACGCCCAGGTTGGTGGAAGCAGGCTGGTGGGTGGGGAGGGGGAGTAGGGCAAGAGGATGAGTCTTTCTTCAGCAGGGAAGCTGACCAGAGCGGGAAAGGAAACAAACACAGTGACTCAGTTTGCCCCTGAAAACCACCTATTTGGTCACAGTGGAGCATGGCAATGTCCTACATTAGGGGAAAGGCTAAGAAAAACGTCTGCATGGATGGCCTCAGGTGGAACAAGATGTAGCTTTGGAGGACGCTTCCAGGGAGGGTCTAATGACCTGGGAGAGATGTTTATTATGAATCGTTTAGTGCAAGGAGCAAGGCACAAATTGAGTCATGGTCTCAGCAATGTGTAATAAACACAGAAGGGAAATACCACGAAAGAATAAAGTTATTGCAGGATGGTGGTGAGTGACTCCTAATTTTGTCTCTAAACCTCGTTCCTCAGGCGGCAGGAAGGGAGGCCCATGGCCCAGTTTGGGTTTAGAAAGGTCTCTTTGGCAGCGTGTGTGGGAAGGATGGAGGAGTGAGATGGGAGGCAGCTCTGAGCAGGCGAGGCCGGAGCTCAGGCCCCAGCAGTGGGAAAGGAACAGACGAGTGGAGGCTGGATGGAGGGGGAGGGCAGGGTCAACGCCAACAAAAGCACGTTATGTAAGACGACACAAGAGCAGGGCAGAATCCCCAGACGCTTTACCCCCAGGGGCTGACCCAGACCTTGGCTAAGGGCAGCAGCGGGGGGGTGGGGGGGATTGAGGGGGGAGCACTGCTTCCGGCCAGCCTGGGCTCCCTGCAAAGCCCACAGCTGCATCCAGGAAGCCACGCACCTGGGTGGGGGCGTGGCCAAATGCGGACCCCTCCACCCCTAAACTCCTGGGACCTTCAACCACTGCCCAAATGAGGAAAGGCAGGTTTTTAACATCAACTTGGAGGAAAGATATTAATTATTCTGTTCAATAAATTAAAAAGGTACCCCCTTTCTCATATCTGATTGTCAAAAGGGGTGATAATACTTGGTACTGAAGTACCACATGCTGTCAGGAGGGAGTGTCAAATGTTTACAGCCTTTTCAGAGGCTCTGTGTCAACACATCAAAACGTGACCCAGGAGTTCCATTTTGAGGCCGCTCTGTCACCGGAACCTGGTGCAGGATATGTGCAAGGAGGTTCGGGCAGCACCGTGATTACTAGCAAAACACTGGAAACAACCCAACGTCGGTTAACAGGGGTCTGGGTAAATAAACCTCGCCACGCACAGAAAGAAACCCACCCACAGAAGAAGGCAGACTCACGTGTTCTGACATGGAAGGGTATCCACAATATACTGAGTGAAACAAGTCAAACCACAGAAACATATAATTGGACCTCTTTTTATAAACAGAGTTAAATGTGTATGTACACAGAGATGGGCGTTTGGAAACAGTGACACGCCAATCTTGAGGGATTTCTTCCGGGCAGTGGGATTGAAGGGAGGGAAGATGGAAGAGCTCTGCTTTTTTCACTTTCCACTCCCACATTGCTTGCGTGTGTGTTACTTTTGCAATCAGACGACATTAGCAGTGGTTGCCTAGAGTTGGGAAGAACTGAGGGGGAAGCGGGGGTGACTACTAATGGGTGGAGAGTTTCTTTGATGGGTGACGTAATGTTCTAAAATCGATTGTGGGGACGGTTGCACAACTCTGTGAATATACAAAAAACCATTGAATGGTACACTTTAAGTGGGTGAATTGGCTGGCAGGTGAATTGCGTTTCAATAAAGCTGCTGTTTAAAAAAAGAATTAGCAAGGGGAAAGGTGAGGCCGGCAGAAGGGAGGAGCACAGACACTGGCAAACTTCTGCACGAGCGCTCTTGGATAATAAACCTTAGGGCACTGTGTGTGTGTGTGCGCGTGCGCACGGGGGGGGGGGCGGTTCCTTGGCCCCCACAATTTCATCTTGATCAACAGAATTTCTGGAGCAATGATTGAGTCTTTCAAGCCCGTCCTTGAGGCAGAGCCCCCATCCCCCTGACCCACACCAAGCAGGGCCAGGTTTCCTGCCAAGGGCACGGCACCCAGCCCCTACTTGCATACCTCGAGCAACAGTGAGCTCACTCCCTCACCTGCTCCATCTTGGTTTATGTGGCTCAGACCACATGCAGAGAACCCCTCTTACAGCACTGATAGGAGCCAGCGGGCACTTCCACTCTTGTTCTTGTCCTGGCCTCTGCGCCAGGTAGAAGGTGTGAGTTGGCCTAACCCTCCCCCCCACCTCTCCACGTCTTAGTTCTTTCCTTGTCATATGGGTCCCCCCCTCACTGCTCTCTGGACCCACTCCAGATAGCCCACATCCATCTCACACATATGCCAACACAGTAGGTAATCAAGGTTTCTAAAAACCCAGGTGGATTCTTGCATCCCAGAAACCAGCATCAACCCTGACCCCAGGGGCTGGACAAACCTCGGAGAAACAGGACCTAAACCACAGCTACAGTTGCTTGCTTCAAACTCCAAACACCTGGTCACTCTCAAGAACAGAGGGTAAAGAACAATCTCAATAATAATGGCAGTTGTTTGCTAAGCACTTACTATGCCCCAAGCACTGGGCCAAGTTTCTGACCTGCATTATCTCATTATTCCCATTCTACAGAAAAGAACACTGAGATTCAGATGCTGGCCCAAGGTCATGCCAGCTAAAATGCCGTGGAGTCAATGTTGGGACCCTGAGCTGGCTCAAATCTGAGGAGATTTGTGGGGAAACTTTGGGATGGTTAGGCCCTCAGAGCTGGAAGGGACTATGGCCCGCAGGGAAGACACCCTTTCAGTCACAGTGAGAAACAGACTGAAGAGAGTTAAGTAAGCGGCTGCCTGAGGTTATGCAGGCCTCCTGGCTCCCAGGCCAGGGTTCTTCCTCCACACAAACTCCCTCATGAAAGAAGGAAGAGAATCATCCTGCCACTAGCCCCACGGGGCCGCTGGTGTGAGAACAAGCCCCTGCTTGCCAGGAGCTTTGAAATCCCAGGATGAAAGGCGCAGTGACAGCAAAACAGCACCATGGGCAGAAGCGCGCCTGACCCCTGCCAGGACTTGCAGGCTGGCACTCACCAGCTCACCTCCTCAGGGCGGGTGCAAATCCCCGGGAGCCACTGGCCAAGCCACAGAACCCCACCAGGAACAGGCCTCGAGCTCCGAGCACAGCTGACTTCTCTACGGGGCGGCCCTGGGTCCCTGGGTCGGAAGGGCTCTGGAATTTTAATTGTCCTGCAGGAAAGTGCTGGCTGCTCCGTGGGTGGGGTGAGGAGGATGTGAGGATCACTGGAGGTGGCAAAGCACGCCCCCATTCCCCACAACAGAGATTTCCGAGGCAACTCCCTTCTGTGGGAGGGGGCTGGAGGCTCGCTGGTTTCCTCCCCTCCCACCCGGTACTGAAGGAGCCCCCTCAGGTGAGTCTGGACCAGGAATTTGAGGCATTTAAGGAGGGCTATTAATAGCACTGAAGTGTTAAGAAGAAAGAGGCCAACAGGCTCTGAGTGGGCACAGCCCTCTTCCACCAAGCCTGGCATCCACAAAACAAACCCAACCCTGTCCAGGAGAGGACACTTCACCTTCTGTGGCCTCAGTCTCCTCCCCTGTGAAGTGGCAGTTCTCAGCCCAGGAGGCGGGAAGAGGGGGAGAGCCAGAGCTGGGTGTGGAGGGAGGAAAAACCCCACCAAAGAAGGCACAGCACACCCCAACCAGGCCGGGTGAGGGGCCCCAACAGGAGGTCGTGAATGGATGGACTGTTACAGAGCCCCAGGAGGCTGCCACCAACAGGGAGGGGACAGGAAGACTCCGCCCAGGCCTTCCTCCTCCCAGAGTCCAGGCCTGTCCTACAAGCAAGTATTCCAGGACTTAACCCCCTGCTGGTCTGACGCTGGAGAGGGTCTGACTCATTTCTTCATCACCCTCACCACTGCGCCCGGGCCCAGGCCTGGCACAAACGGGGATCTCAGGCCGTGAGCCCAGGACCACAGTCACAGGACAAACCTTTGTGCCCAGCTGGGGTGGGAACCCGGCATTAAGGGACCCCTGGTTCCTGTTCTCCAGGGGTCTGAGTGGCAGAACACAGCTGCTGAAACTCTAGAGAACTGCAGGACACATCATGGTAAGTGTAGGCGGACACCGTGCTCTGGGTCCACCAGACAGAGGAAGGCAGATTCAGCCAAGAGGAATGGCCTCCTCTTTCCATAGGCTTCCCCCTCCATCCTCCATGGACCAGCACCGCATGCACCGGGGTCTCCTCTATGCCAGGCTGTGCTAAGCAAGCTATGTGAATTAGCTCACTTAAGTCTATTAATAAGGAAGAAATCATTCACCCCATTTCGAAGAGGAGAAAACTGTGAGGGGCCAGGACATTAGGAGCCTTGTCCAGGATCTCATGGCTGGGAAACAGATGCTGGGGTTCCACCCAGGCAGCCTCACGCAGAACTGAGTTTCCCAGGCAGCCCTCTCTCTCCACTCTCTGAGTTTTGGGGACGAGGAACCCAGGACCCTGCTGCAGTCCCTGGGTTTCCCCAGGGAGGGGGGAGGGGGCAGCTGCCCTTCTGAGAAATGGCCACTGTGCAGGGGTGGCTGAAGGAGGGGGCTGAGGAGGCTGGGCTCCGGCCTTGACCAGCCCCCTAAACAAGCTGCCAGCGGGAGCACCCTGCTGTGCCGGAGTCCAAGGACAGGGGTTCTGACCCGCCCCTCCTGTGTATCCCATCTATCCTAAGCCCACTCCCCAGGCTCAGTCTCAGGCCTTGATGGGCCAATCCCCTGGAAGCCTCGGCCACGTGTACTGGGGCTGGGGCCAGGGCGAGCGGGGGACTGGGACAGCCAGGGAAGGTCAGGACACGCTGGCCGAGTGGGCCTGGACCGCTTCCGGGGGGGATACCCAAGGTTAAGGGGAGGCTGCGACCCCTCCTATAGCTCGACTGCGGTAGTGTGTTGGGGGAATCCGACGAGACCCGGCTCCAAGGGGTGGGTGGGAGTTCGAGTCCCCCCGGGAGGGGGAAGGGCGGCCTCAGAAGGAGCCGGGAAGGGGCGCTCAGACGGAGAAGAAACAAGCTTGGACAACAGTCTTGGTCCCCAGCCACTCCCGCCCTGCCCGGGGCCTGACCCTCCCGAGACCCCGGCAGGCTGGCCGGGATGGGGGCGTGGCCGGGGGCTCCCCGCCGGACCCCCTGCGCGCGCTGCGCTGCGAGGGACTTACCTGCGATGTGCTGGCGCCTGGCGTCGTCCAGGTGCGTGGACAGCACGTCCCCCATGGTGAGTAAGAGCCGCGGCCCGATCCGGCCGCCGCCTGACGCTGCCCGCGCTGCTCAGACGGGCGCCACTGGCGCCATGGAGCCGGCCAGCCCTGCTCCCGCCGCTCCTGCCTCCCCTGGCTGCGGCCTCGCCCGGCTCGCGCTTCGGCTCTAGCAGCGTTGCTCCGCTGACCGCCTCCGCCTCGCGCCCCAGCCCGCGGCCCAGCAGCCCCACCGCGCCCCGCCCCGCCCCGCCAGGCCACGCCCCCGGAGCTGAGCCCCGCCCCCTCGGTGGATGGCAGGCTGGCGGGCTGGAGGGCTGGCGGGTTGGCTGGCGGGTGGGGCAGGGGGCCGGGGATGCCGGGACCGCCCGCAAGACGGAAACAAAGAGAAGGTCGGAGAAAGGGAGACCGAGGAGAGACGCAGAGGGAGGCGCACCGGACCGTGATCAAAACGAAGAAAGAGATGGGGCTGGTGGGGGCATCTGAAAGAACGGGAGTGCCTGGGGGGCTCCAGCCTGAGTGTCACCCCCTCCCCGACCCGCTTGGGAAGAGAATCACGCCGAGGAGGACGTAGGGGACCGGTAGGCGACGCCTAGGCGCACTCCTCCCGCCCCTGCTCCCCTGCTCCCCTGCCCCCAGCCCCGCCCGCCGCCGCCAGCCCTCAGGAAGTTCCCTGGCCTTGATCCGACCTGCCCCAGAAGGTGTGCCCTCCTGTCTTGCACAATAGTGCAGGGAAAAGGGAGGTGGCAGGCAAGGCTCCGGCCCAAAGGCACCCCTGGTCCCAGTGCCAGGCGGACATTCCTCAGGCTCGGCATATGGGTATTTCAGTTGGGAAGTGGCTTGTGAGACAGGGCAAGTCAGGAATAGAAAAAAAAAAAAAAGGTACTTTACAGTTTGTAAAAGACTCAGATTCAAAACCTACGGACCAGCATGGACTTTGGGTACCGGGCCTGCGGGGCTGGGCATGATTGGGTCACGGGTAGCAGGGGAATGTGTTTCAATTCTACCCACACTATACCCCAAGCTGGTAGGGGAGACAGGTTAACCCCCGGGATCCCCAAATCCCGGACTGCGGTAGCAGAGGTCACCCTTCGGTTGCTGATGCTCAGACCTCCTGTACTGCATACCAAGAGCCACCCAGTTTCTGCTTGCTTACTCCAGTGCCTGAGTACTTAACTTGTCAGTGTGCCCCACCCTGTAATTGGACAGCTCTTATTGTAACTCTGACATAGGCAGAAAATGATGATAATAAAAATTAACTTTACTAAGCACGGGTGCTTCAGTCCTGTCAACGCCACAGAAGGTAAGTTTGAAGTTGACTAATGTGATCTAAGCCAGTGGCCTGTTAGGAACCGGGCCGCACAGCAGGAGGTGAGCGGCGGGGGAGCGAACGAAGCTTCATCTGCTGGTCCCCATCACTCGCATTACTTCCTGAACCATCACTCCCATTACCGCCTGAAGCATCGCACCGCCCTGCCAAGTCTGTGGAACAATTGTCTTCCACGAAACCGGTCCCTGGTGCCAAAAATGTTGGGGACCGCTTATCTAGGCACTCTTCATGCATTCAGTGATAAATGCCTGCTTGCTAGGCCCTCTGCAAGATGCTGGGGATGAAAAGAGAGGATGCAAGCTGTCCTACCTGCTCTGGGACTCAGGACAAGTGGCATTATTGTGAACCTCAGTTTCCTCATCCGTCAACTGAGGATAATGATGCTTTGTTGTGAGGATTAAATGAGATAGCAGAGTGATTAGCACAGCACCTGGCACACGATGGGTCATCTCAGTTGACAGAACCCACCATTCTACTATTCGTTACAATCCCTGCCCTCGAGAGCATAGAGAAACTTGAGGAAGGAACAGAACATTCTGTCTTGAGGAAAATCACAGAAGGAGTAGTGCCAGAACTACAAGTTGGAAAACCAGAATTTTGACAGCAGATACTGAGGAACAGCATTCCAGGGAGTGGGGAAAGCACAGGCAGAGGCACAGGCTTTGAAGAGCATAATGTATTCACGCAGCAGAGAATTATCAGGTGGAGTTGAAGTCAAGCTGGCAGAGATTATTAGTTTCCTTCTACAGAGACAGAAACTGAGGCCCAGAGAGGGAAAGTGACTTGCCAAGGTCACACAGCAAGGTGGAGGCAGAACCCAGCCAGAGGCCAAGTCTGCTGACACCCAGTGTCTGGTTCTCTTTGAGCCACCAGTGGTGCTGCTAGCCTTATTTCCTTTTTCCCATGGCCCAAACTATAGGGACTGGAAAGGTCTGCTCTGCTCTGGGAGGTGCGTAGATGGTGGTAGCTGACATCTGAACACCGCAGGGCATCTCCTCAGCTGGCCTGGAGGCCTGGGCCATTTGGGGTAGAGGTGGGGCCACAAGCCAGCCTTTTGCCAGGCTCCATGGTGCACACAGGCCTGTGAGCCTGGAGCACCCACACACTTCCCAGCGTGCCAGGCCCCTAGCCCAGGGGGCTCTCCCTCTTGGCTTTGAAGACCCTCTGTCACATGTCACCACCTAGCCCTTCTGAGCACCCATGGCCTCACATGTGAGACAAACAAGATCGTAGTAGTGGAAAGGCATTGTAAACATGTGAATAGCTCTCCCCAGACCTTGGGGCCAGTCCCCTCTAATTCAAGATTAGTTCAATTCACACACACAAAAATGTAGCAGGGTAGAGGGGAATTGACCGCAAAAAAAATCAGGGCCAAAATTTTGAGATGAATGGAAATGGTCTTTGCCTTGACGGTTACACAGGTGTACATATTTGTCAAAACTCATCAAATTATACAACTTAAAAGGGGTGCATTTGATTGTATGTAAATTCTACTTCAAAAAAGTTGATTTAAAAATGAAAAACAGGGACTTCCCTGGTGATGCAGTGGTTGGGAGTCTGCCTGCCAATGCAGGGGACATGGGTACGAGCCCTGGTCCGGGAAGGTCCCACATGCCACAGAGCAACTAAGCCCGTGCGCCACAACTACTGAGCCTGCGCTCTAGAGCCTGCGTGCCACAACTACTGAAGCCCGCGCGCCTAGAGCCGGCGCTCCGCAACAAGAGAGGCCTGCGCACCGCACCGAAGAGTAGACCCCGCTCGCTGCAACTAGAGAAAGCCCGCACGCAGCAACGAAGACCCAATGCAGCCAAAACATAAATAAATAAAATTTTTTAAAATTAATAAAAACATAAAAATGAAAAACGGAGTTCCCTGGTGCCCTAGTGGTTAGGATTCCGGGCTTTCACTGCCCGTGGCCCTGTTTGAGGAACTGAGATCCTGCAGGCCGCACAGCAAGGCCAAAAAAATTAAATAAATTTAAAAAATAAAAATGAAAAACAAATATACGGAGCACCTGCTACGTCAGGCGCTATTGTAGGTGTTGGGGGTATGTCAGTAAACAAGATAGTTAAGATCCCTATGCTCACAGAGCTGGAGGGAGAAAGATAATAAACAAATAAGATGGCTTCAGGGAGTGCTAAGCATTAAGATGATATAATAGGACAAGGGGATGGAGTGACAGGTGTGGGGGGGTGCCACCTAGGAAGGTGATCTGGGAGGGCCTCTCGGAGGAGGTGACACTTTGAGACCTGATTGGCAAGAATTCTGCTCCGTGAAGACCCAGGTATAGCTACCATTTATGGAGTGGGTACCACATCCAGGTACCACGCCAGACGTTCCCCGCCTCATCTCACAGGGTCCTCGCAACTACTTCGTTGGAAGAATCACCAATTGTGAGGATTTTTAAAAGATGGTATTCCATCGTATGCACTTAGCAATCCTTATTTAAACACTAGATAGATAGGTGGGCATGGAGAGGTCATGCCAGGTAAAGGTGACAGCGGGAGAAAAGGCAAGGGAGATGAGTCCTTATGGGCCCCAGGGCCTGAGGGCTATTCCCAGACTCCTGCAGGGGAGAAGAGAGAGGGTCCACTGCCATGGATGGGTGGGACGAGATGGGAGGCTCCCCAGGCATCCAGAACATGGGGTTTTTAACTTTATTCTGGGAAGATCGTAAAATTCTTTAGAAGTTCTCAACTCTCCACTACTTTAAGGTAATAAATCAGGCCAGGCCAGTTATGATCTTTGGGTGGGGGAAGAATGATTTCTATTTTAAAGGAAAGAAAAAGGATTATAGTCATCAGCACCATATGAGGAAGAGGAAGGGGTCCCAGGAAGTTAGACATCAGGAGAGTTTCTCAACTCTAAAAGGTTGGGAACCCCCGCCCTTATACTTGAGGCTGTTTCAGTGTTCAGTTTTTAGTTTTGAATAAATTAAAGAATCTTTTCATACATTCATTGGCTATTTGTGGGTGGTTATTATTATTATTCATATCCTCTGCTTTTCTATTGGAAGGTCTATCTTTTTTCTTATTAACTTTTAAGAGCTCTTTCTATAGGAAGGATTTCTCAACTCTGCAAGGCAGGGGCAGGTTGCGGGGGGTGGGGGGTTGTCTCTGCTCTTTTTCTAGGGCTCTGGGTGCCATCTCTATCCACCAGGCTCTCCCACACCCTTTCCTTGGCCCAGGCCCCAGAACCTGGTGGAAGATAACAGGCATGTGGACAAAGGATAGGAATGGTCCAGATGGTCCAGATCTGGAGCAGAGAGGGAAGGTTCCCCGCCCCACCCCCACCCCGCCAACATGCTGGGCCTGCCTTCCCCCACCCCACCCCGCCCCCACCCCACCCCCAGGCCAAGGATGCCACCTACTGGACCCTGATTCATCAGTCCTTCAGGAAGTGGCTTCTGCCAAGCTGCCTCCCTGCAGAGCTGCCCCACCCCATCCCACCCTAAAGCACATTTAGAAACAAGAACCCAAAGGTGAAGAAGAAGAATACTTTACTTTGAAAGGGAGGGTCCAGAAGATCAGAGCCAGAGCTCGGACAAAGGCCTGGAGAAGGGAAGGGATTTGCCCCAGAACATATAGTTGGGCCCAGGCCAGGCTCCTTCCTGGTCTTGTAAGAAGGGGGAGGTCCCTTCCTTGCCCTGTTAGTCCTTCTCCCTCCCAGTTGGCTCTGAGCCCCAACTCTTCCCTCCCCACAAACCTGTCAGACCTGAAATAGCCCAGGAGAAAAAAAACAAACACCTCTGGTAAACAACAGGGGGTGTGAGTGAATCAGGATCTTGTTTTTAAGGAATATCATGTGTCCACCACTGTTTATCCAGTTGGCATGGCCCGTTGTTCGGAAGGGACCCTGGCACCCCGCCCGGACCTCCCCTCTTTATTAACTTGGGTGATGGAAGGAGATGCAGCTCACAGTCCGTTCCATCTGTCACCTGGCCTCCGGCAGCTAAAGTCCTTTCTTGCTCCTCCGGTGGCCAGCTCCCCCGCCACACCCAAGTCCAGGCCCCGTGACTACCAACCTGGTTGAATGCCCAGCCCTTTTGGCCTCCCTGCCTCCAGCCTCCCATTTGTTCCTTGCTGGGCAGCCAGCTGGATTCTAGAACACAAAGATGACCATGCCATTCCCCCGCTTCAGACCTTTTGTGCCTGGGACTTCCCTGGCAGTCCAGTGGTTAAGACTCCACGCTTCCACTGCAAAGGGCATGAGTTCGATCCCTGTTGGGGGAACTAAGATCCTGCTCCCGCAAGCCGCGCGGCCAAAAATAAAACCTGTGGCTCCCACTGTCCTGGAGATAAAGTCAGACCCTAACCATGGCATTTAGGGCTCCTGCCAGCATCTCTTCTGTCCCTCCGCCCTCCTCTCGCTGTACTGACTTTTCACATCCTCTAACTAGCCATGGTCTATCCTGCGTCACGGCTTCCACACACACTGATTCCCTTTCCCCGTTTTGCCCCACCCTGCACCGTTCATCCTTCAGACCTCAGCTAAAACGACCCTTCAGCTCCCCACCTCTCCCACTGCCCCATACTCCCTCCTTCACAGTCAGCATATTCATAATTATTTTGTGTGTGATTACTCATTTAAATAGCTCTTCCTCTTTGAGGACAGGGAATGTCCTCGTTCAACACAACATCCCTAGTGTCAGATGTAATGGTAGCTTGGGTGAGTCGTGGGCACTGGAGGGGAATGTGACGGTGGGCACCCACCTGGTCCCTGGGACTCAGCAGGCTTGTTCATAGACTTGCCTATGCGCATGCCTGCCGTGGCCACACCCACTTCACTCCCCATTTGATAGCATGGTTCTTTCTACAGAGTCTCTGCTTGCCTTCCTCCAGAAACAGGTGCTCACCACCTCCACAGGTCACGACTCCCAGTTGGACCCAACAGCACCAAAGTCAGATAAGGGGGTGTTGAAGTGCCAGCAAATAGGCAGGGAGTGAGAAATAATAACAACTAGATGATGAAGACCACAAAAGCTCCCATTCATTGCAGGCTTATGCTGCACCCAGCTCTGGGCTTTATACCCTCTGCCTCATTGAATCTTCACTACAGTTCTGTGAAGGAGGCCCTTTGAGGGAATGCTCATCTTAAAGAAAAGAGAATTCAGTCTCAGTGAGGTGAAGTGACCTATCCAAGGTCACACAACAAGTAAGAGGTGAAGATAGGGCCCACACACGGCTCTGCCAGTGTCAGAACAATCATATACCGTGCTAAACACTACCATCCCTCCAAACCCAATCCCATGCGTTCATCTAGTTCTCAGACACTACACCCGCTATTTACTCACCCACTTGTTTTTCACTTAAGAATGTCATATGAGGGACTTCCCTGGTGGCGCAGTGATTAAGAATCCACCTGCCAATGCGAGGGGACACGGGTTCGAGCTCTGGTCCAGGAAGATCCCACATGCTGCGGAGAAAATAAGCCCATGTGCCATAACTACTGAGCCTGCACTCTAGAGCCCGCGAGCCACAACTACTGAGCCCACGTGCCACAACTACTGAAGCCCGCATGCCTAGAGCCCGTGCTTCGCAACAAGAGAAGCCACCGCAATGAGAAGCCCACGCACCACAATGAAAAGTAGCCCCCACTAGCTGCAACTAGAGAAAGCCCGTGCACAACAATGAAGACCCAATGCAGCCAAAAAATAATAATAATAATAAATTAATTAATTAATTAAAAAAGAATTGAATAAATAAATAAATAAATACATTGAAGAATAAATTGTTTATTCTACTAATTTTAATGGCCGTATAATTAATATTCCATTGTATGACCCAAAAAACTATTTACCTATGACTGGACACATTTTCTTAATCATCTTTTGAGGATATATTTCTAGAAGTGAAATGGCTGGTATAAACCTCCTTTTGAGGCTTTTGACACATGGTGACAAATTGCCCTGATGAAATGATTGTAGCAGCCAGAATTCCCCTGACACTCGCCACGTGCCTGTCATGTGTCCCTTGTCAGGAACCCCTTGTGTCATGGTGACTTGTGCACAAATCTACAGTCCCATCTCACCCCACCCTCCAGAGTGAGAGCCCCCAAGCACAGGGACCCTGAGCCTGGCCAGTTCCTGACTTCCTGGCAAGTCCTTGAGAGATGTTGGCTGCTGAGCCAGCGTTGATAGTCATCCCCAGTTCCTCCAAGATCAGCCAGGAGGGGTTTCAGTCTCCACCAACCTCCGCCCAACCCCTTCCATGTCAAGCTTGGTTTCCTGCTGGGCCAAGGCTGCCTCTCACCAACTGGTGACTCAGAGCCTGGCCTGGATGGCAGTGCCTCCCCAGCCCTCCGAGGGATTAAGCTTGCTTGCGGTGCGCCTGGGCGGGGCTTCTCGGGGTGGGGCCACCTCCACCCCAGTCTGGCCCTCCTTCCCTTCTCCCTTAAGTCTTGCTGATTTTTGTCCTCTGGGTCTTCCAGATACAATGAGAATAATCCTGGGTTCTGAGTGCCTGAGTATGTCAGGGCTGACTGAGACGTCCTCGTGGGGGCACAGCCTGGAGGACAGAAGCCATTGCACACGGAGGAACAGAGGAGGCCCAAGAGTCAGGTGGGTGGAGGAGGGGGAGAGAGCTTTAATGGGGAGAGTCCAGAGCTGGGCTTTGGTGTGGGCCCCACCAATGCATGCATGAGTAAGGACTGGTCAGGGACCCAGGGGCAGGGAGCTTTCAGGACTGCGCCATCCTACCCCTTTCGGCACCTCTGTGAGAATTAGCAAAGTCCAGTGACAACAGGCCAGGGCAGTCTCGTGCCAGGGCCCTAGACGGCTTGGTAAGTGCAGCATGGGCTGGATACAGGCCGCGTCACCCCGTCCACCAGACACCTTTATATAAGGTTTGACCTGCACACTCGTGCAGGGAGCTCTGGGCCAGGAGGCAGCGGCAGGGGTGGTACCTCCTCCCAGGGGGCATTTGGAAATATGTGTAAGGGGGTGTTTTTCATTATTACTATGTCTGGTGTCCGTGGAGGTGCGGGAGGAGGTCTACTGACATTTAGTTCCTGAAGGTCAGGGATGCCAAGCATTCCACCGGGATGGCCAGTCCTACACAGGAGCAAAATCCTCCCCTGCCCCCAAATCCGGGGCTGAGACCCCTCTGCTGCCCAGATGGTTGTGGAGAGGATCCTGCTGACTGCAGAAGTACCGACCAGTTTTCGAGGTGGTTTTAAGATACATTGTCTCACTAACTAGGCTCGAACCTTCCCTGGCGAGGGAGTGAAGCTGACGTTAGCATTGACACCTAGTAATAATGATGGTAATGACATCGGCATGACACCAAGTGACCCCTACGTGCCAGGCAAGGGGCCAGGACTTTGGATGTGTTATCTTCGTGATAGTCCCACGAGGGCTGCACTAATATTATCCCCATTTTGCAGATGAGGAAACGCAGGCTCAGAGAGGTGAGGTCAGTCACAAGGGTGAGAAGTCGGGAAGCCAGCTTTCCAGTTCGGGTCTCCTTCACTCCAAAGCCCTACTCCCCACTGGTAGGACAAAACTGGGTCCATTTGACAGATGGGTAAGCTGACACACAGAAATTTTCACTGCTCCCCAACTAGCCACTGGCAAAGCCAGGCAGAACCAAGGTGTCTGAGCCCCTTAATCAGGAGCCTTCCTGCTCCACCCCTCTACCAAAGGCCCATGTCTATAAATGTGAGGCAGTTTAGTAAGAATACAAAGCTCCTAGAAAAGGCCTTCCTGTGCCTGCTCTCTACCCATGCTGCCTACTTTTTCCAAGGATTTCCTGCTCTGGAAAACTTTAAGGTAAAAGGCCTAAAGTAACCTGCAGGGAAATTTAATTAATTAATTAATTAATTAAATTAAAAATAAAGAAAAATTTTTAAACAAAGTAACCTGCAGGAATTGAGCCCAATCTCTCTGCCCTACTGCAATAGTCATAACTCCTATTGCAATAGTCTTAAATAAAGTCTTCCTTTAAAAAAGTAAATAGGGGCTTCCCTGGTGGCACAGTGGTTGAGAATCTGCCTGCCAATGCAGGGGACACGGGTTCGAGCCCTGGTCTGGGAAGATCCCACATGCCGCGGAGCAACTAGGCCCGTGAGCCGCAACTACTGAGCCTGCGCGTCTGGAGCCTGTGCCCCGCAACAAGAGAGGCCGCGATAGTGAAAGGCCCGCGCACCGCGATGAAGAGTGGTCCCCGCTTGCCGCAACTGGAGAAAGCCCTCGCACGAAACGAAGACCCAACACAGCCAAAAATAAATTAAAAAAAAAAAAGTAAATAAATAAAAATAAAGTACAGGGCGACTTTCTCCCTCTAAGCTGTCTTCCTGTCACTTTGAAGAACTTCCAAGGTGCCAAATCTTTCCTCTCTGCCCACCAGGAAAGCCCATGGCTGCCCTCGAGGTGAGCAGACAGATATTCTTCAACCTTCCTATGGCCATGAGGACTGGCTCCAACTGGCTCTCACCATCCCGGGCCTCAGTTTTTGTGAAATGGAGCTAATAATCCCTACCATTGTAGGGATTGTTGTAGGGAGGCAATGAGATCAACAAAGTACATACAGCGCTTGGCCCAGAGCCTGGCATGCCCATCAAATGGTAGCTGCTCTCGTGATGATTGTCAGCATCTCGTGTGGAAGATAGGTGGTCTACACTGGATTCTAATTCTGATGGTACAAGGTGGACAGTAGCAGGTAACATGATAGAGCTTTGAGCCAAAGGCCCGGGAAGCCCTGAGCTGGGAGGTTGTGGCACGAGGCAGGAGGGCTTCCTGGTGGAGGAGGTAAGGTTTGAGCTGGGCTGTGAGGGATGGAACAGATTTGCTGTAAAGAGCCATGCATCCCAGGGGCACCAGCTGAGCTGCAGAGCGCTGATTTGTTGAAATTCTCTGGGGGGTTCTTCAGGTGAGAAAGAAGGATCCCATGGGACCCAGATGAGGCTGGAAGTGCCAATCTGGGAAACAGGGTCAGAAGTACAGTTTCTTTTCTTCTTTTTTATTTCTTGAAGCCTAATTTACATATGTCAGATGCACAATTCCCAATGAGTTTTTTTTTAATGTTTTTACAGCTTTATTGAAGTGTAATAAACTGCACACATTTAAAGCATACAATTTGACAATTTTTGGTATATGCATACATCTGTATAACCATCACCAAAATAAAGATAAGAAACATACCCATCAACCGCAAAAAAGTTTCCTTCTGGCCCTTTGTAATTCCTCCCTCCCTCTCCCACCTGCCAGGCATCCGGGCAACCACTGATCTGATTTTCATCACTATAGATTAGTTTGCATTTTCTAGAATTTTATATATAAATGGAATCATACAGTTTACTCTTCTTTGTCTGACTTTTTAAAAAACTCAGCGTCATTATTTTGAGATTCATCCATGGTGTTGTGTGTATTAATAGTTCATTCCTTTTTATTGCTGTCTTGTATTACACTGTGTGGATGTACCATAGTTTTTTATCCATTCACCTATTGATGGCCATTTGAGTTGTTTCCAGTTAAAGCTGCTGTGAACATCTGTGCACAGCTTGATGAATTTTTATTCATGTATACATGGGTATAACCATCACCCAGATCAAGATACAAAATATTTCCAGTACCCCAGAATGTTTTCTTGTGCCAGTCTCCAAGTCACTATTTTGACTTCTATCACCATAAGTCAGTTTTGTTTATCCTAGAACTTCACATAAATGGAATTAAACAACAACAATGCAACACATGTTCTTTTGTGTCTGGCTTCTTTTGTTCAACATTATGTTTCCGAGATTAATCCATGTTGTTATTTCTATCAGTAGTTCATTCCTTTATTGCTGTGTGGTATTCCCCTGTATGGATACAACACAAAGTGTTTACCCATCCTCCTGTTGATGGACATTTGGGTTGCTTCCAGGTTTCGGCTATTATAAATAAAAATGCTGTGAACACTTGCATACAAGTCTTTTTGTAGACACATATTTTTCTCCTGCTGACTGGGTCATAGCCAGGAGTCGAATTTCTGGTTCATAGGGTAAGTATGCCTATTACTAGAAACTGTCAAACATTTTTTCAGAATGGCTGTACCATTTACACCGCTACCAACAATGTATGAGAGTTCCAGTTGCTCCACATTCTTGCCAACATTTGGTGTGGTCAAGCCTTTTAATTTAGCCTTTCTGGTAGTGAGTAGGGTTAGCTCATGGTGGTTTTGTTTTGCATCTCCCTTATGACTAATAAGTAATGATGTTGAGTATTCTTTCATATGTTTATTGGATTTTATTTTTCATTTAAATTTTGTAACACGTTTAATGTAACATTCAACTACATATTAAGTACAAAGTGAAAAATTTTACCTTGTTCTCCCATTTTCACCGCTGGCATTAGCTCACAATTTATGATATAGCCTACTCAAACAGATATAATTAAATACACACGTGTGCACGTACTTACATTTTTAAACCACACACACAAAAATCGTCTTGTTTTTATTGAGTGTATACTATGTGCAGATTTTAAGCTAAGGGACTGACATACATCCTATCACTGAATCTGTTCAATAACTGTGATAACTGGGTGAGGAGACTAGAGCCCAGAGAGTTTAAGATGGTTGCCAAGGTCACACAGCTCATTAAGTGCCAGTGCCCATACTTGAATCCACATTTAAAACACCAGATGGATTAATGGAGATGCTATTGTCTTACCACCTTAGATTCACCCACTCATTCATTTGTTCTTTCATTCATCCAACGTATACTCTGGAAGCCCGTTCCAGGCCCTGCCCTGCTTTCGAGCCACAGATGAGCTGAGCAGTCAGACAGGTAGATTAACTAATAAAATCTAGGGAGAAAGGGGTATGATGGGAGAAGTAGAGGGGGCAAGCCAAACCCAGATTTTGGGTCAGAAAAGAGTCCTGGAGGAAGTGATCCCTGAGGGATGTGTAGGATCCCCAGAGGAGAGAGGGTGCAGAAACAGCATGTGTGGGAGAGGGTGCACTGCAGGAAGCCCCTCTCTTCCGAGGTGGGGCTGGGGTTGAGTTGAGGCAGGCGAGTTGGAGGGGCAGCACCGGCAGCAAGACCTTGTGACCGTCTTAAGGAGCCTGGCTCCCCTGGGAGCATACATGAGGACCATGGAAGGGCTGGAGTCACAGTTTTCAGATTCTAGGGTTTTAGGATTTAATTTCCTTCCCTCCCTATCCTTCAAGATTCTTTTGCAAGGGGCACAGTGTCCTGGTGGCTTGGAGGCCATCCGGGCACCATGCTCCACAGCTGCTCCCAGGGGCAGACAGTTTTTCTTCTTCAGGATTCAGGCTGCCGTGCCGGTCACAAAGGAACCCATTGCCCCCTGGTGGTGACCAGGATGCCACTGTGAAGGGAAATCCAACTTCTGCAGGACCCCAGGAAATGCGGACTGGGCAGGGCTCCAGCGTTCCCCGCTCCTCTCCCAGACCTCTCATCTCTGTCACTGGTGCCACCGCCCAGTCGGTCCACCAGAGCTCACCCTCAAGACCTCTCTTTCTCTCATTTCAATCCACCTGTGGCTCCCCCAGGCTGATCCTCCCTCCCCGTCACCCCCATCTTTGACACAGCCTCTCAAATAGTTTCTCTACTGTCTGGACCACTATGGTAGTCTCTACACAGGAGCTAGAGTGATCTTTTATTATTACTATTTATATATTTAAGTAAAAGTTATACACAGTAAATTGCACAATCTTAAATGTATAGCTTGATACTTTTTATATATGTAGTCACCCACATAACACCCACCCAGATCAAGATACAGAACATTTCCAGCCCCAGAAACCCACCTAGTTCCCCCTCCCCCCAAAGGTAAGCATTATTCTAATCTTTGTCACCAAAGATCCTTGTGGCCTGTTGTTACGCTGCAAAGAAATGGAGTTGTCATATAATGTGCACTCTTGCATCCCGCCTAGCAAACTCAGCACACCCTCCGAGGTGTTGTGTGTATCTACATGTTTCCTTTCTATGGTGGGCAGTATTCCATCGTGTTTATGAACAATTTTTGAAACTTTTTATTTGGAAATAATTTCAAACGTACAGAAAGTTTGCAAGAATAAAAATAGTAGAAAGAGGACACCCGTATATCCTTTACACAGATTAAACTGTGTTTCATATCATAGGAATCTATCTATATACACATACATAATAAGAATATATAGATATATACACATAGTATGGGATTTTAGAAACACGCACACACGCACATGCACATGTATGTGTATATATGTAAAACATTTACACATGTATATGTGTGTATATAATTTCTTCTGAATCATTTGAGTGTAGATTTTATACATCATGGTTCTTTACCCTTAAACGTTTCAGTGTGTATTTCCTAAGCAGAGGGATAGTCCCTTACATAACTACAGTTCAGTTTTCAACTTAGATAGAATTAATATTGATTCAATACTTTCCTTTAACCTACCATTCACACTCTTGTTTTATTAATTGACCCAATAGCACCTTGCAGAGCATTGGTCCCTCTCCAGCACAGAATCTGGTCCTAGACCAGGTACTGCATGTAGTTGTCACATCTCTGCAGACTCTTTCAATCTGCAACACATCCTAACCCTTCTTTGCTCTTATGTCTAGAGCAGTCTTTCTCAATTAGGAGTGATTTTTGCCCTCCAGGGGACATTTGACTTCTTCTGGAGACACTTTGGGTTGTCACAGCTGGGAGTGTGCTACTGGCACCTAGTAATAGAGGCCAGGGATGCTGATGAAATCCTGCAATCCACAAGACAGCCCCCTACAACAAAGGGATTATTGGGCCCAAAATGTCAGTAGTGCCAAGGTTCAGAAACCATAGACTAGACTGATCTTTTATTTATTTAAAAAAAAAATAAATTTATTTATATTTTTGGCTGCGTTGGGTCTTCGTTGCTGCGTGCAGGCTTTCTCTAGTTGCGGCGAGCGGGGGCTACTCTTCGTCGTGGTGCACGGGCTTCTCATTGCGGTGGCTCCTCTTGTGGCAGAGCACAGGCTCTCGGCGTGTGGGCTTCAGTAGTTGTGGCTCACTGGCTTAGTTGCTCCGCGGCATGTGGGATCTTCCCGGACCAGGGCTCGAACTCCTGTCCCCTCGCATTGGCAGGAGGATTCTTAACCACTTTGCCACCAGGGAAGTCCCAGATTGATCTTTTAAAAACATGAAGTACATCCCATCACCTTCCTGCTTAAATCCCTCCAATGGCTTTCCATTGCTCTCTGAATAAAATTCAGGCTCCTTAGCCTGGCCTACTAAGCCCTATGTGACTAATGCCTCCCTCTCTCTTCCTTGTTCACTGCTTTCCAGCCACACCAATCTGTCTGTTCCATAAATGTGCCAAGCTCACTCCTACCCCAGGGCCTTTGCATTCCCTGTTCCTTCCATCTGGAACACTCTTTTCCCAATATCCACCTGGTAGACTCCTCAGCATTCAGGTCTCATCTCAAATGGCCTTTCTTTGGAGAGGCTTCCTGACCACCCAGATTCTCTCTCCCACTACCCTGCCTTAGTTTTTTTTTCATAACACTTCTCAGTACCTGAAATTATCTTGTTTGTTTAATTATATGTTTATTACTTGTCCTCTTCCCAGAGTGAATGCTGCAAGGGGAAGGGGATTTTTTAAAATATTTATTTATTTATTTATCTATTTGCCTGTGCTGGGTCTTAGTTGCCTCACGCGGGATCTCCATTGCGGCATTGCGGGATCTTTAGTTGCGGCTTGTGGGATCTAGTTCCCCGACCAGGGATCGAACCCAGGATCCCTGCACTGGGAGTGGAGTCTTAACCGCTGGACCACCAGGGAAGTCCCGGGGAGGGGATTTTTAATAATTTTCTTCACTGCCATATTTTTGGCACCTAAAACAGGTCCTGTCACGTAGTCAGAATGCAAAAATATTTGTTGAATAAACAAATATGGCCCAACGATTACAAGAATGGGCAATGAGTCAGGCAGACATCAGATTGAATCATTGCCCTGCCACTTACCAGCTGCGGGACTTTGAGTAAATGACTTTACCTCTCTGAGCCTCAGTTTCCTCATTTGGACATGAAGGTAAAAGTGGCACCTCTATCACAGGAGTGTCTATTGATCCAATGAACCAATGCTTGTAGAATATTGCTGGGCACACATAGCACTTGATAACTTGTTATTTGTGGTTCAGACACAGATGAGGCAGCAGGTATGGATGGGAACTGGCACAGAACCGTCCAGATTCTTTTCCTCCCATGAGCCCTGACACAGTCCTTCTTCTCTTGGCCATTTAAAGCTCTTGTAACACTTTATTGTATTTTCTGGATGCCTCCTTACCTGACAACTGCCTAAGAGCAAAGACACCCCCTGTCAACTTAGCACCTGGCATAAAGGAGCTAAGAAGGAAGGAAGGAAGGGAGGGAGGAAGGAAGGAAGGAAGGGAGGAAGGAAGGAAGAGGAAGGGAGGGAGGGAGGAAGGAAAGAAGGAAGGGAGGGAGGGACGAAGGAAGAGGGAGGGAGAGAGGAAGGAAGGAAGGAAGGAAGGGAGGGAGGGAGGGAGGGTGCTCTTATCTGTGGTCTTACAGAAGAGGTGAGGTCCCCTGGTGAGATGCCAGTGCTGGGTTGGGGGAGTTGGAAATGAGGATGAGGTTGAAGATTCCCAGTTTTAGGAGTATAAGGTGATGGGAACAGGAGGCAAATGAGGTACTAGTCCAGGGTGCACAGTATAAGAGGTGGGTGCCAAAACCTCAGTAATCAAGACAAATAATAGTTCAATGCAATATATTTTAAAAATCAAAATTAGGGCCAAAAATTCCATAGTGAGCAAAATATCAAAATTTTAAACAAAACCAGGATTCGTAACAGTGCCGTGCTGAGCCATGTTGGAGCCTGGGGCAAAAGGAAAAATACAGATGCCATCACCCTCGTCCCAGCCCTCAGGGCCCTGCTGTTCTTGCTGGCTACCTGCAGGTGGTGAGGTCAGCCTGGTTTTAGAAAATAGTCTCTGCTAGTCCTTTGCTTTTTGGATCTGTGGAATTAAAGTAGATGCTGACCTGGCTGGATGGGCAATCTATGATCTTGAATAAGTCTCTTCTCCTCTCTGGGCCTCAGTTTTCCTGTCTGTAAAGGCCTAGGAGCTCAAATTTCACTTCTAAGCTCAAGTGTCTCAGCCCTGAGTTCTCGTTTGCTCTCATCAGGCCACACCATTTGGAATGTAACTGTTTTCACTTTAGCACCCAATTTCAGCCTCTACATCCTCTGGTTGAACACTCAATTACAAGAAACCTGTGAGTTTCTGAAGGGCAGAAGCTCTATTGTACAAACCATTATAACTTTCCTAATGTGTATAGCATGGTATAGGCACTCACTCAATGCTTAAATAATATTTTTTCTGGTTAAAAATTATCCATGTTTTTTCTCCTTTAATGTGTTTATGTAATGAATTATGTTGACTGTATTCCTAGTGACAAAATCTCTTATTCCTGGGGGTCGGGGGGAGACCCAAAAGTGAAAATGGTCTATAGTTTTCCTTTTTTAAAAAAAAAAAAAGTTATGTTTTAGTACTAAGGATATGCCAGTAAAATGGATTGGGAGTTTTCTACATTTTCCTATGATAAAACTCAGCGGTGAAACCATCTGGGCCTGGTGCCTTTTTCCACTTCCAATTTTTTATTTAAAATTTCAAATCTACAAAAAACTTCAGCACTCTTTACCTAGATTCACCAATTGTTAATATTTTATCACGTTTTCTCCCTCTCTCTCTCTCTCTCTCTCACACACACACACACACACACACACACACGCTCTACTTGGTAATGTGTCATCTTAACTTAGCTGGAACCAAGTTTCCTAGAATTCTCTCCCCTGAGTGGTTCCAAGTTAGGTTGGCAATAAAGTTAATTCGCTCAAGATTTGGAGGGAGCAGGCGTTTTTTTATGCTTTGCACTTCGATGAAAGGCCTCAGGCTCTGCTATAGCTGGCATGTGGTTGTCACTGACCTGCTAACTTGCCTTGTTGGTTTGGGGGCAGCACCCGGACCCGTAGCCTCCCTGGTTCCTGCTAGGTCGCCTCCTTTTGTTTCTCTGAGTCCCAGGCCAAGTATGTGTACAGCTCTGTGGTAAGGACACCAGTTCTCCTGCGGGTCACCTGCGTCACTGAAGTTGGAGAGGGTGGGAGACAGATGTGAGCTCCAGTTTGTTCTAGTTCTCCCCAACTTCACATCCATCTCTCCCTTCCAACTACTGGCAGGTATAGAGGGCTTGCACAGTCTGTTCCACCAGCACCCACAACTGCATGAGATCTAGTCCCTATTACCAACCCCTTATTCTATACCATTCATAGTGGCCCTGATTCTCTGGATCAAACACACACATACACACACACACTTAAAAATTTTTTGCTCAACTATTTGAAAGGTGAAATGCAAACATCAAACACTTCATTCCTAACTACATTTTAAAAAAAAGTATCTCCTAAGGTTTAGGACATTTCCCTACATAAACAAAATTCCATTATCCTAACCAAGAAAATTCCATTTTCCCACCCAACAGGAACTAGATATAATAATATTATCTAGTACACTTCCTATATTCAGATTTCTGTAACTGTCCAAATAGTATTCTTTTAACTGGCTTTTTTAAAACTCCAGGATCTAATCAAAGACCCCCCAGTGCATTTGGTTGTCATATCTCTTTTATCTTTTAGCCTAGAACAGTTTTGTCTTTTATTTTTCCCTTTCATGACTTTGATTTTTTTTTAAGAGTCCAGGTCAATTTTCTTGCAGAATGTCCCACCATCTCGATTTGTCTGTCTGTTTCTTCATGACTGGATTTAGGTTGAACATTTTGGGCTATAACACTACATAGCTGATGTTGTCTATTTCCCATTGCATCTTCTTAGGAGGCACTAATGTTAGTTTGTCCTCTACTGACCTGGAGTCTTTTGGAATTGTCAATGGAAAAAATCAATAATCAATAATAAAGAAAAGAGTTTGAGTCGAGCCAAGCTGAGGACAAATAACCCAGGAGGAGCCTCTCTGTAGCTCTGAGGACTGCTCCATCAAAGCATGGTTTTCAGCACAGTCTCCTGCCTCACCAGAAAAAAAGAACATACATCAAATTGACAGGACATTCCTTCAAGTTTTCAAAAGAGAAAGATTTAGTATGTATACAGTGAAACAGTAGGACCCTGATGTCTGGGAAGGGAACTTTATCTTCAAGGGAATGTTAACATGCATGCCATAGGAAGGGAGTTATTTATCCTTATCTTTGAAAGGGACATTCTTTGCCTTAATTGTTGAAGTAGATGTGCTGTTTGCGTTTGACAGGCCATGAGTCAAGCTGTTTTAGTTCACACAAAGTTCAGGGTGAACCATGTATAAGCCAAAATGACTTCCCTATACCTCAATATGTGAAAAATTTCCCCATCATTTCCCATTTTGATCACAAATCTTTTGATAGAAAGCATTAATGATTAAAATATGTGTCCCTTGATTCCAGGTGATTTGCTGCCTGCTCTGGATCCCTCATGTCCCTCGGTGCTAGGCCTCTTTTTTTAAATATATATATATATAGATTTGCCTAGTTATCTACACTGTGGTGGTTAATAAGATACAGTGAAAAGGCAGAGAGATATATGCTGATTGGGAGACACAGGTTATACGTATTATCAATTATACCAAATTGTCACATAAGCATTTTACCTGTGCTATTAGCAGTAGACTTAAAGCAAGCAGATACATGTCATGAGTAGTTTGATAGCCAGAAAAAGACTAATAATACATACTATGACAATGAAAATTGTCTGGAAAGCAGAGTGAAAAAAACTGCCTATTTCTAAGGGAAGCCAGCTAAAAATAGTACAAAAACTAAAATTAAGAACTCTGGGCACGGGCTTCCCTGGTGGTGCAGTGGTTGGGAGTCTGCCTGCCAGTGCAGGGGACACGGGTTCAAGCCCTGGTCCGGGGGGAATCCCACATGCCGCGGAGCAGCTAGGCCCGTGCGCCACAACTACCGAGCCCTCAAGCCACAACTACTGAAGCCCGTGCACCTAGAGCCCGTGCTCCGCAGCAAGAGAAACCACTGCAGTGAGAAGTCCCTGCTCGCCGCAACTAGAGAAAACCCACACGCAGCAACGAAGACCCAACGCAGCCAAAAATAAATTAAAATAAATTTTAAAAAAAGGAACTCTGGGCACAAAGTTAGAGGGCCCTTCAAGGATTTTTGCAAGGTTGCAGTTTACTAATTTCAAGCTCTACTTGAGAGAAGGTATTGATCCAAGTACACCAAGCAGTATTAACAACAGCACAGACACCTCCTTGGGCAGCAAGGAGATAATCTAAAGCAATACATTTGTCAAGTACCACAGAAGCAAGAGTCTAGAGATCTTTGTTGGTCCCTAATAGCTCTTGCAGAGGCTCTGGCAATCCTGCTGATGGTTTGGGTAAGATTTCTCATCATCACTTCTAGGTCAGTGGTACCAACTCCTAGCCAAGAGCCCCAAACCCTGAGGAGGTGGTTATATTGGTTTCTGAATCCTGCAGGGGGGTCACATCCCTGAGAATGGCCACAGCTGTTACCTTCATATTCAGAGGGATCCTCATCAGGGTAGTCTTCAACTAATGAGAGGGTTTTATGGTTTGTTTGGTTTTTGTTTTTTGCTATGATCATCAGGGCTAGAGTTTGACCCAGTGAGCAATTTCAAGATAGTAAACAGAGTAGTCAAATATCCCAGCAGGCAGCTTCCTCCCATTCTCCAACTGTCTAAACATTCACGTGCCCAGGGCCAGTTATCACACCCACAAACAAATATAAATCCTTTAGAGGCACATAGTACTCCAGGTGTTGAGTCTTTTTTGGAAGGTATGTAACCAAAATTTTCTAACCATGGGTTAGTATGTGGGAGTTTCCAATCAGTCAAATTGACCTTACAAGTAGGAAGAGGAGTGAGCCCTCCGTTAATCCAAGTATGTCAAGTTCTAATCCCATTGCATAAAGGAGAATTATATTTGCTATCAGCCTTATTATAACAGGTTGTCAGTAAGTACAGTGTAGAGGATGGGGAAGAGAAATAAGTGGCACTGACCTTGCAAATTGTAATGTTTTGTGAAGACATTTTGACTAATATCATGGCCATAAGCATCAGATTGGTTACATGTGGGCCCCCCAGTGTCCTTTGGGATTGCTTCTAGTGGGGTCAGGAAGAAGCAAGGGACAGGAGAAGACTGGGTAAAGATATGAACGTGGTAACTGATCTGAGAGTTCTTTTCTATGAGTCACAGTAAAGTTAAGCATAGTGGTAAAATTGGTTACGGGCACAACTATGGGGTCATTATATTTTACAAAGGACCCAGTAGGGGAATGGTGACATATCCAGCATTTGGAAAAATTTCCAGAGGAGGCAAGAGACTCTGACATTTGTACAATAACATTGTCTTTCCAAGGATGACAGTGAACTATACAGATGCAAGACAACAGAGAAATTAGGAGAAGCTTTTTTTTTTTTTCATTCATGAGATATTTATTAAAATAACACATTTAGGGAAAAAAATCAATCCAACTGTATACATCATTACTGAAAACTGTATACCATCATACAAACAAGGATTTCATTTTGGGAAATCGATTCCTAATTTATGGCAAGTTTTACTTTCAGAAATAAAACCACAAAACAACATAATCTAATTCAATCTTAAAGGCTGGCGCGCTGAGCAAGTAATGTTCTTATTCTTTGTAGGAGCTCCTTCTTTACACTGTCAGGTACCAGGGCTCTGCCTTTTGGTGTGATTTCAGCCACCAAGTCATCGACAGTAACGTGTTCTAGTCCTTTTTCTTTAATTACCTCTTTACAGTGTGTCTTCAACTGATGCAATTAATTTAGCCACATCCAATTAATTTAGCTCTCAGCAACTCTTCGAGGAGTTCTCTTTCTCCAGTTTCTATCAACTTGTGGTTAATTGCTGCTCTCATCTGCGCATCTTTGTTCATCTTGCTAACCACCATCACCGCGGGAAAGGGCCGTCCCTTCCCAGCGACGAAATGACCCTTGCGCTGATGACCGTTACCTACAACATTCTTCGGCTGCCCGGACCTAGACCCCAGGAGAAGCTTTAAGATTAAAGAAAATATGAGGGAAAGGGGAAAGGGCTTGTTGACTGTGGCTGGAATGAGGTCAAGAGTATAGGTAATGTACACATAAACAAAAATTTTTTTTTTTAAAGTCCAAAAGTATTGACAAGGTTGGGGGTTACAGGCCTGGTCCAGACCCTTGGGTTAGCTGTCTGCTCCTGCTGTCATTTTCTTCTCGTCTTTGCTTGGTGGTGCTTGTCCGTTGAAGCTGGGTGTCAGAAACAGGGGTTGAAGTCCATGCAGGTGGAGGGAGCTTTTTTATTTTTATTTTTTTAATATATTTATTTATTTATTTATTTCATTTTTGGCTGCGTTGGGTCTTCATTGCTGCATGTGGGCTTTCTCTAGTTGCGGCGAGCCGGGGCTAATCTTCGTTGAGGTGCGCAGGCTTCTCATTGCGGCGGCTTCTCTTGTTGTGGAGCGCAGGCTCTAAGCGCGTGGGCTTCAGTAGTTGTGGCACGTGGGCTCAGTAGTTGTGGCGCACGGGCTTAGTTGCTCCGCGGCATGTGGGATCTTCCTGGACCAAGGATCGAAGCCGTGTCCCCTGCATTGGCAGGTGATTCTTAACCACTGGAGAGGGGACTTTTTTAAATGAGAGATGTGAATCCACAAGTCTACGCCTTTTAGTTTGGCAGCGCATGGATTAGTTAATAATACCAGATAAGGTCCTTTCCAACATGGCTGCAAAGAATCTTTTATTTGATGTCTTTTCCAATAGACAAAATCTCCAGGTTATAATCCATGATCCTTAAGGTCTTTGACTCCTGAGAACTCACTGTGAAAGAAATTACCTACCAACTTTTCATTTCCTTTAAGTGCCTTAATAAGACCCTGACAATAATGTAATATACCTCCCTTGAGTAAGGTTGGTTCATATATTCCCTCATGCAGTCACATAAGCCATCCTGCTATAATTTCAAAAGGAGACAGCTGATGTTTACCAAGAGGTGAAGATCTAAGGTTTAGAAGCACTAGCAGAAGAGCTTTTGGCCATTAGAGATTAAATGCTTCCGAAAGTTTTGCCAACTGAGTTTTTTATTTTTTAATTAATTAATTTATTTATTTATTTTTGGCTGTGTTGGGTCTTCGTTTCTGTGCGAGGGCTTTCTCTAGTTGCGGCAAGCGGGGGCCACTCTTCATCGCGGTGCGCGGACCTCACTATCGCGGCCTCTCTTGTTGCGGAGCACAGGCTCCAGACGCGCAGGCTCAGTAGTTGTGGCTCACGGGCCTAATTGCTCCGCGGCATGTGGGATCTTTCCAGACCAGGGCTCGAACCCGTGTCCCCTGCATTGGCAGGCAGATTCTTAACCACTGCGCCACCAAGGAAGCCCACCAATTGAGCTTTGATAGTGCTGTTATTTCTTTCTACCAGTCCTGAAGACTGGGGATGATAAGTGCAGTGAAAATGCTGCATTATTGGCCAAATGTTACAAATAGATTTAATTATTTGTCTGGTAAAGTGAGTTCCCCGGTCACTATGTAACTTGGAAGGAATTCCCCAACAGGAATTATCCTTTCCAATAACAATTTACCCACTGTTAAAGCCATTGCTCTCCTGCAGGGAAAAGCTTCAATCTAGTGTAAAAACTTGCAGATCATAACGAAGATATATTTATATCCTTGAGAAGGTGACATTTGGACAAAGTCCAATTGTCATACCTCAAAGGGTCCCTTAAGAAGGGGCAAGTGGCCTTGTGACCCATGAAGTGGTTTTTCAGAATTGTATTTAGGGCATGTAGTAGAGTGAGTATATACTTTATGAGCCACCATGGGAGAAAATTTCCAAAAATATTGTTCTCTCCATTAGACCATCTTCTCAGGTATCCAATGAGTTAAATAATGTACATTCTGGAGTAATGGCAATTGTGCTCCAACAGGCACTGTAGTTTTTTTGTGTGACAGGGTCAAAAATTCCCCCTTTTTGTTGCCATATCTGTTTCTCTTCTTTAGTGGCAATTTCTTGAGCCTGTAGAAGGAAATCTTTTACTGGGTTAGCAGGGTTAACAGAGAGCAGTGGACATTCTTGAGGCTGAACAGGATGAGTTTTTAAAGCTGTCTGTTGGCTGCAGCATCAACAAACTGATTCCCTTTAGCTTCCATAGTGTCAGATTTTGAATGCCCTGGTGTTTTAAATAATTGCCAACTATACTGGTAGTTGTATAGCATTTAATAACTCTGCAACCTCTTTTCCATTTTTTGTAGGCTGTCCCAAAAAGGTTAAAACCCCTCATTGTTTCCATAGCATTTCAAATTTATGTGCCACTCCCAAGGCGTAACGACTATCAGTATAAATATTTGCTATCTGGTCTTTATACAGTTGACAAGCTCAGGTTAAGGTAACTAATTTGGTGGTTGTGCTGACTTTGTTTCTGGTAAATAAGAGCTTTCAATTATGTCTACTGTGACCATTACTGCATATCCAGCTCAGTAATGTCTCTGCTCTTCCTTTAAGTAGGATTCATCTTGTTGATGAAAAATTAATCAATGGTCAATCTAAGAAAGAAATAGAGAATTTTATTAAAGCCAACCTGAGGATTATAACCCAGGAGACAGTCTCTCAGAGACAGTCTCTCAGAACTATTCCACCCACAAGAAGTTGAGAGAACAGTAATATACATTTTTGAGATAAAGGATCATATATCAGAATGACATATTGGCATTTTACATAAAGTTCACCAAAGATACATAGTCCAGATCCGCATGTACTAGGTGAGTGGTGGGTTGTTGGGACTCCTTACAGGATTGAGCAAGGAATGTTATCTTCTACATAGCTGGTGCCAGAAGAAGAAGAAAAAAATTGATCTTTATGGCTGAGCAGCTATTTCTGCCATTGGGGAGGTCTGGTTAATGTATAATGCAGATGCACAATGCACACTAAAGGGAAGGGAGGAGGCCCAAACAGGCATAGAGAAAATTTTATGTTTGGATTTTTCTTGTCTTAAAATATGAATCTTATTTCATCAATCTGTAAACTTAATTAAATCAGCGTTATCGATAAGAGTTTCTTGTAAGTCATTCCTAGGAGCAAGAAGATAATCTGTGAATAATCCATGGTTGTTTTCTTCCTGTAGTGTTGGAAGCAAAGTTGCAGGATTAAGGTTATCACGTCGAACTAAGGTAATATTAGGTGCACAGAGCAACAATGCTTCATAAGAAGCTAGTCAGCTTATAGAATAGTGCTGAGTGTGGTGAGAGTTTAGAAGAAACTCAACTGAGTATGGGACATAAAGAGTTAAAGGAGACCCAATTACTATTTCTTCAATAGCCGTACAAAAGAGACCCGTTGCTGAAAGAGCCCTTATATAAGGTAGAAGTCCTTTTGCTATTGAGTCTAATTGCTGACAGTAATGTCCAGTGGGTCAATGTTGATCACCATGTTTTTGAGTTAATACACCTATAGCACTTCCTTTATCTTCACGTACAAAGGGAAAAAATGGCTAGTTATAACTAGGGAGACTCAAAGCCTGAGTTAAGATGGACTTTAAGGTGCTTAGGACAGCTTTTCCTTTTGGCATCCATTCAATCAGATCAGGCTGGTCAGACTTAAGCAATGCATATAAAGGTTGAGTAGTAAGTGAAAAGTTAGGTACCCAATCCCTGCAGTATCCAGTTAGTCCCAGAAATCCTCTCCATTGTTTTTTATTGTTTGTTTGTTTCTTTTGGGGAGTGAAAAAGCCAGAATTCCTTTAATTCTTTCAGACTCAATCAACAGTTCATCCTTGGGGCTTCCCTGGTGGCGTAGTGGTTGAGAATCTGCCTGCCAATGCAGGGGACACGGGTTCGAGCCCTGGTCTGGGAAGATCCCACATGCCACGGAGCAATTGGGCCCGTGAGCCACAACTACTGAGCCTGTGCTCTGCAGCAAGAGAGGCCACGATAGTGAGAGGTCCGCGCACCGCAATGAAGAGTGGCCCCCGCTCGCTGCAACTAGAGAAAAACCTCGCGCAGAAACGAAGACCCAGCACAGACAGAAATAAATAAATAAATTAATTAATTTAAAAAAAAAAAAAAAAGAAACTGATTCTTCTAAAAAAATCAATTAAATTGATAAATCTTTAAAAAACAAATAGTTCATCCTTAAACATTAAGTGGCCCAAATGTTTTACAATAGGTAAACAAAATTGGAGTTTATCTTTGGACACCTTATATTCCTTTGATGCTAATTGTTGAAATAGATGGTGTCCTTTTGGGAATCTAATTTAGTTTTGGAACATAAAAGCAAGTCATCTATATATTGAATTAAGGTGGCATCATTAGGAAAATCTACATTAGCTAAATCAGCCTTGAGTATTTGAGAAAAGTAAGTAGGACTTTCAGTATAGCCCTGTGGCATGACTGTCCAGGTATATTGATGATCTTCCCAGGTGAAGGCAAAAAGATATTATCTTTTCCCACAGGGATACTAAAGAAGGTGCTGCATAAATCAGTTATTAAAAAATAGCTATCAGCTGGAATGGCTGAGAGCAGTGTGTGTGAGTTTGGGACCACAGGATGGCAGGGAATCACAATATTATTTCTAGCTCTCAGATCTTGAACAAATCTCCAGCCTTTCCCATTTGGCTCTCTCACTGCTAAGATAGGTGTGTTACAAGGACTAGTATAAGGAATTACAAGTCCCTTCTTAAGAAATTCCTAAATAATTCCATTTAATGCCTCTGATTTAAATGGATATTGTTGAATATCAGGTAGAGGCTTAAAGTTATTAACAGTTGCCTTAACATGAGTAGCCAATTTAATTTTTCTAATATCTGAGGAAGAAAATGACTATAATTCTTTAGGCACTTGTGATAACAGGTCATCAATATCTTCCTTGGTCTGTTTGAGCCACTGATTTTATAACCATCAATGTTTCAGTAACAGATCTGGATCAGCATCCCAATTTTAAAAGTCTAGGAGCATTTCACTTTTTTGCGAAAAGGCTATAGGAGGACTGTAGGCTTCTAAAAGGTCTCATTCTATCAAATGAATCATGGCACATTTTACTAGAAGAAACACGTTTCCCTGTGATAGTTCCTAACTGAAAGCTTATGGGCTCTGCTCTTAAAACTTGAGTAAATAAATTAGAAACCTCTACTATTTGAACTGATTGTTTACTCCGAGGGAGAGGACAATGAATAAGGGTAGGGTTAAGAACCGATAAAGCAGCCCCAGCATCTCCAAGGGCTTTTGAAGTTTCCCCTCCAATTGTTGTTTTGATTTCCCCTGACATATTGAGGAGGAGGAGGAGGAGGAGGGGGAATACCCTTGCAAGATCCTCAGAGCTCCGGAGCTCCGCTATTTCTTTTTAGTTTTGCTGTGTTCCAAATCCCATTTAAATGTATGGCAGTCAAGTTTGAAATGACCAGGTCTTTTGCAATAAAAACAAGTGCGGTCATTTCGTTTTTGGCCGGAGTTAGAAAAAGGTGTTATCATAGGGCCTCTAAGCTGTTGCAGTTGTACATTCTTGCCTTTAGTGACTCTTTCTCTTTCTTTTGGAAGGTTTTAGAGAGCTTGTCTGCAATAGTGACAAGCGCGTTAGTATGTATTGTGGCCCTGTTCAGTTCATGCCTTTTAACTAGCTTTGCTAATTCTTCACCTAATCCTTTTTAAAAGATTGAATTTAGAACTGGATCATTTTGATGATTTTGAAACCTTTCAGAGGCCATTCCGGAGTGCTGTTTATAGATTTTCTTAAACCCCTCAAAATAATCAAAAATAGTTTCTCCGGGCTTTTGTTTACATTGGTGGATCTTTGTCCAACCTATTTTCTTAGGAAAAATTTTGAGCATGGCTTGGTACAAGCTATGAGCAAGTTCTCTACACCTGTGAAGATCTACAGGCTCACGCTTGTGAAAATCTTCTATAGGCACCTTCCATTCTGCCTCTTATATCCATTCTCTGGCTTTACTTTTGGATACCAGCAAACGCACAAGCTGATATAAATCTGAGTATCCTGGTTCATAGGTCCTAACAGTCAGATTGAATTCTCCAGCAAACCCTAAAGGATCTTGTAAAGGGTCTGGGAAATCCTTAGTTAAATTTTTAAGTTCAGTTCTAGTGCAGGGAGTATACATAAGTGCAGGTTCACCTCTTCCAGTAGGCTTCTCCTTTAAGGGTGCAGGAGGAGGTAAAGCAGACAAGTCAGGGCACAGAAGTTCAGAAAGTTGCTGAAGGAGGGGAAGGAGGAGGAGAAGGGGAGAGGGTAGCTTCTGAGCTTTTCTCCAATTTAACAACAGTTTCTAATAACTTTTGGTTAGTTTCCTGTAAAGATGCCATTGTATCATTACCACGCTTGGAAGCGTCTAAGTACCAATGGAAATATGCTTCCCATCCTGTCTGTGTAATTTTATAGTCAGCTTTTTTCCATTGTGCATGTAAGTAAACTAATTTTGGTAAGTCGAATGTTCCCCATTTTGACCACTAAAGAGGTAAGTTATCTTTTGTTAGATCTTCCCATTTTACCAAGTACTTGCATGTATGGGCTCCATAGGTATTGTACATGAAGCCAGTCGGAGTTCCAGTGGGTGGCTGCCCGTCCGGGAGCTGCTCAGCTTTAGAAGCACGATTTCCCATTTTCTTTTAGTTTTGTCTTTTTATAAAGTCTGAACAATTTCTAAGGTCAGAGGTGTGCTGCTTATGAGCTTAGCTCCTCAAGGTGTCACCCTTGAGTTGGTTCTGCTCTTCTGCATCTCAGTTTCTCTAGCTGGCAGTCTAAATCCACAGCAGGGGCTCTGAGCACTGAATGACCAGTTTGTGTGTGTGTCCCTGGGAGAGCCGTAAATAACTTAAAGTGTTATGATGGGTTTCCCTGTGGGACCACTACTCATCACCAGGATTAATCCTCAGATACTTCCACTAGGTTCTTAGTTGCCTGAGGACACCTTGTGCCCACAAGGAGCAAATATCCCTTTTCTTCAGAGACAAATAGGTTCAATTTCTTGTTTTGTTGTCAAATAGTTTGTTCAGACCATAGGTACACAATCTTTCCAATTTAAGCCAAATTAAATAAGGCCAACCAACCCAGTTCACTCCAAAGTTCCTTCTAGAATTTCCCTGTGTAGGAAATCCCCCCCAGGTACCTGCCTAGGAAATTCCTCCTAGGTCCCTTCACCCAGGAAGTGTATTGGTACTCCCTTAAGACTCCAAGTCTTAAAATTTTAACAGCTCAGATAAAACTCAGGACCGTCTGATGGGATTAACAGATGCACACTAACATACATAAAATAGATAAACAACAAGGATCTACTGTATAGCACAGGAATCTATATTCAATATCTTGTAATCAACTATAATGGAAAAGAATTTTTTTAAAAAGAATATATATACATACATATATATGTATAACCGAATCACTTTGTTGTACGCCTGAAATTAACACAATATTGTAAATCAATTTTACTTCAATTAAAAACAACAACTCAGGACTGTCCAGAATGAGGTCCAGATACCAGGAAGAACTCACCCGAGCACCTGAAGGGTGCTGTGAAGCCTGGAGCTCGAGGGGCTTGTGCTTGGTACTGAGAGCTGGTCCAAAGTAGACCCCATGTGACCACAGGTGGGTTTCTCTGATATCCTGCAGCCTACGCCAAGCAATGTCGACAGAAATCATCAATAATCAATCCATGATAAAGAACAGGAAAGAGTTTGATTCGCACCAAGCTGAGGATGAAAGCCCAGGAGGAGCCTCTCAGTAGCTCTGAGGACTGCTCCATTGAAGCATGGCTTCCAGCATAGTTTTCTGCCTTACAGTACAAAAAACATACATCACCTTGACGGGACTACGTTCCTTCAAGGTTTGAATAGAGGTAGATTTAGTGTACACAGCGAGACAGCAGGACCCTGGTGTCTGGGGAGGGAAACTTATCTCCAAGGGAGTGTCAGCATGAATGCCATAGTCTCATTTTCCACACAGATATTCTTTACCTTAACGATTAAAGTAGATGTACTGTGTGTGTTTGACAGGCCTTGAGTCAAGCTGTTTTACTTCACACAAAGTTCAGGGTGAAGCATGCATAAGCCAAAATGACGTCCCCATACCTCAATATATGAAAAATTTCTCCATTAGAATGCAATCACCTTACTTATCTTTCTAATCTCTTCCATGGTTCTTAGTCTGTTAAAATTTTCTACTTCCTAGCTCAATTTTGATAGTTTATATTTTGCTGAAAAATCATATTTCCTTTGGTTATTTCAACTTATTACCACAATATTTTAAATCATTAATGACACCCATATTTGTGTTTATACTGCCTTTCTCATTCCTAAAGTTGCATATTTTTTTAAATTGGGGTATAGTTGCTTTACAATGTTGTGTTAGTTTCTGCTGTACAGCGAAGGGAATCAGGTGTGTGTGTGTGTGTGTGTGTGTGTGTGTGTGTGTGTGTGTATATATATATCCCCTCTTTTTTGGATTTCTTTCCCATTTAGGTCACCACAGAGCATTGAGTAGAGTTCCCTGTGCTACACAGCAAGTTCTCATTAGTTACCTACTTTATACATAGTAGTGTATATATGTCAATCCCAATCTCCCAGTTCATCCCACCCCTCCTTTCCCCCCTTGGTGTCCATACGTTTATTCTCTATGTCTGTGTCTCTATTTCTGCCTTGCAAACAGGTTCATCTGTACCATTTTTCTAGATTCCACATACATGCATTAATATATATTTGTTTTTCTCTTTCTGACTTACTTCACTCTGTATGACAGTCTCTAGGTCCATCTACCTCTCTACAAATGACCCAGTTTTGTTCCTTTTCATGGCTGAGTAGTATTCCATTGTATATATGTACCACATCTTCTTTATCCCTTCATCTGTCGATGGACATTTAGGTTGCTTCCATGTCCTGGCTATTGAAAATAGTGCTGCAATGAACATTGGGATGCATGTGTCTTTTTGAATTATGGTTTTCTCTGGGTATATGCCCAGTAGTGGGATTGCTGGGTCATATGGTAATTCTATTTTTGGTTTTTTAAGGAACCTCCATACTATTCTCCATAGTGGCTGTATCAATTTCCATTCCCACCAACAGTGCAAGAGGGTTCCCTTTTCTCCACACCCTCTCCAGCATTTATTGTTTGCAGATTTTTTGCTGATGGCCATTCTGACGGGTGTGAGGTGATACCTCATTGTAGTTTTCATTTGTATTTCTCTAATAATTAGTTATGTTGAGCATCTTTTCATGTGCCTCTTCGCCATCTGTATGTCTTCTTCTTTTTTTTTTTTTGTAAATTTTTCAAAATATTTATTTATTTGTTTATTTGGCTGCACTGGGTCTTAGTTGCAGCATGCAGGATCTTTGTTGCCACGTGCGGGATCTTTTAGTTGCAGCATGCGGAATCTCTAGTTGTGGCATGCAAACTCTTAGTTGCGGTATGTGGGATCTAGTTCCCTGACCAGGGATCGAACCCCGGCCGCCTGCATTGGGAGAGTGGAGACTTAGCCACTGGACCACCAGGGAAGTCCCTGTATGTCTTCTTTGGATAAAGTTGCATATTTTTGCTTTCTCTCTTTGCTTTGACTTGCCTTTAGTTAAGATTTTTCTCATCTTATTTGTCTTTTCAAACAAATTTTATTTATCTTTTTCGTATTTTTTCCTATATCATTTCTGTCAGCTTTCATCTCATTCTCCCCTCTTCTTTTATTTTATTGCTATTTTTCTAATTTCTTAGGTTAAATATTTGATTCAGTTGCTTTGGGGCTTTTATTTGGGTTGGCCAAAAAGTTTGTTGGGGCTTTTCCATAACACCTTACGGAAAAACCCAAATGAACTTTTTGGCCAACCCAATATTAATAATAAAAGTATTTAAGGCTATCAATTTTCTTTCTTTTTTTAAATTAATTAACTTATTTATTTATTTTTGGCTGCATCGGGTCTTAGTTGCAGCACGTGGGATCTTTCATTGTGGCACGTGGCCTTCTCTCTAGTTGTGGTGCACTCCAGAGCGTATGGGCTCTGTAGTTGTGGTGCGCGGGCTCCAGAGCTCGTGGGCTCAGTAGTTGCGGCACGCGGGCTTAGTTGCCCCATGGCGTGTGGGATCTTAGTTCTCCAACCAGGGATCGAACCCACATCCCCTGCATTGGAAGGTGGATTCTTAACCACTGGACCACCAGGGAAACCCTGAGGCTATCAATTTTCCTCTGAGCACAACTTTAACTGTGTCCCAGGTGGTTTTAGTATGAAGAATTCATTTCCTTACTGAGATACTTTTAACAATGAAAGTGTACTGTATTACCTGGGTGATGAAAAGTGAAGAAAAAAAATACACAAAACCCAACCCCACTAGAGTCCAATTACATCATTCCAGGATTTCCCTGCAGCAGTCAGAGGGGAAAATGCAGGAATTAGGAATGATGAAGGGCATAGCAATGGCAGAGGATTTGAACTTGCTTTTCAAAGAAGGAGACGGGCACTCTTTTAGCAGGACGAGGTTCAAAAGTTGGGTCAGCAATAGGGGTGGTGGGGTGGTGAGAAGTGGATTTTAGAGAAAAAGTGCCAACGGCAGGAGATTTCATCTTCAGAGTAAAGGAGGTTTTTTGGTGGTGCTTTTTTTGATTTTTTTTTTTTTTAAAGCATCAAAGGAAATGTCAAGGAAGAAAAAGCAAGCTGTAACCCAGGATGCAGAATGCAAAGTTGTGCTTCCTCTCCTTCTCCATGAGGCCCCATCAGCAGGAGGACTAGGGGCACAGGGGGTGTTTGCAGCCTTTCAGCAAAACAGGGCAGAGAGCTGCTTATAAATATGCTCAAACTGCTCTTGGGCTGTTGTGCTTTTGCCAAGGAAGGCGGCAGGCATTTTTAGGCCCCAGGGTGGGTTGTCCCAAACAGATGGCTTCAGATTGTTGGGGATCCATTCAACAAAATAACTGCTATTTTTGTTTCGTATATTAAACATCTGCTCAAAACAGGGCGCGGCTGTGATGCATTTAAGGAGGGGGGCTTATCAACAGCTGGGGGAGGGTCACAGCTTGGAAGGGAGGGAGGGAAAGATTTGGGGGTTAAGAGGACCCCACTAAGGGACCCCACATGGGGATGCCCTAAAAGTCTGGGCAGTGAACCTTGAGCCTCTGGACAATCAGACCCAAGACCAAAGCCTGCCTCCCCTGCTGACCCAGTGACGGCACCTGAGATACCTCCAGGGTGGGCAGGTAGAGAGAAGGGAGTCAGGTCCCCAAGGTGGACCCCCTTGTCTACCTGCTTCCTGACTCAGAGAGAGTGAGAGACAGCCGGTGTGATTCAGGGCAAGCAGCCCGGGACCCAGGTTATGCACAAATGGGAAGTGGGGAAACTGATGTCCAGAGGGAAGAAGTGACTGGCTGGGGACCCAACAAGGCAGGACCCTGAGTGCTGGACTCCTGGTTCCCCCAAGGCTCGGTGTCCTGCTCGGTCTGTACCAGGGCGGGGAAGGCTCTTGGCCCTGACTCTCTGTGGAATAAAGTGGGAAGGCAGCTGCTGTGAGGGAGAGGGGTGAGTGAGGAAAAGCGAGGTGGGAAGACAGTAGACAAAAGGAGAGGGAAGGAGGAGGGGCACAGAGAGGAGGCAAGAAGCTGGAAGGGCCAGAAAGACAGCCTGTGTTCAATTTGAATTGGGAGGGGCGGGCACCCCTGCTTTTCTCAGGCTACTGAGAGCTTTTCAGGGTCTGCTTTACGAGACACTGGTGCTGGAGGGGTGCATCTGATGAGGAGGACCTCAGGGCACCTTGTCAGGAGCTGGGATGGGGGTTAAGGTATTGCTAAGTGACACTCTGCAATCTAATGATGGGGCAACTGTTCTCCCAGACACCCTCTGAGCCAGCGCCTGAAGCTTTGACCATATGGGGGGCTCTCTTTAAGAACAGTAAAACAGGGACTTCCCTGGCGGCCCAGTGGTTAAGACTCCATGCTTCCACTGCAGGGGGCGCGGTTCTGTCCCTGGTCGGGGAACTAGGATCCTGTATGCGGTGCAGTGCGGTCAAAAAAAAAAAAAAAAAAAAAAAAAGAGCCATCTCTGGTTTCTCCTCCTCCATCCTCTGTAACCCAAGTCCCACCACCTCCGTGGAGCCGGGGAGGTGGGAGCAGGTGGTCCCAAGAGCTTAGACTTGGGGGTCAGGCTGATTAAATAAAATTTACATTTTAAGGCAGGACAAGAAAATTTTAACTTAAAATTCTCTCTCTGCCAGTTTGGGCCTCCTCCCTCCCCTTTAGTGTGCAGTGTGCATCTGCATTTTGCATTAACCAGACCTCCTCAAAGATGGGAGTGCCTACTTGACTGTGGAGATCATTTTTTTTCTTTTCTTCTGATGCCAGCAATGTAACTTCTTAGAAGACTGGCATTCTTTCCCAGCTCTGTAAGGGGTCATGGTGACTTACTTCTCACTTTGTTTGTGCTTACCTGAACTACACGCCTTTGATGAACTTTATGTAAAATGTCAGTATGTCATTTTGATGTATGATCCTTTGTCTTAAAAATGTATATGACTGTGCTTTTGACGTCTAACAGGTGGAATGGTTCTCAGAGCTTCTGAGAGTCTCTCTCTTGTGTTACAACCCTCAGTTTGGCTTGAACGAAATTCTCTTTTTCCTTTTTGATTGTTAATTGAATTTTTGTTGACAAGACAAACCTGGGCTGGCTAAGCCACTTCCTGTGTGATCCAGGCAAGTCACTGCATTCTTGAAACCGCAGTTGTCTCATCTGTAAAATGGGCAGGATATTTACCTCCTCAGGACCACTGTAAAGATTAAATAAAATAATATGTATAGCACTTAGCACAGTATCTAACATATCATAAGCACTCAATAAGTGGCATGCCTGATATATGGTAAGCATTTTATGTATGATTATAATAATCGTCTAAACTGCTTTCCAGTTTTCTGGGGTTTTTTTTAATTTTTATAAATTTATTTATTTATTTTTGGCTGCGTTGGGTCTTCGTTGCTGCGCGCAGGCTTTCTCTAGTTGTGGCGAGCAGGGGCTACTCTTCGTTGCGGTGCGCAGGTTTCTCATTGTGGTGGCTTCTCTTGTTGCGGAGCACGGGCTCTAAACGCACAGGCTTCAGTAGTTGTGGCACGTGGGCTCAGTAGTTGTGGCTTGCGGGCTCTAGAGCTCAGGCTCAGTAGCTGTGGCGCACGGGCTTAGTTGCTCCGCGGCATGTGGGATCTTCCCGGACCAGGGCTCAAACCCGTGTCCCCTGCATTGGCAGGCGGATTCTTAACCACTGTGCCACCAGGGAAGTCCTGCTTTCCAGTTTCACTTCAAATGCCATGTCTTCCAGGAAGCCTTTTTTAAAAACATGAAGTGTAACATCCAATAAACTACATAATTAAGTGAGCAGCTCAGTGAGTTGTTACATAAATATGCACCCATGTTACCACCACCCAGATCAAGACACAGAATATTTCCAGAGACCCAGGGCCTCCCACATCTCTCTTCCCAGTCAATCCTCTTTGCTCTCCACCTCCAAGAGATAGTTGTTATCCTGATTTCTATTGTCATAGATTAGACTGTTCCTGAAACCTCATATGCATGGACTCATAGTGTATACTTTCATGTCTGGCTCAAAAAGGCTCTGAAATCTAGAGATGAACAGAGCTCTGTGGTTAAGAGTTCAGGCTTTGAGCTCAGACATACCAGGTTCAAATCCTGGTTTGCCCAGAAACTGACTATGTGCCCCAGAATGCATTACGTGTCAGTTTCCTCATCTTATAAGATGGATATAAATCATCATATGTACTTCATAGGATTTGAGGTGGGGATTAAAAGAGATATTGTGCATGAAGCATTTGGCACATCAGGGTGCCGAGGAGGTGGTGCTATTTTTATTCATCTGAATTATGTTCTTCCCCTCCCATCCCCATCCTCATGGCTTCTCATGGAGACACAAATGAAGTCCAAACCACAGGAGTACTCACTGGTTTCTACTGTCTATCCTTACCTCCCACATGCCAGGGTTTGAATCCTGGCCCTATCACTTATTGGCTGTGTGACTTTGGACAAATGGCTCAGTTTCCTCGTGTGTAAAATGGAGATAATAATAGTAAATACCTCACAGGTGACTGTTAGGGTTAAATGAACTGATATATGTGAAGAGCTTGGAAGAGTGCTTGACACACAGTATGCTCCGTACATGCTTGCTTCCATCACCATGTCACCATCATCGTCACCATCATCATTGTTTACCATTCTGCTGGGGAGGGGTAGTCACCTGACTATGCAGGGTGGTGGAGGGGATCTGGTGGTCTGACTCATCCTTTTCTTTACCAGTCTTTTGTTTTCAGCCCATCCTTTCACTCCCAACTCTGGAAGTACCTGGTACCAATGATTCCTGAACTTTTCCAAGGTTCCGTGGTTGAGTGGCTAGTCTCCTTCTGGAGGTTCATATTTCCACTTCCTTTTCTCTGTTCACTCATCAACCCTCAACCATGTGCTGTTCATCTTCCAAAGTTTTGTCACTCTCTCTCATCTCCCATTGCCTCTCTTCCTGTTCTTTGTGTCCCCGTGGATTTAAACTTTTTTAGAATTCTCCTGCTAGTATTTTAGTGGGGTTTCAGGAGGAAAAAGGATCCGTCTGATATAATCAGATCTATTTTTCTAAAACAAAATCCTGAAGCAAAACATTAACTGTTCTTTACTCTTGGGGAAGGAGCATATGGGAATTTGCTTTATTACTTTTCTGTGTTTTTTTAAAGTTTCATTTAAAAATGAGAGAGAGAGATTCCCCCCTATTCAAAAAAGTTCCCTTGATTCTGATCCCCTGTGGATCATCTAGCCTTTCTTTTCCTCTTTGTTGTCTTTCTTGGAGAAAGGTAAGTCCATACTTTTTGGAGAAGTTTGGAGGATAGCCCCCCTCTCCTCTCAGTCAGTCCTTCCCTGTCTGCACTCTGACTTTTGCCCAGGTCACCAGTGACCTCTCAACGACCAGACCCACCGACGTCTTTTATTTTTAGTCAGAGCCCTGGGGCATGAGGTGTTGTTAGCTATGCCGTCTTTCTGCACTCCTGGCTCACCCTGTACCTCTCTGACCATTTCCTTTCTGCCTCCTTCTGGTCTCTGCTCCCTTCACTCAGCCTTAAACTGGAGTTCTTCCCAGTGTCCTTTACATGACCAATCCCTAACCCCCTGGGTCATGTGAGTCACTCTTCCTGGAGTCATCCACATTGTATGTGCTGACAGGGATGCCCAGATCTGACTCCTGACTTTGAACTCGTATCCAACATTTTCTCAATGAAGTCTAACCTGCCTATCCCCTTTAAAATGCAAACTATCTCCCTCCAACCCCTACCCAAGCCTAATCCTGACCACCCTACTCTATTTTTATCATCATAGCATTTATCACCTTTTTAACATACTATATAATTTACTATTTACGTATTTATGGTGTTTCCCCCTCTAGAATGTCAGTTTCGTATCTACAGAGAATTTTCTCTTTTGTTCATTGCTGTATCTGCAATGCCTAGGACCGTGCCTGGCACACAGTAGGTGCTCAATAAGTATTGCTGAATTAATGAATTCACAGTTTGCCTATACCAGAGGTTTCCAAACGTGGCAGCCTTTGTGTCTCAGTATGTTTTCATAGCATCCCAGACCCAAAGAAAAACCTAATAGCTCTGTTTATGAAGTAGTCAGGACCAAACAACTTCTGTTATATCCTAACAACTTAGTAGCCATTTGAAAAAACAGTACCCATAAATTGAAAGAAAATATTTTCATGTAATTCTAAAATAACCACCACTCCTTACTAATAAGATATGTGCACCTTCTCAGACCTTAGAATCCACCACATCAGACATTAACACTCTCAGTCTCCTGTTCCACATTGATTTTCATGAGTTATTTTTTTCTACCACATCGACTGCTGAAAACTCAGTTTCAAAGACATGTACGTCATAGAAAGAAATGTAGCAGAGTCTAATGTTGAAACTATGAACTACTTCCAGCTAGCAGGTTCCACAGTGTCCAACAGATGATAAGCATCATTGTGTTTCTCTCCAAAATTTAAAATACTCCACTGTGTTCCTATTTGCTGTGGCACCCCAGGGTGCCTCGCACACAGTTTGGGAACCATGGGCCTATGCTCTTTTCTTTGGTTGGATTTGATCTTCTCTCTCTTCTCAGCCTCCAGGCTCAGCTCAAATGCCACCTCTTCCATGAAGCTTTCTGGCCCCACTGGCCAAAAACAAACCACATCTAAACCAAATTATTCCTCCAGTTGGAATGAAAACTTCTTCCCCTGGGATCCCACGGCAATTTAACATGTAAAAGGCATGAATTGTTCTCTGATATCCAAGGTGTAAACAATGTCATATTTCTTTATTTCTCTAAATTGAATAAAACTCGCTTGAAGCCCCCACTGTCTGAGGTTGCTAAACTTCATTTGGATGGTATTTTTGTGTTACTCTCTCCTTGTTCCTGGGCTGGATCAGGTCTACGGGACTTTCACAGTCCAGGCAAAACTGAGCTGTCCACAACAGCTGTCCTCAGAGGCTGCCACCACAGTGCTCACCAGTCCATCCAAAAGTGGTTGGCCCTAATCTGCTGACCCAGAGCCAGGCTAAGCAGAGGGACTCATTCCTGGCTCTCAGGGCCACGGGGGAAGGTCCCAGCGCTTGGTGCCCAGGCATTCACACCACCACCACCCCTGTCCAAAGCCCTGACCGCTCCAGGACTCTATGTGCATGGGAGAGAAGTCAGTGCTCCTCAGAACCTGTGACTTGGGGGAATCCAACCTCCCCCTTCCAGAAGAGGTATTAATCCCCCAGAGTTTACATGCAGGTAACCTGGGGACTGGACGTGGCCCTCAGATGTGTTTTGTTTAGCCAGTGTGGTGTTATTAATTTTCTTTTTATAAACTTATTTATTTATTTATTTTTGGCTGCGTTGGGTTCCCGCTGCTGCATGCGGGCTTTTTAGCTGCAGCGAGCAGGGACCACCTCTCCCTACGGTGCACAGGTGTCTCATTAAGGTGGCCTTTCTTGTTGTGGAACACGGGCTCCACGAGTGCGGGCCTCAATAGTTGTGGCACATGGGCTCAGTAGTTGTGCCTCGCGAGCTCTAGAGCACAGGCTCAGCAGCTGCGGCGCACGGGCCCAGCTGCTCTGCGGCCCGTGGGATCCTCCCGGACCAGGGCTCAAACCTGTGTCCTCTGCACCAGCAGGCAGACTCCCAACCACTGCACCACCAGGGAAGCCCTACATTTTTTTTTAATCCATTGCAACACTTCGACTTACTGGGGGATGCCGAAATGTTTACAATCAAGATCCTTGATCGTTGCATGTAAATCAGTGGCTGGAGCTGAGTAAGGACTGCCCCCTGCCCCCCCAACTCCCCGCAAGGCACGTGCTTCGCCCTTGGCCACATCTGTAGTGTTACTCACATCTGCCTGGCCCCTACACTCCTTTGAGTTTGAGAACCTAGCCTACGCTTTTGAAAACAAAGCCTTTTTCATAGTGTATTCCGACCTCAAACACAAAAAACTGTTAACTCACTCTTTCCGGCAAGGATGTACCAACCTGAAGCACTCCAGGCCGGCCTGCCGCTCTTTGTAGATTGGGGGGGTAGTGGGTGGCTGCGCTGGAGACAATTACATTTTCATTCTCTGCCCGTGAACTACAGCAGCAAAAAAACAGGAAACCGACTGAACGCTCCATAACTGTATTCAGCACTGATGTATTCAGACTCGTTATGCCAAATTTAACGATATTAATAGCTAACATTTATTGGGTCCTTAATAGGTTCCCGGTACTAGGTAAAGAACCTTATTAACATTATCTTGAATTCTTTAGAAACTGCTTCTAGAAGAATGCAGCAGAATCTAAAAGCCCAGAGACCAGGAGGAGGGGGTGGGGGTGAACACGGAAAAATGCAGCTGATGATGCAGCTTAAAAGCAGAAGGGAGGCAGGTGCAAGCCCGAGACTGTCGGAGAAGAGGCCCAGACTCTGGACCCAGGGTCCTCCAAGAGGCCCAGACTCTGGACCAGGGCTCTCCAACAGGCCCCTGTACGTGGGGGGGGCCCAAGTCAGTTAGTCCGCGATATCAGGGCTGGTGGAGGCCGCGGCACTCGGTTTCTTCCGTCTCTCCCTGCTCCGCCCCATTGCCTACTCTGGGTTGTTTGTCCCTCTCTCCCCGCCCCCCCCCCCACCCCCGTTCTCTATTCCCTGACCCCCTAGCTTCTCCCCTCTCTGTTCGGCATCCGTCTCCCACCTGCCGGGCTCCTGGCGCAGCGGCCAAGCCGCAAGCAAGCTCCCCGCCGTCACGTGACCTAAGCGTAAATCACAGGATTCTTCCCACCCCCAGAGGTTGGCCGGCACCCTGGTTCTGCAGAGGCTGCAGGCCGCGCATGCGCATCTACAAGTGCACCTGCTCAGCGGGCGGGCGGGGCCGCGGACCAAACCGACGCATCCAGGGGCCGCAGCCCCCCCACCCGACCCCCTCAGGCTGGGCAGGGGCAAGGGTTAGTGGACCCGCCTGAGTCCCGACTCCCAAGAGGTTCGGTTCCCGTTGCTGATACGCTCCCAGCAAGAGGTCCACACATCTAAACCTGTCCTTAGGTCAGGGAGCTGCGGCAGCACCTGGGCGCTGGACGTTCTCTGGGCATCAGGAAGTCAGAGCGCAAGTCCCAGGTCTGCTCTTAGAGCCGTGTGACCTTGGGCAAGTGACTTGACCTCCCTGTGCCCCTGGAAAATGTAATAATAATAGCACCGGGGGCTTCCCTGGTGGCACAGTGGTTAAGAATCCACCTGCCACTGCAGGGGACACCGGTTCTAGCCCTGGTCTGGGAAGATCCCACATGCTGCGGAGCAACTAAACCCCTGCGCCACGACTACTGAAGCCTGCGCGCCTAGAGCCTGAGCTCCGCAATAAGAGAAGCCACCGCAATGAGAAGCCCGCGCAACGGCAATGTAGAGTAGCCCCCGCTCGCTGCAACTAGAGAAAGCCGCGCGCAGAAACAAAGACCCAATGCAGCCAAAAATAATAAATAAATAAATAAATAAATTTATTTAAAAAAAAAAAATAGCTCCGACCTCGTGGGGCCGTAGTGAGAATTCGATGAAAATTCATGAGAGCCCTTTGCATGGTGCCTGGCGGGTATCAAACGTATTGCACATAAAGAATACAGTGCAAAGGATAGTGCTGTGTGATGACTGAGGGAGGATTTTATCCTATCGTGCAGGTCATCACCCTGGGTCCTCAGAGGCACCCTTCTAGAGAAGCCTGGAAGTTTTATTGTCCCTGTTTCACAGATGGAGAAATCAAGGCTCAGAGATGTCAAGAGGTCTTGGAACAGGTCTTGCATTCTACATCCAGAGAGATTCCAATCCGACACTCCTGAGTCAGGGGTTCCTGAGTGAGTTCACAGTGTGTCACCCTATTCGCTTTTTCAACCATCCTATTTAAAACAACATCTGTTCTGATTTTTGCCATCCCTATTAAACATCTCAGGTACACATGCACAGGAAAGAATTTCTTTTTTTATCCTTCTGCAGGAAATAAGGAGCTTCTATGTTTTATTTTCTGTGGCCTTTAAGGAGGTCTCCAGGCAGGTTCCAGGCCACCCAAAAGTCCTGGAGTTTTGCAGCAAGGCCTACCTCTAGCAGCTTTCTTTCCTACTCTGTCCCTCAGACTCTCTTCCCTCTGGTCACACTGGTGCCTCTCTGTTCCTGGAAAAGTCAAACTCCTTTCTGACACCTTCTGTATATCTGCCTAGGACACTCTCCCCATCCCCTCTTGCTACCTTTTACTAATCTCAGGAAGCCTGCCCTGACTGCACCCTACCTGGTCCACTGGGTCAGGTGCTCTGTCATTTGCTCTCAGAACCCTCTGTCCTTCTGCTTCAGCACTTATTAGAACAGTAACTCCTTGATTCCTGTCTGTCTCCTCAGCTAGAATACCGGCTCCTTGAGGGCAGTCTCTGTTGACACATGCCAGAGGGTCAAGGAGGGAGCATGTGGCATCACAAGTGCATCCTAGTTCCCCTCACGTTTACAAACTATCTTCTCCTTTTCCAAATGCAACCCAAGGCTATCAGTACCTTCCTTGGGTAAAAGGCAGAGCCTAGACATGAAGAGATGACAGGTGAACACTTTCGCTTTCTGGGAAGCCATATGAAGGTTCTGTTAGGGTAGACTGAACTGAGGATGAGAAGATGGTCAAATCTTCATGCCCTGGGGCTGGTGGCTGAACTAGGACATGTGGCCCCTTGTCCTGGCTCGGCCAGTGTTCACTGTGTGACCTTAGGAAAGTCCTCCTTTAGGCCTCAACTTCTTTAGTTGTTGCTCAGTATAAAATAATGGTTCAGAATTCAGATTCTAAAATTAGATCTTTCCTTTGTCACTTACTAGCAAGGCACTTATCTTCTCTGAGTCTCAGTTTCCTCATCTGTAAAATATTATATTTCTTAATAATATAAAGAAAAGGAGCTAGCTCACAGAGCTGTTCCAAAAATTTAATGAATATTCATTGATTTTCTGACTACCAGTTCTCTTGTCCTTTTTGACTTTAAATTGGCTCAACTCATTTTTCTTTGAAGCCAGAGGGGAGCCCTGTCCCATATTTCAAAAGCAATCTCCCCTGTCAACTAAATCGAGCAAAAACTGACCTGGGACCACTTTGGTAAATGTGGACTCCAGGAAGGAGATACTGACCAGAGTCGTCCCATAGCATATTCCTATTCGATTTGGGACCTAGATATTTCTAGACTTTTGTTGCCCAAAGACTAGGATCGGTGTCTGCCTTGTACATGGCTGGAGCTCCAATGCCTAGAACAGCGGCTTACATATAGTAGTGAGAGAACAATAAATATTTGCTAATGAATGAAACACAACCTGAAAGCAAGTCTAGTACTGTTTCTGAGCCTAGTTTTTTTTCAATCTGAAAATGGAGATTAAAAACAATGTCCAATTATTGCGAGGATTTAATGAGATGATGCATGTAAGAGCTCAGTGAATGGTGGATTTATGGATATGGGTACCCAAAGAGATAAAGATGGTGTCGATAAACCTTACGTTACGTTGTTTTGGGGAGTGGGTACTACTAATAAGAGATCTAGTTTCTGAGTTCCTTTTGTGGGCGGGGGGGGGGGGTGGGAGGGGTGAGGGGTGGATGTAAGGCTCCCAGAAATAGGTAAGACAGACCACAGCGGGGTTTCAGGAAGATGGAATGCGTCGGTAGCCTGAGGCCAGGGATTCAGGTGCGGAGGCTGCGGACAAGATTCTTGGACCCAGCGCCCCGGGAGCGCGCGCTGTCCCGGCCGCGCGCGGCGCGTGAGGTGGGGGGAAGGGCGTGGCTCTCCCACCAGCCAGGGACCTCCTCGCTTCCAGCCGCATCTCGGCGGGCGGGGCCGAGCCTCCGGGCCGCAGTGCGATTGGCGGAGGCGAGCGGGTGACGCTAACGGCTGGCGCGAGACCCCGCCCCCGGCCGGCCCCGCCCCCCGCGCGCGCTGGCGGGTCGGCAGCCTCGGTCTGGCTCGCGCCGCGCCCCCGCGCCGGGTCCGCGCGTCAGTCGATCCCGAGCGCGGCTGCAGGGTGGCTGGCTGCAGCTAGCAGAGCGCGGCGAGCCGGGGAGGCGGCGGTGTCCGTAGGCGTCGCGTGAGGAGGCTCGGAGCCCAGAGACTCGCGCAGCGCGATGGCCCCCATTGGCCTCAAAGCGGTGGTCGGAGAGAGTAAGTGGAGTCGGGGTCCTCCCCGCAGGCGGCGGCTACGGCTGCCCAGGAGAAGCCGGGCGCCGTACCTGCCCGCAGCGCCCCGGCCTCCGCGCTGGCCTCCCGCCCCGCTCGGCCCGGGGCTCCTGGCTGGGAGGGTCCCGTTATTCCGGCGCCGCCCTCCTCGGAGGGAAGTCCCTCCCGGCCTCCTGCGGCCCGCGCCCTCTTCCCTTCTTCCCCTGCTCTTCTCTTCCCGCATTCCTTCCCCTTCCGCCCCCCCCACCTTTGCTCCATCCCTTACCCTTCATCCCACCCCTCCCCTCTTCGCCCCATCCCGCTCTTCCCTCTTTACCTCCATCTCCCTCCACCCCCATCGCTCCATCCCTCCCCCTTCACCCCTGGCACCCCATCGCTCCCCCTTCACCTCGCCTTTACCCTCTGCAGCCCATTATCCTCCCCTGCACCCCCATTCTTCACTCCCAGTACCTTCCCCTCATTTCCTCTCTCCTTTTCCTCGCCTTCTTTATTCCCTAAGCTCCTTGATTCCACTCCTTTTCCCGTCTCCAGTCCCTCCCTCTTTCCCACCCTCCTTCGTGAGTCGTGACGAGCGAGATCCCGGCCTGCGTCCTCCTCCCCCTTCCTCCTCCCTCCCGGGAGCCGGAGCCGCGGTCCCCGGCTGCAGAGACCCACCTGGGAGCGGCTCCGCGCGCCTTGGCTCCGACGCGCCGCTCGCCCAGCCTGGGCCACTCCTGGCAGCTGGAGAGAAGCCTGTTTTCCAGAGGCTTGGCTCTGCTGGGCTGAGGCCGCCTCTGTCCTCCTCCCGATCCTGGGTCTTGGCTTCAAGGGCGGGGTCTTATCAGGGTCCTGAACCGTCTTAAATCACCCGGGAGACGAGGAAAGCTTTAGTGTGCGCGGGAGGAGTGTCCCTGCCCAGCACCGCAGTCTGCAGTCTGCCTGTTAGCAGGACTCAGCCGATGCTTGGTTTCGGGCAGTTCCAGCCACTGTTGCAGGGAGGAAATGGTTGTTCGTGGGTTTGGATGAAAGGCACAACGTAAATGGATTTTTAAAAATGGATGGTGGAGCGTGTGGGCTGCAGCGGAGTGAGCTGTGACGGTGGTAATATTTGGAAAACGGCGTCCCCAGTGCTAAATAAGCTTGATGATCTGTGTAGACAAATCGTGCCTCTTCAATATTTCGGCTGTTTCTTTAACAGAAAATGTGAGAGGATTGCTGTAACTTTCGCTACCTCTTTTGGAATTGAGAGAAAATTAAAAGTGGACTTTGTGGGAGAGGATAAGAAAGGAAATAGAATAAAAATGGTGGAAATTAGTTTCCTTTCCAATGATTCTGTCATATTAGAGCAATTCCTCTCTCTCGCTCTCTCTCTGGTTGTCAAATGTTTTTGACTGTAATGGTCCTTTTGAGGCATCATAATTGTTTCTTCTTCCTTATTCTTTTCGTTGATATATAGAAAATATTCCCAATTGTACAACCTTATCTGACCTATTACACCAGAAGAAAATTGTTGTAAAAACTGAACCCCAAAATGAGCAAGTTTTTTAAAAAGTGCCCACGATGATTATCACCTGCCTTCCCCATGTGGTAAAGGTTCTGAATCACGTACCTTCTATTTTTAAAGGCCAATCAAAGCCTTTAAAAAGGCTTTAGGACTGAAAGGACCCATAGGGATCCTTAATGTCAACACCCTCATTTTACCTTTGGGAAAGAAATGGAGGCTCAGAGCAGTTAAATGACTTGCCAAAATCAGTGTTAATTAATTTTTTAAAAACCTCTTGTCCATTTCCTTGCAGCATTAGTAAAAAGTAACTTTCTTCATTGTTCTAGATATACCATTTCCTTCCAGTATGCCTTTTAAAGGGTTGTGAAATGTGGATTGTTATGTTACATTCTTTTAAATGTTATATTTGAATAAGGTGCTTTTAAAACAAAATCCCGAAAACAGGTGTTATAGAAATCACGTTTTTGCATCCTTTTGCCGTGACCCTTGTTCATGCAGGTAGCTCCCCCCAACTTTTAGAAGCAAGTATCAAAAAAAATTAACGTGCAATATGGTCAAAATTTATTTTCTGAAATAAAGCAAAGCCACTGTTTACAAAAATAAAACCAAACCAATTTTACATGAAGTTGGTGAATGTGTGAAAAGCATTCTATTTCTATAACAATTGAGTTAGGTATAAATTTTGGAAAAAATATTTTTGCAATTCTTTGTCAGTGACACAAAGAATTCTGTTAATTCTGACTCCTAATTTCGGATGGGGTTTCTAGCTTTGCCTTTTTCCTCTACAAATAGGAGTAAAACAAAGATGTTTTTTAACCAACACGCACCAGTTTAAATGTCATCTTCACAGCCTGGTCTTCCCGGTCTAAATTAACACCTCATAGTCACTGTTTATCATATTCCCTAATTTTATTTTTTTCATAGCACTTAAAATGATCTGAAGTGATATTGTTTCATTTTTTGTTTTTTTGGTTGGTGGATTTTTTGTCTGTTTTTGTTTTTTGGTACTTGTTTGATTGTTTCATCCACTTGAATGTTGCTTCCAGGAGAGCATGGTCTTTATCTGATATGTTCATCCCTGTATCCCATACCAAAAACAGTGGCTGGTCATAGTTGGTAGCCAATAAATGTTCATGGAATGAATCAATGTTCTTAAGGATATGATTGAGAGGAAGGTAAATGTAGTTTTTGGCTTCCTGTCACATCTTTCTAAGTTGAGTTTTAGAGTGGCAGTAGGTACAGACACAACAAAAGTAGAGGAGATGGGTGTTAGCTGTTCATTCAACAAAGGTTTGTTCAGAGCCTGGTAGGAATTATGGGGGAATACAGGGACACTAAAATATGGGACAGTGTCACACTGTTGTGACAGACACAGACAATCCTGAGATGCCCTCCCTGTCACTCCCCTGACATACTTAAGGTATAACCAGTGTATTGCACTTCTTTGTGTTGGTCTCCAACTAGACCAGAAGCTCTTTCACGGGAGAGTAGGACCTCATCTTATTCTTAAGTCTGTCTGGTTTGGTTTTTTTTTTTGGTATTTGTATACTCCTTTTTTTTCTTTTTCTTCTTTTTTAAATTGGGGTGTAGTTGCTTAACAATGTTGTGTTAGTTTCTGCTGTACAGCGAAGTGAATCAGTTATATGCATATATATCCCCTCTTTTTTGGATTTCCTTCCCATTTAGGTCACCACAGAGCATTGAGTAGAGTTCCCTGTGCTATACAGCAGGTTCTCATTAGTTATCTATTTTATACATATTAGTGTATATATGTCAATCCCAATCTCCCAATTGATTCCACCCCTGCCTTTCCCCGCTTGGTGTCCATATGTTTGTTCTCTACATCTGTGTCTCTATTTCTGCCTTGCAAACAGGTTCATCTGTACCATTTTCCTAGATTCCACATATATGCATTAAGATATGATATTTGTTTTTCTGTTAAGTCTGTCTTTAGTGTGAGAGTTAGTGCTTAGTCTTTGTAAATGTTGGATGAATGACTTAATCTTTATGTATAGCGATTCAGAGAATGGGCTCTGGATTTGAACTACCTGGGATAAAATTCTGATCTACCGCTATTAGCTGTGTGACTTTGGTAAATAATGGAACCCTTTTGTGCTTCAATTTCTTCATCTATAAAATGGGTAATAATAGCCACCTACCTTATGTGGTTCTATGAGTATTAAATGAGGTAATGCAGGTATAACGTCTGATACAGTTCTTGACACACAGTAAATTCAGTCAATATTATCATTATGAAAAGATCAACAAAGAGGTTCAGTACAAGTGTTAGAGGATTTCAAGAAGAGATAGAATACTTCTTTCCTGGGGGGCCAGGGTTTTGGGGGAGAAAGTGGAGTCTTTGGTAAACTTCGGTAAACTTCTTGAACGAGGTGCAAATGAGCTGGAAAATGGAAGAATAGACCTGAAGAATATATGGATGATTTGTAACCTGACCCAACTTCTGTTTCCAGTTCTACTCATTTCTTTACTTTTTTTTTTCTTTATTTTCTTTCTATAAAATATAGTTGGTTTTTTTTTCTTTTTTTTTTTTCCTGCTGTTGACTTTGCAAAGAGATTGTAAGAGAAAGGAGAATTTCATTTTTTTAAAAATAATTTTTGATTTTTATTTTATTTATTTTTTTATACAGCAGGTTCTTATTAGTCATCAATTTTCATTTTTTAAAAAATTTTAGTATTTCATTTATTTTTTTATACAGCAGGTTCTTATTAGTTATCCATTTTATACATATTAGTGTATATATGTCAGTCTCAATCTCGAGAATTTCATTTTTTTGAGGCATTTTTTTATCTAGTTTATGTTAATGGATGATGTTTCAATTATGTAAATCCATGTTGTAATCCAAAATTTACTCATTCCCTGAAGTTTTGTCAGTGTGTTTCAAAGATGCAAGGATTACAAAATGTACTGTTTTTCTTGTTTCCTAGCTGTTAGCAATTTCTCCTCATGTTAGTTTATAAGAATCACATTCTTTTGGAAAAGAATGTTGTTTCAATTTGTATATTAAATATATTACATACCTTTTTCAGATGGGGCCCTGAGTCATAGGATGTGTCAGAAGTTGAGAGGACACCTAGATTGAAGCAGTTTTCATTCATTCTTACACTTTTTTTTTTTTAAAGAAACTTTGGTTAGCATACAGATAATTTAAGTGTTATATTTTGAAATATATTAAATGCATGTTGCATTTTTTCATTTCTAAAATAAGGTGTAATTTGCATAAGTAAAATTTACCCTTTTTAGTGAACAGTTCTTCAAATTTCAGCCATTACATACAGTCATATAGTCACTACCATAATCAAAATACAGAACAGGTCATCATCCCCCAAATTCCCTTGTGCAGCCCCTTTATGGTCATCCTGCCCTCCCACCCCCAGGCCCTGGCAACCACTGAACTGTTTTTTGTCCCTATATGTTTGCCTTTTCCAGAATGTCGTATCCATGGAATCATACAGTATGTAGCGTTTTGAATGTGCCTCCTTTAAATTAGCATAATGCATTTGACAGTCATCCATGTTGCATATATCTGTAGTTTGTCCCTTCTCATTGCCAACTACTCTTCTGTTGTAGGAATGTACTACAGTTTCTCCATTCCCCAGCTAAAGGGCATTTGGGCATTTGAGTTATTCACTTTCTGGGCAATTGCAAATGCTTCTATAATGCTTCTAGAAGCAGTCACAGGTTTTGTGTGAACATATCACTTGGATATGTAAATACCTAGGAGTGGGATTAATGGGTTGTGTGTTAAGTGTGTGTTTAACTTTATAAGAAACTGTCAAATTGTTTTCCAGAGTGGCTATACCGTTTTACATTTTTCACCAGCATCCTTGTTAGTCCTTGGTATTGTCAGTTTAAAAAATTTTAGCCATTCTCAGAGGTAGTGGTATCTTATGATTTTAATTTGCATTTTCCTAATGACTACTAGTGTTAAGCATTTTTTCATGTGTTTATTTGCCATCTGTGTATCTTCTTTGGTGAAATGTCCAAATCTTTTGCATATTTTTTATTGGGTTGTCTGTTTTCTTATTATTTTAGTTTTGAGAGGTCTTTATGTATTCTGGGTACGTTTCTTTCATCAGATACGTGAATTACAAATATTTTCTCATAGTTTGTGACTTGTCTTTTCATTCTATTAACAGTATTTTTCAAAGAGCAGAAGTTCTTAATTTTTATGAAGTCCAATTTATCAATTTTTTCTTTTATGGATTGTACTTTTGGTATCCTATCTAAGAAATCTCTGCCTAACCCAAGTTCACAAAGATTTTCTATGTTTTTTTTTTTTTTTCCTGTGTTTTCATCTAGATGTTTTATAGTTTTAGGCTTTATATTTAGTCTTTGATCCATTTTGAGTTAATTTTATATATTGTGAGCTATGATCGAAGTTCATTTTTGTGTATATGTAAATTATTTTGTTTGTGAGTGTCTATTTGTTCCAGCACCATTTGTTGAAAAGAGTATCCTTTTTCCGCATTGAATTGTCTTTGTTCTTTGTTGAGAATCAATTGACCATCTTTGGATGGGTCTGTTTTTGGACTCCCTGTTCTATTTCTTGACCTATATGTATGCTTTCACTAACACCTATTCTGACTCAATTACTGTAGCTTTAAAGTAAGACTGGAAACCGGATATTGTGAGTCCTCCAGCTTTGTTTTTCATTTTCAAAATTGTTTTGCTTCTTTTGGTTCATTTGCTTTTCCATATAAATTTTAGAATGAGCTTGTCAATTTCTATTTTTAAAAATTCTTCTGGGATTCTGTTTGGAATTGTCTTGAATCTGTAGATTGGTTTGGGGAGAATTGACGTTTTAACAAATTTACTTTTAATATCCTAGTTTCTTTGCTGTATTGCAATGTGAAAATAAAAATTCTTAACTTCACAAATAAGGGAGCAACTGTATGATAAGGAGAATTGCAGATAGTTTAACAAGGTCGCAGGACACAAAGTCAATTTACAAAAATATATTGTATTTCTATATACTAGCAATGAACAATTAGAAATTGAAATCTAAAATAGTATCATTTATAGTAGAACAAAAACCATGAAATACTTGGGTGTAAATCTAAAAGAACATGTTCTAGATCTGTGTGCTGAAAGTTACAAAATACTGATGAAAGATAGCAAAGCTTAAATAAATGCAGAGATATACTATGTTCATGGATTGGAAGAATTTATGTTATACTTATTATTTTTGAAACGTGTTTTCAGTTCTCTTGGGTAGATACCTAGGAATAGAATTGCTGGGACATATGGTAATTAACTTTCTGAGGAACTGCCAAACTGTTTTCCAAAGTGACTGCACCATTGTACATTCCCACCAGCAGTGTATGAGGGCTCCTATTTCATAATATCCTTACCAGCACTTGTTATTATCTGTCTTTTTGGTTATAGCCATCCTAGTGGGTGTGAAGTGGTATCCCATTGCGGTTTTGATTTGCATTTCCTTAACAGCTAGTGATGTTGAGCATTTTTTCATGTGCTTATTGACCATTTGTATATATTCTTTGGAGAGATGTCTACACAAACCCTTTGCCCATTTTTATTTATTTTTTTAAAAAATAAATTTATTTATTTATTTATATTTTTATTTTTGGCTGCATTGGGTCTTCGTTGCTGCGCGCGGGCTTTTTCTAGTTACGGCGAGTGGAGGCTACTCTTCGTTGTGGTGCACGTGCTTCTCATTGTGGTGGCTCCTTTTGTTGTGGCGCATGGGCTCTAGGCACGTGGGTTCAGTAGTTGTGGCTCGCGGGCTCTAGGTGCATGGGCTTCAGTAGTTGTGGCATGCGGGCTCTAGAGCGCAGACTCAGTAGTTGTGGTGCACGGGCTTAGTTGCTCCGTGGCATGTGGGATCTACCTGGACCAGGGTTCGAAGCCGTGTCCCCTTCATTGGCAGGCAGATTCTTAACCACTGCGCCACCAGGGAAGTCCTTTTCTGTGTACTTTTAATAAAAGCTACTTATTCTTGTTATAACTCTCATCCTGTGTCCTTTTAGACAATTCATTTAAATTTTAAAAATTGTTGTTGAATGGTCACATTGTATCTTCATTCCTAGTTTATTAATTAAAAGTATCATATTTTTGAAACGCCTCACTTTTTAAAAGGATTCTAATATGGTAGTCTTACAGTTAATACAAATAATTTGTTAGTTATAATTGTGATAAGAATTACAAAGGAATGATACAGGGCACTAGTCTGGTGTAAGCCTGGGGAGGTTAGAGAAAGCTTCCCTAAGGAAGTTGACATCCAAATTACTTCCTTTTAGTTCCAGCTTACTAAGAGTTTTTGTTTTGTTTTTAAAACCAGGCTTAGCTACTGGTTTAGTTTCTTTTGAAACGATCATATAGTTTTTCTTATTTAATCTAGTAATGTAATATAATTAATTAATTGTAATATTGAGCAATCATTCGTTGCATTTCTGAGATAAACTTACTTGGTAGACATGCAGTGTTCTTTTTCGGTGTTAGCAAATTCTACTTATTATTTTTGCATCTATATTCATTAGCATTGGAGTCTTCTTGCTGTTCTTTGATCATTCCAAGTGTGTTCCCACCTCAGGACTTTGCATTTGTTGTTACCTATGTCTGAAATGTTCTTCCTTCAGATATCTGCATGCTTGTTCCCTTAATTCCTTTAGGTCTCTGGTCAAATGCCACCTCACCAGTGAGGTCTCCTCTGACTACTTTATATAAAATTGAAATTCCCCCTACTTTCTCATCCCCCTCACCATGCTGAATTGTCAAATCTGACATTTCATACTTACTGTTTTCTTTGCTTTTTTTTTATCTCGGCCTCCACCAGCCAAATGTAAGCTCCGTGAGAGCATAGCCTTTGTTTTGTTCACTTCTGTATCCCCAGCACCTAGAACAATGCTGGTACATAGTGGGCACTCAAGAAATATTTGGAATGAACAGTTGAATACTATGTATTTTATATATGTGTGTGTGTGTGTGTGTGTGTGTGTGTATGTGTGTCTAATTCCTCTCTCTCTCCCGTCTTTTTCAGATCTTCTGCATCAGAATTTCTCTCTCCTTAAATGAATTGGGAAGTTTCTTATCTTTTTGCATGTTCCAGAATAGATAAAATAACATGGACATTCCTTTCCCTGAATGTTAGGAATGATTTATCCATAAAGCTATTTGAATTTGTTGCTTTTGGGGGGGAAGAGGATAAATATTTGACAGTCTTTTAAATTTATTTATTCAGGCTTTCTTCAGCTTCTTGAATCAATTTTGACAATTTATATTTTCTTATAAAATAGGCCTTTCAACCTAAAATTTTCAAATTTATTAACTTTAAATTAGATTTGTATAATTTAAAAAATATCTTCTGCATCGGTAGTTGTGATCTCTTTTCTCATTCTACCCTGTTAGTATTATTATTTTCATGGAAATACTTGGTAGTGATTTGTCTATTTTAATTGTCTTTTAAAAAACTCAGTTTCTTCTTTCTGTGGGGGGGGGGTGTGTGTGTGTGTGTGTGTTCTTATTCTAATTTCTTGAATCAAATGCTTGGTTAACTTTTTTCTAATAAAAGCATCTAAGGATATGAGTTGTCATTTGAGTACAGCTTTGGTTGAATCCCAGAGGCTCCCCACCCTCCCCTCCCCACTGCCCCCCTGTAGTTTTTTAATATGCAGTATTCTTGCCGTTTATTTCTAAACACAGTCTTCTTTGTTTTGGACTAAATGTCACTCTTATGATAGGGTGATAAGTAGTTTAATTTGGGGTAAAATTTCGATGAGAAGCAGTTTGCGACTCAGGGACCATCCATGTGTCACCCAGCAGATATAAGAGAGCATATCTGCCACAGGATCCAAAAAGGGCTTTTTGAATGTGCACTAAAAGATTTTCCCTCTGGTGTTTTTGGCACATAGCACCTCTTAGACAAACAGGGGTTTGGCTGCTAATGCAGAATCTTTTCTTTAGTGGAGTAGTCAGGCCAAATTGTGAAGTTATCACTGGCAACTCAACAGCCATAAATCGTGAACCCCAGTCCTGTGGCTCGCCTCTGTGAGAAGTGCTTGGAGAATCCCCAAGGCGATCCTCTGATTTGATTGCTTCAATCAGTTTCTCCTGTGAAGGGCTGTTGCTAGCACTGAAGTTAGGGCGAGATAGCCAAGACTTCATTTGAATTGCAGCAAGTATGAGTTTTCCTTGCTTTTTGTCCCCAGGCTTTTTTTAAAAAAAAAAAAAAAAAAAAAAAAAAAGTCAGCGCGAAGCAGTGTTGTGGAGTGGAAAGCGTTCTAGACTAGAAGTCAGAACGTCCAGCTGACAGTCCCAGTTCCGACCCCTAGTGGCTGGGTGACCTGGACATGTTATTTAACATCTTTTTCAATTGGAAATTCTAATCCCAGCATCACAGAATTCTTTGAAGGCTTGCATCAAATAATAATCCAAAAAATTGCTCAGAAAACAATGAGTCATTATAAGGGGTTATTATTATTTTACAGATATAACTACCAAGATAAGTTTGTCTGCTCAAGGTTATGAGTAAGTCCTTAGCAGAGTCAAGGAAACAAATCGCTCATAGTTTTGATAGACACAGGATCTAGTAATCACCAGATAACAGCCAGCTGTTGCCCGCTCAGTGCTCTTTGGAAAAGTTTGCGTTGGTTAAAACAAAGCAATTTGCTTCTGATATACACTGATCTGATCTTAATATATGTCTTTGGGGCTCCAAAGTAAGAATAACTACTAATGGCTCAAATTGCAAGCTCTCACCGGGCAGATTTCCAATATTCCTTTCTTTCTGTTTCTTATATGCTGATGGTATTTCACTTTAAATGTCTACTAATGATTTGACCTAACAGCTGACCTCGTAGGAAGTAAATGAGATATTAAGTAATTATTGCACTAGGAAAGCCTATTTTATTCTTGGGAGCTAAAAAATGTAGAGAGATGTGGAGAAAAGTAGAGAAAAACAAACAAATTTTTAAAAAATCATTGGAGCCTAGCTGTGAAGAGATGGGTTTGAATCAGAGTCTCCAGCAGTCACTCCTTGTTTGGAGAACTTCTGAGATGCCAGAGAAACCCAGGACCATACATTATGGCTTGTTTCCATTTCAGCATGCTTTGGTGGGTTCTGGGACCAAGGGTTTTTATTCATTTAGCCAACGTTTATGCAGTCATTCCTATGTGCCAGAAGCTGTGTGGGAGCTGCAGATGTAATGGTGTATAAGGAGACCTGGTCCTAGGGGGATTCAGACAGGCAGTGGTCATACACTGGGGTAAGTGCCCTGAGAGGGGCACTATGGTGTGGTGATGTTGGAGCCCCCAACAAGGCCTGGGTACTGAGGGAGGCTGAGGGAGACCCGGAGGATGTGGAGGAGCTGGCCAAGAGGAGGGTGGTGGTGATGGGGCATGGGGGACAGTAAGTCACATAGAGAAATATCCAGGCTTGGCAGGAAAATGAGAAGGCTGGAGCCTGGCTGGAGCTGGGCGCCAAGGGAGTATGCACAGAGAAGTTGGAGAGGTGCTCGGGGCTTTCCTGTGCTTGTGAAGGAGCTTTATCCCTATTCCAGGAGCACTGGGACACCACTGAAGGCGTTAAGTCAGGGAGAGACATGGCTTAGAAAGACCTCTGGTTGCTGTGTGGAGGCTGGATGGAGGGTTCAATTAGGAGCTATGGTGGTGGTCCAGGCTGGAGGTGGTGGCGGGGGGGATGGAGAAGTAGCGGCAGGTGGCGAGAAGTAAAGTGACTTGAAGGAGTCTTCAGAGGTAGAAGTGTCAGGTTATGGTGATTGATTGGATGCAGAGGGTGAGGAGAAGGAGTTGGGGAAGATTCCCAGTTTTCCGGCTTTGGCAACCTATTGGAAGGCCGTACCATTCACTGAGACGTGAAAGAAGGAGCAGAAGCAGGTTTGCTGGGGAACGTTTCCTTTTGCAGGCGTTGTGCTTCTGGTGCCTATGGACTGTCTAAGGGCAGATGTGCAGGAGGTCTGGGCTGGAGATTAGGGTTGGGCGTCATCAGGTGTTGGAGAGAGTTAAGAGTGGGTTGGGGGCTTCCCTGGTGGCGCAGTGGTTAAGAATCCGCCTGCCAATGCAGGGGACAAGGGTTCGAGCCCTGGTCCGGGAAGATCCCACATGCCGCGGAGCAACTAAGCCCATGAGCCACAACTACTGAGCCCTCGTGCCACAACTACTGAAGCCCACGTGCCTAGAGCCCGTGCTCTGCAACAAGAGAAGCCACCGCAATGAGAAGCCCGTGCACCGCGACGAAGAGTAGCCCCCACTTGCCACAACTAGAGAAAGCCCGCGCGCAGCAATGAAGACCCAACGCAGCCAAAAATTTAAAAAATAAAATAAAATAAATAAATAATTAAAAAAAAAAAAGAGTGGGTCAGATCACAGAGGAGAGGGTGCAGGGTGAGAAGAGGGCCTGGGCTGACCCCCGAGGGACACAAACATTTACAGCCAGGTACAGGAAGAAAAGCCAGCAGGTTTGAGAGTCAGGAGGGAAGGGAGGCTAACAGAGCAGTGTCTACGATTTTGTGGCTCCCAGGGTCCACCTTCAAATCATCCCAAAGCAAGCCTGAACCTTCATTCAGTGATGAGTCTCCAGTCTCCAGGCTGGGGGCCTTGACAGTTGGAAACTTTTCAGGACTTACTCTTGCTGTGGTGTTTCCCCTGTGTCTTAAAGTCAGTCCTTGCCTGTCTGAACCTTGTTGTTCAGGATTGTTTTGAGGAGGAAAGAGGAAATGATTATAGCCACTCGTAATGCAAGGCTCTGAGGATTTTGGGTGTTATGCTGTGTCAAGAGGCCATCAAATCGGTGGGGGTAGGGTTCTGGTGTGATGGATTGGGAGATTGGGACTGACAGATATACACTACTATGGATGTATCTGTAAAGTAGATAACTGGTGAGAACAGACTGTATAGCACAGGGAACTCTACTCAATGCTCTGTGGTGACCTAAATGGGAAGGAAATCCAAGGAAGAGGGGATATATGTATACATGTGGCTGATTCACTTTGCTGTACATCAGAAACTAACACAACATTGTAAAGCAACTATACTCCAATTAAAAAAAAAAAAAGATGCCATCAAATCATAGAATCTTCAGTCTGGGAAGAATTATAGGAGCATCTAGTCCAGCCTCATCCGGAGCAGGAGGTCAGGTTGTACTAGTCTGCTGGATGAATGGCATTGGCAGATCTTCCTTCTCCATGGCTGTTGGGGACAAGCAGTATTATTTTTATGTTCTGTGCCAGCGTAGATTCACAATGACAAGGATAAGCTGCTAGGAGTGTTACAATGGTAAGGGCGGGAAGGCTGCTTATACTGTGTTTAGAGGGAGCTCAGGACTTCCCAGCTAATTCTAATCCAGTCTCAGATGATCCTCATGAACTTCCCTTAATGGCAGTAGGAACAAAGCTGCTTCTGTTTGGCAGCTGAGGGGAAAAGGAAGAACCTTTACGCTTAGATGATCTTCAGAGCCCCTACTCTGGCAGTGACGGGGTGAAGAGGGCTCGCTGACCTTCTTCTGTCATAGTTTTTCTTCACCCATCTTCTGAGCGTTGGTGTAGCCAGGAGTTGAAGCAAAGAGGCCTTTCCCTGATCTCTGGACACATCAATATTGTTGGTACTAGTTGCTAGGGATTTGAAGAAAATAAAACATTGGCTCTGAACAAGAGTCCCCCTCTGCTCCATGTGAATTTCACACTATAGGCTTTTAACAATAGACTACTGTGAGGTGAACCCCTTAAAATTACTCAGTTGACAGATCTCATCATCTTTTGGATAAAAGTACTTCAGGATTTTAAGATGAGGCAATCATGTGGCCACCGAGAGTTTTCTGGTTTGCTTTCCCTCACATAGTCGTGGGGAAAGGGGTCACCTTGAACTTTACTGTTTTGATTGCATCATGGGGTGTCTCTATCTCTTTCTCCTACTTACCGTTTAAGGAATTTGAAACTCTAGTTAGAGTAATAAGCTTTTTCAAGCTTTCACTGAGACTGAAAGATCTGGTCGGTTTCTCATAGAGAGGTAATACTCATTCTTCCTCTGCCCCCCAATCCCTTATTAAGAAAAATTTCCAACATACTGGAAAGAATAGTGTAATGATTACCCACCTATCTTCTACCTAGATTTCACAATCGTTAACCTCTTGCCATCTTTGTTTTTATCTCTCTACACAAATGCTTTTTATTAAAGGTTAGGGTTACAAGTTAGACATTGTAGAAGAAAAAATTAGTGAACTTGAAGTCAAAGCAATAGAAACTATTCAAAGTGAAACATAGAAGAAAGATTGGGGGAATAAAAACAAGAGAGTATCAGCAAGATGTGAGACAACGTCAAGGAGCCTAATATATATAAAGGTGAAAAGAATGAGGGGGGTCAGAAACAATATTTGAAAAAATATTAGCTGAACATTTTCCAAATTTGAGGAAAACTATAAACTCTTAGATCGAAGAATTCCAATGAATCCCAAGCATAAGCAACATGAAGAAATCTACACCAAAGCACATCATAACCAAAATTGCTTAAAAGCAGTGATAAAAAGCAAAATGCTTAATTAGCCAGAGAGCAAAGACACGTTATGTACAGAACAGAGATAAAGATGGCAGCAGATTTCTTGTCAGAAACAATGTAAGCTCGAAGGCAGCAGAGCACTGTCTTTAAAGGACTAAAAGATACAAAATGTTAACATAGAATTTTATACCCAGAGGATATATCCCTCAGCAACAAAGCAAGATAAACACTTTCAAAAAAGTTGAAAGAATTCATCACCAGCAGATCTGCACTATATGAAATGAGGCCACAGGGAAACCTGGTTCTACGCAACAGAATAAAGAGCCCTGGACGTGGTACCCATGTGGTAAAAATAAAGCCACGTTCCTGCAGAGACTGGCAGTCTTCCTCTAGTGCATCCCCAGTACACTGGACTTCCATTCACCATCCTCCTGGGATTTTTCTCACCTCTCTTGTTTTGAATTGTCCTGTCTCTTGTATTTTGTGTCTTCCTTTCTTGGTTTACTCTCTCCTGTTTTGGTGGAGCTCATCTCCCAGGAGCTTCTGAGAAAAGGGAGGTAATTTTATTGAGACCTTGCATGTCTGAAAATATCTATTTTACCCTCATATTTCATTGACGGTTTGGAGGAGTGTAGAATTCTACATTGGAAATTGTTTGCGTTTAGAATTTTGAAGTCACGGCTCCACTGTCATCTTAATTTCCAGTGTTGCCTTTGAGAAGTTTTTGAAGCCATTGGATTCCTGATCTTTTGTACATATCCCATGTCGTCCCCTCTGAAACTTTCACTCTGTCCCCAGTGTTCTGTACTTTCATGGTAATTTGCCTTGGTATTTGTCTGTTCTTATCCATTGTGCAAGACCAGGTTCAGGGAACTTTTTCTATAAAGGGCCACGTGTTTAAATACTATAGTTTTTGTGGTTCATATATGATCTCTGCCACTTCTTCTTTTTTCCCACCCCTTTAAAAGTGTAAAGGTCTGTACAGAAACAGGCGGCAGGCTGAATTTGGCCCATGGGCCACAGTTTGCTGGGTATTCACTGGGTCCCTTCAGTTTAGCAACTTATGCTGTTTACTTCTGGGAACATTTCTTAAATAATTTCACAATGATTTCTTCTCCTCAGTTTTCTCTTGGTGGAATTCCTGCTATTCAGATGTTGAACCTCTTGGACTGGTCCTCTGATTTTCTTATCTTTTCTCTTCAGTTATTTCTCTCTTTGGCTCTTTGCTGTGTTTTCCAGGAGATTTCCTCAGCTTTATCTTCCAAACCTTCTATTTAATTTAATTTAATTTTAAACATTTTTTGTTTATTTTTTCAACCAACATTTCCAAAAATGATAAAACTTTCTCCTGCTCCATTGGTGAACAAATGACCTGTCAACCCAGAAGTCTGTCCTGTTGCCTCCCTCTTTTTCACCCTTGAATTTTTTTAAATTTATTTTTTGTTGAGGTAACATTGGTTTATAGCATTATATAAGTTTCATGTGTACAACACTATATTTCTACCTCTGTGTACCCCACAGCGTGCTCACCACCAAAAATTTAGTTTCGGGACTTCCCTGGTGGTGCAGGGGTTAAGAATCCGCCTGCCAATGCAGGGGACACGGGTTCCATCCCTGGTCCGGGAAGATCCCACATGCCGTGGAGCAACTAAGCCTGTGTGCCACAACTACTAAGCCTGTGCTCTAGAGCCTGTGAGCCACAACTACTGAGCCCACGTGCCACAACTGTTGAAGCCTGCGCGCCTAGAGCCTGTGCTCCACAACAAGAGAAGCCACCGTAATGAGAAGCCCATGCACCGCAACGAAGAGTAGCTCCCGATCGCCACAACTAGAGAAAGCCCTCGCATAGTAGTGAAGACCCAATGCAGCCAAAAATTTAAAAAAAAAAAAAAAAATTTAGTTTCCATCTGTTATCCTACAGTTGATCCCCTTTGCCCATTTTGCCCTCCTCCCTCCCACCCCTTCACCTCTGCTAACCACTACTCTGTTCTCTGTATCTACATGTTTGTTTTTGTTTGGTTTCGTTTGTTCATTTATTTTGTTTGTTTTTTATATTCCTCCTATGAGTGAAATCATACAGTATTTGTCTTTTTCTGTCTAACTTAGTTCACTTAGCATAATAACCTCAAGGTCCATCCATGTTGTCACAAATGGCAAGATTTCATCTTTTGTTATGGTTGAATAGTATTCCATTTTATATATATACCACATCTTCTTTTTTTGTTTGTTTTTGTTTTTGAATTTTATTTTATTTATTTATTTATTTTTTGGCTGCATTGGGTCTTCATTGCTGCACGCAGGCTTTCTCTAGTTGCAGCCAGTCGGGGCTACTCTTTGTTGTGGTGTGTGGGCTTCTCATTGCAGTGGCTTCTCTTGTTGTGGAGCACAGGCTCTAGGCGTGTGGGCTTCAGTAGTTGCAGCATGTGGGCTCAGTAGTTGTGGCGTGTGGGCCCTAGGGTGCGTGGGCTTCAGTAGTTGTGGCACGCGGGCTCCGTAGCTGTGGCACATGGGCTCAGTAGTTGTGGCACACGGGCTTAGCTGCTCCGCGGCATGTGGGATCTTCCCAGACCAGGGATCGAACCTGTGTCCCCTGCATTGGCAGGCGGATTCTTAATTTTATTTTTTTTAATTAGTTTTTATTGGGGTGTAGTTGATTAACCACATCTTTTTTAGCCATTCATCTGTTAATAGAGTGGACACTTAGGTTGTTTCCATATCTTGGCTATTGTAAATAATGCTGTTATTGAACTTGGGGGTGCATATATCTTTTCAAATTAACGTTTTTGTATTCTTTGGTTAAATACCCAGAAGTGGAATAGCTGGATCATATAGTACAAACATATGGACACCAAGGGGGGAAAGTGGCGGGGGGGGGGGGTGCTGGTGTGATGAATTGGGAGACTGGGATTGACATGTATACACTAATATGTATAAAATGGATAACTAATAAGAACCTGCTGTATAAATAAATAAAATAAAATTCAAAAATTAAAAAAAAAAAGAATTCTAGGTGAGAGGAAAGAAACAGGAGCAGAAATAAGAGGTCATTAGTGGGGATTGACTTTAAAATGAATGGGGCTTGGATTAATGAGTTTTTATTGCATTGGTTTGATGCTAACATAGAATGTATATTAAGGAAAACATGAGCCATGAATGGATATGACTTATGCAAATTTTAAAAACCATCATTTCACTATTATAGAGCTTTTCAAACGTCAAAAAAAAAAAAAAAAGGAATTGGAGGAGAGGCAATTCTTATAAAGTATCAAAGAACTTGAAAAAAAAATTAAGGTTTATATTTAACTGAAAAATATAAATATATCAAAATATACCATAGAAGAGAATTCAATGTTACTTAGCAGTAGACTCCCAAGAATAAATACTTTTGAAATATTCCAAAAAAAAATAACCAGAAATGGAATAGCTGGATCATATAGTAGTTGTGTTCTTAATATTAAATATTAATTTATAAACTAATTAAATATTAAATTAACATCTAATATTAAAAATATTTTGAGGATTCTCCATACTGCTTTCCATAGTGCCTGCACTGATTTACACTCCCATCAAATTTGTATTAAGGTTTCCTTTTCTCCACATCCTTGCCAACACTTGTTATTTCTTGCCTTACCCTCCTATTTAATTTAAAATTTCTGCTGTCATGTTCTTTAAAATTTTATAATAGCTCTCTGAAATTTTCTTTTTTATAGCTCTCTATTCTTGTTTCATGGATGTGGTATCTTCTTTTATGTCTCTATCTTTAAAAAAACAAAACAAAACTCTGTATAGTCTGTTTCCTCCATGCTTTTTTGTTGTTGTTTCATTTGTTTTGGTCTCTATTTTCCATATAGGAAGTTTCTCAGATGTATAGCAAACCCTGGCTAGCTGCTGTGACTAAAAATGAGAGACGTAGACACGGATTGGGAGCTCCAACCTTGTGGATGGGCCTGATCTGGGTGGGCTGTTTGTTGGGGAATCCCCAAGGTCAGTATCTTTGGGTTTTTCTTCTTGGGCTCCATTCCCCAGAGAAGTCTCTTCCTCCTTGGAGGTAAAGGTCTGGCTGCCAGAATTCTGGGGTCTGAGTGGAAGAAAAGGGCCAAGGGATGGAGGGTAGTTCTCAACAATCCATACATATAGCCATTTGTCCCTCTGTTTTCAAGGTGAGATTCACAGTCCCGGACTGGACTCCTGTGCCCAGTCCAGGGGTCCTGTACACACTACACTCTGAGGAGGAAACTTCTAGTGTTCTTCTGTGTTGGGAGAAGGACATTCACCCAGTGATGGGAAGTGGGACAAGGGATCTAGATGTACCTGCTTCTTAAATTCCTTTCTACCAACATGCCTTATACCTTCTCCCACTCTTTTAAGTTCCAGAGGTACCTGGCACTGCCAGCTCCTGAAACTGTTGAAGATTGTGCCATGTACACTTAATGGGTTTTCAGTGTTCCCTGCTGCTGGCTTAGGATTCCACTTCAGATGGATTCAACTTTCCCAGGCCTGCTGAGTCAGTTACCACACATCAATTGTAGAAAATAAGACTCAGCATTTAAAACTAAGACTTTATCTTTTTTAAGAACTGCATTTCAAGAAGACGGGCGGTGTGGGGGAGTGGCCACCAGCCAAAGGCTGGGGACCACCACACCCTAGTTTACCTAGTTTCTTATAGCAAAACAACAGGCTTTTGGGGCCACTTTTTTCTTGCTTGCTTGCTGAAAGGAGAATGGAAACAGTCTGCTAGAGCCCTAGGGCTCATTGTCTTGGCAGCAAACAAAAGCCTGATTAGACAGAGGCAGGTTAAAAAATATTTGGGACATCCCAAATCCAGGAATTTCATGCTGAATTAGCTCATTAGTTCACTCTGAAGCAGGAAATCAAGTGAAGCCCAAGGTCGTTGTTTCTGATACTGGGTATCCCCTCCTAGATTCCAGTATACACCCTCAGTGGAGTGGTCTTTGGCCCAGAACTTTTTGCTAAATTATACAGTTTGGAGAGACAGATTTCACCAGTCAGCTCTCCCGTACCCATCCCCTAGCGGAAGTCTGGGCAAAGGCCACTGTCCCAACACAGAACCAACTCATATTCTGAGGGCAATGTTCAAATAATGCCTAGGTAAATGAGGAGGGGGCAATAGCCCACCTATGCATTTTGATACATATAGACAGCCAGAGAGAATTGCCTCCGGTCTGGGTGATTAAAGCAGGAAAAAAAAACTCTGCACAGGAACTTTGTAAACATTTGATATGGAAAAATGACAGAAGCATGGCATAAAGGCTCAGGTAAAGGATTTATTCTGGAAGAAGACAGGTACAGGGAAAACAATTTAAATCACTCTCAAACATAAAAATGATGAACCAAGAGTTCAAATGGGACGTAATGTGAAATAACAGAACGAAGTGGAAAGCGGGCTAGCCCAGCCAAGGCAACGGAAAACAAAAAATAATGAGATTGCAGAACTAATAAGCCAATTTGAAAACATAAAAAGCAAAATCTGTTCTCTAGAGTATGGAAGGCTGACTTGAGAAGATCACTCAGTCTGTATATTTGGTGAAAATTTGCACAAACTCAGCCATTTCTTCTGGATTTTCAATGTTTCTTCTCTTTGGGGCTCCACCCTCTTCCTGTGCTTGATCCTGAGCCCAAATCCCAACAGGATGTTTTCTTTTCCTGGCATCTTATTGTAACCGGTTCCCTGGATTTGGGAAAAGGCAGCAACCCTCCTGAAATTAGACCTTTGTGTGTGTTGGGCCGTGTGGGTGTGGGGAGTACTTCCTGCCTTCTGGAAGCTTCCCTGAGGCTTTTGTTTTATGTCAGTTGGACACCTATTGAATGGCTGCATTGACGCTTCCAGAGGGGGCTTGAGCTTGTGGCCTTGTCATGCTGTGTGAGATTACACATTTTTAAATATCTGAGACCTGAAGACATGTAGCAAGTTAAATCCTAGAGCAGAACAGATTGGGCTGGTCAGAATCTTGGACCTTGGAAGTAAGGTGATTTCTACCACCGCTCCCGTGGACAAGTTACTTGATCTCTCTGAGATTCAGTTTCTTTATAAAATGGACTAGATGAGGGTTTCTCAGCCTCAGCACTGTTAACATCTGGGGCTGTATGAGCCTGTGCATTGTAGGATGTTTAACAGCATGCCTGGCCTCTCCCCACTAGATGCCCATCGCACCCTCCAATCATGACGATCCAAAACGCCTCTAGACATTGCTGATTGTCCCCGGGAGGGGTTGGGGGTGGGCAAAATCACTCCCCTTTGAGAACCACTAGACTAGACCATGTTTTGTCTGCTCTGGGTTTCTGGAATTATATGAAACACTCTTTTCCCCTTTTTTCCAAAGTGTATTTTCCCTAACCCTTTAGTCCCTAGGGAAACTCCCATTTAAGTCAAGAAATATGATTTGGAGCCATTCAATGCTACATGTACCAATTTAAGATACTGGCCACATCTTGGGTTCCTGCCAGGATCTAGACAGATAGCTATTCTCCATTTCTGCAGTTCGAGGAGGAATTGCTGCAGTCGTCATGGAGTCTATGTAGGAAGAGGACAAGGTTTTTGCGGAGAAACAGGTACAAGCTGGAAGCTGAAATGGAATATTAACAGATAAGGTCGGCTGCTGTTGGTAATGCATGAGGGCAGTGTGTTTTCTTTCTCTCTCTCTCTCTTTCCCTCTCCCTCTCTGTTTCTCAAATGTAAAATGCTTCCCAAATAACTGCATGCTTATCACTATCTTGTACAAAAATGGCCCTCATTCTAGACTCTTTTCTTTAAAAAAAAGAGTCTTATTCAACAATGCTTATGAGAAACGGTGCTTTCTGTCCTGGAAGATTAATTGCCACTTCACCATTTTTTTTTTGTCTTTCGTCTTTTTGTTTCAAAATATTAATATAACCAAATAGTATTTACTATTATAAGCTATTGATTTGAAGAAGAGATGAATTGTTTTGGATCCCATTTTTGATTGATTTTTCTATTTGTGTATATTTGGTAACTTCACAGCTCCTTTTATCCATGTCGTAGGCAATCTTAGGAAGAAGAAAATAGCTCTTTTGGAGCTGAGGGGAAGTGACTGTTGCATCTAAAGTACAACCGGAAACTCCTATCTCTAACCTCTTTTTGTCCCCAGCTTGAGATTTTCTTTCTACTAATCAAAGTTCCAAGGTCCAGGAGGCTTTGTTTTAGAGAGCTTCTAGCTCCTTAACCTTTTGACTATAAATCTTACGGAAGAGGGGGAAAGGAAGATCGAAAATGAGGATTTCCCATGAAAGAGAAAGTGAAGTGTCATTCCTGTAACACTGTCCAGCATCTTTATGGGTCTGAGGTTAAGTTTTGGTTTCTCAGATAGCAGGCATTTATCATCACATACTCCCCTCAGATGTTGGCAGCAGTCCAAGTTTTGGACATTTGCGTCTTATGCAACGTCTGGGTGTGCTCACCAGGGCAAGGCAACCAAGCCATCGTTCACCCATCTCCACGCATTCTAACGCGTGTGACCTCCTCCCTTCTCTCCCTTTCCCACCCCCCCCCAAAAAGCTGACTTCATTGGAAACATTCTCAGATTAAGCAATTGTCATTCAGCAGTTTATAGGGAGTGAGACCCTGTTCTTGCCCCGCGCCTGACGATTTGAGGTCTCTATTTTGGTCTCTCTCACTTTTGCAAAATACAGTTTAGATACAAAACTATATTAAGCTGTAATTTTAGATAACATATTTTATAGGGGTAAGCCAGAGTACCTGTCTTCAGATGAAGACGCTGTGGAACAGTTCCATACTAAGCAAAACTGCATTTGTTACTTGAGTTTCAAGTTTTCATATAAAATTCTCTGATGACTTTTTTTTTTAAATTTATTTATTAATTAATTTATTTTTGGCTGCGTTGGGTCTTCGTTGCCGCGCACGGGCTTTTCTCTAGTTGCGGTGAGCGGGGGCTACTCCTCCTTGCGGTGCGCAGGCTTCTCATTACAGTGGCTTCTCTTGTTGCGGAGCACGGACTCTAAGCTCGCGGGCTTCAGCAGTTGTGGCTCACGGGCTCTAGAGCACAGGCTCAGTAGTTGTGGCGCACGGGCTTTGTTGCTCCGTGGCATGTGGGATCTTCCCGGACCAGGACTCGAACCCGTGTCCCCTGCATTGGCAGGTGGATTCTTAACCACTGCGCCACCAGGGAAGTCCCTCTGATGACTTTTTAAAAACAGCTTCCTTGAGATATAATTCACACACTATACCATTCAATGATTTAAAGTGTACAATTCAGTGCCTTTTAGTGTATTCACAGAATTGTGCATCCATCATCGCAATCCATTTTTGAACACTTTCATTTCCCCAAAAAGAAACTCCATACTCCTTAGACATCACTCCCAACTCCCCCATACCCCAGCTTAGGCAACTACTAATCCCCCCCCCTTTTTAAATATTTATTTATTTATTTATTTATTTATGTTTAGTTGCACGAGGTCTTAGTTGCGGCAGGTGGGCTCCTTAGTTGTGGCTCGCCAGCTCCTTAGTTGTGGCATGTGAACTCTTTTTTTTTTTTTAATATTTATTTATTTATTTGGTTGTACTGGGTCTAAGTTGTAGCATGTGGGCTCGTTGGGGCCAGGGATCGAACCCGGGCCCCCTGCATTGGGAGCACAGAGTCTTATCCACTGCACCACCAGGGAAGTCCCCTAATCTAATCTACTTTCTTTTTATTTGTTTATTTATTTATTTATTTACTTATTGGCTGCATTGGGTCTTCGCTGCTGTGCATGGGCTTTCTCTAGTTGTGGCGAGTGGGGGCTACTCTTCGTTGCAGTGCGCGGGCTTCAAATTGCGGTGGCTTCTCTTGTTGCGGAGCATGGGCTCTAGGCACGTGGGCTTCAGTAGTTGTGGTGCATGGGCTCAGTAGTTGCGGCTCACGGGCTCTAGAGCGCAGGCTCGGGAGTTGTGGTGCATGGGCTTAGTTGCTCTACAGCACGTGGGATCTTCCCAGACCAGGGATCGAACCCATGCCCCTTGCATTGGGAGTGGAGTTTTATCCACTGCGCCACCAGGGAAGTCCCCTAACCTACTTTCTACCTCTATAGATTTGCATATTCTGGGCATTTCATGTAATTGGAATCACACAATCTGTGGTCCTTGGTGGCTGGCTTCTTTGACAGCATTTTAAAGATTCATCCATGTTGTTACATGTCTCAGTACTTCGTTCCTTTTTATGGCTAATATTGCATTGTCTGAATATTCCACATTTATTTATTTATCAGGTTGATCAACATTTGGGTTGTTTCTACTTTTTGGCTATTATGAATAATGCTGCTATAAACATTCGTGTATGAGTTTTCATGTAGACCTGTGTTGTCATTTCTCTTGGGCTTATACCTAGCAGTGGAATTGCTGAATCATATGGTAGCTCATCATTTAGCTGTTTGAGGAATTGTCAGACTTTCCCAAAGCGGCTGCACCATTTTACATTCCCACCAGCACTGCGTGAGGGGTCTGATGACTTTTATGCTTCAGGAGTAATGTCTGCTTTCCCAAACAGGACTGCAAGTTCTTGGAGATCAAGAAATTGATTTATATATATATTTTAGTGTCCTCCATAGACTTCACGTGGTTATGGGCATTTTATTGTGCAATTGCTAGACACTTCACTTCTCTGGGCCTCAGTTTCCTCCTTTGTAAAATGGGAGTGATTATAATATTAATCTCTGAGGGTTGCTGTGAGCTTTAAATGAGAGGATACGTGGAAAATGTATAGGACAATGTATTCCATATAGTAAGTCTTGAATAAATGTGGGTACTTTTTCCTTATTGGGACTAAATTATTGATTGAGTTTTTTCTTTAATAAGAGCTTTTAAAAGTATTTTGGCTAAGGCTGTTAGTATCTCAGACACTGGTTAAAAATTAGTATATAGAGAAATGCTAGGATAGCAGAAACTTTGGATATGAGCATTTGTATCTGTACCTTCACATAATACCACACTCCTCACTGAATTTGAATAAGCAGAGTTAAGGGGAAAACATTTCTAGATCCTTGTGGCTTGCCAACTTGGACTGGCCAGAATAGCCATAGTTTACCTGTCGTGTTCCTCAAGAATAGAGAGAGCTCTCTCCCCAGCAATCCCTGTGAAAGAGTCTCTGAGACTTTTGAACTGGGGGTTCTGAATCTTGGGGGGTGGGTGTCAGGAGAGTGGTGGCCCCAGGAGGGGGGTGTGGGAGGTTGAGGAGAGCTCCTGGGTGGGGCACCTCACTCAGCCTTGAACAGAACTGCCCGTTTCACTCCCAGCAAGCACTGCTTAGCTGTGCCACTCAGGGGGTTCGTTCATCCTGAGGGCATTTGCTAAATCATTATTTTATGCCAGATGCCAAAGACGGGGCAGGAGGGTGGGTGCAGGGAGGGGGAGGGAGTCGTCATGTTTGAAGGTGAATGAATGAGGCTTAGTGTTCAAGGAACCGAATACAGTGGGTGACTTGTGGAGTCCTCAGCCAGTTGTTGCTACCTTAAAGACCAGCCTGGGCCACTCCTCTTCTGAGCTTGCTGAGTCTCTCTTTTCCTAGACTGTCCTGTCCTTGATCCTGACTTGGGGACTTCGCACCTGCTCTTCCTATGCCTGGAGAACTCTCCCTCCAGATCTTCACTGGGTTGGTTCCTCCTCATCACCTCCCCAGAGGACCTTCTCCCATACCCCCGCCTCATTCTAGTTCATTAATCTTTAAAATTTCCTCTGAGCACTTATCACTCTCCAGAATGATCTTATTTGTCTCCTGTGTGTAGTGGCTGTCTCTCCCCTCCACATCAGGTATAGGCACCTTAAGGGCAGGAATCTTGTTTAGCTTGTTCATCGTGGTCTTTCCAGTGCCTGGAAGGATGTCTGGCACATAGCAGGTGTTCAATAAGTCATCATTGTTGAATGGAGAGAAACAAACGGGAGAACGGGAGACACATCACAAACTCCATGGAGGAGCAATAAGAAACCAATTAGAAATCACTGGGTTCTCCCTTATTAGGAAGGTCAGATACCTTTAAAATAGATGCCGATGGTGCTGGTGGTAGCCAACAGTGCTAAGTACCATTCTAAGACTGAACTAAGTGCTTTACACACATTAAATCATTTAATCCTCACAGTAACTCTGTGAGGCATGTGTGGCCATCCCCATTTTATAGATGGGGAAAATGTGACACAGATTTAATAACTTGTCCAAAGTCACAGCTAGTAAGTAGAGGAGCAGGGATTTGAACCTTAACCATCTGGCTCCAAAACCCATCAGAGTTATTTTGCTTTACTTTGTCAAGGTGATCATTGCAATATAACAAAGAAAAGCACACCCAGGTTCAAGTGCAGAGTCCAGTCCTTGCTGGTGTCTGAGAGACAGTATGTGTAGTGGGAAGAGCGTTTGGATGGGGATCCAGAGACCTATTTCTGCTCACTCTAGAGTGACCAGTCGGTGGCCTTGCCCACTCCAGATGGCTGTGTTTTCCAGGAGCATCTCAATCCGAAAATGAGGGACCTAGACTCTGGCCTTAGATGGTCTCTGAAGTTCTTTGAAATATAAGTGTTCTTAAACACCAAAGAAGTAGAATCATTGAAAGTTATTTTACTTCCCCAGGCCTCTGCCAAGGAGCCATGGGTTTATGTGTTTACAATCCCACGCTTGCCTGTATGTGTGTGGAAAAGGATCTGGAAGGCTGCCCCCTAAACCCTGAGGGGTTGTTTCCCCTCAAGAGTGGGGGTAAGGAGGGAAATTTCACTTTGTAACTATACAGCTTTCTATTGTTAATTTTTCAACAAGAATGTGCTACTTCTATATTATTAAAAACATCATAAGGCAAAAAATTAAAGTGGTTTGTAGTTAGTTAGTTGCCGGTAGTTTCTGTGTACATGGGTCTTTCTAAGGCAAGGATCTTGAGAGTACTGGGAAGGCTTTTTTTCAAGTATTTGAACCATTTCCTCCTGTTTTGTGTAGCCTTTACTTATTCCACCTAGGGAGATGCATTTGTTTATTAGCAAGGAGGATCTTCAGCCCAGAGCAAGACATTCAAAGAGGCTTGGTTGCCCTCCTCAGGTATCTGAATTGCCGTCAGGGAAAGAGGAACAGGCTTGCTGTTGCTTCAGAGAAAGAGGAACAGGCTTGCTGTTGCTTCAGAGCCAAATTACCAGCAGCGTGTAGAGTAGAATCGACAGGGCATGGAGTCCCAGCCCCGGATGCACCGGGAAACAGTGGAGCTGCCTTCCTAGAGTCTGGTTACTGTTGACATGTGAAAGTCCTCTTGGTTTGCATGTGTGTATTTTGTATCTGCCACCTTACTAAAGGTTTTAATGTTTCTAATAGTTTTTCAGTTGATTCCCATGATTTCTGCAGGCAGATAACTCTGCATCCTTCTTACCAATATTATACCTCGTTTTCTTTTCTGGTCTAAGTGAATTCTCAGAACGATGTTAAGTAATAGCAGCTTAAAAATACAGTCCTGTGTCTGTGTTGTGACATGAAATATCTTACTTTCTGGGGGCTCCGACTCGTGCTTCAGCATTAATGCATCTTTTCTTAGATAAACAGAGGTCACTCTCTGTCTCCTCAGAAGTGGTATAAGGGTTCCTCTGTTCAATTTTATATTTACATTTAAGATTTATATACATTGGCGCATTGGTGCCGTTATTCCAAAGAGTATTCACATGTTTATTGTGGGTCAGAGAAGTTTAGAAGTTTTTGGTTAAATACCCATAGAGTTTGAGATCTAAATATTTTTGTGATTATTTTAAAACTGTATTTTAAATATGTATTTCTTTTTAATAGGATTTTTACATTATATTAAAAATCTTGATTGGTGGAAGTGATGTGTTGTAATTTTCTTATTTCCTTGTCTGTATGAATAACATATTTTTATAGTGACATCACAATGGGTGCCTTTTATTTAGTGCCTCGTATGTGCCAGACACCTTACCAGGCATATTGTCTCGTTAACCTTCACAACTGGTCATTAAAGTATTATAATTTTTATTTTGCAGATGAGAAAACTGAAGCCTAAAACGTTTTACACTTGCTCAAGGTCCGCAGCTAACAAATGCCTGAACCTGGATTTTCCCTGGTCTATCTAACTTTAGTGCTTCCCTTGGCATTTTTTCTTAATCTTGAGGGTGGGAGTGACCTTTGCCTGAGTAACTAGCCTTATACCCTCACACAAATGGGGTTTATTTAAGAGGGTGCCTTTCAGAAGAACTGCCACTATTGAGCTGGAATAACTAGAAATTCCCTGTGCTGTGAAAGGGAATTTCAGTCAAAGAGGAGGGCAGTTGTGGCCTGAGTTCACACTCCCTTAAATCCCTCAGCAGAGCGGAGGCACTTCTCATTCTGGTGTCTGGGCACCAGACTCCTGGTGCATGTGTCAGGGCAGCATGGAGCTCTGGGACTACAGAGCACAGGATACTGGAATCCCCTGTGGTTTTGAGGACTTTGGTGATGCTCCCATTTCTCCCAAGCTTCCAGCCCATCTAGTATTAGTCATGCTATTTCAGATGTTTTGGTGTGCCATGGGCTTAGGTTCCCTGACATGTGTCACTGCCGAGGGCAGTCATGGGTGCCAGGGCGGTAAGGGTAGGGCTCCCCGGGGGGGCGGGGGGCGGGGGAGGGCTTTGCAGCTATCCCTAGAGCCTGCGCTTTGGGACTCCAGTTGGTATACTGGGTGCATTTGAAGGTGTCCCAGATAATCTAGACCACCTGCTGTGTTTCTCAGGACGTGGGAGGGATTTGTTGAGTTTGGGAGTTACCCAGGATGTGGTTGAGAAGGAATCTGCTTTCTTGCCTTTTGGCCATGAGGGAAGCAGAGTCCACCAGGGCTATGGTCCTCACGATTATGGAGAAGCTGAAGCTGCCCCGTATACACAGGCTAGGTGGTGGTGGAGCGGACATTTTGGCTGTAGATATACATGGCTTGGAATGCAGAAATAAGATCCTCTGGCTGCACCAGCCTCAGAAGGCTTTATTGTTTCTTTCCACACAAAGAGGACTTATAAGGAAGTTGAAATGTGATTGTCAGGGCTTATTTGTGAGGAAGTAGCCCAACCTACTTGATTCTTAATGCTAAAATGGGCTCTAATCCTTGTTTCCTTTTCGGTATTGGATTAGAAAAATGTAGGGCAGGATTAGAATTGGCTGACAGCAATGCCCACAACAAATACAGGCCCTGAGAATTTTGGAACAGGAATCACTAGGCAGGAAGGCTTGAACCTGCAGCAGTATTCCGTCTTTAGGACTTGTGATCCTTGTTTTGATTTTCTGATTATATCTCTGTCTTCCCCTATCAAAAGGTGACTTGAATTTAAAGTCAGTGAATTTAAATTAGTTGTGTGTAGTGGCAAAAAAAAAAAAAAAAAAAAAATGTTCTTCCTCGGTAATACAAAAAAGACAGTGAAATATACCATTTTTCCACTGTCATGTTAGCAAACAAACCTCAAGGTATTATTTTATCAGTTAGTATGTTATTTTGGAGAGCCACTCAGAGTACTGATGGGGGTGTAAATTGTGTTTTTGGAAAATAATTCAGAATTTATCAAGAGCCCAGCATATTTATACTCTTTACCTATTCATTCCATACCCAAAAGCTCTCCTAACAGAATAATTTGCACAAAGAAAAGCCCTGGGAACAAAGATGTTCAGTGACACATTACTTTCAGAGCATTTTTCCTATTATAATACCTAGTACATGCTCAATGTAAAAAGCTTGGGAGGACATAGGAAGGCACAAATTGGCACTTAAAAGATTGATCATAATCTTACCACACAAAAATAGCATTTTGATTAAAATTTTCTACTTTTTCCTATGGATATATCCTTTAAAAAATAGTTGTAGCATACCTTTTTCCCAGAGCCATGTATTTTGAATATTTTCTCCCTCTGTTGTATTCACCTGGGGAAACTCTAACCCTAGTTGAAACCAACTTTTCTTTCCTTTCTGGCGTACACCTGGACAATCAAACATTACTGGGGAAAAAAAAAAAATCACACAACTGAGCTGCCTGGTTTTACTTTAAATTTATGGTCATGGACCTCAAATTAGCCCTTAAACCTGTCGAGAAATGCTAAAACATCTCTGTAGGAAATCCCCTTTCGGGACTGCCCTGGTGATCCCTCAGTTAAGACACTGTGCTTCCACTGCAGGGAAGCAGGTTCGATCCCTGTACGTCAGGAAACTAAAAGGGTATCCACTTTCCCAATCTTTGGGAAGATGTGTGATACCGTCTTTCTTCAAACCTTCCATATACAGCACCACTGTCCCTACTCTGAGCCAGTGACCTCGTTTCTAATGAGGAAGCCCCTCCACTCTGCCACCACTCTTTCAACCCACCATTGGTCCCCTGCCTCCCCCCACCGGGTGGACCTGGTGCCCTGCCTCCTATCCCAGGTCAGGCTCTCTTCCTGTGTCTCAGACCCCAGCCCCTTCCTCCTCCTCAGGGACCTCAGTCTTTGAATGATCCGTCCTCTCTCCTGCATCATCAATCTCCCCCTCTCTTTTGGTTTATCGCCAATACCATTTTTTTAAAATGCTGTAATTGGGAATCCCCCAGTGGTCCAGTGGTTAGGACTCCGTGCTCTCACTGCCAGGGCCCCAGGTTGGATCCCTGGTTGGGGAACAAAGATCCCACAAGCCGCACAGCTTGGCCAAAAAAAAAAAAAATAGTCTAATTTCTCACATCTTAAAAAAACAAAGGACTTCCCTGGTGGCACAGTGGTTAAGAATCCGCCTGCCAATGCAAGGGACACGGGTTCGAGCCCTGGTCCGGGAAGATCCCGCATGCCTTGTAGCAACTAAGCCCGTGCACCACAACTACTGAGCCTGCGCTCTGGAGCCCACGAGCCACAACTACTGAGCTCGCGAGCCACAACTACTGAAGCCCATGCGCCTAGAGCCTGTGCTCTGCAACAAAGAGATGCCACCGCAGTGAGAAGCCCGCACACCGCAACGAAGAGTAGCCCCTGCTCGCCACAACTAGAGAAAGCCCGCGTGCAGCAACGAAGACCCAACACAGCCAAAAATAAATAAATAAAAAATAAATAAATTTTTAAAAAAAGAATTGGTATTAAGTAAAAATAACTGAAGAAAAGCTTTCATTTCAAAAAAAAAAAAGAAAATCCCTTCCTTGATTTCACATTCTCTGTCTACCCTGTCTAGCTTTCTTACTTTTCTCTGCTACCTTATAGGAAAACCTCTTGAAAAAGTTGTCTAGATAGTCTGAGTCTGTCTTCCTCATCACCCATTTTAAACTGGCTTCATCCTTATTGTTTCACAAGAATGCTTGTCAATAAAGACCATGTTTCCATCCCATCTTACTGGTCCTACAAGCATTTGGGATTTTCTCCAACCTTACCTCTATGTGGTAATAATGCCCAGATTTTAAACTGTAGCTAAAGGTCAGTCTTTCAAGCTCCAGCTACCCTGTATCTCCCCTCGGAAGTCTCTTAGCTATCTCAATCTTTAATCAAAAAAGGATTTTCGGTATTCTCCTACAGATCAGTTCTTTCCTCCCTCTAAATCTTTTGTGTCTCTACATCAGTTTCTTTGTTTAAGCCAAAAAGCTAGGAGTTATCTGTTTCCTTTCTTTACTTTTCCCCCACACCCAATTCAGCAGCTAGCCCTGTTGGCTACCCAAATAGATATCCAATTCACCCTCTTCTTACCATGTCCGCTGCCACCAGACATGGATGGGCCCTTGAGAAGGCATCCTGACTGTACTCCTGCTTCAGTTCTTGCCCCCCTCCAATCTCATCTCTACAGCACATCAGATGACGCCCCTACCCTCGGTGGCTTTCCGGTGCCCTTCAGATAAAATCATCCTCCCGTCAAGGTCCCCTGTGATCTGGCCTCCAGCCTCAGCTTCTACCAGCTTCAGTTCCAAGAAGCTGTCAAGCTCTTTTTCCTTTTTCCACCTCGAGCCTTTGTGCCTCCCCATGCTCCTTTCCCAGCCTTTGAATGGCTGGCGTATTCCTCAGAGAGGCCGTGCCTGAGCCCGCCCTCCTTTTTTTTTTGTCCACCACATGCGGGATCTTAGTTCCCCAACCAGGGATTGAACCTGCGCCCCCTGCAGTGGAAGTGTGGAGTCCTAACAACTGGACTGCCAGGGAAGTCCTTTTTTTTTTTTTTTCCTGTTTTTTTGTTTGTTTTTTGTTTTCTGGGTTTTTTTCATCTTTTTTTCTTCTGAGCCCCTCTTAAAGGTAGCTCTCCACACTGGGTATTTTCCTTTCTACCACGGCCCTTATTTATTTACCTTAGAGCATTTGTGAGAAGCCGTGATTGCCCTTTTGTTTTGTCTGCTTCCGTCACTAGAGTGTAAGCTCCGAAGGAGCAGTGCCATGTCTGCTGTTGTTCATCCCTGGTGCTGGGTCCAGTGACTGGCAAACAGTGGTATTGAGTGAATGAGTGGGTATTTTCCATATCATTATTTCTAATGGGTACATAGTATCCATTGCACAAATGTAACCTAATTGACTTAACCACTGCCTTATTATTTGATATATACGTTCCCAGTTTTTCACCACACTGAAACATGGGAAATAATCTAAATGGCTATTGGGAAAATTGTTGACTAAACTAGGGACTATTATGCAGGCGTTTAAGATCCTAGGAAGCATTTTTATTAACATGGAGAAATGAGTTTTCTTAATGAAAAAAAGCATAATACGAAATTATATATACAACATGATGTTAGCTATGTAAAAGTTCATGGGAAAAGCGAGTAGGAAATAAACTAAAATGTTAATTATGCATTTTGGGTTGGCAGGATTACAAATGATTTTTCCTTTTGATTTTTTTCAAGTATACAAGTAATGCATGGTATTTTCTTCTTTATACTTTTCTGTGTTTTCCAAGTTTACTGCAATGAGTGTGTATTTTTTTATAATCAGGTAAGAAGCTCTTAAAAATTTTAGAACACTTTGATGACACATCAGATTATTGTAGCTCGTGAAAAGCAGAGTCAGGAACCATCGTGCTCTGGAGAATGACCTAAAATGTTTGAAGTACACTTGCTAATGACAGCTCTTAGCCTTGAGTCCTTCCAGGCCTGTGGATGATCTGGGTTTAGAAAGAGTAGCAGAGCGCCGTTTCCTGTGAATCCTCCATGACCGGGTAGACTTGTGTGTGGTGTGACATTATAGAAACTGTGGCTTACAAAAGTGTTGTTTTTGGGTGAGAGCATCCCACAGATGTGCTCAGGGTTGGAAAGATATCACAACTGCTCTTCATATCTGTTTTTGGAGTTGACGGGGGCTCATGTGCCCTGGGGTATTGTCATAGCATTTTACCCACTTAAGTCAGTGGTTCTCAAACCCCAGACCCTTTTGGGAATTCGAGGTCAAAACTATCTTCATAATAAGACTAAGATGTTATCTGCCTTCTCACTCTTATTCTCTCACAAACGTACAGTGGAGTTTTCCAGATGCTATATGATTCACAGCAGGTTATTTAAGAAGCAGAACCCAGCTGTCTTCTATGAAGCCGGACATTAAGGAGAGTTGCAAAGATGTAAAACAATGCCAATATTCTCACTAAAATTGTTTTATTATGGAAAATATAAATAGCATTTTGGGAATTCCCTGGTGGTCCAGTGGTTAGGACTCAGCACTATCACTGCCATGGCCCAGGTTCAATCCCTTGTCAGGGAGCTGAGATCCCAAAAGTTGCACAACGCAGCCAAAAAAACAAAAATATAAATAGCATTTTAATGAAGTGCAACTATGTTATCATAGAATGGGTTAATTATTATTGTAATTGAATTAACACATATATTAAAAATTTCTCAGTTTAACTTCTAATACAGGAAATGTCAGTAGATATTCGCCCACATACACAAGCACTCATTGGGGTCCTCAATATTTAAGAGTATAAAGGAGTCCTGAGACTACAAAGTTTGAGAACTACTGAATTAAGGAAGCAGGAAGAGAACTGTCTTTATGGTGGATTGATTATGGCTCAGTAGACAGATTGGTTCAATTGCATGACTCAGGAGATCAAAGCCTATGGAGGGAAAATGACCTCGTCTAATAGGCAGAGGTTGGAAGTCCTTGAAATTACATTAGATTTTTTCTTCCACCTCCCCCCTCCTTCCCTCTCTCCTTTCCTCCCTCTCCCCTTCCCTTCCTCCTTCTGTCCTTCCTTCCTTTTTCTCTCCTTTTTTAGAGATCATGCATGATGTGATAAAGAAGGTAAAGAAGAAGGGAGAGTGGAAGGTAAGTAGAAAAGCACAATTACTGACCTTAAAGGTGAGTTCATGGGGAAAAACAAGAATGGAGTAGAGTTGGGGAGAGGCATGTAGGCGGGGAATGAGAACCTTTGCTGTGCCCAGAGGATACCAAAAGCTTCTGGACTAGAGAAAGGTAATCTGCTGTGCCTCCCATTTTATACGATCCTGGTTAGGAAATCTCTTGGTCATAAAGCTTATCTTTAAGATCACCTGGTGAGGCATTCTAGAAGTGGAACTCTTTTATTCAAACAAGATCTTACCTGAATAAAGCAGAAGGTGGAATTATTCTGCTTGCTATGGGAGACAAGAGGGGACCCTTCTTGCCCCTCTGGTGGCCCTAAAGAATGTCCATGGAGCCCACACAGCAGTCCGAAAAGCCCTCATCTGGCCTATCCCGTCTGCCTGTAGCTACATAAGACAAAACAACTAAGCTTGTTTATTCATTTAACATTGAGAGCAATGCTGGAAACTGTCATGTACCTGAAACAAGTATTTAAGTCAGTCTAATTGATTATGGCCTCGGTTTCGGGAGTGGGTGATGCAAGTCGGAAACGTGCTGTCCTCCATCCAGGAAGTCTGTGTTTGAAGGACCATCTGGTTGTCTGGGGCCGGGCATTACAGTGACCAGGAGAGCACACCATCTTACTTGAACTTCCCTGTGTGTTGTTGAAGGGCGTATGCCAACCATTCTTGCTCCAGAGTTTTCCTGTAGTGAAGTTCACCGGGCCTGGGAACAGCAGAGCTGATTGGTACCAGGAGGCTTTTGAAGTCTCACCCTGGCCTTGTGAGATTACGTTTTAGCCAAAGCATCCATCCTCATACCCAGAGCGGGAGGCCAGCTGGTGGGAACTCTTTATGCCTGCCTTTCTCTCTTACCCTTCCCATCAGTAATGGACTTGTGGACATGTGAATTTTAAACTAACCTTGAGGAAGCTGCCTCATAAAATGAAAACTGATTGGCCCTCGTGCTACAGCAAGATGCTTTCGGGCCCACATTTTTCCAGCACCTGTTGCCTGGGTTTCTATCTTTGAAGAAGGATAGGAGAAATAGCTTTGTTTTAGCTTCCTCTCTCCACTGTGGGCCGAATGGAGATAGGAAAGGTTGGCTGAAGAATTGCAGGTATGAAGCTTTTAGACCAGGACGGCACGTTCTTATTCTTCCCGTCTGAACTGAGATAGAGTTTGCTCCCGGGATGACACGTGTGCTGGTCCATCCTGATGATGTCTGCAACGAAGTCCTCTCCTTCCACCCCGTAAATGTGGCGCTATGTTCATTCTCCCATTAAGAAAAAGTTTACGCCCTGAAAAAATACCCTCTAATATGGATTTCTCCGAGTGTGGATGCTGTAGATGAATTTTTTTCTTTTTCTTTTCTTTCTTTCTTTCTTTCTTTCTTTTTTTTTTTTTTTTGCATTTTTATGAGTATTTTCTTTGTCATGGAAAAAACTTTAATTTTTTTAAGTTTAAAATATTAAGTCACATCAGTGAGAGCAAACTCTCCTAGAAGCTTAGGTTTGGTGGGGCAATAAAAGCTAGCATGTATCTCGGCAAACTTCTGGCCCGTAGGAAGCATTGATAATTCAGAATTCTGCGTTTCTAAGCTCTTTCTGAAGTCTGACTGGGCCAGCGGAGGAGATAATCGTAGCAGGTGCCCGTCAGGCTGTAAACTGTTCCCTTTGTTTCCAGGTGCTGGTGGTGGATCAGCTGAGCATGAGGATGCTTTCCTCCTGCTGTAAGATGACAGACATCATGACCGAGGGGATAACAAGTGAGCGGCCTTCCCTCTGCCCTCCCGCGACACTCAGCCTTCTCTTGGGGTGTTCTTTCTCCTCCCTATCTGTTATTATCTTGCTTGACTTTATCTTTTTTTATAATTTTTATTCATGAAACCACATTCGTTTTTTTTTTTTTTTTTGGGAGGTGTCGGGTCTTTGTTGTGGCCTGTGGGTTCTTCCTGTGGTGCGCAGGCTTAGTTGCCCCACGGCATGTGGGACCTTAGTTCCCTGACCAGGGATCGAACCCACGTCCCCTGCATTGGAAGGTGGATTCTTAACCACTGGACCACCAGGGAAGTCCCTATCTTGCTTGACTTTAGATCTTCCAACAACCTGGGTGGTAGGACCGTAAGTTCCTGAGAGAGACCCCAGGCTTTCTTGTTCATCACTGAATCCTCCGCATCCAATCCAGTGTTAGATGCCCGTTAAGTATCTGTGAAAGGATGCCAAAGGAAGGCTCAATCAAGAAAAAAAAAAAGGCAGGCCACCCAATAGAAAAAAATGGACAAAAGAATTAAACAGGCACTTAACAAAGGAAGAAATCCAAATGGCCAATAAATACGTGAAAAATTGGCCCCCTCAGTAGTGGTCAGGGGAATGCAATTAAAACCAGAGTGAGATACTGCTGTGTACTCAGATTGGAGTATTTAAAATATGATAATGCCAAGTGGCAGGATATAGAAAAATGGAACTCCGATCTGACACATGTCAGTTGGTACAGCTACTTTGAAAAACACTTGGCAGAGTCTAGGAGAGTTGAGGCATGCAGATCCTATGAGCCAGCACATCTGCAGTTAGATGTGTGTCCTAGATAACTCAGGTGTGTGCTCCCGGGATGCTCACAGAGCATCACTCATAGTAGCCCCAAAGTGGGAGCAACCAAAACGTCCATCAGGAGTAGAATGGTAAAATAAATTGTGGAATAGTCACACAGCAGAATACTATTGATATATAGCAAAGAAGAGGAACGAACTCTGACTACTGGCTCATTCCAAAATGTAAATGAATCTGATAAACAATGTTGAGCAAAAGAAGCAAGGTACATCCTTAACAATATGCCTTAATTTACGTAATGTTCAAAAACAGGCAGAGCTAAGCTCTACTGCTTTGAAATGCAGGGACAGGTGAGTCTTAAACAACCACAAAGAGAAGCGATCACCATTCATGTCACCATGGTGGTTCTCTTTGGGGAAAAGGGAGGAAATTGTGATGAGGGAGGGTGGAGGAGGGCACTTCTGCAGTGCTGATGGGTTCTGTTGCCTGACTGGGGTGGTGCTTGTGCAGCATTTGCTTTATAATTATTTGTATATTTATGTTTAATTCATTCTTTGGAATGTGCTTTAGAATTTCACAGTAATAGGTTTTTGAAATAAGTTCAGTCACCTGCTCAAGGTCACTGGCCAGTGTCACACCTGAGACTAGGACACAGACCTCCTGGCTGCTCTCCCCAGCTCTTTTTCACATTTGTGTGCAGCTCAAGTCTTACTTAGGAGCCCCTTTCAGGAGAGATCATGTATTTTAATCTGTGAAACAGCATTGATGGAAAAGCAGTCTATTTTGAGGTATTATTTCAAACAAGGAAGTTTAACCTTTGTTTTTCCTCCTAAAAAACTTCGGGTGGAACATACCTGTTGCAACGCAGCTCCCAGTTTTTTCCCCTGGAGAGAACTTTTATATGGTATGTGGCCCACAGACTACTGCCGGTCTTTGTCGAAATTACTACCATACCACAATCACGGGAGGGAGAGCAAGGAGGGTTGAGGTTTTCATTAAGCTAGATGAATGTAATTTAAAGGTTGGTGATTTCATCATTTTTAAAAACACATTTCCGCAAAAAAAAATTTTTTAAGATAAAAAAGAAAACAAAAAAAGGAAATTAAAATAAAATAAAATAAAAACATATTTCCAAATCTAGTTTATCTATCACCAAAAGCATAGTCCTGTAAATAGGAGTACATAACTATTGGTGTGACTTTACGTCATTCAGTGATCCAAGACCAGACTTGCCCCTGTTTTGAGCTTACAAAGTTATTTTCCTTACTGAATTTTTAAAACTTTTTTTTTTTCTCTATCAAGGCAAAAAATGCAAATATAGGAAAAAAGCCAAATGTAGCTAATGAGCTTCTAACAAAGAAGCAGCACCATCCTGCCCTCCTTCTTCCTCCCCCATCCCCTAGGATCCATCACCCCAGAGGCAGCCACTCTGCTCTTTCTTCTGGTTATCTTTTTGATATTCTAAATAAGTGCTTATAGGATTATCTCTTGATTCATCATGTTAGACATTATCTGTTGACTTCCTGTGGTAGATGAGGGTTCAGCTCTCCCCTCCTGCCCACAGACTCTTCCCTATCCTAGAAGTTTTTTTTAAATGTCCTTACTTGGCAAAATTTAAAAGCCAGCAAGCCTGTGTTAACCACCCCCAAATATTTGGGGGGGAAGTATTACTGGCCTATGAAATTCAAACATCTACAACCCCTGATAAAGTAGATGGTTGAGAGATTTTGGTATTAATTTGAACATTGTTTGGGGTGAAAAGTCTTTGTAAATGTTACAAGGGATACTTCTAAAGGGATGCTTTTATTTGCTTACATCACCTGCATAGGAAGAATGGCACTGTACGATTTCCTGCTCGCTCTGTACCAGAGGACAGTGTCGCGTAGGTGATGCATCCTAAGCTTTATCAGGTGACTAGTGAGATGATGACTTAGGTCTTCTTTCCCCAGCAGATGAAGTAGCTGATATACTGTAAAAGAAACCAGCAAACCAAACACCCACGGTTTGCTTTAACAAAATTTGATGTTTAGTCTTTGAACTATTGAGAGGAACAGTATTATACAGAAGGTATGTTTGGAATGTCTTCATTTGATATACAAAGGAAAATGATAAAACGATCTAATTGTTGAAAAAACCAACCCAACATGGAAATTCTGAAGGAATTGGGATTATCTAGGACAGATGAGAAAAAACTGAAGGAAGAGGCAAAAGACTAGATCAAGGAATTTACTTAAACTGAAATGGGAAATAGGAAGTATTTAGTGTGATAAGGTTTCAGGTTTTCTACCACCTGAGCCTCGTGAGACAGAGGAACGTGGTAACTCTGGGGAAGGGGCATTGAGTCTTTCCTCCCCCCACTGTAGATTTTTATTGCTCCAGTCTGAAGGTGGCCTCTCTCTATGGCTGCTAGTTTTATGATCACCAGTTCTGTTTTCTTATTTACCATGGGCCACTGTTTTGTTGTCTAGTTGTGGAAGACATCAACAAGCGCCGAGAGCCGCTCCCCAGCCTGGAAGCTGTGTATCTCATCACTCCCTCTGAGAAGGTAAGCCCTGCCCAGAAGAGCTTTGGCTGAGGTTACACGTGCTGGCTTGGTGTCTGTGTGGCACCATGTCTGATGGTTCTGGGTTAAGCACGCATTTAACACCCTGCTCTGTTTAAGCGTGCAATCCACCAACGGGGAAGGTGGGGTGCGGTGAGGAGTGAAGAGTACATTCATTAAGCTTTCTGCCAAAAGCCAGGCTGGACCAATCTTGATTCCCCCTTGTGTTCGCTTTCTAAGTAGGAGATCACTTTATCTAGTGATCCGCCTCCAGAACTTGGGTATTTTATCCTTTCAGATTTCTTTTTTTTTTTTTTTTTTTGGCCTCGCCACGCAGCTTGCAGGATCTTAGTTCCCCCGACCAGGGTTTGAACCTGGGTCCCCTGCAGTGGAAGCTTGGAGTCCTAACCACTGGACCACCAAGGAATTCCCAGATTTATTTCATCAATATCCAGTTAGGGTTCAAATTTACCTGTCTTATCATTTTGGGGGGTTGGTTCAAATCAGTATCCAAGCAAGGCCCACCTTCTTGCTTTTGGTTGCTAGTTGTCTTAATGTAAATTCCCCCCAGTTTTTATGTTTTCTTTTCATTTTTGAAAACTGGCTTATGCGTGAGTTTCTGCAGATGCAACTAAATTGCCAGAACTTCATCGCAATGAATCTCCTGGCAGGTTTCTGACCACTTTCCTCTTTTGTGGGTTTCTTCTTAGGAACCCAAGTTATGGTGGCTCCAAAGCATGGACGCTGTCATTTTGGAATGAGCTGGGGAGGCTTTTGTTCATCTAAACTCTGAAACAATCCTAATCTTAAATCCTCAGAACTCAGTTATGGCCGAACATAAGTTAGAATTATACATCAGAAATCCCTTGCTATTTTATGCATGTAGCTTGAAGCCAGCATGGATTTGACTCCATTCAGATGTAGGTTCCATTTGCTTCTAGAATCGGATTCAGTTCCCTTTTTTTCCCTTTCCACAGTCTGTCCACTCTCTCATCAGTGACTTTAAGGACCCACCAACTGCCAAGTACCGGGCTGCACACGTCTTCTTCACTGACTGTGAGTACAGCTGTCAGCTGCCGCCCCGGCCTTCCTGCACAGCCAGACTGACCCCAACCAAGCCAGGCCAACAGGGAAGAAATGGGTTGTTCCCACGTTTGTCCTGATCTTTTATTTTCTCTTCAGAAGACAAATTGCATAAGAGATAACAATAAACGCCCACAAATACAAACCTACTAGGTCCTGCAGTCCCTTCCTGATTAAAAAAATAGCTCCTCTTCTAAGGTCTAGCATGTTTAATGCTGAGAAGAATTTTCTGATGCCAGCCTTGGTGTTTCATTGTGTAGACTTCCAGATATCACTATAAACTGCAGTGTGTTTCCATCTACTTTTCAACTACAAAGACACTCTGATCTGGTGGTATTTGTATCAGGTACAACTGTATCATTGTCCTAGAATCTGTTTTCTTGCTTTGTGGAGGTTTTGTGCATGGAACCTAGTGCAGAGTGCACAATAATAACAGTTCACCCTGTGTTCTCTCTGGGGAAAACCCCACAAAACTCACCACTGAGCAGATGGGGGAAGGTTCTTGCAAAGAATAATTTTATACTCTTTGAAGACGGGTGGCAAAGAAAGCAGGCAGATGGCATTAGTAATAATAAACCAATGACACATTTCTGGGGACCTGAAACTATTTGTTTGGCCCAGAAGAGTCATGAGAAATCGTGGTTCCCCCCCCCAAGTGAGACTCCTGTGCAGCTGAGTTCCTTAGAGGGCCTGGGGAAATGTCTGCATCACATTTCCCAACGATTTTATTTTTCTTTACTTATTTTTCATAAGTATCTCAGATGTGTGGTGTTTGTTTATATTACAGGCCTTTTCCTGATCCCTTCTTGATCTCTCTTGGTTCTTTTTCTTCCTCTCCTTAATGTCAGAAAATAGTTTTTATTAGTGCTCAATATCTCAGTCTTTATTGCCATTTGTTTCTTTGTTATACATTGAGGGCCTTGTAGGTGGTTTTGTATTCCTTTTATTCCTTTTATACCCTATAGGTAGTAGGTTGTAGGGTAGGATGAACTTTCTATTTACCTTTTTAAAATCCTAATAAAATAAAGAATTCCCTGGATATGTGCGAATGTTGAAATGAACCAGAAAATGGGCAGGAAAACCTACTGTCTTTGTCATTCTGGCAGCTTGTCCAGACGCCCTGTTTAACGAGCTGGTAAAATCTCGAGCAGCCAAAGTCATCAGAACTCTGACGGAAATCAACATTGCATTTCTCCCATATGAATCCCAGGTGAGGCTGCGTGGGGGAGGGCATAGAAAATCCACATCCTGGCTATTCTCTCAGGAACTCTGGCCACATGCGAGAGGGTGGGGCAGGGGTGCAATAAAGAGAGTGGGGGAGGGGATTGCTGAATGACGTGAGTGGACGTTTACGTAATGGCAACAGTAGTCCTTAGGGGTCTGCCCAAGATGCCCTCGTGTTAGTCTCCAGTTATTTCTGACTTTCTGCAGCCATCCTGCCCTTCTTAGTGTTGATTTCATCCTCACTCACATTGTTCACGCCTATTGGCTGACTCCTTGAATAAGCAAAAAGTAGCCAATCCAGAAAGAGCTTGGGAGGAGGGGAGGGGAAGGGATCAGACAACACCCGATTGCTGCAAAGGAGACTGTTTTTATGTAGAGATAACCTCAGCTTGTCATGTGCCGAAGGAGCAGATGGTAGCCTTCATCATGAGCTGTTAACGCTTCAAGTGCCAAAACCTCTCCTCTTGGAAAAAAACAAAGTCGTTAAACCAGTAAAGGTGAAGCTGATCATGAGAGAACATACAAAATTTATACCTTAGTATTTTAAGATTTGTTAAAATGCCTCCTCCTTGCAAAGTAACAAAAAATAACACAACTTCTGTGCATTTTGTAGAGGTAAGAGATGATTGTGGCATTTCGGGTCTTTATAGATCAGCTTCTAGACGCCAGAGACTGACCAATTCTTGGGTAAGAAGAGATGGAAAAAATAGAGTGTGAATATTTTGAAAAGACAGTCTCTTTGCCCTCTCACTTGGCCTAAAGCTTAATCTCAGCTTGAGGGCAGGAATTTTTTTCCTCTGTGTGAGCCCTGTCACCACCTGGATTGAACAAAATCCAACTTTAGCATATTCAACCATATTATATTTCGTATATTTTTGAAACGTAATAGCCTTTTTTTTTAAAACCTCAGGTTTTAAAGATCACGGTAGTTTACCTCATAGAGATTCTGAGAGAATACTGATAGCTGGTAGCCTCGTAGTTTAAAAGGGAAGTTTAGTCTTCTAGAACCCTCCAAAAAAAAAAAAAAAAAGAAGAAAAAAAAGGAAAAATACTTAGAACGTACTATGAGGATAGGAAATTATTAAATCCATACAGAGCTCCTTTATTTGCTACAGTCACAGCACAATTTCTAGCCTGTCCCTTACTTATTTAAACTTACAATGAACGGCCCGTGTGGTGCGCCAAGACCTCCCCCCCTGCTCTCCTCCTGGGCTCCTCGCTGTTCATCAGACGCAGGCACACGCCTGCCTCAGGGCCTTGGCACCAGCCGGTCCCTCAGGGAGCCCCCTGCTGGGGAGAAACCCTGCACCTCCTTCAAGCCCTGGCTCAAACATCCCCTCCTCAAGGAGGCCTCGTGTCCTCCCTGTACATCCTGTGGGCATTCTTCCCCTGCTTCTTATGTTCTCATACACGTACCCATTTCTCAAATACCATAAAATTTACTTTTCATTATGTTTGTTGTCTGCCTCTTCCTGCAAGATTGCGCGCTCCTTGAGGGCAGTCATGGTTTGGTCACTAACAGTTCCAAGTGGTTAGCACAGTGCCTGGCACCCAGCAGACACCCAAGCCGTGTTTGTAGAAGAAATGAAAATCTGAGACACCCAGCCTCACTACCAGCTTGGAAAAAAACTCTGACGGTTCACCATTCTGGATGAATATGACAGTTCACTGTTCTGGAAATATATGTATTTCTTCCCCGTCTCAGGTGTATTCCTTGGACTCTGCTGACTCTTTCCAAAGCTTCTACAGTCCCCACAAGGCTCAGATGAAGAATCCGATCCTGGAGCGCCTGGCGGAGCAGATCGCAACTCTGTGCGCCACCCTGAAGGAGTACCCAGCCGTGCGGTATCGGGGGTAAGGCTGCGCCCCAGTCTGCCTTCGGTGGCCCCCCCAACGTGTCCCCGAGCAGGGAACTTTCTCTGGCCTTGCCATTCCTCTGGCAGTTGTCTCCAGAGGGTCAAGATTTGAGCGTCTCCATTTATAATTATTTTCCAGTGTTTTTGCTCTTTTCTAAATTTTATTGTGGAATATACCAATACATACAGAAAAGGGCATGAAATACATATATTCAGTCAGTGAATAACTAAATGTGAACCCCTTGTAACTACAATCCAGGTTTCCTACAATTTTTCATCTCTTCCTAACCTTAAAAATCAAATACCCACCTTGCAAAAGATGTTTCAGAGTAAGATAAAATACAGGGAGTATAATTCTCCAAAGGACACATTTCTCAGATTTGATAAGGTCATTCGCTTATCACTTACCTGCTGTGTGCTAAGTGCTAGGCAGGCGGACTTAACCTGAGGACACAGCCCCTGCCCTTAGAAACCCCTGATCTGGGAGGGCAGGTAGGATGTGCACACCTACTATGTAGGCCTGCGAGACCAGTGCCTTAGGACAGTGCAGGCCACAGGCTTGGGCATCCAGAGCAGGGAGAGGGCCCTTTGAGCTGAGAGGAGCAAGCACAGCTTCAGAGCAGAGGTGGCATCTGAGCCCAGTCCCGGAGGACAGGTTCGGATCTCAGTAGACCGATGAGGAGCCGGGGGCATTTTGTTGGGATGAGCAGAAGCATGACGTTGGACAACAAAGGGCGAGCTGGGGGAGGGGTGGTAGTCTAGCGCGGTGTATGTGTGGGCAGTGGGGCGAGGTGAAGCCATTTCTGGAGGCCTTGGATGCCAAGTTTGGGATCATGCCCTTCAGTGGTTATCACTGGGTAGCCTCTGGGGGATTTGCACGGGGAGTGAACGCAGTGGTGTGGGAGTGTGAAGCTGGGAGCATGAGTGGCAGTCACAGCCCCAGGAGGAGAAGCAGAAGGGCGGGGGGCACAGCAGGAGGAGCGGAGGGTCTGAGCAGGAAGTGCAAGGATCCTCATCACCTCACTGTCCACAGGGACGTGCACCCGTGGGACAACGCCCCCCTCCGTTAGGGTCCTCACCGACAGAAGCCTGGTGGAAGATAAGAAATGGGGTCTTGGGGTTCACTCGTTGGAGGGATAGGGCTGGGAGCAGAGCTGCTGTTGCGCTGAGCGTGGCCAGGTGGCAGGCAGCAGCCACAGGATAAGCATCACCAGGAGGAGCCCAGGAAGTGCCACCCGGCTCAGACAAGGCGGAAGGTCCACAGGTTCTCACTTGTGTCTTTCCGGCTCTGCTGGCAGAAATGTCACTTCCAACAAAAGTTGGACAAAACAGGGTCCAAGGGAATTTGAATTGAGGGAAGTGAGAGTCAGGTGGGTCAGACTCAGACAGCCTGATCATGGGAAAAGGATGGATGGTTAGGACCCTCTGCTGAAGTGTGGTGGTTTATCTGGAGCTGCTTGGAAATACTATTTCCATTTGGATAGTTTGGTTTTTTTAAAGGGAACTAGAAAATCATTTATGTTCCAGGCACCGAGCTAAGTATTTTATTTGTCCTTTTAAATTATACATCTAATGTGAGTATATTCTCATTGTAAAAGAACAATACAGATGAAGCTTGTGTCTCCCTTGACCCTCCCGCACTGTCCTGCCTTCCTCCCTGAGGGCAGACAGTGTCATCGATTGGGGCAGGGCCGTTCACCCTCTGTCCCTCCTCCTTTGTCAGGGAATACAAGGACAATGCTTTGCTGGCTCAGCTAATCCAGGACAAGCTCGATGCATACAAAGCCGATGACCCGACAATGGGGGAGGTAAGTCTTACTTGGCCCACGTGCTTCTCTTACCAAGCGACCACAGTGTCCGTGTGGCAGCCTGGGCACAGCTGGCTTCCTTTGCTCACAGAGCGTGTGTGAGCGTCCTTGTTCCTGTGCAGTGAGCTCCAGCGAAACGCTCAAGCCCTTGGGCAGGCGATACAGATTGTGTTCAGTGTAGCTGAGCTACCAACTTGTTTCTGTTTGCTAGGACTTTCCCAGTGTTAGCACCGACAGCCCTGCCTCCTGGGACCCCCTCAGTGGAACAGTATCAAAACCAGAAAATTGACATTGCTACAATCTCCAGACCTTATTCAGATTTCACTAGTTAGTACACGTGCTCGGGTGTGTGTGTGCACGCGCGCGTGCGCAGTTCCGTGCAATTTTATCACGTGTAGATACATGTAACCACCACTGCGATCAAGACACAGAACTATCCCATCACTATTTTGATTTAAAAACTGACAGCCCCAGGTTCTGGGGACCCCCTCAGTCCCAAGCCGGCTGGATGATGGGTCACCCTTTTTATAGCTGAACCTAGGTGGTGTTCCCCTTCGTAAGCTCACTTTAGACCCCAGCCACAGTTTTGGATCTGCATCAAAGGGCCCTCATTATGAAATAGACACATTGGATTCTCACATGGTGTGTGCTGGTGTCCTTGTCCAGCAGTAAATGGACTTAGTGCTGTTTGAGTCAGAGTTTACATCCTGCTGCCACTTTTTACAGGAGGGGTAGCTATGCTAGTCGGAGAAGCGGGAGTTGTATGGGGCAGCTCATGAAACCATTCCCTGTGTCCTTCCTTCAGGGTCCAGACAAGGCACGCTCCCAGCTCCTGATCCTGGACCGTGGTTTCGACCCCAGTTCCCCCGTCCTTCATGAATTGACTTTTCAGGCTATGAGTTACGACCTGCTGCCTATTGAAAATGATGTATACAAGTAAGTACACAGACTCGGTGTGACTGCAGCTTTGCAAATGAACCAAACACACCTCTAGTTTAAGAAAAAGGATGTCGTTAATCCTAGGAAAATCCGGTGCATTGATACAGTCTTGCTAATAAGCCCACAAGTTTTTCTGTGAGTTCCCGAAGTCCAGCTGCACCACCAGCCAGAAACTCCTGCCCCTTTCAAAGAGAGCAAGAACTTTAGATCTTTATTTCACAGCTCACGTCACCTCAGTTCATAGCTGGCTTGGGTGTGTTAATATGTTGACTTGTGTGTGTAAGAGCATATCTTATTCAGAGTTGAAACTTCTTAACTACAGATCATGAAATATGATGATGATAAAATAAATCAACAGGAGTTTCCTACTGAATTTGATTTGCAGTTTGCTTCATTATAAACAACATTTTTCTTGGCAGCAATCATCAGAAACTCAGTCTCTAAAAACTTATTTTTCTTTCTATGGGAACAGGCTATATTGTTCTCGTGTCCTTTATTTTATAACATTAACCGTAAAGATAGTTGTTTCAAGATGAAGGTTCTAAAAATATGACTGAATCTCAGCTTTTCCCCTTTGGTACCTGTAATTCTTGCTTTCCTTTAGATGTTCATGATTTCACATGTGAAAATTTGCTGAGGGCCAGTTGCAGGCAGCTGCAGAATGCTGTTTAGGTCCCACACATTTGAGGATGGTGTCCCAGGCCGTTTCCAACCAGGAACAAGTGTGGTCCTCGCCTTTCCCTTTCAAGTACCTCGGAACCCACCTATAACCTGACTTCACACCTGAGCCAGGTGGCTCTGATGGAGCTCATATCAACTGACCCTGGGGGTTTTAAACCAGGACCTCAGTCAGTTGACTTTGATTAGACCTTTGGGTCTCTCTCTGCCTAAGAAATCGTTAGCCTTTTTAGATGCAGCAGACCTGACACAGATAGTGACACATCAGATGGTTGGGGTGCCTGCTTGATGTTCAGACAGATTCGTGTGAACATCTGGCCGTTATTTTTTGTTGTTTGTTTGGGTTTTTTTCTGCTCCTTCCACAAGGAGGAGTTCTACTTTTTTTTTTTAATTAATTAATTTTATTTTATTTATTTTTGGCTGTGTTGGGTCTTTGTTGCTGTGCACGGGCTTTCTCTAGTTGCAGCGAGCGGGGGCTACTCTTCGTTGCGGTGCGCAGGCTTCTCACTGCGGTGGCTTCTCTTGTTGCGGAGCACGGGCTCCAGGGGTGCGGGTTTCAGTAGTTGTGGCTTACGAGCTCAGTAGTTGTGACATGCGGGCTCTAGAGCGCAGGCTCAGTAGTTGTGGCTCACGAGCTTAGTTGCTCCACGGCATGTGGGATCTTCCTGGACCAGGGCTCGAACCTGTGTCCCCTGCACTGGCAGGCGTATGCTTATCCACTGCGCCACCAGGGAAGCCCCATCTGTCTGTTTTAAACCAGGGGGATTGGATGAATTTTGTGGGACGTCTCCTCTCCAGGTATGAGACAAGTGGCATCGGAGAGGCGAGGGTGAAGGAAGTGCTCCTGGACGAGGATGACGACCTCTGGATAGCGCTACGCCACAAGCACATTGCGGAGGTGTCCCAGTAAGAGCCCACCCTGCGCCCTTCCCCTAGCCTTGGCCAGCCCTGCCCCAGGCTCCAGAGCTCACCCCACCGACACGGGCAATCACAGTTGCCAGTTGCCGGTGTGCGTTCTCTGGGCAACTTGACCAGAGCTCACCAGTGCATGAATTCGTTGCTTCTGCTAAGTCGCCAACGTGCTAACCAGTGATGATGAACCCCTTCTGATACCTGAGCTCAGGCTACACCGACTTCATGAAGTTAGAAAATCCATTCTGTGTTAGGGTTGCTTGTAGGATTTTTAGAAAGCATTTGTAGCTCTCTCAGTAAGATGCTTTATAAACACTAAACACTTGAAGCCAGTTTATTCTGTTGAAGGATCCGGACTCCACTACATACAGTTCAGTTTTCGTTTATATAGCTGGTGTGTCCCCTTCCTCCCTGTTGTCATACCTAAAATTTCTGAGCAAGCGTTGATGTATTTACTGATACATGTGCTAAACCAGTACCTTGCTCTGAAAGTGTTTCAAAATGTTTCTAACACTGGAAAGTTTTTAATAAGACCTTTAAACTGTAGATAACAAGCCTGCTTTTGCAGAAAGACACATTCTGCTACACTGAGTTGGTGTTATCCTGCAGGAAATTCACAAGGAAGAGTGAGAAACTATTTCAGCCTGGGATAGTTCTGTTGTTTAGAAAAGTAGTTTCCAAACTTTTTGGATCACTCAACTTTAGAAAAATGTTAATTCACATTGCCAGTATATAATTTATTCATGCATTAAATATATGCTTTATTGTACTAATATGCATATTTTATAGCATATACAAAAAACATAAATTTGAAAAGGATGAAGTAAAATTATATAAATAGATGTCCTAACATTTTCTTTTCTGCTCTCAAATTGTCTCGCACGCTCCACTATGGAGACCCCTGGCTTAGAGTATTAGGAAAATGATGTATCTGTCTCTCCTCTTAGAAAATCACTTTAGATGTATGCATTACGGGCAAGAAAAGCCGCCACATATTCCTAAAGGAGGAATCTTGCATGACTCCTGTAGCATCATATAGAGACACTTGGTGCCGCGTTGAAGCTTAGCTGCCTCCTTCTGTCTTCCAGGGAAGTCACCCGTTCTCTGAAGGATTTTTCTTCCAGCAAGAGAATGAATACTGGAGAGAAGGTAAACCCGTACTCATGCTCCAGTGCTCCAGAGAAAGCAGAAATCCCTGCTTTCTCTCTCGGGGCGGGGAAGATGCCTCCTCAGCACGGGACTAGTGAGTTGGGGGCTGAGAGGGGTCATGGTCCTCTTTTCATCTGTACCATTTTGTCTTATTTTTGTATTCAAAATTGAGATCTGAACCCCCTGCCTTTTGATATTTATAGAGAGCTTCTCCTTGTTACTCTGAAGATTAGTGTTTACTGTTTTGGATCATGATTCACTTTAAGCCAGAAGAACTTGCTAAAACCTTTTTTAGCTTGTGGTAGCATTAGAATTTATATCCTAATTCACCTGGGCCTCTCCTCCTCCTGACTGTTTATCAGAGGTGTTTTACTCCTCTTAGGAGAAATGCCGCTCTGACTGTGTTGCTCCCTGGCTTAGGATCATTAGGCGATTTCCTGATCCCAGTAGAATCAAGCCCCACCGTGGACACGCCTTACAGCGCCCAGGTCATCGGGCCCCACAGACTCTCATCTCTGCCTCCCTCCTCCTTGCCCCCATCGCCTTGCTCAAGCCATGCCTGTGTTCCTTGCCTCGGCCTTGCCTTATGAGGTCCCTTTCCTTTGGCTCAGGCATCGTTTTCTCTAAGCCAAGACTAGGGAGGTGTCTCTGCTCTGTACCCACATTCATGATTCCCTCCAGGGGTGCTAATCCACTCACTTAGAATGGCTCCTCTGCTCAGTGTTAGCTCCATGAAGGCAGAAATTCTCTTTTTGTCCTTGTATCTCCAGCACCTAAAAGTGCCTGGTATGTAGTAGTCATTCAATAAATTTCTTTTAGGTACATGAGTGGGATTAGGTGGGTCACCCAATTAGAAAGTCAGCAGAGCCCTTCCACCTGTCAGGATGCAGATTCCAGCCTTCTCTCCCCTTCTCCCTACTTCCTACCTGTCTACACAACTACAGCCTTTCTGCAGAGATGAAATGTGAATTGATTCCATGACTGCTTGAGCTGAGTATGCAGAAAAGCAGCATGCAGAGGAAAAACTGTTCTTTCCTGGCAAGAATTATGCTCTCAGTAACTTTCTAGTCCAATAAATAAAACATAATTGCTAGATTTCAGAGGTCAGTTCCCCACCTATAAGACAGTCACGGTATTTGGATCAATGATTTTTTGAGCCAGAGAGGTGGAAATCTAAACACACGTGATCTTGTGTTTAACAGATGCGCTTGGGGGGAGTTACAGAGTGTGCACTCGGGAGTCCGGTGCTGGCTGCTGTCCTGTCCTGTGCCCACCCCCCTTGCCCACCCTCTTAGCTCAGGGCCATTGGAGTGAGACCATGTGCTTCCCTCTTCCCATAGACCACCATGCGGGACCTGTCCCAGATGCTGAAGAAAATGCCCCAGTACCAGAAAGAGCTCAGCAAGGTATGATGATCCAAAATGATCCATTCACATCGTGAGTATAAACAGCTGCAAAAAGGCTCCTCTACCCTTGCTGATGCATAGAAATCCACAGGTTTTTAGTCATCTTCAATTTTTATTAGAAAAAAATGAAAGGTTGGGATAGACAGGTTATTTCCCATGATTTTCTTTTCTCCTCTTCATCTTTTTCTCTCTGTATCCTTCCAATTCCTCACCCCATGGGCCTGAGAGAGAGAGCTCGGAGGAAGTCACAATGATCTGGGAGTCACACATCGCTTCCGCCTTAGAAGCGAGTCACTAAATCCACACGAAGGCGAGGGGGATTGAGCGCCACCTGCTGGAGGGAGGAGTATGAAAGGATTTGTGGATGCCTGTGAAACCATCACACCACCCCACCCCCATAAAGGATTTCTCCTTCCTCTTGACTGTTGTGGAAGGTGGTCTGTCCCTCTTCCCGACACACACAATTCTCTACCCAGCGGTGTCTGTGAACCTGCTTGAACGCATATTTCATCTCCTTTATGAGGCTGGAGACGCCTTGGTGCCTAGCCCTGTGTCAATACATAGCAGGTGCTTACTAGATGCTGCGCAAATCAGCGAGTGATTCCTTGACCACATGCTCTCTGCTTTGTCCTAGTATTCGACCCACCTGCATCTTGCCGAGGACTGCATGAAGCATTACCAAGGCACCGTGGACAAACTCTGCCGGGTGGAACAGGTAGGGCCTTTTCCTTCTCTTTCTGCCAGGCCCATTTATTTGCTTAACTGAATTTTAACATCTGACCTTGAACACCCTGCAGAATCATAGGAAATAGAAATGGGAAAGCCTGCTAGATCGTGTTGTCTTAGCTCTCTGGAGCCAGTGCAGTTCCACGCTCAGTGGTAGGGACTAGGTTGGTCTGGAGTGCCATGCCATTTGGATTCTGCATGTCTGACTTTCCAGAGGCTCCCTGGAATGGCAGAAGAGAGGTGTATGCAGCGCTGAGCCCTACGTTGACAGGGCTGGCTGAAGGTTGTATCCTGAATGTCTTTCCCTCCTGCCGTAGCCACAGCAGCTTGGAGACCTAGAGGCTGAAAGTGGGTAGGGCAGCCGAAGGTCAGAAATTCACCCACAGCCTCCCTGATCACAATTGGGATCGGAGTTCTGTCCCTGTCACTGGTTTGTTTGACGTGCTTGTTTCTCTCTGCTCTCTTTTCCTCATCTGCAAAGGGACATAACAAAGCTGCCACATTTTCCAGGAGTGTCGTGTCGAGTCACTAATCTTGGCACTACATTCCTCACACATGATAACATTTCTCAACCGGGGTCAGCTTCTAAGGGAGGGGAGGTCATCCCACGATGCTGAAGCCTCAGCCAAAGGTCCCTCTTCACAGAAAAAAGAACTCAAGTTCTCAGTGTGAGGCTAAGATTTAAATCTCCTGGTTTGATGTGACAGGCTCGGCTAGGTTTGTAAGACCAGCCCTGATTCATGGACTCTCCCCTACGGGGAAGTAGCCCTGCTGAAATCCATCAATTTCATGGGTGATGTTTGCAAACGCAAGGCATCCTCTCCAAAAGAACTTGACTCTCCAGAAGACAGGTTATCCCTAGAGCGAACAGTACAAATGCAGTTGGGATTCATCCTTGGAAGTTTACATTTTTCCAGAAGTGCCCAGTGGTATTCGTCGAACTAGTCACGTTAAATTTTTTTTTTAATTAATTAATTTATTTATTTATTTTAACATCTTTATTGGAGTATAATTGCCTTACAATGGTGTGTTAGTTTCTGCTTTATAACAAAGTGAATCAGCCATACATATACATATATCCCCATATCTCCTCCCTCTTGCGTCTCCCTCCCACCCTCCCTATCCCACCCCTCTAGGTGGTCACAGAGCACCGAGCTGATCTCCCTGTGCTATGTAGTCACATTAAATCTGACTTTGAGGCAGTATTAGAGCCAGGTCCTGCTGAGCAGATATTTGTTGAGGCTGCGCTGAGCTGGGAAAGGGCCTTGGAGAGGGGCCCCGCCTTCCTCTGGCCCAGGCTGGGCAGAGGCCCGAGCTTGAGATCATGCTCGTTACGGACTCCTGGGATCTTGAGAGAAAAAAGGCAACCTTCCGGCAACCTCTGTAAGAGCTCCAGAGAAAGTTGCAGCCGCTGGTCTCAGAACAAGACCAAATCGTTCTTGGTTTGCTGAGACTGATGTGCTTCTTTCTCGGGCCTGTTGAGAATGGATCCGCCTCTTGCCTGAGTTGCAAGGGCGGGGCCGTAGACCGTGCTTACTTCACTCTTTATCTTCAGTCCCACTGTTAGCACCCCCTCCCCCTTCATGTCCTTCAGTGGGATTTGCAGGGAGCCCATGTTTTTTTCTCCTCTCCCTAAAAGTGGTTGGAAGATTAAAAACAGAGGTTAAAATCCTAGAGTAGTTAAAACTCAGCGGGCACAGCCTTCCGTGCCAAGGGGAGTGGAGCAGGAAGAGTCCAGCCAGGCGGAGGCACCTTATAATATTGAAGCTTTTCACATGTGGGAAGTGCATCCCCTTAAGCCCCGATCCCTCTGTAGGGCTTTGTCCCTCTTGAGGACCTACCAGGATTGAGGCTTTCCATGAGGAATTGGCACACGTACACTGGAACTCACCTGGAGGGAACAGCCTGCCTTTAAATAAGATAGCAAATCAGCGTGGTTCCTGGTTTTGGAAAGCGAAGCCTGGGGCTTTCCTCGGTTCTCACTGATGCCGTAGATACCAGTGCTGATTACCCCCGTTCTGATTAATTAATTGAGAGCATAAGCACCTGCTGAAGACCTTCCCCCAACCAAACTAAACATCCCAGACATTTATGGAGAACCAGTTTTCTAATAGTTACCATTTGTCCAGACTGTTGCCAGAAATGTGGTCTACATGGTGTGTTTTCTGCAGGACCTGGCGATGGGCACGGATGCTGAAGGGGAGAAGATCAAGGACCCCATGAGAGCCATTGTCCCCATTCTGCTGGACGCGAATGTCAGCACTTACGACAAAATCCGCATCATCCTTCTCTACATCTTTTTGAAGAATGGTAGGAACGGTGGGATATAGAGGAGGGGCTAAGCCCTTTCTTGGGGAAAATGAGGCAGCTGGAAGAGAGAGAACAAAGTGGAAAATAGTGTAAAAGACAAGGTAAAGGGAAGGAAAGGGGTGTTTAATAAGATCTGAGGGACTCTTTACATCTGGGGAAATGTCATGTAGGCAGATCAGTTGCAACTAGAAGCTGAGCATCCCCCAGTGATTCTGGAGTTAGTCAGAGGGACAGGATAATTCGAGGAGGACAGGGTGGGGACAGCTGGGAGAGTCTATTGGCTTTATGGCCAGTTTATTAGAGCGTTTCTGCTAGATACTTTTAACTTGCCCCACATTTGTAATCTGAGCCTTTAAATAACTGATTTTTACCCACATATGTTGCCCATAAGTGTCCATAGGTGTCCATTGTGCCAAAGATGGACACAGAGGCTCTCCTGTCCAAGCTGACTGTGAGGTGGGCTAGGGATGGTGGTGACGGCTGAGAAGCAGGAGACGGATGGAAATACAGACCATGAAGGGCAGTTGCTGATGGTCATAGCCCGTAGGCTAGAGTGGAATTGGAGTCCTGATCTTGTCTTGTCTTACAGTAAACTTGATCCCATGAGCAGATTAGTTCCCACTAATCCCGAGGAGAAGGGGAACTGTTCCCCAAGCTCTGCTTCTCAGTGTGTGATGTCCAGGGGCTGGTGTGGTGATCGGGGTTTTGTTCTCGCAGGCATCACCGAGGAAAACCTGAACAAGCTGATCCAGCACGCCCAGATCCCCCCGGAGGACAGTGAGATCATCACCAACATGGCCCACCTCGGGGTGCCCATCGTCACGGATGTGAGCACCAGCCTCGCATCGGGGGGAGGCAGAGGGGAGACAGCAGCTCTCATCTCTTCTCCCCTGACTGACTTAAGGCAGCTTACAGTACACACACTCAACACTGAGAAAGAGAAAATAAAATCAGAGGGATGCAGGTGTAGAGGTATAAATAAAATCAAGGTGTAGCGCCAGGAACCCAGGCGGGCACATCAAGGAGGCACACATAGTCACAAAGCCGAGCTGTGTCTGTGAACCCGCCCCAAATAGGAGTCATACCAGCTCTGTCCCACGTGTCTTGAGTCAGCCTGGCTCTGCCGTAGGACACTTAGACTCAGCATCTTCTGTGAGGTTGCGAACACAACGCTTAGTGTCACGCCGCCTTGCCACCTTTGGGTCTGCTTCTCTGACAATGACTCAGGACCCAGTGGGGTCAGGTGTGGGGGGCCTGACCAGCAATGAGCTCTGGAAGAGGCCGGGCGGGGGGCTCCAGGACTCTTCAGAGCCCCCCGCCAGGAACCTTGCTTGTAGGAACCCCACTTCCTGCAGGGAGTCAGCTCACGCCTCAGAGCTGGTAAAGCAGGGTTGTAGGTGCACTCCTTCTGGAATCTTAGAGTCAAAAGCTTTGTTCCGGAGCCACCAGACCAGAGACCTGTGACTGGGGGCCATCTGGCGTTTTCAGGCCCTTGTTCACAAAGGGACCAAATGAGAACAGAGATGATTCATTCAGTGCATCCCGTGCTGTTGAAGCAAAATCAAAGGATAAGTCACACCAAAGCAGTATTTTCTCCTATAATTGACAACAAACTAATTTTTTTAACTCCCTGCATTTGTGAGAAATGGCACTTACCCGTCTGACCCACGTTTGCCATTTTTCCTGGCTTTGAAGAACCAAGTTTGCTCCAGGTTCTTGGGCTGGAGCCCACGGGGCATAGTCCAGGCTTTTGCAGGAAAAGCTCCCTACTTCTTAGTCTTTGCCAGGGCTGACTCCCGGAAGGGAGCCCAGGGGCCAGCGAGGCCTCGCCAGGCGCTGACTCAGAGCCTCGTCTCGTGTGTTTGCGTTCAGTCCACGCTGCGTCGCAGGAGCAAACCAGAGCGGAAGGAGCGCATCAGCGAGCAGACCTACCAGCTCTCGCGATGGACCCCGATCATCAAAGACATCATGGAGGTCAGCGCGGGCCGAGACGAGGGCACAAGGGCAGCCGGGCCCGGGGCTCTGCACCTGAGGCCCGGAGGCTTCAGCCTCACCTGCCCTCGGGTGGGGGTGACACCCGGGGACTTGCACCCAGGCCTTGGAGGGTTTGTGCAGAGCAGCCCCAGGAGGCTGTCAGATGTGGATCCTCAGATCCGCATGATTGAGCCCCGCAGTAGAGACCTCTCAATGGTACTGCAGCCGAAGGAACCAAACCCGTCACAGCACCTGAAGTTCCTATGAGTAAGGAGCGCCACGCTAAGGACGCAGCAGGGTGGGAGGGCCTCTGGAAAGAGATCCCAGCCCATCCTCCTCCTCTCCCGCTGCGCCCCTCCTTCAGCCCTCACGTCAGCCAGAGACCCTGCCGATCATGTTTCTGTTCAACCCTGCCCCTTGCCTGGAGTTCTCACTCTCCTTTCCACCTCCTGAACCCTGCCTTCCTGCAAAGTCCCATACACTGGCCCACCTGTCTGCCCACCCAGCACCACAGAGGCCTCCCTGGACTCGCACAGCATGTGTCAGGGGTGCTCTTTACATGTGTGTGCTGCTCGCTGTGTTGGCTCATCGTTTTAGACCTTGGTCCTGTGCCCTCACCTGACGTGTCCTCTGGCGCCGAGCCTTGCGCATAGTAGGTGTTTCGTATCTGTGAGAGTCAGGTAGCCCAGCGGTGCCCCTTCCTCCCCTTCTTGTAGCTCGAGGTCGAGGAAACCCTGTGTAGAATCCTGACGCACCCTGGGAGCTTTAGGGTGGGAATTGGAGATGGTCTTTCCAGTTCCTGCCCTTGACAGGTGGACAGGACTGGGGTCCAGAGAATGAAAGGTCTTGGCCAGGATCCCTTTGTTAATTCATAGCAGTCCATGTGTTCCCACTGAATTGTATGTTAAAATAAATATATTTTAAGTATATATAGTGAGTCAGCTTCCTATTTTTAAAACCCACAAACCAAAAAGATGGGTGAACATGAGACATCTTGAAACCAATTACGTTTCTTTGCTTGGCAGAGTGGATCAACCGCTCTGTCTCATTCCCTCCTTTGTTCTCTGCTCCCTTTTCCTTCCCCCCCACAACCCCAGTCCCCCAAAGAGACATGTGTGGGCTTCACACGATAGCTGTTAGGAGTGTAGACTTTTCGGCAGCAGGGGGTGGGTAGCTGGATCCACCCACCAGATAATTAGGCCCTTGGGTAACCGAGGCTGTAAGGCCTCAGCTTGCCTGAGAGACTGCCCATGCCTAGTGTCTTCAAGACGGATGATATGGGTCAGGAGTTTATTGGACAGGATGCGACATTTTTTTTTTTTAATTAATTTATTTATTTTTGTCTGTGTTGGGTCTTCGTTTCTGTGCGAGGGCTTTCTCCAGTTGTGGCAAGCGGGGGCCACTCCTCATCGCGGTGCGCGGGCCTCTCACTGTCGCGGCCTCTCTTGTTGCGGAGCACAGGCTCCAGACGCGCAGGCTCAGCAGTTGTGGCTCACGGGCCAAGCCGCTCCGCGGCACGTGGGATCTTCCCAGACCAGGGCTCGAACCCGCGTACCCTGCATTGGCAGGCAGACTCCCAACCACTGCGCCACCAGGGAAGCCCCGGATGCGACATTTATAACCTCACATGGAACATAAAAGGGTGGAAGAGAAGCAAGAAAAATTAATGCAGGGGTTTTTTTTAAGTTTATTTATTTATTGTTTTTGGCTGCGTTGGGTCTTCGTTGCTGCGTGTGGGTCTTCGTTGCTGCGTGTGGGCTTTCTCTAGTTGTGGCGAGCAGGGGCTACTCTTCGTTGCGGTGCGCGGGCTTCTTATTGCGGTGGCTTCTCTTGTTGTGGAGCACGGGCTCTAGGTGTGTGGGCTTCAGTAGTTGTGGCACGTGGGCTCAGTAGTTGTGGCTTGTGGGCTCAGTAGTTGTGGCTCGTGGGCCCTAGAGCGCAGGCTCAGCAGTTGTGGCACACGGGCTTAGCTGCTCCGCAGCATGTGGGATCTTCCTGGACCAGGGCTCAAACCTGTGTCCCCTGCATTGGCAGGCGGATTCTTAACCACTGTGCCACCAGGGAAGCCCAATGCAGGTTTTTTAAAAAAACTTCTCTTCAAGAGCAGACCTACAAACTTATCCCATTGTATCTGCTGGTTACGGAGCATCTGGTCCGCCCGCTCCGAGCACAGCATGAGGCGCCCGGCAGCAGGCAGCGGGCAGGGGAGCTCTGGTTGTTGCAAAGCTGGCCTTGGTTCTGGTTGAGTGACTTGTTCTTCGAATTGTCTTACCTTGATTGCGTCAGCCCTTTGCAAAGAGATGGCCGGTCGATAGCTGTGTCTCTTCTTTCCAGGACACCATTGAAGACAGACTTGACACCAAGCACTACCCGTACATCTCCACCCGCTCCTCTGCCTCCTTCAGCACCACCGCGGTCAGGTGAGTGCAAGTCCCTGAGCAAGCGAGCAGGGAGCAAGTGGCACCGTGTGTGGTTGGACAGCAGCCGCATGGCAGTCCTGCTGTGACGCTGCACGACCCTCGAGAACCCTCCCATTGCTTCTCGTCACAGCCAGGGTGCAGGCCAAGTCCTTGCAGCGGCCCATGAGGCCCTTCAGCCCCTGGCTTCCCGTTCCTCCCTCACTTCCTACTCCTCCCCCACTTCAGCCACACCAGCCTCCTTGCTCTTCCCCGAACACACCAGGCTTACTTCTGCCTCAGGACCTTTGCACTTGCTTTTCCCTCTACCTGAAATGATCTGTCCCCAGATATCTCTGCATGGCTCACCTCTTTTCTCCTCCAGGTCTTTAATAAATTGTTACCTTCTCCCATCTTCCCTAACCACCCTGTTTAAAATTACAGTACACCAGTCTTCCTAGCAGCATTATTCCTAATGGCTCAAAAGTGGAGATGACCTAAATGTCTATCAGCTGATGAATGGATAAAAAAAATATGGTACATTCATACAATGGAATATTGTTCAGCCAGAGATAGGAATGAAATACTGATCCATGCTGTAACATGGACAAACCTTGAAAACATTATACTAAGTGAAAGAAGCCAATCACTGAAGCCCACATACACTATGATTCCATTTATATGAAATGTCTAGAACGGGCTAGTCTCAAGACAGAAAGTAGATTGGTGGTTGCTCGGAACTGGGGATGGGGGTAAGGGTTGGGGAATGGGGAGCGACTGCTAATAGGTACAGAATTTCTTTTGGGGGTTGATGAAAATGGTCTAAAATTGATTGTGGTGATGGCTCACAATTCTGTGACTATACTGAACACCACTGAATTATACAGTTTAAATGAGTGAATTGTATGATACATGAATTATTTCTCAATAAAGTATTACAGAAAATAGTGAAAAAATTACAGCACCCCAACTTCCTGTCTCCCTTCCCTGTTTTTTCTCCATCGATTACACCACCGCTTAGTGTGCTGCTAATATTTACCTTGTTTACTGCCAGTCTCCCCCGACTAGAATGTCAGCCTCATGAGGGCAGGGATTTGTGTCTGTTTTATCCTCAGTGCCTAGAACAGAGCCTGGCATGTAGTAGGCACTTGGTGTATTCTGTCTTCAGTTTTCATTCATTAGTTAATTTTAGTAATTAATTAAGAAAGAGATGAATACATCATCTGCATAGAGCCACATTTCTCAGATTCATCCTTGATGGAAACATGGATGATGGAAATGTGGATGCCTTGGGTCTGTTGGATTTCTGCCACGTACCTGGTGATGTTCAGACATTTCTCAGCTTGGAGATGTGAGCAGAGAGCAATCCATGCTTCCATCTCTGGGTTCTCCAGCCCTCTGTGTTTTCTTGGCCGCCCATGAGGCCTTGTGCATGTTTTTGAAAGCTCTTCCTCTTGTTCACCACCTTGCCATGTTCATCCAGAAGCTTTTCCTGCTATGCTCTGCAGGCCACATCTCCACGGCCAGTCCCTGGGACTCTCAACACTAGGCACACATTTTGCCTCCAGAATCTCTTCTCTGCCTCCCTCGTGTGTGTGGCCCAGGCTCCCAGGGTAACACTTTTCAATACATGTGCCTCTACTCGTACTTTGCCCTCCAGTCTTCTCTCTCCACCGCCCCCCCCTTCTGTCATCGCTCTCAGGCCTGCATGATGCCAGTGGAGGCCAAATGTTTATTGCCGGCGTTGGAGTGAATACAAAATCCCACACAGTGCCACGGCCAGGCTGGCTGACAACAGCAGACAAACAAATGATTGCACAGGCAAAAAAAAGTGACTGTGAGGTCCTCTGGGCTGGCCTTCGCGATGTGGAAAGTGGCTTTAATGCTGTCCTAAGTCAGGAAGAAGGGTAAAGATTCCACTGTTCAGAGAAGCCTTGCTCTCCTCGTTCTGTTTCAAATTTATCCTAATTTAATTGAAAATTTAGATGACACGGACAAATGCATTTTACAAATTACAAAAATTGACAAAAAATAGAAACTCAGTGACCCCTATTAACTTTTTAGTTTTTTTTTTTTTAATGTTTTGGGTTTTTTTTATTAATTAATTTATTTATTTATTTTTGACTGTGTTGGGTCTTCGTTTCTGTGCGAGGGCTTTCTCTAGTTGCGGCGAGCGGGGGCCACTCTAAATCGCGGTGCGCGGGCCTCTCACTGTCGCGGCCTCTCTTGTTGTGGAGCACAGGCTCCAGACACGCAGGCTCAGTAGTTGTGGCTCACGGGCCTAGTTGCTCCGCGGCATGTGGGATCTTCCCAGACCAGGGCTTGAACCCGTGTCCCCTGCATTGGCAGGCAGATTCTCAACCACTGCGCCACCAGGGGAGCCCAGTTATTTTTAAAACTTCCACAAAAGAAATTCCCAACCCAATGGATGCAATGGTGAATTCTGGTATTTTATGAAGAAACCACTCAACATTAACACATTTGCAGATACTAGAAAGAGAGAAGAAACTTTCCCACTTATTTTATGAGGAGTACATGATCCTAAAAGCAAATCTGAAAATGGCATTAAATAAAACTTCCCTCAAGCACAGACAGGCAAATGTTATAGATAAAATATTAGCAAACTAAACCCAGTGGCATATACAAGGAGCAATGCATCTTGCTGAAGGGTTTGTTTGAGGAATGCAAGGCTGATTTAACACTTTAAAATCCTCAACGTAATTCTCCACACAAGAAAAAATATATATGATCTTCTTAAGAGATGGCCCCTCATTTTGTTTTGATTTTTGTTTTGTTTTCCCCATTTTCTTAGCCTGGAACCAACCAATTTCTCATTGTTTCTGAGGACAAGGTGAAGGCCCATTGAGGGAAGCCGGGGCCGCGAGTTGGGGGGCACCTGGGGAACTGTCCTGCCACTGAGATGCCTGTCGTTCAGGAGGCAGCTCGGTGTCACCTCCTCCAGGAAGCCTTCCCCAGTGATGCCCGGTCAGCACTAGAAGGCCCTCCCCCGTGTTTGTTCCCACGGCACTGAGCTCCTCTCCTTGGGGCGCGATGCAGACCTGCATCCTCCCGCCACCCTCCTCGCCCCACCCGCCCCTGTTAAGCCTGAGCTCTTGGTTGGCAAGAGCCACATCTCACTCAGGTCAGCTCCTCGGTGCTAGGGCGGCCCTCGCCCAGGGAGGCGCCTGGTGCACATCTGTCCAGTGAATCAATGTGTCGGCTACAGACAGGCCCCGGACTCTGTGGTCACCGCTCCCTCCAGAGAGTGTCCCAGACAAGCCCAGAACTGTACAACTGGGGGGAGACACCGGGACCAACATCATGCGGGTGAAGCTGCTGAACGTCCAGCTTTAAAGCCGACCTGAACCCGTCTGTTGCCTGCATGACGGGGTCACAGCACAGGCGCTCATAGTGATTCTTCTCCCGGCAGCCAGAGCGCTTGATAATTTGCATTGCAGTTCAGTTCAGCCAACACTCGCTAAGCGTCTACTCTGTTTCGGTCACTGGTGTACAGAACGAGTGTGTAACACGTCGTGGAGGTATGAAGTATAAATGCTGTGGATGCAGATAAACATGATTATCTTTCTCTCTCCCTCTCCCTCCCCCTCTCTCCTGCCCCAGCGCCCGCTATGGGCACTGGCATAAGAATAAGGCCCCAGGGGAGTACCGCAGTGGTCCTCGCCTCATCATCTTCATCCTGGGGGGCGTGAGCCTGAATGAGATGCGTTGTGCTTACGAGGTGACCCAAGCCAACGGAAAGTGGGAAGTGCTCATAGGTGAGTGGGGCGTGTTTTCTAGAGGGAAGGGGCCGCTTCACTGCACTTGGACTCCATTCCATGCTTTGGTGTTTCATTCTGTCTTCGGTTCTCTGTTGCCCCTGAAAAACTTAGTCTCTAGACACGTTTGTGGACGGCAGACGCTGACGAGCGAAGGTTCCTTCCTCACGTCTGCACTGTGTCTCTTGACGAGTGGCAGCCCCATGTGGTGGGAAGAACCTGGTCACAGGCTCCAACAGACCCAGGCTGATATTCCTGCTCTGCCACTGCCACGTGGGTCACCTCGAAAGTGTGCCTCCCCTCTCCACGCTGTGTTATTTCCTTACCCACGAAAATGGGGTTAAGAGCACCCACTTACAGCCTGAACTAGGCCTGGTGCTGGCCCCGGGGCTGGGGGGTGGGGAGTAGGGTGGTGTCAGTTTCCTGGCCTCCAGCCTCACATCCAGAAGACGCACAGTGAACGGAAGGTAAATGATTACCAGCTCCTTTACCAGTCAGCTGGAGATGCACAGACGAGGAGTGAGAGCAGATACTGCCTGAAACATATTGGCCTGACTTCTGGGCTCTGCTGAGGGTTGCCCCAGCCAGTTCCTACTACTTCAGGGTCTGTCATACCCCTTCTGGTTATTTCCTGCTGGTTTTCCAGAAGAAAGGAAGCAACTTATAAGAGCTGACTTAAGGCAGCAGGAGAAGATTCTTCTCCTTTTTCATGCCTACAGGAGCTTCTCCAATTTCTCGGCTGGAAGAGGAAGAGTGAGCTGAGAAAAATCTTGCTTTCTTCAGATGCCTTCCTTTTGTCCCATCTTGCCCTTAACAAAATGGAGTTGCACCTGCCCAGAGTACCTCTTAACATTGATTGGCAAGAGGTGATCAGCACCTACTGCCCTGGCTGGGCCCTGCCCTTGCCCTGATCTCAATAAGATGTGTCAGTTTTATACCTCCACTTTGGGGGGACCAAGGCGCAGTGCCCCCCAAGCTCTCAGAGTGAGCAGGTTCTGCAGACCAGTCTGTGTGGCCCGTTCCTGGGTGTATCAAGATGGAGCTGGCACTGTCTTCACAACCTGCCTTCCAGATACCACCATTCATTGGGGAGCTCGCACCCCCCTCCCCTCCCCACTCCCTGAAGCCTCCCCTGTCTGGTCACCGTTTCTCCCTGTGTTCTTTCCTTTTTGGTTACGTAGGGCCCTGTGCCAGAGCTCTCAGTGTTCCCTGCTTGCGTACGTGTTGCATGAGCGTGTTGGCTAACTCTCTGCTCAAACACAGCTTTCCTGGGCAGAAGCCGTCACAGCCAGGCTTCGCTATAACCCCCTCTTCCACGCTGGCCCGACGTGAGGTTCCCTGTTGGGAGGTGGAGACCGGGGGAGACAGGGTCGCCCCTGCGGATCGGTGGAGAGGCCTGGTGCAGACCGCTGATGCCCGCTGTGCGGCCCCGCCCGCTCTGTGCATGCTGGGCGTCCTCGCGGCCCATGTGCGCATGCGCCGCGTGTGCACGGCGTGTGCTCCGCGCGTGCGCGTGCGTCTCGCTCTCTCGCACCTCATTGGCTGCATAAAACGTAGGCCTAAGTTGGCATGTTCCGGTAACGTACCTTTGTTCAAGCAGTCAGCCGGCCTCTGTTCTCCCGCAGGTTCTACTCATATTCTCACTCCCACCAAATTTCTCATGGACCTGAGACACCCCGACTTCCGGGAGTCCTCTAGGGTATCTTTTGAGGATCAGGCTCCAACAATGGAGTGAGAGCCAAAGAAACAAAGTAAAAGCAGCTTATTACAGAAAAGAAACTCTTCCACTCTGAAGGGTTTTCTTTGATTTATTCCGTCACTCTTTTTCTTTATTTTTCCCTTTTCCGTTTATTATTTATTTGATTTTCTTTTAACGAGAAAATGCTTGCAGTTCTTAACACCGATTGAAAATGTGTCCGATGCTGCCCTCACCAACCCTACCCTGAGCCCCACTGGGCTCCAGCTTAACAGCTCGCTCATGCCTCGGGTTACCTGTCGCTCAGTCAGACAGCTGTAGCCCTCTGGGCTTTAGACCAGAAACGATCACAACTGCTGTGTACAGTCCTCCAGGGGGAGCTGGACGTGCAGGGATGCCACAGGCACGGTGCCCCAGCCTGCTGGCCCCAGGGTGAATTTGTGGGCACAAGGCAGAGAACACCAGGCAGCCTCCGGGTTGTGATGTGGTGTGGGAACTTGAGAGTGAGACCAACAGGTGTTCAGGGGACAGTCCTGTCCAAGGCAGAACTCCAGTGGAGATGCCAGTGGGCACACGATCATGAGGAATGCTTGGCAGAGGGCGTCAGGGTAGACTCGCGGTCAGTGGTAGTTAGATATGTCAATACCTTTTTCCCAGGACAGACAGACGTCCTGAGGAACAATTTCTAAGGGGTGATGGGGTCATAAGCCACCTCATACATGGTGAACTCCAGCCACTGGTGGAAAGAGCTCATGTCTCCTGTTCCTCTAGGAAAAACAGCACTTAACAGTCATTTGCTCTTTCAGTAATTGCTTTTATTTTAATTCTCCTGTGGATCCTTTTGAGAGTTGAGAATCATACCCCTCTCTCCCATTGGAGTCTCCTGGTCAGATTGAGAGCCTTTGGGTAGAAATCTGTTCTCCACGCTATGTGCTGTTTTTAAAGAGCGTCTTCTCTCCCACCATGCTCGTGCCTTTATCTCAGTTACCTGGGAGCCCGTTGTCAGTTTGGCAGATTACCCAGGTTTTATTCTTGTCCTCATTCCTTCCTCTCTCTTTCCACCCTTTTTTTGTGCTGGAAATCTCCCCTGACCTGTTCAGATGGCAGACTGACCCTGAAGACCTCACTGCACCATTAGTCATTCTTTAGTTTCATTACACATTCTGTGATGAGTCCACGTCTTGTGTACCTGACTTTGTCTACTCTGTTGAGGATGCACCCTAGAAATGTCCCCACCCCCACCCCGGGCTGAAACGTGGCCCGGTGAGTTACAGAGCGTGAGTCACCTGTGAGTGAGCAGCGGACAGGCATGGACTCTAGCCTCAGCTTGGCCACAAGCACCTGTGTGACTGGGGGAGGTCGTTCCCACTGGGTCACAGTACACAGAACAGGGAGGCTGGATGGCAGGGCCCGAGGCAGCTCGGGCTCTGACCGTCTGTAATGCAGTCGTTCAGTTGGTGGCTTAAACCAGGCAGCCCTACACACTCTGGCACACTCTCTGGCGACCTTTGGGGGAATGGACATCAGAACCCTGGCTGGGTGACATCAGAAGTGTGCTTGTTTTTTTAAAGAGAATAAGCTCCATCCACGAAGGGCTTGCTCTGAAGGTCTGCACCGGAGGCTGTGCTGTTTAGCTCCTCTTTCTTCGCCTGAGCCGGAGACAGCTGCCCCAGGGCAGTAGGGAGATGAGAAGCAGCAAGTGGTTGTGAGCCAGGACAGCGGGGCTGGCTGTGGCCCTGGGCTACCTGCCATCCTGCCCAGGCTGCCTTCACCCTAGAAAGCGAGGCCAGTGGGTGGTCAATAAAAGCAACTAAAAAAACAGCCATTGTTCAGCAGCACCTTGGTAGGTTGGTAATCAGAGACATCTGGTTCTTGTGCAGATGGCAGGTAGGTGGACGGCATTTGCTGCAAGATGTATTTCGAGGCTTCTCAAAGGACAAATGAGCAATGACAGACCACTTGCAGAGTCAGAAAGAATCACAAACCCAGATCCCAGGGGCTCCTGCTAGGATTCATTCTGGGATTCCCTGCTTTGGAAGATGCCTCTTCTTTGCACACTGCTTCCTCTGTTTTATGTTCAATCAGCAGAGAGGTCTCAGCTGCCATCAGAGCAGAGAGCACGAACAGACTCTGGCTGTTTGTTCCTGGCTTCTGAAATGCTTTGTTGAACAGTGTCGGATTTTAGAGAGTTCAGTTAAGAAAAAGTGAGGCACAGAGCGCTCATACCAGGGAGGTCAGAAAGCAGCTGAGCCTTCCGACTTGCCCACGTCTGTTGCGATCGTCCAGGTGACCAAAGCCGAGGACACTGCAGGGCGTTAGAGAGGCTGGGTGGTCTCCTCCCCCACATTGGTGTTTGCAGGAACTTAGCTTTTAAGGGATGGGTTTCCCCTGCTCAGCAGTGAACGAGCCTCTGCGGCGGGCCCTGTGCGGGTGCCGGTGCTGTGCTCCGTCCTCCCGGCCCCGCTCTCTCCTCCCGGCCCCGCTCTGTCCTGGAGCCGAGGCTGGCTCCCCAGGGCTGGGCTGAAGGGAGAGGGCATGGATAACTGAAGTGCACAGATGCCACCAAGCCTTGGCTCAGTCCCCACTAATCAATCCATCATTCCTCTCAACTGTCTAAGAAATGAAATCTTTTGATTAGATCTTCACCTCGGTGCTCTAGGTGGTTTATGTTAAAAGTACTGACCATTAGGGAATGTCCAGGAGGCCTCAGGAGCTGATGAAAGGGGGCCGAAAGGCTGGCTTAGACCTGTTATAGAGCACTTACACAGGAGAGTATGTATTTGTTTTATTGTGTTGAGTACTTTGCTTTATTCTAGATCGAGGTCAGATAAGTTTCATTTTTCAGTGGGACTCAGATTTGAATCTGAACGCAGAGCCGATCCAATGCCCAGCTGCTTTTTCAGCGTTCCCTTACACATCCCCTCCTGGGGCAGGAAGCCACAGGGCCCCCAGAATTGAGAGCAGTGGCATGGCTTCTGGGCCTGGCTGTGCCACCAACACGCCTCACCACCCTGGGCGTCTTGGATGTGGGTGGGCAAGACCACTGCCTTCCACATCTGGCAGATCATCAAACTCACCTGGGCTGCTCTTAAATATACAATTTAAACCTATCGTTCACCGGTACTGCCCTCAATAGTCTGAGTCAGCAGGACTGTTTCAGCCAAATCCAGGAACAGCTAGACCAGCTGATCTGTCAGAACTCCTGTGGTTTTCAGGTGCCGTCCGTGAAGAAAGAAGAATTTTGTCCTGGCAGAGGTCACTGTGTCTGGCCCCCAGCTTTGACAGTCTTTGGATGACTTTGTTTTGGAGACCACCGTTCACGTTTCAGTGTTGCAGTTGTGTAGAGTAAGAGGGACCCTCAGAGCAGCAGAACCCACGTGCTGTTCTCGAGGGCCTGCGTGGTCAGCCACCTGTGGGTTCAAGTGACAACATTTGCAGTGTTTGTGCTGGTGAAAAGCTTGACCAGGGTATTAAAGCGATACAGCTGATTGCGTGGCAAGAATTGGCCCTCAGGTGATTTGGATTAACACCAGCTGGTCTGCATCCTTTAAAGAGACCAGGTATTGATAGTTAGGGCCCAGGAACGTAACTGTTGCCTGATACTGTTGGTCCTGGAAGTTTTCGGCTTTCAGTCAAAGATTGGGAACACCAGATGGTCAGCAATCAGGTAATATCCGGAAGTTCTGAAGCGTGGATTCCTTCACCTCTTTCTGGCCTCCCTCCAAGTCCTGAATCTGCACATAAGCAAGGGTAGGGGACACCTTGGGATAGGCATCTGCTCAGAGACCTTTTGGCTGCGAGGGAGGACGTTAGGGACAGTTTCTCTGGCATGTACATTGCCTTAACCTAGGCAGCCCCCAAGCTAATCCCCCGCACGGAGTTCCCAGCAGCTGTCTTTCAGGTATAGACACTCAAACTGCTGCATCGAGTTGAGATTTGGAAGGCTTTCATTCTGCCAGTGGTTCTGGTCAGAATTTGGTAACGTTTATCCCCGTTTCCTCATTTGTGGAGCAGCCTTTGACCTTTAGGACTAGTAGGAAGATTGATAAGGTCACAGAAATGAGTGTCTTCGGGGGAGAGGGGGACACACTGCTGAAACCGGTGTCACACTTGCCAAAGGAGCCTCGGGTCCGCAGAATGAGTCAGCTTTGGGCGCAGGGGCTGGCGCAGGCTGCACGCTCAGGGCATCACACTGCGCACCTCGGGGAAGTAGCTGGGGACTGCTTCCTCACTCAGCAGGCCCTGGAGGGGCTGGGGCTTGAGCTGCAGAGGACGGGATGTTGAGAAGTCTCTCACACCAGAGAGGGCTTCACCAGTGTTCTCCTGGTCTGGACTGACCAGGAAGGCTCCAGGCTGCAGCGCCAGCAGTCACAGGTCAGCTGAGCAAGTAGCGGTCAAAGGCACAGGGACCCTGGTATTTGGAATCACTCCCAACAGGCCAGCCAAAGCCTTCTTTTGCCTGCCCTCAGGGTGGAAATCTGGCATCCCGTGGTTTCTGGTCCCCTCCTCATGTGAAGGCCCACTCACTTGGCCGCATCTCCAGGGAGGCACATTTTCAAGTACGGGTCTCTTTTGTTCGGTTCTCCTCTCCCACCGGGATCTCTTTGTTTGAAGCCTACTGCTGCATGCGTGCAGGCCTCATGCTCACACGCCAGTCACTCCTGTTCTGTTTAAGTCCATGTCCAAACCACACGATCCATGCATCTTTTTTTACTGCACTTACGAGATCTCTCTCTCTCTCCTTATGAAAAAGGACTTCATTTTTTTTTCTTTTTTCTTTTTTCTTTTTGCAGTAGAAGTATATCTAATTCCATTAGCTTAAATTTTTGCAAGCATTTCTAACCTCTTACAATGCGCGGTCTCTGCAAGGTAAGGCCTCAGGTACCCCGGCCCTTCCCCCTTCACACCTGAGGTCCCTCCCACCACGCGGTCCCAGCCAGCGGGCTCCTGGAAGGCAGTGGCTTCCCCCAGGTGCTCCGCCCGTCCACTTCTTCCTCCCTACCTGCACCACTCTTACCACACACAGTCCCCCCTGCTAACCCCTGCCCCATTCCCAGCCTCTTCCCCGGCGGCCGTGTGGTTTGGAACTTCTCTCCCTGGCTTCACCTTGAGTTCAGGAGAGAATTAGAAGTGCAGCTGCCCTGTCCCCTGGCAGACGGCAGCGCTGAGCACTGATGGAGAGGCGGGCTCCTTCCTTGGTACAGCCCGGGACCCTGCCCAAGCCAGAGGGTGTGTTCTGTGTATCCACAGCCCTCACATGTCTCCCAGGCCTACTGTGACAAGGCCCCAAACCCCAGTCCCCAACCCCTCCCTGCGCGGGGTGGGGGAGGGGGAACGGCTACAGCTCTGGGGATAGAACAGGGCAGGAAAGGGGAAAGTGTTCGAAACCGGAGCTGGCAAGCTCACGGTCTTTTCTGCCTTCCTCCAGGATCCACGCACATTCTCACCCCACAGAAACTGCTGGACACGCTGAAGAAACTGAATAAAACAGATGAAGAAATAAGCAGTTAAAAAATAAGCCACGCCTCCAAAAAACGAACCCTCTCCCCAAAGTGCTCGCAGCCCTGACCACCGCTGACTGCCTCGGTTCCTTTGCTGACCCCCTTCTCCCTCCATCGCCTGCCCCAGCTCTGCACGCCCGGCCGGCACTGTCGCCAGCTGCGTTCTCGTGTTTGGTGATGCCCTCTTCTCGTTTGAAACAAAATAATGCATTGTGTTTTTTAAAAAAAAGAATACCTTCTAGATGTATCCTGGAGGAGACGTTCGGTGTGAGGGACGTGCTGCTGGAGGGTTTCTGAACTGTGTAGGATGATGAATGGACACCTCCTCCCCATCAGTCATGATCTTAGGACCTTGTACATAACCCAGCGTGACATGTGCACATTGCTTGCGTATGGGAAGGTAGATGTTTGGGTGTTTTTAAAAACCCGTTTGGGATCGTTCCTGTTCTTGTTGGGAATCACTGAGATGTCCGTTCTTGGAGTATTTTAAACTGAGTATTAATCTGTTACCTTCACTCCAGTTCCTACCCCTCAGTGCCAGCTCTCATCCAGATAAGCTTGGAAGTGAAGCTCAGGTGACATCTCGAGAGGTTTGAGCTGGAGTCGACCTCTGCTCTCCCCAGAGGGGCTCATTCCCCGCCCCCCCGTGCTGGAGGTAGGGGCTGGGGGCGTCCACAGGAAGTCAGGCTGGGTGCCTGTCGTGGCTCGCTCCCTGGCCGCTGCCGCAGCGCTGTGATCCTGTTCTGTGGTCTGTCACTGTCCCCAGACGAGTGGGGAGCAAACTCCCACCGGGGACCTGGGTCCCTTGGAGAAGCAGTTAGACCTGGTCCTTCAGACCAGACCCCATCTTTCCCCAGGCATCACGCCCGACAGAGCTGCTCTTTCTCAGCATGGTCAGCCTGGGTAGAGCTCACGGGACAGGAGCGAACCAGAGCAGAGGGAGTTCCGCAGGCTCCTGGTCAGAGGTCCCTTTCCTGTAGAGCACTGTCTGTGCCCCTGACACTCCAAACCACCTGAAGAGTAGCCCGGTGGATTTATCCAGACCCTGATCCCACTCAGGTTATCCTCCGTTTAAGATACTTCCTAATACTTTATTTTGTGTAGTGTGGGGTCATATGTCGTCGTGCTTGTAAGAGAAAACGATCATTTTATTCTCTGTATAAAAACGTAGCTGTATAAAACTTAGCTCTAATGCAGAAATCGAAGAAGCAAATGCAGGAAGGATGTCTCGTCGCCCTCAGGACTCAGCAGCTCGTTCTCCGGAAGGGAGCGCACTATTTGTTCTGCTGCTGTTGTGAACTATAATGACAGTGGAAGTCACAAAAATGTCCCGCGCCCACCCCCACTCACCCCCTTAACCCCTGCAAACCGTGTGTGTATATTACTGTCTTGTGGCATCGTCATTGCAAACGTGGTGTGTGCTAGTTCTCCGCGGCCCTCACTTCCCTTTCAGAGTATACTCCTCACCCACCCCATTAGATGCATCGTGGCATTCTCTTCTCAAGGCTTTGAAATCTCCCCTTTGCACTCAGATTAGTTTTCAGGTCTGTCTCCCTTCCCCCCCTTACAAGATCTTATTTCCTTAGGACAGACTGTAGGGACCTGCCTTGGTTTGTTTCTTCTTGTTACTGCTTGTTTTGTCCCCTGCCCTTGACCAAACGATCGATGCTTATGCTTCAGGACCTTGTTTGTCCGACATGTTGGTTTTCCTTTCTCTGTTATTTATATAAAAATAATTTATCAAAAGGATATTTTAAAAAAAAAAAAGCTAGTCTGTCTTGAAACTTGTTCACCTTGAAATTATCAGAATCTCAGTGTTTGAAAGTATTGAAGCACAAACATGTATCATCTCTGTACTGTTCTGTACTAAAGCACTCGAGTCTAATAAATAAATAAATCAGCGCCCATTCACGGTGTCCAGGGTGACTCGCGGCCTGGTTTTACTTTGGGGAGCGGAAGGAGAAAGGCTTTGTCAATGGTCCACTGGCGAGGAGCCCAGCCACCCCTGGCTGTGGCTCGGAGCCTTCTGGATCCATTCACTGTTACTTGCATTAGGATCTAGAGCTACCTGGCGTCTGGAGATGATCCATGAAGTGTGTACTACACTGCCTGAGACCAGGCAGTTCTTCCATCGTCCTGTGTCTCTGTATGTAGAATGTCTCTCTGTCGCAGAGACAGCAGGGCTCTGTCTTGGCAGGTGGCGCCCTACTCGAGCATGTTGTGCCAGTGTATTTCGGGCACGTGATGAGGTCATTTCATCTGTGTTACTGCTGTCCTCCTCCATTCCTGCTGCCACACCATCTAGCCTTCCGATCAACTTATTTCCAGATCTGAAAAGCGTATCCTGCTGGTCATGAAGCCTGTTGGTGACCTGGAGAGACTGTGATGAGTTTGGTCCCAGTGGGGAGGGGACCCTTAAGTTAGTGTTGGGGTCATACTGGAAACCTGCTAGAATACTGGGCGCAGGGGTGTGGGGTTCTTTGTAGGAACTTCCGTTTCTACCCTTTTGTCCCTAGTCACCCTCTCATTCAAATTCTGATCTCCCTCATACTGTTAAGAAATCCAACAAGTCAGGGCCAGTTGGTGGAAGGTGCATCTCCACAACCAGGCTATTGTCTGGTGAGACTTGCCTTAAGGGGGTACAAAGCTGACGCCTTCTGTGGGCTCCAGGCAGCCTGAGGGGGCTGCTGGTCATGCTGCCCCACTGGGCTGGGGACCCAGAGCTACCTCCTGAGACGTGCTTCAGGTAAAAGAAGGAAGAAACCTGAGAGGCATGACGAGGAAGGGCACTGGGGTGGCACCGTGGAGAAGCTTTGCCTGGGCTGGGCTCCTCTGGGGCCCCCCATGCCATGCTCAGGTGGGGGAAGGGCGGTGTCCCGCCGGAGTTGGGGGCATTGCTTTGGGCTAGAGGGGCAGCCCCCCTGCTGGCCCCAGGTCTCGGGCGCTGGGCCAGGTCAGTCTCTCTCTGGGGCTTCGGTGTCGCCCCATCTGCAGTCCCAGGACTCGCTGCACTGTTGTGAGTCGGTGCAAAGGCTGAAGCCCGTGCACAAGTGTGGCGGCCCTCCCAGGGCTGCCCCAGCCTGCAGGGAACAGATATTCTGGGAAAGACAGACCACCACAGGCTGGGGGTACTGGGATGTTGGAAATCCCAGAGGCTGCTCAACACACAGAGCAGGCTGGAGCCTCACCCACCTGCTCCACTGATGGCAACATCAGCTGCCGCTTATTAAGTGCCTACTGCATCCCTGGGCCAGATCCCTGCACCATGTACTTCACATACAAGGTCACTTTCAGTCCACAACATGGTCTCCCTATATTACAGCTCAGTGAGCTCAGGCCACTGGCCCAAGATGTAAGATGTCTCTTACATGGGATGTGAGAAACAGTACCCAAACTGGAGCCTGCTTTAACCAACCACCGCTGCAACCTGCCTCATTGCCAAACACCCACCTCCGCGTCTCCCTGCACCCATCCCAAGGATCCCACTGTTTACAAGATCTGGCTGCTCAAACCAACCCCAGTTGCTGAAGTAACACTGAGCTGCCCCTTGTCCAGCCATCAGACTTTTAGGGAGGGGCAGCAGCCATCTCTTGCTAAGTGCTGAGCCTTTGCCGAGCCCTGGGACAACAGGGATAGATAGGACCCGGCCACTGTCCCAGGGAGTGCCTTGGCTCACAAGCGCTGGGTGGACACAGCAGGCATGCAGGCGTGGCTGGCTGGAGATGAGGGCCAGGAGAAGGAGCATGAAGGGGCCAGAGCCTGGTTGGGGCACACGGCTGCCAGCTAGGGCATCTGCCAACCAGTTACCGACTGCCCTCCTGACCCAGGATGCTGCCACCCCAGACCAAAGCTACAGAATGGACTTTTGTTTGCCGGGGTCAGCATGGGGCAGTTGGAGCACTTCCCCTGGGCTTTGTGGAAAATTGAACCAGCCTCTGGACTGGGACATCTTGGGACCCCAGCATGGGAGCCTCTGACAGAAAACATCCATTTCTTACCATACTGCCTCTCCACCCGGCTTTGGGTGAACCGAGAGAATGATTTTGCTGTGTAGCTGCATCACCAAAGAATGAACAAGCTGGGCTCAGAGGCAGGGGCTTCTTGACCCGGGAGCGGGGTGGGGGTGGGGGGGAGCTCTGTAGAAGTCCCTCCCATTCCCAATGGGCACAAAGGGGCAGGGTGGTGATTTCTAGGGCTCTGACTCACTCTAATATTCCCATGTCACTTATTTCCACTTGAGGGAAGGAGGGGTCTCCTGAGAGCCCAAAAGAACGGCCTGTGAGCCTGGCGTCCTGATCTCTGAGATGCCATGGCCTGGGACACCCAGGCCTAGGGCCCCTGTGACGCCGTTGGCCTCGGAGCAGGAGGCTGGTCTCTGAAGCCCAGCCTCGCCAGGAAGAGGGAAGGTCCCTTTAAGCCCTGCCTCACATCCTCAGCTTGTTGCTATGTATGGGAACAACTTCCTTAGCAACCACCTGGCCTCTTAAAGGGGCCCTGGAGTAGTGGTTGCCACCCAGCCATGGCTCCCAAAAAGAAGGCAGGCAAGGGGGCCAAGGAACCCGAGGTCAAGAAGAAGAAAGGTGGGAAGAAGGATCCCAGCCCGGCCAACAAGCCCATGGAAACGCCCATAAGCGAGGAGATCCGGGAGTTCTACCACATCCAGATCCGCGACCTGGAGGACAGGCTGGCCCGGTGGGTGGGCGGGTAGGGTGGTCCTGCTGGGTCAGCGCTGGCCGCTGTGCAGGCTCAGCCAGGGGGTCCTAGACCTATGTTCTGGACTCCCATGGATGTCCAGACCCCACCCTACCCCAGCCTCAGTTTCCTCCTAGGTAACACTTTGAGGCAAAATGGATGTCCCCACTCCATCTCAGCCCCCAGAGTTCCGGGGTCTCAGTGCGAGCCCACCACAGGCAAGCACCACTCCCTCGTGCCTCACCGCTGCCCAGTGGGACCGTGCATTTTATAAGACGGCAGAGTTCAATCAGTGGGATGAATTGGAAATGGCAGCCCCCTGGCAGGCGGGTGATCACATGTCCCTCCTTCTGCCTGCCGCCTCCCCCCAGCCTGTACCGTGATTCCCTGATCTGTGGGCCCCACCGGCTTCCCCAGCTGCTGAGCCCACTCGGCCATGCTGGGCCTCAGTTTCCCCGAATGTAAATGAGGAGGGTTGTGAGACGTGGGTGGTGGTGTGTGGAGGGGGGATTCTCTAACTCTTCTGAGACACATTCACTTGCCCACTTTTCTTATTTTTACACTGGTTTCCTCTCAGTTATGATGCACTAGCCCAGTCTCAGGGTGACACTTAAAAGACACACCCCTTTGGTGACAAGTAGGCAGAGGGTCTTCCCCAGGTGATGTTGCAGATACTCACAGCTAATGTTGAGACCTTCCTGTGCTGGCGCTCACCGCGTCCTTAAAATGGTCCCACGAGAGAGGCCCTCATGTCATCCCCATTATAGAGGTGGGGAGACTGAGGCTCAGGGAGAGGAAGGCACCCCAAAGAAGAGGCTCCAGAATGCGAACCCTGGCCCCTGACTGTGCCACGCCAGGCTGCCTCCTTGCTCCGCAGATCAGGTCATTCAGCTTTGTACCCTGCACTGCCCTGTGTGCAGTAGCCATACAAAAGATGTTGGTTGTGGGAATTCCCTGGCAGTCCAGTGGTTAGGACTCTGCACTTTCACTGCCGAGGGCACATGTTCAATCCCTGGTCAGAGAACTAAGATCCTGCAAGCCACGCAGCATGGCTTAAAAAAAAAAAAAGATGCTGGTTGAGTCAATTGTGAAGTAAAACATCTTTCCAAATAACTTCTATCAATTATTCCATTGGAAACCAGAAAATTGTTTATGTGATACTCTTAAAAATTCACAAGCTTCCCTCAAGCTGAGACACCAGATGGAATGTATTTGGGAGATGTTTATTAGGTACTTATTATTTGCCAAGCTCCTCTGCCAGGCCACCAAAATACAGAGATGGAGGAGGTCAGGTCTTGACTTCCCAGTGGGACAAGGGTCAACCTACACGAGGGCACCAAAGAAAGGGCCACAAATGCTGCTAAGGGCCAAGAAGACTCCACTGAGGCGGCAACACAGGGGTTCACTCAGTGGAGGAGGGTAAGGAAGATCACAGGTGCAAAGGCTTGGGATCCCAAAGTCCTGAAGTATTAAGGAGGGCGCAGAGCCAGCAGCAAGCATTATGGTTGAGAGCCTCGACTTTGGGGTCAGACTGACTTGGGTTCAAGTTCTGGTTTTGCCCTTTACTAACTCAGAGATGCTTCATCCCTCTGCACCTCAGTTTCTTCACCTGTGAAATGGGTATAATCATCATAGTACCTACTTCCTTACAGGTTGTTGTGGATTCAACAAATACACAGAGTACCTACTGCGTACCAGGCACTGTCCTCGGTGTTGGGGACACAGCTGTGAATGTAACAGACAGAGGCTCTGCCCTCACGGACCTTACATTCTAGTGATGTAATGAACGTCAAGTGCTGAGCACAGGCATTGGCTTGGTCGCAAGCATTGATCAGGGGGCACAGTGGGAGATGAGGCTGGAACCTCAAATGCCCTGATAATGGGAGGGTCCAGGGAGCAGCCTAGCTGCATGGAGGCCTGGCTTGTCCAGCTCCCTGGACCTCTGCCCCGCACCTGCCTCAGGTACCAGCAGAAGTGGGATGAGCTGGCTGTGCAGGAGAAGCTGTTTCGCCAGGAGTTTGAGCAGCTGGCCAACAACAAGAAGGAGATCGTGGCCTTCCTCAAGCACACGCTCAACCAGCGGGTGGATGAGATCTCCGACCTCAACGAGCAGCTCCAAACCCTGCAGCTGGCCAAGGAGATGGAGAAGGACGCCTTCGAGGCACAGCTAGCCCAGGTGCGCCACGAGTTCCAGGAGACCAAGGACCAGCTCACCACTGAGAACATCATCCTTGGTGAGGGGCACTGGCCAGCGAGTCTGGGGGCACACGCCACGGGGGTGGGGAATCCAAGGCTCTGTTTCTTTGGTCTCAAACCCTAGCTCTCCCACGGACTATCTTTGTGACCTTGGGCTAGCACTTCTCTCTGACCCTGTTTTCTCACCTGGGAAATGGGGATAATACGTCTACCTTGAGTAACAACAGCTACGTGCTGCTTCCCACACGTATCCTCCGTGGTAATTGTCCAAGCAATCCTGAGGCAGGAAATCCCTTCCCCACCGGCCACTTTGTAGGTGAGGAAGCACTTCAAGGGGGAGTGTCTTGCCCAAGGTCACCTAGCTGGCAAGGGTGGTTGTGAGTTTCAATGACAGCATGAGTGCCTGATCCAGAGAAGGTGTTCAAATTCAGTGACTGTTGTCACTGTCACTTTCATGAGAGGGGAGTAGAGGAGAGTGTCAAGGGAGGCTCCTTGAACCCCAGGCTTTGTAAGACTAGTGGAGGAGAAGAAGAGCATTCCAGACTAAGCCATAAAGGTGGGCAGGACCATGCAGGGCATGTGTGGGGACAGGGGACTGGCCCTACTGGATCGGGACGTTTAGGGGCATCATTGCTCAAGACCCCTGGGACCCTGCCCTCCCGAGGCGGCCCCTCACCAGGCCTGTGCCCTGCGGCGGGGCAGGGGGGAAGCTGGCAGCCCTGGAGGAGTTCCGGCTGCAGAAAGAGGAGCTCATGGAGAAGTTCATGTTGCTGGAGGACCAGCTGCGGAAGCAGGAGAACGAATACAAGGACTACGTGCATAACCTGGAAAAGAAGTCGGTGCTGGACGAGAACAGGTGGGCAGGCCAGGGCCGGGCCCTTAGCGGGGCCGAGCACAGCCCGGTCCTCAGACCTTTGACAGCCTCGGCTCCTAACTGGGGGCACTGCACTAGCTCCTAGATGCCCCGACCCGCTGCTCCTCACAATCCTGGCTGATTTATGGTGGAGGGAAAAAAAGGTTCCCAGTTCTCACGCCAGTGCTGAAGAATCCCTGGACTTCCTTTTGCCGCCTTCTGTGACTTAACTTATATTTATTTAATAATGAATAATATTTACATGGATTAAGTTCAAAATGGTACAAAGGGTCTACAGTAAAAAGCCTCCTGCCTGTGGCCCTGTCCCCTCCTGGGGGAGACAATGTAGAGATCTAGGCGCTCTGGGGACCCCCGCGTAGGCAGGAGGTGCCTGTACCCACTCTGTCCGACCCCCTCACTCCCACCCCTCCTGTTAGATTGAAGAAGGAGATCATCCAGCGCGTGAACATGGTGGCCACTGAGTTCCGCAAGGTGGCCACGAGCCAGATGTGGGACACGACCAAGCGGGCCATCATGGAGAACAACACCGTGACCCTGCAGCTGGCCAAGATATCCCGGCAAGGCATGCAGCTGCTGCAGGAGAACGAGCAGCTCAGGGGCAACCAGGACAACCTGTGCAAACAGCTGGAGCTGCTGGAGAACTCCCAGAAGGTCATGGCCAGGCACAGCAGAGGCCACAAGAAGGTGTGCCCTCCAGGCCCTCATCATGGGGTGTTTGGCACGGAGAACAGGAAGGAACCCTAGGGGCCCTGTCCTCAGGGCAAATACAGCCCCTCACGGGTGGACCCCAGGGGCCAAATCTCGAGGGAGGTAGCTGTGAGGCAATGGGGCCCTTCTTGTGCGGGCTCTGGCCCCATCTCTGGTTTGTATTTGGTTTAAAGCCCCCATAACTGGTTGAAGTCGAACCCAACCCTGGGGACCCAGCTGCTATCTAGAGAGGGTGCCGGGCTCCCAGGGCCTCGGCTGGCCTGTCCGGGGGAGCGGGGCTGGCTGAGGCCCTGTGGCGGGCCCAGGGCATGGCCACCTGCCCACACTGCAGATCATCCTCATGCTGACGGAGAAGTGCCGCGAGCAGCAGCAGGGCAGGGCAGAGGCCAAGCAGCTGCGCCTCCTGCTGAGCCAGCTGGAGCAGAGCCTCATGCAGCTGCAGAAGGACCACCAAGCACTGAGGTGCGGCCCGCAGAAGGGCAAGCGGCGGGAGCAGGTGGGAACCCCTCCCTTTGTGGCCACGTGACACGGGCCAGCGACTCCCCGTCTCTAGAGGGGCCCTGAGGCTTCATCTGTCAAACAGGCTGAGTCCCGGGGCTGGCCGAGGGCCCCTGTGGGCTGGAGAGAAAAGGCAGGGCCCCTCACCCTAGAATGGGGAGGAGGCTGACTTGTCCTGGTCCCGGGCCCAGGAGCCAGAGAGAACAGCTGAACCTGCAGCTGGAGCGTCAGCAGGCCGAGGGGCAGCGGCTACAGCAGGAGCTGGCCGAAGAGCAGAAGGTTCGGGCGAGCCTGGAGACAGCCCTGGCCCAGGCCACCTCCTTCCTACAGGACATTGTGCAGGTGAACTGGAAGTGGGTGGGGCGGGGGATGGAGCCAAGGACAGAAACTGCTCGGAGATAACTGGGCCATCGGAGATGGCCAGGCCAGGGGCCCCACCTGCTCCCTGTGAGATTCCTGGCAAGTCTGCCCTTTTCTGATTCTGCACTTCAAAGACTCCTTCGAGGTCTCAAAGGAGCTGGATGGAGTCCTCTGAGGCCTGGAAGGCCTCGGGTCTCAGTCTTCCCATTTGGAGAATGGGTATCCCACCACAGCCAGGGAACACTGAGAAAACAGGCACTGGGGTTGGAGTTTCCCAGAGGTGGGTGCTGGGGCCATGAAGGGCCTGACCTCGTGGGCCCGCCCGCACCCCTACCGGCAGATGCAGCCCGACGAGGAGGGCGGTGACTTCGATGTAGTGTTCCAGCTGCAGCGCAAGGAGATGCTGAAGCACCTGCTGGTCATGCTCAGCTCGGCCATGGTCTTGAGGCCCCAGATGGCCGTGTCCCCCCGCCGGGAGAGCCAGTCCTGTGGCCCACCAAAGGAGCGGTGAGTGAGTGACCCTGTGTGACCTCAGAGGAAGGAGCTACGGGACTAGTCCAAGGGCTGTCCTCAGCTGAGCCTGGGCCCGAAACCTGGCTTCCCAGAGCCTGTCTGAATCTCAGCTTCCTCATCTATGAAATGGAGGTGATGACACCAGCCCTCTCCCCACAGGCGGTGCAGCACCCAGCCTCTCAAGACAGGGCCTCTGCTGCAGCAGCTGTCCAGCGTCACACCCTACCAGCTAGGGGGCCTGGGCCTGGTGCCTCGACGAATCCACATCCCACCCAACCCTGAGGACCTCAGGCTGCTCTCACATACCACCCGTGTGGGAAACTTATGGGCACACAGCAGCCCTGAGGTGAGGGTGCCAGGGGCCCTGGGGACAGCAGGATGGCAGCCAGCCCTGGGTGCAGATCATGGCTCTGCCATGCTGCAGCTGTGTGGCCCTGGGGAGGTGGCTGGACCTCTCTAAGCCTCCATTTCCTCATCTGTAAAATGGGCTGAAGAAAGGTGTGGCAAGCCCCCAGTGGGCTAAGACATGCCCACACATCCCCTGGGAGGGGGCCTTGCTAGGCCCTGTGGCCCCCTCCTCTGCCGGCAGGGGAGAGGTGGGAACCCCCCGAGCAGGCCTCAGCTTCCAAGCTGGCATCTTTATTCTTACAGATCCATACCTCTGGTTCTCCAAAAAGGTTCAAAAAGTTTAGTCTTCCTGAAGTTTCCCTACTTTCTAAGTAGGACACAGAGAGAAGACCAACCTCCTATCCCAAAAATGGACTGTTCCGGCCACAGTCCCCGCTTCCGTCCACAGGCAGCCTGGGGCAGCCCAGAGAAGAGTTATATAAAAAAGATACCACAGGTTGGCGTGGCACCTCTGTGGACGTGGCTGGGTGTGTGGGCATGACAGTCAGGCAAGCAGCCAAGTCCACTGGCATCAGGGGCCGGACGAAGGCCTCTGGCTTCGCTCACGGATGTGGTCCAGGAGCAGGTCGGTGGCGCTCAGCAATGGAGGCAGCAGCTCCTGCTCAGCAGGGGAGAAGTGGCCCAGCACGTAGCCCTGCACTGTGTCTGGGTGTGTCGGGCGCCCGATGCCCACCCGCAGCCGTGGCATTGCCTGTGGGCGAGCCAGAGGGGCCCAGGGAGCTTTGGTGAGGAGTGTCGGGGGCCCTGCGCCGGCCCACCCGACCCAGTGCAGGACTCATGTTAGAGCTGAGGCAGCTAATACAGGAACGGACTCCACTGTGGCCCCTTCAAGGGATACGAGAGGAGCAGTTAGTGCTTCCTTGGGTCAGCACCCTTCACCCCATCCCCTGCCGAGACTGGGGTCGGCACCCCTACCCCACTCCAGCTGGGAGGCCAGCTTCCCTATCCCCACCCTGACCACCTCAGGGCCTCACCTGGCACTTCCTCCCAACTTCAGAGCCAGTTTCCCCAGCGGCTTGTGGAGCTCATCGTGCACCAGGCAGACCTCAGCGTCAGTCCAAACAGCTCCGCTTGCACAGGGAAACGGTGGCCCTGGTTACCGCTGATCTGCCCAGGGGGGTTGTCCCGACTCAAGGCTCCCATGAGGAGGGGCCGCAATTAACCCCACTTCATGTATAAAGAAACTGAGGCTCTCACAATCACCCAAGGCCAGGCAGCAACTGGAGCTCAACAGGCACCTGGAGCTCCAGGTGAACTGATCTGCCGCAGCCCAGAATCCCCTCGCTGGCCCCTGCGCCCTCCCGGGCGGCCCACCCCTGGGGCCCTCAACTCACTGGCCCGGGCCACGCTGCGCCCGTTGACGTTCATGAGCCGCCGTGGCCGGAGAAGGACCAGCTGGGCATCCCCGAGCGAGGCCATGGCGAGGTCGGCGGCACAGCGCCGGTCGCGCGCCCAGCTCTCCGCCACACCTAGCCGCCGCGCCAGCTGCCCCAGCACCGCCATGCCCACGCTGTGCCGCGTGCCGGGCAGTCCAGGGTTCCCCAGGCCGGCCACCTGCGGGCGACACCGGGGAAACTGAGGCCCGACAACTCTCCCCATCCGCCCTCTCACTTCTCTTTCCGGGACCCAAAGCAGAGGAAAGTAAACGGAAAAGTGGGCCAGAGTGGGTTAGGGGTACGAAGAGGAGCCCAAGAAACCCCGGAGACTCCAGAAGGCCGAGTGGAAACGGGCGCCCCCGGGGTGGGCGGGCAGGGCACCCCAGTGCAGGAGCGGAATTCCTGGAAGTTTGGAGCCCATCCGAGCATCGGACCCATTTCTGATAATAAAACTATGACAAGGAACTGGGGGTGGGGGGCTTTGCCCAGGAGACAATGGCTACCCTACGCTGCCGTCCCTCACTCTACTCACCAGCCACCGCTTCCCCGGGGGCCGGGGTTCCAAAACGCACCGGCTCACGGCCAGACTCAACCACAGCCCTGCGCGCGAGAGGCCAAACGGCCCCATGATGCCCCAATTCATGGCCCAGACCCCGCCCCCTGACGTCAGCCAGCCCTCGGCCAATCGCGACCGCCACCTATCCAGGGGCGGCCATTAGCGTCCAATCCGGGGCGGACCACGCGGTCGCCATGTTTCTGAGGGGCGGAGGGGGCGGGGCGGGGCGTCCCCGCGCGTTGCCCGGGGCCGCGTCACCGTGTCCTAGGGGTCTGTCGTGGGGCTCGCGGAGCCCTTGCTTGACCTCCGGATTGGGAGGAGGGAGCCGTATTCTGGCCCCCGCTGTGGCCCTGCCTCGCTTTGGAAACCCGGCAAGTCTTTTCCCCGCTGTAGACCTCGGCCTCCCTAGCTGATAAAAACTTGCTAACCTCCTTCCGGCTCTGTTTGAAATTGGATTCCAGCGAGTGGAGTCCTTGGATTCCGGGGGCGTGGCTAGGGGGCGGAGCCTGTGGGCGTCCTGGAGATGATGCCTAGCAACGTCAGGGGTGGGTGCCGGGAGGCAAGTGAGGGCCGTGAGGGAGCCCGCCCAGGCCCGGAGGTCCTCCTGGAAGGGGCCTCATGACAGAGTCCAGAGAGGTGCGGGAGAAGGCTAAGGCAAAGGCAGAGGGTCGGGGGAGAAGAGACCACGTCTGGGTTCACAGGAAAGGTTTTAAGTACGGGAGAGGCAAGATCATTTGTGCGATTCAATAAAGTCCCTGGCTGCTTGTGCAGAGAGCAGAGGTCTTAGGACCTGTGGCTGGTGGGGAGGTCAGAGGGGTGGCCGGAGCTGGCATATAGCAGAGATGGCACTGGCCAAGATGAGAGGATGAGAGAAGAGGAGGGATTTAAGAGATCTTTAGGAAGTGGGATAGACAGGACTTAAGGACTGATGGGACATAGATCTTTGGCTTAAGTGGTTGGCAGAGGAAGGTGGACTCACCGCTGTGGGAAAACCTGGGACAGAAGTCAGGTGAGTTGCTCAGTTTGGCCTGCTGAGTGTGAGGGTCCCACAGGATATGCAAGAAGCTGCTGGACCCCCAGGGCCTGTGGCTTGGGGCAGGGCCTGAGCTGCAGAGTTTTGGGTGTCAGTAGCTGGAGGTAGGAGCTGAGGGGGACCAGGAGGAGAGCTGAGGGGGACCAGGAGGAGAGCAGAGGCCAGTGTGAGCGTGAGACCTTGACCATAGGTGACAGAAGCAGGACTGGAGAGAGGTTAGGGGAATAGAGGTGGGAGTGCCACCAGACCCCAGATTGTGCTTCTTACCAGGCCTCATTTCTACCCCTCCTCCATCCTGTAAAATACCTGAGGAGAGTGTGTAAGCGGAGAGGGGACTGTCTCTGGAGGCCTGCTCCAGCTTGCTGTCGCTTGGTTCCAGAATGCTCTGGGGCTTGACCAGGCTCCCTCACAGCACATCCCAAAGCCATGGGTGATTCCAGTGCCAAAGGGGACCCTACAGCGCATCTTTGGGACCAGCCAGGTGTTCCGGAACTTTGATGACATAAAACCAAAGGCTGCGGGGTTAACGGTGCCCCTCAAAGTCAGGGAGTAGTGAGTGATTACCTTGCCATGGGGTCCCAGGTTCCTACCCTGCACAGCCACTGACATGCTGTGCAGCCTTGGGCCAGTTACTCTCCCTCCCTGAGCTTCAGCGAGCTCAACTGTATAACAGGGCTCTTCCACCTCAGCAGATAAAAGGGTGCTGGCCCGGATGAGCTCCAAGAATGTCAGCCTCCTCTCCCTGGGTCTCTGTCTACCCCTCTTGTCTCCCTACCCAAGTCCCCCTCCTCCCAACCCATTCCCGAAGCCCCAGCTGTATGCTCTGGACTGGTCCCAAGTCAGGGCCAGCCCCTCCGCCTGTGCCCCCTGCCCCTGCAGCTACCATCGAGGCCATCAGTGCTTGGAGCAAGAAGACTGGGAGGTGGCCGTGCTGTTCTTCTCCCGCGGCCTCCACCTGGACTCCCAGCTGGTGAGGGGGACGGCCTGGGTGGGCACAGGCAGTTGCTGGCCCCGCACTCACCCCTCACTGTTGCACCTGCCTGGCCCCTTCTCTCAGGGCCACCAAGTCCCTGTGGTAGCTGAGTGTCAAGCCTCAGGGCGGATTGTGGGGAGGGGAACGACAGCCTGGGTCCCCTCTCCCACAGGTAGAATTCTATGCCTTGAGAGCCGAGGCCTACATCCAGCTCTGCGACTTCTCCTCGGCCGCCCAGAACCTTCGAAAGGCCTCCTCCTCCCAGCCAGAGCACACGGACTACCTGGAGCGGCTCACCTTGGTGCTTTACCTGAAGGTGCCTGGGGCTGCCCCAGGCCCACACAAGGCCCCACCTCACACCCCGGCCTGCTGACTCTCCCTCCAGCTACGGGGGCTGTCCTGGTTCCTGAGACCAGCCCTGACTCCCTGGGGACCTTCGTGTCCCTGTGTCTATGTCCCCATCTGCTGCCCCGCTAATGACCTCTCCCGCCTCCCGTGCTGGTTTACCACCAGGGCTGGGTACGGTTTTGCAGCTTTGTCCAGTAGAACTTTCTGCAGTAGTGACAATAATTACTGTCCCATCTGGTAGCCACTAGCCACGTGGAACTGTTGAGCCCTTGAAGTGTGGCGAGTGTGACTGAGGAACTAATTTTGAAATTGTATTTAATTTGAATTGATTTGAAATTACATAGCCACGGGAAGCAGGTGGCTATTGTATGGGGCAGCACAGGCCTGCAGTCCACAGGCTCTAAGCACTAAAAAGGTAAGAGTGCCCCCCATTTGCAATGCAAAATAAAGACGATATTAAACCATAAAATCCCAACAAAGTCCTGATTTTTTTTCCATTTTGACAAATTGAATGCCTTTGTTTTTAATGTCAATAATTATTCAATTCTGAAAAAGAAACATTCTTAAAACCAGAATGTTGGGGTCCTGAGTCCAGTCCTGCTCTTTCTGTGTGACTTTGGGAAGGTCACTTCACCTCTCTGAGCCTCAGTTCTTTCATCTAAAAGGGGAATGTTAGCTAGTCCCAGGGAGATAAGTTCAGGTGTTTTGTTTTTTGGGGTTTTTTTTTTTTTTTTTTTTTTTTGGCTGCACCTGGGCAGCTTGCGGGATCTTCGTTCCCTGACCCACATCCTCGGCAGTGAAAGTGCCGAATCCTAACCACTGGACCACCAGGGAATTCCCTAAGTTCGAGTTCTTAATACAGGGCTTGGCGCCTGGAGCCCTAGGCCAGGTGGGAGCCTGTTACTGTTAGATCTGCTGTTCTGGTCCACCTCCCAGATTTTCTCTATTTTTCCTGTTCCTTTGTGTGTATTGCTGTCTCTCTGTCGTCAACTGTATATTTCTGTCTCCCCAGCTCTGGATCTCTCTCCATCTGTGTCTCTATCTCTTAAAGTCTCTCCCAGATCTAAAGGGCTCTGTCCCTGTCCCTTGTCATTCCACCCCAGTGCTGGCCATCCCTCAACTCGTGGGTGCTGCTAGGCCGGGGTCACAAGCAGAAGTGACTGCCCTCTGTGTCCTCAGGGCCAGTGCCTTTTCGAGCAATGCGCCTTTCTGGATGCCCTGAACGTCTTCTCTCAAGCCTCTGAGCTCCAGCCTGAGAAATTCTGCTTCCGTTATCGATGGTGAGCGCCCTGGCTGTCCTTGCTGGCCTTTGCCCCCCCGGCGTCCCCTTCCTTCCCCTCTCACCCAGTAGACAGAGCACCTTTGCCCTCTGCCCTCAGCATGGCCTGTCTCCTGGCCCTCAAACGGCATCGTGAATGCCTCTCATTCGTCACCAAGGAGGTGAAGCATGGCACCACCAATGCCGATGTCTACATTCTCCGGGCCAGGCTCTACAACTTCTTTCAGAAGGTAGAGCAGGGAGGGCAGGGCAGGGGGGTGGACCTCCTCCTTTTCTGGATGCTGAGATGACAGGAGGCGGCTGGGCTGTCGGCCAGCCCCGAAGCCACCTCCCCCAGTGTAGTGGGGGCCCTGTCCTCCCCAGGCGGAGGCCCCACCCGGCACTGGCCCAGTCAGGTAGTTGTTCCATCCTCACTCAGCCCCGGCTCTGTGCCAGGCCTGCGCCAGCCCCCGGAAACCACAAGGTGAGAGGCCTTTGCCATCCCTGCCCTCATGGAACTCACAGCCCAGGGCAGACGTCCCCAAGCGGATAATTACACAAAGGATGATTTCCCAATTGTGTGAAGCACCATCAGGGGCACCCAGGCTTCCCTTAGATATGAGACTTGGGGTCACAAGGGAGGAGGGACTGCAGGGATGAGAGAGCGATGGGCAGGGTCTTGTCAATCCAGGGGACTCTGACTTCTTCCTGGGGGGCAGCAGGAGCCTCAAAAGGGTGCTCCCTGGGGCAGTGGGCCTTAGAAAGAGCCTTCTGGCTGCCAGGGGGCATGTGGGCTGGGGGGAGGGGCAAGCCTGGAGGCCGGAAGCCGGGTACCATCCATCTGGATAGGAGTGGGGCTCGAGGAGGATGGCCATGAGGGTGGCAAGGAGCAGGCAAATTCCACAGACCTTTGGAAGCAGGACCCAAGACTGACTTGGTAGCCGGGGGCGTGGTGAACATGAGGGAAAGGGAGGCATCCAGAACAATGCCTGGTGTTCCAGCTTGGCCTGGGTGCTTGGGGATGGGGTGGGGGGAACCTCAGGAGGGGGTAAATGGGATGGGCCGGATTGGGCGGAGTGTCCTGGGGGTGTTGGAACCATGAGTCTCCCTATGCTGGGGGCTGGGCTCCTGTGTCCCACAGGTGAGTCAGTGGGAGAGTCTCCTTCAAAGGTAGGAGACTAGTAATTATTATTATTATTTTTTAAAAAGATGCTCCTATTGCTCTTTTTTTTATTTATATACATTTATTTATTTATTTATTTATTTTTGGCTGCGTTGGGTCTTCGTTGTTGATCACGGGCTTTCTCTAGTTGCGGCGAGCGGGGGCTACTCTTTGTTGCGGTGCGCGGGATTCTCATTGTGGTGGCTTCTCTCGTTGCGGAGCACGGGCTCTAGGCATGCAGGCTTCAGTAGTTGTAGCATGTGGGCTCAGTAGTTGTGGCTCGTGGGCTCTAGAGCTCAGGCTCAGGAGCTGTGGCGCACGGGCTTAGTTGCTCCGCGGCATTTGGGATTTTCCCAGACCAGGGCTTGAACCCGTGTCCCCTGCATTGGGAGACGGATTCTTAACCACTGCGCCACCAGGGAAGTCCCGAGACTAGTAATTATTGATAATTATTTCTGATGGGTGGGATTTCAGCTGCTCCCTACGATGCCTAAGCACGTTCTAAGCACTTTACTCATGTTTATCTCTAAGGCTGGCAGTAACCCTTTGAGGTAGACACAACCCATTGCCCTCTTTTCACAGATGAGGAAACAGGTCCAGATGGTCTGGGTAACTTGCCCAAGGTCACAGTGGTACTCCCCTTGAACTCAAGTCCATCTATTCCAAAGCCCTGCCCCAGCCTCAGCCATCTTCCCCCTCCCGACTTCCACTCACACCTGGTGTCTACACTGCCTCACTCACCCTCCAACCAATTACCCTATAGGACATGGGGTGCTTGCTAAAACTGTTTGTTGACTGACTGACAGACCTGCTCACCCAGTGGAAGGTATTTGCCTAGGGATGTTTTCTGCTCATGCCCAGGGCTGAATCTGTTCTTCGTTAGAGTTGTCTTGGGCTTAAAGGTCAGGGGCGTCGGGGAGGGTGTACAGGGGAGTATAGGGAGGACACAACAGTCACAGTTAGGAGACCACACCCTTCCCCCTCCTCAAGTGAGCCTTGCAGAAGTCCTGCAAGGAGGAGGCATCTGTAACCCCATTCTACAGCAGAAACCACTGAGGTGGACCTGGCTCACCTGAGGTCATATCTAGAAAGGGGCCAGAAGGGATGGAGCCTCAGATGGGATTTTCCCACAAAGCAATGCAGAGCCACTGAAAATGGGTGGCATGGTGCTGGCCTGCCCAGAGAAAGGCCCCTACAGGCCTGGAGGTCTGCCTTCCCACACTGAACAGGGCAGGGTTCAGCTTGGCCTGCACCCCGATGCCATCCCTGGCTCCCCCGCTGCAGCCCAGCCTCTGCCATCGAGACCTACACAGTGCCTTGCTACTGGATCCCAAGCACCCACAGGCCAAGGTGCTGCTCAAGGTGATGGTGGGCCAGGCCCAAGAGGCACGCCAAGATGCCGGGATCCTGGCCGTGCAGGGCAAGCTGCAACATGCGCTGCAGTGTATCAACTGTGCCATCGAGAACAACCCTCTGGACCCCAGCCTCTTCCTCTTCCGGTACTGAGTGGGGAGATGCTGGTCTTGGGTCCCAGGCCCTGCCTTGCCTCAGATGTGCTGTGTGATCTCAGGAGAGCCCTTGACCCTCCCCAGGCCTCAGTTTCCCCATCTAGCCTCTAACAATCTTTCCCTACTCCCCATCGGGGTCAAGGGATCATGGGAGGTGGTCTCTGCTACTGCCTCTGGAGGAGGGGCAGGCAGCAGCCTGGAATCCTGTACCCCCGGGCCTGCTGAGCAGTTTACACTGGCCGGCTCAGCCCAGCTCAGTGGATGAGGCTTGGATTTGAATCTGGGCCACCCCACGAGGACCCACCACCTCATTCTGGGCCATTTCACTTCCTTGAGCCTGGGTTTTCTCATTTAAGCAGTGGAGGTAAAATGTCCTGTGTACAAAAAGGCCTTAGCATAGAGGCTGGCACACACACAGCTCCCAAAAAGAAAGAGGGAAGCTATTTTTAAAGAAAAGTAAAATTACCAGTGACTAGCTGGCTATCTAAGTAGCAATCCAGGAGCCCCACAGGCCAAACTTAGTGCATGAGGTGGGAGCCCCTCCCCCCAGGTCAGAGGGCCCAGAGCCGCAGCCTCTCTCTGGGACACCCCTGGTCGGTGGGGCACTTTGGCCCTCATGTCCCTCCCTCGTAGGGGCATCATGTACCGACGGCTCTGGGAGTTTGACTCCGCCGTGGAGGACTTCCTGAAGGCGTTGGACATGATGACCGAGCACCAGCAGGACCTGGTGCAGCAGGCGCAGCGCCAACTGCTGTTGGCCTACAACGACTTCGCGGTGCACTGCTACATGCAGGGCGCCTACCAGGAGAGCGTGCTGCTGCTCAACAAGGCGCTCAAGGACGAGCAGCGGGAGAAAGGCCTCTACATCAACCGCGGTGGTGCGTGGGGGCCGGGCAGCCCAGTGTGAGCCCCTTGCCCCTCCAAGGCCTGGGCTGGGCGCTTGAGGGCCCTGAGGGAGGGAGGAGGGAAGGAGGGAAAGCGGAGTCTCAGGGTCCCACGGACACACTTTGGGAAACGTTGCCTTAGACAATCTGGCTACAGCCCTTCAAAATGCTCGGGATCAGGCAGCTGGAAGAAGGTGGCCAGAGGCACCGAAAACCTCTGCAGGTGCCCGCGACCGCCCGCTGGTGTCATCCACCACCCGTTGCAGGCCCCGCCCCCTGGGGGTGGAGCCAGCTGGGCTGGCGCTCCTGGGCCCTGGGTTTGCGGGGCTTACTCAACCCCCGCCCCCCGCCCCCGGTCTCCAGATTGCTTCTTCCAGCTGGGCAACCTGACCTTTGCTGAGGCGGACTACCAGCAGGCGCTGGCGCTGAGTCCGAAGGACGAGGGCGCCCACCTGCGCATGGGCCTGCTGCAGGAGAAGTTGGGCTTCTGCGAGCAGAGGAGCAGGTGCGCACTGACTGTGGGTGGGGCGGGGGCTGTGGGCGGGGCTGTGGGCGGGGCGGACCGGGCCGCGGGCGGGGCCGGAAGAGTCTGGAGTGAAGCCGGTCGCCTGGGATCCTGGGGTCGAGATGCCTCTGCTCTCCCAGTTGTCTCCTAAATATGTATTTTATTTTTCAAGTTTTCTCTAAAACTCCTTCATTTTTTCTGCGAATATTGTTATGGTAATTTCGCTTTTTATTAAAAAAACGTAAGTATTCAGTAACATATAACTTAGAACATGAAAGTTCCTTCTAATATCTACCTCCCAGCGCCTCACCTTCCCCTGTAAGTTTGGTAAAGAGTCCTCCAGATTGATTTCTATGCATACGTTAACAACTGTTATCATTTTACAAAAGTGAGATCATGCTAAGCTGATTTTTTTAAATAAGCTTATTTATTCATTTATTTATTTTTGGCTGTGTTGGGTCTTTGTTGCTGTGCGTGGGCTTTCTCTAGTTGCGGCGAGTGGGGCTACTCTTTGTTGCGGTGCGCCGGCTTCTCATTGCGGTGGCTTCTCTTGTTGTGGAGCACAGGGTCTAGGCGCGTGGGCTTCAGTAGTTGTGGCGCCTGGGCTCAGTAGTTGTGGTGCACGGGCTTAGTTGCTCTGCAGCATGTGGGATCTTCCCAGACCAGGGCTCGAACCCGTGTCCCCTGCCTCAGCAGGTGGATTCTTAACCACTGCGCCACCAGGGAAGTCCACTAAGCTGATTTTTGACTTGCTTTTTTACTCCCCATGGCAATTACATATAGGACAACCTCATTCTCTTTTATTGCTTGCAAAGTATTCCATTCTGTGGAGGTACCACAATTAATTTCTTTGGACCCTAGTATGCTGATGAGTATTTGGGCTGTTTTCAGTTTTTTATTATAAATAATGCAATAATGAGACCCAAGACATATGTTTTCATGCGTTCATATTAGTAATTCTGTGGTTAGATTGCTGGAAGTTAAATTGTTGGGTTAAAAAGTGTAAAAATTTAACATTTTAAAAGATAATACCCAATTGTTCTCCAAAAACAATGAACCAATATAAACTTCCCCCAGTAAAGGAAAGTCCTGGTTTCCCCAAACCTCCCTAGCCCAGGGTATTAAGACTATTTTTCCTGTGAGTGCAGGACAGCATCTTTCGTGTGTTTATTGGCCATTATGGCCTGCCCAAATAATTCGCCCATTTGCTCTTAAATTGTTCATTAAAAATTTTTTTCTTTGGTTATAAGTGTTCTTTGTAGGCTGGAAAATTAGCTTATCATCTGCCTTCTATGGCAAAATATTCTTCACTATTTACTGCTTTCTTTTGTGGTGTTTTTGCTACTCAATAATGGGATTTAACCATAGTCAAATTAATTTTTTCATTTTTAGCTGCTGGGTTTATGACATCTCAGAAAGGCCTTTCCTACTCCAGGATCATAAAAATGTCCACTTATGTTGGGATTTTACACTAACATTTAAGTATTGGGTCCATCAAGAGGGGCGTGGTGGCAGGGAGCAGAGACCAGCCTGATTTTCCCCAAACTCCCCACTGGGGTCCAGAAGCCTCCGTATCCTCCAGGTGGCCCAGCTCAGAGCACCCTGTGGCCTGCTGTGTCCTGCAGGCAGTTCCAGAAGGCAGAGAACCGCTTCTCAATGGCCATCCAGCACAATCCCCAGAAGCCCCAGTACTACCTGTACCGCGCCAGGAGCCGGCAGCTCATGCAGAACATTTTTGGGGCCCGCCAAGATGTTGCCACTGTCCTGCTTCTTGACCCCAAACAACCGAAGGTGTGTGCCTGCTGGGCCAGGAGGGTGGGCTCCAGAGTCAGTACCTCTAGCCACCTAAAGATACTCCCTGTCCCTAAAAGAAACCTGGTTTCCTAGCAGTAATAACAGCTGCTAATGCTGGAGCATTTACTATGTGCCAGGCACTGTTCTAACCAGTTCAGCTTACATCACCCCATTTAACCCTCTTCAGTACCTACGAGACAGGTAACATTATCATCACCCCACAATTCATAGAGGGAAGAGGGTAAGGCTCAGAGAAGTCAGTTCCCTTGGCCCAGGTCATGGAGGATGGAGGTCACACCCTTATCTGGCTGGCTCCAGAACCACTGGTCAGGCTCACCATCAGCACTCCCTCATCGAATAGTTCCTTTCTCAAGATGTCCTGATAGTTCTGGGGCAGAAAGGTCCAGCCCTTTAAAAAACAGCAATCTGTAAACACTTCCTCTGCCAGGGCAGCACCACACCATCTGCCCCCTGTCCTGGCCCACACCTGACTCTGGTCACCCTCTTTCCTGGCAGCTGCTGCCACTGATGACCAACCTCTTCCCCGGCATGTCAGTGGAGGAGGTGCTTAACAGCCAGGTGGCCCACCTGGCCAGGCTGCAGCTGGAGCGGGTGGTGGAGCACAGCCTGCAGGCCGGCACCCCTCAGGATATCGTGGGGTAAGTTTCTCCAGGAGGGCCCACGGGCCCAGAGTCGGGGGATGGTTGGGGCTCAAGGCACCTCTGGCCCTAATCGCCTTCTCAGGCCACTGTCCAGTCCTGGGGATGGTGGGGTGAGTCAGGGAGGCCTACCCAGCGCTCTGGGGTCACGGCTTGTCAGGCAGCTCAAGGAGCGGGAACTAGAGCGCCAGAGGGCCCGGACCCTGCAGCTTTCGTGGAAGCTGGAGCAGCCTTTGTTCGAGACCTCCAAAGAGCTAGAGGCCACTCGCCAGTCCCTGCAGGCAAAGCCAGAAGGCCCAGAGGAAGAGGCCAAGGCCCCTGTGGAGAAGGAGGTAAGTGGGCTGTACACCGGGGCCGGAGGTCCTTGAGGTCCAAGGTGGAATGTACCCCAAGTCAGGGCTGAGGGATGCACGCTGGCTAGAGGCTGGCTTCTGGGCCTGGCTCTGCCACCACTCAGATGTGTGACTTGGGCTGGGGACATCTCGCTGTGAGACAGAGAAGGTACCAGTAAGGGGTACACCTGAAGGAGAGTGCGTGAGGATGTGGGCCCCTCACGGAGAGAGGCTTGCCACACTTTGTCCACACTCACCTTCATAAATTCCGCTGTGTGGACTGGCCACTTGTACCAGAATTTTCTTAATTCTTAAATTCATTTCTAAAAACTTTTCACTGAATGGAACGTATAGAAAAAGTACATGACTCATAAGCGAACTGTTTGATGGATTTTCACAAACTGAATACCCCCCGGCACCATTCTCCAGATCAAGAAAGAACACATTCCCAGTTCCCCAGAAGCCCCTCGTGCCCCCTTCCAGGCCCCTCCCTCAGCCCAGCACACCCCACAAGGCTGTCCTGATTCCTAACACCGCAGACGAGCGTGCCTGTCCTTCGCAACAGAGGACAAATGTGGCGCATGCCCCTTTACCTCTGGCTCCTTTCACTGAGCGTCCAAGTCTGTGAGATGCATCCAAGCTGACTGCTCCTTCTCATTGCTGGAGACAGTGCCATCCTGCGAATATCCCGCCATTTATTTATCCACTCGACTGCTGATGGACAGCAAGTAAATTGTGTTCAAGGGAGACTTTAACCATCGAAGTAAACGGAGTGCCAGCATCCCTTGCCAGAAATGGGAAAGGCAAGCTCTACATTTTTCTAGCTCACATTAGGATACAAAAATACAGAACTTGGGTCTGTGTATGCCTGAAGTCATCGTGGGGTCCCTGCTGAGTGCTCCGCAGCCCTGCCCGCTCCCGCATCTCACTCCCGCACATTTCCCGCGGCCTGCAAGTGCGACCAGCAGCCGAGAGCCTGGCCAAGAGCCTGGCCGCAGAGTCCCCCTGACTTGGATTCCAGCCCTGCTTCTCTGCCTCTTAGCCGAGTGCCCAGGGCAGGCTGCTCAGGCGTTTCCTGGTCCGGGAAATGGTAATGGCAGGCGAGTTCCCTCCCAGATGCGCAGGGAGATGAAACACAGAGAAGGTCCTCGGTTTCTCACTAACCATTCCCCGGACACAGCACTTCACAGTTCACAGAAGCCTGTCCCACAATTGAACTAATTTGCATTTTGCAGATAGAGAGATGAGGCCCAAGGGCCTCTTGACACTGCTTTTCTCACGTGGCCACACCTGTCTAACCTGGCCACGCCCCTTCCTGTCCAGTCAACCTCTCCATGTCCCCATCCAGCCCTAACCTGCGACCCTCGAGGAGCTCTAAGCGGCTGGACTTACAGAGCTGCGGCCACTGTGACCGTGCAGCCTGTGATCATGCAGCCTGTCTCTTGCCCTAGGAGAAGCTGGAGCCGGGTCCCAGCAAGGAGAGGTCCCTGACCGACAGCTACATCAGCCAGACCTCTTCAGGCTCCATCTTGGGCTGTAAGTCCCCCGCTCCTGCCAGACCTGAGTGAGCCAATGCAGCAGGGAGGGCAAAGGTCAGGGGTCAGGGACTCCCAGGCCTGAGTGTGAATTTGGGCTCTGCTGTCATAGCTGTGTGAGTGTGGAGTGGGAGGACTCATCCCAGCTTTGCGGGGGGGCACAGGGAGCCCTCAGGGATGCCCAGCACACAGCCTGCGAGGCCGGCTCTCACCGCGAGGCACTTCACAGTTGCTGCCTGCTCCACCCTCATTCCCCGCTCAGGCCTGTCTCTCTTCTCTCTGCCCCCTTGGCCTCTCCCTGAAATAAGCCCACGAAGCCTGTGCACGTCCAGGGGGCTTTTACCCTCAATTCTGAAAGGTGCCAGCGTGGAGGGGACAAAAGTAAAAAACGCAAGAATGCTGCTATGGGTCCCAGGGGCAGCCATGGGCAGTCTAGGGAGGGACGGGAGTAGCAGCGGCCAGCCACCTTCCTGCCATTCAGCAAATGCGTTGAGCATCCTAGGGCCAGGCCTGTGCTGGACACTGGTTACAGGCATGAATGGCACAGTCGTTGCCCCAGGGAGCCCTTGGTCCTGAAGGGAAGAAGGCACACAGGTAAACAGATAACCAGGACAGTGTAGCCATACCATGGAGGGGAGTCCCGAGGGCTCTGGGTGCATTTAGCTCCCCTTGGGGGGTCAGGAAGGGCTTCCAGGACCCAGGGGAAGAGCGGTAGCCAAGTGTGCGCAGGTTGGAGCGGGGGGAACTGCTGCAGGCAGGGGGCCAGGGCCCTGCAGGCTGTTGGCTGTGGCTGGAACGCAGAGGGCAAGAGGCAGGCAGCAGAGTGGAGGCCAGCGCTGGGCGAGTGGGGTCCTTCGTATCTCCCCCTTATCTTAGGGCCCTGACCCACCTGCAGGGCTCAGGGTACCAGGAGGGCTGGGCTGCCGTGAGCTGGCAGGCCTTCCCCTTGGCCATGCAAGGCCTCTGGGACATAGGCAAGGGTGAGGCCTAGAAGTCTCCCTTTCCTGGCACTGTCTGGGGAAGGCGGCCTGACAGCTTCTCTTGACATATCCTTTCCAGTCAGGACCATGTCCACCTCAGAGACGGAGACGTCCACTGCCTGCCAGGAATACGGGAGCACTTCAACCACTGTTGTGACATTCTCTGACTCCTCACTGCTAAGGACACAATCCTCAGACTTGGGGGACAAGAGGGAAGACCTAAGCCTGAGCCACAGCCCCAGAAAAACCAAGTCCACCCCAGGCCACAGCCAGAGGCCCAGCGAGCCTGAGGCCATCCAGGTCCAGAGCCAGAGGCCCAGCAGGACCGAGGCCATCCAGGTCCAGAGCCAGAGGCCCAGCAGGACCGAGGCCATCCGGGTCCAGAGCCAGAGGCCCAGCAGGACCGAGGCCGCCCTGAGCCAGAGGCCCAGCAGGACCGAGGCCAACCAGGTCCAGAGCCAGAGGCCCAGCAGGACCGAGGCCGCCCTGAGCCAGAGCCAGAGGCCCAGCAGGACCAAGGCCATCCGGGTCCAGAGCCAGAGGCCCAGCAGGACCGAGGCCGACCAGGTCCAGAGCCAGAGGCCCAGCAGGACCGAGGCCGCCCAGGTCCAGAGCCGGAGGCCCAGCAAGACCGAGGCCACTCGGAGCCGGAGGCCCAGCGGGACTGAAGCCATCCAGGTCCAGAGCCAGAGGCCCAGCAGGACCGAGGCCGCCCTGGGCCAGAGCCAGAGGCCCAGCAGGACCGAGGCCGACCAGGTCCAGAGCCAGAGGCCCAGCAGGGCCAAGCCCGCCCAGGTCCAGAGCCGGAGGCCCAGCAAGACCGAGGCCACTCGGAGCCGGAGGCCCAGCGGGACTGAGGCCACCCAGGGCCAGAGCCAGAGGTCCAGCAGGACCGAGGCCACCTGGAGCCCAAGGCAAAAGCTCAACAAGACTAAGGCCACCCAGGGCTCAAGGCAGAGGCTCAGAAAGGCCAAGGGTGCCCATGGCCAGAGCTGGAGACCCAAAAAGGCTGGTGCCACCCAGGACTGGAGCTGGAGACTGATCCAAAGTCCCAGCAAGATCAAGACTTTCTATGACCCAAGTTGGAGCCCCTGCAACACTGAGGCCACTGAGGGCCAGGGCCACAGCCAGAGGCCCAGCCAGCCCAAGGCTGCCCAGAGCTGGAGCCAGAGCACAAGCCCAGGTTCCGGCAAGACCGAGGTCACCTGGGGACTGAGCCCAAGTCTCAGCAACACGCAGACCACCCAGGGCCTGAGACAGAACCCCAGCCCCGGCAGTTAGGCTGCTCTCTGAAGGGGCCGCTCAGCCCCTTCACTTCTTGCTGGGGTGCAGGAGATTCTGCCCCCACCACTGGCCACTCAGCAAAGCAGCCTCCTCCAGAGCAATCAGAACCTCAGCCAACATCCCTCTGGTCCCATGGCTAAATTTATTGTATTTGTTCTCTTCTTTTACAAAATTAAAAACTTGAAAAGCCCAGCCCAAGTGGCAACTTGAGTCCCTCTGTTCCCAGAGACAGAAGTCTCAGCCTGGCTTTACGATACTGGGACATAGGGGGTGGGGTGGAGGGTAGGGGTGTGGTGCCTGAGCCAGGGCCGAGACCAAAGAAGGAGGGAGCAGCCACGAGCCACCGTCCCTGAGTTAAAATTCACATTTTAAGAAGGCTCAGGCTGGAGGGTGAGGTCAAGGCTCATTGAAGTTCTGGGGTGACCAGCGGTTTCCCTGAGGGAGGAAGCAAAGGCCAAGATGCCCTCAGACCAGTGAAGAGGCCAGGGCCTGCCCTGGCCTTCTGTTTCATGGCCTAGCCAACAGCCCTCCTCATCTTCATATTGTGCTCTGGGTCCCAGGAGGCACAGGACAAGGGACCCTCTGGCAGAGGCCCCAGGGCTATTCCTTCACAGCCTGGCCAGGTAGAGGAAGACAAGGATGCTGCCTGGAGAGTCAGAGGAAGAAGGCGACTCGGGAAGCCACAGTCTTGCAGCCATTGGAGGAAAAGAGCTGCTCGTCCTCAGGGAAGAAGGTGGTGCTGTCCAGCACAGCCTGGACGACCTCATCCCTTGGCTCCAGGCCTAGCTGGGCCAGCTCGTTGAGCACACAGTGCTGCACATGGTGCCTCTGGAGAGGTAGGAAGGGCACCAGCGCGTCCAGGAGATGCTCTTCCATGATGCCCGAGCGCCAGAAGCCATCTGCAGGAAGGAGCGATGGGAAGAGGCAGTGCTTCACGGGGATCAGCTGGGCCCTGTCCACCCCCAAAGGAAGGAAGTGCAGGAACGGGGCTGGTCTTAATCCTCCCAGCCACCTTCCAGGTGCTGGGCTCGGGGAGGCTGTCTGCCAGCTCAGAGCGCCAAAGCCTGGGCTGGGAAGTACTGGGTCAGTGGGCAGAGCATCAGACCTGGGAGAGCCTGGCCCACCCCAGGGAGCCCAGCCCATCCCTCCGTGTGATCTGGGCGTGGAGACCTCAGCCTGGAAACCACCCTGGGGTGGGGTCCTTGGCGGAACTCACGGTTCGGGTTGTCCAGCACAGCCTGGGAGATAACCGGCTCCAGCTCCTGCAGGCGAATCTCCTCGCGCTCCCGGCGGCTGCGCCATGCCTCCAGCACCACCTGGTTGATCTGCTCACCGCCAGTGTTGCTAAAAACCACAGGGGACGCAGACAGTGAGGACAGGATGTGGCCCTTGCTTCCCACGTGCCACCTAACGCGACCTGAGCCTGGGGGTCCAGCTCAGTGCTGGCAGGAGCCAAACCCACTCAAAACACCCCAGGAACCACTTCCCCTCTCCGGAGCTTGTGCCCTTAACCATGACCCCTGGAAGTTCGGCTATATGTGTCATGCACTTTACAGTTTATAGAACACTTTCAGGTCCCTTACCGACTTTCCCTCACCCAGCCTCTAGGAGGACAGTGGGGCATTAAGATTGGCCCTGTTGTTCAGAAGAGGAGGTGGGAGCTCAGAGAGGTGAAGTGTTTTGCCTGAGGAAACAAAGCTAGGACTCTTAGAGGTGGGACTGAAACAGGACTCTAGTCCTGTTTTTCCCAGGCCTGTGTCCTCTTGGCCACAAAAGAGGGAAAACTCTTAACCCAGCAGGGTTCCACAAAGAAATAAGGATTAAGAGACTGAGCCCAGGGAACAGTGGGCAGTGGTTAAGAACCTGCATGCCAATGCAGGGGACACGGGTTTGAGCCCTGGTCCGGGAAGATCCCACATGCCGCGGAGCAACTAAGCTCGTGCGCCACAATTACTGAGCCTGCGCTCTAGAGCCCGCGAGCTGCAGCTACTGAGCCCGCGCCTAGAGTCTGTGCTCCGCAACAAGAGAAGCCACCGCAATGAGAAGCCCGCACACCGCAACAAAGAGTAGCCCCCGCTCGCCACAGATAGAGAAAGCCCGCGCGCAGCAACAAAGACCCAACGCAGCCAAAAATAAATAAATAAATAATTTAGTTATTTATTTATTTAAAAAAGAGAGAGACTGAGCCCAGAATGGGCTTTGAGAATGTCAAAGGGAAGTCAACCACCTTGAATGACAGTGTCACCAGTGAGGGTGTGGGGGACTTTGGGAAAGCCCAGTGGGCCCGGGGGGAACAGTATTCTGCTATGGGACCACAGGCCAAGACTGGAGAGCTGAGACCTCTGATGAGTGTCCCTGCACCCTGCCCGCTACAAAGCTGGCCCCACCTGATGAAGATGAAGATGGCTTTGCGATAGTTGGTCCCATAGACAACCCAGGAGGGGCCCAGGAAAGGTCTCAGGACCTCTATCAGGCCTGGGGCCAGCTTGTCCATCTCATCGAAGAGGAAGAGAGAGCGGCTGCAGGCAGTGAGGTTTCCCTGGACCCAGCTCTTCAGGTCCTTCTGTGGGAGAAAGGCAAGGGTATGAGTGGGCCTGGAGATGCTCCCCCAATCCCAGATTTCTTCCCAAAGCAAGAATTAATCTCCTTCCCAGGAAGATATGGTCTCCCAGATAGTACCAATCCCTTAATGGGACTGATGGTGAAACTGTGGCCCGGAGAGGGGCAGAGACTTGTCCAAACTCACACAGCAAGTCAGGAAGAGAACAGGGACTCAGACCCAGGCCTCTCACCTGCCTTTTCAGGGCTCCTTCCCCGACACCTACTGCTTTCTAAAAAAGGGGACGGCTCCTTCCTGCTCCCTGAACATTCCCAACAGAGTTGACAACTGAAACAGATTAGCCTGGAAAGTACCTTGCAATCAACAACAACAGTAGTAAGAGCTAATTGGATTTCCTGAGTGCTTACTCTGAGCCTCAAATTGGGGCTAAGGGCTTTACAGAGAGAAGATAATGCAGACTGTCTGGCAAAGGTAAGTGCTCAATAAATAACACCTGCAATTCTATAATCCCACATCCCTCACAACAACCCCGGCAGGTAGGTGCCATTACTGGCCCCCAGGAATTAAATCAAGAACTCCCTGCCGGGTGGTACCACCCCAAGCTTTGTTCAGGGTGGGTCCTGAGGGGTGAGGCTTCAACTGGCTGTGTGGCCTGGAGCAAGTGATTCCCCTCTCTGGGCTCAGGACTCACTCCTTCCCTAGGGTCCAGCACTCCACAGTGCAGGTGGATGGTGGTCCAGGACAAAACCAGCCTACCTTGTAGCGCTCCAGGTGGCCGGGGTGGGGGAAGTGGATGACCGGGGAAAAGTGGTGCACGTGGGGGCTGCGGAGGCCACCCCGGAAGAGGTAGTGTGCCAGCAGGGAGCTGACATAGGACTTGCCGGTGCCAGTCCAGCCATGCAGAGAGAGGACCAGTGGCTTGGTGGGGGCTGGATCCTGCACGAAGGCCTTCAGTGCCTTCACCACCAGCGCCCTGGCCAAATGCTGGCCCGCCAGGTGCTGCGCCAGGTCACACTCCAGACCTAGGGCCACAAGAAGGACAGTGTCAGAGCTGAGGACACACACCCGCCACGGAAGAGTTCCAGGAGGGAAGTCATGTCTGGAACCTGGTCTGGGGATCCGCGTTCTGCGACGTTTTTACAGGCTGTCTGAGGAAAGGAGTGCGGCCCTTGGGGTCTCGGCCTCAGGAGTCACCCTCAGGCCTGACTCAGCTCAGCAGCGCCCCCACCAGATGGCCCTCTGGATTGCGCTCAGCCCTAAGTGGGCGCGAGCTGTCAAGAGGGTCTGCCCAAGACTCCCGCCCATCTCCAAGGCAGGCTTCTTCCTTGACGGCCAGTCCAGTGCGGAGGTCTAAACTTCCCCCCAAGGCCCTGCTGTCAAAGGCCTCTCTCCATCCTGGCAGGGCTCTGCCTGGACCCCAAACAGGCATCCCCAAACCCTCGCCCCAAGTCCCGTGCCCCAGGCTCTCAGGGTCCCTCAACGCCGGGCCCACTTCCGGCCCTGGCCGTCCGGAAGTCTGGGGGTCACACCCTCGGTTCTACTCTCCAGGTCCGGCCCCGGCGCACCCCCGGGGTCCGAGGGCTCCCCGGTCCGCCGGCCGCTCCGGTCCGGGCGCCCGCGGCTGCTCACCCTGGAAGTCGGGCCGGAAGTCACATTCACAGAAGGCGCCGAAGTTGCATCGCAGCGAAGTCAGGTCCCAGGCGGCGGCCGCGGCCGAGACCAGCCCGAGCAGCCCGAGGAGCGCGCCCCACGGCCAGCAGCCGCGCCTCACAGCCGCCATCCGGGTGAGACCGGAGCTGGGTCTGCGGCCGCCAACCTCCTCTCCCGAGAACTACAACTCCCGACATGCATCGCTCCGCGGCAGCCATCGCCTGTGGCCTACAACTCCCGGCTCCCTTCTCTCCCCTCTCAAAGGCCCGCCCGGTCGTCCCGCTGCAGGCCCGGAAGGTGGCCTCCAGGGGGAGCCCGCGAACCGTCCAATCCAGGACTGCGGGCTGAGTTTCCATGGCCACGGTAACCAGGGGACCATCGCAGTAGCTCCGAAAGAATAATAAATGAAGGATTATGACCACAAAGGGTGACGTAATAATTGTAGCAAAAACTTGTGCGGCACCTTACACCTTGCAAAACACCTTTTCTGTGCTCTTTTTTTTTTCTTTTATATGATAAAAGAGCGCTCATAGCTTTTGGTGAGCACCTACTATGTACCGTTAACGTTAGGTGCCTTATATATCCTATGATAACAGTACCTGTCATATAGAGGAATGGTGATATTTCAGTGAGGTACAGGCACGTGAAGTGTTTTGTTTCACAAAGTAATCAATAAATGATCACTGAAAATACATTATGGGACTTCCCTGGTGGTCCAGTGGTTAAGACTCCGCGCTTCCACTGCAGGGGGCGCGGGTTCGATCCCCGGTCGGAGAAGTAGGATACCGCATGCCGCATGGCGCGGCCAAAAAAAAAAAAAAAATCCATTATGTATGAAACATGGCAGTCCCTTACCTAGCAGCTACTATGCATTAAGTGCTTTAACAGCAACCCAAAGGGGTCAGTTCTGTTACTGTCCCCATTTTATTGAGGAGGAACTTAGGGCCCAACAGGTTAAGCCCCTTATCCAATGCCACCCAGCTAGTAAACTGAACCCAAGTCTGGCTGCTGCCAAAGATCTAATGCACTGTGGTATCCATCCTCTCTTGGTCAAAGGATTCATAAGGTAAAGGACCCCAGACGTTTCAAATTCAGTGAACAGGCTCCCCAGGCCTCCAGCCTGGCCTGGAATCATGCTGATCCACATTGCCTACCTCCCCTACCCATGAAATCAAGACAACTGCCTTCATGGCCCTCCTCAAAGATTTCTTGCCTCACCCACCTGACACACACACACACACACACACACACACACACGAAGACTTCTGGGGCCACGTTTCAAAACTTGAAAAGAAATTAGTAGTTCCCACTGTTGAGAAAAGGAAAGAACTCCAGGTGAGGACACCCAGGTTCCAGCCTTCCTGATTCTGCTGCTGTGACCCAGGGCAAGTTCCTTCTCCCTCCAGTTCTGTTTTCCTGAGGGGAGCTGGAATCTTAGATTTCATAAAGCCCTTCCACCCAAACATCTAGGATCCTGGGTTGTACATTTGCGGGATGCTTTGCTGTGGCTCCTGGAGCAGGGAATGGGGAAGGAGCAGGGCAGGTCAGCATTTCTCCTACTGGTTGGAATTAGCTGTTTATCTCCCCTCTGGTCTGTGAGCTCCCCCAGGACAGGGACTGGGTTTTAAGAATTGGCTGTAACTCTGGCTCCTGGTACAATCTGGAATGTTTCAAGTGCTAAATAAGTATCTGTTGAATGAATTTTTCCACCTTTCACCTGAGAAAAGACGCTTCCTTCTACCCCAAAGCCCCCTGAGAGACAGAAGAAAGAGTCATAAAAGTTTATTATATGAAAGAAAGAACACGGCTTCTGTACATCTATTTACAGAACAGACAGATGTATTTACAGCCAGAGGGAGGCCTTGGTGTCAGTGGGGGTCGGGGGCAGGTGCCTGGAGAAGAGTGAGGAGGTGTGAGAAGCCTCCCGTGGCTCAAATACAGGGCACCTCAGCAGGAAGGGGAGAGGCAGAAGCTGGAGGGAGAAACAGGGGTTCCAGTTCTTCCTGAAGGAAAACTTGGTGAGTGAGTAGCAGGTGGGATGGAGCCCAGAGTCCACGTAGGACCCTGGAGGTGCAAGGGAGATCCTGGAGTTGAACCCAGAACGTTCTCGGGCTGATCACAGTGTCCCTGGGGTGCTCTGGGGAAAGGTCTGTGCCCTTCTGTCCCTGTTGCTGCCCGCAGCTGCAGAGGGGAAGGGTCCATGGGGGTCACAGCTCGCTGGAGCGGACGGCAGGCTCCAGTTTGTGGGACAGGGCAGTGAGGACCTTGTCGAACTTCTCATAGCGCCGGGCCTGGCTGCTGCTGGCGCCCTGGCTGCCCCAGAGGAGGCGCATCTGGAACTCGGTGCTGAACACCTCGAGGAGCTCTGGCTGGGCCTGGAACCCTGCAGGGTGGGGCACAGGGGTCAGGGAACCACCATCCAGCTGGGGAGGCTGGGACTCCCGCTCGGAGCCACCACATGTTTCAGGGCCTCGTAGCAAGGGACCTCCCCCCACCTCCACCAGGGATCCCACAAGGTTTGCTGATGAACATGACCAAGCAGTTTAGCACCCAGTCTTTGTCCTACTATTTGCAACATATAATTTTAAAATGACTAGAAGATAAAATATTAAAATTAATTTGAGGGGGAGATTTTTCTTTTCTCTTTTGTATTTTTCTGTAAGTTCCAAAATTTTTCCTAAGAAATGTATATACATTTTGTAAGTAAATGTAAAAAATAGTTTCTTTTTTGTCCTTTCTGAAGAAGGGCAGGAAAGACATATGCCAGATGCTCACGGCATTTACCTCCAGGTAATTGTTGGTGATTTGTTTTATCTTGTTTTTGCTCAGCTGTTATTTCCAATTGGTCTACAGAGAACTTCTGTGACTTAGACACTGCCTAGAGAAGTAAAAGGTGGATTATCTGAAGACATTATCTCTCTGCTCCTTCCACAAGGAGGAGTTCTACTTTTTTTAAAATTAATTTATTTATTTTATTTATTTTTGGCTGTGTTGGGTCTTTGTTGCTGTGCGCAGGCTTTCTCTAGCTGCGGCGAGCGGGGGCTACTCTTCGTTGTGGTGCGCGGGCTTCTCATTGTGGTGGCTTCTCTTGTTGTGGAGTACGGGCTCTAGGTGTGTGGGTTTCAGTGGTTGTGGCTTATGGGCTCTAGAGTGCAGGCTCAGTATTTGTGGCTCGCGAGCTTAGCTGCTCCGCGGCATGTGGGATCTTCCTGGACCAGGGCTCGAACCCGTGTCCCCTGCATTGGCAGGTGGATTCTTAACTACTGCGCCACCAGGGAAGCCCAGGAGTTCTACTTTTTGACTAGACTATGAGCTCCTTGAAGGCGGGGCAGGTCTGCCTCAGCCCCAGGGCCCCAGGACGAGTGCTTTGTAAACAACCTTGTAAAGTAGGCCTGTTAGGATGCCCACTTCACAGATGAGAAAGCTGAGGCTCAGAGAAGCTAAGATACACAGCTATGGTGCTCTTTGAATCATCTCTTTGTCCCCCGCACCCAACTTGGTGCCTGCTACTAACAACTGCTTGTCAAACTGCTGAATAAGTGAAGAAAAGGGGTGAGAAAAAGAAGTCAAGGAAACATGCAGGAAAGAGGGATGGAGAAATGCGAAGGGGTGTTTGAAGGAGAGGGGAGAGCAAGTCATGTGGAGGGAGGCCCAGGCTGGCAGGATCAGTGGCGGGATCGCCCCCAGTTGCGACCCATGACTCACCCTGCAGCTTGACCTCGGCATTGGTGTGATACAGGCCACCGTGGTGTGCCACAGTGCGGGCGGCCTCCAGGTGGGCCAGCACCACCTCCACACCGTGCTCTGTGCTGCCCCAGGGCTCGGGGCCCTCGGCCGGGGCGGAGTCACACTCCAGCAGAGTGATGAGCGGCAGCACGTGAGGAAATGTGGTGTTGCTCAGCGGCGGGCCTTCTGCAGGGAGGGACACACGGCACTTAGAGGTCCCTGAGGGCCCAGCCATCCACCGCGGATGTTTTAGGGGAAGGGGCCTTCCTGAGGTCCCAGAGAGAGCCCCCAGGGATTCTGACTCCTGAGACAAACCCTTCGGATTCCTCCAGCTGAACCCACTGCAGCCTTGGCCAAGCTCAGGGGCTGAGGCTGGACCTGGACGTGGCATACACGGTTGCCAGATGCAGAAAGTGAGTGCGGGAACAGCCTGCACAAAGCTCAGTCAAGCCCTCATCATCCTCCCCACTGGGAGAGTCTTTGCTGGCCCAGAGAGGGCTGGAACCTGTCCAAGGTCACATAGCAAGGTGGGAGAGGTACCTTTGCCTTCATTGAGGCTCTTGAGAAATGGCTTGAGCTTCTTCTCGTAGAGGATGGCTCCCTCCGTGTGTCGCTGCCGCAGAGTCACCCATGTCTGCTCCAGCCGGGCAATCTGGGGAGACCAGACTGTGAGCGACTGGCCAGGGAAGGGGCCTGCTGGGGCCACAGGCCACTCTGCCAAGCGGACACCCAGATGTGGGATAATAATTATTAGTATAGTCACCATTCATGAATCTGGGACAGTGCTGACTGCTTTTCACACGTCTCCCATGAAGCCCTCCCAACAACCCATTTTACAGATGAGGGAACTAAGGCTCAGAGAGGGGAATGACTTGCCCAAGGTCATTCCAAAAATAAGTGGCAGAGCTGGGAGTTGAGCCACTGCTCTGGGACCCTGCTGTCACTGTTGACGAGGCAAAGGAGAGGAAGTGTAGTGTGGATGAGGTCCGAGCTGTGAAATTAGACAGATCTAGTTTGAATCCCAACTTTTTCAGCCTCTGAATGTGACTTTAGGCAAGTACTGCTCTGCCTCAGTTTCTCCATAAGTGAAATGAGAACAATAAAGGCACTCCCTTCATGAGATTTTTTTTTGAGGAATCGGTGCTTCTAAAGTACTCGATGTAGCACCTAGCATATAGTCAGTGCTTGCTAAATGAGTGCCATTTTATATTTATTCTTTAAACTCATATAATGCTTCTTATTCGTTTTACAGGTAGGGAAATTGAGAGCAGGGAAAAGGGAAGACTTTGAGAGCAGGTCAGCACTTAAAGGACTCAGTTCTCCTAGTTACCCTGTCACCAATGCTGCCTAGAAGGTCACAAAGTTCTTCCTGATTCAATATACAGCTATCCCAAAGGAACACATCCCAGGGCTTCTCCGGACAGAGACTAGCTTATGCCCAGCTCTACGTGGGCCCCTCCGTACCTGGGCCATATCCAGGGCGCCCATGACTGCAGCGAAGCTGAACATGTTGCCCATGGTCCCCCGAAGCTCGGCCGCCAGCTGGATGGTCTTGTGCAGAAGAGCTGCCCGCTCCTCAGCGGAGCCCGTGCAGCCCAGGATGTCCACAGCCAGCATGATGGACATGGTGTGGAACCTGTCGGAGCAGCCAGGTCAGAGGGGCGGGGCCAGGGACCTAGGGTTGGGGGTCCTTGTGGTTGAGAGCCGAGGGGCGGAGGGCAGAGCCAAAAGCGAGAGATTGTAAAGGGTCAATGAGATTAGGGGGCGCGGCCAGAGTGAGGAAAAGCAAAGTTAAGGGCTTCTGATTGGTCAGTATAAGTCAGGGGGCGGGGCCAGAGGCCCTAGAGCGCCAGGCTGAGAGGCTTGTGACCGATCAGCGGAAATCATCGGAAATCATCTGGTAGAGCTGTTCTAAGAAAGAAAAGGAGAGAAGCCAGAGCTGATGAGAGGGCCAAGGCTCACGGATTGTGATCGGTCAAGAGGATGCAAAATGTGAATTCGGAGATAAAGGACTCGGTCTTTGGGAAACCAAGATTACTTGGAGCTGGATATGGAGAAGGAGCGATTGGTCAATGGGATAGGGGGCGTGGCCAGAACCCCTGGGAGCCGGGGTGAGAGACTGTGATTGGCCAGCCGGCCACAGCGAAGGGCCGCGCGGTAGCCCAGGGGGTTCCCCGTGAGTCCCCTTGTGTACTCGTCTTACCTTTCCAGCAGGTCTAGTCGTAGCTGCCGGCCATGGGGGAGAGTGAGCAGCTCCATGCCCCAGCGGACTCCCATTAGGGTCTGCATCTCCTTGGTAACGCCCAGTATCCTAGCAACCTACAAGGACGCCCAGAGGGCTGATTAATTTTCTGTCAAGGCTAGCTCAAGCCATCTGGGAGTCAGGGAGCTTTATCTTGGAGGGCAGCCTGGCTGGGAGGCTGGGTTTGAATTCCAGCTCTACTGCTAACCCTCCGACATGGAGCAAAATGAGCCTCATTCTCCCCATCTGTGAAACGCGGGATAAATGGGAAAATGCCCAGAGGTGTCTGACATGGGCCAGAGGTGCCCAGGACACCCTTATTCCAGAAGGCAAACCTGAGGTCCGGTGGGGAAAGGGCTTGTCCAAGGTCACACAGTGGGCCTAGAACCCAGGGCTGCTCCCTTCACGCCTAGCACTCTTCACAGAGCTACATCTCAGCACTGTTTCTTTTCTTGCTTCTTGAGCTCAGAGACCAGTGCAACCAAGCAGTCAGTGCCCTTCCGCCACAAACTTCAGAGAGGGAAACTGAGACGGAGAGCAAGTCAGGGTCCTTAGATGGTCAAGATTCATTCAAAGCAAAGGCCCAGGCATTAACAATTTATGGACCTAGGCAATGAGTTTTGTCCACTAGGTGGGGTGGGGATGGGAAGTCGGGCCTTTTGTATTCCCTGGACCAGCCAGACTGACTTTCACCAGGCTCAAAAAGTGTCCCAGGGAGCCAGACGCCACTGGCTTTCAGGACTCTTCGGTTCCAGTGCCAAACTGACATCTGGAGGAAGCAAGAATATCTCGGGTTTTGCTTTTTTTAAAGGAGAAAATTGGGGCCCAAGTAAAGTGATTAGTCAGAGTCACACAGCAAGTGAAGGACGGCCATGAAGTCAGAATCCAGGCCCATTCGCTATACTTGGGAATTTGGGGCCAGCTCCTCACCACCCTGACCCCTGTCCCCAAGCCAGAGGATGGAGGTGCTGCTCCTGCCCCAGTGCGCAACCAGCACCTACCAGGCAGTCAACCTTGGTGACATGCTGGGCCAGCGTCCGGGCATCAACCTCTGCCAGCAGCTCCTTGACCTTACGCAGGAGGCCCATCTCCAGTGGCCGGTTATCTTTGGGGATCAGTGGTGACTGGAAGGTAGCCGGGCTGAAGGAAGAGGTGGCTTCCACGATGGGGACTGTGAAGGTCCTACCCCAGTCTCCTTCGGGGGCCCCATTTTCTGACAGTTCCTTAAGCCTCTCCCCATAGCTCCTGGCCTGGCGGCTGGAGGCGTCAGCTGCTGCCCACTCTCGGCTGCCACGGACAGGAGGCTGGAGCTGGCAGTAATGGCCAGAGTCCGGGTCGCTGTAGCTGCTGAGCGACGGTGATGGGGAGGCCTCGCAGCGGGTGTGGGAGGGGCTGGAGTAAGGGCCCTTGTCCGACTCCCCGGCACTTCCAGGACACAGCTGGGGTTCACTGGAGCGGCGGGTGACAGGGGAGGCAGGCAGCGCTGTGGCTGAGGGGGCTGCAGGGGCGGCGTGGACACGGGTCACTGCAGGGAGATAAAGAGAGAGGACTAGTTTCCATGACTCCCCACGCAGTGAGGTTCCCCCACCCCCTTCCCAAAGGACAGGCTCCATCCACCCTACATGGGTGATAGGCCCACCTCCCTGGACCCAGGCCCAGCCCAGCAGACTCTGGCACACTGACCAGCTCTCAGTGGTACTCTGAAATTACCTGGACCCCAGGAGTCTTACTTTCCTACCCTAAGGCTGCTGTAGCCTTGGGGAACGACTGAGCTACTTGAAGGAGCTTTCCGTGATTCAGAGAAGCTAAGCACTTGCTGGAGTTCATCGTGTGGAATTATTTCTCAATGAATTAGTAATAATGATTTATTGAGTACATGTGTCCTGGGAACTGGTGACATGCTGGAGATACACCGGTCAAAACAGTAACCATCATCCAAAATTAGAGGTGATGTTTATTGAGCTCTTACTGGCTGCGAGATCCTTCTCTGCACATTAGTCCGTTTAACCCTCTCAACATCCTGTGCGTCAGTACTTTTATGATCCCCATTCTCCAGATGAGAAAACTGAGGCTCAGAGAGGCCAGCTGACCTGCATGAGGTCACCCAGCCAGCAAGGCATAGAGCTGGGATTTAAAACCAGGTGTTAAGTCCTCACTCCTGGGTACTTCCCTGAGCCGCGTTGCTTAGAAATTGTCCGATAAATAATTTGTGGCAAGGCATTTTAACATTTACACCCAAGGGTGTTGTTTTGAAGGCAAGTTGGCAGTTATGACAAGCTGGCAGGCCCGTGTTTAGAGAAGAATTTGTGACAACCCATATAGACAGCAACATGGCAACAGTGTCTCCCAGCAAAGGTTCCTCCCGGGATGCACCTCTGCCTGCGAGCTTTTCCTGCCAGGCGGACAATATGCAGTATGGCCTGTTGAAAACACTTGTTTTCTTCCAGAAATGAACTAGTGGCATGTTTCTACAGTAGAAATTTTCTTTGTATTTAAAAAAAGCACAGCGCTCTGTGCTTCCTGCTCAATTTTGCTGTGAATCTAGAACTTTTCTGAAAAAGTCTATTTAAAAGACTAAAGCAAGCATGACGAGTCCGGTTTGAGCCCACCATTTGGAATCCGGGACGCATTAAGTCCCAGCTGATGCAGGGCCTGGCAGAGCACCACACACGGAGGCACTTGACCAATGGGGGCTGAGTGTTGCTGACCACATGCACTTCATAGCATTGGAGTCAGATTCAGTAACATTCAGGAGAATGCACTGGAAACTACATGCACAGTGCCTGGTACCCAACAGGGACTCAATGAGTCGTTGCAGAACGAACAAGCCATGGATATGTTTTGCATGTCAACATCGATAGTTCTGCTGGCAAGTTTTTAGTGTCAACTCTTGCAGGGCATTGCTCTCAGAAAAGAGGTAGAAACACACATGATCACATACTATAACAGAAGTCGTCAAAGATAGCGCACACGTGCGCACTCAAGGCTACTCCCACCAGATTCCCCCACCTGCCCCTACCCCCTCCGCTGGACATACCGGTACTATAGGCGGGGGAACTGGGGCTCTCGGAGATGGGGGACACGGGAGAGTGCAGGTCTGGGATCTGGTCCATGCTGAGTGCACAGTTGCGGATGGATTCCCGGGGGTGGGGCAGTGATGTGCTGTGGAGCAGACACCTTCATGAGCAGAGAGCCCAGAGGTCAGGGTCCTCAGCTAGCATTAGGACCCCCACCTCTGCCTCCATCCAAGATCTGCTCAACTTCAAAGGCAGAAAAGGCTTGGAGATTATCAAGTCCAACCTCCCAACTGACAGGTACAAAAACTAAAGCCCAGAGGAGGAAAGGCTTGTGCAGTCCACAACCTGCACAACTGTTCTCTTCCCTGGGAACCTTGCCCCCAACTTGCAGAACAGTCTGGGGAGAGGGGCTAGCAGGAAAGGTGGGCAGGCCAAGGGAGCCAGGCCCACCAGCCTGGTCCCTCCTCACTGCTCCCATACTATACCCAGGATGCCTTGGGCACACATGGCCTGTGGATCCTAGCACCGTTTTGATCACTGGTTCCAAACCACAGGCCAAGTGGCTACTCCCCACAGGGTATCCAACCAGCAATTCCTTGGCTGACAGCACCCAGCCCAGGCCCAGGGAGATGGGACCTATCCAAGTGCTGGTGGCACAGGATGGCAGGTCTTGCTGCAAACAGCCAGGGAGGCCATAGAAATTAGGGGCACAGACTTCGGAGTTGAGGACCTGGGTTAGAATCTGGGTCCTACCACTCTCTAGCAAGCGGCTGCCCCTTTCCAAGCCTATTTCCTCATCTACAAAGTGGGGGCATGGACAGAAGCCACCTCCCAGGGGGACGTGGGAGTCACTGAAGTTGGGCACAAGAGCACCAGAAGAGGGCCAGGTACACAGTAGGGCCTCAGGAATGATTGGCTGCTGTGGCTTTTCCTGGGATCAGGGCCTGGTGTCACCTAGCCCCAGACAACTGGGTGTCATCAAAAATGTCGCTGAGAACATTCCATTCCCTGTGCAATGGCTTGCATCCTGCAAAGCCCTCTGCTCTGATGCCCACCTTGGCCTAGTTTGGTGGGGTGGGTTGGGCTGGCAACAAGGACCAGGCCCCTGCCTGGGACAGGACAGCACCCAGGGCTCCCCCTAGGCCAGAGAGGGCTTTCTGAGTGAGGGCCTTTTATAGGTAGGAACGTGGAGGCAAGAGAGGAGAAATGCCAGGGCCAAGGGTGCACAGCTAGTTGTAGCAGAGCTGGGATGGCAACCTGCGCTCCAGACCTCCACTCAGCACAGCCTGAGCTTCCTCCTGTTCTTCCCCGCACACCAAGGCTCCAGGGCAGTCATAGCACCTCAGACCCGTGTGACTGGGCCTCCCCTTTCTCACCAGCACTCTCATTACCAACACCCCCATTTGACAGATGGGGAGCCTGAGGCCTAGCATAGGTTCTCACTCACCTGGTGGGGCAGCCATCACTGCGGGTGACCTTGTCGGCGGTGAGCCCGTCGGTCATGGTGACGCTGCGCCGCTTCATGTGGCTGCCCTTGGGGCCTGAGGGGCTGGCGGGGCTTGTAGCCTTGCCACTGCCCTGGCCCAGGCCGTAGCAGGCCTCCAGGTAGCGCAGCGGGAAGGTGCGGTTGACGGGGCAGTAGATGATGGCGCCACTCTGCTCTGACACAGCCTTGCGGCTGCCCACGTGATACCGCACAAGGGCCGGCACGTGGTCGAAGCTCTCCTGCTCGAACAGGTACTGGATGTGGGTGTAGCTCTCACCCGCCTTCACCACCACCTTGTTGATCTTGAAGTGCAAGGCCTGGTTGCGCCAGCGGCAGGTGAGCACATAGTCGCCCAGGCTGGTGAGCGAGTCCCGGATGAGGAAGTCACCATTGCGCTGCACCAGGGTCTCGGAGACCTGCGAGAGGCAAGGGTCAGGCTGGAGCAGGGCAGGGGCAGAGAGGGCCAGACCCCGGATCTGGGGAACACAGTGAACAGAGATATCTGAAGCTTGGGAGTTGCACCCTCTGACCCAGATTCAGAGGGTGCAACTCAGCCAGAGGCCCTGGGTCCGGGGAACAGAGGCTCAGGCATGGGAGGACATAACACCCTGGGATGGGGGTTGCCATGATCTGAAACTCAGGTCTCAGACCTACTCCTTCTCAGGTCTCACGTTGGGCAGAGTGGAGTCTCAATCCTCGTTCCTCCAAACACCCAGTGCTCTGGCACATCTCTGGGCCTTTGTACCTCAAGCTACTTTCTCTGCCTGGAACATCCTTCCCATCCTGCCCACCTGGTGAACTCCTATCCATCTCACAATGGCCTCTCTCCTCAGCACCCCTTCCTCGGGGCAGCCCACACTCCCTGCTGGGTACTCCATTCTTGCACTTCTCCCACTGGGCTCTGACGGTCTGCCTGCCTGTCAACCCCCACCCTGGGATACCAGCCCTCAAAGGAAGCCACCACCTATTTTATCTCTGTATCCTTGGTGCCCAGCACAGGACCTGACAGAGCTGATGCTTGACAAAGATTTACAGCATGAATGTAAAAGGGAACAGGTGACTATTAGCCTCAGCCCAGAAATTCAACTTTGTCAGAATTGAGTAGCCTAAGGACTGATACGCACTGACCAAACACACAAGAGGCTGATGTATAGACCTATAACAATAACAGTAAAAATAATCGTAGTAATAATAACAACCACCACCATAAAGGACAATGTTCATTGAGTTCACTGCATGTCAGACATCGTGTTAAGAACTTCACATGCATTAGTTCATTTAATTCTCACAACCAACCTTTAAGGTAGGCACTATTATTATCCTCCATCTTATAGATAAGGAAACTGGGGCTCAGAGAGGTGAAGTGACTTGTTCAAGGTCACACAGTCAGTAAATGGCAGAACTAGACCTCATCCCAGGCTACTCTGATTGAACCCACCAAACAATAGTCAGAGCTTCTCTGGGCTGGGGCTGGCCAAGGCGGTGGGTCTAGGGCTGAGGTCCCAGCTCAGGGCCCGCTCACCTCACGGGGGATGCGGCCATGGTACCAGGCGTGGCTGCGGAGATCTGTGCTGCTGAGTTTGAGCTCTTCCTCCAACTCCTTGTGCAATTTCTCAGGCGATGAGTCCAGGATGTACTTCTCCTTGGAGAACTGGGCAGGAGACAGCAAAAGTTGGCATCCAAACTGAAGCCCCTTCCTCCTTCCCTCCCAACCTCCCCCACCCCAGGTGAACTCATTCCATCCTGGCACCCTGGGAACACTTAGGCACAGATCCTCACGCATGAGTCCCTATCCCAGCAGGAGTAACGGAATCTCAATTAAATCCACCAAAAAGTGCCTACTGTGTTCTAGGCTCTGAACTATGTGCCAGGGTAGATAAGTCAATAAATAAACCTGTCCTCAAGGAAGCTCCTAGTCTAAGAGGGGAGGCAAAAGGGACATCAGCACTTGAGGGACTTCCCTGGTGGTCCAGTGGTTAAGAATCCGCCTTCCAATGCAGAGGACGCAGGTTCGACCCCTGGTCAGGGAACTAAGATTCCACATGCCGCAGGGCAACTAAGCCGCGGGGCAACTAAGAGCGCGCTTTAGAGCTTGCGTGCCACAACAAGAGAGCCTGTGCACTGCAACTACTGAGCCCGCATGCCACAACTAGAGAGAATCCTGTGCGATGCAACTAAGGTCTGACGCAGCCAAATAAATAAATAAATATTTTTTAAAAATTTTTTTAAAAAAGCGACATGAGCATTTGCGGTCAGCACCACAACACTGGACAGCGGCAAAGAGCCGAGTAGCTTTTCAAAGGGAGGAGATGAAGTCTAGGCCAGGTGGAGTGGTCCAGGAAGACTTCCTGGAGGAGATGGCAATCACAAACACTCATTCTGCACCGAAGATACCATACTGATCTTGAAGTGGAGGGAGGGAGGATTCCTACAAGTATATAACACAGCAGGTACCCAGGCAAAAAAGCATGGACAAAAACAGGGCTGAATGTACGAGGATACATTCTGGGACAGTGACTTACACAGGCGTCGAGGAGGCAGCTACAAACAGGGTAGCAGAGCACCCCACTGCCTAAAGACACCTGTGATGTCCTCTACAGTTCCCAAAGCCCTTTCTTCCTTGCTGTCTCAAGCAATCCTTGCTAGATGGGGAAACTGCAGCCCAGCAGGGAAGCCTGAGGTCACTCACTGGAGATAATGCTCAGGATCTCCCCTTCCACCTGCCCAAGGGGGAGATTCCTGGTTTCCTGGTTACTGTGGCCTGGGGTTGGAGGTCTAAGAACAGGGGAAGGGGAGCCCCTGCTGCCAGGTGTGCCCCTACCATGAAGCCCAGCCCAATCCTGGCTGTCTTGTGTGAGTTCCCCGGGCCTCAGTTTCTTCCCCTGTAAAATGGGAACAATTGCAGAACCTGCTTCACAGGATTGCAAGGATGAAAGGAGACAATACTCCAGAGCACTGCAACTAGCCCACAGATGTCCTTGTCACTGCCAGAACATGTGACATTGCTTCCTCTCCCTTTCCCCAGTTCCAGGCCGCAATGATGTCTGGTCCAGGACAGATAGATATGGCCCAGACCTGGCCAGGCAGCGGGACAGATGAAGAGGGGCACTAAAGGGCAATCTCCCCCCAGGACCCGCTCCTCACCAGGGTCCAGCGTCCTCCAGTCTGCTCCCTGCCTCCTCTGACCTTTCACAGTTCTCAGAGCCTAACCCTGCTGCTCCATTCTCCACCCCTCTGCTCCCACTGCCTTGATTTACCTCAGTCTACACTGCTGCCAAGACATCCTGGTTCCCAGCTTCAGAGATATCTAGAGTCTCTGACTCCATTATTTCAACACTGAACCCCTACTCTGGGACAGGTCCTGTGCCAGGGGCTGAGCTCAAGGTCATCAGGACAGGTGGCCTCTGTCCTGGAGGAGCCACACAGATACTGACAAGCAACCCCAGGGTCTCTGGATGTTCAGAGACGCACAGGGAGCTCCAGGAGCAGATGAGCATGTCCCTCCTCATCTGGTCAGGGAGTCCCTGAAGAGGTGACGTCTCCACTGAGACCTGATTGAGCCAAGCAAAAGCGTCAGGGTGGGGACAGGCAGGTGGGCAGGAAAGAGCTCTGGGAAGACAGTGGCAGAGTCAGGGCCCTGTAGGCAGAGCCAAGGCCCTGGGGGCGGGAGGAGAAGCTTCGAAAGGGCTGGGGGTGACAAGGGCAGGCACGGCAGGGCTGTGAGGCTGCCTCGGGGAGCTGGGGTTTACCCAGAGGCCACAGCAGAGCTGCAGAAGGTTTTTAAAGTGTTGGGACAGGTTCCATCCACTGCGTGGAGATGGCCTAGTGTTTTCCAGGCAATGGCAGGGAAGGGTGGGGCGTGGGGATGGGAATTGGGGGAAGGGTGTTTACACAACCATTGATCAGGTGTGGGGAAGAGGGCGGAGGGGTCAGAGAGGATTCCAGGTAGAGAGCCTGGGAGGACAGTGAGACACTCTGCAAGGTGGGCAAGGCTGGGGCAGGAACAGCTTGGGGATGGGCCCATAAAAATTTGGGCTTTGAGGTACCTGTAGGGCTCTGGGGACAGATGGTGGGAGTGGGTGATGGAGATGAGTGCTCAGGGAAAGGCAGGGCCTGAGGATGGGGATTCTGTACATCCCCCGCCCAGGGTAGAAACCAATACCCCAGAAAGGCAGGGAGGTCCGGGGTGAACTGAGATTAGCTAACTCAGATACCTACACTCCTCCATGGGGTTCCCTATTCTTCAGGGTCCTGGCCCCTCTCCTATACCACACCACACCCTGGAGAGGGAAGAGTGGAAGTCACAGGGGAGACTCCTTCTCCTTGACAAAGAGCATGCAATTGAGTAGTTGCCCCAGTTCCACAGCTGGAGCAAGAGGGACAGGGGGCAAAGAAGGGGAGGGGGCTGTGTGGTAAAGAACCTGGCCTCAAGACTCTGCCTGCCACTGTGTGACCTTGAGCCAATCACTTTCCCTTTCTGGGCCTGGGTAGCTTCATCTGTAAATGGGGGGTGGGAGACTGGGCTCCACTTTTCCAACCATAATCAGTGGTCAGGGAGAATCTGGAGGGACAAACTTGGTCCTCTCACACATCTGAGGTTAGGGAACCCTAGGGTCCCTGTGCTTCCTCACCTTCAACTCGGGGGTCCCTAGCTCCCAAGGAGGGTGGGTGCTGGGGCGCGAATGCAGCATCCCTGCTCCCGGTGCACTGCTATTGGCCAGAGATGATCTCACCGCCTCCCGGCCTGCGAGCGCCTGATTGGCGGGTGCGGGGATGCTGCGCTCAGCCGGCGGCGGGGCAGTCATTCAGGCGGGCTCGGAGCGTGTGTGAGCCTGGGGGAGCGCAGAGGTGATGCGCCCCGCGTCCCCCAGGGGGCTCGGGAGGCAAAAGCGCGGAGACCCCGGGTCAGGGTCTTAACCCCTTCTCACCAGCCGGTGCCCAGCAAGCCCCCTCTAGCTCCCTTCAGTCTCGCAACCCTAAGCAAAGCCATCCCCAGATGATGCTCCGCAGAGAGGCGGGGTCCGGGTCCTCCCCTCCACCCCCTTCCGTTTAACCCTTTCACCGCCACGGCGCCGTCCCGCACTGACCGGCCAGCTGGGCTAGGAGACCCGCGCCCGGAGCACGCCCGAGCCCACCTAGAGGGCAGGAGGGTTGCAGGCGCTCTGGCCCCAGCCTCGGCACCCGCAGCATCCCCTCAGCTTCCCACCCCTCACTCAGCCTTTGGACCCCAGCCCAGCGCCCCAGGTACAATGGGGAGTCAGGCTGCCCGGGTCAGCCGCAGGGGCCGGAGTGCTCGCTGGAGGATCGGCAGGATGCCGGCGACCCCATCTCCAGGTACCCAACGCCCCAGCTCAGCTCCATCCTGCAGAGGAGGCAGGACCGGAACGGCAGCCTCCGCAGCCCCGAGTTTCGGGAGTGGCAGCTGGACCCTCACACTGCGGAGCGTCTGGGCGCCCAGAGGTGAGGTTGGGGCGACCCCGCCCCCTCCCGCAGCCCTCAGCCTGCAGCCCGCAGCCCCTGCCTGGCCGGACCCTGCGCGGCGTCACGGGCTGCGGCTCCCCGGCTCCGGGGGCGAGCGGCCAGGGGTCCCAGCCCGGAGCGCCTGGCGGGGGCCGAGCCGCCCCCTCACCTGCACCTGCACGAAGGAGCCGCGGTAGAAGCAGCAGGCGGCGGCCGACAGGGCGCTCCACAGGCTGCACCGCTCGGTCATGGTGGGGCCGGGCGGCCAGGGCCGGGACGGTGCGGGGAACGGCTGCCGGCGGGGCAGGGGCGCGGGACCGACCGGGCTGGGCACCGGCTGCGCTTGCCTCTCGGCGGCGCGATTACCTCATCGCCTTGTCGGGGGAGGAGCGGGGAGGCGGGGCTGGGAGACCCCACCCTCCAGCCGGCCCCGGGAGGGGAGGGGGCCATTGTTCCTCCCTCCGCCCGCCCCCGGCTCCCCGCCCCTAGCCCCCAGAGCTCCAGCCCCGCGCGCCCCGGCAGCCTGTAGTCCGGGGATGCTGAACGGGGGACCTGCCAAGGGGGGCTTCACGGGGGGCAGAAGGATGGGGTGGGGACCCCTGGGCCGGCAAGGGAGGGGGGGTCCTGCCGCCCCCACTCGTCTCACCCCTCACTGACCCGGAGCGGGCAGAGACTTTGAATTAAATCATATCTAAAGCTGGAAAAATCCCTGTATATGTTTGACCAAGTCCTTTGTGGCCTCAGGAAATCTCCCAGAGCCCAGGATTTCTCATCTCTGATTTGGAATCAGGGACCCTGCTGGGAATTGCGGGATATTCCACTGACAGACTTGGGGGGGGTGGGGAGGGCAGAGACTCAGTAAGGCTCAATGGTTTGGGAAGCAACCTGGGTTCAACTAGCGGTGCCCCACCTCCACCCAACCAGTCCCTTCTCCTGGAGCCCAGATTTACTCATCTGGAAAACATACCTGTGCTGACCTCACAGAACTCTTGTTAGCATTGGCTGAGCTGATGCATGTAAGTTGCCAGACATAAAATAAGTGCTCAATAAATGCCTGCTATTGTTTTCAAACTTAGTGTCTTAGAATCTGGACTTTTGGTCCTAGAATCATAGGCTCTTCAGCACAAAGGGGGTCATCACTGACTCTGCATCAGTCAGGCCTGGAGTTCAAATCCTTTTGACAGGCTGTGTGACCTTAGGCAGGTGAGTCCACCTCTCTGGGTCTCAGATATTTGATTATTTTCTGTAAATACATCTGAAGCTCTGATCATGGAGCTTGGAATTTTATGGTCTTGGAACTTTAGAATCCTTGCCTTAGAATCAAAGTACTCACATCACGGTCTGAGAAACCCTGGAGTTCTGGAAGCTGAGTACGTAAGGTCAGGAATGGACTTTTGGTAACCCACTATTGATTCCACCCTCTTCTGAGGCTTGATGCTACAACTAACATTCTTTTGAGTTCATCCTTCAAGGGATTGGTTTTTTTTTGGTTTTTTTTTTGGTTTTTTTTTTTTCCATCTGAAGATCTTAATATATTTATTTGAAAACCAAGTTGTGTGAAAGAGAACACTAAATAGTCATATACCATCTCTTCAACCAAAGACTTGGACACAAGGTCAGCACAGAGGCAATGATACATGCAGTGAATAGCAGGTCTCAGCTCAGCTCCAGTGAGCAGGTATTATTTCTTTTATAGCATTTTTAAATTACATTTTTCAGCCCAGTAAACTAAGGGAAAAATACAAAGCTAATCCTCACAGGGATCTCACTACCATCAGTGATGGGGCTCTCATTACCTTGCCAGGCAGCTGGGACTTATGGGGTGCTGAAATATGCCCCTGTGTGGTCCACCACTGGCTTTGGTGCTGGTTCTACCTGAGGCCTCTGTTCCCCTGTGGTGTCAGGGCTCGGGATGAGGAGCCAGGGCCCAAATCCCGGGAGCAGCTCCTGCTCAACTTGCTGCAGCCCTGGGCTGCAATTCCTGGGCTCACTCAAGCTTGCTTTCTGACCGCGCCCACACTCTTAACTCTGCCTGGATCACTCTACCACCCATCTCTGCTTATCTTTATCTCCTTTCCAGCTTTCTGTTTGGAGAGAGCATGTTGGTGAATATTCCTGGTCAACTGCAATGGCTTGGCTTCAATGCCTCCTCCTCCAGAAAGCCTTCCTTGATCTCCCCATCCCCAGCTCCTGAGCTGAAAGTCGTCCCCTACCTCTGGAGCTCCAATGGCTTCTTATCTGAGCCTTCTGGGGATGGTGGGGGACAGCAATGTGAGCACTTCCCACAGAGCTCATTACTAGTCACTTACACGGAGCTTGACAGGCAGCATCTTGGGTGATGGAATGCCCTGGGGTCAGGAACCAGCCCGGCCTGCTCTGTTCCAGGCCCAGATCTCCCCTTCATGGGCATGGACTCATTGAGCCCATAGCAACCCTGGTTTGGAAGCACCACTGTTACCCCATTTCATACAGGTGAACACTGAGGCTCAGAGAGGTGACACACACACCCAAAGTCATGTGGCAAATAAGTGGCAGATCTGGGACTAAAATTTGGGTCTGCTAAATTACAAAACACAAGCCCAAACCATTGTGTGGTTCTGCCCTGGTCCCCACATGGGCCAGGAGCCCTTGGAACACAGGGCCTGGTGCTCCTTGCCCTCTGCTGTGTGCTCCATACTCGGCAGGGGACCTGGCTCAGGGTGGGTGCTCCGGGATGTGGAAGGCCAAGGGCTCTGTCCATGGTCTTGGCATCAAATAAACTTGGACAGCAATCCCAGTTCTGCCCTGCAGTAGCTGTGTGGTTGTGGGCAAGTCACTGCACTTCTCTGGGCCTCAAATTTCCCATCTGTAAATGGGCACAAGAAAGCCCTCACTGCCCAGTGATGAGGGAAGAAGTCACAGACCTCACTCATGTAAAGAGCTCAGAACTGACTCCCAGAGCTAGCAGCCAGCACAGGGCTCTGCACACAATAGGCACTCAAAATGTTCTGTCGTGTTATTGTTGTTATCGTTATTATTTCAAAACTGCATTTTCAACATTCTCAGTGCCCAGGACAAATTAAGCTTATGATCGATGTGACTGTGCCCATTATCTGTGATGAGGAACTGAGTCATCCTTTCCTGCTGCCACCTCCCGGCACCAGCACACGCTCAGAGACCAAGTGGGATTAGAGCCGGTCTTCGCATGGAGGCGCCCTTAGGGCCCTGTCCAGCTGGCAGCTGGATGGAGTCTGGTAGTAACAAACAGTGGGAAGTCCTGAGTTTGGGGCCAGGAAAGAATGATGGAAGGCATGGGAAGAAGATGCGGGGATTGAAAGCAGACCCCACACGCTGCCCTGACTCCTAGACCTTCTCCTCCTGGGAACAGTCGGTGAGATCTGGCTCCTAACAAGGCCAGAAAAGGACTCTGCCCTTCCTGGAACAGACTCTGGGCCCTCCAGTGTCCCCTCCCAGCCCCTCTTACCTTCACATAGTCCCCGCCAGCCTCCAGCTCTCCAGTGGCCCTGGAAGGAGAGAAGAAAAGTGAGTGTTCCCAGCCCTGCCTGGCTCCCCAGCTGCCAGTCTCTGCCCACCTGCAGGCAGGAGGGGGCACTGCAGCTGATAGCACTTGCTGGAATCTGTTGGCTGGACTACTCCTCCACTCTCCAGCTGTACGACCCTGGGCAAGTCCCTTCACCTCTCTGAGCCTGTTTCCTGTCTGTAAATCAGGGTAATGATAGCCTCTGTTTCATCGGGTTGTCTCGAGGACTCTGGGAGCTGGTGAAGGTTACATGCTTGACACGGGGCCTGCTCCCTGAATTGCTATCTTCAACCGGCTTCAGGACGCTGCACTCTCCTGGTGTTCACTCCCCACCTCCTCCCTGACTCCACAGTTGGTGGCCCCAGGCTGGGCCTCAGCCTCCTTTCCTCCGCCCTACCTTCATTCCCTAGTGCAGAGTGACCCACCCAGGGGCACATCATGGCGCCATTGCTGGTGACATTTGGCTGCGGAATTGATCCCCTCCCCTAAGAGGTGGTCAGGATGGGGTCTGGAGAGGCCAGAGGCTGGGGGTGGCTGTTTTTCCCAGGTGCCAAATAGATATCACCCTTCCTTGTGAGGGCTTCCGTGAGCCACTTCCCCCAGTCCTCGGCCTTAAATGCTCTCCCTTCTCCGATGCAGCCTGGACCTGCCCCTTCAACACCAGACTCAGAAACCCAACTGTCTCCTTAGCATCTCCTCTCAGATGTCTGAAGTCATTTTGACTTTCGTATCCAAAGCAGGACTGCTGATCTGCCCCCCCACCACGCCCCTGCTCCCCACATCCGATTCCCATCTCAGTTGATGTCAGCTTCATCCTTCTTGTTGCTTTGTTTGGCCCAAAACCCTGCGGTCCCCTGCACCTCCTCTCTCACACTCCACGCCCAATCCATCAGGAAATCCTGTGGCTCTACTTCCAAAATAGATCCTGACCACTTCTCTCCGTGTGTCAACCCTGCCCCATCTGGGACGCCCTCTGTGTCCTCTGTGGAGCACACAGCAGCCTTCTCGCTGTGTCTGCCCTCACAGCCCTCCGCCACCCAGGCGGCGCTCAAGTGAAAAGCTAAGCAGATCGCGGTGCACAAACCATCCCCAAGCCTCCCATCTCTCAAAGAACAAAATCTAAATCCCACTCCATGGTCTGCAAATGGATGGCCATGTAATTTATCAACTAAACCAAGACTTTTCTTCCCTTGTGAGAGTAAAGAGGGTGCCATTTTCATGCCAGAAAAACAAGTGTAAACAGGCTCATGTGTTCCCCAACCTACAACGCCCTGTGTCGCCCTGGTGGTATCTGACTGCCCACCTCATCAGTTCCCACCCCCAAAATATGCCTCCCTCCCTCATTCTGTCCCTCATTCTGCCCCGGCCACATCGGCCTCCTTGCCAAGCTCGTTCTTGCCACAGGGCCTTTGCACTTGCTGTTCCCTTGCCTGGAATGCTCTCCGCCCCACCCCACATCATCACACAGCTTGCCCCTCCCCCTACTTTATTTAGAGCTCTGCTTAATGTCCCCAACCCAGAGAAGCCTTCCCTGACCACCCTGCCAAGAATAGTCCCTTGTCCCTCACTCTCTGTCCTCAACCCTGCTTTCTTTTCCTCAATCTCTGCCTGAAACAATCACTTTACATTTATTTGTTGACTCAGTTACCTGACGCCTCCACCGGGGCACTGACTTTGTATCGCTCACAGGTGAGCCCCCACCATGGTGCCTGGCACATGGTAGGAGCTCAAGAACTCTTTATTGCTTAAGGAATGTATGAACAGTAAACCCTCAACCAGTATTCATCACTGTTGTTATTATTAATTCCCTCAACCAGTATTCATCACTATTATTATTAATTCTGTCAGGCTGGGCCCTGGTTCTCTGGCTGGCACAGGCCTCAGTATTGCCATCTGCAAAATAGGGAGGAAAGTCAAACATCAGGGAACTGCTTCCTCAAATACAGAAGCACCAAATTTAAATTTAAATGTGATAAATCTAATAAAATAAATTTAAAACAAAAACAGCTGAGCTAAAAACAAGACAAAACAAAAACTGTGGGTGAAGTATACGTTTCCACGGCAGAATTCCATGCAGGGCTTCCCCCAGCTCCTGAGGCCGGGGGCTCCTCCTTGAGAAGCTGTCTGACAGTCCTCCCTGTTGTGACATTCCAGAGTCCCTGGTGCTAGCCTTCCTTCCTGACCTCTAACCATAGTCCCTCAAGCTGCAGCCTGGCCCCAGCAGGCTCCCAAAGGTGTTTGGGTTCTCTCTGTCCAGCCGAGCTGGGAGTGGGGCGGAGTACAGACCCCTCCCCCTCTCACCACCCTGCTCTTCCTGGGTGAGGTGTCCCATCCCAGTGTTTCCGGCCATTCAGGACCGGAAATCCTCCCACTGCTGGGAACAGCTTGGCCAGGACACTGGGATCGCCTAGCACTTCCTCCTGTTTCCTGTTCACTTCCCCTCACGCTCTGGGCAGGAGCAGAGCCTTGGGGAGGGGGCGCCTGCCCCAGGGAGCAGGTGGGCTGAGGTGGCCAAAGCCAGTGGGGGTGCTCAGGCAGAGGCCCAGGCCCGGGAAGCTGAGGGCCTGGAGCCACCACCAGCCCCCATCACCTCTCCCTGCCCCCCCTACAACACTCCAGGATTCCTAAGACATAAGGTGACCATGTTGGCTCACCACCCACTGCCATCATTTGCCCAGACTATGGTCACCACCTCATCACTGCCTCCCAGCCTGCATCTGTGTCCCTCTGACTTGTTCTCACCCCAGCAGCCAGAGCAATCCTGTTAAAATGAAAGTCAGCTTACGACTTTCCTCTGCTCCAACCCACTGGAGTGACCCCTAGTTTCACTCAGGGTAAGAGCTGAAGTCCTGGGGACTTCCCTGGTGGTGCAGTGGTTAAGAATCCACCTGCCAATGCAGGGGACACAGGTTCGAGCCCTGGTCCGGGAAGATCCCACATGCTGCGGAGAAACTAAGCCCGTGCGCCACAGCTGCTGAGCCTGCACTCTAGAGCCCGCGAGCCACAACTACTGAGCCCGCGAGGCACAACTACTGAGCCCGTGCGCCTAGAGCCCGTGCTCCGCAATAGAGAAGCCACCGCAATGAGAAGCCCATGCACCGCAACAAAGAATAGCCCCCACTGGTTGCAACTAGAGAAAGCCCACGCGCAGCAACAAAGACCCAATGTCGCCAAAAATAAATAAATAAATTTATTAAAAAAAAAAAAGCTGAAGTCCTCATAACAGCCTTCACACACTGGCTCTGACCACACTCCCTTCATTCACGCTGCCCCAGCCAAGCTGGGCTTCTTGCTGCCTTTTGTTCCCACCTCAGGGCCTTTGCACTTTCTGTTCCCTCTGCGAGAATACTTTCCCTCCAGATATCCACTGAACTCCCGCCTTTCCCTCCTTCAGGTTTTTACCAAAGTGTCCCTTCTCAGTGAGGCCTTCCCTGGCCGCCCATCTGGAAGTGAAGTGTGGCCTCTCAATGCTCCGCACCTCCCCGCCCTGCTTCGTCGTTCTCCATAGCGCTTCATCTGACTTGCCATGCACAATCTCCTCTCACCAGAACATCAGCTCCACAAGGGCAGGGGTTGGGTTCTGCCTAGAATGGTGCCAGGCACCCTATAAAGATGTTTTGCTCTGTTTTCTATTTTTTGGTCACACTGCGTGGCATGTGGGATCTTAGTTCCCTGACCAGGGATCGAACCCGTGCCCCCTGCAGTGGAAGCACGATGTGTTAAACACTGGACCACCAGGGAAGCCCCTGTAAAGATGTTTTTGAATGAATGAATGTCACAGCAGCCCCTGCAATCCTGAGGACAAACTCTAGTTCTCATGGGTCGGCCCGCTGTGACCTAGCCCCTGCCAGCCACCCCTCCTCTCTTCCTTAGGGTCCTCAATGCACTCAGGCTTCACACTTCCTCCAAAGAGCTCCACTCCCTCCAGCCTCAGGACCTTTGCACATGATATTCCTTCTGCCTAGAGGAATTCTCTCCCTTAGAGTCAGAGTAATCCCTACTCAGCCTGCAGATCTCAGTTTGCTTGGAGATTTCTAGAATATTCTCTCTCCCTTTGTAATGATCAAATCCAGGAATCAAAGCTTCCATTTAAAAAAACTCAGCTCTGGGCTTCCCTGGTGGCCCAGTGGTTAAGAACCCGCCTGCCAGTGCAGGGTACACGGGTTTGAGCCTTGGTCTGGGAAGATCCCACATGTCACAGAGCAACTACGCCCGTGCGCCACAACTACTGAGCCTGCGCTCTACAGCCTACGTGCCACAACTACTAAAGCCCGTGCGCCTAGAGCCCACGCTCCGCAACAAGAGAAGCCACTGCAATGAGAAGCCCGCGCAATGAAGAGTACCCCCTGCTCACAGCAACTAGAGAAAGCCCGCACACAGCAACGAAGACCCAACGCAGCCAAAAATAAATAAATAAATAAATAAATAAATAAATAAATAAATATTTAAAAATAAAAATAATAAAATGAAACTGAAATACTGTGTTTAAAAAAAATTAAAAAATAAAACTCAGTTCCATTAATTAATTAATCAATTAATTAATTTCTTATTTTATGGATTTAAAAGGTACTTCCTCTCTAATATTAGTGGCGAAATCAATTAATAAATAATAGTGACAACTGAGCTAAATCAGTTCCATTAATCAGCTGCATTAATTATTTAAATAACCAACCCCTTTAATTGCCTGTATTAGCTGATTTGTTCTTATAACTGGTACCACTTATTGCATACATTAGCTTAATTAATTGAATTAATGACCAGTCATTAGAGTCCATTACCTTTTATTTCCCCAGTGCAGGTTTTGGTCTGAGCTTTACCTTCAGGGTCTCCATCCTGGCCAGGAGGGAAGGGCGAGGCTCCCCCAGGGACCCTAGAGGAGAGGCTGCCATCCTGTTCCACCTTGGCCCTCCCTCACCACAGGCAGCCTTGCCCTGCAGAGCCCTGCAGCCTCCCTGCCCTCTGTCTGTCCCCCACTTTTCTCCCTGGGGTGTGGTCATATGCCTTGAGTGGAGATTTCCCCAACGTCTGCCTCATGCTTCCCAGCTTTCCCCCTGCCCTCCCCTCTCTGAGCTTCAACTTCCTCATCTGTGAAATGGGCATATTTTAACTGTCTTCCCAGAGGGGCTGCAAGGATCCTATGAGAAGGAAAGGTGGAAGGTTCCTTAGCCCCTGTGGTTCCTCTCGTTGCCCCAGCACCACCACCCCCCAAATGAAATCTCCCACCCTGCTCCTCCTGGTGGGTTGAAGATACTCTCCCTCCTTCACTCCGACTTTCACTCACCCGGGGCAGAGAAGCAACTCTGCTCTATGCGCCTTAGTCCTTAAAGGCCCTGAGCAGAGAGAGCTGGGGTGGAAAGCCCCATCTCTCTGGGGACACCCAGCCAAAGGGCCTTTGGGATTCCCTGCCAGGAAGGCCCTTGGCTTTGGCCTCTGCCCTGCCCCCTCTCCTGTACGATGGGCCACCACCGTCCTGGAGATGTCCTTCCTCCTCTCTGCCATTCTGCACCCTCAGTCTTCTTGACAGGGGTGAGCTCCCAGCAGAGCTTCAGAAAGGGTCCCAGCTCTGTGAGGAGAGGACAGACCGGGGGCCGCTCATCCCAGGGCAGAGCTGCGGAGTCAGTCCCAAGAGCTGCTGAGACTTAACAGCTGCTGGAGAAGAGCAAATGGGGAAGACGACTGAATGCCTGTGCGGAAGCCCCACTTTATAGCAGGGCGCAGAGCTGCTCAGACGAGACCTGGGTTGGCTCTGCTTTATTCCTTGCCCTGGGTTGGCTCTGCTTTATTCCTTGCCCGAGGCAGGCTCCCCCAGATGATGGGGACTGCTCCTGGATGGAGATGGGGGACACTGGGGAGGGGAAAGTGAAGAAAAAGAATATTTTGACCAGACCAGGAGCCCAGAATCAACATCAGGAAGAGGAAATGGAGTGGGCATGGACAGAGGAAAGACCCTCAAGGGCTCTGGAGGGCCCTCAGCTGGGAGGGAGGAGGCTGTGTGACCCTGGGCGAATCCCCCTTGTTGGGCCTCAGTTTCCTCTTCTATAAATGGGTGTGGTGATCGCCTGAGCATCCTGTGTACTGGTACTTCCTCGGGCCAGGTCCAGGATAAATGCTCTACTTTGTCTAGTCCTCACGATGACCTTGTGAAGCAGGTGCTGTTATTGTCCCCAATTTACAGATGGGGAAACTGAGGGTCAGAGAAGGGAAGGGGGTTTCTCAATGTTGTAAAGACAGTCAGTGGGCCTCTGAGCTGCTGATGTAGCCGACCCCTTTCTTCCCCAGCTCTCACGCCACATACGTCCAGCATTCTGTAAACAGAGTCCCCTAAGGGTTTGAGGGGATGTGGCTCCAGCTGGGGTTGGTGGGGGGACCGTCCATCCTTCCCGAGCCAGCGCAGTTCCCACAGCCTCAGGCGTCTGGGGGTCTCAAGGGCTGTGAGAAAGTCTCCACAGGAAATGAGAGCCAGGAGCAGCTGGGCCCCTTTGGAAGACAAGGACCAGCCGCCCAGAGTCTGAGGAGGCTGAATGGGCTGAGCCCACCACAGCCCCCTCCCCCGGTGGGTAATCACTACCAGATGCCCGGCAGCTGACGTCACTTTGCAGGGCCGAGAGGGTCGTGGGACTCTGGGGAGTGTTGGGAATTCTTGGACCAGAATCAACATTCCGAAAGGAAATGGTGGGGGGGGGGCGGGGACGGGGGTCTTGGCCTGTTCTCAATGCCTGGCACCAGGGCTGGGGCACAGGCAACACAGGGTGCCCCCGGCCGGGGTGCTTCCTTCTCCACATCTCAGTTTCCTTCTGAACAGCCCTGGAAGTGGAGTGGCGGGACCTGGGTCTCTGGGAGGCAGGAAAGGATGTTCAGGTGAGACACTTTAGAATGAGTAGGACTGCGCTCAAATCCTCCTTAAAGGAGAAGTCCTCGTAAAACATAAGTCAGAGTGGGGCCTTCCTCTGCTTGAGGCCAGCAACGGCTGCAACTCGCTCAGAGTCAAAGCCACGTCCTTGCCGGGCCTTCCAGGCCTTACTTATCTGAACCCATTTCCTTTCTGGCCTCATTTCCACCACTCCTCTCCCCAGCCCCCATCTTGCTCTCTGCTGCTCCTCAAACGTGCCAAGGATGCTCCCACCTCAGGGCCTTCGTACCTGCTATTCCTTCGGCCTAGTATACCCTTCCCCAGATATCAAGACGGTTTGTTCCCAGTACACCGGAAACTAATATAATATTGCATATCAACTATATTTCAACTAAAAAAAAAAAAAAAAGAGGGTCTGTTCCCTCATCTCCTTTGCTCAAACATCAGTTTCTCACTGAGACTTTTTTCCTGGCTAACCTTCCTAAATTGCCACCACCAGCCACTACCCTCCAAGTTCCCCTACTTGATTTGAATCTTTCTCCATAGTGCTTTTCTCTTCTGGCTGACTGGGTAACTCATTATCTTGTTTATCATCTGTCTCCCCCACACTGGAATGGGGGCTCCTTGAGAGCAGGGTTTTGTCTGCTGTGCTCACTGCTGTCTCCCCAGAACCTAGAAGAATGTCTAGGGATAGTTGCATCTCAGTAACTATTAAAATGAATGAAATTCCAACTCAACTGTGTCATCTCGAGCAAGTTGTTAACCTCACAAAACCTCGATGTCTTCATCTGTAAAATGGGCTCCTATTACCGCCTTTTCAGGGGGGTATGGGAAGTCATTTGAAGTAATGGTAGAGACAGCTCTGAGATTTTTACTTGCAGGAGGTGAAATGTGGCCTAGTGGTTAAGTGCTTGGGCTTGGGAGTTGGTCAGGAAGGAATCAAATCTAGGCTCTGACACTTAATCTCTCTGTGACCCCAGGAAAGTCCCTTTCTCTCTCTGAACCTCAGTCTCCTCGCTGGTAAAATGTGGTAGATGGCACCCATTGAGTGTTCCAGGCGGGGCGGGCCAGTTGTCCTCTGGTGGGACCCTGGCCTGACAATTCCTCTGTGTGTGTGTGTGGGTGTGGGGTGTTGGGGGACCTCCCTTCCCTCTCTGAGACTCTGCTTCCTCCTCTATAACATGGACTGAAGGTAGAGTGTCAGGGCTCTCTGGACCCACTATTTCCCTGCAGAAGGCTGAGGGTGCCGGGGGATGGGGGGAGACTGGGCTGGTGCTCTCCTTTTTGGGAGCTAAAGGCCTTCATTCCCGTTCTATTGGCCCCTCCTCCCTCCTTCCTCTGCATCCCCCATGATCTCAGCGGGGAACAGGGCACCAGGAAACTCCTGCAGCCTCACCTCTTCCCCTTCCTTCCTTTTGCTCCAGGTGCAACCTGCTTCCCAGGGGGTAGGGGAGGGACACGTCTTCCCCAGCTTACGCTGCTCCCTGAACGGCCACTGGGATGACCCCCTTGGGACACTCAGGAATGAGGCTCCCAGTCTTACTCAGTGGCAGTTCTCAAATACCCTTGTTCCCAAGCTGGATGGATCCTCAGAGACCATCCCAGGCCCATCTTGGCTGTTGGGGAGATTGAGGCCCACAGTAGGGCAGGACAAGCCTGAGATCACACAGGCAAAGCAGGTCGCCTGACTCCAGCACAGATCTGGGCTTCACAGGCTCCTAGAAGAAATGTTCAACAATTCCTGGACTCCTACTTGGCCTGGAGAGCAGGTGGGACACTGGGTCCCAGGGCACCAGGAAAGGGCTCAGTCTGATCTGCTAACCCCACCCCCCTCAGGACCCCTGGACACTCCAGATGATTAGGGGGGGAAGGGAGAGTCTCCCTATTTCCTCTGTTGGCTCTAAGCCAGGCCTGATGCCAGAGGCACTGCCAGGACCATCTCTGCCCACAAGGGAGGAAGGCTGGGTCCTAGACTTGGCATTCTCAAGGTGTCTCAAGACCTGCTGGAGGGGAATGGGTTGCCTAGTCGTTGAGGGCCTGGTCCAGGAAGGTGGAGTTAAACCCTAGCTCTGACTTTGACTAGTTGTGTCAAACTGGGCAAGTAAACCTCTCTTTCCTCATCTGAAAACTGGAGATAGTAATAGTGCCTCTCTCTTGGTACTGTTGTGACCAGAAGATGCCCAACCTGTGCCGGCAGAGGCTGGGGATAGAGTTACACCAAAAGAAAGTTTAAAAGTCCCTGATGCTAAACTCACACCCAGGTTTGTCAGCTGCCCCAGGGGCACGGATTTCCCCCTCAGACAACTCCCGTTCCCCGGCGGCGGCCCTCCTCGGTCCCAGCTCGGTCACTCACCCTCTGGGTCCCAGTGCGGGGCACCTTCGGCCCACCGCAGTCATAGTTCCCTGTCGTCGCGGCCTGCAGCCCGGGGACCTCCTCTGCTCGACGGCTCCCGCCTTTCTCAGGATACGGAGCTGCGGAGCTTACAGCAGGACTCCTGGGGAGGAGCCTGGCCTGTAGGCCACGCCTCGGACACGCCCCTCTGCCCTCCCTGGGCGCGCTCCACCGCCTACTCCTCCTTCCGGGAAGGACACGCCCCGCCTCGGACACGCCCTCCGCCTGCTGTCTCGCTCCGCCCTCTCCCCATCTGTCAGGTCGGAGAGGAAAGGCCACGCCCCCGAGCACACCCCCTCCGCCTCGCCCCGCCCCACTCCGAGGCCACCTTCCCTAACAGTCCCTGCGCCGCATGGGAGGGCCACGCCCCCTGCACACGCCCATTCACCACGACCCGCCCCGCCCCGCCCTGCTTCCGCAAACCGTCAGCGCGGTTCTCAGACTTTGGTTACCTCAGAACGCCCCCGGAACTATGAGGCCCGCTACCCTGCATACAATCCTTGCTCCACACCCGAATGAGGCCGAATTTAAGAGGGGATGGCCAGAGAAGGCAGCCTGGAGCAGCCAGAGATGGTGGAAAAGCATTAGTTTTATTCATCATAAACGTAAGCACTCCCATTTACCGAGTTTTTTGTGGTGTGTCAGGCGCTGTGCTAAGATTTTACAAGTATGTTACTCTTGAATTCTCACCACAACCCTACAAGGTAGGTGCTATCGTTGTGCCCATTTATCAGATGAGAAAAGTGAGGCTCGGAGAAGGGAACAGACTTGTCCAAGGTCATGCAGTCAGTAAGAGGCAGCGTCTGGACCGGATTCACCCTGCAACTTTACAAGGTCCTGCTCCCCACTGAAGGACCAATTACCCCAGCACACAGAAGCTGTGCTTGGTGTCTCAGGGCAAAGTCACTCAAGAGAGGTTCCAGAACCAACCCTAGAGTTACTTTTGCTCAGATTTTTTTCCCCCTCTTTATTTCAGTAGGTACATCTGACCAGTATGGTTTAGACAAAGGCTCTGAGGGTTGAAAAGCAAGGGACTGGGGGTGCGGGGGTGGTGGTGGGATGAATTGGGAGATTAGGATTAACATATATACACTAATATGTATAAAATAGATAACTAATAAGAACCTGCTGTATAAAAAAATAAATTAAAAAAAAAAGAAAGAAACTGGAAAAAAAGAAAAGCCAGGGACTCCTTTGGTGGGGGCTGAGGGGGTCTCCCAAGGGCATGAAGTACATGGCTGTAGGGCTTAGAAGATGGTGGGTACAATGTGGTGGATGAGTGTGCAGCCACTGGAGACAGGCAGATTCCTGCTCAAATCCCAGCTCTGCAACCTTGGCTGAGTCTCAGTTTCCCCATCTGTAAGATTGGCCGGGGGTGGGGGTGGGGGTGGGGGGGTAATAGTACAATCTTTTACAGAGTTTTCAGTGAGTAACATTTGTTTTGACACCCAGTAAAATGGGTACTGACTAAATGAGAGCTATGGTCATATCATCACTATTTGTATTTTTGCATCAACTCAACACACCCCGTAACCAAGTTAGTTAACAAATGGTCTTCTGGATCAAGGGGAGCAATGTTGTCCAGCAGAATTAAAGGTGGCGATTCGGGTGTGGGCCCCAGGGCAGGGATCCAGTGATTGGGCTTGGATCCACCCAGTAGCTGAGGGCCCATGCTGGAGGCTGCCTAGGGCTTTGGAGTCGGAGTGGGCGTGGGGGGCGGGGGCGGGTCTTAGTTCAAGTCCTAAGTTTGTCATTTGCTAGATGTGCACCCTGACTGGGGCAGATGACATTCCCTCTCTGAATCTCAGTTTCCTCTTCTGTCATATGGAAATAACAGTATCTTCTCCCCGGGTGTGTTTTTTTTTTCCATGTTTGTTTTTGTTTTTGTTTTTTTCCTGAGAATTAATTACAAGTGAAGGGCTAAGTACAGTGCCTGGTCTATAGTAAGCACTTGGTTAATGTGTAGGCATGTTTGTGTGTGTATTTTGTTTTGTTTCTACTCAGATGTGTGTGTTGGGGGGATCCTCTCCAGGATCTACTGGTAGGAGGCTGGAGACACCATCCCCGCAGGTCCTGCCCTCACCCTCCCCTGATGAGCACCTACCTTTCTGAGAGCACGTTCCTGGGGTCTCGCTCCTCTTCTTTGTCTGCCCTGGGGTCCTCAGGTTTTCTCATGGGGCCCACTTCCACTGCTGAAGGGTTGGGTCCCACTGCTGGGGTGTCCTCCACGGGGGCATCGGTCCCCACCATCACCTTCTTGGCTGCCTCCAAGCCTGGGGGGTCAGGCAGCCCTCGGGGCACCACATGGGGCTCAGGGCCAACCTCCAGGGCCTCCTGGGTGGCCTGTTGGTCCCGAACCTTCTTGATGCTGGGGCGAGGCATGGTGCCCATGTGGCTGTACATGTCGCTGGAGCGGGCATAGGCTGGGGGGCTCTTGGGGACTGTCACCATGTCATCCTGTGTGGCATCAAAGGTGTCAGCCTCCAGATGGGGCCGGATGCTGGTGGAGGCCAAAGATCGTCTCAGAGTGAAGGACCGAGGAAGGTTGGAGAGACTCCCAAAGCCCTTGAACTTGAAGAACTCTGGCAGGGGGAAGGGGAGGGAAGGAAGTTAATGATATTGCCAGCACTAATAATAATAACAATAAAATATTCGTGCAGTTCCACTCATTGACAGTCCAAGGAGGGTTAGGAGTTTCACTGACACCCCCTCTAACTGTTATGGTATAATATGGCAGCTCTGGAATCGCATACCCTGGGCTTGAATCCCTTGAATTCCACATCCTAGCTGTGTGACCTTAGGCAAGTCACTTGACCTCTCTGAGCCCCATTCTCCACATCAGGCAAATAGAGATTATAGTACCCATCTCCTATGGGCAATGGGAGAACTGAAGAAAAGCATGAACTCAGCATGTAAATAACATGCTTAACATGGTACCTGACACACAGAATAACCTCCCTAAGAAGTAATGAAGATGATGATGATGATCACAATAAATGCCTCTGCATTTGTCAAACATGCTGCATGCATTAATTACTTCACTGAATTCTCAACACAACTCCATGACACAAGTTTAATCCCCCATTTTCTAGATGAGGAAATTGAGGTTCAGAGCTGTGACATGACCTGCCCGAGGTCACACAGCAGGAGGTGAAGCATGTATGTGTGTGTGTGTGTGTGTGTGTGTGTGTGTGTGTGACGTGTGTGTTGGGGTGGGGAGGGGGCGTTTGAATGAGGCTCTGTGCCCCTGAGGTGAAGATGAAATGAGAAGGGGGTTGTCGGGAGCCTGAGGGTCCCACTCCCTGCGGTTCTGTCCTTCCTGTCAGCTGAGCCTGGTGTTGGGACTCGGGCAGCAGTGCTCGGGTGATACCATCTCCTCGTTTCCGCAGGGGTGCATGCGAGTTCCCTCCTCCCTGTCCCCAGCTGTGAGACTGCCCCTCCTCGCAGCCACCACCATCTGACTGACTTCACTACAGCCTCCAGATAAGCAAAAAGGAAAAACCCTGGCATTTTCCACTTCCTCGGCATCCTGTGCCTCCTCAGGTCCTCACAACCATGATGGAATATATAGGTGGGATGCCCCCATCTGACCAGACAGAAAACTGAGGCCCAGAGAGGGGAAGGAATTTGCCCAGGGTCACAAAGCAAGGCTGAGCCTGGACAAGGGCCCAGGGCTCTGGATTGCTGGGGTCAGTGTTCTGGGGCTTTCCTCCCAGTCCTGCCCACCCCCTCACTTGGTCTTATTCTCTGCCTCCTGACAAATGCTGTCAGAAGATGCTGAGGCTCTGCTCTTAGAAAGCTATGCCATGGGGCAGAAATTGTGCCAACGACTGCCTTCTTTCTCAGCACCAGTTGTTTTGTCCCCTGGGGACTGGGGGTCTGGAGGAAACAGTAGTGGGGCAGGGAGGGAAACTGAGGCCCAGAGTCCAGGAACTTGAGATTGAGCCCTGCTCTGTAGCCCCATATGACCTCAGGCAAGTGTCTTGGTCTCAGTCTTTTCATCTGTGGAATACAGTCATAATCCTTGCCCTGTCTACCCTCCTCCTGTGCTGTCAGATCAGAAGAATCAGGGGAAACCGAAGTTTGCTGGGACCAGGAAGGGATCACCAAACTGGGGGAGAAGTGATGGGTGGGTGTGGCCCCTCACTGAGTTGCTCTGGGTCCCAGCGGCACTGCTGATGGGGACACGGGACAGGATCTCATGGCACACACCCCTCCCCCCGCCTCAGCCACAGCAACTCCCAGCCTGAGACCCCATGTGAACCAGGCCCAGAGGCAGGGGGTGGACTGCGTGGAGGTCTTCCCTGGCCCAGCCATGAGGTCAAAGGCAGCCAGAGGACACGCAGACGAATGGAGAGACTGAGAGTTGGGGTGGGGAGAGACAGAGAAGTAGAGACGGGCAGAGACAGACCAGAGAAGAACAGAGATGGAGAGCCTAACCAGCTGGAGAGAGAGAGATACCGGGCCAGTGATGGAGAGATGGCGACTGGAAACTCAGAAGCAGAGGCCTCTGGAGAGAGACAGAGATGGACAGAAAGAAAAACAGAAACGAGGTAGAGTGATGAAGAAGCAAATACAGAGAGGCTGAGATGGACGGACAGACAGAGGGATGAAGGACAGTGCAAACAGCACCCTGCACTCACTGAACTTTTTGCTGGCCTTCTTCGTCCCCTCTGTCATCTTGGCAAGTCGTGCAAAGCCCCCGGCTGGAAGGCAAGTGGCCACTTGAAGCTCTGGACATCAACGTTGAGATGCCTCCCTCACCTCCCCTTCCCCTTTCTCGCGCCCTCTCACTCGCTTCCTCTGTGTATTTTTAAACCAGTGAAACTCCCACAGCCCCACCCTCCCCATCCTCTCTGCAGGGGGCGGAGGCAGGGGCCTCCCCCAGTCCTGGCCCCTGTGGGCCTCCTCCTTGGCCTCGGCCTCGGGGAGGCAGGGGACAGACCGCAAGCGCGTGAGATCTGGAAGGTCTGGGAAATAAACCACAGACTCTGGGAACAGAGCCCACTGGGCTGGGGGCCTCTGGGGACCTGCCAACAGCTGTCAGGGGGTCTGGCCAGCAGGCTGGGAGGGTGCAGGGAGTCAGGCCTGAGGGCAGGGGGGTTTATTCTAAGCCTCAGTGCTGGGGGACGCACTGGCAGCGGTGGATAGGAGAGTGCCATGGTTTGGCCTGGGGGCTCTGGGACCACCCAGACCCAAATTCAAGTCTCGGCTGGCCACTTTGTCACTGTGTGATCCTGGACTAGGGAACTCACCTCCCGGAGCCTCAGTTTCCTCTCTGTGAATAGGGGGTATTTGCAATGCCCACCTCACAGAGTCCAGTGCTTGGTACAAAGCCTGGCACAGAATCAGTGCCCACCATACTCCTTTTCAAGCTAGCAGGGACGTGGCGATAATTTAGTCCACCACCCCATTGTACAAAGATAGGAAAACCGAGGCACAGACAGGCAGAAGGATTGCCCCAGGTCATACAGTGGGTTGGTGGCACAGACTGGATTACAACTTGCCCTTTCAGGCCCCTTAACCCACAGCCTGGTGTTTTTCCACCCTACAACCCCCGTGTGTGTGTGTGTGTGTGTGTGTGTGTGTGTGCGCGCTCACGTGGACAGGACAGAGATGAGGAAACGAAACCTCTCCTACACAGGTTGTCCCTGACACCTGTGGAGGCTTTCAGCAGCTGCTGGGGGCGGTGCAGCTGAAAGACCAGGAGCTTCAAATCCTGGCTCTGAGTGCTGCTGACAAGTTACTTCCGCCTCTGAAGCCTCAGTCACCTAATCTCTAGAATAGGCACATGTGCAAGGTATGCAGTCAACCCCCAGAGGCTCCAGCATGATTGGACATTATTATCCTGGCCCCAGGGCTGGCAACTGGGGCTGTGATAGGTGCAGTTCAAGGTCAGATGGGGCCCATCCTGCATCCTCCATAAAAATAATGACTACTAACGACTAACGTTTTCTGGTCACTTAGTATGTGCAGCCACAGGGCTCAGTTCTTCTGCCCTAAGAGGCAAATGCTGTTTCTCTTGTCCTCATTCTACTGATGTGGAAACTGAGCCCCCCCCCCACCAAAGTCAAGTTACCTGGAATTGGGATCTGCCTGTCCAGCTGTGGAGCCTGAGGTCCTAACTTCCACACTCATAACTCCCGCCACCCTCTGGCAGCTGGATGATAGACCTTGGCAGAGGAAGGGTCTGCTGAACCTTCTCGATGGGATGAGGGGGAACCTGAGGCCCTGGAGGGAAAAGGGACACAGCCTGTGAGACAGAGGCAGCAAACAGGCCTGGATGGGACAGGTGTTCAAAGTTCAAATGAAAGGATGGGATTTCTGGACCATGGCCTTAGGAGGATAAGGAGGGGTACAACTCCAGCTCCCTCTACTGAGCACTGACCATGAGCCAGGCATGGAGCTGGAAGCCCCTACAGATCGTCACAGCCCTGTGAGATGATCCTGGTACTGTCCCATTTCACAGATGAGGGAACTGAGGCTAAAGAGGAGCAGAGACTAGACAGACAGATACCCAGGTGTTCTAACTCCCAGGCCAGTGTCCCTTCCCATCTCTGGGTTGTTGTCAGAAAAGGGAGAGGGGCCTGTGGCCTGGTGGTAGCTGGGGGTCTTCCTGGTGGGAGGTGGAGGGTGGGTCCCCCAGCTTCTCTTCCAAGAGGCAGTCACGGTGATTTGGGCTAAATGCTGAGGCTGTGGCATCAGCCAGTGCTGGCTTCCTGGCCAGGCCCACTCCCAACTTACCGTGTGATCCTCCATAAGAGACTTTACCTCTCTGAGTCTCAGTTTCCTCATCTGTGAAATGGGGTCACAGTAGCCCCCACTTCCTGGAGTTGTTGGGAAGACGAAAGGAGCAAATGATGACCCGGGCCAGTACACTGTGGCCTCAGCAAACCCTGGTGGTTGTTGCTGAGGGATGGGGGTGGTTCAGGCCAGGGGCAGACCGGCACAGGCCAGGAAAACCCCAGGGCAGGCACGTGGTGTGAAACCTGGGAGTCCCAGCCACGACGAGGCTCTGTTGCCATGGTGGAGGGGCCTTGTCAGCGCCAGGCTAGCCCTGCCGTTGGCCCAGGTGCCAGGGCAGTTGCTGCATCCCTGAGAGGATGAATGGGGCTCAGTGTGGTGGCTCAGTGTGGCGGCTCCGCTGAGCTCAGAGCCCTCTTTGTGCTGCCTCGAGTGGCCGTTGGGAGTGTGGCTGGGGACCTGCTGGCGGGTGGCTGTCCCCCAGGCCCTCCTCAGCCGGTGCTGGAGGCCAGCCCAGCCCCACTCTGCAGCGCTGAACACACAAGCGCTTTCCCACCTCCAGGCCTTTGCTTGGGCCATACCTGCACTCAGAATGCCACTTGTCCCTCCACTGGCTCTACCTTTTGCCTCCACTGAGTCCCTGAGGTCTGATTGAGCCATAGTGCCCCAGGAACCCTGCTCTGATTTCTGTCCCCTGCCTCCTTGCCCTCCTCCCCCCAAGTCTATGACACCGTTGTCTGCAATCTGACCAGGTGCTATCAGGGATTGGAGGCTTTCTATGTCATAGTCAAAGGCATTGGACCCAGGCAAACCTGAGTTCAGACCCCACCTCGGGCAAGTCACATCAACTCTCTGAGCTTCATTTTTCTCATCAGTAAAATTGGACAAATACAACATCCCTCACAATATCCTGTGGCAACGAAATAACATGTTTATACTGAGAGTTATCATCTGTATTACATTCACTTTTGTCTTTATATGCATGTTCCAAACAGACCTCATGCTCCGTTGAGAGAAGAACTGGCCTCATGCATCCATATTGGCCTCAGGCCTGCTATACTGTAGCACTCAGTAGATACCTTTCCCCAGCTTGACTCAGTTGTCTTATATTGGGGGACAAAGAGACCTGGCTTTGAATCCCAGCTCCATAACTCCCTCGCTGCATGGCCTTGGGCAGGCCACTTCACCACTCTGAACCTCAGTTTCTTCTTCTGTAACTTTGGCCCCATAATAGCAACTTCCTAAGAGGGGTGCTATAAAGTTCTAGGGGTCTGACACATAACAACACGGGGCCGGGCACAGTCAGTACCCAGCCGGTGTGGGCAGAATGTCCATGGGATTGCAGGGCTGTGGGCATCACACAGCCACTCTCTGTCCTGTATCCCCCTATCCAGTGACCCCTTGTCTCCCCAGACAGACCGGCAGCCAAGAGCACCCCACCCCACGAGCCTTTCTTCTCTCAATATGCCCCGTACCCTGTTCCTACTCGGGGGAGGAAAACAGAGGGTCCAGGCCAGGGTCAAACAGCTGGCCAGTGGCTCCCTTTCCTACTCTGTGCCTCAGTTTCCCTAACTGCTAAATGGCAGCAGGACCAGAGGCTCTCTCAGAGCCTGATCAGTCAATTGGCAAACATTCCTGAGTATTGGCCACATGCCCTGCTTTGCCAGCTTAGCTGATCCATGGAAACAGGAAACATTTCCCTCAAACCAGCAAATCAGAAGTCAAAGTCAGTGAGAAATTGTTTCTGGCTAGGACCTAATTTCTTCTCACTTTCACCTGGGCAGCCTTCTGAAGGGCTTCCGACTGCTCCTGCCTGCCTTCCTCCCCAAGGGAGGGCTGAGGGCCTGAGGCCCTGAGGGGAAGTGACTGGCGATGTCGGGGTTCACGCCAGGGGTGGTGGGGTGGAGGAGATGACACCACCGGAACGTTTGCTGAGGCCTCTGCCCACAGGATGTGACTTAGGGAGGGCTCGTGAGAAACAAGTAGGGGCCCCAGCCTGAGAGTCTGATGGTGGAAGCCACACAAGCCCACGGCAGACCTACCCCCTCCAATGCTACTATCCCCTCCCACACCTCCCACCGGCATCCAAGGCACCCAGCCAGTGGTGCTGTGACATGACTGTGCCATGACTGTGCCCTAACTCCACCCTCAGCCCAGATGGGTGGGGTCCTGACACGGGTAATTGCTTGGGGTTGGCACCAGACTGACCTGGTTCAAATACCAGCAACTGGCCAGCCATTTGACCCTGGCCAATGATGGCACTTCTGAATTTCAGTCCTTCTGAGTACAGTAGAGGTAATAATAGTATAATATTGCTGAGTGAGAATTGAGATAATTCCCATGAAGTACAAAGCGTACAGCTTGGACCATTTATTTTCCCTTGATAAATTGTACTTACTACAATTGTTTTTTTTTTTTAATTAATTAATTAATTAATTTATGGCTGTGTTGGGTCTTCGTTTCTGTGCGAGGGCTTTCTCTAGTTGCGGCAAGCGGGGGCCACTCTTCCTCGCGGTGCGTGGGCCTTTCACTATCGCGGCCTCTCTTGTTGCAGAGCACAGGCTCCAGACGCGCAGGCTCAGTAATTGTGGCTCACGGGCCCAGTTGCTCCGCGGCATGTGGGATCTTCCCAGACCAGGGCTCGAACCCGTGTCCCTTGCATTGGCAGGCAGATTCTCAACCACTGCGCCACCAGGGAAGCCCTACAATTGTTATTTTCTCCCTCCTTGCCCTCCCCACCCCCAATTTAGCCAATGGCCACTCTGCTTCTAATAGTGTGCCCAAGAAGCTGACCCCAGATCACTCCGTGACATGCCTCAAACCCCTGCTGGTCTACACTGCCTTCAGGAGAGTGCTCTCTGCTCCTCACCTGACCCTCAAGACCTTCCCTGGCAGGGTCCCCCATGGCAGAACAGGGTCTCTTGGGACACCAGGATCACCAGACCCATTCCTGACTGCTCCTACAAGGAAGCTTCAAGGCCAAGCCATGTGAGCTAAGAGGTGGAGAGCAACCGGTGCGGGGGGCTTCCTGCAGGTAGAAAAGGTACTGGGGTGCAATCAGAGAGCACAGCCCTGAAGGCAGGGAGGCCCAGGGGGCAGGAAACAGTGTGGCCACAGCCTATGAGGGAAGATGGAAAGAGCCTCAAATGTCACAATTTGGTTTTTCCTGAAGACAGTGGAGGGAAATACATACAGACTCCACTTCAGAATGATCTGGCGGGTGCTCCGAGGGGGACAGATGGAGAGGGCAGACTGGGGAGGACAGGACTCAGGATCCATTGGCAGAGGACTGGAGAGGAGGGGCAGATAGAAGAGGTGCAGAGGAGTTGGAAAGACAGCCTTGTTGGGGGCTGGTTTTTGAGTAGGGCTGGAGGAAGAAAGAGGAGGCACCTGGAGCCAGAAAGGTATCAGAAAGATGCTGGGGAAGGGCCAGGGTAGGGAAAGGGGGCACAGGACCAGAGAAGGAGATGGGTGAATGGTGGGCTTGGTGCCTGGCACCTAAGGACAACAGGCCTCAAACAGCACGACTGCTGTCCTCCTGGACAGACTGTAAATAGCCTGAGTCAAGAGAATCCTCTTCAGACTCAGACAGACAAGGTTCGAGTCCCAGCTTTGTCACCGTGTGACCTTGAGCAAATGACCTCACCTCTCTGAGCCTCAATGTGCTCTTCTGTAAAATTGGTTAGTGATCCTGACTATGGGGCTGTTGATTAAGGATTCAGCAGGAACGCCCAGCACTTCCTGAGCACACTAGGGTGCAGAGTAAATGCTAGCTACTTTTGTGACTACTGACCCGGGGCGCGACCAGCTCGGGCGCAGCTCAGCGGGGACGGGGGTCCTGTGGGTTTCATCCCTGCCTCCCGGAGAACAGGGGGTCCAGGGCTGGAAAGCCTGGGCTTTGCTCGCTCGTCGCCTCCAATGTCGCCGCGCCCCCTGGCGGCTGTCAGTTGCCATATCAACGGCGGGTGGCAGGGGCCCGGGGAGGCGGCGGTGGGGGCCGTTCTCTCCTCCCCAGGCCGGAGGCCGCTCCCTCGGCACCTCCCGCTTTCGCCTGTGAGGGGGTGCACCCCGAGCTGGGGAGGAAGGGGCTCCCCGCGGCAGCTAGCATGTGTAGGTAAACTGAGGCACGCGGCGAGTCGCCCCGCAGCCAGGTGTAGAGCGCGGGGCCCCACCTCCGAAGGCGGAGGAGGGGCCGCGGGCGGTGACGCGCCGAGGGCGGCGGGCGGACAGGGAGCGGGCGAACGAGCGGGCGGGCGGCGGTGGCGGCGGTGGCGGTGGCGGCGGCGGCGGCGGCGGCGGCGGCGGCAGGTGCGGCCGCGAAGGGTGGGAGGGAGGAGTGAGGGGGCGGGAGGAGGGGGAGGGGAGGGCGAGGTTGGGGCACCTCCCCCTTTATAACGCGCCCCCTCCCGGGCTCTCGGGCCGCCTCCTCATCGGCTCTTCCCGTCCGGCCCCCTCGCCCGGCCGCCCCGGGCCCGGGCCCGGCCAGGGAGCCCCCAGGCCGCGGCTCGGGTGCCGCCCCCCCGCCCCGCGCCCAGCGCAGCCTGGCGGAGGCGGCGCCGTCGGAGGAGGAGGAGCAGGGCACTGCGGCTGGCCCCGGATCGGGCGCCAGAGCGGCAGCGGCTTCGGCAGCGGCGGCGGCCCGAGCCGATGCAGCGGGACGCACCACCCCGAGCCCCAGCCCCGGCGCCCCGGCTCCCCGCGCCCCCGATCGGGGCCGCCGCCAGCAGTGGCGGCGGCGGAGGCGGGGGCAGCGGCGGTGGCGGAGGCGCCTCTGCAGCTCCGGCTCCTCCTGGCCTCTCGGGAACTACAAGTCCCAGGGGGCCTGGCGGCGGGCGGCGGACGGAAGAGGTGGGGTCGGCGCCGCGAGGCCGGAAGTGGCCGTGGAGGCGGAAGTGGCGCGGTCGCGGAGGGGCCTGGAGCACGGCAGCGGGACCTGGAGCGGGAGCAGCGACGGCGGCGGCGGCTGCAGGTGGCGGCGGCGCACTGGAGGCGGCCATGGCAAAGCAGTACGACTCGGTGGAATGCCCCTTTTGTGATGAGGTGTCCAAATACGAGAAGCTCGCTAAAATCGGCCAAGGCACCTTCGGGTAAGGCTTGGCCCCCAGGGACCGGGAGCCCTGAGCCTGCACCCCTCCGGGCCGACGTCGGGACGCCCAGGCCCGGGCCCAGTTGGTCGGGAAGCCATTTAGCCACAGACTTGTCCCCTGGTCTCGCTAGGCCGCGCCGCAACCCGCCCGGGCCTGACAGAGCCGGCTGGCGGGGAGGAGCTTGAGGCCCTTGATGGGGGGCAGGGAGGGGTTGCAGAGAGGAGCATGTGAGTGGAGCGGGATCTCTCCGCGAGACTGCCGGGTGGGGAGAAGGGGCAGAAGGAAGGAGGTAGAGGCTCGGAGAGGGACCGAAGACACCACGTGGTGGGGTAGCCGAGTGCCCTGGGTACCCGGCCCAGCCCCGCCCGGATTCCCTTTCCTGTCCTCCACTGGTGGGGGAGGGGCGGGCCCTGCGGAAATGGCCTGAAGAGTCCTCTTGGGTCCCCCTCTCGGCCTGCAGGGAGGTGTTTAAGGCAAAGCATCGCAAGACCGGCCAAAAAGTGGCTCTGAAGAAGGTACTGATGGAGAACGAGAAGGAGGGGGTGAGTATGGGTGGGGTGGGCAGGTCGGCCAGCTCCCTTGGGCATGAGGTTGGGTTTCCACCCTGCTGCTTCTGGGACTCTTACGTATAGATTCAGTTTATGTGTTTGGAAATTTCCATATTCCAGGGAATTTGACTTCCAAGTTAAATCTTTTAATTCAAATGTTTTAAAGCGCTTCATAGTTCATTGTTAGGTGAAGATGGTTGGTGCCAGGAGGGGGAGCTCATGCTTGCACTGAGTGCACCTTGGTTCCTGAAGTTAGGAAGTCTGAGCACTTTTTCTTTAGAGTTTAATTTTGTTGAATGTAAAATAATAATAAGTTATATGCAATGACTTTAAAAGGGTGACTGGTATTCACTTGAAAAACAACAGTGCTTTCCACCCCCTGCCCCATCTTAGCTCTAGTCCAGCTTTCAAGAGACTTGCTTCTTTATTTTTGTGTTTGTTAACTACCTAACGGTTAAACACAGGCATAGAGCTAAAACTTACAAGGTTGAAGAAACTGTGGAACATTTAATAACTAGTAATAGAGCATTTGTGTGAAGTATCACTATTTCAATTCATTGTCTGAAACCAGCTCCTTGAGGCCTACATACTATTACACCCATTTTACAAACATGGCATTTGAGACAGCTAATTTCAGAGCCTATGCTCTTACTCTGTCTCCCAACCTTTGACCCTTCCTGTGGACTCCCTGGCCAGTTCCTTGGTCTGTGGTGCGCTCACCCACTTTTGACCTCCTGTCTTTTTCCCACCCAGTTCCCCATTACAGCCTTGCGGGAAATCAAGATTCTCCAGCTTCTAAAACACGAGAATGTGGTCAACTTGATTGAGATCTGTCGAACCAAAGGTAAGTTGTTCGGATCTCATCCCCATTTTCAGATTGAGAAAATGAGGCTTATTGCCTAAGGTTTTGTTTGCAAAAGTTGGAAGTGGACACACTTACATTGCCTCTTCTTAACCCAGACATACCAAGTGTGACTGCTTTCTCTGGCCCTTTCATCAGAGCAGGTGCCTCCTCGGGGCCTGCCACAGTACCCAGCCCAGAGAAGGCGCTCAGAAAATATTTTACCTGTGAAGGAATTCGCACCTGGATATCCAGGGGTCCATAGGTTGGAGAGGGTAGGAGCTGCTTGTGGGAAAGTGAGTTGCATATGAGATTTTTGATTTTTTTCTTGTCACTCTCTCTCCCCCTCATTCTTCCGGTCTCAGCTTCCCCCTATAACCGCTGCAAAGGCAGTATATACCTGGTGTTTGACTTCTGCGAGCATGATCTTGCCGGGCTGCTGAGCAACGTCTTAGTCAAGTTCACACTGTCTGAGATCAAGAGGGTCATGCAGATGTTGCTCAATGGTCTCTACTACATCCACAGGAACAAGGTGGGGGCCAGAGTAGGGGAGGAGAGACCAAGGCTGGGGCTGGCCTTTGCTCTCACTGTGGGGTGGGTGTGGCTGAAGGACCCTCGGGAACCCTCACCTATGTGCTTCCTGCAGATCCTGCACAGGGACATGAAAGCGGCTAATGTGCTCATCACCCGCGATGGAGTTCTGAAGCTGGCAGACTTTGGGCTGGCCCGGGCCTTCAGCCTGGCCAAGAACAGCCAGCCCAACCGCTACACCAACCGTGTGGTGACGCTCTGGTACCGGCCCCCGGAGCTGTTGCTCGGTGAGGACTCTCCCGAGCTGGCAGAGGGAAGCAGGGGCTGGGCACTTACGTGGCCTCAGCCCCCCACTGCCAGGGCTTCTTGAGCCCCCGGCCCGGGGGCATTGCCTCTCAGGAGGCTGTCGGGCTCAAGGGGCCCTCCTGGTGTGCTCTTCTTCTCAGGGGAGCGGGACTACGGCCCCCCCATTGACCTGTGGGGTGCGGGGTGCATCATGGCAGAGATGTGGACCCGCAGCCCTATCATGCAGGGCAACACAGAGCAGCACCAGCTTGCCCTCATCAGCCAGCTCTGTGGCTCCATCACTCCTGAGGTACGCAGTCGGGCTGCCTGGGCCCCACGGGCTGCAGAGAAGTCTCCCTGGCAGGGGAGAGGTGGGTGCTGAATAGAGGAAAAGCTCCATTCCGGAGAGGTTGCTGGTGGATGGTTGGGGTCTGCTGTTTAGAGGCACACAGACTGTTCAAGTCTCGGCTGCATCCCTTTAGTTCTGTGGCTTTGGGGAGGGTGTCTGAGCCCCTCACTTCAGACCTGAGCTGCTCTGCTGTAAGACAACTGTGGTTCCATCAGGCTTGGTGCACATACCCCAGACAACTTGTGTCAAAGGGCCCGGTACTTGGTGTTTGCCAAATATGTGGTTCCTGCTGCTTTCACCTTGGAGGGGTCAAGTTTGCCCTCTAGGGGCGGTCTGGGAGCTTCTGAACGGAGAATGTTTAGTCCCTTCAAGTGCTTGACCGGTGGACCAGCCACGTACCCCCTGAACTGACTACATCCTCTTTTCCATGCCTCCCGCCCCAGGTATGGCCAAACGTGGACAAGTACGAGCTGTTTGAGAAACTGGACCTGGTCAAGGGCCAGAAGCGGAAGGTGAAGGACAGGCTGAAGGCCTATGTGCGTGACCCCTACGCACTGGACCTCATCGACAAGTTGCTGGTGCTGGATCCCGCCCAGCGCATCGACAGTGATGACGCCCTGAACCACGACTTCTTCTGGTCCGACCCCATGCCCTCAGACCTCAAGGGCATGCTGTCCACCCACCTGACGTCCATGTTTGAGTACCTAGCACCACCACGCCGGAAGGGCAGCCAGATCACCCAGCAGTCCACCAACCAGAGCCGCAATCCCGCCGCTACCAACCAGACGGAGTTTGAACGTGTCTTCTGAGGGCCGGCCGCTCTTGCTTCTCATTAGGGCCGTTGTTTTATTTTTTCTTCTGCTCTGTGGCTTGTGTTGTGGAGATTTGGGGGCATTTGAGTTTTTTCTCTAGTGCATATTTTATTTAATCCCCACCCTGGGCATCAGGAACCAACCGAGCAGACTGGAATAAAGCTTTGGCTGAGAGTCCAGGAAGGCACTTGGGCTGCCTCACCTTGTTTCCTGGCTTTTGGGGTGATTCCCAGAGGGTCTCCATTTACCTTAGGACAGGAATGAGATGGGAGGAAAGGCGCACCCCACTGGTGACTTTCTAAGAGATCCCAGCGTGCTGGGAGGAGGGGACAGGTCCCTCACCCATCCCCAGCCCTCCTCATGGGATGAGAAGCTGGCGTGGGGGACAGAACCGGCCTTGGGAATGGGCTGCTCTTGGCCTAACCCTCAGGAGCTCTGGGGCTGGCGGAAACTCTTGGTTTCTTCAATAGGACAATTTTATCGTGTTTCTTTGTTCAATTGTTCAGAGACATTCCTGGATGCAGTTTGGTCAGTTACAATTAAAGTTGACTCTTTTTCAGTAAATGAATGTGTGCTCTGTGCTATGTTCAGACCCCCAGCTCTTAATGCTGTAGCTGACCGTTGAGATTTGATCTGTCAAGTCTTGGTTCTTTTCTTTGACCCAGTTCATGTCCTGTGACATACCTTCAGAGGACTTTGTCTTTTCTGTTTTGAGTACCTTCCAGAACATTTGCCATCATGCTCCCCACCGGGCAGGTACCATGGTGCTCCCTTGCTCCTCCTCTCCACTCAGAGGAAGCGGGGAGACATGAGAAATGGGGCTCAGTCTGCTGATGAGGGAACTGGAGGTGGCCTGCTGTGAGCTACATCTGCAGCGGTGACCCGGGGTGTGGGGGTGGAGGCACAGTCTGCTGTGGCTGACACATGTTCAGACTTGACTCGTGAGCACGGGAGGCTGCAGAGGCTCCTAATCAGTGGAATGACAATAGTCAAATCTGTAACTTGCAAAACTTCTCAGGCTGCTGAATAGAGGGTACAAGAGAGGAAATGACCAGAGAAGCTCAAGGATCTCCAGGGGCTTGGGGAGGTGGCAGTAGCCTGGATTAGGGTGGCAAGTGGGCAGGAGGACAGAGACTAGTGGAAGATTGGATCATGAGGGCTCAGAGCTGGGACCCTTGGAGGAGCAGCTCATTCTGGGGGATACATTTCCTGTGAGTCTGAAGTTGGGGACAGCCACGTGTGAGGCAAATTCTACATTCTGTCGGGTGGGAGTCCTCTTAGAGGGACCTGGGAAGGAACATTGCCAAAACCTTTTACTGCAACTGTCCTTTGCTTGTAGGTATTAACTTAGATCACAGCTTCACAAAAGGCCAGTGAAAGTAAAAAAATTCTTGACTAGTATATTTGTTTCTTGGGGCTGCCAAACATGGTGGCTTAAAATAACAAACTTATTTTCTCAGATCTGGAGGTGAATTTCTGAAATCTGTAGGTGTCATCGGCAGGGTTGTTTCCTTCTGGAGGCTCTGAGGGAGAATCTATTCTAGCCCTGAGCCTAGGAAGCCTTCAGAGAGCTCTGTACAGAGGGGGACACACTCTGATGATTTTTAAAAACTCACGGTGGAAAACAGTATGGAGATTTCTCAAAACTAAAAATAGAATTACCATATGATCCAGCAATCCCACTCCTGGATGTATATCCAGACAAAACTATAATTCAAAAAGATATATGCACCCCTATGTTCATAGCAGCACTATTCACAATAGCCAAGACACGGAAACAATCTAAATGTCCATCAACAGATGAATGGATAAAGATGTACGTATCTACAGTGGAATATACTCAGCCATAAAAAAACAAAATGCCATCTGCAACAACATGGATGCAACTAGAGATTATCATACTACGTGAAGTAAGTCAGGAAGAGAAAGACACATATGTTATCACTTATATGTAGAATTTAAAAGAAGACACAAATGAACCTATCTATGAAACAAAAAGAGAATCAGGGACGTAGAGAATAGACTGGTGGTTGCCAAGGGGGCGGGGGGTGGGAGAGGGTTGGATTGGGAGTTTGGGATTAGCAGATGCAAACTAGTATATACAGAATGGATAGACAACAAGGTCCTACTGTATAGCACAGGGAACTATATTCAATACCCTGTGATCAACCATAATGGAAAAGAATATGAAAAAGAATGTATGTATATATATATATATATATATACACACACATATATATGTATAACTGCATCACTTTGCTGTACAGCAGTAATTAATACAGCATTGTGATTCAACTATACTTCAATAAAAAATAAATTTAAAAAATAAAAAATAAAAAAATACCAATAAAAAATAAAAAAACTCACAGTGACTATGTTGAGAAAAACTAAGGAGGTAAAGATGGAAGCAGAGAGATTGGTTAGGGCTATTGTCATAATCTGGGCAGAAGATGATGGTGGCTTGGACCAAGCTGGTCATGAAGCTGGTGGTGAGGAGTGCTTGGATGTATAGGTTACTGTGAGGGCAAATCATTCAGGTTGGATGTGAGTTTGAATGAATGAGAAGTTGAGAGTCCTAGGCTTTGGCTGGAAGGAGGACGGAGCTGCCATCCTTGAGACAGAGAAGGCTGCAGCAGGTCAGGCTGGAGCGAGGTTTTTGGGCGGTTTTTGTTTTTCTTTTGGCCACGCCACATGCATGTGGGATCTTAGTTCCCCGACCAGGGATCGAACCTGTGCCCCCTGCAGTGAAAGTCAGAGTCTTAACCACTGGACCACCAGGGAAGTCCCTGGAGCATGGTTTTTCAATGGTAAATTGGAGGTTGACAGATGGACATCCAGGTTGAGTTGGCAGGTATATACCTGAACTATATATATAGTTCAGAGCCCCCCAGAGTCTAAACACACTTTTGGGAGTTGCCAGCCTGGTGGTTTTTAAAGTCCCAACGCAGGATGAGATCACATGGGAAGAGTGGAGTAGGGAGACGTGGTCCACTGGGACACTCCAGTGTTCAATGTCGTCAGGGAGTTGAGGACAACAACTGATGAAGTAAGAGACCACTGAGGGAATTCCCTGGCGGTCCAGTGTTTGGGACTCCTCACTTTCACTACCGGGGCCCCGGGTTCGATCCCTGGTCAGGGAACTAAGATCCCACAAGCTGCGCGGCACGGCCAAAAAAAAAAAAAAGAGAGAGAGAGACCATAGGAAGAGTGAGTTCCAGAAGCTAAGAAACAGAGGGTGTTTTTGAGACATGGGAGTGATCGCCTAGACAAGTGCTCTTGATGGACCAAGAAGATGGGGGTGAAGACTGACCATCAGGTTTAGCCACACTGACCTCAGTGATGACCTTGGCAAGAGCCATTGGGTGGATTGCTTTGGATGAAACCCTGCCAGGAGGAGTAGGATCACTGGAGAACAGGAGGAAGGGGACCAAAGACAAGAAGTAGCAACAATCTACTGTAAAGGAGGATTAGGGAAGGAGCTGGTCTTGTATATTCTAAGACGGGAGCCAGCACATCATGGAATGACCCACTAGAGAGGGCACGTGTTGACTCTTGTCCTGTACACAGAAGAGCCACGTGGCCCAGTGTACGGTGGCCACACCAGGACTAGAACCTCAAAGGCCACGCTCCAACCCTGTTCTCTGCTACCTCCACCCAGTGTGTCCATGATGTTCAGGGCAGCCTTGCTTGTGGAAAAGGTGGAAAAGCATAAACCTCCATCAGCTTCAATAAGTTAGAGCATGCAGAGTCACTGCACGTCCGATCCCTGACTCACAAGTCTGGGTGGGGCACCTCTAACAAGCTGACGGGCGATGCTGCCTTGCTGGCCAGGATCTGGGCGGCACAGGTAGAGCACGGCCCTATGATGGGATGCTGGGCCGCCACGTGAAAGGACGAAGTATATACACTATGACAGAAAGACGTTCCAAAGACAACAGGTGGATTGGGACTTCCCTGGTGGTCCAGTGGCTAAGACTCCACGCTCCTGATTCAGGGGATCTGGGTTCGATCCCTGGTCAGGGAACTAGATCCCACACGCAGCAACTAAAGATCCTGTGTACCACAACTAAGACCCGGCACAGCCAAATAAATAAAATAAATATTAAAACAACAACAACAACACAAAGACAACAGGTGGAAAGAGCAGGTTACAAAGTATCTCCTGCTTCTGCAGGAGTGTGATGGAAGCAATCACACTAAAACATTACCCATGGTTATTTGGGGTGGTTCTGTCCTTTATGCTTCTCTGTGTTTTCTCATATTTCCTGAATTAATATTTTTACTCATGCAATTAAACTGTATTTTATTTTTTTTAATTTTTTTAATTTAATTTTTATTTTTGGCTGCGTTGGGTCTTCGTTGCTGTGCGCGGGCTTTCTCTGGTTGCGGTGCGCGGGCTTCTCATTGCGGTGGCTTCTCTTGTTGCGGAGCACGGGCTCTAGGCGCGCGGGCTTCAGTAGTCGTGGCAGGTGGGCTCTAGAGCACAGGCTCAGTAGTTGTGGCGCGTGGGCTTAGTTGCTCCGCGGCATGCGGGATCTTCCCGGACCAGGGCTCGAACATGTGTCCCCTGCATTGGCAGGAGGATTCTTAACCACTGCGCCACCAGGGAAGCCCTAAACTGTATTTTAAAACAACCAAAACAGGCCCTAAACCCTGGAGCTTCTGGCTCTGAGCTCTCCCCACCTCCCCATCTCCCCATAGAACACCCCAGAGAGGAGGCTGGGACTAGCCGGGCAGGTGTGGGTCTGACCCCTTCAGCCTTGAACCCTGGGGTGACGTGGTGTCATCCCCATCTGTGGAGGGAGGTGCGGAGCCAGGAATAAATGCTCCCAGAGGGCAGGGCCTTGTGGAGGCATCATCCGGAGGCAGCCTGGCACCTGGGAGTCTCCCAAATGCAAGAGTGAGTCAGCCAGCGGTCAAGCGGATGGCTGGAAAGGCTGTGGAACTGGGAACGGCCTTTGCCAGCTCGTCTGGACAGGCCCTCGATGTCACCCTGCAGGCCGAGGACTGGGTCTGTGTCCTGGCATCTTTTTGATCAAATGATTTGGTGACACAGCCCTCCCCCTGGCAGGCTTGGACGCCTTAGGTCAAGGGCACCCCGGGTCCTATCCCCCCTCTCCAGGGATCCCAGCCTGGCAGGGCCAGGGAAACGGCCGTAACGGTAAGGGGAGGTAAGGAGAGGGGTGGGCTGTGATAAGAGAGGCCAGATAAAGCCAGCCCCACTGGGCAGGAAGCCCAGCCCCAAGGTCCGGAAGTCTCCCAAGTGCCCCCTCCCTACACACCCCGTTCTGCCTGCTCACCTTTAACCTCCGCCGGTTGTTATTTAACTCACAGGGAGATCCTGACTAGTCCTGCACTCGGAAAACAGCCGGGGAGGCCGAGATCCCTGGGCTGATCCCAGGATGAGAGCAGAGACCTATCAGGGAAGACCTGCCTCCTAGCACACTCCCCACCCCGCCTCACCCGACATCAGGGTGGGAGAAGGCTACGAGGTCTTGGGAATCCCCCCAACTTCCCCCTCCCCTCTCTGGCCCAGCCCAGGGCAGGCTTGGCAGGGGTACCCACACCTGTGAGTCACTTCGTGACCCAGCCGGTCAGGGAGCGGGAAGCCCAGGGATGAGAGGTGCCAGGTCCCTGGCTACCTCCTGGCCAGTGTCTGAGAAGCTCTGGTGGGAAGCACCCATGGAGCAGCCGGACCCATCCGGGGGTCCTCTCTCTGCTAAAGCTGCCTCCTTCCAGGTAGGAGAACACGGTGACCTTCGACAGGGGGCCTGCCTCTCTAAACTCTTCCTTTGTACAAAGGGTGTAAATAGCCCCCAGGGATCCAAGGCCATTAGTGATGATAGTAACCCCACACTTTGCGGGGCCCCAAGGGAAAAATCTTGTCATCATAAGCCTTGTTCTGAAGGCCTGGGGTGCTCAAGGGCCGCCCCCACCCCTCCCCACAGGCCTCATAGCCCCCCTTCCGCCCAGCTGGAGGTGCCACAGAAGCTCCCACCCAGTGCGGGCGTGGGAAGCTCTGGAGGGAGGTCTCTAGGGGAGACCCCGCGGCAGGAGTGGGAGGTGGCAGAGGCGGTCTCAAGGGTCCTCCTGCGTGCCAGGCCCCGTTTACAGACTGGTTTTCTTCTGATTTAACTCTCCGGACTGATCTGTGAGGAAGGGCTGTTAGCTCCATTTTGATGATAATAATAAAAATAATAATAATGGCAACATTGATCAAAGTGCTTACTACCTGCTGGGCCCTGTGCCCATTGTTGTCTGCGTTTTATGGATCTGAGACCATTATTATCTGCATTTCATAGATGTGGAAGGTGCGGTTAAGAGCATTTAAGGACTCGGCCTGTTAAAGATTCCTAACCTCGCTCATGTGTGGAGACCTTGCTCTGTGCTCTGGGCCCAGCCCTACCTCATTCACCTCCTCCGGCCCTCTGAGGTGGGAAGGACTGTGTCCACCCGCTTTATAGATGAGGAAACAGGGCTTCAGGGGACGAGGAGACTGGCCGAGGCCGAGGCCCGCCAGCTGGGAAGCTGCAGAGCCAGTCCCTGGCGGAGACCGGGCAGAGCTGGAGATGGGAACCCCGGGCTGGGCTACAGGAGTCTAGGTTCTGTCAGACACTAGACAAGTTGCTTAGGCTCACCAAGCCTCAGTTTCCTCCTCTGTAGAATGGGCACCACGAGACAGTGCCTCCCTCCCTCTCGGGATGGCCGTCCGAGGCCCTGCAGCACTCAGCCGGCGTTCCCAGGGGCTGCACGCCAGGCGGGCCACTTCTCCCCAGACCTCGTGACAGACAGAGCCTTCTGCCCAGCAGCAGAGGAAGGGCAGCCCCAGAAGCCAGGGTTTGGGAGCTATGGCCTCTGCAAGGTCATCCAGGCCCCCTCACTCTAGAGGCCAGGACCCTAGAGAGGTGAGGTGACCTGTCACACGGTGTGGTCCCCTCACTGGGGGGAAAGAACTGAGGGTAGCCCCAGGAGCTGGGGAGGATTGGCCTTTCACAGGGCTTCTCATCACCAGCAGGGCCACCCTCTGAACTGAGAGCCGGCTCAAAGCCAGAGCCCAGTTGACCAGATGACCAGGCACGTCCAAGGGCAGAGGGCAGGTGGGGGCGGGGTCCAGGGGTGCCCGGGGTGCAGCATGGGGCTTGGTGTTACAGACCCCTGTGAATGACTAAGCCACTTCCCCCGTTAGGCCTTTGTTGCCTCCCCCGAGAAATGGGTCCTGCCCAGAACAGAACCTTCCTCACAGGGTGAGTGTGATGATCCAACGAAATATATGCGTGTAAATGTCTCCGCACAGCGCTGCTGTCTAGAGAGAACTCACATTAACTGTTATTTAAGAAAATCCATATTACAAGAAAAAAAAAAAAAAAAGCCAGGGATTCCCAGCTTGATCAGAGGGGCTAAATGTGGAATCAAAAGGAGCTGGAACTGAGCTGAATCCTTGAACCAACTTGCTAGTTGGTGACCTTCACAGGTGATTCCTCTCCTCTTGTCCTCAGTTTCCTCACCTGTTAAATGGCAAGGAGGAAGCTCAGTAAATTTTATACCCCAGGGAGCAGGTGCTGAGGACAATTGTGATTGCAGAGTGTGATAAAAAATTGAGAAAAAATATTCCACACTTTTTTTTCCCCCTGAAAATTGGTAAGACACCTGCTCTCAAGTTTGAGCAGAGAAGGGCTCGACCAGCTCGGAGAGCATTCAGACCCCTCGGAGAGGTGGCATAACTGAAACCAACCTTTCTGTGACCTGGCCCACCTCAAGGCCCCAGGCCACATGTCCGGTGCCCTCCAAAGGGCCTTCTTGGCCATGAGTGGGGACCCCAGGAACACCCCAGGAGCATCCAGGAGCCACACCTGCTTCCAGATCAATTCGGGCCCCTTGCTGGCCTCAGTGTCCCCAACTGCTGACCGAGATGGTTGGTCAAGAAGAGCTCTGAAGTGCCAGCCACCCAGTGTGGAAGAAATCATTCATTGTTCTTCCCACTTATGCATGTTCCCAGGGGAAAAATTATAAGATACATACAAGTAAAAGGAAGGTAAAAGTCACCTCTAGGGAATTCCCTGGCTGCCCAGTGGTTAGGACTCGGAGCTTTCAGAGCCGTGGCCCAGGTTCAATCCCTAGTTGGGGAACTAAGATCCTGTAAGCTGTGCGGTGCGGCCAAAAAAAAAAAAAGTCACCTATAAATAAAATTTTTAAAAAAGAAAAAAATATATATGTATATATTAAAAAAGCACCTCTAGCCTCACCGCTCAGAGCTCATTACAGTTACCATGTGGGGAAATTACACCCAGACTGTTTTCTAAATTATAATTATTTTAACAAAAATGGGATCCCACTGTCCATACTGTCTCATCAACAGGTTTGTTCCCTTAAGAGTCTTCTTAGATCGAGATTTATAACACTCTTTTAGAAAACGTTTATTTTGAAATGCTAATACAATCACGTGGTTCAAAATTCAAAAGGTACAAAAGGGTAGATGGTGAAAAGAATGTGGCAAGAAGGTGCAGTTTGAGCGGAGACCTGGAATGATCGTGAATCGGTCGTGTGAACTTTGAGGGGAAGAACATTCCAGGCAGAAGGAACCCCAGTGCGAAGGCCCTGAGGCTCTGTCATGCGTTCACTCTGTGTGACCTTTGGCTGGCTGCGTAACCCATCTGTGCCTCAGTTTCCCATCTTCATAAGGAGGATAATCACAGTACTCCTAAAGCTGTTGGGAGGATTAAATGCATACTTTTTTTTTTTTTTTTTAAAGGTGTAGGCTTATTTATTTATTTATTTTTGGCTGTGTTGGGTCTTCGTTTCTGTGCAAGGGCTTTCTCTAGTTGCGGCAAGTGGGGGCCACTCTTCATCGCGGTGCGCGGGCCTCTCACTATCGCGGCCTCTCTTGTTGTGGAGCACAGGCTCCAGACACGCAGGCTCAGTAATTGTGGCTCACGGGCCTAGCCACTTCGCAGCATGTGGGATCCTCCCAAACCAGGGCTCGAACCCGTGTCCCCTGCATTGGCAGGCAGACTCTCAACCACTGCGCCACCAGGGAAGCCCTAAATGCATACTTTTAATGCTAGGTGCTCACTAGGTGCGGACTTTCACAAAGGTGGGCATGAGCTTGGCATGGCTGCGAATCAGAGGAGGACAGCAGGGCTGGGTGGGGCAATGGTTAGAGAAGGTAAGATCAAAAGTTTGGACCTCATCCTAAGTGCAATGGGAATCCACTGGAAGATTTGAAGCAGGAGAGACGAGATCTGAGTTTCTTTAAAAATGATGGAGAATGGTTATGGTTGTAAGGGTCGAGAGGAACAGCAGCAAGGAGGCTATAGGGTAGACCTGCAGTGGCGGCCTGAGATGCCACTGGAGGGGTGGGAGTGGCTGCTGGAGAGGCTGGTGGGGGGGGGTGCTCGGGGGTGATGGGGAGGGAAACCCAGGGTGAGGCCCGGCTTTAGACTTGAGCCCCTAGGTGGATGGTAGAGCTGTTCTCTCTGCTGGGAAGGCCTGAGGAGCAGCAGGTTTTAAGGCGGAAATGCCTGCAGACATCAGGAGGTCACCAGATGCTCATGTCTGGTAGCTCAGCGAAGAGGGACATTTGAAAGTCAGACATCATCATAGAGCCAGGACAGCAGGGACCACCTTGGAGAGAGGCGTGAGCCCCTGGCCGCCAAGGTGAGGAGATTGGAAGGGAGAAGGCAGGGCCAGCAAGGCACACCCAGCAAGGAAGAAGGAGAATCGGGGAGGGAGGTGTCGGGGAAGCCCAGAGAACAAAGGGTTTCAGGAAGGAGGGCGTTGTCAGGTCATCAACCGTTTCACCTGCCACTGGAGAGTGATAAACAGCACGTGGGGCTCTGAGCACAGTTCCAATTGTTTGTTTCCTCAGGGTCATTTTTAGAAGTAGTAGAATTGCAGGGTCAAAGGGAGGCCCATTTTTAAGGTTCGCTGCCCTCCTAATAAACTAAATCCATTAAACACCTTTGTAGCCAGAGTCGGGGCGAGGATAAGGAGAGGTTGTGCCGCTGAGGGTATGGAATTCTGTTTAAGACAAGTTTCTTTTCACCCAGTGACAGAAAAGTGTTTTCTTGTAGGTCACTGGGTATGAATTGATATTCAGAGGTGGGGAAGTCCTTATGCATATCGGAGGGACAGAACCCTGGTGTGGCCATCAGAAATGTACCTCCCTTCTGAATGCTAGGCTTCTGCGTAAACCTGCCTATGAGCTTGAACCTCCCTTGGTCTCCACAGAACCCTGGATGGGGGCGGCGATGGGGCAGCAGGACTTCTCTAGTCCAGGCTCTCCGGAGTGCGGTGGCCTTTGGAGGCTCTTGTCCTCATCAAGACCCCCCTAGAAATTATGACCTGGGACAGAACTCATTTCAACCCTTGTTCTACGAAGGAGGAGACTGAGAGTCAGGATCAGAGAGAGGAAGCGAATTGCCCAGGGTCACACAGCGCATTGACAGCAGAGATTGACCAGACAAGTGGTAGAGAGTAGGGGCAGGTGTTAGAGCCAGGAAATCTGGGTTTGTATCTTGGCTCTGCAGCATACTGGCTGTGTCACCCTGAGTGAGTTGCTTACCCTCTGTGAGCCTCCATTTCGCTACCTGTAAAGTGGGGATAATCTCTAACTCATACAATTCTTGTGAGGATTAAAAAGAGATTGCAGGGCTTCCCTGGTGGCGCAGTGGTTAAGAATCCGCCTGCCAATGCAGGGGACATGGGTTCGAGCCCTGGTCCGGGAAGATCCCACATGCTGCGGAGCAACTAGGCCCGTGTGCCACAACTACCGAAGCCCGCACGCCTAGAGCCCGTGCTCTGCAACAAGAGAAGCCACCGCAATGAGAAGCCCGCGCACCACAACGAAGAGTAGCCCCTGCTCGCGGCAATTAGAGAAAGCCCATGCACAGCAAGGAAGACCCAACGCAGCCAAAAATAAATAGATAAAATAAATAAATTTATTAAAAAAAGAGAGAGATTGCAATGCCAAGTACAGGGATAAGTGCTTAATAATAGCTAAAAGAACCCACCCAAAAAAGCAAAGAGGAAGAGCTTAGGGGAAGGGTGTTTCAGGCAGAGGCAAATGTTGGGTGGAGGTGGAAGAGGCCAAGGCCAATTTCTGATGTCCTTTCCAGCTGTCATGATGAGGCAGGAGAGGGGGCAGTAACTCAGGCAGATCTGAATTTAGAAAGCCCAGCATGGTGCCTTTGCTGACCTGTTGTGTGGCCCCGAGCTGTCTCTGTCCCTCTCTGGGCCTCAGACTCCTGCCCCTACAGCCTCTAATCAGGGGTTGCAAATATTCGTTCTTCGCAAGTTTCATTCTTTACTATTCTCTTGCCCCCTGGACAGGGCACTCCAAGAGCAGAGCCTTGTCATCTGTCCCCAGAACCCAGTGTCCCCAGCACCCAGCCCAGGTCTGGCATAGAGACAATTTCTCATCAAATGAATGAGGGAATGGATGGATTCACATCCTTTCCCTTTGGGAGGGTGTGGGTTGAAGCAGGAGCCCTGGCCCCTCACTTACCCTCCACACATGCCTGCAGACCTGCCTCACCGTGGGTGGACACTGGCCTGCTTGCCAGTTTCTCTGTGCCCTTGTTTTCTTTCCTTTGCTCTCCAGACAATGCCTTTGTTTCTATTGTTCTTTATGGAGACTGAGAACACCTCCGTGGTGGCACCAAAAGGCCAACAGCGGCTCTCCAGGTGCCCTGTTAAGATGCCTTTGATTTTCTCCTTTATACATTTCTCTATTTTCTTCTACAAACATCTGTGGCTTTTCAAATGAAAAGCAATGATGCAAAGGAGAGGAGTGGACCGCTAAAGAAATACAAATGACTTTTAAACATGAGAAAAATGCTCACCCTCCTTCACAATAAAATAAATGCAAATGATAACTACCCTGAGAATCCATTTTTCCACCTATGCAATTGGCAAGATCAGAGTTGGCTAACAGTGTATGTTGATGAGGAAGCAGCTGGCTCATGCCCTGCAGGGGCATGGGGGTGGAAACCAGTCCTGTCCCTCTGGAGGGCAACGTGGCAATCTGTATGAAAGTGTCAAACGCAAATCACCTTTGACCTAGCCATTGCACTTCCTGGAATTTATCCATCAGATGTGCTCACACATGGAAGAAATGATGTTACCCATTGTAGCATTGCTTGTGATGGCAAAATATTGAAAACCTAAATGTCCATCAGTAGGAGACTGGCCAAATACACAACAGTACTTCTTCAGCAAGGAGTACTATGCAGCTTTGAAAAAACAAATTAGCCAATGGGGCAGCTCTTATGTGCCAACACAGTCCAGAATAAGGTCCAGGATATAAAGGTATGTGGAAAAAGTACAATGCAGACTCATGTATAGCAGATAGTCTGCTGCTATCTCTGAGTATAAAAGGGAAATCAAAATATATTTGTATTTGCTTATAAATGCATAAAATGTCTCTGGAAAGATCACAAGAAACATAGCTTTGTTTTTGGGGAGGGGAATAAGGATGCTAAGACCTGGGGTGGGAGGGAAGCTTTTCTCTGTGTTCCTTTTTGTACCTCTGACTATTTGAATGATATGATGTATCATCCATCCAAAAAAAAAAAAAAAAAAAATTTAGAATTTAAAAACAAAATAAAAAGTAAGGAAAAGTTTGAATAAGGAAAAGAAAATAAACCTAGTCTATCCCCTCCCGTTTTAAATTTCCTGGCGTCACTGGCTATGAAAATTGTCGTTGGAGGGAATTCCCCGGTGGTCCAGTGGTTAGGACTCAGCACCTTCACTGCCAAGATCCTGCAGGCCACGTGGCACGGCCAAAAAAAGTTTTGTCCTTGGAGACCATGGAGGAAGCAGAGGTCCAGGGGACAGGTGACATGCCTAAGGCCACTGGGTGACTTTGCCAAGGCTCCAGTCACCGGTTATAATTTCCTGCACAACTGGGATGATACCAGATAGGATCCCTGGAATTTTCTGTGCTGTTTCTTGCCCTCTGTGTCTCTACATCTATTTCTGTTTCCAACTGGAGCTGAGGTGTGTAGTTCAACGATTTTTTAGGACTATGAGTCCACCCCACCCTAGAGAAGGGCTGCATCAGGCCAGAGGGGAGAACTGACAGGACTGCTTTGCTCAGAACAAAGGGAAAGAAATCAGTTAAGATTCAGGAAAGTAGGCAATGGGATTTCCCAATAAGAAATTGAATTACATTTAGAAGACAATAAAATGGTTCTAAGGAGGGATGAAAAGGTCAGATTTGCACTTTGGAAGACTTGCTTCCAAATCATCCAAATGAGGAGGGAGTCTCCCTCCTGGGATCTCATTTTCCCTGGGATCTTATTTTTGGAAGAATGGCCAAGAACTCCAATACCCGCTGTTACAAATGAATCAACTGGGGCCACCACTAATAGATTAAGAAAAAAATACTTCCCAGAGAGAGGACAGAACTGAGGACTCACATCTGTGATACCCAAAGTGCTTTATAATTGACAATAAGGTGCTGAACAGACGTTGGAAGTATATATAGGCCAAGGATGAGTGAGAGGCAGTTTACTAAAATAAATGCCTGGAAAGATGCTCAATTTCACTGCAGCCAGGGAAATGCAGAGTACGAATGACAGGGTACTCTACACCCAGTCGACTGGGGGACATTCTGGAAGAGGGGGGCTCTCCTCACACTACACAGCTGGTGGGCTGCAACGTTTACAAGTGTTGGCGGGAAGGAATGCAAACACCCCTGGACCCAGCTGTCCCCCTCCGTGCAATCTCACCCGCAGAAATATAAGCCCCTGGTGTAGATGCTATCCACTGCGGCAGAACACTGCAGGCAAGTGGGGGATGCATTAGGGTACAGCCACTGCTGCTGAGTTAGCAGCGCCCCCTCGCCCACAGTGGGGGAGGGCGGCAGGAAGGAGGTACAGAGGCTAGGAATAAGGACTCCGGGGCCAGAGTTCAAAGCTTGAGTTTGTGACTTGAGCATGTGTCTTTATTCCTTTGTGTCTCAGTTTCCTCACTTGTGAAACAGGATATAATACTAGCACCTGTTTCATAGAGTTTTGTTGATTAAATGAGCAACTATGTAGAATGTGTTTAAAACAGTGCCTGGCCCAGAAAGGTGCTACTTAACTATTTGTTAAGTAAATGTCTTAGAGGGATCCCTATGAGCTTATTGTTGAGTAAGAAAGTTAAGATGCAAAAAATCTTGTTGTCTGCATCAACAAGGCCCTATAAGGAGTTCCCTGGTGGTCTGCTGGTTAGGATTCCGTGCTTTCACTGCCGTGGTCTAGGTTCAATCCCTGGTCTAGGAACTGAGATCCTGGAAGCCAGGTGGGGCGCGCCACCTCCCCCCGCCACCAAAAAAAACCCAAAAACTAAAACCAAAACCAAAACCAAAAAAGATCAAGGCCTTATAGATGTCTAGGTGTGTCTGGGATTTCATGAGCATAGACAACCGTGAGACACACACTTGGCTGTCAATAAGAATTACCAAAAGAGAACCGGGGTTGGGGGTTGGGGGCGAGGGTTAAGCAAAAGAAAAATCATTTAAAGCCTCTTTATGATTATTTTTTATTCAATTATTAAATTATAATGTATAAAGAAAGTTTCAATGATTAAAAAAAAAGAACACTAAGAGAGAAAAGGACTTCTCTGTCTCCCATGCGGCAGGGGTGGGGCACCCTGCAGTGATATGAAAAGCGGAAGTCCAGCCAATGACAGAGTCTTCTCAACATATTTGTTTATTTCAAAATCAAACAATCTCTGATAAATATTTATCCCCAATGCCTGCAGGAAAGCGGGAGGGGCTACTGGTACTGAAACCCCATCAGTTGTTAAGGGACTGCCTTTTATCTGAGGAAACTTCTCTGGAGGGTTTTTGCAGCAATTCCCCCACCCCCACCCAAACACACACACCTTTCCAGATCTCAGCTGTAGAAAGGGAATCTCCATACTACTTTTTTCCATGCTAGCAGTTGGGGCCAAGAAGGTCATAGACAGAAAAAGTTCTGAAAACTCCAGGACAACTGGGAGTCTTCCACCCCCAGGTAGGACAGATTATTGCCCCCTCCGTGGGTGGCTCTCCCATCCATTCCCCAAACAGCAAATCTTCCAAAGGGCAATTCTGATCTTGTCATCCCTCCTTAGAACCATTTTATTGTCATCTAAATGTAATCCAATTTCTTATAAGGCTACAAGGTCCTGCTGGATCTGGCATCCTGTCACCCCAGGGCTCTCTGACTGCGCTCCATCTCCAGGCCTCGTGAGGCCAGGATGTCGCCTCTTCCAGGAAGCCTTCCCAGGTTGCCCAGGAACGGTTAGGGTCCCCAGTAGCGTAGGTGCCTGGTTTTTGGCCTATTGCCCCACAATCGAGCTCTCAGATTCGACAGAGCAGAGGCCGCATCCCCGCCGCCCGGGGTCTCTGCGCTGGGTCGGGACGTTTTGGGGCCAGGATTCAGCGACCTCCTTAAGTTGTCCGCCAGTTCTGTCATTCTATCCCGGCTCGAAGCTGGTTCTGGCCTGGAGCAGGGCTGCTGACTGGGACTGGCTAATTTGGGGGGCGCGGCCGGGTCCTTGAGAGGACGATGACGAAAAGGAGCGCGTATTTCTCTAAGGCAGAGGACTCGCTCGGGACCGTGCCCCTCATAAACATGAATGAAGCTCTCCGCCCCGCCCCGGGGCCTGCCCCTCACAAGGATGGCGTCCCGCAGATTCTTATTGGTGCCGGTGGGCTCGTTGGGCAACGCTGAGTGGCGGAGGGCGGAGGCGAGTCGGGGGCGGAGCCAGGCGAGGGGCGCGGCGTATTCGGTCCGAGCCTAGTGTGCCGTCGCTTGCATCCCTACTATGTCGCGGGCACGCTGCCACCTGCGCGCGGCTCTCTTCCTGGCAGCGGTTTCTTCGCGTGGTGCAACAACCGGGGTCGCAGCGAGGCGAGTATTGAGCGCGTGGCCTGCGCCGCAGGAGCCCGGCATGGAGTATCAGGTACTGGAGGGAGGTCCTGCAATGACACGTGAGCCGGGCCTGAGGCGCTTGGCATCTGGCCTCCGCCAGCTGAGAGAGGGGCCAGGAGCCTGGGACTGGGGGACTCGGGGGGGCGGGGACATCCTGGATTCCGGAGGTGGGGACAGGCACCAGGAAGTTGGACCTGGGGTACCGGATTTGGGAATTCTGAGGCTGAAGTGTACCGCGTTAGAGAGTGGGAAGGGACGCCGTGTGATAGGACCAAGAGATCCAGTGGCTCAGCTGAGGTTCTGGAGTTCCAGTGTCTCCGGACTCAGAACCAGCAGTTGGGGTGGGGTGGGGAAAGGGATTCAGGAGTCCAGACTTGGGAGATCCAGAGTATAGGTCTGGGTTGGCGTCTCTAGGATTCAGGAGATGAAGATCCAAGTGCCTGGAATTGGGGAGCAGGCAGGACTCGGAGCAGTGGGGGTGGTGCAAGAATCTGGAAAACAGAAAGCTTCCTCCTGACTCTGTGCCGGGGGCCAGTTGCCAGAGACCAGAACCTGATGCTGGCCAGGCAGGTGACACCAGTGTGATGAGAGTGGGTCCTCCAACCAGCCACTGAGGCCCTGAAGGGAAATAAACATCACCCCCACTTCCACCCCCACCCCGAAGTGGAAGTATAGTATAGTCCTGAGGCTATACCTACTTGCCTTCTTGTCTGAGTGACCCTGGCACACCCTTCCTCCCCCTGAGACTCCTCTTCCCCATCTGGTTGCTTCAAGCAACTCTTCTCTGGGTCAGAATGTGGAACCCCAATCCTCATGCCCAATCCTGGGCATGGAAGCCTCCAGGAATTCCTAGTTCTAATTCCTTCAGTTCTAAGACCCCAACCTTCTGTAGTTCCGGCCCTGCCCTAAGAGGGGCCCCATATAGTGGTGGACCATGGAGAGAATGAGGGCAAAAGCCTGAGAGTGAAGCCTGGAGAGGCCGAACAGGAAGCAAGGATAGTCCCGTTAGTCATTTTGCCTGCTTTGCCTGGCACTCCCTGGGTGGGTCTGAACTGCCCCAGGCTCCCATTTCTGCTAGAACTGGAAAGATGCCACTTCTTTCTCACTGGTGCCTAACCTCTAGGCTGGGGAAACAGGGCTGGCATGGCAGGCCTGGACCCTGGCCTGGCCACTGGTATGCTGGGTTCCTCTGTCCCTATGGACCCCTAATGAGCCTTAACCTACTACCTGGGGACTCATTGCCAGGACGCTGTGCGCACACTCAACACCCTGCAGACCAATGCCAACTTCCTGGAGCAGGTGAAGCGCCAGCGGGGTGACCCCCAGACACAACTGGAAGCCATGAAGCTGTACTTGGCACGGAGTGGGCTGCAGGTAAGGTGGGGAGGGTCTCTGACCACCCCCCCATTCCCATCTGTCTGTGAGTCCTGTGGCTGAGGCGGGGACCTTGTCCGTCTGTCCTAGGTGGAGGACTTGGACCAACTGAACATCATCCACATCACTGGGACCAAGGGGAAGGTGAGCCACAGGACCCAGGGGTAGGACGTGCACTTGGTGGGGTGGGGTGGGGGGTACCTGCCCAAACAAGACCTTTTCTTTCTAGGGCTCCACCTGTGCCTTCACTGAGCGTATCCTCCGAAGCTATGGCCTGAAGACGGGATTCTTTAGGTACTGAGGTACAGAGGGATGTGGTGTCTCCTAGCTCTCTGGGGGGCTCTGGAACCAGCCAGCACCTCAGGGCCAGGGTCACCCCCAGCAGCTCAGCTGCATGTCTCTCTGCCTAGTGTTCATTCATTCAACAAACATTCAATTAGCATTTACCAGTTAGCCCAAGTTTATGGCAATCTTTAATTTTCATAACGGAAAGAAACTGGGGAGGGGGCAGCAACTTGAATGGATAAACGAAATACACAGTTGGAATAGTCAGATATCTTTTTATTTATTTATTTGGCCACACTTAGCGGCACGCGGGATCTTAATTCCCCAACCAGGGATCGAACCTGTGCCCCCTGCTTTAGAAGTGCAGAGTCTTAACCACTGGACCACCAAGGAAGTCCCTCAGATATCTTTTTATTAACTTAAATTCCTTATACAGTTTTTATTTTTTAATTTTATTTATTTATTTATTTATTTATACAGTTTTTAAATCGCATAGAAATATTTATCAACTAGGGCATCTTTGCCATAAGGAGCAGAAAACCAGGCTAGTAAGGGCTTAAACAATAAGCGTAGTTTATGACAACTCTGTTGACACCTCCCAGGTGGGCAGAGGAAGGGAGCCCTTCTGCTGTGCCAGCCTCAGCTGCTGCTTTGCCCTCCAGGCAGCACCCCCTCTTGGTTGCATTCAGGCATCTAAACTCACACCAGAGGATGGTGTTCAGGGTGGTTAGACATGGGTCTCTCTTCCCTGGAGCTGTACATGCCTTCTTAAGCCTGTCACTGGTAGAGTAGTGGGATTCACATGATGGTAGATTGCTCAGGATTTGGTCCTTAAGCTTGGGGCATTCAAGATTTTTGCCTCCTTTTATTTTACCAGTTCCATCAAGTGACCTCTGTAAGCATCTGAAACCTGCTGACTGAGGTCATTTCAGACCAATGTGTTTTCCCTCAACAGTTCTTCATTCAAATTAAAGAAATGGAGTGGATTCATAATACCAGAGGACCTTTTTTTTTTTTTTAATGTCTGAAACATTTATATTAACATATTTCCATACAAATAACCCAATGAAAGTTTAGTATTAGTTGTTTTGTTTGTTTGTTTATACTGCAGGTTCTTATTAGTCATCAATTTTATACACATCAGTGTATACATGTCAATCCCAATCGCCCAATTCAGCACACCACCATCCCCACCCCACCGCTGTTTTCCCCCCTTGGTGTCCATATGTCTGTTCTCTACATCTGTGTCTCAACTTCTGCCCTGCAAACCAGCTCATCTGTACCATTTTTCTAGGTTCCACATACATGCGTTAATATACGATATTTGTTTTTCTCTTTCTGACTTACTTCACTCTGTATGACAGTCTCTAGATCCATCCACGTCTCAACAAATGACTCAATTTCGTTCCTTTTTATGGCTGAGTAATATTCCATTGTATATATGTACCACAACTTCTTTATCCATTCGTCTGTTGATGGGCATTTAGGTTGCTTCCATGACCTGGCTATTGTAAATAGTGCTGCAATGAACATTCGGGTGCATGTGTCTTTTTGAATTACGGTTTTTTCTGGGTATATGCCCAGTAGTGGGATTGCTGGGTCATATGGTAATTCTATTTTTAGTTTTTTAAGGAACCTCCATATTGTTCTCCATAGTGGCTGTATCAATTTACATTCCCACCAACAGTGCAAGAGGGTTCCCTTTTCTCCACACCCTCTCCAGCATTTGTTGTTTGTAGATTTTCTGATGATGCCCATTCTAACTGGTGTGAGGTGATACCTCATTGTAGTTTTGATTTACATTTCTCTAATAATTAGTGATGTTGAGCATCTTTTCATGTGCTTCGTGGCCGTCTGTATGTCTTCTTTGGAGAAATGTCTATTTAGGTCTTCTGCCCATTTTTGGATTGGGGTGTTTGTTTCTTTAATATTGAGCTGAATGAGCTGTTTATATATTTTGGAGATTAATCCTTTGTCCGTTGATTCGTTTGCAAATATTTTCTCCCATTCTGAGGGTTGTCTTTTCATCTTGTTTATGGTTTCCTTTGCTGTGCAAAAGCTTTGAAGTTTCATTAGGTCCCATTTGTTTATTTTTGTTTTTATTTTCATTACTCTAGGAGGTGGATCAAAAAAGATCTTGCTGTGATTTATGTCAAAGAGTGTTCTTCCTATGTTTTCCTCTAAGAGTTTTATAGTGTCCGGTCTTACATTTAGGTCTCTAATCCATTTTGAGTTTATTTTTGTGTATGGTGTTAGGGAGTATTCTAATTTCATTCTTTTACATGTAGCTGTCCAGTTTTCCCAGCATCACTTATTGAAGAGACTGTCTTTTCTCCATTGTATATCTTTGCCTCCTTTGTCATAGATTAGTTGACCATAGGTGCGTGGGTTTATCTCTGGGCTTTCTATCTTGTTCCATTGATCTATGTTTCTGTTTTTGTGCCAGTACCATATTTTCTTGATTACTGTAGCTTTGTAGTATAGTCTGAAGTCAGGGAGTCTGATTCCTCCAGCTCCGTTTTTCTCCCTCAAGACTGCTTTGGCTATTCGGGGTCTTTTGTGTCTCCATACAAATTTTAAGATGATTTGTTCTAGTTCTGTAAAAAATGCCATTGGTAATTTGATAGGGATTGCATTGAATCTGTAGATTGCTTTGGGCAGTATAGTCATTTTCACAATGTTGATTCTTCCAATCCAAGAACATGAATACCAGAGGACCTTTGAGGATTTAAATATAAGCCAACAATCTCTCTTCCAACATAATGTTTGGGGTAAAAACCCAGCCTTTAACTTGGGCCCATGTGGCCTCATGGGCCAGTCTGGGGATGCAGCTTGAACACAGCAGATGGGGCCTTGCCCTCAAGGGCAGGAAGACAGACATTATGGGGGCAGATGTTGGCCGAGTAACTGATTGATGTGGGATGGGGGAAGCATGGGGGGCTGTGGGAGCCCAGAGAGCATGCCTGAGCAGTCTGGTAGGGCGGGGTCCTTTCTCTTTTTTGGAGGAGCCGTCTTAGTTGAGACCTGTGGAGTGGACCTGTGTATAGGCCTGGAGATAGAAAATTTGGTGGGGGGTGGAGCTGGAGGAACTAATAATAGTCCAGAGGGGCTGGGGCACAGGGAACTACCAAGGGATGTGTGAGAGGTGAGGCCAGCGGCATCAGACCCATCAGGCCTGGTAGGCTGAGATGAGGAGCTGGGACTCTCTAAAGGGCAGGGGGAAGTGACAGAAGGGTTTTCAGCAGGGCAGTGACATAGTTAGATTTGTTTTTCTGAAAGACAGGTCTGACTGTGGGGAGGGGGACAGCCTGGGGGTCTTGGGAAGGGAGTCCTGATGACCCTAGGTCTCTCGGCAGCTCTCCCCACCTGGTGCAGGTGCGTGAGCGGATCCGAATCAATGGGCAGCCCATAAGCCCCGAGCTCTTCACCAAGTACTTCTGGCGCCTCTACCACCGGCTGGAGGAGACCAAGGTGCCCATGCCGGAGGGCTGGTGGGTGGGCAGGGTAAGGGGCCTGGAGTGGGTGGGTAGACCCAGAGGGCACTGCACATCCCGGGACACCATCTTCCCCAGGGCAGAGGCTGCAGGGGTCCCGAGCTCTGATGTGATCCTGTCCACAGGATGATAGCAGCTGTGTCTCCATGCCTGGGTACTTCCGCTTCCTCACACTCATGGCCTTCCATGTCTTCCTCCAAGAGAAGGTGTGTGTGCCCACCACTCCCCAGAACCCTGTGTTCCAGGCCTTGGGAAGGGGAATCTCAGCAGGCTAGGGGCTCTGGTGTGGCATTCGGGAGCCCCTGTACCCCCTGCCATGCCCTCTGATCCTCTTCAGGTGGACCTGGCAGTGATGGAAGTGGGCATCGGCGGGGCTTACGACTGCACCAACATCGTCAAGTGAGGGGGAGCGGCTTGAGGAGAGGGATGGTGGCCGGGAGCACTGTGGCTGGGGGCAGGGGCATCATGGCTCTTTCATTTCCCCCAGGAAGCCCGTGGTGTGTGGGGTCTCCTCTCTTGGCATCGACCACACTGGCCTTCTGGGGGACACGATGGAGAAGATCGCATGGCAGAAAGGGGGCATTTTTAAGGTGACCAGGCAGCCCTGGGGAGGGAGGTACATGGATGGCCTGGACCCCAAGATTCAGGGAAGTGGGGGTGGGTGTGGCAGGGTCATTTGCATCCTCCTGACTCCGGACGAGGTCTTGGGCATCAGTGGGGCCTGGGTTCTCGTCCCAGTTCTGCATGGGACTGGAACAAGTTGAGCCCCATCTCTGGCCTTAGTTTCCCCATCTAGGGGTTCCCAAAGGTTTGATGGGGGGGAAGGCTGAGTGGGCCACCCAGAACCAGGGATGTGGGGGCCAGTGATGGGAGATGGAGGACCCTGGGCTCACTCTCTGTGTCCTCCACAGTGTGGCGTCCCCGCCTTCACCGTGCTCCAGCCTGACGGGCCCCTGGCAGTGCTGAGGGACCGTGCTCAGCAGATCTCAGTGAGTCTGATTGGAACAGCTGGGTGAGGGCGCGGCTGACTGGGGAGGTACTTTATCCTTTGGGGCCTCAGTTTGCTCATCTGTGCTCGTCCAGCTGGAGGACATCTCGGTTCTAGGAACAGGACTTGGTGGGTTGTGGTTGATGGGGAAAGATGGAAGGGCTGATGGCATCAGGGAGGGCCTGCTGGCTGAGGAGGCAGCAGCAGCTCCCCTGACCAGCTGCTGCCCATCCCCTCTGCAGTGTCCCCTCTACCTGTGCCCACCACTAGAAGCCCTGGAGGAAGGGGGGCCACTGCTCACCCTGGGCCTGGAGGGGGAGCACCAGCAGTCCAATGCCGCCTTGGCCTTGCAGCTGGCTCGCTGCTGGCTGCAGCAAAAGGGCTACCAGGGTAAGTGGGCAGGTGAGTGGGTGGGCAGGGGACATGTGGAACCTGCTCTGAGGGCCCTTAGGTGAGGCCTGAGCACACTGAGTCCCACACAGCCCTCCCTCTCCCTTCCCTCCCCTCCCCTGCCCAGATACTGGAGAGCTGAAGGCATCCAGGCCAAGCCTCCTGGGGCAGCTGCCCCTGGCACCTGTGTTCCAGCCCACGTCCCACATGCAGCTTGGTGAGTTGGACCTTCCTGCCCAGCCAGGCTGCTTCAGATGTTTCTTTTGGTCTCCTGTTTGAGAGGTGGGGGCAATTCAAGATGGTGCCTTAAGAGAAAGGACTGAAGTCAGTAAGCTTCCCACACCTTGAGTTCATGAACTCTCTCTGAGCCCGTTTCCCCACCTGCCAAATTAGATGATGATAGGGCCCACTGTGAGGTGACATCACTAAGGGACTGAGTCCAGAGCCTGGCAGATATGGGATAAAGTGCCCAGCCACTGGTAGCTGCCAAACTACCATCCTTGTCATCATCATCATAAGACCATGAGGTTCTTGAGGATGGTGATATTGTCAGGCTTCTTGCTTGCCCCCAAAGCCTTCAGCACACAGTAGGTCCTCATGGCTGTTAAGCCCCTTCAGCAGTTGGTTCCAGTGTGCCCACTGTGTGCCAGGCCCCGTGTCAGGGCCATGACACAGCCCTGGAGCTAGGTGGATTACATCCCAGCCCCAAGTGTCACTTGCTCTGTGACCTAATCTCTCTGAGCTAAGGGTTCTCTGCCTGAAACTTGGGACTGATATATGATAGCAGCCCCCTCTCAGGGCCGCCTGGATGATTCCACCAGATGAGGCAGCCAAAGAGCTGATCCCAGTGGCTAGTGCCCAGTAAGAGGCTCCAGGGCTGTCAGAGCGGCCAGCAGCGGGGGCTCTACGGGCGGGTAGTGTGTGCGGGTAGTGTGTGCGAGTTGAGGACTGGAGTGGGAGGATGTAGAAGGGCAGCCTCGCGGCTGCCGCTGGAGAACTGCCTTGCTCCCCTCCCCCAGGGCTTCGGGACACGGAGTGGCCGGGCCGGACGCAGTTGCTGCGGCGGGGGCCCCTCACTTGGTACCTGGACGGCGCGCACACCACCAGCAGCATGCAGGCCTGCGTGCGCTGGTTCCGCCAGGCGCTGCACAGCCGCGAGAGGCCGGGCGGGTGAGCTGCGGACAGAGGCGGGGCTGGGGCGGGACCTCGGGTAAGGATGGGGCGGGACCCGGTCACGGGGGCGGGACTTGGCCAGTGGAGAGGGGAGGAACCTTGAGGAAGGGTGGAGCGGGGCCCCCGGCAGGACTGGGCCAGTGGGGAGGGGCGGGGCCTCGGAGAAGGATGGGGCGGGACGCAGGGACGGGGTCGGACTGGGACAGTAGGGAGGAGGGAAGTTTTTGGAGGAAGGATGGGGCGGGGCCCGCGGAGAAGGTGTGGGAGGCGCCGCTCTGACCCTCCCCTCCCCCGCTCCTCACCACTCACACAGCGGGTCTGAGGTGCGTGTCTTGCTCTTCAACTCCACTGGGGACCGGGATTCCGCGGTCCTGCTGAAGCTGCTGCAGGTGAGGGGCTGTCTGGGGGATGGACAGCAGGCAACCCAGCCCTGGTTCTGGCTTTGACCCCCAGCAGCGGTGCCTTCATCCCTGAGCCTCTGTTTCCTCAGCTGTAGAATGGGAGTGATTTTTCCTCTCCCCCCTGAATTGTACTGAGGATTAAATGTGAAAGCACTGGGCACAGGGAAGTCAAGTCACAGGTCATTGTCCTCATTCTCCTCCATGGTCACACTCAAGCCCAGGATTACAGTGAGGACCGGGTAAGTGGTGTAAGGTGCAGGCTCTGGATTCACTTGTCAGGCCCTTTCAGCTGCTAGCATATGACCCTGGATAAGAGATGGCATTTCCCCGAGCCTCAATTTGCCTCTCCATAGAACAGGGCTGCTACTAGGATACCTGCTTCTAAAGTTTCGTTTAAGGAGTCACTGGGCTATAAAGCATATCGGGAGGGGCCCTTCTCTGCCCAAGGAAACTGAGCCTGCCCTAGACTGTCAGGGCTGAAATGGTTCCTAGTGATCGTTTCCCATTTCACAGACCAGTATGCTGAGGCTGTTCTTCATATCCAGAACCTCGATCCTTTGTGCTCAGTAGCTGGGTCACCTTAAGCAAATGCAGCCCCCCGCTCCAGCCTCTGTCTCCCCATCTGTGTTGGGCCATGCTGCCCAGGCCACAGGCCAGGCAGGGTATATTGAGGTAGATGGGAGGCATGGAAGTGTTGTGACTGGGTTTATGCAGCATCACTCCAGTTCAGCTGGTGGGGGGGCATCTCCAGAGATGGGGACGTGTATGTGGACTCCGGAGTTGCTGTGTGGAAGTTGGGATGGGGGGCATCCTCTCAGGGCTCTGACACTGAGCTTCTCCCCTTGGCCTTCTAGCCCTGCCAGTTTGACTATACCATTTTCTGCCCTAACCTGACAGAGGTGTCATCCACGGACAATGCAGGTGAGAGGTGACAGGCATGGTCCCTCCGGTGGGCAGGGGGCGGAGGGCCCTGAGGTGGATTGCTCTGTTGGTGACGGTGAGAGCTTTTGAACTGAAGGTCTTGGGTAGGAACTAGATTTGTTTTATCGTATAAATAAATACCCTTTGGTACATTTTGAATTTTGCATGTGACTGCAATACTGAAAAAAGCATTGTTGGTGAAACTATTTTTCAAAATGCAGGTTACAACCCAGTGATGGTTCTTGAAATCAGTTTAGTGGGTCTCAACCAGCATTTTAAATTTTAAATAGAATAGAGAAGAGAGTGTCAGTGTGTCTTGCACAAAGTTAAGGGTAGGTATTATTTGATGAAGATTCTGTTCCAAACATATATGTGCACGTATGTGAGTACTGGGTTGCCACTGTAAAATGTATTTTTTACTGTGGATCATGTTAAAAGTTTTCTTGAAATAATCTAAAAAATACAGATCCCCAGGCCCCACATCAGACCGTCTGGAGACAGTCCGGGAGTCTGCATTGTGGAAGTACTTATGCCCACCTGGTGGTGGACCCTGTCCGTTTTACAGATGAAGGCAATAAGGCTAGGGCAGAAAGATGTGCTTGGTAGGTAGAAGCCCCAGCTTTGAAGCTAAACTGCCTGGCCCTGTTCCTCACCGGCTCTGTGATGATGGGCAATCACTGAACTTCCTGAGCCCCAGTTTCCTCATAGCACCCACTGTAAGGACGGATGATGCTTGTATAAAGCCTGGCATTGCGCAGGTGCTCACAGCGTGCTTCCCCCTCCCCGACCCTCGGCTGCCTCGCTGATGCGCCCGTCCCTGTGCCCCGCAGACCAACAGAACTTCACAGTGACCCTGGACCAGGTGCTGCTCCGCTGCCTTGCACACCAGCAACACTGGAGCCGCCTGCATGAGGACCAGGCCAGCCAGGAGCCTGGTGGGCCTGCACCCCTGCTGCTGGCACCCCGCCCAGCCCACACCCACAGCACCAGCTCCCTCGTCTTCAGCTGCATTTCCCATGCCTTGCAGTGGATCAGCCAAGGCCGGGACCCTGTCCTTCAGCCAACGAGTCCCCCACGGGTCCTCTTTGCCCACCCTGTGGCAGGCAGTGGGGCCATCGTCCTCCAGGAGGCTGCTGCCATCCACGTGCTGGTCACAGGCAGCCTGCACCTGGTGGGCGGCGTGCTGAAGCTGCTGGAGCCCTCCCTGTCCCAGTAGCCGAGGCAGTGGGGTTGGAGGTGGGGTTCCCCCACACCTGCCCTGCATTTCGCCATGAACTAAATTACGTGCTTTTCGTGCCTTCCTGATTCTGTCTAGACTGGCCCCAGGGACTTGGGCTCTGGGCGGTGAAATAGAGGACTGGGGGCAGGAAGCTGAGATCTGCCTCTGAGCCTCAGGTGCCCTTGGCCTCTCCTTCCTAGTTCTCTGGCTGTTGTAGTAGACCTGACCCTCCAGCCCATCTCCCCTCCCACCCTGTCTGCTTCCTGCCTCAGGCGCAGCTTATCGTGTAAGCTGCCTGACCTAGCCTGGGGTCCTGCCGGATACTGGCTGCTGGTTGATAGATTTCCTCCTCCCAGTGGCCTTCTGGGAGAGGAGAGGGTCTTTGCCTGGGGCCCCCTGGGGGCAGAGGGTGGCCAGAGTGATTTATAACCTTTAACTTTTTTTTTTTTAAAAAAAGCATTGGCTGAACATTTGATTGACTCTTGACCTCTAGCTCCCTCAGCAGACAATAGGGGGATGGGAGCTACAGCTGGTACAGGAACTGGGTTGTGTAGGAGCCTGGGCTTTGTGGCCTGGGACAAGTCCCCCCCTCCCTCTGAGCCTCAGGTGGCCTGTCTGTGAAATGAGAAGAATGGATTGATGTCCGTTGACCATGGGCCATGCACCACTTTGCAGACCTCCTCGCAGAGAGACCTTGTGATCGCAAATTCTCATACCCGTTTTACAGATAAGGGAACTGTGCCTGGCTTAAAGAAGCCATGGGACCTGCCTACAGTCACACAGCCAGTAAGTGGCAGGTCCAGGATTTGAACCCGGAACTGTCACACACCCCCCCCAACCCCAGTTTAGGTGCCACTCTCCTTCTCTCAGCCCAGCCCAGCACTGGTTTCATGGTCTGATTTATTGGTGGTGAGTATATAGGGGTGGGCCCAGGACAGGCAGCCTGGCTGCCCCGGGGTGGGGGGGGGGCGGGTCTCTGTGTGACAGTTGCAGGGAGGAGCTAGGCTCCCCCACTCACTTCCAGGCTGGGCGCCGCTAGGCTTCTGTTTCCCCCGCCAAAGTTGGGCCAGTGCAGATGTAGAGGCCGATGGGAGCAGGTCCAGGTGGCTCTGGGCTGGCTCTGTTTCCATGGAGGAGGCGCTGTCAGCCTGGGTGGGCTGGGCTGAGTCCGTTTTGGAGTTCTCAACTCCTGCCCAGCCCACGTCACCGAGTACTGGATCCAGGTTAAAATTACAGGGACTTGGGTTTCTACAGCAATGTGGACATATAGCGCAGCGGACTCTCTCTCCGTGGTCCTGGGCAGCCGTACCCCAGGCCCACTGGGTTTGAAAGTTCGTGGTGGGGTGGGGGGACCCCAAGGTGTTCCAAGCTGGTGCCCCCACTGGCAGCAGGCCTTGGAGAGGGAGGCAGGAGGGGCGGGCACAGAGGGCCTTGTCCATCCTTGCTCGAGTGGAGGGGTTGGGGTCCCAGGATAAGTTCATGGCCATTGGTTCCCAGCTGGCGGCTGCTCAGTCTCTCCTGTTGGGCGAGGGCTGGGCACTACGCCATGCTGCTGGTGGAGCAGGGGGTGCTCTGGGTGCTCCCGATGCTGTGGTTGGTGCTACTGCTCTCCGAGGAGGCCGGGGCAGCCACCGCCACCACGGGCTCCCGCTTGCCGGGGTGACCTGGGGGCAGGGGCGGAGGTCAGGGGCCCGGCCAGGGCTCCCCACTCCCCCAGAGGCTTCGCCGGGCTCCCCCAGGTGGTGGTGGAGGGGTCCTGAGCACTCATCGTGGGGGCCTGGGATACTCACGCGTGTGCAAGTAGATGTACCAGAGCGCGGCGGTGAGCAGGGCCCCAATGAGGAAGGCGCCAAAGGTGATGCCCAGCACGGCGGGCAGGACGAGGCCTTTGTCTGCGCAACCAAGGGCAGGACAGCTGTGGTCAGCACTGCCGCCTCCTCCCTACCCCGTACCCTGTTGTGCTGGCCAGGAGCACAGGTTTCGGTGCCAGTCTCAGCTCAGCTACTGACCCTGACTTCTCTGAACCCCAGTTTCCTCACCTAGCAAATGGGTTCATCACACCCATGCCTGACACTAAGCCGTGGCTGCTATGACCATCCACCCAGAGGGCCCAGCCAGGCCTTTTGGGCCATGCCTCTGCCTCCCAAGGCCGGTAGAGATGCATTTTTAGGAAGGATGCATGGTATAATCTGAGCAAAGTGTGAGTGGGGCCGGAGAGTCCAGAGTCCTGCTGTGTGCCCTGAAGTCAGTCCCTGCCCCTCTCCGAGCCCTATACCGTGGTAGGGATAAGCCAGAGCACCTCTGAGGGCTCTTCAGCTCTGCTCTTGGGTTTTCCCAAGCTTCACTCTTTCCACACTCCCGATTCCTGTGTGACTATGGGCCAGGCAGCCTCCCCTTAGGCCTCTGAGTTCCATCCCTGCAATGGGGTCCTTAGCCTGCCCTCGTGGTTGCAGGCTGGGTGTAGGGGCTCCATCCAGACCCAGGTGGGATGGCAAAGAGGCAGATGCCTCTCCCACCTCTGCCTTCAGTGTCAGGGACTCTTCTGCCCAGGCTGGAGGGAGCTGGGCTGAGGGCTGAGGGGTACCCTCCACACTAAGGGCCTTAAGGAAGGTGAGGCCAGTGCTGCCCCAAGTCTCATCCTAGGAGGCCCCATCCCCCGCCCCCCAGCAAGGTCAGCCAGCAACCTTGGGGATCAAGAAGAGCCAAAGGCCTGGAATCCGGTCCCACGGGGTGGTCACGAACAAAGGCTCTCCATCTGGAAGATGCAGCTGTGGACCCTACTCTCTGGGGTCCTCCCTGCTGTGTGCCTAGACCCATCCCTCTGGGCCGTCCATCGTGCCCCACTCTGACCTCAGCCCCTGGAACCCTGGAGAGACTTAGAGAGAACTCACCATGCAGGCCAGGGCTGACAATGTTCAGGCGTGTGGAGACAGTCCTCTGGACGTCCTGGGGGAGGAAGAGTACACAGTGTGTGACACAGCCTTCGGGAGCAGCTTCCAGGCTTACTCCCTGCCTCTGTGACCCTGGCCTGTCACAGCCCCCCCTGGGGCCTTGATTTTGAGCCCCCTCTCCACCACCTTCTGGCTGGCAGCCTTTGGGCAAGTGCTGGCAGTTCTGTGCTGTGGGAGGGTGTCGCCCAGACAATCATTGGCTGCTACTGGAATGGTTCCTGTGAGTTCCTGAGAGGGCCCCAACTCCCATGAGGATTATGGGGGCACTGTATACATCACCCTTGTGAATGCCTCAGAGGCATCTCCAGCTTCATACAACCAGAGAGGCTTTTAATCCTGGAGACCCTTCTGAGTGCAAGGGCCTGGGGATGACTGTGTGAGTGTGTCCAGGGCTGAGTGTCCGAGAACAGGTATCCACTGGATGGTGAAACGTGACCAGGAAGAGCAGAAAATCAGAATTTTGTGTCCTTTGTACTAACCCTCTTCCCCGAGGTCTCCTGTTTGTTGAGATTACATTGGTGATCATACTACATGGATAGATGGGTGGGCGGATGGATTCCTGGGTGGATGGATTGATGTATGACTGGGTGGGATCGTAGAAGGATGGCTGGCTGGCTGGGTGACTGGGCTGATGGAAGGACTGTGGGTGAATGACTGGGTGGGATGGTGAGAAGTAGCAACTGATAAATGGATGACTGGATGGGATAGTGGGAAGATGGATAGATGACTGGGTGGGATGGATGGATAGATGGATAGCTAGCTAATGGTTGCAGCTGCATAACCTACCAATGTCCAAGACACAGCCATCAGAAGGCTGTAGGGTGGCAGAAAGAGTGCCCCTGGTACGCAGAGGCCACATGCCTGCCTGTGGCTGTGTCTTTCGCCCACTGGTCCCACATCCTCATGGTCTATCACATCCCTTCCTGAAAACTCCAGACCCAGAAGCCACCCTTGAAGCTGGGCTTAGCCCAGCCCCTACTCACCAGGGACCAAGTGCTGAGATGCAGGGCTACAGTGCAGCTGAGGATGCCAGTCGTGGGCATGGGCACCATGTAGCCACGGAGGAGGAAGCTGAAGCGCATGTCACCACCAGGGCTCGGGGACAGCAGGCTCACACAGCTGCTCTTGGCTGCCTGGCTCTGGATGAGTTCCACGATTTCCATGTCAGGCCCCAAATTCAGTTGGCAGCTGTCCAGCTGGATCGTGAGCTCAGGGATCGATGGGGACACGCTCACCTGCATGGGTAGGAAGGGGGACGAGGCACGGTCAGTTACTCTTAACTCTCCGCCCTACCTGTTCTCATGAAATAAGCTAGATTCATTCTAGAGTTCCTGCTCCAGAACCTTGATGGTGGAAGGACAGTCATGGGCCTGCCTGGAGCAAATGAGGAAGAAGAGGGGACATTCCAACCAGTGTCTGAGCTCTGCCTTTGCTCTCTCTCCCCTCCACCAAGCACCATGGGGGCTCCCTCCTCCCTCTGGGAAGTCAAGTTCCATTGGGTGGAAAGAAAGGCTCTGAGAAATCCCAGGAGTTGGCAGACCTAAGAGATCAAGTCCAGTACCTGCACAAAGCCCTGCTGCCCCAGCTCGATGGTGTTGGAGGCCTGGAGGAAGTGCGGGCTGAGGTAGAGGCCCAGCTGGAAGGAGAGGCTGTCCATGTTGATGCACTGCACCTTTTTCTGTGGGAGATGGGAGGGAGGCTTGGTCAGTCGGGGAGGCACCCAGCCAGGAAGGTAAGGGGTGGGAGCAGGAGTCATGGTCCAGAGTTGTTGCCTGACCTTGATCATCACCTTAAACCACCCCCCACCCAAAACTGATATTTATCAAGAACTTGCTCTGCACGAGACCTGTGTGAAGTGCTTTCCATGCATCATCTCAGTGATGGCTCATCCCGTATGGGGATCCTTTCCTATGCCACTATTAACGGGACCTTTGGGCCCAGAAAGCTTATATGATTTGCCCAAGGCCACACAGCCGATGTGTGCATGAACCCTCTGACCTGAGAGGCTGAGAACATAACCCTAAACAGTACTGCTCCCATTGCACGGAAGGGGAGACTGAGGCACGCTGGAGACACATTGGCTTGCCAGGATCAGGGCCTGAATTTCCCGAGGCCTGCTCCCTCCCAGGCCAGGAATGGACCCCAGAACCCTGGACCAGATGGGTTAGCACGGTGATCATCCAGCTCACCTGCTGTGGTGATGAGCTTGACAGGAGGTTGACGATCACCTGCAGGAACAGAGCCAAGGAGCTGGTCAGAGCCAGAAAGGAGCCCAGAGGGTATCCCACCCAACGCACCCACTTTTTTGGATGGGGAGACTGAGCCAACCAATGGCTAAACTTGTCTTCCTACTGAGCATCACATCTGCTCTCCCAAACGCCCCTCAGCCTGAAAGATCCAGGGGGCACCAATTAAGCCGGCCCTGATACCTTTCCCACCACAGCTCTTACCTCGTTACTGATCACATTTTCTGTCACTATCATGCCACAGCTGGAGTAGCCGCTGCGCAAGACAAACTGGTCATCTCTGTCCTCAGCCTGGCAGCTGGAGTCCCAGAAGGTCAGGCTTGTGATGGTGCACCTCAGAGTCTGGGCCAGGGTTGGGGGGGGGCACCGTCAGGAGGCACGGGGCTCCCGGGGGCCTGTCCATCACACCCCAGCACCAAGGACTGACCACCCCCCAGGGGTCCCAAATCACAGCCATGCCCCTGCTCCCTTCCCCATTTTTGTTAGTTCTCATCATCCCACACCATTTAAGACTACTTTTCCTGAACTTGACAAACACTTTTGTACTTAGCAATAAGATCTGTGACATCATGAGTGTTTTCTTCTCTACAGACATATATACTCAGAGAAATTGTGTGGCTTTGTTGGTTTCTTTTTCCTTTTTATTTGGCCGTGCTGCCCGGCATGCGGGATCTTAGTTCCCCCTGCAGTGGAAGCTCAGAATCTTAACCACTGGACTGCCGGGGAAGTCCCTATTTTTCCCCTCATTTTTAACAAATGACATCATACCGTCCTTCATGCTTTAGCTTAGTTTTCTCACTGAACAATAAATCACAGACATCTTTCTATGTTTATATTATAGATCTAGAACATTCTTTTTAACTGGAGTGTAATGTTCCAAAGATCGATGGATTACAGTGTATGCATCCAGACCTCTTGGGACAGGACGGCAGTAATGCCAGCCATCGCTGGTCCCTGCACCACCTCCTCCACCTCCCAGACATCTGTCTGGCCAGGCAGAGGCAAGGGAGGAGGGGGAGATGGGCCGCAGACAGGTGGAGCTTCACCTAGGCCCCAGTACCCCACACCCCAAAACACTTCCACATGGACGTAGAGTTAAAGGTCATTCTAAAAATCCCTGAGAACATGCATGACTTGTCAAGGCTCTGGCAGAGAGATTTCCTGCCTCGGAAAGACTAGAAAAAAAATCACAAAGGAAAAGATGACCAGCTAGGATGGCCCAACGTTTTCAAATGTCCAAAAACTTAAAAAACACTCTGGCCAAAATTTAAAGAACTCTAACAAACCGGGAGAGATTATTTCAATAAGAATGATGGACAAAGGGTCACAAATGTCTTTCTTCATGTAAAAAGCTAATAAAAATCATCAAGAAAAATACCAAGTTACAACGCACACAGAGACTTTGGTTATTATCAGTTGCACGAAGCCAAGCCCAAACTCACTACTAATCAAAGAAGTAGAAATTCAAACAAGAATAGAACACAGTGTTCCCACTCTCACATCAGCAAAAAGTTTTTTAGACAACAAATAATAATTTGGAGAGAGAGAGAGTCAAAGTGCTCTCGTTAATCAGCAGTGAAAATTGGAATCATCTACTGGAAATCCGGTTGGCAACATGTATCAAAACTTCCAGAATGTTCACTCATTTTGACCCAGCAATCTCACTAATGTGGAAACCTATCCTAAGAAAATAATCCTATTTAAAGAAAAATTTCATATGCACAATGACACTTTCTGTATATTTATAATATTACAGAATTGGAAACAACCCAAATGTCTAACGAGGGAGGAGGAGTTAATTATGGCATGTCAATATCATGGGATTGGATGTGCTTTTAAAGTGATGTTATTGGGGCTTCCCTGGTGGCCCAGAGGTTAATAGTCCGTGCTCCCAATTCCAGGGGCCCGGGTTCAGTCCCTGGTCAGGGAACTAGATCCCGCATGCAAGCTTCAACTAAAGATCCCACATGCCGCAACTAAGAGCCCGCCTGCCGCAACTGAGACCCAGCGCAGCCAGATAAATAAATCAATATTAAAAAAATAATAAAAAAGTGGTATTATTAAGTACATATGTCAAAGTTTTAAAAATACATTAAATGAATATAGCAGGAAACAGACAATTGCATCCAATATGATTACACTGTATAAGAAATACACAGAGAAAACATTCCAGAAAGAAATCCACGAAATTGTTGGTAGCCATTGTCTTTGGATGGGGTGATTGAGATTTTCTTCTAATTTTTTCCACATTTAAAAAAGCCTGTGTTATTTTTATAATAAACATCTTTGTTCTTCAATTAGGCAGAGATCATATTGTATAGATATTCTAAGTGGCCACTCAGCTCAGCCTCCATTTAGGATTAATAATGGCGACTACCTAGTACCTATTTATTGAGCACTTACTGTTCCACATCTGGCTGGGTCATCAGACCTCATGTAATTCTCACCACATGGTAGGGACCATTATCAACCCCATTTTACAAGTGGAAAAACTGACGCTTGCAGAGGGATATGATTTGTCCTCCTGCCTGGATTAGGACCCCAAGATTCTTGGGCTAGAGGAAGGACCAGTTGCCCATGTCAGCTGGGCCGGAGGCCAGGAGTTCCCTTACCGAGATGAGATCTTTGTTGAGTACCAGAGTCATGACGTCGTCGGAGCACTTGGGCTGGATCAGGGACAGGAGCAGCTCCTGGTTGCAGCCCTCCTTGGGAGGGGTGGTCTGGACCGGTGTGGGTGAGGGCTGCAGCCCACTGCCTGCAGGGCAGCAGAGGCAGCCAGCAGACAGTCACTGCGGGTTCGCTGTGCTCTTAAACACTAAGCACTTCTATAGCTAGGTACTCTCAGTGTCCCTGAGATGCAGATGAGGAAAATGGGGCTCTGACCAGCTGATGCAACTTGCCCAGCACGCGCGCGCGCGCGCGCGCGCACACACACACACACACACACACACACACAGCAGCTGGGCGTGGCTACAGATCCAAGGAGAGGGCAAGGGAAGGGAGGGGGGCGAGGGAGGGAGCCGGGTGCTCACCACAGCTGGGTGCCCTCAGAGAGACGACACTGGCCAGAGGGAGCTCCACAAAGGACGCTACTACACTGGCGTTGAGCCTCCGGGCCTCCCCCAGCAGGCCTTGGGTTGTGTTTGGGAGGTGGAAGCCACGGATGTTCTTCTCCGGAAAGATCTTGAAGGAGTATTCGCCAGTGGTCTAATGACAGGGAGAGAGGCAGAGCAGGGAGCTACAGATACAGTCAGGGGGCACACAGCCTGGCGGGGGCACCTGCAGGCCAGTCAGGGTCTGCCAGGCCTCAATCCTGCTCTCTCCTTTGCTCCTGCTGTTTCCCCTGCCTGGGCCACCTCCCCTCATCTACTGGTTCCTGTTCGTCTTTCAACTCAGCTTGGAGTTCACCTCAGCAGGAAACTTCCCTGACCCTGTGGGCTGGGTTAGGGGCCTCCCTAAGGGATCATGGAAGGCTTCCTGGAGGAGGTAACGTCTAGGTGAAGGTCTGAAGGAAGAATAGGTAGTGCACAGAAGGAGAGGTTGGGGGCAGAAGGATCATCATGTATAAAGGCTCAGGGCTGGGGTGATGGTGCAGGGAGTTTGGTTTTTTTCTTTGGGGAGCCTTGGGGAGACCTGAACGGGGTCTCACCCAGATCTGCATGTTGTGGTTGGCATCGATGAGCCAGGACACGTAGGGTGGACCCTGAAGGATGAGCACGGCGGCGTCGGGATCCCTCGAAGCACAGCTCAGCTCCACCTTCACGGTCACTGTCCGGGGCCTGTGGGGAGACAGACCCCCGCATCAGAGCGGGCGGTAGTGTGGGGTGCAGGGGACGGGGTGCGGGGGGTTAGTGCTTGACCCGGACTTGCGGGGCATGGACAAGACCTGGGGTCGGGTGGGCAGCGGCTGCGCTCTTAACCTGGTTGGTCGTGGGTCCGTGGGGTGGATGAGGAAATGTGCGGGGCCCCGAGATAGGTGGGGGTGACAGTACTCTGACCAGGCCAGAGGCGGGGCTGAGGCTTGGACAGAGGCGGGGCTTTATAGGGGGTGGGGCTGGCGGGGCGGGGCGGGCACCCTTACCAGGCCTCTGGGCCCGGCAGGACCCTCAGGATGTGTGCCTCTTTGTGGCCAGCCACACCTTCCAAGCGGCAGCCACGGACGGAGGCCTGGGCGTTAGGGCTCCATTCGAGCGTGTGGCCCATGTCCTTGTGGGGTTCCAGACTGCAGGAAGACGGTGACCTCGGGGCTGCGGAGACAAGCGCACTTATGTCTCCTCCTCGAGCAGCCTGGCATCTAATACAGAGGCCCATCCTCAGCCACAGAAACGGTGGGGCAGGCAGGATGGAGCAGCAAAGAGTGGGGGGCATGGGAGGACCGGGGTTCAAATCACCCCTCCACCACTTACAGCAGAGGGACCCAGGGGAGGTCCCTGGCCTCTGTTTCCTCATCTGTCAACACAGGGTTAATTTAAGGTATGAACTCATGGCATATGCTAGGGATGCAGCCCTGCAACCACCAGCACATCATCCCCCTTTTATCTTCCTTATAGAATTTACCATGACCTGAAATTATAGAATTTGTTTGTGTACATATTTATTATCATCTCCCCACCGCGGTGCCAGCTCCAGGAGGGCAGGGTCTGGGTCTGTCCCCACAGAGTCCCCAAATGCCTAGCATAGGGCTTGGTGCCTAGTAGGTACACAATAAATAATAGGAAAGTGCTGTTTTTGTAGTTCAAGAAACTGACAAATAGCAGCAATTTCACATGGTTCAATCTAATATTTGGTGAAGCGGTAATCACTGTCCTAAGAGCGCACTGACTTGCTATGTGTGAGCTGGGGCAAATCACATCCCCTCAGTGCCTTAGTGTCCACATCCGAGGAATGAGCCAGAGGAATTCACATTCCTCCAGAGCCGAGTCCCGAACCCAGAGAGGCTGTTGGGGAAGCTGACCTTGGTCCAGACGGAGGAGGATGCTTTGGGGATTGTTCAGCTCAGCAGCAGAGGTGATGGGACCCTTTGTGTCCGCCCAGTTGAGGAGCTCACCCTTGGTAGTGAAGGGTGGCAGCTGTGTGGTGTTGACCTCTGCGGGCTCTTGGAAGATGACCAGGTTGGGGTTCTGGGGAGACACGTGAAGGCTCAGGGTGCTGTTCCTGGGCCTGAGTCCCCTCTGTCCCATGCAGGAGGTCAGGAGATAATCTGAGGAGGCAGCTGTTTGGCTGAGCAGAGGAAGCCAGGCCTGAGGGTGCTGAGGCTGGTGGACCTGAAGTCAGCTCCCTGCCCCCTAACTAGGGCTCCCCCAGAGCCGGATCTGCCCATCTCCTTTCTACACCTGGGGAGCTGGATGGACAGACATCCACGTGCCTCCACCTGTCCAAACATCACCCTCGCACCCCTCCATAGGCATCCTCATTCAGCCCACACTTATGACATCTGTGGTTACTGTCTGTTTCCCCCACACTCTAACGTCTGTGAGGGACAACGCCTGCCTCGCCCACCCCTGCATGGGACTTGACACATAGTAGGCACTGAGAAATATTTGTCTAACTTCCTGCTGGGCGCTGGGCCCAGCACTGGGGATCCTGACATGGCAGCTTCTCCCTGATGCCTGGCACATGGCGGGTGCTCCCTGCATGTGGGAAGCGAGGAGGCAAGAGAGAAGAAATGGACGAATACACGAATGAATGAAAGACAAACAGGGGTGGTCCCTGCTCTGGGGGATCTTACCATCCAGACACTAGTCACGCCTCAAGTCATTTGAAACAACAGAAGACAGAGAATATTATTTAATAAGAAACAAAGGAGCAAGACAGGTCCCCTGGATGGGCAGGGATGAGAATCTGGGTGGCTCCAGCACCTCACTGCCTCCACTGCCCACGCCTCAGGAGAGCCTCTGGTGGGCTGGGGAAGGAAATAGGAAAGACTTCCTGGTGTAGGTACTCTGTTGAAGTCAAAGGGTTCAGAGGAAGCTGTTGGGGCCACAGACTCAAGAGAGGTCCTTTTCCATCTATCTCCAAAGCCAGAGAGAGGCACTGTGTTGAAGCAGCAGCAGCATAAGGGCTTCAGGCTAGATACTAAGGGGGACTGCCTGACAGTGGCAATAGGCAAGACACCATAGAATGGTCCACCTGGAATGGAGCAGGGCTGTAACAAGGGGGCAAAGTGATGAGCACCTGGGTGAGGAACCCAGCGCCCACCCGCATGGAAGGGCTGGGGCAGTGGGTTAGAGCTGGAGAGTCTGGGGATGGGGGGACTTTTACCCATCTGACCCTCAGGGTCAGCTCTGTAAAATGGGGATGTAATAGGGATTAAAGGGCAAGGCGTTTGTCAGTCTCCTGGCGCTGGGTCTGGCACAGAGGCCGGCGCCCCCGTGAGGCTCTTTGTCCCTCCAGCAGCGTCCCGGCTCCGGCTGCGGGGGCCCGGCTCCGGAAATTGCGGGCCGAGGCCGCGCGTGGCTCCGGAGGTGCCCCCCGCCCGGCCCCCCGGCCGTGTATTCTTAGCGTGGGGGGGGGGGTGGTGAGGAGGGAAGGAAGGCTTGGCGGAGGTCGGAGCCGGCGGCTGCTGTGACCTTCCGGCCCGGCGGGCGGGCGCTTTTCATGTGCCTTGCGTCACCCGGAGCCCCGCCCGCCGGGCCTAGATCCCGGGGATGGGCCGCCAGGGCGTCCGGGAATGGGAAGGGGAAAGGGGAGAGTCGAGAGGGAGGAGGAGCCGTGGCAGGATCTCGCTTTCCCGCACTGGGAGCGGAGGGATGTGCCGCCTGGGGTCGGTCGGCTCTGACCTCCTGGTTGGCTTCGTTAGGCTTGCAACTTCCCTCCCAGGGGCGTCCGGGCTGGCCAGCTCCGTCCGCCTCTGTGCTGCCCCTGCCACCAGTCCCGCACCCCCTCAACTTCTCTCTGTGTCTGGGCCCGTCTCCCAGGCAGCCCTGGATCTGGGCCTCTCTTCAGGTCCCCGGCTCCTCTCTCCCGCTCCTGGAACTCTGTGGTCTCTCTGAGAGTCTGTCTATTCCTCTCACAACAGGCCCGCCCTCTTTCCGTTGCCATTTTTCTTTCTGTGTCTCTCTCCCACTTGTTATCTTTGCTCTCCCCCGGGCTCTGGCTCCCTCCCCTCTGCTTTCTCTGGCTGTAAACACAGCTGCTCGCATCTGGGGATCACCTCCCAGGGCCTTCCATGTGGAGGGGGCAGTGCCCTGGTCCGCCCCACCTCCTCCAGCCCTGAGCTTCCTCACTGTGGGTCCCAGACAGTGGACCTCCTCTCTCTGGTGGATGTGTCTGACACTTAATATCTGAATTTTTAAAAAATAATTTTTCTCCAACTTAGGCCGTGCTAATTATAGCAAATCTTGCAAATTCAACAAAGTTGAAAGAACAAAACAGATATCTCTCCGAATCCCACTCCCCAGCCATAACTACTGTTTTGTTTGGTTTTTCACCAGGGAATTCCCCATAACTACTGTTAACACATTGTTAGGTTTCTTTTGTTTTGTTTTGGTTTTTGGGCCACTCCGTGCAGCATGCAGAATCTTAGTTCCCCGACCAGGGATCAAACCCGTGCCCCTTGCATTGGAAGCATGGAGTCTTAACCACTGGACGGCCAGGGAAGTCCATCATTGTTAGGTTTCTTCCTGGCCTTTTCCGTCTGCACTTAAATATTTTCAAATTTATGTCTTGTAACTTTTTCAAACACAGTGACAAGGTTATTTTATGGGACTATCATCAGTTCTCCCACTGGACATATGGGAAAACTGAGGCGATGAGAGAGGATTGGAGTTGGCCAGGGTTGCACATCAACCTGACTCCCACCTCCAGGTTTGGGCTCTTTATCCCAGGTTCTGTTGCCCTTTGCGTTCTCTCTGTCAGGGCCCCATGGGATTCACCAGGCAGGGCCCTGGTGAATAATGTCAGAATGAAAAAGAGAAGCAGGGGACCCTGGCCCACAGAGGTGGACAGCAGGAGCCTCCCACGGCCCGTGCCTGAGGCTGGGGTTGGAGGTAACACACTCACGTAGGCCAGGCGGAGTGGGATTCCTGGAGCCTGCAACTTCAGGAAGATGGTCTTGTTAGTGCTGAGGATCAGGAGCACCTCTCGGGGCAGGGTGCCATTTTGCTTGGATGTCTGGAGAGTCAGCTCCAGCACTGACACCTCCTGGAATGGGGGCAGGAGAGAGACACATACATAGACCAGTCAGATTGCACAGGCTGTGCCACCAGATCAGTAGTGACGACTCATTTACTGTAAGCTTCCACTCCATTCTCCCTGCCCAGCTTGTCCACTCCTGTCTCCCAGAGCCCAGCACAGTGCCTGGCCCTCAGGAGGTACCCAGAAAATATTTGCTGAACGAATGAAGGAGATGAGTCCCAGCAAATCCAAGGAGATGTTTTTTTAAGGGTAGCGGAGAGGGATAGATTGGGAGTTTGGGATTGACATGTACACACTGCTATAGTTAAAATAAAATGCCTTTCCATGAAAATAAATAAATAAATGCAATGAGCCTGAACTTTATCCAGTAGTCAGTTGAGGTTTATTACTTCCACAGAGCACCTGCTGTGTACCAGGCCTGCAAACGCCTGTGTGACTTAGAGAGTACCCTGTGCCCTTTCTCTGTCCCTATGCAGCAGCGCTGAGGCATCAAACCCTCCCCAGTTCGCAGTATTCCTGTTTGCTTTACTATTTTAAAGTACTAAATACTCATATTTTGTTGACTAATACCATTATTTTGATATTTTATAAGAAATGTGAAGTTGAAATCATTTATGTCTTGAGAGGTACCGACTGCATTAAAAAATTTAATTGATCATGGTGTATGCATTTAGAATGCTTTCATAACAATGACAACAACAATAATTAATACCTCACACTTACATAGTGCTTACTGAGTGCTTGGATTATTCTAAGTGCTTTACACATTGACTCACTTAATCCCCACGACAACCCGAAGAGGTAGGTACCATTGTTATTCTCACTTACAGATGAGGAAGTGGGGCACAAAGAGGTGAATTCATTTGGCCATGATCACACAGCAAGTAAGTATGGAGCTAAGATCTGGACCTGGGCAACCGCAATCCTGCCCCATCACGTTTTTCTATACCTCCTTATTCTCAAGAAGAAAAAGAACACAGCGATCCACAAGGCAAAGCTTCTATCGAAAGAAGAACCCCCGCTCTGCTCAAAGACTCTCTGAACCAATGGAGTATGAACCGGTGACTCCTGAAACTGAGACAGGTGTAGGCCTCAGAAGCCCCGCCCTCACGAGGACAAAGACAAATGGAAACACTTGACTGAAACACAAACTCCAGAGGCTCTCAAAAGCTGGCAGTCTCTCCAAAGAGACAAAAAGCTGACCCTCCCCAAATCTCCTCAAACTTATCAAAAAGGAGACAGATATTTCAAGATGAAGACATCAGTGGAAAGTTTTTAGATTTAACTTCTAATTATCTCCTGGCCATTTCCCCAACTGATGTCACAGAGCCAGAGAGTGTTTCAGCTGCTGGAAAAATCTGCCAGAAATATTTCCGTTACCTAATAATGACACCATAATCACTCTTTGTAAGTTTGCTCTTTGAAACAACAACAAAAAAGCAAATAATGTTTCGTTTTCAATGTTTCATAAATAATTTTTTTCATTTTAGTGAGCTATTTAGGTTGCTTATTTTTTGAATAATCACTTTTATGCTAATTTATAGTAGAATGATATGTCTCAAATTTATGTTTGTATAAGTTCACATTTTTGATTAATTTATGTTTTCTAATGGGTTTATAACTTTTGGATTTTGAAATATCTCGTTTCATCAATTTTTAAAAATATTATGCATTCTAAACACTTGAAGAATTAAATACTGATTTAATATCATATTCTGGTAAAATATGAAATACCAACCTAAAGGTCAGAACTGACATTTTGTTCCAGGATTGTGATCAGTACTCGAAATTAACCGGAGTGAAGGGAGACCCACCTCGGCGGTGTCAGGAAAGGCCCGGGCACTGCTGACCTGTCTGAACCATCGAGAATGCACCCACCCCAGCTTCCTTACCTTAGTTGCCTATGTATTATTAGCTTGAACAATGGAATATGATTGCACAACTCTGTGTATATGATAAAAACCACTCAACTGTACACTTTAAACAGGCAAATGTTTTCACGATAAAGCTATTAAAGAAACAACAATCAAATATCAGTAGTTTCACATGGTTCAACCTAATCTGTGCCCGGTCCTGTGCTGTGAAAGTTGTGCATGCTCTCATGAAGCAGGGTCAGGTACTCTCCCATTTCACAGATGCAGCCGTCGGGGACAGGGAGGTCACACGTCAAGGTGAGTGATGAAGTCAGGCGCCCAGTGCACATCAGCCTGGTGCCAGAGTGGGTGCCTGGACCCCTGGATAGCTCACCTGGACTGTGTCCTCCCTCTCAACCCTGCCGCTCCCCAGACTGCCCCACAGTTCATCCCTGTCCAGCCCCATCTGTCTGTCCTCCCACAGAGGAGTAGACCTTGAGGCCCATACATGGTGAATAGATGGGCCCCATGGTTTGGAGGTGCCACGGCTGCTGCAGACAAGGAGATCCCTCCTCTGCCCTTGGGTGGACACCCGCGGTCCGAGAGCGTTGCAGGTGACAGAGCGACTGGGAGCGCAGCCCCTGAGCTGGGAGGAAAGAGCCCTGTGAACATCCATTCCTGCTGCCGCTCTGCAACTGTCTCAGTTTCTCTGTGCCTCAGTTTCCCCATCTGTGAAATGGGAGTAAGACAGGGTTGGGAACCAAAACCAGGTGGGGCTCGGGATAAAGGAAGTTAAAAAGAGAAGTAGAGGTCAGGGTCGGGTCATGCTGAGGGTGAGGGGGTTAGGAGACTGGAGCTTGGTGACGTTTGTCATGACATCTGGCTGTGCTCCCAGGGCTCACATACCAATCCCCCTACTCAGTTGTCACCAAGTCCCTCCCTGTAGAGCTGGGGGCTGGGAAGGGGGTGGGGGCTGAGGCCCAAAGAGGGGGCAGGAAGGGGCCAGGGCCACACAGCAAGCGAGCCATGTGGAAACTCGGCTGGCTGGGCTCCCTGGGGTCTCTGAGCCCCTGGGCCGAGCCGAAGGCCAGCTGGTTACCAGAAAAACCCAGTCAGGGTTTCCACAGCAAACATTTCCATCCCATGGCCCTGACTCATCAGCGTGGCCACTCACACGCCGACTTCCCTCTTCCCTCCCAGCCTGGAGCCCAAAGGCAAAGAAAGGGGCCTGCCTTGCCCCTCACCCCAAGCTCCCAGTCTTCCCAGTGTCATCCTGGGAATTCTGGGAGCCCAGCCGAGGCGGGCAGGCCAGCCAAGCCCTCTCCCCCAGCTCTGCAACCTGGGCCAGCCTGGGCCTGCCCCGGCCCCCTCCCTGAGCCAGTGGGCGGGAGACCATGTTTCTATTTTTGTGCCCATGTCCCACAGATGCCATTGTTGGCCCAGCAGTCAGTGGCGGGAAAGGGAGATTTCGGTGAGGAGGTCCTGAGTGCTAGTAGCCACTTATAGAAAGTCGCTTCCAGCAATTCTTCTAAGAGTGGAGCCTCGGGGCTGCCTGCAGCCCCCCCACTCCGAGGGCCAGACTGGAGCCGGCCAGATTGGAGCCAGCCGTCCTCTGTCCACCCCAGAAGACTCAGACGGCACACGCAGGCAGGGTAACGGGTGAAGGGGGTCAAAGCCAGGCTGACCTGAATTCAAACCCGGGCTCAGTCATTTGCTTGTGACCCTGGGCAGTTACTTCCTCTCTCTGGGCCTCGGCTTCCTGATCTGGAAAATGGGCTGAACAATATACCCACTTCATAGACTTGTGAGGATTCAGTGAGATTCTGCCTGCAAAGCGGGTTGTCCAGTGCCCAGCTAAACACATGGTAGTATTGATAGATTGGCTTTCACTGCCGCTGGTTCCGTCCCTGCCTGCTCATACAGAGGAGTGCCATGGTTTGGGGGCTGAGGAGGTTGGCGTTAGAGCTGGGCAGCAGTTAGCTGGAATTGGGACCTACTTCAGCCACGCCACCCTGCAGCTTCCCCTCTCTGGGCCTCAGTCTCCCCATCTGTGCAGGGAGGAGCTGGGCTCAGTGATCCTCTAGTATTGTGTGGCCCCTACATTCCATCCGGCCTCCTGGGGCTCCCAGTGTTTGGCACCTGGGAGTCATGGTCTCCAGCCAGGTGGCTACAGAGTGGACTTCCAGAACACCCAGGAGAGACATACTACTCTCCCCAGCTGAGGGTCCCTGGTCAGCCCATGTTCTCCCCACATCCCCAGTTCATTTGTCTGAGAGACCACCACTGGGCCCAGCCTGGGGCTTCTATGCTGTCAGAGGGGGACAGGAAAGAAGACACAACCCTGTCATCAGGGAGCTTGGCAGAGAACAAGAGTAACACCCCCAAACAGTCAGTGACACCACTAACCTCTTGGGGATGGACAATCAGCAAATGCTTATACACACGTATATTTCCCCTTCCTTCCGTTATTCACCCACCGATCCATCCATCCATCCATCCATCCATCCATCCAATACCTGGACTGACCCTGAGCTGAACACTGGGGATACAGCACTGAGAGAGCAGACGTAATCCCTGTCCAGTCTGTCTGACCCCCAGCCCATGCCCCTCCACCAAGCTTGCCCCTAATATCGGCAAGGCCTGGGACAAGAACATATATGACAGCCCCTGGCCCCAGCCCACCTTGCTTCTCTTCACATGCACACATGTGGAAAACCAGCCTGGATGCCCAAGCTCTGCCATGCTCACTCTTCCCAGCCCCCTGTGCCCCCCATTGCTGAGTCCATCACTCAGTACCAGGGCTGCTGACGCCCACCTCTGCCTCCCCCAGGAGTGGCTCCAGGGCAGGGGCCAGGTCTGCTTTCTCTCTGCACCATCAATGTCCACCCTTAGTCACCTCACCCAGCCTTCATGTCTAAGGGAGCTGACGCCAGCCATGCAGTGCCCCTTCTAGAGGAAAGGACAAGAAAGAGCCCCATCCAACCCTGGGAGGAGGCCCAGCGCATTTGGGCAGGGAATTCTGGAGTCCTGGGTTCCCAGGGTAGGGACTAGGGGAGGGATGCAGGTCCCTTCGGCAGATTCCCCACCCGGGGCAGGGGAGATGCAACTGGAAAAGGGCCAGAGAGGGGCTGCAAATTGTGGGTCCCAGGCAGGGGCCCCTTGCCCAGGTCTGAGGGTGGCACTGCCTTCCACAGCCCTTCACAGCCTCCCAGGATGGTCTGGGGGAACCCGTGGCCCCCCTGCCCTCCCTCTGCCCGAGCAGCCTTGTCTGCCCCTCTCCCCAGGAAAGAGTCGGTGCCAGAGCCCCGTGAGTTCGTGTGCTTGGGGGTGGGCAAGGCATCGTCAGTTCCCTGAGTTTGCCCAGAAGTGGGGTGAATCAGCGGCTGTCTCAGCTCTGGCTGCCTGGGGTTTGTTAGGAGGACAGCAGATCAGTGTATTCGGCCTGACGGGAACTGCTGAGACACCAGGCCGGTTTCCTGTCTCCGCAGGTCAGGATGTGACCCTGGGCCCCCTCCCGGAATCCAGGCTCCAGCCTGCCCTTCGGGGACCCAGCAAGATAGAGCCCCTGCCCAGCGGCCCCCTCGTCTGTCTGCAAACCCTCCCAACACACACACACCCCCCCGAACCTCTCTTCCCCGAGGCTCTTGGCTGCCACAACTCATCTGCCGCCCACCCACAGGAAATCTGAGGCTTCAGAGGCCACGCGGGGATGCAGGGGAAAGCTGTTTCTCTGTGCCAGGGTTTGAAGGCGGCAGCCATAGGTTGGGAGGGATTGGGCCGGTTGCTGAGACAGTCGCCACCCACGCCACCGCTGCCCGCTCGTGTTTCTTGCCTCTAGGCCTTTGCTCGCACAGTGCCTTCTGCCTGGAATGCCCGTGACTCCCCTCTGGGTCTGGCTAGACACTGGGAGCCGTTTCCCTAATGCCTCCTTCCCTCCACACTCAGTGCTCATCCCCCCGGGGCCCGCAGGCCCCTGCATCCCCTTCCCCAGCTGCCGAGTCCATCACTTGGTGCCAGGGATGCCCATGCCCACCTCTGCCTCCCCTGCGAGTGGCTCAAGGGCAAGGACCAGATCTGCTTTCTCTCTGCACCATCAATACCCAACACAGGCTGGGCACAGAGCAGGCACCTGGCGAGGACTGGCTGAGGGAGACTGTTGGGCTGTAGAACCCCTTCTTGGGGGCCGCCTGGGGAGGAAGATGTCTCCCAGGGGAGCCACGGGTCTTTCGCTGTCACGGTAGTAGATCTGGTGGGATCATGGGCTCGACCCTTGGGGCAAGAAGGCCAGGAGCACCCAGCTCCGTCAGGCTAGACCTCAGCTGCCCCCTTTGCAAATGGAGTCACAGCCCCTGTTTCAGCCGCCTCGTAGCAACAACCTATGAGGATCAAGTTAGTTGACTGACGTGAAGATGTGCTGCACACTGTAGCGTGCTCAGCCGAATGACGGTATTGACAGGGGAGACACGGAGCCCACAGAGGAGACGTTATAATAACAACAGGCACAGCTACTGTACATCGAGAGTGGCTCTGGGCAGGCCCGAGCTCGGTATTTTGCCTGTGCTACCCCACTGGATTCTCACAGCCCCCTGTGAGCTAGGTATGATTATCATCTCCATGTTTCCCAGGGAAAACCAAGGCTTGGAGAGGTGGCCCAAGGTCGTGCCCCTGTAAGTGGTGGGGGGAAAGTTTCAATTCGAAGACTGTCTGGCTCCAGAGCCCATGCTCTTAACCCTGGCCTCAAGGTCACATGGCAGTGCATTCATTCATTCATTCATTCATTCATTCATACATTCAACAGTCGTTGGTATACTCCAGGCCCTGGACCAGTTTCTGCCACTCCGTGATTCTTTGGTGAGTCCCTTGGCCCAAGAAGTGTGTGTCTATTGGAGCGTGGGGAGAAGGAGTCCCTTCTGCATGCCAGGCACAATACGAGGTGCTGGCCAGTGACGGATCCAGGACTGGAGCCCCCATCTCCTGAACCCCAGCTCTCTCCATCACCCCCTCAAACAAACAGGCCCAGCGGTCCTGGAGCCTGCAGCATGACTCCTTGAGTTAAAAGCCAGACACTCCGTGGACTGAGTTCTCTGGAAGAGGCAGAGTGTGACAGGGAGATTCTGTGGTCATGAGCTCTAGGATGACATATTACAGCAGCACCCTGTCATGACCCTAAAAACCCTCCAATGACAGTCACTGCCCACAGGATAAAGACCGTACCCCTTACTACGGCGACGGGGGCTTGTCCATCTCCCCAGCCCTGCCCCTAGGTGAACTGTAAGCTCACGACGCAGTGAATCACACGCTGGCCTCAACTGAGTCCCACTTTCCTGCCTGTGCGTTCACTCTATCCTCTGCTCTTCCCCACGGCCTCCTTCATTCCGTGAACTCTGGCCGTTCTTAGTGTTCCTGCTTCTTCCACGAAGCCCGGCCTAATCCCATAGCAGCTGGCCTACCCCTGCCCTGTGCTCCCCGAGAAAGCACCAATCATCTGGGTCCTGGCTGTCTGTCTACATATCTGTGTCCAATAGACCTGGGTGCTTGGCCAGGAGCCTTCTCTGACACTGGCCCACTGTTGAGTGATTGGGGCTGGGGGCGTCCCAGTGCCACCCAGGCGAGGCACAGAGACCTGAACATCCGAACACACATAATGAACTTACAGAGGGCAATCTCACTTTACATATCATTACCAAACTTGAAAAAAATTACAATGGCTATGGAAACCACACAACGTGTGTTTGGCGCTATCTTCGGCTTGGGGATTATCGAGACCCACAGTCCTGGTGGCAGGCAGGGTGGTGGGGAGCAGGCCCCCCCGATATTGGTGGTCTTGGCACTGTCTTATCACTGCACAAATGCAGGGCAACCTAACAGTTTCGGGGGCCACAAGTTCATCCCGAGCTGACACCACTAAATCGCTATAAGGACCTGAGGCCGCATTGGCCAGGTGTGGTTGCCAGCCCGGGCAGGCCAGGCGCCGGCTGAACACTGAGATCCACTGGAGACCCAGGTGACGGCCTAGCTTGGAGCGTTGGGGATCTAGTGAACTCTGGCCTCGGGCATGTCGCTTCACCTCTCTCAGCCTGCCACAGGTCTCTCCTCCGAAAAGTGGGGAAACAGACCCTGACAGATGGGCCCTCAGGAGGTTTAACACACGAAAGGTGCTTAGCTCTGTTCCTGGTACTTAGCAGGCCTAGCACAGTACCTAGCACATAGTAAGTGCTCAATAAATGTGTTATTATTATCAAGAGGGACTTAGACAAACTCATGGTGGACCTTCTTGGTGGGGAGAGAATGGTCTCCGAGGTGACATTACTGGCTTCCAGTCTCTGGGGGGCTGCCTGGCCGGGTCACAGATGTTCGATGAGTGACATTCCAGGGAGGGAGATTTGCGCTCACCTGAGGGAAGCACTGTCTCAAGGTCAAAGCTGCCTAGAGCAGAGCCGTGTCACTGAGAAACAGTGAGCTCCCCATCACGGAGGTACATGAATGACAGCTCGCCCGGCTCTTCTCCACTCCACTGCCGGCCAAACACAGCCCTTTCCACCAGGGTCTTGTGCGGGCATCCAGAAGATTGCCCCAGAAATGCCACCCCTTACAGGCCCTGTGAGATGAGATGCCGATGTCACACTCCTGGCAGGGGCCCTGGTGAGGACTCAGTCCACTGTCCTAGGGACAGCCACAAGGAAAGGTTCCCCTCATCTCATCAGCCCTGGGCCATCTGCTGGGTCCCCACCTGACCCTGCCATCAGGCACTCACCTTTAGGAACTCCAAGAAGAGGATGTGGACTTCCAGGGTAGCATTGGGGCTCTGAGCCACGCAGCCCTCAGAAACCTGGCTTGTGATGTATGTCACCTGTGGGTCCACAGGCTGTAGGTCGCAGTAGACTGTTTCTGCAAGACCTGTTGGGAAAGCACAGCCAGAGAGTGGGCCAGTTAAGAGCAACGTGGTGACAATTGCTCCCACTTTCCAAATGCCTACTGGGTGCTTGGCACTGGTGAAGGGCTTTATTGCATCTTCAGAGCTACCCTGCAAGGTGGATATCATTATACCCATTCCACAGATGAAGAAACTGAACCTCAGAAATGCAAAGTCTCTTGCCTGAGGTCACAGTGCTAGTAGGTGTAGGGTTGACAGATAAAATGCAAGACACCCAGTTAAATCTGAATAAATTAAAAAATGAATAATTTTTAAAGAATAAGTATATCCCAAACTTTGCGTGGGATATACTTATACTAAAAAATTTTTCACGGTTTATCCGAAATTAAAATTTAAACTGGGCATCCTAAATTTTCATTTGCTACATCTGGCAACCCTAAATGTGTGGCAGGATCCACCTGTGCACACATCCAAGCCTCTGGGCTGGTCCACTCCAAAGGATCAGGAGACAAAAATTCCCCTCTTATGCCTCAAGGCGGCCGGGAGGAACGGGCCAAGGAGGGTTGAGAGTCTCCTGGCCCCGATGGACAGAGTGAGCCCAGGTTCAGAGGGCAGCTGCCGGAGTAGGCTGCAGAGCCTGCTGCCCGGAAGCGCAGGTCCTGAGGGAAGGGAATGGAATTTCACCCTGACCCAGCAGAGGAGGAAGAGGAAATGAGGCCCCTACACCTCGTCCTGAGGAATGTGCCGGGGAAGGGGGGGCTCCGGAGGAGGGAAGGAGGACAGAGAAGGGGAGACTGTTTGGAAGTTTGTGTCTCCATCTTGTCGCGCTCACTTCCTGTTTTCTTGGAGATCAAAGATGGGCGCGGAGGGCCTGGCCGCACGTCCAGCCGACGCCAGCTCAGAGGAGGGGGGAGGGAGGCTTCTTCTGAATCCCGGGCCATTGGGCTGTCTTTGGCCTAACCCGGCCTCCTTCCACCGCCTCGTTGGCTCAGGACCCCCAGGGGTCAGAGAAGGACGGCAGACGGCCACCCCGGCCATAGCCACACCACCCGCCGGCAACACCTTGGGAAGGATAAGTCCGGGACAAGGACATTCGGCTTATAAGTCCTCACCCTGGCCCCGTGTGCCAGGGACGCCAGAGTGCCTGCATTATAGGGCATTTTCATTAAAAGCAAGGTCCCCGGAGCCAGGCCGACCTGGGTTTGAATCTCAGGCCCAACACTTACTAACTGATGCTGCTTTGGCGAACTATTTCACTTTGGGCTTTGGTTTCCTCGTCAGTAAAAGGACAGTAAGAATAGAACCCACACGACCCACAGAGGTGAGATAGGGTGTATGGCAGTTCTTTTTATCACAATTCTTTGATTGGCTTCGGCCGCGGGAGAAGAATTGACTGTCCTGGGGGGTGGTGATGTGGTGGGAAAGGGTGGCCTGCAGGTGAGGGGCCTCCGTGAGGGAGGTCACTGATGTCTCAGGCTCAGGTAGACTCAGGGCTGGCGCCATCTGCTGCTGATTCCCCCCACCCCCTTGGGACCCACCAAGCCCCTCACGCTCTCCCTGTCCCTGATAGTGAAGACAGACTTCTTGGCTGTTACTTAGTCCTCCTGTACAGATGGGGAGACCGAGGCCCGGAGACACGCGATGTGCCAGATTCACAGCACATGCGGCTGACAGGGCCGGGCTCGGACCTACCTCTCCCCACTCGACCCAGGGTCTGGCTTGCAGATTAGTGCAGCGCTTTCCTCCTTCCCTTCGGACTTTCCCTGCCCCCTCCCCAGACTTCCAGGAACCCCAGTTCCTCCCGGATTGCTGGGGCCGCCTGGGGCCACCTCCTCCATGCCGTCAGCGCGGTCAGCCAGCGGGAGAGGCCACAGGCCTAGCCATTATGTAATGATCAGATAACAGGCCAGGCTGGGAGATCAGATAAGAGGTCCATTTATTTTGGGGCCTTTTCGAGCCCTGGCCGCCCCCACTCCGCAGACGAGAATGGGGAGACAGGAGGGAGTGTGACGCCCAGCGCCTGTCTCCCGGAGCCAGAGGCGGGCCCAGACAGAGCTGAAAACAATCCTCTGGCACCAAGGGAAACTCTGGGGCTCCTGGGACCTGGGTTGGAGGAGGCGCCGCTGGGGCCCTGGGTGACCGGGTGAGTGAGAGACCTACCAACTGGGGAGCCACCTCTCCACCTCTGTCGCCTTCCTATCCTCCCCCACCCACAAGCACAGAGCCACCTTGGGGGCTTTCCAAATGGCCACCCCCAGCACCTTGGGTGGCCGAGAGGATGATGGTCAAGCAAAGCCAGCTCTGGAGCTGGATGGTCAAGCAAAGCCAGCTCTGGAGCTGAATGGTCTGAGTGAAATCCCAGCTCTGCCTCTTAAAAAAACTGGTCACCTTGGGGCTTTCCTGGTGGCTCAGTGGTTAAGAATCCGCCTGCCAATGCAGGGGACACGGGTTCGAGCCCTGGTCCCGGAAGATCCCACAGGCTGCGGAGCAACTAAGCCCGTGCACCACAGCTGCTAAGCCTGCACTCTAGAGCCCGCGAGCCACAACTACTGAAGCCCACGCGCCTAGAGCCCGTGCTCCACAACAAGAGAAACCACCACAATGAGAAGCCCTTGCACCACAACGAAGAGTAGCCCCCGCTCCCCGCAACTAGGAAAAAGCCCGCGCGTGGCAACGAAGACCCAACGCAGCCAAAAATAAATAAATAATTAAAAAAAAAAAAAAAAAAAAAGCTGGTCACGTTGAGCAAAAGCCTAACTTCTCTGAGCCTCAGTTTCCCCATTTGCAAAACAGCTTCCATCATGCTAACTGGGCTCCAGGTACTGTTTTGTGGCTTTATGTGGGTTCATTCATTTGATGCTCATAGCAGCCCTACAAGGTAGGTGCAGTTATTATAACCACTTGACACAAGGGGGAACTGAAGATTAGGGAGATGCAAGAATTTGCCTGAGGGCACGCAGCTGTTAAGTGACAGGGCCCCTATTGGAACCCAGACAATCCAGCTTTAGCGCCCAGCACCCACTTTGCAGGCTATGTATCAGCTGCATGAGGTAACCCATGTACAGAGCCTGGTACCCAGTAAGTGTTCTGGACACAGTAGCTGTGATTATTTCATGAAACCAGGGCCAATCCTCTTTGACAAGGATCTTTTCTGCTTTTCCTCTTCTTCAGTTACCCAGCCACCCTTTGCTCCTTCCAGGGGCCAATCGTGGCCTCAGAGATTTCCCTGTGTCCAGCCCAACCACTGCCCCTGGGCCTGGCCACCAGTGAGGCCTCAACACTCCTTTCCCTAGTCTGTCTCCGGCTGCCCGATGTCTGCGGGCTAAGGCCATACTCCACAACCTGGAGTGGAGTTAAAAAGTGCAGGGATCTGATAGATCTGAAGGTTCAGATCCTGATTCTGCTACTTGCCAGCTTCCTTTCCATGCCTCAGTGCTATTATCTGTAAAATGGGGATGGTGATATCAAAATACCTTCCTCAACGAATTGGTGAGAATATTGGTAAATTGACACATGCACAGGGCCAAGCAGGGTCCTGATGTGTGAGGAGCTGGCAACTGCCATCACGGTTATTTATGTCCAGCAGTGGGGAGAAGTGAACTTTTCCTTCAAACACACCTTGTTCCTTGCCCTTGCCATGCCCTTTCCCAGACAATAGTCTTCCTTTATTTGACCACTTCTCTTCAATTCCTATTCATCCTTTAAAACCCTGTTGTGAAAATCTTCTCATCAGAACCCATCCAGGGACTTCCCTGGTGGTCCAGCGGTTAAGACTTCGCCTTCCAATGCAGGTGGTGCGCATTCGATCCCTGGTCGGGGAGCTAAGATCCCACAGGCCTCGTGGCCAAAAAACCAAAACGTAAAACAGAAGCAATATTGTAACAAATTCAATAAAGACTTTAAAAATGGTCCACATCAAAAAAATCTTAAAAAAAAAAAGAACCCATCCAGTTGTGCTCTAGGTGGGAGGGCCGCTGCAGGTGTAGGAAAGAAACCTAATGCGTGGGGTGAGAGGAGTTGGCAACAGAGAGAGCCTCATCGTCTTCCCTAAGGCACTGCGGTGTATGGTTAGGTCCAGGGCCTGAGCCCCAGCTGCTCATTTCTGAGCCGTGTTACTCAGGCAAATTCCTCCACCTGTCAGTGCCCCAGTCTCCTCAGCTTTAAAATGGGGGTAACAGGAGTGTCAGCTTCATTGGGCTGTTGTGAAGGTTAAGTCTGATGGTACAAAAACAAGCCTAGAGCAGTGTCTGGCATTCACCCCTACCCCGTCACAGGTATTGAAGTCAGCTCAGCCTTGGATGAGGGTCCTGTTCAGCCTCCAGGGCTGAGGCCCCAAAGCTGGAGCTAGAAGGGGGAGGTTGCTCCGGAGCCAGGGCAATCAGCGCTCCATGCCTTCCACACCCACCCAGGCCACCAAAGATGCAGAGAAAAGAACCTGGGTTGAAGAAAAGAAGCCTGGACCTGTCACTTGTCCCGAGGCTTGATTTCTTCATCTGTAACCTGGGTATAGAGACAAAGGGCTGCCTGATGCGCTGGGGACACAGAAGAGGTGGTCCCTCCCTCTTGCCCAGATCCCTCGTCAGGTCCTCAAGCAAATAAATAGACCAGGCCTGTCCTCAGAGGGCCCATCACTGACCCATCTGTGCGCATGAGAGAGACATCAATTCTTTCCCTCCCTCTGGGTCTTAGTGTCACCATCTGTCTGGCTGAAGTGAGAACCTTAATGGTCATGCCCCCACCGTCCCCAGGGACCCACTGTCTCCTGGTTCACACGGCTCCTGCTTCAACCTCCCTTTCCTCCGGACAAATGGGAAGCTGACCCAATGCAGGCTCTAAGAGATGGATATTTGTGGTCTGTGTCCTGCACCCCTAGCAGGACATGTCCTGCCCCCCTCTCCAGGGAGTCCCAGACCCTCACACATGTGGCCAGCAGTACAGGGGACTCCAAGTCTCACCTCTACCCCATCCTCCAGCGAACGCTCATCCACACTTAGGAGACACTCTTTGATCCCAGCCACCCAATATGGGCCACGATCCCCTGCACCTCCACTTCTGGGACTCTATCCAAGTGAAATACTCCAAAATACAGGAAAAGATGCATGTACCAAAAACGTGCATGGAAGTGGTATTTATAACTGGCCCCAAAGGGGAAACCACCGAAGTATTCAACAATAAAGAATTCATTAGGCAAACGATGAGATGGCACGTTTGAGGGAGAGACTATTCTAGAACCACAATGGGATGGTTATGGAGTCCACATGACAACACAGAAAACTTCTGGGACATAAGAAGGGTACACAAGATTTCCAAATTTGATCCACCTGCATTAAAATTACCTTAAAAAGCTAGACAAAAACTAGTAAGCAATCCACCAGCATGCTAACAGTACCCGTACTAATAAAGGAGCCGGGGAGGTCATTTTTTCCCCTCTTTTCTGTTTCCTTTGAGGAGTGGACTAAAGCGAATATATGGCTAAATTGCTTTTTAAAAATCTCTACATATTTGTTCTTAAAAAAATTCATGTAACTCAACTATACTTCAATCAAAAAAAAAAAATTCCAACATGACAAAAATGTGTGTCTTAGAAAATGAAAATCCTCTAGAGGAACCCAGTGCTAAAGAACAGTGACATGGGGATTTTCTTTGTGCATATTGTGTGTTATTACTATTTTATTCTTACAGAAATGGAGTCATTGATGTTTGGACACCTGACAATGTGTCCCAGACATATGTCCACAGCAACGTAGATCTGTAGCTAGCTTTTTCTTGGTAACGGCTGTGTAGGGTTCCACTGCATAGTCATCCACTTCATAGGGCCCAGGCTGGCAGACACTGGGTGGTTTCCAGTTGTGCGGTTTTTGTTACAGGTACCTACGGACCACACATCTTTACAGAGTTGGTCAAGTAACTCCACGGGGTTGACTTCTGAAGGTAAGTCTGTTACACAAGTTATGGTTTTGGAAGATTCTGCCAAGCTGTGTTCCCAGAAGGCTGGCCTCGTTTGGGACATGTTTTCATCCCATTTTGACCCCTTCCAGCTTGAACGAGGATGCCTGGGTCACTAGCACTCCCACCCCCTCCCCTGGCGTGGAGATCTGGCTTCCACACCCTGGTCCTGGTCCCCATCTGCCCTCCATGGGCCTCAGTTTCCCAGACTGAAGATGAGCTGGGCTGGATGCTTTGGCATGCCCTTGAGCCCTATGATCACTGGGTGCTAGTACCTGCTCACAGAAGCAGATTGATACATTTTCAGGAGTTTTTCCAGTTGGCTCTTAAACACAGCCATTATTAAAAATTAAATTTTATAAGCTTACAATTAAATAAATTACACATATTTAAAAGTTAATAAATATCAAAACTCATTACTCCCTAATTATTTTATTCCCTTTTGTATTATCTGTGCTCTTGAGGTTATCTACGTCTGTAATATCTGTGTGGTGGAAATAGTAGATAAAGGTTTATTACTGTGCACCCGCCCCAACTCTGAGTCTGCTGAGTTGATAGCTTGAAATCAGCCCTGTGGGAACATTTACACCGTGGATATTGACAAACGTTACCCCACCCCACCCCCCATTCGGCTGTTCATTATTCGCCAGCACACCAGTGCCTTCGATCCTATAAAACCAGGCCCTAAAGAGCTTCGAGGATCTTTCTCTGATGACCTAGAGGAAGAGAGTGTTATCAAGCTAGAATGTGGAGGGAGGTGGGAGAAAGGCAGGGTGGCCTGGGGGCCTATCGTGGAGCTCAGGTAGGGCTTCTGTCTGAGCTGTGTGAACTTAGCGGGTCACAGCCTCTATTTCCCCTCCTGTAAAATGGGGCAATAAAGGCCGCAGTCTTGCAGGGTGACTAGGAGCTGTATCAAGAGGGGTCGCCGTATCACCCGTGGTCAGGAGCAAGCGCTCAAGGGAGGCCCAGGCCTGGGGCAAATCCCTGCTGGGTCACTTAATGTCTGAGACTCATTCCTGTCTATCAGTGAGGCAGTGGTAAGAGCTTTAGAGATCAAGGGTTAGGGACTTTTAAATGCTGCGGGTTAGGGTAGGGTGGGGAGGGGGTGGCTGCTGTTCCCATGCTCACCCCCTACCCCCGATCCTTTAAGGAGGTCCTGGATGTGCCGGAGGTGAAGGGGTGTCCACAGGGCTGTCCTGGGGCTTTAGGCGGATGAGGGGCAGGGCGCAGCGAGGCCCACAGTGAGTGGGACGAGGGGCTGGGAGTCCCTGGCTCCTCACTGCCCCTCATCTGCTCATTTCAGAAGACAGCAGAGGCCAAGACCACCTGGAGAAGCCCCCAGGCTGAGGAGCCTCCGCAGAACACCTAGTCTGGGCCTGTGCCCACATCTTGTACTCTTTTTGAGGAGTAGAGAATTGGGTAGAAGCAGAGAGAGCGCTGCGTCCGAAGGGTTACGGGAGCCATTCACAGATCCCGGGGTAGGTGAGGGTAGAGGAATTTAAAACTAATCCTAAAACAACAACAACACAGAAACAACCAGCCTGCCTCTCTCTACAAGCATTGCCTCACCACCGACTTTCCCAACAGCCCCGAGGGGAGTTCTCCTACCATCCCCACTCGGCTCAGAGGCCGAGATCACACTGCGAGGAAATAATGACATGAGATTTGAACCCAGAGCCCACGATCTGACTGTGAGGCCGCACACCCTCCCATCCCACACATTCCTCAGATGAGAAACTTAAGGCCCAGAGAGGGCAGGAGAGTCTCCAGGGGCTGCACAGCACTCTGGGACCTGGGCTTCTTGGGGAGAAAGTGGACGTAGCTGGGAGGGCAGAAGCCAGAGTAGCCAGAGTTAAGGTAAATAACTCATCCCTGTTTGCCTGAGACTTTTAGGGCTGAAAGATCTTCGTCCTGCCAAACCGGGATGGTTGGTCACCCCGTGGCATCTGTCTTGGGCTGTCCAAACATCCCAGGACAGCTCCACTGGACGTGAGCTCGGGACACACGGAGGAGGCCCGGAACACTTGGAGCCTGGTCTGTGCCCTGGGGGCCGAGTCTCCCCACCCCGGGTCCCTGGACACCTACTTGTGGGACCGAGGCTGCAGACAGCCAGCAGCAGGGCGACGGCCTGGGGGAACGTGCCGCGGTCCATGCTGTCCACCCGGGGATCTGTGCGCTGGGCCTTAGCCGGTGTCCAGGGGCAGGGCTGCAGGCGGGCGCCGGGGCCGGCGTGGGCTCTCGCGGGGACCCAAGGGGAGCAGGCAGCTGGAGCGACGGCGTCCCTGCTCCAGCCTTCTGAGGTGGCGGCCGAGGGGTCAGGAGAAGTGGGCACGGGGGCGCGGGGCCAGGCCGGGGGTCGTTGACCAAGGGCTGAGCGGGCAGGGGCTGCGGGGCTCCTGTGGACGGCGGCGGCAGTCAGGGCCTGTGGATGCGGATGGAGGCTGGAGTCTGAGCGTCAGCAGTGCGGAGCTCCCGGCTCATCTAGCCTGGCTCGGGGAGGCAGGAAATGCGCTTCCTTAGACAAGGGGCCGGGCCAGGCGGCCTGCCAGGCGGGGAGAGGAAGTGCCACGGGCTTTGTCGCTGGGTGGGGGGCCCTGGGGCGTGTGGGAGGCAGTGGGGTGGGAGGACCCAGGCTCCAGGCTCGTCTCCCCACACACCCCACCCTCCCATCCCACCCTCTCCAGCGCTGGCTGGTGGGGTGCATCTGGCAGCCCCCAGGGGGCAGATGAAAAGAATCACCCCAACAGCCCACCAAGGGGAACTTTCAGGGGCCAGGCCTGGCCAAGGTGCTTCATGTGGAACTCGGCTCCATGTACTCACTGTTCCCATTTTGCAGATGAGAAGACAGAAGCCTGCTGAGATGAGATTATTGGCCCAGGAAGATGGTGGAGCTGGAATTTGAACAGGTCTCATCGGGCACCAAAGGTGGCTTACATAAGTGTGACACCCGGCTGGCGTTCCCTTGTTTTGTAAACAGGGAACCTGAGGCCCAGGATAAGGGAGGAACACTCCAAAAGTGGCACAGCATGGCAGCTGGGGCTGAGGTCTCAGGGCCCAGAGAGGACAGGGGACAGGCAGAGGGCCACTTTCTGTCTGTCCCCTCCATGGTTGGAAAATCCTTCAGGGACAAATGACAGCCCTAAATGAAAGCATGTGTGTGTGGGGAGGGGTGGGACACACTTTAATGGCTTTTTTTTTTTTTTTTTTGTCTGTGTTGGGTCTTTATTGTGGTGCGTGGGCTTCTCATTGCGGTGGCTTCTCCTGTTGTGGAGCACGGGCTCTAGGAGCGCGGCTTCAGTAGTTGTGGTACACAGGCTCAGTAGTTGTGGCTCACGGGCTCTAGAGCGCAGGCTCAGTAGTTGTGGTGCACGGGCTTAGTTGCTCCACGGCATGTGGGATCTTCCCGGACCAGGGCTTGAACCCGTGTCCCCTGCATTGGCAGGCGGATTCTTAAACACCGCGCCACCAGGGAAGTCCCTTTAATGGCGTTTCTGACGTTCAGGACCCTGCCGTGCTTGCTCTGAGCTGTGAGATCTTGAGCCAGTGCCCTCCACCCTCAGTCATCCTGTTTGTAAAGTGGGCACGATGATGCCTTCCTCACCAGGCTGTTGTGAGGTTTCCATGGGTCGGGGCACTGCAGCGCAGAGCCCTGGGCCTGGCACTCAGGAAGCGCTCACCCATCAGTGCTCCCTGAGCCTGGGAGACAATCCCAGAACTGTCCCTTGTTCGTTTTGCAAACAGTAAGAGTCAACTACATGCTTACCATGGTGCTGGTCACGAGTAGCACTTTAGGGTCAGGCCCAAGGAAGCTCAGAGGAGGAAGCTTGAGCTGCCTGGAGGAGGTGGCATTTAGGCCTGGCCTGTGGAGGTCTGGGCAAGTTGGGGGTGAGGAGAGAAAAAGGGGTGAGGAGGGCATGTTGGGCTGGGGACCAGCCTGAGCAAAGGCATAGAGGCAAGAAGTGGCCTGACCACCACGGGACAAGCAGGGGTGTGGTGGTGCCGGGAAGCCTGGGGGGGCACACTCTGGCCCTGCTCTGGGAGGGGCACCTTGAATGCCAGCGCTTTCTCCTGAAGGCCATGGGGAGTCACGAAGGGTTCTGCAGCAGAAGGAGATGGCAGAGCAGGCTTTGAGGAGACAAATTCTGGTGTGTGCTGGCGGGACCCACAGTGGGGATGGAGCCCGGGCTTTTTCTCTTTATACTGTCCTGGTCACAGATGGAGAAATTGAAGCCCAGGGAAGGAGGAGAAGGTGGGAGCCCTGGCTGCCTCTGAAGGGAGCAGAGGGCAGAGCCGGAGTGTGTGTGTGTCTGCAGGAGCTGACCCCCGGGTGAAGGGCGGGTGTGGCTCCTTGGGTGGGGAACGGGGTTGGGGGAGGGGGGGAAGGTTCGCTTGCCCAGCCCTGAGGCTGGCTGCGTGGCCAATTCCCGGCCAGGCCTGAGTGTGGGCTCACAGGAGACCCATCTCGGGCCAGCAGGCCAGGAAGGCCGTGACAGGGAGGACGGGGCCACCCCAAAGCGGCAGCCCGAGAGTGGCAGCTCCTCTGTCTTTTCCTGCAGCCACGGAGATGGGGAGGTGGGCGCCACGAGGCAAAAGGTGGCTTCAGTGGGGGAAGGTTGGGTGAGGTTTCCCAGGCCCCCCTACCAGCGTCTGTGCCCCAGGGACAGTTAGTTAATCCGGTTCCCTGGGGCTGAACTCTCCCTCTGCCCCGCCCTAGGCGTTCACCTTATCAGCTCTGAATCCTCACAGCCACCCCTAAGTCACACCATTGACAGAGGAGGAGCCCAAGGCCTCCTGAGGTTTGGGAGACCCCCAGCTGGAGACCCCAGGACTGCCTGGCTCCAAGCTCAGCTCCTTCCCCGCTGCTCCCATCTGAGCTGAATCTGGAGAGGACAGATGTCACTGGGTGAGGGGGATTGTGGTCCAGAATGGGCGTTGGGGCATCTGAGGCCGTAACATGGACCCCATAGGAGGCCCTTCTCAAACCTCCCTCCCTCCCACCCTCAGGCTGCACAATCCAACCCCTCCCACATTGTAAACAAGACCCACCGGGTTTCTCTTGAAAGCAGGAGAGGCTGCAGGTGGACACAGGAAGAACTTGCAGCAAACTTCCAGGGAAAGAAAAATCTATAGGCAGCACAGGAGGGCCTGGAGCCCTGACCCCAGAGACCTGGTGGAGGAAGGAAGAGATTGGGACCCCCTGGGGTGGAGAGGAGGTCACCCGGAAGCTCCCACAGCACCGTGGGCCTCCCCCACCCCCGCTTGTGTGAGTCATGCTATGTAGGTCTCTCCACTCGGCTGGAAGCCCCTCAAGGGCAGGGGCTTTTGATGCCTCTGCACCACTGTGTCCCCAGCACAGAGCCAGGACTCTTTGGCCCTTGAAATCATGAAGTGCCCTGGAAGGTAAGGCAGGGGCTGGGGCCATGGAGGCATAGGGAAACTGAGGCACAGAGAGGTAAGCCTCGCTCCTGTTCCCCAGTGGAAGAGGCCAGTCCGGGACTGGGCTGCCTCTCTCCAGGAAGCTGCACGGTCACACTGTCTCACGGGCGGGGACAGACCTTGAGTTAGCGGTCTCCTGTTTGCCCCCCGGATGCACGCTCCGTCCCAATGGACACATCTACCTCCTCTTAGCCCTGCACAGTTCAGAGAGAGGAAGGAGGCGGAGGATTTGTTCCTCTGGTGCCTTCCCTGCAGGGTCACTGCAAATTGGTGGCTTCCCTGCACTGAAGGCCACAGCCCTGACCTGGCCCTCTCCACAAAGCCCTTCAGGACAAGGATGGTCATGGCCCACGGCCGCTGCCAGCCCCGGGCTCTGCACTGTCCCCTGTGGTTCCCTTCCACCCTGCCCACACCTGTGTCAACAGACCCTTCATTAAACTCTTCTCAAATTATCCCACTGGAGCGTGCCATCTGTTTCCTGCTGGGGCTCTGACTGATACAGACATTTTCGGGTGCGCCTGCCTATCCACACGCCAAAGAGACGTGGCCAATAGCCAGACGTCTGTGCCTGGGCCCCACCGTGGGCAGGTACACGAACTCCACTCCTTCCTCCCCCTGGCTGGCCGGGAACGCCAGGGCTGCAGGAAGGGATGGAGCACGTGTACCCTGGCCACTGGCCACTGGAGGAATTTTAGGCGGCCCCCAGGGATCCCCCCACCAGGCGGCAGTCCGTCTCCAGCACCGGCCTGGAGCCAGGGGCTGTCGAAAAGAGCAGGGCCAGACCCACATGGGCAAGGGAAAAAGTGGGTACAGGGGAAAGAGGGCACTGGCCTGGGAGTCAGGGTATCCAGGCTCTGTCCTTGTGGCTTCAGGCAAGACTTTAACATATTCTGGGTCTCAGTTTCTTCCTCTGCGCAGTGGGAGGCCAGCCTGCTGGCCTGGGGGAGCTCAAAGCCCAGGAGAACAATCAGAATCACTGCACCACTCACACACTTGCCCTGTGCCAAGTGCCACCTCACAGCCACTTTAACGGGCTGAGACCGTCATGTCCCCATTTTACAATGGAGGAACCTGAGGCTCAGGTGTGCCGGACAACAGGGCTGAGGAGAAGCAGAGGACAATTCAAATCTGGGCCTGTCTTTCCTCCCTTGGCTTCCAGAACATTCCGTCCTGGTTTTCCTCCCACCTCCCTGGTCGCCTTATCTGTCTCTTCACTGGTTCCTCCCCATCCTCCCATGCTTGGACCCTGGGTCTCTTCCCTTCTCTGTTTACCCTCACTCCCAAGTCAGGTTTTCTCAAATCTTTGTGACCATGACATCATGTCCCAGCACAAACCCTGGGATTCAGGCTCAAATAATTAAAGCAAACATTTTGTGAACCTATATATAGGTATATATACCCTTATGAGGTACATCCACCCTGTTCCATTTTCTTTCAAATACTGATCACTAGCCACCCTATTGATTTCATTGCCCACCCATGGGTCTTGGCCATAGAATATAATGCCCTAGATGCTCGCTACTCAAAGTGTAGTCTTTTTTTTTTTTTTTCTTTTTTTGGCCACGCCATGTGGCATGCAGGATCTTAGTTCCCTGACCAGGGATCGAACCCGCGCCCCCTGCAATGGAAGTGCAGAGTCTTAACCACTGGACACCTAGGAGTCTTAGTATCTCCTGGGAGCTTCTCTCAGGCCCTGCCCCAGACCTGCTGAATCAGAACCTGCCTTTCATCAGTATCCTTAGGGCATTCACGTGCACATTAAAGTTTGAGAAGGACTGTTCTGGGTGCCCTTATCCAGACAAATAGCTTTATGTATTTATTTGTTTGTTTTAAATAAATTTATTTATTTATTTATTTTTGGCTGTGTTGGGTCTTGCTGCGCGCAGACTTTCTCTAGTTGCGGCGAGCGGGGGCTACTCTTCATTGCGGTGCGCGGGCTTCTTATTGCGGTGGCTTCTCTTGTTGCAGAGAACAGGCTCTAGGCGTGCAGCCTTCAGTAGCTGTGGCATGCAGGCTCAGTAGTTGTGGCTCGCGGGCTCTAGAGTGCAGGCTCAGTAGTTGTGGCGCATGGGTTTGTTGCTCCGCAGCATGTGGGACCTTCCCGGAGCAGGGCTCGAACCCGTGTCCCCTGCATAGGCAGGCGGATTCTTAACCACTTCGCCACTTAACCACTTCGCCACTGGGCTTCTGGGGAAGCCCAGACAAATAGCTTTAAATACCATCCATATACTGGTGGCTCCCAGCTTTGTGTCTCTAGCCAGAACTCTCCCCTAGGCTCCAGGCTCTTAATAAGCAACTCAGACTTCACACATCCAAAACTGGGCTCTATTCGTCCTCTGCCAACTGTTCCTGCCTCAGTCTCCCCATCTCAGACCATGACAGCTCCCTCCTCTCATTGCTCAAGACTTAAGGGTGACCTTGACTCTTTCTGTTATGCCCCTCATCCAACCTATAAGTAAATCCTGTTGTCTCCTCCCCCCAAATTCCCATTGTTTGTGGGGTTCCCACCACCCTACAGCTGCCGCTCTGGTCACCACCAGCACCTCTGGGAATATAGCAGTCACCACCTCAGTGGGCTTTCTTGCTTCCACCTTTGCTCCCAGCCCATTCTGTACACCGTAAAGGGAATCTGTTAAAACCAAGTCAAGTTCCATCCCTCCGCTGCTCAGTACCCTCTGCAGGCAACCATGTCACTCAGTGTAAAAGGCAGAGCCCCTTAAATGGCCCTGGAGGTTCCCCACCCCTGTCCCCTCTTCGACCTCTGCTCTTCCCCAACTCGCTCAATCCACTGCAGCTGGCCTCCTTGCTGTTCCTTGAACGTACCAAGCACATGCCCACCTCAGGGCCTTTGCACTTGCTGTTCCCGCTCCCTGAAACACTGTCCCCCTAGATAACCACAGGTCTTGCTCCTCATCCTTTAAGTTGCAGATCAAATGTCGCACGGGCAGTGAGGGCTTCCCATAGCATTGTAAATAGCCCTCTCCCCACGCCAGCAATTGGACCTCGGGTGCATGTCCCCATCTGACATACTATATATTGTTTATTCTGTCTGTCTCCCTCTTTACAACAGAAGTTCCATGAGGGCAAGGGCCTTGCTTTGTTTGCTGCTGAATCCCCATCACTTAGCATAGTGCCTGGTCCACGACAGGCGTTCAGTAAGTGCTCATGCAATGAACGAATGGACTTAACCACTGGGCTACACAGCCTGGAGTCTCATAGGTTGTGATTCTGAGTCTCCAGGGTGTGGGTGTTGGGGGCATTCTGAGCCCAGGGACAGGGTCTCTGAAGAGGACAAATGACTCCCCAAGGGTACAGGGAGGTGACCAGGGTCAGTGGTCCCGTCAGACTCTATTCTAGAAGAGGGAAATCCCTCAAAGTCTCCCTCTCTTTCCCCGAGGAAAGGTCCTGGTACCTGCCGCCTCCCGGGTGATGTTGACCTTCTTGACAAAACCCGACGATGCCCAAGGTCTAGAGAACCCGTGAAGACGACCTAGGAGGCAGAAGGATTCCACTGGGCCAGGATTCTAGAACCTCTGAGTTGTAGGGACTCTGAGTTTATAGGAAGGGAAACTGAGGCCCAAGAAGGGGAGAGACTGTCCAGCACCCCATGAACCACAGTGGGCAACAGAAGCAGGAGACCCTGCACCAGAACCCCAGGATGGGGGCAGAAGCAGGAGAGGCAGGCAAGGGTCTAGTCCTGTGCCCCTGCCTCGCTGTGTGACCTGGGGCAAGCCACACAACCTCTCTGGGTCTGCTTGCCAGAGAGGAAGCCCTGTGCTCGCCTGCTGCGCATGTCCAGTAGGGCTCTGCACCCCCCTCCAAAGCCCCCCCACTGTGGAGCCGCCAGGCCTTCCTGTTTACTCGAGGCCCCTCTCGCGGCTGGGAGGCGACAGCCTTGGCCTCCTCTGCTCCCCGCTTCCGCTTCCTTCCTCTCCCACTTCAGCGCCTCCGGCCAGGCCCTCAGGAGCCCCGAGGCCAAGACTTAGGGGCTCAGTAAACGGGAGGCATCTGAGGACACCTCCCTACCTGGGATCCCACCCTGTCTGAGACCCTGAAGCTCCAGAGGCACTGTACCAGTCCTCTGAATGGTTAGAATGTTCCAACATCTTGGGACAAGCCTGGAGTGTCCCCAGAGACCTCAAGAGTGTGACAGCTTCTGCTGTCTCAGATCCAATGCCATGCCGCCCTCTCAGCCCACCACTAGGGGCTGAGCACACGCTGACCCTAGAGATGCCCCCTCCTCCCACGCCCTCCCTGGGCTCCCGCCTCCACAGAGCAGCTTCTCTCTGAGCTCCTCAAAGTGTGGGCCTCGGACCAGCAGCTGGGGCCTCCTTCCCAAACCAGACTTGCTGAATCAGAATCAGCTTTTTAATAAGACCCCAGGGAGATGCGTGTGCAGGTTAAAGCTGGAAGTGCTGCAGATCTGACGATCCTGCCCGTTTTAAAAACCCTTTCTGAGCCTCACCTATTAGGTATTCCTGCCCCAAAGGCTTCACTCGCATTTACGAAGCCTCTACAACTAACTTCCAGTTTACAATAAATTCAGGGGACGGGGGAGCTAGTTAAACACCACCACGAAGAAGCAACAGACAAATCTGGAAGGAAGAATTTTCTGCAGGACAGCTGATCCCGTCACAGGCCAATGTCAAAGAGTAGGAAGGGCATTCTAGGTTAAAAGAGGTTTAATGGACATCACAACCAAATGCAGCATGTGGTCCTGGATAGCATCCTGGTTTGACCAAAGATACATTTTGGGGACAATTGGGGAAAATTGCATGTGGTCTGATTATTACCTATCACAATGTTACTGTTAACTTAGTGTTCTTGGACCTCTGAGTTGTGGTTATGTAGGAAGGTGTCCTTATTTATTGGAAAGTCATGCTGAAGTCAGACTTCAGTGGTGAAATTTTCTCATATCTGTAATTTACTTTAAAATAGCTTGGTGAAAGTAAAACAATGAAGTATGGAAAAATGTTACCAATTACTAAATCTTGGTGATGGGTATATGGGTGTTCATTATATTATTTCCTCCAACTTTCACTTTGTTTGAAATTTTTCATTAAGAAACAAAGCTCTTTCTGAGCTTCCCATTGCTCTTAAGGGAAAGACTTGATACTTGAGTCAGCATTCAAGGCCCTGAGAGCCCGGCTGCCCATCACCCACCAGGCTTGGCTCTTGCTACTGCCCTGCCTCTAACCTGCACTCCTGTCCCTCTAAGGCCTCAGCCCTCCCCACAACTGGTCCTCTCCACCTTTGAGGCTCCGCAGAGCTGTTCCCTCTGCCCTTCCATGCCCTCTGTCTCATGGTGAAGCAAACTCTTCTGTACCCTCAAGGCCCCACTCCAGAGTTCCAGTTCAAGGAAACTCCCGCTACCAGGGGCCCCTCTGAGCTCTGTGCACTGAGCTGCCCAGAGCTGGTCTGGGCTGAGTAGGTGGGATGGAATTTTGTGAATACGGCTGCCCTCATTCTGGGAGCCACAGCACAGCAGGCTGGGGGCTCGCGACCCCATCTTTTGCCAGCATAGCCGTTGCTCCGGAAACGTGAACTAAGGAAACCCTCAAAGGGAGGCTCGCGGTGGCAAGGATGGGGTGGTGGTAGTTACTGGAGCTGTTAAAATTTTTGTGCTTTTTTCAAGTTTTCAAGGGTTTTTTTTTTCTTTAGTAAATAAAGTGATTCCATGGTGAATAGTTTGGGTCAGCTTAGGTTTTCATAAACTGAAGACACACCTGAATTAATGAAGCTGTAATTTTAAAAAATGAAGATATTGAAGACAATTTTGTCAGGTGGATTTCTCTTAGCTTTTTATCATCTTGGGGGCATGTTTTTCCACTCATCCTTGGGCAGCTACACAGCCCCCAAATACCAAATACCCCAGCTTTCTTTGATTGCTGTCTAGGGGAACCAACCCCCTTCCACTTCCCAGGGTACCACCGAATGACCACCCTCCCACCCTGCGCAGGACAGAGCTGACTGAGCAAATGGAGTAGGAGGTCACATTTTGGGGTTAGAAGAAGGGGCCCAGGAGACAACCTCGACAGAGGACGTGTGTGTGCACGTGTGTGTGTGTGCACGTGTGTGCGTGTGCACATGTGTGCGTGTGCATGCGTGTGTGCGTGTTTTAGCCCAGTTTGACAGATGCGACTTGGAGACCCCGAGGTGGGCGGTCACAGAGTGAGTTGGGGCTTCCCGGCGCGCCCCAGGTGGCACGGGGCACAGAAAGACCAGCTGCAGAGACCTTCGGCCCACACCCCACCCAGGGCCGCATGATGCCTGCCTTCTCGAACCTATCTCCCCTGTGCTATCATTTATTGATTTCGTGTTCTTCTTCCAATAGACTCATCTTTTAAAACTTAAATACGTTTATTTTAAAGGAAAGTTTAAATAACTACTGTAAATGGAAAACCAGCCGCACTTGCTGTAGGTAGAAGAGGACACACAGGGGCACCATCAGCCCCGCACAGGATTTCGTTCCAGCTGGGGATGCCCTGCTGAAGGCTCTCTTGGCTTTAAAGGGAGCCAGCTGGGCTTGGGACAGGTGTTAGGGACACGTGAGCACCAATGGAGACTCTCTCCGTGCTGAGGTCAAAGAGTGAAAGAGAACAGAAGAGGGAAGATGCTTCTCCCCAGGGGATTCCGGGGCAGCCCCAGAGCAACCCAGCCCTGCACCTCCCTGAGGCTGCTCTGGTCTCCGGTCCCACAGGCCACGGTAACTGACCACCCACACCCCTTGCTCAGTGTGTTCTCATCCTAACCTTGAAGGAGGGTTGGGGGAGGGGGAACTGATCCTAATTCAGATTTGGAAATGGGCTCAGGAAGGGCAGGCTGTGACCTGTCCAGGACTACATGGTGGGATATCCTTCAGGTCTCACCTCATCAGGGAGGCACCTCTGACCATGACCCCCCATTCAATCCCGATGCCCTTTCCGGACCCTCAGAGCTTCTTGCACCAAGGAGGCCAATTCGCTGCCCACTCGGCCGGCTGATGTGTGCTGCCCCCACTGCCCAGGAAGCCCTCCCACAGCCCATGACCACGCTGCCTGCTCCAGCCCAGTCCCCAGCAGGGGTTCGGGACAGAAAACACGCTCGGAGAGCTAAGGGGCTCAGGACCAAGGCCACACGACAAGGATGCAGAGGAACCCAGGCCAGGGCCCAGCTCTGCCTGACCACGAGTCCCCGAGAGCCAGGACCACTCCTCAGTCACCCAGTGTCCCCAGGCCTGGCACAGCCCAGGCCCAGCACGCCATGTGTGAGGAAGGGCCCTGCGTCTTCCAGCGGAGCTAGGAGAGGGGCGCCGGCTGAGGTGGGCTGAGGGGCCCGAAGAGGAACGGGAAGGGGAGGGGCTGGGGACTCAAGGCTGGGGTGGCCACGCCATGTGAATCATCCCTGATGGAATCAAAGAAAAAGGAGTAAAACTGAATGTCCTTGGAAATTCATTTAGTGCTCGGCTGTCCATGAAAACAGGATAAAGTGGCTTCCTCTGCCTGTGCTGCAGCCGGGCAGGGTGGAAGCGCTGAGCTCAGGCTGGGAAGGCCTTGAGTCAGGACGAGGGTGGGGCCGGGCTCTGAGCTGGGGAAGGGGCTCCAGCTTTGCTACTTGAGGGTGTCCAGGTGGGTGCAGACCTGGGAGAAGACACTGTCCACGGAGCCTTCGGCATTGACCTGTGGGGAGATGGGCCATGAGGGCAGGATGCCGGGGAAGGCTAGGTGGGCCCCACCGAGGCAGGGGGCTGACCTCTCCCGGAAGCCAGGCCAGGCTCCCCGAGCCCAGCCACAGTGGACAGCAGCCCCTCATCCAACCAGTGGGGAAACCAAGGCCCAGACAGGAGAGCTGGCCCAAGGTCACAGCAATTTGAGGCCAAGCCAGGCAAAGACCCAGGTTTCCTAGGGCCCCCTCGGGCCCGCACCTTGCGAATGATGCCGCGTTTCTCGTAGAAAGCGATCACGGGCTCTGTGGCCTTGTAGTAGGTCTCCAGGCGCTTCTTGATGGTCTCTTCATTGTCGTCCACACGTCCGCTGGTCTCTCCACGCTTCAGGAGCCGCTTGGTCATGGTCTCGGGGCCTGCGTCCACGTACAGCAGCAGCGTGGGATGTCCGATCTGCGGGCAGGGCACTATTTACAAGGGCTTCATTCCTGCCCCCTGGAGCCATCTCCTCCCCATCTTCCCACTTCTGAGTCCCCACTGAGACCCACTCGGACCCTCAAGCCCTTCCTGCAAGGCAGCCTGAGGGACCTTCCTAAAACCAATCTGCCCTGCCCCTCCCCTGCTCAAACCTCTTCCATGGCTCCCCAGTGCCCTCAGGAGAAAGTCCTAACTCCTTACCTGACCTACCCTTCCCACCCTCCTCATCTCGTGCTTCTCAGTCCTTTGCTCTCCTGGCTTCAGCCACACGGACTGTCAGTGGTCTGGGCTCTCATCCACCTCCTCCCTTGCCAGGCCTTTGCTCATGCCGGGAACCTTGACCAGGAACGCTTTCCCTCAATACCAAGTGCTCGCCTTCAGATTTGAGCTAAAATCTCATTCCTCTAGGACAGTCTTTGCAGATGCCCACCCCCCCCACCCCCCACCATCCCAGCTCTCTGGGACATGCTCTTCCAGTCCCCTTTACTTCTGCCTCGAGCTTGTCTCAGGAGGGCCTCTGGTTATTTACTTAAGGTCCCTCTCCCAGCCAGGCCTGGAGCCCCCGAGGGCAGGTAGGTGCGTCTTATACCTGCAAGGCTGGATATGAACTTGACAAAGGAATAAGGAGGGCTGAGTGAAGGGGCGAGGGCCTGCTGAGCTCTGGGGGTTCTGAACAATGTCACTGTCATTGCAATAAGCATTTCATCCGCGGGGAAGATTTGGAAGGGCCAGAAGGCCGACCAGTCCTCCTTCGGTGAGGCCCAGGCGCCCCCTGGTGTCCAGAGCTAAGAAGACCAGGTGCCCAGCCCGCACAGTAGCACTCACAACAACCCCAGGAGGGATGGGTTAACTTTCATTAACCACATTTTCTAGATGTGAGCCTGAGGGCCTGAGGTGACATCATGCATCTGGTACATCAGGACATGCCTCAGGGCTGCCTGGCGTCTGACCTCAGGGTCCATGGCCTCCTAGTCTGAAGGAAACCCAGCCAATCCCCATTGCATAGATAGGGAAACTGAGGCCCAGACCAGGACAGACACTTTCTTGAGGTCTTGCAGCCATTTCGAGGTCATGGAATATAATATCCTCCCTCTGGATGAGGTTCAAAGCTATGGAAGCCCAAAGATGGCCCAGCCTCACAGAGACAGGCAATGGGGATGGAGGTCTGTCCTGCCCCAGCCCCCTAAGATGCCCGGTCCTCCCCGCAGGCATTCCCGCTGCCGAGAAGCCCTCCCTGAGCCCGCACCCACCCTTAGAGGTCAGCAGACCTCTCTCTCCTCCTAGGCACTTGCAGTTTCATCTGTTTCCCCCATATGGCCTGTGACATCAGAGGTATTGGTGTATGTGTGTGCAACTGTGTGTGCACATATGTGTGCATCTCTGTGCATCCCTGTATCTGTATGTACTGCATCCATGCACACACGCTGCATGAGTGTGCGTGTGTGTACATTACATGCCTGTGTACATGTGTGCATGTGCCTCTGGCCTTGTGCATGTGTAAGTGTCTGTACCTGTGTGCACATGTACGTGTGCTTGTATGCCTGTGGGCACATGTGCCTGCACATGTGTGTGTTTGGGTGAGGTGCTCCCCCACTGTGGAAAGTCTTCCTGGGGGACACCCATGCCAGGCAGCCCAGAGCCCTCATCCTCAAGGCTCACTCTTTCCAGCCAGACTCCCCGTGGCGCCTGGAAGGAGACTAGATGACCCTCTGTGGCATTCGAGGCCTCAGCCCGGCCTGAAGGTCCCCACCCACATCACTGCCGGTTGCCCTGCCCCACAGATTCTGTTCTCTCCACACCAGCGTGACCCTTCCAGCCCTAGCCATGCTGTTCCCTGCCCCTCTGATCGTGTGTTTATGGGGTGCCAAGCCCCACTTTTGAAGGATGCATTCTCTCTAATCCCCACGCTGCCCCTCAAGGCAGCTGCGAACTGTCTGTCCCCATTTTGCAGTTGGGGACACTGAGGTTCAGAGAGGCAGACTGGCTGGCCCAAGGCCTCAAGCAGCTGAGCTGGAACCTGCGGCCAGGTTTGTGAATTCCCCAGCCTTTGCCTGCCCATCCCATGTCACAGCTCCATGAGGTTGCACTTACCCTCCGCTCAAACTCTTCTCCCTGTTGCACCTCCCGGGGGTAGCCGTCGATCAGGAAGCCTTTGGAAGTATCTACCTTGGCCACCATGGCGTCTCGGAGCATGTCCAACACTGTGTCCTGGAGGCGTGGCAAAAGAAGGCGGAGTCATGAGCCCCTATTCTCCACCCCCTCCTTGGGCCTCTGCACGCGGCCCCACAGCCTGAAACGCCTTCTGCCCTAACACACATTTCCCAAACAAGCCTCCCTCTCCAGGAAGCCTTCTGTGAACTGTGACGACTTGATTGATTGATTGAATCATTCATTCATTTGTTCATTCATTTCTTCATTCACTCAATAATATGACTGAGCCCCTCCTCCCAGCCTCCTGTCTGGGCCCTGAGGACACAGCTGTGAACAAAGCAGACCTTCCCTGCCCTCCGCAAACTCACAGTCTGCTGAGGGGACAGACAATTACACAGTTGATTTATAGTTTCCAAGCATGACATGGGTTATACGGGCAAAGAAGGGAGGCTACTGGAGTATAAAGTTGGCGGGAGGGGGGGTCTTAGCCTAAGTCTGAGGAGTCAGCAAGGTATGAAAGATGAGAAGGAAAGAACATTCCAGGCAGGAAAGAGTGTGACCAGTGTGAGGGGACAGAAAGGCCAGGGTGGTGGGAGTCTGGAAGGGTTGGCAGGGCAGGTCCTGGAGGCTCTTGGGAGCTTCCAGAAGGAGCTTTCTGCCAAGGGCAGTGGGGACCCTCAGGAGGGTTCAGAAACAGGGAAGGTCATGGCCAGCCTTGCTAGTGTGTCATGGGCTTTACTGGCTGGTGTCCACTCAGGGCCACCATCACCCCCAACCCTCACCCTGCCGGGGCCCACTCACCAGTGGCACCAGTTGCCCCTTCTCCATGATTTCCGACAGCATCTTGCCCCTGGCTGAGCCTGAGCTGACCTCAGCCCGCAGGAGGTCCCCGGTGGAGAGGTGGGTGTAGCCGTACTTCTGGACAATCTTCTCACACTGGGTGCCCTTCCCCGAGCCAGGCCCGCCTGCAAGCGCCCGCCCATTCAGAAGCCCCGAGAAATGGGACCCCTGCAGGGACAGGGTCTGCCCGGGTCACCCAGTGAAGCGCGGGCAGAGCCCAGGGTGCAGCCCCAGGCCCAGGCTCCCACCAAGCCCTGCACAGCCCCGCCCTGCCTGCTGCCTCACCCGCCTGCCTTGGACTCACCCACCACAAAGATGATCTTGGTTTTCTTCAGCTTCTCTGTGGGAGAGAAAAGGGAAGTAGAGCTCAGTGAGTCACTGGACAGAGAACCAGAGGTACCTCTGGGATCCCAGGCCTGTGCTGGGCCCCTGGCAGTTGCACACACACAGCTCATGGTCCCGTCAGAGAGGCAGATGAGTCGGCCCAGAGTGAGGGATAATGGGGCGAGGAAAACTCAGAGACTGGGACAGGCCAGGGAGAAGAGGGTGTTCCAGGCAGAGAGGCAGAGGCCTGAAGGCTACGGGCTCAGCACACGCTGTGAGGGTGCCCCTCAGGGGCTCAGACGCCAACCCTCGCGGCCCCTCCCTGTGGGCAGCTGGACCGAGACGCCCGGTCACCTCGGGCGTTAGCGTCTTCCACGCTGCGGGCGTCTGGTGCCGAGCAGCAGGCCCGCATGGTCCTGCTCCGCCGTGTCCCCTACCCTTCCCCTCCCAGGCCCTGGGCCAGCCTGCCGCCTGCCTTCCCTGGGCGGTACCAGTGTGGAGTTGGCAACCACAACAGACGTTGCCCTGGAGACGGTTGCCGGGGAAGAGGGCTCTGGTGGGCACGTGGAACCCTTGCCCGGAGAGGGAGGGAGCTTACGTTTCAACCTCTATCTCAGAGCTCAGCAAGACCGTAGCCCCACCAGAGAGAGGGGAACCTAGGCCTAGAGGCAGGGGCCTGCTCCAGGGATGCCAGAGCTAGGACTGGGGCCGGGGCCTCTTCCCAGGCTGCCAGGCCTTCCCCACTTCTCAGGGAAGTAGGAGCTCGCTGTGTGCACTTAGGAAAGAAGTCCCTGCCCCAGTGGGGAGGTGAGCTCGGCAGTTCCCCAGGGTCCTCCCAGCCACGGGGCTGGAGGTCTAGAGGAGCTGCCGAAGAACAAGTTCTGTGGGTCCCCATCGTCTGCTGCCGTGTGATGGGCACAAGCCTGGCCGTGGGGGGAGGCCACAGCCCAGTGGCAGCGGATGTTCAGAGGCCCGGGGGTGGAAGGATGACCGCCGGCCTCAGGCCGCAGCAGCAGCCAGGACAGCTGGGTTCCTTTAAGAGCCGCCCAGGCCGAGGCTCAGCGCCAGGGAGGGATGGGTGGTGCTGCCAGGAGGCGGGCCAGCCGGGCTCTTGGCCCACGTCTCCCTCCAGGTCCCAGCCTGTAGGAGCCAGGAGGGCCCAAGACATCCTCAAGACCCACCCCTGCTGGTCCGGGAGAGGGGCAGGAATGTGTCATTGTTTGCCTTGGCATTTGCACTCTTGGGGCCTCTCCACAGGGCAGGCCGTCCCTCACCAGTGCCGCCTCCCTCTCCAGAAAGAGCCAGAGATTCAGCTCTATAAATACCAGTGTAGGAGGTGAGCTGTGGGGCCCTTAGGAGCCTCAAGGAGGCCTCTTCCCTTCTAAAAGTAATCCTGGAGCTGGTATATCCCGCGAGAGGCCTGAGGAGAATGCTGGAGGCCCCCAGATAGGCCCCTTCTAGCAGCCCTAGAGCCACGTCCAAACCTCCCCAAATGTCTCCCAAAAGCCCACCCCTTAAACAGATGGGCACACTGAGGCCCAGGCTGTGAGCAGGAAAAGAGAGGAGCTTCCGTACCTTCCATCCTGCCGAGGTCTGGGGAGCTGAGTCAGCACTCTGCAAGACAAGGGCACAGGCGGGGCGGGTGAGGGGGATTCTCCTGCCTCTGCTCCCGCCCAGCCACATAGTGTGGCTAGGCCCTGACCGTCTTCTGAGGGTGGAGGGGTCCTTGGGGGCAGGGAAGGCCCAGGAGGCTGGGAGAACTTGACAAAGTCCCCTTTCCTCTGGGTGCCTCCACTGTCCTGTCCCTGCATCCTCCCTCTGGAGCCAGACAGCAGGGGCAGCACCGAGGGGCACAAACAGCCACACAAGCAACCACTGAGCTGCTCCCCTTGCAATTCCCAGAAAACAGGCCCTGGGTCCTGCATCTGCCCGACGACTTGACAACGCTCCCCAGGGCCGGGAGGAAGGCCCGGAGGCAGGCGGGTGGGAGGGGAGCTGCACGTGTCCTCACCTGGGATGAGGTTTGGACCAGGATGCTCAAAGGGACACAGAGGCCCAGGGTGGGAGAGAAATTTGCCGGGCTGCTCACGTGGTCACAGCCTATACGGTCCTCAACTGAGGGGGTCCCCAGGCTCTCACCCTTGCACAGGCCCAACTTCCACCCCTGATGTGGCCCCTGCCCACGCCTTCCCCTCAGTGTGTAAATCAAGCCCAATGCCTCCTGGGACACCCCCGCTCTGCATCCACAGCCCCAGGGGTCTCCCTCCACCTTCCCTTCCCATCAGTGTCTTCAGAGTTACTGCAACACATCTTTGGCCCCCACTTCTTTACTCCCCACCCACCAGCCCTCCCCAAGGCCGCCAGCAACCATCAGAGACACTCTTGCCTTGGCCTTTGACCCTCAACCCTTGGCCAGCATTCCTCCTGCCGGGGACGTCCCCACCCGGGCCCCCTACTCCACCCTCTCACTTTTGGCGTCAGGTTCCCAGGACCCCCATCGCTGCTCAGCCAGCCCAGGCCTCCTCTCCCAGCCCCAAACATCTACAGCCCCTGGACAGGCCCAGAGACCCCGCAGACCCCGAGCCTCTAAACAGTCCCTCCCATGTCCCCAGCATTGTGCCCTATCACCCAGCCAGAGGCTGCAGTCAGAGCGAACGCCCTTCTCCCCACGCACATCCACCCCACACACGCAAGTCCCAGCCCTCCGCTCCTGAACTTCCCTCCAGTCTGCGTCCTCACCGCCACTGCCTTGTTCCAAGCAGGGGACCTGGCCACTGCTCCAGCCTCCCGTGGGCCTCCTCACCTCCATACCCCACCAGGCAATCTGCAGGGTTTTCTCTGACAAGCATCTCAAACCACGTCTTTACCTGCTTAAAACCCTTCCATGTATGGCCCCCTCAGTCCCCAAAATAAACCCTAACGTAGCTGACCGGGCCCAACGAGCTGGCCCCCAGCACCTTCTGCAGCCTTATCAGCCACTGCTTGAACTGCTTCGATCTCCCTCACCCACCACGACCGTGTCCCACTCCAGGGCCTGGCTAATATTGCACCCAACACCTGGATGCCCTTCCCCAAGGTGCTACTGCTTAGGACTCAGTTCAGGTGTCACCTCCTTCAGGAAGCCTTCCTGGACTCTGCTCTCCACTCTCACACTGGCAGGTGACCGTCGCCCAGCATCACACACACCACACCGTACTGGGCCTCTCTGTTGTATACTGCAGGCCTGTGTCCACCACACTGGGCCTGGCCCCGGCTGAACACAGCGCTGGGAGCCTCACTCCATCCTCACAGTCACCTTGGGAGGGAAGTGAGGCTTGGAGAGGAGGAGAGACTTGCTCCAGGGCCTGGCTGGGGTCACACTTGGGGCTACGTTTTCTGCTGCCCTGGGCCTGGCACCCACTAGGTCCTTTAGCAGCTTTGCTGACCGTCCCGCTGCTCATGGGGTATGAGTTATAACCTCTTTCCTGCTGAGTGTGCTTAAGGAAGAGTAGGAGCTGCCAGTGCCCCTCTGCAGCTGGTGGGGGAGGGAGAGGGTCCCCAGGCCAGGGACAGCCTGCAGCGACACCCTGAGGAGTGTTCCCGACCCCACCCTGCCCTGCCCGCTCCTGGTAACCTAAGCCCCTCTGTCCTGCTGGCACCTGCCATTTCTTGGTCCAAAATAACTTGGGTTGTGAGGAGTCCTCACAGAAGCCAGGGGTCCAGGACAGAGTTGGGTTACGGGCTCCGCACCCAGGCCTTATATGGCCCCCAAATCAGGGCCACGGCAACTCCTAATATGACTGGGTGGTCTGCTGAGGGGCCTGGGGAGCTGAGGCCCAATGGGACAGCGACTTCATCTCAATCACAAGGTAAGGCCAGGGCAAGACCCAGGTCTCCCAGCTTCTGACCAAGAGCAGCATTTCCAGTGGTTGGCAACTGGCTAGGGTTCAAATCCCAACTCTATCACTCAGCTGTGTGACCTTGGGCAGCTGGTGTACCCTCTCTGGGCTTGTACCCTCAGGCCCAGTCCTGCTGCTGCTGGAGAGTCCTAGGTAGGTAACTGAGCAGCACTCAGGAAAGGCCCCATGGGCTGTCCCAGGGCTCCCACAGGGCCCCTGCCTTTCAGGAGGCTGGGGCAGGGGGCCAAACATCCAGGGGGCTTCCCGTCCCCCCAGCACTCAAAATGACATGACAGGGTAGCTCCTCCCATCACCTAGGTTGCCCCTGCCCAGGTCCTCGGGGCAGGGAGTCCAGCCACAGCTCACCCTCCCAGTCCCCAGCTGGGACGTGCCAAGGGCAGGGACCTGGAGCCCCAAGAGTGCCGGCAGGACAAAGGGGTGACTGTCGCGGAGGCTGGGAGGGAGAGCAACATACACACACACACACATCCGCAATGGCACACACAGTGTGGCACAAATACCCAGAGCAGAGCCTGGGGAATACAGGCAAGCAGATGCATACAGATCACAACCATGGATACAAACACACAGCCACACAAACCCCGAGGATACCCTGACACACACAAACACGCACCCGCCAGGTGCGTGCGGCTTCCCCACTCCCCGCAGGGGCACCCCACACACGTGCACAGGCACACACACACGGGCACACACTGACCTGAGGGAGGGGTGCGGGTGGGCACCGGGGACAGTGCGTGCCCTGCCCGTCCTCGCCGGCCGCCCGCCCGCAAAGGCGACTATTTATAAGGCTGTCAGCAGCGCACGGCATGCCGGGAGCCAGCGCTCCTTGATGGCAGGGAGGGAGGGACAGAGGGAGGGAGAGCGGACCGGGAAGGGAGGGGGCACTGGACCAGAGCGGAGCCCTGCTGGGAAGCCAGGCCGGGCGCCCTCGCCCGTGCACCTGCAGGTGGCTGTGCCTGCACACGCATAGGGTACTTTACAGCTTCCCCAGGGTTTTTCATTCCTTCGTTACCCGCACTGTGCCCGCATCACTCCAGGGGGACGGGACCAGGCTTCCTGTACGACAGCTGGGGAAACATGCCCAGAGAGGAGAGGCTCTTTGCACAAAATCCTACAGCAAATTGGTGGCAGAGAGAAGCCAGAACCAGGGATGGAGGGCACCGAGGCATGGATTCTGGGGGATTTGCTGGCTGGACAAAGTTCCCCAGCCCCTCCTCGGATCCTGTCCAGAGGCCCCTGGGCCAAGACCCACCTGGATCTCCTCCTCCTCTGTTGGAAGGGACCCAAGAGCTCCTCTGGGACGGTAACTTCCCGGGACTCCAAAGACCACCCACATACCCATCTCCGAGGCGGTGGCTGTGTAGATTATAAAAAAACCCAGCCCTGCTCCCATGCAGCTGCCAGGCAGCTCCCAGTGAGACCGTGTGAGGATGTGGGTCATTCAGAATGCTGAGGGCACCCAGATGGGGGACTGACAATCCTGATAAAAAAGAACGGCTCCCATTAATGAGACTCAGTGGGCACCAGGTGCCTGGCAGAGCACTGGACTCAGACCATGTCTGTCAATCCTTAAATACAGAGAAGGAAAGTGAGGGTCACAGTTGTAAAAGAGCTTGCCTGGGGTTCCCAGGTAGAGAGTGATGTATTTACCCAGCATTTTGCATGAGACTGGGACACAGCAATAGGTGCCCAATGATGTAGCAGAACAGAGATGAGAGCCTAGGACCATGCAGCTTCAGAACTCAGGCACTTGACCACTAGACCCCATCACAACCTTGAAGGCAGCAGCCCCAGATGGAGGGGGTTGAATTTGGAATTTGTCTTGCAGGCTCTTCCACAAAAGAGCCATGGAAGGTGTTTAAGCAAGAGGATGAGACTATCAGAAGGGTGAGACCACCTTAGATGGGTGGTTTCTTAGCAACAACAGCAGCCTGGACACCAGGAGGCCTGGGCCTAATCCCAGCACTGCGACCTGTGACATCAGACAAGGTTCTTATTCATTGGGATTTTAGTTTCGCCATTTGTGGGAGAGGTGAGTAGTGGGTCAGAGAGTCTGCCTTAGAAATTGTTTGAAAGGCCCTCTCGAAAGCTGTAGGTGGTTGTGTGAACTGGCAAATTGATGATGGGGAAAGCAAATTGATGATGTCAATCAAACTTTCAAATGTGTCTTTCTATTCTTAGGAATCACACAAGTGGGCGCAAAACGTGTACAGGATGTTCTCTAGTGCCAGTGGAGACTGACTGATGGGAGGGACAGTGGCACAGACAGTGACGCTGGGGAGACGGCAACTGCCCTAGAGTCAGCTAGAGAAAGGAAGCTGGAGGTCTGTGTAGCTGGTGGGGCAAGAGAAAGAGGCAAAAGGCCCAACAGCACTGATCTTATCCCACCTTCATGAAAACAATTCTAAACATGCGGATGTGTATGTGCGTGTGTGTGTAAAATCTAACCCTAGAATTTATTTTTATTTTTTATTTTTTTTTGCATTTTAACATCTCTGAAATCGGGCGCAGTGGTTAAGAATCCACCTGCCAATGCAGGGGACAAGGGTTCAAGCCCTGGTCCGGGAACATCCCACATGCCGCAGAGCAACTAAGCCCGTGGCCACAGCTACTGAGCCCGTGTGCCACAACTACTGAAGCCCGCGCGCCTAGAGCCCGTGCTCCGCAACAAGAGAAGCCACGACAATGAGAAGCCCGTGCACCACAATGAAGACCCAACACGGCCAAAAATAAAAACAAACAAATAAATAAATTTCTAAAACAAAACAAAAATCTCTGAAATCGTTTTGTCTTATAATCAAATCAATGGTATCTTAAAGTTGACGAACTACAGCAGAACTGAGAGAGCAGCTGTGCGCACAGGATCGCCTGGGTGGGGGTAGGACTTTCACTTCTTACTTAAAGGCTTCGCCATGCTTTTTTTTTTTTTTTTTAAATATAACAAGCATCTATAGATGTACCTTGAGGACATGATGCTAAGGGAAATAAGCCAGTCACAAAAAGACAAATATTGTATGATTCTACTTATACAAAGTATCTAAAGCAGTCAAATTCATAGAAACAGAAAGTAGAATGATAGTTACCAGGTGCTGAGGGGAAAGGGAGAATTTCAGATAGGCAAGATGAAAAATTTCTGGGGATCTGTTTCACAACAGTGTAAAAAAACTTACTACTACTAAACTGTACACTTAAAAATGGGTAAGTGGTAAATCTCATGTGCTTTTATTCCACAATAAAAAAACCTTAAAAATCTTACAAACTGAACAAAAAATATTTTAAGTACCTGTTTTAATTATTTCATTTGCGCATGACCTATGGATTTTCCACCAATGCTGGGATATTAAAGTTTCAGGATTTTTTTCCCGGTTACACTCTAAAGAAAGAAAAAAAGGGAGAGGGGAAGGGAGGGAGGGAGGAAGGCAGGAGAGAAGTAGGGAAGGAGAAAAGGAAGGAAGGGAGAGAGGGAAAGAAAACAAAGTACACGGAAGAAAAATCTGGAAGATTAAACCCTAGACTGTCAACAGAGAATAGGACTGGGTGATACCCTCGCTTTCCATCTTACAGTGTTTGTATAGTTCAAGTTATTTTAAAACATAAAAAAATACCTAAAACATAACCATACAAAATGAAACCAATTTTTAAAAAACATTTTAAAATATTCTAGCTAATAAAGAATTCCAATGAGCCAGCATCGGGGGATATATCTGGGGTGGCCACTCTCTGAGGTGCACAGCTGGATCCATGCGTCCAGCACATGGGGCTCAGGTGTGGGGCTGCCCTGGGCGGGCCTGGCTGGACCGCAGAGCATCCGCAGGAAACAGCTGGAGTGGCTGCTTCGGGCAGCACATGTGGGGTTTGCAGCTGGTGGGAGATGCCCCCTCCCCCAAGGAGGAGTGGGGGGTAGGGGCCTCACAGGGGTAACTGGGTAAAAGAGTTCATGGGAGGGCCCTGAACCCCAAACTAGGAGGTGGATTTGGTCCTGACCACAGTGGGAAGCCAGTGAAGTTTTCAGAGCAAAGCTGGCCGTGATGAGGTGGCTTCAGGAAGTTAACTTTGGCCGTGAGTGGAGCGGTCTCGGCTGGGTCCCATCTGAGGAAGTGAGAGCATGTGGGGTTGAGGACTAGACCCTGGACCTCCTGCCCTCATCATCCTCCATCAAAGTCCTACCGGCTGATGCTGAACCGAGCTTTCCCAGGGTCCACCCCCAGCAACCGACCCCTCTTGACTCCCTCCTGCTGACCTCCCCTTCATGTCCACCAGTGGGGAGACAGGAGAGCCACAGCATTCTGGGAGAAATTCCCCCTAGAAACCTCTGCCTGGACCCAGATTCCCAGAGGCCCTTGCGTGGGGCTGGAAGTGTGTCGTATCCCCATATCCCCTTCCCATGCAGGGCCCTAGGCTCCCCACGTAATGACTTTGCCAGGAGTCTCGTCCCTCGGATACTGTCTGGTTGCCCCAGGCCTAGACCCTGCAACCCCCCAGCCTCCTGCCTGTCCTGCTGCTGTCTGAGCAAGGATGGCCTCTCCTAGCAGGAAAGATCGAGGCTTTGCCCTGCCTCGGACTGGCACTCACGGCCTTCTGCCATCTGGCCCCAGGTGGTCTCATCTTCCACTGTTCCCTCCTTCTGCGGCCCCGCTGCCTACTGAGCGAGGCCGTGGGTCCTCCCACTAAACTTCCGTTCGGGCCCTTCTTCCCACCTGACATCCGCTCCCTCATCAATTGCACCTAACACAGCGCATGGCACGTGGCCACCTATTGAACCAATGTATACATGAACTGAGAGAAATGCAGGGGCCATTCCCGCTGGCCAGCTCCGTGGCCCCCATCCCGCTGGCCCAGTGCCCAGGAGAGCTCTTTTCCATCTCCAGCAGGCCACCTGCCCTTGTCTCACAGTCACCCTTTGTTAGGCCTCCACTCCCAAGGGCATCTTATCTTCCTAAACAGGTTGTAATCTCCCAGAGTCACGGACGCCCTTGCTCCTGCCAACCTGGAGTAAACAAGCCCTTTAGCTGAGAGGACAGAGGCAGCAGTGAGGGATCCACAGTTCACACGCCGCCTGGCCCAGGGTTGCAGCCCTGCCTGGCTCACTCCTGCCGGGGCCTGCAGGGTACTCCGGCGCCCTGCCCTCAGCAACGCCCCCCTACTGCCAACCTCTGACCCCATCACCTGCCTCTCCCCTTCAACCCTCTGCTCTGGCCTCCTCCATCCCGTCCCCCGCAGATGCTTCTGTGACAGAAATGTCCTCTCCCGCCCCCGTTCTCTTCCTGCCGGAAGCTCTTCCCCAAAACCTCTGCAGGAATCTTCCTCGGGAAGAACGTCACCTCCTCCAAAGCTGTGCTCGCAGCGCCCTGTGTTGCTCTGTGTGGCCCTTACTGCCCTGAACCTGTCGTAGGGCCCCTCCCCTCCCTCTGTCCTGAGCTCCTTGAGAGCAGTGTCTGGTTTCAGCCAAGAGGGAACTGGGGCTCTGAGAGGGGCAGTGACTTGCTCAAGGTCACACAGGCAGGGAGAGGCCAGACTGGAAGAGCCAGGTGGGCTTGGCTCCGGAGGCCCACGTACTTCCAGCCCCCAGGGCTGCCAGGTCTCCACCCAAGCTGTAAAATGCATGACTCACTGGCCAGCTGACAAAGCTGGACATCCTGCTTGTGTGTGGGCTCCCAGCCTGGACAGTGTGGGCACTGTCCCGACGGGGCCCGAAGTACAGGGCCAGAGAAAGCAGAGCTCGAACCCAGACACAGGAAACGCAGCCAGAGCTTAGGTGTGTTTATTCCTGTACAAATCATTACAAAACCAAGTCTAGGGTAGTCACCGGCCCCCACCCCTTGCCCCAGCGTGCAATGGCTCACTGCTGGCCTCCTCCTCCTCCACCTGACTCGTCCCATTCCACAGCCTCCCCCAGTCTTCTCTTCAAGACTCCAGAAGAGCAGGGATTAAACCCACCCCACTGAAGTCCAGCAATAAAGTGCCTGATGTAGAGGGAGGGGACAGAACTCAGGCAACAGCTCCCAGCCCCCTAGGGCCTTCCCAGGCCCAGCTGGGGGAGACCCTTGGACTACTCCAGCAGCTGCAAAGGGGCTGCAGGAAACCTCAGTTGCGCTGGGATCCCCCCTCTCTCAGCCCCAAGGGCTCCTCCAACAGGTGGAAAACCTCACTGCTGGATGGCAGAAAAGGGGGCCTGGCTCTTTAAGAGCCACACTAATGGCAGCTGGGCGGAAGGGCTAAGAAAACAGCTGAAGGTTTGTCCCTTCTTTTCAGAGTCCCCCAAAGCCTGGGAGAGTTTGCGCAAAAATATCCTCAAGTTTCCAGGAGGAGGTGGGGAAGGGAACCCCAGACCCTCAGAGAGCTGAGCCCCCTGGCAAGGGGTGGTGGCTGGAGGGGTCCAATCTTGACGGAGGACAGACCCAAGGTGGTCGCTGGGGGAGGTGGGAGGGTTCTCAGACTCTAGAACCTGACACAGGCAGAAGGATGCCCAGAGAGGGGGCAAGGGGTCTGTCCAAGGCCACTCAGGGCAGAGCCAAGAACCGGACACCAGCCTCCCACGCCTGGAACCCCCCTAACCCCACAGATGCACCTGCCTGGGCTCCAGACAGCTCCCACCGCCACACAACCTCTTTCTGGCTCTGGGGAGTGAGGGGTCGACACGCGTTCCCAGCTCCTTGGGACAGGACCCCACTGTCCCAACCAATAGGAAGTGATTTGGAGTCCGTCCTGGGGCTCTGAACCAAGGCCTCATGGGAAAGGACACGACATTAGCCTCAGATTACTCAGAAATACCCTGATTGACTATGCTCAGACCCTGACTGGACAAGAAATACCCTCGACACCCGACTAACCACATAGAAGCCCAAATCCCTGATTGGCCAAGAGATACCCCCAGGCCCTGAATGGCTCGAGATTATATCCTCTTCAAGGCCTGAATGGCCAGAAGACACTCTGACCAGCCTTGATTAGCCAGACGATGGCCCTTGGTCGAGCGGCTGGGCGGAGACCCACTTCTGTGTCCCTTGTGAGAGTCTCACAGGCAGGGTGGCCTAGGTCCAGGATGGGTGGGAGAAGGTGATTCCGTACAGCTGGGCCCAGGACGAGAAGACCCTCTTTTCCGTGATGAAGCGGTGGTGGTTGCCCTTGCGGCTGTGCTCATTCTGGATGTAGGTGACACACTCGTCCGGCCCCTTGGGCTCATAGTAGTGGTAGGGCATGCGCTGCAGGCGGGGCCGCTGGCTGGGGCAGAGCAGATGGGGCCATAAGGGCAAGGTGGGCACCAGCAGGACCCTGCCCTTTCCAGCCCCTGACCTGCTGTAGGGCCTCAGTGGGAGAAATCCCTGCCCCTTCCTGGGCCTCAGTTTCCCCATCTGTGAAATGGGTGTAGGATAGACTAGGTGTGTGACTCTCAAACTTTCTTTTTTCTTTCTTTCTTTTTTTTTTTTTTTTTTTATGCAGTGGAAACTTTTCCTTTTCCCAAGAGGGTGGCAATATGGGGTAGTGGTAAGGACTGTGGGCTCTGGAGCCTGGCCCCTACCCCTTACTGTTCGTGGGAACTGAGGCCACTCACAAAACGTCCTGCTCAGTTTTTCTATCTATGAAATGGGGAGAATAGTGCACTTATCCCTTAGGGTCACTAAAAGGAGTAAATGAGATAATAAAAAGCCATGCTTGGTACATGGTCAGCACTTAGTAAAAAACAGCTGTCACCTGCTGGGCTTTTCATATAGTAATAATGAAAATAGTTATTATTAATATACAAACTCTGGGCTCTGGCTAAGCTTGGGATTGAGGCTCCTGGGGTAGCTCTAAAGAGCCTAGATCTCGGCAGAGCAGTTTGAATACTCTAAAATAGAGGCCCTTGAAGGCACCCCAGCCAAGGTTTCTGGGACCCCAGCTCCACCCTGCGGCCAATGGCTGGGCATCGCCCTGGGGGTGCTCACCTGCAGTAGTCGGGGGGGACCATGCCATAGACGTGCACATGGTCACACAACTCCACTGCAATCACCATGGTGAACCAGCCTGTGCTCAGCCACGAGTGGGACTTTTCCCTGGGGGCAGAGAGGGGTCATGATGAGGGGGCATGCGGGCAGGGAGGAAGGGTCAACCCACACAGAGTTTTCCAGAACTCCTCCCACCCACTCATGGGGCCTTCCCCCCACTTCAGTCACCCCCTGTCCAGCCCTGCTGCAGCAGCAGGGGCAAGCTGGCAGAGGGCAAGCTGTCTGGACAGAGATGAGGGGTGTGGGGACTGCTCCTTTGAGGGGAGGAATAGGAACACAGCATGCTGGGAATTAACTCCTGGGGAGACTGGTCACACCTGGGCAGGCTGGGAGTGACCATGATCACAGAGCATGGTAGGTAGATGCAGTTATGTACATGCTAGGAGCAAACTCCTAAGGGGAGACTAATCAGAGAAGGTCATGCCGGAAGTGACCACAAGTTCAGAGCAAGGCATAGAATAAGTAACCAAGAACCTCAGGCTGTGCTGCCCACTACAGCAGTCACTAACCACATGAGGGCACACGTGAGCGCTTGACATGTGGTTAAGATGTGCTGTCAGTGTAAAATACACACTTGATTCCTTAGATAGTATGAAAAAAAGAATGTAGAATATGTCACTGATCATTTTTGATACTGATTACATGTTGAACTGAAAATATTTTGGATATATTTGATTGAGCGTGGTTCTTTGAAAAGTTTAAAAGAAAATAAACCTCTCACAAGACTGACAAAGAAGGGAGAAAAGACACAAATTACCAATATCAAGAATAAAAAAAGAGGATATCATCATAGACCCTGAAGACATTAAAAGAATAATAAGAAAACTGCAAAAAACGACATACATGAATTTGACAATTTAGATGAAATGGGCCAATTCCTTGAAAACCACAAACTACCAAAACTCACTCAAGATGAAGTAGATAACTTGAATATCCTATAACTCTTAAAGAAATTGAATTCATAGTTTAAAATCTTCTGAAAAAGAACTCTCCAGGCCAACAGTTTCACTGGTAAATTCTACCAAACATTTAAAGAAGAAATAAAACCAATTCTGTACAACCTCTTCCAGAAAATAGAAGAGAAAATATTTCCCAATTCACTTTCTGAGGCCAACATTACCGTGATACCAAAACTAGGCAAAGACAGTACAAAATAAACTACAGACCAGTATCTCTCATGAACAAAGATACAAAAATCTCAACAAAATATTGCAAATCATATCTAGCAATATATAGAAAGAATAAGACACCCACAACCAAGTGGAGTTTATTCCAGAAATGCAAAGCTGATTCAACATACAAAAATCAATCAATATAATCCATCAGATTAATAATCTTAAGAAAAACCATGTGAGACAATTCTCTAGCCTGTGGAAGGAAAACCACATTCACAGAAAGACAGACAAAATGGAAAGGCAGAGGACTTTGTACCAGATGAAGGAACAAGGTAAAATCCCAGAAAAACAATTAAATGAAGTGGAGATAGGCAACCTTCCAGCAAAATAATTCAGAATAATGATAGTGAAGATGATTCAGGACCTCGGAAAAAGAATGGAGGCAAAGACTGAGAAGATGCAAGAAACGTTTAACAAAGACCTAGAAGAATTAAAGAACAAACAAACAGAGATGAACAATACAATAACTGAAATGAAAAACACACTAGAAGAAATCAATAGCAGAATAACTGAGGCAGAAGAACGGATAAGTGACCTGCAAGACAGAACAGTGGAATTCACTGCCACGGAACAGAATAAAGAAAAAAGAATGAAAAGAAATGAAGACAGCCTAAGAGACCTCTGGGACAACATTAAACGCAACAACATTCGCATTATAGGGGTCCCAGAAGGAGAAGAGAGAGAGAAAGGACCAGAGAAAATATTTGAAGAGATTATAGTCAAAAACTTCCCTAACATGGGAAAGGAAATAGCCACCCAAGTCCAGGAAGCTCAGAGAGTCCCAGGCAGGATAAACTCAAGGAGAAACACGCTGAGACACATAGTAATCAAATTGACAAAAATTAAAGACAAAGAAAAATTGTTGAAAGCAACAAGGGAAAAACGACAAATAACATACAAGGGAACTCCCATAAGGTTAACAGCTGATTTCTCAGCAGAAACTATACAAGCCAGAAGGGGGTGGCACGATATATTTAAAGTGATGAAAGGGAAGAACCTACAACCAAGATTACTCTACCCGGCAAGGATCTCATTCAGATTCGACAGAGAAATCAAAAGCTTTACAGACAAGCAAAAGCTAAGAGAATTAGCACCACCAAACCAGCTGTACAACAAATGCTAAAGGAACTTCTCTAAGTGGGAAACACAAGAGAAGAAAAGGACCTACAAAAACAAACCCATAACAATTAAGAAAATGGTAATAGGAACATACATATCGATAATTACCTTAGATGTGAATGGATTAAATGCTCCAACCAAAAGACACAGGCTCGCTGAATGGATACAGAAACAAGACCCATACATATGCTGTCTACAAGAGACCCACTTCAGACCTAGGGACACATACAGACTGAAAGTGAGGGGACGGAAAAAGATATTCCATGCAAATGGAAATCAAAAGAAAGCTGGAGTAGCAATACTCATATCAGATAAAATAGACTTTAAAATAAAGAATGTTACAAGAGACAAGGAAGGACACTACATAATGATCAAGGGATCAATCCAAGAAGAAGATATAATAATTATAAATATATATGCAGCCAGCATAGGAGCACCTCAATACATAAGGCAACTGCTAACAGCTATAAAAGAGGAAATCGACAATCACACAATAATAGTGGGGGACTTTAACACCTCACTTACACCAATGGACAGATCATCCAGACAGAAAATTAATAAGGAAACACAAACTTTAAATGATACAATAGACTAGATAGATTTAATTGATATTTATAGGACATTCCATCCAAAAACAGCAGATTACACTTTCTTCTCAAGTGCACACGGAAGATTCTCCAGGATAGATCACATCTTGGGTCACAAATCAAGCCTCGGTAAATTTAAGAAAATTGAAATCATATCAAGCATCTTTTCTGACCACAACGCTATGAGATTAGAAATCAATTACAGGGAAAAAAACGTAAAAAACACAAACACATGGCGGCTAAACAATACGTTACTAAATAACCAAGAGATCACTGAAGAAATCAAAGAGAAAATCAAAAAATACCTAGAGACAAATTACAACGAAAACATGACGATCCAAAACCTATGGAATGCAGCAAAAGCAGTTCTAAGAGGGAAGTTTATAGTAATACAAGCCTACCTCGAGAAACAAGAAAAACCTCAAATAAACAATCTAACCTTACACCTAAAGGAACTAGAGAAAGAAGAACAAACAAAACCCAAAGTTAGTAGAAGGAAAGAAAACATAAAGATCAGAGCAGAAATAAATGAAATAGAAACAAGGAAAACAGTAGCATAGATCAGTAAAACTAAAAGCTGGTTCTTTGCGAAGATAAACAAAATTGATAAACCTTTAGCCAGACTCATCAAGAAAAAGAGGCAGAGGACTCAAATCAATAAAATTAGAAATGAAAAAGGAGAAGTTACAACAGACACCGCAGAAATACAAAGCATCATAAGAGACTACTACAAGCAACTCTATGACAATAAAACGGACAACCTGGAAGAAATGGACAAATTCTTAGAAAGGTATAACCTTCCAAGACTGAGCCAGGAAGAAATAGAAAATACAAACAGACCAATCACAAGTAATGAAATTGAAACTGTGATTAAAAATCTTCCAACAAACAAAAGTCCAGGACAAGATGGCTTCACAGGTGAATTCTATCAAACATTTACAGAAGAGCTAACACCCATCCTTCTCAAAGTCTTCCAAAATATTGCAGAGGAAGGAACACTCCCAAACTCATTCTATGAGGCCACAATCACCCTGATACCAAAACCAGACAAAGATGCTACAAAAAAAGAAAATTACAGACCAATATCACTGATGAATATATGTACAAAAATCCTCAACAAAATACTAGTAAACAGAATCCAACGACACATTAAAAGGATCATACACCATGATCAAGTGGGATTTATCCCAGGGATGCAAGGATTCTTCAATATACGCAAATCAATCAATGTGATATACCATATTAACAAACTGAAGAATAAAAACCATATGATCATCTCAATAGATGCAGAAAAAGCTCTTAACAAAAATTCAATACCCATTTATGATAAAAACTCTCCAGAAAGTGGGCATAGAGGGAATCTACCTCAACATAATAAAGGCCATATATGACAAACCCACAGCAAACATCATTCTCAATGGTGAAAAACTGAAAGCATTTCCTCTAAGATCAGGAACAAGACAAGGATGTCCACTCTCCCCACTATTATTCAACATAGTTTTGGAAGTCCTAGCCACGGCAATCAGAGAAGAAAAAGAAATAAAAGGAATACAAATTGGAAAAGAAGTAAAACTGTCACTGTTTGCAGATGACATGATACTATATGTAGAGAATCCTAAAAATGCCACCAGAAAACTACTAGAGCTAATCAATGAATTTGGTAAAGTTGCAGGATACAAAATTAATGCACAGAAATCTCTTGCATTCCTATACACTAACAACAAAAGATCAGAAAGGGAAATTAAGGAAACAATCCCATTCACCATTGCAACAGAAAGAATAAAATACCTAGGAATAAACCTACCTAAGGAGGTAAAAGACCTGTACTCAGAAAACTATAAGACTCTGATGAAAGAAATCAGAGATGACACAAACAGATGGAGAGATATACCATGTTCTTGGACTGGAAGAATCAATATCGCAAAAATGACCCAAAGCAATCTACAGATTCAGTGCAATCCCTATCAAATTACCAGTGGCATTTTTTACAGAACTAGAACAAAAAAACCTTAAAATTTGTATGGAGACACAAAAGACCCCGAATAGCCAAAGCAGTCTTGAGGGAAAAAAACGGAGCTGGAGGAATCAGACTCCCTGACTTCAGACTATACTACAAAGCTACAGTAATCCAGACAATATGGTACTGGCACAAAAACAGAAATATAGATCAATGGAACAGGATAGAAAACTCAGAGATAAACCCACACACATATGGTCACCTTATCTTTGATAAAGGAGGCAAGGATATACAATGGAGAAAAGACAATCTCTTCAATAAGTGGTGCTGGGAAAACTGGACAGCTACATGTAAAAGAATGAAATTAGAACACTCCCTAACACCATACACAAAAATAAACTCAAAATGGATTAGAGACCTAAATGTAAGACCGGACATTATAAAACTCTTAGAGGAAAACATAGGAAGAACACTCTTTGACATAAATCACAGCAATTTATGTCACAGCAATTTACTCTTTGACATAAATCACAGGATCTTTTTTGATCCACCTCCTAGAGTAAAGAAAATAAAAACAAAAATAAACAAATGGGACCTAATGAAACTTAAAAGCTTCGTAAAGCAAAGGAAACTACAATCAAGATGAAAAGACAACCCTCAGAATGGGAGAAAATATTTGCAAATGAATCAACAGACAAATGATTAATCTCCAAAATATATAAACAGCTCATGCAGCTCAATATTAAAAAACAACCCAATAAAAAAAATGGGCAGAAGACCTAAATAGACATTTCTCCAAAGAAGACATACAGATAGCCAAGAAGCACATGAAAAGCTGTTCAACATCACTAATTACTAGAGAAATGTAAATCAAAACTACAATGAGGTATCACCTCACACCAGTTAGAATGGGTATCATCAGAAAATCTACAAACAACAAATGCTGGAGAGGGTGTGGAGAAAAGGGAACCCTCTTGCACTGTTGGTGGGAATGTAAATTGATACAGCCACTATGGGGAACAGTAATGGAGGTTCCTTAAAAAACTAAAAACAGAATTACCATATGACCCAGCAATCCCACTACTGGGCATATACCCAGAAAAAACCATAATTCAAAAAGACACATGCACCCCAATGTTCATTGCAGCACTATTTACAATAGCCAGGTCATGGAAGCAACCTAGATGCCCATCGACAGACAAATGGATAAAGAAGATGTGGTATATATACACAATGGAATATTACTCAGCCATAAAAAGGAACGAAATTGGGTCATTTGTAGAGACGTGGATGGATCTAGAGACTGTCATACAGAGTGAAGTAAGTCAGACAGAGAAAAACAAATATCGTATATTAACGCATATATGTGGAACCTAGAAAAATGGTACAGATGAACCGGTTTGCAGGGTAGAAATAGAGACACAGATGTAGAGAACAAACGTATGGACACCAAGGGGGTAAAGTGGAGGGGGTGGTGGGATGAATTGGGAGATTGGGATTGATATATATACACTAATATGTATAAAATAGATAACTAATAAGAACCTGCTGTATAAAATATAAAAATAAAATTCAAAAATTCAAAAAAAAAAAACCATGCGATATCAATTGATGCAGAAAAGCATTTGATAAATTCAATATCCAGTAATGATTTAAAAAAACTCTTAGCAAACCAGTAAGAGAAGGGAACTTCCTCAACCTGATTAACTTCCTCAACCCGCAGTTTCAAAAACCTACAGCCAACATCATATTCAATGATGAAAGACTGAACACTTTCCCCCTAAGCCTGAGACCAAGGCAAGGATGTCTACTCTCACCACTTCCAATACAATTCAATGTTATATTGAAAGTACTAGCCAGTGCAATAAGGCAAGAAAAAGAAATAAGAAGCATGCAGATTGGAAAGGAAAAAATAACTGTCCTTATTTGCATGTCCTTACATCATGATCATTTGCACAGAAAATTCCAAAGAATCTACAAAAATCTCCCAGAACCAAGAAGTAAGTTTAGTACGATTACAGGATATAAGGTCAACACACAAAAATCTATCATATTTCTATATACTAGCAATGAATAATGGGAAACCAAAAAAAATTTTTTTAATGCTATTTACAATAGCTCCAAAATTTTAAAAATATTTAGATATAAATCAAACAAAATATGTACAGGATCTATATGTTGGACATATTGAGTTAAATAAAAATATATTAAATTTAATTTCACCTGTTTCTTTTTACTTTTTGAATGTGGCTACTATAAAAATTTTAATTACCTGTGTGGCTTGCATGATACTTCTATTGGATAGCACTGGCCTAGCTTTTCTAGGGAGATTAGTCAGAGAAGGGCATACTGAGGATGATGTAGCCTTAGAATAGAGCATGCTGGGAACAACTGTGTGCTTAAAGTAAGATGTGCTGGGAATGGTCAACACTTTCCATGAGGCACGTTATGGGGCAGCTCTCCTAGAAAGATGCTAGGAGTGACTGTGCAACCTTAGAGTATGCTGGGAGCCCTAGTCTCTCAGAGCCACTCATGCACCCTGGGGGAGAGGAGGCCATGCAGAACGTGTTGGAAATGACTCAGGCTAAGAGCTGGACATGAAGCCAACTCCCCTAGGAAACCTGACCAGAAGGTGGCAAGAAGTGACCACACCCTCACAGCAGTGCATGCTGGGAGCAACAGGCCCTCTGGATGGAGCGTGCTGAGAGGGAGCACAGGGCTGGCCAGAGGGAGCGGGCAGGAGGTTGGTACCTGTCCTTGCCTGTCTCACTCCGGAAGAGGTCATCAAACTGGCGCATGCGGCCAAGAGAGACGGCGTAAGCCTCCATATTGGGGAACACCAGGCCTGCCCGCTGGATGACGCGCACCAGGCTGCCCTGGGGCTTCTGCATCTTGTTTGGGGGACCCCAGAAGATGAACACGGTTTCAGGGGTCCGGTTGACGAACTCCTGGGGCCTCCGCAGCACACGGAATACGCTGGAATGCGCCACTACGCGGAAGGTGGTCTTGTTGCCCACATCGGCTGAGTAGCCCGTGGTGGGTGCGTCATTCATGCGGATTGTGCACTCGGCCCGCTCGATCTCAGGGCCCAGCTTGGTGCCCAGCAGGTGGCTGGAGCTGGTGACAATCACACACTGGTGGCACCGGGAGGGCAGAGTCTGGGGGGTAAGGAAAGCCAACACTGTTATGACCACTCAGTGCCAGGCGCTGTGCTCCGTACATCCAGGCCTCCAGGAAGCAGGAATTATGATGTTCATTTTAAAGACAGGGAGACTGAGGCCCATTCATTCAACATTCAACAAATCTTTATAGCAAGCTGGCTAATGGCCAAGTACAAGGGACAGAGCAATGACCAAAAGAGACCCCATTCCTGGCTTCAAGAAGCTCACGGTTGGGGAGACATGGTGTACAAGTAAACGATAAAATAATGCCAGGTGGTAAGTTAAACATGCTGGGAAGGAAATAAAATAGGGGCAGGGGATCAAGAGTGGCAGGAGTGAGGGCTGCTCTAGAAAAGTCACCTGGGGAGGCCTCTCTGAGCTGACACTTGAAGGATGAAAAGGAACCATGCAGGGGAAAGTATTCAAGCAGGAGAAACAGCAAGACCAGAGGCTCTGATGTGGGATGACCATGGTGTGCTGAGAAGCAAAAGAAGGCCGCTCGGTTGGGGCAGAGTTAAGGAACAGAAGAACAGGACAGCCATGCAGGGATGTCCCCAAAGTCATACAGCAGAGGAGTGCGGGGCTAGGATTTGAACCCAGGTCTATATGGCCACGGAGCCCCAGCCTCAGCCTCCCCAGAGAAGACATCCTGCCCAATGCACCCATGACATTTCCACATCACCCATGAACAGGACACCACCTTGTCAGTAGGCAAGGGTGTGGAGGCTGCCCTGAGCCTCTCTTTCCACATTGGTGAAATGAACGGGTTGGAACCACAAGCTATCTGAAGCCTATTTTCTGCTCATGGAATTCCCATGCACCCTTCAAGGCTAAGCTCAGGTGCCACCTCCTCCAGACAGCCTTCCCTGAGCCCTTACTCTTAGATCAAGCAACATGTCCCAGGTACCTCAACTGATGGCTTTGCCAGCTTTCCTGAGCTCCTCCTTTCTGGCTTCTCCTATCAGGCTGGAAACAGCTGCAAGCCAAGCTCTGTCTCATTCCCTTCCACATTGCCCACACTCAAGCCATTCCACTTTCTCCCAGGTTCCACCTTTTAAATTTCTCTTTCAAGGGTCCTTAGGGTAGAAAAAGTCTCAACTGGGAGTTGATCTGTCTCTAAACACCTGTTAATGGGCCCTTTTCCAGTGAGGGTATGTTCAGAGCCCCAGGACCAACACACTGTATGCAAAGACCCCGAGAGATTTATGAGGGTTTTAGTGAGGCAGGAGAGAGAGGTAGGCAGGGCCTGGGGAGACCTCCTCCTAGAAGGTGGAGTCCATGCTTGAGGCCAATAATTTTCTCCCTGACCCCAGGGAAAACAATAGGGCTCAGAGGACTACAGGGTGAACTCCAGAAACACAACCTGAGTTTCATGGTTACCCAAGGCCAACAGAAGCCCCAGAATGACTTTTGGCCTCTTGACACAGCTGTAGCTCATCAGGCATTGGGGCAATACCTTGGCTCCTCCCCTCCCTTGCTGTGTGGCCTTGGGCAAGTGACTTCACCTCTCTGAGCCTCAATTTCCTCATCTCTTCAAGGGAGATAACGCTAACCTCACCAGGCTGGTATGAGGATTACTGCTGGTCACAGTGCCCAGTGCACAGCAGGCAATTGACAATGGGCAGCCATTATTGTTACTGCTGTTGTGTTGTCAAGTACCCTAGTGTCCTGCTCCAAAAGCCTATGTAGACTCCCACGCAGAGACAGAGATCAGTGAAAACCAGAGAGACTTTTCCAAAGGGATTCTGACTCAGGAGATGATAGGATATTAGCACTAAGGGTGGGACCTTGGAGAAAACTGAGGCCCAGAGAGAGACAGGGTACTTGTCTGAGGTCACACAGCAAACAAGGGGCTGAAGGCACTGGACTCTTGGGATTCACCCTTTCCTTTAGGAGGGATGGTGGAAGTAGAGAGAAGAGGTGGAGGAGAAGAAGGAGGTGGGAGTAGCGATGGTGGGCAATGGGGAGGATTAGTCTCCAGGCAGCTCCCAGGGAGCTTCCCAAAGCAGCTGCCCTACCTTGTTGCCGAGAATGGGGATGTAGCCGTCGGTGATGCTCCACTTCTTGAGGTTGACGGGCCGGCGGGTACGGCCCCGCAGGGAGCCATAATGAAAGACTTCATTGGCACTGTTGGAGCTGTAGAGGATGAGGATGGTGATGAGGGCAAAGAGGATCACGAACACTGCTGACCGCTGCTCCTGGAGAGGGGAGAGGCCAGTGAGGGCCCGGCTGCCCGGCAGGCTCCTTGCCACCTACCATGCCTGCTCTTTATTCCAGACCAGTTCAGGCACTACCTCCCCCAGAAAGGCCTCCTCCAGCCCCCTGAGCACCGCCTACCACAGCACCAATCACACTGCATTCAAAGAGCCATCCCCCTCAATTAAACCATGAGTTCTGAGGGCTGGGACTGAGTCAGCCTTGATCCCCACTGTATCTCAGCTCCCAGGGCAGGGCCCAGAGCACAGAAGGTTCTCAGGGTTTGCTGGATTAGATTGGAAGTGCGGGTCAGAACGATCCTTCCAGCTGCAGCTGGAAGGATGCTTGGAGACAGGTGGGACATTCCAACGAGAGGGTCTAGGTCTTCCCCAAACAGTAACTCTTTATAAATGTTTACCATTCATTTAAACCTGAAGGGAAAGGATCTGGTCAAGAATCAGTATGCATGGGTAGTCAGTACACCAACATATGGCAAAGGGCAGGAAAGTGATATTTGAAGCATCCACTGGTATTTATTTGCCTGGGGTCTGCAAGGCTAGGTGGGACCCGGGAGTCCTGGCTCCTTGTGCTGAGCCCCCTGGGCTGGTTATTAATGTACTGCTTCTCAGCTCCAGGTTTACTCTTTTTGCCTGCTCTGTGAAAATGGATCTGGGCCCTTTACATGTTTTTCCTTGCCAGTGAACTGCATAATAAACTTTGTCAGTAGAGGGCGCTGGAGAGACATGTCAGGAGGAAGGGAGTTTGCTTCCTGGTTCTGGGGGCTTTGGGCCTGGTGCTGGTGCACTTGCTTCTACAGTGTGCATGGCTTCTCCCAGTGACCAGCAGCTTCCTCCAGCATCCAGCCTCAGGCAGTTTTGAAGCAGAGTGCCTCTGATTCCTGCTGCGACCACAGCTTCTCCAGAGTTGCGCTCATGCGGCACACTCAAACACCAGCAACACCCAAAAAACATAAGCTTCCCCTCCCCGGAGCAGTTTTTTTGGCTTGTTTGTTTTTGTTTTTAATAGGAATTGCTATCTATCTATTTATTTATTTATTGCTATTTATTTATTTATTTAGGCTGTGTTGGGTCTTCGTTGCTGTGAGCGGACTCTCTCTAGTTGCGGCAAGCGGGCTTCTCATTGCGGTGGCCTCTCCCGTTGCAAAGCACAGGCTCTAGGCCAGCGGGCTTCATACTTGTGGCTTGCAGGCTCTAGAGCACAGGCCCAGTAGCCGTGGCACATGGGCCCCGCTGCTCCGCGGCATGTGGGATCCTCCTGGACCAGGGCTCGAACCCGTGTCCCCCGCACTGGCAGGCGGACCCCCAACCACTGAGCCACCAGGGAAGCCCCCTGGAGCAGTTTTACCTGATGCTTGAAGTGTCTCTTGGGAGTTATCTCCTGTGACCAGCCTTCCCTGTAGCCTAGCAGGTGGATTTATGACAACTTCCACAGCACAGCACCACAGTGAGTTCTCTGCCATCCAGTGGGCCATAGCTGTGCCCTCTCCAGCCCAGCAAGGCCTGGGTCTCAACCCTGGGTGTGATAGCAGCTCCTTTTTTTTTTTTTTTGGCCGTGCCACACGGCTTTCAGGATCTTAGTTCCCCAACCAGAGATCGAACCTGGGCCCCAGCAGTGGAAGCACCAAGTCCTAACGACTGGAAATTCCCAGTGGCTGCTCCTTATACCTGCTAGTCCTGTATTCTGTAGAGTTCTAATCCTCTGTTACTCCAATGCTCAATTATAATTAATAATTCTTTATATTAAACTTTCTCTATTCAAATTACTGTGTGGTTTCTCTTTCTGGATTGGACCCAGACACACCCAGATCACCCCACCCCCAACCCCCAGGCTCTGCCAAAGCTGTAGTGCAGCTAGGAAAGGGGTGTGCAGGGCCAGGCACATAGTAGGTGCTCAGGAAAGCATAAATGAATGGATCATGGGGAACCCTGACACCCTCAGAGTGATGCTCACAATATCATGTCATTTTTGACTCTGATCACTTCCCCCTCTCCCAACCTCCCATTCACCTTCACTCCCCACCCCCACCCCCTGCACAGCACTCCACAGTCACCTTCTCGGCCAATCCTTTACCACAGATGGACCAGTCAAGCCTAGGAGGACAGAGGTGGACCTGGGCCCAGAGAGAGGCAGGAGCTTGCCCAGGCCACACAGATCAGTGGCCACAGCAGGGCTCACACCAGGGTCTCCCAGGCATCAGCAGCTTTTCGGCAGGGAAGAGAGACTTGTAGTGCCTGGGTCTGAGGCAGGTCCAAAGGAGCCCATTTCACGGAGGGAAATAAGAAGCTGAGATGGGGACAAGAAATGAAGGGGGACTTACTTTGTTGCTACTCATCTCTCTCCGGCGTCTGCTGAGGGGCAGGGGCCAGCGTCCTGCAGGTGGCCCAGGGGGCAGGGGTGTGGGGTCACACCTGCAAGCCACAGAAAGAGTTATGGCCTGGGTGCCCTCCCCCAAGTCCAGCTGGTCCTAGGCTACACCCTCCCCACCCCTGCCAGCCCTCCTACCCACCCATGACTTCAAGGCTCAGGGCTGTACCCATTTTGCAGGTGGAGACACTGAGGCCCAGACAGGGCAGGAACTGGCCTGATGTCATACAGCCAGGTGGTGGCAAAGCCCTGCCTCTCTCCCTGCCCGTGCACTCTCCCACTCCGCTCGAAGGCAGCTGGCAGGCCTAAAACTGGCTCCCCTGCTGGGGGGGCCTGCCCTCCACCCAGCAGAAGCCCCATTCACACCCCTACTCTAAACCCTGTCTTATGTTCCTGAGGCCTGGGAATAACATTCCTTGTAGGTCCAAACTCCTCTACACTCATACCCTTCCAGGTCTTGCATAAACTGGCCCCTCTGACTAGGACACCCTCCACAATGTTGTTCATGCCCACTCATCCTCCCAGCCTGAGGTGGGCCAGGAATGTCCCCTGCATGCCACCTCCCCGCTGAGAGCTCTCTGAGGTCACAGCTGGCACAGGGCCTCACATTCTCTGCTGTGTCTCCAGAGCCCTGGAGATGGGTGCAGGAGGACTGCTGAATGACTTCATTCTTATCTTTTTTTTCCCCTTTGACTTTGTTCATTAATAAGTAAGATCTTGGGGGTTAAGGGCTCAGATTCATCTGTCCAATGGTTATAATCACAGCCCCACCCTGGGGCGCGGTGGGCTCCGGGACCATACAAGCCCAGCTCTGCTCCTCACTCCCCAACGGTCCCCCCATCCACGCAGGACGCAGCTTCTCTGCAGATCTCAATTTCCCCACCTGTCAAAAGGGAGTAAGTACTTGTGTCCAGCCACCTCCAGCAGATTCGAGGCCAGAAGGCACTAAGGGAAGGAGAGTGCGCAGAGAGAGAGAGACTGGGGCCCAGGAGCTCCCCAGCTCCGTCCTTCCCTCCAGGGGCCTCCCATCTCCCGACACTATCTCCGCCCCCTGACCTAGCAGCTGTTTACTCCTACACCGCCACCAGGAATAGCCAGAGAACCCCAGGCCAAAGGAGGTGCCCCCACGCCGCTCCTGATTGGTTGGGTCTTAACTCCGCCCACCACCCAACCCCGCCCCCTCTCTGCGGGAGCCCCCTCCTCCCAAGCCCAGCTTCAGATTTCTCCGCAGCCAGCCTTCAAAGCCAGGCAGGGAGGCCCCCCGGACTCTCATCCGGACTCTCACAGTCCAGTCCAGTCCCTGCGGCACAGATCAGGAAACTGCGGCTCATCAGAAGGGAAGAGCAGCTTGTTCTTAGACTCATAGCCCGTTAAGGCAAAAGTCATCCAGATCCCTGCGTAGTCCCCATCTACCCTGACGCCTCTAGCATTCCAGCTGCCTCTCTGAGCTGAGCCTCCCCTCTCACTACCCTTTCCTTCGGATGCCCCAAGCTCCAGACACACTAGAGCACTCCAGTTCCCAGGCCCACGCCCCCACTTTCCCACCTTTGCCTGAGCAGTGCCCTCAGCCAGGACCACTGTCCCCCTGGTCAGGCCCGTCACAATCCTGCTCTGAGAAGACCATGGTCAGTACAGCATCTCATGTTCAAGTGCGAATCCCGGTTCCACCACTTACTGGCTGAGTGGCCTCGGGCAAGCCATGTGACCTCTCTGAGGCTCAGTTCCCTCATCTGTGAAATGGAATAAGAAGAGTAGGTAACTCACAATGTTGTTAGAAGGATTCAAGCAGATGTGGCAAGGGAAGCACAGGATTTGAAAGTGCTTGATCAGTGCCAGCAGCTGTTAGTTTTGTGGTTATTCATTGTTCAAGGCCTGCCTCTCCACGAGCTTGCCAGAGAAACACTCCCCTGCCCTCTGATGCATGGCCCAGCAACTTCCCTCTAATATCAATAAATGCGGAGCCCTTGCTAAGCATCACCCACTCACTGAATCTTCCTGGCAATTCCGCACAGCAGGGGCTCTTATCCCCATTTCACAGATGAGGAGACCGAGGTTCAGAGAGGCAAAGTGCCTTGCAGAGCTGTCCAGAGCCTGCTGGGGTGCCTTATTTCCAGGCTTGTTTCCAGGGAGCAGCCCAGGGCTGAGCCTGACTGGATCCCTCTCAAGGATCCCCCAGGGCTGGAATTGACCAGAGGCCACTGAGTGCGTTCCCAGCACCTGGCCCAGCACCGGAGGGCAGGACTGTTGGGAGCGACTTGCTCAGGCTAGGGAGGCAGCAGCCCAGAGCTCTGAGCCAGGATCGTGGACTCAGCCCCAAGGTGGGCCAAGCCGGAGGGCTGAAACCGTGAGCTCAGGCTATGGGGCCACACCCTGCCCTCTGTTTGGGGGCTTTGCTTCTCCCAGCTCGGGGAGTCCTCCTGCAGGCTCGGGACGCCCCCACGAGCCGCGTGGGAGGAGAGCTCACGGGAGAAGGGGGAGGGGGGCTCCTAATTCCAAATGGGGGGCGCCAAAACCGTGGGTGCACCTAGGAGGGGGACGACTCACCCTCTGCGCCCCGCTTGCGCTGAACCCCCCAACTCCAGCACTCCGGGGGGTACGGAGCTCTAGCCTCAGCTGGGAAGAGAAGGGAGGCAGGACGGCGGCAGGGTCCCAGAGCTCTAATGGGGTAGTCAGCGGCAGGAGGCCCCGCGAACCCCGCGACAGCCCTTGGGCGCGGGGACCGGGATATCCAGGCGCGGTTGCCAAGAGTGAGTGGGTCTACGGGAGCCCCCGGGGCCCCCATATCAACCTCCATCCCCAGCGGCTCCTGACGGCCCCCCCACCTCCAGGGGCGCAGGCAGCGCCCGCCTCCCGCTGCCCGCCCCCGCGCGGCGCCAGCTCACCTCCCCCGGGGAGCGCCCGGCTCCCCGCGACCCCCGAGCCCCCTCACATGGCGCCGGGAGCCAAGAGCCAGGGTCCGCGCCACTCTGGCCGCCCAGGCCCCGCCGCAGCCCCGGCCCGCCGGGTCCTAGCGCCGCCGCTCGCCTCTCTCCGGTTCAGGCCTGGGAGGCGGGCGGAGCCTTGGGGGGCCGCGGGTGGCCCCGCCCCTGGGCGGTGCAGGCGGGGATGGGTGAGGGGCGGACGAGCCCCGGCCCGGGGCACCCGAGCGCCTCGCTTACTCCTCTGGGCAGCCTGTAGTGACAATGACAATAACAACAGTCTTCCGGAGAACATTTAGTGTGGGTCAGGCCCACTTCTACCTCGCTTTATTGTTACCACGACGGGGATGGGGAAACTGAGTCCCAGAGCACACTGCGCTTGGAATCAGCTGAGTTTCTCCCTGGGCATCCCTACCTCGGGCCTCCAGAGCCCTGCACCCAGTAGTCACCCTGGGTGAACTCAGGGATCCACTCTTGGATTCAAGTTCAGCCCTGCCGTCTACTAGCTGTGCGGCCTTGGCACGTTACTTACGCTTCCCCTGCTTCCAGGAAATAGGGAGAACAACCTCACAGGGTGTTGTAAGGATTAAAAATGTTACATTACTTCTTATAATAATTGTGGTATTCATTACATCATTTTACGCGATAGTGAAAAATAACTTAAGTAGCCTGGACACCTGGTTAACATGAACAAAGACACAGCCCCGCTAAAATGAATGATGCAGATCAATAGGCACCGACAGGAAGAGATGTCCAGGATATTTACAGGATATGTAATAAGTGAAGAAAGCAAGTTTTTAAAATGCATCCCTATAATCACTTTGGAAAACAAAGCTGGAAAATTTTGCATTCTGCTCCTAGGTATATACCCTGGAGAAATTCTTGCAAATGTATGTAACAAAGCTCATAGCAGCAATGCTTGAAATAATAGAAAACTGGAAACAACTCATATAGCTATCAAGGGGAATGGAATTTTTTTATTGCATTATGATACGTTCACATGGTGAAATATTATATAGCGGGGGTGGCGGGGAATGACATGGATGAATCTTACAGACATGAGGAGTGAAAAAGCCAAGTCCTGGAAGACAAATGAAACTACACAACATACTGTTTAAGCATACAGCAGGCAGTAGGCCGCCTGTCATAGGACAGGAGATAGTTTTGCCTATCAGAGTGATTAAAGTTTTAAAAGCAAAAGTCAAGAGTACAGCAGTCTCTGTGGGGAGGGATGAGGGAGAGGAGAAGAAAGGCAGGGGTGTGCAAGTTATAATAACAAAGGTCTGGTCTTTAAGTGGGACATGAGTTCAAGAGGTTCATTATATGTGTTTTATTTTTACAAGTATAATGCATGCCATCATTCGGGTGTAACACAGTATTTTAAAAGGTGAAAAAAAGAAGAAAGATAAGTCAAATGAAAATAGATACTTTTGCCCGTCGTAGTGGTTAAAGTGTCAATGGTGGTTATTTCTCGAATGATAGGATTATGGTCTGCTGTCTTCTTTTGGCTTAACTGTATTTTCCAAAATTTTTAAGATAATGGTCAAACAATGTTTTTATATTTAAAATTTTATTTTTAATATAAAAAATGAACTGCATATATAGCATGATTCCTTTTTTTATACAACTATCTATGCATATATGTTTGTAAATGCACACAAAAGGCTTCTGGAAGAATCCACTCAGTACTACTGGCAGTAGTTTCCCCTGGAGAGTGGATGTGGGGAGAGTGAGGTAGGTGCTATTTTCACTTTCTGCTTCATAAACTTCCAGGTGGTTTGCATTGGACTAATTTGGGAAGTTAATACCACTTTGTTTTTAATTAAAACAAAAGTCAGGGGGCCCCCAAGGTCCAGCCTCCAGGCCATGGAGGCACTGCCCACCAGGCAGTGCGGGGGGAGTGCAAACAGCCACGGGTGCATGCACGGCTTCCTGCCCCCCTGGTGTCCACCTCCATCTGCTTCCTGAGCCTCAGCCCCATCCTCACCCCAGCCCTCCTCGGCACCTGACCCACCCTGCTGGCCACAGGACAGAAAACCACAGAGCAGGAGGCCCGGCAGTCAGGCAGGACACCTGATGAACGTAACTGCTGGGACCTCAGAGAACGGGAGCCCCTTGCTTGAGGTCACAGGCAGGTTAGAGGCGAGGGGTGGAGGCACCCAATCCACCCCTCGCCCTTCTCCCAGCTCCAGGCCAATGACCTAGACTCCGGAAATAAAAGGGTGCCGCCAAATCCGGACCTGGAGCTCCCCCGTCAGGCCTGCAGTGTCTCTGGGGCCAGGCTTGCTCCAGGAGGCTCTGCTCTAGGGCTAGCTTCCCTTTCCTGGGCCCCAAGAACAATAACAACCATTTTCATAATATTAACAAGGGGACTTCCCTGGCGGTCCAGTGGTTAAGACTCTGCACTTCCACCGCAGGAGGCACAGGTTTGATCCCTGGTCGGGGAACTAAGATCCTCCATGCCTCGCTGCACGGGCCAAAATAATAATAATAATAATAACAACAACAACAACAAGGGTACGAAAACCCACACAGCTCCATGGGTGCTTTCTCCTGTGCTAATAAGCACTTTGCAAACATACCTCGCTGAATCCTTAAAATAACCTATGGGCACTGCTGTTACTCCCACTTTCCAGAGGGAGAAAGTGAGGCACAGAGAGTACAGAGGTGCCCGAGCTGGGATTCCCGCAGACCTGTCTGCTGAATAACCACAAGCCTTTCTGCCCCCTGGAAGCCCCAGGCCTGCCTCACACGCACGCCAGGGCCTTCACGGACGGCAGGTTGCAGCCAATCCCGGCGCTGCTCCCCGACCCTGCCTGCAGCTGGGCAGCCGGTCCCCCGCCCCGGAGTCGCTGCATAGGAGGTGGCCTATGCTTCAGCCCTTCCTGCCCCAGGATGGGGGTCCAGGGTGTGACTCTCCCCTTCTCACCCCTTAGCAATCTTTACACTGTTAGGATTCTTCCCTTCCATGGGATACTGGAAAAAGCCCTCAGAGGCCTCTGGGCAGTGGGTCTGGAACCAGGAAGTACTTGGTTCTTCTCAGACAGAGGCTGGAGTGGTCAGGCTGGCCCAGGTGACGCCGGACATGGGTGCCCACCAGTACCTAGGAGAACCAAGGTTCCTGCCCTCACCTGGCTAGATGAGGTTTGAATGTGAGTTCCTGACCTGGCCCGAAGTTCCTTCTGAGGAGAGGCTCCTTAAGATACCTCCAGGCTATGAGACTCACCCAGCTTCCCCTCTGTCCTCAGGAGGAAGTAGAGGGGGTCCCCAGCAGGCCTGCTGAGGAGACAAAGGAGCCTGGGGGTGACAGGAAAACAGAGGCCCAACGAGGGGCTGCACACCAAGGTGCCCCCCCAGACACACTCCTCAGGGCTGGGAGGGGGCTCCTGTCCCCCAACTCACCTCCTGGAACCTGTAGGAACTGCAGTGGCAGAGAAGGGGGTCCAGAGAGCTGTCAGCAGGCCCAGATCCAGTCACCAGTCAGCTTCATCTGCCTGGAGGAAGTAGCTGGTGGATCGTCCCTGCCGGGTCACCACCCCAGAAAGACTATACTTGGGCCAACACAGCAATAAACATCCCACCCATCCAAGGGCAGGGCCAAGACAGAGATGCCTTTGTGCACTGGGCCCCAAGGGCTGGGCCAGCATCTCCCAGGCAATGGAACAGGAGGAGGAGGCAACCTGCTGGGAGGGGGTGGAGTTGGAGTCCTAGCAAACCCAGCAGACGCTGGGCCTTGCAGACAGAGGATGACGCGGTGAGCAGACACAGCTGATGGGAGTGGGAAGTCTTCCTGCCCAACTATCACCACCGAGGAGGGCAGGGCTGGGTGAGCAAGGGTGACCCCATTGAAAATGATGGCTCCCTCATATCAAGTGCCAGCCCTGGGGACAGGCACTTTACGGATGCCATCTCTCCCAGTTTGTACCATCCCGTGAGGTAGGGACTACTTTAGTACCTTTTACACATGAGGGAGGCACTAACCTGCCAGGGTCCCGCAGCAGGAAGTAGAGCCAGAACGAGGCCAGGTCTGACTCCAGAGCCCTCCCTCTGGGCCCGAAGTTCTCCCACCAACCCCTCTGCCTGCCAGGTTACATTCCCCCCTTACCTCTGCCCAACACCTGCTCACAAACACTCGCCGGCTGCTGGGCCAGCAGCTGTGGCTCAGCTGCCAGCCTGCTCCCTCCCACGGGCGTGCTCCCTGCCCCCCAGCCCAGGGCTCTCCTCCCACGCCTGCAGAGGCTTCTGGGCCCACCTGGCACCCGGTAGGGGGAGGCAGGGCACAAAAGGCAGGTGGGCCAGGTGCCAGGTCTCCAGTCTCTCCTGAGAAGGCTGGGGGTGGGAGAGGGACTGTCCTGGGTCACCCAGACTCCCTGGCACAGATGGCTACATGATTTGTGAGATCTAGTGCAAAAGGCGCAGCCCCTTGTTTAAAAAAAAAAAAAAAAATTTCAAGTGCCAACAGCAGAACCGCTGAGCTAAGCGTGGGGCCCCGGGGCAGTTTCTGCACAGGTCACCAGCCAGTGAAGTGGCCAAGCCCCGGAGCTGGAAGCTAGAACCCTAGGGCTCCATCCCAGCTGACAGCCTGGGGTCCCGGCCCTCTATTAGTCTCCTGGTCTCCAGAAGAGGGAGGGAGGGAGGAAGGAAGTTAGGAGGGAAGAAGGGAGGAGGGGGGTGAAGCCTCCGTGGGCTTTTTCCAGCCCCCTGGTGCAGGGCCCAGACACTCAGGCGCAGCTCTCAGACCTTGGATTGCATCCTGGCTCAGCCAAGCAGCTTCATCTCACCTGTAAAATGGGGTATAACTCTAACCCACCCCAGCGTGGCTGTACACCCTTGCTACCTGTTCATTGGTGGATGTGCTTTTCCACTTTACAGGTGACCAAACTGATACTCGGAGAAGGAGAGCCCCAGGCCTGCCCTCCTCCTTCCTTTCTAGCAGTGTAACCAACCCCAGAGTTAACTGGGAATTTAACTGGCAAGGCCAGTGGAATTTGACCCTGGACCAGGAAGGCAACATGATGTGGAAGAATTTCCTCCCACCCTGACTCTCCTCCCACTGGGTACAGGGTGGGGATCCCATGGAAGCCTCTGAGCTGGGTTGTTCCCTGGGTCAAGTGCAGTCACGGGGTCAGACTCCCTGACCTGGTGGGGAAGTGGGTAGGTTCCTGGGGAAGAAACATGCAGGCAGATTAAATGGCCAGAAGCCCAGCCGGCTGTAGGTCTGCCCTCAAGACGACAGGTCATGGCATTGTGGCGGCGAGAGGAGCCCCAATCCCCACCCCCAGACACGTGACAACAGCCAGGACAGGCTTCCAGAAAACATGTTTACCCATACACTCCAGAGGTGGCCCTGGCAGTCACAGTTCAAAGGCCCCTTCGCCCAACAAACCCCAAGCTCTGGGTTGCCCTGACCAGGGCGACCAGCCTGGGAAGTGTGGCACCAAAGGCAGGTGGAGAGGGAGTGCAGAGAGGAAGGGCCAGGGCTGGTGCTCAGTTGAAATTCATGGTGCTGGTGAATGGGGCGCCGCCAGCCCCGGGAGCAAAGGCCACCGGACAGACTCAGAGGTGGGATGAACCCGACTCAGATTACTCAGGGAGCAAGGGTAGGGAGGAGGGTGCAAAGGTCACCACGGCCCTCCTCTTCTCCCCCTTAGTCTGGAGGCCTGAGATGGCTCCAAGTGTCCTCAGGGTAGGGCAGGAAGGGAACTTCGGTCTGCTCGGCACATGATAGGAGGCAGGATCCATAAATTAAATGTTTTTGGTGGAGTGTGGTCGGAACAGAGGCCTGGTGAAGGCGTTGTGGCTGGCTGGGCGATGGGGCTACTGGGTCCTCCACGACGGGTGGGCGAACACGATGGGCCTCTTCTTGGCCCAGCGGGAGAACACGGCCTTCTCAGTGATGAAGCGGTGAGCGCTGCGGGGTGCCCGCTCGTGTGCCAGGTACATCTGACACTCGTCCAGCCGGCCCTTCTCGAAGTAGTGGTAAGGCACCGAGGGGTGGCTCTCCTCCCTGTGGGTGGGGAACAGGGACGAGCGTGAGGCACCAGGACTCGCCCGCCTCCCGCCAGACCCTGCCACCTACCGGACCACCCCTCGCCAGGTACTACAGGCCACAGAGCCCCATGCTTGGTCCCACGGGAGGCCAGAACAAAGGAGGAACAGGGCAGCCCCTGAGGATCCCAAAGGCCGGGGTTCAAGCCCTGGCTCTGCCTCTTGCAAGCTGGCTGACTCTAGGCCAAAGACGTACGCCGTGAGCTTCAATAACCCATCTGTAAAATGGGGATGGTGATTATCTACCTTCTCGGCTGAAACCACAGGTCAAAATATGCAAAGCGCCTGGTGCTGGGCTCTTGGGGAGGGACCCCTCATTCCCCGCAGCATGGAGCTGCCAGCCCTGCACACCCACCTACACACTGGCTGTCTGGCCAGGTGCCACGGCAGAGGGCACACGGGCTACTTCCATCTCAGCCACGTGCTCAGCAAAGAAGTTCCAAAAAGAACAGAGGGTGAAGACGTGGGACCCTTTCAGTTTAGTTAGTTATGTCCGTTATGATAACGTTGAACTATATAATATCACAAGTCAAAACTTAGGTGTAATAGATCACTGACACCATCAGCCCTGATGTTGTGGTAAGCACTTTGGTAGATTATTCTCTCTCTAAACCTTTCCATAACCTTCTGAGGAAAGTGTGATTATCTTCTCTCTTGGACATGAGAAAATAGAGGCTCTGGGAGGCGGCGGCCAGGCCCAAAGGCCACACGGCAGAGCGGAGGCTGGTATCCAGCCTGTTCCAGAGGCCGGGCTCCTTCCCACCCTGGGCCTCGGCCACCCATCGGGAAGCCCACGCACCCTCCAGCATGGACAGGGCCCACGCATGGTGCCCTCCCGCCCGGCGCCTGGCTGGCCTGACCTGCAGTAGCTGTCGCTGACCATTCCATAGACCACGATCTCCTCACACAGCTCCAGGGCGAGAATCATGGTGAACCAGCCGGTGCTGAGAAAGGAGCCCGACTGCCTCCTGGCAGAAGGAAGGAAGCAGTCAGCCAGCCGTGACCCCCAACTCAACTGGGAGCAAGGCGGCCCCAGCCTCAGCTCTCTCAAGGCACAGCACTGGTTCCCCTCCCAGCCGAGGGCCTCTCACCTTGACGCCCACAGTGGGGCTCTGGGGGTGGCTGAGGACGGGGCAGCCCCAGCCCAAGGCCAGCAGTGGGCAACAGGTGGGGGTGGGGTGCAAAGCCAGGTCCGTTCAACTCTTCCCACCCACAGAGGACTTGAGCAAACCACCCCTCCCCCAGCGGTGGTGCGGCAGCCTTGATCACATCCTGTCCACAGCTAAGGGACCAAGCTTGGGGAGACAGCACGAGGCAGCAGAGCACCGTCGTTGAAAGTGGGCAAGGGGTCGTCTGGAGTCAAATGGTTTTCCATTTGAATCTGCTCTGCAGCATCAAGTTTGTTCGTGAACTTCTCTGAGCCTCAGTGAGCCATCCGTGAAATGGGGATAATTATGGGTGGTTATGGAGAGGGAACACTGTCAGCCTAGCTCCTCCCCCAGGCCCCAACACCCAACTCAGAGCAAGGAACTGTGTGGCCACCCCAGGCCTCGACTCTCTCAAAGCACCAGCACTGGTTACTCTCCCAGCCGAGGGCCACTCACCTCCACCTCTACCAAGGGGTTGTGGGGTGATTCTGTCATTCAAACTGAACACCTCCCAAGCCCTGTGCTGGCCTGAACCGGCCCCGCCCACTGCTAACATTCTCAAGGGAGGGGGCAGCTGGGAGAGAACTGCTGGGAAGACGAAGAAACAAAAGAATGGGATGAAGGATGTCAGGTAGCAGATGCTCCTTCATTTGGGGTCAACATGACACTCCATCCACATCTGGAAGCAAAGAGTCATTCGTGGGAGGACCTGGGGGAAGGAACGGCACGTGCACAGGTCTGCAGGTGAGAGCAGCGTGGATGTCTGAGGAGGCCCAGACAGCCAGGGTGGCTGGAACAGGGTAAGCGAAGGAGGATGAGGTCACAGAGGCAGGCAGGGGCCAGATCACGCGGGGCTCATAGGCCAGGGGAGGGAGGAGGTGGGAGTCTGGACTTTACTCTCCCCGTGATGCGAAGCTGCTGCAGGGTGAGGGCGGGTGACTGATGGGATGAATTCCCTGCGGCAGTTGGAGCTCCGACTTTAGGGGGTGCTGCGAGAGCAGGGGGGGATGGTGGCTTAGGTCAAGGTGGCACCCGTGGGCACGGGAGGAGATTCGAGAGCCCATCGTACGTGGTGGGTGATGAAACAAGGGGAGTCAAGGGCAAAGCCCAAGTGTTTGTCTGAAAAACTGGAGGCTGGCGGCCGTATTTTCTGAGCTGGGGAGGTGGCAGGGAGGAGCCCGTGTGTGGAGGAGGGGGCCACAGGAGTCGGAGCGCTCTTTTAGGCGTGTGGTAGAATGAGATCTTGAGGGCAGCGCCTGGTGCATGAAAACGGCTGTTAGAACTGTCACTGTTGCTTTCCTTATCAGGAAGGGACGTCAGAGACCAGTTCAGGTCTCAGAGCATCCCCTCCAGAGAGAAGAGCTCCCTGACGCGGGCCCACACTAATCACCCCCGAACGCGTGCTGGCGAGGCCGAACGCCCCTCACCACCATTTGGAATTCTTCATCAATATGATAACTCGAAGAATGACAGCCCTCTGATTCCCATCCCCCATCAGAGGGCAGGACCACGTCCGCCTGTATCACTGTTGAGCCCCAGCGCCTGACAGAGCAGACCCTCGATGGACCAGAGGCTGCTGGAGAAGGCAGGCCCCCAGCCGCCAGGGAGACCCCAGCAGGCAGGCCCCTGGCTCACCGGTTCTTGCCCGTCTCGTCCTGGAAGACCTGGTCGCAGTAGGCCATCATGCGCTCGGTGAAGGTGTACACCTGCAGGCCCGGGTACGTCCTGGTGAGCTGCAGCAGCACGCGGTAGGTGCGGCCGCCCAGCGCCCGGTCCATGTGTCTCCCCTGGCCCCACACCACGTAGACGGTGTCGCGGGCCTGCTGGAAGTAATGCGAGTAGTTCCGCAGCAGCAGCGGCACGCTCGTGTGGGAGATGACCCGCAGGGTGCTGCGCCGGCCCACGTCCTCCTCGAAGCCCACGGTGGGCGCCTGGTTCATGCGCAGCACACACTCAGCACCGTCGATCTTGGCACCCAGGCCCGAGCCCAGCATCTGGCCCGAGCTGGACACCACGGCACAGCTGCGGCACGGCTCTCGGACCAGCGGCTGCAGGGGGAGGGAGAGAGAAGGAAAGTCCTGGGGGGCTTCCCTGGTGGCGCAATGGTTAAGAATCCGCCTGCCAATGCAGGGGACATGGGTTCGAGCCCTGGTCCGGGAAGATCCCACATGTCACGGAGCAACTAAGCCCGTGCGCAACAACTACTGAGCCTGCGCTCTAGAACCCGCGAGCCACAACTACTGAAGCCCACGCACCGAGAGCCCGTGCTCCGCAACAAGAGAAGCCACCGCAATGAGAAGCCCGTGCACCGCAACAAAGAGCAGCCCCCGCTCACTGCAACTAGAGAAAGCCTACTCGAAGCAACGAAGACCCAACACAGCCAAAAATAAATAAAATAAAATAAATTTATATTAAAAAAGAATGAAAACTAAAACAATTCTTTAAAAAAAACAAAGAAAGTCCTGGGCACACAGCTTCCACCTGCCAGCTCCCCCACCCAAGAACACCCCCTGACCACACCTGACATCTGCATCAGTAAGATGTATCAGTAAAGGGATGTAAGTCCCTTTATCAACCCATTTTGCAGATGAGGAAACCGAGGCTGGGCAGCTGGAGTGACTTTCTCAAGGTCAGACCGATGACAAGTGGCAGAGCTAAGATTCTGTGTTCAGGGAATCTTTGTGCTTCCTCATCAGCCACATTCCTGACCCTGGTCTCTATTGCTGAGGCCCTAAGAGGCCCTACATTGCATTTCCTCATTAGGGTTACATAAGCAAATATTTATAAAGCACTCAGGGCAGTGCCTGGCACAGATTGGGTGTCAGGTATGTGTTTGTTAGGTAAATATGAACCTCAGCTCTTCGGAATCACTCTTAGGTCACTCCCTTCTCCGCCCCAGTCCCATTCTCATTGTCCCAGTTTATAAGTAAAAGCAGTCTTTAGTGCCCACGACAACATTGGGAACCTCTCATTCTGAGCCTCAATCCTGGCTCTGCCCCTTCCTAGCTGTGTGGGCTTAGGCAAGTCACTTTGCCTCTCTGAGCCTCAATTCCCTCATCTGTAAAATGGGGATGAAAATAGCATCTACTTGACCAGGTTGTAAAGAAGGATTCAATTGAAAATGCTTGGAGAGTGATCAGCACAGACCAAGGGCACAGTAAGGGTCCAACCCTCACCTCATTATCCCCCAAGAGGTGGAAGCTGAGCCAACAAGCCTGCAAACATTCACTGGGTGTCAGGGGTCAGGGCTCCCAGAAAAGGATTTGCTGCCTACCCGAGGCCTCCATTCCCTCCTGGGGGAACACAGGTTTATGGAGGCGTGTAAAGGATATGGGAACATTAATTCTAGTCAACAAAAGACACAGTGTTGTAGCCCACTCAGGAACATTTTATGTCTGACATAATGTTGATTTAAGGACTCGTAGCCCCATTTTCCATGCCCCAGCAATAAACAACAAGACTTCCTTATTCTGCCCTCAGTTTGAGCCTGACCTGACAACTGGGGTCTGGTCAGATCCAACATCACCATCAGCCCTAGGAGGTGTTCTGCTTGTCCTACACAGGGTCTTTAAGACAATTAATACTTAATTTATAAAAATCAGCCCTTTTGACATTCCAAACTTAGATTTTGTGCTCTGTTAACAAACTTGGGGGACTTCCCTGGTGGTGCAGTGGTTATGAATCCACCTGCCAATGCAGGAGAACACAGGTTCAATCCCTGGTCTGGGAAGATCCCACGTGCCACGGAGCAACTAAGCCTGCGTGCCACAACTACTGAGCCTGCACTCTAGGGCCCGCAAGCCACAACTACAGAGCCCACGTGCTGCAACTACTGAAGCTCGCCCGCCTAGAGCCCGTGCTCTGCAACAAGAGAAGCCACTGCAATGAGAAGCCCGCACACCGCAACGAAGAGTAGCCCCCGCTCGCCGCAACTAGAGAAAGCCTGCGCACAGCAACAAAGACCCAACGCAGCCAAAAATAAATAAAAAATAAACAAACAACAACAACAACAAAATTCAGAGGATCTGGCCACCCTGGGCCCACGTCACCATGAGCTCTGAGCATCTGAAATGAACATTGGCCGTGACCATGGAGCTGGGACAGCGTCCACCCAGCCCACCTCGTCATTTGTCCCACCTGGCCAAACCTGTATGGCACTTGAGTTTGTCCCCCCCGACCCCAGCTGTTTTTGCATCTTGATCAAAGATTTACACAGCACCCGTTCTAAACACTGTCCATGAATCATCCAGTTGGACGTGCACAGCAACCCTACCAAGGTAGGAACTGTAATGACAGCCTTTTACAGATAAGGCAACTGTGACTCAGAGGGATGAAGGCCTGAAATAGGTCTCCTCCAAGCCAGGGTCCCTGAGCATGCCTCCCGCTGACCAACACTCAGACAGCTGTCAAACTCCGAACTGGGAGCTTCCTGCACCGGGTGTCATTGGGGGATGCCTTTGAGAAACATACCAGATGGGGCCGCTGAAATCAGGGTGAAGGGGGTAAAGTGCTCCAAACCTCTCCCAGCAGAGCAAGCATGGGGAGGTGCGTGCCACGGGGCAGGGGCCTCAGCTGCCTTGTCACCCCCGGGCCCCACTGTCTCTGTCTCCCCCAGAGGGAGAGCTCTGGGGCTGATATGACTTTTATCTGTGTCATCTGTATCCCCAGCAGCAATCAGCACAAGGCAGGGCACATCCAAGGCACCAAATACACACTTGCTGAACAAACGGATTGTGCGTAGACAGGTAAATCTAAAGACGCATGCATCACCGAGATGTGATGATGTCTGGCTCCCCTCGCTGGACTGGGAGTTCCAGGTGGCCACCCTGTCTGACTCACCTTTTTGTATCCCCAGCACCCAGCTGAGAGCAGCCAGGCAATTATTTGTTGAATTAAAAAAAAAAAAGACATTTGGGAATTCCCTGATGGTCCAATGGTTAGAACTCGGCACATTCACTGCCATGGCCCGCGTTCAATCCCTGGTCGGGGAACTAAGATTCTGCAAGCTGCGCGGTGCGGCCAAAAAAAAAAAAAGACATTTCCTCTTAAAACTTGAGGCTCAGAGAGGTAAAGTGACAGGTCAGCTTGTGAGCAGAGGAGCCAAGCCCAGGGTCCAGGCTGATCTGACATGAGCCCATTTCTCACAATCCCCAGAGAGTTGGGGGGCACCCTGGTAGCCTCGGCCAGGCCTGCCCCCCACATGTTGCCCAGCCAACTCACCTTGCCATCTGGCACACTGCTGTAGCCACTGAAGTGCTGAGGCCCTGGCACAGTGGGCCTGGAGTTGATAGAGAGGTGGGAGTCCAGGCAGGAGGCCAGGCAGAAGGGCAGGCAGGCCCAGCAGCACAGCAGGATGTAGACAGCGGAAAAGCCCAAGGAGCACAGGATGATGAGTAGGAGCCGACCCTGGGGGAGACAGTTGTCATGGGGTGGGAGTGGGGGTCGCTGGGACTCCTAGAAGCTTTTGCAGGGGTGCTGTACCCCAGCCTCATGGGTCCAAACCCCAGCTCAGTAGTTCCCAGAACATCAGCAGAAGCCACCATCTCTGTTAACCAGGCCTTCCTCTGGGCTGCCAGGCTCAGAGCACATGACCCTGAGATAAGCCCTATTATTATTCCTATATTCTAGATAAGGGAACCCATCTGGGGTGAAATGGGTAGCTCAAGGCCACACAGTAAGAAAGTAGCAGGGTGGGGCCTCAAAACCAGAAACCGTGCTCTTAACCAGAAGCTGAGGTGTACTGTGCAGCCTTGGGTATAACTCTCCACCTCTCTGGGCCTGCTTCCTCTTTGAAATAGATAATGCCCGCAGCGTGAACTTACTGTGAGGACAGTGGCCAAAACACTACCATGAAGCGCTGTGCACATGAGGACAGGAGAGTGGCCCATCAGAAGGGCAACCAGCCCCCTTCAGACCCTGGGTTGAGGCTACCTGCATGCTCATAGCCCATCCCCTCCCCCAGCTGACTCAGTGGCCATGCCCTAGCTGATGATCGTGATTTGGGTCAGCAGACCAGGTGAGTAAAGGGATGGTAGAAAGGGATGTGAAGGGAGCATCATTCAACGAACGGTTTCAATAACTGAAAGCTGCAGCCCAGAGGCTCCCGCCTCCAGAAACCACGTGCCAAAGGCCATCTGAACCAGGAAGCTCTCCTGGCCCACTGCCCGGCGGGCAGACTTAATGAGTACCCCCCACCAAGCCTTCAAGGTGGGGTTGCCTAGTGGGGGACACAACCCGGGCCTGCCATTGTATGCTGGGCCACCTTGGTCACCACCTGTGTCTCTCTGGGTGCTAACTTTCCCCCAGCCTGCCCAAGGCACAGGTCCCTCTGCCACCCCTCAGAAACCACTGAGCAGCTGGCTGGGGCTCTGTGAAAATCAGAGGTGAAAAAGCAGCCCCACCAGCTCCCCCAGGCATATCCTGCCAGAGGTCCTCGCTTTTCTGCCCACAAGCCACTTCAGCTTCTAAAAATAAATCTCTGTGTGTCCAGCTGTGCGGAGGAGGGGGCTCAGCCCCGAAGCCTCAGGCTGTGCCTGGCACCTGGTCCCCTGCCCACAAGGGACCCAGAGACCTTGATTCAGGCAGCCGTGGCTGACTTCCCATAACATCCAAGGCTCTCACCAGGGGCTCCTGAATAAAATCAAGAGCAGCTAAACTGAACTTTCACAATATATCCCACTCCCAGGTAGATAGATGCCTCACCTGGGTGACCTTGGATGCTCACAGGAGGTAGTACTATAACCTCCATTCTACAAGGAAGAGGGGCAAGGCCCTGAAACCAGAGATGGAATGCCACTTGCCTGGGGCCACACAGCCTGCCAGATCAGGGCTGGCCTTTGAGGCCAGTCTGGCCTTCTCCTCAGCTCAGGGGCAGTGGAGTCGGAAGTGACAGTCAGCCCTGGGGTGGGAGAGGCTACTGAGGCTGCTGTGCCAGAAGCCACCTCCAAGTCCCCTGTGAGCCTTCCTCCTTCCGCCACTTACCGGAGCCTTCATGCTGTCACTGCCGCTCAGCAGCCGGGTGGCTGCTGCCTCCAGGGATCAGGCTGGGAAGGGATGGGAGCCGGGGACCTGCCAAGACCCAGACACTCAGAGCTGGGTCCCAGGCCTCTGAGGAAACTGCCCAAGGCAACTGAGGCAGAGGAGGGTACAGGCCAGGGTCAGGGCAGATGGCTTCTGGGAATCAAACGCCTTAAAGTCCCCAAACACGGGGAAGCACTGTCCCCATCCTAAAGGAGCTGGAATCAGTGACCCTTGGGAAACCTCCAGCCAACCCAGTCCCCATTGCACAGATGGGGAAGGAGAGGCAGACAAGAGGAGCCCTCGGCTCAAGGTCACCCCTCGACTCTGGGTCGGACAGAATCAGGAGCCTGGAGCCTCGACTCCCATCCCATCCCTCCTACCTCACTAATGGAGAGGCCTGGGGCGGGACAGCACGAGGGTTTCCACCCCACTCCCAGATTCCACCACCCTTCACCCGGCTGGGCGCTAACCTGGAGGGCAGGTTGGGACGCGCCGGCTGCTCCCGATCCGCAGCTCCGAGCTCCATGACCCGCGAGCCGGACGAGCCGGGCAGGAAGCCGGAGCCCCAGGGCGGAGGCGGCGCCGTCGCCGCAGCGTCTGGAGGCTGGAAACTGAAAGGGCGGTCGCTGCCGGCGGCAGGGGCGGGGTTTGCCAGGACGGGGAGGAGACAGGCGCGCTGGGGGCAGGGCTGAACGGCGGTGGCGGGGCTTACGAGCGCGGCTTGCGCGGCGTGAGTGGGAAGTACGCGGCTGGCAGTGGCGGAGAGGCCTCCGGGTCTGGGGGCCGGGCCTCGGCAGCTGGGGGCGGAGTCTGAGCTCCAGCGTCTCCCCTTTGCTGCTCTCCCGCAAGTCTCCCAAGCTCCTGCGGGAGGTGGGTTGGGCGGTCCGCCTAGGAAAGGGCTAGAGGGTGTCGCAGCCAATGTGCCGTGGCTCCCTTGTCGTCCGGACTGGAGTTTCTCTATTTATGAAGTCGGGCGGCGGGGGGCGGGGAGGGGGGCGGTGCTGGGCGGTAATTAAGCGGGGTTTTAGGCTCAGGCAGCCCCGGGTTTCAAGCTTGGTAGGGTTGCCAGATTTAGCAAGTAAAATACAGGATGCCCACTTATTCTGGAATTTCAGCAACAACCAATAATTATATTAGAAATCTGAAATTCCAGTGTCATTGGGCGTCCTGTATTTTCTCTGGCAACCTTACCTGGACTGCCTCGGGTGAGTTCACCTGAGCCTCAGTTTTTCTCCTCTGTGGAGTAGGGGTGATGATAGCATCTCCCAGTGAGATGGTGCAGAGGCATCTTGTGGCAGAGCCAAGATTCAAACCCTGGGCAGTTAGTGCAGAGCCAGGACTCTGACCACCTACTTTCACCTCCCAAACACCCCCGTTTTGCTGCAAGATCCAGCGGTAAGACCAGGTTAGAATCACAGGACTGGGGATATACAGAACATAACCATGGGACTTCCCTGGTGGTCCAGTGGTTAAGAATCGGTCTTGCAATGCAGGGGATGCCGGATCGATCCCTGGTCAGGGAACTGAGATCCCACATGCTGCAGGACAACTAAGCCCATGCCACAACTAATGAGCCTGGGTACTCTAGAGCCCGCGCACCGCAACTAAGACCTGATACAGCAAATAAATAAATAAGTATTTTAAAAAAACAAAAAAACAAAAACCATAACCAGTATTCAATTCATGAGTCACTTGGTTTATTGCACACAACACAGGTTAGTGGGGAAAATAGAAAAGGGGGTAACAAACAACAAGGAGAAGACTGGGAAGGTCAAGTCTCAGCACAAGCGAGCGGCGGGCTTTGATCCAGCTGAACCAGAATCTCATGACAAATGTGAGTGGGAAGTCGCCTTCCGCTCCAACAGAGCATCCGTCTGGAACAGCTCTCAGCAGCGTGGAGTCCTCCAGCAAAGAGCCTTCAAGTTGCTCAGTCTTGTAGTCTCATTTTAAAGGATCTGCCTGTAGGGTGTAACAGTTATGCCCCAAAGAATCTTGTCTCTATCAGTCTCTGTGCCAGTAGAGTCTTCCCGAGGAACCAAACAAATTCCTTATCTAAAGCAAAACTACTGAGACTTCCCTGGTGGTCCAGTGGTTAATACTCCACGCTCCCAATGCAGGGACCCCGGGTTCGATCCCTGGTCAGGGAACTAGATCCTGCATGCCGCTGCACGCGGCAACGAAGATCCCACGTGCTGAAACTAAGACCCAGTGCAGCCAAATAAATAAAGCAACACTGTTATTTTTTTTTTGGCTACGCCAGGCGGCATGTGGGATCTTAGTTCCCAACCAGGGATGGAAGCCATGCCCCCTGCAGTGGAAGTGCAGAGTCTTAACCACTGGACCGCCAGGGAAGTCCCTAAAGCAACACTATTAATTTATGACACCCAGACACTTGCAGTCCTGTACTGGACAGTTCACAACAACTAACATGGAAGTTCACATTGGCCACTGTGACTCCATCTTGAATTACTGAGCTTAAATCCTATGAGTTTCACACAAGATGAGGAAGAATCATGGTACAAAAGAAGTCACACTATAACACCCCCCTTCTCAAAATGTCCTCCAATGCGAAGCCAACTCAGTGTAGGGCCCCTGCAGGTGCTGAAATGTGTCCCATTCGAAGGCTCACCTGGGGTCCCTCGGGGATTCAAAGTCAAGTGCTTTCCGGGGCCAGATAGGATCGAAGGGGCAAATAGGAGGCAATAGGGAGAGGTGGGCCTGGGGTGAAGTGGAGAGCATACTTCCCATCTAAACTGTTTTTCTTTTTTACAAAATGCTTCATGAGCATTGAAAGAAAGCTCATCTTACCACACGCATCCCCTTCTGCAGGGCCCTGGCCTGGGAACCAGCCTGGGCTCCGGCTCTGGTCCCATTTCAAATGCCATTTTCCTTTTTCTAAGAGGTTCTGGTGTGGGCACAACAGCAGGGTATCTGTGTTGGGTATCTGCACCCAGATCAGCAGCTTTCCAGGGCTAGCACTCCATATGCAAAGCCAAATTCCCCCAAGCCGGTGATCTAGGCCTCCATGCCTCTCCCCATCCTGCTGGGGGCTGCTGTTGAAGCAGCCCTGCCCCCGGGGCATCCGTCGAGCACAAGCCTTCCTTGTATCCCCCACTCCAGCCTGGGCACACCTCAGTTCAGTCTCTCTCTGTGGCCCCAACCCCAAGGGGAAAATGGTGAGATGTTCCCTATGGATTCATTGATCACCCACAATGGCTGGTGACGATTCCTTCCCCAGAGAGGCAAATCCTTCCTTGCTAAGGCCGCATGGAGACATGGTCAAGTTCTTGTCTTGACAAGCCCAGACATGCCCAAATGTCCTGGGCTCCCAGAGTAGATGAGGATCATACGTCCACAGTGGAACTGACACTGGGAAGTCCCACAGCCTCAGATGAAGCTCTTCAATTTGGCTTTGGCAAAAGTCCTCTCCTTACTCTTCTTCATAGAATAAGGAGGCCCTCCTGCTTCCTTCTTAATCACCGTCCACCCACCCTGGCTGCCGTTCCAATCTCCAGTTGCATTGAGCTCGTTCCTACTTCAGGACTTTTGCACTTGCTATATCCTCTACCTGGACTTCTTTATTCAGATGGCCAGCTCTTGTCATTCAGCTCAAATATCACCTCCTCAGAAAGGCCCTTGCCAACTTTTCTATCCAACATCGCACCACCATCCCTCTTGTCCCAACATGATTTATTTTTTTCATAGTACTTGTCACACTCTGAAATCATGCTGTGTATTAACTGGTTTTCTTGTTTATGGTCCATCTGCCCACCAGCTTCTAAGCTCCATGCGGGCAGTCAGGCCAGTCATGTTCTTAGGGCATTTCCAACACCGGCACAGTGCCCGGCACACACTCAGTGCTAGATAATGTCTGTTGAATGAGCCAGTTAGAAGAGCCAGGAGTCCTGGGCCTCATGAGACCTTGGACAAACCACTTCCTTTCCAGCCGCAGGCCCTACCTCAGCCCATTGCCAGAGATCCAAAGTGGATAGGGGCTGAGCCATCCCCATCTATGAGCGTAGGGCTCAGGCCCTGACTCAGCCCTGTCGGATCCAGACCCCAGGGAAATGTAGGGCCAAACCCCAGTTTCCTGCTGGGCTGCCCTTCCGCCACAGAGTCTCCACGACCCACCCACCTCCTTAGTGATGACCTTAATGCACTCTATGTCTCAGCTTCCTGCTGAGCCAGAACAAGAAATGCTCTGTGGCTTGTGCCAGCTCAGAAAGGTAGAGTAATCACCCAGAGTCACCCAGACAGCTAGGGGTGATGTCAATTATATATATGTATGTATATTCCAGGAACCCGCACTCCGGCCCTGCAGCATAAGATTTCCCTTTCCTCTCCCTTCCCCCACCAGCCACTTTTCCTCCTTTTCTCTCAAGGCTAATGGAATGGCAGTGGTGGGTGTAACTGAGTGAATTTCCCAAGGTCTGGAGTCATCCAGTCCAGGGATCAGCCATTGGCCCACAAAGCCCCCCACACCACCACACTGTCCCCCCAGCCCTGAACTCCAACCACAGTGTCATGTTTTTCTCTCTAGTGCCAGGCTCTCTCTTACTCCAGATCTTTGCTGTGTCCTTGGCTTGGAACCCTCCCAGAGCTGCATCTGATTCTTCTGGTCTCAGTGAAGGGGTTAGAGCACACCCACCCATCAAATAATTAGGTAGAGGCTCCTTCCCTGAGCTCCACGGCCCCATGTGCCTTCACAAGGATTTGTCACACAGGTTGCTTTTGTCACTGTCCCCCCCGACTGTGAGTTCTGTGGCGGTGGAATCTATGCATCTTGCTCCACCCCACGTCCCCATTTCCCAGCAGAGGGCCTGTCACATAGCAGGTGCTCAATAAATATTTAATGAGTTGAATGTTTCCATTTTAACGATTAGACCACTGAGGCACAGAGAGGTTTAGCACCTTGTCCTGATCACTCAGCCAGGCCCCAGAGAAGCTCTAGAGGAAAGGGCCACTTGGGCATGGTCGGATTGGACTGGGGTCAAAGGCAGAGTTGGAGTTTCCTGGAGGAGGGAGAAGGAAAGATCAGAGGCTATGCAGGCAGTTTTCTTCTCTGCTCCCAGTGATGTCTGTGTGTCCAGGTCCCTCCGTCTGACCACCAACCCCTGCTCCCATTTCACAGATGATAAAAGTGACTCCCAGAGGAGGGCAGAGCTTACTCAAGATCAATAGTGGACCGCAGTCTAATGTTTCCCAGAGCTGAAGCCCCCCCCCCACTCCCCCACCTCCTCCCACCTGCATCCTAGAGGAGCAGGAGTGAGGGGGGCCACCCCAGAGGGAGGCCAGTGGGCCCTGCTTGAGCCAGGGCAGGGGGTTGGGAGGCCCGGGTTCTTGGGCTGGCCTTGCCACTTACCCGTGCATAAGCCCCTTAAAGTCTTTGGGCCTCAGTTTCCCCATCTGGACGACAAGGGGGCTGGGCTTGGTGGCTTCAGCCTCCCCCCTTCCCCAATGAGGACAGGGCTGCGGGAGCTGGTGAGTAAGAATACAGGCTCCTGAGTCCAAAAGGCATAGTTGAGTCCTGGTTCCAGCATTTATTGCTGAATGATCTTGCTCAGTCCCTTCACCCCCTGAGCCTTCATTTCATGGTCTGCAAAAAAAAAAAAAGAATAATAGCATTTTTTTTTTTGAGGATTAAATGAGCTAATGTAGGGGAGTCCCTGATAACAATGCCAGGCACAGCATCCCCAGCAAAATGAGTTCATAATATTAATTAGGGGATGCTGCCCTCTGGGGGCCAAGTGGAGGAACAACAGGCGAGGAGAGTCCGACCCGCTGCCCGGGCCAGGCTGGAACCCGCGTCCCCAGCGGGCGACTGTTGTCCAGGTGGGGAGAGCGCGGCTGGGCGCCGGTCACTCGGTGTGCGCCTCCACCCACTGGCAGAGGCGACGGGCGTAGCGAGTTGGGCTGACGGTGGAGAAGGTCCGGCCTGGATAGCGCAGCGTCTTCCACAGGTGCTCCAGCCGCTTGCGGAGCCCGTAGACTGTGGCGAGGTCCACGAGGCCCAGGAAATAGCGTTGCTCTGGCCCGTCCAGGATGTGTAGGGCGTTGGGGGCGTCGGGCAGCAGCCGGCGGTTCTGGGCTTCTGGCTCCTCCAGGCTCTGTACCCCTCGCATAGACCTGGGGGCAGACAGGAGGGTGAGGTTACCACCTCCTCCAGGGAGCCCCAGCCAATGGACCCTGTCAGCATGGCCATGCTGCCCCTGGGTCATTCTCACACCTCCCGTGTGCCCGGACCTGTGATGTCAGATAAACTGGGCGGCTGAGTAAAGTGCAGTTGACGGTCTAAAGCTGAGCTGTCCATTATGCAGCCACCAGCCAGCCATATGTGGCCACTGAGCACTTAAATGTGGCCAGTCCCAAATGAGATGCGCAGTAAGCATAAAATACATACTGGATTTCCAAAACAGTATGAGAAAAAGAATGTAAAATATCTCATAAATGTTTATATTGATTAGATTATGAAACGATAAAAGTTTGGATGTACGAAGTAAGTGAAATATGTTATTAAAATTATTTTTACCTATTTCTTTTTTACTTTTTAAAATGAGGCTACTAGAAAATTTAAAACTACATGTGTGGCTCGCATTAAATTTCTACTGGGTAGCGCTGGTCTAGAGCATTTGGGTCACACAGACTCTGGCTCTGCACTTATGTGCCACATCACTTTGGATAAGTCCCATATTTGGGTACTTCCTAAACTGCTGTTTGGGGTCATCCAACCCTGGAAGTTTCAGGGTGGCAGAGTTGAAACCTTGCAGAAAAAGTCCAACCTGAGTTTGCAGATGGTGTGTCTTTTTGCCTCAAATTGTATTCCAAATCAGAAGATGCCTCTGGCTGGGCCCCCAATCCCAACCAGAAGCAGGCTCAGTTCCCTAACATTGTCCTCTTGTGATGGTGGGAGTTTGGGAGTGGGGGTCGCGGGGTGGCAGGTCGCTGAGGGCTTTATCCCTGCCCTGCCCAGGTCTTGGGGGGAAAAAGCCAATCAAAGAAAGCCCCACCCAGGCACCAACCAATCAGAACCGAGTGGTCTGGGAGCCAGGACAGAGTGCTGGTACTCTCTTCAGTGCCAGGGTTAACCTGGGGGTGGTGGGTTCTGAATGAGGGGCTGGGAACTGGGTGGGGGTGGGGCTGTAGCTGTGACCATTTACCAGGCAGCATGGAGAAACAACCATCGTAGGCAAACTTGGGTTTACTTGCTGAATGATGGCTGTAATCTGAGCACCATCTGGGGGTACAGGGCAAGGGAGAAGCTGACCTAGGTTGGATGGGCAGACTTGGTGGATTCTGTGCCCCACGGCAGGCATTCCACCATCTGGTCAGGATGTGCCCACCAAGCCATTACCTTGGGTTGTGCCCAAGACTCACCCATCCCAAGGTCTTCCTCCAAGGGGTGGGGATGGGGGCTAGGTGAATGGACATCATTTTTCACTTGTCTTGTCCACCCACTGGATCAATGAACTTATTTCCTTGAAGTGCCTGTCTTAATCCCTGAGTAATTCGGTTCAACCACAGATGTGGGCCTTGGAGGACTGAAATCCAAGTAACTAACCAAGTACTAACATGAATCCTCAAAAGTCATTCTACAACTTCACTTCCTCTCTCTGAGGCTCAGTTTCCGCATCTCTAAAATGCGAATGAGCCCATCCTCTCAATGAGGCTCATAGTCAGCATGCAAGGATTGGCTGCATGCAAGAGGAAGGCAACAAGCTGATGGTGCCAGTGGTGATGACTTCGGGGTCCTCAAAGTGAAATGACCGAGTTAAGGGGCAAGGGCTCTTTCTAAGGCAAAAATTAAATAGGTCTGAAACCTTCAATGGCTCCACATCTCCTTCTGGAAAATGGGCAGATTCTTCAAAAGCCCAACTGGATCTCACCTGGTCTTTCCTCTGCTGTGATCCATCTGTGCCTGCTACCCCTGCCGGCCAGGCTTCTCCAGCCCTCCACCCTCCACACACACACACACACACACACACACACACACCCCTACACACATACACACAAACACTGCACTTTCCAGTCTTCGAGCCTTTGCCTGTGCTGTTCCCCCACTACACCATCTGTCTTTTCCATGTTCTCATCACCTCATTCTTGCTGTTGCCTCTGGGGGGCCCACCTGGCTGTGCGGAAGATGAGGCTACTGCCTGGGCCCCGCTCATCCTCATGGAGACGCTGAAAGGCCATCAGGAGGCTGTAATCCAGCACGTTGAGCTCCCGGAGGAAGGCGGTGTCCAGTTCCATCTGGCGGAGGAGCCAGCTCCGCTGGGGCCCTGCCGGAGCATCAGTGCCCCCACCTGAGTGCTCGTTGTGTGCCAGGCAAGTTTCTGAGGGCTCCACACACATCTGCCCCAGAAGGGCAGATGTCTTTACTGTCCCATTTCACAGATGAGGAAACTCATCTGTAATTTGCCTTGGTCACCTAGCTAGAAAGCTGTGGAGTTAGGATTCTCTGCCTGACTCCAGAATCTGGGCTCTTAAAGACTCAGGCAGAGAGCAGTGCCAGGGACACCCTTCTAACTTCACTCTAAATGGAGGAAGAGCAGGCAGTGACCGCCCCCGTGGCTCACCCAGGTTGATGGTCTTGCCCTGAAAGTTGAGGTCTTTCAGCACCAGGACAAGGGGGCTGCCCTCAGGGGCGGGCTCCACCCAGCGGCTCACCTCGCAGCCCTTGATGTCATACCTGGGAAATGAGGGGTGGGGGAGACAGAATTCAACCTTATAGAGACTTGAGACATACAGGGAACTCACAAGGTAATAAGAAACAAGAGCTTCCACTGGGTGACTGTCCAGATTCTCAGCACAACCCCAGTCCGTTATTGTCCCCATGTTAGAGATGAAGAAAAAGCCTCAGAGAGGTTTTTTGTTTTGTTTTGTTTTTAATTTGCCCAAGACCACACAGTAAAGGGCAGAGCAGGGATTCCAACTCAGGCCCTTGAAAGTCCAGTCGAGCCTTTACCCCTGCCTGTGACTGCCTCTTGGCACCTTGTCATCTCTGGGGTATCCCAGACAGAGGGGCCCAACCCTAGACGCAGCACCAGAGGGCATGAGTGAAGTCCGCGGCCCTGGGAGAGCACCAGCGTGGAGCTCGCGGGCAGAGGCAGGGCTAGGAGGCTCAGAGGGCCACCTGCAATCAGAGGCTAGTTTGATTCCCTGCTCCTCACGTAGTAGCTGTGTGGCTTTCCCCTCCTCATTTTCTCTTCGACAAAATGGGGATGATTAGGACAGCTACCCCTCAAGAGTTGTTCTGGGAATAAGGAAGGTGATGAATGCAAATGGCTCAACACAGCGCCCATGGCATACTGAGTGCTCAAGAGATGCTGGTCGTGGGAATCACTGTCTCCGACCCGTCAGGAGATCTTGGTAACGTCCCTTCTCCTCCCTGTGCCTCAGTTTCGCTGTCTGTCTAGTGAGTGTGGGTGCTTCAGGTGGCACATTCCGGGTGGGGCCGGGAGGCCGACTCACCTCTCGGAGATGCGGCCGGTGGGATAGAAGACGCTCTGCATGATGATGAAGTATTTCTGGAGACGGGGGTAGGGAGTGAGGGAGCACAGGATCTCACCCTCCCCCCGCCCCCTCCGGCCCGGCCCCCTCGCCTCGGCCTCACCCACCTTCTTTCCCCGGGCCACCCGCAGACTGTGCACTCCTGGAAAGGGAGAGGGCGTCAGGTAGAGAGGCCCCAAACTCGGCAAAGCCGGGTGCATCCTGCCCCAGTTCCAGGCCACGCCTCCTTCTCGCGATCCGCCGCATCCCGAGCCTCCAGGCCACGCCCCCATACCCCTTCCCCAGCTTGGGGTGGTGTCCCAAGTCGACCCGCTTCTAAATTTAGCCCCAAAGATGCCGTGTCCCCCAGGCCTAGCCCTGCCCATATATCCTCCTCCCGGGACTATTCAATCTCAACCTCGCCCCCTTTGGGCCCCGCCCAAGGTCTTGGCCCCGCCCACCGACCCCCGCCCTCCTACGTTGCTGTCTAGGACCCGCCCCCCCACTGAACTCTCCCCCCAGCCGGCCCCGCCTCCTGTCCAGTCCCCTCCACCCTGCTCGGGCTCAGGTCCCCTACGCCCCCCGTCCTGGAACCGCCCACTCCCTGACCCCCTCCCCTTCTCGCTCTCTCTCTTCACCCCTCCCCTCGCCCTGCAGTCCCGGGTCCCTGGCCGGTCATACCCAGCAACCGCGCTAGCAGCGAGTGTGGATGCCGCTGCAGGTGCTGCACGTAGCGGGGCAGGTGGGCGAGCAGCGCCCGCACCTCCCGGCGCCGCAGGGTCTTCAGGAAGAAGCGCTGGTCGTGGCTGGGGGGGCGGGACGGTGAGGTCACTGACCAGGTGGGGCAGGAGCCGCCTCCTCACCGCCCCTCTCGCCTCCTGCCCTCGCCCTCAGTCTCTCCTCCTCCATCTGACCTCTATCTGGCCCTGACCCAACCTGACCTGGCCATTCTGTCTCTCTCCTCAAGAGCCCCCCTCCACCCCGGACACCTCTCCCACCCCTTCCCCACCCCAGCTGCCAGCTCACGACAGGAAGAAGCTGGCCTTGCTCTTGGAGGTGCTGAGGAACTGCAGGTAGGGGCCGCCCGGACCCAGCGCAGCCTGATAGTCCTCCTCTGCCAGCCCTAGGGAGCGCCGCAGTCGGGCGAAGGCGGGGCCAGCCAGGGTGCCCAGCTCGAAGCCCTGCGGAAAGGAAGAGCAGCCCCAAGAGTGTCCCTGGGGCCCAGGTGTGTGCAGTCGGCTCTGGCGCGGGAGGGTCAGGGTAAGCACACCCTTCCTGCAAAGCCCCGGGGCAAGCCATCATTCCCACTGCACAGATGGGAAAACTGAGGAGAAGAGCAGAACACACCCCCTCCCATGCAGCACTCTTGGGCTTTCTACCTCGTGAACCTGGGTCAGGACCTCGGAGAAATCCTCCTCCGTGGGCAGCCCCTGTAGCAAGGAGCAGAGGGGCTCAGGGCAAGTCTCAACCCCCCAGTGCCAGCCCAGGGTCTCCAAGCATCCTGTACCTGGCCTCACCCCCGTTCCCCCCAATTTGATTCCTCCAGCCAGTGGGGACCACTCTGGGTGTGCCTGAGTTGGGCAGATAGACTGCCAGCCCTCCCAGAGCTGGAGGGAGGAGGAGAGTAACCCAAGGCAGGTCTTAGGTGTGTCTCATTCACTGCTGGGTCCCCAGCACCAGTCTCTGAGTTAGAGCCTGACACATGTGCCCAGACACACGTTGGCCAAAGTGTCGCCAGATGCCCTCCCAGTCGAAGGGGATGGCCTAGAAGCCTAGGACTGTCTGACTAAGCCTGGGAGAAGCAGGATCAGAGAAAGCTTCCTGGAGGAGGTGCCCCCTAAGCTGAAATCTCAAGGGTAGTGGAGAGGAGGAGCAGGGTGCTCATAGGAGCGGGAACAGCAGTGGTGGCCACCAGGAAGGGAAGGAGAGCCTGAGTGACTGAAGCGAGTAAGGATGGACTGGGAAGGAGGCTGGACAGTCGGCCCTTGGGGTTGAGCCAGCAGGACCTTGAGGCCAGGCTGAGTATTGGGGAGCCATGGAAGATTTTCAGCAGGTGATGAGATTTAGAGAACTCCTACTCTCTCCCTGGACCTCCAGGTCCCTGTGCTAGGACCTGGCTCACAGGATGTGGCCACACTGTGCACACGTATGCACACACACAAACAACACACATGCTCACCCGGGCCGTCCAGCTGCTGAGCTTGCAGTGGGCGACCCTTTCTGCTGAGCCAGCCTGGCCCCAGCCTGAGCTCCGGGGAGGATGGGCTGGGCTGGTGGGGTGGGGGCAGGGTCCCTTCTCAACCACACACCCTGGCAGAACCGTGAGGGCCTCAGAGACCAAGAAGTACAATCCCTCCCACCCAATATACAGAGGTGACACTGAAGCCCAAAGAGAGGCAGAGACCCACCTAGATCACACATCAACCACCCGGGTCAGGGGGTTCCTCGCACTCCCCACACACCCTGGGCTTTCTGGCTTCCTGGCCTCAGCCCCCACCCCAGAATGTCCCTCCCTCCCTGCACCAAGGCCCTGCCTTCCTCTCCTTCTATCTAGCCCGCTCTGTTCCCCAGCCCTGCAGTATTAGCAGGACAGGGCATCAGCCTGGTCTTGCTGTCGGTGCTGTGGAGGTGCATGGGACAGACTGGCCACTCACCGTGGGCGGGTGGTCCATGGACACTTGAGTGGCAGCCCACAGCCCTGCCTGCATCATACACGTCAGCTGGTGCAGCTCATGCCCTGGGCCAATCTCAAACAGGCCTAAGCGAGACTGCTTGTCTCGTAGACGCCAGAGGAGGCCACGGCGGCCAGAGCTCGAGGTGGCAGCTCTGTGTCCAGCCTCTGGGGAGGGGGCCAGGACCTGGGGTGGGAGGCACCAGAAGCAATGAGCCTGAGGCAGCAAGCATCCCACAGGGGAGAGACCCTCGTCTGAGTCCCACGTCCACTGCTTGTCAGCTCACCCCTCATCCCTCTCTGCCTCAGTTTCCTCAGCTGTAAAATACAGATAAGGCTGGTACCCACCTCACTGGGTGTTGTGAGGGGACAGTACCTGGAATGCAGTCAGCACCCAAAATAGTGATGGTTATTATCAGTAGGTAGAGCATTTGTTCTGCAACCTCTCACTAGCTTAGGTAAATCACCTAACCTTTCTGCACCTCGTTTTCTCATCTGTAAAATGAGAACTATAATAACTCCTTCGTGGCAGGTATTAACTGTTGTTACTGTTGAGTTTGAGCATCCTGCACAGGAACTCCTTATAGTAGGAGCTGTGATGTCAGTAATTCAGTCATCTATTCCACTCGTCTATGCCGAGTTCCTCCAGGCCAGCGCGGAGGGTCAGCACGAACCTGAGATCATAGCTGCTGACCCCTTAGCATTGGGCACCCACCAAGTGTCCAGCACTGTCTGAGAGCTTGACCTCCTAACAGCCCTATGAAGGAGAAGCTTTTATCATTGTCTCCATTTTCCCGATGAGGAAACTGAGGAAGTTCTCGGGGGATACCCGCCGGACTCCCCGCTTCAGACCTGCGGCCCCATGTGGGGCGTGTCCCAGTCCCGCCCAGTGCAGGACCCCTTCTGGGCTTGGATGGGGGTGTGTTCGCCCTGCACGGGGAGGGGAGGCCCTGCCCCTGCCCTCCAACCCTTTCCTTTCCTGTCCTCTCTCGGGTCTGCACCTACCTCGCGGGGCCCCGGGCTCGGCGCGGCCATCGCCCCCGCAGCAGCTTCCCCGGGCTCTGGCCGCGTCCCCCGCTGCCGGGCCGCCCCGCTGCAGGAGCCAGGCCCCGCCCCTGCTTCTGGACCGACCAATCGCGTGGTGCCGGTCACTGCTGCACCCAATCCGAGCGGGGGCGCGGGGGATCGCCTGCGGGTCCCGCCCCCGGGGCTGCAGCACCCTTCGGACCGCGGTCCAGGGCGGGGCAGGGCCGCCGCGCGTTGGTTAGGGTCCGCACCGGGGGAAGACCCCACATTCCCTTCCTGGGGTGGGAGACTCAGGTCTCGGGGCGCTCGGGGAGGCAGGTAACCTAAAGCCAGTCCCGCCCACCCACCCTGGCGTGAAATTCCCACCGACCGTATTTCGGGTGAGGAAACTAAGGTCCAGAGAGAGAAGTGACTACCTCCAGGTCACACAGGAAGTCAGGGGCGTGCGTTCATTCAACACTTATTTTGAACATTCACTATGGGCCAGGAGCAGTGTAGGCCGGGGTGGCGTGGGGGGGAGGCGGATTTTAGTGGTGAGTGAGAGGGAGGAACACAGCTGCCAGCGTGAGCTTTTAAAAGCATAAATCGCATGACGTCACTCGCACGCTCTAAGCCTCCAGTGGCTTCCCACGGCACTGGAACAAAGTCCAAACATCTCGGTGTGGCCCCAGGCCCATCTGCCCGCTCTCCAGCCCCATCTCAAATCACTGTCCCTGCACCCAGCACACGGTCACAGGGGCTCCCTGCTGGCCCTTGGCCACCAAACTCTTTCACACCTCCGGGCTTTTGCAGGTGCCGTTCCCTCTGCCTGAAATCCTCCCCCACCTCCACCCTCGACTTGATTTGCTTTATTCCTTATCACCTTGCCCGACTCTAAGTGTCCCCTCCCTTCAGTCATGATCACATCGCTTTATTTTTCTTCATCACACTTAACACTGTCAGAGACTGTCTTGTTCATTTATTTGTTTATTATATCTCCCCTCCCCCACCCAGAGTGGGAGTGCCAGGAGGGCAGGAACCATGCCAGGCTCCTTCCCTGGCTCAGTACCTTGCACAAACCAGTGTTTGAGAAGTATATGCTGTACCAATGTGAGTAGGATGTGCAGAGAACCTCAGTGAGTCCCAGGAAATGAAAGGCCAGTGTGACTGGAGTGAGGAGAGCTCAAGCGAGCATGCAGGCTCTTGTCGGCCGGCCATGGGAGGGAGAGGGACGGCAACCCAGAGAAGCATTGTAAGTGTGTGAGAAAGATTCTCAGAAAAAGAAAAAAAAAAGCTCAGGGACTTCCCTGGCGGTCCAGTGGTAAAGAGTCTGCACTTCCACTGCAGGGGGTGTGTGTTCGATCCCTGGTTGGGGAAATAAGATCCCGCAGGCCGCGTGGTGCGGCCAAAAATTAAAAAAAGAAAAGATGCTCAGATGTTTTCAAAAGGCCACTGGTTGTAGTGCAGTCAGATTGGAGGGGGCCATTGTGGGCAGGGGAGAGCAGTGAGGAGGCCTTTGGTGATTTAGGGCAGGGGACGGTGGCTTTGCATCTAGAAGGTGATGGGGGGAAGGGGAGAAAAGGGGAGAATTGACAGGATTTGGGGTCATGTGGATGGGGGAGTGGAAGAGGAAAGCCAAGGTCAGTGATGTCTGCCAGGCTTCTGGCTGTGGGTCAGGGATACAGGATGATGATGCTAAGGCAGGGCACGAGGGGAGAGCCAGATTTGTGCGGGGGGATAGTGAGGGAGTCTGAGAATTCAGATCATGACAGGATGAATTTGAGGTGTCACTACGACAGCCGATGAGGATGTCAGGTGGGCAGCTGGTGCATGTGCAGTACATTGGGGCTCAGAAGAAAGCTGGGCTGCAGGTGAGCCTGGGTAAGGATGAGGTCACCCAGAAGAGTGTGGGGTGAAACAGCCTGTGATGAGTCCCGAGGAACCCACCCTCTCGTGGCAGAGAAGCATGAGTGCCAGAGAGAGCATAAAGTAGGAGAATGGGTCATCCAGCGTCTGAGGGTGTACCCAGGGGGGAGGTCACCAGCCAAATGTGGCAGAGGGGTCAAGGAAATGCGCTTTGGATTTAAAGACTGGATGTCACGGGTGGTCTGAGTGCAGCCCCCCTGGAATGCTGCCAAGCACAGCAGGGGTGAGGAAATGCAGGAAGCAGGTGTGGATACCCTTTTGGGAAGTTTGGCTGTGGAGGGGAGAGCGTGGGAGAGACCCGGAGGGAATTACTGGGTTGATGGAGGGTCCCTTAAACGGAGCCTGTAACATGTTCATTTAACACTGGGGGACCTTGTTGAAAGGCACAGGCTGTTCCCTTGAGAGGGATCATCAGACAGGAGGCTTCTGCTATAGCAGTGGGAGAGGACAGGACCCAGAGTCCAGGTGGGCATCTCTGCCTGGACTGGAAGATGGAGAGAGAAACAGGTAAGGACAGGGCAGGTGTGCCTGTAGTTGGTCTCTCTTCTCTGATGAGGGGGACACCTTTGCTAACTGGAGGAAGAATGAATGTCCAAGGTGTGAGGGGTGGAGGCTCACACTGTGAATGGGAGAGCTGGCTGCCCAGTGGGGCATGGTGGGATTGCCAGGGACTAAGGCTGGGCCTGTGCCAGTTAACCTGAACACAGTGGAACCAGCCCTGCTCTGGCTCATAACAGCCCTCTGCTCAGAGCCACGCTAAGTTGGGCTGCTGGGTACAAGAGACAGATGACAGGCTTGGGTTTTCGGGGACTAGCCTGAGGGTCCTTAAAATACCAGTGCCAGCTGGCTAGGCTGGCACGGGGGAGACCTGGTAGAGGCTGATGTGGCGTCTGGCAGACTGCTGTGCCTCCACAGACTCCCCAGCCATCAGCTGTGCCAGGCCAGACCCATATCGGTCCCGGTCCCGGTCCCTACTTTATCCTGTGTCCAGCACACAGATGATCCAGGAGGCACCTGAGGCACCGATTGCACAAACCAGGGTCTCCCGACCTGAGACCAACGCAGAGGCCAGCTCCCAGCCCCTCTCCAGCCCCTGGGAAGCCCAGTCCCCTGGTCAGGGATGGCACTGAGACAAACACACCATCAATGTTTATTGTTCAGCTCTCCCCAACAGGCCAGCACTGAGGCTGGGGGGCTGGGCCTCCATGAGAAGCGGTCAATCCAGGGGCCCCCCGTGTGGCCACCCTAATGTGCTCTGGGGCCTGTCAGGCCTCCCCCTAGGCTTTCCAGGTCCAGAAATCCTTGTGGGGTCTGGGGTATGTCAGACCTGGGAAAGCTGCCTTTGTGGAGGAGCAGGACATGGGGGGAGAGGTCACGTGACGCCCCAGAACCTGCCAAGTCCAGCAACAGCATGTGACATGAGGGAAACTGAGGCAAGAGTGTAGAAGCCAGAGGAAAAAGCGACAGGGAGTCTGAAAAGTGAGGTGGGGAGGACCAGCATTTTCCAGGCCCTGAACCTGAAGAGGGTGAGAGGGAGACTTTCAGGGACTCCTCCCTCCTGGCTTCTGGAAGGGTGAGCAGGGGCCCTGGTCAGTCAGGGGTGAGTCCTGAACAGCTCCATCCCACGAGGGTGTCTGCAGGATAGCCAGGCTTGAGGGGCCCTCCGTGCCTGGATGGGTCCTCTGGGCCCCCACCCTTGGTCTGCCCTGGAGAAGAAGCAGAGAAGGGGCCGGCAGCCTCATCCCTGCTGGGCCTTCACTGAGCCTTTTTGGTCACCTTCTGATTCTTCAGCATCACGTAGGTGATGAACACGCCTGGAATATACAGACCAGAAAGGTCAGGTAAGAAAGCTCAGGGCTACTGGGAGGCCAGAGCAGGACACAGCATGGGAGAGTGACCCACACAGGGGGCCAAGCACCTACCCAACCACACTCCAGGCCACCTGATCATCTCCCCAGTTGTTCATCAAGCCACACATCCACCCATTCATTCAAAAAACATCAGCCGGGTACCTACCACAGGCAATTTGCTGAGTTTAGCGCTTCCAATTCTACAGGGAATAAGATCCACCCAACTATCCATCTACTCACCCAGTCAACCACCTATCCACGTACCTCCCCACTGACCCACTCAGCATCCATCATCCACCCATCCCATCATCCAGACATCTGACTGGTGATGCATCCAAACCACTTTCTTGAGCACCAACTCAGTGCCACAGCTTGTGCCGGGGGCTGAGTACATAGCAATGATAAAGCAACAGTCCTTGCCCCTTAAGAGGCCCACACACTAGACCCTGGGAGACAGAGAGGTGCAGGGATCTTGAACCGGGGTGACAAGCGGGTGAGAGGTGATGGAGGTGTGAGCAGAGTGATGGTGGTGGTGGACGGAGCAGGAAAAAGGGAGACATCCCATTAGAGTCCAGTGAGCCTGGGGCATCGGGAAGACTGACTTAAAGCCCTGAAGGATGAACAGGGAAACCCCAGGGGATGAGTTGGGGGCAAGGAGCCTCACGGAGATGTACAGCCAGTGACAAAGTGTAGCAGCATGTTCAGGGCTGGGAGAGGGTCATGGGGTCCCTCAGACACGCTGCCCAGGGTTGGGGGAACTTACCCACAAACAGGAGCAGCAGGAGGCCGGCAGCTAGTGGGATGGCAACGGCATAGGCTTGGGGCAGGAAATACTTGTGGATGACATGCTGACTGTCGATGAATGGCTGGCATCAAGGGCAGAGCTCTGGTGAGCATTCCTCGCCCTGCTCAGCTCCCCAAGCCCAAACATCCCACCTCCTCCGTCTCCGGGGCTGACCCCATCAAAGCACTGAGACTGCATTTGCTTTTCTTTAAGATGATGGCATTTGGGGTGCCTTGGTTTGTTCCCTTCTTTCATTTATCTAATAGTTGTGTACGGGGCACTTGCCTGGTGCCCGCCCTAAGTTGGGGCTGGGGACCTGGCAGGGAACAGAAGACAAAGGACTTGCCCTAAGGCCCCCACAGCTTAGCAGGGGCAAAGGGTACATGAGGAATCCTCGAATGATTCCCAACCTGGGCTCCAAAGTCTTCTTTACTAACATTTTTCTCCAAAGGATACCAAGTTCTGCAAGATTTTGCCTTCCAAACACTACACTTTTAAAGCAGTAACCAAGAAATTTTCCCACAGGGAAAAGAAAAATCCTAAAGACTCTCACAAAATCCACTGGCACCTGTCATGCCCAGGGGCCCGCAGGATAACGAGACAACGACTAGAACTCCCATCAAAGGCAGCACAAATCAAGGACAGGACTTTACAGTGTAGTGGTTAAGGATTCCACCTTGGGCCTGAGGCTTCCCCCTGAGCTTCCGCTTCCTCGTGTATAAAATGGGGGACACCGCTAGCATCTTCCTCAAGTGCTGTTCTGGAGCTTTCGTGAGGTATGCAGGTAAAGCACCTAGCACAGCACCTGTCACATTGCAGCTGCTTAAATGATGTTAGGAGTTGGCCTCAAGATCCAGGGATGGGAGGTGAAAGAGGACGGGGCAGCACACATACCAAGAGAATCACCCAGACGGTGTAATAGGTGAAGATGATCAGGCTAACGGCGACGAGGCCAAGTCCCACCACCTGGTCTGTTCCCGTGGCCTGCAGAAAAGGGAGAACTCAACTGAGGCAGTGATGCTCCATTTAGGTGCACTAATGAAGGGGGGCGTTGCAGCCTGGTTACGCCCATTCACTCAGCAGACGTATCAGACGAGGCGGACTAGGTCAATTTTATGCCGGGAGAGAGAGCGCCGGGCCGAGGCCTATCACCCGTACGACGGACCGGCGGGAGAGCGATGCCGGCTCCGAGTACTCAAGCCCCAGCTCCTGAGCAGACCCAGGACCCCACCCCCAGACGCCCCCGTTTCCCGCACTCGGCCCCAAGCTCACCATTTCCCCAGCGCTGCGGGCACTGGGGCAGCAAGCCTCATCCGGTTCCGGATCCGGGCCCTTCTGGCCTTGGGCCGCGGGGCACGCCGGGAGTCGTAGTCCTTAGGCCGGTCCAGGACCACGTCGCCCGAGACAGGCAGGCACCGCCTCCCCTTTGCATGTCGGGAAATGTAGTTTCTCAAGGGCATTGTGGGCCGCGTTCCCGAATCTCTAGGGAATGGGACTGAGCAGGGGCGGGGAGGAACTCAGTCTGGCTGGTATTTGTGGTCTCAGTCCTGTCGAACTCGCCCGAGAACAAAAGCCGGTCTCTCGATGTCCCAGAGTCCCATAGCCAGAGCGGGATGGGGGTGGGTGGTCGGAAGTCCCATATTTCCGATGGAGAAAATGAGGCTCAGAGAGGGGCGCGCTCTTGCAGGAGATCACAATCTGAGTCAGTGGTGTAGCCGACTTCAGAACCCGAGGGCACTACTTCCTGGTCCCGAGGCCCTAACTTGTCTGTTGAGGGTAGGGTGCAGAAAAAGTTCACCGACCGGCCTGGGGTGGGAGGAGGGGTTGGCTGGGGCCCCCAGGGATGGGGAGGATTTCGACTGGCTGTGAGAGGGCACCCCCTTACCATGCCAGGCTTCCCTGGCGACCCTTCAGGTGTCCTCTCTTCACTGCGTGAATGAGGCTAGGGTGACCCTCCCTTCCTTCACCGTCTGCCTCTCGGGCCCTGGGTGTCCCGCAGCCCAGACAGGTCTTCGGACTGGGCCAGTGTGCAGGCCCCTCCCTAGGCTTGGAGGCCAGATCATCTTCGATGTTTCCTCCAGCTCCGAGGTCCGGAACACTGTCTCCTCACAGCTCATGGGGCTGGCTGCTTGTCCCGCATCAGGTCTCACTGGGATGCCACACATCCCAGGGAAGTGACCTTCACAGCTGGGCAGGGTTCCCTCCTCTGTGCTCCATAGCCCCAAGTGTGGCTCCAGGATGACACTTATCACTGCGTTTTAATTAGCTGATTTACTTGTTGATCTGGCCCATGTGACTGTGAGCTCCCTGAGATTAGCATCTGTGGTCACTGCTGTATCCCCAGTGCCCAGAGTGAGGCTTGGCACAAGTAAGAGCTTTGAATCAGTCAACCACCTTTAAAATTTGGGTGACTTCTGGAATGCTACAGAGGACAGCATGTGGAGACTCCAGGCCTCCTGAGGGGTTGTGTGGAGGCTCTCCGTGTGTTATCTTCACTTGGGGGGCCGGGGCACACAGAGATCGGGTCTGAACCGGGCATGACGTGCTCCTGCTGGCAGCATCTGTCTCCTTGGGTCATCCAAGCCCATCACAAAGCTGAGAGGGACGTTTTTTCCCCCTACCATTTTGTATACTGATTTTTCACTAAGCATTACTGTGTTCCAAAGGAGCAACCTTTTTTTGGCCTACAGCCCAATTCCTTCCCTCTCTGTCTCAGGAGAATTTGAGCTCAGCCAGGAGCCACCTTTTCCCTCCCCAGGTGTGCACAGAACAGAGGAAGGGACTGAGAATCAGCCTCCAGGGTTTACAGGGGCCATGAGTGCACATCAGCACTAAGAAAGGGTGGGGACAATGCGGTGCTGTGGCAGGGACAAGGCCTGGTAGTCTGGTCCCTTCTGGCTTGTCCAAAGCCCTGAGGATTCCTGCCACTTCTGAGCTCATTAAAGGCCCAGGGTGACTTGCCTTTCCCAGAGCTTGGCTGTCAGCTCTTCTGAGTCAGAGGCAGAGAGTGAGGGGTGGTCCCGGCCTGGAGACAGTGCTGACCTGTGGCTTTAGAGAGGCTGGGGAAACGCTCGGCACCTCCCGGGGTCTAGCTCCCTAGGAAGTCCTGTATACCCACTTTCTCATTTGATTCACAACCCCATTTGCAGCTGAGAAAACTGAGGCACAGTTGTTTGTCCTCAGGCATGCCTGTTAGAGGCTACCTGACTCTGGGGAGGTTAGAACTTGGGCTCTGAGGTCAGAGCTGCCACCTAGTAGGTGTGAGACTGGCAAGAAACTGCCCTTCTGGGCATTCGTTTCCTCCCCAGGAATCTGGAGTAATAACAGTGGTGGTAATTGTGATAACTACAGTCAGGACTTTGAGAACCCTGGCCACCGACCTCTCCCCCACCCCCAGCATGTCACCTTATACATCCTGCTTCCTTCTGATGCCGTCTGTGACCCCGACTTCAACTCAGTAAAACAAACAAAAGCCAACATGCCATAACAAACAAAAACTGCAACATTTAATTTTTTTCCCCCCAAAACCAAGACACTGACACTAGGCTGATTTCCCTTTACAATGTTATTTTCTACAATAGAAGCTGGGACAGAGATACAAACACAGCCCACTGAATCAGGGGGTGGTGGTGTTATAACATTCTGTTAGAAAGGAGGGGTGTTAAAAAAAAAAAAGACCTCCCCTCCCCCCATCTCCCTGCTCACCTCCCTGAAGAGAGGAAGCCATGGACATTCTCCGTCCTGGCAGATCATGCCATGTGGTCAGTTTGTGGGGTGACCAGAAAAAAAAAAAAACAAAACTAAAAATATTGTAGACCTTTATTTCTTTTCTTTAATTCTCCTAGTAAAAATGTCAAACTGTCTTTCAAGAAGATTCCAAACTGGCATTGCATAGACCAATTCCTTTCCAAAAATATCTCTAATATACTCTTTCTATCTCTCTCTCTATATATAAGATTTTAAGTCCGGAGCTGTGGGCACCTAATGGGAATTCACTGAGCTTGAGGGGACCAGAGGGCCAAAGAAAGAGCTCCCACGTGGGGATGAGGCCAGGGCTCCAGGCCTCCGGCTCCAGCCAGCATTAATTTGGTTGTGGCCGAATTCTGTTAGTCCAATTACCCTGGCCCAGGGCCTAGCGTGGGAGGGTGTGGCAGGCTCTGTCTCCTTCTGGGGTGACTGTCAAGTTCAGACCTCGCCTAGGTTGGGGCTGGGGTTCCTGGTTTGGGGAATTCTCCCCAACAGCACCAAAGCCAGCTATTTTATGTCTAAAGCCCCAGAACTTTGAATCAGACCCCAAATACACCCTGAATGCATCTCCTCACTGGGCTGAGGTCATGAAGACACAGAAGGGAAGGACAGCATTCCCCCATCTTCTGGGGGGGTCACTTCAACTGGAGACAGTGCGGCCAGCTCCCTTTTAAAGTGCCAGGTGTCTGTGGGGCAGGAAGGGACCCGCAGAGCTGACCAGAGCCTTCTCCAGCCAGAGCAAATGCTCCGTCCTGCCTCAGCAGGCACCATCTAACATTCATTTTCTAAAAGTTAGGTAATTAAAAACAACAACAACAAAAATCCTAGAAATGCTCTGGTCCCAACGCCAGGAGGTTCCAAGACCAAGACTCCAATTCTTGCCAGTGGGGCAGAAGGGCAAGGACCCCTCCCAGCCTGGGGAGGAGACACCCCCATCTGCACACCACCCAGATCCCCAGCCCTGCTGGGACCCAGCCAGCGGGTAGGGAGAGAACAGAACCACCTCCCCTTACCTGGGGGAGGAGAAAATACCAAACTGTGAACTCTAAAAAAGAAAAGAAAAAGAAAGGAAGGAAGGAAGGAAAAAAGAGGAAAAAAAGAGGAAAGAAAAGGAAAAAGGAATAGGGCTAAGTAAACACCAGCCTGCTGGGTTTATACAAAATGAGTGAAATTTAAGAGCGGCAGGGGGGTCTGTCCAGGGACTGGCTGGCAGTCAGAACCCACCTTCAAGCAAGTGATGAGGACTAGGGCGGGGAAAGTGCTGAGAGCAGAGGATTTAGGGAGGGGCGGGGGCGGGGGCAGGGCCAGACTGCCCCCCGCTGGGAAAACCCCATTAATGGACCCCACCTCGCCCTTGCCCAGAGAGGGGGTGCTTTCAGAGGATGGCTGAGGCTTTTCTGGCCAGGAAGCCAGCTCCAGGCCAGTCCAGTCACAGCCCACCTGCCTCTCCAGCACTGGCCCCGGCCTGGGCCAGCTGACCCTGAGGGGAGAGGAAGGGTGCTTTGCCTGCCCAGCCCAGCCCAGCCAGGCCACTGACCTCCAAGGGCTTGGGAGGCACCTGCCCTGGCCTCCTACTGGAAGCCAGCTGCTCAGGACCCAGTCCCGGGCAGAGGGGAACCACCGTCCACGCTCAGATCTTTCTCAGCATGGGGCTCGGGCCTGAGCTGGAGCTAACTGGAGGGGGGAGGGGCAGTGCCACGTTCCAGCCGGGCTGCTAGGGCTGGGCTGCTGACTGCACAGCAGGCAGCGCCCAGAAATCCTTGGGAAGGGCTCAGAGCACGGGCAGGTGAGGGCCAGGGCGCTGTGCTGGAGACAAGCGTGTGCAAAGTGCAGGCTGCCAGGGCAGCAGGAGAACATTCGTTGCGGGGGAGGTGGGGTCTCAATCTGGAGTGTGGGTGGGGTTTGAGGTCTTGGTTCCCAGGAGGAGGCCGCCAGCAGGTCCCCCGGGACACAGGGAAGGGACAGCTGAAGCACTGAGCAGTCAGAGGGCCATGGTGGCAGGATTCCAGGGGTGGACTGGCCCCCCAAGGGCAAGGGAGCAATGGAGCAAGGCCCTGCCAGGGCCACTGGCTGGGCCAGTGCTCCTGGAGTGAGCAGGGACACAGGACAAGAGGCCCCTCAGCCACAAGCATCCCTGCATATGCAGGAGTTGCGGCATGTCCTCGCTGAGGGGCCAGGTGGGTGTCCAGAGGGGCAGTCCCCGCCGTGTTTGTCTGGCCCACCTGCTTCACGGGCCCATGTGTCCTGCCCTCTAGTGGTTCAGAGGAGAATATTCACAGTGGTGCCCGGGGCCCTGGCGGGCCATGAGCGTCCCAGCAATGATGGGAGGTCAATGGAATGATGCTTTGGGGCTGGAGTGCATGGAGCAGGCACAGATGAAATGCGGCACGGATGGTGATCTGAAGGGGAAGGTCCCTTGTGGAATGACTTGGGTCTGGACGCCTGTGAAGGCAGGGCCCTTCTCCAGCCTGGACGCCCGCTCCTCAATGGCTTTCAATCACGACTGGCTCATAGACCCCAGAGGAGACCCTGCGGGGAAAGACAGGTCAGCTTGTCATCCCTGATGGTCCTTTGGGCCAGGTCCTTTGGGCCAGGCCCTTGGGAGTACTTCACAAGCAGGCCCCATTTTGCAGAGAAAGAAACTGAGCCTCAGAGAAGTTGAATCACTTGCCCAGGGCAACACAGATGTTAAGTATCGGAGTCTGTAGGAGTGCAGAGCTGGCACAGACCATGGCCCAAGCCCTCCTGGGCACCGGCAGCTCTCACGCTGGGGTGTGCTGCGCCCATCCTCACGACAACTCTGGCAGGGAGGGTCTGCAGCTAGCCCCACTTGACAGGTGAAGAAACTGAGGCTCAGAGGGATTATGAGGCTTGCTAAAAGCGCAGTAGAAGGTTGGGGAGCTTGATCGGCTCTTCTCTCCACTGAGGGAGGCCAGGGCCACCCCTGGGATTGTGGACATTCAGGGCTCAGCATACAGCTCTGCAATGACCTTGCTGCCAAATAGATTGGTTCTTCCCATCCTGCATCTCAGTTTCCTCATTCTCAGAGGGGGCTAGAGAGGGATGTCACAAAGCCCCAAGGAAGTGCCCTCTGTTTTCTTCTTGCCCACCCCACCCGGGGCAGCTGAGGAAGGCATGGAAAGATGGCAGTTGCAATTTCAAGCCTCAGCCAGTAGGGGTCAGCAGAGCAGCACCAGAGGGCAGGTCCGGAGACTCTGCATGGCCCAGCAAAGCCCCCTTCTCGCTCCGGCCGGAGATGTTAAATGGGCACTTTCCCATCTGGCCCACGGGAACCACGGGAAAAGGCTTCAGCACAACCCCGCAGGTGGGAAGCTCCACAACTCACTCATTCGTTCATTCATTCAGTGAGCCAGGCACACAGCAAGCATGCTGTAAGTGAATGATCTTGAGAGGGCACTCTATAAAACTGTAGAGTTCAAGTCCAAGTTTGATCCTACCACCTCCTCGTCTCTGAACATCATGCAGCAGAAATCTGTGTTGCTCACTGCCGTATCCCCAGCACCTAGGGATAGCTCAGTACCTGGTGTGTAGCTGGTGTGCAATAAATATTTGTTCAATAAATAAATGAGTCATCATCATCATTTTTTAGGAGTTCCCAGATCCAGGAGGAAGGGAAAGAAAAGTAGAATCCAAAATAAAGATGTATTAAGCCCATGCTATGTGCCAAGCCTTGTGCTAGGCACTTATCAAGGTTCCTCAGAACCCCCAAAACCAAACCCAGGGCCTTTGTCCCAGGTTTCCAGGTAAGGTGGTGTGGTCCACATCATTTGACAGATGGGGAAACTGAGGCTCAGAGAGAAGTGACTGGTCCAAGGTCACACTGACAAGAGCTGGCATTCAAAGCTAGGTCAGTGGGCTGCAGAGGCCATATGCTCTCACCACTATGCCCCAGAGCCACACTCGTGACCCACCCAGAACCTTCAGCCCTACCTGTTGGCCAGCTGGATGCCACTCAGGGTGGTGGAGCCATCGCGGCTCACGAACAGCCGGAGGTTGCTGTCTGTGGGGACACAGGGAAGGATGGGGGCTGAGCGGGGCGGCGCCACCAGGGAGCCCCTGGGCATCGTCCCTGGCCCGCCGGCGCGGGCAGCTCACCCTCACTATTGCTGCCATCCGTGAAGTCCTGGCTCTGCATGATCTTCTCCACGATGTCGTCAGCGTCAATCCGCGTGTCATCCACCCAGGTCGGGTGGCTCTCCACGGAGTCCTTCTTCCTCCTGGAGCGGGGCAGAGTCACAACAGTCAGGGCAGCAACAGGCACGACGACGACAGGACCAAGCACCCGCAGCACTCAGGAGGTTCAAAGTGCACGTGAGAGCTGGTCCAGACTGTATTCATTTAACCCTCACATCGAACCCTACGTGCGGATGCTGCTACGACCTGGTTTTACAGAGGAGGCCACAGAGGCCCTGAGAGGTTAAGTACCAGCCTCTGAGAGGCTGCAGAGCAAGGGAGCAGGCGGGGACAGAGGGGACACTAAACCGCATGCAGCAACCGCTCACTGAGCATGCGTGCCAGGCCGGGGCGCCGCGCCTGTGAGCGTCAGCTGGTTGAATAGCCACGCCCACCCCACTGCGGCGGCGGTGGGGGGGGGGGGCCTTGTCCCTGTTACAGGTAGAGAAGCAGAGGCTCAGGGAGCCACCGGCGGGGTCTGCTCTCCAGCAGCACGTATGGTGAGACTTACCGAAACGAGCGGTCCGACAGATGGGGCCGGGGTGGCCGCGGCGGCTTCTCGGGGGGCCGGTGCTCACGCTCGCTGCCCTCGGGACCCTCCACAGCTATGCTGAGGCCGCCCGAGGCGCTGCTGCTGGTGGACGTGTTCCGGCGGTGCGTCAGGTCCGAGAGGCTGGAGGAGCGCGAGTGCTCGGTGCTGTAGCCTGGGGGGCGGTCGGGGACGTTGATTACCTGGAGCCGGGAGCCGGGGAAGGTGGAAGGCCAAGGGCAAGGGGCCGGGTGGGCACTCACCAGAGATCTTGGACTGCTGGCTGGCGTAGCTGGAGTTGCGGGAGTGGCCGGAGTGGAACACCTCCTCGGGGCTGGAGAGGTTCTGGTCCGGCTCCTCTGGCACCCCTGGAAGCCGGGTAGGGGCAGGGGTTACCAGTGTGCCCGCCCTCGCCCTTGCTCCTCCTCTCACCGAGTGTGGCGGGGGGTGGAGAGCACATTATGTATTTCCATTTAAGAGACTGAAAAGCTGAGGTCCAGGGGAGCAGCAACCTGCCCCGAGCCGCAGGTCACCACTCGAACCCGGGGTCATTTGTTCATTCCACAAATATCTGTTGGGGACGTCCTCCACGCCCGGCGCTCTCCTGGGTGCTGGGAACAGGAGACGTGGTGTCACAGGCACCAATGGTGGGAAAGAAGAATGTTGAACAAAAATGACCCACGATCAACCACAACTGGCGAATGGCGCAGAGCAGGGAGCGTATGGGGGGTTCTGACCCAGTCTGGAATCAAGGAAGGCTTCTCTGAGGAGGTGGCCTTAATGCGAAACCTTCAGGATGTGTGGAAGGGAGCCTTCCAGACAGAGGGAACGGCATAAGCAAAGGCCCTGAGGCTTGAATGGGCTTGGGTCTGTGTAGCTGGACTGGAGTGAATAAGGGGATGCGGGAGGTGGAGAACACACTTTCAGGCAGTGACAGCAGGAGATTCCAGGGAACCAGGTGGGGTCTGCCCAGGGCTCCATGAGTAACCCCCCCACCCACCAGTCCTCCTGGTCAACACAGGAAGCAAGGACTCATCCATCCTCTCCTTGGAGATGAGCACACCCAGGCCATAGGATGGACCCCAGGCCTGCCTGTGTCCCCACCCAAAACCACATGACTTTTCAAGTCAGCAGGTTCTCCGCATCTGAGGGGTTGCAGGAGGGGCTCAGACGCCTGCCTAATGGAAGCATGGGTGGGTGAACGCCATCCCACTAGCCTTCTCTTCTCAGCAAGCATCCCCCTTGGGACCTAGGGATATGGGGAGGTAAAAGCCTTCGACCACGGGAGGGGTAGGGAGGGCAGGTGAGGAACAGTACCTGAGCTGAGGATGGTGGGCCGGGCCTTGGGGGGCCGGGACCCTGTCAGGGAGTTGGTGCCACTGCCACCGCTGCTGGTCCCGCCACCCTTACACGTCAGCTGCAGGGAGGAATCCTGGCCTGGGATGGAGATGGACTTGGCAGTGGACGGCGGCCTTGGGAAGACAGATGGGTGTGACCGGAGTGCCCCACTTTGGGGTCGGAGAAGACAGGGAAACCCAAGAGCCTGGAGGAGGGGACAGTCCCTTGTCCCCCCTCCCCGTGTCCAGGACAGAGCCCCCACCCCTCAGGCACCCTGCACCAGCACTCACGTCTTGAAGCAGGGGTCTCCAGAGAGCAGGAACATTCCAATGGTGACCTGTGCAAAAGCCGGAGAAATCAGCCACGCCCCATCCACCCCCCAGCCCAGGCGCCCGGCCTTCCTGTGGCCTCCCTGCTCTGGCTTCAGATGGGCTTGGACTCTGATCCTATCTCTGTCCCTTGCTGGCCCTGGCAAAGCCACCAAACTTCAGTGAAGCCCAGTTTCCTCGTGCAGAGGACAAAACTGATCCTAACGCCTACCTTGTGGAATAGTGGAGAGGATGCTGGGCACCTGGCACGGGGTGAGTGAGGAGGGAAAGTCAGCTACTGTCATTGCAAAACTACAGATAGACTGTGAGGCCCTCGAGGGAGGAGCCGCAGACACTCTCCATCCTCTGCGCCCCTCGCAGCCCTCAGAGCGGGTGAGCAGGTGGGAGGGAGGCTCTCGATGCCTACGCGGTGGGGAGGGGTTCACAGATTCCAACACAACACAGAGGGCAGGGGCTTGTGAAAGTTTGTTGAATAAAGTAAAGCAAGAAGCCATTAGAAATGTAACATCCACTCGGGCAAAGATTTTGGCAATGGTCTAAACAAGGCAAGGTTTGGGTCCCCAAATCTGGGCTGGGATGGAGCGACAGGCAGAGGGGTGATGGGGTGGGAAAGAGGTGCTCAGATCACAGGGACACCTCTGACAAAAATGGTGACCGCTGGGGTGAGGCTTTGTTTTTAATGGATTGTTTCATTTGGCCATGATAGCAACCTACAAAGTACGTGATGGCCCCAGGCTGTAGACGAGGGAACTGAGACTCAGACTCAGGGGAAGGGACTGCTCAAGGCCCTGCAGACAGGATGTGGGGAGGATGGCCTTGAACTGGAGGCCACCTGCCCCTGGGGCCCCCTCGATCTGGCCTGAGGATGCACTGGGTCACTGGAGCGAGGCTGAAAGGGCTTGGCTCTCACACAACTAGCCTGGACCTTTTCAGGTGCCTCTGGTTTCTTCGGCAAAAGGCCCAGGAGGCCCCAGAGCCCTTGCCTGCCACCTCTTGCCCGGCTCTGCCAGGCATAACATGCTCCCGCTGGGTCAGCTCGCAGAGGTGTGGTTACAACAAGACTGTTTTCTCAGCCAGGTGGAAGGGTGTGGGGACGAGGAAGAGAGGCATGCTGGCAGCGGATGCCCAGATATCTCTGTCCCAAGAGGCCAAAGAGGCAGCTGCCTGGGGGGAGGGTGATGCCCCGGCTGGAAGCCTTCCCGTGGCTGGGCCCTCTGAGCAGCCGGCCGGGTCTGCCAGGTCCGGGGACGGCAGGCCATCTGCTCACTGATGCTCTGGGAGCTCAGGCTGCGTCATGACGTGTGGGGCAGTGGTTAGGAGCTGGACCGCAGGGTCAAGCGCCAGCTCTGCTTGTGACCCCAGGCGGATGATCTAACCTCTGTGCCTCAGCCCCCTGCGGTGCAAAACTGGGGCCAATAATAGATACCACACCCCACGGGGCTGTTGTCAGACACCACGAAATAAGGGGTGGTAAGCACTCAGCCATGCTGAGCTCACCGAAAGTGCTCACCAAAGCGTTAAAGAGACTATTGGGTCCACCCCTGACCCCCGATTATGGATGGGGAAACTGAGGCCAGTGCCTGAGCCAGGCCTTCGATGGTGGCTTCCTGACCCCAGGGCCCACGTCTTTCCCAGTGTCTCTCACTGCCTGTCTGGGGTGAGAACCTGTATTCTTAACAACTGTTCAGGGGACTCTGACACGGAGCACGTTTGCCCCCGCCCCTTGCTGGGAAGGGGTGGATGGGGCAGCGGAGCCCTGGTACCTTGAGGATGGAGTTGTCCTGTCGGGTGTTCTTCGTGTCATATCCCTCCAGCAGGCAGCAGCGCACTGTGGAGCCCGAGCCTGCAAACTCCGCCAGGTTCAAGTCGGCAAAGCCCAGCTGTGGGGACAGAGGAGAGGGTGGGAGGCTGAGGGGAGTGCGGGCGCATGGCTGGCAGCCCAAGGGTTAGCTTGGCAAGGTGGGATGGGGAGAGGAGGCAGAGCCCTCGGGCCCGCCCCACGGCCCAGAATGACTGTTGCATAACCGGCACCCAAGGACAGAGGCCCGGGCTGGCGGCTCCAACGTGGCAAAGCCAGGAGCTCACATCCCTGAGCTGCACAAAGCGCCCTTTGTGCCGTGTCCCAGCGTGCACCAGGGCAGCGCCCGAGATGAAAGGACATTGTTGTCTGTGACACAGACGCATTGTTCCCTGGGAAACAAGGCCGTGCTGTGGGAGCCACCAGGCCAGCGGACAGGAGGGGAGGGAAGGCCCGTGGGAACTTGGCGTTGGGCTGGGAGGGTGGAGGGCACTGCAGGGTGAGCAGGAGACCCTGGCGGGAGCTGAAGTGAGGGGCTGGTGGGAACTCCCAGCTGCTCCTGCGATGCAGAAGGGAGCAAGGGATGCGGAGGGAAGTGAGAAAGTGTGAGAACATGGTGTATGAGCTGAGAAGGCCTCCTGGGTGGAAGCCAAGTCTGCCAGACCTGGAGGTTGAGGTTGGGGGGATACTGGGCTTGGCGACTTGGAAGATGAACCAAGCCAATCAGGGACATTTATTGAGCACCTGCTGCATGCAAGTCTCTACTGCAGAGCTTAGGGCACATGCTTCAGACAAGGAAACTAAGGTTCAGAGCGGGGAAGTGACTTGCTCAGGGGCTCACACACCTTAACCGGCAGAGCCAGAACTGACACTAGGCCTGATCAGTGTCAAGTCTCACCACCTTTCTGGGCCTCAGCTTCCTCCTCTGATTAAGGGGAGCTGAGCCTGTGGTGGAGGTTTGATTAAAGAATGGAAGGGAAGGGCCTGGCAGGTCTGACATGTGACATAGCAGGTTTGTGGGGGGGAGGGGGAAGGAGGTGGGATGTTCCAGCTGTTTGCTGGCAGTTTCTTTCCTGGCTGTCCTTCACCCACATGCATCAACAGGAGGAGAAATCTCCACTCCGAGAGCATCTTCCACAGCCCGGTTCTAGCCACCCTGCCCTCTGCTTCTGGAGAGGGCATCAGTGCCCCGGCCAAGGCGGAGTACAAGGCCTGGTCCACTGAGCTTCCTGGGCTCTGGTCGGTGGGAAGGAACACGCCCTGCACAGCACCTCCCTCGGGCTCTCCACGCAGAGTGAGGTGAGGCAGAGGCACGTCCCCTCTGGACTGACTGAGCCCACCCACTGCTGCCGGGCGCCTCCCCAGGCCGCAGAGGGTGGGCGAGAGTCCCCACAAGAAGGGGGCTTAGGGCAGAGCAGGCTCAAAGCCAGAGGTAGCCCTTCCAGAGCCGTCTTCCCCCACCTTCCCCAGTGGAAAAGGTTTTAATGCGTAGGCCTGAACTGTCTGTGGGCACAGGGAAAGCCCGGCAACCACACAGATGTGCAACAGCGGGGCCTGGCCGAGCCCTCTTCACCCAGCCAAACGATGGGCCCCGCCGCTGTTAGACAGCAAAAGGAAATTTGTGATGACACAAAAACATGCCCATGATGTATTGGTAAGTAAAAAACCAAGTTGCAGAATCTGTTTAGAACAAGTCCCTCTTGTGAATTTAAAAATCATATCACCTGTGTGTGCGCAAGTACACACATAGGGTGCTCCTTGTATGATCCTCTAAACCATATGCACACGTTTTATTCACTGCTCTGGACGTATATTTCATGCATTTTTTTTTTCTTTTTCTTAAAAGGTCTGGAAAGACCCTAACAAATCAAAATGGTGGAGTCTGAGGAGGAGGCCTAGAGAGGAATGGGGTGGAAACCACCCTTTCACTCTGAAAACCTCTGTCCCATTTGTGCTGCAACAAGCATCCACTGCCTTTATGTTAAGTGCAAAGACTATCAATAAAGATATTTCAAAAAAATAGGGACTTCCCTGGTGGTGTAGAGGTTAAGAATCCGCCTGCCAATGCAGGGGACGTGGGTTCGAGCCCCGGTCCGGGAAGATCCCACATGCCGAGGAGCAACTAAGCCCGTGAGCCACAACTACTGAGCCTGCGCTCTAGAGCCCGTGAGCCACAGCTCCTGAGCCCACGCGCCTAGAGCCCGTGCTCTGCAACAAGAGAAGCCACCACAAATGAGAAGCCCGCGCACTGCAACGAACAGTAGCCCCTGCTCACCGCAACTAAAGAATGCCCGTTGGCCCGTGAGCCACAACTACTGAGCCTGCGCATCTGGAGCCTGTGCTCTGCAACAAGAGAGGCCACGATAAGTGAGAGGCCCGAGCACCGCGATGAAGAGTGGCCCCCACTTGCTGCAACTAGAGAAAGCCCTCGCACAGAAACGAAGACCCAACACAGCCAAAAATAAATAAACAAATAAAAACGTCAATTCATTAAAAAAAAAAAAAAAAAAAAATGCCCGCGTGCAGCAACGAAGACCCAACACAGCCAAAAATAAATTAAAAAAAAAAAAGAAAAGAAGCTATTTCAAAAAAATAATACATCTCATGGAGGGCAGGGTGTCTTCTGTTTGGGGCAAGAGAGGCGGCTGAAGGTTCGTCTAGGAGCTTCTCTCATGCCTGTCCCATCCACCCATCCTGTCCCACCCTACCACCCCTTCACATGGCCCCGCTTACCTTGGAGTAAGCCTTCCCACCTTTCAGCTCCTGCATGAGAAACAGACAAAGGCAGCAGGATGACTAGGGGATCCCAGGGACCTCATGGGTCTCCCCAGTCCACCCACCCCCCAATCTGACTCCCAGGGAAGGAGGACAAGAAAAGGGGTTGACTGACTCACTCAGGGGATGGGCCTAAAGCCAGCAGCCCCGTGGCCCTACCAGCGCCCCCTGGCCTCTCACCTTGCGCACCGACACACGGAAGATGCAGGGGTCCAGCAGGCCGGTGGCCGGGTTGGCACTCATCTTACACACGAAGGTGAACCTCTTCCGCCACCGCACACAGTTCTCTTGCACCTCCTCCCTGCGGGTCAGAGAGACAGTGAGCGCAAGGGTACAGGGTCCACTTTTAGGGAGGTGAGGGCCCTGCTGCCTTTGGAACAGAGAGGGAAACTCTCACTTTTCACTTTGTATCACAAAGTGACTGTATTTTCATAACAAGAATCTGCTTGCGTACGTGTTATTAAAAAAACAACAAAAACATAAAAATAAAAAAATGAAAAAACACAAGGCGAGGGTGAGATCAGGCTGGGGGCAGCTGTCTGTTTCCAGCACTGCCTGTCCCACCCCCAACCTTGCTCTGGGGTCTCGGGAGCTCCTTCGGCTGCCGTTACCTCCCCCCAGCTGGACTGCCACTGGCCATCTCAAGTGAGCCTCACATGGTGTTCCCAGGATGGACTCCCAGCCCTTTTTACAGATGAAGAAACTGAGGCTAGATAAACTGCCCAGTACTGCCCAGCCAGGAAACAGCTGGCCCTCAGCCCAGTGCTGCCTGGCTCCAGAGCCCCCTTCTTCACCACTAATAATAACAATGATGATAATAATAATAATAACAACAACAGCTAACGCTCACACGGCACTTCTGTGTGCCAGGCACCACCCAAAGCACTTCACAAAACCAGCTGCCACAGGAGCCTTCTCCAAGTGCTGGCGATCCAAGGTCACGCTAACCCTCCCAGCAACCGTCTGGGGCAGCTACTACCCGTAGTCCAAGCCCACGTTCAAAGAAACCGGGAGCTCTAGGGCTAAGACCCCGGCCCGAGGCCCACCACTGGCAGAGCAGAGCAGGGACTTGAACCCAAGCAGCCTGGCTCTGGTGCCACATGCTCAACCCTCCCCGCTGGGTCAGGGCGGGGTGGGGGAGGGGGTGCTGGCTTTCCAGCCCCTGTAGCGCCTCCTGGACCTGAGGAGCATGACCAAGCCCACCAATCAGCAACCCCCGACTGGGGAGGCACCCTGTGCCCTGGGGGTGAGTGGGAGCCAGTGGGAGCAGTCCACCGAGCCTCTCCAGCTGCCTCAGGGGCCGGTGGGCCCCGGGGGTGGCAGCGGCACGTGGTGGAAATGAGCCCCCCTGCCACGGCAGTACACGCTCAGGAAGGGAGGGGCAGGCGTACGAGGCATGATCTCCAGCCTCATCCCACCTAACAGGAACGGCAAGTGGACAGCTGAGGAAGTGACCGCTCCACACCCTGGAGACCGCAGGGGCTCGGGTTAACGGCCAGATGGGGGCCGGTGGGCGGAGGGTCAGCACAGGTTGAGCATCTCCTGAACACGGGCTGGCCTGCTTCTCACGGCAACCCCGGAAGGAGACTCTGTGCCACCCCTTCTACAGCTGAAGGCACTGAGGCTCCTGGAGACCACCCAAGGTCACACCCCCGGTGATGGACAAAGCAGGATCTGAACTCAGGACGGTCCAACTGCAGAGTCAGAGCGCTCAGCCATCACCGTGGTTCACGGGTCAGGGGCTCGGGAAAGCATGGCAGACAGAACCCCCTGGGGTTGTGGAGCCAGCGGCGCCCTAATCTGCACCCGAGGCGTCTACCCATGTCTCTGAATCCCAAGTATGTGCCAGGTGCTGGACACTGCGGTGGACTTGATTCACAGACTGACATCTGACAGTCACCCCACTGGTGACTCGGTGTCACCAGGACAGGGTGGGGGAAGGGGTGAGTCAGGGAAGGTGACTGGCTGCAGGGAGGTGGCATTCAGGCTCAGACCCAAATGAAGAGGGGGGAGTAGCAAGCGGGGGAGACGGTTCCTGGCAGAGGGAACCGCATGAGTGAGGAACAAACATACTCTTGGTTTCTCGGCCGATGAAAGCCCCCGAGCCAAGCCTCTATGAGGAGCTCCCTCCTAGCCCCACAAGGCTTTGAGGATGGGACCAAGGCTTCCCCACATCCTGCCAGGGCTGTGACAAGAAGCAACAGGACTCAGTCGGGCAGACCTGGGCTCGCAGCCTCACACTCACTGTGCAACTTGGGCTGGGGCCAATCCCCAAAATGCTCTGACCTTGTTAGGAAGGTGAGCTCCAGCAACCCCTGCAGACTGGGGACAAACAGAAAAGGTCAGGGCTAGAGATGAGGGGGAGGAAGGGAGAGCTCCCAACCCCCCAGCGGACATGGGCAGGGACCCTCAGGAAGCAGGTGCCAAAGGAGGAGTGGGGACCCTGGGCTGGAGCATCATCTGACCCAGCCATGGCGGCTCTCCTCATTCATTCATTCAAATAATTGAGCACCAGTCGTGTGCCAGTCCCTGTTCTATGCACTGGGGCCACAGCAGTGACGAGCTTACATTTTGCTGGGAGTGGGAAGGAAGAACGAAAACTACCTCTTTTGGCAAATGACTTAGTCTTGTATGTAGAAAATCCTAAGGAATCCACTAAAAAAACTATTAGAATACATGAGTTCAGCCAGGTTGCAATATACAAAAATCAGTTACTTCTATATACAGTACTAGTGAACATCCACAATGAAATGAAGAAAACAATTTCATTTACAATAGTATCAAAAGGAATAAATTTAACAAAAGAAGTACAAAACATATACTCTGGAAAACTACAAACTACATTGCTGAAAGAAATGCAAGAAGATCTAAATAAATGGAAAGACATCCCACAGTTGTGGACTGAAAGATTTAATATTGTTAAGATAATAATACTCCCGGGCTTCCCTGGTGGCGCAGTGGTTAAGAATCCGCCTGCCAATGCAGGGGACACGGGTTCGAGCCCTGGTCCGGGAAGATCCCACATGCCGCGGAGCAACTAAGCCCGTGCGCCACAACTACCGAGCCTGCGCTCTAGAGCCCGCGAGCCACAACTACTGAAGCCCACGTGCCTAGAGCCCATGCTCCGCAACAAGAGAAGCCACCGCAATGAGAAGCCCACGCACAGCAACGAAGAATAGCCCCTGCTCGCTGCAACTAGAGAAAGCCTGCGTGCAGCAACGAAGACCCAACACAGCCACAAAAAAAAAAAAAGATGATAATACACCCAAATTGATCTAAAAATTCAATATGATCCCTATCAAAATCTCGGCTGGATTCTCTGCAGAAAATTGACAAGTTGATCCTAAATCTTGGAAATTCAAAGGACCAGAATAATCAAAACAATCTAGAAAAAGTAGAACATAATTAAGGGATTCACACGTCTTGAATGCAGAACTTCTACAAAGCTACAATAATCAAGAAAGAGTGGTTCTGGCATAAGGACAGACACATAGATCAATGGAATAGAATTGAGAGTCCAGAAATAAACCTTCACATATATGGTCAGTTAATTTTCAACAAGGGTGCCAATGGGGGAAAGAACAGCCTTTTTAACAAACGTTGCTGGGACAACTAGATATTCACGTGCAAAAGAATAAAGCAGGACTCATTTCTCACACCGTATACAATAAGTAACTCATAAGTTTAGGAGCTGAAACCATAAAATTCTTAGAAGAAAACATAGGGGTAACTCTTCATGACCTGGGATTCGGCAACAGTTTCTTAGATATGACACCAAAAGTACAAGCAACAAAAGAAAAATATAGATATTTTGAACTTCATAAAAATTTTAAAATTTTGTGATTCAAAGAACACCATCAAAATAGTGAAGACAACCCACAGAATGAAAGAAAATATTTGCAAATCATATATATGATGAGACTTGTAGCTAGAATATATAAAGAGCACTTACAACTCAATAATAAAGACAAACAACCCAATTTAAAAATGGGTAAATGATATGAACAGACATTTCTCCAAAAAAAGATATACAAATGGCCAATAAGCAAATGAGAAGATGCTCAACATCATTAACTATCAGGGAAACACAAATCAAAACTATATAACGAGTTACCACTTCACACCCACTAAAATGGCTATAATCAAGACAGATAGTAAGTGTTGATGAGGATGGGGAGATATTGGAACCCTTGCGCACTGCTGGTAGGAACGTAAAATGGTGCAGCTGCTTTGGAAAACAGTCTGGCAGTTCCTCAAAAGGTTAAACATAGAGTTACCATATGACTCAGCAATTCTACTCCTAGGTATATACCCAACAGAAATGAAACATATGCCCACACAAAAACTTGTACACAAATGTACGCAGCAGCATTATTCATAATAGCCAAAAAGTGAAGGCAACCCAGATGCCATCAACTGGTGAATGGATACATAAAATGTGGTGTATCAGTACAGTGGAATGTCATTCAGCAATCAAAAGAAGCTGAGCACCTAAACACGCTACAATGTGAATTAACCTTGAAAACGTTACGCTAAGTGAAAGAAGCCAGTCACAAAGAACTACACGTTGTATGATTCCATTTCTATGAAATGCCCAGAATAGGCAAATCCATAAGAGACAGAAAGACTGATGATTGCCAGGGGATGGGGGAGCTGGGAAAAAATGGGAACGACTGCTAATGGGTATGGAGTTTCTTTTTGGGGTGATGAAAATGTTCTAAAATTGACTGTGGTGATGGTCACACAACTCTGTGAATATACTAAAAACTACTAAACTGTACACTTTATTTTTTTTTTTTTTAATTTATTTTATTTATTTTCGTTGGGTCTTTGCTGCTGTGCACGGGCTTTCTCTAGTTGCGGTGAGCGGGGACTACTCTTCGTTGCGGTGCACGGGCTTCTCATTGCAGTGGCTTCTCTTGTTGCGGAGCATGGGCTCTAGGCGCGCGGGCTTCAGTAGTTGTGGCGTGCAGGCTCAGTAGTTGTGGCTCGCGGGCTCTAGAGCGCAGGCTCAGTGGTTGTGGTGCACGGGCTTAGTTGCTCTGCGGCATGTGGGATCTTTCCGGACCAGGGCTTGAACTCATGTCCCCTGCGTTGGCAGGCGGATTCTTAACTACTGTGCCACCACGGAAGCCCCCAAACTGTACACTTTAAATGGGTGAATTGTGTGGTCTGTGAATTACATCTTAATAAAGCTGTTACCAAAACGAAAACATGGTAGTTCAAATAAAGAGAGAAAAATGGAGAAAACAGAACAAGGAAGGTGGGTAGGGAGTACTGGATGGAGATGAGAAGGTGGGGGCTGCTACTTTGGGCAGGTGGTTAGGGAAAGCCCTTTGGCAGTGACGTCTGAGCAAGGTCTGGAGTGAAGTGAGGATGTGGGCTGAGCAAAGACTGGGGGAAGAGCTGTCCTGATGCATGAACAGCAAGTGCAAAGGCCCTGAGGTAGAAACAAGCTTGGCAAGTGGAAAAGCAGCATGGGGGCCAGCGGCTGAATGGGACTGGGGAGGGGAGCAGAGGGGACGAGGCTGTCGAGGGAACAGGGGTAGGTCATGCTGGACCATGGTGAGAACTTTGAGTCTTCCTCTGACAGTGCCCCTGTCTCGCCATTATGGATTCCGGTTTTAGGCAGAGGCTGAAAGCAGCCCTGAGGAGGTGAATGGAAGGGTGAAAAGAGCAGAATACTTCCCAAGCAGCCAAAGGCCCAAGCCTGAAAGCAGGGAAAGCTAGGGGGCGGCCAGGGCTCCCATGTGGACCCTCAGATCTCCGCCTACCCCCTCCACTTGCTCAAGCCAGCCAGGAGTTGGAAGCAGCTGCTGGAGCCTGAGGAGAAAGCTCACAGTGCTGGGCGTGTTGAAACACCCAGAGGAATTAGGATTAGTGTCTGGGAACAAAAGCCGATATCGAATTGTGGGCTCTCTCCCTTCCCCTTTGTGAGTCTGCCACGGGAACACCCGGCCAGGAAGCCTGCTTGACCGTGGTTCCTGCAGGCCTGGCCAGAGAAAGCCATGCGGAGCCCTCCCAGGCTCAGGTAACAGGCTGCTTCCTCTCCCCCTGTGGGAAGGTGGGCAGGGGCAGGGCTCACGGGATCAGCCCTGGGCCTCCCTCATGTTTCCACAGGGCTCTAAACACACACTCTTAAATGCCACCACTCCCATGGGAAGAAGCTCAGAGCCTCGCCCTGGCCCACCCCAGGAGGTCACAGCAAGGATGAAAACAAACACCCCAGCAGTGGCCATTCCCTGTGAGCCTACTGTGTGCTGCCTGGAACTCTTGAACGCTGCAAGTTGGGTGTTATCGTGGCCCACTTTACAGATGAGGAAAATGAGGCTCAGAAAGGCTGAGAAACTCACCCACAGTTACAGAGTGGTGAGGAGCAGAGCCCGGTCTTGACTCCAGGCCCATCTGTGTCCAGAGCCAGAGATGGCACAGCCAGGACTCACCCCGCAGCCGCCTCCAGGGCCCTCTGGAGACAGGGAGCTGGGCACCCTCAGTCAGGTGGTATGGCTTCTCAGGCACAGGGCAGGGATAATGGGGGGAGATGAAAGATGAGCACAGGCTCAGGGGTGGGGGTGAGGGGGCATTCATTTAAAAAAGAAAGACAGGAATTAAGATGCCAAGCAGGGGACCATGAGCCCCAGGTGGGAGCTTGCCAGGCCAGGTTTGAGGGAATCTCAGGGGCTTGATTCATTCAAAAACCTCTTACTAAGCACTTATTAGGTGCCAGGTACTGCTGAAGGCCCTAGGGACATAAACAGTGAACAAAACAGAAATTCCTGCCTTCAAGGGGCTTTATAGTCTGGCAGCAGGAAGGAGACAGACAAAATAAGGCAAAAACACACAGACGGTGGTAAGTGCTATGGAGGAAAAAGGAACAGGGAAGGAGGCAGGCAGTGCCTGGGTTGGGGGCGCCTGAGGGAAAGACGGCCAGAGAAGGTGTTAATGGGAAGGTGACATCTGAGCAAAGAGCTGAAGGGGGTGAGAGAGTGACCCACACAGACGCCTGGGGGAAGAGCAGTCCAGGCACGAGGAACAGTCAGTGCAAAGGCCCTGAGGTGGGAATGTGCCTGACATGTTTAAGAAGGCACGAGGAAGGGCTTCCCTGGTGGTGCAGTGGTTAAGAATCCGCCTGCCAATGCAGGGGACACGGGTTCGAGCCCTGGTCTGGGAAGATCCCACATGCCGCGGAGCAACTAAGCCCGTGCACCACGACTACTGAGCCTGCGCTCTAGAGCTCGCGAGCCACAACTACTGAGCCCGTGCGCCACAACTACCAAAGTCCACGCGCCTAGAGCCCGTGCTCTGCAACAAAAGAAGCCACCGCAATGAGAAGCCCGCGCACCGCAACAAAGAGTAGCCCCCGCTCACCGCAACTAGAGAAAGCCCGCACGCAGCAACGAAGACCCAAAGCAGCCAAAAATAAATATAAGTAAATAAATTTACTAAAAAAATAAAAAAAAAGAAGGCACGAGGAGGCTAGAGGCCAAAAAGCCACCCCAGGAACAGCAAAGGCCCACTGCAGCGCTGCCAAGAGCCCTGAAGGGTGACCAGGATCCTGAAAGCTGAGCACCACTTGACACCAGCCATGACCTCGACGGACTGTGGCCCCGGGGGCAGGGACAGGGTCTGTGTGGGAAACGTGGATCTCTGCATACATTCCCCAACTCCCCAGGTGCAGTGAGCCAGAAAGAGGAAGAGCGTGAAAAACTTACGACAAATGAGCATCTATGACGAAAAATCATAAAGAAGATGCTCATTAAGAACACACAGGAGAGGCGGCTAGAGCTTCTGTTCTACAGGATGGGGTTTGTTAAAGTTGTCAAGAATAAGGCCTACTTCAAGAGATACCAAGTGAAATTTAGAAGACGGCGAGAGGGCAAAACTGACTACTATGCTCGGAAACGATTGGTAATTCAAGATAAAAATAAGTACAACACACCCAAATACAGAATGATAGTTCGTGTAACTAACAGAGATATCATTTGTCAGATTGCTTATGCCCGTATAGAAGGAGATATGATAGTTTGTGCAGCTTACGCTCACGAACTCCCGAAGTATGGTGTGAAGGTTGGCCTGACAAATTATGCTGCAGCATATTGTACTGGCCTGCTGCTGGCACGCAGGCTTCTTAATAGGTTTGGTATGGACAAAATTTATGAAGGCCAAGTCGAGGTGACTGGAGATGAATACAATGTGGAAAGCATTGATGGTCAACCTGGTGCCTTCACCTGTTACTTGGATGCAGGGCTTGCCAGGACTACTACTGGGAATAAAGTTTTTGGGGCCCTGAAGGGAGCTGTCGATGGAGGCTTGTCTATCCCTCACAGTACCAAACGGTTCCCTGGTTATGATTCAGAAAGCAAAGAATTTAATGCTGAGGTACACCGAAAGCACATCATGGGGCAGAACGTTGCAGATTATATGCGTTACCTGATTGAAGAAGATGAAGATGCTTACAAAAAACAATTCTCTCAATACATAAAGAACAACGTAACTCCAGACATGATGGAGGAGATGTATAAGAAAGCTCATGCTGCAATACGAGAGAATCCAGTGTATGAGAAGAAGCCTAAGAGAGAAGTTAAAAAGAAGAGGTGGAACCGTCCCAAAATGTCACTTGCCCAGAAGAAAGATCGGGTAGCTCAGAAGAAGGCAAGCTTCCTTAGAGCTCAGGAACGGGCTGCTGAGAGTTAATAAACCAAACCACAATTTATATGAAGATTTTTCAGATAAAGACAGTAATAAACTTATTGAACAAGTAAAAAAAAAAAAAAAAAAAAAAGAACACACAGGAGGGGCTTCCCTGGTGGCGCAGTGGTTGAGAATCTGCCTGCTAATGCAGGGGACACGGGTTCGAGCCCTGGTCTGGGAAGATCCCACATGCCACGAAGTGGCTGGGCCCGTGGGCCACAACTACTGAGCCTGCGCGTCTGGAGCCTGTGCTCCGCAACGAGAGAGGCCGCGACAGTGAGAGGCCCGTGCACCGCGATGAAGAGTGGCCCCCACTTGCCACAACTAGAGAAAGCCCTCGCACAGAAACGAAGACCCAACACAGCCAAAAATAAATAAATTAATTAATTAAAAGGAAAAAAAAAATTACTAAAACTTAAAAAAAAAAAAAAATCTCCGATAGAAAAATTCTTTAAAAAAAAAAAAAAAAAGGGCTTCCCTGGTGGCGCGGTGGTTGGGAGTCTGCCTGCTAGTGCAGGGGACACGGGTTCGAGCCCTGGTCTGGGAGGATCCCACATGCCGCGGAGCAACTAGGCCCGTGAGCCACAACTGCTGAGCCTGCGCGTCTGGAGCCTGTGCTCCGCAACAAGAGGGGCCGCGATAGTGAGAGGCCCGCGCACCGCGATGAAGAGTGGCCGCCGCTTGCCGCAACTAGAGAAAGCCCTCGCACAGAAACGAAGACCCAACACAGCCATAAATAAATAAATAAACCCAAAGTTTAAAAAAAAAAAAAAAAAAAAAAAAAAAGAACACACAGGACTGTGCATCCGCCCCCCCCCACCCCAACCCCCGCTTGCCCCGCTAACTGAAATGTAAAGATGATGGCACCAAGCCCAAAGAGGACACCGTCCAGAGCCCTGGACTCCGGGCTCCCAAGCCAAGTGGCTTGTTCCACCTGCAAAGGGGCAGGAGGAGACAATGGCTGAAGGAAGGAGGGAGCTCGGAGCGGGTCTGGCTAAGGTGGGGTGAGGAACCGCAGGGCCACTGTCTTCGTGTCTGTCCAAGAATTGTTTCTGTAATTGAACTTGAAATTGAAAAATGAGAAAAGGGTGTGAGGTTAGAAGAGCTGGTCAAAAGCAAAGGGATTTGAATGCCCATCTGCCTGATTCAAGGCCTGAGCCCACACTCACCCTCCCGGCAGGACCGGGCGCCCCTTGGTAAGAGATGAAGATGGCCTCCCTAGCCTGGGGTTTCAGGGCTTGAGTCCCCAGCTCCATGCTGCCAGGGATAGGTAATTACAGAGACTGGGTTTTCAGGGGAGTTTTGTTTTTAGCTTTAAGATACACAATTAGATGTCCAAATCCCAGAGAGGCAGGGTGAGCCCTCTCCACCCACCACAGCCCGCTGGCAGAATTCGGCTCTTTCTGGGTTGTCCTGAAATAGAGCAGAGCATCCTACCAGGCTGGTGTCTCCCTCGGAGCTCCCCTGACCCCAGATCCCGACCAGGGCCTCTATGATGCATCCACAAAGCCTCACTGTGGACGCCGGCTTGGTGCCAGGCCCACGTGGGTGTGGGGACACAACGGGAGCAGACCTCCTCAGGAACCCCCGGCTGAGTGGGGAGACAGACTCACACAAAAAGCAACTGACAACTGCCGCCAGCCTCCAAGGAAGTGGAAGGGGCTGCGAGGAAGCGGAATAGACTGGGGGCCTGACTTGGTCGGGGCAGTGACGCCATAGCTGGGACCTCTAGGCTGCGGTTGGCTGGGCGAAGATGCAGGGAGACGGCCCGGGTGGTGGGAAGAGCCCAGGAAGACCCAGAAGGAAGGAGGTGGCTCTCAGGAAGAGGCGAGAGAAGGCCGGGGGGAGGGGGGTAATCAGGCAGGTGAGGGTAGGGCTGCATGAGTGACCCGGAGGCCCACCACCGGAAGCCTGGACTTCATCCGTGAAAGGGTGACACTGCCCACCGCGTGGGGCTGTCGCATGACCCTGCGGTGCCATGTCCAGCTCCTTTCTCCACTGCTCACCCAGAGAGGCGATGCAGAGAATTCTACTGGCACGATGGGTGTGTAGCCACATCTTTCTAGTACCTGCCCTACCATGTGTCAGTGACCAAGAAAGGCAGCTGGCCACCGTCAGGGCCCCACACAGATGGCACCTATCTGCCACCACTGCCTCCCCAGAGCTCAAGACAGAGCTGCACAGAGTGGGACCCTCGCTCTAGAACACTCGCTCCTGCCTCCCAGGTTCATCTTTAATTAATCAACAGTAAAACCCAGTCCTGTTCATTGAGCTTGTTCTACAGGACATGTGTTTTATATACATGAGCAACTACCACAAGCCTAGGAGGTATGTGCCATTATCATTCCCATTTTACAGATGAAGAAACTGAGGTCCAGAGAAGGGCAGAACAAGCCCAAGCAAGGTTGGACAGAACAATAGGGTTGGATGCTGACCCAAGGCCACACCTTCACCTCTTCCCCATGTTGGTTCCCTTCAGAAGCAGGAAGGTAAGTGGACACCTGGGAGGAGGGAATGCTTCTTCCCAGGGCCCCAACAACTCAAGATGCCTCAAAGGCTGTGAAGGGCAGCAGACCAGCTTGAAGTGAGCCACCATCCTCGGCCTCTCAGATGGGGAAGTTTGGGACTCCCAGCAAAAGGCCACCCCAGAGTCTGGGTTCCATGGTTCCCCGAGGGTGGCTCACTGCCACATCCCTAGCACCTGGCCCAGACCAGCCTCACTGCCCAGGAAATGCAGCAAGATCTCAGAGCTTTAGCACCCCCCAGTCTCCATCACGCAGATGATGAGGGGTCAATTCCATGGGAGCCACCTCCTGGCCACAGGCTGCCCACGGCCCGCAGGGTCCTCATAGACAGGGACCATCTGGGGCCCCGCCCCGGAGTCAGAGTGAAGGCACAGCCAGCAGTGGTCTCAGAGCAGGAAGTTGAGAGAAGGGAAACCGGGGTATCAGTGGGGAGCCATGGAAGGGCTCCAGCCTGACCCACCCTCAGTCCCTCACCTCCCCAGCAGCCTGGCTGCAAGTACTCGTCTGCACATCTGTCTGGTCACCACCGTATACCCAGCACAGAGCCTGCCTGACAGGGGGCAGCTCAACTGTGGCCACTATCTACGGATGGGGGTGGTGAGGCCTGGGAGGACAGAGCTTCTCAGACTCAAGTCAACACTGAAAATTCCTTGGCTTGTCACAAATGAAGATTCCCAGGCCCTGCCAGAACCAGACTCTGTTATGGCAGGGTTTCTCAACCTCAGCACTACTGACATTTTAAGCCATTCTGTTTTTTTCGGGGGGTGTCCTGTGCATTACAGGATGTTTGGCAGCATCCTGCTAGTAGCACAACTCCAGCTGTGACAACCAAAAATGTCTCCAGACATTGCCAACTGTCCGGGGGCAAAGTCACCCCTGGTTGAGAACCACTGCTGCAGGCCTTGGACTGGACTTTTTAAACCAGCTCCCAGGTGATTCTGAGGCAGGAGCTGGGCACCTGGCTAAGCGAGGGCATATCCATGAGAACTGAGTGGGACCCCAGGGACTCCCAGCCCCACTGCCCTCCTGTGTTCCTGAAAGGGCTGGTCCCCAGATTCCTCCCCTTCTGCCCCCATGATGAGAGATAACCAGAGCAAGGCCCCATCGCATGAATCCCTCCCCTCTGGGCCGGCAGTCACAACGTCCAGCCTGCACCTCCTCAGCCACACCCACTCCGTGATCTCCCCGACCTTGGTCCTTGGCCGGGGTTCTGGAAGAGCGAGCAGTCACAGTGATGCAATCAAGGTTCCCGGCTGATGAAACCCAGCCCAGGCTGGGAAAGGCGAGAGTCTAATAAGGAAACAATTTAAATCGACAACATCTGCCTGTGCTTCCCTGAAGAGAAGAGAGTACAGCCGCCTGAGAGAAGAGAGTACAGCCGCCTGGGGAGGGGCCCACCCTGGGGACCAGGCAAGGCATCTGTCCAGGGGCTGCAGGGCGGTAGAGCCTCCATTCCAGTGACGTGGCCAACGTGGCCGCCCAGCAGCATCTGGCTCCTGCCAGGAGTTCAGGGCTGCATGCAGGGGAAGCAGCTTGTTGCAGTTCTGACACAGCCAGCCCCTCCTCCTGTGACACGATGAGGCAGCAAGAAGTTCCTAGAAGTCAAGCCACTCAGGCTTGGTGGAGAGGCATCAGTATTAGGAGTAAGGACTCTGGAGTCAGAGGCACCTGGGTTCTACTCCTGCTACTCACCAGCCCGGTAACCTGGAACTGCGTCAAAAAACCCAAAGTGGGCAGATGCTGTCTTCCCCATTTTACAGACACAGGAACGCTGCCTCCCTGGCTCTGCCTTCGCAGAGGTGCCTGGACCCAGAGGCAGGCTCTGCAGGCAGCTCGAGCTTCCCTATCACCCAGGCGAATGTGTGGGCATGCTATTCTCAACTGATGCACAGCCCAAGAGGAGAGCAGGCCATTGAAAGGAATCCAAAGTAAACTGCTGGCTTTGACCAAGTGCTGGTCCAAACCCAGGCACCTGGGTGAAGGTGCCCCCATCACCAAATGTGGCCCAGCCCGGCTCCTGTTTCCCGGGTACCCTTCTGTGTGCCAGGTGCTGCTCAAGCATGTACCCTCTGCAGACACGATCAGCACCCACTTCACAGATGAGCAAATGGACACTCAGGGAGTCCGCAGGTCACTCAAGAGGTGAGGGGTGAACTGCACCTCCAAGCCCTACCCCAGGAGCCCCCCCCCCCCGCCACCACCGCCCTGCAGGACCGCTGGGAAGATGCTCTAAGATAGAAAAGCTGTTCTCAGGGGACAGCAGCAGCCGTCAATGTCCCTGCGCTTTGTGGGCTGACCCTTCACGAGTCTCAATACCAGGGAAGAGGCGGCCTTGAGACCAGTCTTATCCTAAAGGAGGGGTGGTCATGAGGTCAAAGTGTACGGTCAGTGGGGCAGGGCACTGGACCAAACTCGTCAAGACCTGCTGGTGTTGGGGACCAAGCCTGGTCAATCCAGGGTCGAAGGGAGAGTGGGGAAATGTTCCTATAAAAGTCCATAATGTCAGCTTCCTGCCTCCTGGGCATTTCCTACTTACTGGGCACTGAACTGAGAGCTCTCCCTGCCTGACCTCCTGGAGTCCACACCCCAAGCCTGGGAGGTAGCTACCATCATCCCCACGTCACAGGCAGGGAAACTGAGACTCAGAGCAGAGAAGCCACCGACCCCAGGTCTGGCTGGGAGAGGGCCGTGATCTGATCTGAACCCATAGCTGTCTGACCTCAGAATCTTAAACTGGGCCCAGGCCCTCGAAATTCAAAGCAAGGAGCTGCAGCTGGGCTATAGTAGCAATGTTCCCTCCTCCGTTCCAGAACCCACGACTGTAAAACACGGAGCTGTGGGGTTGGCTGTGCACAGGGAGTTTCCCTTCCTGAGCCCCTGAGATCCCCAGCAGGACCACTCACTCACAAGACAAAGGTACAGGAGGCAGATAGGCTGGGGACCAAGGCCAGGATCTGCCACTCACTGGACACGACCTCTCTGGGCCTCAGTCACTGCCCTACCCTGTCTCACGGGTTTGCTAAAAGGCCTAATGAGAGAACAGGGCCTGGCACATACCCAGAGGACACTCACACTGAAAGGGGGATATGGCCGCTACCATCGAAAGTAACTCTGAGACAGACGGTCCAATAGGAAGCCAGGGCCCTGATGGAGGCCCCACTTCCCCACCCCAGGACCATGGATCAGGACATTTCCCCAGACCTTGAACCTGGCTGGGACGTCCTGGGAGGTGGACGGGCAGGTAGCCCAGGCATGCTCAGGCCGCTCCTGGCTGACTCACGCCTGGGTGGTGTTTGAATCACCCAAGGAAGGGAAGAAACGGGAGGGAGGTATCCCCTTCCCCGGAGCCCAGTTCCTTGAATAGCTGGACTCAAGTGAGTCACAGGGATGTCCCTGTCCTCTGAGCCCCTACCCAACCCCATAGCCTTTCCTGAAAGCACCCTCCCCACAACGACTGCAGACAAATTACTTCCTCTTCTGGACATGGGTCTTATTAATGGTGAAAACGGAAGGAGGCTTCCATGTCCCAGAGCACAGGGGTCCTGGAGGCAGGGCCTTTGTTTCACTCACTGCTGCTTCCCATGTCCTAAGGATGGCACCTGGTACATGGGAGGTGCTCAGTAAGTCTCTGATGACTAAATTAGTGATATTCACAGCGCTGCTCCCAGTAAGGACCACCCTAGACCTTCTTCCACTGATATTTCCACCTCCAGGAAAGGGGCCTCCAGCTGTGGTCAGGTCATGTTCTCCAGCTCTCTGTAGTCACTGAGGGGTCAGAGGTCATCACCATCTCTGGATCTGCCCCCAGGTGTTCCCACTGCTCCACACGGCATTCCCCACGGCTCCTTGGACTTCTGAGGTGACCGAGGAATAATCAGGGACCACTCAGCCAGAGTCACGTCTCCTCACAAAACCAGCACAGACTAAGACCTGCTTTGCTGGCCATCTTCAGCAGCTCTCTGAGATTCCAACCACAAGACAAAGGGCTTGGGGTCAGGTGGGACCAGGAGGCCCGGACTCACCAATCTCCACCTCCTCCCCAGACAGCTGATTCTCCTGCAGACTCATGGACTGACCTTGGGCTAATCGCTGCCCCTGTCATTCACTTAGTCCACACACATTAACTGAGCACTTACTACGAGCCAGGCCTGAGTGGGACACTGGGAAACAAACCTGGGCCTTGGTCTTGTCTGCATCCAAAAGGGGCATGGCCATTCTCACCCAGGTCCATGTGATTCCTCTTTAGCCGACAGAAAACCCTTAGGAGGTGCTGGAGCCCTGGGTCAGGCCTTCTCTCGCATTCAGGGAGAGTACCCAGTCAAAGGCCCATCCCCATAGACAGCGGTCAGGGCCAGAGCAGCAGGAGTGGCTGATGCCTCCCCTCCCCCATCGTGCTCAGCACTGCTTGGAGAGCTGATGTGTCTAATGGTCTCCCCTGGCTCATGGGCCCAAGGTCAGGGGCCATGGCTGTCTCGGCCAATGCTGGACCCAATGCCCAGTGCAGGGCCAGGGCAGCAGCCTGGCTCTAATCACAAATGTTTGCTGAATGGGTGAAACACAGGAAGAGAGAAGAGAAACAATTAAGGGGAGGGCAGGAGGAAGGTGAACCTTTCCTTCCTGCTCCCACCCCTGGATCCTCTCCAATGATTGCCCTGCATTAATACCAACCACTGCCAGCCTTTCCTGAGCACTTACTCTGTGCCGGGGGCTATGCTGGGCACCTAACGGGGGCGTTGGGGCAGGGGAGTGGTAACCCACTTAATCCAAGCACCAAGAAGGAGCTTATCACCCCATTTCACAGAAGAGGAAAGTGAGGCTCAGAGAGATCTGGTGGTCTGGCAGCCTTGGGAGCCCACCCTCCTTCTGAACCGCCAAGCCCCACACCCAGCAGCCCCTGCCAGGGTTTGCAAGAGGCAGAAGGAAAATCCCCAGCCAGAGAAGACTGCTGGCAACTGCTGAGTTAAGGCTCATAAGTGATGCTAATTGGGTAGGGATGGTTCAGGCTGCCCTGCCAGAAAGACCCTGGAAAGACCTGAGGACCTCCTCCAGGGTCTCAGGTGCCCAGCACGATCAAAGGTGTGGGTGTCTCAAGGCCTTTCTCACACAGACACGTGCACACGTCAGTGCACAGCTGGCTGGCTCTCAGAGCAGTCCTGTGTAACCAGCCTCCTAGAAGCAGGACTTTACAGGTCCCAGAAGTCCCCTCCAGACATGACCGCCACCCCAATAAAGACAACATCATCCTGACTCGTATCAGGATGGGTTTTTTTTAATCAGAATGCTTTTGAACTTTATATAAACGGCACCGCACAGCATGCTCTTGTGTCTGGCTTCCTTCCCTCGAGGTTGTTTGCGACACTGTCCTTGTTGTGAGTAGCACCGGCTGCTGCGTAGCAGGCTCGAGTTTTGTTTTTAATCATTCCATGATGACAGAGGTGGGAAACCGCTCCTCTCAGCTGACAGCCACCTCCCCTCCTACAATGTGGAGTCCCAAGTGGTCAACCCCATGGCTGCCCTTGGGGGTTCTAAAATACAACTCTGACTCTGATTCACACCCCTTTGTGGGCCCCTGGTCAGAGAAGTCCAAGCCCCTCCCCGTGGCCTCCCCCGACTCCGAGCCCCCAGGCCACTAGTTCTTCCCTGCTCAGCACTCTTGCCCTTGCCTCCCTCTGCCCTGTGCTGCTCTTCTCTCCCCTCCACCCCAACCTACTCACCCACTGTCCCTGGGACGGAGCCCAGCATCCATTCCTGGGCGGGGCACTGCGGGGCAGGGCACTGCGGGGCGTGGCTGGAACCCCGGGAAGCTGCACGGGGGCCCCACACACAGAAGGTGCTCAGGAACTTGTCCCTGAGGGACTGGGGGTTGGGGAGCCGCAGGTGTGCTGCCTCTGTGTGTCTGCAGAGAGTCCAGCACTCGCTCAGAGGAAGTGGTGGGTAGTAAGGGTGCCTTGCGTGCAAAAAGGGCGCAGACTTCTGCCTTCCCCAGCGCCCTCCCCAGCACGTTTAGTCTGGTTTCAGCTGCCGGGTGCCAGGCCCTGTGCGAGCAGGTCGCCCTGATCTAGGGAGCCCTCCCGCCCCAACATGGGCACCCGCACCCCATTTGATGGAGGAGCAAGCCCAGGCTGAGAGGACAAGGCTGTTGGCCATGGTCACAGAGCCAGTGAGTAGCTGCCGAGGTGCCTCCCGGGGCAGGCACCAGCCTCCGCCTCCTCCCCATCCCCCTAGGAGCATCCCCACTCCACACACAGGGGCCACCCGACACAACCCATCGGTGCGGCCAGCTGCCTCTCAATCGGCCAGCTGCCTCTCAATCGCAGCCTCTGAGCCCAAGGCAGTGCCCAGCTGCATGGTATGCAGGCGAGGGCTGCTCCTGACACGCGCTGATACCTCCCGCACCAGGGTGGGGAGGGGCTGGGCCCAAGCAGCTGGCGGTGACTGGCACTTGGTCCAGCACCATCAGCGCCCACACTGGTTCAGGGCCAAGGGAGAAAAGTTCCAGCCCTGCGCCAGCGCCAACCCTCGGCAGGAAGCCCCAGGAGTAAGATGCAACAGAGGCCACTCCTGCCCACGGTCTGGGGCAGGAGCTAAGACACATGGCCCACAGGGGGGTACAAGGCCAAAAGAGGCCAGGAAAGACCTCCCAGAGGAGGTGGCTCTCGGGCTGAGCAGGAGTTCAGCCAGGTGAAGAAGCGGGGGAAGGGAGCTTGAGGACAAGGCAACTGCAGAAGCAAACAACTAGAAAAGTCAGGTGTGGTAAAAGTCAGGGAGCACCAGGGGCCTGCCACGCACCGAGGGCCCCTGGCTTTCTCCCCTGCTCCCCCGTCCCCCAGCAGAGTCTGCCCTCTGCCTCACGTGGGGGGCGGTCTTCTGCTTGCCAGAGTGGGTCCCAGAACTGGCTGTGCAGAGGGCCCCTTCCCGCAGGCAGAAGCCCCCTACACCCTAGTCCCGCCCCACCCCGGGAGCACTCCAGCTCTCACTGGCTCGGAGCCAAGCACCCCAAGACAGGGCAGGTTCAAGCCAACAGAGGCAAGAAAGTGCACAGGCCCCACTGGGGACCCTGAGCTCCAGCGTGAGGCCCAGCTCCTTAGACACTAGGTGTGCTCCTCACCTGCTTCCCACCCCTCCGGAAGTAGCCTCTCCCCATGGCACCCCTAGAATCATGAGACAGAGACAGCACCCCAGTCAGTCCTGGCCCACAGGGAAGTTCCAGCTGCCACAGAAGGGCAACTGAGGTGCGCCATCCAGCCCACCACCTTGACTCAGCCAGGGGTGGAAGGATGGGCGGCAGCGCATCCAGTGCCCCGACCACGTGCCAGGAGCCGAGCTGGACGTTTGACAGGCATTATCTCACTTGGTCCTCCCAAGAACACTGCGAGGCAGACACCAGCAGCCCCTGAGGCTTAGAGACTGAGTCCCTTGCCCAAGGTCAAACAGGCGACAAGAGGCAGAGGACGGGAATGTCCTCCCCAGGCCTGTGCAGGGCAAGCCATCAGCCTGACCAAACAGGCGGCACGTCCTCCATCGGGGCTCCTTCCTCCCAACTGCGGGCTGGCCACTCCCAGTTGATATCTGGGCAGATGGGGGGGTGGGTGGTTCCAGGCCTGCATTTGAGAGCCATTCCAAGCCCAGGCCACCAAAAGAAGCTCACAGCAGAGACCGAGGGTTTGCAACGACAGTCCTAAGCAGACACCAAGGCCAGGCACAGGCTGGGCAGCTTCAGGCCTCACCAAGGCCACCAACGGCACAGTGTCACCTCGTGGAGAGCCAGAAGGCCCAAGGGTGATAGACCTCAGGTCACAGAGCACATCTGAGGCCCTGGGGGCAGGTCTGGTAGCCCCAGAACCCAAAGCACTCGCCAGGCCAAGTGGATAATGAAGAGAGACAGCCCTCGCCCTCGCCCCAAATTAGTTCCAGGTCTCGTTCTAAGCAAATCTGATGTCTCTCCCCTGCTCAAACCTTTCCGTGGCTGTCTGATGAGATGAGGATAAATCTATATTGGTTGCCATGGGTGCTATGCTGCTCCTCCCAGCAGCGGGCAAGTGACCGCAGGGTCACCACACAGCAGTCACCAGACTCCACATACTGAGTCCCCAGGCTCGCGAGGCCCGTGAGCAGACATGCTAGCAGCTATCACGAGGTCCAGGCAGGGCTTCGCGAATCCAAGTCAGGACTTCCAGGTACTGAACAAGCAGAGTTCAAAGGCACTTGGGGCCCTCCGACACACGGTGTGGTTGCTACTAAGAACCCCTGGCCAGAGTAGCTCCCAGAACAGAGATCAAAGTGAGGAACAGGCCTTGGGGAACAGCCCTGGCTCCACAGGGCCAGATCACCTCGGGTCAGGGCTCTGCCACTGCCAGGCTGGCAGGCAGGTGGCAGGGGCTGCCAGGGTGGCACCTGCCAATGGTGTGGCCAGCTGGCGGCAAAGGCTGGGCTCAAGGAGCAGACATCAAGGCCACGCACAGGCTGACCCCGAGGGAGCCCGCAGCTGGCCTGGTGCCACAGCCTGGCTGCCACGGGTGGTCTCTGCAGCCTGCCAGCAAGACATCTCTCCACAAGCACCCGCCTCCTCAGGCCCCAGCTTGTGCACGGCAGGCCTTCCACAGGGGCCCCGGGGACCAGGCTGGCCCGAGTAAATGAGGGAGGCAGACCACCATCAGGGATCCAAGGGCATGCAGGGGGTCAGGAGGAGCCCACAGCAGGCAGCCCACGGAGGAGGCAGCTCAAAGCCCCTTGGGCCAGATGCTGCCACGTGACACCGTTGCGCGATCTCCTGATTTAAAAGATTTTTGTTTATGCTGTCAAAAACTCTTAGAGCACTGTATAGGGCAACAAAACCCCAGCTGCATTTGGCCACTGTGCACTCTCTGAACTTCCATCTTCCAGCACCTACTAAGTGCTGGGTGTGGTGCCAGGAACTTGAGGACAAGGAAACCCACCTGCCGGCTCTACCCGTCCACCTTCTCTCCAGTGTGCCCACTCTTCTCCCTCTGCCTGCCACGGCCCAGCCAGGCCACAACTCCAACTTCCCTTACTGAGTACCGGTCAGGCACCCTGGCATCTTCTCCACCTGGCAGCCAAGAGCCAGCATCCTAATCGGCAAACCAGGCACACTGCCCCCCTGCCCCTCGGCTGGACCCCCAAAGCCAGGAACTGTCCAGCCCAGCTACCCCCATCTTCATTTACTGCAGCCAGCCCCGTGCCGCCCCTCTCCATTCCCCAACCATGCCAGCCCCTTGCCTAGATCACTGACCAAGTGCCTTCCAGCTGGGGACCTCTGCCTGACCTCTTCCCAAACTCACAGAGCTTATGCTTTCAGGATGGGGCACATCACTGTGATAGGGAGGGCTTTCCCTTCGGCCCAAAAGGCTCCCATGAAGGGTCACTTCCTCAGGGAAGCCCTTCCTCTGTGATGCCCGCAGGCACACTGCCCCCACCCCATGGGGAGCTCCATGGGAGCAAGGCTGTCTGGTCCCGGTCACCTCTGAAAGCCCAGGACCAAGAGGGTGCTCGGTAAATGTGGAAAAGGGACCTGTGCCTGCCAGCCTCCTCCCCCTCCCCCTCCTCCCCCCTCCCGACTCGGTCTCCAGAGCTCCCGATCTGTGAAGGGAAGTGGATGCCCTGCCTGCCTTAGGGTCCCACTGCACCCTTGGGCCCAAGAGACAGAACTGTGTGTCCATCTCCACATGACCCTCCCTCCACATTAAGATGTGCATGAGAGCAGGCCTCGCAGGGCAGCAGATTCAAGTTGCAGCTGCAGCCTTTTCCAAGGAGGGAGGGAGAGGGCCTCGGGGAAGCAGAGGCCCAGCCAAGCCTGTGGTGTGTGTGTGCAAAGACCTGGCCTCCCCAGGCCCGGGCACAGGGCCTCCAGCTGCAGAGCTGACCTGTCAAGGTCTTCTTCATGCCCCCCACAAATCCCAAACATCCCTCGGAGGTCTCCCGTCCTGGCCTGCTCAAGGCCAGGCCCACAGAGAGAAGTCAGTACCTGTATTGTGAGCAGGCATGCCCTCTTTCAAAAGGCTGCCCAAATAAAAACCCCACTGAAGAGATAGTTGAGAATTCAAAGTTGCCAAAAAGAAAGGACGGGTGGGAGCCTGCCCAAGTCACACAGTCTGCTTCTTAGACAGCCTGGTACCCAAGTGCAGAGCAGGAAGAGCCATCGGAGGGGCCCCTCTTCTCTTTCTGGCACAGCCTGCCCCTTCATGCAAAGAGGGATACTGCACAGGGGACAGAAGTCAGGGCCAACCAGAGCCCATCCGGCTGTGCCATTAGCTCCTCCTATGAAGTGACCCTGAACAAGTGACTTCTCTGCCCCCAGCCTCAGTTTCCCCATCCATTGGCCAAGGAGGCTCGCTCTGCCTGTCTCCTCCAGAGAGGACTTGCTGTTAGGTAAATCAACGCCTCCCTCTCGCTCCCTCCCACCACCAGCCACGTGCATGGGGCAGGCCACAGGACCAGTGCCAGCTCGGCACAGAGACCTCTCAGGATGTTTGGGATTCCTCCTGCCTGAAAGATAGATTGGCTCAAGGCTGGAAGCCTGTGCCCAGCCTGCCCTAGGGAGACCACAGCCTGGTCCACTGCTTCCCAACTCACCAGACTTGGCTGGGACGCATCCCTCCTGGGACCCCTAGGAAAGCCTCCCAGATGCCATTTGGATGTGTCTGCTGGAAGGCCTCTAGGCAGAGACGTTGGCAAATGCCCACTGTGCCCCAGTGCCAGCCCGTGCCTGGCACCAAGTCCACAGCAGTGGACTTCAGCCCCACCCCCACCTGTGGCCCCGAGGCCCCTTTTCCTCAGATCTCACAGGATCTAGCCCAGTGCCTTGAAATGATCCAAATCTGGATTTCCCTGTACCACCCAACCCACTAAAAAGAACCTCCTTCAAAGGTCTGAGGACATGACATAAGGCTGTAGCTGCTTCAAGCCCTCTGCCACCAAGGCAAGGCAGGGCCTTGGAGCCGGACCTGCCCACATTTAAATCACAGCTCTGCCACTCCCTCGCTGAGTGACACGGGTCCATCACTTTAGGTCTCTTGACCCCAATTTCCTCATCAGCTCACGGTGTGGTTCAAGGACTCAGCTGATCATGCATTCGAGGTGCTCAGCAGGTCCCTGGCATCTAATAATGCACAATCAAAGGCAGCTTAAACCCTAATGATAAAATGATTATTTTCCCAATTGCATTTCTAGCCAGGTGACCTCTCCGGATGGCCGAGAGGATGAACAGACACAGCATGTGCAAAAACACTCAGCACGGCACCTGGCACGTAGCACTGAACATGGTAGCTGTGAGGATTATGGTTCATAAGGAGGCCTCAGAAAGATGAGGCTGGGGAACAGTGCAATGTACCACCTGTTCTACCTGCTCAAATTGGGTCAGGCTGGAGCTGTGTACCCAGCTGTTGCCATGGCACCCAACACACAGGGAAACACTCTAGCTAGGAGGGTGGCTGCTGCAGGAGTGGGGCCTCGGGCCTGCTTTGCTCAGACACCACCCATGCTGCCACCACCCCCACTCCCTGGGACATGTCAGGGGTCTCCAGGGTTACGGACAGTGTGCTAATAAACTAAGCAGGTCTCGTCACCCCTGACCCTACCCCACCTCCAAAACAATAGGGCCTTGGCCCTCTGGAGAGGTGGGCTGTGAGGAGGGGCTCCCAGGCTGCAGACCAGGGTGTGTGGGATGGGAGTGGAAGGGTAGGAACCCAGGAACCCCCATCTCCTGGGCAAAAGCCAAAGCAGCTCTAAAGCAGCCTCAGGTCCCAACGTGTCTGTTCCCTCCAGCCACACATGCCCAGCAGCAAACAGGTACCCAGAGCCCACTAAGTGCCCAGTTGTGTGGGGTTCAATGTCAGCTCTTCCCTCCTCATGCCACTCAGGTTTCATCCAGGATGAGGGTTGGGAAAGCCTGTTTAGGCAGGCTCAGCCGGGTTCAGGGAATCCATGGCCCCTTGCCAAGAGGGAAGAAGGGGAGAGAGAGGTGAAATCCAGATACTGTGGGCTGAGACCTGGAATTTTCCAGACTTTCCCGGATGAGGGGGCAGGTTTAGGGCAATTGAAAGGCTGACAGGTAGGGTGACAGTGGCCCCAGGGCCTGGGAAGCCAGCTGAGACCTCAGCCTGGGGCTGAATACTAATTCTTCAGTAGGATCCAAGACCCTGCCCCCAGCCCTCAGGTCAGATGTAGGCCCTCTGCTGACTCCACCTGGTCCCCCCAAGACCTAGGAGGGGCTGGGGCCTGGGCCCCTCTACCATAGTAACAACAGCTGCTGCAACAATCTGCCTGGCCAAACATGGTATATACAGTACCCATTCCCCATCACAACTCTAGGGGTGGGTATGACTTCTCCCATTTCACAGAAGAAGAAACTAAGGCTCAAAGGCAGAACAGGCTAAAAGCACATCCTGAGTTTGAATCTGGGCTCTGCTGTATTAACGCAGAGAAATCACTCCCTCTTTGAGCCTCTGAGCCACCTCTATAAAATGGGAATAACAATACTACAGGCCTCCCCCAACCTGCACTCTGCTCCATGGCATAGTCAACAGGTTAAGTGAGAGGTGCTAGTGAAACAGGGAGCAAAGCACCAATAACTGCTGGTTCTTGGAATCAGAGAGTTTAGGTAACTTGCCCTAGGTCACCCGGCCACTCATTGGCTGACCCCAGGCCCTAGCTCTGAGCACCACAGCCCTTTCCCAGAAAGGCTGGGCTACTCTGTGGGTGGCCACGGGATCACAGGCTTCCCAGGCAACGAGGACAGCCTCCCACCCCCACAGCAAAGGGCAGCCCTCGTCTGAATTCCTCAGATAAGCAGCTCCGAGCCTGAGCGGACCCAAGTGCACAGAAAAGGCACCCCACCCTGTCCCACACTGGAGATTCCTAAATCTGGGTTAGGCTGTATGCCTCCTCTCCCTCCTCCCAGCAGAACATTCGACCACCAGATTCATCCAACAGGTCTCCAAACAGGCCAAGTTCAGTTGACAACTGCCTCCTTTGAGGTCCCTGGCAAGCCACTTACTCCGTCTTTCTGGGCCTCAGTTTCTCCATCTGTAACAGGCACCCCATCTCAGAACTGTGAGGCAGCTCCAGCTAACTGGGCCCACAAGGAGGCCTGAGGAGCAAAGGGACAGACCAAGGAAGGGAGCCAGTGGGTCACAGGCACTGGGCCAGGCCCTGCACCGCATTCTCTCTGCTGAAACTTCTTCACAACTCTGACAGAGAGACCTGTATTGGGCCCAGAAAGTGGCCGAGCTAGGACTCAAACTCCCATCTGTCACACTCCAGGACTATGTGACCCCAGATGGGCCCAGGCAGTGGGCGCAGCTTGGGAACTCAGCCGCCCTCAGCAATGAGCCGGGCAGCTGGACCTGCAGGATGGGGAAGAACACAAAAACTAAACTTGACCGAGCCTCTTTCTTTCAGAGAGGGCAGCAGCCTCCTTGACAAGGGCATTTGCAATGCAAAGCAGCCCAGCTCCAGCCAGAAGAGGGCAGTGACTCAGAGGGGGCTGGGCAGGCCAAAATCCAGCCACCACCCTCCAGCCAGACCAGGAGTGCCTGGGGCTGGACCTTCCCAGGAGCCAGGGAGTGCCAGGGAACCTGTGGCTGGCCCGGGCTCTAAATCATATGACAGCCCGAGCGGCCAGCTGGGTGCAAGATGCCCTGGAACACTCCTCCCCTTCTCAGCCCTTCGAGGCCAAACCCCGCTGGGCTCTTCATACAAGTCGGCAGAATGGGCCTACTGTGGGCTGTGTGTGCAAGGCCCCACAAGGGGGCTGAAACAACAGACTCTCAGGTATCTGGCTGGTCACCTGCAGATGGGTGCCCAGCACCCTGCCAGCTTCCTCAGGCCCAAACCTCCCAGATCACTCAGTCCTGCCTTGTGCAAACCTGCCCCAGACACACATAATCTCCAGGACTCTCTGGCCAAGAGGCACTTCCACACTCTCCAAGTGGCTAGATCTGGCTCATTATCCCCCTTCCCTGCAGGCAGGCCTGCCCCAGCTCCTACCTTGACGACAAGCTGACAAAATCCCCGCCATCCAGCAGCCGGACCTTGCAGAAGAGGACCCCGTTCACGAAGGGGACCGCAGTCAGCTCCTCCAGGGTGAAAGTGGTTTGGAATTTGAATTTCTTCTTCTTCATCAAAAAAGCCATGAGCGAGTTCCCTGAGTCTGAAGCCCCGAAGGCCAAAAAAAGGGGGGGAGCCAGAAATCCCCAGGATTCCTTTCCCTACACCACACCCCCTCCTCAAAACACCAGGGCCGGATCCCGCCCAGATGGTGGCTGAGGCGGCAGAGCGGATGGGGATTTGAGTCCGAAGGGCCCTGGTCTGAACTACCAGTCCAGTTCGCAGGCCGGTTGGCTTCACCCTCGGGGAGCTGGGGCTTGGAGGGGTTCGGAGTGGCCGGGGGCTTCACCGGCATGTAAACACTGGGGCATGGCCCAGGAGTCAAGGGAAGGGGTGGCGGGCGGCGCGCGAGCGGCCGCGCTGGCGGACAGCATCCCGAGCCGCGGTCCCTAGGGAGCTCACGCCGCGCGACTGGGCGCAGCGGGCGGACCGGTGAGACTGAGGGCGATGGGCGGCCCGGTGAGGCCGAGGGCGGCCCCGCCCCCGCCCCGCTGGCGGCCGGGGGTAGGCGCCCACGCCGCGCCCACGCTCCCGCTCCTGGGTGCCAGGCAGCCGCGCAGGTAAGTCCGGGGAGGCTGAGGGCACCCCCAGGGGGCGGCCGGGAGCTCTGGGGGCCTCTCCGGGAGGCGCGTCGGGGACGCTCCGGGCCGGGAACGTCCAGCCACTGCCCCCTCCCGGCGGGCACCGGGCCGGGCTCCAGGCAGCAGGGGAGCCGCCTCCTCCTCGGTCTTGGGTCCCGCTCCGCGGGGCCCGGCGGAGCTGAGGCGCCCTTCCGGCCTGCCGGTGGCGCCCACCTCACCCGCCTCAGCCGCCGCACCCGCCGCCTCTGGCCAGCACCCCCGCGAGCAGCACCGCCGCCGCCTGCAATACCGACGCCACCGCCCGCCAGACGCTGCGCGGCCCAGCTCGGAGAATGCCGAGGCCCAGCGCGGCCGCCCGCGGAGCCGCCGCCGCTGAGCGCGGGAGGGGCGGGGCGCCGGGGGCTCAGCCCGCCCACGATTGGGCGGCCCAGCGGGGCGGGCGCGGAGCTCGATTGGCGGACGGCGGCGTGGGGCGGGACTCGCGGGAGGCCGAGGCAGCTCGAGGCGTTCGGATTGGTGCGTCGCCCATCTGGGCCCGCCGCCTCGGTCGGGGAGGAGCGGAGGGAAAAGGCTAGGGGCCCTGGGGAGGCAGTGGGAGGTCGCGGGGCGGAAAGCCGGGGCTGGCAGGCCGGCAAGGCGGAGGGCGCGAGCAAAAGAAAAGGAGAAACAATGACGAGAAGAAACAATATGAGCACTATGGCTGAAGTGGCCCTCCAGTGTCCTCCCAGATTTGAGTTCGTTGACGACTAGATCAGGCCCGGAAGGTAGCGAGTCCCATTTTTCAGAAAACACACCCAAGAGAGGTGGCCGGAACTAGACCATGCAGGTGTTTGGCTTCGAATCTCTATTTCTCAGCACTGAGGAGGGAAGTGCCTGTAAAGGCTTCGCCAAGGCTTGAGTTAAAGCAGTTCATCACACAACCTGTGATAGAACCAGCTTCTCCCTTTCCGAGCTTCTATCAAAGCCTTTTGTTGTTGATTAGCTTCTTACCTAGTTATGGCTGGTCTCCCTGACTGCATTAACTGCCCTGGACACAGAGACCAATTCAGGAGCTTTTTACTTCCCAGGCCTTCAACATATTGCAGTTCATTGATTCAGTCCCCAAATGTTTAGGTGCCCCTGAGCCAGGCTCGGATTTAGGAGTGAGACTGGTGGGCCTGCCATCTCCAACCTCGCCAAGCTCAAGATCAGGTGGAGAAGCAGACAGGGACACAGGCAGAGACAAATCTGGTGGATGAGGACTGTAATGGGGGACTTAACAGGGAGCTCAATGGAGGCAGGGCTGGAGGGGAGGGGGACTCAGAGAGAATGCCTCATAAAGTTATCCAAGCCACTGGCAGGATGCATACCCTGAGTCAGGCAGGGTCCAGGCAGAGGGAGCCTCAAGAGGCCTGACGGCCAGAGAGTGCAATGCCCACAGAAAGCTGTGAGTACCTCCATGCTCCTGCACTGTGGCTCTTTGAGAGATGCAGGAGGCGAGAGGTATGGCTGGAAGGCCTGTAATGGCTGGATCTTGCAGAGTCTTGTAGATCAGAGGAAGGAGGGGAGCTACGCACACGTTTTGAGCGGGAGAGTGACCCAGACAGATTTGCTTTTTGTTAGAAGAAGCTTGCTCTGACTACAGGCAGTGTGGAAGAGAGAAGATGGGAAACAGGGGTGAGGGGCCTGTTGTGGTGATCCAGGCCAGAGATGATGACAGGGGAACCACAGCACTGCAGGAAAACTGGAGTCCGAGGGGCATTTGAGAGACAGAATCAAGTGCACCTGGGGATGAGTTAGGTTGGGACATGTATCTGAGGACTCAGATTTCTGATTCCTTCCTGATTCCCAGCCATAAAATGGGTGGCAACCTGTACTTCTCTCCAGTTTGTCCCATAATTTGAAAAACACAGTTAGCCAGATAGGAGAAGAATGATAATAGCAGCTCCCAGTACTTTTATGTATCCCCATGTACAGCCAGGGAAGTTGAGGCCTGGAGAGTTTAAATTACTTGACTAGGGTCCTGACCCTGGAGCACAGGCACTAGAGTGCTAAGCTGTGCTGCTCACACTGGGGTAGGGGCGGTGGTTCTCACTAATCCTGGCTGGACCTGCTCCACAGGGGAAAGGACTGTGGCTATCTGACCCCAGAAGGGGATTTCAGAGGAGGGAGCCAGCCAAGGATGTCCCAAGGCCCGGCTGACTTCTCAGCTGTGACCGTGAGTAACCCCAGGCCTCTCCAACAGGAAGCAGGGTGGGCCTGGCTGCCAGACTTAGCTCGGGTGGGGTATTTATCTCTCTGAGCCTCTGGGCTGGGAACCCAGGAAGTTTCCCTTCCCTCATTTCCCAGGTGGGTCCTGGTTAAGGGAGAGAGCTAGGTGCCAGGACAGGATGCCGCATTTGGGGCGAGACAAGCCTGAGTTAGGATCCTGGTTCTGCTGCATATTGGTAGTATGGCCTTGGTTCGAAACACCAAGGCTCAGGGACTCCAAACCGAGAGGGCGTTCAGTATGGCCTGGCTAGGATCGCTTGCCCTGGAGCCAACAGAACTGGCTCCGAAATCTGGCTGACACAACACCGACCACCTGTGTCGCACACACTTTGGGTATAGTTTTGCATGCATAGGAAGGAATCTTGAAGGAGACACCCTAAACTCTCCCATCTCTGAGCCACAATTTCTTCATCTATAAATTAGGAATAAGAATATCAACCTTTGGGACTTCCCTGGTGGTCCAGGGGTAAAGAATCCACCTTCCAATGCAGGGGGCAGGGGTTCGATCCCTGGTCAGGAAACTAAGATCCCACATGCCGTGGGGCAACTAAGCCCGTGTGCCGCAAACTACAGGGCCCATGCACTCTGGACCCCGCCTGCCACAACTAGAGAGAGAATAAAAACCCGCACACCACAACTAGAGAGAAGTCCACGCCACAACTAAGAGAGAAGCCCGCGCCGCAACGAAGACCCCGCGTGCCACAACAAAGACCCGATGCAGCCAAAAAAATAAAGAAAATAGGGCTTCCCTGGTGGCACAGTGGTTGAGAATCTGCCTGCCAATGCAGGGGACACGGGTTCGAGCCCTGGTCTGGGAAGATCCCACATGCCGCGGAGCAAGTAGGCCCGTGAGCCACAACTACTGAGCCTGCGCGTCTGGAGCCTGTGCTCCGCAACAAGAGAGGCCGTGATAGTGAGAGGCCCGCGCACCGCGATGAAGAGTGGGCCCCGCTTGCCACAACTAGAGCAAGCCCTCGCACAGAAACGAAGACCCAACACAGCCAAAAATAAATTAATTATTTAATTAAAAATTTAAAAAAGAAAGAAAATAAAGAAAGAAAATAAATAAATATTTTTTAAAAAAAAGAATATCAACCTTTCCAGAAGAGGCTGTGCCTGCAAAAGGCTCAGGCCTGGAGGGACATGGGGATCTGAGCGAGTTAGTCAGCAGGGAGCTCCAGGCTGGCACTTCCTTACCTCTCCAGCCCCCTAAATTCCCAAGCATAGCCTGTCCTTCCTCCCTGAGGCCCTGACCGGACATATGAGGTAAACCAGTACCTAACAAGATAATTCAGACAAGTAAGTGGTCTGGAAAAGGAATCCCAGGAGAATTTGAGAGAGGATGATCGGATTGGGAGTCCTGATTTAGATGATCAAGGAAGGCCTCTGCAAGGCGTTATCTCAGCCCAGACCTACATAAGAAGGGGGCCCCAAGCACAGGAAGCTCTGGGAGCAGAGGCAGGAGCTGGCATGTTTCCAGGACTCTGTGTGCCTGGAGGGGAGTGTGTGGAGGGAGGAGAGAGAGGCGTGGAGTCAGGCGGGAGCCGGCTCACGTGGGCCCTCTGGGCCTGGGAGGAGTTTAGATTTTAGTCTAAGCCCAAAAGGACACCATGGGAGGATGTAAGCAGGTTGGTGACAAGGTCCAAAATACTTTTATGAAAGTTCTTTCCAGTTTGAAAGTTGTTTCCGGTTCTTTCCCTTCTTTGGAGAACGGATCGATCGTCAGCAGGCGAGAACAGAGGCAGGCAGACAGTTGAGGAGGCTATTACAGCCATTCCAACGGGAAACTGGTGGCTCAGACCACGGTGGAGCCAGAACAGTGGGAAGAGAGAGGGAACACCTGTTGAGAAGTGACAATAGTTACCCACTAGAACTTTTTGAATATTCCCAGGATTTTGAATTTGACTGAATGGCACCAGGTTCTCCTAGTCGGGAGGTAAGTGAGCAGAAGCATTGGAATAGGAGTGAGGCAGGAGTAGAGGGGAATGGAGGAACCGCGTGGGACATCAGCCTGTAGAACAGAATCACAGCTGGAGATAGTGGGGGTACCCTTAGAGAATCCTTACCTTTATCTGGCCCTAGACAAACTCTTGTCATGCTATCTTCTTCTCTCTCGTTACAGCATGAGCTTCACAGGATCAGACACCTCACCCATGGTGTCCCCACATCCAGTTCATGGCCTGTCACATGATAGACAGTCAATAAATGGTTGTCCAAGGGATGGATGCATAGATGGATGCATATATATCATGCATATGCATATATCCATACATATGTATGGATGTATATATGAATGGATAGATGTGTGGATGGATGGATGGGTGGATGGATGGATGACCGTAGATTTAACCTTGTCACCTCCTATTTTAAAAGTCCTTGGTGTTGCCAATAACTATCAAAATTCAATATGCACAAGTCCATTTAAAGTAAGTTACCCAATAGCAATACTCACTCACACATGCGTACAAAGTTACATGTGCAAGATGGCCCTGCACCATTATATATTATACGAAAATATTGGCAGCATCCTGATGTCTGACAGTAGGAAGAGGGGGTCTTTGAGGGGAAGGACTGTGTTTTGTGCCTTGCTCCATCCTCAGCACCTGGGACAATACCCAGTACCCAATAGGGTTAAATAAATACATATTTGTGGAATGAAGGGAAGCATCATCAGTGAGATGCTGTCCAGCTGTTGAGAAGGATGCTGGAGATGTGTGTGGCAAGGCGGGAGATGTCCACCCTATCGTGGCAAAGCAAGCACAGACAGTATATAAAGGATGGGCTTATTTTTGTCAAGAAAAATAGATCTATTTATGTGTGCATAGAAGAGAATCTTGAAGGATACACTAAATTGTTACCAGAGGCTTTCAACTAAGGAGAGGATTTGGGGGGAAATGTTTATTATTTTAATGAATATTCTGGGATATTGTTTGGTTTTTGTAATATGATAGATTTATTTTATGATTTAATAATATATAATTATAAGGATATTATTAACAAAAGGCCTTCCATGCTTGTCCAACACCCTCTGGATAAAGTAAAAGTTTCTTTTCTTTTTTCTTACTTTTTTTTTTATTTTTAGGTTAGAAGTGGATTTCTTTAGAGGGGTACACATTCCATAGACAGAATGCGGTCCATCTCAAAAGGTGAGAACGGCCTTGGGAGAAACACACTTCACAGAGTGTGGGCCATCTCAGAAGGCGAGAGCAAGTCAAAGGTTCTTAGAGAAAAAAAAAAAAAAAGGTTCTTAGTCAGGCATTCAGTCCCCTCTGGAATCAACTGCTCAGCCTGTCCCTGCCTGCCCTGCTCAGACCCCTGCAGCCCTGCTCAAAGGTCCTGGCCTTGTCCTCTTGCCCACCTGGTGACACCTACTAAGTGTCAGGCTTCAGCTCAAGCATCCTCTCCCACCCCATTCCCCCACATCAGGCACAATGCTCACTCCCTGCTCTGTGCCCCCAAGTTACCAACCATCTGTGTGCGGAGAAATGAGGGCTCGGCCTTCTGTTTTCTGTCACAATAACTGGTGTGTACTTGGCATTCATTGGAAGGGAGGTGGGAGGGCGGGAGGAAAAAAGGGAAGAAAGGAAGAGAAAATGAAAGGAAGAAAGAAAGGGGAAATCGAGGTTGGGATGGAAAATGCCACTTGCCCAAATCACCCTGAGGGCAGGCAGCTACCCAGCTGGCCTGCTCTCTCAGTCACCTGACAGCCAGCACAGAGTGCCACGTCAAGCCGTTTTCCCAGCGCTGCTTGCCACAGGCGGTCAGTGCTGATTCAATGGTGACTCGGCTCCAATTATTTGCAGAACTGGAATGGCAGCTGAGCCACCCCAGCAGCTGACCAAGGGCGTATCGATTTGTGCTAGGCTCCTTGCTAATATCTGAGCCAGTCACACATGAAGATAAAGGCTCCAAAGAACTCACCCACGGTGATCTGTCCTGCTTAAACCTCCCACGGCCAAGTCCACAAGTCTCCCCATTGATCAGCCAACTCTGCCCTTTCCAACCCAAGACTGACCATCACTCGCGGAGAGTAGTCATGGTTCAGAACATGAGATCTGGAGTCAGGCAGCCCGGGTTCCAGCCCAAGGATTACTGAGTCAAAGGGTATTTACATATTTACTGTTGAGAGATGCTGCCAAACTGCCTTCCAAAAAGTTGGACCCATTTATACTCCCACCAGCAGTATAAGACAGTGCCCGTTCCCATACTTTCTCCATCTTTACCAATCTGTTTCAAAACAAAACACCCTCTACTACCATGCTTGCATTTCTTTTTTTTTTTTTTTTAACCTCTTCTCCACTGTCAGTTATTTCTTTTTTTTTTTTTTTTAATTAATTTATTTATTTATTTATGGCTGTGTTGGGTCTTCGTTTCTGTGCGAGGGCTTTATCTAGCTGTGGCAAGCGGGGGCCACTCTTCATCGCGGTGTGCGGGCCTCTCACTGTCGCGGCCTCTCTTGTTGCGGAGCACAGGCTCCAGACGTGCAGGCTCAGTAATTGTGGCTCACGGGCCCAGTTGCTCCGCGGCATGTGGGATCTTCCCAGACCAGGGCTCGAAACCATGTCCCCTGCATTGGCAGGCAGATTCTCAACCACTGCGCCACCAGGGAAGCCCATGCTTGCATTTCTTGCACTAGCATCTTTTCATCTTTTTTTGGCAATTTGAATTTCTGTATATTGCCTGGCCATATCCTTTGTCCATTTTTAAATATTTGAGTTGTCATCTTTTTGTTATTTATTTGTAGTAGCTTATTACATATTTGGATATCAACCTCTGTTATAAATGTTAAAGTATTACTTCCACTTAATCAGTGGTCACTGGACTTTGTTTATGGTGTCTGTTTGCCTCACAGCAGCTCTTACCAAACCCCAGCTAAGAGATAGGAATCCACCTACTTCAGTGGAGAGAGCACTGGATTGGGAGTCAGGAACCCGGGTTTTGAGTTCTACCTCTGTCATTGATTCACTGTGTGACTTTGAACCAGTCCCTGACCTCTCTTTCACTATCTGCTAAATAAGAGCACTGATTTGAGTGGTCTCTGTAGAACTGTCCACCTCCATGGTCTAGACAAGCACTATTAAGAGAACTTTCTGCAATGATGGAAATGTTCCATCTCTGCACTGTTCAATATGGTAACCACTAGCCACATGTGGCTATTGAGCACTTAAAAATGTGACTAGTGTGACTGAGAAACTGAATTTTAAACTCCATTGAATTTAAATTAAAAACTTAGTTAGCCACAGGTGGCTAATGACTACCGTATTACACAGTGCAAGTCTGGATGGTCTAGATCCCCCACCTCTGAGTATGCTGTAATACAGTTTAATTAAGGCAGCAATGGAGAGTCCCTGTGTGACTTGGGGAAGGTCATTCAACCTCTCTGAGTCTCAGTTTTCCCATCTGTCCAGTGGGGCCAGAGCAGTCCCTATCTCCTGGGGTTGTTGGCCAGATTTGATTAGTGAGTGTGTGAAGGCCAAGGCCCAATGCCTGACCCGACACTGTGTAAAAGCAGGCCAGATTCCCAGGTTGAAACATGAGAGTGTGTTTACACCATTTTCATTGTGTCCAGAGACCCATGGGTGGCTTTCCCCAGAGCTGCCCGTTTTCCCCTACAGCTTCAAGGCCAGACTTATTTTCTTAAACCAGGGCTTCGGCTCCAGCATGCCTTTAGCCCAGGATTCCAGATCGCTGATGGGACAAAGTCCAAACTTCAGTCTGTGTTCCCACCTCTGAGCGCTGGCCCTACCCTTGCAGTATTGTCATTAATACAACCTGAAGGTCAGCCCAGCCACCTCACCACCCTCCCCCTCTGTCTGTTGTCTACCCCAGCCTTCCAAGGTCTGCCAAGCACTTCATTCATTCATTTTTCATTCACAGATGTTTATCACGCCATCTGCTCTGGGACTGGGGCTGTAGTGGCAGGCATGTAGATGTGGCCCAAGTGATGAGAGCTGTGATACACCTGAGGTCAGGAGGCGCTCAGGGAGAAGTGAGGACACAGAAGAGGCCTGGCCTGGTGTGTGTGGTCAGGGCAGACTTTCCTGAGGAAGTAGCATGTAAGCCTGAGCCTGAGCAATGGGTAGAAGTCAGCCAGGAGAGAGGGGAGTTGGTGGAGAGGAAAGACTAAGCTGAGAGAATGTAGGAGCCCAGGATCTGTGAGAGGCGAGGGCAGGCCTAGAAAGGTAGGCAGGCCCCATCCTACAGGAGGGCCTTGCAGGCCATGTTAATGAGGTTGTGCTTTATGCTAAAGGTAAAGGGGAGCCATGGAAGGTTTTAGAGAGAGGATGATGTGATTATTCCAGGCCAGCTCCCTACATGGCCTGTAAGATTCAGGAATTTTGGGACTCCCCTGGCAGCCTAGTGGTTAGGACTTGGTGCTCTCACTGCCAGGGGCCTGGGTTCAATCCCTGGTTGGGGAATTAAGATCCCACAAGCAGTGTGGCCAAAAAAAAAGGGAATTTAGCCTCTTTAACTTTCCCTTCTCTGCCTGCCACCTGTATCTCAAGATACATCATGAACACACAGTTCTCGGGGCCTTCCTTTTGTTTAAAGCAACCTGGGTTCAAATCCCGGCCCTAAAAAAACGAAAAGAAAAAAAAAAAAAAATCCCAGCCCTATCGCTTCAAGCAAGTTATTAACCTCTTTCAGTGTCCTCACCCATAAAATGGAGATAATGACACCTTTGCACAGTTATACAAGTTATGAGGGGAAAGTGTATGGCACAGAGCCACTCTGGAAATAGAGTCCAGTTGAATTCCTTCTGTGCAAAGTCAAATGAAAGCCATGGAGGGGGCCTCTGAGGGTTTCCTGAAAGGGCAGGCAGAAGTCCCATTTCTGGGAAGTGTCACTGTGGCCCTGTTGGCCTCGACCAGGGTAGAGGGAGGGATTTGGCCTGAGGCCTTTCTCAGGCAGCCTGACCGTGTGCTAGGCGACCTCAAAGGGGACCTCCAGAGCTAGACTTGGTCTTCTGAACCTTTTCAGACCCCCAACCAGCAGACCAGGAGTCGGCAGGTGGACCCTGAACTTACATAACTGGTCAGGAGTCCGACACCTTTCACCCAGTGATCAGGGCTGTGTTTACTGGGAAGAGGTGTTCCCAGGTCACCTCCCTACCTCTTAGGCATACACACAGCCCTTTAGCCCTTGCTGAGCTCTGCTTATTTTATGATTTCTTAGTCACAGTGCCTGGTGTTACTGTCAGCAACAGCTATTTTTTTAAAATTGAAGTATAGTTGATTTACAATGTTGTGTTAATTTCTGTTGTACAGCAAAGGGATTCAGTCATATATATATATATATATATATATATATATATATATACATTCTTTTTCCATATATTCTTTTCCATTGTGGTTTCTCATAGGATATTGAATATAGTTCCCTGTGCTATACAGTGGGACCTTGTTGTTTATCCATTCTACATATAATAACAGCTATTATTTTTAAATGTGAAAATCATCAGTGGTGCCATTTAGTGGTGAGGCGCTGGGGGACCAGTGGGGGACAGGGGCTGCGGCAGGGACCAGGGTATGAGTCCCAGACTCCTTCACTCATTAGCTGCATGAGCTGGAGCCAGTCGCTTGGAGACACTGAGCCTCAATTTTCACAGCTGTAAAATGGGTTTAGTGACCATACTTACCTCATGAAATTCTTTTGAGGATTCTACAAGGTAGTAATGTACATAAAGGGTGTTGTAAATTACCTGGCACAGGGGAAGCACTCCTCAAATGTTAGCTATTAACATCACACCGTGTCTTGTAACCTGTCCCTTCCACTCAACTCATTATGAAACTCTTTCCAGTGACAGTGAGGAATTCAACACTTGGGATTTTCTAACGCATCCCAAACTCCCGACTGGGAACTGGGAATCCTGAATTTTACTCTCCTGCTTGGCTTTAGGGCCCCACCCTCCCAGACCTTAGTCCCCACTGCCCACTTGTAGAACAGCAGGGGAGTGGGGTGGAGATTGATGCTTGCTAAGGGCCCTGTTCTCTGATTTTGCATTTCAGATCTACAGACCCCAGACCCTGCCCCTCACCCTTTCCTTCCTTCCTTCCTTCAACAAATACCTCCCAGGGTTCAAATTCCAACTCTGCCACTACTTGGCTGTGTAACCTTGGACAAGTTATGTAACCTCTTTATGCCTCTGTTTCCTGATCTCTAAAATGGAAATATAGTACCTATTTCCCAGGGATGTTATGAGTAATGATTTTTGTAAAGTGCTTAAATAGTGCCTGTTCGACTAGATCAAAAACTGAGTGCCCATTCTGTGCCACGCACTGATGTGAGCACTGGGGGTACAAGTGTGAACAATTGGGTAAGAGTGGTGATCTCAGTGAGGTTCTGTTGGTGGGGAGGGTTGAAATCAGCACAGCGATACAGTGATGCGGCCCCAAGGCAGGGCAGTGTTGACCATTCTCCTGCAAGGGGGTTGGCTTTCAAGGAGGCCCTGATGCTCTGATGCTGTCACTTCTCTTTGTCTAAGCAACAGCTTCTGTGTATTGACCTCGCCCTGGGAGCCCATGCCCCAGGCTAAGCCCTGTGCTAAGTTCTCCTCAAAAGCCAACAGCCTGCAGGGGGTTCCATCACTGCTATAGACCAAATGTTTGTTTCCACCCCCCCCAAAGTCATATGTTGAAACTCTAACCCCCAGCGTGATTGTATTTGACAGTGGGGCCTTTTGGAGGTGTTTGGGTCATGAGGTGGAGTCCCCATGAATAGGATTAGTGCCCTTATAAAAGAGACCCCAGAGAGCTCCCCTGCCCCTTCTGCTATGTGAGGACACAGCAAGAAGACAGGCTCTCACCAGTCACCGAATCTGCCAGTACCTTGATCCTGGACTTCCCTGACTTCAGAACTGTGAGAAGTAAATTTCTGTTGTTTGTAAACCACCCAGTCTGTGGTGTTTTTGTTATAGCAGCCAGAACAGACTAAGACAATCGTTATCCCCATTTCACAGAAGAGTTCATGTCCATTCCCCCTCCCAGGCCAAGCACATAACAGGGGGCCGGTGAGTGAGTGGAAGAAAGAAGGAAGGAACAAATGAACACAGAACACTACTGACACTAATCCTTCCACAGGGTAAGCATCACACTGGGGCTCAGGAGCCCTTTTGCTCCTGGAGGGCAGGGAGCTCCATTGTACATGCTTGTGGCCACCATACAAGGCTCAGCGGAAACATCCTCTAGACTGTGCTGTTGCCACTGTCCCGTCCTCCCCCAATCATCACAGCTGACACTTCCCTGAACCTTAGTATGTGCTCCAGGCACTGATCTAAGGTTTTTAGCAGATGAACTCTTTCAATCCTCACAACAGTCCCATGAGGTATGTCCCATTTCACAGATGAATAAACTGAGGCACAGACAGGTGATGTCATGCCCAAGGTCATACGGGTAATCGATGATGGAGCTGACTTCAAATCCAGGCAGTCTGGATCCTGGGCCTGAGCTCTTCACCACTGTGCTATCCAGACTTTCTCTTTCTCTTTTTAGTCACTGCTCTGCTGATCTCAAATGTAGCACACGCTCTGAAGCAGATTGAAACTAGAAATCAGTGGCAGGAGGAAAATTGGAAAATTCACAAATATGTGGAAATTAAATGGCAGACTCTTAAGCACTCAATGGGTCAAAGAAGAAATCTCAAGGGAAATGAGAAAATATCTTGAGAACAAATGAAAACAAAAACACAACATACCGAAACTTATGGGATACAACGAAAGCAGTAATAAGAGGGAAGATTACAGTGGTCAATGCTTACATTAAAAAAGAAAGATCTCAGGGAGTTCCCTGGCGGCCCAGTGGTTAAGATTCAGTGCTTTCACTGCAGGGGCCCAGGTTCGATCCCTGGTCGGGAACTAGGATCCCATAAGCCGCACAGCATGGCCAAAAAAAAAAAAAGATCTCAAAGCAAAAGTAACACATGCTCATCTTTGAAAAATTCAAGCAGCACAAAATAGATAACTAGTGGGAAGCAGCCGCATAGCACGGGGAGATCAGCTCGATGCTTTGTGAACACCTAGAGGGGTGGGATAGGGAGGGTGGGAGGGAGACGCAAGAGGGAGGAGATATGGGGATATATGTATATGTATAGCTGATTCACTTTGTTATAAAGCAGAAACTAACACATCATTGTAAAGCAATTATACTCCAATAAAGATGTTAAAAAAAAATTCAAGCAGCACAATTTCATGCTCTAGAAAGTGAAAGTTTAAAAAGTGACAGTCCCCTGTGATGCCTCCTCCCAAAGATGACCTCCATTAAGATGCTTCAGGTAGCTTTTTTAAACCTTGTAATACTGGCATCTTAAAAAAAAAAAAAAAAGAAAAGAAAGAAAAATGGAATAATACAATACACATTGTTTTGTCACTTTTAGGTTGTTTTGTTTTGTTTTACTTGAAAGTGACTCTTAGAGGTTTCCCCTTGCTGGAACATTCTCTTTGGGGACTGCAGTTGTCCATGGTGAGGACATCCACACTAGATTTAGCCAGTTCCATCAGCATATGTTTGCAGTGCTTGCAGTTTTTAACTACTTCAAGCCACTGCAGTGCGCACCCTTGTAAATGTCCCCTGTGTGCTGATGGAGGATCCCAGGAGGGGTAATTTCCAGATGTGAAATCTCTGGGCCAACAGTCAAGAGCATTTTAAACATTCCCTCCAAGAAGGCAAAACCAGCTTTGCCTGAAGAGCAGGAGATGGTGAGTTCCCTGCCCTCACATAATTGCTGCCACCTCTGCCCAGCTGGTTAGTATGAGCCCAAGCCATTGTCTTGCCCTGTTGAGTGGTGCCTGACCCTCAAGAGTGACCCAGCCTCCCGTGTTGACAGCCCCTCTGTTGTCGTTGGGGTCCAGAAATTGACCATTCTTGTCGAGAATGTCATCAGATGCTGAGGCTGAAGCACTTCTCGAAAACCCCAGCGTTTGCTCTTGAACTCATTTAGAAAAGCCAGCAGTGACCACAATAAGCCCTTGGAAAGATGCCAGGGCTGCTCCATAGACCACTGGGGCCCCACTCTGGAGGTGACCAGTGGCCAGACTGGCCTCTGATTAGCATCTCTACGCTTGGGTAGCCGGATCGGCTGAATACCCTTCCAGAATCCAGCAAGTAGCTTTTTCCCTGAATCATCATGACTCCCGCAAACTGGGCACTAAAGTGATTAGCGTCCTTCCGGGCCACTTGGTAGCAAACAGCGATTGAATACATCCACGGGTTTGTCCTGCTGCCACCTCGGACAGCTGCGGGCATTTGATGGTGACTGCCAGTGGGGAGGTGAGGCAGGGTCACAGAGAGGCAGGGCCAGTCACCTGGAGGCCAGGGCAGGGTCCTTATCATGCCTTCTCACCTTTGCCTGGGGTGACCCTCAGCAAAGTACTTACCTAATCTCGGGCATGCTGTACATGTGGTTCCCTCTCACCTGGACCTCTTCCTACCATAGACTCTGCCCTCTCCGCTTTGCCTCCCTCACTCCTTGTCACTCTGTAGACCTCAGCATCAGCATCAGTTCTGCAGGGAAGCCCTCCCTGACCCATCCAAGCAAGGATGGTCCATTTCTAGATTCTCTTAGAGTACCAAGCTTGCAGCTCTTAAAACAACAGCGACAGCTTCTGATGTGGGTCATTGCTATTTGCATCATTTTCCCCAGGCCCACAAGGAAGATGTCTGTATCCCAGTGCCTGGAACAGTGTCAGACACATGCCAGCGCCTGAAGGGGCAGTGGTTACGAGCATGACGTCAAAGCCAGGCTGCCCATGTTTGAATCCCACCTCTGTGAAACAGGACAATTTACTGAATCTCTTTGTACCTAGTTTTCCCATCTGTAAAATGGGGGTAATAGGGGACTTCCCTGGCGGTCCAGTGGTTAAGACTCTGCGCTTCCACTGCAGGGGGCACGGGTTCAATCCCTGGTTGGGGAACTAAGATCCCAGATGCCGCATGGCGCAGCCAAATAAATAAATAAATAAATAAAATGGGGGTAATAGTACCTACCTCTTGGAGTTGTTAGGAGGGCTGCATGAGAGGATGTAATATATGAGGTGCTTAGAATGAGTGCCTGGCCTGCTGAAGGTGCTGGATCAGTGCGAATGTTAGCATTAAACGCTAGTAGTTAGACAAGGGGCTCTGAGCGTCTGTGTGTAGCAGGCACTGGTGGCTTCCTACTCGGGGTCCTCCTGAGTGGAAACTGCTTAGCCTGTCGGAAGTATGACTTGCTGTGCCTTGTTGTGGTGGTTGCTGCATCAGTGTTGCCGCGATGACACTGCAGCTCTGGTGATGGTCAAGAGCCATCACCATTATCTTGACTCCTCTGTCCACCCCGTGCGTATCTTTTCATCCCTGCTCCTACTGACATAGCTGACCTTTCTCCGCATAGCCTTGTTCAGATTCCTCAGAGGACTTCTGCCATTGCTGCCCTGGGGGAGGTGACTTAGCAGCTGTCACCAGGGATGTGCACAGACCTGGGTGGGGAATCCGCTCCATGGGAGGGGGCTTGGACCAGGCTGTCCTTCTAACACTTGGGCCCCTCAGGACAGCTGCCACATAGGGAGGCACCATGCTGTCTGGAGGCTAAACCACCCAGTCAGATTTTTCTGTGTTCGTGTGTGCTCGTGGAGCGTAGTGGACAGCCTTTGGGGAGCGATCCAGCCGGCGCCTGCCCCTTCCCGGAGAACCCCTTGGAAGGCATCTTAGTATACTTGACCCTTCCCCATTGGCTGGATCAAGACTGTGTGCCACGTGACCCAAGATGGGCCAATGAGGTTCTGTCTTGGGAAATTGGCTCAGAACTACTCTTCGGTGGCCGCTGAACCACCCACCAGCCACAGGCCCAGGGAAGCAGAGAGTGAAGCGGGGAGCCCTTGGCACCAAGAACTCAGGAAGGTCCTGCTGGTTTTCCAGGTGCCTGTTTTGGTTCCTTGGGAGCTGGGCTGCACCGCCTCTTCTTTCTAAATCCCCACCAGCTTAATCCCTCACCCAAGCATGTGTGGCGGCCCCTTACTCATCCAAACCCTGTACGCATTTCCCCGCCTCGCTGCCCTCCCTCTGCAGAGGAAATGCTCGGGCCCCTTCCTGGGGTGATTTACTGGTCTAGCCCAGGCTGACCCTCGGGCTTTCCGGGAAGCAGCTGCAGGGCTGCTCTCGTCACTGCCCTGGGGACCGCTGCGCGCGGGGACCAGCTCGCAGGCAGCTCTTGAGTCTCGGTCAACTCCCAGCCTCTAGCCGGACCGGACGGGGCAGGGGGAGGAGCCTCCCGGGGTGGGCGGGGCTAGACCCTGCTTAGTCGGTTTTCCTCTTGCAAAATGGAAGTTGTTTTATTTATTATAAAATATAAATGCAAACGTGTGGTTGTTAAAAACCGTTACGCAAATGCAGAAAAGTTTAAAGAAAAAAGTCCACTTCTGATCCCATCACCCAGGAAATATACACAACACGCAAACGCCTTTTTTTTCCCCAGAAAGAAAATCAGACTGTGTATACCGTTGGAACCTACCCGCCCCCTTTTTTAAAATTTATCAGTGTATCAAGAGCACACTTTTTTTTTCTTCCAGTTTTATTATATAATTGACATACAGCATTGTATACGCTTAAGGTGTAAAGCATAATGATTTGAATTACATACATGGTGGAATGATTGGGGAATTCCCTGGTGGTCTAGTGGTTAGGACTCCGAACCGATCCCTGGTCCGGGAACTAGGATCCTCCCCAGCCAAGCCACGGGGCGCAGCCAAAAAAATAAAATAAAATATACATTTTTTTAAAAGAAATGATTATCACAATAAGCTTAGTGAACACCCAGCATCCCTGTAGTTACAAAATTAAAGAAATAGAAAATTTTTTTTCCTTGTGATGAGAACTCAGGATTTGCTCTCTTAACTTTCATATATACCATACAGCAGTATTAATTATATTTATAAAGTTGTACATTACGTCCCTAGTGCTTATTTAAAACCGGAAGGAGGGCATCTTTTCTAAAAAAATAGCTTTACTGAGTAATTGACATGCAATAAACTACACATATTTAAAGTGTATAATATAAATTTCAACATATGTATACGAGTCCATCACCACATTCAAGGTGATGAACGTATACTCCCCCCCAAAAAACTTTCCTTGTGCCACTTTGTAATTCCTCCGGCCACATCCCAGACTCCCCCCTCAACACACACTCCAGCAACCACTGATCCTGCTTTTTGTCATGGCAGATTAGTTTGCATTTTGTAGTATTTTATATAAATGGAATCATACAGTATGTACTCTTTTTTATCTGACTTCTAAATAATTAGCATAATTATCTTCAGATGCATCAATGTTGTATGGCTTGATAGTTCATTTCTTTTTATTGCTAAGTAATATTCCATTGTGTGGCTACACCACAGTTTGCTTATCCATTCATCTGTTGATGGACATTTGAGTTGTTTCCAGTTTGGACCTATTACAAATAAAGCTGTTGTAAACATTTATATATGAGTTTTTGTATGGACCTACACTATTATTTATCTTGGGTAAATACCTTAGAATGGAATGGCTGAATCATGTGATAAGTGTGTGTTTAACTTTTTAAGAAACTAGCAGGGTGGAACTTCCCTGGTGGTGCAGTGGTTAAGAACCCACCTGCGAATGCAGGGGACACGGGTTCGAACCCTGGTGCAGGAAGATCCCACATGCCATGGAGCAACTAAGCCCATGTGCCACAGCTACTGAGCCCATGTGCCACAACTACTGAAGCCCGGGCACCCTAGAGCCTTAGAGCCTGTGCTCTGCAGCAGGAGAAGCCACCGCAATGAGAAGCCCGTACACCACAACTAGAGAAAGCCCGCGTGCAGCAACGAACACCAACGCAGCCAAAAATAAATAAATAAATAAATTTATTTTTTAAAAAAAGAAACTACCAGGGTGTTTTCTAAAATGGTTATACCATGCAGCGTGCAAAGCAAAACTACCCTCAGCCCTCGGTGCACTTGCGTTTGCCAGTCCTCTCCGCCTAACAAACCTCTCTTCATTCTCTAGACCTTTGTCATTTTACTTCCTCCATGAAGTGTCTGGGACGGTCTCTTTCTGGCTCCCGTGGCCTCCTGGACATGCCCCCTCTGTTGCTATAATCACCCTGTATAAAAAAAATAAAATAAAATAAAATAAAATGGTTATACCATTTTACACCCCCACCAACAGTATATGTGATTTCCCGTGACTCTACATCTTTGCCAATATTTGATATGGTGAATCTTTTTAATTTTAGCTATTCTAATAGGTGTGTAGTAATATCTTGTCATGGCTTTAATTTGTGTTTCCCTGGTGACTATGGAACAGAGCATATTTTCATGTGCTTATTCAAGGCCATCTTTGTACACCTTTATTGTAATTTTTTTTCCTCTCATTTTATTACAATGAAGTTTAACAGCACAGAAAAGTCACATGGCCTTGGTGGGTCCTACATTGTCATTTTCATTTATTTATTTTATTTATTTATTTTTGGCTGCGTTGGTCTCTCGTTGCGGAGCACGAGCTTGCAGGCTCTAGAGCGCAGGCTCAGTAGCACGGGCTCAGTTGCTCCGCGGCATGTGGGATCTTCGCGGACCAGGGCTCGAGTCCGTGTCCCCTGCATTGGCAGGCAGATTCTTAACCACTGCGCCACTAGGGAAGTCCCAGTACATTGTCATTTTTAATCACCATGTGGGACCGCAATATTGGATCCATCCTTTTATTTCATCGAGACACTGTTGATGGACATCTAGGTTGGCTTTGATTTTTCGCTATTCTCCCTAATGCTGTGATGCGCAACCTAGATGTTCATTTCCTTCTGCATTTGTTCATTTCCTTCATGTGACATCATGGGTAAAAGGGATGTACATTTTTAAGGCTTTTGAAACACATTGACAAAAACCTCCCCTGGAAACCTGCACCCATTACAGCCCTGTTGGCAGTATGTAGGAAACAGTCCTGCTTCCAGTTCAGGCGGAAACCTCCAGAGCCATGACTTGCAGAGTTTGAGGAAGTCTTTCAAGTATGACCCCTTGACTTTTGGCCAACAGCCAGAAATAAGGGTGTATTGGCCACAGGACTCCCTTGGAGCAGCCTTAGAAAATCACTAAGATGGTCTGGGGAGGGTGAGACCATTCAGGGAGGGTTGGGGAAGAAGGGAGGAGCTGGGGTCAGGCCTGGGGGTGAGCCCTGCAATATTCATTTCTTACCTGTGACCTTGGGTCAGCCACTTGACCTTTCTAACCACAGTTTTCTCAGATGTGGAGCAAAACAAATACGAATTACCCCCAAGTATGTGAAAGCTTGGTTACAAACTCAAACACATTCCACAAAGGTGTGCTGTTAAGAGCCTTTGTTTCCTCTCTAGAAATGTAGGGAGCACCCACTCCCTCCTGGGTTCCTACCTGGGGGCAACTACTTTGGCCGCACCTAGGGGCTTGCGGGATCTTAGTTCCCCGACCAGGAATCGAACCCGGGCCCCAGCAGTGAAAACGCCGAGTCCTAACCACAGGACTGCCGGGGAATTTCTACAATGTCCACATTCCAATCCTGTGATTAGTGTGAATACATTAGGTTACCTGGCAAAGTGGAATTAGGGTTGCAAATGGAATTGAAGTTGCTAATCAGCTGACCTTAAAATAGGGAGATTATCCTGGATTATCTGAGTGTGATTACATCCAATGTAATTACAAGGATCCTTCAGTGAGAAAGAGAGAGACTGAAGGAAAAAACAGAGAGATGGCAGCATGAGAAGGACTCAGCCCTACACAGCTGACTTTGAAGATGGAGGAAGGGGCCATGAACCAAGGAATGCAGGAAACTTCTAGAAGCTGGAACTCTCTCCTAGAGCCTCCAGAAGGCGTTCAGCCTTGCTGACACCTTGATTTTAGCCCAGTGAGACCCATTTTGGACTTCTAACCTCTATAACTGTAAGGTAATAAATTTGTGTTATTCTAAGCTACTAAGTGGTAATTTGTTACAGCAGCCGTAGGAAACTAATATAGGACAGGTGGGCCCCCATGGGCTGCAGGAATGACTGGAGAAGAGATTGGAGCACCCGCACTCCCCGAATTCCTGGCGGAGGGATAGAACCAGTGAATGTGGGGCAGCAGGCTCTCGGGCGTCCTCTGGGCAACACTGAACAGTGCCCTTCACTTTGGTGCAGGTTCATGCCAGGGAGAGATAACCCCAAGCAGGGGGCCTTGAGTGCCAGGCTGTGGGCATTCTGGAGGCAGTGGGGAGCCCTTGAGGGTTTCAAGCAGGGCAGGGAGATGATGAGAACTTGCTTTTGGCAAGAGCACTGGGCCTGGAGTCGAGAACTGAGTTCCCAGCGTTGCCTCCCTGGGTGACCTTGGGGGCCAGTTACTGATGCTTTCTGGATTTGGACTCCAATTTCTGAAAACATTAGGGCTATTTCTGGGGTCCTTCCCAGTCAAGGGACACAGCTGACCCAGACTAGTCAGGGCCTTTGGGGATCAAAGAGAATTTTCTGGCCTGATACCCCAGAGGGTGGAGAAAGTTAAAACTAATAATAATAATAACAACATTTATTGTGCCCTAACCATGGGTTAAGAAATTTACAAGATGTTAATCTCGTTTAATCTTCTCACCATCAGTCAATGGCTCCCTAGTGTTCTTAGTTTAAAGGTCAACACTTGGTCCATAAGGAGAGTGTGATCCTGTTAACCCCTCGGGTCTTATCTGAGTCCTCTCTCCCCTTCACTCTCTGCACTCGGGTTCTTTCAGTCCCAGAAATGAATGTGACATGCCCCTCCCACCTCGGGGCCTTTGCACAAGGCGTTCCACCCACCAGGAATGCAGTTACCCTGCTCTCCACTCTTTTAGCAGCTTCATCCTATGGTCTCAACTCAATGGCTGTCTCGTTGCCCACCCTCTAGCTAAATCAGGTTCCTGCGTACTTGCACTTGATTTCAGATGACATATTCCCCACATACAAGTACATAAAAATAGATACCTATGCAGTTACCTGGTCTGGCTCTGCCTCCCATTAGACCATGGGGACCAAGAGACCAGGATGCTTCTTTAGGATGTTTTCAGAAGGAAGAGAGAGAGAGAAACGTTTACTGAAGGAATAAAGAACAGCACCCAAAGATTGGTATTGTTATCATCCACATTTTTTCTTTCTTTTTTTTTTTAAATATTTATTTACTTATATATTTGGCTTCGCCGGGTCTTAGTTGCGGCACGAGGGATCTTCAGTTGCAGCATGCAGGATCTTTAGTTGTGGCATGAGGACCCTTAGTTGTGGCATGTGGGATCTAGTTCCCTGACCAGGATTGAACCCGGGCCCCCTGCACTGGGAGTGCAGAGTCTTAACCACTGGACCACCAGGGAAGTCCCCACATTTTTTCAAAAGCAGTTATGGGCTCCGAAAAGATCAGAGGTTTGTCCAAAGTCACAGGCAAACCTGGAAAGCTCCTCTCTTTGCACGAGGTGGGGACTGGGGCTGGGGCCCTTCTGAGCCAGAGGATCACTGTGAGCAGGGGTCAAGGCTGGAGGAACTTGAGCCTACCCGTGAAGCCCGTCTGCTGGGGAAGCGCCTTCAAGGGCTGCACTGAAAGAGGATGTGCTGAGCACAGCTGCCCCAGCAGAAGAGGAAGGAACTGAGGTGGGGTTGGGCTGGGGCCCCAGACCCTGCTCCCTGCAGCTGCAACAGAATCTTCCCCACGTCCGGCACCTCACCACCCTCCCCCCGCCACTTCTGTAACACTTTCACACACTCATGCTGCCTAATGATGCTGTTTACGTGGCTTTTCAAGCTTGGATAAGGGTTGGGGGCCTGGCCCGCTTACCCACTGTGAGTAGGAACACAAACTGGTACAACCATTCTGGAGGGCAGTTTAACCATATCTGTGAAAACTTTTCAAGTGCATACCCTTTGACCTAGCAATTCTGCTTCTGGGAATTTATCCTAAAGACACTCTAGAGACTTCCCTGGTGGCGCAGTGGTTAAGAATCTGCCTGCCAAAGCAGAGGACACGGGTTCGAGCCCTGGTCCGGGAAGATCCCACATGCTGCGGAGCAACCAAGCCCGTGCGCCACAACTACTGAGCCTGCGCTCTAGAGCTCGCGAGCCACAACTACTGAGCCCGTGTGCCACAACTACTGAAGCCCATGCATCTAGAGCCCGTGCTCTGCAGCAAGAGAAGCCACCGCAATAAGAAGCCTGCGCACCGCAAGGAAGAGTAGCCCCCGCTCTCCACAACTAGAGAAAGCCCGTGCACAGCGACGAAGACACAACACAGCCAAAAATAAAAATTAATTAATTAATTAAAAAAAAAAAAAGAAATGTCACAAAAAAGAATGAGCTGATCTATATGAACCGACCTAGGAGGATGTTAATGATATATATATGTATTGTTAAGATTTTTTTAAAGTTGCAGAACAATCCATGTTTCTATCATCTATTGCTTAGTTACCACTCCGAAACAGGGCAGTTCTTCAGCCCCACGAGGCATCAGCAGGGCTCACTCATGTGGATGCCTTCAACTGGGAGCTTAGCTGGGCTGGAACTTCCAAGGTGGCCTCTCATCTTCCAGGGCCTCTCTCCACGTATCTGCTAATCATTCTGCAGTCTAGACTGAGCTTTCTTGCAGCATGGCGGCTGGATCCCAAGAATGAGTATTTCAAAAGGACAAGCCTCAAAGTGCAAGCCCTCATCAAGCCCTTGCTTGCATCGTGCTTGCTAATGTCCCTTGGACCTGATCATGATGTCACATGATCAGATCCAAATTCGACATGAGAGGGGCCTACCCTAGGGCATGGATGCTGGGAGGCATTTAGGCTGTTTCCAATTATTCTGCCATCGCAGGCAACATTCTGATGAACATCCTCTGAGCCAAATCTTTTCACAAGTCCTAAATTATTATCTCAGGATAAGTTCTAAGAAAAGGAACTGCTGAGTTGAAGGTTAGGAACATTGTAAGGATGTAATTATACATTAAGCCAGATTGTCCTGCCAACCGGCAGACAGATTCTCCCAGCCCATCAGCAGGCTAGGGGAGTGTACATTGTGGTCCAGTCTGGTGTCCACCCTCATAAGAACCCAGTGCCCATTTCACAGATGGAAGAACTGTGACCCAGAAAGAGGAAGCAACCTGCCCAAAGCCAACACAGCAATATGCAGCCCTGGGGGTGGGGCACCAGCCCAGCTGGGATTTCTTTGCTCCCCACCTAGCCTCGGATGTCCCATCCCAGGCCCTGTCTCCCCTCCTGCTCAGGGCAAAGTCTACCCGCTCCTGACGGTGAGTGATCTGGGCCCTGCTCACCTGCCTGCCCCCTCCTCCCTCATGACCTCCCGCCCTCACCCTCTCCCTCCACCCAGATTAATCTGCTTTCAGTTCCCCGAAGGAATAAAATGCTGCCTGGTCTCCAAACCTTTGTACAGACTGACTCCTCCACTTAGAATACCCCCCTCACCACAACTCCCACCCCCCGCCACTTCCTCCTGGAAGCCTTCCCTGATCACCTGAGAGGAAGTTCAGTAATGAAGTCACATGCACACTGCTGGATTTTCCATTCATTCATGCCTGCTTGCATTCATTTATTCACCCAGTGCTTACTGGAGGCTAGTTTGTGCCAGGCACCAGGCTGGACAGAGGGGATGTGGGGTGAACAGACCCTCCCTGCCCTGCAGAGCTCAATCTCAGTCTGGGGTGGGGGAGGGGAGGGAATCGGGGATGGGGAACACAATGCCAGACCACACGTGAACAGTGCTGGGCTGGACATGGGCCGTACACACATGGTAGCCCAAACTTCCTCCAGCTCAAATATTATAAACATCCATTTAAAGGGGGAAAACCTCAAGAGCCCCAGAGGTGACAGATTATTGCAGTTATTCTCTTCCCTAAATATCTATGAACTTGATAACTGTACTAGCTCACATTTATTGCGCCCTTGCTCTGTGCCCCTGACATGTATTAACTCACCGAGCTCTTACCACCACCTGCGAGATAGGGATTGTTATTGTCCCCATTATACAGAAGAGAAAACTGAGGCTCAGAGACCTCAGTCGTTTGCCCATAATCACCCAGCTGGGAGAACCAGGCTTTGGACATACACAGTCAGGGTCCTGAGTCCTGTATTCTTGGCCACTACACCACACAGCTACAAATCAAGCACAAACCAAACTACAAGAACAACAGCATTCAAGCTACTGGACAAACTGAGTGTGACAGATGATGATGTTTTGTGGAAATGAGGTTGCCCCTCCACCGTGTTGAGTTCAGCCCTTGTGTTCCCCGGGGGCCCTGGCCTGCCCGCTAGATTTTCCTTTCCAAACCACAGGGAAATTGTCAGCTTTTTGTCCTTCACTCGGCATAACAGCAACTTTTTTCTTTTTTTTTTTTTTTGGCTGCGTTGGGTCTGCATTGCTGCGCGCAGGCTTTCTCTAGTTGTGGCGAGCGAGGGCTATTCTTCGTTGCGGTGCGTGGGCTTCTCATTGCAGTGGCTTCTCTTGTTGCAGAGCATGGGCTCTAGGCGCCCGGGCTTCAGTAGTTGTGGCACGCGGACTTCAGTAGTTGTGGCTTGCGGGCTTCAGTAGTTGTGGCTTGCGGGCTTCAGTAGTTGTGGCACGCGGGCTTCAGTAGTTGTCGTTCGTGGGCTCTAGAGCGCAGGCTCAGTAGTTGTGGCTCACGGGCTTAGTTGCTCCGCGGCATGTGGGATCTTCCCAGACCAGGGCTCGAACCCATGTCCCCTGCATTGGCAGGCAGATTCTTAACCACTGTGCCACCAGGGAAGCCCAAAGCTGGAACTATTTGAGCAACAAAATAAATAACAGTATTGGATTACAACTCAAAGTATAAAATAAGTATACAAGTCCATACTGATATAAGAAATTGATTGAATAAAGAATAAATGGGAGAGAAGGGACAAATCATACTTACAGAAGAATTCCAACTAATTTACCATACTCCTCCAGCAGGTGGAGTTTAATTCTCCACTGCTTGAGTATGGGCTGGATTTCGTGACTCACTTCCAAAGAATAGAGTACGAGGAAAGAAAGGTAACCTTACAGTGGGAAAACATATCAGAAGCCAGTTTAACCAAGAGAACCAAGAGATGAAGGTTCACTCCTAGGTGATGTCACATGGGGATCATGCGCCCCCCTAATATAATGTAATGAGGAGGGCACTGCATCTACTTCTGTGGTTTCCTACTCCCAAATCCATAACCCCAACATAATCAAAGGAAAAACAAAGACAAACTCGAATTGAGAGACATTCTACGAAATACTTGGCCAGATCCCCTCAAAACTCAAAGTCATGAAAAGCAAGGAAAGACAGAGGAAACAGACCAGGAGAATTCAAGCAGACTTGACAAAATGCAATGTGGTATCCTGGATTGGACCCTGGAACAGATCCTGTTCATCAGTGTGAACAGGAGTGAAATCTGAATAAAGGCTGGAATTTCGTTAATAACAATGTGCCAAAGCAGATTTCTCTTGACAAACATTCCATGGTAAATTAAGATGATAACGTTAGCGGAAACTGGGTGAGGGATTTACAGAAACCCTCTGTGTTATCTTGGCAGGTTTTTTGGTAAATTTCACATTATTCCAAAAATTTTTAAGTTTAATAAGAAAATGGGAGTTCCCTGGTGGTCCAGTGGTTAGGACTCTGCACTTTCACTGCCAAGGGCCTGGGTTCGATCCCTGGTCGGGGAACTAGATCCCACATGTCGCAACTAAATTTCCCACACGTGGCAACGAGGATCCCAAGTGCCCCAACTAAGACCTGGCGCAGCCAAATAAATAAATATTAAAAAAAGAAAAGAAAAAAAGTGATGGGATGTCACTTCTGAGACTAAGTTATAGAAAGACACAGGCTTGGGGACTTCCCTGGTGGTCCAGTGGTTAAGAATCCACCTTCCAGTGCAGGGAACGCGGTTTCAATACCTGGTCAGGGAACTAAGATCCCACATGCCGTGGGGCAACTAAGCCCACGCTCCGCAACTACTGAGCCCACACGCTCTGGAGCCCATGCAGCAAAACAAGGAGCCTGCATGCCACAGCAGAGGATCCCGCGTGCCGCAACTAAGACCCAACGCAGCCAAAAATAAAATAAATAAATAAATACTAAAAAAAAGAAAAAGAAAGAAAGACACAAGCTTCCATCTTGCTTGCCCTCTCTTGCTTTCTTACTTGCTGGCCCTGATGAAACCACCTGCCATGTTGTGCCACCCTATGGAGAAGCACACATGGCAAGGGACTGAGGGAGGCCCTGGCCAACAGAACACAAGGAACTGAATGCTGCCCATAAGCAGGTGAGTGAGCTCAGAAGCAAATCCTCCTCCAACTGAGCTTTGAGATGGGCCCCCAGCCCCTGCTGATTGCAGTTTTGTAAGGGACCTTGAGTCAAAGATTCCTCACCCGCAGAAACTCTGGGATAGTAAATGTTTCTTGTTTTAAGATGCTGCATTTTGGGGGGTGATAAGTTACATAGCAGTAGGTAACTAATACAGCTCCCCTCTCTTCTCTGTTATTTTCTCCTTGTCCTTGACATAGCTCTACTTGGCTCAGACACAAGCAGAAATGCTACCACAGACCAGGCTCCAGCCTCCCCCCTAGTCCAGTCTGGAGGCTGGCGATTTTACTGGATTAGTGAAATAAAAATTAATAACTTGAAAATGCACAGGGACTACAGTTTGAAAAATACCACTCCTCTGCTTCAGTCCTCGGATATTATCTCACTGTTCTTCAAGCAGAATCCAAAATCCTTACTGTGGCCTGCAAGGCCCTTGGGGTGTCCCCTACCCACTCTCTGAGCTCACTTTCTATGTTTCTCCCTTGTTTCCTAGGCCCCTGATCACCGGCTTCCCTTCTGTCCATGCCTGCCTCAGGACATTTGCACATCCGTGTTCTCTGCCTGGTATGTCTTTCCCCACAACTTCCCATGGCCTCCATTCAAATGTCACCAACTGGGAGAGACTGACCGTGATCGTCCATCTCCCTGTCCCCTGCGTCTCCTGGCACTCTGAACCACATCTCCCTACGTTCCTTGCTTCATAACATTGATCACTATCTGAAATTATCTTGTTTATTTATGTGCGTGTTTTCTATGGGTTTTTTTGTTTTGTTTTCGTGAGTGTGCTGGTTAAGAGCCTTGGACTCTGGTTGGAACCCTGCCTCCACCACATCCAAGCTCTGCCCTTGAACAAATTATCTAGCCTCTCTGGGTCTCAGCTGCCTCATTGGAGTAATGATAAAAGGATTGTTGGAGGAATTTAAAGAATATGTAAAATGCCTGGCCTGTGCCTGGCACATCGCAAGTGCCCTGCATATAGGTATCCCTCGCTTTTTTTTTTTTTAATTTATTTATTTTATTTATTATTTATTTTTGGCTGTGTTGGGTCTTTATTCCTGCATGCAGGCTTTCTCTAGTTGCGGCGAGTGGGGGCCACTCTTTGTTGCGGTGCGCGGGCTTCTCACTGCAGCGGCCTCACCTGTTGCAGAGCACGGGCTCTAGGCGCATGAGCTTCAGTAGTTGTGGCATGCGGGCTCAGTTGTTGTGGCTCACGGGCTCTAAAGCGCGGGCTCAGTAGTTGTGGCACATGGACCCAGTTGCTCCGCGGCATGTGGGATCCTCCCGGACCAGGGCTTGAACCCGTGTCCCCTGCATTGGCAGGCGGATTCCCAACCGCTGCGCCACCAGGGAAGTCCCCTATCCCTCGCTTTTTGAAAGTTCGCTCTACGCCACTTTGCTTTGACAAAAGACCTACATTAGTACTTGCTTTCCCTAACTGAAAGAAATCCGAAGAGGATTTTCGTTTTCACAAAAAAGACGAAAGAGAAAATAAAAAATAGCATTCAGTGTTTGTTTTGCAGCAAGCCGCTATAGAGGCAGCGCGCACCCCATGCAGCAGAGTGGCACCGCCAAGCTCCTTACCTGAGAGATACACTCAGCACCTCAGCGTCAAGCCACCAAAGATTTGAACTGTGTCTGTGAGCATCGGTGCTTTGTCTCGGTTTATTTTGTGCATCCATTAGCAAGACGTGTCCTAAAGTAATTGCTTCTTTGCTTTATGCCATTTCAGCTTAGGAAAGGTTTCATAGGAACACTCTACTTTCTGATAACCTCTATGTTTGCTATTATTTTTATTGTTATTACTATTCTCTGTCTCCTACCACCCCTGAGCATAAGCTCTATGAGGGAAAGGACTTAGTCAGTTTGGAGTTTTGCTCACTACTCTATCCTTAACACAGAGCCTGGCACACAGTAGAGGGATGAATGAATGAATGAATGAATGAAGTGGAGTAAGGGTGAGGAACACTGGGCTTGGAGTCAACAGACCTGCTTTCACTCTCTTCTCAGCCTCACCCCTTAGGAGCTGTGTGACCTTGGGTGAGTGATGTCCCCTCTCTGAGCCTCAGTTTGCCCATCTGGGGCTCCTCAGAGACTTGCGGGGAGGGTCTCGCACATTCCTGCGGGGGGGGGCCCTCAGCACAGGGCCTGGTGTGCGGGCAGGGAACAGGGAACAGCAGCCACATGCTTCTTGACCTTGGCGAGCCTGGTGTTACCGGCTTGCAGATACGTGCGGATGCACATGGCAGTTTGCACACAATTCCTGGGGCTCCATGACCCCGGGTTCATCCTCAAACAGCCCCACCCTAGGTGATGGGCCCTGCCTCTGGGAGGGGAGGCAGGAGGGGGCACCAGGTCAGAAGGCTGTGCTGCTCACTGATGGACCGGACCACACCGGACAGGCTGGGCCCCCCTCAGCGGAGAGGTAAAGTTCTAGAATGTAGCGCATCAGCACTTCCTTCCTCTGGGTGGCCGGTAGCATCTGGGGGCAGCAGGAGGGCCTTGCCCTGATATTCCTGTGGCTGAGGTTCTCGGATGGGACAGCACGATGAAAGTTGACAGTCATCTTGGGCGGCCGAAGGTTAGATGGTCCTGAGGTCACGCACTCGGAGCCACAGCCAGAGGATAACTGAGTTCTGGCTAAAAGGAATGTGGGCAGAAGTGACTGAGCATCATTTCCAGACCTGACCCACGAAAAATTCTCCCACTTCATCCTCTACCCTCTCTTTCCCGGTGAGCCAGCTGGATGTCTGTGCCCAAGGCCGCCTGGGAAGCCACATGTGAAAACACAGAGCCCCGTGAGCCAGCCAGATCTCCTGACAGCTCCGTGAAGCAAAGTCCTTCCCACCCACCCCTCACTGCTGCTGATTGAACTTTACAAGACTAAGAAATTAACTCCTAATCTGTTCAACACTGAGATTTCAAGCGTTATTTGTTATTGAAGCCAAGTTACTCTAATATGTTTTTCTACCAGGCTCATTTTAGGCAAATCTTTAAAAAATATATTGTTTTTCTACCAGTTTACCAAACTAAGATGGTTACATCATAAAACGTTCAAACATGATGTAAATAATGAGTGAAGGTCTCCTGTGCACCCTCCCTGCTTTTGCAATGAGGGAGAACACCACTACTAGTAGTTTGGATAAATTCCTCCAGATTTTTTGGCTGTGCAATGACAGCATATTTCTATACAAAAAACGTCACATGGTACATATTGTTCTGTAAGATTTCCTTTCACTTAGCGGCATATCTTGGATATCTTTCCATGTTTGGACACAGGAATCCACCTCATTCTTTTTAACATTGGTCTAGCCTTCTGTAACACGTGTACATAAAAATAGATCTAATGGGGCCCTGTGTCAAGTTATTTACTGCTGTATAACAAACTACCCCAAAACTCAGCACCTTAGAAAAACAAACACTTAGGGACTTCCCTGGCGGTCCAGTGGTTAAGACTCTGCATTTCCACTGCAGGGGGCACGGGTTCATCCCTGGTCAGGGAAGTAAGATCCCCGTGTGGCCAAAAAAAAAAAGAAAAAACAAACATTACTATCTCAGAGGTCCTGGGGGTCAGGAATCCGGGAGTGGCTCAACTGGATGGTTCTGGTTCCGGGTCGCTGGGAGCCAAGCTGCCGTCTTCTGTAGGGGCTGGAGAATCGGCTTCCAGGCTCACTCCTGTGATTGCTGCAGGTGTGTGTTTCTTGCTGGCTGTGCCTGGAGACTTCAGTTCTCCCCATAGGCTGTCTGAGTGTCCCCATGATGTGACAGCTGCTTGCCCCCGAATGAGTCATGAGAGAGCCCGAGATGGAAGCCACAGTCTTTTACAACCTCACCTCGGAAGTGGTTATAATACTGCAAGGGCCGGCCACTCTGCCATCTCTGTCACTCAGAGCAACTCTGGCATGTGGGAGGGGTTTCCCAAGGTGGAACCCCAGGAATCCAGGCGCTCTGAAGCTATATGGGAGATGGAACATGGAGATCCCCCCCTTCTCTCCATCCCAAATCCTGCTGCCGTGAACCTCCTTGCTTGTTTCCCTTTGCACACCTATGGAAGGGAGGCTTTCCATCGGGTAAGATCCGCTGGGCAATTTACACGTATTAACTCACCAAGTTCTCCCCACACGGCAGTTAGGCAGATACTGTCATTGTGCCCATTTCACAGATGAAGGATTCGATGTTCACAGGGGTTCCTCAGCTCGGTCCCATGAGGATGCCCAGCACCCTCGGGAACAGAAGAGTCTTGGGATGAGGTTTCTAGATGGGCTCTTTTGATGCGAGAAGAGGGTCAATGGAGCTGAACAGTGAAGATGACCGTGAACCACAGTAACCTCAGTCTCACCCCTCCACCTGCTGTAGGTAAATGACGGGGGGAGCAAGGCCGCCACCCCATCATACAGATGAGGAAACTGAGGCTCAGAGAGGCAGAGACTTGCCTCCGGCTGCACAGCTGGTCAGTGACAGACCCAAGGGTCACACCTATGTCCCCTGACTCCTAGACCCTCCTCCTAGATTCCCACCAGGTGCGGTGCACCACACAGAACACACATCAACCCCTCCAGTCTCTAAAGAAGAACTATGAGGTCAGTTTTACTCTTCCTCCCATTTGACAGAAGAGGAGAATGAGGCTCCGAGACACGAGGTGTGAAAATGCTGCAAAAGCTGCAGGCAGGCCATGGCCATGTGCAGGCTGGGGGCTGCGGGGGGCTGTGCGAAGGGCCAGAGGAGAGAGGAAGGAAAGAGGAGTCAGAGCTTCGCATGAGAGATTAGCTCCTGTTATCGACAATTCATATCTTTGAGACAGAACCGGAAACAGGATGTACGTTTCCCTTGAAGAGGCTGGTGCCCCAGATGGACGTGTACCATCAGACACACAGAAACACCGTGGGAGAGGCAGTGCTGCTAAGGGTTAGAGCACAGGCTCTGGAGTTAGACAGGCTCCTGGCTGTGTGACTGCAGATGCCTGGCTTGACCTCTCTGGGCCTCTGTTAGGAGGGCTGGTGAGACACTCAGTAAATAGTGACAAGGGCTCTTTTCAGTGTTGGGAGGTGGGAGCAATTTTTTTGCCAAAAGAGGAGGCAAAGCCGAAGGACTGCTTGGCCGGTTTTATCCCCCTCCCCATCGTGAGAACCACCAACAGCCCTGTGCCCTGGAGACCTTGAACAAGCACACCATTGCCTAAAAAGAGTGAGCTTGCTACAGCATCCAGACAAGCCCCTGGTCTCCGCCCACAATGTCCCTCCACATTGGTGCCCCCAGCCTCCTCCTGTGGGGTTGCCTGGTCCTGAGGCCAGCCTGGCCCTGCTGCTGATCCAGAAACTCACTGCTACGTTCGTGTGATAAGTTTGTTGAGCCCCTCCAGGTACCAGGTCCTGCCCTGCCCTCCCAGGGTCCACCTCTTAGGGCTCTCCCTGGGCCCATAAATGGTGCCTGCATTTAGGAGCTGCAATCCAAACTCTCAGTGGTGTCCTGAGTATCAGGGTAACAGTAAGGGAGAGACCAGGTTCCAGAGAAGGACACTGGACTGGGGGTTAAAGGCCCAGTTCTAGACCCAACTTGGCTTTGTCTTGCTGTGTGATTTTGAGCAAACCCCTGTCTCTCTCTGGGTCTTACAACTGAAGGGACCATAGATGGAGCACTTTCAAACTAATCAAAACAGAGGTAGCATACTCAGGAGTCAGGCAGCCCCTAATTTTTTTTATTTTTATTGAAGTATAGTTGATTTACAATGTTGTGTTAGTTTCAGGTGTACAGCAAAGTGATTCAGATATATTGATATAGATATAGATAGATATATAGGTATTCTTTTTCAGATACTTTTCCATTATAGGCTATTACAAGATATTGACTATAATTCCCTGTGCTATACAGTAGGTCCTTGCTGTTAATCTATTTTACATATAGTAGTGTGTATCTGTTAATCCCAAACTCCTAATTTATCCCTCCCCCCTTTTCCCTTTTGGTAACCATAAGTGTGTTTTCTGTGTCTGTGAGTCTCTTTCTGTTTTGGAAATAAGTTCATTTGCAGTTTTTTTTTTTTTTTTTTTTTAGATTCCACATATAAGCGATATCATATGATATTTATCTTTCTGTGTCTGGCTTACTTAGTATGATAATTTCATTTATTCACATTTTAACATCTTTAAAATCAAGGCGAATCTTTTTACAATCAGTGGTGCACCTGACAGCTATAATTGGCTGTGTTTTTTTCTTGATGGTGCATAAGTAATGGTGCATGTTACAGTTGGTGATGTCTTAGATTCATTGAAGTATGGCATTATTTTGATAAAATAACAATTATTTTAAATTAAAAAAGAGCTAATTGGAACAGCTGCTGTTTATTGCACTCCTACTGTAGGTCAAGAACTGGGCTTCCTGCCCATGTGCTTACTTAGTATTCTAAACAATTCTGGAGTATTATCACATTTTTTAGATGAAGAATTTGGCCCTCAGAGAGGCTAAGTGACTTCCTTAATGTCACCCAGCCAGTAAGTGATAGATACAAGATATATATACATCTGAATCACTGTGCTGTACACCTGAAACTAACACGATATTTTAAATCAACTATACTTCAATTTTAAACATGTGAATAAATGGACATCTTAGAATTGATGCAATTCTGTCTGGGCGTGGGAAGCAAAACCAAACTGTGCTAAAAGGAAGATAACAACATGCATCGGTTTCCTGTCTGCCCCTCCCTCGTCTCCCCACACCACCCCACCCCAGAAGCAACCAATTTTGAGTCTTTGAGCTCGTTTTTTTTCTAGCACTTACACATCTCATATTTCTAAGTAATAAGCACATACCGCTGTCTTTTGATACATTCCTTTTAGCCATTATTTACTACCTACCCCGTTTTCGTTTTTTTTTTAAAAGACTGTGGGGCTTTTTTAAAAAAATTTTTATTTATTTTTTGGCTGTGTTGGGTCTTCGTTTCTGTGCAAGGGCTTTCTCTAGTTGCGGCAAGCGGGGGCCACTCTTCATTGCGATGCGTGGGCCTCTCACTATCGCGGCCTCTCTTGTTGTGGAGCACAGGCTCCAGACGCGCAGGCTCAGTAGTTGTGGCTCACAGGCCTAGTTGCTCCACGGCATGTGGGATCTTCCCAGACCAGGGCTCGAACCCGTGTCCCCTGCATTGGCAGGCAGATTCTCAACCGCTGCGCCACCAGGGAAGCCCTACCTACCCCGTTTACCTGTCTACCCTACACTACCTACACTACCTGTTATGATAAAGGAGGATTTAGCTCTCCTGCATCACCACCACCCCATTTCCTGTCCTCCCTCATCTACTGTGGAAGTACATTGCAATTTGGGGTTAAATCACTAGTCACACTTCAGATTTATACACTTTTTTATGCAAGTCACTGAATATATTTAATACCTCAATTTAAAAAAATCACTCTTGGGCTTCCCTGGTGGCGCAGCGGTTGAGAATCTGCCTGCCAATGCAGGGGACACGGGTTCGAGCCCTGGTCTGGGAAGATCCCACATGCCGCGGAGCAACTGGGCCTGTGAGACACAACTACTGAGCCTGCGCGTCTGGAGCCTGTGCTCCACAACAAGAGAGGCCGCGATAGTGAGAGGCCCACGCATCGCAATGAAGAGTGGCCCCCGCTTGCCGCAACTAGAGAAAGCCCTTGCACAGAAACGAAGACCCAACACAGCCAAAAATAAAAAATAAATAAACAAATCCTTAAAAATAAAATAAAAGGTAAAAATAAAGCCCTTGAAACAATTAAAAAAAAATCACTCTTCAGTGTTTACATGATTTTTTACTGTAAATATTATTCATAGCTAAGCACTGCTTTACTTTCTTACTGTTTTTCCTGAAGTTAATAGTTACTTTTGGGGACTTCCCTGGTGGTCCAGTGGTTAAGACTCCGTGCTCCCAATGCAGGGGACCTGGGTTTGATTCCAGGTCGGGGAACTACAGTTAGAGTTGCCCCAACTAAGAGTTCTCATGCTGCAACGAAGAGTCCGCGTGCCGCAACTAAAAAAAATATCCCACGTGCCGCAACTAAGACACGGTGCAGCCAAAATAAATAAATTTTTTTAATTACTTTTTATTACAGATTTATTGAGATATAGTTGATGAACAATACACTGTGCACATTTAAAAGGTACAAGTTTCAATATGTGACCACCTGTGAAATCATCACCGCAATCCAGATAGTGACTAGATCTGTTACCCCCATGAGTTCCTCACTCCCCTTAGTAGTCCTGTTTTTCCCATCCTCCCTGACACCCCACCCTGTTAGGCAAACACTGATCTACTTTCTGTCACTATAGATTAGTTTGCATTTTCTGGGATTTTATAAAATGGAATCACACAGTATGGATACTTTTTTGTCTGCCTTCTGTCACTCAGCATCACTATCTTGAGATTCATCCATGTTGTTGCTATGAAGGTCAGCGATTCATTCCTTTTCATTGCCAAGTATTGTGGGATGGACACACCACATGGCCATTTGAGCCGTTTTTGCCTATGGTGAATAAAGCTGCTATGAACATTCCTGAACAAGTCTTTAGGCGGACATGTTTTCATTCCTTTTGTGTAAATACCTAAGAGTGGATTTGCTGGGTGTGTAGTAAGTGTAGGTTTAACTTTACAAGAACTGCAAAATTGTTTTCTAAAGTGGTTTTTCCATTTTACATTCCTACCAGCAGGATATGAGACTTCCAGTCACTCCCTCATCAGCACTTGGGATTATTGGCCTTTTTAAATGTAGCCATTCCAGTGGGCAAACAGGTTTCAGTTTGTACTTCCCTTATGACTAATGATGTTGAGTTATCTTTTTATATGTTTATTGGCTATTCATGTATCTTCTTTTGTGAAGTAACTTTTCAAATATTTTGCCCATTTTTCAGTTGAGCTGATTGTCTTATTATTGAGTTGTAGACATTGTTTTGTATATTCTGGATACAAGTCCTTTGTCAGAGGTATGTATTGCAAATATTTTTCTCTCAGTCTATGGCTTGCCTCTTTATTCTCTTAATGACAACTTTTGAAGGGCAAAGTTTTTAAATTTTAGAAGTCTAATTTATCAAGTTTATTTATTTATTTGGCTGCGCTGGGTCTTAGTTGTGGCATGCAGGATCTTCGTTGCCACGTGCAGGATCTTTTAGTTGTGGCATGCGAACTCTTAGTTGCTGCATGCAGGATCTAGTTCCCTGACTAGGGATCGAACCCAGGCCCCCTGCATTGGGAGTGCGGAGTCTTAGCCACTGGACCACCAGGGAAGTCCGAGTTTTTCTTTTATAATTTGTGTTTTTTGTGTCTTTTCTTTAAAAAATCAATGGCTTTAAAAAAAAAATCTCTTTACTGTAGTTTTAGGAGGGAGACAAATTAGGCATGTACAATTAATCTACCATCTTACCAAGGAACTTCTCTTAGCTCATTTTCTTCAATGGGAAGTTCTCTCCCACCCTGTTCTGCATTCCCTTCCATTGCAAGAGGTCAGACAGATATGGTAGAAGGAGCAAACAGATCTACTTTTCACACATGGCTCCAACCACTCACAGTTCTGTAGCCTTGGGAAAGTCATTTAATCTCCTTGGGCCTCTGTTTCCCATTCCAGGGAGTAAGGGAAACATCTTGACCTCAGGGGCAGGTGGCAAGGTCAGACAAGGAGAGGGATGTCACAGGGCTTGAGGCTCTGCAGGTAAGCCAGTGGCCTTCTGGGCAGCTGGTGGAGGACTTCCAGCAACCTCAGACCTTTACTGTTAGGGGTCAGATGTGGCAGGCTCTCACGCCCTCACTGCGTGGGAGCAAGACTGGGGCCATAAAGGGAAGGGGAGCCAGAATCACACAGCTTGCCCAGGCGAGGCAGGGCTGCGGACTTCTGTTCCTAAGTTCTCTCCACACCCAGATCTGCCTCTGGGCTAGACGGGCTGGTAGAACTGGCCATGGCTTCTCCCTGGGGTGGCGGAAGAGCCTGCTCCCCTCCAGTATAGGACACTCCTGAGGCCTCCCTCCAGCCTCACCCGTCCCCACCCTCCAGCATGGGACTTCCTAGGCTGTGCCCAGGGCTGCGCCTGACTGTGGCTGTCTAGTGCCACCTACAGGAAACACGGAGAACGACATGTCACAAGGCTTCCAGCCCCGATTCCCGAAACTCTGGACTGGGAAGGCGCCCGTGGATAGAGCGCTCCCCTATGGCCTCCCAGAGCTCTGTGCCCTACACGGGTCTCTAGCACTAAGTAAAATATGACACACTTCCTTATCACTTAGAAATTTTATTTTTATACTTATTGAATGCATTCTTTTAAACAGACATTTTAATCATATGTCATTACTGGGTATACATAAAAAGGAAGCTATGATCAAAATAACTTAGTGAAGATATTCCTGAAACTTTTGCACATGCAGGATCTGATTTTTTTTTAGATTTTATGTTATTTATTTATTTATTTTTGTTGAAGTATAGTTGATTTAGAATCTGACTTTTCTATGTCACTTTTTTGTTGGGAGTCAGAGGTCTGTGTTGTCCCAGGCAATATTGTCCTGTATCATCAAGAGCATGGGTGATGCAGCTTTTCTTCAGAGTGTGCCACTCTTGTCTCGGGGATGTCCTTCCAAGCTGCACGTTTTGATGCACACGTGCAGGTATTGGAGAATATGTCTCAGTTGCTACCTGGTCACTGCAGTTATCAAATATTTCCTGATTTCAGAGATGTTAAAATGTGGTGTGAAAACACATCTTAGAATGGATGATATAGGGCATTAGCACTACTTGTTCAACAGAGTTACTGGGGTGCCTACTCTCTGCCTAGCCTGTGGAAAGGGCAGGAGACACGATCCCAAACAAGACTGTATCGTCCCTGCTCTCAGGGAGCTCCCAGGGCCACAGGGAGACAGGCATCAAACAAATAATCACAGACATCATTGTTTAATGACCACAGCTGTGCGAGGACAGAAATCAGCACCAGGAGTGACTGTGTCTGGGCTCAGGGAAGGCTGACCCCAAGGAAGTGGCCTCTGAGCTCTGATGAATGAGTGGGACCAAGCAGGGGAGAGAGGCTGAAGACAGGCAAGGCAGAGGTAAGAGCATATGTAAAGGCCCTGGGGTCAGGGGGGAGGAGTTTAGGGGCTCCAGTGTGACCAGAGTGTGATGAATGAGGTGGGGGGGGGGCACCGAGAGAGTGGCAGGTGGAGCTGGAGAGGAGGGAAGGGGCAGATCATGAGGGCCTTTTTCCAAAGCAAAGTGAGGAGCCATTGCAGGGTTTTAATTTGGGACAGAAACTGAGGTACGTGAATGAAATAATGTCCTTTGCAGCAGCATGGATGGACCTAGAGATGATCACACTCAGTGAAGTAAGTCGGACAGAGAAAGACAAACATCATATGATAGCACTTATATGTGAATCTAAAAAAATGATACAAATGAACTTATTTACAAAACAGAAACAGACTCACAGACATAGAAAAGAAACTTATGGTTACCAAAGGGGAAAAGTGGGGGGGTGGGATAAATTAGGAGTTTGGGATTAAAATATACACACTGCTATATATAAAATATATAACCAACAAGGACCTACTGTATAGCACAGGGAACTCTACCCAATATCTTGTAATGATCTATAGTGGAAAATAATCCAAAAAAGAATAGATAGATAGATAGACGTATAACTGAATCACTGTGCTGCACACCTGAAACTAACACAACATTGTAAATCAACTGTATTTCAACAAAAAATTTTAAAAAAGAGAAAAGGAAACTGAGGTATGAAGAGGCTAAATAACATGCCAAGTCACAGAAAATGATGGAGACAGAAATGGAACTCAAGTCTGGAAGGTTCCAGCACCCATGCTTTCAGTCCTCGCTGGAGGGGCCAGAGGGGACTGACTACTTGATCCACCTCTTCCCTATCCAGCAGAGGAGACTGGGGGCTCAGAAGGGGAAAAGACTGGGCCGAGTGGCAGAGCAGGAGACAGGCGCTAATCTAGAGCCCTGGTCTCCAGGCTCCCAGCTCCCTTCTCCCGCCCGGCTCCAGCAAGTCCTGGCCTGCCTTGACCAAGACCCCACCTCCCTGTGTCCCAGAGAAACTACTGGTATTTGGAGCAAAGCACTGTCCTTTCTTAGGTCCCAGGTAGCTGTGTCAGCCAAGTGTCCCCTGTTCCTAGTCTGTACTGGTGGTGGCTGGTTCGTACCTCCGCGGCCAGGCCAGGCTCAGGGTGGACCCAGACTCCTGACGCAGTCGGGCGAGACCTATACTGCACTTTCCTCCAGCCACCCTGCTGGGAACCCGTCAAATTTCAGCCTCACTGACCTCCCAGTCCCTCTGAGCCTTCCACCTAGGGCTCTGAGCACACAGGGCAGAGTATCAAGATCCCGGGGAGGCCAGCCAGGCATGTCTGCAGCCCCCTCCTGTCAGCACAACCCCAGGACCAAAGATCCTGGAACAGACAACTTACTGCTATTGTTTATTTACTTTTTCAGGAAAAATTCCTAGAACAGAACTCTCTGAGTCATAAGAACCCATATTTAAAGATTTTGATGAACTATCAGCAAATAGTCCTCTTAGGATTTTGCACCAATTTCCACTCCTCTAACAGAGTATCAGGAGTGTTTCCGCGACTCCCCTTCACCAATGCCTGAGGACGCTCTTTTTTATTTTTGCCAGTCGGATGGGCCAGCACCTCTTACTGCTGTTTGAATTTGCACTGTTTGTCATTGAAGAGAGGTTCTCAGACACAATGCGTATGAAAGTAATCTAAGGCATTTGTTACAAAAATGAAAAGGCATGCACAGACTGGGAGAAAATATTTGCAAAAATATAGCTGACAAAGGACTTGTATCTAGATAAAGAACTCTCAACACTTATTAATAAGAGGAGAATTTAAATAGAATAGTCACCTCATCAAAGAAGATCTACAGATGGAAAATAACAACACCATTAGTCTTAAGGAAATGCAAATTAAAACCACAATGAGATACTACTTCCCACCTACTAGAATGGTTAAAATTAAAACCCCACCAAATGTTGGCAAGAATGTGGAGCCACCAGAGCTCTCATACACCGTTGGTGGGAATGTAAAATGGTGCAACTACTTTGAAAAACAGTTTGGCAGTTTCTTAAAATGTTAACCATACACCAGCCATATAATCCAGCCATTCCACTCCTAGTATTTATTCAAGGGAATGTAAGCACTGGTACCCACAAAGACTTGTACACAAGGACAACACAAGGTTCACAGCAGCTTGATCTCTCATAGCTAAAAATTGGAACAACTGAAATATCCATCAATATGTGGTTGAATAGATAAGCGAATTACAGGGTTTCCCTGGTGGCGCAGTGGTTAGGAATCCGCCTGCCAATGCAGGGGTCACGGGTTCGAGACCTGGTCCGAGAAGATCCCACATGCAGCAGAGCAACTAAGCCTGTGCTGCACCACAACTACTGAAGCCTGTGCGCCTAGAGCCTGTGCTCCACAACAAGAGAAGCCACTGCAAGGAGAAGCACCGAGCACCGCAACGAAGAGTAGCCCCCGCTCACCGCAACTAGAGAAAGCCCGCACGCAGCAACAAAGACCCAACGCAGACAAAAATAAATAAAATAAATAAATATTTAAAAACCGACAAATTATAGTGTATCCTACTTAACAATAAAAAGTGAACTACTGCATTGATAAACACATCAACATGGGTGCTTCTCAAAATAATTAGGCTTAGTGAAAAAAGCCAGTCAAAAGAACAGTACACGCTGCATGATTTCATTTAGGTAAAATTCTGGAAAATGCAAACTCATCTATAGTGACAGAAAGGAGACCCATGATTGTTTGGGGAGAGGGAGCAGGGAGGGAAGGATGATTTTAAAGGAGCACCAAGAATCTGCAGGATCCAGGAAGTGTAGGGTCCAGGAATCCGCATTTTAAACAGATTTCAGGCAATTTCAATGCACATCAAACTTTGAGAAGCACTGTTGCAGTGAAATCCTTCTGCCACCTATACCCCATGTCACCAAGACCTCTCCTGATGGAAGGAGTGGTTTAAGCAGCGGCTCCTCTGTGAGGACCCGCTGCATACCCAGGAAAGGTATTATGTATCATGGCGCTAGTCATTTTACAGATAAGGAAACTGAGATCTTGAGAAATAAACTACAGCTTAGGTAAAGGTCTCTTGGTTACAAGTAGCAGAAATCACCCGAGTTAGTTACTGCAGAAAGTGGAAGGGGCTGTAAAAATACGGGGTTCCGCAGGCAGTGGGAAGGGGGACTTGCGCAGGGGTGTCAGGGTGGGGAAACTTATGGTATGGTGGTCACTTACATTGAACTCTCTCAGCCCCGCCTCCCCTCCTGTGTTCTCTCCTTCCTCTCCCTCCTCTGAGCAACAATTTTTTTTTTTTTTAATTTTTTGGCCGTGCCACGAGGCATGCAGGATCTCAGTTCCCCCACCAGGGACGGAACCATGCCCCCTACAATGGAAGCACACAGCCCTAACCACTGGACCGCCAGGGAATTCCCTGAGCAACCTTTTCTACTTCTTGGAGTGTGAGTGGAAGTAAGTTCAAACAGCCGCAAAAACTGAGCAGGTTTCTGGATCCCAATTCCAAATTTGGGGGAAAGAAAGCCAATTGGCCCAGTTTGGACCAGGTATCCTCTCCTCGTCCAATCAGCTGTGGCCAGATGGGTGGAATCACGTGATTCAAACGTGGAGGGAGGAGGGTGGAAAAAGGAGGGACAGAGGCCACCAGTGTTCTCCACCTTGAGGTTTAGTCAGAGTCAAGTGGGAGCTTGCTGAAAATCCACATGCCTACTCCCACTCCAACACCTCCAGTATCTGTTTCGGTTGGTCTGAGGTGGGGCTCAGAAATGTGCATTAACAGCCCAGATGATCCTAAAGGTAAATCTTCTCAGGTTATAGCATGAGAAACAACTAGTCTAGGCCAGTACTCTGAAGATACTTTGACCTGGAATCTGAATCATAGACCCTTAGGGTTGGCAAAAGCATTAGGACTCTTTCAGATGCTAATGACAAACACCTGCTTAAAATGACTGGAGATTTGCAGGTGCTGTAGCTGGTACATCCAGGAGGGTAGATCTAGCTTCAGAAATTGCTGTTACACCCACTATGGAAAACAGTATGGAAGTTCCTAAAAAACTAAAAATAGAACTACCATATGACCCAGCAATCCCGCTACTGGGCATATACCCTGAGAAAACCATAATTCAAAAAGAGACATGTACCACAATGTTCATTGCAGCACTATTTACAATAGCCAGGACATGGAACCAACCTAAATATCCATCGACAGATGAATGTAAAGAAGATGTGGCACATATATACAATGGAATATTACTCAGCCATAAAAAGAAATGAAATTGAGTTATTTGTAGTGAGGTGGATGGACCTAGAGTCTGTCATACAGAGTGAAGTAAGTCAGAAAGAGAAAATCAAATACCATATGCTAACGCATATATATGGAATCTAAAAAAAAAAAGAAAGAAAGAAAAGAAAAGGTACTGATGAACCTAGTTGCAGGGCAGGAATAAAGAGGTAGACATAGAAAATGGACTTGAGGACATGGGGTGGAAGGGAGAAGCTGGGACGAAGTGAGAGTAGCATCAACATATATACACTACCGAATGTAAACTAGTTGGCTGGTGGGAAGCAGCAGCACAGCACAGGGAGATCAGCTCAGTGCTTTGCGATGACCTAAAGGGGTGGGATAGGGAGGATGGGAGGGAGGCTCAAGAGGGAAGGGATGTGGGGACGTGTGTATGCATATGGCTGATTCGCTTTGTTGTGCAACAGAAACTAACACAGTATTGCGAAGCAATTATACTCCAATAAGGATCTATTAAAAAAGAAAAAACAAATTGCTGGATTCAGGTACTCAAACCCCAGCTGAAATCTTTCTTAGATTTCAGCTGCTTAGCCTTTCCTTGGTTGGCTTCATTATTAGGTGGGCTTAGGTTAGGTGACCTTCCCAGAGCCTCGGGTTTTCATCCCACCAGCTTGGAAACAGGAATGGAAAGAGCAAAAGTCCCAGGGCAGACTCCCATAGGTCCAATTAGGTCACATGCTCACCCTTAACCAATCACTGTGGACAGAAGAATGCTGTTCCTCTCATGGACCAGTCCTGCACCACATCCTTACAACTGCAGCCAGAACTGGGATCTCTCCCTCAAACTGAATGGACTGAGACTGGAGGAGGGATGGTTCCTCAAAGAAAAACCAGAGTGCCACAGCCAAGAGGAACCCTGGGTGTTGAGCAGGCACTAAAAACAGCCATAGGAGATCATGGAGGCCTTTTGGCCCAAACTCGCACCTGGACAGGACCCTGTTGGAGGCCTGGCTGGAAACAGTGCTTCTGCCAGACTCAGCCCTGGTGGGCGTCCCCTGCAGTGGCCAGTCCCCGTTTGTTCTTGGTTCCTGACAGGCAGGTGGCACGTGACTATCACTGCCACATGTGTCATGACTGACTCAGCTTGGAGCCAAGTAAAGAGCCCAGGCCAGATCCTCCCACTGAGTCAGGCCCAGCCTGGGCAAAGGAGGGGTATCCAGGAGGGACCACCTTCCTAGGAACCATTCCAGCTAGGATGGCCCACACCCATCATATGGATGGGGAGACTGAGGCGCAAGAGAAAGAGGGATCTGGTGCCCAGACCTCCTGCCTACCAACCTCTGCCTTCCTCTGGCTCCTCCTGAGGGGTACAGACCGGCCCCCAAAGGGTGACGTACAGCTTGCAACCTGACATCCATGGCTTGACTTTAGCCCACAGGTGTGTTTCATTTGCCTTGCACAGGGTTTACAAATATTTAGTAGTTGAAATATTTAAACTGGGAGATTTCTCATAAAAGCCCAGATTTCTGGCTGCTTTTGTAAAAAGGGACTACCTGGCAGGTCGGGCCCACATTCTTGCCTGTCAGGATTGCCTGAAGCCTAGAGTACAGCCTCTATCTAGCTAACCTCTTGCAGATGCAGGCAGGAACCTGTTATCTGAGCCAAGGGATTCTTATCTGAGTAGCTGTAGGCTGTAGGCCTCAGGATCAGCAGAATCCTTGGAGAATGTGCTGTCAGGGGTCCTCAGGAAGGCCCCTTCCTGCCTCTTCCTCTCTTCATATCCATTACCTTTTACAGGCCAGGCCCTGTGTGGAGCTCCCGTGCACAGACAGCCCCTGCATCACTCACCTACTCCATTTATCTCATTTAATCCTCTCATCAGCTCTCAGCAGAAGGGGGCTGCACAGGAGGGGAAACCCCACAGCCCAGTGGGGAGGTGTGACCTGCCCAAAGTCACAACAGTCAGGTGAGGCAGGGCCACTCAGGGTGGGGTTCCTGACACATCTGTCACAGGTCCAGGGTCCAGGCCACAGCTCCAGAAGGCTGATTCATGCTCAGCCTCTCATGAGAGGCTGACTCATAAAGAAGAGGCTGTGTAGCCAGACACACCTGGGATAGACTCCCAGCTCTGCCCTTTACAAACGATGTGCCACCAGGTGAGTCCTGGCTTTAGTCTCTTCATCTATCAAATGGGGAAATGCAAAACATCTTATGGGAATGCTGTTGACATTTAATTCAACCAACACCGCAATAAAAAGTGGATTAGGGACTTCCCTGGTGCCTCAGTAGTTAAGAATCTGCCTGCTAATGCAGGGGACGCGGGTTTGAGCCCTGGTCCAGGAAGATCCCTCTTGGTGTGGAGCAACTAAGCCCGTGTGCCACAACTACTGAGCCTGCGCTCTAGAGCCTGTGCTCCGCAACAGGTGAAGCCACCGCAGTGAGAAGCCCATGCATCGCAACGAAGAGTAGTCCCCGCTCTCCACAACTAGAGAGAAAGCCTGCATGCAGCAATGAAGACCCAAAGCAGCCAAAACATAAATAAATAGATAGATAGATAAATAAATAAATAAATAAAATTACTTTTAAAAAATGTGGATTAAATAGATATCCGGGGACTGTGCCATGTACTTGGCAAGAAACTATGAATAAGACAGATGTTATTGCCGTAGGACAGTTGTTCTTTTTTATTTTCATTTTTTGGTTGTTCCGGGCAGCTTGCAGGATCTTAGTTCCCCAACCAGGGATTGAACACAGGCCATGGCAGTGAAAGTGTCAAGTCCTAACCAATGGACTGTCGGGAAATTCCCAGGGCAGTTGTTTTTAACCGGGGGTGATTTTGCTCTCCCCACCATGGGACACTTGGCAATGTCTGGATACATTTCTGATTGTCCTGACTGGAGGAGGGGACTTGCTACTGGTATCCAGTGTACAGAGGTCAGGATGCCGCTAACTACCTTACAGCGCATAAGACAGCCTCCCACAACACGGAATGATCCAGCCCAACATGACAATTGTGTTGAGCTTGAGAAACCCTCCTATAGCAGGACCCAAACATTTAAAAGTGCGAAAAAATTAAAATTAAAATTAAAAAAGGGGGGAGGGATAAATTGGGAGATTGGGATTGACATATACACACTACTATACATAAAATAGGTAACTAATAAGAACCTACCGCACAGGGAACTCTACTCAATACTCTGTAATGACCTATATGGGAAAAGAATCTAAAAAAGAGTGGATATATGTATATGTATAACTGATTCACTGTGCTGTACAGCAGAAACTAACACAACGTTGTAAATCAACTATACTCCAATAAAAAATAATTTTTAAAAAAAACCCATAAAATTAAATTTAAAAATAAAAGTGCGATTACAGCACAGTGTGAGGGAGGAAACACGGGGTGTGACCGAATAATGCTCCCTGACGCCCAAGCTGGATGTGAAGGATGAATAGGAATTAGGAAAGGGATGGGCAAGAAAGTTGTTCTGAGCAAGAGGAACAGCAAAGACAAAGGTTTGGAGGGTAGAAAGAGCCCAGCCTTTTTAAGGAAGTAAATTTTCTTTTGTTTCTGCCCCCGACCACACCCCCCAGTTTTATTGAGATATAAATGACAAGGAAGTAAACTTTCAGTGTGGCTGGAAAGGAGTACAAGGTAGGAAGCAGCATCAGACCATGTCTGTAGGTTACGTTCAAGAGCTTATACTTCAATTCGAGAGTTAAGGAAAGTCATTGAAGGGATAGAACAGGGAGAAGCCTGGTTAGATTTGCTTCAAAAGACCATCCTCAGAAAGGCCTGGAGGCAGGGAGGCCAGTGAAGAGGCTGCTGTGGGTAACCCAGGTGAGAGAGAAGGCAGGGTTGGATTAGGGAAGAGAGAGACAGATTGGACAGATTTAAGGAATGTCCGGAGGAGTCTTAACAGATAGTGGATGCGAGGGGTGAGGCAGTAGGAGGAGCCAAGGATGTCACCTGGGCTTCCTGCCTGGGCAACTAGGGGAAGGGCGGTGCCATTCGCAGAGCTGGGCTATAGTTGATAACAAAGTGGACAAGGTCGCTGAAGCCAAGAGGCTCCCAGTGAGGGGTCAGTTGGAAAACAAGCAAGTCCACGTGGAATGAGAGTTAGGGAGCCGACCGCAGGGGCTATGGGTGTGCACAGCAGCGGGGAGCCTACCTGGGCTGGGGGTGGGGTGGGGAAGGGTCTCTTGAGCTAGTGACATCCAGGCTGAGCCCTGAGGGCTGCCCAGGAAGAGGCGGGCAGAGAGGGTGACCGTCCTGAGTCAGCAGAGAACCAGTACATTCCAGCTCAGCCTCTAGGCCTCTGTCGCTGGACAGGCCATTCTGAGAACCACGTACCCCTTTGTAAATACCACACCAAGTTTAGCTCATTTTCTCTAACCAAGAGAGTGAGTTTGTCCCTGCCTGTTCCTCTCAACAGCCACCTTGCCACCCTCCAAGGCCCTAACCGATTGTCTAGAATTTCTCCCGGAGTCAGGAAGTCTTTTCAGTGAGATTTCCCAGTGGGTCTGCACAGATGGTCCCCACCTTGGCCCCGGACTCCTTTCTAACGTATAAAGATTTCCAGAGTAAAAAGAGTCAAAGTGACCCAGGTCTTGCCAACGTTTTTCTCCTTCTATTTTCTCCTTCTAATGTCTTGACTCAAAGCTACAGGAAATGGAATAACTTCAATAGATTCCCTTGCAAAACTTGGGGAGATCCCTTGCCTCCTGATTGATGGACTGCAAGGAGTCCTCAACGAGGAGGAGAGGTTATCTTTCATGGGTCTGGAGTCCTGACACCAATTTATAATAAAAGCAGCATGTTAGCTTATTTCCAATGATGGCCACCATCAGGTCCTCCTCTCCCTGTATCAGTAGCCACACCTCCATCAAGAGGTGGAGTCTAGGTACTTCCCTGGTGGTCCAGTGGCTAAGACTCCACACTCCCAATGCAGAGGGCCCAGGTTCGATCCCTGGTCAGGGAACTAGACGTTGCATGCTGCAACTAAAAAGATCCCGCATGCCGCAACGAAGATCCCACACGCGGCAAACGAAGATCCCACGTGCCGCAACTAAGACCTGGCCCAGCCAAATAAATAAATAAATAAATTTTTTTTTTAAAAAAGAGAGAGATGGAGTCTATTCCTTCATCCCCTCGAATCTGGGCCAGCCTAGGATTGCCTGACCAAGAGAATATTACAAAGTGATGCTGTGCCAGATCTAAGCCTAACCTTTAAGAGGACCAGCAGTTTCCACTTCTTCGTTCTTGGAACCCCCAACCACCATGCTGTGAGGGAGCCCAAGCAGCTGCATGGAGAGGCCCAGGTAGAGGAGAACTGAGGTGCCTACCCCACCCCTGGCCCTAGATGACAGATTCAGCAGAGTGCCCAGCCCTCATATAGCATCAGCTTACAAGACATGTGAGAGAACCATCTTGAAAGTGGATGGGCCCCCAGGCCCAGTAAAACTGCCCCAGCTGACACTGAGAGACAGTGACAAGCTGTTCTCTCTGGGCCCTGCTCATCCTGCAAAATCATGGGCAAATAAATGATTATTGTTTTAAGCCTCTAAGTTTTAGGGTGATTTGTTACACAGCAATAGCTCACTGAAGCAGTTACCATTATTTAGCACCTACTATGTGCCAGGCACTGTGCTAAGTATTCTGTGAGCATTAACTTGTTAACTTCTCACATCAACCTCATTAGAGAAGGATTTTTAGATAAGGAAGCCAAGGCTTAGAGAAAGTAAATGACCTCATGCCAGGGCACACAGCCAGTAAGAAGCAGGCTGACTCCAAAGACCTGGGACACACTTGTGAGGAGTCTAGCTCCTGGCCACAAACCAATGTGTGATCTTTCAGGCCCAATCACAGGCCATTTCAAAGGCTTTATGTGGAAGGCCTCTTGTGCTCTTATGCAAAGCTGCATTCCTAGCCCAGGAGCTTCCATTCTGAGGCCTCAGTTGCCTCGGCCAAGACCGTCATATAAGGAGGAGTGGGGAGACACTTTGCTCTGACTCCGTACTTTTTCATTCCTGGCCCTTCCTGCTCTCATTCCCCCAACACACACACAAGTCCGTAAAGCAGGGGCTTCCCTCAACAGTGAAATGATTCCTCATCTGCAACACATCTGACCCTGCCCAGCACCGTCCCATGGGGAAAAATGCAACACTGGGAGAGCTGGCACTTTCCCCTCTTGCTTATATCATCACAGTAAGTGATTAAAAACTTGACTGTTACTCTCATTTGGGCTTGTTGCCTACTGTGACACACGGCATCCCAGCTCTTTTTTTTTGTTTTTGGCTGCACTGCACGGCTTGCGGGATCTTATTTCCCCGACCAGGGATTGAACCCGGGCCCTTGGCTGAGAAAGCACCGAGTCCTAACCACTGGACCGCCAGGGAATTCCTGCATCTCAGCTCTGACAACTTGTTCAACCCACCTCTTTCAGAGCCCTTGTAGCCAGAGCCTCCTGTGTGCAGCCCTTCCCCCGCACTGGCCTTGGTCCCCATGCCCCACTCTACCGTCAATCCTTCCTACTCTCTGCTCCCTGTGCATCTTTTGTAATCTGCCACTTTTGACAGAGCTCCCATTGTGATGTCAAGAAAAGACGCACTAGGGACTTCCCTGGTGGTCCAGTGGTTAGGGCTCCGAGCTTCCACTGCAGGAGGCAGAGGTTCGATCCCTGGTCAGGGAACTAAGATCCCACATGCCGCACAGTGCGGCCAAAGAAAAAGAAAGAAAGAGAGAGAGGGAAGGAAGGAAGGAAGGAGGAAAGAAAGAGAAAGAAAGAAAGAAAGGAAGAAAGAAACAAAGAAAGAAAGAAAGAAAAAGAAAGGAAGGAAGGAAGGAAGGAGGAAAGAAAGAGAAAGAAAGAAAGAAAGGAAGGAAGGAAGGAGGAAAGAAAGAGAAAGAAAGAAAGGAAGGAAGGAAGGAGGAAAGAAAGAGAAAGAAAGAAAGAGAAGGAAGGAAGGAAGGAGGAAAGAAAGAGAAAGAAAGAAAGGAAGGAAGGAAAGAAGGAAGGAAGGAAGGAGGAAAGAAAGAGAAAGAAAGAAAGGAAGGAAGAAAGAAAGAAAGAAAGAAAGATGCACTAGTTAGCCCTTTGGAGTACCAGATACTGTAATAACAACGGCAGCAGCCGGTATTTATTGGGCACATGCTATGTCCTCCTCGGCTCATGCTAAGTGTTTTACGTACATGATCTCATGAAATGAGTTAGTACACACAGTACTTAGAACAGTATCTGGACATAGTCAGTGCTCAATAAATTATAACACCTCATAACACCCCTGTCAAGTAGGGACTACTATTCATCATCTCCAATTTATTTTTTTTTTAAGTTTTTTTTTTTTTTTTTTTTTTTTGGCTGGGCTGCGCTGCGTGCAGGATCTTAGTTCCCCGACTAGGGATTGAACCCGTGCCCTCTGCAGTGGAAGTGCAGAGTCTTAACCACTGGACCACCAGGGAAGTCCTCATCATCCCCATTTTAGAACTGAGAAAACCGAGGCCCAGAAAACTTCAGAGATGCAGTGAATAAGGGGTGGAGCTGATCTCGGGCCCAAACCTGCCTGATCACAGGGGCTCTCCACGCAGAAGCACTGCCTCTCCAGACCTGCTGTACAAACTCTATTGAGTAAGAAACAGCTGGATAAAATACAGCTCACAAAGGGAATCTTTTTGAGAGACTTCCATCAAAAATGTAAAAAGTTTTGGGACTTTCTTGGTGGTCCAATGGTTAAGACTCTGCGCTTCCACTGCACGGGGTGTGGGTTCATCCCTGGTTGGGGAACTAAGATTCCACATGTCACGCGGCACGGGGAAAAAAAAAAAAAGTAAAAGGTTTCAATACTTGAAGTAGCAAGCTTCAGTGGCTTGGAGGATTTCATTTACACAAAACTCCACATTTCAGGTAGGATTCCAAATAAATCACCCCCGTATAAGTGACCATTCTCCACCAGCACCATTGAGGTACAGTGGGTTTAATTCTGTTAAACCACGCTTTTCCCTATTATATGAATAAGTGCAAAGCCTACAAAGAGTAGAAGTCACTGTGTTCCCTTTCAAGTGCCAGGAAGAACAATAACACAAGCTGCCTCTTGGGCCTTCTCATCTGACCTAGAAACTCAAGATCAGGCTCAAATCATCTTTAAGTGATTTCACATCTCACCGGCAGCAGGGTCAGAGTAGTAAAAGTTAAGAACAGCAGTTAGGGGCTTCCCTGGTGGCACAGTGGTTAAGAATCCGCCTGCCAATGCAGGCGACATGGGTTCGAGCCCTGGCCCAGAAAGATCCCACATGCTGCGGAGGAGCTAAGCCCGTGCGCCACAACTACTGAGCCTGCGCTCTAGAGCTCGCGTGCCACAACTACTGAGCCCGCGTGCCACAGCTAGTGAAGCCCACGTGCCTAGAGCCCGTGCTCCGCAACAAGTGAAGCCACCGCAATGAGAAGCCCGCGCACCGCAACAAAGAGTAGCCCCCGCTCGCCGCGACTAGAGAAACCCTGGGTACAGCAACAAAGACCCAACACAGCCAAAAATAAAAATTAAAAAATAAATTAAAAAAAAAGAACAGCGGTTAAAGAGATGGGCCACCCCAGGGCATAAGATAGCTGTGCGACTTTAGGCAAATTGTTCAACCTCTCTGATCCTCAGTGGCCTTATCTGTCAACTGAGAACAGCATTAGTACCTAATTCATGGGGCAGTTGCAAGAAGTCAATAAGGTAATGCCTATAATGCCTGGGCTCGGTAACTGTCAGTTTTTATTATCACTAAATATTGGCGAGAGTGATAACTGTGTCCAGAAAGGCTGGGCTCCCTCCAGAATGAAGGCCAATCTCAAGTGAGAATCTCTGCTTAGCAGGACTGCTCAACTGTTGAACAGAAACTCCTGAGAACCAGCCCTCCCTGGGGCATTATCCTGATTCCAGCTGAGTTTGTCTTCCAGTCTCTGAGCCAAAGTTCTTAACCTTCAGAAAATATCAGAATCACCCAGAGAACTTGTTTACCATGCATATTCTTAGAGCTCTCCCTCCAGGAGTCTCATCTAGGTTTTAGATGAGGCCAGGGATTGGTTATATTAAAAACACCCCATGTAATTCTCATCCAGAGTTTGAGACACTGCCCTAAACCAGGGGTAGGCAGCCTTTTCCGGAAAGGGCCAGAGAGTAAATACTTTCGGCTTGTGGGCCAGATGCTCTGTCACAACTACTTAACTCTGCTATTGTAGCAGAAAAACAGCCAGACATTAAGCAGAAGAAGGGGTATGGCTGTGTTCCAGTAAAACTTTATTTACAAAGACAGGTGGGGGGGCCGGATTTGACCTGTGAGCCTCTGCTCTCTGCCAGCCCCTATCTCTTCTATATATAACCAGTGAAGACACAGACATGTATATCAAAAAAAGTGATATTTCTTTAATTTAAAATTATGATCTGGAAAGAACCAGTCAGTTGAAGCGATCCAAGCTTCCTCTTTATACCCAGTTGGAACAGACACAATACTGGCTCAGATTGCCAACCCCAGAGAAAAACCAAACCAAGCTGCAAACCCTCAGGAAGTCCCCGAAGCTACCCTGATGAGGCCATCAGGCTCCATGGAGGGAGGGCACCCAGGCTGCCAGGGGCTGCTGCTTTCCAGCCACACTGAGAAGACCTTTCCTTCTGCCACCCAACTCCCTCACCAGCCTGATTCCTCTCCACTGTTCTGTAGCTGGCACTGCACATGTCCGCCACAGAGAGGATGGTGGTAAAGCAGTCACCTCCCAACCATCTTTGGGGGCATCTTCCCGTAATTGCAACAGTGGAGCCGAGCGATTCTTAACGTGCCCAGAAGGGCAGCACCTTTGTTGTTTAGCTGAGATCTGGAGCCTTGAGTTGTAACCATCGGTCACGTGTGGCCAAGGCCTCGGCAGCAAAATGGCAAACTTGGGAAATGATCGGGAAAGATGCAAGGGTCTTGGTAATTGATGGCGATTCTGAAAATGAAACAGACAAATGCCATCTGGGTAAAGTCCTTACAAATGGGGAGGAAGCATCAAGACAGAACAGGGAACACCACCTCCTTCGGCACTCCGAGGTCGGTCTGCTCTTCCCCGAGCACAGAAGTCCAAGGTCCCACTTCTTAGGTCAGTTTCAACTCTCCCACTGCATACATTCAGGGCCAATCAGGCCTTCAGAGTCACCTAACCAGTCAGTGGGAGTCTCACAAGAACACAAGGCGCTGAATACTGTGAGAAGGGAGTCCAGGGTGTGATGCTGAGCAGGCTGTTTTCTGCACTGAGTTTTGGAAATGCACAGTCAGTAGAGAGGAGAGGAGGCAGGGCGTGGCCAGAGCTGCCCTCGGAAGCCTTCCCAGAGGGGTTCATGAACAGAATAAATACAACTGGCTTGCAGCAAGCCTTCTGGAAGAAGCCAACAGGTCGCCTCAGACCCACTGCAGTGGGGCAGTAAGTAAAATTTACGGCACCCAAAGCCTGATGCTTGACCTGAGTCAAAAGCTGTTGGGACAAACCACCAAAGGGCTGCCCGGGGACGCAGTGGAAGACCAGATGGCGCCCAAGCTGTCCCCACCACACACAGAATTCCTGAGCCCGACGGGCTGCAGCCTGGGTGTACTGCAGGGGCAGCCCAGGGCACTAACAGGGCCCCTGCTGTGCCCGGGTGCAATGGGATGGGGGGACAGCACGGCACTAACTAGAGTCCCCTGAGAACTGAGGCACAGTGAGAAGGAGAAAAGGGTGGGGTTTCCTCCTCAGGCCCAGCTGTCACTCTGCCTCCCAAGGGGAGGAAGAAGATATTTTTGTGCTACTGCCAGCACCACTGATGTTATCTTACTCCAAAGGATGGCACCTGGGCGGGGGGCGGGTATTTCCACACAGACCCCCAAGCTGTGAGATGGTCCCCAGTGAGGGCCGACAGATGTCCTAGTCCAAGTCTGGGTCATGTCACAAGCCCTGGCTCATGACAACATGGGTCCCATCACCAGCACCTGACCCCCACCTATCCAATCTTCAGGTTCTTAGCAGGACAGCTCAAGGGGTAGGGGGAAGAGAGTTTGGGTCCCAGGAACCCAACAAATTCTTCTTCCCAGTCTCTTTCATTTCTTGGAAACAGTGGACCCCTAAATGTCTATCAAACTGGGAGCCGTCCACATGGCCAGGCCTAGACTGAGGCCAACCATACAAGCCACTTACAAGACCACGTGGTGTCATCCATTCACAGCGGAAGGCTGGCTCGACCCCTGCCCTCACTGGATGATGCTGTCTGGCTGCCCATTCTGGGCCACCTGTCCAGGGTCGGAGGCAGTGGTGGGGTTGGGCATGTTGCTCTGCAGGTAGCGGCGGAAATCTTTGATCATGGGCCGGAGGACCTGGATGAGGACACTCAGGGCCGCCTGGGTGCCCTCCATGGCCTGAGCCTGGCGCTCTTGGGCACAGGCCTGCACCTCCTGGGAGCGACGGATCATCTGTAGCAAGTCATTCTGCTGCTCCAGGTGCTGGGCAATCTCCTTCACATGCAGGTTGGTGACCCGCTGCTCCTGGATCAGCTTGGCTGAGTTGAGGGCTATGCGGCTCTTGAGCGCCTGCGGCTTGACTGAGGTGTCGGCATGCTGGGCCATCATCTCCACGGCGGTCTCCGCTGGCAGGGGTGGGGGGGCCTCGGCCGTGCAGTACTCTACCACTCCCTCCTCCAGCGTGTGATAGGCAGTCTCTGCGGGGACTGTGGGGAAGAAAGAGCAAAGGCAGTGGCAGGTCACCTTCTAGAAAGAGTGAGGCTGGCCATGTGGGGTGGGGAGGATGCCATTAAGCCCTCCCCTGGCTTTACAGCCTTTCATATATAAATCTAGAATCTAAGGGGTTTAGAATCTTAATTTACTTAATAACCAAAGGGCCAGCCCCAGATCTGGCAAAAGCAAAGATGCTAATAGTAAGACTAGCAAAAAATGTAGAGCACCTACTATGTGCTAACCCTTTGCACTCATTAGCTCCATGAATCCTCATAATGACACCAAGAGGTAGATACTGTCACATTCATTTTCAGAGAGAAGGAGGTAGACTCAGAAACATGGAATGACTTGCCTAAGGTCAGCTGATTCATCAGGTCCGGGAAGAAATGCAGGTCTCCCCCCAATACCAGAGTCCAATGTGTTCATAATCACCCCACTGAGCTGCTTCTGGCTAATAAAGGCAGGGCCACATGCTCCCCAAAGTGCCCCACTGGTCCAGCCTCCTTCAGTGCTTTCTTGACTTCCATGTCTTTTACGGCCAAGCAGAAAAGGAGGTGGGAGTGGGAAGGCAGTAGCTAAAGTGCCCAATAAATGCCTCCCTGTCTCCTTGACCACCTTGGTCAATGGAATACCTAAAGATCCTTCCTCTTCCAGAATAGCAACTGATTTAGACCAGTGTTTGATCCCCTCTCCCACCTCCATATCCTTGAGAAATATGACACTGTGGGGTTATGGCACTCACACACACACACACACCCAATGCCCCCAAGCCCCATTGAGAATCACTGATCGAAACAGTTCCCAGCCCATCACAGAGAGCACTTAACAGTCATTGCTGCAAACCTTTATCTGAACTAAAAAGTCCAACCAACCAGTTTCGTTGTCATTCATAGCCGAGAACCTTTGAAGCCATTCTAGCTGGACTGTTTGGGCCTCCAAGCATGTGGGAAAGGTCAGTCTTCTCCACCCTTTAATGTCAACATCCACTGTGTGCCCCCAACCCCACCAGGAAGCCCCCTTTCTCTTCTGAGTCCTTAGGTTCTCCCAACTGACAGGGCAGTTATTCATGTATTCGTCTTAACTGTCCTACTAGAATATAACCGGCCTATCTCTTAGACACTTTGGTAATCCCAGTGCCGAGCCCAGGGTTTGGCACAGAATCGCCCTAATGGTTGATGAGTGAACAGAAGGGTAGATTAACACCTGGAACCATGAGGTTCCTCAGCAGTGCCTGATGAATGTTCACCACACTGAAAACCAGAATGTCTTTGTCCAGAATCGATGTCCACCTACCTATTCATTCAACAAATATGTCCTGACTGCCTGCTAGGTGCTAGGCCCTGTGTTAAGTCCTGTGGAGATATAAACATGGTCTCTGTCTTCAAGGACCACAAAGTTCAGTCATGGACATGAATGGTGGCAAAACAGTGGAGAGCAAGCCAGCCCGTCAGAAGTCCAGACTGCGTGCTGAGGAAGTCCCAGAGAGAACAGGATCATTTCTGTCTGGGGATCTCTTGGAAGGCCTCATGGTCTTCCAAGACTCCCATCTGACCTTTGACCCTTGGCAGCCAACCTTCCCTGGGCTGCCCCAGCTCTTGCTGGCCCTTCCCATTTAGGCACGCCGGACTGGGTGGGAGAGGTCACTCACTCTGTGTCAGGGTGACCGTGGCTGCGGCTGCAGTAGCCGTGGGTCCAAGGGCCACGGGGTGGATCTCTGTGGTACTGGGCAGGCTGATGATGGTGGCCTCACCCAGCAGGTTGCAGATGCGCTGTTGCATGGGGGTGAGCAGTACGGGGGCTACAGCTGGGCCACCAGCGCCACTGCCACAACCTGTCCCAGGCCCACCAGCTCCGTCTTCCTCAGTGGGCCCTGGGGCCTCGCCACCCTCCACAGCCGCCCGGACCTGGGCAACCTTGCGACGGACCTCGGTCTTGAGGTCAGACCACTTCTTCTTGACCTCAGGCAGCTCCCTGCGGCAGGTGGCCACGGCATTGACCCTTCTCAGGATGCCATGCCATGCCGCGCTCTTGGCAGCCAGAGGGACCCCAGCGTTGAAGTGGTTCACCAGCAGGTGCTTCTTCAGTTCCAACTCCTCCACGATGATCTCCACCTCTCGCTCAGAAAAGTTCATCTTCCTTTTCTTGGCTGGGACGGCCATGGCCTCTCCCCACCTTGCTTTTTAAAGAAACTATAATTCCCTAACTGCCCCAATTCCCCTTCTCGCCTTCCTCAGCCTTGCTCCTCACCCACCCCCCCCTACAGGGGATAGGCCGGCCTTGTCCAAGGCCAAGTACCAGGCCTCTGGTAACCCCCCTTGCTACGCAAAGTGCGTAGGGCCCAGCCCCGACCGGCCCAGCTGCTGCCAGCCAGCTGCGTAATGGCTTCCTGAATCTGCCTCTTCCGCCGGGATGTGCGGAGATCCGCCCACTTCCCCTCTTCCCACCTCCCAGCCCTTCTCCAGGGGGACCCGCCCTCCCAGTTGGTCGCGGCTCAGATAGCACGTCGATCACTGGTTCTTTCGATCTGTCGCTCAGCTAAAGAGCATGCCTACTTACTGGAATTGGCCTGATCATTGGTCTAAAGGTGTGTCTGTCGCTACAGAGCGCTCCACCCAACCTAGCCTTTACTCACTTCCATTGGAAAGTCGTCCTGTCGTTCAATCATCAGTATTACGACTTTTACGCCGTTAAATTCAGCTATTTTATTGGTGGTTTTAGAGAGTTAGATTACCAAAACCCGGCTTCCTGAGGATTCCTAGTGCTTTCGGTCTTGAGCCGTTAGCCATTTAATTTTCAGTTCCACCCAATGGCGCAAACTCTGCCTTGCAACCGCAGCTCACAGTTGCTCCTCACGCAGATGCTACTTCCCACCGGAGATTGCGATCTCTCCTTACACGACGGCCCCTCCCATCCTTACGATTTCGCCGTCTAAACAGCGTTTCTCAATGGAAATAGGACGCGGGGCCTTCCGCCTGCCAATCACATGACTTCTGCCTATCGCACCGTGATTTCCTCTCTCCGGCCCGGCTCAGCCAATCCCCGCCTCCCTCAGTTTGAATGGCCCCAGGCTGAGCCGGGATCGCCCCGCCCTCTCCATTGATTCGGGTAGTTAAGGGCTGCGTGGGCAGTCCTCGGTGGGAGGTTCCGCCCCTCCGGGTGGCCCTCCGGGTCTGTGACTGGTCGGCGTCGTGCCTGGGGGCACCGCCATCCAGGCGGCGCGCGGCGGGGCGGGGCTCCCGGAAGCTGCCCATCCCGCCAGCTTGCCGGCACCTCGGAGCCCGCGCTAGTGGACTGAGGACACCGGCGTGTCTTCCGCGCTCTCCCCGCCGGCCCGTCACCCCTGCCTCACGCCCGATGGTGAGCAGTGTGTTGTGCCGCTGCGTGGCTTCCCCGCCGCCGGACGCCGCCGCCACCGCCTCGTCGTCCGCCTCATCGCCGGCGTCCGTGGACCCTTGCGGCGGCGCCGTCTGCGGGGGCCCGGACCACCGGCTGCGCCTTTGGAGCCTTTTCCAGACTCTCGACGTCAACCGCGACGGCGGCCTGTGTGTCAACGACCTGGCCGTGGGACTTCGGCGCCTGGGACTGCACCGCACAGAGGGCGAGCTCCAGGTGGGCAACACGCACCGTCCGCCTGGGCGGGGAGGGGACCCCTTCGCGCCCCCTCACCTCCGGGAGGTCCAGGTGACAGCCCTGGTCTGCACGACCGGCTTCTTTGGCAGTACCTTGGAGCTTGGCAGGCTTGGGGGACGGCCTCTCGGACTGGCTGGGACCTCCTGAGTGACAGACGGACACCCCATTTATGCCGTGTGGGGAGTAGAGCTCCTTCTTGGCTTCTGTGGGCGCTTGGGCCAGGGGGAAAGTCTCTCCCTGGGTACAGGTGGGCACCTTCTGGGCATTCTGATGATAGAAAAGCCCCTTTTTGCTGGGGCTTTCCCCAAAGTAGGAGGCCAAGTCTCAAGAGTCCGGCTTATGTCACCTTCTGACCTCAGGACTAAGCTTTGATGCTCCCCTCTACCCATCATTAATGGTTTCATCCATCCTCCTCCGGGAGCACCCCTCCCTCCCCTCTCATTTCCATGCCAGTGGTGGGCCCTGATCTGGTTCCTCTCAGAAGCATGTGGGAGTTGGAAAAAATGGGAACTGAGGTTTCAGGCAGATCGTGACATGTGGGTGGTGAGAACTGACAGTTCTCATGGGTTAGACTCATCCCCATTGACATGCCTATCCAGAAAATGGGATCGTGATCTCTTACAGGGTTGCAGATTAGAATGAAAGAATCTAGGGGAAAATTCTTCGTAAAAGTGAAAGTGTGGCCCACCTAGGAGGGGATTTTGTTCCCCTTGTTCTGGAGTGGGCACCTGGCCAAGGGGGAAGAGGGGACAGAGATGTGCTGTCCTTTCTGTATAAAAACCTCAAGCAGAGGCTGTTTCTTCCCCTTCTGTCTCTCATGGTATGTTTTCCTATCTGACTTTGTAGCTGTAGCTGACCTTTTCCAAGTATTTTATTTATTGTGGCTTAGCCTGATTTATAACCTGGAGGAAGACTACTGAGTATTTTAAGTAAATTGTTTCTCTTCTAAGTTAGTTCCTTTGGTCCATTTGTACATACCACAATTACAGAATCTCATAGCTAAGTGTGAAAAAAATTTTTGGTAAAACGGCAGTGAGTTAAACCAATTAGTTTGTTGGGTAGGTGTACATAAAATTTTTAACTCATGTCCAGAATATCTTGGATCAACATCCAAGCTATTTAACCTACTTAGGATAAGCCTAGGAAGACCAAGGTTAACACTGTGCAAGGTAGAATCATTGGGTTAAGTCCAACAGGCTTAGAGACAAGTTTTTTTTAAAATCTTTTCAAGTGAGTTTTACACAAAATGGTGTTGTGAGCTGGATATTTTCCAATCCATAACTGATGAATAAGTCACTTGGAAAGATAGGATGGCTAAACTCAGAGGGTCTGTGTCTTATGGGCTTAGGGAGGTGTGGGCCTAGGAGAGCCTTTCTGCTTTTATGAACCTACCCACCTGGCATATGCCACCAGGCGCATCGAGGGCTCTTGGCTACGGGAGTGTATTCAGTGTTTATACCATGCTTTGTGCCTCACCTGGAGTCACAGTGTTTTTCAGTTCATGGCACATCTGATACTGATCCTAATCCATTTTTTTGGCAGTAAATTTCTAAGGGCAAATAAGGAGAAAGTGATCATTTTTCTTTCCAGTATTGAAAGGAAACCTTTTAGATTAACCAAAGGGAGCCTAGCCCGTCAGGGTCACATTGGCTCTAAAATCTTTAACTCTGTGACTAAGTTCTATCATCTGAAACAATTCTTTTTTATCCTTTCGGTGTATGGATTTAGTATGGACTACTTCTACTTTCAGCTTATGAATGTGAAATTATACAGCTTTGAGAGATTGAGAATGATCCATTTTATTTGTTTGTTACCTGTGGCGGAGCACAGGCTAGTCTGTGGCGAATGGTTTAAGTATTAGAGAGAGAACCTGCCTTTTTGTGAATAGCTGGGCAACAGGAAGACACCCTGCCTCACGAACCCCATACCACTTCCTGTTGCCATAGTATCAGTATTAGCAACATGCAGAAAAAGTAGTGCTGCAGTTTTGCAGAAGTAGCAAAGGCAAAAGAGAATTTGGGGGCCCTTCAGTTCAAAATGGGTTATCTGCCATGGGAATAGGCATTGAAAAACACAACATCAAACTTCAGTAGCTGCTTCATGTAACCCACAGGACATGTCTGAGGAGCTAGGGTTTGCACAGGAATCAGCTGTGAGGGCTTATCAGTGGGTGATGGGTGAACCAAGGCCTTGTGACTACACAAAGCCTCCCAGTAGCTAACCACCACTGGGTCAAGTTTTCTTTAGAAAAGAACCAGCAATTTTTGGCATCTGCCTTTGTTTCAGAAGAAATTGGGACAGTCGAGAAAAATTTACTTAAAATGGCAGTGGGCAGAGAAACCAATGGCAGCCAGCCAGAGAAATTTTCTTTGTAAAGGGCGTGTGAGCAAGAAGCCTGTCCTGGGACAAAAGAAGGGAAGAGTTTATTAAAGACAGAAAAAAGATGATGACAACAGTAGCAACTTTAGGAGATGAGACTTCAGCTAGAGCTAATTATAGCATTGCCTATTTAAGGCATTTTCGTGTGACTAAACAAAATCTCTGTCTGAAAACAAATTTAAAACATAGGTTAGAACTCAGGCAGCCAATTAGGGAAAGAACACAAGCTGTGTTACATGTCAGCAGTTGTTCCTTCAGCTGAGGCTTGTGGGGCTCTCCTAAGGGGCTGGTGTTTGATGCAGGTGAGGATTCTAGAAGATGGAGGGGTTGAGGCTGCATATGCGCCATCTAGTTTGAGCCTCACAAACTGGGCTTTGGGGAGAACTTGAGGAGCAATCCTTTTAGAACCACATCAGTTATTCCCAAAATAGGTTTCAGGATTATCCAGAGATTATCCTGTCAAAAATGAGAATCTGCCCTGCCCTAATTCTCTCCTTGACCAGAGCAGTGTATAGGAGGCAGTCTCCTCCTGTTGACCTGAAATAATCGAATGGAAGGTCATTAATATCAAGTCGGTATTGCTTAATCAGACAGTACTGTTGAACTCTATACCTTTTCAGTGTTTGGCCATTTGTGGGGCAGGTATTTGCATAAGTAGCTGGACTTAGGTAAGACAGTCTACAGAAAAAGAGCCTTTTCCGTAGAAAAGGGGCAAGCGTAATTTGGTATAATAGAATGACACATTAGAAAAAGAAAAATGCTCTTTGCAGACTGGATTGAGTTCACATATTAAACTGATTGTGTTGCATTGTAAAATTCCTGGCTTGGAGGAATTATCATCAAGTCAACTAGAGGATATTTTAAAAAATTAGTTGATATCTGGACTTCCCTGGTGGTCCAGTGGGTAAGACTCCACACTCCCAATGCAGGGGGCCAGGGTTCGATCCCTGGTTAGGGAACTAGATCCCACGTGCATGCCGCAACTAAAAGATCCCGCATACTGCAACTAAGAAGTCTGCATGCCACAACTAAGAATCCCGCATGCCACAACGAGGATCCCGCATGCTGCAACTAAGACCCGGCGCAACCAAAATAACTAATAAATAAATATTTTTTTAAAAATTAGTTGATATCTGGAAAGGTGGAGCCAAGTACCCTGATCCTAAGACTGAGTAATAAATAAGAATATACCAGAGTGGGCCTAATCTGGACCTTCAGTGGATGAATTCCTTTGATGTTCAAAGAGCCATCAATTGTTGAAGCCTCACAGAAACCACAGGGGAATGAGAAGAACAAATATTTTGCTGGTGTTCATTTCTAGTCCAGCTGAGTACACAGCCGCGGGATGAATTCAGTGAACAAAACTGTACTCAGAGAGGACTAGTCTCATTAAACTAAATCTGAGCAGACTTTTCATCTGTTAACCATTTCTTCTACCGGTGTGAATTTGGCAGAACCGAAGAATTTAGTCTCGGACGGGTCACTGACCATCATAGGCCAGCCTCCCACCCAGTGTGGGAGGCATTCCTCCTGTAGCATCCTTCACAGAGGGTCACCCAGCCCATTCCTTTGTGGACCTCGTCGGGGCCCTTGTGAGTTCTTTCTTAGATCAGACGGAAGTCCGTCTGCTTGCATCTGCTACCCATTTGCCCCAAGGGTACCTTCAGGAACAGCCCAGAAACGTGATCCAAGGGTCCTTGAAAACAGCTGTCTTATCTGAAAACAGCTGTCCCCCTGTAATCTCTGCTGCTGCTCAAAGCAGTAGATTTCACCGTGCACTTCTTCCATGGTATGCTGTCCACACTCCATGGTCCCTTCCCTGAGGCAGTGTGCCCTGGAGTTAAGACTACAGATTTTCCCTGGGAACATTACACAAAGTGAAGGAAGCCAGTCACAAAAGACCGTATATATTACATGATCCATTTTCTATGAAAGTCCAGAATAGGGAAAGCTGTAGAGACAGAAAGTAGATTAATGGTTGCCTTGGCCTGGGAGCAGAGGGGAACGGAGAGCTAGGAAGGGGATAACTAATAATTGGTCTGGGGTTTCTTTTTTTTTGGGGGGGGGGTCTTTTTTTTTTTTTAATTTATTTATTTTATTTATTTATTTTCGGCCGTGTTGGGTCTTCGTTGCTGCGTGCGGGCTTTCTCTAGTTGCGGCGAGCGGGGGGCTGCCCTTCATTGCGGTGCGTGGGCTTCTCATCATGGTGGCTTCTCTTGTTGCGGAGCACGGGCTCTAGGCACGCAGGCTTCAGTAGTTGTGGCGCACAGGCTTAGTTGCTCCGCGGCGTGTGGGATCTTCCCGGACCAGGGCTCGAACCCGTGTCCCCTGCGTTGGCAGGCGGATTCTTAACCACTGTGCCACCAGGGAAGCCCAAGGGTTCTTTTTGAGGTGATGAAAATGGTCTAAAATTGACCATGATGGTGGTTGCACATATCTATGAATATACTAAAAGCCATCAAATTGTACACTCAAATGGGTGATTTGTATGGTATGCAAATTATATCTCAGTAAGACTTCTTTAAATAACCCAGTACAGGCTTTGTGGTATAAACCTGGGTTCAAGTATTGTCTGTGCTGCTTGTGAGCTGTGTGACCTTGAGCAAGTTACCCAGCCTCTCCAAGTCTTATCAGCCTCCTTATCCTGGTGGTAGGAATACCTACTTCAGTGGGTTTTTGTGGGATTGAATTAGAAGAAGTACATAAAGAACCTGGGACAGGGTTCAATACAAAGTGACTTTTTCCCCCATCGAGTCTGAAAATAAGATGCCCACAGTTGGTCGTATCCTCTACATTTTTTTCTTAGGTTGCTAAGGTGAAAAGTGGACTAGAAAGAAGGAGAAGGTCTGGGGGATGTGGGTGATAAAGGGTGTGTCAGTAATAAAGGGTGTGTAGCACCCAGGGAGAGCACAGTCTCCTGTCAGCTGACAGGGCTGCGGAAAGCCTGGGCCCTATAGCTTTTAGGAAGATTAAAACAGAAAAAAAAAAAAAAGAAAAGAAAAAGAAACCCCAGTGGCAGGAGATTTCTAAGAAGTGGTCATGTCACTCTACACCCAATGATGTCTTTGGCCCAAATGTTTCCCTGGATAGAAATGGGCCCCCTTGAGCACCGCTCTTGTCAGCCTGTTGCCCGTTTCATGAGCCATAGATGGTCTTTTCTCAAATATGGAGTTCACTTTGAGGTTGTGAAAATGGAAGCTTCAAGTAGAGCTTAATTAAAACCTTTGGAGATTATGTCACTCACCTCGTTAGTGTGTAGAAGTGGGACTGAGGCTGGTTGAAAGCAAAGGCAGTGGCAGAACCCAAGATTTGGACTCTGCCCAATTTAGCGCAACATACACTGCCTCCTTCCTTCCGTGGCTGGAGGTACTTAACTAATCCTTAAAAGTTTGAGGCCTGGGCTTCCCTGGTGGCGCAGTGGTTAAGAGTCCGCCTGCCAATGCAGGGGACACGGATTCGATCACTGGCCCGGGAAGATCCCACATGCCGTGGAACAACTAAGCCCGTGTGCCACAACTACTGAAGCCTGCGTGCCTAGAGCCCGTGCTGCACAACAAGAGAAGCCACGACAATGAGAAGTCCGTGCACTTCAACGAAGAGTAGCCCCTGCTCACCGCAAAAAAAAGAAAAGGCCGTGCACAGCAACGAAGCCCCAACACAGCCAAAAATAAATAAATAAATAATAATAATAATAATAATATAAAAACTTTGAGACCTTTATTTTCACAGTTTGTGACAAGGAAGTATGTGTGCCATGACACCAGCTGAGCGTTTTAAGACCCCCCCGATGGTGCTCAGGAAGCAGGGCCTGAAATGATAGGTATGCTCTGGGCTATAAAAGACTCAACACAATACCTAAAAAAAGAATTTGTTGTCTTAAAGTGCGCCTTCCTTTAAAATAAATGAATAACAAAGGTAGGACAGAAGGAGCTTCTTATCTGCTTTAAACTCTTGGCCGGGAAGCTTGAAAAGGAGGTGAGTCATGGCTTATTTTCCCAGGGTCCAGGGGAAACTGGAGCGGGTGGCTGTCCCTGTTTCTGCTGCTGCTTTGTGAAGCTTTCCACATTCCATCTACCCTTGGCCTCGTGCCTCCTTTCCTCCAGCCCTCCCTCCTCCTGGGCTGGAGTCTGATGTGACTCTTCTTACCAAACACAGGGAAAACCACCTCCATTGTGTGAGAAAACTCGCAAAAAAAAAAAAAAAAAAAAAAATTGAAATGCCAGTGATGGAAAAAAAGGGGAAAAAAAGGGCAGAGAATGGTTTAGATCACCCAGAATAAGCACAAAGTGTTGAATCCTTGTCTTTGGTCTGACACAGTTGAAGAGTCCTGTTGGTTAAAACCAACCCGCTACTGTGCCCACCTTCACCATCCTGTTGGCCTTTCCCCACCATTGCTTCTGGTTAAATGACTTGTCCAGGGTCTTACAGAAGCAGTACAGGGAGAGATTACATTCTTATAAAAGCCTTTAGTGATGCATTTATGGACATGGTTAACTTTTTTCCTTTTTTCCTTTATGTCTTGGTTGTATTTTTTTGCTAGAGTCTCTTCTTTAACCTATATAAGCAGTAAAGATAGGATCTGGTAAATAGTTCTACAGCTAAAAAAATGCCTTTTCTGAATTGTTTCTAAGTGCTGACGATATAAACCAGTCATTCTTACACGGAATTCTCCCAGCTGCCCTTCATACCCTGAGCAGCTCTGATGCATATTTGCTGAAGGCAGCTGTCCATCCGGTGGGCTTCATGCCTGTGTCTGGGCTCTTCTCTCTGAGGTGCTCCCCCAGGACAGAGTAAGCAGCTGGTGACAGCTCCATTCTCACTCATTCAGATGATCTCAGTTTTAGAGTGCGATCCTGAAATCAGCTTTAAGAAACCACAAACATTTAGTGTTACTTTAATAATAAATCTGCTAGTTTGCCTTTTCACGTGGGAGCAGAGAAAGAGCGAATAAGGAAAGCGTGGCTGCCACAAGTAGGCTGAACGTGTACCAGTGGTTTGGCTCCCACTGGTCAATTTTGGGTTGGTTGGGAAATTCTGATCATTTAAGGTGATTGGGTGTTTACATGCCGGCCTTGATACCGTATTCTCCCCCTGCCCCCCTTGGCATCTATCTAATCTGAAGGGAGAATCAGGCTCCTATAAGAGCAGAAAAAGAAGAGAAATTATGCTGTGTTTCTACGCGGTCTCTTGTTTCTACAGATCTTTAATTTACGTGCTACATCTCAAAATCCTATACTTAAAATCAGGTTAATTTTGTACACCCCTAACTTTCTTTTATTTTTTTAAAATTTAGTTATTTAATTTATTTTTATTTTTGGCTTCCTTTGGTCTTCATTGCTGCACGCGGGCTTTCTCTAGCTGTGGCGAGCGGGGGCTTCTCATTGCAGTGGCTTCTCTTGTTGCAGAGCACGGGCTCTAGGCGCACGGGCTTCAGTAGTTGTGGCACGCAGGCTTCAGTAGTTGTGGCTCGCGGGCTCTAGAGCACAGGCTCAGTAGCTGTGGCACACGGGCTTAGTTGCTCCGCGGCATGTGGGATCTTCCCAGGCCAGGGCTCGAACCTCTGTTCCCTGCATTGGCAGGCGGATTCTTAACCCCTGCGCCACCAGGGAAGCCCCTAACTTTCTTTTAGAGAAAAGAAAAAGACATCTTTGTTAGCGGGCATTGACCTTGAACTTGGGACCTCAATGGAGACTGGCTTTTCACCAGGAATAAATAAGCGTCCAAGAGACTGTTTTCTCTGTGGGGCACTTCTCTTTTCCGCAGTCACGGGAGTCCGCTTCAGGGAGTTTTGGCCAAAGCTAGATTTTCTGGGTTTACTTCCTAAAATGGAAATAGATTAGGGGATTTCACCTTTTTCATTACTGCAGTTTTGTCGTGTTCAGTGCCAAATGAGGCTGGTGCCTGGCTCCTCTTCATTGTCTAATTGTGGGCTGAGTCGAGGGCACGAGGCTGTTTAATAGTCCTGCCTGACATCCTGAAATCCCTGATGCCATGGGACGGCACAGGACAGCACCCAGGATCTAAGTGTTTAAATTCTCCAGTTGACTCATTTCAGAGAAGGATAGTCAGCTGCCACAGTGGTGCCTTTGAAATAACAAATCGTTACTACCAACGTATAAAGAGATCCTTCAAACTCTTTTGCTCCTGTACCATCCGAAAAGGATTTTATTTTTTTCTTTCATTCTTTTTTTTTAAAAAAATATTTATTTATTTATTTATTTGGCTGCTTCGGGTGTTCGTTGCGGCACACAGGATCTTTGTTGCGGCGTGCGGGCTTAGTTGCCCCACGGCATGTGGGATCTTAGTTCCCCGACCAGGGATCGGACACGTGTCCCCTGCGTTGGAAGGCAGTTTCTCAACCACTGAACCATCAGGGAAGTCCCCGAAAAGGATTTTAAAAAACAGTGTACCCCGTTGCACGTTAAGTTGACATCTAAAAATTTTTGTCATAAGTTTAATAGCTTCAGAGGATATAATTTCTGGCATACTGTGTATCTGCCTTAAATGTTTTAGTTTGTTGGTTTTGGTTTTGATCAAAACCTTAGAGTTTTGCAGATTTGACTCATGCAATTTATGGAAAATGCCTTCCATATAACCTATTGGCCAAGCCAGTCTTCATTTTCAAATCAAATCCATTTGGCTCTCTGTCACATAAAATCTGACTTCATTTTTCAGTTAAAAAAGAAAGTCTTAGTGGTCTTCCCTTTGACAACATCTCTTCTGAATGCTAATTGTAATTCTAAGATAGATAGATGGGTAGTAGGTAGTGAAACTTGTAAACAACGGACATGGGGAGAGCTCTCTGCCCTGTTATGAGATGCCCTCGGGAATCTCCAGTGGTCCTTCTGTGTGATGTCCCAGGGGCTTTTATACCCTGGGCAATTCATCAGGATAATTTGGAATGGGTTCCCGCTGGGGGTTCATTCCGTTAGAATTTGTTTTCTCTGAAAAGTACGGGAGATCCTGTGACACAGTTTTATCCCCAAGTCTCTATTTTCTAGATTCTTGGAAGAGTGGGTTGCTTCTGCAGGTGATTACCCTCAGCTTAACCAGGTTCTGTGGATGTTTATAAATCTACAGTTACTGGAGGGTTATACTTGCCAGCCCTGTCCCTGGATATGGGTGGTCCCTCATACCCCAAGAAAGTTAAGTGAGGTGGAGTTGTATTATAGTAATAGCGAAAGAAACTAATGATCTCTACCAGATATTGGTGGTTTAGGCAATGCTGTGGTGTAAGGAAAGAGATGTACTGCATTAACCCACAAGGAAATCAAAGGTGCTTTAAAATAAAAATATTGGCAAAGTATGCAAATTGAACAGATTTTCATTGATCGCTGTCTTAAGTGCTGGTCAAGGGAGATTTTAGGATAAATAAGGCCTGGTCTCTTCCTCGTCTAGTTATTATTTCTTTTCTTCTGCTGACTTTGGGTTTAATTTGTTCTTTTCTGGTTTCTTGTGGTGGAAACTGAGGTCATTGATTTGATACCTCTCTTTTCTGATGTAGGTATTCCCTTCTAAGTCCTGCTCTGGCTGCATCCCACAAGTTTTGCTGTGTTGTGGTTTCACACCATTCAAAATACTTTCTAATTTCTCTTTTGATTTCTTCTTTGACACATGGATGATTTAGAATTGTGTTATTTCGTCTCTAAATATTTAGGAATTTCCCAGATACCTTTCTGTCATTGATTTCTAGGTTAATTTCCACTGTGGTCAAAAAACATTTTTTGACAAATGTACAAGTTGAATCCTTTTAAATTTAATGAGGCTTGTTTTATGGGCCAGAATATGTTCTGTGTGTACTTGAAAAGAATGTGCTTTCTAGTCTTGTTCGGTGAGGTGTTTTATAAAGACCAGTTAGGTCAAGTTGGTAGATAGCTAGTGTCATTCCAGTCTTCCATGTCCTCACTGATTTTCTGCCTACTTGTTCCACCATTTACTGAGATGAGGGTGTTAAGATCTGACTATAATTGTGGATTTGTCTCCTTTTCCTTGCAGTTCTGTTGGGTTTTGCTTCCAGTATTTTGAAGCTCTGTAATGTGGTCCAAAAACATTTAGGATTGTTATGTCCATTCTTTTACTTTTAACCTACTTGTATCTTTATATTTAAAGTGTGTTTCTTATAGACAACGTATAGCTAGATCTTGCTTTTCTTATCCAACCTGACAATCTCTACCTTTGAATTGAGATGTTTAAACCATTTACATCTGTTGTTATTGATTTGGTTGGGTGTAAATCTGCCTTCTCACTGTTTGTTTTCTATGTGCGCCATCTGTTCTGTGTTCCCTTTCTCTTTCTGCCTTCTTTTGGGTCACTTGAATATTATTTATCATTCCATTTTGTCTCTTTTGTTAGCTTACTAGCTATAACTCTCTCTCTCTTTAATGGTAGCTTTCGGAATTATTGTATACATCTTTAACTTATCACAGCCTACCTCAACTGATATTATACCACTTTATAAATAGTTTAAGAATCTTAAACAGTATGCTTTCATTTCTTTCCTCCCAGCCTTTGTACAATGGTTCTCATACATTTTTACTTCTACGTATGTTATAAACCCGCCATACATTGTTTTATTTTTGCTTTAAACTGTCACATCTTTTTTTTAAATTTATTTATTTATTTATTTTTGGCTGTGTTGGGTCTTCGTTGCTGCGCGCGGGCTTTCTCTAGTTGCGGCGAGTGGGGGCTACTCTTCATTGCGGTGCACGGGCTTCTCATTGCGGTAGCTTCTCTCGTTGCAGAGCACGGGCTCTAGGCACGCAGGCTTCAGTAGTTGTGGCACGTGGGCTCAGTAGTTGTGGCTCACGGGCTTAGTTGCTCCATGGCATGTGGGACCTTCCCAGACCGGGGATCGAACTCATGTCCCCTGCATTGGCAGGCGGATTCTTAACCACTGCACCACCCAGGAAGTCCCAGCTGTCACTTATCTTTGAAAGAGATTTAAATAATAAGAAAAAAGTTCTTTCTATCTACCCACACAATTACCATTTCTAGTGCTCTTCATTCCTTTCATTCCATTCTTCATCTGGTTATCATTTTTCTTCTGTCTGAAGGACTCCTTTAACATTTCTTTTAATGCAGAGCTGCTGGTGGTAAATTCTTTCAGCTTTTGTATGTCTGAAAAGTGTTTATTTTGCCTTCCTTTTGGAAAGTATTTTTCTAGGTATAAAGTTCTGGATTAACAGTTTCTGATGGAAAGCCCCCTGTCATTCTTGTTTTTGTTCTTCTGTAAGTAATGGGTCTTTTTCTCAAGGCGTTTTTAAGATTTTCCTTTATATCACTGGTTTTCAGAAATTTAACTGTGATGTGCCTGAGTATAGTTTTTTGTTTTGTTTTGATGTTTTTTATGCTTGGGGTTTGCTGAGCTTCTTGGAGCTGTAGGTTTTAATAAATTTGGAAAAAATCTGGCCATTATTTCTTTAAATATTTTTTCTGTCCCCACCTCCATGAACTTCAGTTGGGTGTATGTTAGTCTATTAGTAGTTCTCCCACAGCTCACTAATGCATTTTTCATTTTTTTGTATTGTTTTATTTTTTCTCTCTGTGTTTCATTTTGGAAAGTTTCTATTGCTGTGTCTTCAAGTTCATTAATCTTTTCTTCTGCATTGTCTAATCTGCTATTAAAACCATCCAGTGTGTTTTTCGTCTCAGACATTGTAGTTTTCTTCTAGAGTATCTGCAATGTCTCTATTTAACGTTCTTGATCTTTCTTGAGCATGTAGGATACAGTTATGACTTGTAATATCCTTGTGTACTAATTCTATCATACACGTGATTTCTGGATCAGTTTCAATGGACTGATTTCTCTTCTCATCATGGGTCATCTTTTCCTGCTTCTTTGCATTAAGCTGTTAATTTTTTATGGGATTTTTATCTTGGATATCTTTGTATTCCTATAAATATTCTTGAGCTTTATTCTGGGATGCAGTTATGTGGAAACAGTTTGACCCTTTCCGAGCCTGCTTTTTAAAGCTTTGTTAGTCAGGCAAGAACAGCATTTAGTCTAGGGCCAGTTTTGCCCCACTATTGAGGCAAAACTCTCTGAGGAACCTTCCTATATTATGAGGTTTTCCACTCCAGCTGGTGGGAACAGGAACTATTCTTAGCCCTGTGATGCCTTTGGCTGGTTCCTTCCCCACCCACAGGCAGTTTTCCTCATACTCACTTGCTCTGATTTTTGGGGGCCCTCAGCAGAGCTCCAGAGCTTGCTCTCTGTGTAGCTCCGTCTTCTCTGGTACTCTGTCCTGCAAACTCTAGCTGTCCTGGCCTCCCAGCTCCTTCTCTTCAACATAGGGAGACTACTGGGCTCTGCTGGGTACCCACTCTCTGCACCATAGCCTGGAAACTCCAGGCAGGAAGCCTGGGCAGTTGAGGGGCTCATATGTTTAGAAATCTCAGGAATCACTGCCCTTCATTGCCTAATGTCCAGTGTCTTGAAAACCATTCTCATATATTTTGCCTTCCTTTTGGAAGGTATTTTTCTAAGTATAAAATTCTGGATTAACAGGTTCTGATAGAAAGCCCCCTGTCATTCTTGTTTTTGTTCTTCTGTAAGTAATGGGTCTTTTTCTTAAGGTGCTTTTAAGATTTTCCTTTTTATCACTGGGTTTCAGAAATTTAATTTGTTTTTTCAGAAATTTAAGTTGTTACAGGCAGGAAGGTGAATTGGTTCCTGTTACTCCATCTTGGCTAGAACCCCCCCTGAGTTCATAACTCAGTTCCGTGGTACAGAGTAGTCCATTAAATGAAAAGCCAGTAACCTACTCAATAAGGGATTTATCTCACGTTTGTAGATGGGGGCCTAAAACATCACCATCTCCCCCAACTCACCAGATTTTCAGTGCCTAAAAAAAGATTAATTTTCACTAAAGGATTACTTATTTATATAGGGATTTTTGCTCTGGACTGGCTCTTCTTTAGTATTAAAACTATTTATTTCTATGAACTCACAATCATTTTCTATTTATTTATTTATTCATTCATTCGTGGCTGCATTGGGTCTTTGTTGCTGCGCGTGGGCTTTCTCTAGTTGCTACAAGCAGGGGCTACTCTACGTTGCAGTGTGCGGGCTTCTCATTGCAGGGGCTTCTCTTGTTGTGGAGCACGGGCTTTAGGCACCCAGGCTTCAGTAGGTGTGGCACACAGGCTCAGTAGTTGTGGCAGGCGGGCTCTAGAGCGCAGGCTCAGTAGTTGTGGCACACTGGCTTAGTTGCTCCGTGGCATGTGGGATCTTCCCGGACCAGGGCTTGAACCCATGTCCCCTACATTGGCAGGTGGATTCTTAACCACCGTGCCACCAGGGAAGACCCTGAACTCACAATCATTTTCTTTTCTTTTTCTTTCTTTTTTTTTTTTGCTGCACTGCACAGCATGTGGGATCTTGGTTTCCCCACCAGGCATCAAACCCATGCCCCTTGCAGTGGAAGCATGGAGTTTTAACCACTGGCTCACCGGGGAAGTCCCTCACAATCATTTTCTAGATAAAATAGCTAATATGTACTGTTCTAAGAGCTTTGTACATTATTTCATATAGTCTTTAACCGACTCTGTGAAGTAATGATACAGTTCTGTTACTATCCCCATTTTGCACATGAGGCTATTAAAGCACAGAGAGGTAAAGTAACTTGACCAAGATCACACAGCCAGTAAGTGATGGCCAGGATTGAACCTGGGGTCTGGCTCCAAAGACTAGACATTTAATCAACACACGAAACTGCTTCCAGGTAAAGTTGTTCTGTATATCCAGTGAGAGGGCAACTGATGCGGGTTCCTCAGCTTTCAAACAAGCATGCTGTCTTGCTTTCCCTTGTCATGTTTTCTTTTTAAATAACGGTTGCATGTATGCACACATGTGTGCCTGGTCATACATGCTCATGATTTGGTTTCACCAGATATAAGAGGATATTCAATGAAAATAAACCTCCCATCTATCTTTCTTCCTTCAAACCCCCAAGTTCCCCACCCCCACCCCACCCCAAACCGTCTCTTCAATTTTAGTTTGTCTTTCCAGAGAGATTCTTCACGTACACAAGCTTAGAAATAGATGGCAGCAAACTATCCCCTTTCTTCTGCACCTTGCTCTTTTCATCTAACAAGATATTTTCAAGTCATTCCATAATAGTAGGTGTAGAGCTGCCTTACTCTTTTTGACAGCTGCCTAGGGCTCCATTGTGGTTGTGCATTAATTCACGACCTACTCCCCTTCTAAAGAACTTTACATTGTTTCCAAACCTGTGCTATTGTAAATCAGGCTGCAAAAAATATCCTTATATTTTATCACATGTATGTATCCCATATATATCACATACGTATATGTGATTTCCCACATGTGCAAATATATCTGCAGGATAAATCACTAAAAGCGGAATTGCTGTGTCAGAGCGTTTGTGCTTTTGATATGTTGGTAGCTGTGACTAAATTGCTCTCCAGAGAGATTATACTGATTACACTCTCATAGCAGCGTATGAGGGTATATGTTTCTCCATACTGTCCCCAACACAGTCTATTAAACTTTTTTCATGCTGTGTTTGTTTTTAAAATAATGGTTGTGAACACCGTATCAAAGGGTTACCTTTGTGAGGGATGACCCGGCACTGCATTTGTCTTCCAGTAAGTTAAGAAACAAATGACCAGGGGGCTTCCCTGGTGGCGCAGTGGTTGAGAATCTGCCTGCCAATGCAGGGGACACGGGTTCGAGCCCTGGTCTGGGAAGATCCCACATGCCGCGGAGCAACTAGGCCCGTGAGCCAAAACTACTGAGCCTGCGCGTCTGGAGCTTATGCTCCGCAACAAGAGAGGCCGCGATAGTGAGAGGCCCGCACACCGCGATGAAGAGTGGCTCCCGCTTGCCGCAACTAGAGAAAGCCCTTGCACAGAAACGAAGACCCAACACAGCCAAAAATAAATAAATAAATAAAAAATAATAAAAATAAAGGAATTCCTTTAAAAAAAAAAAAAGAAACAAATGACCAAAGATTAATTCCCTTTTATTCATGATCATTTACTCATTTCAGTCCACAGACTTCATCTGTGCCTGGTTCTGGGTACTAGGGGTAGAAAGATCTGTGACTTGGTCCCTGTCCCCAGGAAGTTCATCTTGTAGAGCGAGACACAGAGAAGTGGCTGTGATATGGTGTGCATTGTGTTACACACAGTTGCAGAGAATGGGATAATGGAACAAGGGAAAGTGTTGCGAGATGTCTTAGGAAGTGTTGCCAGGATCTCTTGATTGTGCTAAACTTGATGGGGAATGTCATCCCGGAAACAGCCAGGTGGAGAGAAGGAAGTTGGACTCTTGAGGACCAGCCAGCTCAAGGTGGAGTCTGTGAGACTGGAAGCTCCTCTGGAGGTTACCGCGGGCACCTCCCTGCAGAACTGCCGGCTGCATGCAGGGACTCGGCCGGCTGTGATTGGAGGGATATTGCTGGTGGGGATAATGAACTCGGTAGTGTCGGCAGAGGTGATTGGCCGCGCCCTGCTGCAGTGAGAATGCAGGCTGGATGCTCGGGTCCTCACTTGCGTGATGAGCATTAGTTGAGCGAGGACGGCGGAATAATTGGGAGCTCGAAGTTGCTTCTGCCTCCGGGAGAGGTCTGTTGGGCTATCGCTTTTTCCTTTTTTCAAAAAGCCAAGTATTTGATCACCGTCCGCCTGCAAAAGTGAGTTTTTATTGAAGAAGCTCCAGCTGCTCTCTCGTTGTCAGCAACCCGGCGGGGCTTTCAGAGTGAGCTGCTTCTCAGGCCAGGCACGACAGCAGTGCTAGCAAATTTGAGAAGGCAGGAAACAGCCACTGCATACAGAGCTGCCAGCCTTACAACTCCCCAGGCTAGTCTTCCAAGCAGCTGTGTAGCCAGAGACCCTTGGTATTGTGGTCACATCCCTCCTCAAAAGTGAACGGTCACCGTCGGCGACGTGGGGAGGAAGCCGTGATGTTGCAGATGCTTTGGCATTTTCTGTCTAGCTTCTTCCCCAGGGCCAGGTGCCAAGGCTCCAGAGAGGGGAGCGGGAATGAAGTCAGAGGCACCCCGGCTCCGGCGCGGGGAGCCCAGATGCCAAGCTTTTTGGGGAAACAGGACGGAAGGGCTGAGGCCACGGAAAAGAGACCCACCATCTTGCTGGTGGTCGGACCCGCAGAGCAGTTTCCAAAGGTAATGGCAACGTCGAGAGGACCTCCTAGGTTAGGGGCTAGCCTAGGATCATTTTCCTGGAAAAAGCTGGAGTGTGGGGGAGGAAGAGAGGACTTATGAATGAATCCGTTTGGTACCGGGGGCCTGGGGAGAAGTGTTAGACAATGAAGAAGCCCAAGTCCAGTCCATAATCTTTCTGTGGCCACTGCAAAAGCCTTATTACCCTATTGTGACCACTTCAGTGCGGCCATTTGAAGAAGGAAGGTTGAATGCAATGGAAGATTTACCTTAGGATTTGTCTCTTTGGCCCCAGAAAGCCATTTGAAAGGCAGGGACAAACAGTTACACCGTGTCTTAGGTCTTAGCTTGTTTAAACAGCACAGGGAGGACAGAGCTCAGCAGGCAACAGAGCAAACCTTCAAAGGTGAACCCAGCTGCCGGGAGCTGGGGAGGACCAGCCTGCCCTGCATCCCAAAGGTCAGACCCTCTGCCTTGGTGGGCAGGGGACCCGTCTTGCCTTTCTTTCTGGGAGAAAGGGAGCGATGAGGCAGAGTGGAGGCTGGAGTCTCAGTGCACAGAGGCCGGTGCTCCTCACGGGTCTGCGGGTCTGCTGAGCGCCGGGGCCTTCCGTCCATCTCGTGCCCTGAGCGTGGTTTATGTCATCTGATCCTCACAAGAACCAGGGTAAGTGGCAGCACCCCCATTTCACAGATGAGGAAACTGAGGTGCAGAAAGGTTAAGTAATTTGCCCGGGATTAAACAGTTAAGAAGGGGTAGAGGTGAGATTTCATTTCAGTCTACCTGGAACTTTGCCATGTACTGCCCTTACCTTCCCTTAAGAAAGCCGTTTTTAATGGGACCAGTCAAGTTCTCAGGATTAGAACAGAAAGGCTATTTGGCTGTGATTTCTCCTGCCTGTGGTAGGAGAACCTTGTTCACCTCCTGAGGCTTGGTTATTTTGAATCTTTTCTCCTTTCTCAGGATAAAAATCAACTGGAAGAAGGAAGGAGATTCTGCCCTGTGTGTGGCACACTGTAGAGTCCACAAAAGGTTCTGCTGAATTGAACTACTGCATTTAAAAAATGGATGTTCATTTTTCCTTTGCTGAGTGGGAGGGACTTTTGATGCAACAACTTTTGCGGTGGTTTCAGGTTAAGCATTGAGGGGAATCCTTAGTCTGTGATGGGCTCATCCGGGGCGACAGGGGTCTCGGCATCTGTACTGTGCCTGAGATGTGACAGGTGTCGCTTTCTACCTTTTGATCATTTTACAGGAGCTCGGAAATGGCCGTGGCGTTATCTATTGTGAGGAACTTTTATCTCCAGACCTGCTTGCCTTATGGCCAAGGGCTTAAGGGGCTGGCTGGCTCCTTTTAAATTCACCCTCTTTTGACTTTAATGATTAACTGCTCCACTTCCCAGACTCACACCGACTGGCACCACTTGCCAGCCCTCCCCCTGGGCTGGCCTGGCATCAGGACTGTTCTGAACGGCTTTTCTCCTGGCCTACAGAATCGGGAGCAAGGCAGGCTGAACCTGAGACCCACACCTCTCACTGACACTTCTCCCCGGAAGGGAGATGGATCAGCTGCCTGGGGGTGTGGGGAGCCCCAAGAGGGAGGTGCGTCAGCTGGTTTGGTTTGAAACAAGCAAGAAAGCACATCTGGGCGGTGTGGACCCTTTAAAGGCAGACAGACTAAGAACTGGAAGAGTGTTTCAGCAGCATGCGTCCGTTTCCAGCGCAGCTGCTCTGGAAGGTAGGGGTTGGAGGTTGGGATCGCGGGCCGGTGGGACCTGGCTCGCCATTTCTCTCCAGCAGACGCTGCCACAACCTCATGGAAACCTCGTAGAGACGTTCACTTTGGTTCTCAGCCTTCTCAGTTTCCCAGTGGCGCTACTTTGTTCGACTCTCATTTCTCTCTTAAATATGTCTGCTGGTGAGTCAGGTTCCGGCAAGCTTTTATTGTTGGAACTGTTCCAGTTTCCCCCTTTATCTTTGTCTTACAGTTGATCTGCAGTTGGAGAAGAAAGCCATTAGTCTGGAGTGGGAGGTGCCCTGAGCGGCATTCAAGCTTTCAAATCCTGAGGGGCTGTCTTCTCAGAAGCTCAGAGAATTTTGCTCATTGTGTGTCTAACTGCCAAGTGCAGGCAGGTTTCATTGGAAACCGGCTCCACTGGGCTGTCATGGCAACCCGATCATCAAATGACACTACGGCTACAGCAGCAAATGAGGCTCGAGGGCCTTACGGGTGGGTGGGGCTAGAATAGCTGGATGCTGGCAATATATTAATATCTTTGGCTTGGTCTGAGTCATTGGCGGGGGGCGGGGGGGCGGTGGAAATACTGTATGAGCTAATGCCACACTCCCAGAGGTACTCTACCTGCCCTGTTCTTACTCATGGTATTCCGGCACTTACAGGAATCTTTGGCATGAAACAGTGGTAGAACAAGGAAAGCTGGTGGGGTGGGGGCATGTGCAGATCTGAGGGTGAGAAGATGCTTGTGAGAGGAACTGCTACTTAGCAGATTAAGGGAAATCGAATGCCACTGAATTGTAAGGCATCTGGAGTGGCTGCCATTGTTTCTGAGTACTGGTTGTTACAGGAATGGACATTGGAAGAAAGGAAACAAAAGTAGATCTGGGTCACAAAATTAGAACAGGTAAAGATAGCAGAGAAGACGTGTCGATGGCAGGAGGGGGAGAGAGCACTTTACTCGGGGATCCAGAAGCACCAGGAGCTGGTGTGAAACATCAGGAACGGAGCACAAGCCCTGCTTTATGAACTTTTTTTTTTTTTTGGCCACACCATGTGGCATGCGGGATCTCAGTTCCCCAGCCAGGGATAGAACCCATGCCCCCTGCAGCGGAAGCGCGGAGTCCTATCCGCTGGACCGCCAGGGAAGTCCTGAGCCCTGCCATATTCTTCTTCCTTATTTGTATTTCTCACGTATGTGTTCAGAGCTGTAACAGATACATTTTTTTGTGGTTTTTTTTTTAGCTAAGGCTAAAATTACTCCCCCGCACCTGCTGCCTTCCCATGTGAGGTACTGCTCACTGTAATTCTCAGGGTCAGGCTGACAAGTGTTTCTTTGGAAGCTGAATTCTAAAATCTCTTTATGGCAGTGTCAGGCTTGGATGCTGTTTTAAGTGGCCATTGTAACAGGAGCCAGGCTCTGGGTGAGCCTCCGCCAGCTGGCTCTGGGGCCCCGGCAAACCAGGTGGCCTCTCCTGGTCTGTTTCTTCATCTCGGAGATTCAGAGATGACCCCAGGGCCCCTCTGGGGCCCAGTGTCTGTAATTCCAGGGAGAGAGCATTTGCCTTGGACACCAGGTGCCTGGAGATTGGCTCAACTGAGAAGTAAAGGTTTCTGTGTGACAACAGAGTTCTGCATGACCTATGCAACTCAGGAAGATGGGTGGTTTAAATAAATAAGCAAACGCCAGTTTACGTTTGTCCAATGAAGACATTCTGTTGGACTCAAACACAGTTGCAAAATAGAAATACGTTGGAGCCCTTTTTTAAGATTAACATTGGAATAGAATTAATGTAAGCATTGTAAAATAACGTCTTGACAAGCACGTGCAGAACTTTTCAGAGAACATTTCCTGGCCCTGTGATACCATTGGTCTGTAGAGTAATGAGCTCTGTTATACTCAAGGACATTCCATTCTGTTTATTCTAGAAGATAGTTGCCCTTGTTTGATAATGCTTTAATAATTGTTCCTTACATATTGAGTGTTGATTTCACTTTCATTTGGTATTGTTTTCAGATCTCTTCTCAGATCTGTCTTGTAAATACATCATACAACTCAATGGTACCAAAAAAAACCCCTCAATGGTACAATTATGTTTACCAACATTATTTGAAAAACATAGTTTAGTAGGAAAGGAACATCTCCAATTGAACAACTTATTTATTCAGTCAAAATATTTGCCATTTTGTATTGGAAGGACTGCAGTTGTCATTGAAATGAGACACTTCAACAGATCTGTGTAATTTATTTTTGTTTCAGAAGCAATCATGAATAATTTTAAAAAGGAAGATCAGCATTTAAAATTCAGCTCTTTTATTTATAAATGTGAACTTCCTTTAAAATAAAAATAATAATACAGTATCTTGTTGAGTTGAGGTGGACAAAATACCCTGAGGACTCTATTTGCTGGCACTTGGGAAACTAAACCTAAGGTCTTCATCAAGAGTGGTCATGTTTGTTTTTTGGGGTCTCAGAGGCCTGCCAAGCACGATTCATTCATTCATTCAGAAACTGCTTATGTCAAGCACCTCCGTGAGGTACAAAGGCCCTGCCTTCAGGACCCCAGCAGTAGAGATAAGATGTATGTAAAAATAGCCCTAAAGCAGGACCTTCTGGATTGGGTAGCTTAAGAGACAGCTGAGTATCATGGATTTAGGTGGAGGCTGGGCAGGAATTTGCCTGAATAATCCAGAGCTGCCTCTGGATACTTCATCGGATCCTCCCTAGTGGATGGATGAAACAGCCCAAGACCTGTTTTTACAGACTCACCGTCAGATCTCTTTTAGAAGGGCTGAAATATCATATAAGTTATTAAAATCTGTTTCATAATGATGTATATAAGCATCAGCATCTTATTTTCAGAACCTTTTTCAAGTTCTTAACAAAAAGCTTTTTAGTGAACTTAAGAAGTTCCTTTTACTTTGGTGGATCCCCAAATGATATCCATCTGTTTTTAATCCATCCTGGTCGCGAGGTTTCGTCTATATTAGGAAGTGGTGCACTGTAGATGAAACACGGCGAGACGGATTCCTTTTTCATCTCTGTGACGTGGGCTCTTCCTCTGCAGCACGAATCTGACACCTTCCTTGGGAAGGAATGAGGTGGAGGTGGAGGTGGCAGGATGGCCCTTAAATAAAGATCAGATCCTGACTCTCCAAGACCTGAAGTTTCTTCTCATCCTCACCTAAAAGGGACATTCTAGGGCAGTGTTGCTCAGTAGAACTTTCTGTGATGATGGAAATAATGTGTGGCCATGCGACCAAGGAAATGAATTTTTACTTTCATTGAATTTTAGTTTATTTAAAATTGAGGACTTCCCTGGCGGTCCAGTGGTTAAGACTCCACGCTTCCAGTGCAGGGGGCGCGGGTTCGATCCCTGGTCGGGGAACTAAGATCCCACATGCTGCGTGGCGTGGCAAAATAAAATAATATAAAAGTAATGAGCAGCACAGTTGTAGGCCAGAAAGCTCCGATGCACTGAACTTTAGAGTGTCCTGAATGAGTGTGGGCTCTGAAGACCACGTCCGTGGATCTTAAGTGAGGCCCAGGCTGACCCCAGATTGGTGCTGCTGCGGAGTGCCCCGGCACAATGACCTGTGGCCTAGAATGTCCTCTTCCTGCCCCCATCATTTCAGCCTCTCGGTGCTTGTGGGGTCCCCAGGCAAAGCCTACAGGGGAGGGGGTGCTCATGTGTAGGGTGGCCTGGGGAAGGTCACTAGAGCCAGCCAGAGCTGTGCCTGGAAGGCCGTGTGGCCCAGGCAGCTGGCTGAGGGGCAGCTCCCCTGCAAGTGAAAGACCCCTCCCCACCCCCCCGGGGGCTACTTCCAGGACTACTCCCCCACCACCACCACTGACTTCTACCCTCACAGCGAAACGGGGCCGTTTCAGGTGAGCATTGATTCATTCTCTACCTCCACTTATTTTTCTGCTGGGAATGATTTACCAAGGAGAGAAACCACTGTATTGTGTGACGCGTTTGGGGACCTTGTGGAAAAACAGGCCAAAGGCTATTTGTTTGGAGGGATTGGTAGCCAGAGGGTGAAGGTTTCTGGGGCAGATCCCAGGGCAGGGCAGAATGCTCTGCCCGTCTCCGAAGGGTTAACTGGGGCGCAGGTGACGTCAGTCCTGATCTTTATCCCTCTGCACTCGGGCAACGCACGCCTCCTTGCCAGGCTCTGTGCTCATTGGCTGTGGGCGGGAGGTACAGTGAGCAGACTTTTTTCAATTAAGTGAAAGGACAGGGTGGAGGCAGCCAATGACAGCTGCGTCCCAGCATACCTTGTGCAAGTGTGCTGGGCTGGGCAGCATTCCCTGGCGTCCACGCCGCCTGAAACAGCTCCCACCAGCATGCTCTGCCTGTGCCTGTACGTGCCCCTCATCGGGGAGGCCCAGACCGAGTTCCAGTACTTCGAGTCCAAGGGGCTTCCCGCCGAGCTGAAGTCCATCTTCAAACTCAGTGTCTTTATCCCCTCCCAGGAGTTCTCCACCTACCGCCAGTGGAAGCAGGTCTGTACCGCGGAAGGCAGCGGGCGTTTCATCAGTGTTGGTTGAGTGAATGGATGAGCTGGTAGAGGGTCCGCATACCTCAAAGGTCCCCCCCATTTCTAAGCGTGCCAGTTTTTTCCCTAGCTGTCGCATAACTATAGGCGGCTAAAGGGCTACGTACGTCATGGGAGTGACTGGCTCTCATGTGACTTCCAAGGAAGGCTGGAATTATAGGGAAGGCACTTGTGGGAGATGGAAAGGAATTTTCTTGCGGAGGGTGGGGTTCTAAGCAGTGCAGGGCCAGGAAGTGGGGGCACAGTCTAGCTGCTTTCTCTGAGCTGGGGGGCAGGATGGGAGGGGAGAGGCCCCTCACTGGAGGCCCAGGAGTTGGAACTGTGGCTGCGGAGGCTGGAGGTGACAGGGCTGTGCCCTGGGTGAAACAAACCAACGGGCAGTGGTGAGGGGACCTTCCTAGGCGTCTCTTTGGAGCAGGAGGCAGCAGAAATCATTACTATTTTAAATATGGGGAAACAGCTACAGAGTCTGAGGGGGTCGCCTGCGTCCTAAAGGGACACCCCAACGTCTCCGTTAATCAGATCCTGTGCTGTCCCCCGTTGCTCACCATGGCAGTGAAGGTCAGATGGTGTGCAGGGCGTGGTGATTTGCATATCCTAGGAAGGAGACAGGACTGAGGTAGAAGCAACGACTTAGAATATTTTGAAATCAGCTGCATGAGCGTGTCCTTGAGTTTTCTGTATCACGGGCACCCACCCCAACAAGGCACATGGATCGCGTTGGTGCCAGAGCAACCCAGATACCAACGAGCTTCATGCCTAGTGTTCGCCTCCTCTCTAAATGACAGGCAGATTCTGTTTCCGCTCCTCTCATAAATCTAGGGTGCTAACCTATACGTAATCTGTATTTTGGTGGAGAGCACAAATGTCTGCAGGAAGTTAACATTACTCCAGACAGCTGATAGAACACGTGCCAGCCTCTGTCTCACATTCCGGCCACACCCTCCCTGAGTTGTTCTTTGGATCATGTTAGGTGACACAGTATCCGGAGAGGACCAGCTAGCCAATGGTCCATCAATTTCCAAACCCACTGGCTCAGAAGACTTTGAAACCCACATTGGTTTGTGGATAGTGACGGTATTTCTTGCTGAGAGAATTGGGCAACACAGGGAGACTATAACCATTTTGCTTAGGAGATTTTTGGTCCTAGTTTTGGGGTGTTGCTGGGTTGGAGTGACTCATGTATGTTCCCCACCTTCTTGAGATTAACCTTTAGAATGGCAGCAGACCCTATAGGGAGGTGGCTCTGGAGTCCAACAGGCCTGGCTTGAATCCTGCCCACCACTTCCCTAGCTGTGCGACCTTGGATAAATTACTAAACCTCCGTGAGCTTCTGTTTCCTTCTCTGGAAAATGGGGGAAATGATAGTACCCACCTCCTAGGGCTGTTTGCGAGGATTCAGTGGGTTACGAGAGATAAAGCATTTAGCAGGATCCCGGGCACAAACCAAGTGCTTGTGCTTTTGTGGAAAAGTTCCAGTTGCTGAGCATCCAAAACGGACTGCAGCTGCTTAGAGCTCATCTCTAAGGGCAGGCGCAGATTTTTGGACCCTCACTGCCAAGGAAAGGGTCTCTTAAAGCTTCCTTGGGTCACTGAACTCTTCCTAAGTGGAGCTGCCCTGCTTTTCAGTGCCTGGTTAAGGGAGCTGAGGTTGGTTATAGCATCTGGCTCCCCTGAGATCAGAGACAGGCAGCGCCATCAAGCACAGGCCCAAGAACAGTTCCCATTGCTCTTACCACTTCTCCATCCTCCAGAGTTCTCTCTGGCAGTATTTCTGCCAAGCAGGCATTGGCAGGGGCCAGCTCTGCCCTGTACCTTTACCCTGGTCGCCCCCAATTGTTCTTGGGCCAGTGCCACTTTTAGGGATAAAAAGAGCAAGCTGCAGAGTTTCTGATGGAATCTGGAGCTCCAGGGCCACCCCACATTTGGGCAGAGAGCATGTGGTGCTGAGGCCTGGCACCAGGGACAGGGCTGCAGGGGAGCCGGGCAGCTGGCCTGGTGGAAGTACCAAGCCCACCGCTGCCGGCCTCTGTCAGAAGGGCTCCTCTTGCGGGCTCTTTTTCCTCTTTGCTCATGAGGGAAACACGGCGGGCTCTTGGCTGGATTCTGGCCGGCCCTAGGGGATCCAGGTGGTGGTGGCCCTGGGAGTGGAGGAGGGGAAGTGTCTCGGGTCATGGGGCCACCTCTGTTCACGGTTGAGTAGTGTGTCCTGGGAACGGGACACCACGAAGGACAGGAAAAGCTGGAGGACAAAACCTTACTTTTGTTTTATAGAAAATTGTACAAGCTGGCGACAAAGACCTCGATGGGCAGCTAGACTTTGAAGAGTTTGTCCATTATCTCCAAGATCACGAGAAGAAACTGAGGCTGGTATTCAAGAGTTTGGACAAGAAGAATGATGGTGAGCGTTGCCCCCGGGGGCCAGCGGTGGGCCCAGCGGTCCTGGGCCTCTCCACAGGGCTGGCTCCCGGCTCACGGCCTTTGTTGTTCCAGGACGGATCGACGCGCAGGAGATCATGCAGTCCCTGCGGGACCTGGGAGTCAAGATATCTGAACAGCAGGCAGAAAAAATCCTCAAGAGGTGAGTGCGTAGCCAGCCCCTGCGTTTGGTTTAACAAAAGTGTGACGAAAGAAAGTTTCTTGGACTCACTCCCTCGTGCCGTTCACTGTATTGACCCTGTTTCCGTGAACTTTGGCTTCTGGTGGTTGGAAGGGATGAATAAGTAACCCCTCCCAGAGACCAGCCGCTCCCCGGGTTCCTGGTAAGCTCCCGGTGGTAGAATCACAGATCACCTGGCAGAGTGCCTGAGCGCCAGCCAGCCGCTAAGAGAGAAGACTAGTGGGGCATTTCAGTAGGTGAAAGGCCAGCAAGGAACACCCTTCTCTGCCCGGTCGTGCAGGGGCAGGGCTCACGTGGCCGCCCTCCACTGCGGGGAACTTCCTCTTAACACAACGCTCAGATGTGCTGCCCCGAAAGGCATCCCGCAGGCCAGGGGTGGTCCTGGGGACTGGCATTGTTGCTGTGCTGGGAACTCGCACAGAACAGCCCCAGAGCCACTTCCTGTCCTCCCGAGCCTCCCCAAGTCCCAGGGGCCCGAAGCCAGCTGGTCAGGGACGGCAGCCTCTGGCCCTCGCTCCCCTCCGCGTGGAGGGTGCGTCCTCGTGCTGTGCCGTGGCGTGTGCTTGCATCACTAACCTCCGCTCAGACCACTTATTTGTGTTGTTTCTCCTCTCTCCTCTGCATCCTCCTTTGTCTGTCTGTCAGAATACGAACGGGCCACTTCTGGGGCCCTGTCACCTAGTAAGTATCCGTGTCACTCTCGGGACCGCCTCCCTCCTTGACCTCTGTGCCTGATCAGAACGGGGTTCTCATGGGCCATTACATCCCGTTCTTGTGCCAGGTGGGATGTGGAGCCACCTGGCCTTTTCTCCTCCGGGGCAGAGGCGCCTTCTGTGGTTTCCTGGTGGCCACGTGCCTGCCCTCGGCTCCCCTGGAGGTGGGAAGTGCGGCTGACAGATGGGGCCTGTTTACAGTTGGGCGACCCATGCATTTGTCTTGCAGCATGGACAAGAATGGCACGATGACCATCGACTGGAACGAGTGGCGAGACTATCACCTCCTGCATCCCGTGGAAAACATCCCTGAGATCATCCTGTACTGGAAGCATTCCACGGTGAGCCCCGTGCTCCCGGGGCCGGAAGGCGGTTTCTCCCTCGTCCGTTCATAGGGTCCCCTTTGCCCAGCATTAGCCCCCATCCTGGTGGGGGTTCCCAGCCCACCTCCCCTTCAGTGGCAGGGCTGTCTACTTCTCTGCCAGCCCTCCACATGCTCCCTCCATCTCCCTCATGCCGGCCAACCTGAACGGCCCACCCATGCCCCAAACACGGGGCTCCCTCTGCTGGAAACAATGCCCTCCTGTCCCCACGTGCTGCCTGTTCTTCAAGGTCCACTGTAAGCACCCTCTCCCCGAGCCTCCTTGTTCTCCCAAAGCCTCCCAAGGGCTGCTCTGTAGAGATCCAGTAGCAGAGCTGTTCAGTTTCTCCCCCCGGCCACCCCATTTTTTGTGTCATTTCTCTCTATGGCAAACGAATACCTCCCCACTGCTCTTTCACCCCCAGTCAGAAACACACAGAGCTCTGCACCCTCACTGGTAGTGGCCCCATTGACCCCCTGCCCGCGAGCCCCCTTCATGCACGAGCATCCCTTTCCGCTGGTCCTTGCTGAGTATCCCCTGGTGGCAGTCTTATCCATCCTGGACCGTTGACTCCAGAAGAGGAGGCCGCAGCTGCTCCTCCTCCTCTGTCTCCCGAGGTGCCCTCAGGGGACGCCTGGCATCTTCATTGGGTGAAATTAGGTGGACGCTCTGTGGGTAGGAGCCGCTGCCCCGTGGGTCTGGCCTGCAGCCCCAGGGTTGGAGCAGAACTGACTCTGCCTGCCGAGCCAGGAGGCCGCCTGGGAGAGAGGGCATTACACAGGCAGCACAACCCTCTCGTGTTTGCAGAAGCCTTGCATAACGTTCTGCCAACGTGATCTGGTTACACATCGGGTTTCAGAAGAATTTTTATCCCTGACTTGAACCTTCCAGTACAGCCAGCCTGGTGATCCTCAGCTGACATGCCTTTGTAAGCTGTTCTTGCAGGAGCCCCTGGCAGTGCCCAAAAGGGCTGTCCGCGTGGTTTTCTACCTGCGTTCTTCCAGCTGTGCTCTCAGTTCTAACCTGGGCCTCTCCAAGGCCACAGACAGCTCAGAGCTTTGCTGCCTCCACATAGCGAAGGGGTAGGGGGTCCATTCTAGGCGGCAGAAGGCTGTGGACCTAGCTGTCTGCCGGCAGTTCTGCCACAAGCGTCGGGAGCCTGCTAGAAATATCGTTGTTGGTCTTCCTCACAGATCTTTGACGTGGGTGAGAATCTGACGGTCCCCGACGAGTTCACGGTGGAGGAGAGGCAGACGGGGATGTGGTGGAGACACCTGGTGGCTGGCGGTGGGGCGGGGGCCGTATCGAGAACCTGCACGGCCCCCCTGGACAGACTCAAAGTGCTCATGCAGGTACGCAGGAAAACAGGCCCCAAGCCACCTGGTTTCCACCTTGGGTTTCTTTGGTGGGTTGGTTTCCCCTCCCTTATCTGGGGCCCTGCTTTGGGCCCATACTTTTCTAACCCAGTAAATCAGATTAGAATTATTGCTTAGACAAGGGTGACATTAGATCTTGGCCTAGGTGGCCTTTTGCACATTAGATCCTGGCCTAGGTGGCCTGATCTAATTTTTTCTGAGGCCCTTAAGCCAGGAGTCACATTACAGGGCCGTACTGGGGGCAGATGACCCCAGTGAGAACTGGGGTGTGGCAGGAACCTGTTTCCTTAGGTGCATCTTACGTAGGCCACCACGTGGGGGGGCAGTGGGAGCGGATCCTCACCTGGCCTGGACACCATTCCCTTGGCTGGGCACCCGACTCCACGTCCACAGGGCAGGTTCAGCTTATGCTGAACCCAAGTCGGGAGCAAGGTTGTGAAATCGAGCTGCCTGAGGACACACCAGTGGACTCCAGTGTCTTTTGAACAGTGGCCAGTCACCCCCTTGTCCCCTGACTTGCGTTCTGGCACTTTTTGTGCCAGGAACCCTGCTCAGAAAAGGCGTCATCCTTTCCTTACCCCCTCAGCGCCCCCTGGGCCTGCCTCGGTTTGAGGCCTATGGATGGAAGAATGAGAACTCCCTTCTGGTGCTGAATCAGGGAGGCGAGTGTTTCGGGGAGAGGAGCTCTGGGCCTGGGACCCGACCCGGGGTCCCACCGTCCCAGCTGGGTGACCCAGACTTCACCCCCAGGACTTCTATTCCTCTGGAAGCTAAGAGGTTCGAACAAATTGCCTCATCAGTTTGTTTTTCTTAACCAAATCCCCAGGAATGCTGTAGAGATTAAAACTGTCCTTGGGTGAAATGACAAAATGCCAGGGATGTGCTTTAAATTAATGGGGGAGGGGGGGCATCAGTTGGCTGGTTTGATGATGGTTGAAGCTCATTATGGGTTCATGGAAGCTCATTATGTAATCCTCTGTACTTTTATATATGTTTGAAAATTTTCCATAATAAAAAGCTCAGGGCTTCCCTGGTGGCACAGTGGTTGGGAGTCTGCCTGCTAATGCAGGGGACACGGGTTCGAGCCCTGGTCTGGGAAGATCCCACATGCCGCAGGGCGGCTAGGCCCGTGAGCCACAGCTACTGAGCTTGCGCGTCTGGAGTCTGTGTTCCACAACAAGAGAGGCCACGATAGTGAGAGGCCCGCACACCGCGATGAAGAGTGACCCCCGCTTGCCGCAACTGGGGAGGGCCCTCGCGCAGAGGCGAGGACCCAACACAGCCAAAAATAATAGATAAATAAATAAAATAAAGTACCAAACACTTTAAAAAAAAAAAAAAAAGCTCAGTTTTTTTTTTTTTTTTTTAATTTATTTTTTGGCTGCGTTGGGTCTTCGTTGCTGTGCGTGGGCTTTCTCTAGTTGTGGCGAGCGGGGGCTACTCTTCGTTGCGGTGCACGGGCTTCTCATTGCGGTGGCTTCTCTTGTTGCGGAGCACGGGCTCTAGGTGCACAGGCTTCAGTAGTTGTGGCACGCGGGCTCAGTAGTTGTGGCTCGCGGGCTCTAGAGCGCAGGCTCAGTAGTTGTGGCTCACGGGCTTCGTTGCTCCGCGGCATGTGGGATCTTCCCGGACCAGGGCTGGAACCCATGTCCCCGGCATCGGCAGGCAGATTCTTAACCACTGCGCCACCAAGGAAGTCCAAAAAGCTCAACTTTTTTTAAAGTAGTCCTTGTGGAGGTGTTTAGCATGGGGTTGGCACCAGCAGGTGCACAGCAGAATCTAGTGGGACCTAGAGCAGCCACGTTAGACTCTCAGGGTACCGAGCTGGCCTCAGAGTACCACGAGGGCGGAGCCTGCCTGCCGACCTCGATCTTGGCTCTTTGTCAGGCAATGGTGGCCCTGTGGCCACTGAGCTCCTTCTGACCGCTTGTCCTTCCCCCCCAGGTCCACGCCTCCCGCAGCAACAACATGTGCATCGTGGGTGGCTTCACCCAGATGATTCGAGAAGGAGGGGCCAAATCACTCTGGCGCGGCAATGGCATCAACGTCCTCAAAATTGCCCCCGAGTCGGCCATCAAGTTCATGGCCTATGAACAGGTGAGGACCCAGCTCCCCAGGGAGGGTCGCCCATCAGCAGCTGCTTCCTGAGCTTCCCCTGGAATGAGGTCCCTGCCCTGTTGATTCCCTGGAACCTGGAACCAGTCCTTGTACCTGAGGGACAGCAGGGCCAGGTGGGGGGTGGGACGGCCTGAGCCTGACCCCAGCTCTGCCACCAACCAGTTCCACTGGGGGCCAGTTCCTTCCATTCCTGGGCAGCATCAAAAGTGCCAGGGACACCAGGTCTCGGCTAAACCTGACAGGCTCCGGGAGGAAGGGCGGGGCAGGAGCAGGTGTGCTGGTCTCTGGGGGGTATCAGTCTGTTTGCTCCCTGTTCCAGATCAAGCGTCTCGTTGGGAGTGACCAAGAGACTCTGAGGATTCACGAGAGGCTTGTGGCAGGGTCCTTGGCAGGGGCCATTGCCCAGAGCAGCATCTACCCGATGGAGGTGAGAGCCACGTTGGTCCTGGGGCGGGCAGTGTGTGTGGAGGTGAGGGTGCGGAGTGGGCTGGGCTCACACTTCCGTCGCTTCCGTTGGGCTCTGCAGGTCCTGAAGACCCGGATGGCCCTGCGCAAAACAGGCCAGTACTCGGGCATGCTGGACTGCGCCAGGAAGATCCTGGCCAGAGAGGGCATGGCCGCCTTCTACAAAGGCTACATTCCCAACATGCTGGGGATCATCCCCTACGCTGGGATAGACCTGGCTGTCTACGAGGTGAGGCCCTAGAGGACTCAGGCCCCTTGAACATCAGGAGAGATTCAGAAACCCCCTCCTGGCCATGTGTCACCCCTCCGCCCGCCTTTGTCTCCTTCCAGACTCATCTGTCCATTGCAGGGGTCTCCCGTCACACTGCCTGCCCCTGGCAGCCCCCAGGTTCTGTACCCCCAGGGGCTTGGCAGGCAGATCTACAGAGCACGATGCCCTGGGGGCTCCCTGGGCCCCCAGCAGACTCTGGAGCACAGGAGTCCGGCTCTCGGGGGAGGGAAGGGAGGGGCTGCCCCTGCGTCATCCCTGCTCCCCATCCTATCCAGAAATCCCCAGTGACAGCAGAAACAAAGGGCAGGCAGGCTGGGAGCCCAGCCAGCCCCAGGCTGGCCCAGGCCGGCCCAGGCCAAGTGAATCAGGTTACAGTGGCCTCACGGATCCCATGTGATGGGGCGACGCCCCCTGTGTGGATCCGATAACTGTCCCCTCAGCCCCCCAGTCTCTCACTGCCTCACAAGCCCTTCCTTCCTGGGGCCTGCAGGCCCTTTGGCTCATCCCCGCCCCCCTCTGCCCTTTCAGACACTCAAGAATGCCTGGCTGCAGCGCTATGCAGTGAACAGCGCAGACCCCGGCGTGTTTGTGCTCCTGGCCTGTGGCACCATGTCCAGCACCTGTGGCCAGCTGGCCAGCTACCCACTGGCCCTGGTCAGGACCCGGATGCAGGCCCAAGGTAAGGCTGGTCTTAGGCCAGTCAGTCCCCATGGGCCCATCTCCCCGGGCAGGTTGGGACGTAGGGAGGAGCCGGCGAAAGGCCCCTGACGGGCGACCTCTCTCCCTGCAGCCTCCATTGAGGGCGCTCCGGAGGTGACCATGAGCAGCCTCTTCAAACAGATCCTGCGGACCGAGGGGGCCTTCGGCCTGTACCGGGGGCTGGCCCCCAACTTCATGAAGGTGATTCCGGCCGTGAGCATCAGCTATGTGGTGTACGAGAACCTGAAGATCACCCTGGGTGTGCAGTCGCGGTGACGGGAGGGAGGCCAGCCCGCCCGCGGACTCGCTGATCCTGGGCCTGCAGCCCCGGGATGTGTAGCCATCTCATTCTGTGAATGTGCCAACACTAAGCTGACTTAAGCCAAGCTGTGAAAACCCTGGGATGCACCTGCAGGGGTGGGGGCAGAGCCGGCAGGCCCACTGGGTCTGTCCTGCTGACCCTGGCTGACCCTCGTGTCCATTCCAGGGAAGACCTGTGGGTGTTCCTCAGGGTCCAGGGCTCAGCAGGACACAGGCTCGCGTGCGTGGGGACAGGACATTTCCTGTGCTGCCTGCCGAATAGCTGGGCTGGGAGGCTGGCTTAGTTCTTCCATCGCGTCCTCGCAGCCAGACCATTGGCGCGGGGTGCCTTTGGGCCTGCTGAGCGTCCTCCCCGGGCCCACCTTGCTTCCTTCCTTGCTGCTGTTTTAAATGGTAGGAGGAGGGCCCGCAGCCCACTCCCCCTGCCACGCTGCTCCTCTCCGCCCAGTCCGTGGGGAAGGGTAGTTCTACCTGACCTCAGCCCGACTTCCCAACCGGCAGCGCAGCCACTGGCAGGGAAGAGGGAGGAGTCTGGCTTCTGAGCTGCCCCGCAGACGGGCACCTGGATGCCCGTGTGCATGATGAGGGCAAGGCTGCCTGGCGTCCTGGCGCATGGCTTCATGGGTCCTGGAACCCAGAGGGCCTCTGCTCCCTGCTGCTGGGGGGCTCATGGGGCTCTGAGCTGGCCCTGGCCTCTGTCAGGACTGGCACCAGCTCAGAACCAACTCCCTCTCCCTCCCCGCTGGCATGAGGGCAGTGGGCGTTGTGTTGAAGCAGGAAGGGCAGTTTCTGCCCTGAGTCTGCACGCCCTGGTGAGAGGAGGAAAAGGTGTTCAAGGCCTTAATTATGTATTGTTGGAAAAAGGGTTTTGTTCAGAAAAACAAGCTGGACAAATGTACAAGTTCTGTTCTTCCAGGGGGAAGACAAAGAGAGCCAATGGCTTGGCTGACCGCGTTAAAGTCTGTTTCTGATGCCCCGGGGATTCGTGTCCAATCCCAACTGGGGCAAAGTGGGACCAGCCTCACATTCCACTGATGCAACGTATCACACTGCTTGGAGCCTATTTATTTTGTATTTATTTGAACAGAGTTATGTCCTAACTATTTTTATAGATTTGTTTAATTAATAGCCTGTCATTTTCAAGTTCATTTTTTATTCATATTTATGTTCCTGGTTGACTGCACCTTCCCAACACCTGTGAGGTGGGATGGGAAGAGGAAGGAGGGGGCCGTGGGAGTGACCCTTCTCGCTGCTGCACCATGTCTGTCCAAAGAAATTCCTTTCGGAACTGGTGACAGAAGAAAGGCAAGAAGGCAGAAGGGCTCTGATCACGGAGAGACAGTCCTTTGGCAGGTCAGGGCGGGGCCAGCACCTAGGAATAGGAAGCCTTAGGATCTGAGGGTTTGATCAGGGGGCAGGAAGAGGGGGGGAAATCTCAACCCTGTTGAAGATGGAAGTCCAAATCATTTCTTGGACTGGGAGGGATTTCTTTATTCACCCTTTTTGAAAGACAAGGCAGTGAGGTGCCTATCACTGTGAGTTTGGGGTGGGGGCCAGAGGAGAGGGCGGCCGGCTCCCCACCTGTACCTGTGAAGCGGGCTCCCTCTGTCCTGGGCCCCCCGCTACCCCTGCTCAGTAATGCTGGTCAACGTGCAACGGCACAGCCACACTTCCATTCACCGGAACGGCCTGATGGGGACAATTTAAATAGGATGCAAAGATCAATGCAAGATTTATTGTTATATATAAATAGTTATAACTGGAATTGGTGACAAAGCAAATTAAGAAAGAATTGGAAGTTGTCATTTAAAACAGCCTTCTAATAAAGTTGTTTCAGAGCTGATGATGGAGCCATGGTTTTCCTGACCTGGGCTTGGGTGGCATGGGGCTGTTTACATGTTAGAATACAAATCCCTTTTTCTCATGAGAGAACCTGAGAAAGCTACCCCTCAGAGTAGCTACCCGCTCTGGGCTTCTGGAGGCACCCCCTCTTTAGAATGCATGTTCATTGGATTTGGGGTGCTCTGACAGGTCTCCAGTGCCCCAGGAGATAGTGAGTCTGGTCCTTCCTCAGCCCTCACCTGATTCAGCCCATGTCGAGCAGAGCTGATCCCTGTCTCCTGCTTGAAGCGCCTCCAGACACCACTGTGCCTCTCTTCACTTCACTGGCTGCCCCTCCCCAGCCTCAGATTTGGCTCCTGCCCATCCTTCTGACTTAGAGATGCTGGAGGGCCCCCCTGGACATTCTTTATTCGCTTTCTGGGAACAGGGAATGTGTCTGCAGCTGTACCTCTAGCACCTAAGGCAGTGCCCAGTGCACAGAGTGCTCAGTGAAATGTTCATTAAATAACTCGACACCCCAGTCCCCATCCCCCCACTGACAGCCCTCGGTGCCACTGGCTGGTGGGGGACTGTATGGGGAACGTGCCAGGGGGCGCTGGCATTCAGAGGCTGTAGGGAGACACAGAAGTGTGCCCTTGCATGAAATGCGTATACCACTTGTGCTGGGTTGAACAGTGTCTCCCCAAAATTCTTGTTCACTGGGAAGCTCAGATGTTGCTTGATTTGGAAGTAGGGTTTTTGCAGATGTAATCAAGTCAAGATGGGGTCATCCTGGGTGAGGGTGGGCCCTAAGTCCAATGACTGGTGTCTTTATAAAAGAGGGAAATCTGGACAGGCAAGAGAGCACCACGCAGGGAGAAGGCCACTTGAGGACAGAGGCAGAGGTTGGAGTGATGCATCGACATGTCAAAAAATGCCAAGGATTGGGACTTCCCTGGTGGTCCAGTGGTTAAGACTCCATGCTTCCACTGCAGGGGGCGCGGGTTCGAGCCCTGGTCGGGGAACTAAGATCCCGCAAGCCTTGGGTGCGGCCAAAAAGAAAAGGATTGCAGGCAGCCACCTGAAGCGAGGGGAGAGGCAGGAACGATTTCTCCCTCAGACCCTCCAGAAGGAACCAACCCTGCTGGCACCTGGATTTCTGGCTTCTGGCCTCCTGAACTGTGAGAGAATTCATTTCTATTGTTTTCGGCCATCCAAGTTCATGGTGATTTGTTACGGCAGCCATAGGAAACTAATATGCCACTTGCGTCAGCTTGTTACCAGGGTAACGGGCATAAACCATTTCCCAACCATTGGTTGGGTCTTGTCAAGTTGGTCGTTCCCCCCCCCCCCCCACCCCGTCCAGGCTTCTTCTTGGGACGGTGGCCGGGTCCCAGGTTCCCAGGTCCTCAGTTCCTTCCAGCTGGGAGTGGGGCTTCTCCAGCACAGAAGTTAATTTTGGGAGGTGCTCTGAGGTGGGTGACACTTGATGTGTCACCAAGCCAACCTCCCTCCTTTGTTCCTTCATCCCTCCTTCCAGTCTTTAATCAAATGTCACTTTCTTACGGAGGCTGTCCCTGGCCACCCTACTTCCAATGGCAGTCTGTTGCACCCCGCAGGCCAGCTCATTCCCACCCAGTTTGTTTTTCTCCCTTGCACTTCTCCCCGCTAACTAGAGGGCGCAGGTACTTGCTGGCTTTCTCACTGCTGTTCCCAGTAGGTGCCCGGCACCCACCACATGCTTAATGAATAGTTACTAATCGGATAAAACCCATCCAAATGTTCTTTGGTGTGGGAAGCAGAATTATACCTCCTCCCAAAGACAGCGACGTCCTAATCCCCACCACCTGTGAATTAGGTGGCATGGCAAAGGCTAATTAAGGTCACAGATGGAATTAAGGTTGCTAATCAGCTGACCTTAAAATAGGGAGAGTAGCCTGGATTATCCAGGGGGACCCAATGTAGTCACAAGATCCTTCCATGTGGGAGACAGAGGCAGGGAGAGAGGCGGGGAGACGGGCGAGGACTCAGCCCGAGGTCACTGGCTTTGAAGATGGAGGAAGGAGGCCTGAGTCAAGGAACGCTGCGGCCTCTAGAAACTGGAAAAGGCAAGGACCAAGTCCCGGAGAGCCTCCGGAAGGAACGCTCCCCTGCTGACAACCCTGATTTTAGCCCAGCGAGACTCATTTCAGACCTCCGTCCTACCTCCAGACGTGCCTGGGAGGGCTGCTGGAAAGTTGAAATGAGACAGGAAACGGAAATGGCTGGTCCTTAATAAAGAGTTTTATCTCGCAGCTCCCCTGCCCCATCCCGGATTCCAAACTCACAGAGTGATTTCCCCTAAATGCTTTTCATTCCAGTCCCCCTCCCTCCTTCCCCTGGTGAGGAGGCCTGGGATCTCTGGCATGGGATGGGGGTGGGGGCAGCTTCCACTGTGGGATCTGGCCCATCCTCTTCGTGCTTCCTTTCTGAAGTCAGACCTTCTCATCTCATCTCATCTCTTAGTCATGGGAGCGCCATCGCTGAGCGCCAGCTGGGGCTCTGCACACACAGGGCACAAGTGCTGCTATCACCATGTCCCCATTTTACAGAGGCAGAAACTAAACCTCCAGGAGAGGAAGGGACTTGCCCAGGGCCTCACCGTGAGCAGGTGACGCGGCCTCGAAGGCAGGTCAGAGGACCCCACTCGCGCTGCATGGTTGGGGGTGAAGATGCCGTGGGCTCTGCTGGGGCCCCTGCCCCCAGAGCATGCCCGGCAGCCTGGAACCACGCCACGACCCACCTGTAGGGACCTTCACTGAGGGGCAGGTGCTCCTTGCCTCACCTCAGGTGGGTGACACCTGGCGTCTGGCCGCTCTCCTGGCCAGGAGGCCACAGAACCGGGGAAAAGTGGGGCAGGCCTGTGCTTGAATCCTGGCACCTGGCGGCGTGATCTTGGGCAAATCTCATGCCTCTCTGAGCCTCAGTTTGCTCACGAGCAAGATGGACACAATATTTGCCTTACAGCTCAGAGCTGGAAGGGACTCCTCTGGGTTCATACAAAGGGCAAATGTTGGGAATTCCCTGGCGGTCCAGTGGTTAGGACTTCCCACTCTCAATGCTGAGGGCCCGGATTTGATCCCTGTTCAGGGAACTAAGATCCCACAAGCCACAGCGTTCCCCCACCCCCCAAAAGAGGGCACATGTTGAGCCGGGATTCAAACCAGATTTGCTGACTCTGAAGCCCTGTTCTCAACCTCAGCTCTGGCCAGGCTGCCCCCAGTCCCAATCTCGCTGGTCTGGGCGGGTTGGAATGTAGGGGAAGGGTGAGAAGAGGAACAGCCTGCCTGCCGGGCCCCTCTGCCCAGGCGTGGACCTTGGTCCCTGCCCTCCAGGGCCAAGAAGCAGGAGCAGAGCAGCGCATCCCAGCTATAGTGGCTGGAGAGGCTGGCCAGCGCTGGGTGGGAAGGCCAGCAGGAGGGGAGTGATGCAGGAGTGCAGAGAGGAAACAAGAAGGTCAGAGGCCCACCTCAGCCCCCAGGGGCCAGGCAAGCCTAGGCCTCTCCTGCTGTCAGCGTCCCATAACACAGAGGCTGGCGGGGGAGCGGCACAAAGGAACAGTCTCTTCGGGCCATTTGCTATTGCCGCTCAGCACGGTCCCTGTGGCCGAGGACCAAACATTATCTCCCCACGGCAGTTGTGAGAGCCCCATGAGCTGGCTCCACCCACGCCTGCCAGGGTGGGGGGCCCCTGCTACACCAAAGAGCCCAACCCCTGCCCCTCATTTTAGGGAGGAGGAAACTGACACAGGGCAAGGGACTTGTCCCGGGTCACCTGGCTCCCTGTAGCCGCTTCTCTTCCCTGACTACACTGGTCTGTACCATTTGTATTAGTGTCCTATGGCTGCCGCTACAAATCATCACAAACGTGGCATCTTAAAACAACACAAAAGGGCTTCCCTGGTGGCGCAGCGGTTGGGAATCCGCCTGCCAATGCAGAGGACACGGGTTCGTGCCCTGGTCCAGGAGGATCCCACATGCCGCAGAGCGGCTAGGCCCGTGAGCCACAACTACTGAGCCTGCGCATCTGGAGCCTGTGCTCCACAACAAGAGAGGCCGCGATAATGAGAGGCCCGCACACCGCGATGAAGAGTGGCCCCCGCTTGCCACAATTAGAGAAAGCCCTTGCACAGAAACGAAGACCCAACACAGCCAAAAATAAATAAATAAATTTAAAAAAAAAAAGAGAAGCACCATGCCTTTATTCCCCCTAGATCTGTTGCCTGACTCTCATTAGGTAGACCTAGATACCCTTTAAAAAAAACAAAAAAACAAAAAAACCACAAAAGCAGGACTTCCCTGGTGGTCCAGTGGTCAAGACTCTGTGCTTCCATTGCAGGGGACACAGGTTCGATCCCTGGTCGGGGAACTAAGATCCCGCATGCTGCGTGGCACAGCCAAAAAAAAAAAACAACACACACACACACACACACACACACACACACAAATTTATTCCCTTACAGTTCTAGAGGCCAGAAATCCAAAATCAATCTCAATGAGCCGAAATCAAGGTGTCCCACAGGGCTGGTTCCTTCCAGAAGCTCTCAAGGAGAATTCATTTCCTTGCCTCTTCTGGCTTCTGGAGGCCGGCTGCTTTCCTTGGCTTTTGACCTCTTCCTGGCATCATTCCAACCTCTCACTTCTGTTCTTACATCTCCTCTTCTTTAGTCAAACCTCCCTCAGCCTCCCTCTTATAAAGAGACTGTGATTACATTTAGGGCTCATCTGGATAATCCAGGAAAATCTCTCCATCTCAAAATCATTAATTTAATCACACCTACAGAGTGTCTTTACCACGTAAGGTAACGTTTCCAGGTTCCAGGGATTAGGACCTGGATATATTTGGGGGCCATTATTCAGCCCACACCACACTGTCCCCCCACTACCAGCCCTGTTCCCCATTAAACACTTCTGCCCGTCCACATCCTTCCCACTGGACTGGTTAAAAAAATTAGGGAAGAGTCATCCAGTGGAGCATGGCATACTGTGGAACAGTCATTAGAAATGGTGAGGGAGAACAGTTACTGATCTGGAATGTGGCTGAGGAGCTACTTTGTGATCTGAATTTTTATTTTAAAAAATATGTATCTAGAGAGAGAAAAGTAATGTGACATTGTGATTAAGCTCATCGACTCTGGAGCCAGGAGATCTGGGTTCAAATCCTGCCTGTGCCATTTACTGTGTGACACCAGGCAATTCACTTAACCTTTCTGATGCCTCAGCTTCCTCATCTGTAAAATGGGAATATTTGTACTTACCTCATAGGATGTTGAAAGGATTAAATGAGGTAATATGTGTAAAGTGCTTAAAATGGTGCTTGCCACAAAATAGGCCCCATTTAACTGTTAGATATAAATATTGTACATAAAATATAAATTATATATATAAATATAAAATATTTTGTGTGTATATATGTGTGTGTGTGTGTGTGTGTGTGTGTGTATATATATATATATATATATATATATATATATATATATACACACACACACACACACACACACACATTATATGCAGACTACATAAAAAATAACTAGAGGGCTTCCCTGGTGGCGCAGTGGTTGAGAATCTGCCTGCCAATGCAGGGGACACGGGTTCGAGCCCTGGTCCGGGAAGATCCCACATGCCGCGGAGCAAATCGGCCCGTGAGCCACAATTACTGAGCCTGCGCATCTAGAGCCTGTGCTCCGCAACAAGAGAGGCCGCGATAGTGAGAGGCCCGCGCACCGCGATGAAGAGTGGCCCCCGCTTGCCACAACTAGAGAAAGCCCTCGCACAGAAACGGGGATCCAACACAGCCATAAATAAATAAATAAATAAAATTTAAAAATAATAATAATAATAATAATTACCTCCTAGGGTTGTGATGACTAAAAGAGAGAATCCATACAAAGTGCTTTGCATGGTACCTGGATACTCACACAATAATGATTACTTTAAAAAAATAAATAAATAAAAATAACTAGAAGGCTATTCTCCAAAAAAAAAAAATTTTTTTTTTTTTTGGCTGCGCCGCGCAGCTTGTGGCATCTTAGTTCCCCGACCAGGGATCGAACCTGTGCCCCCTGCATTGAGAGCGCGGAGTCTTAACCACTGGACTGCCAGGGAAGTCCCAAAACTTTTTAAATTTTTGATATTTAAATTTTTAAATCTCAGTGATGGGTCTGTGAATAATTGGTATCATCTTTTTGCCTATCCGCAAGCTCTATTTATGCACAATGAACAATTACTTGCATAATCAAAATGAATATTTTAAATTTAATAATCTAACAAAATAAGTGAACCAGAATCCTAATCCTTAAAGCCCCTGCTGCGGCTTGCTCTCCCCAGGGAGCCCTCCCTGACTCCCAGGGAGGAGGGATCTCGCCATTCTCACGACTCTCTTCCCTTCTTACTTCCTGGAGCACTTGGCCGTGAACTCCAGGAGCCCAGCAGGAAACAGCAGGGAGTGTGTTCTGAGAAGAGACAGCAGACCCCACCGGCTGCAGAAAAACACCCCTCACACATCAACAATGCACATCAACTTTGTGCAACCTTCCCATCCCTGATTTCAACAACCCCATGAAGGGTAACTGACCTCCGAGAGCTTGCCCATGGATGGGCAAGGATGGGGCTTGCCCAAGGTCACAGCAAACAACTGCAGAGTTCCCACCTCAGGCCTTCTGCTGCTACCAATGCCCACAGGCACACGCCATGACCCGAGCATTACCAAGATGGGGCAAGGGTTCCTAGCTTGCGGCCTTTTCCCCTGAAAGGTGTGACTTTTCCTACCTACCCATCTTCAGCACTTTGCATGCTAAACCCATTTTACAGATGGGCAAATAGAGTCCCTGGAAAATGAAGATGGCCCAAAGATGCGATCCCAGAATTGGCCACAAGGTGGCAGCACCTGGTCTTGTTGCCGTCCCCTACAGGGCTTTTGCATCCTCTACCGCCCTCTGCTGGTTATGGGAAAAGGTAACTGAGGCAAGGTTGTCACCTCTGGGGGAAATACTCCGTGACAGAAGCAGGACTCAGTGCCCCGTAGTGGCCTTGCGTTGACTGGCCATCCTCCAGCCCGTCACAGGGAATGGGCCTAGTTAGCACAGTCCTTTTCATCAAGGTGACTTTTCATCAAGGTGACCATTTAGTGGAGGTGAGGAGGGTGTGGGCAGGCTCCTCTCTGCCTGCCGCAGACCAGGGATAAAGCCCCAGTCAGGAGTCAGGCCCCTATCCCCGGCATGGCTCTGCCATCAACCATAGCCTCCTCTGAGAAATGCAAAGACAGAAGAAAACATCTCTGTGAAAACAAGGCGAGGGGTGGTGATGAGTAGCTGGGGTCTGGCCTGCCCCTGGCGCATCCTTAGCCAGACCAGGCCTCAAGAGGAAGCCGAGGCTGGGAGACACGATCACTGGATTTAGCAGTAGGAGCAGAAAGGGCAGGGAGCACAGGTTGGGGCTGTGGGACGTGAGACCCTCCCCAGGCCACGGTGCCATGGACTGAAGGTGGACGCCTTATCCCAAGCAGGTCACATCAAATGCTCCCTTTGGGGAATTTGGGATTGAGACAGAGAAAGGCGAGTCGGCCTCCTTGAGCAGCTGGAAAAGCACCAAGTAACCCCGGGGGGTGACAAGGAAAAGGCCGTCTGTGAAGAGCAGGGAAAGTGGGGAGGGGGGCAGGGATGCAGCCCCGTGGCGCTCCTGGCCTAGTTCCTGCCCTGCTGAGGGAGGCTCTGGGGTCCACAGGCCATTGCAGGTCCCTGGAGCAAAGGCGCCTTGGGACTTAAAGGCTGATCAATGAAGGGGAAACTGCATCCTGGACACAGCGGTGACTCGGGAGACCTCAACACCTGTTGGCCCCATGGAGGCAGCTTCCACGGCTCCTCATCCCACAGACTGGTGTGGCCTCAGGCCTCAGCTTCTCTCCTTCCTCCCAGAGGAAGGAGCACTCTGCAGCCATGAAGACCCAGCCAGTGTGACACGGTGACAAGGACAGATGCTCGCCATGGGAACAAAAACAAGCAGGTGGCAGACAGCCCTGCAGAAGCCGAGGCCACTGCTCCCAAAATGACACTGTCTGCCTCCAGAGTGTTTGTCACTTTTACCTTATTTGAATGTTTGCTAATACAAAGACCATGAATTTTTTTTTTTTTTTTTGGCCGCACCGTGCAATTTGTGAGATCTTAGTTCCCCGACCAGGGATCGAACCTATGCCCCCTGCATTAGGAGCACGGAGTCTTAACCACTGGACTGCCAGGGAAGTCCCCAAAGACCATGAATTGTTTTTATGTTTAAAAAAAATTAACAGGGCTTCCCCGGTGGCACAGTGGTTAAGAATCCGCCTGCCAATGCAGGGGACACAGGTTTGAGCCCTGGTCCGGGAGGATCCCACATGCCGTGGAACAACTAAGCCCGTACGCCACAACTACTGAGCCTGCACTCTAGAGCCCGCGAACCACAACTACTGAGCCTGTGTGCCACAACTACTGAACCCCGCGGGCCTAGAGCCCATGCTCCGCAACAAGAGAAGCCACCGCAATGAGAAGCCTGCGCATCACAACGAAGAGTGGCCCCCGCTCGCCGCAACTAGAGAAAAGCCCGCGCGCAGCAACGAAGACCCAACGCAGCCAAAATAAATAGATAAAATAAATAAATTTTTTTAAAAAAAATTAACAAAGAAAAAATTTAAACTCTCCTGAGAGGCTCTGAGAGGGTTGCCCAGTCACTGCACAATAGGGAGGGCCCGGGAGGTAGAATTCAGCTCACTGGCTGCCTGTCCGGCCTCTGCAGGGCCACCTCGGCAGACCAGTGTGCCCCTCATCTGCTGAAACTAGGGGAACAGGGACCCCACAGCCCTGCCTCGTTCCCAGAACCGCTTCTCTCTATAGACCCCTGTCCCAGCATCCCCCCTCTCCCACCATGAAGTGCCAGGCCTGGGATCTGAAGCCCTGGGTGGCTGTCTGCTACCAGAGGGGCCCCCGGAAGGCACTGTGTCCTCTGGACCCTCGTCTCCTGGTCTCCAGAGCAGGACTGGAACAACCCCAGCCCCTGCTGAGCCAGGCACCCTTCTGCACACTTGACCTGTATCCTGTCATCAAGCCCTCACAACTTCCCCTTGAGGTGGGGACCATCATTGTGCCCATTTGACAGATGAGGAGACTCGGGCCGAGAGGGGTGCCCCTGCCCAGAGCCCCACGGTCAGTGGGGAGCAGAAATGGACCTGCACCCTGGGCCATCTCTGCACCTCCCTGCTGCACATCCCATGGCCGTGTCCCAGGGGTTATGGGACACAAAGCCCACTGAGCCTTTCACCCAGGCCTGACACCTAGTAAGCACAGGAAAAACGGTATTTACTGGCTGCAGACCTCCACTATGGTGCCGCCACGCGGGGAGCAGCAAACCTTTTCTTTATTGTGAACATGACACACAGTCCTGGGGACACCTGGGAAGAGCAGGAACCAGGGGGAGCCAGGGATGGGGCCTCCCCAAACCGGACGGTCCCTACTTCCCTTGCCCAGGGCAGGAGCCCAACCTGATTCCCACCCACGGGGCGCAGACAGGGCAGTCTTGAGAGCCCCCGAGAAGGCTAAAGAGCAGGGAGGCCCAGGAGGGGTTCCAGCTGGTGAGGGAGGTAGCTTTCCATGCCCCGGGGGGCGGGGGTACATTTGTGAATGGAAACTGAGCCTGGGCTTTGTCCCCCAGCGCCCCAGGGCTCCAGCAGACGTCCAGTGTTAGAAGTAAGGGGGCAGTTAGGGTGGGGTGGGCAAGAGGTCAAATGATCCTGTCCCCTGCGGCACTGTATCACAGCATCAGCAGGTGCTGGCCCAGCGGCCCTGGTCCCCCACAGCCGGTGTCTTCCACTGTTCCCTCCCTCCTCCCGGCAGGGATGCTCAGTTCACTGGGGGACCTCAGCGATGGCCTTCTCCACCCGCAGGTACCAGGGCTGGATGTGAGTGTGACACATCAGGTCGTCGAAGGCCTCCAGACCCTCCATCACACGCAGCACACCGTACACTGCCTGGGGGAGGGGGGGGGCGGGTACAGAGGGGGTGTCCACACCTGCCCCGCCCTCTGCCAGGCGTGTGCCCTGGGCCCATCACCTCCCCTTTCTGGGAGCCCCGTGACCCACTAATGGGCCAATTTTGCACGCAAGGCTTTGAATGAAGTGTGTGGGTTGGTTGCAGGATTCGGGAAGAGGGGACCCCACCACTCGCTCCAAGACCAGAGCCTTGCAATCAATATATTCTACCCTGGCTGTAGGACTGCTTCAAGGATTGGCATTGAAGTCAGGCCAACAAGACACTGTCCCAGGAATTTTGCTGGGTAGAAGCCTGGAGTACTGGTTTTCCTTAAGCCCTTGACAACCGGTGGAGGCAGATGCCTCTGGGATGGAGGAGCTGTGAGACGTAGGTATTGCCTGCCTGGGCCTCCCCCACCCCAAGGACAGACCCTCTGGTCTGTGCACCGTCTCACACCACCACACTCACCAGATCAGCCAGGTTTGGCTTCTGGCCCCCCATGAAGGGCCGGTCTTTGCCCACAGCTGCCACCCACTTGTTGGCAGCCTCGTAGAGATCCTCACGCACGTCATCTTGGAGGTGGTGCCTGGGTAGGAATAGGGTAAGTCCATCAGGGGAACTCCAAAACCTGGCACAGGTGGGGAGAGCGAGAAGGCCCGGGGGCCAAGGCTACTTCGGGGGGTGGAGCGGGACAAGAGACCCAACCATGGAGAGGGAAACAGAGGAAGGTACAAGGCAGGGACCCAGCTCTGGACTCCCAGGCCAGCCCTGCTTCCCCTGGGTTGGGGGAGGCAAACAGGGGTTCTGGGTTTGAGTCTCAGCTTGGCTAATGCTGGGGACTTGGGGATGGCAGGCCCCCAGGTGCACGCGCACATGCGCGCATGCGTGCACACGCACACACGTGTGCACCATCACCTGCTCTTGAGCCGCTTGCTGATGAGGTACATGGCAGCTGCGCCCATGTACTTGGCCATGGCGCCCTCCACGGTCCCGAAATTGCCCTCCTTGACAATGTAGTCAAAGGAGGCCAAGGCTTCGGTCGGCGTGCGGTACACATTGGGGGAGATGAGGTGCACCAGCCAGTCGTCTGCCCACTGCCGCCACTTCATCTCCTCCCTGCGGGCAAGGGGGGACAGAAGGCGGGCCAGGTGGGCTTCCTGAGCCAGGGCCTGGGAGGTGGGGGAGCAGGTGCACTATCTAGACAGCCCAGTGTACGGACGGGAGCAGGAGGTCCTCAAGGAGAGTCAGTCACACCCGTGGCTCAGCCCCAGCCCTCGTGGTCTCCCAGGCTGCTCCCCGCTCACAGCATCTCGCTCAGCCTGGTCCCCTCTGGGGAAGACCAGCCCCTCCCCACATCCCCAGGGCCGGCCCCGGCCCCACTCACGTCCTGGCCTCCTTCCCACCATACATCCACTGGGCCTCCTTCTCATCCAGCATGAGCCAGTACTTGTTGCAGAATTCGGTCACCTCCTTGCCCTGGTCGTTCACAGCCTTCATGGGTGGATAGTAGGTGATGATGTCTTCGAGGGGCTGCCTTTGGGAGATATCCAGAGCCTCACCCTGACTCCCTCTTCCTCCAGGAGACTAAGCCCTCACCTCCTCGGGATGAATATCTACCCCAGCCTGATCCAGCCCCAGGACTGACCCACAAAAGCTTTCCCACCCTCTTGTGGGTGACACAGGAGGTCCTGCAGCAAGAGGGACTTGGGGCAGATACCAGAAGCACTTCCCCAACAGAGGGAGATGCACGGAAGAAGGGGGAGTCTCAGAGTGATGCCCGTGGCCCATTCTGGAAATCTAAGCAGCAGCCCCACCCCACTCCCATGCAGGAACCTAGGGGAGGCCTCCCTGAGATAGGAGACGGGATGAGATGCAGTGCCAGCCTGGGCCTCAGGGGCTCCTTACCCCGACACCAGGTAGGTCTTGAGGGCACTGATGATGACAGAGGAGTCGTTCAGTTGTTGCTGGAGAAGAGGATGGTTTAGATCAAGATTGTGGGGGGCGGGGGGAACTGGCTGACTGGCCACCGGCAGGATCACCGGGGCTCTTAACCCTGACACCCAAGCACTCTGCAGAAACTGGTTGGGTGGAACCTGGGCATTGTTTGTCTGTCCCTGGAGGTTCACCCCTAAAATCGATGCCCACTGAGCTTTCCCTTCCCCCAGGACCCACTCCCCGCCCTCAGGGAAGCCTGTCCTGAGTAAGGGAGACCCAAGTGTGGCTAATGGGGAGGAGAATGTGGGGAGGACCCAGGATCTGAGCCCTGCCCACTCACCCGCTTGGCCTCCTGGGCACCTAGGGGCCGGGAAGACTCAGAAGCTACGTACTAGGAGCCAAGCCCTACACCCTGGAGAGTATGGTTCTCTGTTGATTAATGAAGCAAACCCAGAGGGGCTAAGTGACTGGCCCCAAGTCACACAGCCAGTGAGTGACAGAGCCCCACCTTGAACCCAGACCACCCTGACTTCAGAACCCATGTTGCTAAGCTCTGTGGTCCTCTGTCTCCCTTAGACTCACGGGTTCATAATCCTCAGCCGAGGCCCGGAGAGCCCAAGTTCCTTCCAGGGCTGCAGAGCAGGGCCCAACTCAGGGGTATTCCAGGACAAGCCTGGACAATGGGGCAGCGGGGGAGCTCCCCAAGGCTCACCAAGCTGTCTCCTTCCTGGGCCAACAGGATGGGCACCTTCCTGTACGAGGAGAACTTGATCTCGGCCCTGCGCACAGGGTTCACCTCCACCACCTGGTAGGGCAGGGCGTGGAAGTCGAGGAAGGCGCGGACCTTGCTGCAGAAGGGACACGTTTTGTACTGGTACAGAGTCAGCTGCAGGCGGCTGGACAGGGAGAGCTGGATGAGGAGCAGAGGAGGGCGCTTCTGAGGCCTGGCGCCCAGGCCCCGCCCCCAGGTCCAGGCCCCACCCCCAAGCGAAAGTTTCCCAGGAGAGTTTTCTAGGATGACCTGAGAACTTCAGGAGGAATGGGGGGTGGGTGACAGGGAGAAAGGGAGGTGAAGGGAGGTGGGGAGCAGGCTCCTGCAGTGGACAGCCAAGAGCCCATCCAGTGGGCTCTCCGGGTAGAAAGTCTGTTCTGTGTAGGAGGAATCTTCTCATCTCTGTCCAACGCTAGACAGACATCTCTCCTCTCCTTCCTGTCCCAAGGGAACTTCAGACAGCGCCAGGTGTGCCCCCCCAGATGCAACTGTTTCAACTTGGGAGTGCCCACCCCGACCCCTTCAAGGGGTGTGGAGGCACAGCCCAGCGTTTACGAGCGGGGTCTACCTCAAATCTACAAGAGGGGAGCGTTATATCTGGGCCACTGGCCTGCATAGGGCAGGAGAGCCTCACGTGAGCTTGCAGCATATTCATGTTTGAAAGCCACAGCTGCAGTACTGCTCCCCCATTGTTCAGAGATGAGAGACTGAGGCTGGGACATGGAGGTGGGCGGGCAGGGAGACAAAGAATTCCACTCCCCATCTACCGTTCCTGTTCCCATGGGTTCAGGAAAGGGGCGCCTGTGGGTGTGTGTGTGGGGGGGTGCTGGTGCTGTGTACAAAGCATCGCAAGGGCAGCTGGGCCACCACCCGGCTTGGGGGACATACCCTTGTTCCTCCGTGTCTCAGGGCCTGGAGTCTAAGGGTCATCAGTTCCGTAAAAATACTAATAATAGCACTGATAAATACACAACCTCGGGATTTGGAGACAGTGGGAGGGACACGATAAAATGTTTGTAAAGCCATCCACTGTACAAGAGGCTTTCCCTTTTCAGTGATCTCCAAATCTTTCCATCAAAGTCTTAAAACACGTTAGAAAAACGACTTGGAAACAACGAGAATTCTAGTCAGCAGGCATCAGTAGCGCCCCATTTCACAGATGAGGACGCTGAGGGCTCGGGGGCTTAAAACCAAGTCACTGGTCCAAGGTCAAGAGCGGACGGAGGAGGCGATTCCTGACACCGCCGGTTCCCAGAAGTCCCGAAGTTCGGCGCTGACGCGAGCGCCCCTACCCAAGACTTGGTCCGACCCGGGCTTACCTGCGCGGCTGAGAGGTCGGCACGGAGGTTCTGGGCGCGCAGGTGCCACCGCGCAGTGTGGTACAGCCCCAGGGCTCCTCCCAGGGCCAGCGCCGCCGCCCCCAGGAGCCGTGGGCAACCCTTGCGGGTGGTGGCGGCGGGGCCCGGACCTCCCGCCGCCCCGGTTAAGCCGGCCCGGCTCTGCGCGGGGAGTCCCAGCGCGGGGCGACCGCCCAGCCTCCAGGTCAGAGCGCGCCCGCCGGGCCACAGCGCCCGCACAGCGTGGGCCATGTTTGCTCCGCCGGCGCAGCGGGAGGGCGCGAGAAACAAAGATGGCCCAGGCTCAGGCTCCTCTTAAAGGAGCAGGTCTCCGGCGCCCCGCAGGTTGCCAGGAGTGACAGTGATGCCGAGTGGGGAGGGCCAGCTCTCGTGGGACTGGGCGTGAATCCTCGGAGCCCAGTTCCACACATCCGTCAGAGCCGAAGAAACACACCTGGGGATGTCTGCTAAATGCCCCGGCTTCTAAAGTGTGGATGTAACTGGTCTCGGTGGTGACCCGGAGACGAACGCAGGAACTCGGCCACGTAGCTCGCCATGTGGCCGTCAGCGTAATCCGTAATACGCACCCAATCGAAAGAGAGTGAACCCTTCAGACTATCAGGGAAAGCGTCACGGCATCGGGTCCATGAGAGGCGCAGAAACCGCCCAGCCCGACCCACAGTAGGTGGGTGTCCTCGAATCGGGCTTTTTCTGCCCTCCCGCACCGCTGCACCGTTTCTTCTGTGGCCCGAACCATAAAATTTTCCATACACACAGGGGGCCTTAGAAACCACGTGTCTCAGATTTATTTCACCCACCCGAAGGCGCCGAGTCGCCGACCCGCAGGTCCCCAGCGGCAGGATGGGGCGGAGTGGGGATTCCAAGCTCTCCCACCCCTCTGTCGGGCTCCTTTGCCCAAACTGAGGGCCCGAGGCTCAACTACCTAGGCTTCTCGGCGGGCAGCCCCGGGATGGCCCCTCCCGGCGGCCGGGAGAAGGGTGGGGCTCGAGGAGTGGGCGGGGCGAGGCGGAGTCTGAAGGCCAGTGGGGCACAAAGCTCCGCTCCCGGGATGAGGCGCGAGACAGGGACCAGGCTCTGAGTGGGGCGGGACGTGGGGCGGAGTCTGACAGCGGGTGGGGGCGGGGCCCGGGCGCGTTCAGTTGTGGCATTCAGCCCAGCTGGTCCCGAGTTCCGTCCACCGCCTCCACCTTCCGCCCCGCGCCGGCTTTCTGTGCTACAATCGCTGTGTCCCATCTTCGCGCTGCCCTTGCGGCGCCCGAGCCCACAATGTCGGGCCCCAACGGGGACCTGGGCATGCCGGTGGAGGCGGGCACGGAAGGCGAGGACGAGGGCTTCGGGGAAGCACGTGACCCACGGGGGCTGCTGAGGCGACTTTTGCTTTCTCGGAGGTGACCTCCTGGGAAGGGGAATCGGGGCCGGGATAGGGACCGGGAAGGAACCGCAGAGCCCTCCCATCCCCCCGCCCCAGGGTGGTTCCGGAGCAGCAAGCGCCTTCCGGGGGTTTGGGACGAGCACCTGCGAGCGGGTCCCTGGAAACCGCAGCCTTCGAGAACTGTGGGCGACAGGCCCCGTTTTACAGATGGGGAAACTGAGGCCGCTTCAGGGTCACTCGCCCTTTGGGATTGGGATTTGCTCTAGACACTTCTTTCAGCCCCTGGGGAGATGGAGACTCCTAAGGGGCCGGGGCCGGGAGTGGACCGTCTTGGCTTGGCAGGAGGGGCTATCTGGGTGGGCGTGCCGCCCTGCTGAGTCAGCAACCCCAGGCACCTTTGCTGGTGTGGCCTGGAGCCCTGGCGAATGTGACTTGCTTACAAAGCAGCCTGTTGCCTACACAGCACTGCAGGGGGTGGGGGTAGGGGAGAAGGAGAGAGAACCATCAGCTCCCTTCTCCCCTTCTGGAGCCTCAGTTTCCCCATCTGTAAAATAAGAATAATGGTTAGTGTCTCCTGCAATGAGATCTGTCAGGATTAAGTGGGAAAATGAATGGAGAGAGTCTGGAGGCTAGTGGGGCCATTGTTTTAGAGACCCCTATTTTTTGCCCACCTGGCAGCTTGCTCCATCTTTGCCAAATACAGGAAGGAAACCCAATAACCCAATCCTCCACCAAAATACTTGGCAAATTCTCACTTTGTCTTCCTGGCCAAGATTGGGCAGGCCGTAAGGGCAGGCCCATGTGTCTTGGTCTGCCAGCCAGTGCTCACTGCCCTGGGTCCCTATACGGCCTCTTCTTTAACTCATTCCAGCCAGGGACCTTCTGTCTGTGGCTGAGCTGGATGGATCCCTAGGCCCAAGTCTGAGCAAACCCTAGGGATAGCTGTGCTGTTCCCTGTTGCTGTGGGACATCTGGGGACAGGTGGCCAAGACCCAGGGTTCTCACACGGAAGAGAGGACAGAGACTCTGTCCAGGCATAGCCCAGATCCTGCCAGCCCAGGAGCCCCATTCCAGGCTGTAGCTTCTGTGACCTCCCATTGCTATCTGACCCTACTGGCCAGTCTGCTGGACACATGTCCCTCTGTGAGTCCGTGACCTCACCCTCCTTGTTTTCCTTCACCCTCTCTTCTGCGGCCCTGCCTCTTTTTTTTTTTTTATTTTAATAAATGTATTTATTTATTTATTTTTGCTGCACATGGGCTTTCTCTAGTTGTGGTGAGCAGGGGCTACTCTTCCTTGTGGTGCGTAGGCTACTCATTGCAATGGCTTCTCTTGTTGCGGAGCATGGGCTCTAGGTGCGCGGGCTTCAGTAGTTGTGGCTTGCGGGCTCTAGACCACAGGCTCAGTAGTGTGGCACACGGGCTTAGTTGCTCCACGGCATGTGGCATCTTCCCGGACCAGGGCTCGAACCCGTGTCCCCTGCATTGGCAGGCAGATTCTTAACCACTGCGCCACCAGGGAAGCCCCAGCCCTGCCTCTTAAGAATTGGGTTCTTCAGCGTTCAGTCTTGGACCTGCTAGGCCCCGTACACGTGGCCTCGGCCACCTCTTCCCTCCCCTGGTTTCTGTTACCATCTGTGTCGTGAATGCCCAGCCTATGGTTTCAGGTCAGCCCTATCCTGGGTTTACAACTGCCTCTGGGTCAGCCGGGATGTCCCCCAGGCACCCCAACCTCATCCTGGCATAACCACCCAACTGGCTATCTTTCCCACCTAACCATTTTCTCCTTTTCTGCTCCTGCCTCCGTCGTCAAGGGAGAACCCAAGAGTCCTGCCAACCTCTTCACCCTCCACAACTGCCCAGCCCCTGCTCTGCCACTCCTCCTGACCCCAGCACTCACCCGTCTCTAACACCGCAGTGGGTTCTACCCAAATGTCCCACTGCCCCTTCATCTCACCCAAAACCTACTGAAGAGATAAATCTCAAAATAATTGTGCTGAATGAAAGAGGCCAGGCAATAAAGCATATGTACTATTTGGTTCCACTTATATACAACTAGAAAATGCAAACTAATTTATGGTGAGAAAGCAGACTGGGGGTTGCCTGGGGGTGGGGTAGGGGGTGTGTGATGAAGAGGAGCAAGAGGGAAGGGGCATGAGGGATTTTTGGGGGGTGATGAATATGTTCACTGTCTTGATTGTGGTGGTGGTTCCATGGGTATTTATATACGTCATAACAAATTGCTCGAAAACTACAATGAAAGCGGTATGTCAAAAGGACTTCAGAGGGCTTACCTGGTGGCATAGTGATTAAGAATCCACCTGCCAATGCACAGGTTCGAGCCCTGGTCTGGGAAGATCCCACATGCCACTGAGCGACTAAGCCCATGCGCCACAACTACTGCGCCTGCGCTCTAGAGCCCGCGAGCCACAACTACTGAAGCCCGCGAGCCACAACTACTGAAGCCCGCGAGCCACAACTACTGAAGCCTGTGCACCTAGAGCTCGTGCTCTGCAACAAGAGAAGCCACCGCGATGAGAAGCCCGTGCACTGCAAAGAAGAGTAGCCCCCCACTCACTGCAACTAGAGAAAGCCTGTGCGCAGCAACGAAGACCCAATGTAGCCAAAAATAAAATAAAAATAAATAAATTTATATATATAAAACAAAGGACTTCGGAGCTCCAATGGCCAAAGTTGGAACAATTTGATCAACAAAATAAAGTAGTATTGGATTATAACCCAAAGTATACAATAAATATCCATGAGCCCATTCTGATATAAATAAATGATTGAATTAATAAGTAAAGGGGGGAGAAGATACAAATCTCTTGTAGAGAAGAATTCCAAATAATTCATGTAGACACCCTGCCCTCAAGGAGGTGGAGCAAAACTCCCCCCTCCTTAGGTGTGGGCTGTGCAGAGTGACTTTCTTCCCAAGATGACAGTGTGGGAAGGGGGAAGAAGGGTAACTGCAATGGAGAAACCTGACAGTCACCCCCCAGCTAGGTGACCAAGGTCAACATCAACATTGATCAGTCATATTGATAGTATGTACACTTAATAGGATGTGATGCAAAAATGGCACTTGACCTCTGCACTCTTTCTCCCCCATCACCCATAATCCCAGTCTAACCATGAGGAAAACACCCAACAAATCCCGAGAGGGACATTCTGCACAATACCTGAGCAGTGCTTCTCCAGACTGTCAAGGTCATCAAAACCAAGGAAAATCTGAGAAACTGTCAAAGCCAAAAGAAACCTAAAGAGACATGACAATGTATGTATATGTATAGCTGATTCACTTTGTTGTGAAGCAGAAACTAACACACCATTGTAAAGCAATTATACTCCAATAAAGATGTTAAAAAAAAAAAAAAGAGACATGACAACTAAATGTAATGTGAGATCTTGGAACAGGAAAAAGGGCATTATGTACAAACCAAGAAGTCTGAATAAAGCATGGACTTTGGTTAATAAAGTATCATCGATGGTTTGTTAATTGTAACAAATGTATCAAACTAATATAAGATGTTAATAATACGGGAAACTGGGTACAGGGTATATGCGAACTCTTTTCACAATTTTTCTGTAACTCTAAAGCTATTTTAAAATTAAAAGTTTACTTTTAAAAACTTGTCAAATTGTGTACTTTGAACGTGCTTAGTTTATATTGCTTGTCTGGTATTTGTGGGAAGATTTGTTACTGATTGATTCGATTTCTGTGGTGGCTATAGGGCAGCTCAGATTGAATCCATTTGGGTAAATTACAATTTACTGGGAAATTTCCCATTTCATTACCGGTAACATTTACCTATTCTTTTAATGTCTATAGAATCTATAGTTATATCCTTCTTTTACTTCTGTTTATTTGTGCCTTATATCTTTCTGTTTTGAGAAGTTTTTCTAAATTTCTATCTAAATTATACGTCTTTTCCAAGAGTCAACTTTTGGCTTTGATATTCCTATTGTGTCTTTCTAATTTATTAATTTCTTCTCTTAACTTCATTTTCTCCTTCCTTCTGTTTTCTTTGAATTTATTCTGTGGTTTCTTTTATAAATTTTTATTTTGGACACCTTGCTCATGACTTTGCAGGCTTTCTAGTTATTCTAAAACACACCCTTAAAGCCATGCATGTCCCTTGTTTATTGTGAGCCCAGCAGGGCGTTAAGAGTCTATTTCACGCTAGATCTGGTTGTCTGGTGGAGGGAGGGCCCTTCAGAGTTTCTAGACTGCTGTTCACCAGGATTGCTTTTCACATGAGTCCTCCCCAAGGTGTACTCCCCAAGGTCCACTCAGGCCACAGGAAGACTGGGCACCCCAACGTGCCTACCCTTCAGAGCAACAGCCCTATCTTCCCGATAGCCTCCCCTTCTCTCCTCGCCAGCAGGGGCCGATCCTGCCCATCCCTCGCCTTTTGACTTCTCTTGGCAGTAGTCTGACTCCCGTCCACAAGCTCCAAGACCAGAAGTCAGCCCTCCACCTTCCCCAGCGATTCTCCAAAATAGCCTCACTGGGCAAGAGCTGGAGGAAGCAGCTCCCTGCTCCTAGTGGAGATAATTAGGAGGTAAAAAGGGGAGGGTTCTGATCACAGAAGGGAGGGACCCTGCGGCCCTGGAATACCTGCAAGGCCCTCTGGATGGGCCTCTCCCACCTCTCCCACCTAATACAGCACACACTCGGAGGAAACACTTGGTGTGCACTGGGAGCCTGTGAGAACCCTCAGCCATGCAGGAAGGGGAACACTGGAAGGCAGGATGAAGAGCAGACAGTGGGAGAAGGGCAAGGCTTCCACGCTCCATCCACAGGACCACGGCACCTGCCGGGGCACCCAGGAACCCTGCCTGGACAGAGCTGAGCTCTGCTGCTCCTCAGCCAGGGAGCCTAGGGCCTCTGAGCAGCCTGGCTGCAGCCGCCTACACAGACCAGCCTGCCAGGGCCTGGGGCCCCTCCTGAGATGAACCCAAGTCTCTTTGTGAGCAGGTCTGGGGTGTGGATGGCGCAGGACAGGTGGGGTCTGGGGTGTGGGGAAAAGAGGTCTATATGGGTCAAGGGGACTACGATAGGAGGGAAAATGCCCCCCCAAAGATATTCATGTCCAAATTCCTGGCATCTGCAAATGTAAATGTAACTGTATTCGGAAAAAAAGGCTTTGCAGATGTGATTCAGTTAAAGATTTTTTTCTTTATTAATACTTAAAAAAATTTATATAGTAGTCAATGTCCTAATGCCTGATTTTTAAAGTGTATAAATTAAATGTGTTACTCTCTTCAAAAACAAACAAAGCAAGCTATTCTTTCCTTGGTATGGCCCAGATTTTTTCCTTTCCTGAAGACTGACAATATCCTAATTCCTGATTCATAATACAGTAGAGTGCATTCTGTTTTCAAATTTCTAAAAGAATAAAATTATTTTTACAACTCACCAATATTTGAATAGTAGAAGACAGATGTTCTCAGCCTGATGATCAGCCTTTTCTTTCTTTCCATCTTTCCTTCCTTCTTTGCCTTTTAAATAAATTGGGATTTTTCCAGACCACCTCAATAAAGTGAATATCGCAATAAAAATTTTTTTAATTAAATAAATAAATTGGGATGTGACACGAGAGCATCTCAGATTATCCATGTGGGCCCTAAATATCATCATGAGTGTGCTCAGAAGATGAGGCAGAGGCCATGAGAACGTGTCGCATTCTAGCTAATTCCTCTTGGCAGTCTCCTCCTCCTCCTCCCCCTGTCTCCACTTCGAGGAGAATAATTATTTGTAGAAAGGCCGTGAGAAGCCACTTTATAATTTTTTGGATAAGATGGTCACCAGTACAGTGTTGCCAGGTTTAGCAAATAAAAACACAGGACACCCAGTTAATAACTGCATGGGTCATACTTATACTAAAAGATTATTCATTGTTTATCCAGAATCAAAATTTAATTAAGCATCCAGTGCAACTGGTATTTTATCTGGCAACCATATGAGCAGTCCCGTCTTCCACTCAACAGAGACATTCTGATTTGATTCTTTCAGTGAATGAGAGTAGTGGGGTTTTTTGGGAGGTCTTTTTTTGTTTTTTTTAAATCATTAGTTTGGATATCATGACTTTATTATAAAAGAAACACGGAAATTATTTACATGATGAAAGATTTCAGAACTTCAGTGGCAGCTTCATGTGATGCCACTGGGGGAATGGGCAGCTTCACGTGATGCCATTTCAATAGTGACTTATTTTAGTCGACGTATTTTCCAAGAATGTCACCATCTCTAAATAGGAAATAATCCTTGTCGTCTAGAACTACTTTGGTGCCTCCATATTCTGGGAGAAGAACTTTATCTCCAACTTTCACACTAACTGGTTGAATCTCTCCACCCTTTCCTTTAGAGCCTGATCCAACAGCTACTACCGTTGCTTGCAATACTTTTCCTTGTGATTTTTCTGGAAGCATAACGCCTCCTTTGGTTACAGTTTCGGCTGCACTTCTTTCAACTAATACTCAGTCGAAGAGGGGAAGAAACTTTCTAAATGCCTGTCCTGCCATGACTCTGGTTGCCACACTTTGTACTCTGTTTTGGTTTGTTTTATTTATTTTATTTGTTTTGGCCGCGCCGCATGGCTTGCGGGATCTTAGTTCCCCGATCAGGAATCGAACCCGTGCCCCCTGCAGTGGAAGCTTGGAATCCTAAGCACTGGACCACCAGGGAATTCCCAAGAGTAGTGTTCTGATGGTCAGTGACCTGTGGTAAAGTTGAGGTTTATAGTTTATGTACTGCTAAGATTCTGTTGTCCTGGCAGGTGCAAATCCAAGTAGATATAAATTCAAGTGTCGTGAGGCCCTTGTGTGGCTCAGCATGTCCTGGCAGAGTGACCTGAAGCCGAAATCCCCCTGGGAGGAGGGTGGGGCTGCAGGGAGCCTGTGGGAAGGGTCAGTGGGGAGCAGCTGTGCAAACTAGAGGCACTAGCCTAGTTTTAATAGTCCAGGAGGCCTAAAAGATCCTTTAGTAACTCTTTAGGAGAGAGAAATGATGGGAAATCTGTCAGTGTATGGTTTCACTCTGTGAAAGTGGACAGAATATTTGGGATGTTTTCTTAGCCCAGTCTTTCAGGAAGGCTCTGAACAAGTGAAATCAATTTTCTTTTCAGAAAGCTAAACTTTAAAAAAAACTAAACGGGGCTTCCCTGGTGGCGCAGTGGTTGAGAATCTGCCTGCTGATGCAGGGGACACGGGTTCGAGCCCTGGTCTGGGAAGATCCCACATGCCGTGGAGCGACTGGGCCCGTGAGCCATAACTACTGAGCCTGTGCATCTGGAGCCTGTGCTCCACAACAAGAAAGGCCACGATAGTGACAAGCCCGCGCACCGCGATGAAGAGTGGCCCCCGCTTGCCGCAACTAGAGAAAGCCCTCGCACAGAAACGAAGACCCAACATAGCAATCAATCAATCAATCAATTAATCAATAAAATAAATCTTTAAAAAAATAAAAAAACAGAACTTCCATTAATTAAAAAAAAAAAAAAACTAAACTTTTTTTTAAAGGTTGACCAGGAATGAAGATTATCTAGGAGATTTACAAACATGACACTTCTAGGAAGATGGGGGATTAGGAATGGATAGGAAATGTGGCAATTTAGGGACAAAAAGAGCAAGCTTAGAAGTTTAGGATTTAGGAGTCAGGGCTTGCTCTTGGGCAAGGGGATTATATGTTACATTTAATAGCACCTGCAGACTTTAAAATAGTTAGGGGTTCTCAGTAACTGAGCAGAGTCCTATCGCTAAAAGTTATCTTTTCTCTAAAGATTTTCTAATGTTTAAAAAAAATGTAGTGGGGTGGACTTCCCTGGTGGTCCAGTGGTTAAGACTCCACGCTTCCAATGCAAGGGGAGCGGGTTCCATCCCTGGTCGGGGAACTAAGATCCCACATGCCTAGTGGTATGGCCAAAATTTTTTTTAATTTTTTTAAATCATATTGGGAATCCAGCTGGGAGAGCGCCCTGTAGAGAAAGATCACTGGGTTAAGGGAGGTGTCAGAAGTGGGTTCAAACTCATGGGCTGAGGTTTATTGTGGTCAGTATAGCCTTTGGTCTACATTAGACTGGTGGAAAAGGAAAGAGTAGGTTTAGCATGTAACTGGTAGTGTAGAGTGTTGGGCCAGTTGAGGAGGCCCCTGTCCCTCCCGAGGGTGTCCCCACACTCCTGTAACCTCTGAGGCTGGGCTATGCCAAGGAGCTACCTTTTGCCCTTCAGCTTCCTTCCACTGTACAGCCTAATGTGTTTTGCTCCATGAGTGGACGCCCTAGGCTTGTCTCCCTGATCTTGATCCAGTGTATCATCTTCGCGCCTCTCTCACAACTCCTATCAGACCTTGTTTCTAATGGAAGACGTTCACATGATAAAGAAAAAACCAGGGAATTCCCTGGTGGTCCAGTGGTTAGGACTCGGCGCTTTCACTGCCGTGGGCCCAGGTTCAATCCCTGGTCAGGGAACTAAGAAACTGTAAGCCTCGAGACTGGCCAAAAAAAAAGAGAGAAAGGAAGGAAAAAAGAAAAGAGGGAAGGAGGGAGGAAGGAAGTGAGGGAGGGAAGAAGGAAGGAAGGGAGGAAGGGAGGGAGGGAGGAAGGAGAGAGAGAGAGAGAGAGAAAGAAAGAGAAAGAAAGAAAGAGAAAGAAGAAAGAAGGAAGGAAGAAGGAAAGAAATAAAGACAGAACAAATGAACCAGCCAGCCCCTCACATCACAATAGAGATGAAAAATGCCATCTTGGCCTGGGACTCCTCCCACTCCAGTATCCAGAACTCACCCAGGTTGACCCCCAAAATGAAAAAAGAAGAGGACTGCCAGGAGCAAGAAAGAGAAGGGGAGGCTGCTGCAGTGCCCTGAGCATCAGAGCAGAAGGGCCACCTCCTCCTGGATGGTTGCGAGCATCCTGAGGAGGAAGAGGGCAAGCACATCCACCTGGGGGATCTCTGCTTGCAGAGGACGCTGTACAACACCAATTCAGAAATCGAAGGGGTAACTGTCTACCAGGTGTCTATTCTGGTGAGAGTAGGCAGCTGCCATTCCTTTTAGCAAAGGACTTTGCTGACCAGCTCCACCTCTAGAAGGGAGATTTAGGTGTTTAACAGTAGAAATGAATCACAACTGACCTCACGAGCTGCTCATTTTCCACGCAAGGAAATGAAGCATTCAAGTGAATTTTCCATGATTTTGCCCTGAATAGATTTGATTATTATAGTTGTATGTAAACTGTAATAATTATTTCTAGTTATAATTCTGTATGGGCTTCTTATTAGCACTCTGCCGTGCGTAACACAGAATCTGGCATATAATAGGTACTCAGGGATGCTACCATCGCCAATTCTTTTGTAACTTTTTTTTCTTTTTCTTTTTTTCTTTTCCTTTTTTTTTTTTTTTGGCTGTGCTGCGTGGCCTGCAGGATCTTAGATCCCCAACTGGGGATCGAACCTGTGCCCCCTGCAGTGGAAGCGTGGTGTCTTAACCACTGGACCGCCAAGGAATTCCAATAATTGTTTATTTTTAATGTAAGTAAAGGATCATTATGTTATAGGATGTCATGGCCCACGTAGCACAGGACTAGAGTCTCCCAAAAGTCCTCCTATAGAGAGTGGCTGCAACATCCATTGCAGGTTCAAGGTTTTTAAAATACAGAATATGACTGGGAGGCAGCACCATGTTGAGGGCTGCAGCATCCAGAGGGTTCCAGGTGTATATATCTCTACTCATTCAACAGCCATTTTTGAGTGCCAGCACTATGCCAGGCACTGTTACAGGGCTGTGGACAGAGCGGCTAAAAACCATATAGACAAAAATCCCCACCCTCCTGGAGTTTACCTTCTTCTGCGCAAAGACAGATGGTAAACAAGTGAAAGGGCTGCGAAGAAAAGGGGATAGAGTGCTTGCTGTGTGGGGAGCAGGTGTGGCTGCAATTTAAATAGGCTGCCGGAGGGAAGGCCTCACTTAAAAAGTAATAACAGGTATAGTGCTTTTTTTTTTTTTTTTTACAAATTGAAGGCTTTTGGCAACTGTGCATCAAGCAAGTCTGTAGGCATTTTCCAATAGCATTTGCTTACTTCATGTCTCTGTCACATTTTGGTAATTTTCGAAAATATTTCAAACCCTCCACCAACAAAAAGTTTGTGACCTACTGAAGAGTCAGATGATGGTTAGTATATATATATATATATATATATATATATATATATATATATATATTTTAGCAATAAAGTGTTTTTTAAACTTAAAAAAAAAAACAAAGGACTTCCCTGGTGGCGCAGTGGTTAAGAATCCGCCTGTCAGTGCAGGGGACACAGGTTCGAGCCCTGGTCCGGGAAGATCCCACATGCCAAGGAGCACTAAGCCCATGCGCCACAACTACTGAGCCTGCGTGCCACAACTACTGAAGCCCACGTGCCTAGAGTCCATGCTCCGCAACAAGAGAAGCCACTGCAACGAGAAGCCTGCACACCGCAGTGAAGAGTAGCCCCCGCTCACCACAACTAGAGAAAGCCTGGGCACAGCAAACAAGACCCAACGCAGCCAAATAAATAAATAAATAAAAAGATGAGGCAGAGGGAGATTATGCACAAAGGAGAAGGCGTTGTGAAGATAAGCAGAGACTGGAGTGGTGGGGCCACCAGCCGGCGAGTGCCGGCAGCCATCAGAAGCTGGAAGAGGCAAGCAATGGTCCCCTGGAGGCTCCAGAGGGCATGCGGCCTGCCCACACCTTGATCTCGGCACAGTGAATTTCTGATTTTGGACTTCTGGCCTTTGGAATGTGTTATTTTAAGCCAACAAATGGTCATTTGTTTTTGTTTTTTGGCTGTGCTGCGTGGCTTGTGGGATCTCAGTTCCCCGACCAGGGATTGAACCCAGGCTGCAGCAGTGAAAGCCCACAATCCTAACCTCTAGGCCACCAGGGAACTCTCAACGGTCATTTGTTACAGAAATTTGATGATTTGGGAAATTCTCAGCCTGTCTAGACTGCAGAAAATACTAAAACTATGAAATTCACTGTTAGGAAAGCATGCTCTGGAGAGAAGGCCCAGGGTGTGTCTGGGCAGGAGACCTCTGATGTGGGGAAGAGGTGGCCCACGACTGGAAGACCCAGCAGTGTGGGCAGGTGGCTGAATCAGTCCCTTTGGGCTGTTGTAACAGAATACCATAAACTACATGGCTTATAAACAACAGAAAATTTTGTTTTGTTTTGTTTTTATTATTTACTTATTTATTTATTTATTTTTGGCTGCGTTGGGTCGCGTTGCTGTGCGCGGGCTTTCTCTAGTTGCAGCGAGTGGGGGCTACTCTTCGTTGCGGTGTGCAGGCTTCTCATTGCGGTGGCTTCTCTTGTTGTGGAGCACAGGCTCTAGGCACGCGGGCTGCAGCAGTTGTGACACACGGGCTCAGTAGCTGTGGCGCACGGGCTTAGTTGCTCCGCGGCACGTGGGATCTTCCCGGACCAGGGCTCGAACCCATGTCCCCTGCATTGGCAGGCGGATTCTTTTTTTTTTTTTTTTTTTTTTTTTTTTTTTTTAAACATCTTTATTGAAGTATAATTGCTTCACAATGGTGTGCTAGCTTCTGCTTTACAACAAAGTGAATCAGTTACACATATACATATGTTGCCATATCTCTTCCCTCTTGCATCTCCCTCCCTCCCACCCTCCCTATCCCACCCCTCTAGGTGGTCACAAAGCACCGAGCTGATCTCCCTGTGCTATGCGGCTGCTTCCCACTAGCTATCTATTTTACATTTGGTAGTGTATATATGTCCATGACACTCTCTCACCCTGTCACATCTCACCCCTCCCCCTCCCCATATCCTCAAGTCCATTCTCTAGTAGGTCTGTGTCTTTATTCCCATCTTGCCACTAGGTTCTTCATGACCTCTTTTTTTTTTTTTTCCCTTAGATTCCATATATATGTGTTAGCATACTGTATTTGTTTTTCTCTTTCTGACTTACTTCACTCTGTATGACAGACTGTAACTCCATCCACCTCATTACAAACACCTCCATTTCATTTCTTTTTATGGCTGAGTAATATTCCATTGTATATATGTGCCACATCTTCTTTATCCATTCATCCGATGATGGACACCTAGGTTGCTTCCATGTCCTGGCTATTGTAAACAGAGCTGCAATGAATATTTTGGTACATGACTCTTTCTGAATTATGGTTTTCTCAGGGTATATGCCCAGTAGTGGGATTGCTGGGTCATATGGTAGTTCTATTTTTAGTTTTTTAAGGAACCTCCATACTGTTCTCCATAGTGGCTGTATCAATTTACATTCCCACCAACAGTGCAAGAGTGTTCCCTTTTCTCCACACCCTCTCCAGCATTTATTGTTTCTAGATTTTTTGATGATGGCCATTCTGACTGGTGTGAGATGATACCTCATTGTAGTTTTGATTTGCATTTCTCTAATGATTAATGATGTTGAGCATTCTTTCATGTGTCTGTTGGCAATCTGTATCTCTTCTTTGGAGAAATGTCTATTTAGGTCTTCTGCCCATTTTTGGATTGGGTTGTTTGTTTTTTTGTTATTGAGCTGCATGAGCTGCTTGTAAATCTTGGAGATTAATCCTTTGTCCGTTGCTTCATTTGCAAATATTTTCTCCCATTCTGAGGGTTGTCTTTTGGTCTTGTTTATGGTTTCCTTTGCTGTGCAAAAGCTTTTAAGTTTCATTAGGTCCCATTTGTTTATTTGTGTTTTTATTTCCATTTCTCTAGGACCTGGGTCAAAAAGGATCTTGCTGTGACTTATGTCATACAGTGTTCTGCCTATGTTTTCCTCTAAGAGTTTGATAGTGTCTGGCCTTACACTTAGGTCTTTAATCCATTTTGAGTTTATTTTTGTGTATGGTGTTAGGGAGTGTTCTAATTTCATACTTTTACATGTACCTGTCCAGTTTTCCCAGCACCACTTATTGAAGAGGCTGTCTTTTCTCCACTGTATATGCTTGCCTCCTTTATCAAAGATAAGGTGACCATATGTGCGTGGGCTTATCTCTGGGCTTTCTATCCTGTTCCATTGATCTATATTTCTGTTTTTGTGCCAGTACCAAACTGTCTTGATTACTGTAGCTTTGTAATATAGTCTGAAGTCAGGGAGCCTGATTCCTCCAGCTCCATTTTTCGTTCTCAAGATTGCTTTGGCTATTCGGGGTCTTTTGCGTTTCCATACCGGATTCTTAACTACTGTGCCACCAGGGAAGTCCGCGGCTGCCTTTCTAAGCTTTGCCACAGGTAGGCTTTCTGGTAGGTGGAAAGGGCAGGAACCAGGAGATCCTCGAGTGACCCCTGGCTGAGAGCTGAGCGATGGGGGTTGAAAAGCTGCTTCTGGAAACTTGAGACTCAAAAGCCAAATCTCTGGAGGAGCAGGCACCTCACACTGAACAGTCCTTCCTTCTTCTGGGCGTTTGGACCCGCAGTGGCCAAGGAGGGCCAAGAGTTGCTGTCGCCACAACTGGCCTCCTGGGGGCATCTTGCCTGTAGCCTGCTCCCAGGTGTCGCCCTGGCTCCCAGGTGTCGCCCTGGCTCCCAGGAGTCGCCCTGGCTCCCAGGAGCCTAGTTGCCCCTGCCCCGGGGACCTCCTGCTCAGCCCTTCAAGCAGGGGAGAGAGGGGTGCTTTTGCCCCAAACATCCCAGGCTGGGCTGAACACTGCTCCCAAGCTTCCAGAAACAAGTCCAGGGGGTTAGAGTGGATTCCTGAGATACAAAAACTGTCAGAGAGCATTTGACTGCCTTCCTGATTGGATTAGACCAGGGATGAGGCCTGGGTCCTTCCATGGGAGGTCAGGCCACTGCAGTCCCTGGGGAGCTTCTCCTCTGGGGCCTGTGGAGGGGGAGAGCACCTGCCAGAACAGATTCAGAGCAGCCACAGTTCTCCTGGCTTCTTGCCACAGAGAGAGCCACGTGTGGATGGTTTTTAAGTTCCTGCCGTTGCTAAAGAGACCCAGAGCAGGACTTGGAAGGTCCAGCCCTGGCTTCTCCCAAGAGGGGCCTGGCCCCAAGACTCCTGTGTGGCTTGTTGCAGCCTGTGGCTTGTTGTGGCCTCACTCAGGACATCTGCAGCTCCTAGAGAGACAGTGGAGAAAGCCGGCAGGGGTGGCCTGTAAGACCAGCCCAGGGGCCACAGTGGAAACAAAGAGAGGGACCAAGGGGAGTCAAACAAGCACCTGGGGTGCCCCACATGGTGCCACGAGCGCAGTGCAGAACTTTCTGAAGCCCTGGAGTCCAGGAACTGCTCCCAGCTCTGGGCAGTGTGAACCTGTGAGTGCCTTGCTTGGCCGGGGGCCCAGGCCCAGTGGGAGGGGGCTGGGCGAGGAACGAGGCCTCCAGGGTCCTGTCCTTGGAGTCGGCCCAAGTCTAAACAGGAGGTCTACACCACGGTCCTCACCCAACCCTCCTAGTACCTAGTTCTGCAGCTTGTGCGAGGTGGGTGTGCGTGTAGAGCTGACCCTTCCCCGAAGCCCAGCTGGACTCTGAAGAGGGTGGGCAGAGCTTTTCACCTTTATCCCCAGCCCACCCTGCAGGACCCTTCCCTTCCTAAGGCAGACAGCAGCAAGCACCCTCGGCTGATCCCCTGCCGCCCAGCCCCACACAGCCCCAAACCCACCTCTTGTTGGCCGGGATTGGCCTGACCTCTGCTCCAGCCAAGGCCAGAACCATCCTTGGACCCCCCCGAGGTATGGCTGGGACACGGCACACTGCTGAGACTCAAATCCCTGGACAGGCCTCGTCCCCTTCACTCCTCTCTCGGCTCCTGGACCAGACCAATCTCCAGGGCTGGGCCAGGAGAGAAAGCAGAAGGCAGTCAGGTGAGGAAGGGGTGATGAGATGGCTGTCACCGGGTGTGTCAGCTGAGGCCAAGACCACACGGAGATAAGGACAGAGAGATAGACAAGGCCAGTGGGTCTGAGACAGGCCTGGAGCCAGCACAGAGAGAATGGGCCCTGCGTGGGTGTGATCAGAAACTCAGAGGTGACTTCCTGTAGAGACCCCCCTGTGTGTGCACCAGCTGCATGGCCTCGCAGGGTCTGCCCGCAGCGCTCTTTACAGACGGGGAGACTGACGGAGTGTGTGTGTGGGGTGGACAGAGATTTGCAAGCACCCGGAGGCATCAGGGCTCCGACAGGGGCCCCTGAGCTGGGTAGCTGGGCCGTCTCCCCTCCTGCACCTGGCCCTGGTTTTCACGTGCTGCAGGCCCGGCCCAAACGCCCCTCCCCAATTCATACCAGGGGAGCACTGGCCACTCTGACTTTATTTTATTTTATTTTATTATTTTATTTTATATTATTTTTGGCCACACTGAGCAGCTTGCGGGATCTTACTTCCCGGACCAGGAATCGAACCTGGGCCCACAGCAGTGAAAGCGCCAAGTCTTAACCACTGGACCGCCAGGGAATTCCCTCACCCTGACTTTTTATTTTTTTTGAGATCGCTCAATGTGAGCAAAAATGTGAACAGGTCTTCATATTTATTGCTCATCAACATCAATGGGAAATCTTAAAAGACGGAAGAGAGCAGGCCACTCCTCCTATCTCATTCAGTTAGTGTTTTTCTTAGGACCCATTCCTTTTTGTTTTTCAGAGTAACCCTGACTTTTTTTTTTTTTTTTTGGCTGCATTGGGTCTTCGTTGCTGTGCACAGGCTTTCTCTAGTTGCAGCGAGCAGGGGCTACTCTTTGTTGCCGTGTGCGGGTTTCTCATTGCGGTGGCTTCTCTTGTTGCGGAGCACGGGCTCTAGACGCGTGGGCTTCACTAGTTGTGGCACGTGGGCTCAGTAGTTGTGGCTCGCGGGCTCTAGAGTGCAGGCTCAGTAGTTGTGGCGCACGGGCTTAGTTGCTCCGCGGCATGTGGGATCTTCCCGGACCAGGGCTCGAACCCGTGCCCCCTGCCTTGGCAGGCGGATTCTTAACCACTGTGCCACCAGGGAAGTCCCAACCCTGACTTTTAGAATCTAGAATATTCCCTGCAGTGGCTCCTTGGTGATCCAGGGTACTGTCCCTCTCCTACTTAAAATTCTTTGAGCCTCCATCCATGAGTTTCCCCGACGTCTAGGAGTCACCACAGACTCGAGGGTACCTTTTAAGGTCAAAGAGAATAGCAGGGGTAGAGGCCCTGGGGCTGCAAGCAGGGATGAAAGGGGTGGGGTGGGGGTGGCCACGGGCGCCTGCAGAGGGCACAGCCTTCGGTGGCAACATCCCCGAAGAGGCTTTGCTCATCTCTACTTCCTGTGCTTTCATCACCCGGACAGGCCGGCAGGGCAGGGCCTGAGAGGGCAGGGGTCCTGTGGGGGCCTCTCTGCCTCAGTAGGATGTGTCCTACCCACCAGCTCAAGACCCCTCCAAAGCCCCTCCCCTCAGGGCTCGGCACCCCAGAGCCTAGGCTGGGGAAGCTGATTCCCAAGCAGCAGGCAGGCAGAGCCAGTGAGGTCCCTGTCAGTCTCATGCGAGGCCAGCAGATCCTCAGTTCAGCCGCAGATCAGGCATCCAGACAGCCTTGGCCCTCATGGTAAGCTATCCGGGAGACACTGCCCAGGGCCTGGGACCCACCATTGCCTCCCAAGGACGGCCAGGCTCCCAGTGAGGAAACCGCATCCCTCCAAGTACAAAGCTGGGATCAGCCATGGCAGGGACACTTCTGGGGTCCCAGGCCCAGGGCACTGGGCTCCAAGGCTGTGGCCAGAGACAGCAGATGGCCTCAAGGACCTCTCAAAGACAAGGCCAAGTCCCTGCATTCCCTGTGCCCCAAAGCACTTGGTGTCCAGAGCAGCTGGGTGGATAGCCCACCTTCAGGCCCCAGCCCCCAGCGCCCCTCACCCGGCACAGATGCATGCCCCGCGCTGCCCCCCACCAGCATGGCGCTGGGACCGCAACACCTGCTCTCTGCTTTGCCAAGTGTCCACGCGTGGGGCTCTAGTGCCCAGCGTGGGGTCTCATCCCCTGGGCCCACAGCAGGGACCAAGTCCTTTAGGGGTTGGCTAAGGTCCGAGGCATGGAGGAGGGGAGGGGCCCACTCAAGGAAGGAGCTCTTCCTTCAGCCTCTGGCCTGGTGTGCGGCCCCTGGGAGGGCCAGGATCTGGGCTCCGAGAGCTCAGGGCACACACCACACTCTGTCCTTCCTGGTCAGAAATGTTCACTCTCAGCTGCCCCACCCTCCCCTGTCCCTTCTGAGAACCAGGCCACAGCACAGAGGCTGCCAGGGTGAGCAATTGTCTGTGTTCCTCGGATGTGGGAAGGGAGTCTCACCACACATTCCCACCCTGGGCTGGGGCTGCGCAGGGGCTCCTGAAAGCCAGAGATGACAGCTTGTCCTGATCGGGGACCACCGACCATATACAGAGCCAACCAGAATGAAGGGAAGGGGCACAGAGAGAGTGGAGGGAGCCCTTGTGCCTGCCAGACGTGCAGAGCTCTGGGCAATGTCCCCTCCCCACCTTCTGTCCCTGGTCTTCTGCCAGGGGCCTTCTGACCCGGTCTTGCACAATCCTGACCAGTGGGGAAAGGGGCAGAAACCTTGCCAGGTGTTTCAGCAGGAGTGCTGGCATTTGCCTCACCCTTCCTGGATTTGGCAAAATATGAATCACTCCGCCCTGGGATGGGCCATGAGTCAGGTGGACCATAAATAGGGTTGCCTATGCAGCCTCCTCACTCACCTCCTCCTTCAGCTGCTGTAGGGAGCACCAGCCTCCTCAGCCCTGAAACCATGCCCCTAGGTCTCCTGTGGCTGGGCCTCAGCCTGCTGGGGCCCCTGCACACCCAAGCCCAGGATTCCACCCCCAACCTGATCCCGGCCCCACCTCTGTTCAGGGTCCCGCTGCAGCCCAACTTCCAGGCTGACCAGGTAAGGGAGAGCTGCAGGGGGTGCCCAGGGAAGAGTGCGAGCAGAGGGGAAGAGAGGTGAAGGGTCCTAGCAAACTTGTAAAGGCAGGACACCCAGGCTTCAGCTTAGCCTGCCCTGGGTCCCCCGATGGAAGCCACGCTCCATTGTCCCACACCGACCCCGACCTTGCTGGCAAGAGAATCACCTGGGCAGACCTTCCCAGGTCCAGTCTCTCTCCCATAATTGCTGTAGTCCATGCGTGGTGGGAACACCTTCAGTCCCTCTGCATGAGGAGGAAACTGAGGCACAGGGAGGCCAGCTGGCCACCCTGCCCAGGGTCGCCCCTTCCTTGCCATCCTCAGGGCTCCCTCCTGGCCTGGCTGCCTCCAGCTCCCACTGGCTTCATCAGTGCAGGAAATGAATGCCCAGTCCCAGGCTCTGCTGCTTAGTTACAGGGGCTCCTGGTTCAGGGCCTGCAGGGACAGAGCAGTGGGGGGGGGGGCCCAAGGGTCGTTTGTGGGCTCTGCCTATTAGAGCCCCCTGTAGTTCCAGGGGAAGTGGTACATCGTAGGCTTGGCAGGGAATGCACTTAAGAAGGAAGAACAAGGCCAGCTTAAGATGTACGCCACCACCTACGAGCTGAAAGAAGATCGCAGCTACAACATCACCTCCACCCTGCTCAGGTGAGAGCTGCCACCTCCTTGGGGAAAGTGGGGGAGACCTGAGGGGCTGCTTGAGGGTCTAGCAGCAGACTGACGTCACAGTCAAGGGCTGACCGAAGGTGACAGTCACTCATTCCTCTGCTCAGCACTGGATTCAGATACTTGTTCATTTCTTCCTTCATTAGATCAGCATTTATTGGTCACTTCAGAGCAGACACACAGAGAGTGCTGGGGATGGACACAGTCATCAGAAAACAAGACAGAGAGAGCAGGGGTGTCCTGGATGGGGAGGAGGGTCCCTGAATCCAGCCTGGAACCCTCCCCCAGGGTTGCATCAAGGGCTTACAGGGAGGTAACCTCTGGAACTGGGCCTTGAACGAGCCACCCTGCCTCAGAAGGAGTCACGAGGCGTCCACGGCAGGGGCTGGTGACTCTTGAGTCAGAGAGAAACACTCCTTCAGGAAGCAGCCATCGTACAGCTGCCCTGAGCAGCAGCTGATGAGTGGCTTGGCAGGGGGGCAGCCCTCACACTGCCAGGGGCCTCAGACACCAGCACAGAAGCGATCTGGTGAGGAGTGGGTCTGAACAGGGTCCCTCTGGGGGGTGGCGGAGAGAGAAATGGTAGGGTGCCAAGGATCGCCCAGCCCCTATGAGTTTCTGGCTCTGGCACCCAGGGGGATTGAGGCTGGAGCATCTGTGGAGCAAGAAGCAGAAGAAGGATGGGTTTGGGGAGATCAGCTCTGGAATACCAGGAGACAGGGTGGGACTCAGGTCAGGGTTGGCCCAGGAGCTAGAGCAGTCCTTGGCAGGGAGCAGACTGGAAGCTAGGAGGGTGAATCCCCCAGGAGAGGCTACAGACAGGGAAGCAGCAGAGGGTAGATAGGAGCAGGGGCTAAATGCCTGGGGTTGGGGGTAGGGGGACAGTGTGCAGGGAAGCCCACCGAGGGGAGACAGCCCTGAAAAGGAAGGGACCGTGGGTGCTGGAGGGAGGGTCTGAGCAGGGTCAGATGTCCCAGGGCAGACCAGGCAGGGACAGACAGGGGTAGGCTCAGAGGGGAAGACCCAGGCCCATCTCAGCTGGGTGGGGTAGGGACCGCCTGCTGTGGTGGGGATGGACTGTCTTGGGCTGGGCCAGGCCAGGGGCATCAGAATCCCACCCCCTCCAGCTACAGCCCTGGCCCCCACCTCATCCAGCCCAAGGAGTCCAAGCCTGTGTCCCCTCCGGTCTCACTCACCCATCTCTCCCTCCCACAGGGACAAGCGCTGTGACCACTGGATCAGAACTTTTGTCCCAAGTTCCCAGCCCGGCCAGTTCACCCTGGGCAATATTAAGGGTGAGTCCTGAATGAGGTGGGCCCTGGGGTTGGGCTTCTGGGGGGGGCAGGGTCCTCCAGGAAGGGGCGCAGACCTCCCTGCCCCTCCACACAGATGCTGTTCTGTGGGAGAAGCCCCCTGCAGATGGGCCGGGGAGAAAGGAACGGCTCCCTCCTCCCAGCCTGGGCAGGCTGACCCCTCGCCGTCCTCCCCACAGGCTTCCCCGGGGTGCAGAGCTATACCGTGCGAGTGGCGACTACCAACTACAACCAGTTTGCCATAGTGTACTTCAAGAAGGTTTACAAGAACCAGGAGTACTTCAAGACCACCCTTTACGGTGGGTCTTCCCCACCACCTCGGGGACCCGGCGCCTGGTCACACTGTCGGCGGAGAGGCCCACCCCCCCCCAGCCCCCCAGATCCTCTCCAGTGTCAGTTCTCAGTCCCTGTGGGCGGCCAGGGAGGGAGGTCCTTCTGCAGACCCTCCATGAGGAAGGGATCAGAGGCCTTGTTCACGCATTCAACGATATTTATGGAGTACTTGCCGGCCACTCACTGGCCATCTGGCCACAGGGAGGACCAAGGAGCTGACCCCTCAGCTGAAGGAGAACTTCATCCACTTCGCCAAATCCCTGGGCCTCACCGATGAGTACATCCTCTTCCCTGTCCCAATCGGTAATGGCCAGCTGGGGAGAGGAAAAGGGGATGTGGGGACTATCCAGGCCTGATGCTGCCCCACCAGGGAAAGCGGGGGAGGAGGGGCTCGGTCCTCTACTCCAGTCACTGGAGCCCCTGGGAGCCACTTTGGGTTCAGGAAGACCCTGCCCCACCCAAGGATCCGTGGGGCACCCAGGGATCTGGGCCCCAAGTGTTCCTCCCTGACAGATGAGAATTTCAGGCCCAGGTCCAAATTTCCCCAGTCTCCCTGCCCCAGGCCACTTCCCCTACACCCCAGGCCCTACCATCCTAGACCACTTCCTCTCACACCCCCTTGTCCGGGGCCACTTTCCCCCTCGCCTTGAGGCCTGCTCACCACTGACTTGAAAAGTGCCCTTGTCTTCAGGTGGCCTGGACTGGGCAGGGGGCTCCAGCTAGGCCACTCAGGGAGCCACTGGCTCCCCAAAGCTGAAGGGCTGCCAGGGTCAGCAGGTAAACAGGCAGGAGGCCTGGGTGCCCGAGCAGATGTGTGGCTGGGCCTCACCTGCCTCCTCTGGAGAACGGGAGTCCCCCAGGTCTGCTCGTCCTCAGGCCCTTCTCCCAATCCCCTGCCCCAGCCCCCCAGCCCTGAAGGGAACCCCCAGATATGCCTTTGCTGGGCCAGGCTGGGGCCTGGGGTGCTCAGGGGCAGTGCAGGGGTCCCAGTGGGCAGGGGTCATACACACACACACCTGCCCATTCTGACAGACTCTCTCCCCCACAGACCAGTGCATCGATGACCAGTGAGGGTGCAGTGAGTATGGCTGGGGAGGGGGCTGATGGGAGCCAGGGTGCAGGCCTGCCTTTGCCCCCCCGCCCAGGACTGCTGTTGTCTCTACTTCCCCGTCTCCCTCTCAGGTGCCTCCTGTCTCTCTGCTCCCATCACCCTCCTGTCAGCCTTTGCCCGGCTTGGTGCCCAGCTGTCCCCGCCAGCCCAGACACCAGTGACAGGAGAGAGTCCAGAGACCCTTCTCATGGCACTGCCCACCAGCTGCTCTCCGGAGCCCCACCTTGCCTGCTAAATAAACACATGTCCCGGTCCCCAGTCTGTGCTCCTTGACCCCTGGGCCGCCTGGGAGGAGGACAGGCAAAGGGTGGGCTCACATTAGCATCACTCCTGGACCACCCTGTGGTCCTCAGCAAGTGATGGCGGCCACAGAACCCATGGCCAGCTTTGGCTGGACACTTTCTAGCTCTCCACCCACCCCCACCGCACCCCCCGGCCTGTCCCTGCCTTCGAGGGATGCCTGGTCCAACAGAAACACTGATGGGGCCACACCTCATTCCCACACTCGATCACCTGCAGTAGGTGCCACAGCAGAGGCCCAGCCAGGGCCGGGGAGCTGGACGGGGGCTGCGAGGGCTGAGGTGCTGCCACCCCCAACTCACCAGGACTCCTGTGGATGCTGGAAGACAGCAGCCAGGGCAGGAGGGGTGCACAGTGGGTGGGGCAGAGGCATGCCCAGCTTGAGGGTCGCCAGGGGTGGTCCCCTGCCCCTATGTCAACCGCCCCGCCCAGCCCCCTGTCGGCCCAGGGCTCACTCTCTTGCTCCCACAGTGTCCATGCTGACCCCATCCAGCATCTCGTCCTCACGCACACCTCGCCTCTATGATGACCTCCAGACCACCAGGGGCAGAACCGGGGGTGGCAGGGAGGGGAATACGCTACCAGGAGTTCAGATTCCAGGAGACTCGAGGGCTCCAGACCTGTACCCACCGCTTGGCTGGGCCCAACAAGCCCTTGTTCACCCACAGGCCGCAGCTGGAGCCCCTCCCTGTCTGCACCACACACAGGAACCCCCTCCCTGGCCTCTTCTTCCACTGCAAGGTCAGAGGTCAGAGAGGGTGGGGTTCTGAAGAAACCCAGGCTTCTCCACCCACAAACTTGCACACCTACCCGTTCACCCTTGGCTGGGGGAAGGGGAGATACTGGAGCTGTGATAATCCTGGATAATCTCTCTATCTCAAAGTCTCAATGTAATCGTGTCTGCAAAGGCCCCTTTCCCAAATAAGGTACCATTCACTGGTCCCAAGGACTAGGACCCAGATATCTTTGGAGACTGTTATTCAGCCTTCCACACTGGGCTTGCAGAGGGAGTGATGGCAGGGCTCGTGAGATGAGGAGTGAGAGGTGAACAGGGACGCCAGAGGCAGGGTAGCACCAAAGCACTCCCCCTCCCCCCATCAGGGCTGGCTGGGGTAGTGGCTGTTTTGTCCTGTGGGCTGCTATGTGGACCTTGACCACAGGAGTGGGGTGGGCAGAGTCCAGGTTCGCTTTGGCTCCTTGGAGTAGAGAAGGGGCCAGGCAGGCAGGGGCCTCACCACCCGTGCCACCCAGCTCTCCATCCTCCCACCCTCACTCAGCCACTTGGGGGATGAGGCTTTGGCCGGGCTCTCCTCTCCTCTCCTCCCGCCTGCCTCCCTCTGCCCACACCGCTAGCCCCAGGCCCCGGGCACACGCTCAGGCCCAGGAGAAAGGCCACTCCTTGAATGCTATGGTGGGGTCCTGCTGGGGGCTGTGCAGCATGCTGCAGACCCTGCCCAGTTCTCCGTGGAGTCTGGCTTTCAACAGGACAAGCTAAGTGACTCCCCTGCCTGGTCCCCACAATGGGACGGGCACCGCGGGGTCGGGGAGGGGGTACTCTCTGGGGCTGCGTTGTCTCCTTGGGAAAGAGAGGAGCTGAGCGGGGTCAACACTTGGCAGAGGTGTGAGCAGGGTTGAGAAAGAAGGAGGGCTGGGCACCCGCCTTTGGCTGATCAGTGAGAGGCCCTCCCTGAGACCCTGGCATTTCACTAAGACAGAAGAGCCCTGTGTCCTCTGACGGAAGCAGAAACACCTGTGTCTGTGCAGCACACAAGTGCGCAGAGACATGGCAGAAACACAGGTCACATATGTGGCCATGCTGACACAATCCAAACACGTTTATCCCTACAAGCATAGGACACCCAAAGAAAAGCACAGGCACATGTTTTCTCCCAGTTATGAAATCACACCTGAGATCACAGGACCCCACAGACAAGAGGAGAAACACAAAGACTCCCAGGCACACAGGGACGGGCAACAGACCCTCAGAGAGACATACAGGTTCTCAGAAACATGCCGAGGCACGTACAGATACACACCACACAGACATAGCAGTTGGATTGGAGCGCTCATGCGTGCAGCCTGCATAGGGATGCCTGATACACGTGTCCACCCATCAGAGCGCCCGGCTACACCCAGGCGCACTCCCATCACCCTCCCGAAGCCAAAGACTCATCCCTCTCCAGGAATGGCCCAGGTGCTGTCTGCCACTTGTTCCATCCATGGGCCTAGTACCTTTTTTTTTTTGGCAGAAAATTTCAACTTTATTTGGCCAATGTGTCCAGTTCCAGGTAGTGGGAAGAAATAATAGAAATATTGTGGTAGCCCCAGGTGGTGGGAAGTAAGTGGATGCCTGGCTGGAGGAGGGCAGCTGGGGGGATGGGAGGAAGGGTACCCACCCATTATAGTCAAGGAGGGTCAGCTGACCTGGGTGAGGGGTTTTCACTGCAATTCTTCCTGCACTGGTTCAGCGTGGGCCTCGCCGCCACTCAACCTGCTTCAAGGAGAAGGCGGGGCTGCCGTTATCCAGATGTCAGTGGTGGCTCACGTTCCTCAGTGAAACGGTAAGGCAGCTCCTGGGACAGAGAGGATCCCTTGTCATCATCGGGGAACATAGCACGGTCTGACCGCCACCCAGGGATGGCCTGCTCTCGGGAACTACCAGTGTGAGACCAGCACCAGGCTGCAGCAGCCATGTGGCCTCCTAGCAGCTACAGCTACAGGAGTCCCAGTAAGTGAGCCCCTCTCCCCTGGATATGGGCCTCACTCAGCTGTATCCCTGGCCAAGATCACACCTCTGGTTCCAGCTCAGGAGCGACACTTTCCGGCTAGGTAACTTTGGGCAGGGCCCCCTTTCCCAGCTGGTAAAAAGGGTGGGGTATGATGGCAGCTGGGCCAACTATCCCGAAGCCTTCCTTGACTAACAGCCACAAGCTGCACTCTGCTGACGGTGACTCTCAAGTAGGCTGTGAACGGATATCTTCCCTACACATTGGGGGTCTTAGAAACAACTCGTCTCAGATTTCGCCCATGCAGAGGCGCCGGCTAGCTTACCCGCAGGTCCCCAGCAGCAGGACGGGGCAGAGTGCGGGGGGTCCCAGGCTGCCCTGCCCTTGTGCCGGGTTGCACGACCTGAGGGCCGAGCCCCCGCCGCCTAAGATTCTCAGGGGGTATCCCTTGGTGGTCCAACCCGGCCGCCGGGAGAGGGGCGGGCCCGGGGACCGGCCGAAGTGGGCGGAGCTCGACTGTGAGCCAAGGTGTGGGCGGGGCTCGAGTGTGGGGGCGGAGTCTTGCGGAGAGGCGGGGGCGCGGTTCTGGCGGCGGGGCGGGGCGCGGCGGGGCGGGGCGGAGCTCTGGCCGCCGGGCTCCGCCTTGGGGGCGGGGTCCCAGCCTACGGGGCGCGTTCCGCCGCGGGGTTCCGCCCTTCCGGCCCCGAGTTCCATCCACCGCCTCCCGCTTCCGCCCCGCGCCGGTTGTCGGCGCGACCGTCGCCGCGTTCCGTCGTCGCTCTGCCCTTGCGGCGCCCGAGCCCGCAATGTCGGGCCCCAACGGGGACCTGGGCATGCCGGTGGAGGCGGGCGCGGAAGGCGAGGACGACGGCTTCGGGGAAGCAGGTGACCCAGGGGGGCTGCTGAAACGACTTTGCTTTCTCCGGGGTGCCCTCTTGGGAAGGGGAGTCGGGGCCGGGATAGGGACCGGGAAGGAACCGCAGAGCCCTCCCATCCCCCCGCCCCAGGGTGGTTCCGGAGCAGCAAGCGCCCTCCGGGGGTTTGGGACGAGCACCTGCGAGCGGGTCCCTGGAAACCGCAGCCTTCGAGAACTGTGGGCGACAGGCCCCGTTTTACAGATAGGGAAACTGAGGCCGCTTCAGGTCACTCGCCCTTTGGGATTGGGATTTGCTCTAGACACTTCTTTCAGCCCCTGGGGAGATGGAGACTCCTAAGGGGCCGGGGCCGGGGCCGGGAGTGGACCGTCTTGGCTTGGCAGGAGGGGCTATCTGGGTGGGCGTGCCGCCCTGCTGAGTCAGCAACCCCAGGCACCTTTGCTGGTGTGGCCTGGAGCCCTGGCGAATGTGACTTGCTTACAAAGCAGCCTGTTGCCTACACAGCACTGCAGGGGGTGGGGGTAGGGGGGGAAGGAGAGAGAACCATCAGCTCCCTTCTCCCCTTCTGGAGCCTCAGTTTCCCCATCTGTAAAATAAGAACAATGGTTAGTGTCTCCCGCATTGAGATGTATCAGGATTAAATGACAAAGTGAATGGAAAATAGTAGGCTCCAAGCATGCAAGTTTTCTGTAAGTGGTTATTATTCCCTTTAGTGTAATAAAGATTAGTTTATTAACTTAGAGGGCAGGACTTAGTAAATGTGGGGTAAGTATGGAGTCTGCTTTTGGTTTTGTTTTGGGTAACAGCTTTATTGAGCTATAATTCACACACTGTACAATTTACCCATTTAAACTGTACGATTCAGTGGGTTTTAGGATATTCACAGAGTTGTGCAACCATCACTACAATAGTTTTAGAACACTTCATCACTCAAGGTCTGCATTTAATAAAGAGGTAGAGTAAGTGGGGTAAGTGGTGGGCTGCCCGGTTTGCCTGGGGCACTGCTGGTGAACAGCGGCCAGGTGTGGTAATCACGCTGGCAGCTGTACTGGGGGCATCTGGAAGGGCCTCCCAAGAGTCACACTGAGTGGAAGTTGGCAGATTCACAGGACTTAGGGCATTGAGGAGGAGGGTGTTCCCGATGGAAGGCAAAGACTTGGAACCGGAACCGGGAGGTACCCGTGACACTTGACGCAGACAAAGCCTAGCCCCAGTAGCAGAGAGAGCCGCCTCCCCCATCCTTCTCCCCACTTGTGTCTCTTGACCGGAATGTGAAATGTTGATAATCGCGACCATCTACTAAGTGCTTGCTGTGGCCAGACCCTGAGTTCTTGATATATGTATTTGAATCTTCACAATAACCCAGTTCTTGTTCCCTTTTTCCAGAAAGGCATAGTAACTTGCTGGGATGGGGCAGAGCTGGGACTGAAACCCAAGTGCCCCTGCTCCCCAAGTCTGAATCTTGGCTCTGCCACCAACCAGCTGGAGGACCCTAGGCAGGTCTCTTCCTTCTTGGGCCTCGGTTTCCCCATTTGTACCACAAGGGAGTTGGACTCCAGGATCCAGCAGAGGCTTTCCAGGACTCTGTCCTCTGTGAGTTAGGACAACTCTGGGCAATGGGTACCCTTCCCCCAGAATGCAGACACATTTGTACCCTTATCCCAGACACTCTCCTCTAGCCCTGGTCATTTCCACACACCGCCAGCCGCTTCCCCTTTGTCCCAAGCTGGCAGCTGAGTGTATCTGAGTCATGGGCTGGCTCAGAACTGGGTCCCGCAGTGGGCACAGGCCCAGACCTTGGGTCCTAGGGGACACTGTGTGGCTGAGAGAGGCAGGTCAGGAGTGTCTGTGGAGGAGGGAGTGATGGTTTCTGGTGGAGACCAGGGAAGGATTCTTGGAAGAGGAGGCATTTGGAGCTGGTCCTTGAGCGGCTGAGGCATTCTGGGTGGCAGGGACAGTTGAGGAAAGGCAGAAAGGCTGGAAAGTCAGGCTTCATTCATTCATCCATTCATTCATTCAACAGATGCTTACTGTGTGACACTGAGGGCACTGGGGAAACAGCAGTGAACACAAGACCATTCCACCTCTCACACAGCGCTCACTATAGTCTGGTGGGGAAGACAGACTAGCACACAGTCACAGCAGCCGAGCCGGAGGTGGGGGCCGTGGAGGTGTGAGAGGGCAAGGGGATCAGGAATAGAGGCCCGATCAGGCTGGGGCATGGAAGGGCTCCCTGTGGCAACATCCACGCTGACACTTGAAGGATGAGTGGGGCTCATCCAGGAGGAGAGGAGGGAAGGAAGACAGAAGGAGGACACAGCACATTCCAGGCAGAGGCCACAGCATGTTCAAGGGGCCTGAGGTGGGCAAAGGCAGGTGTGAGAGAGGAAAGGAAAAGGCAGGGGAGGTGGGGCTAGAGAAGGGAGCAGGGCCTTGGAGTCTGCTAGGAGCTAGGGCAGGGGGAGCCAGAAAGGGCTGGAGAGTAGGGCCTGCCTGGGGACAGAGGCCTTGATTGCCTGGCTCAGGAGCATGGGCTCTGGCCTCTAGGCAGCTGATGCAGGAAGTAGAGAGGAGACCTGGCACCTGGCAGGAATTCCCAGGCAGGAGACTGTCTGGCTAACCTCCCTGTGACCAACCTAACCCTAGAAAAAGCTGGTACACTAAGGTACTTCTCCAAAGCCTTTCCTCTTTTGATATCCACCCATTTTCCAGTTGGTGACAGTGAGGCTCAGGAAGGAGTAGGGACTTGCCCAAAGCTCTTTAGAGGCAGGCTGGGGGACAGTGGCGGGGGGTGGTGGGGCGGGGTGTGCCTGTGATCCCTGAGGAGATATGGGACCTTGACTCTCTTTCCCCTTCCTCCCAGAATATGCTGCCATCAACTCCATGTTGGACCAGATCAACTCCTGTCTGGACCACCTGGAGGAGAAGAATGATCACCTCCACGCCCGCCTCCAGGAGCTGCTTGAATCCAACAGGCAGACGCGCCTTGAGTTCCAGCAGCAGCTCGGGGAGGCCCCCAGCGATGCCAGCCCCTAGGCTCTGGGAGCCCCCGGCCAGGCTCTGGCCTGAGCACTCACCACCTGGCTTAGATACCTTCTCAAGGGCTGGCCTACAGATCTTCTGGGGGGCGGGGGGTGGTGTCTGCTGGCCTAGGCCACTCTTCTGGTACTTCCCTTGGCATACCTAGGCCTGCCCCACCTCCCGGCATCCCCTCCTCAGGGCTTCCTCCCCACTGCTGGCCAGGTGTGGGCCAGCGACCCACCCACCTTGCCTGCCTGCCCAACTCCTGGACGCTCCCCACGCTGCCCAGGCCTTGAGCGTCCACATTAAACTGGTCTCCAACACCACTGCGCCTCCTCTCTCCTCTGTATCCTGGGATGAGGACCCCAGTGGCCGCCAGAGGTAAACAGGGCAGTGGAGGCGTCCCAGGCATAGATCACACACTGGCTCATAGGCCTGGTGGTGGGGCTGGGCTTCTTGGCCTTCTTGTATTTCTGAACACAGAGGTGCAGGTGAGGTCAGGGCTTCCTCCCCACCGGGTGTGCTCCTGGCCAGCGGCTGCTTCCCCAGCCCAGCTGAGACAGCATCAGCCATGCTGTGTGACCCTGTGTGATGTGCTCAGCTTCTCTGGGTTCTAGGGCCTTTCACTAAGACAACCAACACCAAGACATGCTGTGCAATATGTACAAAATAGATAACTAATAAGAACCTGCTGTATAAAAAAAATAAAATAAAATGCAAAAAAAAGACATGCTGTGCAACCTTGGGTTCCACCCTCTTTCTCCGGGCCTCAGTCTCTCCAGCTGGCCAATAATAGGGCTGGTCTGGTTATCTTGTCTCTAAGGGTCTTTCCAAATGGGGAAGTGGAACTAAAGAGCCAGCTCAGCCTGGGCCCCATTCACTAATGATTCATCATAAGGTCTCCTGACAAGAAGGGTGGGGTCCCCGCTAATGAACATGAACTTGGAACCAGAGGGCCTGAGCAGCGAGGGCCCCCACTCCTGCACTTCAACTTCTGTAGGGTCCAGCTGGGAGAGGCCAGGACAGGGGTCCAGAGTTCAGGCTCAGGGTCAAATCCTGGCCACTCACCAGATATATGACCTTCAGCAGGCACTTGACCTTGCTAGGCCTCAGTTTCTTCATCTGGGATAATGTGGGGATATTTTGGGGATAACAACAAGACCTACCTCCTAGGGACATTGTGAAGATTAAGTGAGATCTTACTTGAAGGTAGTACTTTCCTAGCCTGGATACATTATTAAGAGAGAAACTTGGACTTCCCTCGTGGCACAGTGGTTAAGAATCCGCCTGCCAAGGCAGGGGACAGGGGTTCAAGCCCTGGTCCGGGAAGATCCCACATGCTGCAAAGCAACGAAGCCCACGAGCCACAACTACTGAGCCTGCAGTCTAGAGCCCATGAGCCACAACCACTGAGCCTGCATACCACAACTACTGAAGCCCGCGCGCCTAGAGCCCCTGCTCCACAAGAGAAGCCACCACAATGAGAAGCCCGCGCACTGCAACGAAGAGTAGCCCCTGCTCACCGCAACTAGAGAAAGCCCGCGCACAGCAATGAAGACCCAACACAGCCAAAAATAAATAAAAATAAATAAATAAATAAAAAGAGGGAAACTGAGGCTCAGGAGGTGAAACATCTTGTAATCCCAGAGTCCCTGGTTAGGGAGCCTGTCTTCAGCTTTCCAGTTCTGCCACCACGCTACCCGCAGGGGCTGGGCGCTGACTGAGAGCTAGCTGGGGGCCCCCTTTCCCTGTTCACCCAGACGGAAGTGCTGGTGGGGACTGTACAGCCAAACTACCTTCTTTTATTGGATTTTGAGTAAAAACACCACCACGTCACAATCTCCACACAGACTCCTAAAAAGCGTAGCAGATCTGGACCCAGACGGGGCAGCTGTGAGCCGCTCCCTCCATCAGGTTTTGAGGCGGCTTGAGCGCCGGGGTAGTGGGTGCTGAGCGGGTTGGGCTGTCACCTTGCTGGGGGTTTTGGCTGTGTCCTGGGTGCTGGGCTGCGTGGGTGTGCGGCCGCCGGAGGTGAACAGAGCAGTCAGGGCGTTCCGGGCGTTGATTGCACACCGGCGGCTCACGGGCCTGGTGGCGGGGCTGGGGTTCTTGGCCTTCTTATATTTCTGGACACAGAGAGTGCAGGTGAGGCCAGGCTTCCTCCCCACCTGGTGTGCTCCTGGCCAGAGGCTGTTTCCCCAGCCCAGTTGAGACAGCGTCAGACATGCTGTGTGACCCTGTGTGATGTGCTCAGCCTCTCTGGGCCAGAGCTCTACAGCTAACAGCCCAGCCCTCAGCACCCACCAGAACAACTGCAGAAAGACATTGGCCCCAACGTGGCTCTGATTCCCTTTGTGGGCAGAGCCTCTCACTGGGGGCTGTACCCAGGGGCTGAGGCCAAGCACAGGAGGGAGGTGGCCACTGGCTGTCCCCGTCAGCTAGGACACAGTCTGACTCCCTGGGCAGGGCAGAGCCAGGCAGGGGGCCTGACTCACCTGCAGGTTCTCAAAGTGGGCCAGGGACTTGCAGTGGGAGAGCTGCGCCCCTGAGTTGCTGTGGTAGAATTTGTGGCAGATGCGGCAGATGTAGCCCATCACGGGCACCAGGAAGTCCACACCTGTGGGACAGCAGGGTCTGTGCACTCACATGCCTCACCAGCCAGGTGTCCCCCCTCCTCTAGGGGCCCATTTGCCCCCCCCCCCCTCCAGATGGGAAAAGAAAAGAGGACAAGGGGACAGGCTGCCTGGCCAGGATGCTGTGGCTGGGGTCTGGGGGGTCGCCTGGAGGCAACCTGAGGGCCGCAGCTCCTGCAGGTGGGGTCAGGGCTGGGGTCTTACCGTATGCCGTGTTGGGGCTGTAGGTCTCCGAGCCTTTCCACTCCTCTATGGATATATCTCTGGATCTCACCTGGAAACACACAGGTGTGGGCCTCCATTGGTTCTGGCTTCCCCTAGCCTCCTCCCAGACGCAGGCGGGGACTGGAACCCCCCCTTGATTTCCAGGAGGTTGTGGGTGGCATGCTCTGAGCCTTTGCACATGCTGATCCTGCCCCCGAGTGCCTTTCCCAATCTATACTTTCCAGGTTCAGCTCAATCAGCCCCCTCCTCCAGGAAGCCCTCCTGCTCCCACACTGGCCATAATCCATGCCAGGTATGCCCAACACATCACACGTGTCATTTCGCTGAATCCTCATAACAACTTTCTATGGTTTGCCCATTTTACATAAGAGGAAACTGAGGCCCAGGCATATTAACTCACTTGCCCAGGGTCATACAGCAGGTTTATGGAGGTGCAGGGTAGTGAGCCCTGGTGAGCCCCCAGCCCTGGTTACACTCTGCCATGAGCCCCCCGCCAGCTCCCTAATGCTGCAGCAACCACAGTCTTAGGGGGTAGGTTTCAAGTGATCAAGGATCCCTTGTCTCACTGGCTGGACATGAGCCCCTTCCAGACAAGGCCATGCCTAGCAGTGCCTTGCAAACAAATCTGGCTTTTTAAGAATAACGACCACCCCCTGGGCTGTGACCCTTCCTTACAGTCTGAGTTGGGACTATCTAAGCAGAGGAACAGGCTTATAGAGGCCAAGGGGCTTGCCCAGGGTCATGCCACTGCTGACCGCTGAGTAGCAAAGCTGGCAACTCCCCCAACCTGCTTAGGGCTGGAGGCCACCCACGCAACCCTCCATCCACAGCCCCGCTGTGCACCACCCCCTTTGGCTGCCCCCTCACCACCCTGGACTGTAACAGACAAGCTCTGTGAGGACAGGGGCCAGGACTTCATCCCCAAGTACCCCTGGTATCCAGCACCAGGGCCTGGCCCAGAATAGATGCTCTGGAAACACCTGTTAAACTGAAAAGCTCCTCCAGCTCCTCGCTCATGGGAAGCAGCAGAGCTGGGGTATTTTGAGCACGGGCTCTGCAGTCTCGCCTCCTGGCATCCAGGTGGGTGAGATTCTGCCAGGCAAGTGCTTGGTACACGCGTGGCATATAGTAAGTGCTCAAAAAATGTTGACTGCTCTCGCCATCATCCTCATCATCATCTTTCACTGACTTTTCCTGTATGCACCACATAGCTCCCCTCTCCATGCCTTTATGATGCTGTTCTCTTGCCCTAGGATGCCCTTTCTCTTCCACAAGTAAAAATTTCAGCCAGGCTTTGAAGACCTTGCATATTTCACCTGCCACCCTATAGGCGTCATGATGTATATTTACATATCGTCATATTGAATAGAGTTCCTATTGATACTAAATCGTGGCAGGCCTTAGTGCCCAAAGATGCCAGCACAGTGCCTCCTGGCCCCTGGGAGGTGGGGTGAGGTCTCTCCTGGGCTGGGAGTCCAGCCTCCAGCCTCCGTTCCACACCACCTCCCCCCAAGCACCTGCTTGCAGAATTCCTCCTCAACCTCGATCTCTTCTTCATCATCATCGTCCTCCTCCTCTTCTTCATCGCCCTCAAAGCAGCCCACGGCGTCCACCGTGATGAAGTGGTCCTCATCTTGGCTGGCAATCTCCTTCTCGAGCATCTTCAGCTTCCCAGGGAGTGGGTGAAGGCTCAAGTCAGCTCTGGGCAGCAAGGGTGCGACATCGCATCCACCCCACACCCCAGAGAACTCCAGTCCCTCCGGACCTGCTATGAATTTGGACTGGAATACACCTCAACTTGCTGTGTGGCCTTGGCCAAGACTCTACTTCTCTGGGCCCATGTCCTCTGAGGGAGCTGGGGTTACCTCCTTGGCTTTGTCCTTATGCCCCTGGGACTTCACATGTTCCACAAACTTGCGGGGGGTCTTGAAGTAGCGGTTGCAAACAGTGCAGAAAGGCCGCAGGGATTGTTTGGCGATCTGGGGACAGGAAGGCAGGCCAAGTGGGCGGCGGGCAGCATCCCCAGGTGCAGCCAGGCAGGGCCCAGCGAGACCTCGCCTCCCACTTGCAGGCCCACCACTTCTGTAATCAGCTGGCTGTGCTTCACAGAACACAGGCAAACACATCCCGTCCCTGTGCTATAACGTAGGATGACAGATGGTAACAGAGACAGGACCGTCGGAAGACAGGGAGAGAGGGCAGGCGCCTGAGGACCCCATGAGCCCCGAGGCTGAATGCAGGGTAAGATGGTGCCTTGCCCACATTGGACAGATGGGGAAACTGAAGCCCAAAGAGGAAACATGACTGACTCGTCATGAGTTACGGCCACGCAGTGACAAAGACTGACGTTTACTTTCTGCTCCCAACCTGGGCTCCCTCCTTCCCAGCCCTGGGCTTGGGCGCCTTCGCAGCAGGTGGGCCCTCGTACCTTGTGGTCCTGCGTCCTCCGGTGCTGGATCAGGTCCCCCATGTAGTAGAGCTGGCAGGTGTTGCACCAGCGCCTGGGTGGAGGCTCTCTGAATGATGACAATCAAAACAAGTACAGTGTGACACCGTATTCTTGTTGGAAAGACAGCAGCTCTTCCAGACGCTCCATAAATGGAATGCAATTCCAACAGAATCGTTTTTTTGGAAACTTAACAAAATGGTCCTGAGGCTCATCTGGAAGAATACTTAAATAGGAATAAGAGAGAAAACTTGGGGGGAAATGAGATTTAGAAGCATCTGGGATACCAGGAGGCCACCAGGACGGTGACAGAACTGAGGATATCTGGCCTTGAGAACACCTCTTATCCTTCAGTTTAGATATCCTCTCTTTCCCAGAGCTGTTCTTGCCCCTCCCCCCATTTCTGGACCTGTCCCAATCCCAGTTAGCCAGGCCCCCCTCTGGGACCCCAAAGTGCCACTGCTACAGCATTTTCCACGATGGATTGGGAGGACCTGATCCCTTCTCTGCCCCCACTGGACTGCGAGCTCTGGGAAGCCAGGACACCACCCCAGCATCCCCGGGGCCTGGCATGGGATCAGCGCAGAGTTTCTGACTGTGTCAGAAGGACACACAGCCTATCGGAAGGACTGCCACATTCTGTACAGGGCCAAGTCAAGATTCAAGGGCAGACGTCATCAGAAGACAGTGTAATCAGAATCCCCTCCACCTGAAGCTTGTTTATAGCTTGGGCTACATTCCTGCAGTTTTCTTCTGTCACAAGATCTTTTCTTTTTTTTAATTAATTAATTAATTAGTTTCTTTAATTTTTTTGGCTGTGTTGGGTCTTCGTTGCTGCATGCGGGCTTTCTCCAGTTGCGGCGAGCGGGGGCTACTCTTCGTTGCAGTGCGCGGGCTTCTCATTGCAGTGGCTTCTCTTGTTGCGAAGCATGGGCTCTAGGGGCGCAGGCTTCAGTAGTTGTGGCACGTGGGCTCAGTAGTTGTGGCGCACGGGCTTAGTTGCTCTGCGGCATGTGGGATCTTCCCAGGCCGGGGTTCAAACCCGTGTTCCTTGCATTGGCAGGCAGATTCTTAACTACTGCACTACCAGGGAAGCCCAAGATCTATTTTTATATTGAATATAATCAAACTCATTCTGCAAATGCTATTTTGGATCCTGTTGTAACTTGACATTGCATCACACAAATGTTTCCACATTATCAGAAATTCCCTAGAATTAGTTCTACCACCAAGAACTAATTCCCTAGAATTAGTTCTACCACCAAGTAGATAAGACTTAAACTGATCTGACTAATCCCCTAGTTTTGGATAGATCATTTCCAACTAAATTTTTTCACCATTGCATTAACTCTGCAAGGAACAACTCTGTGAGTCACCTTTCTCCTGTCTTTATGATGATTTGGCCTAAGTATAACTCCTAGGTCAGCAAGCAAAGGGAGCCTTAAGGCTGGAGAACATCCTACAAAGCCACAGGGAAGCTCTTCTCTTAGTGAGAACTGGCTAACAGAGACACAGAAGCCTTTGGAGAGAGCGCTCCCCGTCACTCAGGAGATGCAAGCTGAGGCTACCCGAGGGCCCTTCCTGTCCCCTCTCCCCATGCAGGGAGCTTCAAGCTGTGACCCTCTATAAATGCTCATGGCACAGTCCCTGACCATTGACCCAAGGCTTATCCAGCCTCTGAAAGGGTCTGATTTGGCCTCCACAGGACTTGTTTCATCTTGTTTTAATTTTGAACTAGCTGTTAACATTTTGAAATTGGGAGATTCACATACAAATCTAGGTTTCTAGATGCCTCTGAAAAACCAGGAGGTCTGGAGCTGAGTGGCAGCTGTCCTGTGAGACACAGCCCATATCCCCCAGGGTGTCCTGAGCCAGCACCATCCTGTTTCTTTCACTGATGATGCCTCCCAGCCCCTGCAGGCCTCAGTGATTGCCCACAGAGCACCCCAAGAGCCAGTCCCAGACTCTGGGGGGGCTGACATTTCTGATGGACCAAGCCCCCACGACAAAGAAAGGGGGTGACCCAGGGAAGCTCTAACCTCAAGCCACAAGATGAGCAGATCCTGACCTTCAGGCCCCTGTGGTTGGGGTCAGCACATATGCCAGGGAAGCAGGGGTCTGGGCCACAACCCACTTCCCTCCCACATAGATGGTCACACTGTCCTGCCTGGATGTAACCTTAAGAGACTGTCTAGCTCATGAGTTCCTGCATTACACACCTCATGAGGCCATTTTACAGATAAGGAAAACTGAGGTCCAAGGCCACACAGTTAGTGGTGTGACGAGGTGTCTCGGGGAGGGCAATGCTTAACCCAAAGGCAGACCTTGTGGATGGTAGATTCAGGGCCCCTCTCTGCCGGGGCTGGCTTGCGAGACCGCCTACCCCCCCTACAGCGGCTCTGAGATCCCCCACTCACTCGTCCTCTCGCTCCAGGACGTCCCGGGGCACAGGCAGCAGGGACAGGAGGCAGGCTTGGCTCATGTGCTGGATCTCTCCGAGCCGCTGCTGGTGCTGGGCCCCCGACATGTGGTCCTGGAACTCCTGCAGCAGGCGGGAGGGAGGAAGGGGCGTGAGGAGTGAGCCCCAGAACGGTGGGCAAGAGTGGGGCCCGGGGAAGAGGTCTCCAACCTTAGCTTCATGGTCACCCCACCTCCGCTGGGAGGCCGTTTCTCTTACAACGCTGTGTGGGCCAGAGAAGGATGGTGAACGGAGGCACGGAGTGAGTACACGCCAGCCAGAGCCTCTGCTCCCCCTGGAGACTGTGAGCGCCTCCAAGGCGAGGAGCAGTCTGATCAAATTCCAGGTCCCCATGACTGTGCTCAGGGGAGGCACAGAGGGACGAAGGTAAAAATAGCGATAGTAATAATCATACCAGTATGATGCTGTTATTAATGCTGCACTCGCTCTGGGCCGGGCCTGGGGCTTATGACTTCAATGTCAAGTCGCTGAATCCCCAGAACCTCTCAGTGAGGTGGGTTCTATTTTTTTTTTCTAGAGGTGGGTTCTAAATGTTTCCTCCTCTGACACATGCGGAAACCGAGGCACAAAGGGTGGAATTCACCTTCCGAAATCCACACGGCCAGTCAGGGCTGATTTGAACCAGCTCCACCCAACTCGAAAATCCTGCCCCCTTGGCTGGTCAGGAAATGTTTTGTGAGCAAATGTACAGCTGCTGGGGGTGGGGCTTGAGGGCCCCAGAGGCCACAAAGGCAGCCATGGGAAGGGCAGGCTAGGCATCACATACAGACCCCAAACCCTCTGCTCGCCCACGTGACCTCCCCACCCACCCGCTGGGGGCGGTACCTGCTGGCTGCTGCAGCCGGCCTTGCAGATGTAGCAGAAGAACTGAAGGGCCTGCTTAGAGGGCGTGCTGGCCGCCGCAGGGGTGGCAGAGGTAGAGTCGCCGGACCAGGGTCCAGGTGTGAGGGGTACGGTGCTAAAGGCCCGGCTGTCACTGCTCTGCAGGATGGTGACCTTCAGGGAGCCCCCGGCACCCCACACCTACACCGGGAGCAGGAGCAGAGCTACCACCAGCTGGGCGCTTACAGTGGGCCAGCCCCATGTTAAACATCTAGGAGCCCTCCTGACAGCCCACTTTACAGGTGGGGAAACTGAGGCTCTGAGCTGTTAGGTGATTGCCCAAGCTCGCTCAGCCAGGAAGCACCACAGTCAGGATTCAAACCCAGGTCCGCCTCACTCTAAAGTCTCCGCACCCCACCCCTCACATGACAGATGGAGATGCATGAAGAAGGGAGGGGGTTTGGCCAGAAGGCAGGGCTGGGCCCCCGAGCCCCAGGCACAGGCTTCCACGCTGTGCTCTCTCCACTGGAGCGACGTTACCTGTGGGGGGCTCTGGGGGCTCTAGTGTCGGGGTGAGCCGGCTGGAAGGGACCCTTATCACTAAAAGTACCTCCAGATCATCACAGCAAAGGCATGTGAAGGCACCACATGAGAGTTTGCTGAACCACTGTCACTGAACCACTGTCAAACCCAGTCTGGTCTGCCCACGAACCCAGGTGGAGGGCTGCTGCCACATTTCACAGCAGGGGAAACCCGAGGGGGCGCTGAGGGGGTCTGAGGCAGAAGGAGGCCCTCCCACCACTGGGTGCACCATGTGGTCCTCATCAGCATCTCTACCCACCCCCAGCATCTCTCTTGCTCTTTTTTCACATTCTCCCACATCCAGGCCACTGGTCAACTCTTCCTGGCTCTCCTCCAGGCCAACCTGGGCGCCCACTGGCTCCGGCGAGGCCTCCTCCAGGCCTGAAATGACAGATGTGCTCTGCTTCCCCAGGGTCCATCTCCCACCTGGGCCCCGAGGGACCCAGGCCCAAGAGCCGCCTTCTCTGCCCACATCCAGGACCTTGAAGCCTCCAGTGCAGACGGCCCCGAACCCTAGATCCAGGCCCAACCCTCAGTCCCAGGCAGCACCCAGTCAGGGTTGGACAGCGCCAGGGTAGGACTGAAGGGTTCAGGCAGAGCTGTCCCATCACCAGGCCGGCTGGGAGCCACTGCTCACTTACCTGCTCCAGCTTCCACCATATCGGGCGGCGTCTCCAGCACTGCAGAGTGAACCGGAACTGGGGCTTTCTCCAGTGCCAGCGCCGACACCTGTGGCTGAGTCTGAGGCTGTCTCTGGTTTGGGTCCAGTGGCTGCACTGGCAACTGCACTGGAGGTTGCTCCAGTGGCAGCTCCAGCGGCTGGACCCTCGGCTGTGCTTCTATCTGGACCTGTGGATACGTCTGCGTCTGTGCCTGCTTCTGCAGCGGTGGCTGCACCTGCCTTGGGGACTGTGAATGTGCCTGTGGCTGCACCTGTTTCTGTGGCTCTGCCTCCTTCTGCAGCTGCAGCTGCTCCTGTTGCGGTACTAAGTGCTCTGGAGAGGTCTGTGTCTGTGCCTGCTTCTGCAGCTTTGGCTGCACCTGGGCCTTCAATGGTAGCATCTGTGGCTGAGTCTGTGGCTGAGTCTGTGGCTGCACCTGGGCTTGGATCTGCAGAACTCGTGGCTGAAATCGTGGCAGCACTCGAGCTTCCAGTGGCTCAGGCAGCAGCTCGGTTGTCTGTGTCTGCTTTGGTGCCATCAACCTGGCCTGTGGCTGGACCTTTGCCTGTAGCTGCCCTGGGGTCCCCTTCTCTGTGGGCTCCTCTGAGCTAGGAAGGATCAAAAGAAGATCAAATTTAATTGGCCCCAGGGGCTCCCAAGAAAGGCCATGACCTAGGCTCCAGTCCTAGCTATGCCACGTACAAAGCTAGGGATTTGGACAAGCCCCCTCGGCTCTCTGGGTCCCAGTTTCACCTAAATAAATTGGATCACTTGCTCCCACCTCCCACAACTTGCTAATATGTATCCGAGGTCCTGTAAGCCTGCCTACCCTCTGCCACTCTCTGAGGTTCCAGAGTCACATCTTCACCCCTCCAAGCTGGCCACCTCACCTGCCTCCAGGTGGTTCAGTCACAGTGAAGATGCCAGAGTCTGTCTGGCTGAGGGCCTTCCCAGGTAAGGTGAAGAATTAGGTCTGACATTCCTCCAAGCCAGAAACCAAGGCCCTTTCCTTGAAGGATCTCACCCCACCTACCCCCTACCCTCTGCCTTTGCAGGAATCAGGGTACAGGGTACCTGGGCCCCGGGCAGGTTTTCAGCATCAGTTACCTCTTTGACCTTTTAGCTGGTGGCTCAGATGCCGCACAAGACTCAGACTCAGGTGCTGCAGTGCGTTTCTCCTTAGTGATGCCATCTGGGCAGTGGGGAGATTCTTGGTCTGGAATGGAGGGCAGGTGAATGACTGCCGTGCCGGATATAGCACGTACGAGCTCCAGGAGATGGGGCCTGGGCTCACCCCCCCACCCACCCTGCAAGATCCCTGCCTCCACGACCACCCCTGCACCCCACTGCCCTAACCCGCGTCCCCTCTGAAGGGCCAGTAACCTCCCTCCCTCACCTTCAGGTGTGTCTGTTCGGGGCTCTGCGGCTTCCTCAGACCCCTCTGGGGGGTCCGACTTGTCCTCCACAGGCATCGTCTGAGAAGAAGAATCCTGCTTCCTTTCAGAAACCATTTATGGTACGTGCCACCCACCCCAGTAAATACTCCCTTGCCCAAGAGCGGCTGCAACACGTCCCCCAGGGGATGACGGGGCCTGGCCCCAGAGAAGATCCTAAACACCCCAGGAATTCTGTCCAGGGGGTTCCATCTAGCTGTCTGCCAGTTAAGGAAATGCAGGTTTGGGGGATGCAATGCCTTCACGTGGTCCACGGTGCTGCCTCCTGATTCCCCACCCCGTTCTCCACAAAGCAGCCAGAAGGATCCTTCTCTCTCTCTTTTTTTTTTTGTTGGTCATGCCACTTGGCTTGCGGGATCTTAGCTCCCGGACCAGGGATCGAACCCAGGCCAAGGCAGTGAGAGCGCAGAGTCCTAACCACTGGACCACCAGGGAATTCCTGAGGGACCCTTCTCAAACCTGATCATGTCTCTCATCTCTGTCAGGCTGCAACCCTCCCGTGATTTCCCGTAGCCCTGGATGACTCCTTCCTTACCCCAAGCCTGAAACTACCCACCCTCCCCACCCCCCTGCACAATCTGGCCCCTACCCCATGCCCACCCCTCCAGCCTCAGCTCTCCCCACGCTCCCCCTCCCCCTCTCTATGTCCACACTGGCCTTCTCTCTGTTTCCCCAAAGCCCCAGGCCTTCTCCCAGAGCCTCAAAGGCACTTCTCGCAGGAAGCCTTCCTAACCCATAGTACAGGCCCCCAGGGGCCCCCGGCTTCCTTTCTGTGGCACTTTTCATAGTCATAATTCATTGGCTGGAGCATTATTTGCATTAAGGTCTCACCACTACCACCACCCCCTCCCCAGCCCAAGATCTCCAGGAGAGCATCTCCAGATGCCTTCTCTGCACCAGTGAGTCCTCCGCAGGACTTAACAGACATTTGTGAAATGAACACACAGCTCCACATGGTTCCAGGGCACCCCAGGAAGCCTCAGGAATCCACATGCAGCTTCCCTCCCTCCTACTAAGCCCGAGGAACCAGGGCTGAGTAGAAACATGCACCACATCAGGACTCCACACCCTTCAGAAACTACCCAGCTCTCACCCTGCACGACATGGGCACTGGCCTGCGAGTCCAGGAGGGCTGGACTCTGGGTCTGTCGTGACAGCTGTGCAGTCCAGGGCAACCTCCACCCCACTGCCTCGGTTTTCCCATATGTAAAATGGGGGCAAGGAGGTAAAAACTAGGCCAGACTGTGTTAGGACAAGCCTGACCGTAAAGTCAGAGGCCGCCTGGACCCCTCTCTGGAGGGAAATGCCTCACCACCGGATGTGGGCTGGCGCCAGAGCAGCCAGAAAAGGAGGGTGTTCCATCCCTCCACCGCCGGATGCTCTCAGGAGTGTGGTGTGTGTGAGGAGCTGCCAGGGCGTTCAGGGACAGGACAGACTCAGGGAGGATATTATTCCCTTTGAAAATCTCTCTGAGTCTTCCTGCTTTTGTCAGGGAAAGGCCTGTAGAGGCTCAGAACCTTCAGCTGGCAACAGTGTAGAGTTTAGGATTTTATACCATTGTTTTACCCCCAATCACTTTTATTTTACTTCTATGTATGGCAGTTAATTTAGCCTTTTTTTTTTTTTTTTTTAATTTCAGACAGTGATATAATGTTTCCTTTTTAACTAAATGTAACAGAGAAGCAGCTACTTCATTTAAAGCTGTGCTATCCCAGACAGTAGCTACTAGCCACATGTGCCTGGCTTTTGAGCCCTGGAAATGCTGGAAGTCGAATTGAGACGTAAGCATAAAATATACACCGGATTTTAAAGACTTAGTACAAAAAAAAAAAAAAAAGGAATGTAAAATGCAGTGTTCATTTTTTATATTGATTACAGGTTGAAATGATAATTTTTTAAATATATTAAGTTGAATAAAATATGCGAGTAAAATTAATTTCACCTGTTTCTTTTTACTTTGTTACTGTGATTACTAGAAAATTTTAAATTACATGTATGGCTCACATTTTATTTCCACTGGGCAGCGCTGATTTAAAGAAAATTGGTAGAATACACCTAAAATGAATACAATGTTATATGTCAGTTACATCTCAGTTTTTTCAAAAAGAGAGAAATATTAGTAAATAATATTAGTAATATTAGTAAATAATATAAATAGTAATTAAAAAGGGAATAAATAATAGTACTGGTGGTGTCTGGATATAGCAAAAATCACATCGGGGTTCAGGAATATTTAAAGTTTGGGAAACACTAAGCAAGTCTAACTCCTGCCCCCTTCCCCATTTTACAGATGAGGAAACTGACGTACAAAGAGGGGTATGACCTGCCCAAAGGCCAATGTGAGCCAGAGAGGGCAGAGCTGGGCTGATCCCCAGATACACCCTCTCCCATTCCCATCCTCGCCTGCTCCAGTCCAGATACCACTCACCTTGCGATTGGGGGTTGTAGAGGAGGTCCGGGCCTGTTTCTGGGTGTTCCTCCCTGAAAGGTTGAGCTGGGAGGGGTTTATGGGGACCCCAACAGGAGGAGGGCCCAGCAGGGACTGCCGAGTGGCCTGCGGAAAGAACTGCTGTAGATTTGGGGTGGCCAGCTGCGGGGATGTGAGGCTGGGAGCTGTCAGGTTTGGGGTTGCCAGGTTGTAGCCACGGAGGTTACCTGTGTGTGAAAAGAGGGGAGAAGAGGGATTACAACTGTGGTTGGGTGGTAGAGGCTAGGGTCAGGGGTCAGTCCCCCAAAGCATCATCACAGTTAACTTCCAAGGGGACCCTCCCCACCCAAGGGCAGCCAGAGGGGAGAGATGAGAGCCGAAGACGCAGTCCCACCTGGAGCACTGGTGGAGAGGGGGCTTTACGGCTAGCGTTTTCTGCTCCAGCTGCAGAGGGAAGGGGGCCTTTTCCCACCCCAAATGCCTCCCTGGTCAGTGGCTTAAGCACCCCCAGCAACTCCGCTCACCCTCAGGCATGCTTTAGTGTACACCTTAAGGTATGTGAAAGATTCAGCACAGGACCCAAAGGGAGGACCAGCAAGATGACTGGTCCCTGGAATAAGACGACACTCTCCTACCAATAGCAGCTACCCTTCATCAAAAGTTTCCTGGGAAGCAGGCACTTGCTAAGCACTTTCTATGCATGGCCTCAGTCACCCCGCCCAGCCACCATCAGAGTAAGTATTATCCTCTCTACTGATGACAAAATAGAGACACAAAGCGAAGGAGTGGCTTGTCCAGGGTCTCTGGGAGTGGCACTGCTGTCCACAGCTGGCTACCGGAGAGGATTCTGGGGGTCTTCCTGACTCCTCCCTCTCTTTACCCTCCCCCATCCAAGCCAACACCAAATTCTATTAACACTGACTCCTACTCCTCTTCTCAGTCTAGCCTGACCCCCCTTCAAATCTCCACTCCTACCACCCCCCTTCCTCCAAAGCCACTTCATCCCCTGTGTGAATTTCAGCCACAGTTTTTGCACTGGAGAGCAGCAAACAGTGATCTTTCTAAAACCACATTCTGACTTCGCCCCTCCCCCTGCCTAAACCCTTCCATAGCTCCCTGATACTCAGGAACGAAGCCCATTCCTCACCGTGCGAGGTCCAGTCCTGCGCTCCTCCCCGACCTCCTTTCTCGCAATTCTCCCCACACGTGTGCCCACTTTATTCCAGCTACATGCTCCCATGCATCCCTCAAACAAGCCTGGTCTCTGCCTGCCTCTGGGCCTTTGCACATGCTGTTTCTTCTGTCTGGACTGTTCTACATCCCAATCATCCTTCATTCCTCCCTTTAGGTGATTCTCCTTTGGGAGGCCTTCCCAGACCCTCTCTGCATCCCCAGAGGCCCCAGCTTCCCTGTTCTAGGACCACCTGCACAATTTCCTTGTCTGCTTCCCATTGCCCACCACCTAACCACCCTGGGAACTCCTTAAGGGCAGGTACCTCATCTGACTCAGAGGTCCAGCACTGGGAAGTGTGTGACCCAATAAAGGACAGTTTAAATCCCTGACCCAGTGCTGGGATGGGAGGCACAGGGGTTAAGGGCATGCATGGGTCAGATGTGCTGGGAGAACTGGTTCAAATGCAGACTCCACAGTACAAGATCTGTGACCTTGAGCAAATCAGTTTCCCCTTCTTAGCCTCAGTTCCCTCATCTGTAAAATGGGGATAGTAATAGTGCTTGACTCACAATGTTTTATGAGGATTCAGTGAGATATACAAGTGTGCCTGGTATTTACTAAGGGTTTAATTAACATTAACTTAAAACAAATACATATACACATATGTGCAGAGAGAACGCTAACCAGGTCTTAAAAACAGTAAGATAAAAGGTGGCACACTCTAAAAGAAAAATAGACAAAGCACATGGACAAGTCACAAAAAGAATTACAAATGTTTAACAGACAAATATAAAATATTCAACCGCACTAGCACTCCAAGAAATATAAACTAAAACATTAATGATATAGCTTTTGCCAAGCAAATTAGTAGATTCGATGTATATATACATATATATATATAAAGAGTATAATACCCAATGTTGCCGTGGACATGGTGAGACCGGCACTGTCATACGTGGCTGGTGGCATTGCAAACTGGTCCAGTCCTTTGGGAAAGCAATTTGGCAATACTTATCAAGAGCCATAAAATATCCATCCCCTCTGACCCAGTCATTCTACTTTTGGGAATCCATTCTAAGAAAATATTCTCAAACATGATATTCATTCCATTATTTAAAGCAAAAAAAAACAAAAAAAGAAAAGAAAAGAAGTAGAAGAAAACAGCTGAGAAAGTTTACGGACACAAGGGCACACACCTCCAGTAGAATATTAAACAGCTGTTCAAAAACAATCTTTACAGAGACTTTCAAATCATTTGGTAAATGATCATACCACTATACTCAGTGAAAAAGAAACAAGATACAGCCTTTCACTTATATCAATAACCACAATCATATACAAGTCCTCAAGTTTGTGCCTAGAAAAAAAGGGGAGGAAATACACCAACACTTTAAAGGGTGTTTTTTTCTTTAGGAGTGAATCTGCATATGACAATTTGGGTTTTCTTATACTCTTTTAAAAATATTTCTTTCACTCTTCTTTGAAGAGTATGACTTTTAAAATGAGTAAGAAAAAGTAAAAAAAAATATATACATTGTGGGTCCCTGTGTGTGGTTTTATCTCTCTACCCATCCATCTATCATTTATAAGCCGCTCTCAGGACCATCCACACCCATGTGGCCCCAGGAGGGCTGAAGAGTGATGACCATCACATCTTCTGACCTGACTGCATACCCTGCTGGGAGGCAGGATAGCCTGGTGTCTCAGAACACAGCTCTGTAGTAAGACCACAAATCAACACCTGGGCCTCAGTTTCTTCATCTGTAAAATGGGATCATGAGTGTATCTCCCCTTAGGGTTGTCAGCAGAGTCAAGGAATTGGGTTTGTCAGGGCCTCAGCACAGTGCCCAGCCCTGAGGAACCAGCCAGCAAGCCACAGCTACCGTGCGGGAGAGGCTGGGTCTGAAGATGAGCTGGCACCACGTCTCTGGACCCCCGGATTACTCCTGCAGGGGCTAATGTATCGGGAGCAGCTTCTTGTAAGGAAGAGATGAAAGACTGCTCTCCACATGGGGAAACTCAGGTAAGGACACAGGCTTAATGCAGAGGGCTAGAGACACCCACTCAGAGACCCAGGGGGTCAGGAGGCCCAGGCCTATGTCTAGCTCAGCCACTGCTGATGCTACGTGAGCCAGGGCAAATGACTTCCCTTCTCTGGACCTCGGCATCCTCAACTGTCAAACAGGATGCAAAGGAGGGTGGTCAAAATAGATCTTGCCATCCATCATATCATCTAATCTGAATGTCAGCAAACTGTGCCGAGTAGCACCCACAGAGCTAACACCATGGCCAAGGGTGCACCTCTGTGATCAGACAGACCTGCATTCAGCTGAGCAACTTAGGGACTTCCACCTCCTGGAGCTTCAGTGTCCTCATCTGTAAACCAGGACGCTGACACAGCTCCCTCTCAGGGTTACTGTGTGGATTTGATGAGATTCAGTGCCGTGGGGCTGCTGGGGAGCTCCCGCTAAGATGGAGCGAGACAGGGCCTGCAGTCATACCTTGTAACTGCTGCAGAAGCAAAGCTCTCTGCAGCACAGAGCCGTTGAGGAGGGAGGCTGAGTTGGTGCCCTGGAGATTCAGGAGCTGCTGCTGTGGCTGCTGCTGGGGGAGCCCCCTGTGTGTTGAGATTGGTGTCAGAGGGCTCTGGGGAGAGTCAAACCCTCCATCTTCCCTGAGACCCCTCACCTCCATTCTCTGCCCCCCTCTACTGCAGACAGAGCATCCCCTTAGGGTGGGAACTGGTGACCTCCAGGACTCAGACAGGGATGCCCCTGAGAGAAAGGGCTGGGAGGAGGTCTCCAAGGCATGGGTCAGAGGGGCAGGTCTAGAGCCGCCCACCCCTCCAGTGGGGAGCTTACCGGCTGACGGCCATGGGCAGTGGGGCCTGCGGTGGGGACTGCTGGAGCAGCTGCTGGAGCTGCAGCAACTGCTGCTGCTGGAGCTGCTGGAGCTGCTGCTGCTGCTGGTTGAACATGGCGGCTGGGGGAAGGGAGGGAGTCAGGCCGGATCCCCGTCGCCCACCCCCAGCCGCGGCCCTCACACGCTGCCGACCGAGCTTCACAGCTACCCTCCCGGTCCTGCCCAGAGCGTGCCACGCGTGCGCCCCATCCTTTCCGTACACCTCCAATTCCACCAGCAGCAGAGTTCAACCACCCTCCCGCCAATTTCCCCCAAATCTGCCCAATAGTCCCTCCTCCAAATGCCCAACCCCGCCCTCCATCCCTCCGACTCCCTCCGCTCCGCAGCTCCAGGACGAGCGTCCGACACAAATACACCTCCCACCCCACCCTTCAGCCTTTCTCTGCGCCAATCACGTAGCGAAGCCAGCCCCTGTCCACTCACACCCCTCTGATACTCCCACCCTGTCCCTTGTGCACATGTTCTGTCAATAACATCAGCGCCGCCCCACCCCCACCTTTCCCTTTCTTCCACGAACAAAGTAGGAGGAAGGCTTCCCTCCACTCTAATCCCCCCCATTCCGCTGACCCCTTCCTCTACAGACAGAGCCAGCATTACACGTCAAAGCCGCTGTCCCCACCTGCCCACGAAGCCCTCGGCCTCCATTCAAGTGGCCCCTAAGGCTTCCGCCGTCCCCCCAGCCGCGCTCGGCCCGCGCACTTCGCCTCCCAGCGCGGCTTTGGCCGCGGGAACCACACAGCCTCCTCCCCGCACCCCCTCCGCAGTCGCGTAGCCCCCACCGGGGGGAGGGGGCGGGCCGCGCGCTCCGGATCGCGGCTCCCGGGGTCCCCGAAGCTCCCGGGGTCCCCACGACTCCGCCACGGCCTGTCCGCTCCGAAGGCCAGTCTGCGGCCGGGGCAGGGCAGCGCCCTCTGGAGGACGGGAGGTCCGGGTGCCCACGGCCGCGCCGCGAGATCCCGCCCCGCGCACCCTTCGCGCTGCAGGGGCGGCACCTGCTCACCCAGCTGCTGGGCGGCGGTGGGAATGGTTCCGAGCTGCTAGGGGACCCTGGGCAGCGCAGACCCTCTGTCCCGCGTCCTCCGCATCGGGAAGGGGCGGCTCCGAGCCCCAGGTCCGTCTGTCGCCCAGAGGGGTCTCTCGTGTGGCAGGGACATCGCGGGCGACTTTGAGGAGGACCATCCCCAGCAGACCTTGCCGCGGCCGCCACTGTCCCGCGATCCAGAGACCCCGCGTGGGGCTGGGGTGGGAGGGGGCGTGCAGCCGCCTGCTGTACATTCGGGGACCGAGACCCAGCGAGAGGACGACCGGCACAACGGGGCAGAAGAATTAGCCCTGGAAGGGGTGGGGAGATCGGTTTGAAAGTGTTTTTTTGTTTGTTTCTCCGGTTTGGCTGGGGAGCGGGTAAGGAGGGCAGAGTTTACTGGTAAAAAACGGCGCTCATCCTGCCCCTGAACGGCCCTGCCCGCAAGGACCCTTTAATTTCGACTCTGTCCCGCGTCCCGGTGCACCTCTCCTCGGTCCCCACACAAGCACTGAGCCAAACAATCCGCAGTTACTAAGAGCAATCCCCTTTGCTTTTTCTGTTGCTCAGAGCCGACCACAGCTGTAACAGCCCTAGGCAATGAGCTCACTTTGCATTAGGCGCCGACTGTGTGCCACACGGCGCACGGTGGCGCTAGGGACGCGCAGACCTAAGGTCTGCCCAGCGGAGACCCTAGTGTCAACCCATCACTGCAGTCATGTGACTGCAGTCATGTGACTTTAGCGCTGCCCTAAAGCTAGGGACCGGCTCTACTACAGCCCCGGGCGGCAGCACAGGTGCCTAACTCTGCCTGGACTTAGAGGCGCGAACGCGGCTTGGCGTGGCGGGAGGGCGGGGCGGGGTCGGGCTCAGGGGACTTTGCGCCTTTGGGTGGAAGGGAAGCCCGGACGATGCGGGCTTTGAAGGCGGGCCTGAAGAGTTGGGCTTTACCCCTGAGGGGCAGGGAGTGCTAGGGAAGAGTGTGACAGCATCATATCCGCCCAGATTAGATCACTCGGCTCTGGTGAGAACCAAGACAGAGGCAATGCGGAAGGAGGGGTGGGTTGAGTCAAGATCGCCTAGGCTTCCAACCAATAGATCTGGGTGCTAGCCTTGGAGAGGTCCGGTGTTGAATTGGGGCTCCACTGCCTTCTGGCTAGGCGACCCCGGCTGATGCAGGAGTCCTCTCTGAGCCTGTTTCTTCGTCTGTAAAATGAGTACCCCCTCACGGGGTTTGTGTGTGTGTGTGTGTCTGTGTGTGTCTGTGTCTGTGTGTCTGTGTCTGTGTCTGTGTCTGTGTATGATATTACATAATGTTTAGCACTGGCACCTGGCACAGGGGAGCTTAGCAAATTGCCAAAGTAAAAAAAAAAAAAAAACTAAAAATAATGCTCATGCTGGTGAAGGTAGGGAAGGCAGCGGTGGCTTCCTGTGTTAATTCATCTTTCTGGAAAGCAATCTGAAAATTCTCTATCAAGACTCTTGAACGTGTTCTGCCCCTTGACCTGGTCCCCACTTGTAGGAATCTAGCCCAAGAAAATAATCAGAAACAAGCCTTTTAAAAGACAGGAGGTTTTGGGGGCTTCCCTGGTGGCGCAGTGGTTGAGAATCTGCCTGCCAATGCAGGGGACACGGGTTCGAGCCCTGGTCTGGGAAGAATCCCACATGCCGCGGAGCAGCTGGGCCCGTGAGCCACAATTACTGAGCCTGCGCGTCTGGAGCCTGTGCTCCGCAACAAGAGAGGCCGCGATAGTGAGAAGCCCGCGCACCGCGATGAAGAGTGGCCCCCGCTTGCCACAACTAGAGAAAGCCCTCGCACAGAAACGAAGACCCAACACAGCCATAAAAATAAAATAAATAAATAAATAAATAAAAGACAGCAGGTTTGGGGCTTCCCTGGTGGCACAGTGGTTAAGAATCCACCTGCCAATGCAGGGGACACAGTGTCGAGCCCTGGTCCGGGAAGATACCACATGCCACGAAGCAACTAAGCCCATGTGCCACAACTACTGAGCCTGTGCTCTAGAGCCCGCAAGCCACAACTACTGAGCCCACGTGCCACAACTACTGAGGCTGCGCACCTAGAGCCCATGCTCCGCGACAGGAGAAGCCACTGCAATGAGAAGCCCGCGCACCGCAACAAAGAGTAGCCCCTGCTTGCCGCAAGTAGAGAAAGCCCGCGCGCAGCAATAAAGACCCAACGCAGCCAAAAATAAATACATTAAATAAATTTATTTTTAAAAAAGACAGCAGGTTTCTGTGATAACCTATATGAGAAAAGCATCTAGAAAAGAATGAATATATGTATATGTATAACTGAATCACTTTGCTGTATACCTGAAACTAACACAACATTATAAATCAACTATACTCCAATAAAATTAAAGTATACTTTTTTTAAAAAGCCAGCAGTTCGCTCACAGAAACATTATTTATAATAGCTGTCTGGAAAATAATCAACTTGGAGAACAGCTAAATAAATCATGGTGTCTGCCTCTCAAGGAATAGCACACAGCCTTCAGAAAGTATGTCTTCAAAGGATATTTAAACACTCATGATATGATATGAATTGAACTCAGTAGGTTACAAAAGTGCATACACATTATGACCCCAGTTTTGGAAAGAATAAATGTGTGTAGCGGGCTCATGGGTTGGGGGCTGGGGGGATTCACTTTCTCTCCTTTTTTACTAATTTGCTGTGACCAGTTGGATGACTTTATCATGGGGGGAGTGGACATTTTTTTTTTTTAATGTATACGACCTTGTGCTGCCTCCTTGAAGACCAGACTAGATTGTGGATGGAAACTCTCTGGGGACACTGTTTGGGGCTAGACTCATGTTAATTGCTTTTAATCAGTCCCTTACAGGCAAAGCCCCCCAGTGAAGTATGTTCAGAGGGAGAAGAGAGGCCCCATCTCTCTGCATCCCAAATGAAGTCTGACGATGTAGCATCACCTGGAGGCCTCATTCCTGCCTCTACTTTGAGATGCACCTTTATCATGAAATAGACTCATACTCATGTGGCTCTATGTCCAGACCTATTTGCTCCAGGAATCCACTTGTTTCTTCCCATGATGATATCACATGGTGTGATTGTTATAGTCTTGGAATATATTTTAATGCCTAACAACACAAGCCCCTGATACTGTTATGTTTTTTTTTAATTTCTTGCCAATTCCCAATCATGTAAATTTTGGGGGGTAAGTTATAGAATGATTTTTGTCAAACCTTCTCCCTTCCGCACCCATGCCAAAATCCCATCAGAACTTCGACTGGTGTTGCATGAAATGTGTTTAAGTTGGAGAAAGACAGCCAACTTTATCCCAAGTTTTTCAGTTTAAGAATGAGGTAAACATCTCCATCTATTCAAGCACTGCGTTATGTTATGGTTTTGCAGGCTTCTTGATCTAGCATCTGCGCAGTTTCTATAGTGGCTATTGTCGTTATTTTCCCAGTACACTTTCTAACCAGCTATTGATTATGGTGTCTTTATCCTGTAACCTGCTACTTCCTCCTCTTATTTCTGCCCTCAGTAATGTCATGTGCCCTTTGACAGTAGAAAGCAGCTGCTGAGTTGTCCCCATGTCCTTGGGACACCAGCTCAGAGCCCTGTACATCATGGTTGCTTGGGGAAGGTTGATTAATGAGCAAACGAATGAACGAATGACTCCAGGATGCAGTTTCCTCCTTCCATCCTCAGGTTGGTAGTCATCACAGCAGCTCTTCCCTTCTTGACATCTATGTCCATCACCGCACAGCAGCAAGTCCCATCAAGGCACCCAGCACAGCACACCAACGCAGGCTCACAGAGTATGCCCACAACCAGACGCCCAGCTCAAAAACCCCAGGAATAGTCCGTGCTTAGCGACAGCTCCCGGTCATACTAGAGCAGAGAAAAATATAAGGCCATATGGTTATCATGTGGCCTCCCCAGTATCTGTCATCCACCTGTGTCTTTACCTATTATTAAGCAGGGTGAGGGGAACAGAGAACAGAGGTGGGAGTGGCACGGTGGGCACAGCCTTGTTGCTGCCCCTACCTTCCAGAGTGACCTGGGGCAGGACCCCTCCCGACTTAGGATCTGAGTTTGGCCATCTCTGCTGGACAGGACTGGCTTGTGTGTAATACGGTCTCCCCACCGCTTACCAGGTTCAGCCACAGTGGCTGCCTTCTGTCCTCAAAGGAACTAAATTTCCCTTACAATGCTCCCCCCTCCTCTCACTCGTTACCAGGCCGATTCCTGTCCAGTCTTCCCAGCTCAATTTAAACATCACCTCTTCAGGAGGCCTTTCCTGATTGCCAGATATACCTTCAAAGCCCTCTGTCCACATGGGGAATAATTGGGTAATCTGGGGCCCCCTGGGGCCTGGGATTTCCAGAAGCTGAGCCATCCAGGGATAGAGCTGACCCCCAATCCACACCTCCAGACCTAGCTCTGTCTCTCCCCCACAAATCCTGGCTCGTTTATGATCCCTTATCCTTCCCACCAAGAGGTGACATGCTTTGCTACCTTCATGAGGCTGAAGTTTCTTCAGACAGTACAACGGTAATAATGATTATAATTATACTAATCATAGCTCTAATGATTCACTGTTTCAGGCACTGTTTTCATGTTTTACCTGAATTATTACATCACTGAATCCTCCTCACACAACCCTATGAGTTAGGTAATAGTCTTATCCCCTTTTTACAGATGCAGAAACTGAGGGCCAGGGAGGTGAACTGACTTGCCCAAGGTCATTGGGTTAGACAGTGGTAGGAGTGGGATTTGAACACCAGGCAATCTAGCTTTGGAGCTGCGCCCTTGATCCTCAGCATACAAGGGATCGAGGCTCATGTTGTTCTTCCAGGCTTATGGGGAGCCCCTCATTGTAAGATGGGGCAGTGCAAGCACAGATGCCTGGACCATCGGTGCCCCAAAGCCCCTGGGAAATCTTGGTGCCCATCCCCCAGCCACACAGAAGAGGGCACTATGTGTGCCCCAGCCTGGCCCAGATGCTTCTTCAGCAGTGACCTTGCCCCAGACATGGCCAGGTGTCTTGGCTTCACGCACCTGGTCTGCTTAGTTTGTCTTCTTCTCCCAGTGGATCCGCATTCTAGCCGGACAAGTCCTGCATCTTATTAACCTCTTCATCCCCCTATGTCTTGCTTGAGGTCTGGCATGAAGTAGCCACTGATTAATACCTGCTGAAGAATAAATGAATGAATGAATCCAAAGGGCCAGACCCTGAGCAGACTTAGTGACTAAATATAATGGCTTGACCCAGGAGCTATAGGGTCAAGGCTGCGCAATAAGGCCATTGCACAATTCAATACAATCAGCATTTATTGAGCACCTGCTGTATGCCCAACAAAAACCCCATCAGAAGGGACTAGTGTTTTATTTCATGTGCATTAAAAGTGTATAGGTTGCAAGAGCTAGTGCAGTATAGGATATAAACATAGAAGCCCTGGGTCTCACCTACCTCCATTCACATCTTCACTCCATCACTTTCTGGCTTTGTGACCTCAGCCACATTCCTCTTTGTGCCTCAGTTGCCTCATCTGTCAAGGGGAACTAATAAGAACTTCTCCCTCCTGAGGGTTGAATCTCTCAGCACACCTGGCCCAGGGGGAAATGCCCAGTGAGTGTTCCTGCTACTGACCTGCAAGCATAGGTGGTGGTTACAGCTTCAGGGGCTCCAGAGAGAATTCTCCCTCGTTAGTGCTCAAAGTAGAGGGTCAAAGCCATTTCTAAGACTCTCATTTAACTCATTGGCGTTCTGGACCCACAACTTCTCAGCACCCGGGAGAACCATCTGCGGTATCCCTCCTTCGGTCCTCACCAAGCCCTGTGGGAACAAAGACAGCGTAGACTTCAGGTTCGTTTCCTTTCTGATTCCATACCTTTGCTTATGCTGATTCCTCTGCCCAGAACATCAGCACTTCTCTATTCACACTCCCCCCAAGTGGCATTTTATCCATCCATTCTTCAAGCCCAGCACAGTCATTTTTAGCAGACCAGGGGACAAAACCAGAGCACTGCCATACAGTGGGAAATTATGCAGCCGTGAACAAGGAATGTGACCAAACTGTTCTTACGCTGAAAGACGTCAAAGACATACTGTTGCTAAAAAAGCAAGTTGCATATAATATGTATTAGAGCTCCAACTTTGATGTGCACCGGAATCTCCAGGGGCCCTTGGTTCTTGTTAAATGCAGGTTGTGATCCAGCAGGTCATGAGTGAAGCCTGAGAGTCTGCATTTCTGACAGACTCGGGGTGATGCCCAGGCTGCTGGTCTGGCATGGGTGATACAGCAGTACAGGATTTATAGTATGATCCTATTTCTATAAAAACAAAATGAAACAAAATGAATATATATGGGATAAGCCAGAGAATAAACTCTAAGCTATAAGTAGTGGTTATTTCTTGGTGGGAGAATGACCAGAAGCTTTCAAACACTGTGTAAAGTCTGATTTTTACAATAACTTTCCCTATTGTAATTAGGAAAAACAACCCAGCCATGATGGTGCTCTTCTAGGCAGACATCTGTAACCTGCACCCTCTTTCCAAATTAATGGCTCCAGTTCAGGCTTCATCTCTGCCCTCTCTGGCTCTCAGAGCATAATAATGGGCTGGTTCGGAGCAGCTGCACAGGATGTGCGTTGTGTGTGACTGATGCTCCAGCTATCTGGAAGGCTGTGATCACCAGCAGCAGTTTAATAAGGGTCTCCTAAGTGCCAGGCCAGGGCCATGCCCTTCGCAGGCATTCCCACGTTGGATAACTGAGGCTCAAAGATGTGGAGGGACCTGGATCACACAGCTCGTCTGAGACCCAGGCCTGGCTCCTGGGATGGGATCCGCTTATTCCCCTCTGCCTGCCTGGAAAATTCCTCCCCTAGATGTCCACATGAGTTGCTCCCTCACTTCCTTCAGGTCTCTGCTCAAATTTTTACCTTACCAGAGTCCTCCTCTGACCACTCTATACAAAATAGCAACACTACCCCCTCCTCCAACTTCCCCGCTTTCTTGCTTTCCAAAGCACTCATCACCATCTGACAGTCATATTTATTGGCTTATTTGTGCTTTGTCCTTCTTTTTCCACTAGACTCTAAGCCACATGTGGGTAAGGGCTTTATCCATTTCGCTCATTGCTTTATCTCTGGGGTCTAGCATAGTTCCTGGCTTAATAAATATGCATTAAATGGGTGAATGCACAACAGTCTCCAATTCACAGGCCACTGATCTCCCAGCAGTGCCCCCACTCTGTTCACAGACAGAGTGACCTGCTGATCCCCAGTAGCACAGGGTAGGCTGGCCTTCCTTTCCAGCCTTGTGGGGAGTCCAAATTAGGTTCCTTAAATGCAGAGGTGGATGGCTAGGCCTGGGGCCCCATGGTCTCTCCATGTGAAAAGGATAAACAGGGTAGGGTTGTAGGAGTCCTGGATTCAGATCCCACTGTTTTACCACCACCCTGATGGTTTGGGGAAAAGACTGTCACTCTCCAGGACAAGAAGTCCCAACTGTCCCAAGAAGGCCCTTCCAAGAGTCAGGGGCTTTGTACTTGCCGTTCATTTGGCCTGGCTGGCTCCTTCTCAACATTTAGGTCTCTTCTCAAATGTCACCTCCTCAGAGAACCCCCCTAACCTCCCAGGCTAAAGAGGACTCTGCACCCACACAGGTACCTCTCTTCACACCCCATGTTTATTTCTCCCATCACTATTAGTATAAACTATTTTCACTTTTACTGTTCCATTTATCTGTTTATTCATTTACTGTCTGTCTCCACTGTAAGATCTATGAGGGAAGATCTTGTTCTTGTTCTTGTTTACTGTTGTATCTCCAACTGTCTGTCTTGTTTACTGTTGTATCTCCAGCGCCTAGAACAGGGTCTGGCTTATAGTAGGTGCTCAGTAAATATTTGTTGAATTAATGTTCTATATCGTCTCCTTCTAGAAACAGGGAAACTGAGGCCCAAAGGCGGGAAGGGAAATGCCGGAGATAAATTAGCCACAACCTAGAGTAGAAGGCAGTGAGGGCAAGTGGAACTGAAGGTCAGGAGACTATGACCTTGGAGGAGGCCCATGTCTCCAAGCCTCAGTTTCCTCATCTGTACGATGGAGTGAGGCAGTCATGACCACTATCCGAGGGGCCTGGTACTAACGGTACCTAGTACCTAGGAGACCGTGACCATTTCCAGGAATGATATCTGCGGTGCAGCATCTGCGCTTCCCCCAGACACGGCTCGAGTGCCCCAAAAGCCGCAGAAGGAGAAAACTACAGTCCCCATAGTGCCACGGGCGGCGCCTGCGCATGGCTGCCGGCCCGGAGGGCTGCGGGCGCCCTCTAGCGGTACTCTGGCGCAGCGCTCCGCTCCGATCCCCGAGGGGCGGGGGGCTCGCGGCTCAGGCAGTCTGAGCGCGCGGCTGCCGCGGCGGAGCCAAAGCCGGGAGCCCAAGCGGCCGCCGGATCGGAGCCCGCGGGGCCAGCCGCAACCATGGGCAACCGTGGCATGGAGGATCTCATCCCGCTGGTCAACCGGCTGCAGGATGCCTTCTCCGCCATCGGCCAGAACGCGGACCTCGACCTGCCGCAGATCGCCGTGGTGGGCGGCCAGAGCGCCGGCAAGAGCTCGGTGCTCGAGAATTTCGTAGGCAGGTAGGAGCGGCGCGCCCCTGAACTCGGACTCCCCCCGCCCAGGTCCTCCGGGCCTCGCCGCCCGGCCCCGACGGCAGCCCCTGGCGCTGCACCGCGGAAGGCGCGCCCCCCGCTTCCAGCCAGAAGGAGGCGGCCCACCCCCGCCACGAGAGCCCCTCAGGGGCGCAGCGCCCCCGGCTTGTCCGCAAACGTCAAGCCAGCGGCCACGGGATCACGCCCCCCTCCTCCGCCCCATCCTTTGGGGAAGACAGCGAGACCCTGGCAAAGGGCTGTACCCCCAACCCCCCTTGGGTACTGAGGGGCCTGCATTACTCAGCTCCTCCCTTCGGTTCTGGGGGTCTCTTGAGGCGGGCAGCATCCCTGGGGCAGTGCCCCCAACCCCAGGCCCTACGGAGGACAGCTCCCTCCTCTCATGGGAATTCCCGGACCGTGGCAGGGGACCCCCCCCCCCCCCATAGCCCCTGGGAGAGGACATAGCCCCGTGGGCATCGGGGATCAGACGCAGCCTCCCCCCGTCATACACACACCTCTGCGGCTCCAGCCGCCATCCGTGCGCAGCGCGGAAGAGGGGGGCGGCGCGGGTTGCAGGATGAGGAAGAGGACGGGGTGGGGGAGAAACCGCTTCTGATCCTCTACTGAGCAGCCGGCCCCTTGCCCCGCCGCCGCCCCTGGGTGGGGGCACCTGTCAGTGTCGTTCTCCCCTTGGCCTGGCAGAGGGATTGTAATGGAGGGAGAAGGCGGCGGAGGGCAGAGATGACTAAGACAGGGAGGCAGGATGGCGGGGAGGGGGGAGCCATTTGCACAACCTAATCCCCCTCCTATCTCTGATCCCTCAAGGCGCTGGGAGGGCCGGGTGGCAAGGAGTCGGGGGCAACCACAAAGACAAAGGGTGTCCTGGGTTTAGGGAGGCAGGCAGGGTCGTGACCCCCACCCCAGGGTCCCCCAAGAAAGGGGAGGCAGAGATGGCTTTTCGAGTGCTGAGAAGGAGAGAGAGAGAGGATGGCGCTCTCAGCCCGGTGCTGGAGACCGAGTGGGGGCTGGGCAGACTGAGGGGGGGGGGGGCGGGAGAATTGACACTGACCGGCCCACTGTGTCATCTCCCTCCCTCGCCTTCTTCAGAAACCCTAGCTTTGTGCCAATGACCTTCATGGCTAAAGAAGCAAACGACATGTGGGAGAGGGAGGCAGGTAGAGGCTTCCGCCCTCAGAGGGACAGCAGTTCCGGGCGAGACATCCTGGGTCCAAGCCAGCTTCTGCTGTGAAACCTCAGGCGAGTCACTGCCCTCTCAGAGCCTCAGTTTCCCCATCTCTAATATGGACAGTTGGACCGGATGCTTGTTCCTGCCCCACAAATGACCTGGGAAGCCCAGTGTCAACCCCAGGGATGAGAGGGAAGGATCCTGCCTGGAGCTATGAATCTGGGGGGGCGGCCAGGCCCATCTGGTCAGCAGAGGGGGACGCCGTCTGTCTCCCAGGGCCGGGCTCCCAAAGAACCCCCCTCCTAGTCATGTGACCCCCCCAGAGCAGCAGAGGCACAGGCAAGAGACACACAGATGGTCCCCGTCCCTACGCCTGGCTGTCAGAGTGAGGGGGTGGGAGGACCCTGGAGACAATAAAGCCCCGGGGTCTTCGTGCTTTATATGGCACTCGTGGACATCCAGCACTCTCCAGTGTACAAACCATAGGCCTGCCTTTCATCCATTGAACATCTGCTGAACGCCTGCTCTGTGCCTGCTGCATGCCTGCTGCATGCTCTGGGCAGGGGGCACAGAGGGGAAGATGACCCCAGGTCCCATCTGCTGGGCCCTTCCCATGTGCCCCATGCCATGCAATATGGGATGGGTCACAACAGCCCCATGAGGCAGGTACCATGATGCCCATCCTGCAGGTGAGGAAACTGAGACACTGAGGTTAGAGGCCATGTCCAAGGTCACAGGGCCAGGAAGGACAGAATCTATTAGACTCCAATCTGGAGCCTGCACAGCCTCTAAGAGCCCAGCTCTGCACTGAGCAAAGGGACGTGCAGGGGCGTGGACCCCCATTTTCCCCATCTGAGTGATGGGCAGACTGACAGCTGCTGCCCTGCCTTCCTGAGACAGTGGCCATGGGGCTCCAGTGAATTCATGGGTGTAAAAGCCCCCTTTTGTAAACACGTGGGAGGGAGGTGTTGATTGTCAGTTAGGTTTGGGGCCTGCATGTGCCAGGACAGACCAGGCCCCTGCCGTTTCGGAGTTCACTGTCCAGCAGAGAGAGGTGCCAGTAAGTAGACAGCACAGCAGGCCAGCCTGGTCACAGCTGATTTCAGCAACTGTTTGCTTGTTGAGTGGTGGAGTGAGATGTGGATTCTGCCCCAGGAGGCCTGGGCCCTCTTGCAACCCAATACCCTTTGACTGTGGCCCTGCAGGAGGATGCATGGGGTGTACAGGGGCAGAGCAGGGGCCACTGGGCCTGAGGCGGAGGAGTGAGCAGGGAAGCATTACTTGATCCTCATGAAAGCTAGTGAGGAGGCCGGTGTTGGAGTGCAGTCGGGAAACTGAGGTTCACCGGGGCCCCCAGCCAGCCCTGCCTGCTCCGTCATGGGTCCCAACCTCTCTACCTAGCACTAGGTCCCCAGACCCATAAGCATGGTAACAGTGGCTCTGCCTCCTGGGGCTTCCCGGGAGTCAACCCCCCATGGAGAGGAAGTGGAAAATACAACAGAGGAAGCAGAGATTGCTCCAGGCCAGCCCGGGCTCCCGGGCAACCAGGAGGACCCTGTTGTCAGCTCTGCAATGGAGGTGACCCAAGCAGCTGCCCAGGACCCCGCTAGGACTGGTCTGGGTCTATGCTATTTCTTTGTCCCCCTTTTACAGAAGGGAAAACTGAGGCTCATTCATTGAGTCATTCAGCAGATATATGAAGAAGAAAACTGGGGAATGGGGTCAATGCTGGGAGGGAAAAGGGCCACTTTCCACAGGGAGGTCAGAGAAGGTCTCTAGAAGGTGGTGGCATCTGAGAGGAGAACTGAGGGATGAGAAACCACGTGACTATCTGGGGAGAGCATTCTAGGCGGAGGGAACAGCAAACGCAAAGGCCCTGGGGCAGTAATGAATTTGGTGTGTTTGAAGAACAGAAAGGAAGCACTGGGGCTGGTGTTTTGTGAGCAAGGCGGACACAGCATCGGGGAGTAGGCTGGGGCTAGATCTACAAGGCCCTCAGATTATGCTGAGGAGCTGGGTTTGTTTTCATTATTATCAGAAGCTTTTAAGTAATGGAGTGACTTGAGCTGATTCCAGCAAGTATGTGACTTGGGAAGGGGGGCAGGAGACAGATGAGGAGGTTGCTGCGGTGGGCAGAGGTGGCAGGGCCTGGACCAGGGCTTTAGCAGAGAGAGGAGGAGACCTGTGGGGTTCAGGATGTATTTTGGAGGAAAGTCCCACAAAACCTGCTGGTGGATGGGATGTGGAAGGCGAGGAAAGAAGAATCCAAGATGACTTCCGCACCTTTGACCCCAGGTGGTTGTTGGCGCCATTAACAGAGTAGGGAGGAGCCAGTTGCGGGGCTGGGGGTAAGATCAGGAGTTTGGTTTTGAACTCTTTGAGTCTGAGATGTCAGGTGGGCAGTGTGGTGATGCAAGTCGGAAGCTCAGGGGGAAGGCTGGCTGGAAATATAAATTTGGAAGAGATGGGATGTAAACCCGTGAGCATAGATGAGATCATCTTGGGGGTAAGTGCAGACAGAGGAGTGTGCGTGGGCCCCAGGACACCCCAGCATTTTGTGAGCAGATGTCTGGTGCCCTAGGTTTCCCTTTGTCTGCCCCCAGCTGCGTGCCCCCTCCCCACAATACCCATCCGGCGTCAAGTCTGGTGTCCTGGGATAGACTTCCAGCCTCCGACGCCCCTGGCCTTGCTCACCCAGGCATGCTGACATTTGGGCAGTGCCCACCTTCCCTCCCGTTTGGCCCCTGGGGAGGCCAAGGCCAGTGGGAGTGTGGCAGAGGGGCTGAGCGCTCAGGCTCTGGAATCAGACCTGGGTTTGTAGCTTACCTCTGCCACTTACAAGCTGGGCAACATTGGGCATGTTTCTTAAACCCTGCTCGGCTGCTACTTCCTCATCTGTAAAATGGGGATAATAATAGCACCTCCCTCATGGGATTGTGGCGAGTGTTGATGTCATACCCGTGAAGCACTCGGGGTAAGGTCTGGCACAGAGGATGCACCCATTCTGTTCCTGCCTGGGCATAGGTACCAGCTGGGAGGAGGGCCAGGGTGAGGGTGGAGGTGGGAGAATCTCCTCTAGCCAGGGTAGCGAAGGGAGCCTGGGGAGTGAGCCTCTGCCCAGAGCCCACGGGGCAGCCTGGGGGTAGTGTTTTGGGTTTCCCTGGTGACTCTGCCTACCCCTGCTCAGGCTCCCTGCCTCCTACCAATCCCCTTGCCCCTTCCTCTGCATTCGCATCCCAGCACAGACTTGTGCTGGTCTCTGGCGTCAGAGAGCCCAGCCCCTCTCTTGTTCAGCCCCAGCTCCTGCCATGGGGGACAGCCCACTCCCCACTACTAAGATCTGTCGCTTCCTCTGAACACTTCGGGCTACATCTTAGTGGTCCCATTTCCCAGGTTTGGAGACTGAGGCCAAAGATGATTAGGGGATAATTGAGACATCAAAAGTAGAAAGTCACTGACTGGAGGGGGCAGAGAGAACTGACATCTCCTTGGCACTTGCAGCGTGCCAGGCCCTAAGGATACAGCTCTGAAGAAGCCAGACCCACCCCTATTCTGGGGGAGGGGGGGCTGCGGGGGAGGGGGCTCACAGCTGAGCAGGACAGACAGACGCTACATCACACAAAGAGCTCTTTTGTTGTGTGTTGGAAAAAGGGTACCAGGAGCCTCGATTTTGAAGGGAGGGGAGTCGTCAGGGGGCCAGGGAAGGCATTTGAGCATTTAAGTCTGGGCCTGAGCAAAAATAGGACTTGGTCAGGCAAAGGAGTGAACACACTCCATGTGCAGGGTCCCACCTGAGCAAAGGCCCGAGGTGGGAGGGAGCCCAGTGGGTCTGAGAACCCGGACGAAGGGCAGTGAGGAGCAGAGGTCACAGTGAGACCAGGAGGGTCGGGGAGGCGCTGCCGGCCCTTCAGCCATCCCCACCCAGAGAGCCCGCGATGCTGCCGGGCAGCCACACCCTGCTCCCCCTCTCCCTGCTCAGAGCACGCACCTGCCACGCGCCCACAGCCAGACCCGCCAGAGGACGTCTTCCCCAAACCCCCGCCCCACCCAGTGGCCCCAAGGAGCTGGGAATGAAAGGTGACTCTGGCAGACGGCAGCTGATCCCGGCGCCAGAAGAATCGAGTTTCCCAGGCCTTGGCTGGGGTCGGAGGGTCGGAACCTGGCGGGCGGGTGAGGAGGGGCCGGGCGGGAGCTGGAGGCAGCCAGTCACGGACGTGGTGTTATCAGCCCTGGAACAAGAGCAGAAGTGGAGCCCACGTGCCGTATGTCTAAATATTCCTGTTATAAATCAAGCTAAGGAATTGCTAAATACAATACATTCTGCCCTCCCACCTTGACAAACACACCTTCAAAGCAACCTGGCAGGCTGGTGTTGAATATAGAATTTCAGACTCCTCCGAGTTCTGTGATGGGATGGGAAGCGTCTCTCTCCAGGCTGCCCTCATATTCCAGCTCCATCCCCGCCCCCAGAAAGGATCCCCCTTAGCCCCCGGGGTTGCCTCCCCGAAGCGAGGGCCGCCCCCAGTCGGGGCAGAAGCTAGAGGTAGGCTTGAGACCCCTAGGAGGGGTGCACAGGCTCCAGTTGGGCACCTTCCCTTGGTCCTTGGGAACCCCATGCTTCATGGGGAAGGTGAGGCCGGCGATCTCAACTGGGATGGGGTGCAAGGTCAGGGCCCCGATTCCCCAGGTCCAAGGGCAGCGCTGATTATTGTCTTCTTGGAACCAACAACCTGTCAGTAGGAGGAGCATCATCCCAAGTTTTCAGATGGTGAAATGGCACAGAGAGGGTAGGGGACCTGCCTGAAGTCACACAGCGGTGGAATCAGAGGCAGGACAGGAAGCAGCACAGGTCTCCTGCCTCCATGTGAATGCCCACCATCTTCACCCCAACCCATGCGCCTACATCTCCATACACCTCAGCTTCTCCTCCTCTGCTCTCTCTGGTTGTCTCTCGGGCACACTTACCCCCTCCCTGGACTGAAATCTGGCTAGGGAATATGAACTGTTTGCAGCAGTCAGCTCTAGCAACTTGGAATTACTACAGGCAACAGGAAAAAGAGGAATATTGGCCTTGGAAGGTGTTTGAGACAGTCACCTAAATGGCATCTTCCCAGTGCCCTGGCCAGAGGCCCCGGGATCAGCTCCCCCCTCCTCTCTCGTCCTCTCCATCCATTCAGTCTACAAACCCTGTGTATTCTGCCCGAGTCCACCCCCCTCTCTCTACCTTGGCCACCACCACCTTTGTCTTAGCACCTGGGGCAGCCACCTCTCTTGCCATTCTCCGTCTGACAGCACAGAACTCTCTATGGCTTCCCAATCTGATCCCCTCTGCTTGAAGCCCTCCTTAGCCCCCCTGCCCTCCAACCAGAGCCCTAGCTCCTGAGTTGGGACCCTGAGGCCTGCCTTACCCAGCCTGGCTTCCCCTCCAGCCGCTCCCTCCTGGGCCACCTGGGTATCTTGCAGTTCATGGGAAAATGGGCCATCCCTCTCTCTCACTCTCCTGAGTGCCGTTGCGTGTGCTGTTCTCTCTGCCGGTAAGGCTCTTCACCACACCTCCGTCTTCTTCCTCCACTGGCTCAACCTCCAAGTCTCACATCAGCCAACACCTTCTCCAGGATGCCTTCCCTGATCACCCTCCAGCCCATGACCTCCGTGTGTATGGTAGAGCTCAGTTTTTCCAGAATGAGGGACCACAGAGGGAGAAAGAGGCCCATGGCCTTGGGCTGAGAGCTCCCGGCAGAGGAGTTCCAACCAAGGTTACTATGAACATTTTACCTGTTTATTACTGCGTCACTCTTTTTTTTTTTTTTAAACTGTGGGTTTATTTATTTATTTATTTATTTATGGCTGTGTTGGGTCTTCGTTTCTGTGCAAGGGCTTTCTCTAGTTGCGGCAAGTGGGGGCCACTCTTCATCGCCGTGCGCGGGCCTCTCATTATTGCGGCCTCTCTTGTTGCAGAGCACAGGCTCCAGACGCGCAGGCTCAGTAATTGCGGCTCACGGGCCTAGTTACTCCGCGGCATGTGGGATCTTCCCAGACCAGGGCTCGAACCCGTGTCCCCTGCATTGGCAGGCCGGTTCTCAACCACTGCGCCACCAGGGAAGCCCCTGCGTCACTCTTTCATCACTGGTCTTAGCACAGGGAAACAAGGCCACCAAGCAGGATGGGGAGAAACATCTCAGCAGGTGAATGCAATGCTGTCTAGCACACACAGGCACCTAGCACATGACAGGCACTCAGGTGGCTCATGGCATCACCAATGGGCACTCTGTTAGATCCTTCTACAGCCAGGATCTCAAGGCATCCCCTCAACAATCCTAGGAGGGAGTTGCTGGATTGTGTCCCATTTCACTGATGAGGAAACTGAGGTTAGGAGCAGGGAAATAATTTACTGGTGGAGCTGAGATTCCTTCACAGCAAGCTGCTGGTGATAAGAAATAAGGATCCAGATGTAGCTCTGTATTGAGCGACTTGGGAAAAGTTTGTGCTGAGCTGTTAGGCAAGCAGAGCCACTACCCAAGTGTGGCTCAGAGCCCCGGGCACAAGTGGGCATGTGAGGGGCACCTGACTTCATCTCTCTGAGCCTCGGTTTCTTCCCCTTTAAGTTGGGGAAACTGGACATGCCAACCTCCCACAGCCATTCGAGAATCAAACGAGAGGATGCAGATTTCTTAAACAGCTTTATCAAGGTATAATTTACATACCATAAAATTCACCCATTTTTAGTGCACACTTCAATGATTTTTAGCATATTTACAGACTTGTGCAACCATCATCACTATCTAATTTTAGAACACTTCCATCACCCCCAAAAGAAACCTCGTGATGATGCAGATTTTAAAGCCCCCCGCAGAGTCCTTGGCCAGCAGTCAACAATGCATCAGTGTTTGCCATGACTATTATTATAAATGATAAAATGTTTACAGCGGTGAGCCCCAGGTGTTGCAGTGTTGGTTGCTTTCTATTTTTTCAACATTTTATTTATTTATTTATTTTTCTGACTCAATGGTTTGGAACAGCAATTTCTTTTTTTTTTGAATTTTTGAATTTTATTTTATTTATTTTTTATACAGCAGGTTCTTATTAGTTATCCATTTTATGCATATTAGTGTATATATGTCAATCCCAATCCCCCAATTCATCCCACCACCACCACCACCCACCCCCGCCGCTTTCCCCCCTTGGTGTCCATACGTTTGTTCTCTACATCTGTGTCTCTATTTCTGCCCTGCAAACCGGTTCATCTGTACCATTTTTCTAGGTTCCACATATATGTGTTAATTTATGATATTTGTTTTTCTCTTTCTGCCTTACTTCACTCTGTATGACAGTCTCCAGATCCATCCACGTCTCTACAAATGACCCAGTTTCGTTCCTTTTTATGGCTGAGTAATATTCCATTGTGTATATGTGCCACATCTTCTTTATCCATTCGTCTGTCGATGGGCATTTAGGTTGCTTCCATGACCTGGCTATTGTAAATAGTGCTGCTGTGAACATTGGGGTGCATGTGTCTTTTTGAATTATGGTTTTCTCAGGATATATGCCCAGTAGTGGGATTGCTGGGTCGTATGGTAGTTCTATTTTTAGTTTTTTAAGGAACCTCCATACTGTTCTCCATAGTGACTGTATCAATTTACATTCCCACCAACAGTGCAGGAGGGTTCCCTTTTCTCCACACCCTCTCCAGCATCTGTTGTTTGTAGATTTTCTGATGATGCCCATTCTAACTGGTGTGAGGTGATACCTCATTGTAGTTTTGATTTGCATTTCTCTAGTAATTAGTGATGTTGAGCAGCTTTTCATGTGCTTCTTGGCCATCTCAACATTTTATTTTGTGAAAAACATTTTTTCAATCTTATTTTAATTTTTTATTTTTAAAATTAATTTTTATTGGAGTATAGTTGATTTACAATGTTGTGTTAGTTTCTGCTGTACAGCAAAGTGAGTCAGTTATACATATACATGTATCCACTCTTTTTTTAGATTCTATTCCCATATAGGTCATTATAGAGTACTGAGTAAAGTTCCCTGTGCTATACAGTAGGTTCTTATTAGTTATCTATTTTATATATAGTAGTCGAAAGTTTTTTTAAAGGGAGAACATATGATTTTTTAAGGTATGGGCAAAAGAGAAATTGATTTTCATTTTGAAAGTATAAAGTCATCAACACTTGAAGGAAAGGAAAGAGGAAGGAAGGGAGGGAGGCAGGAAGGAAAGAAGCAAAGAAGAAAGGTAGGAAGGATGGAAGGATAAGGTGGAAGGAAAGATCACAGATTTTCTTTTTTTTAAATTAATTAATTAATTATTAACATTTTAAAATTATTTATTTATTTATTTATTTTGGCTGCGTTGGGTCTTTGTTGCCGCGCGCGGGCTTTCTCTAGTTGCGGTGAGCGGGGGCTACTCTTCGTTGTGGTGCGCGGGCTTTTCATTGCGGTGGCTTCTCTTGTTGCAGAGCATGGGCTGTAGGTGCCCGGGCTTCAGGAGTTGTGGCTCAAGGGCTCTGGAGCGCAGGCTCAGTAGTTGTGGCGCACAGGTTTAGTTGCTCCACGGCATGTGGGATCTTACTGGACCAGTGCTCGAACCCGTGTCCCCTGCATTGGCAGGCAGATTCTTAACCACTGTGCCACGAGGGAAGCCCCACAGATTTTCTTTAATGAAGAAAATGGATGTTGTGGAGAGAGCACCGGGCTTGGAGTCCAGAGCCCTGGGCACCAGTCCTACCCTGTCGCCAACTTGCACTGTGAACTTGGGCAACACTCTTCCCCTTTTTATGCCTCGGTTTCCACATCTGTGCAATGAGGGTGATGGTGGGAAAACTGTAGGAGCTTCATCAAATCATTCTTTCGGTCGACAGGGGTGTCCCGAGTGCCCGCTCAGTGCCAGGCTCCGAGATGGTGCTGGGAATACGGTGGTAAACAGGACCAACCCAGCCCCTGCTCTCAGGACATCAGAATATCAGGGGAAGCTAAGGCCAGGGCTGCCCTATAATGTTCAAACCTCAGCTGGAAATTCATGGGCTGTTCAACGAAGTGGGCCGGCCAGGGGCCTCCTGGGGCAGCAGGAACAGAGAGGGACTTGTTGCCTGGCCTCACCTCCTCCCCACTGTGTTTCTTGGCCCATCCACTCCCTCACCTCCACCCTGGATCCCTGCTTCAGAGGGCATCTTACAGCCTGCCTGGCCCCCTTGCCTTCCACTTCCAAGGCAAGGTTTGGCAGGAAATATCCTGGCCTCCGCCCACTCTTCTGGCCAGCCCCCAGGAGACCCACCTTCCAACTCCCTCCCTGCTGCATCAATTGGTGACATGGTTGTGGGAGCCCAGCCTGTGTTCTCAGATTGCTCAACAAGTTATATTTATAATCATTGCTACCATTTATTCAGGCATTAATTTATATAAGCCTCACAGAAACCCATTTTACTGATAAGGAAACTGAGGCTCAGAGAGGCCTGGTCATTTGTCCATAGCCACACAGCTCCTAAGTGGCAGCTCTGACATCCAACGCCTGGCCTGTGTGACATCAGAGCCCAGGAAACAAGAGACTTATAAGGATGACTGCCGCTGGGTACATGCCAGACCAAGCATGCTACTTTCTGCTGTTGTTTACATTCAGCAGGACCTGGAAACCAGGGTTCCAGAGCAATAGTCCCAGATCTCAGATACCAGAGTAGGGGTGGGGTCACTTCGGCCCTTTGGTGTAATTTCTCCAGGCCCCTCTGGGGTGACAGTGCCAATTCAGACAGGGAGTATGTGGTGCCTGGAGGTCGTGAGACATGTTTATTTCATCCTCCCTGTGCTTCGGGTTTGAAGGTACTTCTGCAGATGGCAAGGCAAGGCCTCCCCGGGAAACCACCATCTGTCCAGAATGAGTGGGAGGAGCTGGCCTGTCACCATCCACCCCTCCCACACGTCAATCGAGGCTGGTGGGCCCGGCACACTTTTCTCTGGGCACCTGTTCTGTCCTCCCTCAGGCTAACCAGGAGCTGGGTGGGAGGTGCAGGGGGGCTCTGGCTGGAGGCCAGATCAGGCCCGAATCCCCAGTGGGGAGGCACCAAGGTACACTTTAACAGAGGGCGTGGGGCAGTCTTTCCGGTTGAAAGGCAGGAGCTGTGGAGCCGCTCAGCCGTGCTCGCTCCTCCCAGGGTTGCCTGAGCCCCTACTGTAGCCCAGCCTGTGCCCAGCGTGGGAATCCAACAGGGAGCAAGGCGCTCAGTCTGGACATGGGAACCAGTCTGTGCTTGTCACTGCCTGTCCAGGCATGGGGCTGGAAAGCCGGCCTCCCGGTCCTGGTCCCATCTCGGCCACCTCTCCCACCTCTCCCATTGCTGTGTGGCCTCACAGCTCCCTGGCCTTCTGTGGGCCTCTGTTCCACCCTCTGGACAATGACAGGGGAGTGAGATGTTCTCTGAAAACTGCACCTCCTTGATGTCCATCGTTTCCACCCAACATTCTGTGGTCAGAATCCCAAGATCCAATTCAGTGCCTGAAGTAGGTGAGGCAGAGGGCTCTTCAGGATCTTGGATTCCTTGCTGAAATTTGGGGACCCTCCGAGGGAAGAGACTGAGGACAGGAGGACCTCCTTGACAGGTCCCTCCGGCTGCTGAGCGCCTACTATGTACCAGGCATGGGCTAAGCTCTTTCGGTGAAAGGGCTCCAAGGATCCTCCCGCAGCCGTGCGTGGTAGTATGTGATGCCCGGTTTAGATCATGTGGTTTACAGCTGAGGACCCTGAGGCCCAGAGCGTGAAGCAACTTGCCCCGGGGGCACCAGGCCGGGGAATGGCCAAGGCAGGATTCGAACCCAGGGCCTCTGCCTGGCACTGGCTCCTCATCACTGAGCCAGTGATCCTTAAACTTGACAGGAACATGAAAATCATATGGGGATCGTGTTTAAAATCCAGATTCCCTCCTCCCCTCCCCTGCCCCCCGAGATTCTAACCCAGCCTGTCTGAGGAATGTGCATTTGAACAAGCTGCCTGGGGAACTCTGACACAGACTGTGTGAGGGCCTCCCTTTGAGAACCTGGGCCAGGGCCAAGATGGGACCCCTCCCCACCTGGGCACCCTATCCCCACCCCGGCCCTGGGAGATCCTGGTCTGAGGAGGCTCTCTGCTCCCACACATGGCCCTGTGCTCTAATCTCGGCTTCCCATAAGCTGCTTGTCCTTTAAGTAGCCCTGGGAGGCAGCAACTCGGAGCAGGCTGGCACAGACCCTTGACCACCCCTCCAGCTGGGCCCTGGGCTCCCCACACCCTCTATGTGGCACCTCAGGGACCTCCGCCCCTCAGGCCTGCCAGGGCCAGGTGGGCCCATCTGTGTGAGGGGCGGAGGGGTGCTCTCAGGGAAGAGCTCCAGGGAAGGTTCATGTCTCTGCATGGGGAGGGGGCTCTCTGTGGGGAGTCCCATCCTTCCCAGCCCCTCCTGCAGTTTCCATGGCAACTACTGTTGCCATGGTACTGCTGGGTGAGGAGCTGGTGGGGAAGAAGGTAGACACCAGGCCCCCAGGCCCACCCCAGCCTCTGTGAGAACAGATGTCCTACCTCCACAGCCCTGAGGGATCCCAAGTACTAGGGGCTCACCCCTGCAAAGGCATCAGCGAATAAAGGATGGGAGAGACAGAGACAGGAAGCTCCCTCCCTGCTCGCCTCCCCCCCAGTTAATCACCTCCCTCTCTGTGCTGCCTGGTGCACCTCCATTCCAGCACATGTCACACTGCATTGCATTATCTGTTTACTTCTGTCTCTCCCACCATGCTGTGAGCTCCTCGGGGTGGGAACTGTCTGACTCATCTCCTCCGATCCCCAGGGCCCAGCACAGAGCCTGGCACAGAGCAGCTGCTCCCAAATATGTTCTAGACTGAATTTAATTGAATTACATAAAAAACCAAGTCTGGCTCCTCAGGTTTTGGGGGCAGCAGAGTTTGATGGGAAAGTTCACAGGCTCTGGAGTTCAACAGCACCAGGATTGAATCCCAGCTCTGCCATTCCTCATTGGGTGAACTTGGCCAAGTCACTTCACCTTTCTGAGCCTCAGTTGCCTCATCTGTAAAATGATCATTTCCATATGAGAGCACTTTTTGAGGACTTGGGAATTCAGTGCCCATTTATTAAGGACGTCTTGTGTGCTAAGCCTTGTGCTGAGCCATGGGATACAGCGACAGACAGAAAGATGCAAGCCCACCCTTCTGAAGCTCACAGTCTTGCACAAATGAAAAGCATTTGCCTGGCACCTAGAAATGATGGATAAATGCAGGATTTATCATTCTCCTTCCCCATAAGGTGGCTGACTCCTCCCCATTAGCCTCTGCTCTCCCCAGAGGTGGGGCAAGGTGAGAACAGGGGATGGAAGAGGCCTCCCCAGGGCCCCCAGATGAGGCCTTGAACCCAGAAACCTGGGCCTACTCTGTTGTCCTCAAACTCTCTGCCCCAAACCTGCTTTGTGAGTCCGGGTCAGGCTCTGGGCTGGGGGCAGGGGACCCATGTTCATGATCTGGCTGTGTCCCAGCCCTATAGGATCTTTTTTTTTTTTTTTTTTTTTTTTATTTTTGGCTGTGTTGGGTCTTCGTTGCTGCACGCGGGCTTTCTCTAGTTGCAGCAAGCGGGGGCTACTCTTCGTTGCGGTGCGCGGGCTTCTCATTGCAGTGGCTTCTCTTGTTGCGGAGCACGGGCTCTAGGCGCACGGGCTTCAGTAGTTGTGGCTCACGGGCTCAGTAGTTGTGGCTCGCGGGCTCTAGAGCACAGGCTCAGCAGTTGTGGCACACGGGCTTAGTTGCTCCGTGGCATGTGAGATCTTCCTGGGCCAGGGCTCGGACCCGTGTCCCCTGCATTGGCAGGTGGATTCTTAACCACTGCGCCACCTGGGAAGTCCCCCCTATAGGATCTTGAGTGTATCCTTTCCCCTCCCTGGGCCTCCATGTGCCTCTCCATGAATGAGGTGACTGGCCAGATCTCTGTGGTCCCTCAGGCTCTGGCCTGCTCCCCCCTTTCCTGAGTCCTGGGAATCCCATAACTGTGATCCCAACAGCCTGATCCCTGGAGAGGCCTCCACCCTCCTTCTTGTGCTGGCCTGGGTGGGGCCGTGGGTGGGTGGGTGGGGAGATGAGAAGAGCTGACAGGACAGAGAGAAGTGGCACCCTCAAGAGTTAGCTGAAAGGACTGCTGAGGTTGACAGTGACACAGCAGATGTCTGAGGAATAGACATCAGGTCTAGGGGCATGAGGTGACTTTGGGACGCCTCAGTCCAGTCCTTCAAAGGGAGCTGGGTCTTCAGGGAGTTGAAGGGCAGAAAGCTTTCACCAGAGAGTCAAACAGATCTGTGCCCAGGGTCTGGTAGATACTGGCTGGGCTACCTGAATGTCTCTGAGCCTCAGTTTCCTCGTCTGTAAAATGGGGATAATAACAGTGTCTTCCTCATGAGGCTATTGTGTGGAGTCCAGGAGATATTGCCCACGAAGAGCCTGGCATGCAGTAGGTAATTAAGGAGCATGAGTTCTTTTCCTTGCCTCCTCCTTCCCCCCATCCCCCTCATCCTCAACCCCAGCCAGATGGGGCCCAGGGAAGGGGAAGTGAGATGCTGCCTTTCCCCACAGCGGAAGGGGGGGGGAGGAGGTGCAACTCTGTTTCCTTGGCATCCACTCTGTGGCCACTGGACGCTTGGGCACGTGGGGTGGGGCACCTCATGCCTCCGTTTCTCCTGAGTTGAATGGCAGTGGCTGGGTTGGGGCAGGGACTTCCTGTTGGCTCAGAATTAACACAGGGCAGACCTGAGAGAGGTCTGGGGGTCAGTTTTGAGGCTCCCAGTGGCAGGACAAGTGCCCCTGGGACAGAGGGAGCCTCCTCAGACCTTGCCCCTCTTCTCACCCCCAACTCACTGCAGGGACTTCCTGCCCCGAGGATCTGGCATTGTCACCCGACGCCCCCTGGTCCTGCAGCTGGTCAATGCTACCACAGGTATGGGCTTCCCCTCTTTGGGCCTCATTCCCCGTCCGAGAACAGCGGGGATAAAAATGCGTAACAGAGAGGTGGCTTTGCGTGGGGGGAGGGAGAAGAAGGCAAATGTTTTGTGTGTGTGTATGGTGTGGGCGGGTGTCTTTTCCCAGCAGAAGATGGGACCCAGGTGGGTTCCGGCTATTATGATGCTTACTCCCCCTTGCCCCCCTCCTTCTGGGGCAGAATATGCCGAGTTCCTGCACTGCAAGGGCAAGAAATTCACCGACTTCGAGGAGGTGCGCCAGGAGATTGAGGCTGAGACCGACCGGGTGACTGGCACTAACAAGGGCATCTCTCCGGTGCCCATCAACCTCCGCGTCTACTCGCCGCACGGTGAGAAGACCTGGCCCTGGCCCCGCCCCCAGCCTCTCGGCTTCGTCTCTGAGCCCCGCCCCTTGGGAACCATCTTCTTGGCCCCGCCCCTTAGCTGGCACCTCCTCAAGGGCTTCACTCCTCCTGCAGACTCCGCCCCCACAGCGACTCCTCCTCTGCGTATCCTACCCCTAGTCCCACACTGCCACGGCTCCGCCCACCCCTGGCCACGCCTCCAACGGGCCTCCGTTTAGCCCTTCGCGTTTCCCTAACCCCACCCACCTACGGCCACACTCCCTAACAGATTCTCTCTAAGCCCGGCCCTGTTCCTTAATCCGCCCGCCCCCGGCCACGCCCCTCGCCTTGAGCCCGCCCTCTCGCCGCCCTGTCCAGTGCTGAACCTGACCTTAGTGGACCTGCCCGGAATGACCAAGGTCCCAGTGGGGGACCAACCTCCCGACATCGAGTTCCAGATCCGGGACATGCTTATGCAGTTCGTCACCAAGGAGAATTGCCTCATCTTGGCCGTGTCCCCAGCCAACTCCGACCTGGCCAACTCCGATGCCCTCAAGGTCGCCAAGGAGGTGGACCCCCAGGGTAGGTTTTCACAGGTAGCCGATGCGCAAGGCCCTGGGGGTCTATTCACAGCGTAAGGGGGAGCCGCTGGAGGGTCTAAGCGAATAGGGCTGGGATCAGATTTATGCCTTTAAAAATCATTTTGGCTACTGTGGAGAATGAATGAGGCGGGGAGAGCAGAGGCAGGCAGTGGGTAAGGGAGGGAGTGGGCTGGGAGATGGGGGGGGAGTGGGGTGGGATTGGGAGTGCCTGGGGCGCCTGTGTGAGGGCAAGTGCAGATGTAGACAACCCTCTCCTGCCACCCCCAGGTCAGCGCACCATCGGGGTCATCACTAAGCTGGACCTGATGGACGAGGGCACAGATGCCCGTGATGTTCTGGAGAACAAGCTGCTCCCGCTGCGCAGAGGTCGGCAGGCCACACACCTGACCCACCCCACTGCCCCTCCTCGTAACACTGCCCCCCCACCCCCCGCAAGGCTGGTTGCCCCTGACCCCCACCCCATCCACAGGCTACATTGGAGTGGTGAACCGGAGCCAGAAGGACATCGATGGTAAGAAAGATATCACGGCTGCCTTGGCTGCTGAACGCAAGTTCTTCCTCTCCCACCCTTCCTACCGCCACTTGGCTGACCGCATGGGCACGCCCTACCTGCAGAAGGTCCTTAACCAGGTAGGGGCTCAGGCCAGGATGAGGCCTGGGGAAACCAGCATGAGAACAGAATCATTTAAGCGTATTTTGTGAGGGTTGCCCACTGTCCCACAGTGAGGTAGCGCCAGAGCTTTGCTGACCGTTCGCTGTCTGGGGCCAGGAAGGGGAGCCCTAGGAACGCCCCAGAATGGAGAGAAGTCCAAGACCTTGTGTGGAGGGTGGCATTGACAAGGGCTTGGGCTTGGGGACTAGGATTGGAGTATGGTTGGCTAAAGACCTTTGTTCCTTCTGAAATGGGGAGAGGCTGATCTGCGGAGGGGGTGATCCCAGGGGCTTCCCTAGGATGTTTCTCCATCTGGAATGGGGCTTCCAGAATTACTGAGGGGGGTGTGTGTGTATATGTGTTGACAGTAGGAAGGCAGTGTGGCATGGGACAAAACTGGGGTCTCTGGAGGCCACATACCTGGGTTCCAGTCTCAGCTTTGTCACTCACCCACCAAGACTCTCCAGCTCTCTGAGCCTCTATTTCTGCATCTGTAAAACGGTGATAATGGTGATGAGACCTGTTTCTTAGGGTCATTCTGCAGTTCAGGGAGATACTGTGTGTGGGGACCTAACCAGAGTGAGCCTCAGAACTTGAGAATTACCTTAAGGGAGGCCTTAAACCCAAAGGGCACAAGGGGGCAGTCTTCCAGCCATCACTGCCCCTGATTCATTTCATCTGGCTCTTGTGGTGTCTAAAACTATTAAATAAGTCAAAAACAGGTAATTTCAAATAAAAATCTAGATTTCTGGCTTCTACTGAAAATGGAGTTATTGACTCATTAATTCAATTAATACACCTCTGTGAGCACCTACTGTGTGCCAGTCCCTGCCCTCAGGCAGCTTTCATTCTGGTGGGCAGGACAGCAGTGGGCAGGGCTGTGGCTCTGCACCTCACCACGTCCACATGGGCCCCAGACATCCTGGCCCCTGCCTGGTCCTGTGGGCATTCTGGGTCTGTGACCATGGCCTTAACCCTTTCCTCGCCCCCACCGCCAGCAACTGACAAACCACATCCGGGACACGCTGCCAGGGCTGCGGAACAAGCTTCAGAGCCAGCTGCTGTCCATTGAGAAGGAGGTGGAGGAGTACAAGAACTTCCGCCCTGATGACCCAGCGCGCAAGACCAAGGCTCTGCTGCAGTGAGGCCCTCCCCAACCCCTGACTCCCCATTATGGGGCTGCCCCTCCCCCCAGCCTCTCAGCACAGGGCTCTCCCAGGGCTCCCTGCACTGGGTTGCTGCTGCCCCCTCAGGTCATACCACTGTCTCCCCAGGATGGTCCAGCAATTTGCTGTAGACTTTGAGAAGCGCATTGAGGGCTCAGGGGACCAGATCGACACCTATGAACTGTCGGGGGGAGCTCGCATCAACCGGATCTTCCATGAGCGCTTCCCCTTTGAGCTGGTCAAGGTAGGCAGACCCCCCAGGGGCAGGAGGGCTCAGGACTATCCTCCCACCCACCTACCTAAGACTCTCTCATGCGTACGTGTGCTGACCCCACAAGAGGCCCTGATGCCCAGCTCTGGGAGTGAGGTGGACCCTGTTTGACCTCCCAGGTAGCAGAACAGGCCCTGACCAGCCATCTCTTTGTCTCCTACATAGATGGAGTTTGACGAGAAGGAACTCCGAAGGGAGATCAGCTATGCCATCAAGAATATACATGGCATTAGGCACGTATTGGGACCGGGGAGGGGAGCTGAACCCTGGAAGGCAGGAGGGGTCTAGTGCAGAGACAGAGGGAGTGATGGAGTGAGCCTCCCTCAGGAAGGACCAAGAGCCCTACCTAGTCCCCAGTCTCCTCAACCCCGACTTTCTGGCTCCCAGCTTGGACAGGCTCTGGATAGGGGAGGTGGATGGGAGACCCAGGCCACCCCCCTACCTGCAGCCTGCTACCCTCCTTTGCTTGTCCCTGGGAGCGGCCCGGAGGCTAGACCAGTGGGGTAGAGCCCGAGACACAGGTGGCTGGGGAAGCACCCTTCGGGCTTGGGCCCCCTGCCCATCCCCAGGGTAGGACAGCTCCCCCCGGTGCTATCCAGCGCAAAGCTGCCCAAACCACTGGGTGAGGCCTGGGGCGGAGCATCAGGTGTTAGTCTGTGAACCTTTTATGATGGGATGAGGCCTCTCAACCCTCCAGACCCGCCCACAGTCCCATTAGCCCCAAGTTGGCCCCATTCCACCCCACTTCCCTCCTCCTAGCCAACCCCAAGGCCTGTGGAGCCGGGACAAAGACTGGAAAATAGACTGTTCCTTAAAAAGCTTAGCCCTGCTCCAGGGACCCAGATCTACACTGTCCATTCAACAAGAAAATTTAAAGCACCTGCTATGTGCCAGGCAGTGAACAAGACTAAAATGTCACTGCTTTCATGCAGGTTCAATTCCAAGGTTTGGCATGGAATTTACAGACTGCATTGGCTAAGGCACAAAAAAGAAAAAAAATCTGTTTCCTAGTCTTAAAATAAAATGCTTTATTCCCAGAAAGGCTCTTAAAGAAAACCCAGTTTGACAGTTTTCAAACCATTTCTAGCCATAGAACATTTTGTATGAGCAGAATCTGAAGACAAAGCAGGACAAATGCAACAGTTATAAGCAGACCTTGTCTTGTCCTAAAGAGCTTCGATTGAAAGGCCTTCATCAGAATCCCTCCTGCCCATTTTACAGATGGGGACACTGAAGTCCAGAGAGGGGTAGTGGGAAGACCCCGAGGGCAGAGCTCAGGGGGGCGGGGCGGGGCCCTGGCCTGGTGCTCCTGGCAGGAGCCGGTCTGTGACACCATGCCCTTCTTCCGCTCCGGGCGTTCAGAACGGGGCTCTTTACCCCAGACATGGCCTTTGAGACCATTGTGAAAAAGCAGGTGAAGAAGATCCGAGAACCGTGTCTCAAGTGTGTGGACATGGTTATCTCGGAGCTAATCAGCACCGTTAGACAGTGCACCAAGAAGGTAACCAGCTGCCCGGCCAGCCCCTGCCTCTGCCCCGCCCTGCTCTGCTGCCAGGCGCTCCTTCCCCACCTCCCCCAGTGCCTCCTGGTAGCATGTACAGACCTCAGCGGGGTGGGGGAGGCAGGCCACCACAGTCCAGGAGAGGGGGACTCTCTGAGGGGGCCTCACCCAGCCCCGTCCCCCAGACCAGGGGAACCAAGGGATTAGACATTGGAAAGACAGGTATGATGGTGGTAATTTGCCCTGAGAGCCCACCAAGAGCTCCCCCAGCTCAGGAAGAAGAGGGGACCCTGAGCCCCCTCCCTGCTCTCAGAGGTGGGGTCATCTTTGGGGGCTCCAGGGAGGGGTCTTGGGGAAGTCTTGTCCCTGGAGACAGATGAAGTACAGGACCTTCTTGGGTGCTGCCCTAGGGGCCTGGACAGCCAGAGGGATTCAGAGGACCCAGGTCAAGCAGGTACCCTGACTCCCCACTGTCCTTCATCTTCCCCATCTCACGCCATCCTCACTCAGGACCCTCACTCAGGACCCTCACTCAGGACCTTCCCCGTCCCTTCCATCCACATCCAGCCTTCCAGGGACAGAGCCCCCTCTGCTATGTCATTTGAGCCTCACAGAGCCACTCAAGGAGGGCACGGCAGGGCAGGGAGGATGGCACCCATTTCACAGCAGGAAAACTGAGGCTCGGGAGATCAAGTGACTTGCCCGAGGTCATATGAGCTAGGAGGTGGCAGAGCTGTTACTTGGAGCCAAGGCTTTGGACTCCAAGTCCAGTGCTCGTTTGATTCCACCCCCAGACTCCCTTCCTTTCCCCTCCCCACTGCTGCCCTGGCCCCTCTCTATCACCATCTCCACTCTTTCTGTCTTTCCTCTTCTCTCTCTCTGTCTTTCCAAACTGAGCTCCTCCAGACTCCTTAGGAGGAGAGGCAAAGGATGCCCCTTGAGGAGAAAGGGAAGGGCAGGAGTAGAGCAGGGAGCTGGAGAATGGCGATCAGGCAGCTACACAGCAACTCCAGGAGGCATCATCTGCCCCATAGTCTATGGAAATGGAGCCCCCTGGAGTTGTGCAGTGCACAGCCTGGGCAGCTGAATGCAACAACCTTGGTGGAGAATAGGGAATGGTGCTGGGCTTTGGAGTCGGGATGAAGCGAATACAGGAGGTTCTGGGAAACCTAGAATTGAACAGAATGTGGGTGAGTGGGGTCCTGGCCTGGGTCAGCTCCTCAGCAGGACGGCATAGGAAAAGGACAAAGACGGCATAGGAAAAGAGAGAGAGGGCAGGCTCAGTGTAGCTGAAGAGTGGGGGAGAGGAGGGAGGCAAGCCCTGGGGAGAGAATATGAACTCAGTAAGTGCCCTTGGATGGGGCAGGAGCTTGGTCCCTCAGACCCCTCCCACGCCCTCAGAGCCCTGGGGGTTGCTTGGCAGCACCTGGGAGGTGCCAATCCAGGTGGCGGCAGGAGGGTCAGGTCCCACGCTCACATTGTCTTCTCTTCTCTCTCTCTTTCTCTGTGTCGGTGTCTCTCTCTCTTCCCTCGTGTCCGTGCCATCCTCCACCCCGGACCCTGGCCCTGCTTGGCTTTCACTCCCCTCCTTCTCCTCGCCCGCCCACCCCCGGCTGCTCCTCCTCCTGTTCCCCTCCTCCTCCCCGGGTGCAGGACAGGCCTCTTCACACCTGACCTCGCTTTTGAAGCCACAGTGAAAAAGCAGGTGCAGAAGCTTAAAGAGCCCAGTATCAAGTGTGTGGATATGGTAGTCAGTGAGCTCACGGCCACCATCAGAAAGTGTAGCGAAAAGGTATGATGGCCGCCCGGGAGGGGCTGGGCCTGGCCACCCCTTCCTCATGGCCAGGGCCTCCCGTGGGCAAGAACCAACTGCTGAGCAAGCCCGGAAGCCTCTCAGCCACCCAGGTGGACCCAGACGCCCAGGCCGGCCGGGGTGATTCCTGGCCCCAAGGTCTCATGCCGGCTTCTAACCCTGGGTCTACTGTACTCATGATTCCTTCAGGCCCCCACCTCTGCCAGAAGACTTTGCTCTAACCCAAGCATCCTCAATGGCCGCTTTGATGGTGATGATGATAAGGAGGTGGCCGCTGTTTATTGAGCACCTACTGTGTGCCAAGCACTAGGCTAAGTGCCTGCCCTTGTTATCTGACTTAATCCTTTTAACAACCCTAAGCAGTGAGTAGTCTTATCCCCATTTTACAGATGACAAAACTGAGTCTCAGAAAAGGAACAGCAGAGTGGGATTCAGATTTAGGGAGGCTGAGGGAAGAGATCTGGGATCAGGGCCTCCTGGGGCAGGGGAGCTATCCCAGTCCCTCAAAACCAATTTGCCTAAAAGCATATTGGGTTACTCACTTTACTGTAATCCATACATGTTTGACAGGGTCAGCCTCTTTTGAGTCATCCGTGACCTTTTAGATGGCTTTTTCCTATTTGTCTACTTTGGGGCATTTTGGGGACTTTTCGCCAGATCGTCTAAAGCAGTTCTTCCCAGGGGCCTGCATGAGCCCAGCCTCACTTGTATTTGAAAAAGCTCCCTACACTGGGAGGTGGGGGAACGTCTGCCTTAACTTCATGTTTTAAATAAGTATCGCGGTTTTCGTGGCTCATATATAATTAGTCCTGTGCGCCCCTTACACAATCCTATCTCACTTTTGCTCACTTCTGTGCCAAATGGGGATAGATTAAGCAAATTAGCATCCACTCAGTGCCTGATCCAGGTGGAATCAAATCTGGGCTGGACTCTCCATTGCATAGTATATATCATGACATCTAAATCACGGTCCCACTGCATCATGAATACTAAGCAACGCAATCTTAACTTTTGCTAAACTAAAAAACACCGAGTTTATTTTAAGCTGCCTCAAATCTCTTTACAAAAGAACACAAAATATTTCTAAATTTTTTAAAACTTTGGGTTTTCATTGTGAAAGGAATACATTCTCAATTAGAGAAAATTTGGAAAATGCCCAAGAGTGAAAAGGAGGCAACAACACTCCCTTTCCAAGAGCCACACTGAGATTTTTGTACATTTCCTGCAAATACACTCCTTTTTTAAAAAAAGGAAATTATCGGTATTGATTTTGTTCTGATCATACATGATTGTTATCAAAATATTCAAACTGCACAGAGAAAGCAAAAGTCCCTATAAGCTCACAGCCCTAGAGATAAGGACTAGGGTGTGCTAGCAGCACACCCTTCCTAACTAATTACAAATATACACCGGTTTTAACCTAAAAGGGATCCCACTGACCACACTGATCCGTGAACTCTTCTTTTTTACTCAGCAATGCAGAGTGGAATCCTTGTAGTAGCTACGTAAAGATCATGCCCTTGAACAGCTGAATTGTATTCCACTGTAGAAATATGACATGATTTATATATTCAATATCCTATTGACAGACATTTAGGTTGTTTCCACCTTTTTTTTGTTTTTCTTTTACAAACAGTGCTGCAGTGAATAGCCTTATAAATATATTTGTAGTACTTATCCTGTCATTTCTTTAGAGCAAATTTCTAGTATAGAATTCCCTAGTCAATGGATGTGAGCATTCACAGTTTTGGTAACTTCTGCAAGATTTGCTCTCCAAAGAGTTTTCACCAATTTATTCCTCCAAACTGTTTTTTTCTATACATAGGTTTATTTACTTTGTTAGGTATTTACACTGTGAATATATTAGTATTCTGCTTTTTCTCTTAATAACATACATTTTGGTGGGTGTTATTACATAGGTGTCTATGTGAACCTTTTTTTTAATAAATTTATTTATTTATTTATTTATTTATTTAATTTTTGGCTGCGTTGGGTCTTCGTTGCTGTGCGCAGGCTTTCTCTAGTTGCGGCGAGCAGAGGCTACTCTTCGTTGCGGTGCGCGGGCTTCTCATTGCAGTGGCTTCTCTTGTTGCGGAGCACGGGCTCTAGGCGCGCACCCTTCAGTAGTTGCAGTGTGTGGGCTCAGTAGTTGTGGCTCACCGGCTCTACAGCGCAGGCTCAGTAGTTGTGGCGCATGGGCTTAGTTGCTCCGCGGCATGTGGGATCTTCCGGGACCAGGGCTCAAACCTGTGTCCCCTGCATTGGCAGGTGGATTCTTAACCACTGCCCCACCAGGGAAGTCCCTATGTGAACAGTTTTAATGATTGCATAATATTCTATTGAATAGATTTATCACGGTTTACTTAACCATTTTCCTGTTGGTGAACACTGAAACAGTCTCTAGTTTTTCAATATTATAAATACCCTGGCAATGAACATCTTTGTGTATAAAGAATTTTATTTTTCTTTCTCTAGGATTATTTCCTTAGGATAGATTCCTAGAAGACTGATTACTAGATATAAACATTTAAAAACTGTGGAACACTTTGCTGAATTGCCTTCCAAAAAAGCACTAATTAGGGTAAATGGTAATATTTTGGAAACAACCCAGATGTCCATCAAGAGGGGATTGACTATGGTATCACACAGACAATGAAAGACTATAGTTGTTAAAAGGGCAAGGGATATTTATTTCCATTCACGTGTCCTTCCACAATGTACCGTGGGGGGAAAAGCAGGTTTCAGAGACGAACGTATAGAATTTGGGGGGGAAAGTAATATATATAAATGATAAATATATAAAATATATAATATAATAATCTACATAAGTGATAAAATTCCAAAGGCATAGTTACTAACCATTATTTTAAGAAGGCAAAGAACACAGGAATTTTTTCATTTCTACTTCACAAACTTTAGTCATATTCAGATTTCTTACAGTGAGTCGGTAAATTTTTGTAAGGAGAAAAATTGATCAACCAAAACTTTAGAAAGGAAAGCTTATAAATTATTTCTAAAAAAAATTGCCTTTTAATTGATTTAATGCATAGTAGTTTTTTGTTTACATAGCAAAATTCACCCATCTTCCTCTTTTTTTTTCCTCCCCAAATCTTCTAAATTTAGCAATCAGCACTCCTGCTGATTATTCCTAGCCCTGCTGGGATTAGAGTTTCATCTCTGGATGAAATCTGGGGTTTAATGTCCAGCACAGGGTGTGCTGCTCAGTCCTCTCAACAACCCTAAGAGGGAAGGTGCCATTATTACCTCATTTCACACATGGAGAAACTGAGGCTCAGAGGGCTCCAAGCACTTTTCCAAGGAAAGTCAGCAGGGTAGGGGGCTGGCTTTGAACCCAGAGCCACGGTGGCTCCAGGGCCTGCATTCCTGACCACTAAACAGTGGGCTCCAGGCTGACTGCCCCACTTAGCCAAGACCTGAGAGAGAAAAGTTCCATTTTAAAAACTGGCTGAAAGTTCTGGAAATGCGCAGAGGCAGCCAGAATGGAAAAAGATGCTCAAAGGGAACAGAACTTCCCAAAGGGGCTGAGGCTGCCCTGTCATTTGTGACACATGGAAAACTTGACAAATGTAATATCCAGGCCGTTAGTGGGAGAACTGGTCACGCTCTTTGGCAAATTGCTCCCTCCTCCTCCCTCCTTGCCCCTCCCGCAATGCCACCCAGGGAGGGAGCACTTGGGACCATCTCAGAGGAGGCTTTTCTGGTGGCCGTGACTCGGTCCCAAATCCGCCCCAACTCGGGGACTGTGAGAAGGAGTGATGGCCCATCCCTGAGCCTCTCAGGGCAGCAGGGTCCACTGGGCCCCTCCAGCCAGTGCTGTTTTTAAGCCCCGGCTCTCAGGCTGCCTCTCTTCCAGGTCCCCTGAGCTTGGCCACATGAGCCACACCCTTGGCAGAGCCACGGAACAGTCAGGGGGGAGTGGGGAGGATGTGGCATCTCTCAAGTCTGCCTCTCCTGGGCTGGCATCCAGGGCGCTGCTTTCTCCCCCACCCTCCTGCCTCTCCTGATGCCCCCCACCCCACCCCCGCCCCATCCCCTTGGCCTCCATCTTGCCCTCAGAATCACTACCTGTGACCCAGGCACGCTAACCTCCAGCTCTCTTCCCACATAGGGGGATCCACCTGCGGGGCCTGACCCAGGATGGAAAGAGGGACAAGGTGTGGGTCTAGCTTTGCCCAGCCTGGGCTCCTCCATGGCAGAGGAGGAGGTCCCCTTGGGTAGACTCCCACCATCAGCAGCTCAGCGAGTCCCCCCTCTCCAAGGAGCTGCCGGTTCATGAGCCAGAGGGCAGAGGAGCCCATGTCTGCTCACCCTGGCAAGGAGGGCAAAGACTTCCATCCTTCATTCATTCCCTCATTCTTTCAACATGCCCTCTTTGGGCACTGGCAGTGTGCCCAGCCCTGGGCCCTACCTTCAGGGCAATTACAGTCCAGTCTGGGGAGGGAAGTGGGGTGGAGAGGGATGGGGCACATGGAGGTGGTCACAGTAGGCTTTCTGGAAGACACGATATTCAACAGAGTCCTGAAGGAGGAGTCAACCCGGGTTTTGTCCAGAGCCTGGCTGAGCTGAAGGCAGAGTTCACAGGCAGGGGGGAAGGGTTTGGAGCAACTTCCCCTTTGGCCTCAGTTGATAAAAACTGAGGGGGAGGTGGGTGGGTAGAAGGGTGCTACTGAGCTTCTACCCCCAAAGGAGTGGGGTAGAGACAGGCTGGCCGGCCAGCTCTGAGCCAGGCAAATGTGTCGGGGTAGTGGTGCCAGGACAGGGCATGCAAAGGGAGGCAAAGCTGGGTGGACGCTACCAAGAGGGCCCCCGCAGGGTACTGCTCATGCCGCTGGCACTCCCACTCCGCATGCCCACCCCACCCCCCAACGCCCTCGCATGCCTGTGCCTCCTGCATGTCCGTTGTGTGACTGCTGGTTTTCCCCTGCTCCCCTCCCCCAGCTCTGACAAGGAGCATTGCCTGTCCCCAGCCTGACTCAGGAGGCCACCTGGCACCTCGGGCCCTGCCCTCCCCAGATTCTCCCTGGATCGTAAACTGCAGGCTGTTACCTGCCTGATTCCCCACCTGACTGTGCCTCCAAGCCTTTGAGGAGGCAAGGGGTAGCCCTGAGGATCAGTGAAAGTTTGGGGCGCTAACAGCGCCCCAAACAAAGGCCTCAATCGAATAGGTCTGTTTCCAAGATGGCTGCCACCAAGATGGCGGCCGAGGAGCAGGCTGATTCCCAAGGCATTTGTGCTCATGGGAACTGCCGGGCCCATGAAGTTGCCCAGGTAGGCTAGTGAAGAGGGCCCGGGACTGGGAAGACCCTTGACTTGCCATTTGGAACCCACAATTGGGGGAAAGGGGTGGCTGTGGCTTGGTGCCATCAGCTTCCTGGGCCCCCAGGTGTGGGGCATTCTGCGTGGCCCTCCCACCCCACGCCCCTGGATTCTGGTGGGGTTTGGGTGCCCCCTACCCGTGCCCCCAGTGTACGTGGCTCTCTCCCCTCCCCCCCTCCCCAGCTCCAGCAGTACCCCCGGCTGCGGGAGGAGATGGAGCGCATCGTGACCACCCACATCCGGGAGCGCGAGGGTCGCACCAAGGAGCAGGTGAGCCCACGCACCGCCCGCTCTTCCCTCACCTTTCACTCCTGTCCTTGGGCTCACTTCCTTCTTCCCACTTTGTCTTTTCTGTCTCAGTCTCTCTTATACTTTCTCTCCTTGTATTAACTTTCTGCTTCTCTCTTGCTCTTTTTTGTTGTGAGAAAATATATACATAACATAAATTTTACTGTTTTAACCACTTTAAATTGTGCAGTTCAGTGGTATTATGTACATTCAGATTGCTGTGCAACCATCACCACCATCCATCTTCAGAACTTTTCATCTTCCTAAAATGAAACTCTGTCCCCCTTCAACAGTGACTCCTAGGGACTTCCCTGGTGGTCCAGTGGTTAAGACTCCACGATCCCAATGCAGGGGGTTGCAGGTTCAATCCCTGGTTGGGGAACGAAGATCCCACATGTCACACAGTGCGGCCAAAAACAAACAAAAAAATGACTCCCATTCCCCCTTCCTCCCAGCCCCTGGCAACCACCATTCTCCTTTTCTGTTTCTATGAAGTTGATGACTCTAGGTACCTCATATAAGTGGAAGCATGCAACATTTGTCCTTCTGTTTCTGGCTAACTTCACTTAGCATAATGTTTGCAAGCTTCATCCATGTTGTAGCACGTGTCAGAATATCTTTCCTTTTTAAGGCTGAATAATATTCCATTGTATGAATAGACCACATTTTGTTTATCTGTTTGTTTCCACTTTTTGGCTATTGTGAATAATGCTGCTACGAACACAGGTGCACAAATATCTCTTTGAGAGCTTGCTTTTGAATCTTTAGGGTATATTTCCAGAAATGGAATTGCTGGATCATATGGTAATTCTATGTTTAATTTTTGAGGACCTGCCATACAGTTTTCTAGAGAAGCTGCTCCATTTTACAATCCCACCATCTGCTTCTCAACTATCTATACTCTGGTCATCTCACTTTGGGCCTTTCTCTCTCTCTTTGCTGTTTCTCTGGGTCACCATACACCCCTCATAGGTGCCCTCCCTTCCTTTTATGTAGTCATGTATCAAATATTCATTCATTCGTTCATTCATTCATTCAATAAGAAGCATATTCCCTGAATGCTCCTCTGAGCTGGGAGGAGCAGAGGTGAGCAGGCTCCCTCATGGCTCTCACAAAGCTCACAGGCGAGTCCTTTTTCCTTGGCCATCTCCCTGTCATCTTCTGTCTATACCCACCTCTGGCTCCCCATTCCCAGCTTCCATCCTCATACACCCCTTCTCCACAATGGTGCTGTCCCTAATCACTCACATTTTTGTTGCCGATGTTGTGTTTCTAAATCCTCACTGGTCTCTTTTTAATGACAAAATGATAAATACTCAATAAAATACTCAATCAGTATAGAAGTCATTAAATTACGAGTAAGTGTTCCTCCATTCACTCTTCCCCGCCCCCAGTCTCCCATAAAACAACCATTATTAAAAGTTTGGTGTGTCTCCTTCCAAACATTTTCCCTAGGCACATACAGATTCCAGATTTCCTCTTACTCTTAAAGAATCACAATCCTGCGGTGTGTCTTGCCTTTTTTTCTCTGAAGATAATTGTAGCTAACATCTGTTGAGCACCTATTACAGGTCAGACCCATGACCTTCCTCCTCTCACTGTGTCTTCACCACTCCTGTGAGGCTGAAACCCTTCATTTGTGGAATTTGAAGCTCGGTGAGGACAAACTCACAGGAAGCAGCAGGGCCTGGGTCTGAACCCGGCAGTGAGCATCAGGAATGTCACCCCCATCACAATTTGGTTACAAATCCCATCACTCTTAATTATTTGCAAAGGGGATTTTCCCATGCCAGAATGTAGAAGTTATCCTCATTCTTCTGAACAGCTGTAGAGTGCCTTTTAGTTTCGAGGATACCATAATCTATTTCACCTTCTGATAGCCGTTGGCTTGTTCCCAGTTTTTCTCTGCTACAAACCACACCAGACTGAACACCCTGGTACATGTATCTGCTCACTCAAGGAGCTTATCTGTGAGATATAGTTCTAGAAGTGAATATATGCATTTTAATGTTGTCAAATATTGCCAAACTGCCCTCCAAGAAGGTAATACTAATTTACAGTTCCACCAATGGTATGTGAGAGAATCTGTCTTCCCACAGTTGTGCCCACACTGGTCATTATCAATATTTATTATTAATTTGATAGGTTAAAAAGGGGTCTCATTTTAACTTACATTTCTTTATTAATGAGAGGGAGCATTTTTTACATATCCTTATTGGTTGTATGCATTTCTTCTATGGGTTACCCATTCATGTTCTTTGACTATTTTGACTTGTGTTTCTTGTCTTCCACTTATTGATTTATAGGAACTCTTTGCTTATTATGGATACTATTATGGATACATTTATTTATTGTGGATTATAGATTGATTTATTATGGACTCTATACATGCTGCAAGTATGCTTCTCCCAGCTTTTCATGCATTTTAAAACTCTGTGGTATCTTTTCCACTTTACTGCTGACCTGTGTATCCTTGAAGGTCATGCTCCTCATCGATATTGAACTGGCTTACATGAATACCAACCATGAGGACTTCATAGGCTTTGCCAAGTGAGTGCTCCCTGGTCAGAGAAGGTGACACCTCGTGTGACTGTGTGTGTATGTGTGTGTAGGACCCAGGCCTGTTGGGTTAAGCCTCTGGGTCTGGTGCCCACTGAGCAGTAGCAATGAAGCCGGGCCTCTTGAGAGAAGTTTCTGGGACTCTTCTTTCTCTCCTCATTAGTGCTCAGCAGAGGAGCAACCAGATGAACAAGAAGAAGGCTTCAGGGAACCAGGTGAGTGAACTCCAGTGCCCCAGCCGGAGGGATGGAGGGTGCCGGATGGACGCCAAGCTCTGAGATCCCCCTCCCCCGAGGGGAAGGGTCCCACAGGGGCCAGAGAGCCTGTCAGATGCCAGCCACAAGCCTCCCACTCTGCATCAGTAACCCTCTCTCCTCTCTCCCGGTGCTTCTCGTGGTTGCTATGGTTACCTCTTTGCAGGATGAGATTCTGGTGAGTACCAGGACTGGGGCTCTTGGTTTGTGTAGTGAGGGGGAGGAGGGGACCCATTTGTAGTGGGGATATGCAGGGGTCAAGAGGGCACCCTTTGGCTTGAGCTGCTTGCACACACCAGCACATGGGTGTCCACATATGCACTCAGGCCAGAGGCAGGGTCTAGCCACACACAGAGTCCCACCAATCTGTCCATCATTGCGCATGAACTAAGCATCTACTTCAGCCAGAGGTAGACCATGTGGGCTGGGGTGGGTGAAAATGCCTGGCAGGGGCCTGGCACTGAGTAGGAGCTCTTTAAATATCTGTTGGATGGATGGATGGATGGATAGATGGACGGATGGATGAGAGAGAACGTTGGGGGTTTTTTTGTTTTTGTTTTTAATTAATTAATTTATTTATTTATTTTTGGCTGTGTTGGGTCTTCGTTTCTGTGCGAGGGCTTTCTCCAGTTGCGGCGAGCGGGGGCCACTCTTCATCGCGATGCGTGGGCCTCTTACTGTCGCGGCCTCTCCCGTTGCGGAGGGCAGGCTCCAGATGCGCAGGCTCAGCAGTTGTGGCTCACGGGCTTAGTTGCTCCACGGCATGTGGGATCTTCCCAGACCAGGGCACGAACCCGTGTCCCCTGCATTGGCAGGCAGATTCTTAACCACTGCGCCACCAGGGAAGCCCGAGAGAATGTTTTTAAGCTGACATCTCTACCAGAGAGCTGAGTAAAGAGCTGAATGAAATGTCAAGAGACCAGTGCCTCCTTACCTATTCTGTCCTTCAGATCTCTGCTGAAACATCACTTCTCAGCCCTGGTTGTACCACCAGCCACAGAGTTTGAGCTCTTCCAGAGGCTGTAGTTTCTTTGTGATAATCTACGTGTTTGTGTGATTACTGGCATCATATCATTTCCCTCTTGAACCCTATAAGGGGAAGGGCTGGGTCTGTCTTGTTCACCAGTAAATCCTCAGCCCCCAGTGCAGTGCCTGGCACACAGTAGGTGCTAAATAGAATGAAGGAGCTAATGAATGCAATATCCCAGGGCAATTTGGTTCAGCAAACACTCACTGGTGCCTGTACTGTGCTGGCCCCTGGACAGGAGTCAGACTCTGGCCCTGCCCCTTGGAAGCCTGGGCTTGTAGTCAAGCCCCAGGCATGGTGGGAGTGGGGGGAACAGGAGGTCCCTGGTGCTGGGGCTCTGGAAGGGCGTTTTGGGTGAGCAGGGAGGAGGGCAGAGCTGGGGGTGGCCGAGGGAGGACAAAGGCTGCGAGTCAGGGCAGGAGCAGGGTGGAGAGGTCTGTTGGTCAGATTGGGGAGATGGAGGGCCAGGGTGTGGCATTCAGACTCAATTCCAAAGACAGTGACAAGATGCTGAGGGGATCCTCTCCAGACCGGGAGAGTGGGAGAGTGGTCATGAGGCACTTGGCTACCACATCCCTGTTAATGACTAAGGCGGCTACTAGCTGTGATCCGCTGTGTGACTTGGGTTCTCCGCAAGGTTCTCGGGGAAGCCAGAGAGGTTTAAGGAGGGCTGGGAGTGGGGGCGGGGGGGGTGCTTTGAGGGCCTTAGAAGCAGGCTTGACCCCAGAGGGCTTTCCTGCCAGCCCCAGGCTGCTCAGTCTTCTCCGGATGCTCAGGGCAGAAGCCAGGGAGGCCAGGGCTGGGGGAGGGAGCAGAAGTAGCTCCCTTGTCCCCTCAGTCTGTCCCGCCACCAGGGTCTGGTCAGTGGCCCTGCCCTTGGAGCAGAATCCACGGGCCCTAATCTGCGTCAGTGGCTCAGGACAGTCCCAGGGACAGCTGCTTCCTGCTGTGAAAAGAGACCTTTGCCTGTTACTCTGGGCTTCTCTGGGGAAGAGGAGTCTGGGCAATTTGTGCTCAGCCCCTCCCCCCCCCAACCGCGTCCGTGCTCTACCACCCCACCCCTGTCTGGGGCTTGGAGGCAAAGACTCTTAGAACCTTACTATCATAGCATTCATGTATTCATGCCACAAATATTTATTGATCACTTACTGTTTGCCTAGCACTCTGCCAAGTGCTGGGATACACCAGCGAGGGAGAGAGTTCACAATTTAGCAAGACAGACTGACATCAACAGATAATCACACACATACACACACGCACACAAATTCAAAATTCCAGTCATCGTCATAGAAGAAAGCTTAAGGGAGTGATGAAAGATTACAATAGGGGTCCTGGCTTATATGGGGGGCCGGGGAGAGCCTGCCTGAGAATGTGACTTCTGAGCTCATACCCAGAGGATGCGTAGGATTTGCCAGACAAGCAGGAGGAAGTGCTTTCTAGGCAGAGTCAACAGAAGCACGTGCAAAGTCCCTGAGGTCAGAAAAAGTCTCTGAATAAACTGACTGTTAACCTGAAAAGATACTCAGAGTTATCTTGCCCAATCAGCCACCTAAACTCTGCTTGCACACTTTTTAGCAGTGGGGAGCTTGTCCCCTACCAAGGCCACCAGTCCCCTACTCAGATGGCTCTGTCAGAAGGCTCTTTATCCTGAGCTGACCTCTGCCTTCCTCTGTCTTCCCCTCTGTTCACTTGTGGTTCAAACCAGGGCAGGTCTGGCCCCCACCCTCTCTGACCAGCCAGGCCTTGAAGAGCTGGGGGAGGGGTGAGCTTTTGAGGGTCTCTCTTTGCCTACCCCATCCTCCATGGGGAATCCTGGCCTCTGTCCACTGACTTCCTGCCCCCCCCAACCCTCCAGGTCATCCGGAAGGGCTGGCTGACCATCAACAACATCGGTATCATGAAGGGGGGCTCCAAGGAGTATTGGTTTGTGCTGACAGCCGAGAATCTGTCCTGGTACAAGGATGACGAGGTAAGTAAAGGGCCACTGGTCATCAAGGGGTTTGGCTGGTGGCCAGAGGCAGGCTGAGACCCTACCACAGGCTTGGAGTGGACTGAACCACCCAAAAGGGGTATTTAAAAATCCCATCAAAGACCTCGGGGTGGAGGTGGGAGGTCAGGACCAGAGGCAGGCAATCCTGGGGGCTTATCCAGGCTGGATGGAGAAGATGGCTTGGCAGGACTGGGGAGCTTGGGGCTGAGTGCCCTGGGGTGGGCAGGGGTGCTGGGCATCCCTCCCTGACCCCACCAGCCCCGCAGCCTTCCTGTTTTCTTGCTCCAGGGCGTGCCTCCTACTCCGTGGCCTCCACAGGCCCATGACACACACGAGTCCAGCTGCCAGACATGCTGTTAACCCCTGCACCCCAGCCCCCCAGCCCCCAGCAGTCCAAGGGGGATGCCCAGGGTGCCTCCAGCTAGAGGGGCGAGGAGCGATGGGGCCCCACAGAGGCACCACCCCAAGCCCCTCCCTGCCCACTGGGCACAGAGAAGCCCAGCCACCCCCCTTCCCTGCTGCTGGTCTCCTTTAAGAACAAGTCTCTTTGGCTTCCACATCTGGATTCCAGAGGTGACCAGAGAGAGCAGGGAGGGCTGGGGGGGGAGGGGGCTTGTGGTAATGAACTCCAGCTGGCCAAAGAGTGGGGGGGATGGACCCCCTTTTTCCTGAGGGGTCTGTTGAAGGCGAAGGTGCTCTCCATGGGGGAGCAGAGCCTGGGGCGGTGGCCTCTGATTTTGCTCTCCAAGCCCCCCTCCTTGATCCCTGCCCCCTCCAAGTCTCCCCAGGCAGGGCCCCCCTCCTCACTTTGGGCGGGGCCCTCTGTCGTCACCGGCGGGGGCGCCAAGCCATCTGGACCTCATTACCCCAACCCTGGCCTCTCCCAGAGCATGGGGCCCCTCGAAGGGGTGGAGTGTGAGGCGGTGCGGGGCACGGGTGTGGGGACCGCTTCCTGCTCTACCGCCCGGGCAGCCTCCCTAGACGTGCCCGTGCCCCACCACTCCTTGGGCTCCTGTGTTGAGGTTCCTTGCACAGGGCCAGGGGACAGTGTGACCTGGGGCTGGGGGCCAGCGACGGGCTACACTGGGGGGGAGGAGGGAGTATATCTGAGCGGGTCCCCCGTCCTTGTATGTGTGTGTGTGTGTGTGTCGGGGGGCTGGTCTCTGTGGAACTTCGTGTGTACATTTGAGTTGAGTCGTGTGTGACCCCGGCGTTGAGTGTACGTGTGGGTGGGGGAGGGCTGGGCAGTGAGTGCTGGGAGGTGAGGGTATATGTGAGGCTTGTGGACGTGGGGTGTGGGAATTTGACTGGAGAGTGTCTGGGGTATAAGCGTCGGGGCGTGTTCGGTGTATGAGGGTTTGCATGTGTGTTTGGGGGCAGACCATGTGTGCCTGAGGCGTGTATGCCCGTGCCCGGTGTGTAAGCGTCTGTGTGTATGTGTGGCGAGTGGGCTTGAGGAGGGAGGGCGTGCGTGTGGCACGTCTGAGGATGTGTATTGTATGTATTGGGGATGTAAGGATGGGGGAGGGCTGGTGTTCCATTGTGAGTGGGTGTGTGCGTCTGTGCGCGCATGTGTGTGCATGCACTTGTGTGTGCTTGGGACACGGATGTGTGATTTAAAATTCGAGTGTGGGAATGTATGTTTCCGAGTTGTAGGTGTGTTCGTGCCGAGGTAAGTTTGCGTGTGTGTGTTGCGTTGTGAGTGGATCTTTTTGCCCTAAAACAGCTGGGGACACGGAGGTGGTCCGGGCTGGGCGGAGGGTGATCTGTCCCCCTTCTCCACCCAGCCACCAGCCGTCTGGTCTTTGGGACTTGGGTGATCCTCTGGGCAGACAGGCGGCCGCCCACATCCCCAGCCCTCACTGACCCCCCATCTTCTCACTCTTCCTCCGCCACCCATCAGCAGCCCCACCCCGTCCCACAGCATGGTGGCGCCCCCACCCCTGTTGCCTCCTCCCAGCTCACCCAGTGCCCCCCAAGCCCCCTGCCCCAGCTCCAGGCTCCGGTTCTGGGATGGCGCGCGGGGGTCGGTCCAGCTCTCCAGCGGCGGTGCCGAGGGTCTAACCCAGCCCAGCCTAACCAATGTGCAGACTACTGTACAATTTGGGAGTCCTGAACAGATAGTCTAAACACTGGGTAGACGGAGTGGAGGTGTCCTCTGATCCATCCAGGCTGCAATGTCTGTCCGTCGGGTGAGAGCTTCGGCCCCATGTCCTGGAGATGCAAGGTCCCCAGCCCAGCCCAGCCAGCCCGGGGTCCCCTCTCTGCTCTGACTCCCCTTCTGCCTCCTTTGACGTGGCAGGGGTGAGCGGGAGCTCTGGCTGGGGAGGAGGGGCCTGGGGACGGGCCGGCCTGCGGGAAGGAGGCTGCTCCTACCTAGTGTCCAACCCCAGAGCAGAGCGCAGGGCGGGTGGCGGCGGGGCCTCCCTCGAATGCTTCCAGATGTTCCCTGGCCGCGTGTGCAACTTCCTCCTCTCCTCCCCCAGCCGCCCTCTGGGGCTCCCGGCCACCCGCCTGGCATAAAGAGGGCTTTATGTGGCTGGACGGGCCAGGGGGGTGCGGGGGGCAGAGGGAGGTGGGCAGGATGACGCCAGGACGGGGAGCGGGGTCCTCCGAAACCCAGCCCCCGACCCGAGATCCGAGGCGAGGCTCATGCCCAAGCCCCGAGTCCTCCAAACCCACACAGTCACCCCCCACCGCGCCCCCGGGCGTGGGCCCTGTGGTGTTGGGTTGGCTAGTGGGGTACAGGCAGCAGAAACCCCTCCCCTCCTCCCAGAGCCCCATCCTGGGGTACCTCCTCCGAAGATCCCTGAGCTCCTCCCCTCTGTCTGTAGGACAGAGAAGCCTACAGTCACGTGTCAGCCCCCACCAGACGTACACACATGTGCACACAGGCCTGGCACCCACATGCCATCCACAGATAAGCATAACTCCTCCCAGACGATACAGATAAACCAAACAGATTCAGCCCATTACGAAAACTTTATGCACGTAAGTATGTGCACCCACAGCGCATGTCCTGCAGGTACATTCATGCAGACACATGGACATTTACAGTTGCCACACCTACGAAACTGTGCACACGTACAAACATGCTCACACGCACACACGGCCGGGCTGGCACCTCCTCAGGCAACCTCGTGCACACACAGGGACACATGGGCACACACACAGTGGTAAGAGGACACGTGCTCAGACGTGCACATGTTTGCACAGGCATACAACCACACACGTTGCACACACAGACTCACCATCTCCAGGCTTGTGCTGTGTGCCTGATTGCTAACACATGGGCAGCTGTGGGGAGTGGGCTGAGCCAGCCCTTTGAAGCTGCCGGGCCTGGTGGCCGCCCCCCTTCCCCGTCTCTCCAGTCAGGAAATGAAGTCAGAGGCTTATCCAAAGCAGGCCCCATCGGCCAGGCTGGGGGCAAGAGAGGCCAAGTGCGGGGTCCCTGGCTGGGGCGGGCCTGGCTTGCGTCCAGGGCTTGCTTGGGGCGGGATGTGGGAGCCAAGCTCAGCCTCGCCACCCCAGGCTCTTGAGCTCTGGCATGGATGCGGAGGTGGTGGGAAGGTCTTGAATGCCGTGGGGAGCCGAGGTGCCCAGCAGACCCAGGGCTCCGTGGCCAGGCTTTCATCAGACAGCACCCGTGCAGTGCAAGGGGGCTAGTGGTCTACAGTCCCAGGTCCCCCCGCCCTGCAACATGGAGCATCCTTAGGGAGTGAGGCGTAGCAGAGACAGCACCAACCTCACCCGTCACTCCTCCCTCTCCCCCAGGAGAAAGAGAAGAAATACATGCTGTCCGTGGACAACCTGAAGCTGCGGGACGTGGAGAAGGGCTTCATGTCCAGCAAGCACATCTTTGCCCTCTTCAACACGGAGCAGAGGTGCCTGCCTGCCCCCACGGGGCCCTGGGGAGTAAAGACGGGCCCACAGATCCAGAAGAGAGAGAGATCTGCCCCAGGCTCCCCAGCAAGTCATTCACTTGACAAATATTTGTTGAGTTTCTGATCTGTGCTAGACTCATGTCAAGATCTCGTTCCTGGCCTCCCTCCCGCCACCCCTTCCTTTCTCCTTCCTGCCTTTCCTCCCTCCCTCTCCGTCTCTCTCTCTCTCCCTCCCTCCCTCCTTCCTCCCTTCCTGTCCTTCTGCAATCACTTGGTTAGTACCTGCCCTGCATAAGATACTGGCAGTACTAGGCCTCTCCCCTCCCAACCCAGGGCTGACTCTAGTGGACTTTCTCCTACTCAGAGATGAGGGTTCAATACAGCTGCCAAGAGGGGAAAGCCTGGGAGGGGGCCAATGGGGGTTGAGATCTAAGCCAGGGGCTGCACTGTCATGGGTGCCCCTTTTATGAGAGCTCAGTCCCTTTCTAATAGAGTATTTTACTGCTCATTTCACTAAATCCTCTCAATGACCCTAAAAGGCAAGAATTGTTATTATTAACCCATCTTCCAGACGAGAAAACTAAGGCTGGGAGAGAAGAAGGGACTTGCCACAGCTGGGAAGTAAGAAAGCCAGGATTGGCCCACAGGCACGATGACCCCAGTCCACGCACACCCTTAACCACCAAGGTGAATGGGCTTTGCCCCCCATCTCCCCTCACCACCTGCCCTATCTTGCAGGAACGTCTACAAGGATTATCGGCAGCTGGAACTGGCCTGCGAGACACAGGAGGAGGTGGATAGCTGGAAGGCCTCCTTCTTGAGGGCTGGCGTGTACCCCGAGCGTGTTGGGGTGAGTGGCAGGGGAGGTAGGGGAGGGGCAAGCTGCTTAAAATAAGGGGCTCCGGGGGGAGCCATCCACAGTGATGCCAAGCCATGCCATATTTTCGAGCTCTTCTTGGGCTCAGAAATAGCAGGGATCCTCCCCCTACCTGCTCTGGGGTGGGATCAGAGTTAACCCTTCCTCCCATCCTTCTCCAGTGCAGTTTTACACGACCCTTTCTCTGACACAGATGGCATTTCCGGCATCCCTTTCATATGATCATGCTTTCTTGTGACTGCCTTCACTTTTCTACCCTCTTTCACTGTGACAATGTCTAGAGTTGCCTTACAGTTGGCGTGCAGTGCCCTGGGTTTACTCAGTCCCTCCTCTTTTCCTCTCTGTGTGTGTCTGCTACGGCTGTGCTCGCTGGTGGCGGCGGCGATGATGGCAATGCTGGTGTGGTGACCTCTATGGCTTTGGTGTGGGCCTCCCAGGACAAAGAGAAAGTGAGTGTGTCCCTCTCTCACCTTCTGCCAGGCGTCTCTAGCCTGGCGACAGATCTCGCCAGGCCTTTAGAATCAGGAAGGGTCCTTGGAGATGTCCTTTCCTAATTTATGGACTGGGAAAGTAAGGCAAATTCTAGGTACTAGAGTCAGAGCCAAGATAAGGCTGAATGAGGGTCTGGGGTCCTGAGAGGCACTGGGGTGGGCAGAGCCCAGAGACCCAGGGCTACGGGGGAGCCGTTGTCTTTGTATACAGAGATAGCTTCTCTCTGTACCTCAGCGTTCCAGGCATCCTTGAAGGGGCTGGGACCCTGGGGATGCCTGGAACCTGGCTTTGAGGGCCCAGCCATCCTGATGCCCTGTCCTCAATGGCAGGCCAGTGAGACGGAGGAGAATGGCTCAGACAACTTCATGCACTCCATGGACCCACAGCTGGAGCGGCAGGTGGAGACCATCCGGAACTTGGTGGACTCATACATGGCCATCGTCAACAAGACCGTCCGGGACCTCATGCCTAAGACCATCATGCACCTCATGATCAACAATGTGGGTGCACCACCGCGTGGGGGGCGGGTGCTCTCGTGGGACCAGGGAGGCAGGTGGCCAGGTTGGCCTGGGGTAGGCACGGGCTAGTCACGTGGGACCAAGTCTGGGGAGGGAGGCATGGGTCCACGCCAGAGCTATCCAATAGAAATATAATGTGAGCTTCGTATATTATTTTGTAGATTCACACAACCAAGTTGTTCCAAGCATGCTTAAATGCTTTCCAGGAGGGGCTGGGAATCTGCATCTTTTGAGAACTCCCAGACCATGTTTTGAGATCTCCCACACCATGTTTTGAGATACACACCCCCCGGAACCACTTCCACCCATGGCTTAGTGAAAAAGCATGGCCCGAGGGGAATTAGAACTGTGTTGGAATCCTGGCTTTGCCGCAAATTCCCTGTGTGACTTTGAGCAAACGAACTACCCTCTCTGAGCCTCTGTTTTCTTATATGTAAAATATGGATAATGATAGAGTTGAGGATTAAATGAATATAAAGTGCATAACAACACAGTGCCTGGCATGTAGTAGGTGCTCAACATAAATTTAGATAACGAATAAATGAGACACAGGCCTACGGCATAAAAAACCTCAGTATCTCTCCACAAATGTTCCAGAGCCTGGGCCAGGTAACATCTGGGAATTTTTAAGGAGAACATTAACCCATGCCCTACACACAGAGACTCACATTTCACCCAGTCCAGGCACACATTCACACCTGTTACTCAAGGGCTCAGAAAATTTTAAACTGTCGTCTTCCTTATTTTGGTCCAGTGGAGCATACAAGTCTTTGGAAAGGGCGTAACTACCCCATTTTACAGATGAGGAAACTGAGGCTGAAATAAGCTGAGTAACCAGGTGTCCTGGTGCATAATAGGCCCTGAGTGTTCTCCTAGATCTATGACCTTGAACAGTTCACTTTTCTTCTCTGGACCATCTGAGAAAAAGGGCAAGCGGGGCGCCGGGGAAGCAAGGGAGATCTCTGAGTTTAGGCAGTGGCAGAACCGCATCCCCGAGCTAGTAGGGTCCGGCGGGGAGGGCAAATTGGTACAGGCGTCAGGTCCCAGCCCTCTCCTCTCTTTGCCCGCCCGCAGACCAAGGAATTCATCTTCTCGGAGCTGCTGGCCAACCTGTACTCGTGCGGGGACCAGAACACACTGATGGAGGAGTCGGCCGAGCAGGCGCAGCGGCGCGACGAGATGCTGCGCATGTACCACGCACTGAAAGAGGCGCTCAGCATCATCGGCGACATCAACACGACCACTGTCAGCACGCCCATGCCCCCGCCCGTGGACGACTCCTGGCTGCAGGTGCAGAGCGTACCGGCTGGACGCAGGTACCAGGGCCGGCTCCCACGGCCCCAAAGCCCCCCAGCCCGGGGCCCGTTGGAAGAGGGCCGGGATCGGGCAGTGGCGCGCCGGCGTCACCGGGATGGCTCCCACCTGGAGCGAGGGGCGGGGCTTAGAGATGGGCGGGGCTTATCGCGGGGCGGGGCTTGCCTGGAGAGCTGGCTGCCGGGAGGGGTGGAGCTGGAACATTGGAGCCTCTGGGGGCGGGCTTAAACTCCGGCGAAAACCTAAGGCGCGGAGGGGCGGGGCTTGCGCGCATGGGCGTGGCCGGCACCCAGCTGGGGGCGGGGCCTCACGGTGGGGCGGAGCCGCTCATCTCTCTCCCCTCCTTGTCCTTCGGTCCCTGTCGCCCGCAGGTCACCCACGTCCAGCCCCACACCGCAGCGCCGAGCCCCCGCGGTGCCCCCAGCCCGGCCCGGGTCGCGGGGCCCTGCTCCTGGGCCTCCGCCTGCTGGGTCCGCCCTAGGGGGGGCGCCCCCCGTGCCCTCCAGGCCGGGGGCTTCCCCTGACCCCTTCGGTCCTCCCCCCCAGGTGCCCTCGCGCCCCAACCGCGCCCCGCCCGGGGTCCCCAGGTGAGTAGGGGCTGAAAGCGGCGGCAGAGACCGCCGGGCGGGCGTGGCCGGGGGGGGGGCGGGGAGGTGGGGCCGGATTCCGGAGCATCGGCCCAGGTCGCCAGAGCCGGCCCTCTCCGTCCAGGTCACTCGGACCGTAGGTGCCAGAGCCACCGGGGGTGTGGCCGAGGGCTGGCGGAGCCTGCCCCCAGGGAGCGCTGAGTTCCGCAGGTGGTCGTTTCTGGGGAGGGGGCCGTGGGGCTCATCCCACCTCCCCTCTTCTTTCCAGCACTTGCATGGCGCTTCCCTCCTTTTTCACTCTCTCTCTCTCTCCCACGCGTTGCCTCCCTTCTCCTTTCCCCTTCTAGCCGCTCTCCTCCGTTCTCCGTTCCGTCCTCTACTTCTGTCTCCCAGCTCCTAGTGAGCCTACCTCAGGTCTGAGGATCTGAACCCAAATCCTCTCTGGATGGGTAGATTTTATTCACTTACACTCAGGGCTACCCTGGTGCCCGCACTTCCCAGTCCTGACTCTTCGGACCTGTCCCCGAGGGTTGTGACTGTGTGACCAGCAAGGTGTGTGATGTGTGTGTGGGCGTGCACACGGATGTGAGAGTGTAAGAATGGCACCCAGGCATGCGGTAGGACATGGAGCAGCTGGGAAAGGGGCCTGGGAGCCATGGGACAGCCTGATGGCTTTCTTCCTTCCCCTTGCCTCCGGCCCTACCTGGCCTGGACCAACGTGGTGTGTGTGGCGGCAGGAGTGGGTGGAGGCTGCCCCATTCCCAGAAATCTCCAGGGAAAATGGTTCTACTTCATCCCTTGCCTTTGCCTTCTTGATCCATGACCTTCTTTCAAGGAAGCTCACTCTGATATTTAACTCAGTCTGCCCTGTTTCCACTGGCCATGTTCTCTGAGGAAGAACACATCAGACCAATAATATCCATTTATGTTTCCAGATGGCTGGAGGGTAGGGCCATGGGTCTAACCTCCATGAACCTACAGTGAAGCAGAGGTGGGGCTTGCTCTATGGTGACCTAACGGCCAAGGCAGATGGGGTAAAGCAGGCAGCATGGTGTTGGTCAGGGGCACTGGACTGGAGTGGGCCTTTAGGCGAGTCACTTTCCCTTCCAGGGCCTCAGTTTCCCTTCTACCAAATGATATTTAACATTCTGCCTTTCTCCCAGGTTGGTGTGGGGATCAGGGGAGACAGTGGCTATAGGGATGCCACATTAACTGCAGAAGTGGCTATAGGAACTATTTGCTAACTTCCAGTGTGAGTTCAGATTCTTAAGGGTATTTGACATGCCCAGGCCTGTGCTGAGGTGTGACATGAGAACTGTAAGATTTGGCGCCTGCTCTGACTCTAGTCTGGCTGACACATGGGAAGTCACAGCCTCAGAGGAGAGAGCAGTCTGGGGAGCTTCAAGGCAGCTTGACTTCAGTGAGATCCCAGGGCTGATGGAGATAAGGCTCAGGTGGTGAGGAGTCAGGAGGGCGTTTGGGTAAGGAGCAGCAAGTGGGCAAAGGTTTAGTGTGGAATGCATTGAGAGCTGCTGGCCAGAGCAGAGTGCAGGTAGAATGAGGAAGAATAAGAAAACGTTGCCCTGGAGACTTCCCTGGAGGTTTCAGTGGTTAAGATTCTGCACTTCCACTGCCGGGGGCACAGGTTCGATCCCTAGTCAGGGAGCTAAGATCCTGCATGCCGCGCAGCACGGCCAAAAAAAAGAAAAAAAAGTTTGCCCTGGGTAAGGTGGGGCAGGTTGGAGAACCTTCAAAGTCCACAGAAGAGGTTGACTTGTTGGGACTCAGTGCTGTGAGCAGTAGGGAGCCATGGAAGGCTCTTGGGTGGAGACATGACAGCTGGACCCTAAGAAAGCAAGACCTGTCTCTTCTGGAGCAATGCAGGTGGCCCTCTGAGCACACCAGGCACGAGTGTGCAGGGAGCTGGTGCAAATGCCTCCTGTGTGCGGGCGAGCTTCTGTGTTGTGACTCCGCCCCCGCGTGTGCTTCAGTGTGCCAAGTGGCTGCATGCCCCAGATCCATGCTGCACGTGCCAGCCAGCGAGGTTGCTGGGCATTGGGGGGTGGGGTGTATGCGTGTTGTTTGTGGGCATGTGTGTCAGCGTGTGCATGCGGGGCCGTGGGGCCTCACCGCATGTGTGTGCACGCCCGGGCGTGTGCGTGTGCGTGTCCCCCCACCCCCAGGCCTGCCCCGTCCGTGAACGTGAACTGCCACGTTGATTTCGTGCTGTCTTTCAGAATCACTATCAGTGACCCCTGAGGAGCGTCAGCCACGGTAGGTACAGGCCTCTCCGCCTGCTGCATGAACCGGTGTGTCTGCCCCCTGCTGCACCAGCTCCACACTGCAGGGCGAACCTGGGACCTCAGAGGCAGGCCCCCTCCCTCTCCCTTCTGCAGCTCCAGACTTATTCTTTCCTCTTTCTGTCCTCGCTGCCAGCTGGCTCTCTCACCTCCCTTCTCAGCGAGCCTCGGGACTCAGTGCCACTGCCCAAGACCTCCATGGCTGAGCCTGGGGAGGTCTTGGGACAGGCTCCGCACCCAAGCTGGCAAACCTGGGTGCTCTCTGGAGGCGTCAGAAAGAGCGCAGAGCTCATGGTTCATGGTGTTAGGGGCAGGGAGCTTGGCGGGGGGTGTGTGTAGGGCTGGACTCAGGCATCCAGAGGCCTTGGCATCTCACCCTGGGGTGCCACACTCATTCCCCGATCTGAGCCCTGCTGCTGGGGCAGGGCAGCCAGCTCCCAGCCTGGGAGCTCTGGAAACCGAATCCACGATAGGGCAGAGGAAGTCAAAGTCCCACCTCCTTTATCGAGCCAGCAAGCGAGCAGCAGCTGGGGGTGAAGGCTCTGGTTATTTGATGATTTGGGAAAGCCTGAGTGTCCCCCCCACCATCAGCCCAGAGCACAGTTCACAGGCCAGGCAGGTCACACAGCCCCTTCCCCTGCCTCCACGGTACTGTCACTCCTGCTGGTGCAGTTTTGAAGGCAGCGTCCTCAGCCCCAGGTAGAGCACCGTAGCCAGCCCGCAGGCCCATCCACCTGGGCCTGTTGCTCCTAGGGGTGACCTCCACTTTTCCGCTAAGGGGATGACAGTGTCTGCGGACCTGGGCAAGCCAGCTTCTCTGAGTTCCGCCCCAGCTGGGCCCCCAAACTCGCCCAGCGAACCTGCCTGCCACTCTGCACCTGCGCTGACTCTTGCTCTTCTGCTTTTCCCCAGCAGGAAGGGCCCAGCCTCACCTACACGACCTGCGGTCCCCCGACCAGCTGAGGCTCCCCTCTTAGACTTATAAGCCTGTGGCCACTGGCATCCGGCCGCCTGCCCTCCCTGCCTCCCCAGGGTCCCTTTAGAGGACTCGTGGGCTTTCTGCCCACCCGGAGGGGCCTCTAGTGCTCCCTCCAGCCATTCTGTTAGCTTTGACCTCCTGGTTCAAACAGTGTTCTTTCTCCTCTCTTTCTCCATCAGGCCTGGTGGCTGTCACGTGGGGCTCACGGCCCCATACTCCCTGAGGCTAGGGATGGCCCTGCGCCAGTGGGTTGAAAGACAGGGGGCCAGAGAAGAGGGAAGCCAGAGGGGGCCGAGCACGTGTCTGGAGCTGTGGGTGCACTGCCTGGTGGTGTGTGAGAGACCAGCGTGTGTGGAGGGGTGGGCGCTGCCCCAGCCTTTACCCCAGACCCCCGTGAGGCTCTGGCCCCTGCCCATCTCCTGCCCTTCTACCTTCCCTTTCTCGTCTCTCTTCTCTATTCCAGAACCCTTGCCCACACCTGGGTCTTCTGCCCCTGCCCTCCTCTCCCCCGACTGCCGGGCTAGGCTGCCCTTGCCTTACCAGCTCTCTCCCCCTTTTCTCTCTCCCGTTCTCTCTTTGCTTTCTCTCCAACTGCCAGCCGATCGGGTCAGGCAAGTCCATCCCGACCTGAGAGCCCCAGGCCCCCCTTCGACCTCTAACCAGATCCCTCCTATTCCTCGGAGACCTCCCTTTCCAAGCCTGCCTGGACGGCTGTTCTGTGACTTGACAGTGGCTACCCAGCCCCGGAGCTTCCCCTTCATCTGTGACTTAGTCTGTTGTAGTGGTGAGCTGACACATCCAGGCGTAACGTTGGTGAAACTTGTGCCCCTCTGCGGTCTTGCTCCTGCCCAGTTCTATAAATATCTATAAATACTCATATATATATATGTACACACATATATGGCCAAGCCTCACCTCTAGTGTCGGGAATCAATCACCATGCTGTCCTTGAGGAGTCTTGTGGCCCAACTACACGGGAACGCTGTCACCCTGACATCCCCCTCCAAAGCGTGCCACTTCCGATGAGGCCCCCTGTCATACCCAGCCTGTGGACAGCCAGCCCCCCTCTGCCGCCCTCCCGTCCCTACCCCCCCTCGAACACGGGGGTGCTGTACTGGCAGCTGTGTGGTTCTCTGACCACTACCAGTCTTGCTGTCTCTTGGCTGAGAATAAAACCCATTTCTGGATGATGGGGAACAGCGTGTCCTCTGTGCCCTGTGTTCTCTGTGGCGCTCAGGGACAGGTAAAGGTTTAAACATTGGGGTGAGGGATGGGGAAGGGCCCAGCTATTGCTAGGGTGCTGTAAGATGTGGAGAAAAAAGCCCCATCCTTTCCGAGGCCTACTGGGAAAGCACCTGGAGTCAGTGGATCCTCGTCCTGTGAAACCTGCTCTGGCCACTAGGGGGCCCGGAGGGAGGACTGTGAGGTGCTGGCCAGGCAGGCACTGTGGAAGGACAGGTAGAACAGGCCAGCAGAGGGGCAGGGTGATGGAATGGAAAACACCTGGACCAGAAGTGAGCACTCAGGGTGCTGTGGCACCCTGCTTTCCCTCCCTGGGATTAGATCTGACTCCTGAGTCTCTCCGCCATTAAGGCAAGACTGCCCCCTGAGAGCCCCGCGGCAGTCCCCCTGGGAACCCCCAGTCTTCACCAGGCAGCATGCAAGTGACAGGCCTTGGAAGATCTCTAACAGCCTGGTTGGATGTGCTCAGACACACTGGGGACCAGCACAACCAGAAGCTTGCCCTCTGCTGGCAGGAGCCGCTCCCTGTTCAGTGCTCACGGCACAGGACCCAGTGACGGAAGAAAAAGGAACACGCAAGGACAAGCAGTATGGCTAAATTCATTTATTCTGAAATAAAAAGTGAAACAAGTGAAACAGGAGTCGAATCACCCGGGCACAAACCCGTCCCCGCCTCCACCTTCTCTCTCCGTCCTACACTATCAATAAATAATTTTCCCCAGCCCCAAATATTTAATAGAAGGTCCTCCCCATTTACCAGCGCCAACCTCCACTGTGATACAGGGGGCTTCCCTACCTCCAGAATATACAAAATGTTACACAGTTACAGTATAAACACTGGGAAGGAGCCCACCCCGCCACCAGCTTATGTCCTTGCCTGGCCTCAGTTTGCCCAACCTGCCCAAGGCCTGTGAGAGTGCTGCCCAGTTGTCTGGCTGGGCGAGGGGGCGGGGGGGCACTTGTGCCCCAAAGTGCCTCTGAATAGAGGATGCATGAGCCCCTCTGAATGGAGGACTGCTTGGTGGGGGTGAGGAGACGAGCAGGGAGCCCCTGCTCCCCAAGAACGGCAGCCTCTTAAATAAACGACCTTTATTGAGCCTCCGGCTCTTTGTTTTTCTGGAACTATTAATAGCCCAGAGATCAAGACACAGCCCTGGCCAAGATGGCAAGGGGTCTGCACCTATTTGTCTCCCCCCATTAGACAGGGAGCTATACCCCTTTTCAGGGGTTTTTTTAGGGATGAAGGGGTGCCAGGAAGGAGGGACGGGGCGGCAGGTACAGAGCGCCCCGGCCCCAGGTCTCTGGTCTTTGCCCGCTAGTGTCGGGCAGTTAGACCACCATGATCTTCACTTCATCGTTGTCGTCAGCCTGGTAGAAGAAGGGGATGCAGGGGTTGCTGCCCAAGGCTGGGCGCTCCTGGGGGTTCTGGATCTCGCGCAGCAGTTGCATGATCTGCTGCGCAGTGGGGTTCTCAGGGGTTGTCTGGCCCCGCAGGGCTTCCCCCTGGGTGGGGTCCACGTTGTCCTCGAGGCTCACCTCACGGAGACCTTTGTAGACAGAGAGAGAGGCAGGGCTCGGAGTGGTGTGCCAGCTCTCCCCTGCCCGCCCGCCCGCCGGTCCTCCCCGAGGGCGCTACTCACCACCCTTGTCGGCAGCACCAGGCTCCTGGGGGGCTGGGGGCGCTGTAGTGGGCTCACCAGCAGGGTTCTGGGCAGCCAGGAACTTGCCATACCATTCATTTCGCTCGCCCACCAGGCGTAATACCAGTTCCCGGAGCTCCAGCAGCTTCACCTGGAGGGAGAGGCGCTCAGCACCCGCACCCCACCCCACCCCCGCCCGCAGAGATGGTCACAAGGACCCCTACCTTCATTTCCTCCTTGTCCTGAGCCAGGCGGCTGATGTACTCCTCCTTCTCCCGGTGCCGTGCCTTCAGCACCGCCCTCTGACTCTGATAAAGGGCGATGTACTCTCCTGCGGGGAGCGGGGAGGGCGAACAGGGCTCAGGTGCGGGGCTGCCCTGATCCAGCCCACGGCCCCCCGCCCTGGGCCCTAGCCTCTCCGCTCACCAATAGTGTCTGTCTCTCCAGACAGCTGGATACAGCGATGCTCCAGCTCCTCTACCCGCTCCTTCAGATCCACTTTCTCCTGCATGAGCGCTGTAAAACGGCCCTGAAGCCCGAACAGCAGGGTCAGGGCTCGGCAGCGACATGACCGCAGGCCCCCACCCTTCCTGGACCCCACTGGGGGCAACTCACTCACCTGCAGCTTGTCCATGGCCACCTGGAGGGCCTGGTGGGTCTCCGCAGGCACACTGTCCCCCCCGATCCCGGAGGCTGGGGCCTCCTTCTCCGCCCCGTCCTGGGCCGCGGCTGCCAGGTGAGCCAGGCGCCGGCAGCGCAGCTTTTCCTCCTTCAGCTGCCCGCGCAGCCGGGCCTGCTCTTCCTCAGCACTGGCTAAGGCTGAGTTAAAAAATGCCACCTGCAGGCAAGAGGTGTGCGCGTGCTTTTGTGCGGGATACTCAGGACCAGCGAGGGGCGGGGGGCAGAGAGATGCTCCCCGTCTCGGGGTCTTAGTGGGCAGGCCTGTGGTTCAAGGATGACATGGCATCTGACTATGGCTCCCAGGCGAGCTTGGGGGTCCAGAGAAGTCAGAAGGAGGGAAACCTCAAAGAGCGTCTGAGCGGAACCACAGAGGGAGGTGGGAAGCAAGACAGGCAAGGAGCGGGGAGGTCGGCTCACCAGCAGCTCTCGGCTGTCGAGCTCCTCCGGCACGCTCAGCTTCGGCCGGGGAGCCTCCTCCTCCTTCTCCTCACCGTCCAGTCCGTCTCCTGCTGGGGACAGATGGAGGGTCCTGAGACAACCCGACAAGGCAGGTGGAGCAGGCCGGGAAGAGAGCTCGCAGCCCAGCTCTGCCCCGCACCTCACTCGCTGCAGGAAGAGGATTCGCTGTCCTGAAGGTCTCTCCTAACTCAATTCCACGCTGCTGAAAGTCCCCCTGCTCCCCGGGCTGGGTGTTCTCCCTCCGGGCTGTCCTACTTACCTTCCCCAGGCACAGCCATGAGGTTCAGCTGGGCTTGTAGCTGCCGGTTCTGCTGGTTGGCTGCTTCCAGGCGCTCCTAAAGGGCCAGGAAAGAAAGTGAGGAGGGACACAGGTTGCAGGCTTTCCCCGTCAGGGGCCCAGCACTCCGACGCCCTCACCTGGGTCTCCTGTAACTCCTGGTGGGCCACCTGGACCGCCACCTTGCCCTGGACTTCCTCGTGCTGCAGCTGGTCCATGAGCTGGGTCTGCAGCAGCGCCTGCTTCTGCAGCACCTCCTTCTCAGAGGCCAGCTGCTGATAGGCAGCCACGTACTGCTGCAGGTGGCTCAGGTACTGGTCCCGCTGCCGCTGCAGATCCTGAGCCTCCTGGCTCTTCACCTCCACCTGCGGGAAGACCCTGGGGGTGAGGGCAGGCGGTGGCTCGCTTCCGCAGTCTGAGCCCATAGACTGGGGAGGTTGGGCACAGACCCCTCTGCCTGAGGCAGGCACCGCGAGGCTCTGCTGGCTGCCCAGAGCCCCATGCTGCCTTCACCCAGCCCTCATAACAAGCTTCTTTCTATCTTAACTTGAGGCCGCAGACGGGTGGAAAAGCAGAGCTCCAGCCAACATCTGTGAGGTGTACACTGAATGCCTAAGGCTTTACATGCATGATTCTCTCATCTCCAACACCTCTAGGAGGAAAATGATAACCTTTTTTTTTTTTTTTCTATTTTTTTGGCAGCTCCACACCATCATGCAGGATCTTAGTTCCCCGACCAGGGATCTAACCCGCACCACCTGCAGTGGAGTCTCAACCACTGGACCGCCAGGGAAGTCCCGCTAACCTCCTTTTAAGATAAGGAAACTGAGGCTTAGAGATGCGAGGGCTGAATCCAGGGCTGAACCCAAGGAGCTGGCCACCGTACACCCTCTCTTCCCCTCTAATTAGGGGCTCGATGCCTCTAGCGGGGACAATGACCTATGGCCCAGGGCTACTCAACTCTGAAAGTCAGAGGCCAGGGGGCAACAAGCAGTCACAGGCTCTGAAGGACTCTGGGGTCACCTGTCCCGGCCCCAGGTCCCTCGCTCCCCAGAGGCTGGTGCCTGTCTCCCAGCCCTTCCACTGGGGCAGCGGTTACCGTCTCCTTCAGCTCTCCCAGCTCCTCCTGCTGCTGGTCCAGCTTCTTGGCCAGTTCCTTCTTGATGTGCTGCTCCGACTGCAGCGTGCTGGTTATCTCCATGTTCTCATTGGACTGCGCAGAGAGAAGCCATCAGCGGCCACCCAATGCAGCTGGAGACCCCAGAACTTGGTGTCCGCCTCCCACAGCTCAGGGAAGGGTGGAGGCAGGTAGGAAAGTCTGCCCCTTCCCCCCACAACCCTCCGAGCAGGGCTCTCCGGCTCACAGCGGGCCTTCGTGGGTACCATTTCACAAAAGGTCCCTATCACCCATTTTACAGGTGGGAAAACCAAGGCCCCAGACGGGTTAAGTGCCTCGCCCCGCCCCAAAGGACTTGGCCAGGGAGGAGGGCGGGCTGGCCGGGTAGGGCTGCGCACCAGCCTGACGAATCCGTTCTGCAGTTCAGCCAGCTGCTCCTTGAGCTCGCGGTTCTGGGAGAGCGCACGGCTGATGGTGGTGCGGTCGCTCTGCATGCTCTCCAGAATCTGCTTGCGCTCCTCTGCCTGCTCCCCCCAGCACCTGGCTGCCCGCTCCAGCTCCAGCAGCCGCTGCTCCTGCTCCTGGTTCAGGCGACTCAGACTTTCGTTGTCCTTCACCTGCGCCTGCAGCTGCTGTGCCAGGCTCTGCAGTTCCTTCTGTAGCTGTTCGGCCTCCGCCTGCAGCCGTTGCTCTACCTCCGAGGGCCCGGCTGGGGGCTCCTGAGGCGGAGGCACAGCTGAGAAAGGGAGCACACCGTCAGGGCCTCTCGCCTCTGCAGTCTCCAAAAACCGGTTGTTTTTTTTTTGGCCGCACCAGTGCGACATGAGGGATCTTATTTCCCCAACCAGGGATCGAACCCGTGCCCCCATGCAGCGGAAGCACAGAGCCTCAACCACTGGACCGCCAGGGAAGTCCCTCCAAAACACCCTCTTCTTGGTCCACAGCTCCTGATTCAGCCTCCTTGCCCCAAATCTTGGCTTCCTGGCTCAATCTTTCAAGACACGTTCAAACAGAGTTCCTTACATCTTTATGCTCAAGACGACAGTGGGCACTTCACCCCTTTTTTGCAGATGGGGACCCTGAGGCTCAGGGAAATTGCAAGACTTGCCAACTCCTGGGACAGACCTCTTTCCCTTGGCCACGGTGCCCTTGCACCCACTCACCTCCATTCTCAGCCGCCCTCACCAGCCCCGACACCAAACCTGCTCCCGGATCCCCTGGCCCCGGCTTACCGATCTCGGTCCTCAGTTTGGCCAAACTGGTCTCCAGCTCCTGCACCTGACTCATGCTGCACTCCTTTTCTTCCCTCAACTTGCCCATCTGCCCAAAGCATGGGTGGGGGGGGTGGGGGGAGAGCACAAAGAGGGAGGTGGAGGGGGTCAAGGCCGGGCGACCACCTCCCTCTCCACCCCCGCCCTCTAGATACACACTTCCACCTCTGGCTGCACACAGCGAGTGACGTGATTCCTATTTCACAGATGCCCCGGAAGACCAAGTGACCTGTCTAAGGAGGGGGGTGGAAGGTCACCTCTCACCTGCTCCAGCATCTGCTGCATCTTCTGCTGCCAAACGGCGTTCTCTTCTTTCATGTTCACCACATACTGGTCTCTCTCGGCCTGCAGCTGCTTCAGAGAATCCTTCAGCTGCGAGAGTGGGCACAGAAGTCACCACGGGCTGTCATGGGGCCTCGCCTGCTCCCGGTCACCTGGGGTCATCCTCCTCCCGCACCCCCCTCTCTGCACAATCTCACCTGCTCCACGTGGGTCTCCAGCTGTGCCTGCTCTTCCAGGGCCTGCTGTAACTGCTGGCTGCTGTCAGGGGTAGGCTGACTAGAAAACTGGATGGTGAAAAATGAGGTTGGATCTGGGAAGCCCAGGCTGTTCCACGCAATGCCCCCCAAAAGGTCAACGTACAACTCAGGGTTGTCCTCATGTTATTAGAACCAGGTCCACAGGCTTTATTTTTACTAAATACTCATTGCTCCCCAACCACCCCAATGCAGTGTGTATCCTTCTGGACCCTTTTCCACACATGTGCAAACATGTTTAATTAATGCACGGTGCAGTTGTGCCGTCACGGGGTGGTATCATATACGGTTCTGCAACTTAATGTCACTTTGCTGCAAACAAGATATACTTAATTTTTGTAGTGGTTACACAGTAGTCCAATATATGAACATGGCATACTTTAACCACACCCTTACGGATGGCAGGAAGGCAGAGAATCACTGTGCACGCAGGACAACTAAAGAGGAGGCTCTCTGAGCCTTGAGCACCCTGTCTACCTGGAGGCTTGGCCCCGAGAGGAAGGGAGCGGACTCACGGGCTAGCCTTATAACTGTCATCCATAAAACAATGGTTTTCAACCAGGATGCTTTAAAAATAAAAATTAACAAGGCCCGTCCCTGAGATTCTGATCCCAGAGGTCTGGGCAAGGCCCCAATTTTTCTCCTATCTCTAGAGGAGTCTATGGCAGGACCAGAACAAGGATCCAAATTTTCTGGCTCCTGGCCGGAGGCCACCCACAATGACCCTAAGAGGCCCTGGCCCCGCCAGGTGGGGCCCGCACTCCCTGGGGCTCCAGCCCCACCTGCTGCAGCAGCAGCTCGGACATCTCCATCTTCTTCTGCAGCTCCTCCATCCCCAGCTGCATGGCCGCCTTCTCTCTCGCCATGACCCGCAGCTTCTCCTCCAGCTCCGAGGTCTGCTGCTTCAGGTCTTCGTTGCTTTTGCTGTGACCGGCGGTAGTGGAGGGAGACGTGAGTAAAGAACAGAAAGGGTCGCTCCGGTGACCAACCCACTACCTTTGCCGCAGAACCACAGAACAGTCTCTTTGGAAGGGACCCCAGGATCAAGAGTCACAAGTGGCAGGCCACAGAGAGGACATGAGTTGCCTGAGGCCACAGCAGGAGTCGGTGGCACAGCTGGGACAGCAGAGCCTGGCTCTGCACGCATGCAAACCTGTACCAGCTCCTCGCCCCGCTCCCTTGGCTCCCCTCCACCTCCCAGCCCTCCCCCACTATCCCCATCCTACTTGTTCTTGTATAACTCCAGTCTGAGGGCATCTCGCTCTTTGGTTAATTCTTTGTTGTACTGCAAACACAGAGAGGCGAGGTCAGGAGAAGGGAGGTGGAAGATGCAGACAGACAGCAGCAACAGGAACGACTCCCAGCAACACGTCCTCACCTGGTGTCAGGCTTTATATTTTTTCAAAGCACTTCCAAGCTCGTGTTCTCATTTGGTTTTAATAAGAACTCGGGAAGGGTGGAAAAGGCAGGTGGAGAGCTCTACCTCATGGCTGGCTCACAGGCCCGGGGACAGCAGATAACACTGCCATCATTCTCACTGTTATCAGCCCCACGTCTGAACCTTTCCTGAACACTCTCTCAGCCAACAGTCCCGTTTCAAACTCACAATCACCCTGGGAGGCAGTTACTATTACTATCTCCATTTTACGGGTGAACAACACGGAGCATTAGAGGTTAAGTGGCTCGCCTAACATCACTTAGAGCTGGGATTCTTTTTTTTTTTTTTTTTTTTTTTTAAATTTATTTTATTTATTTATGGCTGTGTTGGGTCTTCGTTTCTGTGCGAGGGCTTTCTCTAGTTGTGGCAAGCGGGGGCCACTCCTCATCGCGGTGCGCGGGCCTCTCACTATCGCGGCCTCTCTTGTTGCGGAGCACAGGCTCCAGACGCGCGGGCTCAGTAATTGCGGCTCACGGGCCCAGTTGCTCCGCGGCATGTGGGATCTTCCCAGACCAGGGCACGAACCCGTGTCTCCTGCATTGGCAGGCAGATTCTCAACCACTGCGCCACCAGGGAAGCCCAGAGCTGGGATTCTTGAACCACGTTCTCTCCCCGGGGTGCGAGCACAGATGTGATGGGGGGATTAAATTGTACTGTAATCTCTTGTTCATTTTTTGAATGGATGATACACTCACATAGCCCCTAACTCAGAAGGTACCAAAGTGACATTTCTCTCAGCCATCCTGTTCCTCTCCCCTGGGTTTTTATGAATCCTTTCCGACCTGTCTTATATATATTTCACACACGTACTTCTCTCTCTTAGTGCGGTAACAGACTAAAAATACTGTTCTGAACCTTCACAGCCCGAACACCTAGCACTTGGGCCAGAGCCCACAGCCAGTAAAGGGCAAGGCTGGCGCTCTGGCTCTGGGCTCTGCATCCAGCGCTCGCTCTAGACAGCACTCCCCCCTCCCCCAACAACTCGCCATGGCAACCAACTCACGCCCGGGTTGCTTCTCACAATCACACAACTTTAAAGCAGCAAGAAACGGCCAGTGCTGCCTTCTGGGCAGCAAGTCACTCCATCCTGCCAAAGGGACCTTTAGGCTCACCCCACACACACACCACCTCCAGCGGATGGGCAGACTGCTGGGCTCACCCTATCGGCCTGCTTCTGCTGCGTGGAGACAGCAGACAGCGTCCGTTCCAGCTCTCCCACACGCTGCCTGGACGACTGCAGGCGATTAGCAAGGTCCTCCGACTCTCCTGAAATGACAGCATGAGAAGGGAAGCCCAAAGAAGGAATCCCGCTGAAGGCCAGCCAGTGTGCCCGGCCGAGGGGTGAAAGGGTGCCTAGATTCCCACCTGCTCTCTGCCTGGCTGCCTGTTGGGTGTGAGCCAGAGCTGTCTGTAATTCCGTCTTCTCAGACACCAGAATCCCTATGGTCTGAATGTGGACCTTTGGGAGAAAGGCCAAACAAGTGCTAAAACCAGAAAAGCAATGTTTCCTGGGGGCCATGAGGGACCCTGGTTCAGCCCACTCACCTGCAGCTGTTCTCTCAGAGCCCCTTGTTCCTTCACGAACTTCTTCTCAAATTCCTTCTTCTCCTGCAGGAAAAGAGAAGAAACAGCTCTTACTGGTAGGCAGAGGTGAAACAGCAAAGGATATAGCCCCCGGAATGTCATCACTGGCCCAGGACAGGCCCACCGATGAGAACAGATAATCAGCCACCCCAGGAGTAGGGGACGGGCGGGAAGGGGCAGGGGGTAGGCCCCCTCTTTCTCCAGGCTGCCAGCAGGCAAGAGGAGAATGAGCCTCTACATCTGAATCCTCCCCCAAACCCATCAGCCATGGAAGGAGCAGACAAAGAAATCGCGTTACTTTTTCCAGTCGATCCAAAGTTTCCTGGTTCTCTTGTTTCTGTGGGGAGAGTCATAGGAAGGTGACTGAGATTGTCCCCCGTTCCCACGATCCTCAGACCAAGGAGCAGGGATGGTCAGGGGCCAGGAATGGGTTAGAAAGGGAGAGTTCATGGGGACATGAACGGACGAACGCTTCTCAAGTTAAGAGACTTTGGGTCTTGGGAAGTTTTGCTCATGGCTACAGTAGCGAGAGTCTGGATCTGATTCCCTTGAAGGGACAATGACATAAACCTCTAGAAATGGAGTCTGAGAAGGTCAGACCACCCTCTACCAGCTCACGATCTGGAAGGGGGCATTCACTCAAGGAATGTTTCCTGAGCACACACTGCAGGCCAGGTTCTGTTCTTAAGAGCACAGATATGGGAACGAAAAGGACCTTTAAATCTTTGATTTTTTGAGCTTAAAGGGACCTTGGACAACCTCTAATTCTACCTCCTCAGGAAACTAAAGCCCAGAGAGGACAGTTGACTTGTCCAAGGTCAAAGTCGGAACAAATCAGGGGCTGAGTCAGGGCTGGGACACACCAGTCAAGCTAGTGCTCCCCCTACAGGCAACAGACCCAGGGCAAGCGTGGGGAGGACTCAAGCAGGGGTCTCTGGAGAACAGAGTAGGCAAAGAGGGCAGCCACAGAGAGAGCCATGCTGCATGCCGTGCTCCGGGGTCCCTCCAGCTGAGACCTAGGCCCCCCGGCACCCCATTCTCCCATGGCACCAGGGGTCCCCAGCCCCTTTCTTCAGAGCCCCAAGGTGAGACTGGGGCCCCAGATTGGCAGCGTGGAATCTGGGGACAACACTGGACTCTTACCAATTGCTCTATCTTGCTACTGAGTTGTTTGTTTGTTAGATTGCTGGAGTCCAGGGCTACTGATAGTTCTTGGTACCGGCTCTGAGGCGCATGCAGAGAGGAGGAGGAGGAGGAGTTGGAGGAGGGGCGGGGAGAGAGGTAGAGAGAGCAATCATTAGGGTTGGGGGGTGTCTGGGCTGTCTCAGCTGGCGGTGGGGCACCCAGCCCCCGCTGTGGGAGGAGGGAGGTGGGGGCAGGTGGTGGCTGGCTTGCAGGGTCACTGGGCCATGGTGCAGGCCCCCTTACCTCCAGATTCTTTATGTCAGTACAGGATGCTAGATCCTCCCCGTTGATGTAAGATGGAGACTAGGAGAGATGAAAGGGTTCACATGGAAACGTGATCTATCCCCCTCAAGGCCTAAGCCCTCCAACATCTTCCCCATCAACTGGCAACATTTCCTCTTCTGCCTAACTTGCCACACCCCCTTAACCCCTCCCTGTGCCAATTTCTGTTCATTCTTAATTTCCCCTTGTCCCCCACCTCCCAAGCAGCTCTCATCTGCAGGATAAAATGATGTAACCAATCTCATGGTCCAACCCCTTCATTTGGACAGCGTCAAAGAGGAGACTCAGAGAAGTAATGACTAGCTAAACATTATCCAGCCAAGCTGCCTGGTCCCAGGACCTCCCCTTCCTCTTGGGAAACTCTGCCTCGGTTTCTTTCCGTCATATTTTCCTTCCCTCTCTAGCCCACTCCGGGCTCCAATTTTGGGGGTGGTACCTCGGACACAAGACCGTTGAGCTGCTGAGATAGCTGTCGCAGGCTCTCGGTGGATGAGAAAGATCTGGGGATGAACACAGCAGTCAGGGGTGCAGGAGGCTCGATGGGAAAGAGGGGGTCATGGGCAGTGGCCTAGGGACCGCTGGCCCCGTGGGAGACACTCACGTGCTTTCATCAATGGGACTAGGATCATGGTCAGCATCACGGTTCTGTTTGGAAAGAAACGTATGAATCGGTCATTCAGTTTCCAGTAAGAACCACCCACAGGCGCCAAGCTCATTCCAACCGCTTTCCGTCCGCCCGCACCGTAAGGAGAACCTGCTTTTGGCCTCCCCCACCCCAGTCCTCAGGAAGGGCGCCTCGCTCTAGGAGCCAAGCTACCTGAAGAAAGGGGAAGAGGCTCCACGGTAGGTCCATTCCTCCAGGAAGGAGGAGGGGGTGAGCATAGAGTGGGGCAGCAGGCCAAGGGGGAAGAGGCACGAACCTGAGTTGATGCCATGCTAGTGACACGGGGGGGACTAGCACAGGGGGAAGGGACACCGCCAGGTGACACGGTGTCATCAGCAGACGGTGTAACAGGAGCGGCGCGGTCTTTGGGCGCCTGTCACAGAACAGAGCAGGGGGTTAGGGGGCCAGGCAGGGCAAAAGTCGCCTCACTGCCATGAATGCAGGGGTGCAGAGCGGGTAGGACAGGTGTTGCTGCAGTCAGAGTGACAGTCACACATGCTGGGAGCCACTCTGGGGGGTGGCTACGGCTTGCCCAGACCTCGGGCCAGTCTGCAGCCTTCCGGGACTGCACAGCCTCCTTCGAGAACACGAGGGCCTTGTTCTCCCTGGAGCTCAGCTCCCTGGCTGACCTACGGCAGCTACAGCAGGTGGAAGGAAGGTGTGCCAAGTCAGGGAGAAGCAGGCCCTGCTCTTCCAGAAAGCCAGTCTGTGCCCAGAGGGCCCCTCTCCCGGGGCCCCACGCTGGGCAGAGGGTGGCAGTGATGAATGAGCAGAGCGATCTGCCTCTTTCTTCTTGTTCTCCCTTCCTTCCTTCCCTCCTTCCTGCAACTACTGGTGTGTCTCCATGACTCAGGCCTTTTCTGGGAAAGAAGCTGCCCAACGAGAAGGCCCTCCCTGCTCTTAGAGGTAAAAAGAAAACCATGGCCACTACCCATCCCAACCTCCTGGCTCCAAAACACCTACCCAACCAAGAAACAGCTGAGAAACCAGAGGTAAGACATCTACCCTTTGACTCTTGTCATCCTGGAGAACAATCGTGGGATTGAGGGCCAGGAGCCATGGAGAAGTTCTCTCTTGGCCCAAGTGGATCCACTTGCTTGACCAGAGCCCCACTCGGCCTCTCTCCAGGCTCAGGCCTGACACTTAGTCCAAGCCTCTGGCTCGAGGGATCTAATGTTCAATAGGTGAGATGGGGAAGAGGGCCGATAAGCCAAAGCTTGACGAGGGAAGAGCACCGGGGAGCCAAGGCCTGGCCAACGAAGCTGAGTCTGGAAGGAAGAGGCTGCACCTCTCTTGGGGGAAAGGGCTGCCTGCTCTCTGGAGCCTCAGCCCTGGCCTCTGAAAACCCAAATCTACTGCTCTCCTTAGAGCAAGCACCGCAGAGCCTGGGGAGCTAAAGATGAATCAAGCTGTTTGCTTGGTGACTGTCCCCACTGTGACCTTTGATGCCAGAACCTGGTGTTGCCTTGTCAACCTGGACTACTGAATCTAATAGGTAAGAGCAGGGGTTCAGCAGCTGGCTAGGCATGAGACTTTGGGGGAGGGGAGCACACTCTTAGCCACGGGCCCTGGCGAGCCCTGGGTCCCTCCTGGCCTCTTGGGTGCCCACGGATCCCTAGCATTAGAAACAAGAAAGCTCAGAAGGGGAAAAAAGTCTTTTTCTGAGGACTTAAATATACTTAATATGACTATCTTGTGAGCAACCAAGTTACTTCATAATTTTGAGTCATATAGCTAAGTATGGAATTTTAAAAACATTGTCCACTCCCCTCCAATGTCCCATTCCATTAAAAAAAACCTTTCTTTTCTATCCATTAGTCCTCAGTTCTGGAAATGCCATCAGCTCTGCCCAGGATACTGCAATCACAGGCCTGCACTACTAGAGCAGAAAACTTAAGTGAGAAACAGTTATTGATATACAGAGGATTTTAGAACGACACGAAGGGAATATGGGGATCTGGGTCTTCATTTCCAGGACAGCAGAAGGATGCGGGCCCAGGGCCTTAGAACAAGAGTACAGATGCACAGCTTCGGGACTCCTGTAGGCCTGCACTCCACTCCCCGCGCCACCCAGCATCTCCTCTGAGCCAACAAGGTGAGTCACAGCACCTGGACAGACCCGAACGACTGGGCATGAGCAGTCCTAATGATTGAAAGACTCTCTAACCCCAGCCAACAGTTCCCTGTCCCAGGCCCTCTCCGCCTGCCCATCTCCAGCAGGACCTGGCCCCCTTCCAGCCCTACTCCTCTAGCCTGGCAGATGTCCCCCGAGGAAGTTAATTAAGGAGGAAGTGCCAACATCATGTCCGGAGGAGGTCATCTCCTAGTCCAGGGGCACCCCAGGCTCCCCGCCTTTCTAGAAAGTTCTCTGTGAGCTCATAACCCTGGCTGTTACCTGTATTACACCCTCTGTCTGGGACTCCCATTTCCCTTACTCTCAATGTGGATGACTGCTACCCACCTCTAATCTTCAAACCGGCCTCAAATGCCACCCCCTCCAGCCTCGAGTCCGTTTAGAACCAACCTCTGCCTTGTCGAGCATTTGGAATGTTGCCATATTCCAAATGTTTCTTTCATCTGTTTTCTACAGCCCCTACAACATGCCTCTGCTCTCAAGGGCCCACTGAACACGGTTAAACGTCCAGTTAATTTTTAAAAGAGAAGAGGGGCAGAATGTCCTGATCACTCATGTGTCTGGTTAACCTCACATCCCTTACAGACAGTTTCATTGAAAAAAATAACCTCAGTCCTTGTGACTATAATGCAAACTCCTTTTCTCTCAACCCTACATTCCCTACTGCCAAACCAAAATGAATTGATCAACTCAAAAAAAAATCACAAACTACTTTGTGGTCTATTGGTCTTTTGGGGTCAGATGCCCAGGGGCCAAGACTTGAAGGTTTGGTTTTATTTAACCTCTCCTAGTTTGATAGCACCACGGACATTCAAACTGGAGGCTCAAAGAGCCCAAATCCCACACACCTGCTCTGGAAGCTATTCCCAAGTTACCTTTAACCTCCAAGGAGCATCTCACCTTCTCCAAGACGATAAAAGATGGGGGGTCGGGGGGAAACCCAATCAACCAAGCAGGTGAAAAAGCAGACATGAACAGGCCCGGGGTTAATGACAGCAACATAAAATAAGCCAGAGGCAAAGTATCCCCCAAACCAGAGAAGCCTCAGGGCATGCAGAGCTGGGAGGGAGCAAGCCAGAGAGGGGGTCTCGGCACTGCCTCACCTTCCACTTGTCCAATGGGGGGATCGCTACCCCATTGGAGCGGTTAAGGTCGGACACCAGCACCTTCAGAATGTCCTGAATCTATAGGAGGCGAAAAGGGAAAAACAAGGGCAGGGAGAGAAAGAGAAAAGTGGCTTAGAGAGGCAAGAGAGTCAGGGAAGGAAGAAGAGATGGGTTCAGGGCAATGGAATGCTGGAGAAGAGAGAAAGGGATCAATACCACAGCCTGTGCCATTTTCCAAACAGCCACTTGCTGCCTTGCCAGAGGCAGAAATCAAGGTAAACAGATGGAAAAGTCCCCGGAACAATGCAGTCACATAGCTCCTTAGGCGAACAATGCAGCTCTTAACAGCTTCTTAGACCCTCAGGCCCAGACTTTTAAAAACCAGACTTCAGAACAAGGGTCCACTCGAACAAAGCGGGCTACAGCTAAAAAATAAGTCTGAAAGACAATGATCTGATCCAACAGTGTCATCTTACAGATGAGGAAACTGAGGCCCAGGGGACGAAGTGATTTTCTTGACATCACCCAGCAAGCTGGTGGCAAAGATGGCCTTGAAACTCAGATGATCTCCTAATCCAAGGGCCTGGGACTCTCCTCACCACACCCTGGGGTTCTGTTGGTGCCTCTAAATGGAGAGCCTGAGGACAAGAGGCTGTTCTCACTGCCTGGTTTCCCACTGAGGCTGGGGCTGAGGAAGATCACCAGAGCAGTAAGTCAAATAGCAACTACTCTTTACTGAATGTTTACCCTGCACCAGGCCCTGTATTAGGGGATTGTTATAAAAACAACAACAATCTCATTTAAACTTCATAAGTGTAAAACAGTATTACCCCAGTTTTACCAGTGTGGAACCAGAGACCCAACGAGCTTAAACAATTTGCCCAAAACCATATCCCCAACAGAGGGAGAGGTAGAATTCAAACCCAAACTTCTTAGCCAATATCTGACATTTCTTCCACAATCTTAACCACTACCCTCTCCTGCTGTCCCTTGAGCACCCCATCCCCGGAAGGTGGCAATACTCACATCCTCAGGCGAGGGACAACCACCAGAAGTGGTTGTCTCCGGGCTACTGCCATTCTTGATCTTTCTTTTTTTCTTAGCTCCTGCAGGAACACCAGGGCTGTTCTTCTGCTGATACTCCCTTAACTGCAAAAAGGAAAAGCAGTGAGGCTCATGAGAACTATAAGCCCCCTATATTCACATCCTACTTTACAGTTTACAAGAAGCAGAGGTGGAAAAGTAAACATTTAATCAGACATCAGGGTCCTTTCTTACACCTCTGTTAGAGCTGCACACCACTGCTTCTCAAACTTTTACATCAGTGTATCCTAATGGCAGAAGGCAGTGAAGGCACACAACCCTAGTGAATCTGGGGACGTAACAGAAAAAGGACAACCCAAACACCATTTCGGAGAGAAGTCTATTATAATCTTACAAATCTATGCAAATGTCATCCCTAAGCACGTTAATATAAAAGGCTTTTTCTCTCTCAAGAGAATCAAGCAAAACTGATGCTCCAGTCCCATGTTTATCCTGTGGCACTCAGGGCACCCCATGTTGAGATGATGATTTGGGAAAGATTCCCAGCTGTGAAGTTCAGTTTCACGCGATCTGTTCCACAGAGGATAAGCAGATCTCACTCCAAAGGAGCACTGAATGACGGGCACTCTGGTCTCAGAATCATAGCGAATTAGAGTGTAAGGTAGAAGATTCAGATTAAAACTGTGAAAGTCTCTCTGGATAGAAACCTGGGAGAAAACCAAACTAAGCAAAGCACATCCTCCCCACTGCCACCCAGAGATATTGTCAATGTTTCGAGATCACTGGTGAAGTGTAGGCTTTTTACGCTATCAACACCAAAGGATGGGGTACAGTCTAGAGTGAGGGAGCCTGAAACCCAGGTGGGACCTAGGTCCCATAGTCCCGAGTCCCCTTCAAGCTGGAAATTTGTGCTGCGACCAGAGAAACCGGAAAGGATGTGAAAACACAGGGGGACTGGGTCGTAAGATCAAACACCGGGTTCGTGGCGGTAATGACAGTTCAGAGAGGGATTATGACGTAACTCCATTCCACTCCTCCCTACCGATGCTCGAGTCGCCGTTTCGCGGTGGGGGAGGGGAACGCAAGGCCAGGACCGAGGTCCTTGGAGACCGGGACCCTAGGGAGCCCAGGGAGCCCAAGAGGTCCGGTTCTGGGCGGCAGGAGGCGAGGGCCAAGCCTGGTGCGGGAAGCCCCCGGGGTCACCGGCCCAAAGTCACCCAGGAGTGACGAGCGAGGGCGGGGGCTGGGCTGCCGGGGGGCGGGACTGGCTGAGAATACTTTTTGGGGGGGCGCCAAGGGGCGCCGAGAGGCTCGCCCCGTGTGCCTCGGAGGCAGCACAGACTCTGGCCATGACCCGGCCGTCGGAGGGGTCTCGGGCTGGGTCAGGGAGCCGCGACCCCGCACGTTTTACCTTTTTCTTGGCCGCAGCCAATTTGCTCTGTCGGGTTTCTTCCGACATCCCGGGACGGGGCGGGGGAAGGGGGGGCCACATCAGCACGATCCCGGCAACCACTGCGGAATTGCTTCCGGCAGCCACCGCGCCGCTGTGAGACGAAGCCGTAAAAGGAGGGACCAGGGCGGTCCTAGGCCGCAGTGATGTGAGCGTAGCCTCAAATCCCTAATCCCATTAGTCGATGGGAAAGTTGAAAGGGGAAGGGGCGTGACTAAACCACCACTAGCCAGGAGGGACGGGGGAAGGCCTAATAAAGACTGCGTGCGCAGCCGCTCTCCTTGCCTACCTGGGCGGGGAAAGGCGGGGCCCGATCTCGTAGCGTGCTTACGTAGCTAGCTCTGTGACGCTTCGGTGTGCGTCAGAGAATTGCGGATACCGGGCGGACCTGAGGGGCCGCTTTCCCGCACCCGCCCTGGACCCTCCGGCATTGCAGAGCTCCCCGAGTCGGGGGCCCCGGACCCCAGGGCTGAGGAGGTGGGCGAGGAGCGGACAGCAGGGGGAAAGCACATCTCTTCCCAGTCACTTTCCTGACTCCCCGTAGCTCTGCCCCAGACTTTCTCTCCCCAGAGATCGCCTCCAGAGACCACCCCCCCCCCTTCCACTGCTCCACATCAGAATCTCTCCTTCCTCCAGGATCCCTACCCCGATCCCGGGAGCATTATCTACCCTCTTCCCAACCGGATCCAGTCCCGGTCTCTGTACTTCACAGCAGTTCCTCCTCTCACACCCTCACAGTACCCCTTTCCTCCCAAAGCGGCCTCTAGGTCCAATCAGCCTTTTTCCCTCGGATTCCTCTACAGGACTCAACCAGGACTTTCCAAAAGTTGCCGCGGGGCTTTCCGATCCCCTGTGAGTATGCTTGTGCCCCCTTCCTTGCCCTCCACCCTGTACCCCACTGCTGCTCTAAGTCCTCCTCTCCGTCCCCAGCAGCAGCTGACCCACCCCCAGTCCTCTTCAAGGTCTTCCCCCAGCTGACCTCATTCTGCTGAGAAACTCTAGGTCATTTCTCAGTCCTTCCCCATCTTTTCCTCCTGCCCACCAAGCTTCAAAGAAACAGCGTCCTGTACTTTGTCAGTGGTACCCCAGGCTCTCCAAATGGGCTCTGTCTCTCATCCTTCCTGACAGCACCACAAGTGGCTGGTTGGTTTTGTTCTTTTCACACCACTCTCCCTCCCTCACCCATTCCACCCACATGGAAACTACTCCCTTTCCCTCAAAGGCATGTACTCTCTCCTGCCTTAGGGCATTTGGATACACCGTCTGGAATACTTTTTCTTCCAGCTTTTTGCCAAACTGATGCCTACTTATCCTTTAAAGTTGAGCTTCCTCAGAGAAGTCTTAGCCCCACTTCGGGCTCAGGCCAATAGCTTTGTTAGCCACTCCCCTAGCACACTGTACTTCAACTTAAAAGCACTTTTCAGACTGGTAATTAGTTGATTGGTTATTTGTCATTCACTCATTCATTTGACAAATTCATTCGAAACAGTGCTTACTATGTGCCAGGTACTGTTGTAGACACAGGGCAATCAGCAGTGAATAAAACAGAGTCCCTGCCGTCATGGTGTTTACACTCCAGTGGTATAAGGCCGTCAGTGAAAATAATATTAATGAAATATACAATATGTCAGGTGATGATAGATGTTAGAAAACATCAGGACAAAAGGATAGTGACTGAGGTGTGGCCATTTAAATGGGGTGGTCAGGAAAGGACTTTCTGATGACGTGTGACCTGTGAGCAGAGCTTTAAATGGAAATTTCTGGAGGAAGAGCATGACTGTTGGGGGTTCTACGTCTGGGACTAGGCTATACGTTCCATGAAGGCAGGGGGTCAGGCTTGATGTCTTATCCATTGCTGAACCCCTGGAGCCTTTGCCAGTGCCTGGCAGCTAGTGTTTACTCACGATGTGTTGACTGACTGGTTAAAATCCCCTGTCCTAAGAATGGGAACCACGTCTTCCTCAGTCTCTTGTATTACAGTTGCTCCAACAAACATTTCCTGAAAATTAGCAGTGTACCAGGCACCGGCCTTCACAGCTTTTAGACGCAGAAAGGACAAAGATGAACTGTAGCCCCAGGGATGGGTTTTGCTACCCAATGCGATTATAAAGCCAGTGACATCATAGACTTGACAGGAGAATCCAAGAGGTAGACCTGAAGTAGATTCTCTGGGGTCAGATTGGGAACCAGGATGGGTCCTTTAGTTAAAGTTGGGTTTGGCTGGGAGTGAAAGAAAACCCCAAATAATGGTGGCTTGAACAGTCATCAGGGACCCATGCCTCTATCATCCAAGACACCGTTCAACTCCAGCATCCCTCCAGCTGGTAGGAAAGAGGAAGGCTAGAGAATGGCATGCCCTCTCCCTGGAAGGACAGTTCCCAGACATCGCATATGCTATTTCTAATTAAGTTCCACTTGCCAGAACTTAGTTATAGGGCCACATCTAATTCCAAGGGAAGCTGGGAAATGTAGTCTTATTCTGGGGTGGAGGGTGTCTATTACCAACCAGAAGCAGGGAGTGGATATTGGGCGATAATGTGTAGGTTCTGAATTGTAGATAATTGGTCAGTCTGGCTTACGACTCTTTGTGCCACGCAGCGGCCATCTCCCAAGTCTGGCCAGGCTGATGGGGCCGGCGAGGATTCTCTGCACCTTGACATTCAGAAGCTGAAGGAGAAGAAGGACATGCTGGACAAGGAAATCTCCCAATTAATATCTGAGTAAGTCTCTTTGGGTTCCTCAGTGTGCTTAAGATAACTTTTTTTTTTGGCCGTGCCGTGCCATGCAGCTTGCAGGATCTCAGTTCCCCGACCAGGGATTGAACCTGGGCCACGGCAGTGAAAGCACCGAGTCCTAACCACTGGACTGCCAGGGAATCTCTAGATAACATTTAACTAGTGCCCAGTAACTGCAACCTAGCTTAGCATAAAAACAGGACTGTGCCGGGAGTTCCCAGGAGAATAAGGGGAACTAGGAACTGGAAAGCCATGGCTCTCCCAGTCTCTTCTGGGGCCCACGGTCTCTGCCTCTGCTTCTGTCTGCACATGGGCTCTGTCCTCCCTCTGCAGGTGGGGTTTTCAGTGCCCAGGGGAAGCTGGCTCTTCCACAACTCCTGGGCTTTCCCATGCCCTTTGCTCCAGCCACATGGCACAGACTGAGCAGCCTTGAACGTGCATGTCACACTTGAGGGGATCTGATTAGCCACTCACGTGCCCATCTGTGAATCCCTTGGCTGTGACCAGGCTTACGTAGTACCAGCGTGGCTGAGGATGCCTCCCTAAGAGTACAGGGAGAATTTGCCAGGAGTGAGGGGGTGGGCAGATCTCCTGCCCTACCTTAAGCTTCATGAGGGCAGGGTCTGTCTTGGCATCACTATCCTGGTTCCCAATGCCAAGCACCCAGTAGGCCCTTAGTGAACATTTGTTAAATAGATGCCTCGTTACTCTCTGAACCTTGGAGCCTCATCGGCTTTCTCAACGATATTCTCTCTCTCTCTCTCTCTCTCTCTCTCCATTTCTCACCCCAGAGGCTACAGTGTAGATGAACTGGAGGACCACATCTCCCAGCTCCATGAGTATAATGACATCAAGGATGTAGGCCAGATGCTGCTAGGCAAACTAGGTGAGGGAGTCCCCATGCCCCAGGGGTGGTGGGATTTTGCTCCTGGGCCTTCTAAACTTACCCAACCCCCCTACCATTCTCAGCTGCCACGCTCCCTGAATGCCCCTCCCCTTCCTGGCCACCTAACGAAGCAACTGTACAGCTCTTACCTGAGTGCTTGCGGTTTTTCCCTCGGGTATAGAGCCTGCTTTGGAGCTACAGGCAGGTTTGAGCCTGGGCTCACCCGCCTGCCTGAGGACTAGGGTTCCCAGTCCCCCGGGGCCTACTCAGACCAATGGAGACCCCAGCCTCGCCTCAAGTGGCCGACATGCTACAGAGGCAGAAAGTGCAAGGGGAACTCTGGGGCTTAAAGGGGTGTTTTGTTCCTCCTTGAACACAGTCTCACTATCTAGAGGGCTGAGCCGAGACACAGGCACCTGTGTGTCTGAGCTGGCTGGGACAGCCCACCTTGGAGGTGAGGAAATGTGTAGGTGGCCTTGGTTCCATCACCTGGCTTGGATCGGTGGGCACTCTGATGTTCAACCAGCAGGGACCCTTTGGGACAGCGCTCAGAGCTGGGCTGTCGGCCCGCTGGCTGCCTGAGTTGCAGCTCTCATCGCAGAATTGCCCATCAGCATCCGGGATTCCACGGCAGGAAGGGCTTCTCCGTGTGTCAATGGGGAATGGGTCTCAAAGGAGGGGAGGGAGAAAACAGAGGGAGGTGGAGGATGATCAGGGCCCAAGAAGAAAGGAATGTGAGGGGACTGTAGCCTAGAGGCCAAGGGGAATAAGCTCTTGTGAGAACCCAGTTTGAGACCTGTCCTTCCAGGTCGTAGGACCTGGAGCAGGCGGAGTGTCCTCTTTCATTCATCCAGTGAGTATTTCCTGAGCACCTACTCTGTGCTACTCAACAGGGTATGGGGACATTTTGGTGAACCGGACACTTTTTTTTTTTTTTTAATGTTTATTTATTTATTTATTTGGTTGCACCAGGTCTTAGTTGCGGCAGGCGGGCTCCTTAGTTGTGGCATGTGAACTCTTAGTTGCAGCATGCATGTGGGATCTAGTTCCCTGACCAGGGATTGAACCCCGGCCCCCTGCATTGGGAGCGCGGAGTCTTATCCACTGAGCCACCAGGGAAGTCCAAACCGGACACTTGAATGTCTCCATTCTCATGTGACTTATGTTTTGGTGTTGGGGTGGGGGAGGGGAATGGTCAAGAAGTAAAGGAACACAAATAAATGAATTATAAAATGTGTTAAGTGCAGTGAAGGAAACAAAAGACAGAGATGGAAAATATTGAGGTATGAACAGGGTGGCAGGGGGGGATGAGCCAGGGTGGTCAGGGCAGGCCTCTGAGGAGACCCCTTCCCTTGGGAGGAGAGAAGAGTCTGTGAGGAGGCATGAGGAAGGGCATCACCAAATGGCAAGGGCACGCACATGGGCCAGGGTTTGCAGCTGGCCACTGATACAATGTAAGTGTAAACTTACATTTTCAGCACATGACTCTTGCTGCTGCTTCATGTGGGTGAGGGTTAAGTGAGTCTAGTTTGGAGGGACCAGACAAGGCCCACAGTGGAGGAGCCTGGAAGGAGTAGCAGGAGGGTTATGTGGGCCAACTTAGGGGAGCAGGAAGAAAGTGCTGGAGAGGGTCCTGGGTAGGCCAGGGCTTTGACCATTTCCCTCCCACTTCTCCCACTGGACATTCTTCCTTCCTTCCTTCCTTCCTTCCTTTCAGCCGTGATCCGAGGTGTCACCACCAAAGAGTTGTATCCAGAATTTGACCTGGACATGAATGACTGAGCTCACAGCCCCTTGTCCACGGCCCACTGGGACAGGCCGATGTGGACATGAGAAGCAGTGAAAGCCCAACCAGAGCACCTACAGGCTTTCCAGTGAGAAAGTGTCAGAAGCCCTTTTCTAGAGAGCCCAAGCCGAGTCAGGAGGGAGCCCAGAGAAGAAGGGGGGCAGAAAGAAGGGGTGTTCCCAGCTCTGAGGTTCCTGAAATGTTCCAGTGATACCTGTGTATGTGTATATGTATCCTGTTTGTAAATAAACATATGAGCGATTTTGGTGCAAATCTGTATGCTGATTCCCTCTCCTCTGATAGCCCCCTGATCCTACCCTGGAAAAAGAGAGCCTGCCTTGGATTATAACAAACTTCCATGTGCCAGGCACTGTACTAAATGTCTTATATCCATTATCTCTAATGCTTCAATCCATCCTATGAGGAATTAGTGTTACTATCCCCATTTTACAGATGAGGAAATTGAGGCTCCGAGAGGCACAGTGACTTGCCTGAGGTCACACAGCCAGTAAGTGGCAGAGCAGGGATATGAGCCCAAGTCTTCACTCTGAAGCTTCTGGTGTGCAACACTGCCTTTCTGGGCTGGGAAACAAGTGGGTAAGAGCTGAGAGTGAAATAGTGACATTGGGAGGAATTCTTCCCTGATCTATAGAATCAGGGTTCCACTCCCCAATTGTAATTCTCTGCCAAGCATGGGTGAGCTGTTGTCATTTCTTCACCGCGTGTTGTTCATCCTGAACAACCATGGGTGAGCTGTTGTCATTTTTTCACCGCGTGTTGTTCATCCTGAACAACCATCACTGGCAGAAGTGCAACTTGAGTGTTGTAACTGCTGAGTGCAATCCAGAATGGCAGGATTTCACGTCGGACTTGCCAAGTATTCTGACTGTTCCCGCTGCCCCTCTGCCCTGTCCCTGCTGGACATTCTCATAAGATTTCAGAAGTTATAGCAGTGTCTGGGGACAGGCTTTCATGAGGTGAAGTAAGTTTAGTTTCTAAAAACCAGCCATGCAAGTCAGGCCTGGGTTTGAGTTCCAGCTCTGCCGGCTTACAAGCTGTGTGACCGCGGGCAGCTGGCTTGGCCTTGATAAGTAGAAATGATAGTAGTGCTGTATGCGTCAGGGCAATTAGCATTAGTTGCCTCAACAACCCCCAAACCTCCTTGGCTGAATGCAGTAAAGGTGCCTTTGTTTCACAAAGTCTGATGAGGATCTGGTAGCCCTCCTCCGTTTTGGAGCTTCACCGCTGGAACCCACAGTCGGAGGAAAGAGGTGGAGAAGACACGTCAGCTCTGAACTGACTCACCCCCAAATGGGCAGACGTCACTTCTGCTCACAGACAATGGTCCAGAACTAGTCATGTGGCCTAAACTGCTCTGGGTGAGCACCCAGGTATTTCATGGGGACCAGCTGCTGTCTCAGCCACAAGTACCTACCTCCAAAGAGTGCTTCAGGGATTTGATGGGACCCAGCACCTGGGAACGTCAGTCCAGCTCCCCTTTATTGCTGGACAGCAACCCATCCTGCTCAGGGGATGGCGTGACCCAGGCCCATGCTCTGGTCCTGTTGCAGATTGCAGACGGTTGGCTTGTCTTGCCTCTGTCCGCAGAAAGAGAAGCTCTGGGAGCTACGGTGTCTGGGTCTCTGCCACACAGTGCTTCTCTGCCAGCAGTAAGTAAGAAGCAGTGACAGTGCAACATGATAAAGGCTGTCATGGGGTTACAGGAGCACATTTAAGCGGCACCTAACCAATTTGGGACATTGGGGAAATGCTGGGAGAAGACACATCGAAGCCTGTGCAGTAAAAGGAGTCAGCCAGACAAGAACGTGGGAGAGTAGTATTCCAGGGGGGAAACTATTTACAAAGGCCCAGAGGCCGAGAACTTAGTGGAGCCAGGACTCCAAGGGACTCTGGTTGCAGAGTGATTAGGAATGAAGCCTCTCCCAAACACAATTGTAACCCAACTCTGCATTTTGGGCCAATCTTTTTTTTTTTTGAGATGGGTGTGGTTTTTACTTTCCACAACTTACATGTTTCATAATTTAACTCTTTTTTTAAATAAATTTATTTATATTTATTTTTGGCTGCGTTGGGTCTTCGTTGCTGCATGCAGGCTTTCTCTAGTTGCAGTGAGTGGGGGCTACTCTTTGTTGCAGTGCGCGGGCTTCTCATTGCGGTGGCTTCTCTTGTTGCAGAGCACAGGCTCTAGGCGCGCGGGCTTCAGTAGTTGTGGCACGCGGGCTCAGTAGTTGTGGCTCACAGGCTCTAGAGCGCAGGCTTAGTAGTTGTGGTGCACGGGCTTAGTTGCTCCGCGGCCTGTGGAATCCTGCTGGACCAGGGCTCGAACCCGTGTCCCCTGCATTGGCAGGCGGATTCTTAACCGCTTTGCCACCAGGGAAGTCCCTATAATTTAACTCTTATGATTTGAAAAAAATCCAATAAAGACATTAGAAGCAGACATGTAGGAAACAAAAACAAAGGGAATGAACCATGATAATGCTTATTTAAGACAGTAGGATTATTGGTGGGTTTCCCCTTTTTTTCCCACTTCTCTATACAGCATGCAATGTTATTATACTGTCGTCAGTAGCACAGTTGTAGGACCACGTCTCCACACCTCCACCACTTCTTACTTGCTTAGTTCTCAATCTAGCTAGTTAATGTTGACCTTCCTATAATTAATTCATCCTTTCTTTTATTTTCTTTATTTCTCCCACCTCGTTTTGGTAGCTAATTTCAAATCTTATAGCAAGAGGGCTTCCCTGGTGGTGCAGTGGTTAAGAATCCACCTGCCAATGCAGGGGACACAGGTTCAATCCATGATCCGGGAAGATCCCACATACCATGGAGCAACTAAGCCCGTGCACCACAACTACTGAGCCTGCACTCTAGAGCCCACGAGCCACAACTACTGAAGCCTGCACACCCCAGAGCCCACATGCCGCAACTACTGAGCCTGTGCTCTAGAGCCCATGAGCCACAACTACTGAGCCCACGTGCCACAACTACTGAGCCCACGCACCTAGAGCCCATGCTCTGCAACAAGAGAAGCCACCGCAATGAGAAGCCTGCGCACCACAACAAAGAGTAGCCCCTGCTCGCCGCAGCTAGAGAAAGCCCGCACGCAGCAACAAAGACCCAACGCAGCCAAAGATAAATATAAATAAATTTATATTAAAAAAAACTTATAGCAAGATATCTTTCCCTCTTTAACTCTATACTAATCATTTTGCTTAACTCTAACCTTATCCTCAACCCTAATTCCAGCCGTAATTCCAAATGTTACTAGAAAGCAAGGACACTTCTCACTAGTTCCCTAAAATCCCTGCCTCTTTACGGTTTTTTGTTTTTTCCGCCTTGCCATGCGGCTTGTGGGATCCTAGTTTCCCAACCAGGGATCGAACCCGGGCCCTCGGCAGTGAGAGCACAGAGCCCTAACCACTGGACCGTCAGGGAGATCCCCCTGCCTCTTTACAAATTACAGACCTCCTGTGGCTATGTGCTTGTTTTCTGATGATCGCCCAGAGTTGCATTCTTCTGGAAGGCAACAAAAGGCACTAAGGTAGATTCCAGGTTCTCGAGTTAAGAATGAATACACTGCCAGTGCTCCAAAGACTTTTGCATTTGGGGCCAATTTTAAGGCACCCCTGGAGGATGCTTGGAAAGCATCATCTGGGTCCATTTCCCTCTGTGTGAGGTCAGCTCTCCCAGGTGTGATGGCAAGCAGAGGCCTCAAGGGGGCAGTGTCTGCTCAGAGATGCACCCAGCTGCCGGGGAAGCTGCCCCTGGGAGGGCCCTGCCTGGGAAGGTCTGGTCCTGCCAAGCCACTGGCCACAGACAAGATCCTCAGAATGCCCCACATAGAAGAGGGGGTTCTCTATGGCAGCACCACTCCCAGAGTCTGAAGTGACCCCAACCGCCACCCTGGGCAGTAAGGAGCCAACTGGTTGTGAGATGTGCATAGTGACGCATGCCATTGGTCAGGGCGTGCCCTGATGGTGCTAGGAAACAGGCTACCAAGGGCAACTGACACTGTGAGTGCAGGAACATTGTTTGATCACATCCAGTGTAAACCTTACTCCAAAACATTCATCATTTGGTACATATTGGAGTTCAAAACACTAATGAAATACAGCCTGTATTCTCATCCCTGAGGGCAGAAAGAGGTCGTTTCCGGGCAGCCTGACCTCATCGAGGCAGTGTCACCAAATAACACCCTGCTTTAGCTTTGCTCAGAAGAAGAGGACAATTTGCAGATGGGAGGAAGGCCAGATCGGGGGCCGTCTGTTATGGAAGAGTGGTGCCTGAGGGGCCCGCAACCTTGACGCCTGGAGGCTCTGTGATGAAAGCTCTGGGTACTGCAAGTCAGGTGTTGTCACCAGGTGAAAGGTGACGACCACCATTCAAACCAGTCACAAGCCGAAGGTTTCCCCAGAGAAGGGTTGATGGAGATAACTAACATTTCTGAAACCCTGTGGGTCAGCAGGGAGATGAGTGCTTCATGGGCAGTATCTCACCGGCACCTCCCAAACAGAGTGTGGGTAGGTGGAGTATCCCCATTTCCAAACTGAGGTCTGAGGGGTGGAGTAACTTGCTCAAGGTCACAGTTCCAAGAAGCAGCTGAGCCGTCTGGCTCCAGAGCCTGGCTGACAGTGAGCTGTCCTCCTCCCAGCCGAGGCTCAGCCTCTCTTGAGTCTCACCCAAGGTCATACATTAATAAAAGAAGTCAGAACTTGAATCCAGAACTCTGAGCCTTTAAGCCCAAGGTCTTAGCCACAAATCTTCACTGTGCTTCTTCGAAGTTGTACCTGCCCAAGGCCCTGACCTAGAGGCCTCTACCTTGAGTTTGGCCTTGGCCCCTCTCTCCTAATTCCTCTGAGCAGGAGACTTCGCTCCCTTCCCAGGGAGCCTCTCATCCCCAACATTAGGAACTCTGAACAGGGGGAGATCCTCTCCTAGCCTTTAGCTCCCTCAGCCTCTTGTGTTCACTCCAGAATCCCAGAGGATCTCAGTGGCAATGACAATCATAGCAGCCAACACTGGGAGCACATACTCTGTGCCAGGCCCCAAGCCTAGAGCTCAGCATGACTACAACAAGTATTTCCAATGGCAGCCCTAAGAGGTACATCATTAGCCCCATTTTCCAGATGAGGCAAATGAAGCTCAGAGAGGTTAAGTCACTTTCCCAAGGAAACAAAGCTAAGTGGCCAACTCCGAGGTTGAAGTTTCCACAATCATTCTCTCTTTTTATTTTTGTTAATATTTATTTATTTATTTATTTAGGCTGCACCGAGTCTTAGTTGCGGCATGCATGAGGGGTCTAGTTCCCCAACCAGGGATTGAACCCGGACTCCCTGCATTGGGAGCGCGGAGTCTTACCCACTGGACCACCAGGGAAGTCCCCACAGTCATTCTCTTTAAAGACCAGGTAATAATTTCCAAACCTCTGAGTGTCACAATCACCCTGGCACCAGCAGACCTGCCCAGCTGCTTTGCCCGGAAGGAGACTGGCGTGTTTTGCCATTTTAGGGCTCTTCTCGCTTCTGATTTACTAGGGGCTCAGGAAGTACCTGTAGGGTTGGGGGCGGGGACTACTTGGAGAAGATTGCTGGGCAGGGGGTCGCAGGCTGCTTTGCAGACCACAAGGGGGCTGGAAGGCCCCGGGACAGCCCACCACCCCACCCATCACACCCGGCCACCCACCTGATGCTTGTCTCTCTTGGTCAACGTCCACTGCCCCGACAGCATCCCGATCCAAGTCTCACCAAGAGGGAAACTTCTTGGAGTAACTAATGTCTGTCCCTCTGGTTACCCAGCCCACCTCCAGATGAGTCCCACGCCTCCTGCTGAAGTGCTCGAAGGAGGGGGTTAGTCAGGGTCTGACTGGATATTGCAGAAGAAATCAGATGATGATACAGTGGTGGGAATGGGGTTTTGTTTGTTTTTATTCTGTGGCCAAACAGAGCTAAAGCTCAGCAGGCCATGCCATGTATAGACAGATGCAGGAGGCTGGGCTGGTGGTGGCTGGACCTCCCCAGACCTCAGTTTCTTCATCTATAAAGTAGGTAAAATAATACCTGCAGTGGCCACTTCACAAATGATCATAGATATAAAAGCTGGATTAATGACTATAATGAAATAGGCAAATGTCAGCTCATTGTTATAATGATATATTTGTGTGTTCTAAGCATATTCCTGGCTCCCCTGGGAATGCAAGGTCCTTACAACTCAAAGTGGGGCCTTAATGAGCTAACATTCTTGGTGCAATAGGGTGGGGTGGGGGGAGTGAGCTGGGGAATGTAAGAAGAGAAAATTCGTTACCTTGAAAACTGTGGTTATCTGGGTATTGATATTCATTCATCTAAGGTGGGGGAGACAGACAATAAAGCAAATAAAAAATAAATCATTCTTCAGATCGTGGTAAGTGCTGGCACTTATGAAAAAGGGTTGGGACCCAGGGACTTCCCTGGCGGTCCAGTGGTTAAGACTCCATGCTTCCACGGCAGGGGGCACGGGTTTGATCCCTGGTTGGGGAACTAAGATCCTGCATGCCACGAAGCCAAAAAGGGTTGGGACCTGAAGCTCATAAAATTTGGGCCTCCCTCCCCTCCCTGCCAAATACATATATGTTTTTTTAATTTTATAAATAGCATTTTTTTAACTGAAGTATAGTTGATTTACAATGTTTCAGGTGTATAGCAAAATGAGGGGGTAAAAGGGTGGACGCAGGTGAATGGTCAGATTCTGGGACTTCCCTGGCAGTCCAGTGGTTGAGACTCCACGCTTCCACTGCAGGGGGCACGGGTTCGATCCCAGATGGGGAACTAAAGAAAGAGAGGGAGGTAGGGAGGGAGGGAGGAAGGAAGGGGTCAGATTCTGGAAACAACAGTATTTTGACGGTAGAGCCAGCAGGATTTGCTGATGGGTTAAATATGAGGTGTGAGGAAAAGGGGGCTTTTAGGATTTTGGCCTGAGTGAGTGGAAGGGTGGAACTGTGAGTTACTGGAGTGAGGAATCCTGGGGCAGAGCGGGGTGCAGGGGAAGATAAGGAGTCAGTCTGGGGATCTGTTAGGTTTGAGATGCCAGCTCAACATGGAAGTGGAAATGTTAAAGAACAGATATTTAGGAATGGAGTTCATGGGAAAGGTCCGGTGAGAGGTAACATAAATGTGGGCACCAGCAGCATGACAGATTGATGGGATTCAAGCCATGTGATTTCAGACTGACATCCTCAAGGAGCGGGTGTGGGCCGAGAGAAGAGCTGCCTGGAGCTTGTGGGCACCGTGGAGGAGAGCAGGGGAGGAGGGGCTCCAGCAGAGAGGCTGAGAAGGAGCCAGGGAGGGAGAAGGAGACTGTTCCAGGAGGAGGCAGTGACCGGCTGTGGCAGACCCTGCTGAGAAGGAGCCGCTGGATTTAAAGAGGAGGAGGTCGTCCTTGACCTTGGCAAGAGCGGTTTCTGGAAAGCAGTGGAGAGTGAATGTCTGATTAGAGTGGGTTCCAGGGAGCATGGGGTGAGAACTGGGGGCAGCGACTAGAGACAATCTTTCCAGGAGCTTTACTCTTTTTTAAAAAAATTTATTTATTTATTTATTTATTTAATTTTGGCTGCATTGGGTCTTCGTTGCTGCGCGCAGGCTTTCTCTAGTTGCAGAGAGCGGGGGCCACTCTTTGTTGCGGTGCGTGGGCATCTCACTGTGGTGGCCTCTCCTGTTGTGGAGCACGGGCTCTAGGCACGTGGGCTTCTGTAGTTGCAGCCCGCGGGCTCAGTAGTTGTGGCTTGTGGGCTCTAGAGCGCAGTGTCAGTAGTTGTGGCACACGGGCTCAGCTGCTCCACAGCACGTGGGACCTTCCCGGACCAGGACTTGAACCCGTGTCCCCTGCATTGGCAGATGGATTCTCAACCACTGCACAACCAGGAAGCCCGGAGTTTTACTTTTAAAGGAGGCAAAGAAATGCAGTAACTGGAGAGAGATGGAAGGTCAAGAAAGAGTATGCTTGTTTTTCTGTTTGGAGCTTTTTTGGGGGTAAAATATACATAAAATACACATAAAATTTACCATTTTAAGCATCATTAAGTGTACAATTTGGTGGCATTAAGTACATTCACATTGTTGTGCAACCATCGCCACTATCTATCTCTATATCTCTTTCTGCCTTGCAAAACTGAAATTCTGTACACATTAAACATTAACTCCCCACTCCCCAGCCCCTGGTGACCACCATTCTATTTTCCGTCCCAGTGAATTTGACTACTCTAAGTACCTCATATAAATGGAATCACACAGTATTTGTCTTCCTGTGACTGGCTTATTTCACTTAGCATAATGTCTTTAACGTTCAACCATGTTGTAGTAGGTGTCAGGAACTCCTTCCTTTTTAGTGTTTGAATAATATTCTGTTGTGTGGATAGACCATATTTTGCTCATCCATTCATCTATCGATGGACACTTGGATTATTTCCACCTTTTGGCTACTGTGAATAATGCTGCTCTGAACATGGGTACACAAACATCTGTTTGAGTCTCCTTTCATTTCCTTTGGGTATATACCCAGAAGTGGAATCGCTGCATCGTATGGTAATTCTATGTTTAATTTTTTGAGGACCTGCCATGCTGCTTTCTGTTTGTTTGCTTTTAAGATAGGAGATTAAATAGCATGTTTGTATTCTGGTGGAAATGATCAAATAAAAAGGAGGAAACTGATGAAGCAAAAGAGAAGAGAGAATTGCTGGGGTAATGACCTTGGGTCAGGAAAGAAGGTGGGATCTCATGTACAAGTGGAGGCTTGGCCGTGGGTAGCAGCCCCAAGTTTATCCTTAGTTACAGATTTTATGGACCAGGATGCGGTAGAGAGAGCTTATGCAAGTCTTCTTCCAATTGCTTTGATATTCTCAGTGAAACTAGGAGGAACAATATATATCAAAGAAGAAAGCGCTATCCAGCTTTATTCACAATCTCTAAATACAGCCAAGAAGCTCTTCAACTAGTAAAAGGATAAACAAAGTGTGGTATATCCACGCAGTGGAATGCTACACAGGATCAAAAAGGAATGAACTACTGAGGTATCCAACGTGGATGAGTCTCAGATGCACGATGCTGAAAGAAGCCAGTCTCAAAAGTTTACATACTGTCTCATTCCATTCATATGAAATTCTGGAAATGAAAAATGATAGGAACAACAGACATTGCCAGGGGTTGGGGAGGGGGGAGGGGTCAACGGCAAAGGGGTAGCATGAGGGACTTTTGGGGGTGATGGACCTGACTGTATCCTGATTGTGGTAGCAGTGGTTAGGCAGCTGCATGCACTTGTCTAGAACTAGGTGCCAAAAACAGTGAACTTGAAAGTATCAATAGTATTCCAGGTGTGTGATCTCAATTAAAAGACTATTGGTTCAAGTCCCAATCTGAATTCTGGCTGGGTTCGAGTCCTGGCACGTGGGTTCAAGTCCCAATCTGAGTTGTGTGGTTTCAAAACCAGGGTCCGACTCCTCACTGGGGCCCCACGGCCTCACGGAGTATCTACCCTCCCCCCTTCTCCATCCTCAGCCTTCTCCCCTTTGCCCACTTAGGGCTTAGTATCTGTGTTCCTCTGTCTAGAAAGCTCTGCCCCCAGATGTCTGCAGTGGTTGCTCCTCTGGCCTCCAGGTCCCAGCTTATATGTCACCACCTCAGAGAGGCCCTCCTGGATGCCTGGCCTAAAGTAGCTCCCCTGTCTCCACTTCACTCACCCTGTTTGATTTCCTTCCAAAGGATCGTCTCTCCCATTATTTTCTTGCCTGCTGCTCCTACAATGTACACTCCATGAGACCAAGGACCTTATCTGTCCTTCTGAAACTGAGCAGGACCCTGAGGGGCTCCTGGGCACAGAAGCCTTTCTGTGTCCCCTGTTTCTTGTTTGTAGGGAATAGACTCCAGCCTCCATGACCTTCCCTGAGTTCCAAAGAGCAGATGTGAACAGCTGCTAATCAGGGAAGGGAGGGGATGCAGAGACAAGGGAGGAGACCACCTAAGCCATATTAAAGGAACCAGAGATGCTCATCAGGAGACCACCTGAGGCCAGATTAAAGGAGTGCAGGCCCTGCACACACCCTTATTAGCAACTCCACCCTTGAACCACTGATATAAAACTCCTCACCAAATCCTCCCGGGTTGGGACACGCAGTTTTGAGGGGCACAAGCCTGCTGTGTCCCCGTTTGCCTGGCAAACCAGTAAAGATATTCTTTTCTACTTCACCCAAAACTGTGTCTCCAAGATTCAATTTGGCACCAGTGCACAGAGGCCGAGTTTTCAGCATCACTTCCACACCAAGTTCCCCATGCCAGAGCAATGACTGGCCCACAGAAGAATGCAATTAATACCTGGGGGAGGGCTGAGTTGGGGAATGTGGGTGTCATTTTCATCCCCATTTTACAGATAGGTAGACTGGTCTCACAGAGATCAAATCACCCAATCGGTAAACAGGGCAAGTTGGGGTTCACACGCAGGCCCTTCCATCACCAAAGCCTGGGGTTGCACCCCTCCTCCCTGGGGCACCCTATGTTACCCCAGCAGGTGACTGGCCAGTGTGGAGGCCAGTGGGTTTGTCAATGAAGTTGATCTTCTTAAGAGCCCACTCTGTGCACAGTAAGGACTATTTTGCACGTTCTTTGTCTTCAAAAACAGTCTATTTCTTGAAATAAGAAACTCAAGGGACTTCCCTGGTGGCGCAGTGGACAAGAATCCACCTGCCAATGCAGGGGACACGGGTTCGATCCCTGCTCTGGGAAGATCCCACATGCCGTGGAGCAACTAAGTCCATGTGCCACAACTACTGGGCCTGCGCTCTAGAGCCCTCATGCCACAACTACTGAAGCCCGCACGCCTAGAGCCCAAGCTCTGCAAAAGAGAAGCCACCGCAATGAGAAGGTCACGCACCGCAATGAAGAGTAGCCCCCGCTCGCTGCCACTAGAGAAAGCCCATGCGCAGCAACGAAGACCCAACGATGAAGACCCAATGCAGCCAAAAATAAATAAATAAAAAAAATTATTTAAAAAAAAAAAAAAAAGAAACTCAATAGTTTAACTTAAATTTTAAAGCTCAGTTTCCAAATCTCATGTTGCTTATACACTTGGTACAATTTAACAATTGTTGTTAAGTACTCTCCTTGTTAGGGTTGAAGACATCTACTAAGGAAAACAAGGGATTTGGGGTGGTTTTCCTGGCAGACTGGGGCTGCGTATTGACTGAATATTTTGGCCATGACTCGGTTCCTCTGCTCCTTGAAATCCCAAGATCATGATAGACCACAATGAGTCCTCTTTTATAATCTCTTTGCCAATAAGAAATCCGAATGGGGTGGTGGGATGGCCCATGTATCCTGGGTCCAGTTACCTAATATTTCCAACTAATGGAGATTTGCAAACACCCTCTGCCCCACCCAGGTTTCCTCACCATTGAATTGGATCCAGCTGATCCAATTATTGCTTGATTATATCCTGTACTTTCTACTTGCAAAAATATGTATTTCCATATCCTTCCTATCTAACAGGGCCACACCTCTTAGATGGGATTGAATCATGCATATCTCCCCTGGTTCCTAGGTCTCAATAGGAAAACTGAGACACACCAAGGGTAGAGTTGGGTTGGGCCTAAATTGGGCCAAGATCAAGATAGGGAGGTCATGGTTAAAAAGAAATTAAGAGCAGGGGCTCTGGATGAGGCTGGCTAAAGGTTTGTCAATTTTGTTTATTTTTTCAAAGAACCAGCTTTTAGTTTTATTGATCTTTTCTATTTTTTTTTTTTTTTAGTCTCTATTTCTTTTATTTCTGCTCTGATCTTTATGATTTCTCTCCTTCTACTAACTTTGTGTTCTGCTTGTTCTTCTTTCTCTAGTTCCTCTAGGTGTAAGGTTAGGTTGTTTATTTGAGATTTTTCTTGTTTCCTGAGGTAAGCTTGTATCACTATAAACTTCCCTCTTAGGACTACTTTTCCTGTGTCCCGTAGGTTTTGGATCATTGTGTTTTTATTTTCATTTGTCTCTAGGTATTTTTTTTTATTTCCTCTTTGATTTCTTCAGTGATCCATTGGTTGTTTAGTAGAATATTGTTTAGCCTCCACGTGTTTGTGTTTTTTGCAGTTTTTTTCTTATAGTTTATTTCTAGTCTCATGCCAGTATGGTCAGAAAAGATACTTGATATGATTTCAGTTTTCTTAAATTTGCTGAGGCTTGTTTTGTGGCCTAGCATGTGATCTATCCTGGAGAATGTTTCATGTGTACTCGAAAAGAATGTATATTCTGCTGCTTTTGGATGGACTCCTCTATATATATCAATTAAGTCTATTTGGTCTAATGTGTTATTTAAGGCCTGTGTTTCCTTATTGATTTTCTGTCTCGATGATCTGTCCATTGATGTAAGTGGGGTGTTAAGTTCCCCTACTATTATCCTGTTACTGTTGATTTCTCCTTTTATGTCTGTTAATATTTGCCTTACATATTGAGGTGTTCATATGTTGGGTGCATACTTATTTACAATTGTTATATCTTCTTCTTGGATTGATCCCTTGATCATTATGTGGTGTCCTTCTTTGTCTCTTGTAACAGTTTTTATTTTAAAGTCTATTTTGTCTGATATAAGTATTGCTACTTCGGCTTTCTTTTGATTTCCATTTGCGTGGAATACAATATAGAGATGCAGGAGGCATGCAGGTTAAACTGACGTCTTGAGCAACTACCTGCTTGGAAATGGGGGTGTGGAGGCAGGGTCCTATTGAGACACAGATGCTCTGCTAGACAGGATGTCCCTCCCTCCCTAGCAGCTTTCCTCACCCATAAAGTGGAGATAATCATCATAACTTCCATACTGGGTGAGATAGTGCATGTAAAGATCTTAGCACAGAGACCACACATCAGAAGCCCTCGGTAAGTGATAGCTGCTAATATTAATATCAGTATCATCATTGCCCCTTCAGGTCACCTGGCCTGCTGACCACCAAACCCGCCCAGGCCCTGGGCTGGGCCCTGGGCCCTGGAAACAATTTACAATGATGGCATCAGTCCGGCCTTTAAGAAAAACAGTGTGACCAGCCACTTTTTACCTTCTGTAGAAGTCACTGGTGTAAATGCCAGAGGAAAGGCCCTCAGAGTTGGGGTCCCTTTGAAGGAACAAACACTGGTCGTGCCGGCTCTTAACCCTGTGAGGTTAGATAAAACACATAGGACTTCCCTGGTGGCGCAGTGGTTAAGAATCTGCCTGCCAATGCAGGGGACATGGGTTTGACCCCTGGTCCAGGAAGATCCCACATGCTGCAGGGCAACTAAGCCCGTGTGCCACAACTACTGAGCCTGTGCTCTAGAGCCCATGAGCCACAACTACTGAGCCCACATGCCACAACTACTGAAGCCCGTGTGCCTAGAGCCCGTGCTCCGCAACAAGAGAAGCCACCACAATGAGAAGCCTGCACACCGCAACGAAGAGTAGCCCCCACTTGCTGCAACTAGAAGAAGTCTGCACACAGCAACGAAGACCCAACACAGCCAAAAATAAATAAATAAAAAATAAATTAATTTAAAAAAACAAAAAAACACATAGACAACGAAACCGAGGTTCAGATCTTCTGTCCAGGGTCCTGGCCACACAGTGGTTGCTGACTCAGGGCGATTCTGATACAAAGGATCCAAGGCCACAGTTTCTGAGAATGTGGGACACTCACCTCAGGTGTGAAGGCCTCAAGATGATTCTCACTGACAGGCAGTCAAGTGTATCAGTGGACACCACATCTCCACGTGGGCCATTATTGTCCCCTAATACGTCGGATACCTTTTGAACTGCACTGGCTGTTCCCTTGGCTTCAAAGTCTTCTACCTCCAGATAATTTCCTGGCTCAGTGCTTCACCTCCTTCAGCTCTTTATTCAAATGACTGTTTCTCAGGCAGCCCTAGTTAACATTGCCAACTTCCCTTTCCCCACTTGGTATTTGGGCTGTCTTGTTTACTGATGTACTCCTGATGCCTACACCAGGATCTGGCAAATAGTGGGCACTAAGTGAATATTTGTTGAGTAAATGTTGTATAAACTGGCTGAAACCCAGGCCTTTGGGAAAGCCATCCCATCCTGGAGGCACAATTTGCACAATGGGAAGGAACAGCCCAAGGAGGGGCAGAGGTCAGGCCCTTCCTCCGAGACAGCCTGTGTCTCTGGGCACCCCCAGGGGGTCTGGAGGAAAGAACACTCATACCTGATGGACAGACAGGAAGAAAGGGCCACACTCTACTGTTAAATGAAAGAAGCCAGTTGTGATAACTGTATATATTGTAATTCCACTTTGTTAAAAAATTAACCACTTGGGTTATTTATTCATTCAACATGTATATACTGAACACATATACAAGTAAAAAGAAAAACTCCTGTTTCCTTTCTGTACACAGTACTTCTGACACCAGATGTGTAGGGTTTTCCACACCAAGCAATTCTCTAATTTTTGGTGGACAGGACTGGGTGACCTACAATTTAACTCAGTTCTGACACTAACTGCCTGGAATTCACACACACCATGCAGGCCAAGGGCTCAGTCCCACAAGACTGCCTCCATTTCAGACACTGATCACAAGTCACAGGTTGTCACCTGGAACACTGCTGACAGACTGGCTATAAATCGGGAGTTCTCATGACCCCCTCCTCAAGTTTGATAATTTGCTTGAATAGCACACAGAACTCAGAGAAACACTTACTTACATTCGCCAGCTTATTATAAAGGATACAACTCAAGAACAGCGAAATGGTGAAGGTGCAGAGGACAAGGTATGTGGGAAGGGGTGCTGGGCTTCCACGCCCTCTCTGGGTGTACCACCCTCCCAGCACCTAGATGTGTTTGCTAACCCAGAAGCTCTCCAAATCCCATCCTTTAGGTTTTTTATGGAGCTTCTATTAAGTAGGCAGGTGTGGTTGAAAGGGGCTTGTTATGAATAACAAAAGACACTTGCTCCTTTCCCCTTCTGGAGCTCTTTCAGGAACTGGGGACAAAATATACAAGAAAAGATGCTTTTTACCTTTATCACTTAGGAAATTACAAGGATTTTAGGAGCTCTGACTGGGAGCTGGGTACAAAGACCAAAAAGTATATTTCTTATTACATCCCAATATCACAATAGGTATTCGGTTCCTTCAACAAATATTTACTAAGCACCTACTATGTGCCAGGTCCAGGACTAGGTTCGTAAACCACCACCACAAAAGCAGCAATAGCTGCAGCAGAGAGGCAGGATGGTGTAGTGGTTAGGAATGCTGACTCTGGACAGCATAGATGTGAACCCTGGCTCTGGACTCCCTTGTTAGGTGTCCTTTGGCTTGTCATTTGCCCTCTTCATGCCTCAGTTTCCTCATCTGTAAAACAGGGATAGTCATAGTGCCTAAACTCTAGGCCCATTTGAGGATTAAATGAGATCAGGTATGTTAACCACTCTTAGCTCAGGGCCTGGCACAGGGCAAGCCCTCTGTAAGCCTCTGCCCTGTGACCTTGGGCTTGTCTGGTCCCTGTATGAGACAGGCTCTATTGGTCACCACTTCCATCTGACGGGTAAGGAAACTAAGACTCAAGTAAGAAGTGTCCAACATGAAGTCACTTGTCCAGTTCGCATCCTGAGGAAAGGGAAGGGCTGGGATTCAAACCCAGTGGTCAATCCCACAGCACCCTTTGGACCATTTCAGTTAGCATGGGGAGCAGGTGTCATGTTCCTAAATGAAAAAGAGAGATACATCCTGTGGGGACTAAGTTTATGTGTCAAGTTGGCTGAGCCACAGTAGTCACTCAGATATTTGGTCAAACACCAGTCTAGATGTTGCTGTGAAGGTATTTTCAAGATGAGATTAGCATTTAAATCAATAGATTTACCAGATTACCCTCCACAGTGCGGGTAGGCCTCATCAATCAGTTTAAGGCCTTCAGAGGAAAAAGCCCAGAGGTCCAGGGAGGAAGAGGAAATTCTGTCTCAAGACTGTCCTGAGGGACTTCCCTCGTGGCGCAGTGGTTAAGAATCCACCTGCCAATGCAGGGGATACGGGTTCAAGCCCTGGTCTGGGAAGATCCCACATGCTGCGGAGCAACTAAGCCCGTGTGCCACAACTACTGAGCCTGCACTCTAGAGCCCGCAAGCCACAATTACTGAAGCCCACACGCCTAGAGCCCGTGCTCCGCAACAAGAGAAGCCACCGCAACGAGAAGCCCATGCACCGCAACGAAGAGTAGCCCCCGCTCACCACAACTAGAGAAAGCCCGTGCACAGCAACGAAGACCCAACGCAGCCAATAATAAATAAATAAGTTAATTAATTAAAAAAAAAAAAGACTGTCCTGGGACTCGAGCTGCAGCATCACCTCTTCCCTGGGTCTTCAGCCAGCTGCCCTACCCAGCAGATTGCCCTACCCAAAATTGGCAGATCTTGGACCTGCCAATCTCTACAATCACATGAACCAATTCCTTAAAATAAATCTATATCATACACATCCTACTGGTTCTGTTTCTCTGAAGAACGCTAAGACACATCCTGTCCTAGAAACACATGGCAGGGCTCAGGTGAGTGAAGTAGACAAAGCCCATCTCTCAATGGACTCCTGAAACTTAGCTTTATAATCGAAGACCAACCCAAACTTTGTAGATTGCAGAATGAAATTCAGATATACTTCTTACGTACAGTGCAATCAAATAAAAAGTTTAAATTCTTATTTGGACAATGGAAGAGGAGCTGCTTGCAGAGGACCTGGAGGGGACAGCTAGATTCCTTGACCCGGGTAGCCACCCTCTAGACCCTCTGGGGTCCTACACCCTCCCCGCTTCCACGGGCTGGAAGTGCAGAAAGCTGTGAGCAGCCCTGGCCCCTAACGCTCCCATGGAGGGGTTCCTGCGGGAGCGTTTATCAACCACAGCATCACACGTGCCCCAGTCAACCTGCAGCAGGTGTGGAGGGGCCAACACTGCGGTCGTAGCAGAGGTAGTGGAGGGGAGGAAGCGGCCTGCCCTGAACTCGGGGGAGTTTTCTGGCTACAGGACAGTAGTGCTCCGAGGAGCACTGGGCAGCCCAGGTGAATGTTTAACCATCTGTTATGGGTTGAGCCATGTCCCTGACGAATTTTCATGTCAAAGTCTTAATCCCTAGTACTGCGGAATGTGACCTTATTTGGATGTAATTATGGTCACTGCAGTTATAATTAGTCAAGATGAAGTAATATTGAATAGGGTGGGTCCCCAATCTGACTCGTGTCCTTATAAAAGAGGGAAACTTGGAGACAGGCATGCACACAGGGAGAATGCCATGTGAACATGAATGCAGAGATTGGGGTGATGCTTCTATAAGCCAAGGAATGCCAAAGACTGCCGGCAAAGCACCAGAGAAGCTAGGAGAGGCATGGAACAGATTCTCTCTCACAGCCTCAGACTTCTAGGCTCCAGAGCTGTGAGTCAATAAATTTCCATTGTATAAGCCACTCAGTTTGAGGCACTTTGTTAGGGCAGCACTAGTAAACTAATGCACCATGCCTCACCACTCATGGCTGTTTGCTCTATTCTTAAATGGCCTCTCAAATAGCCATCAGAGTTGTTCTTGAAGACCAGAAGGGGGACTTCCCTGGTGGCGCAGTGGATGAGAATCCACCTGCCAATGCAGGGGACACGGGTTCAAGCCCTGACCCAGGAAGATCCCACATGCCGCGGAGCAACTAAGCCCGTGTGCCACAACTACTGAGCCTGCGCTCTAGACCCCGAGAGCCATAACTACTGAGCCAGCGTGCCACAACTACTGAAGCCCACGCGCCTAGAGCCCATGCTCCGCAACAAGAGAAGCTACCGCAATGAGAAGCCCGCGTTCCACAGGAGTAGCCCCTGCTCACCACAACTAGAGAAAGCCCACGTGCAGCAACAAAGACCCAAACGCAGCCAAGAATAAATTTTAAAAAAATTAAATCTTAAACAAACAAAAAAAAGACCCGAAGGGAATGACAACACCTAATTGGCCTCTGGAGGGCCCAGTTTTTTAAAACCCTGGTATCAGATTCCTTGGGGACTTGCTGAAATGCAGATTTCTGGGCCCCACTCCAGACTTACTGAGTCAGAATCCGAGGGTTGGGGCTAGAAACTGGATTCTCAAAGATCTCTCCAGGTGATCTTTTTTCTTTTCCCCAGTAGACTGTCTTTTTAGAGTAGTTTGCAGAAAAATTGAGATGACAGTACAGAGAATTCTCACATACTCAGCACCAAGTTTCCCATATTATCGTATTATTAACAGATTAGTGTGATACATTTGTTACAATTAATGAACCAATACTGATATATTCTTAACTAGTGTCCAGAGATTCTTTCGATTTCCTTTGTTTTTACCTATTGTCCTTTTTTTCTGTACCAGGATCCCATAGTACATTCAGTTGTCAAGTCTCTTCAGGCTCCTCTTGACTATGGTGGTTTCTAAGACTTCACTGCTTCTGATGACCTTGACAGTTCTGAGGATGGCTCAGGTATTTTGTAGGAGGCCCCGCTACCGGCATTTGTCTGATGTACTTCTCAGGATTATATTGGGGTTATGGGGTGTTGGGAGGAAGACTAGAGGTGAAGGGCCATTTTCATCACATCCTGTCAAGAGTAAATACTTGCAGCATGACTTATCGTTGCTCTTGTTGACCTTGATCTTCTAGCTGAGGCAGTACTGACCCAGCTCCCAACTCATTTTTATGCCAGAGAAACAAGAAGTGACAGAGAGAAGGCCTCTGACCCTACCTGTGACCACCCTCTTGGGTGGCACCATTCAGGAGAAAGTAGCCACAGCAAGGGTACAGCTCATACGTAGAGAGCAGTTCTTACATGACAAGCACCTGCCCATGACTTCGTTTGTCCTCACAACCTCATGAGGTGGGTGAAATCATTGTTCTGTTCCGCATGAGGGGGCTGAGCTTTTGAGGCCTCATCAGCTCGGCACTGCTCCAAGCTGCGGGCTGCCCGAGTGAAGGTGAGGGAGCCGCAGTGGCTGGGCCCCCTCTCCCAGGGTGACAGCAGGGACAAGAGACAGGCAGTGCTCCCCTTCAGGGCACAAATCAGAGCCCTGGCCAGAGGCGAACTCGCTCGTTCTAGCCCAAGTGTTCTGAGTGGGAAATACCCACAAGGAAAGAGGTTAAAAGACAATCATGCCAAGGAATTTCCCTGGCGGTCCAGTGGTTAAGACTCCGTGCTCCCAGTGCAGGGCGTGCGGGTTCGATCCCTGGTCAGGGAAGTAGGATCCCGCGTGCCATGCAGCCAAAAAAAAAAAAAAAAGACACATGAGGCCAAGGTGTCCAAAACCAAGAGAATGAGACTTTTTTAAAAATATTTATTTATTTATTTTCCCTTTTTTTTTTTTTTTTTTGGCTGCATCGGGTCTTAGTTGTGGCACACGGGATCTTTGTTGAGGGATGAGAGATCTTTTCATTACAGTGCACGGTCTTCTCGGGTTTCTCTCTAGTTGTGGTGTACGGGCTCCAGAGCGTGTGGGCCCTGTAGTTTGTGGCACGCAGGCTCTCTAGCTGTGGCGCACTGGCTTAGCTGCCCCACAGCATGTGGGAATCTTAGTTCCCCGACCAGGGATCGAACCACATCCCCTGCGTTGGAAGGTGGATTCTTTACCACTGGACCACCAGGGAAGTCCCAAGAATAGAGACTTTTGACCCTGCACATGCCATATTTATTTAACTAGTCCCTTACTGATGGATGGTAATCACATTTCCTGGTTTTTTTAAAAAATATTTATTTATTTGGCTGCGCCAGATCTTAGTTGCAGCACTCGGGCTCTTCATTGCCACGTGCCAGATCTTTTTAGCTGCGGCACGCAAACTCTTAGTTGTGGCATGTGGTAACTAGTTCCCTGACCAGGGATCAAATCTGGGCCCCGTGCACTGGGAGCATGGAGTCTTAGCCACTGGACCACCAGGGAAGTCCCTACATTTCCTGTTGGCTACTATTACAGTGCAGTCATGAACACCTATGTACCTAAAACATTCTGCAACCTACTCCAGAAGACAGATTCCTGAAACTGTACCTGCTAAGTCATAGGGCAGGAGTATTTGTTTGTTGGTTTATTATAGTTGATTTACAATGTGGTGTTAGTTTCAGGTGTACAGCAAGGTGATTCAGTTATATATATTCTTTTTTGGATTCTTTTCCCTTATAGGTTATTAAAAATATTGAGTATAGTTCCCTGTGCTATACAGTAGGTCCTTGCTGGTTAGGGCAGAAGTATTTTATTTTATTTTACTCTATTCTATTTTGGCCACGCTGTGAGGCTTGCGGGATCTTAGTTCCCTGACCAGGGATTAAACCCGGGCCACGGCAGTGAAAGTGCTGAATTCTAACCACTGGACCACCAGGGAATTCCCCAGGGCAGGAATATTTTAAATGTTGATACGTACTACCAAATTACTCCTAAAAGGTTACACAGTTGTATATTCCTACCAACAGTACAGATTGCCCATCTTCTCACATCCTCCCCAATACTGGGTGTTATCTTTTCTTAATTTATTTGAAAGGCAAGGAAAAGTCATCTCATTTTCATCTGAATGTCTTTCATTATTAGAGAGGTTGAGCATCATTTCAGGTTTACTGGCCATTTGGATTTCTTCTGCTGTATAAACACACAATTCATGTCATTTGACCCATTTTCTTGTCATCTTTTTCTTATTGTTTTATAAGAGCTCTTTATATATTATAGATATTAGTTCTTAAATATATAACAAATATTTTTATCAGTCTGTCATTCGTTTAGCATCTTTTCCTCCGTACAGTTTTTTCTTTTTAACTAGGCCAAGTCTGTTGATCTTTTTTTTTTTTTTGGCTGTGCCATGCAGCTTGCAGGATCTTAGTTCCCTGACCAGGGATTGAACCCGGGGCCCCGGCAGCGAAAGCACCAAGTCCTAACCACTGGACCACCAGGGAAGTCCCTGTTGATCTTTTCTCTTACAGCTTCAGGGTTTTCTGTCACGTGTTAAAAAGCTCCCGCCCCCCGCCCCCCCACGTTCTGCACAGTCATCAGTTCTGGCTCATGAACAATTCTTATCTTTATACACCCACTGCTCCACCAACTGCCTGGCCTTTCAATGCCCTGCATGGCTCTCCAGCCCCAAGGCAGAGCTTGGCCCCTCGGAGTCCCAGGGCCAGCCTGGACTGGAGGGCTGCTGGGTGCCCAGCCCCGGCCCCAAGTTCTTCTCCAGCTCTGCTGCCACTCGGGGTGCTGCGCACTGGATGGCATCCTGGATGCTCGGCAGGTCCCACTGGGTCCTTAGGAGGGCATCGTCCAGGGTGAAGAAACCATCGCGTGTACGCCGCACCTGGGTGCAGACAGCGGTGCTCTTCAGTTCCAGGCCAATTTCGTGCACCAGCCTTCGCAGCTGCTTCTGCGTCTCATGCATGCACCGCACCTCTGCCAGGGACACACACAGAGGCGGTGGTCAGAAGCACGGCCTCTGGTGTCCGCTGATCTAGAGCCACACCCCTTGAGACCTCCTGGCTGTGTAATAACCTTAGCAAGACACCTGACTTCTCTAGGGCTTTGTTCTTCAAAGTGTAGCCCAGGGTTGGTCCTGAAAGTTTGTTAGACATGCAGAATCTCAGGCCCCACCCAGACCTGCTGAGTCATAATTTGCCTTTTTTTGGTCTCGCAGCTTGTGGGATCTTAATTCCCCAACCAGGGATTGAACCCGTGGCCCCCTGCAGTGAAAGCACCGAGTCCTAACCACTGGACCACCAGGGAATTCCTAGAATTTGCCTTTTAAGAAGAATCCCAGGTTGGGAATTCTCTGGCGGTCCACCGGTTAGGACTCAGCGCTTTTACTGCCGGGGCCTGGGGTCAATCCCTGGTAAGGGAACTAAGGTCCCGCAAGCCATGTGGCATGGCCGGGCGAAATAAAAAGAAGAAGAAGAACCCCACCCAGGTGACTGTGGGCGAGTTAAAGTTCGCAAAGTGCTGCTCTAAGGGTTGGTTTGCTCATCTGTAAAATGAGTGGTTGTGAGGAATCTAAGAGATAATTTCTCTAAGGCACTTAGCATCGGGAGAGTCTTGGTCAGCACTCAAGAAAGGGAGCAAGATAGCACAGGGAGATCAGCTCAGTGCTTTGTGACCACCTAGAGGGGTGGGATAGGGAGGGTGGGAGGGAGACACAAGAGGGAGGAGATACGGGGATATATGTATATGTACAGCTGATTCACTTTGTTATAAAGCAGAAACTAACACACCATTGTAAAGCAATTATACTGCAATAAAGCTGTTAAAAAAAAAAGAAAAGGAGCGAGGAGCCCTCGTTAATACGATAAACAAAGAAAGAAGTGGTGGTGGGGTTGCTGAGTTGGGTGGGATCTGGGAGGGGAGAGTGGTGTCTGATGCCGCACGATGACTTGAAACACTGGCCGGCTCTGGAAACGAGCCACTAAATATAATCTGCTTGTTAAGGTCTGGCTTCAAAGGGGGACTTGGCAGGAGATAGGACAGCATTTGTTTTGTGTGCTGTGTGATCAGCTAAGTCCAGCCTTAGGCTAGGAAGGAAGTCGGCCCCAGGTGCCTTGGCCAGCAGAGCTTAGGGCTCACACGTGCTGGCCTCTGCAAGGGCCTTCCACAGTGACTCCCCAAACCCAGGAACCCCGTGGCACTGCTCCCAACTTCCTGGAGCAACTTACCTAAGAGGAACTCTGGAGGCGCAAACTGGAGGCATCGGATGCCAGTTATCAGCATCGGGGACTTGTTCATGGGCCGCATCACGCCGCTCACGGCCATCTCATAGGCCTCCTGGGTCTGTAGGTCAACGTTGGAGTACCTGGGGATCAGGAGGGGCCAGAGTGGGCAGCTGACTGCCTACCCCTGGCCCTGCCCTATTCATGCCTTTCCTGAAGCTCTTCATTCGCTTTCCATCTTCCCTGTCCCTCTAGCCACCTTTGCAGCAGCCTTCTTCTGTCCCCTCCAATCCCTAACTGCAGGCTCTGACCCCCTCTCACACGCTCCCTGGCTTCAACGGTCATACCTGTGTTGACCACTTCCGTCCCCTGGTTCTGTGCCGTGATGGTGTGGACCCCTAGCTCTCCTCTCCCTTAGCTCATATACTCCCTAGGAGGCCAGCTGGGATCTCTTGTTCCCCTTGGTCTCCCCAGGGGCTGGCCCAAGACCAGCACAAAGAAACACTTCTGCAGGTTGTGAAAGGAATGGGTGCTTGTGTCTGGTTTTGGAATTTGCCCCAGAGTGGGCGGAGCCTACAGGGAGCCCTGTGGGCAACTTCTTGCCCTTCCAGCACTTCCTTGAGGGTCCCCTTTCAGGGAGGTGTGGGTCGGGCCTCACTTACATCACCAGAGCCTTCTGATGGGAACCTTGGATCAGGGCCAGGATTCTCTCCAGCTTCTCTCTGGTCACGTGGTCTGGAAAAGCCAGGGGATGGTCAGCACACAGGTGCCCACTGGGGAGGCAAACTGGCAAATTCCGTCCCATAAACCAGCCCTGTCCTTGGAACCTAGATGGGGTCCCAGAGCATCCTCTGGTCCCAGGGTTCCCATTTAGGGGGTTGAGAGTCCTTTGAGAATCTTATGAAAGCTCTGGACCTGCTTCTCAGAAAGATACACATGAACTCAACATTTTGAGGACATTTTCAAGGGGCTCACACACCCCAAGTTAAGAACACTTTCTTCTGGAAACGAGGCTCCAAAGAGGTAATGTGATTTGCCCCATATTCTTTTTTTTTTATATATAAATTTATTTATTTTATTTATTTTTGGCTGTGTTGGGTCTTCATTGCTGCATGCAGGCTTTCTCTAGTTGCGGTGAGTGGGGGCTACTCTTTGTTGCAGTGTGCAGGCTTCTCATTGCGGTGGCTTCTCTTGCTGCAGAGCACAGGCTCTAGGTGCGCGGGCTTCAGTAGTTGTGGCTCACGGGCTCTAGAGCACAGGCTCAGTAGTTGTGGTGCACGGGCTTAGTTGCTCTGCGGCATGTGGGATCTTCCCGGACCAAGGATCGAACCCGTGTCTCCTGCATTGGCAGGAGGATTCTCAACCACTGCACCACCAGGGAAGCCCCTTGCCCCACACTGTAAGCCAGGTCCCCTGAGCCCCAGTCTGGGGTTTTTCAGGCCAGGGACACCAGGAGGGAGGGTGCCATCTGTCCAAATGCAGAAATGGGTGGCAAGAAGTGGGAGTGGCTCTGCCTGCTGGTCCAACAAAGTGACTGTGGAGCAGGCAGCAGCAAAGCCTGGGGATGCCCACAGACTGCAGGGAGGCCGAGCCTGCAGGCCAGCTGGGGCAGCCACCAACTTCTGACTCCACAGGCCAGAGCTCTGGGAGCAGGTGTGGTGACTAAGGCCTGGCCAGCTGGGAAGGGCCTGGGCCTCTCACCCCTTCTGTCTGGTCTCATTCATGCTGTTGTCTTATCTGGAGGCGCCTGCTGCAGCCTCCTCCCCACTCATTTATAGCCCAGCTCAAATGCCGCCTGCTCCAGGAAGCCCCTCTTAGAGCACGTGGCTTCTTCCTTCAGGCTCCTGCCACTCTGCACCTGGGTCTCTTTCCCAGCACTTAGTTTTCTTTAGTGTTTACATTATTTTTTTTTTTTTTTTTGTCGGGGGGACCCAGGCCCCGCCAACCAGGGACTGAACCCGGGCCCCGTCAGTGAAAGTGCACAGTCCTAACCACTGGACTGCCAGGGAAGTCCCTACATTATTTATTTATTTATTTAAATTTATTTATTTATTTTTGGCTGCGTTGGGTCTTCGTTGCTGTGCGCGGGCTTCCTCTAGGTGCGGCAAGCAGGGGCTACTCTTCGTTGTGGTGCGCGGGCTTGTCATTGCTGTGGCTTCTCCCGTTGCGGAGCACGGGCTCTAGGCATGCGGGCTTCAGTAGTTGTGGCATGTGGGCTCAGTAGTTGTGGTTCGCGGGCTCTAGAGCACAGGCTCAGTAGTTGTGGCACACGGGCTTAGTTGCTCCGCGGCATGTGGGATCTTCCCAGACCAGGGCTTGAACCCGTGTCCCCTGCATTGACAGGCGGATTCTTAACCACTGCACAACCAGGGAAGTCCTGTTTTTAATTATATAATTGATACAAGACTCTTCTTCAAAAAATTTAGATCAACACCAACAAACATCTTCCCTCCTCCAAATTCTGGCTTCCTCCCTCTCAGAAGTGTCAACTTGGTAGTTGTCTTTAGACATTTTTTGGATGTTGACACACACATACAAGTACAAATATATAGACAGCACTGCTTCGCCACATGTTTTTAATCTTCTCCAGGAGATGCAGAGGTGTGTGTCTGCTCTCCCTGCTAGACTGTGAGGCCTAAGATTGGGGACCCCATCTGATTCATCATATGCCCCCAGCCCCCGCCCCCAGTGCCTGGCACGTGGTTGGTGCTCAAAAAACGTCAAATAAGCAAATGCAACAGATCATATAGGACGTCTAAGAACATGGGGAGAGTGAGAAATGAAGAATAAGCCATCCATCCACTCACCCATGCATCCACCCACCCACCCATCCATCCATTCACCCACCCATCTACCCATCCATCCATCCATCCATCCATCCATCAATACAGCACCTCCCATGTCCCAGGCGCTGTGTTGTGTGTGACCACAGGAGTGGAACTACATAGTTCCTGCTCTCATGGTTGACATTCTGGTGGGGAGACAGATACTAAATAATCACTAATCATTAGTTGATTACTTTTCTGACAGTACATTGAAACCATTTAAGGAGGTAACATTTAAGCAGAGCACAGGGGAGCACAGGGCATTCCTGGAAGTCAGAATCACACGTGCATGTCAACAGCCAGCCCCGGCTTGGTGTGTCTGAGAATAACTGAGCGGGGGCCCTCACGGCCCACGTCAGGGTGAGGAATCAAAGGAAGCAAATGAAGAGGCAGCCGCGACCGCCCCTCCCGCCCGCCCTGGGCTCCCATGGGCTCTCACCATACGTCGTCTTCTCCACCAGCCGCCCGTCCTCACAGAAGTCGTCTGTGGCTTTGCCCAGGAGGCCGTGTACTGTGTAGTCCTGCGAGGACAGGGAGGGGGAGGTATGATCAGCCTCTCGGCTCTAAGCCGCCATGCCAAGGAGGGAGGTGTGGCCCAGCAGCTCAGGCCCCCGAGGTGCTAGACTCAGGCTGGGGGGCCCTCAGGTCTCCCCTCAGGGAGGTCAGGTGCTCAGCCCCTGCTCAGCTGCCTCTGGGGAAGGACACCCGACTTCCTCTCCTATGACAGCAAGCATCAGCAGCCTGCAAGGGGTGCCCCGAGCCACCCTGCAACCACCCCGGGCCTCCACACCTCTCTACTTCTGCCCAACCTGACAACTCAGAATGCCAGGCCCCTCCCAGGATGCTCTCTCAGCTTCTCTCTCCCCTCCAAATACGATCTGTGCAGCTACCTGCCTCTGTGTCAAATAACAGCAATGACGATGATAGAGGACGACAACAGTGACATCGACTGAGCATCCACCACGTGCCAGTGGCTGTGCTGAGCACATTACATATGGTCACTGATTAAACATTCAAAGCAACCATACAGAGGAGGTACTACGACCACTCCCATTTCAAAGATGAGGAAACGGAGGCACACAGATGTTAAGTAATCCACCCAAGGAGACAGAACTGGCAGAGTGGTACAATCTGAGTTTTGAAGCGAAAACTTGGCTGCAGAATCTGTGCTCTTAACCACTAAAAACACGGGCCTTCTAATGTGGTGTCTCTGCACGTGATCGTGATGCCAGATCCCGCAGCCCAGCGTGGATGCAAGCTTCCTGACACCAAGACGGTGTCAGACAAAACCAGGTTCAAATCCCAGCTCTGCCCCTTAAAGTCGGTGTGACCCCGAGCAAGCGTCATCTCCTGAGCCTCATTCTCTCATCTGTAAAATGGGTTAACAATAGATCCCATTTTACGGGGACGCTGTAAGGCATCCACAAGGGAGTCCGCATACAGTGCTCAGCACAGAGTAGCCAGCATGTGATAATGCCAGCTGTCATTATGATGTTACAGTCTCCCTTGGTACATGACCCGAAAAAAATTGCTTGCTGATGGCCTGGGTATTCCCCATGGAATCATCTCTGCTTCAGAATCGTACCAGTGACCCCCAGGGAAAGGGCCAAGGGATAAGCAGGCCGTCCCCAGCCCCTGTACCTTGGTGAGGTGAGCGTTGTACATGTCGGTGAGGAGACTTCGTCCACGTCCCACGCCGAGCACTGAAAGGCACCCAGCCTGATCTCACACCTGGCTCCCCCTTCCTATTCCCCTGGGTCCTCCAACCCTCACCCCCTCCAGCAGAATACTCCCACTTCCAAGGCTGTGGAAGCCAGCAAGGGGGCAAGAAGAGCTTCTTCTACAGGGAACAAGTGAGCTCCTCTGTGCATATATGAAAATGCAGATTTCCAGGATCCACCCATATATACTGACTCTGACTTGTGTTGGGGAGGGGGCCTAGGGATCCTTAGCAAGCTCCCTGGGGTCCTGATGCACTCAGAAGTAAGAGACCACTGGCCCAGTCACACAGACCTACATTCACATCTGGGGTGGCTCTAAGCGTGTCCTTTAACCTCCTTGGGTCTCAGGCTCCCCATCCGTAAAATGGGGATAAAAATACTGTCTGATCCCTGTGGGTGTTGTGATGATCGAGGCAATGCACACGAAGGAAGAAGCCGGCAAATAAATGGGGGCATTGTGGCCACTTCCTGCCTTTTCCCCGGTCTGTGTCTCCCTCTAGCTGAAGGAAAGAATGACCATCCATTCACTCCTGGAGGGAGTGGGGCATGAGATCACATCCGCCTGCCTGTGTCCCAGGAAGCAAGACAAGTTGCTGTGACTGTTGTGTATGGAGGACGTGGCCACCGCCTGACCCTGGGGACACAGATGGCTCATGACTCAGGGCTTTGTGTGTCCAGCTCCAGCGACATCCAGAGCCCAGCCAGTGGGGCCAGGGTCACACACTTGGCTACCCCATGCAAGCGATGACGGTTTTCCCTCTCTGGTCCAGGGACATTCATTAGCCACATGACCCAGCGTGAGTTACCTATGCTCCTGGAGCCTTACTTTCTTCCTAAAATCATACGGTATCTACCAAATAAGGTTATTATGGTGAATGCATGTGCACAAAGAGTTTCAAACCACACGTCACAGGCAGGAATCACTTGATAAACGTGGGCGATCACAACTTCCCCCTTCCCACCAGTCACCTCTCCAGAGGATCAGACTTGACAGGAATCAGGGGAGCAAGGCAGTAGTAGGAAATGGCTGTCAGGTTAGAAATGGGCTGGGCTCCTGGTAGCTCCCCGATCCTCTCCCAAGCACCCCAGGCTCACCACACCACCTACCAAGCACCCCAGACGCCTGGGCATCCAGTCGGTGGCCCATGCCAATCTTCAGCCTGGTGAATGCTGGTCCACGTACTGGAAAGAAACAAACGAGGTCCTTTTCCTCAAAGAATCCAGCCTCCAGGATGGCTTTGGGCTGCATGGTGACCTCATTCCTAGAATGTAGCCTCATAGAGCCCAAACCAGCATCAGGCTGGACTTTCAGGCTTCCTCACCATGGAATTTGGGGCCCAAAACCACTTCTTCAGTTTCCTGGGCCCAGAGAAAGGGCAACCCAGGAGGCCTGTTAAGTCCATCCATCACCATTCCCCCCGTGAGACGCTTTGAGTGGACTGGGCAGAACACTGGAATCAAGACTGGGGGGTTCCCTATCCAGCTCCTGTAGAAGGAGAGTCCTGGCCACTCTCCCAGGGAGAAAATGGAGGCTGTGAGCTCCTTAAGGCAGGGCCTGGGTCTGTGTGTTCACAGTTCTGCCCCCAGAGCCCAAAACTCACTGACTGCTCGGGAAATAACCCATTTCCCAAAAGAATGAATGACCCATCAAATTAGTATACATTAAGTAAGTACAGTTTTTTTGTATATCAGCTATACCTCAAGAAAGCTGGAAAAAAAGAAAAAAAGAATGAATGCAGCAATGAGTTAGATGCTTTTACACTTCTGTAGATCAAGAGGAACCTCGGAGACCAGTATGGGGTGGTTAAGAGCCTACTGAATCCAGGCTACAGGACTTAACATTAGTCAACACTGAGCATCAGTTTCCTCATTTGTGAAATGGGACTAGGACCCACCTCACAGGATTCAGTGGGGTAGTATTTGGGAAAAGCTTAACACAGTACCCCATACAGAGTAGGTCCTCAACACATCAGACGTGTTATTGTTGTTATACAGTAAACTCACTGATTACTTCTCTCCAAGGGGTTTTAGAGGTTCCTGGTCAAGCTCCTTAGCCCTCCTATAGAGCCTCCCCAACACATGCTTTAATCATGTCTAATGACAGGGGCTCATTGTGAGAACTAGTTTCACTGTTGGGCAGCTTTGTTGACTATAGAAAGTCAGTCTTCACAGACATAGAGAACAGACTTGTGGTTGCCAAGGGGGAGGGGGAGTGGGGGAGGGATGGATTGGGAGTTCGCGGTTAGCAGATGCAAGCTATTATATACAGAATGGGTAAACAACAAGGTTCTACCGTATAGCACAGGGAACTATATTCAATATCCTGTGATAAACCATAATGCAAAAGAATATGAAAAAGAACATACATATATGTATAACTGAATCACTTTGCTGTACAGCAAAAATTAACACAACACTGTAAATCAACTGTACTTCAATAAAATAAATTAAAAAAAAAAAGATCACTCTTTCACAGGAGCCCAAAACTCCCTCCTTATGACTTCTACCTGAGGGTCTCAATTCCTACCTGGAGTCCCAGAATAATAAAGAGGTCAACAAACTATAGTCCACAAGTCAAATCCTCAAGCCTGTTTTTTTTATGGCCCACAAATTAAAATGGTTTTTACATTTTTCAATGGTTCAAAAAAATCAAGAGGATAATTTTCATGACATATGAAATTATATGACATTCAAATATCAGCATCCACCAGTAAAGTTTTATTGGAACACAGCCAGGCTCATTGCTCTACATACTGTCTATAGCTGCTGCTTTCACACTACAATGGCAGAGGTGAGCCTGCAAAGCCTAAAATATTGACTATCTGGCCCTTTCCAGGAAATTTTGCCAATCCCTGGTCAAATACTTCATCCCCACTGTGGCCCTACACTGGTTTGGGACAGAAGGAGTCTGAGCTCTGGCTAGGACACTGACTCTGGGCAGGGATTTCCTGGGAAGCGACACCCAGGCCCCTTCCTGAATGTCCTGAATGTGCTTTACCCAGCGGATGGTCGATGAGGGTGGGCACACTGGTGGCTGTGAGGGTCAGCTCCTTCTCTTCACTGCCTTCCACGGGGCCCAGCAGGAAGCGAACACGATGTTCAGAGGCAGGACGCTTCCCAGCATTGAGACCTGAGCACACACAAGTAAAGAACATCTTGTCGATTCTGTCTGAACACCGAGGGTTGGGGGTGGAGGGACAGGTAAGTATGGAAATGCAGAAGACAGATGAAAGCCCACACAGCGCCTAGTACAGAGTAGGTCCTCAACACATCATACTTGTTACTGTTGTTATACTGTAAACTCACTGACTACTTCTGTCCAAGGGGTTTTAGAGATTTTAGAGTACTCTACTTCTGAAAGCAGAAATTAAGAAACAGACTTGGGTTCAAATCCTGACTTTACTACTTATTAACTATTTATGACAACGGACAATACTGAGTCTGTTTACCCATTTGAACACAGGGGAAGGCGAGGAGTGTATAGAGCAGTCGATTAGGAAACCGCTCTGCCCAGACGACTAGGTCACGTGACTTTATTTTGCAGCAAGGATCAGAAGCGGAGATGGCCTCCCGGGAAAATGGGAGCGGGATCGTGGGTCTCGCTCGAGGCACTCACCTTTCAAAAGCTGCAGCTCCACGGTATCGCGCAGATGCTTCCACTTTAGCCCCGGGGGCTTGTAGGCGGCGAAGAGCCCATGCAGCCGCGCCAGGCCGGCTAACCCCATGCCTAAGCCCGCGTCCCGGGCTCGCGGAAGAGCTGAACCCGGACGGAAGTGCATTACGGTCCCGCTCCCAAATGTGGTCCTTCCAATGGGCCGCCGCCATGTTTCACAGCCGGAAGAGGTTCTTGTCTTATTGTCCTCGGGGAAAACGTGCTGCGGAGAAGGGAGTAGGGTCCGGGGCTGAACCCCCAAAGCTAGCGGAGCTTACTTGGAGACCCTTTTTGGGGTTAGGTGAAACGGGGAGAATTTTATATCTGTGAAAGTAGGTGGTAAACAGGTTGTCTGGGTTTCCTCATACTTAGAGACCTTCCCTGTCCGTGCTATCTTTCCCCCATAAAAGGTCCTACTCAGCGCAGTAGGGATCGAGTCCTTGTGACTTCTCCTGCTCGTCGTCGCCAGAGAAGCTTGAGGAGTCGGCCTTGCCCCGCCCATCCTCCCTGGGAAGTCCTCCAGTGCCCGCTGCCATGGCGACGCTGCTGCGCGGGGTCCTGCGCCCACTCCGCGCGTTCCGAAGCCGTCCCAGGCCCGCTGCAGGCAAGTGGCGGGGCCGGGAAGGAGTGCTGGGGACCCGCCACGCCGCCGTCCCCCCCACCCCACCCCCGCTCCTTTCACCGCGGCTGTTTTCTTTCCCCGCAGATGTGCCCCTTCGAGCCACGAGCCATGGCGCCGGCCTGCTCTACCCCGAACACATCCCCACCTCCCTGCTGCAGAAGGCGCTGCTGGCCGCGGGCTCTGCTGGAATGGCGCTCTATGACCCGTATCGCCACGGTAAGGCAGCCCGCGCCGGCGCTTCCTTGGGGCGGCTTGGGGTCTGGGCGCGCCCTTGCCTTGCCTTGCCTTGAAAGCCCGGGGAGGTCCCGGACACTATCAAAGCCTCCGTTTGCTCTGGGTAACTGGAGACTAGACTGGGCCAGGGTACCCACCGCTGGCTGCACCTCATAATCACCCGCAACATTCATAAAAATGCAGATGCCTGGGTCCCACCCTAAACTTACTCAATTCGAATCTGCCGGGAGTGGGGAGGGGAGGGGAGGGGAGGGAGGAAGGGGCGTGGAATCTGAGCTTCTGCCTTTTTAAACGGCTTCCCGGGAGATTCTGTCATCCAGCCACACTGACAACCTCTGGATTAGATGATTTATGAGGGCCCGTCAAATTATAACATCCCATTAGCATTTTGGATAGTGCATGGCACATAATAAATGCTCAATAAATGTTTGCTGGATGTTTTAATAGAACGTTCTGGGATCCTACAGTGTTTTTCTCATCTCCTCCAGGATTCTTAAGTCTGGAAAGTACTGTTACTCCTTCTAGTAAAAACGATAATGCTAACTGCTCACTGAGCCCTTGTTTTGCTTACTCACTGTGCTGTTTTATATGAGTGTTGTTATTGATTTTTTGCATTAACCCTATATGAAAGGTATTACCTGCGCTTCACAAATTAGGACATTGAGGGTTGGAAATGTGAAGCAGTTTGCACACGGTCACCTAGATAGTGATCACACCAGCCCTCAAACCCAGCACTCTCTGATACCAAAGCCTATACCCATCCATGGAGACATGGTATTCTGTCCTGATGATGGATGTGGAAGTGATTTATGAACTCTTTAGAGCACTGTGCTAACCAGAGCCATCTCACCCCATTAAACTAACAACCATAGTAGTAACTATAGATATATTGAGCTTTTACTGTGTGCCAGGTGATTCACTAAGTGTTTAACTTGAATCTTCATAACTAAGAGGTAGATATTCTGTTTTATCATGTAGGAAATTAAGGCTCAGATCAGGTCAGGTAACTTACCTAAGATCATATTCTCCATTTGTCCCCATTTCTTTCCTTTCAGACATGGTTGCAGTTCTGGGGGAGACCACAGGATGCCATACCCTGAAGGTCCTCAGGGACCAGATGAGGAGGGATCCAGAGGGTGCCCAGATCCTGCAGTAGGTCCCAGCTTTGCCTGGGGGATTGAGGGCATTCTTTGGGGATTCTGATCTCTCTGGAATCACGTTGTGTTCCTCTAGAGCGCTCTTCTTGATACCTTGGCCATGGATGGTTGCACAGGCTGGGCACTGCCCAACTCCGTGGGTGCCATTCACATAGACACTATGATGACCCCTGGGTAGTGCAACATGGTGGCCTCAGCCCAGTTCCAGCAACAGGGCTCTTGTGCCTTCACTAAGGTCCCATAACATATGCTGCCTATAACCCCCACCCCTTCAGTGCCCTTTGTGAATACCCTGATCACATCTGAGGCCCGTTTACCTAAGGCAGGAACCATAGCCTTAGCTTGTGGTAGTCTCTTCAGTCCCTGCCACTGGCCTGGACAGTCGTAAGTGCTCCATTAGGACTTGTGGCCCCATTGCTGCTCTCTTCCCCTTCACCTGTCACACCCTTGATCTAGTTGGACCTTTCACCTGCCTTTGCTGGTGCCCTCCCAATATCTGAGTCCTGCCTTCTGCCTCACAGGGAGCGTCCCCGGATCTCGCTGTCCACCATTGACCTGGGCAAGCTCCGGAGTCTGCCTGAGGGCTCTCTTGGCCGCGAGTATCTCCGTTTCCTGGATGTGAATGTGAGTTTCCAGCTTCTGTGCATTTGGTAGTCACCAGGAAGGGCAGAGGAATGGCACAGGAGTAACGTCCTGAGGAAGGAGAAGCCTGAGCTGCCAGCATGGGCAGGACTGCCTTGCAGTCTCTTGCGCCAAGGCTTTGTCATTCTCTATGGGGCAGGCAAATGGGCCGGGAACGTCGCTGCGAGCAATTACACTGGCCAGCAATTATTAACCTCTTACTGCATGCCAGGTGCCAGGCTCATACATGATCTCACTGAATCCTCCCAACAACCCTGCCAAGTATGTTCTGTTATTATCTCCTTTTATTTATTTATTTTTTTTTTAATACATTTACTTATTTATATATATTTTTTGGCTGCATTGGGTCTTCGTTGCTGTGCACAGGCTTTCTCTAGTCGCTGCGAGTGGGGACTGCTCTCCATTGAGGTGCATGGGCTTCTCATTGCGGTGGCTTCTCTTGTTGCGGAGCATGGGCTCCAGGCGTACGGGCTTCAGTAGTTGTGGCGCGCGGGCTTAAGTAGTTGTGGCACATGGGCTTAGTTGCTCCGCAGCATGTGGGATGTTCCCGGACCAGGGCTCGAACCCATGTCCCCTGCATTGGCAGGCGGATTCTTAACCACTGCGCCACCAGGGAAGTCCCTATCTCCTTTTCATAGATGAGGAAACTGAGGCCCAGAGCACTTAAGCAACTTGCTGATTTCAGAAGCCAGTATTAATGGAGGCAGTATTCAAACCCAGATTATGTTCTTAACTGTCGCATTGTGTCCCCCTGTTCTAGAGACAGTGTCTTCCCTGGGTGTGACAAGTGTGGCACTCTCCAACCCCAGGCAGAGAGGACAGGGACTGGGGGGCAGAGTCCCATCTACCAAGGGACTCATTCATTTGTTCAGAATCGGTCATGTGTCATCCATTGTTCCAGGTGCTGGGGATACAGTGGCAAACTAGACAGACAAGGTCCTGCCCTCATGGAGCTAATATTCTAGTTGGGGAGGTAGACTATAAAGCAGTAAAAGAAGAAAATTTTCATATAAAAATTCAGGCAAAATATTTAGTATTTAGAACATACCAGACACTGTCCTCAGCAATTGGGATACAATGAATTAAACCAGCAAAGAGCCTGCCCTTGCGGGGCTTCTGCTCTAGCAGGTGGTGCTGTGAGGACAGCAGTCAACATGATAGAGGGCGGGGCGGAGTGGGGGTGGCAGGTGGCCACTTCTAACAGGGTGGTCATGGGAGGCCCTGCTGGGGAGACGTGGAAGATGGGGAGGAGCCAGTTCTGAGAGAGATGCGGAAGCACATTCCGAGCAGAGGAACTGGCAAGTGCAAGGCTCTGTGTGGTTAGGAAAAGGAAAACTGACCAATGTGGCCAGTATGGCCTTAGAGGAGTGAGCTGGGGGGAGGCATGCAATGGGCTGGGAGGTCAGCCTGGCCCAGCCAGACCCTGCCTGCCACGGGAAGTGTTACCCGAAAACTGCGTTCGCCTCTTGGTGGGTGTTGAACCAAAAGAAACAATCAAGCCAAAGATGGGGAGAAGGAAGAATTTATTCCTTGCAGCAAGTAAGGCGAACACCAGGGATCTTTCCCAAAGCAGTGTCTGTTAACAGCAAAATTGGGGAAGTTTTAAGCTAAGGGTATATGCGTATTCATAAAGGGGCTTGAGCAGAGGAGAATTCAGCATAGAATTGGGGCAGAGGTCAACGGAGTCCAAGTCTTAGTTGATTGAAGTCAGGAGGGTCAGAAAAGGTCAACATCATCATTTCTTAGGTACTGACTAGTCTGGGATCTTAGCATGTAGCTACCATCCTCCACCTGGGTGTGGGCCTTAGTTCCTATAGAAAAGCTTAAAGATACACCTCAGATTGTTATGTATATTCTTTGAGGAGGACTATTGGGTTTTTTTTTTTTTCACTTTTATTTTTATTTTATTATTTATTTATTTATTTTTGGCTGCATTGGGTCTTCCTTGCTGCACACGGGCTTCCTCTAGTTGCGGCGGGCGAGCGAGGGCTACTCTTCATTGCAGTGCACGGGCTTCTCATCGCGGTGGCTTCTCTTGTTGTGGAGCACGGCCTCTAGGCGCACGGGCTTCAGTAGTTGTGGCTCACGGGCTCTAGAGCACAGGCTCAGTAGTTGTGAGGCACAGGCTTAGTTGCTCCACAGCATGTGGGATCTTCCCGGACCAGGGCTCGAACCCGTGTCCCCTCCATTGGCAGGTGGATTCTTAACCACTGTACCACCAAGGAAGTCCCTGTGCTATTGTTTCTTGACTGCTTTTCCTCTGTTCCTGCATTCCTTTATTCCTTGAAGATCATTAATTACTGAGACCTGTTGAAGGGCAAGCATTGTGTCTAGGCTTAGGTCACAAAATGGCTTAGGTCAAAATGGCTTCTCTAATGTCAAGAATGCCATGCCTGGTTCTTTTTCTCCAGGGATCCCCTACCCTATCTGCTTAGAGACAGAGTCTGTATTTTGTAATAGACGCAATAGGAAGCCATCGAGGTTTCGAGCAGGGTAGTAACATGATCTGATTTATAGAAGGACCCAAGGATACAGCAGGGCACCTTCCCTGTCCCTTCCCCTCCCTGCCCCAAAACATATACTTCCCGTCAAAGCACCTCTGTCAAGTGGCTATCCAGTCCAGCTGCAGGAGCCAGCCAGGCTGGAGGAGGTGAAGGAGTGAGCAAAGGTTGCTCTAGAACTGGGTTTCTCAGCCTTGGCACTGTTGACTTTGGGGGCTGGATAATTCTTTGTTGTAGGGCTGCCCTGTGCATTGTAGGATGTTTAGCAGCATCCCTGGCCTCTACACACTAGGTGCCGGTAGCATTCGCCCTACTAAGTTGTGACAACCATAAATGTCTTCAGACATTGCAGATGTCCCCTGGTGGACAGTTGAGAACCCCTGCTTTAGGAGATTATTGTCCCTGAGAAAATAATCTGTTTCCCATACTCTCATAACACTTGCCTCTGCCCCATTTTATACCATCACCCGGAGATTTCACCGAGATGCAAGTTTATTTCATCAGTGGGAAACCCACCAGGGTGACCTGCTCCAGGTGCCACCCAGGAATGGAGAATCTTCTGAAGTTCCCCTAGAGCCTTTTGTCCTATTGTGGAGGGGATGGGACTGCCAAGGCCTCCCTGGGCGCCTTGCTCAGCCACAGCCTTAGTTGTAGTAACAGCCCTAGAGACTGTGACACTTCTGGAACCTGGAAACCAGCAGCCCACACACCGTAAAAGAACACCTTTGTCCCAGCAGAGGTTTAGATCAAAGTTCAAGGTGAGGCCGCCCTCCCTGAGGCTGACTCTGGAGGGGGGGGTTGGGGCGTGGGTGGTTGTCCTTGTGGCATCAAGATTCTGGGCATGGGCTCTGGAGTAGCCTGAGGTAGAAGTCTGCCTTTCTTCCCAGCTTTAAAGCCCTGGGCAAATCATTTGACCTCTGAGCCTCAGACTCCTTATCTGAGGTAAGGAAACCTTATGTTTATCTTCCAAGCCACTTATATGGCTGATTAATAATGGATGTTAAGGCGACTGGCTTTGGAATCCAGCAGGCTTTGTTTCGAATCCTGACTCAGCCACTTGATTAGTCAGCTGTGTGATCTTGGGCAAGCTACTTTATATCGCTGAGCCTCATTTTTCTTATCTGTATCTGAGGCTCATAACAGTATCTACGCCCAGGTGGTCTCGAGGATGCAGAATGACAATATGTGTAAAGGACTTCATACAGTGCCGGCACATAGTAGGTACTCAATAAATGTAGGCCGTCACTGACCACCTTCAGCTTCACACAGCAGGTAGAATTCTGTAGAAGAAATTAGGACCCGGGACCCAATGAAGCCACAGACACAGACCATGGCACAGGGCCAGCAGCCCCAAGCAATAAAGGCATCAAATCCCTTGGCCTCTGGACAGGCTGAGGCCATGCTTTGGCACTAGGAAGACCAGGGTGTCCCTACTGTGCATGGGTGCTGCCGAGGACTCAGAGAGGGTGGGTAAAGGAGGACAGTTGCCATCCCTACCTGAGGTCAGAAAAGTGCCTGGGGCTGGCCTTTTACTCCTGCATTTAAGGGATGTTTATTCATCCAGGCCCTGGAGATAGGACAGTGAGCCCCAGTCCTGTGCTGCTGACGGCCTGCTGCAACACTCTTCATAGCAATAGTGTGTAAGCCCCAGAGGTAATTTAGAATCTGCTGCTAGCAGATAAATAAAAGCAAATAGAAACAGGTAGAATTAATTTCAATAAGATATTTTGTTTAATCCAGTATACTAAAATGTCATTTCAACATGTAATCAATATTTTTAAATTATTGAGATTTCACATTATTCTCTTCATACCGTCTTCGAAATCCAGTGTGCGTTTTACATGTACAGCACATCTCAATTGGAACTTGTCACATTTCAAGGCTCAGTGGCTGCCATGATTGGCTGCTGTACTGGACAGTGCGGGTCTAGACAAGAGACATTAACAATCACATGCACTAAACATCACGATACAATCATGTCGAATGCCACAAAAAGGTACGGGTTGCTACAAGAGACCATAAGATAGGTAGGAATTGTCAAGGTGAAGATGAGGGTGGAGGGAAAGAGCACCCTAGGCTGGGAGCAGTTCATCTGACGAGTTCGGGGCCTTGGGTGCTTCTTGTTTTTTTCCCCCCATTTTATTTCTAATTGTGGTTTTTAAAAAAAATAATAACATAAGATTTACTGTGTTAACCATCTCTAAATGGGCAGTTCAACAGTGTTAAGTATAGTCACATTGTTGTGAAACCAATCTCCAGAGCTTTTTCATCTTGTAAAACTGAAACTCTATTTCATTAAACAAACAACTCCTGCTTCCCCCCACCCCCAGGGGTTTCTTTGCCATAGATTCCAACAGGGTGTGTACATTATGTGTGAGTTGGGGTAGGCAAAGGGGGCACCAATCCACCATATTCCCTGCCTGAGGACTCCCCTGTCAGCAGGTATGCACAGAAACAAAGTCCCCAGAGATTTTTGGTGGGGTTTGAATTTGGTGGGCGTGGTTGAGAGTCAAGGAGAGGCTGGCAAATTGGACCCTGGGAGCCATCAGGAAGGGGTCTAGGGGAGGTTCATGGTTGTCAGAGGGTCTCCCCAGACACCAGAGCGCCCACCCGATTCGTGGACGATGAGGAGCTAGCATACGTGATCCAGCGGTACCGGGAGGTGCACGACATGCTCCATACCCTGCTGGGGATGCCCACCAACATCCTGGGTGAGTGCCAGCCAGCCGGCTGCTGAGTGCATCCAGAGTGGGAGTGGGGCATGGGTGGGGCAGGGCACTCTGGCCAGCCTGTCTCCCAAGTCTGTCTACAGGGCCAGGGCAGGGCACACCTGTCTCAGCCACCCACCAATCAGCTGGCCCAGTGCCTCATTTTTTGCTTTACCAGAACATCTTGGTGCACCTGTGCCGTGCATCCCCTATCCTCCATCCCCACTCCCTCTTACAGCTCCTACACTGCTGTAGCAGCATCCAAACACCAGGGCTCCCTGCCCTGTTCCGGTTGCTAGCTCCCTGCGCTCTGAAACCCTCAGCAATTCCCTAAGGCTTGGAGTCCGCAGCCTGGCTTTTGGAGTCCTCTGCATTCTGACCCCAAGCTTCCTTTCCAGCCCTTATTTCCTTCTGTTCTTTCTTGGACCTTCTCCCCAACCCCAAGCCAAGTGCCCCAGGGCCCAGCACAGGCTGGGACTGGGCGCTGCTGACCCCTAGTAGAGATTCGGAGCAGAGCAGACGCCTCACTGTGTCCTGCCCTGATCATCACTGGCCTCTCCTCCTGGCCCCTGCTCACCTCCCACCCCATTCCCCACCCTGCCTGCCAGGGGAGATCGTGGTGAAGTGGTTTGAGGCTGTCCAGACCGGCCTGCCCATGTGCATCCTGAGTGCACTCTTCGGACCGATCCAACTCAGTGCCCAGTAAGTTCTCAAGTGGTGAGGGGTCAGGGGAAGGCTCAGGGCTCCAGGAAATAGGAAGAGCCTACAGCCTTTCTGAGCAGCCCCAGTGGTTCTCAGGAATCCAGGACGGGAAGAATGGGGCAGAGAGGTGAGACTGGCCTGGCACAGGAGCTCCAGGACGATGAATGAAGCCTGGACGTTTCATAGGACTCTAGGGTCTTTTGGGCCAGGCCTCAGTATCGGGTGAGAACAGTAGAGTCAGGGAACTGGGTGGGGCCAGGGGGATGCAATCTGGCATTAGTTTCTGGAGTGAGGTAGCCCTCGATTTACAGCTGGGCTTTGGCATGTTCAAAATGTGTGGCTTTGGGCACAGGGCTTTACCTCACTGAGCTTCTGTTTCCTCATCTGAAAAGTGGGGATAGTAACTACCTCCTTCCTGGGTCTGTGTGAGGATTAACTGAGAAAATGCACACCCACTGCAGGGAACGTGGTGTGCCCAGCACTCAGGACCTTATGTCTTTTGTCTTCTTTTTCCTCTGCTGCCCCACAGGAGCCTGCAAGCGCTGGTCTCGAAGCTGATCCCGTGGGCAGTTCAGAATGCGCGCAGAGCCCCGTGTGTCCTCAACCTGTACTATGAGCGGCGCTGGGAGCAGCCCCTGAAGGCTCTGCGGCAGGAGCTGAGCATCACAGAGCCCCCCATGCACGTCCAGGGCCCAGCCTAGGCCCTGCGCCCCTGAGCCGGAGGGCCTGGCCTGGCTCCCCACCCCCCACCCCTGCTTCCCTTGGGGGTGAAGCGCTCCTTTGCCATCACCTTTGTTCCTTTTCTTTGAACACTGACCCTTGGACATCACTAATCATAATTTATCATAACCACTGCTCAGTGGCTTTGAGGGCCAACTCGGGAGAGAGCAGGCAGCGGTGGAGCTCCTAAGGGAGCCAGGAGCTGCCCAGAGAGAACTGAAACAGGAGGGAAGGGGGCAGGGCACAACCTTTGAAAGAACAACAAAGCCCGAGGACATGACATAAACTGATTAAAACCAAATGGGTCCAAGGTGGCGGAAACATCAACTTCCACTAGTCCTTGAGCCTCAGTATACGTATGCTCACTGCAACACGTCAGCAAGCTAAATGACACACCCACAGGCGCCATGACAGTTCCAAGGATCCATAAAGATCAAAAAGTGGGCTGTGGCCCAATTCCTAGAAATCCCCGCCCCTTTCCCCCCCAAAAAATAGCTGGAACACTCCTCCCACTCATTACCTATGAAATTACCCACCCCTGTAAAAACTGACAACCCCCATACCCTGGTGCCTCTCTCACCTTCTGAGATGCCCACACTCTGTCTGTGGAGAGTGTTTCTCTCTAAATAAATCCACTTCTTACCTATCACTTTGTCTCACTGAATACTTTCTGCAATGAAACATCAAGAACCTGAGCTTCATTAAGTCCTGAAACCAGGTGTGTGATCTCAGTTGGAAGACTGGGGGTTTTGGCCAGATTCGAGTCCCAGCCGCGTGGGTTCAAGTCCCAATCTGGGTTTTGTCCGGGTTCGAGTCCCAGCCGCGGGGATTCAAGTCCCAACCTGGGTTTTGTCCGGGTTCGAGCCCCGGCCACGTGGATTCAAGTCCCAACCTGGGTTTTGTCCGGGTTCGCGCCCCGGCCACATGGGTTCAAGTCCCAACCTGGGTTTTGTCCGGGTTCGAGCCCCGGCCACGTGGGTTCAAGTCCCAATCTGGGTTTTGTCCGGGTTCGAGCCCCGGCCACGTGGGTTCAAGTCCCAATCTGGGTTTTGTCCGGGTTCGAGCCCCGGCCACGTGGGTTCAAGTCCCAATCTGGGTTTTGGCCGGGTTCGAGTCCTGGCATGTGGGTTCAAGTTCCAATCTGAGGTGCACGGTTTCAGAACCATGTGTGCGTAGGAATCAGTTGTCTAGGCTCGTGCCGGGATGGCTCAGGTCCACAACCCCTGTTCCCGACCCCTCCCCCTGCCAGCCAGGGTTCTCTGGGTGCCAGGCTGGGGGTCTTCGCAGGAGGGAGGGCTGTACCCAATTCCCAAGGCCTGAGAAGAGGGAGGCGGGGGGGAGGCGAGTCTCTGCCGTCTGAATAAAGGCTCCCATCAGGTCAAGAGTCTGCTTCCCCTGCCTTTGCCCTGTGCTGCCCATGACTCTGGCAGCCTTGGGCCTTCGAGCACTGAGGGCAGACGTCCCCTCCAGCCTGAGCTGCCGCTGCTTGTCCCTTGTCTGGTCTGAGGTTGGGCAGACTGGGATTCAAATTCCCCACTCCTCCTCCGCTTTCTAGTAGAGGGACTTAGGGCAAGTCCCTTCACCTCTCTGGACCTGTTTAATCATAAGTAAAAGGGGGATGAAACAGCATCCACCTCCTAGGGTTGCTGTGTGGGGGCGTGAGGTGATGCCCAAAGAAAGGGCCCAAGCAGGAGCTGTTTTTTTTTTTTTTGGCTGTGTTGGGTCTTCGTTGCTGTGCGCGGGCTTTCTCTAGTTGCGGTGAGCAGGGGATACTCTTTGTTGCGGTGCACGGGCTTCTTATTGTCGTGGCTTCTCTTGTTGCGCAGCACGGGCTCTAGGTGCGCAGGCTTCAGTAGTTGTGGCACTTGGGCTCAGTAGTTGTGGCTTGAGGGCTCTAGAGCGCAGGCTCAGTAGTTGTGGCGCACGGGCTTAGTTACTCCGCGGCATGTGGGATCTTCCCGGGCCAGAGCTCGAACCCGTGTCTCCTGCATTGGCAGGTGGATTCTTAACCACTGCGCCACCAGGGAAGCCCCGGGAGCAGTTTTATTCTTGCCATGTTTGCAGGGGGAGGAGGCAGCTGTGAGGCTGTAGGTTCACTTTGGACTGGCAACCAGGCATTTTCCTTGAGTCACAGCCAAGAAGTGGGGACGGGCAGGGTGAAGAGTATCGTTGGAAGAGTAGGCTGCCCTGTCTTGGGATTTAGAGCCAGAAAGACTCCCAAGGTGGCAGAGCCTTTAGAAGTTTTGGAGGCCAGCTCCTCATTGTGTGGGTAGAGCAGCTAAGGCCCAGAGATAGGCAAGGAGTTGTCTGGAATAACTAGAACACAAGCCACACGGCCTCGTTGGTTTTCCTATGCCTCAGTTTCCCTGTGGATAATAAGGGCTTCAGTTTATAGCTGTACCGTGTGCCTAGGCAACTGAGATGCGTTATCACATGGACACTTCCAACAACCCAAGGAGGGAGGTGGTACTATTACTTGTATTTTACTGAGGCAGTAGGCGCAGAGCTGGGGCTGGAGTCAGGGAAGACCTGTCCAGCACTGCCACACCAGTGCCTCAGCCTTCCTTGTGCCCACCACATCCCAGTCCAGGGCTCCCAGCGGCAGAGGGAGGGTGTGGGAGGCTGGAGGCCTACGTTGGAACCATGGTCTTTTCAAGAGGGAAGCATCGTCCTGAGTTCTTTGAATTTATGCAGAAAGAGGAGAGGGTTGAGGTGAGCTCCCTGTACCTCATCCATCTTTGCAGTATAGGCCACCTTTCCAGAACTGCCAGCTGTTTCCACAGCTTCCCAGGGTTCTAGGCACCTCTACTGTGAGGTCAGTAAAAGTCGACAGTGCCAAGGTCGTGGGGGAAGGTCAGACCTTCAGATGGTCTTCTCTGCCCAGCTGGTAAGCTCACCTGCTCCAGCTACTTGGTGCCCTGATGACCCTGGGCCTTTACAGCCCTCAAGAGATGGGCCCTGGGCCTCAGGACTAGCTGGGGAGGGAGCCTGGTCTCCAGCTCACGACAGGAGAAAAAGTACAGTGGCGATAGCTACCACTTACTGAGTTCTTACCACAGCCCGTGAGGCCTGCCAAATTCTGCCCAGAAACTTCCATTCTTCATCTGAATAAACCGTGTTGGTGTTCTGCCCACCTTTGGGAACACCATGTCCTAGGTCGTTACATGGTCAGCTCCTTGTCATTCACACCTGTGCTCAAACATCACCTCAGAGAGGCCTTCCCAGACCACCTGTCTAAAGCAGCCCCCTCGCCCTCATGCCATGGCATCACCCGATTTTCTTTCCAGTGCTTACCACTCCCTGAAATTATCTTACTTGTTTGTTTATTTATGAGTTCCATGTGCTCCCAGAGGGCAGGGACCTTGTTCTTTCCCTTCACTGCTGGGAATCGTGCCTGGCGCACAGTAGGGGCTTCCTGCTTCGTGGTTGAAGGAATGGGTGCCAAGCTCCGTGCTGAGCACCCTGCCTGCAAGATCTCATTCGGTCCCCACAACCTCATTTCACAGTGAGGGGCTCAGGTTTGGGGAGTGCCCTAGAGTCACACAGCTGGGGTGTGGTGGAGCCTGTCCTGGGACGTGCAGGCCCCAAGTCCTCTCCCAGTGGCCAAGGGGAGGCTCCCTTTCCCTATGCCTGCGTTCTGGGGGCATAGACTCTTAAGGCAGACAGACCTGGCCTTGCCACTGACCAGCCCTGCACCCTTGCAGTAATCACATCACCCCTTTGAGCCTCTGTTTTCTCATCTGTAAAATGGGGAGAGTATATACCTATCTCACAACAAAGCCATTGTGCAAGTATAGTGCTTTAGCACTTAGTAAGAACTTAGGAAATGGAAGCTGTCATTTACCATGAAGGCCCTTTGAGGCCTCTGAAGTCACCATGTACACAATCCAGCCAGAGGTATTTATTTTGCACACACCCAGAGTGGGAGGACTTATACAGCTCAGAGGTCCTGATGCCAAATACAACTGAATATCTACGGGGTAAGCACCTACTCTGTGCCAGGGCCAAATCACTTCAGTCCCCTGAGGAGGTTTATTTCCTTCAAGTGAGTTCCAAAATGTCAGTCTCTGTTAAGTCTGGAGATTTAAGTGCTGATGTTAGTTCCCTAATGCAGAGCAGGTGGGGGTCGAGTCAGTGGAAAGGAGCCCACTGTGAGGTCAGCCGCAGTTCAGCCAGTCCCACAGTCCCACAAATGACAGCACCCAGCTTGCCCTTCTTAAGAACCCTCAGTGGTACTTCACTGCCCCAGCATAAACTCCTCAGTCTATCACACCAAGCCTTTTCCAGTCACTTTTCCCACCACATGGCCCTCCCCTCCCCACGCAGCCTGGTGCGCAAGCCCACTAGTCTTCAATCGTGTCATCAAGATCTTCTAAGCGTTTGCTGAATGCCGGGGTTTTGCAGTGATTGAGATGGCTGCAGCCCCGGCCTCTTGGAGTTGAGCAGTCATGGCAGCTGAGGGCCTTGGACGTGCCAGCCCTGTGCTGAGAGCCTGATATGCATCATCTCACTGAATCCATACTCAGCCCAAGGTAGGAGGGAGGCAGAGACTGTGATGACTCCAGTCCCATTCTACTGATGAGGACACTGAGGCTTCAGGGGGAGAAGGGATTTACCCAACGTCTCACAGCTGGGGCTGGGAGGGCAAACCAGATATGTCCGACTGGAAAGCAAAGCAGACAAACCACAATAACGTGTGGTAGGTGTTAACAGAAGTACAGTGAGCGCTTGGTGACAACCTATTCCAGTGACCTAATCTCCACCCACCCTCTCGGTGTGTCCAGCTAGGCTGTAAGCAACTGGAAGGCAGACTGTCTTGTTCCCTCTAGATCCCCTTGCGTCTCCCCCTCAGGCTGGGCCTAGCATCTGGTGGGGTACCACTTTGGCTTCTCCAGTGTGTCCCAGGTGGAGGAGAACAGGGGGGGCTGCTCACCACTGCCTCTTTCTCCAAATTCTCACTTGCCCACTTGCACAGCACCTCAGCAGTTGATGTGGCAATGATCGTGCTTATACCCATGGATCCATGTGTGAACAAGGTCAAGCCTCCTCTTCATTCTCCCTGTCATTCATTCAACAAGTATTTATCGAGCTTCAGTTATTTGCTAAGCCTGTGGATACAATCAGAGATAATCTTCATGTCTAGCTGTTGTATGTGCTTGTGGTCAATGGGCCTGTAAGGTTCAATAATAAAAATGTCAAGCGCTAATTCAAATGCTCCCTGTGACTCTCCATACCAACCCTGTGAGGTAGACACCATTAGTATGTCCTCATTTTTATATATAAGAAATGGAGACTTTGAAATTTCAACTGAGAAGTTGACCCAGGTCTGTTGGATGCCAATGCCCATGCCCGTTACCACTGCACCACATTGCCTCCCGAATGTAATACCCATGGGGGAGGTGGCGCTTTAATTTACCTTGGTCCCCCAAAAGGACGCACCCTGTGCTCTGAAAGAAATAGGTCCAAGTACTTATCAGACCAAAATTTCTTTTTTTTTTTAAATAAATTTATTTATTTTATTTATTATTTATTTTTGGCTGCGTTGGGTCTTCGTTGCTGCGCGCGGGCTTTCTCTAGTTGCGGCGAGCAGGGGCTACTCTTCGCTGCGGTGCGCGGGCTTCTCACTGAGGTGACTTCCCTTGTCGCACAGCATGGACTCTAGGCGCGTGGGCTTCAGTAGTTGCAGCATGAGGGCTCAGTAGTTGTGGCTTGTGGGCTCTAGAGCGCAGGCTCAGCAGTTGTGGTGCACGGGCTTAGTTGCTCCGCGGCATGTGGGATCTTCCCGGACCAGGGCTCGAACCCATGTCCCCTGCATTGGCAGGCGGATTCTCAACCACTGCGCCACCAGGGAAGCCCCAAAATTTCATTTTTAATTCCTATAAACATACCCTGAAAACTGTCCTTCCTCACTTTTAAGGACTTTGACTGGACTAAGGGATTAAGGAATCTATTTAAGGACAAGTGGCAACTGTGGATGCCCAACATGTTTGATTATCAAGGAACCCAGTTTTCAGAGGCCCAGAGTGACACAGGGGGTGGGAAGCTGGCAGATGGCCCAGAGCTGGGCAGGTGGCATGACAAATGTGGTCACAGCCTTCAGGGTCCAGACCATTCAGAGGCCAAAGATACGTACGGGTCTCCAGATCCGTGCCCTTTGTACCACCAAGTGTGCCAGGTTGCTTTCAAGATACCAAGGATGGGAAAGGGTTCCTACGCAGCAATCCCTACACCAAGTTTATTGCTGTCCCAGAAGCACAGGTGCCAGTCTGAGGTCTGCAGGAGCCTTTGGGTCTTCTGAACCTTGTGGCCCTGGAGGCCGTAAAATTTCCAAATGGAAGTGAAGGAGGAGCTGTCAAAATTTGACTCTGATGGGACTCGAACCCACAACCTTTGAATAACCACACGAGGCCGGCTAGAAGTCCAAAGCACTATCCCTTGCGCCACAGAGCCAGTTGCAGGACTCTTCCCACCCCCGACCCACCTCTGCCTGAAACAGCCTTTTTAGCGTTCTTCTAGGTGTGGCGCCGGGCCTTTGCTGAACTCTGCTCGGGTCCGGTCGCGGACTCCAGATTCTCCGCCAACGGTGCGATGGGGGTGCTCTCCCCCACGTCCGGACGCCCAGGGATTGGGGGTCGGGGTCCAGGCAGAGCCCGCCTGCCTCCTCACGGCCCCGGGGACCTCTGTGGCCCGGCGGGGCTGCGCGGCGCGGACTACAACTCCCAGCGTGCCGCGCGGGGCGCCGCCAGGGGCCGTCGCGCGCGTAGGACGGGCTGGGTCGGGCGGCGTCCGGCTCGCGGTGGCTGCGCGGCGTTGCCAGCTCTGCGGCGTGCTCACCCTGGGCAAGGCGCGGCAGGCTGCGTTGCGGGCCGGCGCAGCGGGTTTGGATTGCGGGAGGCGGGCGGGAGGCGGGCGGGAGGCGGGCGGGCGGGAGACGGGCAGGGGAGGAGCGCCGCGGGCGGGCGGGGCCGGCCGAGCTGCTGGGCCATGTAGGGCGCAGAGCCGCCGAAACGCCGCTGAGACTCGGCTCTGCGCGCCCAGGAGCGGCTGATGCCCCCCGCGCTCCCCACTCTGCTACAGCAGCCGGGCCGCATCTGGACTGCGTGCTCCGCGGCGGGGCCGACACCAGGTGAGCACAGGCTAGGACAATGGGTCCCCGGGCGGGAGAATGTGCCCGGCCGAGTCCGGGGGAGGTGGCGGTACCGGTCTGGGGTGGGGGGCGCGCCCTGCTGCTCTGTCTCCTTGCCGGACGCTCTGCTACCCTGGCTTTTTTGGGGGTCAGGACGGTCCACAGTGACCCGGGATCGGGGTCCGGGAGATGTGGGCATCCCGTTCCCTCCTCGTCCCATCCCCTAGCCTTCCGGGACGGGTCCTTGCCTTCTGCCCTGGCGGGCTCTGGGAGTCCAGAGGTCTGAGGACCTTGGAGACCCTTGGCGTTGGAGTTGGAGGCGCTGGTTCGGTCCCCCTCCCGGCTTTTGCTTTTCGTGTGGAGGAGGGGGAGATGGTGTAAGGGTTCCCTGTGGTCCAGACCATGTCTTCGTCCTGGCTTGGAGAATCTCAGGCTACCTCATAGACGTGACCTTCAGCCCCTCCGCAGGAACAGGAGAACTTGAAGAAAAACAGTCCCATCTGCTGCCCCTTGAGCAAGTCTGTAAAGCACCAGGAATAGAGTCCAAGAGTCCTAATCTCAGCCCTGCCAGCTGTTCCTCCCCCCTTAAGCCCCAATCCTCTAAGATTCATCTGAGTGGCTTGCTGAGTGTGTTTGTGGAGGTGACTTCAAGCCCCTCTTCCTCTCCCTCAATCACCTTTCCCCTCTGGGCGGTCACCTCTCAGGCACCTCCAGGCTCTCACCTGTTTTCTCCATCGCCCTCTGTGGGCCAACAGAGGCATGGCACTGCCTGGGCCTATGGGCAGGGACTGAGCAGGGCCCCTTCTCAAGAAGCTGCCCCTTTGGGTGTTGTGGCTTGGCCTGATCATCCACAGAAACTCCGTAGGTCTCTGGGTGGGGAGTCGAGCCCGAGGCACTCAAGTCAATACCCGCTTCAAGGCATTTTGGTTGGGATCCTGGATGTCAGGAGAGTGGACTGTATTCTTTTGGTTGGAAGGGCCTCTGAGAGCAATTCTCATTACACCCATTGCACAGAGGGGAAGACTAAGGACTGAAGTGGGAAAGGGACTTGCCCAAGGTCATTCAGAGAGTCATAGGCAGAGATGGGACTTAGGGGCCAGAACCCAGCCTCTGACTCTCAGCCCTGGAACTCCTCACCTCAAGTCCCATGCCTCTAGCCTGACCCTTCCCGACAGCCCTGGAAAGGGACCCAGTCCTCAGCTACCCTTCTCAATATGGCCTCACTACAGGTTAACCCTTTGAGATGATAGTGGCCTGGTTGCCCGAGCCAGGAGGTAGGGGATCCAGGCATTTGGGTCCACTGACTGCCCTGTGCCCACAGGCCACAATGCTGCTTGGGGCGTCTCTGGTGGGGCTGCTGCTGTTCTCCAAGCTGGTGCTGAAACTGCCCTGGACCCAAGTAGGGTTCTCCCTGCTGTTCCTCTACCTGGGGTCTGGCGGCTGGCGCTTCGTCCGAGTCTTCGTCAAGACCATCAGGCGTGATGTCTTGTGAGTACCTGGTACAACCCTTCCTGGGTCTCCTACACTATGCTGGGCTCCTAATCCCCCACATCTCCCCAGGCCAGACCCTATGGCCTCTACCAGCACAGGGCACCCAGGCCCCAAAGGAGCAGTCTCTGTTCCACACCCTTCCCCTTGCAATAGTATGTGGTACCTCCATTGCCAAGGTCAAAGTCTCCTCCCAGGGAATCTCCTTAACTTGGTGCTCTTTAGCCTGGAGCAGACTTGGGGGCCTGGGACATACATCGAACACCAGGCGTGTTGAGGAGACATCTGTAAGGAGTCCCAAGAACATGCTATAACTTGTGAGAGGGTGAAGAAGAACCCTGTGGAGAAGGCCCTGTCCTCCGGCTGGCATGAGTCTGAGAGGGCACTGAGTTCTAGAGCAGGCCCTGAATCATGTCAGGGAGAACCTGCTTCCCAGAGAAAGTCAGGGATGGTCCATGGGGATATCCTGTACCAGAAACACCTGCTGCCACCTTCTCTGTGAAAAGTGCTGAGCTGACTCTGGGGCCTGGGGTGGGGAGGGGAATGAGGCAGCCCCAGACCTGGGCCAAGCTTAGACTGGTCAGGGAGACCAGAAGGGGACACAGTCAAGCTCTAAACTGGCAGTGCCATGCGGGCAGAGACCCTGGCAGTCTTAATCACAGTAGTATCCCAGTGCCCAGCACCCCGACCCACACCCAGAACAGGTGGCTCGGCATTTGTCAATCTGAGTTGATTGCAAAAGGAGGTATCGAGTGGCCACTGCGGGAAGGGTGGTCGTAGCAGAGAGCAGTGGGAGCGTCAACAAAGGGAGATGGCTTCAGGCCCGGGCCCTGGGGAATCAGAGGAGGCCTCCTGGAGGAAAAGCAGTTGTACTTGAGAGTCACCTCAAGGAAGTGGGAGCAGGGGATTCCAGCCAGAGGACACGGCATCAGCAAAGGCACAGAGGCTGGGGGGCCAGGAGAGTTCAGGGGTCAGAGGTGGCCCGGGTGGGGCAGGAAAGGAGGATGTTGCCAAGTGATTCCACAAACACTTATTGAACGTCTATCCTGTGCCTGGCACTGAGCAGCGCCCAGGGGCAAGATGGTGAACAGGGCGGACCTTGCTGGGCTCACCGGAAGGGAGACGGGACAAATCGCAAACTCGTCCTTTTTCACTGCGGCAGTTATGGGGAGAGGGACGATACGGGGGTGTGGGAGGTCCAGGACGAGGAGTTTGGACTTTGACTTGGGGCCCTGTAGTCGTGGAAGTCCCCAACAGAGCAGCAGACTCAGAGCAGAGCTTAGAGTGTACTAGGAGTTGAACTCTGGAGCCGGACAGGACTGAGGTTCAAATGTCAGCACTGCCACGTTCCACCCGTAAAGCCCAGGGCAAACCCTGGCACCGGTTTCCTCCTCTGTACCGGGGAGGGAGTAACCGCCCGGGTCCCTGGTGTTATCGGGTCCCTGATGTTATCGTGCAGCATCAGTGAGCCGCTGCATGTATCACTGCCCCGCACACAGGTGCTGGGAAAGGGGTGTCACAAGTGATCAGACCAGGGCCTCCGGACCCCCACTCCCAAGCCCAGCAGTCACAGCTCCCTTGCTCATCACTCTCCCGCCCCACACCCAGCGGCGGCATAGTGCTCCTGAAGGTGAAGGCCAAGGTCCGACAGTACCTGCGGGAGCGGCGCACGGTGCCCATCTTGTTCGCCTCCACAGTCCAGCGCCACCCGAACAAGACGGCCCTGATCTTCGAGGGCACGGACACCCACTGGACCTTCTGCCAGCTGGATGACTACTCAAGCGGCGTGGCCAACTTCCTGCAGGCGCGGGGCCTGGCCTCGGGCGACGTGGTCGCCCTCTTCATGGAGAACCGCAATGAGTTTGTGGGCCTGTGGCTGGGCATGGCCAAGCTGGGCGTGGAGGCAGCGCTCATCAACACCAACCTCCGGCGGGACGCGCTGCGCCACTGCCTGACCTCCTCCCAGGCCCGGGCCCTCATCTTTGGCAGCGAGATGGCCCCAGGTGAGCCCCGAAGGGGCAGGGGATAGGCAGGGAGTCCCACGGGACCGCCACAACCCCCCCCGCCCCCCTCCAGCCCTGGGGGAGTCTGTGTGGCTCACCAGTTAAGGGCATGAGCCCTGGAGTCAGATGGCCTGGGCTCTGCCCCTGGTAGGCTGGAGACCCGAGTGAGACCCTGTGCTTCAGTCTCCTCACCATAGCACCTGCCTCCTGCTGTTTTCAGGGAGACACTTGACCTGAAGCATTAACAAAGTGGCCGATGCTAGGTGACCCCTCAGGCATAATGGTAACTGTTCGTGTGACTAATTAGGCCTCATATATAAAATGGGAACAAGAATCTGTTCCCTGCTCTCCTGCAGAGCTTATGTTTATTGGCTGCCACGTTGGGCACTGACCACGTGCTGAGTTTGGGGCTTTACGAAAGCAGCTCTAATCTCCACTAAGCCTGGTGAGGTAGAGATTGTCATCTTGGCTTTACAGATGAGGAGACTGAGGTTGAGGGTGGCGTGAGGCACTCACCCAGAGCCACACAGCTGTTAAGTGCAGAACCGGGATTTGATCCTGGGCTTGACCACAGTGTCCCTGTTCTTTCTCCCCATGCTGCTGTGACTGTGGGATAATGGGCAGGAGAGGTTCTTAAGATGCTGAAAGGGGAGGAGGAAAGATGCAGCAGGGAGAGGGGAGAGGGTTGGACAAGTCAAGAGGAAGCCAGAGGAGTTGTGGCCGAGTGGGCCAGACTGGCCTGCGCTCAGGGCGGGTGAGTATCTGGACATGTGTAGTGCACAGGAGAGCCTGAGAGAAGGTTCCCACCCTCTGAAGAGGCTGGAGGGCTGCCGGCCTCTGACCCCCACTCCTCCCTCCTAACCAGTCCCCCATAGACTAGCATAGTACAGTGGGTAGGGCCATAGTAAGCCTTGGTGTGAGATAGAGCTGGCTTTGAGTCCCAGCTTCAGCACATTCTAGCTGTGAGTGAATCCCTCCCATTCTCAGAGCCTCAATTTTCTCATCTGTAAAATGGGCTGTTATTGGTACCTGTTTCCTGGGGTGTGTGAGCAGGAGCATGCATGTAAAGAGCCCGTAGCGTAGTTAGCCAGCAGCTAATGGGAGCCGTTGCTCCTCTCAGCATCTTCCTTACAATGAGGTCCCAGGTGCTTCACTCATCTCTCTGCCCTACCCAGCCAGCCTCCCCTGACAACATGCTCAGCCCCGGCACAAGCAGAGGTTCTGGGAACACGGGGTGTCCTGGCCTGCCTGCTGATCTGCCTTGTTTCCCCCACAGCTGTCCTTGAGATCTGTGCCAACCTGGACCCCTCCGTCAGCCTCTTCTGCACCGGTCCCTGGGAGGCCAGCACAGTGCCCGCCGGCACGGAGCACCTGGACCCCCTGCTAGAAGATGCCCCTAAGCACCTGCCCAGCCGCCCCAACAAGGGCTTCGTAGGTGGGCCCCTCACCCCCACAGTGGGGTTCTAAGATGGCCAGGGACAGAGCAGTGGCCTCAAGGCCTGGGTTCTTCTGTAAACTTGCTGTGTGACCTGGAGTGAGTCATGTCACCTCCCTTTTCCGTCCGGGAAAATGAGGACAGTAATCCTGGGCTTACTACGAAGGCTGCATGAGCTGATGTGTGTGAAAGTGCCAGGCACACAAAGCACAGTTCTTGAACAGCCTTTGTTGATGCCTGACATGTGCAGGATCACGTGGAGCCCAGGAGCCTGCCTCGCCTGAGTTTGGGCTGGGCTTGGACCAGGGGCGAGACACTTTGCATAGTCACCCACCACCTGTTCAGTGCAGGCCCCTATTGGTCTGTGATCCCCTCCCTGCTCTGGGCTGCCTCCCCCCAACTTCTAGGCAGCCTTTCAGACCCTCTCACCTCTCTTCCTGTCCACTCCAGCCTGCCTTGTGGAGCCCACGGCTTGCTGCATTGCCTGGGGGTTCAGAGCCTGGGCCAAGTTCATATCCCAGCTCTACTGCTTCCCTTGTATGACCCTGAACACCTGAGCTGCCCTTTGAGCCTCGGTTCCCAGAGCCATAAAATTGAGGATGGCAACAGAACCTATGTTTGAGGGTTGGAAAAGGTCCAGTGGAAAGCTAGGGTATGACCGGAAGTGCTCAGTAACTGGCCGTCATCGTCATTATCATTTAACCTCTGCCATGTGTGGATTTGGTCCGCTGGGTGCTTTTGTAAGCTCCTTGAGGGCAGGACTCTGGCTGGTTGAGCCTGGTGCCAAGCCGAGGGCTGACATACTGCATGCACCCTGAGAACGTGAGATAGTTACTATATAACGTGCAGCGGCATTCCTGACCTCCTAGAACCTCCAGCCTGGTGGGGCTGACCTCATACAGAAACCGTAACGTGACAATCCCTGGTCCTGGCAGTGGGGGAATACAGAAATGGTCAGTGGTGCAAAAGCTACCTCTGCACCCGGCTTCCTGCAGCTAACCCTCCCCACGCAGTAGGCATCACCTCCTTCGAGAAGCCCTCCCTGGCACCTCCCCTCCCTGGAGCCTGGGTCAAGTGCTGCTGCTGGGCTTTGGCAGGCCCTGTGCTTCCCAACACTCTGTGCTCAGTATTGGAAACACCCGTGTCCTCATCTTTCTGTCCCACTTGGCTCTCACCTCCACCCCGGCAAGGCCTGTGCTCATCTTAGTCACTGATGTCTCCCCGGGCCTGGCACAGAGCGAGGGCTCAGAAAAAGTTCGTTGAAGTACGCAGTGCAGGCATTAGAGCAGAGTGGTGCCTGGGGTCATCAGTGTAGGCTTTCTGGAGGAGGTGTGATGGGAGTGGGTGTTGAGTGATGTACACCTACAGATGTCCGTCTGCCTGACTCTGTGCCCAGCCCTGTGCTGCCCCCTATCACAGCCGTTCCTGTGTCTGTTTTCTTCAGATAAGCTCTTCTACATCTACACGTCAGGCACCACAGGGCTGCCCAAAGCTGCCATCGTGGTGCACAGCAGGTAAGGGGAAGGTGCCCTGGGGGGAGGCCTGGGGATGGTGGGGCCTCGGAGCCGCTCCTCCTGCCTTTCCAGTAGCCCACAGAGCCCTTGGCCCTCTGCCCTCCCAGGTATTACCGCATGGCTGCCCTGGTGTACTACGGCTTCCGCATGCGGCCCGACGACATCATCTACGACTGTCTCCCCCTCTACCACTCTGCAGGTATCCCAGGCCTGTCCACTCAGCCTCCAGCACCCCCAGAGTCTCGGAAGCCCCACCCTTCTTGGCAGGCAGCATGTTGAAGTAGAAACATTTGAGCTTTGGAGTCAAATCTGGGTTCAAATACAGACGTGGGCATTGGTCTCTGAATGAAAGTGGCCACACCAGCAAAAGTGGTGTGTGTGGCTGTGTCCCGCAGGGCACCTGGGCTGGTCTGACCATTCAGTTCACTTCCACAGGTATGCACAGTCTTAGGAGCTGCTTGGTCTTAGGAGCTTTTAGAAAGACAGAGATGGAATAAATGTAATTCCTGCCCTCAAGGTGCTTAGGGTTTGGGTGTGTGTGTTTGGGGCAGGATGAATGATGGGACCCTACCCTGACTCTTAATACAAGAAATGGCATTGAGTGTGGGGAGAGGCAGGGAGCAGGAGCTCAGTTCAAGGGAAGAGCCCAGTGATAGCCTGGAAGGCTTCCTGGAGGAGGTGCACCCAAGGCAGGCAGATGTGAGGTGCAGAAGCTAGGCGGGCTAGCTCAGTGCCCCCTGGCTGAATGGTAGCTTTACGGCTATGGGAGCAGGAGCTTGGGGCCAGCTCCAGAGGCCTCAGGGGACAGTCTAAGGAGTGTGTACTCAATCCTATAGGCACTGGGGAGCCATGGAAGGTGTCTGACTGGCGAGAGAGATATGACCAGTTAGTGTTGGAGGGACAGGACAGGAGAGAGAAAGGGAAAGAGCCTTTGAGGAGGTTGGGCTGTACAAGAGGAGACTCTAGAGGGAAGGGTCTCCTGTCTACCTGACCTCTGAGGCCCACCCCTCTGCCTTCAGGAAACATCGTGGGAATCGGGCAGTGCCTGCTCCATGGCATGACGGTGGTGATCCGGAAGAAGTTCTCAGCTTCCCGCTTCTGGGATGATTGTATCAAATACAACTGCACAGTGAGTGAGAGGGGAAAGGGATGAGCATCCCTGTCCCATCGTGACCCTCCCACCAGGTCTACCCAGGGACATCTGTCTTACAGCTGAGGGCAGCCAGCCATTTATTTGGGGCAACACTCCCATTGTTCAGATGGGGAGACTGAGGCCCAGAGAGGGAAGGGATTGCACAGCCGGCCCCTGGGGTAGTAGGGGTAGGGGCTTGGGGGGTTGGGGGGCAGTGAAGTAAGAGTAGCCTCAGGGGCCCAGACTCACGCCAAGTCCATCCCCAGATCGTGCAGTACATCGGCGAACTGTGCCGCTACCTCCTGAACCAGCCACCCCGGGAGGCAGAAAACCGGCACCGGGTGCGCATGGCACTCGGCAACGGCCTCCGGCAGTCCATCTGGACCAACTTTTGTAGCCGCTTCCACATTCCCCAGGTGGCCGAGTTTTACGGAGCCACTGAGTGCAACTGCAGCCTGGGCAACTTCGACGGCCAGGTGCGGCCCAGGTTGGGGACGCGGATGGACCACGGAAGGCATGGGTGGCAGAGGGGAGAGCAGAGTTCCAGTGTGGGAGTGTGGGTGCTGGAGGGCCCCCCCAGCCCCCAAACTGTCCAGTTTCAGGCCCTTGGTGGGAGCACCTGGGCCCAAGTCTCGGCCTTTGCAGGTGGGGGCCTGTGGATTCAACAGCCGCATCCTGTCCTTCGTGTACCCCATCCGGCTGGTTCGCGTCAACGAGGACACCATGGAGCTGATCCGGGGGCCTGATGGCATTTGCCTTCCCTGCCAGCCAGGTCTACCCTAGGGTTGCAGTTGGGGGTCAGAGTGGGAGGGGCTGGCTCAGGAGGGAGATGGGGCCGCTGGGTGGGGAGCCGCATCCTGATCAGCAGCCAGAAGTCAGCTCTTCTCTCAAGGCTACCAGGCATTTATTTCTTCATCCGTCCATCCATTCAGTCACCGTCCCATCCACCCAGTCTATTCGTGCACTTTCGTGTTGTGGACCCCAGGCCCAGGCCGCCTCAGCCCCCCTCAGCCCCCCAGCTCTGTGCCTGAGTCCCTCACCTGCACGCGGTTGTCCTGAGGAGTCCATGTGGTACGGAATGTAAAGCTCTTTAAGCAGAGCCAGGGCTGGGGAGTGCTGACTCTGGTTAGGCCGTCCACGTAGGGCTTCACCACCCTTTCATTTGTTTGTTGACTTTCCATTTGTTCAGTGACCAGACTTTACCGAGACGCTCCCTGCCCTCAGGGCTCCCGGGGTGGGGCGGGGGAGAAGTGGGCGTTTCTGTGGACAGCTGCAGGGCAGACTTAGTGTGAAAGAGACCCCAGGGCGGGTCTGACCCCGCCTCCCCGACCACAGGTGAGCCGGGCCAGCTGGTGGGCGCCATCATGCAGCAGGACCCCCTGCGGCGCTTCGACGGCTACCTCAACCAGGGTGCCAACAACAAGAAGATCGCCAAGGATGTCTTCAAGAAGGGGGACCAGGCCTACCTCACCGGTGGGTGGGCACCTCTCCCTAGGCCTTTGCCACCCCTTGGGGAGGGAGGAGAGGACTGAAGGGGCCTTTCGCCACCCTCCGAGAGCACCTCCCCGGGACTCCCCGGGCCCCACCTCACCCAGCCCCTCTCTAGGCGACGTGCTGGTGATGGACGAGCTGGGCTACCTGTACTTTCGGGACCGCACGGGGGACACCTTCCGCTGGAAAGGCGAGAACGTGTCCACCACGGAGGTGGAGGGCACGCTCAGCCGCCTGCTGGCCATGGCCGACGTGGCCGTGTATGGCGTCGAGGTGCCAGGTACCCGGGGAGGCGGGAGGTGCCGGGCGTGTGTGCGGAGGGGCCGCAGGGGCCATCGCCAGCCGCTCACCGTCCACTCTGCCACCCCCAGGAAACGAGGGCCGGGCCGGCATGGCCGCTGTGGCCAGCCCCTCCGGCAGCTGTGATCTGGAGCGCTTAGCCCAGCTCCTGGAGAAGGAGCTGCCCCTGTACGCCCGCCCCATCTTCCTGCGCTTCCTGCCTGAGCTGCACAAAACAGGTCTGTCCCCACCCCCTGACCCCAGCTCCAACTCACAGGTGCCAGGCCAAGGCCCCTTCCTGGGTCCTTCTGAGAGGCCGGGGTGCCTGTCGTTTTCTCTTCACCCACAGCCTTGCCAAGTGGTTGGTAACCTGACCTACCTGTGAGCAGACCCAGCCTTCAGGGAGAGAGGGTGCATCCGTTCTCAGTGGGACAAATACCGACTGAGTGTCTAGTCTGCTCCAGGCACTGTGCTAGGCCCTGGGGGTATAGGTGACGAAATACCTGTGCCTTCTGGGAGCTTCTAGAGCAGCAGGGGAGGCAGCGACAGGATAAGGAATTCCAAAGATAAAGAATGGAATGCAGATGAAACTGACAGGAAAGTGAATGAGGGGGTTGGGGGTGACTGGGAGGCTCCCCTGAGGAGGTGCGGTTTCAGCTCAGCGGAGACCCGAGAGAGAGGAGGAGGGAGGCGGGGAGGACTTCGTGGGAGTGGGAGGCCTTCCGGGCTCTGGGAACAACCAGTGCGGAGTCCCTGAGGCAGGGAGGCGCTTGGCGGCTAGAGGAATGAAAGGAGGCCCCCGAAGCTGGAGCAGTGAGGGGTGGGCAGCGGCGTGAGGTGGGATGGCGAGGGCGGCAGGGGCCTTGTGGGCCGGGGAGGGGGGCTTGGACTATACCGGGGGCAGTAGGGAGCCACAGAAGTGTTTGAGCAAGGTAGTGACCTGGTCAGATTCGTGTCCTGTGTGGAGGCTGGGGGAGGCTGCAGGTGGCCCAGGGGGAGGGGGAGATGAAAGAGGGGAGGGGCGAGTGGTGGGTCCACCGGCACACGGCGGGGTGGTGCCATCCTTCTGTCTGTCGGTCCTCTCGGGAGTTTCTCTGGGCAGGAAGCTCTGAGGCTCATGCCCCGACCTCCCCTCCACTCTCCTCAGTCCTTGCTGCCTGTCCTGGCTCCCCCCACTGCTCAACCTCTCCCTGGCCGCCCAGCCGGGGCCTCGGCTGCCCGGCCACCCCCAGGGCGTCATCATGTCAGCCCTGCCTGGATGGAAGGCCTTCCCTGACTAACGTGGCCCCTGGGCACACCTGAAGCTCTGGGGAGGGTCGGACGCGGACACTGGTACTGCGCTCAGGACCGAGACTGCGAGCTCCCTGAGGGCTGGGCAGCCGCTGTGACTTCTGTGTCCAGGAGGGACAGGTTGCTGTCAGACCTCAGGCTTCAGACAGGCTTTGCTGCAGAACACCCCCAAACTTACTTAGGGCTCAAAACAGCCATTTTATTTGCTCACAGTTTGTGGGTCAGCAGTTTGGGGTTAAGTTCAGCTGAGTGTTCTTCTGTTGGCCCCATCTAGGGTCAAATAGTGCCATCGGGTGTAAGAGGGCCTCCCTCACGTGGGGCTTCCGGCTGGTTGGCTCTGCAGTGATGTCCACAGAACGGTGGTGATGGCAGTGTGCTCTATCCGCGCTCTGCGCTCTCCGTCACGGCAGCTACCAGCCCCAGGTAGCTGTTGAGCACTTGAAGTGGGACCAGTGTGACGCAGAAACTGAATTTTAAATTTCATTTCATTTTAATTAAATTTGCATAGCCACATATGGCCAGTGACTACCCACTTAGTGCCAGTCTAAGCGGCCCTTCCTGGGGTGGTTCTGCTCTGTTCCATGTGGTTTCTCCTCCTTCAGAGGCTAGACTGGTCTCAGGGCACCCCCGAGAGGGTGGGGATGGAAGCTGCAAGGCCTCTTGAGGCCTAGACCACCCACAACATGGCCTCTTCCACATTCTATGAGTCAGAGCCAGTTGTAAGGCCAGTCTGGATTCAAGTAGCCGTTGAGAAAGACTCCATCTCTTGCTGGGAGAAGTGGCCAGTCCATGCGGCAGAGGAGTACCTGGGGAGAAGCTGTAGCCATTTCTGGCATCTGTCACACTTGGGTTCAAATCCCAGCTCCACTGCCTACGAGCTGTGTGACGTTGGCTCAGAGATGTGCCCCTGAGCATCAGTCTTCTCATCTATATAGAGGGGCTAAGACCGTTGATTGAAAGATGCATCATTTATATTACATACTATTAGGGGAAAAAACACGAATTGAGCTATTTCAGAGATGTTGAAATATGAAATCTTGTGCATCTTAGAATCCATAGAATATGGTTGCGCACCTGCCCCTGGGGTTGATGTGCAGATTGCATGAGATCACGTCTGTACCTGGGAGGTGCTCAGATGAAAGGGAGCCATCAGGGAAGACCTGCGTTCTGGTCTTCACTCTGCTGTCGCTCAGCATGTGGCCCTGAACGAATAGCTTATCTTCTTCAGGTCTCCGTTTCCCTGTCTGCAAAAAGGGGTGGGTAACTTGGCCCCCTCCGCTTTGCCGGGGCTGCTCTGAGGAGTGATACATAATGTAATGGATGGAGCCTTTGCAAACTGTAGAGGGCGGTGCCCCTCCTCCCACGCCTCCCCTTTCCGGGGTCCTCTCCAGCCCTCCTTCTCTGCCCCTCCTCAACCCTGGCAGGAGGGCGGGTTCCGAGAGCTCGGGCCCCTGCCCTGCACCCTCTAACCCTTCTTCCTTCTTGTCTTCTCCCTCCCTCAGGGACCTTCAAGCTACAGAAGACAGACCTGCGGAAGGAGGGCTTTGACCCAACAGTTGTGAAAGACCCACTGTTCTACCTGGATGCCCGGAAGGGCCGCTATGTCCCTCTGGACCGAGAGGCCTACACTCGCATCCAGGCAGGCGAGGAGAAGCTGTGATTTGCCCCGAGTCCCTCTGAGGGCCACCGGATGCTGGACCCAGAGCACCAGCTCCCGCCCCAGAGGGTTCCTGGGAAAAGCCAGACCAAAGCAGGAAGGGCCTGGCCTCACAACCCCGAGGTGCCGACCCCCACCCCTCAAAACTGCCAAGGGACTCACTGCCGCCTCCCCCTCCCCCCGAGGCTTTCTGTGAAAGCCTCATCTCCATGTTATGTCTTCAGGGGGCCTCTGGGCCCCAGGCTGAGACTGAGACTGGGCCCCTCAGGATGATGTCTTAGGGCAGGACAGGGGAGGTGGAGGGTCACCAAGCACTCTCCGGAGAACAGGCAGCTTGTAAATGGGACCAGGGCAGAAGCCCCCAGACTCAGGAAGCCAGCAGAGTGGGTGGGGGCAGCGGTGGCCGTTGATCAGGTGTCCGAATAAGATCCAGGCCCTGGAGCCACTCAAGCGTCCTCAGCCCTGCCAGTGCCTGTAGGAGGGCAGGAGGGACTGAGCTGTAGCAGCAGCCTGGACGGGGCACCCCTCTCATCCTCCTCTCTCTGGGTGCCTGCCTCGCTGTCCCTCAGGCAGGGCCTTTCTGTCTTTGTGGGTCTGTCCTTGTCACCTCCTCCATCTCCGTCCTGACCTGGCTATGAAAGGAGAAGGGGTGGGGGGCGCTCAGGGGCCAATAAACTGCCTTCCTCCCCCTGCCTGTGTGCATGCCACCTGAGCTCACCCCAGCCTGCTCAGGCCCCAACTTCTGCCCCATTCACTCACTCCTCCATTCATTCGTTCATTTGGACTGAGGGATATAGCAGGTTATCTTAGATGGGGGGGCAGTTCCCACCTGAGCCTGGCAGGGTATTTTAACAGCATGATCTTGTAAGTGTAAACCAGCTGTGTCACTTATGAGCTTGTGGCCTTGGGCAAGTGACTTTGTCTTCTCTGTGACAAGGGAATGATCAGTTAGGATTCAGAGAGCTAAAGGGAGCCAGTATGAGGAAAGGGCTGTTCAGAGCTGTTGAGGGAGGAAACCCTAACCCAGCACAGGGTTCCGTCTCCAGATGCTTGCTCACGCTGTTCCTTCTGCCAGGGGTGCATTTTCCCAGGGGTTTGGCAGGGGTGCTGTGCAAGGCAGAGCAGGGCTGCCTAACCAGCTGGGTAGAGTCTAGGAAAGCTTCCTGGAACAGTCTTTCCAGAGCTGTCAGCAGTGCCAGCGGAGGGCCAGCTGTCCCCTAGGGCCCAACCCTGGAGTCGAACGCAGGCTGGAAATGCGCAGCCCAATGGAAAGGGGGTCCACCCCAAGCCAGGGCAGCAGGCAGCGTGTGTGCCCCAGGGCGTCATCTTCACTATTTAACCCTCAGCACCGTCTGTCACTTGACTGAGGTCACACAGCAAGTAGTGGGGACTGGAATGCCAGCCCCAGCCCCAGCCCCTCGCCCTTCCCGCTGCTCAGCTGCCTCCTTGGTGCAGAAGGCAGCAGGAAAGCCAGATGAGCTTCCATTCCACGCATGCTTGTGGAGCCAACTGTGAGCCACACCCCAGGCCAGCAGCTGACTGGGTGGTGGGTGACCAGGGTGAGAAATCTGGGGTGCCTCCTGGGGGAGTGACCTTTGAAAAGATAGTGGAGTCTGGTGCCACTCTTGGGAGAAGAGGGAGGCAGCGCTGGGGTTGGCCCCTGGAGAGCGAGGCTGATGCGGATGGGGTTTGGGAGTGGCAGGCATGGCTGCAGTGCCCTAGTGTGACCAGCAGAGGGCGCACGGGCCCTGCAGAATCCAGTCCAGCCTTTGGAGTTCAGCCAAGGGAAGCTGGAAGGAGGGAGTGCAAGTCCCCACTTCACCCCCAGCGGTACTCATCCCAGAGGACTCTGTGGTGGGCCTTTGATCAGGCTCCCAAGGGGCTGGACTTGGCTGACAGTGAAGCTTCGTGTCTTTAACCCTCAGCAATGACTGCTCTCCGACGGGAAGGAGCCCCCCAGTGGTCCCTGTTCCTTTCCCCTGGTTGAACACAGTCACCCAGAGGCAGTATGGAGTGGTGGTTAAAAGCTCCTGCTCAGGAGTCAATCAGGCCTGAGTTCAAGTTCATTTGCCAGGCTAGGCCTCAGTTTCCTCTCCCATAAATGGTGGTCTAGGAATCCCTACCTCGGGACAATTGTGAACGTGTAATGAGATCGTGCTTGGAAATCTCTTAGCACGGGGCCTGGTGCTAATAGTTGCGCAGTACATGGTAGTTAAAAGAAAAAAGGAGCAGTGTTGAGGTGTTAAGACCCCAGACTAGGCCTGTTTCCCACTTCTGCACCAGCACCCACCCCCAGCCCCTCCATGAAGGGACGGGGCTGGTGGGCCCCTGGGCCTTGCAGCTCTCCTGTCTGCCTTTGGTCATCCCAAACCACGGCTGTGTGAGTCATCCCCCAGGCCTGCAGTCAGTGCTCAATACATGCTTGTGAAGTTAAAGATAGCTACTGTTTACTGGGCATTTCCTGACATCTACATAGTGCTTCACAGTTTACAAAGCACTGTGTAAGTACATCAATGGAGCAGATGCTAAAGCCCTACTCTGTGCAGGGGGGCGGGGCATGGTCAGATCTGCCCTCAGGGAGCCCACTATCTGGGGGCAGAGGAGAGGGGCCTAGCCAGTCAAGAAGCAAAGGGTGTGTGCTTAGCTGCACCCTAACCCAGAGCCCTGGTCGGCGTGTGGGGGAGGTGAGGAAGTCGTGTTTCATGGTAACAGAGGCTTTTCACGGAAGAGTCATCCAAGAATAGGAGAGGGAAGAATGGCCCAGACAGAAGGAGTCACAAAACATAAAGGCCTGGAGGTGAAGGGCAGTGAAGGGCAAGCAGGGCAGATGAAAGAAGGGCAGTGAGGCTGCAGCGGTGGGGCTTGGGGGAGAGTTGAGGCAAGGTATGCAGAGTGAATCCTTTGTGGGCATTTCTTGCACACTTGAGGACTGGGAGCTCAGCTAGGTAATCCTTGTATCAGGCCAAACCCATTTCCTTCGACTTGCTGACAGCCACCACGTGTGGAGCACTTCCTATGTGCAGGACGTGAGACCAAGCACTTTATGTGTGTTATTTCATTAAATCTGTAACACAGAGCAGCTACAATTTTTATCCCCACTCCACAGATGAGGAATCTGAGGCTCAGAGAAGCTAAGTCTCTCCACAGACCACAGGGCCTGTGAATAGCAGTGCTGGGATGCAAGCCCCCTTCCCAGAGCCTCAGTGTTCCCATCTGCAGGCTGGGCCGGGGAGGCTGGAAGGGGCCTGCCTTGAGCTTCCCAGAGGTCCTACCACCCTTAGACAGGCGAGTGGCTGCCCAGGCCAGTGCTTGGTGTATCACTTTCAATCCCTGGGAAGAAGGTTAAATATCTCTGAGGGGCCTATTGAGGCGCTGGCGGCAAGGGAAGGGGCGACCGAGTGACTTTCAAAGGGGCCTGAATGCGTGGCCAGCCCCTCCCCTGGAGGAGGGGGCCCTGCTTCCTCCCGGCCTAATGATATTCTGGGCTCAGCCCTCATCTTTGGCAGCAGTTTAACCCGAGCCGGGGCGGATTTCTTTCTCACTGATCTCAGCTTGACACCCAATTAGCACAAGAATGGGAGGTGGAAGCCTGCAAGAGGCGCCTCCCAGCCTCCCGGGGCGCACGAGGGGAGCAGGCGGGGAGACAAAGGGCAGCGGGCAGGGGGGCCCCCGCGCCCTCGTCTCCCCTGCAGACCCCGCCATTGTCTCCCTAGGAGCTTCAGAGGGGATGGAGGCCAATGCCGGGCTAGCCAGCCTGCTGGAGGGACAGGGTTGGGGCCCAAGCCCCTCTTCTGCGTGGATCCCAGGGGAAGGCATTTGGGTGAGCCAAGCCCAACAGGACGCAGTGAGGGTCAGGGATCCTGAAGGCACAACAACCTGGGGTCGAGGCCTGACACGTAGGGGTCCATGAACAAGTCACTGGTTCTCAGCCTCAGTTTTCACATTTGAAAAATGGCGCTAATAGTAGCCCCTGTGAGGCATCAATCAGGTCATGCATGTGAAGCTCCTGGCAGAGGCAGAGTGGGGGTCAGTACTTGCTGAAAGAGTATAATATGTTAAACTGTTATTGTTACTAATTAGGAGGTTGAGTAGGGTAGGCTTGGGGTCAGGAGAAAGGACTTTCTAAGAATGAGAGCCAGGCATTCAGAGTGGGCTGACTTACCGAGAAGTGAGCTCCCAGTCTCTGGGGCTTTGCCAGGAGAAACTGGAGGCCCCCCTGCCTGCTGAAATGTGGGAAGGGTTCCCACTCCTCTGGCCTCCCTACATGCCCTCTACTGCCCACCTCCACCTCCCACAATTCCTTGGGACTTGGGCTTCGATGTGACTTCCTCTGGGAAGGCTTGCCTAACCCCAGGGCTGGACAGGGTCCTCCTCCAGCTCCCACAGGCCCCCGTGTTCCCCCTTCATGCTACTGATTGCACTGTGTGGTCTATTTTCACATCTGTGTCTTTTCCAAAACATCAGCCCTAGGAAGGCAGGGACCCCTTGGTTTTGTTCACCATTGTGTTCCCAGCACCAGCACTGGACCTGGCACTTAATAGGTGCTCAATGAATGTTTGTCAAATGGATGAAGCTTTTCAAAAGCTCCTTAGCTTTCCCATTCCAGCCTCAGGAGGCAGCGGTTCATAGGGTTAGAGGATATTCAACTCATAGAGGTGGGCTAAAATCAGAGGCCTTTACCTTGTTGGAAAAGAGAAGACATTAAATGACTTTGAGCAGGGGATTGATATGTGTTCACTCATGCATTCATTCATTAACTCATTCAGCAAGCACTTAACAAATCTCTACAATGTATAAAGCTCTTTATTATGAGCTAAGGCTCTAGGATGAATCAGGCAAGGTTTCTAGAGCTCAGCCCTTGGAGGAGCCGGTGGAAATATCTTAGAATATGTGAGAGTGTGTGTGTGTGTGTGCGCATGTGTGTATGTGTGCGTACATATATATATATATATATATTTTTTTTTTTTTTTTAAATGCCTCACTGTGCAACTTGTGGGATCTTAGTTCCCCAACCAGGGATCGAACCCAGGCCTTTGGCAGTGAAAGTGCAGAATCCTAACCACTGGACCCCAGGGAATTCCCTAGAATATTTTTGCTGAAAAGACCTTAAGAGATCATTTGGCCCCAAAACCTTCTTTACGGATTGGGGAAACTGAGTTCCACAGTTTCCACTGGGCCCTTTCCATTTACCACAGGATTCTTCTGTGCTTTTCGACGACCAGGGCTGTGTCTCACTTGCCCTCATTTTGCCAGTGCCCTGGAACCGTGCCTGATACACTGAAGGCGCTCAGGGCTGTCTGTGGAGTCGAATTGTACAAGGAAGCCAAGGCCAGAGGGAGGGAGTGGGAGGCAGGCAGGCCAAAGAAGCAGGTGCAGGTGAGAGGTGATGGGGGTGGCGGTGGTGGAAGAACGTGGGGTTGCAAAATCAGCTTAACAAGGAGACGAGTCCAAATGTGGTGACTGGGTGTGGAAGAGAATTAAGAACAATGTCCAAGGTGTCTTGCTGAGGTGTTTCCGTGGATGGCAGTGGTATCCTTGAGATGGGGAATACGGGGAGCCTGTTTTAGGATGCGAGGCACTGTGCCAAGAATTCACTTAGTTCTGACTACAACCCTATGGGGGCTGTTACTATCTTCATTTTACAGATGAGGAAACAGACACAAAGACGTTAGGGACTTAACCAAAGACACAGTAGGAAGTGGTGGGACCTGGATGTAAAGCCGGCAGCTCTTAGTGATGACTGCATCCTTATATTCACCCTTAACCACCAGGCTACCCCACCTACTCTACTAATGCTGGGTTCGATTTTGGAAGTGTGGTTTAGATGCCCTGGGAGATCCACTTCACCCCTTTTGTGCCCTGGGCTTTTGTAACAGGCTGCAGTGGTCTCCCTATCTCCTTCCCTGTTCCCCCCAAACGTTCCCCACACTGCAGCCAGGGAGGTTTTTTTGTTTTTTTTTAATAAATTTATTTATTTATTTATTTTTGGCTGTGTTGGGTCTTCGTTGCTGCGAGCAGGCTTTCTCTAGTTGTGGTGAGCGGGGGGGGGGGCTACTCTTCGTTGCAGTGCATGGGCTTCTCATTGTGGTGGCTTCTCTTGTTGCGGAGCACGGGCTCTAGGCGCGTGGGCTTCAGTAGTTGTGGCGTGTGGGCTCAGTAGTTGTGGCGCACGGGCTTAGTTGCTCTGAGGCATGTGGGATCTTCCCGGACCAAGGCTCGAACCCATGTCCCCTGCATTGGCAGGCGGATTCTTAACCACTGCGCCACCAGGGAAGCCCGGATATTTTTTAATATATTTATGTATGTATATATTTATTTATATGCCACACCTCACAGTATGCAGGAACTTAATTCCCCGACCAGGGATTGAAACCTCACCCCCTGTAGTGGTAGCACAGAGTCTTAACCACTGGACCACCAGGTAAGTCCCAGGAAGGATATTTTAAAACACAGTTCTAATAATGTCACACACACACACACACACACACACACCACACACACCACACACACACACCCCAAAATCCTTCCAAGGTCTACCATTGCTTTTGGAATAGAGACTGAAATTCTTACCTGGCTCACAAGGCATGATTTGGCCCCTGCCCACCTTTCTAGCCTCATCTCTTTCCAGGCCCTCTGCTCCCCAATTTCCACCTTCTCTTGGTGCTCCAGCACGTTCTCCCACCCAGAGTCTTTGCACCGTCTGTTCTCGCTGGAATGCTCCCAGAGGTTTTTCTCCCCTCACATCCACCTAGTTAGCTCTACTCAGGATTTAGCGCTCAGCCCAAGTCCAGTCCAGTCCATTTTCTTTTTGAAGTTCTTATAATTCCAGATCATTTTTCAGTTTGAGATTTTACATTTATTAGCATGACTCGTATGTTTATTTGATTAGTTTCCCCCACTAGACTGTGAGTGCCCTAAGGGCTGGAACCTTGCCTATCCCGTTCACCCCCGCATCCATTAGCACCAACCAAAATGCCAGGCACACGGAGGACGTGCAATAAATATCTGTTGAATGAGTGCAATCCAAATCGACAGGGCGGTTGGATTGCGAGTCGATGGCTCAGGAGAGAGATTTCTGGGCCGGAAATAAAATTTGGGGGTCACTTATAATTCAAGACGAGTGGACGGGCTCGTCCAAGCGGTGTGCGCACTGAAGAGAACTGGTAACTAATGCAAGATAAACTGTAACGTGGCTCACAGTCTCAGCACCAAGATGCCAGGGCTCTCCTCCGCCTAGCTGTGGCTCATGCCAGTCGCTGCCCGCCCTGGTTGTTTGAGCCCCAACCCTAAACTGCACAAAAGGACCAACTCAAAGGCCCTCAACCGGGCCCACTATCCTCCAAGCTCAGCTCCCTGCTCCAGGCCTCCCTCCAATAGCTGAGCAGGAGCGTTTCCCTGGCACCGCCTCTTCCGTCCGCGGCAACCGGAAACGAGGCAGTAGCGTCGGAAGTTGAAGAGAGTTTCCTGTGAGCTCGGCTTCCTCAACATGGCAGCGCCCTTGTCTGTGGAGGTGGAGTTCGGGTGAGTCACAGAGCTGGGGCGCCGTGGGGATGGATTGAAGTCGTCGGGCTCGGAACTCCCCTCCCTCTGCCTTGGGGCCTGTCACGACCGAATCGCCGAGGCTCCCGGCGACTTCCTTGAGCTACGGCACCCGCCTCGGAGAGCTTGAGAGGTTCGGTCCGCCTGGGCCACGAGGCCGTATGTCCGGGAATAGAGGCGCACGCCGGGGCGTGGAGGTGCGGTCTGGGCACTCGTCCGTACCCTGAGCCCTGCCAGACTCAAAAGGCTTGACGGTTAGCGGGCGGTCTCTCTACCTTCTTTGCCAACCCCGTTTTGGAGCAGGCCCGTGTGTCTGCTATCTGAGTTCCTCGGATCGAGAAGGAGCACCATCACCCCCTGGTTTCTTCTGGCAGCAATTTCCGTTTACACGGTTCTTGGAGCCTTGTTTCTCGTGGGGTGTGTGGCCAAGACGAGATTCCTTTCCTCCCTTTCCCAAGATTTGGGAGTGTTGAACAGACCTGAACCCCTTTCAGTACATTCCGTAAACTTGCTACTCACCAGTCACTTACTGAGTGCCTCCTGCAGCTCCTGAGTCAGGTGGCGGTACGGGGCTAAGTAAGGTAGCACAGCGGAGGAGACTAAACCTGATGACAGTACAGTATGCGCAGGATGAAAAGTGCAGGATTGGGGCACACACACCAATAACTGAAGAAACACAGAGGAGGGAGGAAGTCTCCTCAAGCCACTGTCTTCTGCCTCCTACAAACAGAAGGTTTTTCATCTGATTTCAGAGCTGAGAGAAACTGCAGAGGTTAGAGAGAAGGCAAAGAAGCTGAGACCCTAGGAGATGGGTGATATAATTTCCAGAGTCCCGTGGAAAAGCTGGGACTAGATTTGTCTTTGTGTGTGAAGATAAACAAGACAAGGCTTATGTGAAAGGAAAAGTCCGGGATGGGAATCTAAAACCTCTGCCCATAAATGCCTTTCCTTCCATTGGATGCCCCCAGTTTCTTTCATGTTTTTCCTTCATTGCATAGTCCATTCACCAGTCATTTATTGAGTGCCTACCATGTGCCAGGCGGTGAGCCAGGCACAGAGGATACAAAGATAAATAGAACTTTGTCCATGCCCTCCAGCGTTCAGCGTTTCTGGCCCTTACAAGGGGGTAGTCTCATGAATGTTAACTGCATTTTAATTGATGATATTGTCTGGCCCCATGGGTCCAATTAGAACTATGTTTGTCTGGCCTCCTGACTCTATTGCTTTTCTGACCCTTTGCCCAGCTATGCCCCCCATAGCCTGGGGGTTCTAGGAGGATCCCTGCTGCTTTGACAGGCCTCAGCAGAGCTGAAGAGGGAGAAGCTGCAGATTGCCAGTGTTAAGGCTTATCTACAGCCGGCTTACCTGTCATGCTCACTGAGTCAGACATGGTATTTGTTTCTCAGAAATGTCTTCTGTTTGCTAGGTTCTGTGCTGGCAGCAGTGGGGAAGTCATATGAGGAAGATATGGTCCTTGCCCTCCAGAACTTACAGACTAGCTTGAGCACCCATTTTCTGGTTTGACCATCTCAGCCTCCCTTACCCCCAAGAGCAGTAGTGAACCCTGGCAAGGCAAGACAGCGTTCCCTTCACCCACCACCCCAGTGTCCCCTGAGAACTGCAGCTTCTCAGGAAGCAAGAATGCCCAATATGTATGCCAAGCCCAGATTCCTTCCCTCTTTGTCTCTGTCTCAATGCATGTTTTTGCCCCGGCCTTTCTTTCATTTCCTACGTCTCTTAGCAGACTTCCTTCATCCTTTATTCTGAACCTAAGTAGATGTGCAAAGAAGCTGCCTTGCCCATCATTCTCTCCCTTTTGTCCCTGAGTGCCACCCCAATCCTTGAAGAGTCTGGGTTAGGCCTTTGCCTCTTTCCCCTGAGCAGATATGGTCCCCTCAGCCCCACCAGCTCTGATAGACGCTCTAGAAGACCTCGCCCACCTTTCTCCCTCTTGTCATTGACCAGTTCTGCCATCCTCATCTTGCCTCCTGAACAGAGCATTTTCTCAGGTCACAGAGGATGCAGAGTATGTAGTACAGTTGTGAGATGCCCTCTTCCTTCTCCCTTTTCCTCCTCCTTTAGTCTGGGAGGTATTGGCAAAGGGAGGGAATGCCATTGAGGTCAGAGAAGAAGTGAGGGAAATGGGCATTTTCATTCATTCATCAAATATTTCTTGAGTGCCTGCTGTGTACCAGGCCAGCAGGTAGAGGGGAAATAAATAAAAATTAAAATATATAAGGTGAAAAGATGAAGGTAAACTAGAAAAAGTGAAGGCCATTTTGGGAATGTCTGCACCAGTCACTGGTACCAACAGACACCTCCCACCGAGAACTGGGCAGCGAGAACTGGGCAGCGGAGGAAAGACAGGTATCTTAGGTTGTAATGCCTTAATTGCATTTGAATAGCAAATCCTGTAGAACATAAGAGGCTGGCTTTGGTTCTCTTCTGGGACCAAAACAGGCCCCTCCTGCCTCCCTGAATCACTCTAGAGGCTGGGCATGCACCTTCCTCCCCTCCAGATGTGCTGACAACAAAAATGCCAACCCCTCCCTCGAGGGCGAGTGAACTCGGCAGTGACAGGTCACTCTCTGAGCCAGACTGGTTCTTTATCCGCTTGTGAAGGGAAAAACAGCCCTGGCCTCTGAGCCTGGCACCACCAGGTTTGGCTGATCTGAGTTGTTTGCCTGGGTCCCCGTGCTTCCAGTTTCCACTCCTCTGACCCCCAACTCCTGTCGCCCCTTGCCTGCCACCCTCCCCCACCCCAGCTGCTGCATGTGCCAGCCCCCAGTCAGGAGAGAACGAGGCTCTTGGAAGGGGATAAATGGACGCTCTGTGCGGGCCTGCAGCTGAAATGGCCCTGTGCACGACCACAGATGGGCCTCCTCTCCCCCTCCACACTTCTGCATCAACAAAGCGTGACCTTGTTTGGATGACAGTCGCCCCATGTTTCCCCCATGACAATGCTTGCCTTGCCTTTGCCTCCCAGTGGACTGTCTCAGGACATCTCTGTTCTCTGAAATTGGGAAAGGGTGGTGGGGTGGGAGGCATCACATCCGTCAAAAGTCTGTTAAGGCCTTCTCAGTTAAGATCCATGTGAAGTCTGAGACGGGAATGGAGAGACCCAGGGGGAGGAGCAGTGTGGGGCACTGAAAGAGCCCAAGTGTCTGCATCCTGAGCCCTGGCTTCTGCACTTGGCTTTGAGCATCTCTGCTCTCCCAGTCTTCCCTTGGCCAGGTGTTGGCACACAGAAGTGAACCAGACTCTGCCCTCAAGGGGCTTCCTGACCTTTGGGGGAGTCTTGGTTGTTTCTGCCAGAAACCAGTTAGAATTCAAATCCTAGTTCAGCCACTGCCTGTCTGGCCTTGGGCACGTCACTTAACTTCTCCTGGCCCCAGTCTGCTTCTCCACTGGTTGGAGTTAATAATATCCGCCTCCCTCCTGCCTTCCCTGGGAGTCCCTGAAGATGAAATGAGAGGAAGAATGTTGTAGCAAATGGCAGGGTTATTGCTAAGCCCAGTGGGGTCTCTTACCCTCCAACACTGTGGTGCGCCCACCAGGCCAGCAGCGGGGGTGGGCGTGGGGCACAGGCCGGGAAATTTCAAAGCATCGCCAAGCCAGAGGAAACCTCTAGATACACAGGGTCTCTAGTGTGCCACATGGTAGCTTCTCAACATTTTTGCAGATGGAAAGACTAAGGCTTCAGAAGATGAAGTCACGTGCCCAAGGTCTCGCCATCAGGCGCAGGTAGAGCCTGGTCTCCATCTCAAGGCCCACAACTCCAAAGCCTGTGCTCTGCCCCTGTGCGCTAAGGCAGAGGAATAAAAACAAGAATCTGCAAATTTGGATACTTAAATATTAATAAAAATTGTTTCTCTCCGGCTTTACCACATCAGGAAGCCACATTTGAGGCTTGATCGCTGGTACCCAGGGTGTTCCTGAACCTTGGTCTCTGCATCTCTTGGGCCTCTGGAGCCAACCTCCTCCTCAGTTTTCAGTCTCTGAGGCGTTTGCAGGAGCTCACCCAGCTCTTTCTCTGGCCCTCCTTTGCAGAGGCGGTGCGGAGCTCCTGTTTGACGGTGTGAAGAAACATCAGGTCACCTTGCCTGGACAGGAGGAACCCTGTGAGTATGGGCTTCTGAGCCCCTCCCTGGGGGCCACTGGGCAGGAGCTGCTCCACAGGATCACTCGGCCCCGTTCAAGTGAGAATGGGTGGAATTTCCCTGGCCAGTGGGGAGGAAGGAAGAGAGATCACCACATTGTCCCCGCATCCTCTCCGCAATCAGCCAGCTTTGTAGGGAGGAGATGGCCTAGCTTAGTCCTTACGAGTGCGGGTTCTGTATTCAGAGAGACGTGAGTTTGTTTTGGTTTGGGTTTTTTTGGCCGCGCCACGCAGCTTGTGGGATCTCAGTTCCCCAACCAGCGATTGAACGCAGGCCCTGGCAGTGAAAGCCCGGAATCCTAACCACTAGGCCATCAGGGAACTCCCTGGACAGACTTGAGTTTGAATCCCCTTAGCCCCTTAGGCCAGTCACCTCACTTTTCTGAGCTTTAGTGTTCTTATCTGTGAAGTGGGGATGGTAATCCCTATCTCTCAGGGTTGCTAGAAGGGGTCAGCCAGCTGTACCATGCACTGGATGGCAGCAGAGAGATGTCCTCATGAAGGAGGTAACCTTCGTCAAGAATGGAACAATGCACACGGGCTTACATGGTGGGAACAGGATTTGGATGAGAAGAAAAGCATCCAGCCAGAAAGGAGGTTGGAGGAGGGAGGTTGACTAAGGGAGACGGGGGTTTTTCCATGTGTTCATTCAAATACCTGCTCACCTTTCTTTAACGAATGTGCGCTGAGCACCTCCCATGCTGCAGACCATGTACCAGGCACTGGGGAGACAGACCCTGCCTTCAGACGGGGGGAGGGAGTGAGTAGTTGATTTCCAGAGGTCCAGCTGGGTAAATAGCAGTGTAACCTAGAGGCAGGGACTGGACATTGCAACTGGGGAGGTGCTTTGCAGCCCTAGCAGTGGATCCTAGCAAAAGCAGAATGTTCAGGGACGGGCGCCCGTCTCGCCTAGGGCTGAGATACTTCTGGGAAGAAGAGGAAATCAGTTCTATGAGGAGGCAGGGGAATGAGGTTCCTGGAGGTGAGCAGTAGAAAATGGTCAAGTGAGGTTCGACAGGAGTCTACTGGGGCTGGACATGCATCTGCCAAGAGTCAGACAATTACTGCCCAGATTCACTGGCTACCAAGGCTGTTTCTGACCCTCCCTTGGGTTGGAGAGCAATGGCATAGGGCAGGTCTGTGTGCCACATTCAGAGGCCGGGGGACACTCACTAAGGGACAGGGCACTGCCCCCTGGAGCTGGGTGTGGGCATTAGGCTGGGGTTAAATGTCAGGACTGTGGGATTGTGTCCCTGGTGGGGAAGACCCAAGATGATAAAGGCGATGGTTTCTTAGTTTGACAGATGGCTATGCAGCCTTGGTAGAGAACAAGGGGCTCTCAGAAGCCTCTCAAAGATTCAGCCATAAAGACTTATCTGGGAAGGTATTAAAATATCACAAGTTATGATTTATTTCCCCCTGCTTTTGCTTGGCATGCAAGTCCCCGAGTTTAATCATTCCAGCCCCTTTTCATTCATTCATTCATTGGCACCAAGTGCCAGGCATGGAAGTAAGTACTTTATTCTTTCCTGTAGTTGGCACACGTGTTTTTGAATGTCTCCTTTGTGCAGGCACTGTACTAGTTGCTGGGTATTTAGTCGTAAGCAAAACAGATATGGTTCTTGCCCTAATGGAGCTTACAGAGTAATGGAAATGGAGCCAGGCAGTGAAAAAGTAAACACGCAAATGCGTAACTGAACAAGTGGTCATCACTGGCATGAGGAGAACAAAAAGGTGCTTTGAATGAGACAACAGGTGGTAAGGGAAGGCCTCTTTACAGAGGTGACCTTGAGGCTACAGCCTGAAGAACGAAAAGAAGCCACCCTAATAAATTGGAGGGAGAGTAGAGATGCAGGGGGCCCACTCCAAGTACAGAGGACGGCACTTGTGAAGCCCCTGGGCAGAAGGCCTTGGGGTGGTCAAGGACCTGAAGGAAGGCCAGTGTCATAAGGGGCACAGGCTGAGTGTGGCATGGTAGGCAAAGCCCCAGCTGGTTGTACCAATAATTGTCACAAGTTCTTAGGTGGTAGCTATCATTATTATTCCCATTTTAAAAAGTGGAAACCCAAACCCAGAGATGTCAAAAGTCTTACCCCAGGTCATACAGTTATATAAATGGCAGAGCTGGGGTTCAGAAGCAGATGTCAGGGTCGCTGCCGTCCTTGCATGGTACCACTAACCCATTACCATTTATCCCAAGAGGTTCCCTGAATCACATAACATCTCAAACGTGCAGTGTATTTTCCAGTTTTTACACTTTCTTTCATGCCTCCAACAGCTACTTATTTAAGTTTTCATAATGAGCCCAGTATATATTATCTATCGACAAGGAAACCAAACCTCACAGAGAGAGAGAAAGAGAGTGACCTGTCCAGAGTTCCTCAAGTAGGGAGGCTGGGCTGAGACCCAGGTTTTGGATGCCCCATCTACTGCTTAGGGAGCAGGTGGGGGCCTATCCTCCCCGCTCTGGAATAAAGAAAAGGAGGCAGGAGAGGCAAGCGGAAATGGCCCATGTGCTCAGTTTTGGGCCCTTGGCTGTGGATCTCTACCTCTGGCTTCCATTTTTGCCCTTCTGTGCCCAGAGGTGTAAGTCACATCACGGCTGCAGAGCTGGTTGGCAGCTACCAGGCCTCACCCTGGCACACGGAGCCCAACAGGAGGGCAGGGGCCTGGTGCCACTGGGAAAGTAACACTCTTCCCCCAAGCCCGTGCCCAGATCTGCCGTCTGGCAGCGTTCCCAGCCCAGGGGCTGCCACTTGGCCAAGCAGGTCTTGGAGACTCCAGCAGAGAAAATAGCAGCCATAAGATCATGGATTGTGACAAGGCTCACAAACAAGGGGACTAAACAGGGCCCTGGGTCCTGGGCCAGGGGAGAGCTTCCAACCCAGCCAACTTGGGAGAAGAGGCTGGGCAAGGCCAAAGTGGGTGAGATCGCAAGAGAGGAGCCCTGGCAGCGCGCGATGGCAAATTAGTTATTTCTGCAGGCCTCTTTTTTTCCACCTGTAAAACGGGAGGTTGGGCTAGATTTAGTCTGGAGTAAGCTGGTTATCTGTTTGACATCTGCAGTTTGGAAAAGTTGCTTCCAGATCTAAGTGTATGGTTCTGGGAAACAGGGTGCACTGATCCAGTGAGCAGTTGTGTGTGCAAGGGAAAGGGAGGTGGGTCTTAACCGCTACCTCCATGGAATAGGCCTTGAGTGGCCAGGGTTGGGAGGCACCCACCAGCTTTGGGCACTGGCCACCGAGAGCTGGCTTTTTTGCCTCAAGGATCCCTTCAACACAAGGCTCGCAGCCCATGGTTGGTCAGTGGCCTGGAGCAAACCCAAAACCTCGGCCGTCCCAGTGTGGGCATTACCTGCCTTGGCCCCAGGAAGAGACTCGTCTGCCTCACCTTTCCCTGCCCCTCTGTGCTGCCATTGTATTAAAGGGGGGCTGGCGCGGGAGGCAGGGGCGGCTAGGGAGCTCCCAGGCGCTTTAAACTGCTTAGCATGCATTTCACAGCCTCTCTGGGGCCAGCTGTTCCTTTCTCTGCTCTGGGGCCTGTTTGCTGATCCCCTCCCCACCACCCTCCTCTCCCCCCAACCACTCTCAGTCCCTGTGCAAAATTGCTTTTGAAAAGATCCACTTTCTGCTTAATTAAACAATGAGGAGCGTCCCCACGCACATCTGTAAACCTCCTTCTGAGGCCAGTTTAGCCCACAAACTGCTCCATTCTTACCCCCATTCACTTGTAAATGGACTCTCTGATGTTCCCTCTACCCTCTCTTGTCTTTTACTCCCCCCATCCCAGCTCTTTCTTCTCCCCTTTCAACTAAGGCCTGGGGTGGGCTCCCAGAAGAGCCCTGTCCTGGAGCCTGGGGGACTTGGTGGGGACAGGAGCGGCTTAACCTGTGGAAGAGAAGACGTAGGGGATCCGTCTCTCCCAAGTCTGCATGGTGTGGGGAAGCGGGGCCACATTTGTTGGCGTGGTCCCCGGGACTAGCCAGGCTCGGTGGGTGGGAGGGAGAGGAAGCCAGATTTCTGGTTGGGAGAAAAGCTCTCCCCGGAGGCCTTCAAGAAGAGGCTGGATGAGGGTCCACCGCAGCCGGGATGCAATATCAGATGAGACCAGAGAGCTAGGACACCATGAGGGCCCTGCCACAGTGGGTGGTGATTGTTCCCAGACAAGGACAGATCCACCGGGGCACGGGATTCTGGTGGGAGCCTTTGTAGGTGCTAAGAGGAGCATGTGTGGTGCCCCTTTCCCAGCAGCCTTTAGGAGAAGGTTCTGGCAGCCCACAGGATAAGCAATCCTGAGTCACTGTGGGCAAATGTGCATTTGTCTGGTCTGTTTGACACTGCTGGGCCTGCTGCTGGCATTAGGAGTTTGGATGATTATCCCCATTTGTTAGAGGATAACCCTGAGGCCTAGGTCAAGTGACGTCCTACCCAGGGCCATCTAGTGCACGGCCCAGGGCCCTTCGGCTCCAGAACCCGAACTCTTCACCCCTCTGCCGTGGGAGCAGTAGCTGCCATCACTTGCTCTTCCCCCAGTAGGCAGGCCAGGTCCCAAGGCTTCCTGCACTGGAAACCTTACACTGGGGTGCTCATCTCCCTGCCCTGGGCTGCCTGCCCTCAGAGTGTGATTCCTTCCACCTGGGTTGTCCAGGGAGCATCTTAGGAGTTTGAAAATCTAAAGTGAAGGGAAGGCTGGTGTTTGGGGCCCCCTCGCCACTCTCCCAATGCCCCCATTCTCTCATTCCCTCTCCAGGTCTGATAGAAAGGTAGTGGATCCCACAGAAAACCCCAGCCAGTCCCAGCAGTGTCTGTTCAATAGTTCACTGTACCGCACCCTCCAGAGCTTCCTAAGCATGTCCTCGAGGTGCCAGGCCCCTGGGCAGAGCACGTGGAAGCTCAGGGCAGCAAGAGAGATTAAAGGGTACAGGTTCTTCCTCTGGCTCATAGAAGAATTACAGCATCGCTGTGCCAGGCACAGTGCCAAGAGCTTTATGTGGACCATCTTATTTGAGCCTCACAACAACACTATGAGGCATTCTTACAGTTCCCATTTGACAAAGAAGGAAGCTCAAGAGAATTCCTTACCCAAGGTCATATAACTAGGAAGTGATGGAGTCGAACTCAGACCCAGGGCTGAGTCCCGTTCTTAACCAGTCCTCCTCCCCCGCTCCGTCCACAGTTGTCCGGGTGCTCAGTAAACGTCTCAGGGGCGTTTTGTGTGAGAGATTCCCTGCTGCATGCTGGGGCTCCCACTCAGGAAATACCCCTGGGGCTCCCGAGGAGGGAGAGGCCTCTTCCCAAGCAGCCCCTTCTCAAGGCCCACACATGCCCCGCATAGTCCAGCCCTGGCTACATCTCTGGCCTTGTCTCAGGCTGATCTTCTGGCCTTCTCTGTTCTGTTACCTTGAAGCTGCCAACTCCAACCTGCCTCAGGTCTTCCCATATGTTCTTCCTTCTGTCTGGCACACTCCCCCATCCCACCCTTCTCATCCTTCAGGCCTCAGCTTCAATGTTAATATCCTCAGGAGAGCTCTTTCTGATCCCACACAAAGGAGAGAGCATTTGTCACGACTAATTAAGTAATGTCTGTCTCCCCTGCTGGCCTCTTAGCTCCATGAGGGTAGGCTCTGTGTCCGCCTTGCTCCCCGCCATCTCCCTGGCACCTGGCACGTAGTAGCTGCTCAGTAAATATTTGTCTTGTGAGTGATTGCATGGGATCCCATGAGGGAAGCCGCCATCGGTAGCAATGGGAAGGCAGGAGGACACAGAGGGGGAAGGTGCAAGTGAGATTCCCTAGAGCCATCCCCGAGCCACCAGCCCCTGACTCTGCTTAACCCTTCCTCCTCCCCTGGGCGCCTTTGGAAGCCGACCATCTGGCTTGGAGGCTATTTGCATATTGTCTGGGCCTCGGCAAGCCTAGCACGATGTCTCTGGGGGTGTGTTTCAGGCTAGGCGGAGTGGCCCTTGCAGCCTGCGAAGGGAGCCAGGAGTTCCACCTCTCCCCACCCCCAAATCCAGGCATGGGGGAACAATACGGGTGGTGATGCGGTGGCCTCACCATGGTAACAGGCTATCAAGAATGTGGGCAGGCCTGGGGGGCGCAGAGGAGGGAGGGAATGACCTCAGTAAAGAGAAGCATCATGATAAATGAGCCAGCACCCACAGCAGACTCCCCCCCAGCCCACCCCTTGGGGACTCCACGATGGTGCCATCACTTGGATGACCCCGACATGACCATTAGTCCTCCCCACCACCCCCAGCCTACGAGAGTGGAGCAGAAGTCCCCTCTTGGAGGGAGCCAGGGCTGTCACCCAACTGGGTCCTGGTTCTGAACAGGCCAGCGGGGGCTGTGGAGGTGCAGCTGGTGGCCCTCAGGCCAGGCACTGCCCAGTCCCTCAGTGCCTCTGCGCACACAGGCACAACCCCGCCTGCCGGGGCTGGTTGATGGATGTGTCAGACCCCGGCGGCTCTATCGAGCGGCCACAAGATGTATGGGCTGGCGGCCCACCAGACAGTGCCAAGATGGAGGCCAAGGGGAAACCTCTGAAACCCAGGCCTCTGGGAGGAACCCAGCCAGGAGTCTAAATGGACTGCAGCTAGTTGGAGGCAACACTCGCCGTCCCCTGCCCGCTCCAGGGACCGTGAAGACTCCCATCTGCTTTGTTTAAAAATAGGAATTAAAATTGAAAGGCGCAGTCTCAGTCCGTGGACACTTTGCCCATGGCCCTGTGCTCTGCTGGCGTACAATCCAGGGAAGCTGGCACAGAGCAGAGTGAACCAGTCCATCCAGGGTGCAGCCTGCCTGAGTGCCTTAAAACCTTGCCCAAGGCTGGTGCTGTGTGTGACACGCGCTGGGCCTCTCCTTAATTGGCAGCCTTTCCCTCGCCTGCGCGCCTGGAGTTCACCTCCAGTCAGGGAAACCAAGGCATTGCTTGGGCCCTTCTCCAGCTTAGTCCCTGAGCTTTGTCTCAGGCACAGACCCAGGACAGAGGCCCCTCTGAGATGTTGACTCAGGATGGGGATGGCTAACCTCCAGCCCCCTGCTGGCTTCTCAGAGACGAGCTGTCATCTCAGCTAGTCTCTGAGAAGGCTACTCCTGCAGCCTCAGGGATGCTCTGTTTGAGCCGTGGATCATTGAGAGCCATAGCCTTCGAGGAGATGGTAGAGCCAGGTTTCAGTGTGCTGTGGCCTGGGACCTGGCTCCCAGAAAAGGAGAGAAGGCCTGGGAGACAGGTGGCTCTGAGCCTCCAGATGATGTACAGAGCTTGGTGGCTGTTCCAGAATCACAGAGGCAGATCGCAGTGTCCAGCTGAGCAGGAGAGGCCCTTTCAACCCTGAACCTCTTTCCTCTTCAGGGTGGCCGCCCCTGGCCTGGAGGGCTCTGCGAAGGGGGAGTAGAGGGGCAGTGATTTGTCAGCGTCTCAGGCTGGTGAAGGATCCTTCTCTCCTTCTGTCAGAGGAAATTAAATGATGTTATCGGCTCAGCAATTGTTTTTCTTCCCTCACAAAGGGAAATATATGCAGACCTTCCAAGAGCAAAGCCAAATGCTCCCCATCTGGGACTGGCTGGGGAGATAAAGGTGGAGGGGCTCTCCCAGAAGCCTACCCATGGCGGTTTCAGACCATCTTCAAGGGCTAGTGGGTGGAGGTCTCTCAACCCTTTCGGACGTGACCATTCCTCTTGCTGTCTGCCTTGCATCCCCATTGCCTCTTCTTCAAGCTTTCAGCAGTGCCAGATGCCACTTTTCTCTGAAGACCTCTCGGCAGGTCACTGGCCTCTCCAGGTCCATTTCCTCACCTTGGGAATCCACTAGTTCAGGGGCCATGACAGCCTGGTCTAAAAGAGGCCCTCTCAGCCCCATATTCACTTCCTCCTGGTCCAGGCAAGGCCCTGAGGGCCAAGAATCATTTGGATTTGACATTAGTTTGTTTTGTGCCTTCTTCTCCAGGGGACATCCGGAACCTCCTTGTCTGGATCAAGAAGAACTTGCTAAAAGAGCGGCCAGAGTTGTTCATCCAGGGAGACAGCGTGTGAGTCCCTTTCTCCCTTCCCTGAGGAGGGCAGGTGAAGGGAAGGAGGTTTGAGCCCCTGTCCTTGGTTCAAACACAGCCTTCTCTGGGTCCTGTTCTCCCTTTATCCTCCTCTTAGCCCTCCAAGGAAAAGGCTGCCTCTGTCCAGCTCTGTTGAAGTTTATTTTCAGTTTTCTTGCTACCACATTGGACTGTTGGGGATTTTTTTCAACACCTGGGTCAGGAGACTGGTAAATTTATCAAAAAACTTAGATTCCGCCTTCTGCTTGCCACAAACTTGCTGTGGAACCTTGGGCAAGTTACTTCACTTCTCTGGGCCTCAGCTAGTTTCTCCATACAGACATTACTGAGGAAAAGATGCTACCCAAGGTCTCTCTCATCTCTTGACAACCTAGGACAGTGTTCTCCCATGGAACTTTCTGTGATGATAGAAATGTTCTCTGTCTGTGCTGTCCAATACAGTAGCTGCTAAGCACATGAGGATATTGAACCCTTGAAATGTGGCTAGTGTGACTGAGGAACTAAGTGTTCAGTGTTACTTAAATGGAATTTAAATTTAAATGTAGCTCGTAGATACCGGGCTGGACAGCGCAGGTCTAGGATTACAGGGAGTCACTGCACGCGTGTGCACACACATGCACATTCATGCTCACTGGGGACACCCCTAGCCCAGCCCAAAGCTTCTGTATCTGTCCCAGACCCAGCTTAGCCTCCTAGGAAAGGATCCAGATTCCATGTGCCATGAAGTCACTATACTCCTACAACAAGGCCAGCCTGATATGTCACAGAAGTGGCCAGGGCACTTGTGGGACTTGTTCATCTGCCTCGAAGCAGAGGTTCACCAGCAGGCCCTGGGGGCTAGGGCTGCCATCCAACCTGTGGCTCAGGTCATGGTCCAACAGTCGTGGAGGTCACCCCCAAGGGCAGCAATGCTCTTTGGGTCATTGCCAGCAGGAACCAGGCTAAGGTACCTGTCCAAATGTCGGCCTACCCTGCCTTACTCCAGGCAGGGCTGCTCTCAGGCCTTCAGGGGCTCGGGGCCACTGGCAGGTTTCCCTGATTCAGAAAAGCCAAGGTAGCCTCCTCTCCAGGACACGCATGCGGGAGGCCTGGGACAGTGAGGTTAGACCCCTGGAAAGATAGGCTGCTACCAGTGGTTCCCATGGTAGACCCTGGCAAGCAAGCACCTCACACGCATCATCCCACTTCATCCTCCCGCAGAGCTTGTGAGGAAGGCACTGTGATTTACCCTGTTTTCAGATGAAGAAACTGATGCTCAGGGCAACAAAATGACCTGCCCGAGGTCTGGGAGGTGGCAGTGGAATTTGCACCTGTGTTCCATCTGGCCCTCAGACTTTCCTGTCGCCTCCACTCCCTGGGAGATCTTTAATGGGGACCCTCGAGAGAAAAGGCTCCCACCACACTCCTGCAGCCCAAATGTCTAAGCCTCTGCCCCTGCCCCTGCCAGCTCCCGCCCTTCACACCCTGCTACTCACCACCATCTTTCCCACAGGCGGCCAGGGATTCTGGTGCTGATTAACGATGCCGACTGGGAACTGCTGGTCAGTACCTCGGGGGACAGCCCTCCCTCAACTGCTCCCCTCACTGCTTTGGTAGGAAAGCCTTGGGCCTCTCATAAGACGCAGATAGGGTGGCTGCGTAATCCTCTGTCCCAATCTGGCCTCCAGACTGAGGCTACTTGAGTCTCCCACCCCAAGTGAGGAAGGAATGGGTAGCTGGGGGAAGTGATGAGCTCTCCTCCACCCTGGAGATTTGCTAGTTAATGTATAGGGTACCCGTTATTTTCTGGTAGATTCTATCTTTCTCTCCCAGAGCAGCCAGGCTCCCCCTCTTTCCCTCTCAACACCTGGGGAGAAACTGGAAAAGTGCCCTTGACGGTCTCCTTATTTCTCTTCTGGACCAGGGTGAGCTGGACTACCAGCTTCAGGACCAGGACAGCATCCTCTTCATATCCACGCTGCACGGCGGCTGAGGGCCCTTCTCTGTGCCTGGGCCCCCTTGGGGTGGGGAGAACAGAACAATCAGACATCCCCTTGGGCCCTGCTTCCAGATCTCCCTGTCTCCCTTGGCTGCTTTCTTCCCTCCTCTGTCCCCTGAGGTCCCTCCAGGCAGGGAAAAGAGGCCAGGTGCTAAAAATGAGCCTTTCTCAGGCACGTGAGCAGGGGAAGGCAGGCAGGCGGGCAGGCGCCCGAGCCCGGCACTGCCTCTCCCAGCAGCTGAGGTGGGGGAGGGTGCCCCTCAGTTTGTCAGGAGTGGAGGGGTCTGTGCGGCCAGGTGACCCTGCAGCTGTCTACTCCTGTGTCTCAGTCTAAACACTGAGTGACCGCTGACGAGGTTGGAGGGGTCCAATCTCAAAGATTGGAGGGGTCTCCGCCTCAGTTTCCCCATCTGGACAGCAGAGGGCTCTGCCTGTCCCCCACTGATATCATTGTGGAACCCCAGCTGGGGTCCCCTATTCAGTGCTGCCCCCACACACACAGCAGCTGCTCTTCCAGCCACACCCCTCCTCCTGCTCCCCCATCCACAGCCCTTGACCCTGGCTGGCCTCCCCCAACACAGGCCACCAGATGGGCTCCTGAGACCCTCCTCCCGGCAAAAGGCTGCCAGCATGCAGCTCATGCCGCTGAGGGGGGAGAGAAGGAGGGTGTGGGCTAAACCTTGGACTGGCATATAGAGGTTTGGGGGGTCAATGTGCCTCAGTTTCCTCCTCAACAACAACTGAATTTTTATAGTATCTGAAAACTGGGGAGATACTTGATGGCACAAATGTACACTTGATCTCCTCTCTCACCTTCTGCAGGAAGCAGGATGGGGGCAGGCAGCACCTGGTAGGCAGGATGGTTCACCCCTCCTCCCTCCATCCCTTCTGGAAGTCTTGGGGCCTCAGTGCCTGCAACAGCTGGCCTTGGGCAAATAAAAGACTAGGTTGTTTACTGGCCTTGCCTGGAACTTCATCCTTAGAAACCGGTGGCACCCCACATTTCCCCCAGCCGTGGTCTCTGGACCAACCTCTCTGTCCTTAGCCTAGGGCTTTCAGAACTGCCCTTCACCCAAAAAGAGAGCAGGGGTTGAAAGTCAGACTATCCAGACTCTCCGAGAAAGGGTGATGTGATAGGGCCATCTGGAGAAGGGGTGGCAGAGCCAGTCTATGCTGACCAGTCTGGGTCCCAAGATACTTCCCTACCCGTCTGTCCGAGGCCAGGCTTTGTCCCACCAGCTGCAGCCAGCGGCCTCAGGACGGAGGAGGCATAGATAAGACTGCAGAGCCCCACTTCCCATGACCTGGAGGAAAAGCTTTGTTTGCTGGAGGGAGACCTCAAAAAAAAAAAAAAAAAAATTAGGGCATTAACATCATCCCGCCCCCAAACTTTGCTTTCCATTAAATGTTAATAATTTAAGGTGGAATTTCTCTCACTCTGGAGATGAAAGTGCCAAATGGTTGTCCTAACAGTGTTGGCGGTGGTGTGTGCACTTCATTCTCAAGGCTTTGTGGGCAGACGATCCCCGGGCTGGTGAGCTTCTCTCCAGCACTGCTGCAGGTGGAGGCCCCCTGGGTATGTGTGTGTGTGGGAGTGGCCATGTTGAGGTTACGGGTGCAGGTGCTGTCTAGGGAGAGGCTGTATGACCAGCCCGCACTAGGTGCTGAGGTCAGGGTCTGCATGTTAGGGAACAAGGTAAGGGACAGCCTCACTTGAAGGATCCACCTGTCCCGATTCTTGTAACCTGGAAGTGCCTTCCTGCCTCCAGCCCCGCTGAGCTTCGGAGTGCCCCTGTATCCACCCCCACAGGATTCCAAGTCCTGGGAACTGGGCGAGAGGAATCCTTTCCTGCCTGCACTGGGGAGAGGAGGGGTAAAAACGGGATATCCCTTCCTCCACAGCATGCAGTCAATGCCGAGGAGTAGGGCAGGAGGATGTGCTGGGGAAGCCAGGTTCTCCACCGCAACGAGGGATGCCAGCATCACGCCTGAAATTGGCCGGGGCCACACTCCAAGCATTTTGGGTCATTTTCAGCTTGAGCGCGAAAGGGGTCAGGGATAGATGACCTGGGCTCAGACCCGACGACACCCAATGGCCCCCCCACCCCGCAGCTCCTGAACCCACTTTTGAGGAAATAAATAAACCCCACTATCTCCAAAAATTTGTCTTTAATGAAAAGAATTCGTTTGTCCAAGTTCTATTTCCAAAGCCGAGGCGATTGCCCCGGTGGGGCAATGAGCGCATCATTCCCGGCACTTCTCCCACTCCAGCAGCAGCGACTGGAGGAGGCTCAGCCCATGGGTCTGTCTGGAGTGGCTGGCGGGAGGGGTCGGTTTATTTGGGATTTAGGGGTCGGTTTAGGCTTGCTTAGGGGATATTGGTGGGGGAGGATGGGTTAGAATCAATTCAAAACGAGTTAGCAAGAGCAGTCCGCCGGCATCTTCTTTCGTCCCGGACTTTCTGCGGCTCGGGCCGAGGGCGAGCTGCCCGGACCACATTTGGGCCCCGCCGCGGCGTGCCAGCTTCGTTCCCGGCCGAAATTTGAAAAAGGGAAAAACGACGCTATCGACTGGAGGACCCCGCCAGCCAGGACTGGTCACCCGCAGAGGAGGAGGAGAACGAGGACGACGACGAGGGGAGGAGGATGGCGGCGCTGGTGACAGGGACCGGTGTCCCTCCTTCGCGCGCCTGGCTAGGGCCGCGATCCTCGCGCTGGGGCCAGCCAGCCGCCACCCTGAGGAGTCTCGCCCGCGTTGAGCTCGGTCCCTGCGGCTCCCGCCCCTGTCGTGCCCGGAGCTCAGCCACAGATGTCCAGCCACAATTCTCGGTTGGCCGCAGACTCGTACAAGAATTGCGTTTGGACAATCAGTGGCGAAGCCCCTGAGTTCAGGGCCCCGGTCTCCTGCGGGGTTCCGCCTCTCTCCTTAAAAGCGCCGGACCAGATCTCCGGAGATTCGCGGACCTCGCAGATGCTCGGCAGTCGCGGCCCATCCCGCGGTAAGGTGGACGAGCAAGCACGCGGATCCCTACCCTGCGTGGGGATCCCGGTCGCCCCTGGCGCGTGTCTCCTTCGATCGCGGCCCGGGGTCCCTAGAGTAGCCCGCGTTGGATCTCTACGCCGCCCCAGGTCGAGGGACTCTCCTCTGTCAGTCCCGGGGAACCCCCGACTCCCCTCTCCCCGCCCCCAGCCTGGGCTCCCCGGTTTCGCCGGGAATCCGGAAAACAGGGACCCGAGGCTGGGTCGCGTTTCCGAACCCGGGGTCCGGGCTGCTGGACTCGTGGGTCTCCCGTCCCCGCCCAGCCCCGCGCACGCACCGGCTCGGGCGCTCTCCGCTTCCCTGTGGCTGAGTCGCGGCCGGGGCGCCGGCGGTAGCAGTGGCGGCAGTGGCCGGGACGGCGGGGAGCGCTGGAATGCGCCGCCGGGTCACCTGCAGCGCCCGGGGAGCCGGGCTGGGAGCCGGCGAGCTGGCGAGGCGCAGGGCTGAGCCCGAGCGGGCGCCTCTGGCGGCTCGGGGCCGGGGCGGGCTTTTAGTGGGCCGCTCCAACAATACGGGCCTGGCGCGGAGAAAGGGGCTCGGCTGCAATTGGTACTGGATTTGAATAACGCCACGGGGCCATCAATGGTCATTGTGTCGGCGGGTAATGAATCTCCGCTGTCTCTCGGGCTGGCCAGGCAGCTGCAACCTGCGCTCAGGCAGCTCTTAAAGACATAGCGTGCCCCTCCCCGGGGGCCAACCCCCCCTGCATCGGCCGGACCCCTCGCCCTCCCACCCCCACCCAGCATCCTAGACTCCCAGTGCCCCGCCAGCTCCTTCGCCTGAACCCTTTGCACATCGCCCCCTCCCTCCTCTTGGGCCAGGCACCCGCATCTCGGCCCTGCACTCCCATGGACCCAACTTAGGCCCCTGGCCTTGGTTGAGCTCCCCAGGAGAGCCCAGGGGACTCCAGAATCTTTTAAGGCTCAACTCTGGCCTTCCATCTGCATCTAAACCTGAGGCCTCTGGAGCCCTCCTGCCTTAAGCTCCTGCCCCAGGGGCTTCTAGCTGGAGGGTGAGGGGGAACGGTCTAGAGGTCAGAGGGTCACCCCCTTAAAAGGCTGTGCTGCAGGATAAGGGAGGAGGGGATGCAGTCCCAACCCCCAGGCTGAAGATGCCATCTCGGGAGACCACACTCCCACTAGGGATCTGGAGACTGCCCTCTCTGCGGCCAAGGACAAGGGCTTATTCCCAGGATACCTCCTGCAGGCTCCTGGATATCTCAGCTCTAGCAGGGTTGTGGGGATGGGGGTGGGGGAGCAGGAGGGTGTGAGAGGGGCATGAAATCTGTTAATTCTTGTCATTGTCTCTTCCACTGGTCAGCCACACTGGTCCAGGAGGGCAGGGGCTCTGTCTAGGTCTGGTATGCCCCCACCCCACCCCAGCCCACCCCAGCCAGGTCTGGCACAAAGAAGGTTCTCAGTCTACTGGGAGATACAGACCCAATTCCTCACCTGCAGAGCTCACTCAGCCTATCTTTCCCAATGAATCTCACACCCTGGAGGGGACTTTGTGGCCCTTCTTCCCATGCATTCTGCTCTCCATTTACCCCAGGGTTCCCCAGGCACCCCAAGCGTCCCTGCCCATGCCCTGAAATCCTCTCCTCTCCTCACAGTCTGTGGGCCACCGCCATGTGCCCCACTGAATTGTGATTATTGCTTGGTCTATTTTCCTCCCTGGGACGGGAAGTGGGTCTTACTGATGATCTTTGTGCGTCCAGAGCCTAGTACAGTGCCCTTCCCCCAACCAATTGTTGAAAAGCCATTGCTGACTTAAAAATGAGCCCCGTGAACTTCTTGGAGTTTCTTACGGAAGTTGAAGAAATAAGGCTTCTGGGGAGTAATACTTGAAGTCAAGGTTTTATAGAGAGGGAACCCCGGCTAACCAGGTCCTAACTCCTGTGAATGCTCCATCTGATAAAAATAATAACAACAATAACTGTGACAAGTACCGTAAGTACCAAGCACTAAGCGCCCTAAAGGTAGGAGCCTTTTGACTCCTCACAACAACCCTGGGAAGTAGGCACTGTTATCAGCCCCATTTTACAGATGAAGAAACCGAGATTGGTGGCAGTTAAGTCCCTAGTCCCCAGCTAGAAGGTGATGGAGCCAGAGTTGGAACCCGCCGCACACTACAGATTCCTAGCCTTTATGTAGCAGATACGGAGGGGACTGGTGTAAATGTGCACCCCAAACGGTGAAACCCAGGAGGCACCCCGTGTCTGTTTATAAATTATAATCCAGTTCCAGCCCCACCCCAGCCTGGCAGAAACACAACCTTGACAGAGAGGACGAGGGTGGTCTCTGTACGAGTGGGTCGGGAGGAAGGCTTTTCCGTGTATGTGAGAGCTACTTAAAGCCATCAGCCCCGGGCAGAAAAGGGTCAGTTCCCCTCACCCTCATCCTCAGGGAAACTGAGGAGCCTAGAAGGGTCCTCCTGCTAGTCATTGAACAGATATTTATAGCATGCCTACTGTGTGCTAGTCGGGGACTCGGCATGGGCAGATGTCCCCAAAGGAGATACACAACAGAGCACCAGGGAAGGAGAGCCGCCCCGAGGAGCTGCCAGCAAGGTGAAGGCGGGCGGAGCACCGAGGCGGGCACTGTTCCAGGAGGAGGGAAGGGCACCTCCAAAGCTAACACGCAAAAAACAACTTGGTGAGTTTTGGGAAGGAAGGAGATTTGGCGTGGCTGGAGCACGAAGGGGAAGTGGAGTTGGAGCTGGGGTTGACCCCACCGGGCCCTGTAGGACGCTGGGAGGATTTGTGATTTTACCCTAAACGCAGTGGGGATCCTGAAAGGTCTGACAAGTTCAGATTTACATGTTTAAAGATGTGCTGGCACTGGAGTGTAGCAAATGGGAGGCAGGGGGGCGGGATAGGGGCAAGCTGGTCAACAACGGAGACCAGTTAGGCTACTGCTGGTTTGCAGGTGAGAGCTGGTGGAGGGACCTGGACTTAGGTAATGGCAGAGCAGAGTCCCCAGCTGTGTTTTTGACAGTCTTGTTACTAATGAGTAACATTTAGTGAGCACCTGTGCTGTACTGTGTGTACGCTGGAGCCTGGGGGGAGGGGCAAGGGAAAGATGAACAGAGTCTGATGTTGCCTGTCTAAAAGTATCCATCCAGTGGACCAGTGGACAGACAGACACACAGCAAAAGGAGCCAGCCCCAGTGAAAGGAGCGGAGCCATGGGAAAACCCTTTAACTGAAGCATTAGCAAAATTCTCTGGGATTACAGAAGACTGAGTGATTCATTCCAACAGGGAGGATGTGGGAAAATGGCTGGGAGAGGCAGCATTGCCTCAGGCTTCCAGGCATGTGAATTCCAGTAGACTGAACCTTAGTTATTGCCTCTGTGAAATGGGGCCATCATGCCTGTCCTGTGTCCCTAGAGATGGTTATTAGATGGTCGTGGTGTTGGGAAGGTCCAAACACACCTTGCATTTGCTTGCAGTCAGGTTTTATCATTAACTTCCAGCATATACAGACACATATATACACGTTCAGGCTCAGGCATGCACTCAACTCTTCCTAGCCTCTGCTCTCTCCCTTCTCCCTTGTTAAGAAAGACCAGCTCTCAGGAAGAAGGTGGCAAAGTCTCCCACACTGCCAGTTAGGCATGCCGTTCCTACTAGTACTGGCATCTGACCAGGAACTAGACCAAACACTGTGCCCGGTGCAAAGGATATGCTCAGTAATTGTCTGTTGAATGAATGAATGAATGCTGTATAGGAGTCATAATTCAATGAATGGGTGGATGGATAGACAGATGGATGAAAAAGCAGACATTGGGACAGCTGAATAGAAGAGAAAATGAATAAAGAATTGACTGTGGGTGCCTAATGTAGCCACTCAGCTGAGGTTCTAAGTATGGAGCTGGACGCATTGCTGTGAGGTGCTCACTAAAGGGGGCTTCCTTCATGCTGCAGCCTCGATTCTGTGCTTCAGAGGCAGGCTCATGACCAGAGCTTGGCAGGCAGGTGCACAGGAAACAGCTGTGGCAACAGGTCGGTCAGGCTGCATCTCTGATCCAGATATGTCCAACCCTGGAGTCCTGTCCCCAAACGCTCCCGTTCATCCAGTTTCACTGTGGCCTGGGAGAGAGGAAAGAGCCCTGCTATGACTCTGTGTGTCTCTCCAGGCCAGGCCCTTGCCTGCTCGGGGCTCCCACTGCCCCATCCATGCAGAGTTCTCTAAGAGCATCCAGTGCTCTTACATGGTGACGAGCTGAGCAACCTGCCTTGGAAATGAATTGACAACCTGATACATCCCCAATCTCAGAAGATAACAAAGCCAGGCCACTGACCCCACTCAGATGGGATCCTAAGAACCCCTACACCCTGCATAGTATATTTCCGTTTACAAAAGATGTTCCTCTCCATGGGATGAGTGGAGGAAGGGCAGGGAAGCCTTCCTCCCCCACCTGGGATGCTTCATCCCATCATGCTGTGCCATTGTCTTTATTACACGTACTCCTCTCTGAAAGCCTGATATTTACCCACTGTCGAATTTGTCTCTCCACTAGAATGTAAGCCCTACGTGGGCAGGGATCATGTCCTATTCATTGCTGTGTCCCCAGCACCTAGAAGAATGCCAGACCCTTAGAAGGTGCTAACTTTTATTAAGTGCCTGGGTAAAGGGATAAATAGACGGGCGGATGCATGGGTCATTGTAATCCAGTTCAAAACGACCATATATTAAGTCCTGGGCACTGGGCTAAGCACTTCTCGTGGATCATGACAGCTTCGTGAGGAACACTGTTACTGTTCCCATTGTACAGACCAGGAACCCGAGGCCCAGAGAGAGAAAGTGACTGCCCCAGGTGCAGAGCCCAGGTTTTATTTATATTTTTAAAAATTTTTGGCTGTGTTGGGTCTTCGTTGCTGCACGCGGGCTTTCTCTAGTTGTGGCGAGCGGGGGACTACTCTTCGTTGCGGTGCGTGGGCTTCTCATTGCGGTGGCTTCTCTTGTTGAAGAGCACGGGCTCTGGGCATGCGGGCTTCAGTAGTTGCAGCACGTGGGCTCAGTACTTGCAACGCGCGGGCTCCAGGAGAGCCCAGGTTTTAGATCCAAGTCTGCCTATCAGCAAAGGCCATGTTCGTACCCAAGCCACCATCTGACACGTCTATTTTCCCAGCACCCGGTGATGTTGGAGCCATTGGAAGTTAGGAGCTGGGACTCAGACATATTGTCTGATTCCAGCTATGGAAATATTCAGAATAGATAAATCTATAGAAACAGAAAGCAAAAAATGGTAGCTTAGGGATGAAGGGAGGAGACGTTTGGGGGGAACAGGGAGTGAAAACTAATGGGTATGGGGTTTCTTTTGGGGGTGATGTAAAGGTTCGAAAGTTGATTGTGGCGATGGTTGCACAACTCTGAATACACTAAAAACCATTAGATTGTACATTTTAAATGGGCAAATTGTATGGTATGTGGATTACATCTCAGTAAAGCTGGTATTAAGAAAATGGTTGGGGCTCAAGAATCTCACCTCTGCTGCTTACCTGCGAGGCACATCACGTCACGTCTCTGAGCCTCAGGTTCCTAAACCCGTAAAATGGGGAAAATAAACGTCTCATGGGGTTAATGTAAGCACTAAATGAGATAATACATGTTATTATCCTCATTTTATTGAGGGGGAGACTTAGGCCCAGAAAAGGGAAGTGACTTGGCCTAGGATGCAAAGCTGGTGGGTGACAGGTGAGGGGCTCTGGCCTGGGTCTCTGGGCACCGCTGCTTCTTCTAGCGTGATGTAGACTGGGTCAACATTTGTGCACCCACCCAGCCCACCACCACCACTCTCTTCCATCTTCCCCGTCTTCCCCCTTCTCTTGGGCTCTAAGGCCCTGTCTCCCTGCTGCCCATGCCCATGAGCAGACTGAGGTAGCGAGATCCCCCCAGAGCACAAGACGCCCTCTCCCCCAGCCCCTACCCTGCTCCCCTCCTGGGACCATGATGCTGTCTTGCCTTTGCTTGTAATAAAGAAAATATCTCAGCTACCCTTCCACGGTTGCTTGGCAACCCCAAAGGGGGGTGGGGGGAGCAAAGGGGAGGAGGAAAGGGGGAGGACTCTGGAGCCAATCTGGAGACAAAGAGTAGGATTTGGGTGACATGGAGCCTGTTCTTAGTGCTAACCTGGCCTGGCCGGGGCGACGGGTGGGGGCAGGGGGCTTCCTCTCACCCCACTGTCTCACACCAATAAATATGGATTAGGGAAATGGGCAGAGTTTTTCCCACGGGCCTGAAAGACCGCATCTGACCTTTCTACCCCCTTTATGTACCAACATGACAGTCAGAGAGAGCAAGGAGCAGGACCCCCTGAGATGCCTCCCCCGCGGCCTTCTGACTCGGGGAAACTTTTCACCCTCCTCCTTCCCCGGGCCCCAGACCAGGTCACAGCCCCGCCTGGGCCCCAGTCCCAGAGACAAGGAGAAGGCTGCTCTTCAGGGGGCAGGCAGGAGCTCCCAGCCTCGACGGCACAGAGCCCAGGCGGGCGGCCCTGGGGCAGCCTGTAAAGGTGCTCCCTGCCTCCCGTGCCAGCCCCCTGCCCCGTGGCTCGGGCTCTGTGCCCCCCGTCCTGCCCACCTCTGCCTGAGCCTCCTGCATTAGGAGCCCTGCTCTCCCCACCGGCCCTCCTACAGCCATGTCCCTCTTCCTCTTCTTTCCTGACCTCACTTCACATCCCTCTTCCCCCACCACCCTCGTCTGCATTTGGTTTCCCTCTTTTCCTCTTCTCCAGGGTGCGCCCCCCTGCCGCAGTCCCCCTACTTCTGCAGTCCTCCCCAAACCAGGAAGCTCTTGAGGCTGACGTTCCTGAAGTGAAGATGGCAGAAGGGGTTGCAAAGGCGGGAGGGTGGGGTGGTGATCTCTCTCCCTGGTGCCCCGGCTCCCTGGCCGCTGGCCCGGGGTGGAGAAAGGCCTCTCTGAATGGAGTCAGTGTGGAGACAGGAAAAGCAAACACCTCAGCCTGGGCTGTGCTGGCCTGCTGGGGCGGGGGGCAGGATGGGGCAGGGGACTGGGCTCGTCTCAACCTCGCCCCGTCAACCCTCCCCTGGTTCCCGAGGGCCCATGGCTTCCTGGACCCTCAGCCCACAGTGTCCAGAAAAGGAGTGGGTTTAGGGACTGGGGACAAGCCCTCCAGGAGACACCTTCGCCCCAATATTTCCCTGCCCCCCTGCCCAACCCTCAGCCAGTGCCCTTCCTGCCCAGCAGATGCCAGGAAAATCTGTGCCCAGGAAGGGCGGGCTAACACCTGAGGGCCTGCCTGACCAGCCCTTCTCAGCAGCAGGAACTGGGTAGGGAAGTCACCTTGTGCCAGAGATGGCCCCAGCAGTGCCATCCACCTCCCGGGCCGAGGGGACCCCAAGATGCTCTGCCCAGGTGAGTGCTCCTCTGGCCCCACAGCCAGGCAGTGAGGGAGCGGGAGGCTTTGTTGGGGCTCCCTATGTGTCCCCAGAAATCTGACATTTTCTGTCGGACTGTCTCGCCCTCTGTCTGCAGTGCATGTGGCACTTGTAGTTTGGTGAGAGGAACCAAAAGGATGATTAGGAGAGCTGGAGGTGATCTGGGGATGAAGGGAGACAGAAGGGGCTGGAGTCTGGGGAGCGGGACTTCTGGATTCCAAGCCACTTTTTGCTTAAGACCTATGGAATCACAGAGGCTCCTGTGATGGTCTCCTTTGAACACTTTGGATCCTAAAAGACTTCTGGAATGAGCTCAGAGAGGGGTAGCAACTCATCCTGGGTGACACAGCGAGTTGGTGGAACTGGAACTCAAACCCACCAGGCCCCCTTATAACGCCAAGGGCAGTACTGTTTGTGCTCTGGGCGCTGTGCTCGGCCACCTTGCCTTCGCCCTCCACATACAGTTTGGTCCCTCTGGATTTCAGGGGCAGTTGGGGGAGGGCAGACTCTGGATAGCACCTCCCAGGGCATCCTTCCCTTTCTATCCTCTCTCCAGGCACCATGCCCAGGGCCAAGCAACCCCTGCCCAGGCATCAGAGAAGCCACAATCTCTTCTGATGAGAAGGCATGGTTTGGCCTTGACCTTACAGATCCCAGAGAATGTGGCCCCCTTAGATCTCAGGGTCTAACTGTAGTCCCTTATGCTGTAATCAAAGCCCAACCACTCCTTGGAAGGCAAGGCCAACAGCTGACTGCCTGCTACAGGGTCCCCAAAGTGCCCACCTTGAGGTGCCCTGGCCATGGCACCTTCCTGAATAGAAACAGGCAGCCCTCACTGAGTCAGGTGCTGTTCTAAGGCCTTGCACGTACTTCGCTGAATGGTCTCCACACTCCTAAAAGGTGGGTTCAGTTTTACAGATTGGAAAACTGAGGCACAGAAAGTAGAAGTAACTGTCCGTGGACCCACTGCCAGGAAAAGTCAGAGCTGGGATTCGAACTCACAGCCTGACTCCAGTGCCCTGAGCCCTTAAATGTTCTCCTATCCTGCCTCTAAATTCCTAGGAGGTCTCCACTAGAGGTCATTGTGTCCAGCCCCCGCATCTGGGTGTCTGCCCAGGCCAACCTCTGCTCACAGACAAGAATCATTCTAGTTTTTAAAGGCACCTGCTCCAAGGGTGGAGTTCCCCCTGGGGGTAATCAGACATTTATTTATTCATAGCCTTCTGGCTGGGAGGACAGGCCTTCCCACCCAGGACTCAGCAGGGTCCCGCTGCCTGGTTGTCCCTCTCTCCTTCCCACTGCAGTATAATCTATAATCAGAAGAGAACCAGCCATGCCTCGTGTCTTGGCTCCATAACCTCCAAGCTGTGTGTCCCTGGACAAGTGACTCAACTTCTCTGAGCCTCAGTTATCAACTGTAAACTAGGGTTAATGGTACACCCGCTTTGTGAGGTTGGTGAGAATTAAATGATAAAAGCGGATGAAAAGCTCTACTTTCAGGAATCATGTCTGTAGTTTGTTACTAGAAAAGTTTCTCTGAACGTGTAGAGCACCGGAAACCGCGAGGAGGAGGCACAGCATTCTCTCCTGAGTGTGAAACCTGCTCTTGGTGTTGCTTCTGCAACTGCCATTTGCCATTGATAATCGTTCTTCTCTTGGGAGAGTAAGAGGCAGAGGATGCTGCCTGAGTGTTTGCCATCGTTAAAAAAAAAAAAAGAAAAAGAGAAAAAGAAAAAGGGGGGGGGAGGTGGCTTAAGGCAGAAAGGGGTCAGTGATCACAGTGCCTGGCACCTGTGAAGTGCCCAGAATGAAGTGGTAAATCCTTATCATCATCATCATCATCATCATCATCGTCACTGAGACCCTTCTGCCCGCAGGATCGGAGCCTCTTGCTTTCAGCCTTATAGTTTAGCCTCCTCGTTACAGAGAGAGAAACTGAGGCCCAGAGTGGGGAAGGGCTTTCTCAGCAGGAAAGCTCTCAGGTCCCCTCATTCCCAGTTGGATTCCCTGTCTCCTCTCCTTCACTCCTTCCCACCTCGAGTCCTGCCCTGGCTTTCCGTGCCCAGGGTCGGGCCCTGGCCCCCAGTCCTGCCCAGGCCGTGCCCAGGAGAGAAGTGAGCAGCGGTTGGAAGAGTAGGCGCAGAGGCCCGGCGCGTTCTCAGCCCTGGCTCTTTGTCTGTCGCTTTGTGATGGTAAGTGCTGCTCCTAAATCAGTTCTGTGACATTGTTATTGTTGCCCAGGGCGCAAAGAGTCTAAACTTTTCCCCTGAGGTCAAGAATGTGGCCGGTCCCCAAGCCGCCCGGAGCAGGGGCCTGGGTGGCTGGGGGTGGGGCTGGGGCCTCACCCCGAGCTGGGGCGAGATGTTGGGGGGAGGGGGTCAGCGGGAACAAAACGCTTTGAAATGCCTCCTCTCCATCACTGCCAACATTGTCCGCTGCCCACGGGGGGCCTGGCACCGCCTTGCCGGGGCTCCGGCCCCCAGCCCTGGCCAGGCCCGGCCCGGCCTCTGAAAATGGACAGAAGGGTATTGTCCCTCCTCGCAGCCCTTTGTCTGCCCCAGTTCCAGATGTCTAGGCTGGGACCAGGGGGCTGACCCATGGTGGGCAGGGGGGAGGGGACAAAGGGGGAGAGCATGGGTCACTGCATCCTGAGGGGTCATTCCCAGACCCTGAGATCCCACCCAGCCACAGCCCAGTCACCTTCTGGGCCGTCTCAGCCCTGGGATTGTCCCTGTTCCCTTGTCTCTCCTCCCCTTCCCGATAGACCAGGTTCCGGGCTCAGGAAGAGTTAAGAGCAGAGCGCTTTGGGATTCCCACTGCTCTACCCCGCTAACTGTGTGATCTGGATAAGCTGTGCCCCCTCTCGCAGCCTTTTGCTCTCGCGTGGGTATCACTGGACCAGGGTGCATTCATTCACAAGAAATGACAGAGCCCTCCTATGTGCCAGCTCCGTGCTGGGCATGGGGGCGCACAATGGTGGGTGGGCCACTCAGATCCTTCCGGATTGTCGTTTATAGTCGTGATAGTAAAGGGGCAACATTTCTCACCGACTCTCTCTGTGTCAGGTACCGGCTAACCGCTTTACCTGCATTATCTCATCCTTTTCACAACAAAATCAAGGACGCAGTAGATATTGTTCTTCTATCCATTTTCTAGCTTTGGATACTGAGATTCCGAGAGGTAAAGTCCCTTGCCCAAAACTAGGCTGCCAGGAAGCAGCAGAGCTGGGATCTTAGCCCAGGCTGACCGCCGCCACCGAGAGGAATGAGCCACTAATAAGTCCTTGGAAGGTGCTGAGCGCAGAGCCTGGCACTACTCCGAACTCAGCCCACGGAGCGGGTGGTGGTGGTAATTCCACCCGTCAGCTTGCCATTTCACAGATGGCGCTACTGAGGCCCAGATCAGAGAGAGAAAGCCTGGGGTGAGAAGCTCGGGGAAACTTAAATAGCAACACCTACAGGGATTCCGGGACCACCAGGGCCAGCCAGAGAGAGGCAGGCAGCCTGGTTTTGGTTTCAAACCCCAGTTCCGTGTGGGCTTGGGCAAGTGATTTAGCTTCGCGATGCCTCCGTTTTCTCATCTATAAGATGAAGATATTCCCTGCTTCACAGTGTTGTTGTGAAAACTAAGTTAGGTAATACATTTCAAGCACTTAGCACAATGCCTGGCACACAGCAGACAGTTAATGATAGCTATTACTGTTATTATTCTGAATGGGGTAACATTTATCCTTTTGAACCCTCCTCTCACCTGGGGTCACCTGAGGACAAGGCTCTGTTGAGGGGAGGGAGGGGCTGTGGGTTAGCAGTTGCTGAGTGGGGGGTGGGGATAGCAATGCTTGGTCTGCTTGGGGGTTTCTAGAAGTGTTGCGACACGCTACTCCTGCAGGTCAGAGGAAGGCAGAAGGGGTCAGGCTGGGAGGGGAAGGGGCTGCCTGGTCCCAGAGGAGTTAACAGCTCCCGGGCCCTGGCCCAGCAGGACTGCCACGATTTTAGCAGAGGAGCCAGGGCTGCTTCCTGATGGGCAAAACAGATGGCTGCACGAGGAAAACAGTTGGCCTGGACCCAGCCTCTTGAGGACAGAGGCAGAGCCTCAGAGGAGGACAGCTCCACATCTGGGCTCCTGGGAGAGGAGGGCATGGCCAAGAGCGAGAGGGTGGTCCTTTGGGGTGGGGTGGGCATTGGGTGGGACCCTGGGAGATGAGGGGGCATGGGCAGATTCCTCGAGCAGAGACCAAGATATGCTAGGTCTAAGCGGAGTGGTGACTCCAGCTGGAATTTGGGGGTCTCAGTCTCCCCTCAGATAGGAAAGATGAGGGGCAGGGGAGCAGATGGGGGGCAAGACTTTGGCGCTCAGCCCTGGGTCCGCTTGGAACCGGGCTTGGAACTTGAGGTAGGAGGGAGCCTACTGGGGCTCCTGGACCCCCATTTGCCGATCTGCACCAGGACCAGGAGCGGGGTGTGGGCTCCTGCTCTGGCCAGGATCCTGGGCTCCCTTGGCCACAAAGCAGGACAGGGGCCCAGAGAGCCCCCAACCCAGGAGATGTGAAGCTCGCAGCTGGTAAGAGCTCCACCCATGCATCCCCTCTGCCGTGGGCCCCCCGTTCCCATCCTGCTTGGCTGCCAGGCTGTGAGGACCCGCAACCCTGGGGCTCTGTGTGGACCCTGGGGTACTTTTAGGCTGCCCCCACCCATTGGCAGGGAAGCAGCACCTGGGACCTCGCGTTAGGTTGGGCAGCGAAGGCGGAGGGTTAATGGGGGTGTGACCAGGGTCCACTGGACCACAGCCACCTGCCAGGGCTCCTGACCCCCGAGTCCCACAGGCCAGACACCCCTAATTTCTCTCTGACCTAGGGGGCTCCTCTAGCCCACCTTCCTAACCTCCAGGAAGAGGGGGTTGGCCTTCACCTTGGGTGTGCCAACATCAGGGCCCCTCTCCCTGATGAAGGTCACTCTTCAGGGTCCTTGCCTGTAGGCAGACCTTGGAGCTGAGGCTCCCAGAGGGGAGAAGAAGGTGGCGGGGAGGGGGACAATTCTTCCAGGGTCTCTGTTTCCGGAAGCCAGGGTGGAGCCTGAGGCACTGGCGCCACCACCTGGCTTTGGCCAGAACTACAATGGCTGAGGGACGGGAGTGAAGCTGCTGTGGGGAGGGAAATCCAGAGCCCAACTATGTGTTGGTCCAGGGTGGTCTGGGTCCTATTCAGCCAGATGGACCCAAAACAATCATTTTTTTTCTACGCATGTGTCCTACGTGACCCCGAGAATGAGGCCTTAGGCCCATAGAATAGCAGCTTCAAACTTGAGCTGGCATCAAAATCACCTGAAAGGCTTGTTGGTTTAACTTCCACTCCCAGAGTTTCTGATTCAGTAGACACGGGGAAGGGCTTAGGAATCTGCATTTCTAACAATTTCCAGGTGAGGATGCTGCTGGCTGGTCCAGGGACCATGTTTTGAGAACCACTGCTTTAGAATTTCGGCGGGTTTGGCGCAATATTACCTTTGCAGAGTATGTCGTATTATTATATGTGGGGGCAAAGAAATGAGTGTAAGTAGGAGCACAGGTGCTTGGTCAGCCCACCCTAGTCAGTGACCTCATAATATTTCTTTTTTTAAATTAACTTTTATTGGAGTATTGTTGATTTACAATGTTGTTTGTTTCTGCTGTGCAGCAAAGTGATTCAGCTATACATATACATATATCCACTCTTTTTTAGATTCTGTTCCCATATAGGTCATTACAGAGTACTGAGTAGTGTTCCCTGTGCCATACAGTAGGTTCTTATGACCTCATCATGTTTCTATTCAGAGCCCAGCCAATGCCTGGCTGGCCCTGCTCTAGGGCTGGTATAAAATGGTGAAGGCGGCGGATGGGTCCCTGCCTCAGAACTCACAGCTGGGCACGTGTGGCATGTGATCTTTCCACTTGTGAGACTAAAAGGCAGCTCAAAATAAGGTCCAACACAGAACCTGATTTCACATTCTACCTGCTCCTTCTCAGGTCTTCCCCATTCAGAACCTATCCCACCACCCAGCCCACTTCAAACCCTGTGAGTCATCCTGGCTCCTCGCTCCGTCTCTCACATCTAATCCCATAAGGCTGTGGGCTCTGCCTCTGTTACATCTCAGCCGGCCCAGCCCACTGTCATCTCTCCCGGTACCAGGCTCTCCTGGGCTTTCATCCTTGCCCCCGTGGTCTACCCTCTGAGCTGCAGCCAGAGCGATCTTTTTTTTTTTAATAAATTTATTTATTTATTTATTTATTTATTTTTGGCTGTGTTGGGTCTTCGTTTCTGTGCGAGGGCTTTCTCCAGTTGCGGAGAGCGGGGGCCACTCTTCATCGCGGTGCGCGGGCCTCTCACTGTCGCGGCCTCTCCCGTTGCGGAGCACAGGCTCCAGACGCGCAGGCTCAGTAGTTGTGGCTCACGGGCTTAGTTGCTCCGCGGCATGTGGGATCCTCCCAGACCAGGGCTCAAACCCGTGTCCCCTGCATCGGCAGGCAGATTCTCAACCACTGCGCCACCAGGGAAGCCCCCAGAGCAATCTCTTTAAGAGAAATCCTGTCAATACTCTGCTTACCCCCTCCAATGTCTTCCTGTTGCACTTTTTAAAAGAATCCAAAATCCTGCCATAGTTTTAAGGCCCTAAGTGGTCCTCACCTCTTACCACACTCCCCTTGCTCACTTTGCTCCAGCCACCCTGGGCTCCTTGCTTGTTCCCACCTGTTCCCTCCATCTGGAACACTCTTCCCCAGATCTGCTCTTGGCTGGCTCCCCTTATGCTCTGAAATGTCTTCACTGACCCCTCTATTCAATGTTGCCTCCCACCCTCAGCTACTCTCTGTTCTCATTACCTTGTTTTATTTTGTTCATAGCATTTACTGTTCTTCGAAGTTATCTATTAATTTATCAGTTTGCTTGTTTCCTGTCTGTCTTCCCTCATCAGAATGTGAGCAACTTAGGAACAGAGACTGTCTGTACCTCTGTATGCCCAGTACCTAGAATTCTACCTGCACATAGCGTGTGCTCAATAAATATTTGCTGAATGAATGGAATTATATAGGATTCCCCGTAGGAGTAGGTCCCCCTGACATGACATCAGGGAAGGCTTTCCAGAGGGCCTGTAGAAGTTGGCCCAGTTAAAGCAGAGGAATCAAAAAAAAAAAAAAGGATGTGGGAAGGTCTTCAAGCATGAAGGGTTCTGGAAACTGTACATAGTCCAATTTGGTTGGAGCAGGAGATAGGGGAGGGGAGGTCAGAGGAGTTGGAGAAGCACCGGGCAGGCCATGAAGGGCCTCCTTGTCCCTTGAGGGGTTTGAGCTCTATGCTGAGGGCAATGGCAGCCCCCAAAGCGTGTAACACCATGCAGTTGAGAAAGCACCACTGAGTGAAGAACAGTTTCCAGCGAGAAAGCCTCGGGGGCGGGGGCGAGTACTGCGAGGTGCTGTAGCCCAGGTGAGTGGTGCTGATGCCCTGGGCCATGCAAGTGGCCACGTGCAGGAGACACTGAGGTGGTCTAGCCAGGATGAGGAGATGGAGTGGGCTGAGAGAGAGGCACTTGTCATCAGGTCCCCAGCTTGAGGGAGGCCACTGGAGTGGGAGCAGGTTTGGGGGAAAGACTGGGGTTCTGTTTTAGACAGATGGAATGTGGGTCCAGGTGAGAAGCAGAGACACATGTCAGTTTTGCAGAAAGACGGAGTGCTCTATGAGGTCAGCTGCTGGAGGGAGCCCTCTTGGATGAGGGGCCAGGAGGATGCCGGTCTTGACGGGAGCAGTTTGGCTGGAGCAGCCTTGGTGTGTGTCAATCAGTGAATGAAGGTGAGGAAGTGAGGCCGGGAGCAAAGCACAGGCAGGCAGCTGACTGTATTCATATATATTTTTTAAATATTTATTTATTTATTTGGCTGCACCAGGTCTTAGCTGTGGCATGCGGGATCTTAGTTGTGGCATGTGGGATTTAGTTCCCTGACCAGGGATCAAACCAGGGCCCCCTGCATTAGGAGCGTGGAGTCTTAACCACTGGACCACCAGGGAAGTCCCTGTATTCACATTTTAAGTTGGGGGAGATTTAAGTCCTTTGGAATGTTGAAGGAAGGCTCCAGAAGAGACGGGTGTTGGTGATCCAGGAAGGGCAAGGGAATGGCTTTTGGAGTCCAAGGATGGTTCTGTTATGAGGAAGGGATGCCTCTTCCATGGTAATAGGCCGTGAGAGCAGAGGCCAGCTTGGTCGCAGGGCGTGGAAGGTTTGGAGGCTGGAAATAAGAGTTCTCAGGTGATGGCTTCTCTTTTTCCAAAAAAGGCAGGAAGATTTTCACTGGGGGAGAGGGAGTGGAGTGAGGACTTCAGAAGACCCGGGCATGTGAAATGCCACTGAGGAGCGGGGGCAGGAGCACAGGGAAACTGGATTGTTGGGCTCAGTGAAAGTCCAGTGGAGAGTGGAGATCAGGAGTGTGCAACAGTCTTAACGTGTCCCAAAGCAAGATGGCTGTAGGGTTTTTTCAGGAAGGAGTGATGGGAGAACCCTGGGGCAAGGGAGTCAGTGACAGGCTGGACCACTGGGTGGACTGCGGAGGGAGAGAGGTGAAGATAGGAGGTCAGTGCATTGGGAGGAGGAGGATGACTGAGGTGAGAGAAGAATCTGGAAGCCCCCATGACTAACAGCATGGGCAGAGGCTCTGGGATGATCCTGGGATGGGTGAGGTTGGGGACATTGCTTTGGTATCCCCAGGACTTCCCTGGCGGTCCAGTGGTTGAGACTCCACGCTTCCACTTCCGGGGGCACGGGTTCAATCCCTGGTCGGGGAACTAAGATCCTGCATGTTGCTCAGCATGACCAAAGAAAAAAAAAAAAAGGGTATCCCTTTTCTGGGGCTGGGAGTGCCTTCCAGCAGAGGCAACCATGCAAGGGAAGGGACTCATTATTTCCCCAGGATGCTTCAGGGGGCCTCAGGCCTTCCATTGCAGGGCACTGGCTGTGAAGCAGCCCCACCTGGAAGCTGTTGGAGTCTTTGGAGCTGGGCTGGAGACCAGGATACTGGGGTCTGATGCCTACACATGCTGCCCCATCACCAGGCTGTTCCTTGCTGGGCCCCCACTCCTTTCCTTGAAGTGGAGATAGTGTGCACAGGCTTAGCCCCCCCTCCCTGACCCTGGGAAGAACCTGAAGGGAGACCCAAAGGTGCCATAGGAGAGTAGGTTCCCATGGGTGAGGGGCTGAATAGAAGGAGAGGCTGGCTTCTCCAGTTCTGTCTTCCAGCCCCAGGAACTCTTCCCGCCTGCCAGGCCCCATGCATAGAATTAAAGTGCATTCACGCTCTCAAGGAATCCTTGCAAACCCTCCTAGGTGGGTGCTGTTAGCAGCCCGATTCTACCCAGGAGGCCCTGAGGCTCCGGGAAAGTGGCCTGCCTGAGGTTGGTGGTAGAGAGGAGCTAGAACCCACCACTGGTGCCTCCAGACCCCTCCCCTCCCCTCCCCTGCCCTAAGAGAGTCTGGGGACCCTCTTCCATCTCAGCAGGCGTCTTAGGACCCCGACTCTGACCAGACACAGGAGTCACCCTGCTTTGGAGGGGGCTGAGTCACCGTGAGGGGCTGAGTGGTGCCCCATGTTCTACACTCAATCTAAGAGTAGGCCTTGCTCTCCTAAAGGGCCAGAGCAGTGCCGGTGCTGGCGACGGAGGCGAGGACGATGACGCGCGGGGGACGCCAGGCTCGGACCACGGCGGGATGACGTCCGCAGGTCAGGGGGACCCCGGGGACCCCCTCCCCGCCCCGCCCCCCAAGCCGGTCTTGCTGTCCGCCCACGCGTCGGCTGGCTGGTCTGAGAAGTTCCGTCTGGGCCCGCCAGAGGGCGCCCGGGGGCGGTGGAGGGGGCTGGAGCGGGGGAACCGGGAAAGGCCGCGGCCCAGTGGGTCCCGCCCCGCGGGGTCTGCGGCTCAGGTCGGAGGGTCAGATGGATGGCCAGGGAATCCGGATTCAGGGGCGCTCAGTGGAGCCGGATTCTGGCGACTGCACGCCCAGGGATTCGTAGTCGAGCATTCTGAGATGCCCGGGCGGCTCGGATGCCGTCCCCCACGACCCTCCAGCCGGGAGGGAGCTGCTCCTGGATCGCGTCCGGGGCGGGTGTCCGGGCCCTGGCCCTGCGATGCCCCTGGTCGAGGAGAGGACACTTGAGAATCCACGAATAGGGGTTCGGAGTGGGAGTCCACTCTTTGGGGGGTGCGCCCCCCACAACCCTTTCCGGGCCCGCCTCGGCCCCGCCCCGGCCCTAGGCCCCGCCCCGGCCGGGCCGCCCCGCCCCGCCCACTACCCTCGGCCGGGCTGGGAGCCCCGGGGGCCGCCGCAGCCGCCAGAGCGCCCGCCATGCGCGCTGCCCCCGCCGCCCCGCTGCTCCAGCTGCTGCTCCTGCTGGGGCCGCGGCTCGAGGCTGCGGGCGTCGCAGAACCGCCGCTGCCCGCCGTGGTCCTTGCCATCCTGGCCCGCAATGCCGAGCACTCTCTGCCCCACTACCTGGGCGCGCTGGAGCGGCTGGACTACCCCCGGGCCAGGCTGGCCCTCTGGTGAGAGAGACCCGGGCATCGGCATCCACCGGGCATCTATCCCCCAACCCCACCGACAGTCCGGGCATCAGATGGCCCCATCTGCTCGCTGCCCAGACACCACCCAGACAGGCCCCTCCCTCGCAGATAGGCCCTCCGCAACCCGTGTCCCCGGACAGGACCCCTTATCCCCCTGGCCCTGCAGACTGACCTCTGAGGCCTTAGGTTGACACAGGGACACCATTCCCTAATTCTGGCCCCTATTCCTCCTCTTGGGACCTCCTCTGGGTGTAAGTTGGGCCCAGTCCCTCTTGCCCTAGCCCTCAGAGCTGAAACTGAACCCGTGGGACCTGTGGTTGGCCTGATTTGGAGTGGAGCAGACAGGAGCAGCTGGTGTCCCCTGGGGCCCGATGTGGCACAGACCAGCAGGCCTCCGGGTTCCTGGGGAGCCCGTGAGGGTGCTGTCAGCCCTGGGCTCCATGCTGCCCTATGGGGAAGTCACACCCATTCCCCCTTCCCCTGGGCTGGTTCCAGCCTCTCTCAGGAGAGGGGCTGGGTCCTGTGGCCAAGGGCAAAGCCCCCTTCCTGCAGTCTCTCCCCCTAGGCATCCCCACAGGGCACTGGAATCAGAGGCCACAGTCTGTGGAAGCCAGAGCAGGGAGGAGTCCCAAGCTGAGGTTGGGGATAAACTGAGAGAAATGACCAAACTACCCTCCCTCCCCAGCACACCAGAGTTGGGCTGGGTTGGAGCCAGTGGCCTGGGGAGGCTGCCCACAATTACTAGTTTGGGAGTTAGTTAGTTCCCACCCATAGAAGACTTGACACGTAGTTAATCTTCACTTCTGGGGAATTGACTTAAAGGGGCAGTATCACCTAAAACCTGGGCTCTTGGCTAAGCCCCCTGCACCCCCCTCTGTCATGAGAGCCCCTTCAGAGAGGCTACTCGTGGTGGCAACGGAGCTCGGGCCCATCAGCATTTCTCAGGGACGCTCAGAGTGTGGTTTGGTCGTTATTACAACTATCTGGTGGAGGGAAGCAGCAGCTCCTCTGTCCAGTCCTGACTCAGAGAGTGGAGGCGCCTGACCTGTGGTCACACAGCAGGGAAGGAAGGTAACCAGAGAATGTGGCAGGTATGTTCCTCAAAGTTGAGGTACCTTTCATCCTTCAAAATGCATTCGAGTTCTGTCATCTCAGCCCCTGAGCATGCCAGGACAGCATAAAGTTACAGGGAGCAAGTGAAGCCCAGAGAGGGTCAGAACCTGCCTGAGGTTACACAGTGGATCACAGACCTATGATTGGGACCTGGCTTCCTGCCTTCCTCTGGAGCACACCTGCCTCCTCTGCTCCCAGGAGAGGCCAGCCCTGCAAGTGTTGGTGCTCCAGGGGTCAAAGCTGCCTCAGGGTTTGGTCCTTCGGTGGCTGTGCCCCCTCACCCTTCTTCCTCCTGTGTCCTCAGGTGTGCCACAGACCACAACGTGGACAACACCACAGAGATGCTGCAGGAGTGGCTGGCTGCTGTGGGCGATGACTATGCCGCTGTGGTCTGGAGGCCTGAGGGGGAGCCCAGGTGGTGACCTGAGGGGAACGTTCTGGGGAAGATGGACGACAGCTGCAGCCCAGAGAAGGAAAGGGACAGCCCCAAGCCACAGCCTCCAGACCAGGGCTCTGTCCACTGCCCTGCAGAGAGGGACACCACATGCACCTACCCTATGGGAACATCTCATCGTTTTGCCCCCTCAGGTCCTACCCAGACGAAGAGGGCCCTAAGCACTGGACCAAAGAAAGGCACCAGTTTCTGATGGAGCTGAAACAGGAAGCCCTGACCTTTGCCAGGGACTGGGGGGCCGACTATATCCTGGTAAGAAAGCCTGGCCTACAGTTGGGCTTCCCACAGGTGGTGGCACCTGTCCTTGACAGAAATCTTGGCGTGGCTTAACCACCTGTAGGCTGGCTCCTTCAGCTAGCAACCTGGGTCAGAACCCAGATCAGATATTGAGCTTGGATCCCTATGCTTGAGCTCAGACTCGGTACTAAGCCTGGATCCCTGAGTCAGAGCCAAGGGTATATACTGAGACTCGATCCCTGGGCTAGAGCTCAGAGTAGGTCTTTGGATTTACTTCCTAAAACTTCAGATAAAGTTCTTAGATCAGCAACTCGGGTATAATCTCTGGACCCAATCCCCGAGCCAGTGCCCCAGACTAGATCCTTGGTCCAGAAACGGATCTACTGGTTTATAGGTTAGACCTCTCTGAGGGAACCCTGTTGGATCCTGGGAGACTTTCTGGGTTTCTGGAAATCTGGAATGATCCCACTCAGTGAATCCTTGGGGGACCGCAGCCCAGACAAGGCTGGGGCCTGTGACATCCCCCTCCCCACAGTTTGCAGATACGGACAACATTCTGACCAACAACCAGACACTGCGGCTTCTGATCGAGCAGGGGCTGCCCGTGGTGGCCCCGATGCTGGACTCTCAGACCTACTACTCCAATTTCTGGTGTGGGATCACCCCCCAGGTAAGGCCGGGTTCGGGGGCCTCAGGAGGCTTGAGGTCTGGGAGGAGGGACGTGGAGAGACTGAAGGCCTTAGGGTCTGTGGGCCCCGGCAGGGGAGCAGTGTGCTGGGGATGGAGGGGCGCCCTCTCACAGCCCGGAGCCACCCCTTCCCCAGGGCTACTACCGCCGCACAGCTGACTACTTCCCTACCAAGAACCGCCAGCGCCGGGGCTGCTTCCGTGTCCCCATGGTCCACTCCACCTTCCTGGTATCCCTGCGGGCGGAGGGGACAGAACAGCTGGGCTTCTACCCCCCTCACCCCAACTATACCTGGCCCTTCGACGACATCATCATCTTCGCCTACGCCTGTCAGGCTGCTGGTGAGGACAGCTCTCCTTGAGCATTTCTTCCAGGCCTCTAGGCCTTTGCACATGCTATTCCCTCTGCTTGGCGTGCCCTTCCCCACTCTGCAATTAATCTTTTTAATTCCTGTTTGTCCTTAAGGTCGTAGCCTTTCTTGGGCCCACTGCCCCAGTAGGTTAGATGTCCTTCTGGCTATCCCCACCATGGCACTTTCATGTATTCCTTCATTAGGCAAATATTTATGGGACACCTACCAGGTGCCAGGCACTGGGGAGACAGTGGTGAGTAAAATCAGGCAGTCTCTGACCTCCTGGATCCTCCAGTCCAGTCAATCAAAGGATCACACAAATCAATGTCCAATCACAATGACAGGAAGAAGAGCTTTTTGACTATAGATGTTTTGGGAGCTTAGACTAGAGTTAACCTGTCAGGGAAGGCTTCCTGGAGGATGTAAACTTTGGGGCTGAGATTTAAAGTATGGGCAGACATTAACAAGGTAGAGCAGGACAGAGCATTTTAAGCAATGGGACCAGCAGGTGCAAAGGCCCTGTGGTGGCAGGGGACGCAAGAAGGCAGGCAGCTGGAGCACAGTAAGCAAAGGGGGCATGGTGCAGGCTGAGGCAGGAAAGGTAGGCAGGGGCCAGCTTGTGTGGACCTGATGGGCAAGCATCTGGTCTTTAGCCTGTGGGTGTCGGGCAGCCATCAGAGGATCACGTGATTGGATTTGAACACTAGAAAATATCATTCTGTTGTTGGTGGTTATTTTTAAGATGAAGGTTACTAGAAAGTGTTTGGGTTTGGGGAATTCCCTGGCGGTCCAGTGGTTAGGACTCTGTCCTTTCTCTGCTGAGGACTCAGGTTCGATCCCTGGTCAGGGAACGAAGATCCCGCAAGCTGTGCAGCGCAGCCAAAAAAAAACAAAAAGAAAAAAAAGTGTTTGGGTTTGGATGGGATAAACCCAGTTCTGAGGAAGAGTCAAAGCTGAGAGTGAGACAGAGATACTGCTGTTGGAATAAAGATCTTGAGAAGGGTACAGAGAATGTATTTCACAGTGTGTACTCACGGGTGGCGAGGACATGAAAGCTGTCTGGTGGGTGGAGAACTCTGCTTGTGGGCGAGGTGAATTAGAAGTGATGATTTAATCAAGAAATGTTGCACTTGGGCAAGCAGAGTGTGAGAAGTGTCCAGGGAGAAGAGTGTCATCTTTTTTTTTTTTTTGTGCATGAGGTGCTGGCAACATCTGCAGTGCAGAGATGCAGGAAGAAAAAAAAAAATCAAGTGCAGAAAGCAAGTGAAGGTGAAACAAATACATGGAGAAAAAAATAAGAAGCAGCAAAAGTATTTCCTTTTTTTTTTTTTTTACCACACCGGGCGGCTTGTGGGATCTCAGTTCCTCAACCAGGGATTGAACCCAGGCACGGAATCCTAACCACTAGGCCGCCAGGGAATTCCCTATTTCCTTATTTTTTTCATTCCTACCTCTGCTTTGAGTATCAGCTGCTCTTTATTGGTCAGCGGTTTGTAGGAATTTCGTGAACAGGGGTTTTGTCTCCATCATTCATGCTTCCACCACCTGCACTGGGCCAGGCTCTGTGCTCAATGCTGGGCCTGGGGTTAACTTTTTAATAGATACCGTGTGCCTGCCCTGGAGGACTCACAGTCTATAGAAGACAAAGGCTAAATAAATAATTATAATAAAGATGATAAACATTGAAGGAATAAAAAAGGCCACTCTGGCTGCCAGGTGGAGGACAGCAAGGTGGGGGCAGGCGAGGGGGTGGGGTTAAGTGTAGGGATCCGGGCAAGAGGTGATGGTGCTGGATTGGCGAGGGGGGATGGGCAGAGGTGGGAAAGATTTAGGGGGTGGAGCAACGGCCGGTGGCATCAGGTGGCTGTAGCCAGGTGTGAGTTTGCCTGCTCCTTCCTCACCTTGATCCCCCGAGGGCAGAGACTGTCTGTCTTTCTCACCACCATCGTTCCAGCAGCCAGCTGGTGCCCTAGACGCGTCTATTGCATGAATAAACCATTTCGGCAGGAAGATCCCTTAGATATTGTTTGAGCCAAGCCGTTTCTCCCTCCAAGCCCAGGTGGGGACGCCGGGTCCCAGAGAGGACTCACGTGGTGGGCCACTGGCAGGACTGGGGCTAGGACCTCCCATCTGGGTTCTGAGAGCCCTACCCTGCACTCCAGTGCTCACTCGGCCTCTCTCCGCAGGGGTCTCAGCCCACGTGTGCAACGAGCACCGTTATGGGTACATGAACGTGCCTGTGAAATCCCACCAGGGGCTGGAGGATGAGAGAGTCAACTTCATCCACCTGATCTTGGAAGCGCTGGGTGAGGGCTGCGAGCCGGTGTGTCCCCCCTCCCCACTGCTGGGGTTGAAGCCTCTCCCCAGCTCATTCCCTGACTCTGGGCAAGTCCCTTTTCCCGCTGGGCCTCAGTCTGCCCATCCGTACAATGGAGGCAGGTGGATTCTGTGATCTCCTGCTGGGTGTTCTGCCAAGGGGCAGGAACGAGGTGGGCTAGGACTCCAGGGCTGCCGCTGACTAGAGCCAGTAGGGACTCATGATGGGGGGTTGCTTTCCTCTGCAGTGGATGGGCCCCCCATGTGGGCCTCAGCTCATGTGTCCCGGCCCCCAAAGAGGCCCAGCAAGATGGGGTTTGATGAGGTAAGTCCTCCCGGCCTGCAGGACTGGGGCCAGGAGGTGGGTGGGCTCTCCCCTCCCCCTGCACGCACTCCCCTGCCTCCCCTCCTCCTCCAGGTGTTTGTCATCAGCCTGGCCCGCCGGCCGGACCGCAGAGAGCGCATGCTGAGTTCGCTCTGGGAGATGGAGATCTCTGGGCGTTTGGTGGATGCCGTGGACGGCCGGTGAGGCTTCCTGGGTGGGGACAGGACCCTGTGCAGCCGGTGGGGACCGGGTGGTCCATCACGGCTCCCTGGAGGTGGGAAAAGCAGACAACGAGCTGAATGAGTTTGCCGTTCTAGGAGGTGTTCAAACAGGGCCTGAGTAATTCTGTCTCGGGGAGTCCCAGGGCAGACAGAACAGGACAGGCTGCCCTCCCTCAGCCCACCTGAGGGAGGAGAGTACAGTGGTTAAGGCCCAGGGTCTGGAGCTTCTGGGCGTGGTCACCAGCTGCGTGACCTCCATCTCTCAGCCCTACTGTGTAAACGGCGAGTAACTGCCTTCCTCTTAGGGGTTTGTAAGGGTTCAGTGAAGATTTAGCCAGGGCCTGAAATGTAGTAAGTATCTCAAAGGTTAATAATGTCTTCATTACGATTATCAGGGTTATTCTTTTCCATCCTGAACTTAGGTCCCTGATGGGCAGGGCCGGGGTGGGAGCAGGCCAGTCGTGTTCCCCCGGCAACCAGGGGTCACACGGCCCCACGTGCCCACTGCTGTTTGCTGCATATACCCCAGCCCTGTGGACTGCAGGATGTCCATCCTTTGCTTGGGCCGCTGCGTAAGAAGTATCTGCCACGTTCCCCGCATTCATCCTGGGGTGTGTCCCCCTCAGACTGCCGCCCCCTCCCCTTAGGATCTCCCCCGCCCGAGGTGGCAGTGGCTTTCCAGGTCCAGTCACTGATGGCTTCAGGCCACACGAAGCAGTAACAAGACTGAAGCCTCCTTCCAACCAGACTCCAGAGTGACTGTCCCCAACTTGCACAGGCCAGTTCCCCCTGGACAGGTCCCTGGCGGGCACCCCTGACCCCCTTATACCATCTGCCTCAGGATGCTCAACAGCAGTGTCATGAGGAGCCTCGGCGTGGACCTGCTTCCTGGCTACCAGGACCCCTACTCGGGCCGCACGCTGACCAAGGGCGAGGTGGGCTGCTTCCTCAGCCACTACTCCATCTGGGAGGAGGTGAGGACCCCCATCCACTGCTCCGTGCCAGCACTCGTGTGACCGGGGGTTGACCGAGCACACTAACAAAGACCCGGCCAGCAGCTTTCAGCCTCCTAAGGGCCCAACCCTATACCTTATTCACCCTGCGGTCTCCACTGAGCACCTACTGTGTGCTAGGAGAGCTTCTGCTCTGAGAACACAGAGGTGAACAAGAAGAATGCAGCCGGTCCCTCCTGGGGCAGAGGGACCAGAGCAGGGCGCAGAAATCAAGAAAGAACTAAGCTTGCCACGGAGGGGGGATGTACAGGCTGTTCGAGAGTGCGGACTGGCCTGGCCTCCTGGCCTCCTGTGGGGTCAGGGTGGGCCTCGCCATTGAGGGGCAGGGAGAGGAGCCTTCTCAGCAGAGGAAGACAGTGCGGGCACAGGCCCTGGGGCTGAAGGAGTTGGGTGTGTTCTGTGTGGGAAGAAGAAAGGCCTAGGGCTTGGCCAAGCGGCCTCAGCCCAGGGCTGGGGTGTGAGTGCCTGGGAGAGGTCACTGCCTGGACACGGCAGGAGAGAACCCGGGCCTGGCCCTCCAAGGGGCGCCCCCTCCAGGAGGTGGAGCACAGACTCACTCCTTGTTTTTATTTTCTACTGTAGCCAGAATATGGGCGTGTGAGCTTATATTTCTGCTTTTCTGCTACCTCTGAACAGATTGAAGGATGATGTACGTTTCACCACTTACTGAGCTGATCTCATGCTCTTTTCACATTTCCAAAAGTTACAAAAAGTATTTTTTCTCAGGGATGTGTGGGGCTAGGGTCTTCCTGCACCCCCCACCCCCCAGCCTAGCTTCCTCGAGGAAAGCTCAAGAGGAGGAAGTGAGGATCCAGGCCCTGGAGTCCAGCAGATGCGGTTCAGATCCCAGTTCTGCCATTTCCTGGCTGTGTGTCCTTGGACGAGTGGGTTCATCTCCCTGTGTCTCCATCTCCTTGCTGCAGTACGGGGACATCGTACCTCCTGAGGGTCCCTGGAGATGAACACTGTGGCCCCAGTGCTCAGTGACTGCAGCAAGGGTTCTGATTGCCATTGTGATCTGCTTGGAGAGCAAGACTCTGCCCTCTGGACCCGTCTTCCATCAGGAGAAACCACTCAGAGATGGGTCCCCTTCCCCGAAGGTCACGTAGCACAAGGGCAGGGCTCACAGGCCCCCTTACTTTGCCGGCCTGATTCGCGGCCAGGGGTGGAGGGAAGAAGGGAGGCGCCCCCAGCCTTCAGCAGCTGAGCGACGCAGCCAGGGCTGAGCATTCGGCCTGTAACTGAGGCCAGGAGCGTCTGTCAGAGTCAGCCAGGTGGGAGGGGACAGCCCGAGTCTAAAGATCCTCCCCCACCGTGTACCACAGGTGGTTGCCCGGGGCCTGGCCCAGGTCGTGGTGTTTGAGGACGATGTGCGCTTTGAGAGCAATTTCAAGATGCGGCTGGAGCAGCTGATGAAGGAGGTGGAGGCGGAGAAACTTCCTTGGGACCTGATGTAGGCAACCTGTGCCCCCAGGGGCCAGGGAGAGGGGTGGGCCTCCAGGGGTCTGCCTCCTCCTGAGGGGTCCTGGGACATCTACAGTGACTCCTGGGACCCCTGGTGTCACCTGCAGCTACCTCGGCCGGAAGCAGGTGAACCCTGAGGAGGAGGCAGCCGTGGAGGGGCTGCCGCACCTGGTGGTGGCCAGCTACTCCTACTGGACACTGGCGTACGTCCTGAGCCTGGCCGGCGCCCGCAAGCTGCTGGCCTCCCAGCCCCTGCGCCGAATGCTGCCCGTGGATGAGTTCCTACCCATCATGTTTGACCAGCACCCCAAGTGAGCCTCAGATGGGGGCAGGGCAGGGTCAGCCTGTCCTGAGAGCCCACCTCAGCAAGTAGTAAGTCCCCTCACTGGGCAGGTGGAGAGACTGAGGCTTGCAGGGCTGAGTCGCTTCCTTCTGGTCACCAAGGAGTAGCCCAGCTTAGCCTTGGAGTCAGACCAATCTATGTGTGAATTCTGTGATGCCCTGTGGTTTTCAGTCAAGCGATTTTTCTGTTCTGTGCCTCAGTTTCCCCATCTGGAAAATGGGGATAAGAGAAATCCTGCCTCAGGATTAGATGGGGAGGGCGGTCAGGTGCTCTGGGGGTGAGGTGCCTGGCTCCGGGCTGGCATGGGTCTGGGTGGAGGGGCCTACCCAGCCCCCCTGAGCCAGCCTCCCGCCTCCCAGCGAGCAGTACAAGGCACACTTCTGGCCGCGGGACCTGCGGGCCTTCTCAGCCCGGCCCCTGCTCGCTGCTCCCACCCACTACGCGGGGGACGCTGAGTGGCTCAGCGACACAGAGACGTCCTCGCCCTGGGACGATGACAGCGGCCGCCTCATCAGCTGGAGTGGCTCTTATAAGACCCTGCGGGACCCCCGCCTGGACCTGGCCGGCAGCAGTGGGCACAGCCTCCATCCCCACCCACAGGATGAGCTCTAGGTGCGCCTCGGTTTTCTCTCCCCTTTAACGACTAACTCTGTGTTTGGGTCTCCCTTTCCTCTTCTCAGCTGTCTTCTCTCTCTCCCTCTCCCTGTCTCGGGCTTTCTCTCTCTCTGTCTCTGTTTGTATCTTTGCTGTGTCTGCATTTCTCTGTCCACCTCTAACTCCCTCTCTCTCGCTCTCTTTCTCTCTGTCCATCTCTGTCTCTTTGTGTCTCTCACTATCTCTGTGTCTGTTTCTGTCTCTGTCTCTCACTGTCCAACTCTAGTTCTTTCTACTTCTCTCCTCTTACCTCTCTTGTCCCACCAGGTCAGGGTGGTGACTCCAGAGAAGCACCCGGGAATAGGCCATAGCTGTCCAGGGAGCAGAGCAAGAGCCGCCACCAGGAACCATAGACCCAGTAGAGACCTGGCTGCCACCTTGGGCATGGCCACTCTGCCCTCTGGACCCGTCTTCCATTGGGAGAAACCACTCAGAGATGGGTCCCCTTCCCCAAAGGTCACGTAGCACAAGGGCAGGGCTCACAGGCCCTCTTACTTTGCCAGCCTGATTCAGGGCCTGGGGTGGAGGGAAGAAGGGGGGGCCCCCAGCCTTCAGTTTCAAGCTGGGCGGACACAGGAGCCCTGCCCCCAGCTAAGGACCCAGCTGCTGGGGCCCCTCTGCCGCCTTCTACCTCCACCTCAGCTCCCTACCCAGCTTGACACATGGGTCTCACCTGCCACCCTCTTCCCTGGCCAGTGGGAAGTGCAGGGAGGTGGGAGGAGGACCCAGCACACAGTAGGCCCTCAATAAAAGCTGGCTGGTATTGCACTTTATACTTTTTAACTCATGGTTGAGCCTCTTTGTGTGTCCTGAGGGCTGGGAGGGAGGTGTTCCTGATCTGTGGTTGAGCAGGTGGAGAGACAGAGAGGGGAGGGCAGCCTAGCGAAGGAGTCAGGCGATCGATCTGGCATCACCTCCTTAGTCTGCTCATTGGTAAAGTGGAGGTGGGAGGAGAAGTATCTCACGGGCCAGGTGGGTATAAAGTAGCCAGGCCTGGAGCCCAGCCCACAGTGAGTGCTTACCCACTGCGGCTGTCATGGTCATCACCGGCCTCACCTTGCTGGCCAGGGTGGGCCCAGGCCAGACCGAGGGCTGCTGAGGCCTCCTTGCCCTTGGATCTTCACTTGTGCAGTTGGAACCCCTCCCCTGGAAGTGGCTGGGGAGATCCAGGGCTCCCCTCCCGCCCTAACTAGTGTGGCAGCCAGAGGGCGCAAGGTGGCAGAACCTGGACCTTGTGGGCCAGGGCGCCCTCTGCTGGTTTGGGGCCAACAACGGGAAGGGAGCCTGGGGCATTTGGAATCTGCCCCCTGTGCTCTGGGTTACTTGCAGCAGCTTCACCTTCTTCTGCTCTCCTGCTTGGGAACTGCCGGCCTTCCTCCCTCCCCACCCCTGTAAGGCCCAGCAACTGTCTCCAGTGCCTGCACTCAGGCAGCCGGAGGGGATGGGGAGGTGGCTCCTTGTCTTGTCTGTAGCTGCCGTGGCCTCCACCAGCGCAGGACCTGCCATCTCCAGGTTTCCTTCTTCAGAGGAGCCTCTCCCTCATGCAGCCCCTTGACTTGGTCTTGTAAGCACCTGGGTCCTGGCAGAGTCAGTCAGGCACCCCCTGGGGCTGGGCTTTCCCTCCTTCCGTACCAGGGATGAGGTCCCGCTGGCCTGGCTTTGGTTCCAGAGCCTGGCATGGCTCTGAGAAAGACTTTGGGCCAGAGCTGTGGAACTGGTGCTTTGTTCATTCCAAGACTAAAAGCCATTGATTCTGGATGGCTATGACCTTGAGTAAGTCACTTCTCCCTTCCAGGCTCCAGGCATCCCTTTCATTCATTAAAATGAACATTTATTGAGCACCCTCTATGGGCCACGTTTAGATACTAGGGATACAGCGGTGAATAAAACTGTCCCAAAAAATCCCTGACCTCATAGAGCTGACGTTCTAGTGAGGGGGGCAGACAAAAACAGAGAAGCAAATATTGGAGGGTGGTAAGTCCTACAGAACAAAATGAGGGAGGAAATATCAAGCATGAGCTGAGAAGGTAACACATGAACAAAGACTTCAAGGAAGTAAAGGGACAAAGTATGGGGATATGGGAAAGAAGACCATTCTAGGCCAAGGGGGCAGCATATGCAAAGGCCCTGAGGCAGGAACAGGACTGGCAGGTTCAAAAGACAGGGAAGATGCCACTGTGGCTGGAGCAGAACGAGCAAGGAGGAGCCAAGTTCTGGAGGTGATGGAGCCAAGGTCAGGGCCAGAGCACAGAGGGCCTTGGAGGTCATTTTGGCTTTTACTCTGAGACAAGGAGCCCCTGGAGGGTTTGAGGCAGAGACATGACACAATCTAATTTTTATTTTAACATGATTACCCTGGCTGCTGTAATGAACTGTAGTTGGATCCAGGGTAGAAATAGGGAGATGGGTTAGAAACCCATTGTAATAATCCAAGTGAGACATGATGGTGCCCCAGACCAGGGTGTTAACAGTGGGGGTGGTGAGAGGCAGCAGTAGAATTTCAGGAGGAGACACAGACACGCCACCGCTGGGAGCTGCTCCCTGCGCTGCCTAGCAATGGTCAACCCCTCTGTGTTCTTCCACATTGTCAGCGAGCCCTTGGGCTGCATCTCCTTCAAGCTGTTTGCAGACAAAGTTCCAAAGACAGCAGAAAACTTCCATGCTCTGAGCACTGGGGAGAAAGGATTTGGTTATGAGGGTCCTCCTTTCACAGAAGTATTCCGGGATTTATGTGCCAGGGTGGTGCCATCATGGCACTGGTGGCATCCAGCTACAAGGAGAAATTTGATGACGAGAATTTCACCCTGAAACACACAGGTCCTGGCACCTTGTCCATGGCAAATGCTGGACCCAACACAAGTGGTTCCCAGTTTCTCATCTGCACTGCCAAGACTGAGTGTCTGGATGGCAGGTGTGTGGTCTTTGGCAAGGTGGAAAAGGGCATGAACGGTGTGGCAGCCATGGAGCACTCTGGTTCCAGGAATGGCAAGACCAGCAAGAAGCTCACCATTGCTGTCTGTGGACAACTGTAATAAATCTGACTCGTGCTTTATCTTAAACATCAGCCCATTCCTTCCATAGCTCGGTAGAGCATCCCTCACCCTCATCTGCTCGTGGCATACTATAATCTTTGTGCTTTTGCTGCAGTTCTTTGGGTTTCACATTTTCCATTCCCCGCTCCAAGTCTAGCTGAATTGCAGAGTTAAGTTTATGATTATGAAATAAAAGCTAAACAGCAACAGAGAGAGAGACCTAGGCAGATTGAGGATGATGTCAAAGTTTTGGACCCAAATTACTAGAAGAATGGAACTGCCATCAACAGAAATGGAGAAAACTACAGAGTGTGGGGCAGGGGACCGGCTTGGGGGCGGGGCAGGAGATCATTTTCAGATGTGCTACATTTGAGATTCAGGTGCAGGTGTCAATTAGGAGTTAGATACACGAGCCTGGGATTCAGGGGTCGGGTCTGGGCTGGAGATAGAAGCTTGGCATCCCCTGTCCTGACCCAGAAGTCCTGGCCCCAAACCACACACTCTACCACCTGTTACCTGGGGAGCTGGTTGAAATGCAGATTCCTGCCCCCTCCTAATTCTCCTGCCCAGGGTTCTGATTCAGTAGGTTGTGGGTGAGGCCTGACTGTTTTTGAACAAAACTATCGCAGGTGATTCTGAGGAGCTGACAGGTTTGGGAACTGTAGCTAAATCTACATACAGTAAAATTTACTTTGATTTTTTTTTTTGAATGAATGATTCTTTAAATTCTATAGTGCTTTACAATTTTCAAAAGTTTCACACACATGATTTCATATAATTCCATAATAACCCTGTTTTTCCCCTAACCCTCTACTGCACCTCCCCCTTCCCCGTCCCCACTGGTAACCCCTAGTTTGTTCTCTGTATCTAGGAGTCTGTTTCTTTTTTGTTTTATTCACTAGTTTGTTGTATTTTTTTTAGATCCCACATATAAGTGATATCATACAGTATTTGTCTTTCTCTGTACTTTGATGATTTTTGACAAATGTAAACAGTCATGCCACCAGTACTACAATGAAGATATGGAATATATACATCCCCCAAAAAAGTTCTCCTCTGCCTCTCTGCAGTCAATTCCCTTTTCCCACCCCAGTCCCTGGAAACCACTGATCTGTTTGCTGTCCCTGATTTTGCCTTTTCCAAACTGTCACCTGGATTGAATCATGTAGTACCTGGCCTTTTGTGTCTGTCTTCTTTTATCCAGTATAATGTTTTATTTGGAAGTTTTATACAAAACTGAGCTTTAAAGTCTTCCCTAATATTTTATACCACAGTGTCTAATCCTAATATATATTATGAAGAATGAAGTATGAAATTTTCATCAAGACTTCCAAACGTCCCCCACTACCCACCAGACTACTCAGATGCTGTGTAAATATTTTGGTTTTCTGTGGGTGCCCTGCTCTGAAAAAAGGCTGGGAAGTCTTGCTCCAAGGCATACCCACTGCTTGGGGGAGGCATGGAGAACTGCGAGAAAGTGAGAGTGGGGATGGGTCAGGGGCAAGAACCAGGTCTCCTTCTCGCTCCTGCTGGACCACTTCTAATCCGCTCTTCCCCCCACCCCGCTACTGCCACAATAGTGTGCAAACCAAGAGACAAGGGGCTTTGCTATGAGTAAACGGCAGCTTTTGGGCATTGGCTGTTTGCCAACTGTTTTGCCTGCTTGGGGTGCTCTTTGTCTTCCTTCCGGTTTCTTAGCCGAATTGTAGATGCTGGAGAATTCCCTGGCGGTCCAGTGGTTAGGACTCCGCACTTTCATTGCCAAGGGCCCTTGTTCAATCCCTGGTGGGGGAACTAAGGAGGAACCCCTTAAACAGCGGGGCGGCCAAAAAAAAAAAAATGAAGGAATGCTGGAGAAGAGCCCTCCCTGCAAACCTACTAGTCACAGCGTAGGCCCTGCGGGCAGAGAAGACTGGCTTGAGTTGTCTCAGCCCCTTCTAGCTCTATGACCATGGGCAAGTGTCCTGACCTCTCTCTAGGCTCAGTTTTCTGCTCTGTAAAATGGGATTATACTCAAGCCAACCTCACCGGATGTTGTGAGGATTCATTGAGCTAATGCAGGTGAGCGCGGTGCCTGGCACAGAGGGAGTGCTGCACTGAGGGTCACTGGTATCACGGTGACCCTCCAGACGATGACCGTGAATCAGGATGGACTTGGGTGGTCTGCCTGAGTCAGAGGAAAAAGTGGAGCAGGGCAGAGGAGGGTGTCTCTCTAAACAGGTAATCTAATTTCCAATTTCACCTCTGCCACTTAATTATCTGTACCCATTGAGCCAGGTCCTTCTCCTCTCTGTAAAATGTCTGTTTCCTTTCATTAAAATGAAGGGGCATGACCAGATTTGCCCTCCAAGGTCACTCCCGGATGGTCCGGGAAGTGGTTCTCAAACTTTAGAGTCCAAATTTTACAGTGCATCCGAATCACCTGGAGAACTTGTTAAAACACAGATTGCTGCTCCCCCGCCCCCCAGTTTCTGATTCAGTAAGTCTGGGGTGGAGCCTAAACAATGTGTATTTCTAACAAGTTCCCTGGCGATGCTGATGCCGCTGGTACAGGGACCCCACTTTGAGAACCGCTGCTTTGGGCCACCGTAGAACCTGGACTCTCTTCTCAGCTGAGTCCAGCGTCCATCCAATCTCAGAGGCCCAGGGTCAGTGAGGTGCTGGTTAAAGTTCCAAGAGGAGCCAAGCCTTGATAGGGCCTGGGAGAATTCTCTCTCCCTACTCTACCCAGGACTTGAAATCTCTCAAGTCACCTGAAAGAAAAAGCTAGACCCTGTTTGGAGCACGGATTCCTTCTCCCCGGGGTTATGCTGTGGCCATTGCATCAGGGCCCTGGAGGAAGTGCTCCAAGATGGAAACAACTGGTAATCAGGCCCTAGAGCAAATGGAGAGGCTGCTCCAGAGCCTAAGGACTCGGGCCATCCCCCTGGCGGGAGCTGCACGCAGGGCTGGGTCCAGCGCTGGAGCTGACAGCTCCTCCTTCACCTGTGGTTATTTCCAACGAACAAGAAAAGCCCACGTTCATTGTTGAAATTTAGAGAAACAGAATGAGGAAACTAAAATCGTCAGTGTTAACATTTTGAGATAGTGTCTTCTGGTTAAAAATTAAAAAAAAAAAATCTTTTATTACTTAAGCTGGGTGGCTGAGTGGTGGCTCCATTAGTGTTTATTTTATTGTCCCTGACCAGGGATGGAACCCATGCCCCGCGCAGTAGAAGCGAGGAGTCCTAACCACTGGACCGCCAGGGAAGTCCCGATTTTATTATACGTCTTTAAATGGAACATATGCATTATGTTTGGGTTGAATTGTGTCCCCCAAAAGTTAATATGTTGAAGTCCTAACACCCAGTACCTCAGAATGCAACTTTATTTGGAAATAGATTTGTTGTAGTTGTAATTAGTTAGGATGAGGTCATACTAGAGAAGGATGGGTCCCTAATATCCACTACAGCTGATATCCTTATAAAAAGGGGAAATTTGGATGCAGACACACACACGTGGAGAAGGCCATTGGTAGACTGGAGTTCCGCTACCAAGGAACTACCAAAAGCTAGGACCAAGGCCTGGACCAGATCCTTCCCAAGCACCTTCAGAGGGAGCATGGCCCTGCCAACACCTTGATCTCAGACTCCTGGCCTCCAGAATTGTTTAGTTCTGTTTAGTTTCTGTTGTTTCATTCACCCAGTTTGTGGTACTTTGTCAAGGCAGCCCTAGGAAACTAATACACATTACATACCCTCTTTTGTTCACAGTTTTATTTTTTATTTTATTTATTTTTAAATTTTTGGCCGCCTCTCATGATATGAGGGATCTTAGTTCCCCGAGCAGGGATCAAACCCGTACCCTGTGCAGTGGAAGCGCAGAGTCTTAACCACTGGACCGCCAGGGAAGTCTCTGTTCACAGTTTTAAAAAGAGGATATGTAAGTGTAATACAAGAAACACCCATATATCCTCCACCCGAAATTTGTAGTTTTTTTCTCTGTGAATATATATCTACATCTCTCCTCAGCCTCCCAAACAAATACATGGTCTTATACTGAACTTGCTATTCCTACAATCTATTTTTTCAACCAATAGATCACGATTATCTTCTCCAACAAGTTTTTTTTTTTTTAACACAGACTTTTCTTTTCTTCTTCTTATTTATTTATTTTTGGCTGTGTTGGGTCTTCATTGCTGCACGCGGGCTTTCTCTAGTTGTGGTGAGCGGGGGCTACTCTTCGTTGTGGTGCAGGGGCTTCTCATTGCGGTGGCTTCTCTTGGTGTAGAGCATGAGCTCTAGGCACACGGGCTTCTGTAGTTGTGGCACGTGGGCTCAGTAGTTGTGGCTCGCGGGCTCTAGAGTACAGGCTCAGTAGTTGTGGTGCACGGGCTTAGTTGCTTCGTGGCATGTGGGATCTTCCTGGACCAGGGCTCGAACCCGTGTCCCCTGCTTTGGCAGGCAGATTCTTAACCACTGCGCCACCAGGGAAGTCCCTTTTTTTTTTTAGTATTTATTTATTTATTTGGCTGCGCTGGGTCTTAGTTGCGGCCTGCAGGATCTAATTCCCTGACCAGGGATCATACTCACGCTCCCCCTCCAGGGAACGTGGAGTCTTAACCACTGGACAACCAGGGAAGTCCCTCCAACAAGTTTTTAATCTGCTGATTTTTCTTCTGACTGAAAACATACTCCTTTGCAAAAATACTTAAACATTACAGAAATTTACACTTTACAAGTGAAAAATCTCTGACTCCACCTTCCAGAAATAAACACTCCTAAGTGTGCAGTGTCTAGTACTCCAGATTTTTTTACATGTACGTATTAACATACACAGGTTATTTTTCTACAGAAATGGCATCATGGTCGACTTACAGCTTTGCACCTTGCCTTTTACTTTTCTCAGCTATATGTTTTGGAAACCTTTCCACATTCAACAATTGATCTGTCTTATTATATATATATATATATATATTTTTTTTTGGCTGCATTGGGTCTTCGTTGCGGTGCGCATACTTCTCACTGCGGTGGCTTCTCTTGTTGCGGAGCACGGGCTCTAGACGTGTAGGCTTCAGTAGCTGCAGCACGTAGGCTCACTAGTTGTGGCTCGCGGGCTCTAGAGTGTAGGCTCAGTAATTGTGGTGCACGGGCTTACTTGCTCTGCGGCATGTGGGATCTTCCCGGACCAGGGCTCGAACCCGTGTCGCCTGCATTGGCAGGTGGATTCTTAACCACTGCGCCACCAGGGAAGTCCGGTTACATCAATTTTTAAACCTGCCAGCAATGTGTGAGACTGCTTGTTTCCCAATGTCCTCATCAGTGCTAGGTAGTGCTCTTAAAAAAAAAAGTGGCCAGTGCTGGCCAGGCTTGGAGTGGCTTGAATTCAGAAAACACGGTCCAGCAATCCAAAGTGATATCAGGGAATTCCCTGGCGGTCCAGTGGTTAGGATTCCATGCTTCCACTGCAGGGGGCACGGGTTTGATCCCTGGTCAGGGAACTAGATCTCACAACTAAAAGATCCTGCATGCTGCAAAGAAGATCCCGCAAGCCGCAACTAAGGCTCGGCGCAGCCAAATAAATAATATTTTTTAAAAAATTCCTGTTCTCTTTCCCATCGCACGTCCTTCCTGCAAGCTGCTTGATGCAGCCAAAACAACAACAACAACAAAAACAAACAAAAAAACCACAAAAAACAAAGTGATATCAGAATAACTCAAGTTCTTTACCTGCATTTCTCAAACCCCACAAAAGGGACAGATATACAGACCACAGCTATGCTTTAAAAATTCCTCTTCTCTGGGACTTCCCTGGTGGTCCAGTGGTTAAGACTCCGAGCTCCCAATGCAGGGGGCCCGGGTTCGATCCCTGGTCAGGGAACTAGATCTCACAACTCAAAGATCCTGCATGCTGCAAAGAAGATCCCGCAAGCCGCAACTAAGACTCGGCGCAGACAAATAAATAAATTAATAATATTTAAAGAAAAATTCCTGTTCTCTTTCCCATCGCACGTCCTTCACCCACTACAGGTGTCCCTGCGCCCCTGTCTTCAGCACCCCTTCCTCCCTGTTGCCTGTCTCTAAGATTTTCCTCCTCCTCCTTCCTGTCACTCGCTTCTAGTGTGTGTGTGTGTGTGTGTGTGTGTGTATTGAGGGTGGTGACCTCTCAGTCTTGTCCATTCTCAGATTCTCCATCACAAAAGCCCCGAAGAACTTCACTGGCAGAGAAAAACCCTCCTCAGATGGTGGGTAGGGGACAAAACCACAGAGGCAAAATCCTTCGGTGGGTGGGGAGGGGAAAGCTTTAATCATTTCATCTGGTCACGTTAGAGGGGTGGGCTGTGTACTCCTTGAAGACCGAGTGGGATGTGTTGGTTTGGTGTCCCTCACCCTGGGCTTAGCACACAGTAGGGACTTAATAAATGTTGGTTCATTGAATGTGGGAGCACTGAGAAATGATCAACAACTCTGCATTGGGGGTGGCAAGAGACGTTTTACAGAGATGTTTGACCTAGGCCTGGAAACAAGAAGGTTATCTTGGGCAGCAAAAATGACATCACTTCTTCTGAAGCGGGGGGGATAAGGTGGGGAAAGGTAAAGGTGAGGGAAGGTGGGAGAAGGTGGAGAGAATTCCACTGGATGAATTTATGTTTCTCTATGAAAAAGGAGAGTTGTCATATGGGATGGGGAAGAGGCAAAGATTTGGAAAAGCCAACATGGCGGGCTTCCCTGGTGGCACAGTGGTTAAGAATCCGCCTGCCAATGCAGGGGACACGGGTTCGAGCCCTGGTCCGGGAAGATCCCACATGCCGCGGAGCAACTAAGCGCGTGCGCCACAACTACTGAGCCTGCGCTCTACAACCCGTGAGCCACAACTACTGAAGCCCTTGCGCCTCGAGCCCGTGCTCCGCAACAAGAGAAGCCACTGCAATGAGAAGCCCACGCACCACAACGAAGAGCAGCCCCCACTCACCGCAACTAGAGAAAGCCCGCACACAGCAACAAAGACCCAACTCAGACAAAAATACATAAATAAATAGATAGATAGATAAATAAAAAGCCAACGTGGGGAGGCGGAGGGGGTCCAGGGATAAATTAAACCATTGTTGGGCAGTGGTGAGAGCTCAGCTGAGGGTGGAGGAAATGATTTGTGCATTTGATCTTTGCAGAGACTCAGGTGGTTGGATTACAGTAGGGATTGGGGATCCATCATTTATTCAACAGGGAGAAAATGAACAGGGCAAGGGCGTGGAGGGCTCCCTAACACTGAGGAATGAATGCCATAAGCATTAGACAGTAGGTGGGAAGGCAGAAGAATGAGTTCTGTTTGGAGAGGGGGGAGCTGGAACTTAAGATTTCAGGTGGACCAGTTGTGTGACCCTGGGAGTGCATGGCTGAGGTGCAGGGAAGGTCATGGAGATGAGGATGTAAAGGAACTGAGGCCAGGATGGCCCTGAGGATATTAAAGTCTCCCAGAATCCAGGGCGGCTGCGTGAGCCACGTGACAGCCCCCCATGATTGGCTGACAGTGGAGCATAGTTGAGAAGATGGAGACTCGGCGAGAACTTCAACGGAGTAGGTCTGTACACAACAGCGGCATACAGTGTGCAGGAGGGCAGTGAGGAGCAAGCGGAATGCGGACCCTTCCTCCTGCCTGGACAAAGACAGGCGATGTGGGAGGGGGAGAGAGTCTGGGTGGTGTGCAGAAGCGGGCTCCATCTCTGCACCAACAGGGGAGGAGAGACAGGGCTGTATTTCCAGAAGCAGCGCGCAGCTCCGGACAGTAACATGTTTCCTGACCCCTGAGCCCAGTGGCCTAATATGAATCAGAGGGAGTAGGCTAGAAGTTGGGCTTTCCTCTGAGTTAGGGGAACCGATGAGGGCTGAAGGCAGGGTAAAAATGGCGGAGGGGGGAAAGCTAGGTCTTGAACGGCGAGGCAAGCCCGGGAGAGGCAAGCCCGGGCCAGGCCCGTCAGTGGCGTCGCGCGTCTCCATGGCGACGCTACGCGTGGCCCGGAAGAGGGCGGAGTTTCTGATGGGCGGGACATCTCTGTGACGCCAGGGGCTGGGCCTAAATGGCGAAACCCGAGAGGCTCCCGGGGGGGTTTGAACTGGCCAATGGGCGAGCTGCAGACCGGGTGTCTGAAAAGGAGGAGGAAGCGGGGAGGAGTCGCCGCCAGAGCTGGATTGCATCCGCCGCGGCGTCTCCATGGCAAGACCCTGGCCTCCGACTTCAACGACTTCATAAGGAGGCGTTTCTGGGCACAGCCGTGTCGCTTCTGGTGAGAGGCCGCCGGCAGGCGGGAGCCAGGGCGCTCCGGGGCGCCCCGCGGCCGCCGCCGGGCCTGGTCCCCACGGGCGGGGTGGCCCCCGCCGAGGTCGCCGGGTCCCGCTGCCCCTCCGGGCCGCCCCCGCCGGCACCCTCCGGCGCGCTCGTCCAGTTCCCGTCAGAATCTCGCCCCCCGTCCCGCCCACCGGCGCGGGCCTTCTCCTCCTCCCGCTAACGGGCGAGCCTTTCCTCACCTGGCCACCGGCAGGGCTCTGCTCCCTCCGGGCTTCGCCCTTCTCTCTATGGGCAGAAACTGGTCCCCTCCTGCCCGCTGGTGGGTGGTCGTCCCTTCTTTCCGACGGAGACTGGCCCCGCGCCCTCTTGCCCGCCGGTGGGCGTCGCCCCGTCCGCCTCGCCCTCCCTGAGGGCCTCGGCCCGGCAGTTATTTGCCGGCTCCTCGTAGGCAGCGCAGTCCCCGGGGACCGCCTCCGCGCCGCCCTACCCCGTTGGGTGGGTTCACCTGTCCAGCGGGCCTCCCGAGGATCCCGCCCCGCCCCCTGCACGACCCGACGTCGAACCCGCTCTAACTCGGATACTAAATCCCAGCGGCCGCTGCTTCGCCCGGGAGGATTTTCCCTCTGCCGTCGGGGCACCCACTCGCTGCTTAGCGCCCCTTTCCCCCTGCAGCCTCCGCTCCTTCCTCCTTCAAATACTATTGGTCTTCTCGGGTGTCTATTCTGCCGGGAACGCCCTTCTCCTAGGAGACAGTTGCCCTGGCTCCGCCCCGAATATCCCTCCCGCTCCCTGCGCCGGTTCCGGCCTTTTGGGGCCCACTTGGAGCCTAGCGGTTTTCTCCCGCCCTCCTCGCACGCGAGCCAGCATCTCAGGTTTCCCCCCTGGTGGCCACCCACCTTCCCTCCCGCGTGGGGCCTGGGTGTGGTGGTCCTTTACTTCGAAGTTCCGCCCCCTGGCCCTCCCTGGGGAGGGGAGCTCTCACCGCCCCGCCCACCGGGTCGCTCAGCCTCTCCTATCTCCCCCCACTTTGGCAGGACAGTCAGTTGCTGTGAGACTTGGACAGCAGAGGAGCACCTCCCAAGTTTTCATCCAACTGTCACCCCCAAAGCTTACACTCTCCTCCCCTCAGGACGTTTGATGCCGGGCCCCTGAGGTTCTCACTGACACGCCCCTCTGGGTCCCCCTGAGCAGAGCCTGCTGACCCAGTTGCCCACCTTTGCGGCTTTGATGCCTAACCATGTCTGCCTCATCCTCAGGCGGCTCCCCCAGGTACTGCCATTGTGGGGGGGCGCCTCCGCCACAGGGCAGGGAAAAGCGGGCAGGGGCTCCCAGGCCAGGCTCACTGGAGGATTCTCTTTTCAGCTCTCTGTTCTGTGTACTGAAAGCCTGGACCAAAACATTTAAAAATAATTTTTAAGAGGAAAGAGGAAAATGCACGCATGTAATCCCAGCTCTGCCTCCCTCTGGCCCTCCCTCCTCAGGTGCCCCAGTTCCTGGTAGCAAATAGGATCACCATCGTTGTCATTGGAGTACTAGGCTCAGATCCTTTTTGAAAGGAGGCTAGGTGTAAATAAATAACAACCACGTAAGAGGTGGATGCGGCAGTTAGTCAGATGTTGGTGGAATCCAGGTAGTTCGATTTAAAACCCGCTGAGGGTGAGAGCTTTCCCAAATCTATTGGCTTCAAGTGAACAGAAATGTTCTAAGTGAGGAGGGGAAAAAAAAAAAACCCATCTGCTCAGATTTGGTATTCCTTGGCTAAATGATTAGTAGGACTCAAATTTTTTTCTTTTATATCAAGGTGTGATATACATACAGCACAACGTATGCTAAGGTGCTTAAGAATTTTTATGTTGCATTATTTTTTCCAAAATAATGGAGGGCGAGGGCACGGTCATATTTTGGGGGCTGTCATCAGGCAGTGAGATGGATCAAATGTACTTTCCAAGTCCCTTCCCATCCTGGAATTCTTGGATTGACTGCTGCCAGATTTTGGAGATTAAACTTTTGCTTTATTTGCAAATTTGGTGATGGGGTTGTTTATGTATAAGATGAATTACACGTGGTATTTAAAAAAAAATCCGTAAAAGCAAAAAGAACCCTGCCTCTTAGGTGCTTAAAGAGTAGCAAGCGGAATATTTTGGGAAATAGTCATTTTTCATCCTCTTATTTGAATATTTGACTATTAATTTTATGAAACTGAGTCACAGAGACCTTGTTCCCGAGCTTATGCCTCAGTCTTTTCATGGTAGTCATTCACTGAGCATTGCTCCAGGCGGTGTCCTGGGCACTTTCGCCCTTGGCCAGACTAGTATGTTGGCTGTTGCCCACGTGCTACCTGCTTTTTTGTCTCCTGACAGACAGGATGACAGCTGGGCTTTTCAGTAAAAGGTCACAATATGTGTGATGCGATGGCAGGTTAAAAGGCCAGTCCTGCGAATGCCCATCACCCCCTGCTTCCATCCCCCTGCCGGGCACACCATGAGTGTTTGGTGCTTGTGTAAAGGGAGCCAAATGATTCCAGACTGGTTCTCCTAGCCGTGGACTCGTTAGACACCACATGTAGTATATAACTTCGGGAGATCTAAGAAATAGAAGAGCCCTAGTTTTCTGCTTATAATCTGCTTCTTGTGCCCGGGTACAGGTTTCCATCGTGTGAGAAGAACAGAGTAACGAGTCTCACGCAGAAAAAAGTCTTGAGGACACCTTGTGGCTCACCCAGTGTGAGTGTGACGGTAGGTGACATGCACCCGGAGCAGCCCCGTGGTCTGTGGCCCTGCCAGAAAAAACGCTTCTGCTGGCAGCCCGGTGGCCAGGTGCTCTGTTAGGTGCCTTCATGCATAGCCTGCTGATTGATTGGATTTGGTTTTGCCTGTGGTAAGGCTGCCGGGTGTGAGGAGGTTGTGTTAACCTAATCCTTCCAGACAAACTTCAAAAATCTTAAAACAGAATTTCAAAAAAAAAAAGACATGACGGAAAAAAGAAAAAAGTAAAGAAAAAAAAAAAAAGAATGGGGATTGACAGGAGCTGGTGGTAGGCGAGGGGTATGTGTTCAGCCCTGCTTAAGTGGTCTTTAGAACCCATACAACCTTCTCATCTCGGCACTTCCTCCAGCTTTCTGTCTTCACCGTCTTTTATCTACCTGCTGCTTGAAGTATTTTGCACCGTAACCGTTCTGTGCGTGTCCCGTGCTAATCCGCATGCCCCATTCAGATTCCGGTGCAGAAGGACTCGCCTGCTTTCCATCTGTGCTGCGCTGAATCTCAGGAGGAGCTCTGCATTCCAGCAGGCTTGGAAAGAGATGCAGCTCTGAGGACCCCGGGGCCTGGGTTTGGGCTCTTTTGTAGAACCTGTGGGTCTCACAGACCCTTCTCTTGAGCGGACCTGCATCTCCCCGGTGGTCTTCAGCTGGGATCTGCAGGAGCCTGCTGAATGGCACGCCCGCCTCGCTTCCTGCCCGCATGCCAGTAGTTGCTGTCCTGCTCGCTTGTGGCTAGGCTTTCAGTGGCCCCCAGAGGCTGTGAGCTCGGTTTTTCACGCCCAGTTTACTCATCCACAGATCAACCTTTTTTGTGTTGTCCTCCCCCACCTGCCAGAAGCGAACCATGAAGGACCGCTCTTCAACTCCCCCCTTACATGTTCACGTGGATGAGAACACCCCTGTCCATGTCCACATAAAAAAACTCCCGAAAGCATCAGCGACCAACAGCCAGGTAGGAGCATGCCAGTGGGGCAAGGCCAAGGCTGTGGAGCAAGGTGACACCTCCCAGCTGAGCCTCCTCACACTTCTAACTCCAAAGGTTTGAGAGACAGACACATTGGCTTTCAGAGGTCAGTTGCCTGGTTGGAAAGTAGGACGGTCACCCGGAAGTGGCAGCAGTAGCCTTAGTCAGAAGCGGTTCCCCAGCAGAGTTGGAAGCAGATGCCACCAGAGTGATGCCACGGCCAGCTGCGTGGGGAAGTGACCCTGGGTTTGTCCCTTTCCACAGAAATCTCATAAGCGTGGAATGAAAGGGGACACCGTGAATGTGCGGCGGAGTGTCCGGGTGAAAACCAAGGTACCTTGGATGCCCCCTGGAAAATCATCCGCCCGGCATGTGGGATGCAAGTGGGAGGTAGGCTCATTCTCGTTCAGGCTTTTCTTCTCCGACTGGTCAGGTTCTAGCAGGCCTCACACTCTGTATGGTTCAGGGTCGGCGGGAGCTCTCAGAGACATCCCAGTAGGTCCCGCTTACTGAGCGCCTTGCTAAACCCTGACAGTATGGGAATCTTCTTGAGTCCTGCCAACACTGCAATGCGGTAGGTCCCGCTCTCCCAAGGTGCAGATGAGGAAACCCAAGGCTCAGAGAGGTGAAGTCTCAGAGAGTAGCAGAGATGGAGTTAGGACTCAGGGGTGTCTCATTCTAGAGGCGGTACTCGTAGGCTCTCTGATTTGTATGTGAGGAGCTACATGTCTTGCCCCACGTAACTTTGCTAGTGTCCGAAGCATAATTTTAAAATATATACCAGAACGTACATATCCAAGAAAGCATCTTCACTTTTACGGTTGCCCCATAAGAGACCATGCACGTATTCCATAGATGTCATCAAAACCACTGGAATAATCTCCTGAGGAGTAACTGCCTTCCGTGTTAGTTGCCAAGGTTCCAAGAGAACTGTTGTCTTTTTTTAGCCACACCTCAAAACGTTTTGCTTGTCCATCTATCCATCTGTGCAGTAATTCATGCATTTCTTGCGACACTGCCGCACACTGGGGTTACAGCTGCAAACTGGCAGCTGTGCCTTCCTTATGCTTACATTCTAGTCAATTGCAGTGAAGAAACTCATTGACAAGACAAGGCCTGTGACTGTGTTTTAGACAAAGATCTCATTATTGGGACAAGTAAAGGGCTTGAGACTACAGTTGGCCCTCTGTATCTGCGGGTTCCACATCTGTGGATTCAACCAACCACAGATTTAAGAAAAAAAAAAAAATCCATAAAGTTCCAAAAAGCAAAACTTGAATTTGCTGTGTGCCAGCAACTACTGACAAAGCATTTACATTGAATTAGGTATTATAAATAATCTAGAGCTAATTTAAAGTATACAGGAGGAGGTGCCTAGGTTATGTGCAAATATTACACCATTTTATACAAGGGACTTGTATAAATACAAGAAGTGGTAAGCAGTGATTACCTCTGGGTGTGGGAGGCTTTAATGCTTTATCTTTTCATGATTTGCTTGAATTTCTTTATAACAAACATACTATATTTTATTTAAAATGCTTTTTTTCTTGTTTTTTAATGAAGAGACTTAGTAGTTCTCAAATTATATATCAAAGTCATGCCGCTATGGAAATGGACTTCCTGTTGACATGGGTTGCTAGGACTACGGTCCCCCCTGGAAAGCTCAGTGCCCTTCCAGTCCTGGGGCCACAGAATCCTAGAAACGGAGGGACCCAGAGATGTGACTTACCATCTCTCAAGCAGTAGCTGTCTTTCATGCTGTCCTCTTGGTTCAGCCCCTTTCCATTTTTCAGTGGCCTTCCATGTTCCTGGGAGGCCCCAGCCTGCCCTTACCATTATGGACAAGAGAGAAAAGACCACAGGAGGAAAAGTTTGTGGTGGAGCTGGACATGGACCCCGGAAGCTGCTATGTGCTTGTGGGGATTCATGTTTCTTTTCTTTATTTTATTTTTTTTAATTCATTAATTAATTAATTTTTGGCTGTGTTGGGTCTTTGTTGCTAAACGCGGGCTTTCTCTAGTTGTGGCGAGCGGGGGCTACTCTTCGTTGCGGTGCATGGGCTTCTCATTGCGGTGACTTCTCTTGTTGCGGAGAACGGGCTCTAGGCGAGCAGGCTTCAGTAGCTGTGGCATGTGGGCTCAGTAGTTGTGGCTCATGGGCTCTAGAGCGCAGGCTCAGTAATTGTGGTGCACGGGCTTAGTTGCTCCGCAGCATGTGGGATCTTCCCGGACCAGGGCTTGAAGCCGTGTGCCCTGCATCGGCAGGCGGATTCTTAACCACTGCGCCACCAGGGAAGTCCCCGTGTTTCATTTTTAAAACCCCTCCTGGTACACAAGATAAGATCTTTGGGAGAAAGCAGGTCTGGGTTTTTTCTCTACCCTATTACTAAGTAAGTCATCTATTTTTATGACAGAAAGCTGAAAATACAGAAAAATAGACAATCACTGTAATTCTACTACTCTAATCTGGCTGCTATTAAGTTTTAAAACCTTTTCATTGGTAAGTGCAGGGTAGTACATACATCAGAAGTGTGTTGATGAATTTTTACAAAGACCCAGCTCAAGAAACAACATCACCAGCTTCCCCGGAAGCTCCTCTCTGGTCCTGTTCTTTTCACTGCCACCCCCGAGGGTAACCACTCTCCTAAAACTATTAATATTTCTGTACATTTATTATCACTTTTTCCTATGCGGAGTTTTTTTTTTCCAAATTATAATCATACTGTCTGTACATTTTCCTATTGTCCTTCTTTTGTATATTAAAATAACTTTTTTTCTTATAAAAGCAATGCACAGTCATTTTTGAAAAATTAGAAAATCTAAATCAGCGCAAGGAAGAAAGTAAAATCCACCTGTAATTCCACCACCCTGAGAAGACCCATGTAACTTCTAGGTGCAAGCCTTCTGGATCTTTTCTTGTGAATAGACTTGTTCTTTTGATTTTTGTAACAATGGGTTTATATTTTACTTATTGTTGTAACATTCTTTTTTCCACATATTTTGACTATATTTACATCGCACATTATTTTTTTAAGGCATTATTCCATTGTGTGTACATTTGTGTACTGTTAAGTATTTAACCAATACTATCTTGCTGTACATTTATCTATATCCTAGCCTTGAATTTAAATATTGATTCACATTCTTAGATATTCTTGATAAATCCCTCAAAAATAGAATTGCTGGGAAAAAGAGCACATATATTTTTTAAATTGCACCCTATGAGTCCTACTTGTTTGACATAACAGTTACACCCTTATAAAACACTTCCTTTGGGAGGGGGGAAGGGTAAGCTGGGACGAAGTGAGAGAGTGGCATGGACTTATATATACTACTGAATGTAAAATAGATAGCTAGTGGGAAGCAGCCACATAGCACAGGGAGATCAGCTCAGTGCTTTGTGACCACCTAGAGGGGTGGGATGGGGAGGGTGGGAGGGAGACGCAAGAGGGAGGAGATATGGGGATATATGTATATGTATAGCTGATTCACTTTGTTATAAAGCAGAAACTAACACACCATTGTAAAGCAATTATACTCCAATAAAGATGTTAAAAAAATAAATAAATAAAAATAAAACACTTCCTTTTATTCCTGATAGCCATCATCTTTCCCTGGAAATTAGCACAGAAGTTTAGCCACCTCAGCTTACGAGAAGGAAAAAACGGTGCAAACAATGAGAAATAGCAATTACTTAATACAACGGAATAAATGTATAGAATGAGAGAGTCAAATTCAATTTATCAAAATCCCATGGAGGGACTTACCTGGTGGTGCAGTGGATAAGACTCTGCACTCCCAATGCAGGAGGCCTCGGTTCGATCCCTGGTCAGGGAACTAGATGCCACATGCCTGCTGCAACTAAGAGTTCACATGCCACAACTCAGGAGCCTGTGAGCTGCAACTAAAGAGCCTGCCTGCCACAACTAATGAGCCCGCCTGCTGCACCTAAGACCCGGTGCAACCAAATAAATAAGTTAATTAATTAAAAGACAGTTAAAAAAACAACAACCAAAAAAACATGGAAACACTCGCCCCCAGATTAGAATATCTTTTTGAAGTCTTGAAAGTATTATACAGCTTTGCATAAACTTCTCTGAGGGGCACATGCATTTTAAAAAATATTTTTTTATGCTGATGTATTTAGGTAAATATTTTCCAGAAATACCATTTTAACCCTAAATAATTCAGTATGCATTTCTAATAACATTTTCTCCATAACCAAAATAACAGTGATTAGTCCTAAAAACACTTTTTTTTTTTAAACTTAATTTCTTAATCATATAACATCTGGTTAATATTCAAATTTCTCCACTTGTCCTTAAAATACCTGTTATAGAAGATTTGTTTGCCTTTGCAACTATCCACTATCATGTATTCATATTCATTTAAAAGACTTTTGACATATTTCATGTCTACCCTAGGTGTATGAAAGTATTTACTGCCCCCAACTTTTGCCAACTTTGGGAATCACAGTTTTTGCCAATTTGTTATTATCCTTCATTTTAAACTTGACACTGGGGACTTCCCTGGTGGCGCAGTGGTTAAGAATCCACCTGCCAATTCAGGGGACACGGGTTTGAGCCCTGGTCCGGGAAGATCCCACATGCCACGAAGCAACTAAGCCCAAGCGCCACAACTACTGAGCCTGCGCTCTAGAGCCTGCGAGCCACAGCTACTGAGCCCACGTGCCGCAACTGCTGAAGCCCGCACGCCTAGAGCCCGTGCTCCGCACCGAGAGAAGCCACCGCAATGAGAAGCCCGTGCATCGCAACGAAGAGTAGCCCCAGCTCTTCGTTGCGGTGCGCGGGCTTCTCATTGCGGTGGCTTCTCTCGGTGCGGAGCACGGGCTCTAGGCGTGCGAGCTTCAGTAGTTGTGTAACACAGGCATTTTATTTCTATGTTAGAAGAGCTTCAGAAACAACATTTAAACAAGGGTAGGTAATGAGGTAATGTTCCACCAAGAAGGTCGGTGTGTCCTTCCCCCTGGGGTCTCTGTGGTTGCCCTTTAGCAGTTTTAGCTCTTCCTGCCCAGCGGACAGCCAGGGATGGTGGGACCAATGGTTGCAGTTCTGCCTTATGAGTTCATGTGTCTCTCCCTCCTCTACATCAGAATCCACCTCACTGCCTGGAGGTCACGCCACCATCTTCAGAAAAGCTGGTCTCAGTGATGCGGTTAAGTGACCTCTCTACCGAAGATGATGACTCGGGTCACTGTAAAATGAACCGTTATGATAAGAAGATTGACAGTCTAATGAACGCGGTTGGTTGTCTCAAGTCTGAGGTGAGGGAGGTAGGGGGCTGGGCTGGCCAGTGTCCCGAGGACACTTAGGACTGCCAGGTGAGTTCCTGGTGGACGCCTCCTTCCAGCTGCCTCTGCAGGCCTCCTAGGGTTTCAGATGCCCCTGGGGAGGTAGTCGGGGCAACCTGGGATCCCTTTCCATCAAGCACTTAGCCCAGGCCTGGCCCTGACCTTGCCTGGTGCTCTGTATGGATGGCCTGGTTTGATTTTTTACAACAGTAAACGAAGCCGGTGGTATTATTGGCCCTGTCTTGGAGACGAAGTGACTGGGACACTGGGGCCTCTGTTTTCCATTTTATACAAAAGTTTAAAAAAAACAGGAAACAATGCCCCAAACAGGCAGAGGAAGTTTGTCCTCAGTTGCTGGGCTGTGTCTTTGGGTGGGAGGTGGCAATGAAATTGGAAACAACCTGGAAGTCCAAGACCCCCAACTAAGAAGTTGGCGGAGCTGCCATGGAATCCACGTTGTGGCTGCTGATGGGGCCTGTGTCTTTAGTCCTCCCCTGTGCCCGGGGCCCAGGGCCCTCTTGGAGAACCTGCGGCTGGCGGCTGCCTGGCAACAGGCCCGCCTTTCTCCACAGCCCGAGGGGCAGGGGCCTTTTTGTGACATCTCTCCTCCCGTGGTGTGCCAGCTGAACAATGGTTTGTATCCTGGCTCTGTCCCCAACTGGAAAGTCACCCAGGCTCCCTTCGCTCCCTTTCCTCGGTGACGAGGAAATGAGAGGAATCGTGTCTGTCCAGAGTCTTTGTGACGATTGACTGAGCTTGCGCCCAAAGGACCTCAGTAGCATGGAGCGCTCAATCAGAGGTGCCCCTCGCTTTGTCCAAAGCAACGGGCCTTGAGAGCTGGTGGAGAGGAGCTGCCTCCCCTCAGTGGCCCCTAACTGCGTGCCCCTGCACAGGTCAAGATGCAGAAGGGAGAGCGCCAGATGGCCAAAAGATTCCTGGAGGAACGGAAGGAGGAGCTGGAGGAGGTGGCCCAAGAGCTGGCCGAGACCGAGCACGAGAACACGGTGCTACGGCACAACATCGAGCGCATCAAGGAGGAGAAGGACTTTACCATGTAAGGCGGCGCTGCCCTGGGCACCTTCCCTCTTGTGGGGCTGCCCGAGCACCAGCCTAGCCCGGGTTACAGTGTTCAACAAAGTCACTAATGCACTCATGATTCCCGGTCAGGGAAGAGGGCCCCGCAGAGTTCTGGGGGGAGGGCATCAGGGAGGCCTTTCTGGAAAAAACGGGAGTCCGGCAGGATGGCTAGGAGCTAGGCAGGTGAGTGCGGGGGAAGAAAACACGCCAGGTAGCAGGAACATCTTGCAGGAAGGCCCCAAGGCGGGAGGAGTTTGCGACTGAGAAATGAAAAGCGGGGCAGAGCAAGGGGAGAGGGTGGGCTGAGGGGAAGGGGGCCCACGGAGGTTGGCAGGGGCCGGCTCTTGGTGGCCACTTCGGGGCGTTTGCATCGAGGGCGGTTGGGTGCCACAGAAGGGTTTTTGAAGCAGGAAGTGGTGTGACCAGACTTGGCTCCAATGGGGAGAGTGGAGGGGAGGGCTCAACAGCGGATCTGAAGATGGTAGTTAGGTGGCCATGGCAGTGGCTGGGGGACGAGGTGACACTGGTTTCTGTCTGAGAGACAGGCAGGTGGCATAATGTCACCTGGTGTGGAGGCCCTGCTCTGGTGACCAGGTGTCCTTCCGGAAGGCCACCCAGGCCAGAAGGGCCATCCCTGCCCCCTCCCCCACTGTTCCCTGACCAGGAGATGAGCCTCGCAGGGCATTGTGAGGTGAGCCTCGGAGCTCCGGGTGGGCAGGGGCCTGGGAGGGCTCACAGAGCCCTATTCTTTCTGGGCCCAGGCTTCAGAAGAAACACCTCCAGCAGGAGAAGGAGTGCCTCATGTCCAAGCTGATGGAGGCTGAAATGGATGGGGCTGCCGCGGCCAAACAAGTCATGGCCCTGAAGGACACCATCGGGAAACTGAAGACGGTAGGTGGCCAGCCCAACCACCCAGGGCCGGGCCCAGAGTGGGGGCAGCTGCACACTGTGGCCGGGTCTTTACGCAGTCGTCATGCTGACTTTATGACATCTTCAGGCCAGGGCAGGGCACACTTAACTCCTCGGCCCCCACCCCTCTTCTCACTTCTGGGGCCTGACCCTTGAGGATGACCTTTGGTAGCCAGGGCCTCTGAGATGTCATCGTGGGTCTCCTGGGATCACAGTGAGTCAAGGCACGTGTCTGGTTCCTGCCAGTATCAGCCACCAAATGTTGTCGTCCAGGAAGCGCACCTCGTCCAGGAAGCCTGCCCTAACTGCACTCGCCCACACTGAGCTCTCCAGCCCTTTTCCCCACCTGGTATTCTCAGCAGGCTCAGAACCTGCCCATCCTTCCAGGTCTACCTCCTCCGGGAAGCCTGCCTTTGCCCAGCTCTTCTTGCCCAGGCTGCCTGGCACCAATACCTCTTAAGCTCCCCATGGGGACTCCCTGTGCCAGCTCTTCCCTTCTCCACCCGTGCCTGGCAAGACTGCCTGCTGTCTTCCAGGAGAAACAAATGACGTGCACGGACATCAACACCCTAACGAGGCAGAAGGAACTTCTCCTGCAGAAGCTGAGCACATTTGAGGAGACCAACCGCACCCTCCGAGAACTGCTGAGGGAACAGCACTGCAAAGAGGTGAGCTGCGGTCCTAGCCGCCCCCCTACCCATCGCTCGCTCGGAGCCCTGGCCCTCTAGCGCCGCAGGCTCCTGTCTGTAAAAAGAAAATATTCTTGGTGCCTGCCTGACCTGAGGGGGCCGTAGAAAGGTTTGCTGAAATCATTCATGTGAAATGCTGGGCATCTGGTAGACGAGTGCTGTCTTCGTTGTTGAAGTGGGCCTGGTGGCACAGGAAGGACCTTGGAAGTCAGAAGAGCAGCGGAGAGTCAGGGAGGGGTTCAGCCCATCCCAGGGGTCATGCGACAAAGCGGGGAGAAGACTAGACCTGAGTTTTGGTGAAGTAGGAGGCTTAATGGCTGGCGGACACATTGTATGGTATCACTTTGTTTTCTTAAAAGATGGTCTCTGAAATATATTTTATGTTAGCAAATGACTCTGAAAAGACTGACAGTGTAAACAGCTCTCTTCCTGTTTGGTTCAAAACCAAAGGGATACCGAGAGTCTCAAAATGCCCATGCTGGGAATTCCCTGGCGGTCCAGTGGTTAGGACTCGGCACTTCCACTGCCGTGGGCCCGGGTTCGATCCCTGGTTGGGGAACTAAGATCCCGCAAGCCTCGAGACGCAGCCAAAAAAAAAAAAAAAAAAATGCCCGTCCTGATGAGATATTTTTTTAGTTTAACTTTTTTTGAAAAACAGTGTCAACTTCCTTTGTTTTTAGTTTAAAAATTAATACTTAAAATAAGTAATAGTGTACCCACTATCCAGCTTTCCAAACAAAACCTTGTCCACATGGTTAAATCCCTCTTGGTGTCTCCTTTGGCAATAACCTCATCTCCTTCCCATCAGAGGGAAACTTTATCTGGAATCTGAGAGTTTTTCACTTATATATGTATCCCTAAGCAACATATAGTATTGTTTAGCATGTTTTCAAACTTTACATAAATGATATTGTTCCATATGTTTTCTTCTGAGTTTGCTTTTTTCAATTAATGTTTTTATGAGATCCGTCCATTGTTATCCTCGAAGCCTAAGGTAGTTCATTTTCACTGCTCTATTCCATTTTATGACAATACCACAACTTATTTACCCACTCTTCTGTTGATGGAGACAATTTTTGGTTGTTTGCTCTTACGAGTGTTATTTTGCGCATTCGTCTGTACTATCCTGGTGTACTTGAGGGTTTCCAGAATATATTTCTATGAATGTTACTAGTTATAGCTAAATTATTCTCTTAAAATAGTTTTATCTGTTTCATTTCCAGCTCAGTGTTCATGGGTGGGTGATTTTTACCTCTCTGGGCTTCAGTTTTCCCACCTATAAAATGGGAATAGCACCTTCCATGCGGGGTTGTGAGGGACTTAGAGGAGATGCGTGGACGAGGACTGTGTGTACTCCTGGCATGCAGTGGGTACTTGGTAAATGGTGGCTGTCGCTGCTGTTTGTCCTGGGACTGGGGGCGGTGGCGGGGGGGGGCTTCAGAAAACCTCTTCCTACCAGTTTTTTCCCTTTTCGCCTTCTTAGCTCCTACAATCCCGGAATCCCAGAATCTCCAATTGGAGGTGAAGGGTCAGCTAATTTAAACTCCCACCGCAGCAGGCGTTCCAGGTTCTGTACAGGCTCTCGCCTCCTCCCGCCCTTGTGGCCCTCAGGACCACAGCCCCGCTGCGGTGCTTACTGGGGAGTGCTCAGTGTGGTGGGGGAATGCTCTGGCTCTGGAGTCCTTTGGCTTAGCGTCCAGCTCTGCCATTTCTGGCTGTGTGATCTCAGGCAGCTCACCTCACTTCTCCCAGCCTCGATCTCCTCGTCTGTGAAGTGGGGGTGGTGACAGTGCCTGGCTCCTTAGAGCGGGGGATTTGGTGAGATGGTGTGTTAGTTTGTGTAGAGTCCCCTGGAGGCTCAGAGGGCATGGCCTGTCGGGGCAGTGAGAATAGCTTCAGGCTCTGGGTCCCTGGCCTAGGTTTTCGTCCTATGTTCTTTGCCTCCTCTTGTTGCTAGAGAACCCATAATGCTGTCTTCCCTCAGTTCCTAGGTCCCTGGGAAACTTTGGGACCAGGGAGCCCTTTTCTCTTAGGCTGTGAAGGTGACCTGTGGGACTGAAAGGGAAAGGGGGTGAGACTTTTTCTAGGGACACTTTGTTTAGGTGACTGGGAAGAATAGAGACGGTTCAAAGACACAGCCCAGTGCGAGAGTGGGCAAAGGTGTGAGCAGGCAGTCCGGGGAAGAGGAAGCTTAAATGGCTAATAAGCGTATGCGTAAATAGGGAAATGCAAATTAAAACAGCAGGATTCATGCTGGCAAGACTGGCAACAGGCAGAGGCTGGCTACTGCCCGGTGTTCTCACGTCCTGCTTGTGGCCGTGTGCGTCAGTGCAGGCATTTTGCAGGGCGTGTCACCTGCCACAAATCACAGATCTTCGGGCCCAGCCATTCTTACTCTTTGTATCAATCCTGGGGAGACACTTAGTATGTGCCCAACATGTCCACTGCTGCAGTGTTTACAGCTGCAAAACCTGGGAACCACCTTATTGCCCAAAGGTTACGGGGAGAGGTTAAAAAATGCCACGGCATATTAGAGACAGAACGCAGATTAGGGGTTGGGGATTTCCCTGGCGGTCCAGTGGTTAGGACTCAGCGCTTTCACTGCCGGAGCCTGGGTTCAATCCCTGGTCCGGGAACTAAGATCCTGCAAGCCATGTGGTGCGCCCGCCCCCTAAAACAGAAAGCGGATTAGGGGTTTGGGGGGAGCTGGGGGAAGGGGAAAATGGAGACTGACTGCTTGACAGGTGCAGGTTTCCTTTTAGGGTGATGAAGAAATTCTGGAACTAGATGGTAGTGATGGTTACACAATATTGGAAATGTACCATATGCCACTGAATTTTACACTTAAGAAACTAGATGGTAGTGATGGTTACACAATATTGGAAATGTACCATATGCCACTGAATTTTACACTTAAGAAACTAGATGGTAGTGATGGTTACACAATATTGGAAATGTACCATATGCCACTGAATTTTACACTTAAAATGGCAAAGTTTGTTATATTTTACCACAATTTAAAAAATCATAATGTAATATACCACAAACCATTGAATTATACATTTCAAGTTGGTGACTTGTATCTGAATTTATATCTCAATAAAACTGTTGTTAAAAAATCCAGTTGTGACACAAAAATACAGTATGATATCATTTTGGTAAAATTACACATTAATCCCTTCCCACCCCTCATCCCCCAAAAGATACTTCTCTAGGTGTAGCTACGTATAAATGCATAGAGAAAGGATGGGCAGGACAGTCCAAACTCATGACAGCAGGGCTGGGTTTGGAGGTGGGGATGAGGGGGACTTTAGCTTTATCGGTTTTCATTAAATATTTTATAATGAGAATATAATTTACTACTTCTATCATTAGAAATATAATTTTTGGAAAAGGAACAGGACCTAGAGGATGTAGACATCTCAGTTTATTGCTTAATGAGTTGGCTTTCCCTGCCTTCCCTTGAAGGATTCGGAAAAGTTGATGGAGCAACAAGGAGCATTGTTGAAACGGCTTGCAGAGGCGGACTCCGAGAAAGCGGTAACACACAGCGCCCCCTGCCTGCTCCAGGGGGTATAGGCGACGGCGTAGAGGTGCTGATGGCAGGAGGGCTGGAGCCCCGCTCTGACTTTTCTTTGGGTCTTAGTTTCATGATCTGTGAAATCATGAAACACATATCCCCGTCCCTCCTGCCCCACCGGGCTTGTCTAGTCAATCACTCGAGAGCTTGAACCACCAAGCTGGACATCAGCATGAGGGATGGTGATGATGGTGATGGATTTGTAAATCATCAGAGTCTGTTACCTGAATTTCCTTATTTGTATCATGGTGCAGACTTGTTGACTCAACATTTCCAATTCTCCCAAGGAATCTCTCCCAAGGCAGCATGTTCCAAAGTCTGTTCCATAGAACCCTGAGTTCCTCAAGGTGTTAATGGGTACAAGAAACAAAAGGGGGGGTTGATCCATGGCCAAATAAATTTGGGGAACTATTGCCCAGCCTGAATAAGTTAAACCAGCTGCTTAACAATACCTTTTGGAGCCTTTGATGTATTAATGCCTGTTGGGAGTCTCCAAGAGAAAGAAAGAAGTAGAGACCATGGTTCCCGAGGTTTGGCCCTTGGCCCTCAGTGCCTGGCCGAACATCGCTGTAGGGGATTCAGCGGTCATGGCGATAACGCCTAAACCTGCATTCCCAGCTTGAGAGCCTTATCAAATTATGATACATCCGTAAATTGAAATGTTAAAGTGCTTTTTCAAAAGATATAGAAGATTTAATCACACTATGGTAAATGTGGTTATAGAGCAAAATAGGTATCTGACTTTTTAATGTGTGCTAACAATGGTTATCTCTGGGTGGGGGATTATGGGGCTTCCTTAGTGTTTTGTGTGTCTGTGTTTCAGTGTGTCCCACAACTACCATTATTTTAAACTGTTGTAAAAAATTGTGGTACAGATGTTAGGTGCTTCCTGCTAGGGTCTCTGTGACATGGGCCGCTGTATTTGGGACTTGAGCCCAGTGGCCAGGCACTCACAGGAGTGTTTGTCCTCCCTGGGCGGGGCCTCCTCACCCTTCGCAGGGAGCTCATGACAGTGTGTGTCCTCTCCAGCGCCTGCTATTACTGCTGCAAGACAAAGACAAGGAGGTGGAAGAGCTCCTCCAGGAAATACAATGTGAGAAGGTACCGTCTGCAACAGTTGCTCCTCGATATGGGCCAGTAGAGCTTAGTGGGTAGAGTGCGCTCTGGAATTGGAGAGCTGGGTTCAAACCCCGGCTCTACCACTTTCTCCGTCTCTCCAAAGGCTCAAGCGAAGACAGCATCTGAGCTTTCGAAGTCCATGGAGACCATGCGTGGGCATTTGCAGGCACAGCTTCGGTGCAAAGAGGCAGAGAACAGTCGCCTGTGCATGCAGATCAAGGTACCTGCCAGCCCCACAGGTGGGGAAGGGAGGGGGCGGGGCCTGGCAGTCGAAGGGCAGTGGCCTGGCCAAGGCTCTCACGCTCAGGAAGGCTTTGCCCTAAAGGTTTACGGGGCTGCTGTTGCCGAAGCACTCTGAGCCAGTGGCAAGAGCAGTGGACCCTGAGGGTCTTGGGTGCCCTTCCCAGCAGTGACCAGTTGGGTGCCATGCCCCTGAGCCAATCACTTAATCCCTTAGGCCTTCAGTTCTCATAACTACCCATGGGGTAGGGGGTGGGCTCAAATGCAGCTTGCATCTTTGAGCCAGGGACCTTCTGAGGTCACAGCTCTGCTGAGTGACTGAGGAATATCTCTGACCACTATGCTGAGTTCAAGGAAGGATTCCAGAAGAGTTCTATCTTAACACTAAGACCCCAGTGGGCTCAGTAATGGGAGAGGTGCTACGGGGAGCTGGGAAGGGCCTTCATCTCTGGTCTGCACTGGGGGAGCTTTAAGCCTCCACGCGGTTGACCTGATTTCTCTCTCCCTCATTCCTTCTTTTTGCTCGTCCCCTCTCACCTCTGCTCTCTGCCTTGCCCTTTCCCGGCCTTCCTTGTCTCTCTCCTCCGTCTCTCCCTCATCCTTCTCCCTCTCCCCACACCTGCTCCCGGGCCGTCCTCGCCCAGAACCTGGAGCGCAGCGGAAACCAGCACAAGGCGGAAGTGGAGGCCATCATGGAGCAGCTGAAGGAACTGAAGCAGAAGGGAGAACGAGACAAAGAGTCCTTGAAGAGGGCCATCCGAGCCCAGAAAGAACGAGCTGAGAAGAGTGAGGAGTACGCTGAGCAGCTGCACGTGCAGCTTGCTGACAAGGTAGCCGGCCTCCCCGAGAAGGGCGGGCCCACGGTGAAGCGTCGGGGGTGGGTTGGCTGCCGGCGGATGGCTGCTTTGAGCAGGGCGAGGCGAAAAGCTGAATAGAGGTGGCCGGGCGGGCGAACGGAGAGGAAGATGGCAGTGGAAAGGGTGAATGAGCTGGGAGGACTGCTGGCTGGGTGGAGGGAGAGGCGGGGGGGCAGTAAATGGGTAAAAGGATGACGATGGGTAAAAGGATGGGTAAAAGGATGGGGGTGGGCAGCTGGCTGGAGACAAGTGGAGGGTTTGTGGGACATTTTAACCGCATCCATATTGTGGGTGGGAATGACGGTTAAGGAAGGATTTGCAGTCAGGGCGCGTGGGATGCTGGAAACTGAAAAGCAACAGCTGGGCTCCCGCTTCACTCTCAGTGCTTCTAGGAAGGAATTGCAGGAGTGAGGTTGAAGTTATCAGGGTGAAGGGTGACCTGGGGTGACTCCCAGCTCGCTTGGCTTCAGCAGTGACACCAGGCTGATGGGCCTTTCTGTCCCATGTTCCCAGGATCTTTATGTTGCTGAAGCTTTATCCACTCTGGAATCATGGAGGAGCCGCTACAACCAAGTTGTGAAAGACAAGGGGGACCTCGAGCTGGAAATTATTGTCCTGAACGAGTACGTCTGTGTTAGGAGAGGGCGTATGGGCCGATGGGAGGAGGGGTGTGTGCCAGTGCACGGCGCCAGGCAACCCACGACAGCTCACGTCGCTCACACGGCTGCCATCTGGTCTCCTCTGGTCAGGGGCTGCATCGGACTGAGCTGTGGGCGGCCCTGGGGTCGGCCTTCTGGTTGGACCCTGTGTCCTGGCTCCAGCCCCCACCCCAGCGTCCTACCCCCCCGGCAGGCACTATGCAGGGGCCTTCTCTGCTCACACCTGGGCTTGAGCTGGGCCCCAGTCTGCACAGCATGGGAAATGGGCACAGGCACGCTGGTATCCTCCTTCCTGTCCTTGGGGCACGGGGCAGCTGGTAATCCCTCTGTCTTCTCTCAGTCGTTTTGTCCACCAGTCAGTAGGTCAGAGGTATGGCCTGGGAGTAGGGGGCAAAAGTGGCCTCAAGTTGAAGGTGACTGAACTCATACCTTTCTTGCCACTGGTGAACTGTCAACAGTGACCATTCTCAGAGTCAGCTATAGTCATGTGATCATTCATTTAAAGATACTTATCGAGCATCTACTATATAACAGGCTATGTGTTGGCCTTGAGGGTTACAGCAGTAAAAAAAACAAATGCATTGGACTTCCCTGGTGGCGCAGTGGTTAAGAATCCGCCTGCCAATGCAGGGGACACGCGTTCGAGCCCTGGTCCGGGAAGATCCCACATGCTGTGGAGCAACTAAGCCCGTGTGCCACAACTATTGAGCCTGCGCTCTAGAGCCCGCAAGCCACAGCTACTGAGCCCGCGTGCCGCAACTACTGAAGCCCGCACACCTAGAGCCCATGTTCCGCAACAAGAGAAGCCACCGCAGTGAGAAGCCTGTGCACCGCAACGAAGAGTAGCCCCCACTCGCCGCAACTAGAGAAAGCCCACTCGTGGCAATGAAGACCCAACGCAGCCAAAAATAAATAAATGAAATAAATAAATTTTAAAAATTAAAAATTAAAAAATAAAGTTGCGTAGGAGTTTGCCGGTAAACCAATACAAGGCATTTGCTTGGGCCTAGTCAGTACTCACTAAATATTTGCTGAGTGGTGAACTGTAATTTATCAATACTGAAAGCACACACTGTGCAAAGGTTCTGCAGTATCAGGTGGGTCTACAGTCCAGAGCCCCAGTGCTCCTCTCCTCAGTCTCTATTCTTGGATTATAGCCCTGCTGAGGGCCTGCGGGTAGGGGAAGGGACCAAGGGAAGCGTGTGCCTTGTTATTGCTCATGGCACCTGCCCTCGCCTGGGGGAGACAGAACCCCAGTGTAATATGTGTCTGAGGGAGACGGGTGCCTGGGGTTATCCCTGACCACTGGGCCTGCGAGTTCTGTCCTAACTTCAGTTCCTAATGGGTTAAGAGATCCGGGGGTGCCGTGGGGAGCTGGGGAGGGACTGCGTCTCTGGCCCTTGTCTTCAGGGAGTGTCTCAGCCTCACGGGAGGATCAGAACAGAGAAGGCTTCTTGGAGGGGGTGGTATGGGAGACAAATCTTAAAAGGCTGTTAATACGAAGTGGGATACCTGGGAATGCCACAGGCGGCAGTGGCAGGGCAGCTTTTTCTCGGGGTGGAGACTGGGGAGCAGGCAGGGTGCCAGGAAGGGAGACATGGGTGACCTGGGTAGGAACACTTGGCCCTACTCCATACCAAGTCCCAGGCTGCTCACAACCTGTGGAATTGATTCTGTCTGCTTTCACTTTGTGACCTTCCAGCCGGGTGACAGATCTTGTAAACCAACAACAAACCTTGGAGGAGAAGATGCGGGAAGACCGGGACAGCCTGGTGGAGAGACTACACCGGCAGACTGCTGAGTATTCCGCATTCAAGCTAGAGAACGAGAGGCTGAAGGTCGGTAGTGAGAGCCGGGACCAGGACGGTTGGGTGGAGAGCAGAGGCTGGTGGTACTCCTGGTTGGGCCCCAGAGATGACCACCGGGGCCTTCAGAGGGCCTCGAGGCAGCAGCGTGATAAGAGAGCTTGTTCTGGAGTCGGAAAGACCCGGATTCAAGTCCTGACTCTGCCTCTTAGAGCTGCAGGACCTGAACGGGACGTCTCCTCCTGTGTTGCTGCAGTTTTCTCAGCGGGAGGAAATGAGGTCCTTGTGAGAAGGTGGTGATGCATGTGAAGTGCTTAGCATGACAGTCAGCCCGTGCACGTGAGATGGACCTGACTTTGAGGTTAACACTGACTCTCCTGGGGCACTGCTGGGCCCCTTCACATGCATTAATTCTCACTTTAACCTCCCAATAGTGTAATTATTATCGCTACTTTACAGAATAAGGAAACTGAAGCTTAGAGAGAGTTTAAGTTTCTTGCCAAAATTTTGCCCTTGGAAGCGTTGGAGTTGGGATTTGAACCTCAGTCTGACTCTGGGGCTCTAACCACTAGCTCTTAACCACTCCCTCTACACCCTCCCGGCACACCGAGGGCAAGAGGCAACCGAAAAGAGGTAGATGTTGCAGAGCCAGGTTTGATCTTGGTTTTTAGTTGATCTGGGCAATAACATCTAAATCTATTTATTTATTACTGATTTTTGTTAAGTAAAATTGATTTTAAGGAAGTATAATACAGAAAGGTACACAAAATGAACATAACTTTGTCCATCAGTCACCCTGATTGAACCTTAAAACCAGCACCCCGGTGACCTTGCCTAGTTACAGACACCCCCTGCCAAGGGCACGGTTATCCTGACTTCTGTCACCACAGATTAGTTTGCCTGTTTTGAACTTTGTGCCTCTGGCCTTTATGGCTTTTACTCAGCATTAGTTTTGTGGAAGTTATCCATGTCCTGTGCGGCAGTTCATCATTCTCAGTGCAGTGCAGTGTATGAATGTACCACGACGTGTTTATCCATTCTACTGTAGATGGACATTTGGGTTGTAGAACACCCTTGTACCTCTTTTGGTGCATATATTTGGTGTATTTTTACAGTTTCTATACCTTGAAGTATAATAGAAATGCCAGGTCATCGGGTGGTATACACAAATTCAGCTTTGGTAGATGTCACCAAATAGTAAAGCAGTTGTACAGATTTCCACTCCCATCAGGGATATGTGAGATAACACTTGGTATTCTCCATCTTCTTCATTTTAGCCACTCTGGTGGGAGTATAGTAGTATCTCATTTGTTGTAGTGCAATTGTTGGATAAATGACAGACAACCCCCATGTCTAACAATTAGCTGGGGTATTGGTTGCAGTATGGTGTGTCTGTGTGGTGAAACACAGTGTGACTGTTCAAAATGATTGTAGAAGTGTATTTTCCTAGCTGTTACCATTACAAAGGTAAAATATGCTCGTAGTGAAAGTTGAAAACATCACAGAAATGTTATAGAGAAGTGAAGGTCTCTGTTACCGTAGATGTGTATTTTTCCAGTTTTTTCCCCTGATACTCACATACACATTCAAACACATGCACATCCATTCATCCAGCCATTATTCTGCAGCTCGCTTTTCTCCTTCAGCCATATTCCATGGATATCTTTTTAGATTTTTTTTTTTTGCTTTATCTCTTTCTTTTAAATGATTGCTTATTATTTTATTGAGATACCGTGATTTATTTTGTCCCATCTGCTAAGGTGAGCATTTGGGTTGTAGGAGAACATTCATTGATGAGAGAAGTAGTTCCCAACTTACTTGTTAATTGAAAAAGTTCGTTGCAAGGCAGTAAGTATATCATAATCCCATTCTTACTGGAAAAAATAAAATAGCTACACAGTTATCAATATATAGCCATATAATAAGGCATCATGATTCATTTTTCTTGGTTTTATCTCCCTTTTCTTTAGTGATAATGTAGTGCTCTTTTTTTTTTGGCCAAGCCACAAGGCTTGTGGGATCTTAGTTCCCTAACCAGGGATTGGACCCGGGCCCCCGGCAGTGAAAGTGCCGAGTCCTAACCACTGAACCGCCAGGGAATTCCCCCATAATGTACTGCGTTTGTAATAAGAACAAAAAACACAGGAGTCTCTTATTTGCATCTGTATTCACTTGAGTTGGTCTTATCAGGAATCCTGCCCTGGTGCCTCTCTGAGGAAAACTGCTGGCGTGGGTTTGAGTAGGTGGGGCTTCCCTTTGCTGGCCCCTCGGAGTAGGAGCTGGGGTTGGGATGGCCACCTGCTCCGGAACCTTCCCGCTGGTTACCGACGAGCCATCCCTTCTAGGCTAGCTTCGCCCCGATGGAGGAGAAACTCAACCAGGCGCACATCGAGGTTCAGCAGCTGAAGGCATCGGTTAAGAACTACGAGGGAATGATTGACAACTATAAGAGTCAGGTAGGCCTCTCAGGTGCCAAGCCTGCCAGGGCAGCGCCTCCCAGCAGGCTGGGATGGAGATTCACCATAAGGCCTCTCCTGGGAAGGTGTTTTTCACCAAAACTTGGCTCTGCCCAAGATGGCCTGATGCTTTGTTGGTCCCCAGGTGATGAAGACCAGACTGGAGGCTGATGAAGTGGCTGCCCAGCTGGAACGCTGTGACAAAGAGAACAAGATCCTTAAAGATGAGATGAACAAAGAGATTGAAACGGTACTGCTCCCCTTGCTCGCCTTCTTCCCCTACCCAGTCCCACGTCTGTCAGTCTGTCCCTCTTGTTTGTCATTGGCCCTCTCTGATGTGGGTGACAGAGGTTCATGAAGGTTCTTATTGCTGGGCTGGTCCACTCTACCGTGTACGTACTCTCTCCTTCCCCGTCTCATCTCTTCCTTCTCTCCTGCTTCCTCGTTATCCCTCTTTCTCATCCTGGTTTCCTTCTTTCTTCACTTTCCTTAAAAACAATTTCCCCTGCTTGGAACATCCAAGTGGATTCAAATCCACAGATCTGCCAGGCCTTAGCTGTGCCTATTTCATTCTGTGTGGTGTCTTTATTTTGTGCCAACCGAAAGTGTTCCTCCTGTCCCCTTCCCCAAAGAGCCTTATTCTTCTAGGGACGACTTGGCTCTCTAGAAGCAAAGGGGTCATCTTAATAGTAACCCTGGAGATGGATTGAGTCCAGGCTCAGCCATTAACTTGTTGCATAACCTTGGGCAAGTCACTGCCTCTCTCTAGTCCTCAGGCCCCTCGTTAATACAAGGATGGGCTAAGAACAGATAGGTCGTAGCTTTCCCTCTGACCTAGAGCATCGTGATTGCCTTCCCAGGGGCTTTGAGGTTAGACTAGACTTGAATCCTGGCTCTGCCAATTTGTAGCTGAGTGACCATGGGCAAACAATCCTTTGATCCTCAGCGTCCTTATATGGGGATAACAACACCTACTTTATAGGTTGCTGTATGAATTTAATGAGTAATGCCTGGGTCCTGGAGTTTGCCACATGGCTGCCATTATTCTTCAGTGACTGAAGGAGTGGCAGGCTCAAGTGGCCAGTCAGGGCCAAGTGTGTCCCCCCAGAGAACAGCTAGACACCCTCAGTGGCCTGCAGGGAGGCCGCACTTCTGCCCGTGGATCTTTCAGGATCCTTTCTGGGGTCTGAGGGCGGCCCTGCCCTAAATCCAAAGCACTCTGCCTGGCCTCTTCAGCAGCCAGGCCCTTCCCAATGGCGGGCCCCTCTCTCCCACTCCAGGCGCGGAGGCAGTTCCAGTCCCAGCTGGCTGACCTGCAGCAGCTGCCTGATATTCTCAAGATCACGGAGGCTAAGCTGGCAGAGTGCCAAGACCAGCTGCAGGGCTATGAGAGGAAGAACATCGACCTCACAGCCATCATATCAGACCTGCGCAGCCGGGTAAGGGACTGGCAGAAAGGTTCCCACGAACTGGCCCGAGCAGGGGCCCGCTTACCAAGATGAGCTGCACGCCCCCCCCTACCCCCGCCAGGGAGGACCACTTCCTTTTTCTTGGCTGCCGCTTTCTCAGAGGAGTGAGCTATCATCAGTGCTGTGAAATAAAAGTCTGGTGTGCCAAATGCCTTGTGTTTGCACAAAGTGATTGTAGTCATAGGAGCCGCCACTCGATCGGAGCTGCCGGGCCCTCCTGCTCTTGCCCCCCTGAGGGCTCCAAGTCTCCGCCGGCCTCTGCCCTTCACGCTCCGCTGCTGCCCTCAGCCATGCGCCACCAGCAGACACCAAGCCATAGGTTTTCTTTTTTTCCATCTTTCTCTTGCTTTAGCTGCCTTTCCGTAGTCTTAACAGACCCCTTGCCTGAGCTAGGGGTCCTGAAAGAGGACTTCCTTTCTACCAGAAGCAGTCTGCCTCTGGGTTACTGGAACCAAGCCTACGGTGTCTAAGAGAGGAAGAAATGCTATGCCTCTCGTCTGCACTGTGACCTTGGGCAAGACCCTTCCCCCCTCTTAACCTGCTTCCTTGTAGTACCAGTGAAAGTAGCTACCCTTGTTTGAGCACGTGCTCAGTGCTCCAGCATTCCCTCATTGAATTCTCCTAGGGACTTTGTAAGGGGTCTTATTTTCCCCATTTTAGAGAAAGCAGCCCAGGGCATAGACGGGAGAAGTCATTGCCTGAGGTCACAGAGCTAATACTTGTCAACAGGGATTGGAACCCAGCCAGCTCTGTCTGGTTCCCAAGCCCAGGTTCTCAGCACTCTTAAATCACCAGGCTTCTCTTGAACCTGAGCGTTCTCGGGGCCTTTCAGGCCCAGACGTCTGAGGCTTCTGCAGAAAGCAGCCTTCTGGATAACTTCTCAAACTTGCCAGCCTGAAGGACTCAGTAGATTTCCTGTGGCCTTGCCTGCATTTGTCCCCAGTTAAGAAGAATGAACTCAGCGGTCCCAACAACATCCTCGGTAAAGCTCCATGGTGTGTCATGTGGGCCAGTTAGGCCTGCCGTCTGCTTCTGCCTTCTCACGTCCGCCCAGATCCCACTGACTGGCCTCTCCTGATCAAGGAAGTGTCGTCGTGGCTCTTCAGGATCGAAGCTGGCTTCTCTCAGCGCGGGAAAGCCTTCAGTCTCGGGGGTCGGGCCTAACCTGTCCCCTCTCTCCCCTCTCCTCCAGGTTGTGCGTTGAGACTCAGATGCCTGCTGAGGGCAGTGTGCCTCTCTCCTGGGTGTGGATGACAGGTCACAGGGAGAAGGGAGGGCTGTACCGGGAAGTTCTTTCGTAAACCAGTCTGTGTTCCTGTCATTTTAGATCGAACATCAGGGGGACAAGCTGGAGATGGCGAGAGAGAAACATCAGGCTTCCCAGAAGGAAAATAAACAGCTGAGTCTGAAGGTGGATGAACTGGAGAGGTTAGAGGCACTTGGTCCCATCTCTGTCCTCTTCCTAGGACCTGAGACTTTCAGCCACTTAGCTGCTTTGGGCTTAGTGTGCAGAAGTGTTTGAGGGACTCAAGGCCCTGGAAGGTACTAGGCAGACCTTAGAGGAAAAGCTGCTTCCATTGCAGTGGTAGGCGTTGTGGGAGAGAGGAAGGTGGTCTCCGGCCAGGGGGGCCGCTCCATAACAGTGTGATCAAGATCAGACCATCCATAGGCATCACCTATCAGAAAGGCACGCTTCGTCCAAGCAAACCGGCAGGGCCAGGAGGCTGCGGTGGGGGCCTCCCCCCATTCTGCTCTTTGTTCCCGATTGTCCTTCCCAAGACCTTTCTGATCTGTTCTTCCCTGTTCCTCACGGACTGTTGGAAGCAGTCGGGTAATGAGGACACGTTTTGGAATCAGAAGCTCTGGCCCTTGGTCCCAACTTGGCCACTTAACCTGCATTGTGATCTTGAGCAAGTCATTTCACCCTTTGAACTCTGTTTACTCATCTTGAGAAAGGGACCAAGGTAGGGATAACAATCCAGCTCATGGGGTTATTGTGAGTCCTCCATGAGATAATCCTCAAAGGGCTTAGCACATTACCCGGCATGCAAAAATGCACCGTATAGGTTAGTATATACGAGTTGGTGTTTTAGATGTGAGGAAACTGATCTCAGGGAGAGGTTAAGTGACTTGCCCAAGGTCACATAGCTGGTACTTGGCAAAGCTGCGACTTAGACTGTCTTCCTCCAGGGCTTTTAGCGTCTGTAAAATGAGGGCTGGAGCCTCAGTTTTCAGAGGTGAAAGGCTTGGGGTCCCAGGAGGCTGTAACTGGCCCAGGTGGCTCACACAGACTGCCAGCAGGGACTTAAAGCAGGTGGTCTTCCCTGGGCTCCACCTCTACTCTGCTGGCCTCGAAGATGTAGCTGGATTCAGCAGGACTTGCAGAGCTCCTTAAATCGGAAGGTGCTCTGGAAGTGCAGCGGGGACCATGTGTACACACGGGATGGTCACTGCTGCCCCATGGCTGGTCATGTATGATGGTAAGTGGTCCAGCTGAAGTCCCTTTGCTGAGGGAGGCAACAGTGAACAGAAGTTGAGCGCGTGGGTTTCGGTGACAGACGTGCTAGCTGTGCTGGCCTCAGCCAATGACTTCACTTCTCTTCAGCTCAGTTTCTTCATCTGTAAAGTGGGGATCATGGTGGAACCCACCTGCCTGAGCCGCAAGTTGTCATATTACACGTGATGACATACAGACTTAGCACAGCCGCGGTCAGTCTGTGCTTCTCCCATTCTTCGTACAGCTCCTTGCCGCCTTGCTGCTCAGCAGATTTCTTTGGTTTATTCCTGTTGTTCCTTGGAGATTCTTGGTGTGATGAGAACCCCAGCCCGGGGTGGCTGGCAGCCCCCAGCTGTGTGGAACAGGACAGGTAGGGGGCGAGCAGGATCTGATTGAATGCTTTCACCTAGGAAACTGGAGGCGACCAGTGCCCAGAATATCGAGTTCCTACAGGTGATTGCCAAGAGGGAGGAGGCAATCCACCAGTCCCAGCTGCGACTAGAGGAGAAAACCCGGGAATGTGGGACGCTGGCGAGGCAGTTGGAGAGCGCCATTGAAGATGCCAGGAGGCAGGTCAGTCTCAGTTCTATTACTAACCTATCTCTGTGTCTTTGGACAAATCGCCTAACCTCTCTGAGCCTATCTCTCCATCTGAGAAATGGGCATATAGAAGTAGTACCTGCCTCATGAAATCATCATAAGGATCAAGTGAGCAATTATTGTAAAGGACTTGGCACTTTATTCACAACCGCTCCTTTGATTGCTGCCTGAGTGGGCCTCAGACAGGTGTACCACGTCTTAGGTGATGACTCATGGAGCGTTGGCAAAGGGCAGGTAAAGCGGGGTTGCAGAAGTTGTCCCCATAGTTTGCTCCTGCCCTGAGGCTCCAGAGAATTGTCCGCAGCGAGACCAGTTAGTGGGAGCGGCCCAGCCTTCTCTTTACCAGGTGTTCCCCATGCCGGGTAAGACAGCCCCACCTCTGTGCCTTTCGGGCAGGTGGAACAAACCAAGGAGCACGCAGCCTCCAAGGAGCGAGCAGCCCAGAACAAAATCCTGGACCTTGAGACCCAGCTGAGCAGGACCAAGACCGAACTCAGCCAGCTCCGGCGGAGCCGGGATGATGTGAGTCGGGCTGGGGGTGGGAGGATGGGGTAGGAGCAGACAAGAAGGGAGTGGGTTGAGATCTGAGCTTCTTGGCGCCTGCAGGGCAAGATGTTTTGCTGTTTTTATGAATATGACATGGTTTTATTTTTCTCGCATCACTTTCCCATCCCTTCAGGATATCCCAGGCCAATCCCCTTTTTTATTAACAGTTTTGTTAAGACAGCATTTACCGTAAAATTCCCTCATTGAAATTGCACAATTTAGTCGTTTTGAGTATATTCAGTGTTGTGCCGTTACCACCACAATCCAGGTTTAGAATATTTTCAGAAAGAAAATTACCCGTTAGCAGCCACTCCCATTCCCCTGCCCTCAACCCCTGGCAACCACTAATAAAGTCTCTGTCGCTATGGGTTTGTCTGTTCTGGACGTCACACACACTTGGCCCCGGCCCCGTTCCTCCTCTTAGGCTGACCGCCGCTACCAGAGCCGCCTGCAAGACCTGAAAGACCGCCTGGAGCAGTCGGAGAGCACCAACCGCAGCATGCAGAACTACGTCCAGTTCCTCAAGTCGTCCTACGCCAACGTGTTTGGGGATGGTCCCTACACTTCCTACCTAACGAGCTCTCCCATCCGCTCCCGGTCTCCTCCTGCCTAAGGCGGCCACTCTTGGGCTAGGAGCTCGGATGGATGCCGTGGGAACCGAGGCATTGCTAAGCCATACCCGGAAAGCCTGTTGGTTTTCCTCTCTCGTCCTGTGATGAAGTATGTTGAGGATCTTGTCTTAGCTACTAGCTCCAGAAAAGTGCCTGAAGCAGCAGGGGATGAAGCAGAACCCACTTAGTTCTCTCCTCTCTGATAGCATCGCCCGACGGAAGTTTTTAATTACCCTAACAGGCCTTAAAGTTACTACTGTTAGGGTCAGATTTTAACTCACCGTGACTTTGCTCATTCCTTTCCCAAGAGGATGTTTGGACTGGACTTTCCCTCCAGTTCCCTTACAGCTCTCTTCTTTTTAGGACTCTCTCTTGGGTTTTCCCTGACCTGAACCAGCAGGAGCTGTTCGCCAGAGGTCCTCACCACTCCTCATGTTCACTTGCTGTTTTCCTTATTTCATGGGTACGGTGTTTTCCCCAAGGTGCTCCCCTCCCAAGCCCAGTGGAAACCTCTCACGTGGCCAAGTTTCCTCAAGGCCACTTGCCCTCACGCACTTGCCAATAGACACTCGAGGGCTTATGTCCAGTTCGCCTTGTAAAAGTATAATCCCAATCTCATTGATTTTTCCCTTTGCCAGGTTTGTATCTGTGGAATGCATTTATTCTTGAAACGTGTATTGTTTTACAAAAAGCTTTTATAATCAATATTTAAGGCTCCATCGGATGATTTCCTTTACCCACCCCAGCCCTCTTCTAAAAATGATTCAGTAAAATGCTGCAGGAGAGCCAGTAAACGTTTTTAAAGGACTTGGTGCATGAGACTCTTCATTTCATTTTGGCCAGGTTGGCTCTTTCTCCTTTGTGTGCTTTCACTTACAATCCCATGAAAGGCCTGGAGGAGACACACTGAAAGGCACTGCTCAGTGTGTGAGGGCAGACTACTTTAGCTGTTAGGAGGAAGACGGGATGTGTATGTATTACTATTTTTTTAATGTTAATTGCTTTCTGAATGATAAGATTATGGGCTATTTTTGTTCTCTTCACATTTTCCTGTATTTAAAAAAAAAAAAATTCTTCAGAGAGAAGAGAACAAATTTGGTGTACTATGCTGGTACTGACCTCTGGGTGATCCAGTCTGGTCCTCTCTCAGCCCCTCTAACCCAAGTCCAAGAACTCCCCTATGTCCTCAAAAGCAATGGCTCCCACCCAGGCATCTGGATTTCACTACCAGAACCACCCCCGCCCCCCATCCCCCCGTTTTGGAGACATTCGTAGTTTCCAGCTTTTCATGTTTTGGGTTTTTTTGTTTGTTTGGTTTTTAATTTTATTTCCAGCTTTTGATTTTGCCAAGGAAGTTCACTGAAATCACTACTACCAGCTACCACTGCCACAAAACCAAGCCTATTTTCACACCCTTAACATAAATGGACTTGAACTTTCATACAGTGTATGAAAGCTCTTCCTAAGAAAAGACAGTTGGCAAACTTACACCAATGTGCATACATTTCTGTATATCCCATTATTCTTGTTTTTGTCAAACTAATGAAAACCTCCTCAGTGCAGGGTTCTGCTATTTGTAATGTTGGTGTGGGAAACACCTCTTTTCCGGCCCATTGCTGGGATTCTCCCAAGAGCGTTCTGTTTTTCTTCGTAAAATGTTGTATTCCAAAAACTCCAGAGAGTTTGTGGAAAATGGTTATATTGCTTCAAACTCGAGAGTTTTCCTTTCTGCCTCAGACTGAGATCCCATGAAATGGGCAAAAGGGTCAAAAGTTAAAGGGTCCTAGTTAAAGCTGGCCTCAGGCAATGGTGAACATTTCATTTACTGAGATATAATTCACATAAAATTCACTCTTTTAAAGTGTATAATTCAGTGGCTTGTATTATATTCAAAGTTGTGCGACCACCACCTTTATCTAATTCTCGAACATTTTCATCACACCCCAGTGGAACCCATACCATTAGCAGCTGCTCCCCATTCCCCTCCCCCCAGCCCCTGGCAACCACTAACAGTCTCTTTGTTTCTCTGGCTTTGTCACTCTGGACATTTCACATAAATCATACCATATTGTGACTGGCTTCTTTCACTCAGCATTGATGTTTTCAAGGTTCATGGCGTAGCACGTATTTGTACTTCATTTTTATGGCCCAATAATATTACATTGTGTGGATACACCATATTTTATTGACTCATTGGTTGACGAACACATGTGTTTCCATTTTTTGGATGTTATAAGTAATTCAATATTCTACCAGTTTTTTGTGGACACATTTCTTTTGCGTATATATTTAGTAGAACTGCTGGGTTAATGGTAACTTTGTTTTTGGCCGCAGGCAGGCGGGATCTTAATTCCCCGACCAGGGATGGAACCCGCGCCCCCTGCAGTGGAAGCGCAGTCTTAACCACTGCCAGGGAAGGCCCTCTTTAACCTTTTGATGAACTGCCAGACTGTCTTCCACAGGAGTTGCCCCATTTTAGAGTCCCACTGGCAGCATATGTATGAGGGTTCCAATTTCTCCACATGCTCATCAATACCTATTCAGTTTTCTGCAACCTGGAAGGCCCAGCCTTCTGAAGCCCCCAGATCGGAGGTCCCTGCAGGGGAGCGAGCTGCGGGCCAAGCCCTGTGCGCAACCGCGTTGGTGGGCGGACTCAGCGCCGGAGGCGGGGCCATGCAGCCGTTAGGGGCGGGGTTGAACTGCGCCGCTACGTGTGCGCCCCGGAAGCGGAAGCGAGCACCTGTATCCGGGCGGCTGATTCGAGGACTTGTTTTGTACCAAGCGGCGCCCCTGGAGAACTGTAGCGGGGCAGGTCATGCCTTCCGAGGGTCGCTGCTGGGAGACCCTGCAGGCGCTGCGCAGGTCTGACAAAGGTCACCTTTGCTACCACCGCGATTGGCTGCTGCGGGGCGAGGTGAGCAGTGGCCCCAAAGGGGGCGGTGGTCCTTCCTGCCCCTCGTCACGGGACTCTGCTCTTCCCTAGCCCTTGGCATGTCCTGCGCCAGGGAACCCGTGCGTTCTTGTAACAGCCCGGGTTTGCTGCTTGCCTCCTGTGTGTGCATCACCATCTCTCGCCTATTCTGGCCTTCCGTGGAGCGCCCCTTCAGAGGTGCTTTTTGAAGGCTTCATTGCTCCCCGCAGCTGGCGTTAGGTGCCTGCGCCTATGTTGTCAAATCAATCCTGGCCTCTCAGGGTCAGTTAGGTTACTGCGCGTCTCTTGTGTTAGGAGATCCAGATTTAGCGGTGAACGGTTAACAGGACCTAACCTATTGCTGCCAGTGAAATGACCAAATTTTTAGACGACGTTGGACGGACCTGGGAACTTTAATGGGGGCTTGGTCACTGCATCTAAGATTCGCAAAGCCCTGTACTAGACCGCGCAGGTGGGGGAATATAGAGACAGTTAAGGCATAGCGTCTCTTCCCGAGTTGCTGGTAATCTAGCTCCAGGTATGATGTTTTGTCTCTTCACACTTAAATGGGAAACACTTCTAAAGCATTTCTGTCTTTATGTCTTTGACGGTTTTGGAAGAATACATAGCTTACATTCTATAGGATGAATTCCAGCATGAATCTGTATGGTGTAGACTCAGGTTATGCATTCTTGGCAGGAATACCACAGAAATGATGCTGTGTTCTCAGTAAGTCACATCAGTCACACATAGATGCTTCAGCCCATCCCAACACTGGTGATGCTCACCTTGATCACTTGGTTACAAGGGTAACTTCCAGATATTTCCACGTAAAGTTCACTTAAAATTCATCATTTTCCCTTTTGTAACTTCTTAGTATTTTGTTGGGAGGTAGTCCAAGATTACACCAAAATACTTTTTTCTTATCAAACCTCCACCCTTAGCATTTATTGGTGATTTCTTCCTGAATCAGTCTTTGTGTAACTTTGTGTGTGTATATTTGCCAGTTTATGTCTTTTGCTCATTTTTCTATTGGGGTTTTGCCAATATTTTATAAGTTCTTTATGTATTAGGGATAATATTCCTTTATCTGTGATATATATTGCATCTTTTTTTCTAGTTTGTCAGTTGAAATTGTTTTCTCCGTTGATGGTGTTTTTTACGGGTATGGGTTTATTTTTTACATTTGAAACTTTGCTCCTGGAATTTATTTTGGCGTAAAGAAAGAGTAAAAAGTTGTCTCAAATTCAATATCCTTTCATGATAAAAACTCTTCCCAAAGTGAGTATAGAGGGAACATATCTCAACATAATAAAAGCTACTTTTATTATGGGACAAATAAAGCTACTATTATTGTGGGAGAGACCCACAGCCAACACAATACTCAGTGGTGGTGAAAAGCTGAAAGCCTTCCTGCTAAAATCTGGAGCAAGACAAGGATGCCCCCTCTCACCACTGCTATCTAATATAGAATTGGAAGTCCTAGCCACAGCAGTCAGACAAGGGAAATAAATAAAAAGGTATCCAAATCAGAAGGGAAGGGGTAAAATTGTTATTATATGCAGATTACATGGTACTATCCATAGAAAACCCTAAAGACTCCACAGAAAAACTACTAGAACTGATAAATAAATTTAGCAAGGTAGCAGGATATGAGATTAACATACAGAAATCTGTTGCATTTCTTTACACTAACAATGAAATATCAGAAATGGAAAGTTAAAAAAAAAAAACAACCCTTTTAAAGTCACATCCCCCCCCCCAAAAAAAACCTTAGAAATAAACTTGACCAAGGAGGTGAAAGACTTATATTCTGAGAACTGTAAAACACTGATAAAGGAAAGGAAATTGAAGATGATTCAAAGAAATGGAAAGATATCCCATGCTCTTGGATGGGAAAAATTAATATTATTAAAATAGCCGTACTACCCAAAGCAATCTACAGATTTATTGCAATCCCAATCAAATTACCCACGACATTTTTCACAGAACTAGAACAAGTTATCCTAAAATTTATATGGAAGCACAAAAGACCCAGAATTGCCAAAGTAATCCTAAGGAAAAAGGACAAAACTGAAGGCATAACCCTCCCAGACTTTAGACAATACAACAAAGCTACAGTAATCAAAACAGCGTGGTATTGGGACAAAACAGACATGTGGATCAATGAAACAGAATAGAGAGACCATAAATAAACCCACACACCTACAGTCAATTAATCTTCAACAAAGCAGGCAAGAATATACAATGGAGAAAGGACAGTCTCTTCAGAAAGGTGTTGGGAACGTTGGACAGCTGCACATGAATCAATGAAGTTAGAACACTTCCTCACAGCATACACAAAAATAAACTCAAAATGGCTTAAAGACTTAAATATAAGACATGACACCATAAAACTCCTAGAGGAAAACATAAGCAAAACATTCTCTGACATAAATCGTAGCAGTGTTTTCTTAGTCTTCCAAGGAAATAGAAATAAAGCAAAAATAAACAAATGGGACCTAATCAAACTTACAAGCTTTTGCACAGCAAAGGAAACCATAAACAAAACAAAGACAACCTACAGACTGGGAGAAAATATTTGTAAATGATGAAACTGACAAAGGCTTAATTTCCAAAATATACAAGCAGCTCATACAACTCAATAACAAAATCAAACAACCCATTCCAAAAATGAGCAGAAGACACTTCTCCGAAGAAGACATACAGATGGCCAATAGGCACATGAAAAGATGCTCAACATCGCTAATTATCAGAGAAATGCAAATCAAAACTACACTGAGGTACCACCTCATGCTGGTCAGAATGGCCATCATTAAAAAGTCTACAAATAATAAATGCTGCAGAGGATGTGGAGAAAAGGGAAGCCTCATACACTGCACCTCAGTGTATGAGGCTTCCCTTTTGAAAAGATACATGCACCCCAATGTTCTTAGTAGCACTATTTACAATAGCCAAGACATGGAAGCAACCTAAATGTCCATTGACAGATGAATAAAGAAGATGTGGTATATGTATACAATGAACTACTACTCAGCCATAAAAAGAATGAAATAATGCCATTTGCAGCAACATGGATGGACCTAGACATTATCAGACTAAGTGAAGTAAGCCAGAAAGAGAAAGAAAAATACCATATGATACCACAAGTGGAATCTAAAATATGATACAAATGAACTTTTTTTTTTTTTTTTTTGGCTGCTTTGGGTCTTCATTGCTGCGCGTGGGCTTTCTCTAGTAGTGGCGAGTGGGGGCTACTCTTCATTGTGGTGCACGGGCTTCTCATTGCGGTGGCTCCTCTTGTTGCGGAGCACGGGCTCTAGGCGCACGGGCTTCAGTAGTTGTGGCACACGGGCTCAGTAGTTGTGGCTCGGGGGCTCTAGAGCGCAGGCTCAGTCGTTGTGGCACATGGGCTCTAGGTGCGCGGGCTTCAGTAGTTGTGACACATGGGCTCAGTAGGTGTGGCTTGCGGGCTCTAGAGCGCAGGCTCAGTAGTTGTGGCGCACGGGCTTAGTTGCTCCGCAGCATGTGGGATCTTCCCGGACCAGGGCTCGAACCCGTGTCCCCTGCATTGGCAGGCAGATTCTTAACCACTGCGCCACCAAGGAAGCCCACAAATGAACTTATTTACAAAACAGAAACAGACTCACAGACATAGAAAACAAATTTATGGTTACCAAAGAGGAAAGGGGAAAGGGGGTGGTGGGAGGGATAAATTAGGAGTTTGGGATTAGCAGACTACTAGATATAAAATAGATAAACAACAAGGCCCTACTGTATACCACAGGGAATTATATTCAATATCCTGTAATAAACCATAATGAAAAGAATATGGAAAAGTACTTATATATATATTCAGGTATGTGTGTCTGAATCACTTTGCTGTATACCAGAAACTAACACAGCATTGTAAATCAACTACACTTCAGTTTAAAAAAGAAAGTTGTTGTCTCAACATTATTTCCAATATGTCTTTAAAATGAGCCTTGTCACTGTATAAAGTGTGCATACAGCCTGTTTGCTTCTATGTCTAGATTATTCCCCATGGGTTGAATATCTGTTTATTGTATACACACTCTAGATCAGTATTTCTCAACCGCAGCATCATTGACATTTTGGGCTCAGCCAGATAATTCTTTGTGGTAGGGGCTGCTGTTGCTGTATTGGGCATTGTAGGGTGTTAAACAGCATCCCTGGCCTCTACCCAGTAAATGCCAGTAGTATCCTCCCAGTCGTGACAACCAAAAATGTCTCCAGACATTACCCAGTGTCATCTGGGGAGTAAAATTGTCCCTGCTGGAGAACCACTGATTTATGTAACATAATAGCTTGTGATTTTTGAGTAGTTATTATGTGCCAGGTACTGTGCTGAGTTCTTTATATCTATTACTCATTTAATTCTCCCCAAATGTTTTGAGGTAGATCCCCTATTATTCCATTTCAGAAGAAATGAAGCTTAGGCACAGAGAGGTTAGGTAATTTGCCCATGGTTATACAGGTAAGTGGAATACAGAGATGGAATTCAAACCAAGAAAGGCTAGTTCCAAATTCAAGACTCTTAATCACTATTATACTGTTTTTCCATGTTTCCTGATAATATTTTCCTGACATTGAGTAAAGTTCTCAGCCAAAATTTGCTGTATACTTTAACTACAGTTAAGTGGTATACATTTCTTTGGTTTAGAGCACTGTACACCAAACATATAGAGATAATAGATAACTGGTACAGTTGAACAACTCCACACACATATTGGAGAGTGTCTGGGACTTGTTTTATGGTCTTTATATTGTAGAACCTATTTTATTTAAGCCATTGGCTCTTACATCAGTAACCACTTTTCTTTTTAATTAATTAATTTATTTATTTATTTTTGGCTGAGTTGGGTCTTCGTTGCTATGCGCGGGCTTTCTCTAGTTGCTGCGAGTGGAGGGCTACCCTTCTCTGCAGTGCGCGGGCTTCTCATTGTGGTGGCTTCTCTTGTTGTGGAGCACGGGCTGTAGGCGCGCGGGCTTCAGTAGTTGTGGCTCACAGGCTCTATAGAGTGCAGACTCAGTAGTTGTGGTGCACGGGCTTAGTTGCTCCGCAGCATGTGGGATCTTCCAGACCAGGGATCAAACCCATGTGTTCTGCATTGGCAGGTGGCTTCTTAACCACTGCACCACCAGGGAAGTCCCTCGTAACCACTTTTCTATGCCTATTTTTTATTTGCTTATTTTCATTTTAAAAAGTATAACATGTTCATTTAGAAATTAAATACAGAAAATTAGAATAAGTAGAAATATGTCACTGATCACCCAAGCTTAACTTCTGGTATATTTCGTTCAAATTTGTTAGGGTATTTATTTGTATTTATTTTATATCATTGTAGACATATTTATTTATACTCTTGTTTTTTCACTTAAAGTTGAATCTTGGGGGAGGAGGAAATGGAGTAAGGTCGTCAAAAAATAGAAACTTCCAGTTGTAAGATAGATAAGTACTAGGGATGTAATATACAACTTGACGACTGTTAGCTAACACAGCTATACCATATATAGGAAAGTTAAGAGAGTACATGCTGAGAGTCTCATCACAAGAAGAAATTTTTTTTCCTTTTTTCTTTCTTTTGATTATATGAGAAGATGGATGTTGTTAGCTGAACCTATTTAATCATTTTACAATATATAAAAATCAAACCATCGTGTTTACGCCTTAAACTTTTACAGTGGTGTATGTCAATTATTTTTCAATAAAACTGGAAAAATTCGAACCTTACATAGGATTCACAATTGGCATTTTTAAATGACGAATATTCACTGAGTGTGTATACCATAGTTTACTTCAAAATTCCTTTCATGTTCTTTTCCGTTACAACATTTTAGATTGCTTTCAAATCTGCTTTAATGACCATCTTTGTGCATTGTTCCTTTTTCTGTAGTTAGGGTTATTTAGTCTGATACTCTAAAAGGAGAATAGTCAAGGTCATTATCAAGAAGCTACTGTACTTTCTCTTCATCTCTGATTGTTAGTACAGTTACTTTGGGTCTTTGGTATGTATGTATGTATATGTTTATTTAGGCCTTCTCAGGTTTTCAGTAAAGCATGTAGTGGAACATAAGGACAAAATTATTTTTGATTGCTTGGATCAGTTGACATGCAAGTTGAGCTTAACCTTCTTCTTCTCTCTAGGATGTTTTAGAAGAATGTATGTCTCTTCCCAAGCTGTCTTCTTACTCTGGATGGGTAGTAGATCATGTCCTACCCCATATGCAAGAGAACCCACCTCCCTCTGAGACTTCAACATCCCCTAGATCTACTTCAGCCCTCGACCAACCTTCATTTGTTCCCAAATCTCCTGTCAGAGACCCTGCCTTCTCACCAGCCTCCTCAGCAACACCAAATGGAACCAAGGTAAGGCTTTTGATCAACTTAAGGCAAAAGACAATGGTGGCTGCAAAGTTGAAGTGTTTAACATTGTCATACTACAGTGACCTTACTCTGGAGAAAATAATGGTTGCTTCTTCGAATCCTTGTAGCTGTTTGTAGCAACAGTGTTTACCACATGACCCAGCGTTCTCTTTATGAAGACCCAGAGAGAGAAATTCCTCTCTATTCTTAGTACCAAGAATAGTGATTAATTTCATGGGCAAGTGGATTGTTTTTTCTCGTGAGCATTGCATCTGTTTAACTCAACAAGGTCTCCCTTTTTGTTGTTGGCTGCTGGAAAGCTTAGAGTAAATTTTATACTTGCTCTTAGATTTACATACCTTATTGTTGCTTCTGTATGAGTTTTTACCTTCTTTTTGGCTCTGTTTTGTTCCTGCCTTTGTTTCTCCCACTTAAAACAGTTAAATTGTTGCTGGTGCTGTGCTCTTCTCTTCTCTTTCTTTCTTTGTATCTCTAGAGGTATTTATTTATTTATTTATGGCTGCGTTGGGTCTTAGTTGCTGCACACGGGTTTTCTCTAGTTGCAACGAGCCGGGGCTACTCTTTGTTGCGGTGTGCGGGCTTCTCATTGCAGTGGCTTCTCTTGTTGCGGAGCATAGGCTCTAGGCATGCGGGCTTCAGTAGTTGTGGCTTGCAGGCTCTAGAGCACAGGCTCAGTAGTTGTGGTGCATGGGCTTAGTTGCTCCGCGACATGTGGGATCTTCCTGGACCAGGATTCAAACCCATGTCCCCTGCACCGGCAGGCGGATTCTTAACCACTGCACCACCAGGGAAGTCCTGTTGTTATGTTTTAGGTTCCTTTATAAGCTGCATTAAATCCTTTCTGGATCAAAGTAAGGTATAACAAGTAGTATTTGGCCTAGAATGTAAAGAGTTAATAGAAAAAAAGCCTTCTAAGCTTCTAAGCACTATTGTGCTTTTTCAAGTTTTAGATTTTTGTGCCAGCAAAATAAGACTAGGCAACTCTTTAGAAAGGTAGAGATTACATTTTTCACGTTTAGCTTCCAAAAGACAAAGTTCTTTGTTCTTTTTGTTCATACTCACTGCAGACTTTTGTTTACTGAAAGTATATTATCAATTCAACAAAAGGAAGAAGTTAAATCTCCCTATGGTTTCATCATTTCAGTCATCAGTTACTCCTTTCCAGTTTCATATGCCTGCATCCTTGTACCTTGGCATGATTAAATTGTATGTGCACTTTCATGTTCTGCTTTTCTTTGCTAACTTTATTTTGTTCATGAACTATTTGAATTATTTGTTCACGTTATTTCCACCTTTGTAAATGTCTACTTAGAGGATATGTAATGTCCTGTAATTTATTAAACTGCTCCTTTATTATTAGGCATTTATATTTTTCCATTTGATTGCTTTTAAAGATATTACACTGAGAAACTTTCTGCAGAGAGATTTTTCCGTTTTTAATCTTAAAATATGTCTTCTAGCTAATATCTTAAAATAAATGCCCAAGTGATTTGACTGGCGTCAAAGATAAAAGGGGGGCTTCCCTGGTGGCGCAGTGGTTGAGAATCTGCCTGCCAATGCAGGGGACACGGGTTCGAGCCCTGGTCTGGGAAGATCCCACATGCCGCGGAGCAACTGGGCCGTGATCCACAATTGCTGAGCCTGCGCGTCTGGAGCCTGTGCCCCGCAACGGGAGAGGCCGCGATAGTGAGAGGCCCACGCACCGCGATGAAGAGTGGTCCCCACTTGCCGCAACTAGAGAAAGCCCTCACACAGAAATGAAGACCCAACACAGCCATAAATAATTTAAAAAAAAAAAAAATTAAAAAAAAAAAAGATAAAAGGGTATGAACATTTTTTTTTAATTTTAAACCTTTTTTTTAATTGTAAAATATTCATGACATAAAATTTACCATTTAACCATTTTTAAGAGTACAATTCAGTGGCATTAAGTACATTCATAGTGTTGTGTAAACATCACCACTATCCATCTGCAGAACGTTTTCATCATCCAAAACTAAAAACACTACACTCATTAATCAATAACTCCAGGACTTCCCTGGTGGCGCAGGGGTTAAGAATCCGCCTGCCAAGGCAGGGGACACGGGTTCGATCCTTGGTGTGGGAAGATCCCACATGCCACGGAGCAGCTAAGCCTGTGCGCCACAACTACTGAGCCTGCTCTCTAGAGCCTGTGAGCCACAACTGCTGAGCCCGCAAGCCACAACTACTAAAGCCCGTGCGCCTAGAGCCCATGCTCCACAACAAGAGAAGCCACCGCAATGAGAAGGCCGTGTGCCACAACGAAGAGTAGTCCCCGCTCACCACAACTAGAGAAAGGCTGCGCGCAGCAATGAAGACCCAACGCAGCCATAAATAAATAAATAAATAAATAAATAAATAAATAAATAACTCCTTATTTCCCCCTACCCCCAGTCCCTAGCAACCACCATTCTACTTTCCGTCTCTATGAATTTGACCATTTTAGGTACTTCGTATAAGTGGAATCACGTAATATTTGTCATTTTGTGACTGGTTTATTTCACTTAGCATAATGTCTTCAAGGTTCATCCATGTTGTCACATGTGTCAGAATTTCCTTCCTTTTAAGGCTGAATAATATTCCACTGTATGTACCACGTTTTGTTTATTCATTCATCTGTCACTGGACGTTTAGCTTGCTTCCACCTTTTGGCTCTTGGTGACTAGTGCTGCTATGAATACGCATGTACATGTATTAGTTTGAGTACCTGTTTTCAATTCTTTGGGGTATGTACCCAGAAGTAGAATTGATGGATCATATGGTAATTCTATGTTTAAATTTTTGAGGAACCATCATATTGTTTTCCACAGCAGCTGTATCATTTTACATTCCTACTAGCAATGCACAAGGGTTTCAGTTTCTCCACACCTTTGCTAACGTTTGTTATTTGCTGGGTTGTTTTTGTTTGTTTGTTTTTATTTTGTTTTGTTTTACGAAAGCCATCCTAATGGTCATGAAGTGTATCATTGTGGTTTTGATTTGCATTTCCCTAAATGATTAGTGATGTTGAGCATATTTTCATGTGCTTATTAGCCATTTGTATATCTTCTTTGGAGAAATGTCTTTGCAAGAGTTATTCACAATAAGAAAGAATTTATTGTACAGTAAATAATAATCCTAAAAAATAATATAGGACAGAGATGATTATTCATATTATGAAAGACTGCATGATTACATACATAAAAAGTTTACTTTTTAGTTTATATTTCACACTTCATCTTTTAAAATATTAGTCTTCAAAAAATATTTCTAGCAATTGAACATCATAGACACAAAAATGAACTTTAGCCTAAACTTTACAACTTACATAAAAATTAACTCAAAATGATCATGAACTTAAATGTAAAACTATAAGACTTTTAGGAAAAAAAAAAGCATAATCAGAACCTAGGACTAGGTGAAGAGTTTTTAGATTTGACACTAAAAACTTAATCCATAGAAGGAAAAATTAATAAATTGGACCTCATCAAATGAAAAGTGTGGCTCAGTGAATGACCTTGTGAAGAGGATGATCAGACAAGCTACTGACCAGGAGAAAGTAGTTGCAAACCACGTATCTGACAAAGGTTTATGTATCTAGAATATATTTAAAATATATATCAAGAATATATATTTAGAATATATTTTAAAAACTCTTAAAACTCAAAGGTTAAACAAAAACTTTCTAACCTTCAATTAGAAAATGAGCAGAAGATATGAACAGACATTTCACCTAAGACAATATATAGATAATATAAGTACATGAAAATATGTTCACCATCATTAGCCATTAAAGAAATGCAAATTAAAACCAGGACAAAGTAGCACTACACACCTATCAGAATGGTTAAAATAAAAAACAGTGACACCACCAAATGCTGACAATGATGTGGAGAATCTGGATCACTCATATATTTTGGGTGGAAATGTGGAATGGTACAGGCACGCTAGAAAACAGTTTGGCAATTTCTTATAAAACTAAATAGGTACTTAACTATATGACCTAGCAATTGCATTCTTGGGCATTTTTCCCAGAGAAATCAAAACTTATATTTACATAAAAATCTGAATACCAGTGATCATAGGAGCTTTATTTATTATATCCCCAAGCTGGAAACAATGAAATGTCTTTCAACAGATGAATGGTTAAACAAACTGGTACATCTCTATCATGGAATACTACTGGCAATAAAAAGGAACAAATCTGGGCTTCCCTGATGGCGCAGTGGTTAAGAATCCGCCTGCCAATGCAGGAGACACGGGTTCGATCCCTGGTCCGGGAAGATCCCACATGCCGCGGAGCAACTAAGCCCGTGCGCCACAACTACTGAGCCTGCGCTCTAGAGCCCGCGAGCCACAGCTACTGAGCCCGCGCGCCACAACTACTGAAGCCTGCGCGCCTAGAGCGCGTGCTCCGCAACAAAAGAAGCCACCGCAATGAGAAACCTGCGCACCACGACGAAGAGTAGCCCCCGCTCGCCACAACTAGAGAAGGCCCGCGCGCAGCAAGGAAGACCCGACGCAGCCAATACATACATACATACATACATATATACATAAATAAATAAAATTTTTAAAAAAAAGGAACAAATCTTTGATAATATGCAACAACTTAGGATCTCAGAGGCATTATACGAAGTGAAAAAAGTCAATCTCAAAAGATTATGTGCTGTATGGTTCCATTTATTTAACGTTCTTGAAATGCTATCATTATAGAGATGGAGAACAAGTTAGCGATATAAAGGTGTGGCACAAGGAAGCTTTATGGTGATGGAACAGTTCTGTACTTTGTGATGGTGGTTACACATGTGATAAAATTGCATAAAACTATACATGTACCCAAATGAATTCCTGTAAAACTTGGTGAAATCTGAATAAGTTCTGTGGCTTGTACCGTCAATTTACTGTTTCCAACTTCCTGTAAATTATACTTATTTCAAAATTAAAAAAAAAAAGTTAAGTTTCTATGAGCAGCTTCTCAGAGGCAGCAGTTTCTAGTTCTGATCCTGCCAATAGCGTGGCATGCCCTCAGGCAGGCATCTTTCCCTCCTTAGGCCTCAGTTTCTTCATCTGTAAATCTGGTACTGGACTAAATTGCCAAGGTCCTCTCCAGGTATAAAATTCCATAATTCTTAAGGTTTAAGTAAAGTTTTGGATGGCTTTATATAATGAATTGTATCATTTACAAATTTTTGGTGTTTAAGTAACAGAAACCCAGTTTAAACTAGCTAAAGCAAAACAAGGGAGTCAGGGGAGAAATTAATTAGCTCATATAACCAGGAAATCTAGGAGTGCATTTTGAATCAGTTAGATCTAGAGGATCTATTTTCTGCTTGTCTGTCCTTGATATTATTTCTGACTTGATTCAGTGACTCAGACCCAGGGCTTTGCTTCTCCATTTCTCAATTCTGTCTAAGTCGTCTTGGTTTCATCTTTCAGATAGACTGTATGGCAGGATGTCTCTTGGTAGCCCTAGACACATATCTTCTTAGCTTAGCATCCCCAGAATAAGAGAAAGCCATCCCAAATAGCTCCATCAGGAAAATTCAGAGATGGACTCTGGCTTAGCTTAGGTCATAAGCCTCATTCCTGAAGTAGATACTGGGTACAGGGGGATAGAATACTTTGATTGCCAGGCTGGTCACATGCTTAGTGACCCCAGAGGCTAGGGAGCTAGAAGAATCGGGGATGTGGGCTGGGGTTTCTCCGTCCAAACCACCCCAGCAAAAATGGACACTTACTAGAAGAAATGGGGAAAATGTGCTGGACAAATCAAAACAAACAAGCAAGCAAAAAAAAAAAAACACAAAAAACTGTCCAAAGCAAAACCATCCACTTAAGTTATTAAGGAAAACAATTAGAATAAGGTCAATATCATGAAAAGCACACTGGTTCTAACATATATTGTTTTGTTGTTGTTATTGGTTGTTCATAAGTAAGGATGTGATTTTTGTTCAGATTGAATAACACCAACTTTACCGTCTTAAAAGCTTAATTTTTCCATCTTCTGTCTGTATAGGACAAACATGAGTCTCAGCATACAGAACCTATGGTACTTCAGTCCTCCCGGGGGATCAAAGTGGAAGGCTGCATCCGAACGTATGAGCTGCTGCACAGAATGAAAGGAGCAGTAAGTAACCCTTGAAGTAAGACAGGCATAACCCGAAGGAGCCACATTTAAATGCAGTTCTCAGGGATTATGAATGTCCACCATGTACTCATAATCATCGTGCCCCATCTACTAGTAGCTCTGATTCAGTTGGGGAGATAGCATAACATAGCAGTCAAGAGTAAGCTCTCTAAAGTCAAATCTGGTTTCAAATCCTACCTCTTCTATTTTACATGTGACTTTGGGAAAATTACTTGGGCTTTCCTGGCTTCCATTTACTTCTCCAAAATTTGAAGATGATCTTTGTTGTCAGGTAAGGTTATACTGAGAAGATTGACCTTAGCAGCCTCTTGAGAAAAGAATAGCACTATTTTAATTAGTTTATTTGACTTTATTTTTTTAATTAGAAAAACAATGCATGTTTTGTAAAACTTTTTTTTTTTTTTTTTAATTTATTTTTGGCTGCGTTGGGTCTTTGTTGCTGCGCGCAGGCTTTCTCTAGTTGCGGCGAGTGCGGGCTACTCTTCGTTGTGGTGCGCAGGCTTCTTATGGCGGTGGCTTCTCTTGTTGTGGAGCACGGGCTCTAGGCGCGCGGGCTTCAGTAGTTGCGGCACGTGGGCTCAGTAGTTGTGGCTCACGGGCTCTAGAGCACAGGCTCAGTAGTTGTGGCGCACGGGCTTAGTTGCTCCACAGCATGTGGGAATCTTCCTGGGCCAGGGCTTGAACCCGTGTCTCCTGCATTGGCAGGTGGATTCTTAACCACTGTGCCACCAGGGAAGTCCCTGTAAAACTTTTTAAAGAGTACATGAGTTTATAAATTGAAAGTCTTCTAGCATCTACCCTCATTCATTTATTCATGGAGTCACCAAATACTTATTGAGCACTTTTGTTCTAGGCCTAGATAAAATAGTGAACAGGGAATTCCCTGGCAGTCCAGTGGTTAGGACTCCTTGCTTTCAATGCCAATGGCCTGGGTTCAATCCCTGGTTGGGGAACTAAGATCCCATAAGCTGCGCGGCGCGGCCAAAAAAAAACAGTGAACAAAGTAGACGCAATCCATGTCCTCATAGAGTTTATATGCTGGAGGGAGAGACATAGAACCAAGGTTCTAAAATATAGTTAGAAGACTATTATAATCTGAGTGAGAGACAGCAACAGTCATTGAAGCATTCACTTTGACACTGGATAAAAAAGGATGACGGGGGCTTCCCTGGTGGCGCAGTGGTTGAGAATCTGCCTGCCGATGCAGGGGACACGGTTTCGAGCCCTGGTCTGGGAAGATCCCACATGCCGCGGAGCAACTAGGCCCGTGAGCCACAACTGCTGAGCCTGCGCGTCTGGAGCCTGTGCTCCGCAACAGGAGAGGCCGCGACAGTGAGAGGCCCGCGCACCGTGATGAAGAGTGGCCCCCGCTTGCCGCACCTACAGAAAGCCCTCGCACAGAAACGAAGACCCAACACAGCCAAAAATAAATAAATAAATAAAGGAGTTCCTTTAAAAAAAAAAAAAAAAAAAAAAAGGATGACAGTTGCTTAGACTGGAAGGGAGCGGGTGGCAACGGAGATGGTGAGGGAGAGAGAGAGAGTTTCTTCTTGGGTTTTCTCAGCTCTCTTCTTTCAATCATCACTCCTCCATGGACTTTCTGTCCTCCAGATGCAAGTAGAAAGTTTTTCCTTGCTGATAATCTTCCTCATATGCTCTCTGTTGTTGAGTCTTCTTTTTTTCTTCCCAACTTTTAATTAAACAGTCTCAGAGAAGAGGAGATATATATATATATATATATTTGTGTTCAATTTGCCTCTTTCTACTGGAAGTTTTTTTTTCCTTCTTATAAATTTATTTATTTATTTATTTATTTTTGGCTGAGTTGGGTCTTTGTTGCTGCACACGGGCCCTCCCTAGTTGCAGCGAGTGGGGGCCACTCCTCGCTGCGGTGCACGGGCTTCTTATTGTGGTGGCCTCTCTTGTTGCAGAGCATGGACTCTAGGTGTGCCAGCTTCAGTAGCTGAGGCTCGTGGGCTCTAGAGCGCAGCAGCAGCCGTGGCGACGGGCTTAGTTGCTCCACAGCATGTGGGATCTTCCCGGACCAGGGCTCAAACCTGTGTCCCCTTCATTGGCAGGCGGATTCTTAACCATTGTGCCACCAGGGAAGTCCTACTGGAAGTTTTAAAATAACTTTTAAAATACAATAGCCTAATATCTTAATATATATTAGCATATCACCATGCCAGTGTATATAGCATGTCATCTTCCTTAAAGGCTGCAGAGTATTTTCTAGTATGACCTACTGTAATATATTTAATTATTTCCCTGTTAATTTAAATTGTTTCAAATTTACTGCCATTATCAACAGGGCTGTAATGAGCATCCTTGTACATATATCTTTTTTTTTGTAATAAATTTATTTATTTTATTTATTTATTTTTGGCTGCGTTGGGTCTTTGTTGTGGCACGCGGGCTTTTCGTTGCAGTGGCTTCTCTTGTTGCGGAGCACGGACTCTAGGCATGGGGGCTTCAGTAGTTGTGACACGTGAGCTCAGTAGTTGTGGCTTGCGGGCTCTAGAGCATAGGCTCAGTAGTTGCGGCGCACGGGCTTAGTTGCTGCGCGCATGTGGGATCTTCCCGGACCGGGGCTCGAACCCGTGTCCCCTGCATTGGCAGGCGGATTCTTAGCCACTGCGCCACCAGGGAAGTCCCCTTGTACATATATCTTTGCACACATATGCAAGTATTTCCTCAGGACAAATTCCTAAAATAGAATGAGTGTCAAAGGATATGTACACTTTAAATTTTGATAGTTAAAATGTCAAATTGCTCTTAAAAACCAAATGAGAGGGCTTCCCTGGTGGCACAGTGGTTAAGAATCCGCCTGCCAATGCAGGGGACATGGGTTTGAGCCCTGGTCCGGGAAGATCCCACATGCCGCGGAGCAACCAAGCCTGTGCGCCACAACTACTGAGCCTGCGCACCTAGAGCCCATGCTCCTCAACAAGAGAAGCCACTGCAATGAGAAGCCCGCACACTGCAACGAAGAGTAGCCCCCGCTCGCAGCAACTAGAGAAAACCTGCACGCAGCGATGAAGACCCAACGCAGCCAAAAATAAATAAATTAATAAATAAATTTATTTTTTAAAAAAACAAATGAGAGTACTCTCGTGAATAATAAATGGAATACCTGATACCCTTAGGTATAAAGGAAAGGGACTTTCCTAAGTGAGGGTGGAGGAAAAGGATCTAGGCAGAGATAATAACTTGAGGGAAGGAATGAGATAGGAATGTGCATAGCATGTCTATGGAATTAGAATAAGGATTTCTTTAGATTACCCTGAAGCTCTCATAAGAATACAGAGGATGGAAATTCCCTGGTGGTCCAGTGGTTACTGGACTCCACGCTTTCACTGACGAGGGCCCAGGTTCGATCTCCAGTCAGGGAACTAAGATCCCACAAGCTGTAGAGTGTGGCCAAAAAAGAAAAAGAGTACAGTAAGCTTAAGGATGGAAGCCTAAAAGTGCAGGGCTATTTGATACTATGTTGGTGAATACCCGTCCATTCTTAGCTTATACTGGAGTGACATAAACCATATGGAGCAAATTGGAAAAGCTTTCCACAACGGCTGAGTTTAAAGATCAACCCAAAGGGGAGAGGTGACTCAAGCAAAGGTTCCAAGAAATAGGCAGATGATTCCATGCCCCGAAGTATCTTTGATGGAGTTAAGAGCTGATGGGAGGGCATCCCATAGGGATAAATGAGCAGGGTGTAATGGAGCTCCAGAGAGCTGGTGCTGATCCTTTGCAGGAAGGCTTGAGGCAGTGGCAGGAGGAGCAGGAGAGGAAGGTGCGGGCCCTCTCTGAGATGGCATCTGAACAGCTGAAGCGGTTTGATGAACGGAAGGAACTGAAGCATCATAAAGAATTCCAGGACTTACGGGAAGTGATGGAGAAGAGGTGAGTTCCCTGAATTACAACGGGAATGTCGGCGTGGTCCACCAGAACTCTTTCCCTACATAAAACCCAAAGGGAAGGAGTTGAACTTCTTCTGAGTCCTTAAATATCAAAATAAAATAGCCAGAGAAGCTTATAACCTAGAAAAATGACCAACCTTGGAAAGACGATCAATGCAACACAAAGGGAGGAGGCTTTTAGGAGAGGTAAAACAATTTTAGGAAGCATCCCTGACTATTCCTCCCTCCGTTTTTCATTCAGCTCCAGAGAAGCCCTGGGGCAGCAAGAGAAGCTGAAAGCTGAGCATCATCACAGGGCGAAGGTCAGAGCCTGGGAGAGTCCGTGTGGGTGTTCAGTGTCTGAGTGACGTGCCTGAGGAGTCGGGTTCCAGCACAGTCACAGAGGACCTGGCCCCTGTCGTGCCACTGTGTGGCTGACTTGGGGCAGTCCTTTTTTCGCTCGGGGCCTATCTGTGAAAATAGGTAGCCCACACAGGACTGGAAGAATGTAGACAGAGAAGGCCCAGGAGCCCTTACTTTGACCGCCCTTTCTGTAGATTCTCAACCTGAAGCTGCGGGAGGCGCAGCAGCAGCGCCTGAAGCAAGCGGAGCAGGAGCGGCTCCGGAAGGAAGAAGGCCAGATCCGCCTGCGGAACCTCTACGCCCTGCAGGAGGAGGTGCTGCACCTCAGCCAGCAGCTGGACTCCTCCGACCAGCACAGAGACCTGCCGAAGGTCGACCTGTCTGCCTTCCAGACCCGCGGCAACCAGCTGTGCGGCCTCATCTCAGGGATCATCCGGGCCACTTCTGAGGTGAGGGGACTTCAGGAAGACTCTGTCTTCTGTCTTTATTTTATTTATTTATTTATTTATTTATTTATTTATTTATTTATTTATTTATTTATTTATTTATTTATTTATTTATTTATTTATTTATGGCTGTGTTGGGTCTTCATTTCCGTGCGAGGGCTCTCTCTAGTTGCGGCAAGCGGGGGCCAGTCTTCATCGCGGTGCGCGGGCCTCTCACCGTCGCGGCCCCTCTTGTTGCGGAGCACAGGCTCCAGACGTGCAGGCTCAGTAATTGTGGCTCACGGGCCTAGCCGCTCTGCGGCATGTGGGATCTTCCCAGACCAGGGCTTGAACCCGTGTCCCCTGCATTGGCAGGCAGATTCTCAACCACTGCACCACCAGGGAAGCCCTGTCTTCTGTCTTTGAAATGAAGAACACTGAAAGCAAAATTGTTTTGTGATTTAAAAATAATACCTGCTTATTATCACTTGTCATCCTCTTACCTAGAGATAACCACTGTTAGTGTTTTATGTTTCTTTTTTGCCTGTGTGTGTGTGATCCCCACCCTAAATTGGGCTAATATAGGTATAGTTTCTTATCTTAGGTTAAAAAAATATTTGTTTCTTCCAACTGCAAAATACTTTAGTTCATTCATTAATATAAACTGAACGCCTGCTATGCTTATGATAAAAATTAAAACCTTACAGAAATGTATATTGCTTTTTTTCAGTTGATATGGTATTTTGAACACGTAATTACTATAGTCATTACAAATGTTTTGTTGTTTTTAAGGCAGTGTTAAAAACTGCAAGTATTGCCTTGACACATAATAGGTATTCAATACATATTTGATGAACAGATGAAATCGGATACTTCCAACATGTAACCATACCAAAATTTTTTGAAAAAACCTGCCTATTGTTGAATATTTAAATTTCTCTACTTTCACTGTCATGAGTAACACTGCAGTGATATCACTTTGTATATGTCTTATCTGTATTTTTGATTATTTCTTTGAGGTAAATTCCTAGAAATGGAATTACTTGGTCAAAGAACTTGAAGGTTTTGTTTTGTTTTGTTTTTTTTGGTTGCACCAGGTCTTAGTTGCGGCCCGCCGGCTCTTTAGTTGCAGCACGTGGGCTCCTTAGTTGCAGCTCACTGGCTCCTTAGTTGTAGCTCGCTGGCTCCTTAGTTGTGGCATGCATGTGGGATCTAGTTCCCTACCAGGGATCGAACCTGGGCCCCCTGCATTGGGAGTACAGAGTCTTATCCACTGAACCACCAGGGAAGTCCCAACTTTAAGGTTCTTGATTTGCATCCTAAAGTTGTACAAGTTCACACTTTTATGAATTGTATGTTCTTTTTTTTCTTTAACTTTTTTTTTCCTTTTTTTAAATTTTTGGCCACGCCGCACAGCTTGCAGGATCTTATTTTAATTCCTCGACCAGGGATGGAATCCACACCCTCGGCAGTGAAAGCATGGCGTCCTAACCACTGGACTGCCAGGGAATTCCTAAATTGTATGTTCTTTGCCCTTTGTTCATATCTCTACCAGTTTTTGTTTTGAAAAATCAACTTATATGAGTTCTAAATATTAAGAACCTTAAGCATTTATCATATTTGAGGCAGAAATTTATAGTTTATTGTTACCTTTCAATTCTCTTTTTGGCTTTTGTTTACCCTTCTTTTTGTAAAATTTCAAACCTACACGGAAGTGGAGAGAACAGCATGATGTACCTTTTGGCACCCATTCCCCAGCTCCCTCAAGAATCCTCACATGCTTTGTTATAAAGCAGAAACTAACACACCATTGTAAAGCAATTATACTCCAATAAAGATGTTAAAAAAAAAAAAAAAAAGAATCCTCACATGGCAGTCTCATTTCATCTATGCTGCCACCTGCACCCCTTCCCCCAGATGGTTTTACAGTAAATCTCAAACATACTGCTTCATCTGGAAAATAATTTAGTATGTATCTCTAAAAGATATAACTCTCTATTACATAACCAAAACACTAATATCATACCTAAAAAACTAATAATTCATTTAATATGATCAGATATCTAGCCAGTGTTCAAATTTCTCCAGCTGTCTCAATAATTTTTTTTTTTTTTACAATTGGTTGGAAAATTAACATCCATACAAAGTTCAACTTTTTGGTTTGCTATGTCTTACTTAGGTCTTTTAATCTTAAGACTCCCTTATCTCTCTCTTTTTTCTTGCCATTGTTGAAGAATCTGGATCATTTGTTCTATAAAATTTCCTACGTTCTGGAAAATTTCAATGCAATTGCTAACCCTAACCCTTGGATGTATTTTTTTTTTTTTTTTTTTGTAATGTCTGAAACATTTATATTAACATATTTCCATACAAATAACCCAAAGAAAGTTTAGTATTAGTTGTTTTTTTTGTTTGTTTTTTTATACTGCAGATTCTTATTAGTCATCAATTTTATACACATCAGTGTATACATGTCAATCCCAATTGCCCAATTCAGCACACCACCATCCCCACCCCACCGCGGTTTTCCCCCCTTGGTGTCCATACGTTTGTTCTCTACATCTGTGTCTCAACTTCTGCCCTGCAAACTGGTTCAACTGTACCATTTTTCTAGGTTCCACATACATGCGTTAATATACGATATTTGTTTTTCTCTTTCTGAGTTACTTCACTCTGTATGACAGTCTCTAGATCCATCAACGTCTCAACAAATGACTCAATCTCATTCCTTTTAATGGCTGAGTAATATTCCATTGTATATATGTACCACAACTTCTTTATCCATTCGTCTGTCGATGGGCATTTAGGTTGCTTCCATGACCTGGCTATTGTAAATAGTGCTGCAGTGAACATTGGGGTGCATGTGTCTTTTTGAATTATGGTTTTCTCTGGGTATATGCCCAGTAGTGGGATTGCTGGATCATATGGTAATTCTATTTTTAGTTTTTTAAGGAACCTCCATACTGTTCTCCATAGTGGCTGTATCAATTTACATGCCCACCAACAGTGCAAGAGGGTTCCCTTTTCTCCACACCCTCTCCAGCATCTGTTGTTTGTAGATTTTCTGATGATGCCCATTCTAACTGGTGCGAGGTGATACCTCATTGTAGTTTTGATTTGCATTTCTCTAATAATTAGTGATGTTGAGCAGCTTTTCATGTGCTTCTTGGCCATCTGTATGTCTTCTTTGGAGACATAAAGAAGACTTTGGTCTTCTACTTAGGTCTTCTGCCCATTTTTGGATTGGGTTGTTTGTTCTTTAATATTGAGCTGCATGAGCTCTGTTTACAATAGCCAGGACATGGAAGCAACCTAGGTGTCCATCATCGGATGAATGGATAAAGAAGATGTGGCACATATATACAATGGAATATTACTCAGCCATAAAAAGAAATGAAATGGAGGTGTTTGTAATGAGGTGGATGGAGTTAGAGTCTGTCATACAGAGTGAAGTAAGTCAGAAAGAGAAAAACAAATACAGTATGCTAACACATATATATGGAATCTAAGGGAAAAAAAAAAAAAGAGGTCATGAAGAACCTAGTGGCAAAATGGGAATAAAGACACAGACCTACTAGAGAATGAACTTGAGGATATGGGGAGGGGGAGGGGTGAGATGTGACAGGGTGAGAGAGTGTCATGGACATATATACACTACCAAATGTAAAATAGATAACTAGTGGGAAGCAGCCGCATAGCACAGGGAGATCAGCTCGGTGCTTAGTGACCACCTAGAGGGGTGGGATAGGGAGGGTGGGATAGGGAGGGTGGGAGGGAGGGAGATGCAAGAGGGAAGAGATATGGCAACATATGTATATGTGTAACTGATTCACTTTGTTGTAAAGCAGAAGCTAGCACACCATTGTAAAGCAATTATACTTCAATAAAGATGTTTAAAAAAAAAAAAAAAAAAAAATATTGAGCTGCATGAGCTATTTATATATTTTGGAGATTAATCCTTTGTCCGTTGATTCGTTTGCAAATATTTTCTCCCATTCTGAGGGTTGTCTTTTCATCTTGTTTATGGTTTCCTTTGCTGTGCAAAAGCTTTGAAGTTTCATTAGGTCCCATTTGCTTATTTTTGTTTTTATTTCCATTACTCTAGGAGGTGGATCAAAAAAGATCTTGCTGTGATTTATGTCAAAGAGTGTTCTTCCTATGTTTTCCTCTAAGAGTTTTATAGTGTCTGGTCTTACATTTAGGTCTCTAATCTATTTTGAGTTTATTTTTGTGTGTGGTGTTAGGGAGTGTTCTAATTTCATTCTTTTACATGTAGCTGTCCAATTTTCCCAGCACCACTTATTGAAGAGACTGTCTTTTCTCCATTGTATATCTTTGCCTCCTTTGTCATAGATGAGTTGGCCAAAGGTGCGTGGGTTTATCTCTGGGCTTTCTATCTTGTTCCATTGATCTATGTTGCTGTTTTTGTGCCAGTACCATATTGTCTTGATTACTGTAGCTTTTTTCTTTTTTAATAAATTTATTTATTTATTTGTTTTTATTTTTGGCTGTGTTGGGTCTTCGTTGCTCTTCATGGGCTTTCTCTAGTTGCGGTGAGCGGGGGCTACTCTTCCTTGCAGTCCATGGGCTTCTCATTGTGGTGGCTTCTCTTGTTGCAGAGCACGGGCTCTAGAGTGCAGGCTCAGCAGCTGCAGCGCACAGGCCCAGCTGCTCTGCAGCATGTGGGATCCTCCCAGACCAGGGCTCGAACCTGTGTCCCCTGCATGGGCAGGCGGATTCTTAACCACTGAGCCACCAGGGAAGCCCCGATTACTGTAGCTTTGTAGTATAGTCTGAAGTCAGGGAGTCTGATTCCTCCAGCTCCGTTTTTTTCCCTCAAGACTGCTTTGGCTATTCAGGGTCTTTTGTGTCTCTGTACAAATTTTAAGATGATTTGTTCTAGTTCTGTAAAAAATGCCACTGGTAATTTGATAGGGATTGCATTGAATCTGTAGATTGCTTTGGGTAGTATAGTCATTTTCACAATATTGATTCTTCTAATCCAAGAACATGGTATATCTCTCCATCTGTTGGTATCATCTTTAATTTCTTTCATCATTGTCTTATAGTTTTCTGCATACAGGTCTTTTGTCTCCCTAGGTAGGTTTATTCCTAGGTATTTTATTCTTTTTGTTTCAATGGTAAATAGGAGTGTTTCCATAATTTCTCTTTCAGATTTTTCATCATTAGTGTACAGGAATGCAAGAGATTTCTGTGCATTAATTTTGTATCCTGCAACTTTACCAAATTCATTGATTAGCTCTAGTAGTTTTCTGGTGGCATTTTTAGGATTCTCTATGTATAGTATCATGTCATCTGCAAACAGTGACAGTTTTACTTCTTCTTTTCCAATTTATATTCCTTTTATTTCTTTTTCTTCTCTGCTTGCCGTGGCTAGGACTTCCAGAACTATGTTGAATAATAGTGGTGAGAGTGGACATCCTTGTCTCGTTCCTGATCTTAGAGGAAATGCTTTCAGTTTTTCACCATTGAGAATGATGTTTGCTGTGGGTTTGTCATATATGGCCTTTATTATGTTGAGGTAGGTTCCCTCTATGCCCACTTTCTGGAGAGTTTTTATCATAAATGGATGTTGAATTTTGTCAAAAGCTTTTTCTGCATCTATTGAGATGATCATCTGGTTTTTTTCTTCAATTTGTTAATATGGTGTATCACATTGATTGATTTGCGTATATTGAAGAATCCTTGCATCCCTGGGATAAATCCCACTTGATCGTGGTGTATGATCCTTTTAATGTGTTGTTGGATTCTGTTTACTAGTATTTTGTTGAGGATTTTTGCATCTATATTCATCAGTGATATTGGTCTGTAATTTTCTTTTTTTGTAGTATCTTTGTCTGGTTTTGGTACCAGGGTGATGGTGGCCTCATAGAGTGAGTTTGGGAGTGTTCCTTCCTCTGCAATTTTTTGGAAGAGTTTGAGAAGGATGGGTGTTAGCTCTTCTCTAAATGTTTGATAGAATTCACCTGTGAAGCCATCTGGTCCTGGACTTTTGTTTGTTGGAAGATTTTTAATCCCAGTTTCAATTTCATTACTTGTGATTGGTCTGTTCATATTTTCTGTTTCTTCCTGGTTCAGTCTTGGAAGGTTATACCTTTCTAAGAATTTGTCCATTTCTTCCAGGTTGTCCATTTTATTGGCATAGAGTTGCTTGTAGTAGTCTCTTAGGATGCTTTTTATTTCTGCGGTGTCTGTTGTAACTTCTCGTTTTTCATTTCTAATTTTATTGATTTGAGTCCTCTCCCTCTTTTTCTTGATGAGTCTGGCTAATGGTTTATCAATTTTGTTTATCTTCTCGAAGAACCAGCTTTTAGTTTTATTGATCTTTGCTATTGTTTTCTTTGTTTCTATTTCATTTATTTCTGCTCTGATCTTTATGATTTCTTTCCTTCTGCTAACTTGGGGTTTTGTTTGTTCTTCTTTCTCTGGTTCCTTTAGGTGTAAGGTTAGATTGTTTATTTGAGATTTTTCTTGTTTCTTGAGGTAGGCTTATATAGCTATAAACTTCCCTCTTAGAACTGCTTTTGCTGTATCCCATAGGTTTTGGATCGTTGTGTTTTCATTGTCATTTGTCTCTAGGTATTCTTTGATTTCCTCTTTGATTTCTTCAGTGATCTCTTGGTTATTTAGTAACGTATTGTTTAGCCTCCATGTGTTTGTGATTTTTACGTTTTTTCCCCTGTAATTCATTTCTAATCTCATAGCATTGTGGTCAGAAAAGATGCTTGATGTGATTTCAATTTTCTTAAATTTACTGAGGCTTGATTTGTGACCCAAGATGTGATCTATCCTGGAGAATGTTCTGTGTGCACTTGAGAAGAAAGTGTAATCTGCTGTTTTTGGATGGAATGTCCTATAAATATCAATTAAATCTATCTGGTCTATTGTGTCATTTAAAGCTTCTGTTTCCTTATTAATTTTCTGTCTGGATGATCTGTCCATTGGTGTAAGTGAGGTGTTAAAGTCCCCCAGTATTATTGTGTTACTGTCGATTTCCTCTTTTATAGCTGTTAGCAGTTGCCTTATGTATTGAAGTGCTCCTGTGTTGGGTGCATATATATTTATAATTGTTATATCTTCCTCTTGGATTGATCCCTTGATCATTATGTAGTGTCCTTCCTTGTCTCTTGTAACATTCTTTATTTTAAAGTCTATTTTATCTGATATGAGTATAGCTACTCCAGCTTTCTTTTGATTTCCATTTGCATGGAATATCTTTTTCCATCCCCTCACTTTCAGTCTGTATGTGTCCCTAGGTCTGAAGTGGGTCTCTTGTAGACAGCATATATATGGGTCTTGTTTTTGAATCCATTCGGCAAGCCTGTGTCTTTTGGTTGGAGCATTTAATCCATTCACGTTTAAGGTAATTATCGATATGTATGTTCCTATGACCATTTTCTTAATTGTTTTGGGTTTGTTTTTGTAGGTCCTTTTCTTCTCTTGTGTTTCCCACTTAGAGAAGTTCCTTTAGCATTTGTTGTAGAGCTGGTTTGGTGGTGCTGAATTCTCTTAGCTTTTGCTGCTCTGTAAAGCTTTTGATTTCTCCATCGAATCTGAATGAGATCCTTGCCGGGTAGAGTAATCTTGGTTTTAGGTTCTTCCCTTTCATCACTTTAAATTAAGTATATCATGCCACTCCCTTCTGGCTTGTAGAGTTTCTGCTGAGAAATCAGCTGTTAACCTTATGGGAGTTCCCTTGTATGTTATTTGTCGTTTTTCCCTTGCTGCTTTCAATAATTTTTCTTTGTCTTTAATTTTTGCCAATTTGATTACTATGTGTCTCGGCGTGTTTCTCCTTGGGTTTATCCTGTATGGGACTCGCTGTGCTTCCTGGACTTAGGTGGCTATTTCCTTTCCCATGTTAGGGAAGTTTTCAACTATAATCTCTTCAAATATTTTCTCGGGTCCTTTCTCTCTCTCTTCCCCTTCTGGGAGCCCTATAATGTGAATGTTGTTGCGTTTAATGTTGTCCCAGAGGTCTCTTAGGCTGTCTTCATTTCTTTTCATTCTTTTTTCTTTAGTCTGTTCCGCAGCAGTGAATTCCACCATTCTGTCTTCCAGGTCACTTATCCGTTCTTCTGCCTCAGTTATTCTGCTATTGATTCCTTCTAGTGTAGTTTTCATTTCAGTTATTGTATTGTTCATCTCTGTTTGTTTGTTCTTTAATTCTTCTAGGTCTTTGTTAAACATTTCTTGCACCTTCTCGATCTTTGCCTCCATTCTTTTTCTGAGGTCCTGGATCATCTTTACTATAATTTTTCTGAATTCTTTTTCTGGAAGGTTGCCTATCTCCACTTCATTTTGTTGTTTTTCTCGGGTTTTATCTTGTTCCTTCATCTGGTACATAGCCCTTTGCCTTTTCATCTTGTCTATCTTTCTGTGAATGTGGTTTTTGTTCCACAGGCTGCAGGATTGTAGTTCTTCTTGCTTCTCACCTTGGATGTATTTTATAGATTTATTTTTGGCTGCATTGGGTCTTCGTTGCTGCGCACGTGGGCTTTCTCTAGTTGTGGCGAGCAGGCTTCTCATTGCAGTGGCTTCTCTTGTTGCAGAGCACAGGCTCTAGGCACACAGGCTCAGTAGTTGTGACTCGCGGGCTCTAGAGCGCAGCCTCAGAAGTTGTGGCGCACGGGCTTTGTTGCTCTGTGGCATATGGGATCTTCCCACACCAGAACTTGAACCCGTGTCCCCTGCATTGGCAGGCAGATTCTTAACCACTGCACCACCAGGGAAGTCCCTAATATGTCCTTTTATTCCCTGTATTTCCTGTGAATTGGTAACTTTCCCTAGGGCAGTGCTAAGAGAATTTTCCGTGATGATGGAAATGTTCCATATCTGTGCTATTCAGTACAGCAGCCAATAGCAACATGTGGTTATTGAGCACTTGAAATGTGACTAGTGTGACTGAAGAACTGAATTTTAATTTTTAAAAAGTTTTTAATTAACTTAAATGTAAAGAGCCTCATGTGGCTACCTTACTGCACAGTGCAGTCTAGAGGCTTGATCAGATTCAGGTTTGAATTTTTTCCCCCCTGCAACAGTACTTCATAATTGGGAGTGTGTATTTGTTACTGCATCACACTGGGAGGCGTAGAGTATCTGATGGTCTTTCCATATGTGATGTTAAGATCAACCAGTGGCTTCAGATATCGTCAGGCTTATCTTCCATTTTAAAGATTCCTCTGAGCCTTTAGCTAATGATTTAGTAGCCATTGCTGATCATTACTTATATCTATTATTTCAATAGGGGTGGTAAATTTTGAGTTTTTCTAATGCTATCATTTTTCTACATTTATTAGCTAGAATTCTACTACAAAGAAGAAAATTTCCCCATAAACTATTTATCTTGAAGTGTAGTCTGTATAGGGAAGGAAGGATAAATGATTGATTCTTTCCCTTTATCCGTTTTCAGAGTGTTGAGTTGCTTTTCTAGTGTTCTCCCACAGTGACTTGAGGTTCTTTTTTTTTTTTAACTATCATTAAGAACATACGAATTTTATATACTTGATTTGTAATATGTTTCAGTCTATTATAGATTCATTGTTGTTCAAATTGTCCAGTGGGAACACCTTCACATTGGCGCCTCTGTCCTTTGGACATGGCCCCAGTAGTACTTGTTGCAGCAGAAAGCAGGCAAGCTGTTTCTACCACATCTTGAACATTTTCTTCTCCAGAGCTAGAATTAGGCATTTCTTCACAAAGCCTTATTACTTGTTAATGGGTAAAGGTATTAGAAAACACAGATTAGTTACTAGGATTTGTCATTGTTTTTAGGCCTTTTCAATAGATTAAACTAGGAAATGTGTTGTGTTTTTTTTTTTTTTTAGGTGAAAATGCATCATTAATTAATGCTGATCTTTTCCATTTGAGTATAGGGTTACAGCATTTATTTAACTTCTTTACTTTTATGCATGTATCATTTTTATCCCATATTGAAAATCTCAGTTTCTAAATTAATGAACATTACTTACTTACCTTATCCTACTGTCTATAGTAAAATATAGGTGTGTATATATGTAATATATATGTGTAATTTCATAACATGTAATTTCAAAATAATAATACCAATACTAACAATATGATTGCTGGTAACAGTTTAAGATTTGCAGTTCTTGGGACTTCGCTGGTGGTCCAGTGACTAAGGCTCAATGCAGGGGGCCCTGGTTCAATCCCTGGTCAGGGAACTAGATCCCACATGCCACAGCTAAAGATCCCGCATGCCGCAACTAAGACCAGGAGCAGCCAAATAAATAAATAAATATTAAAAAAAAAAAAAAAGATTTGCAGTTCTTGGACTTCCCTGGTGGTCCAGTGGTTAAGACTCCCCCTTCCAGTGCAGGGGGTGCAGATTCGACCCCTGGTCAGGGAGCTAAGATCCCACATGCCTTGCGGCCAAAAAACCATAAATAACAGAAGCAATATTGTAACAAAGGCTTTGTAATAAAGACTGTGAAAATGGTCCACATCAAAAAAATCTTTAAAAAAAAAAAAAAAGATTTGCAGTTCTTTTTGCCTACAGCTATATACCGCTAAGGGATGTATGATTAAATTACTGTTTCATTTCACTTGAAATAATTCTCCTTATTGTTAAGCTACCAACTTGATAAACAGTTGGGTTCATTTGTTTCATTTCTGCTTTTGATTTTTAAGAGTTTTTTCCAACTGGATTTAATTTTATTTTATACTTATTTAAAACATTTACATGATTCCAGAGTCAGAACTACAAAACAAGGTATATTTGGAGAAGTCTGGCTTCCTTCTCATTTGCTTCCACCCTGTTCTTGTCCTGTCTGCCAGTGGTTGTTTCTGTTAGTGTATGGATGTTGTATCTGTTCCTTAAAAACAAAAGCAGGGGGCTTCCCTGTGATGCAGTGGTTAAAAATCCGCCTGCCAATGCAAGGGACGTGGGTTGGAGCCCTGGTCCGGGAAGATCCCACATGCCACAGAGCAACTAAGCCCATGCGCCACAACTACTGAGCCTGCGCTCTAGAGCCCATGTGCCACAACTGCTGAGACCACGTGCGACAACTACTGAAGCCCATGCGCCTAGAGCCCTTGCTCCGCAACAAGAGAAGCCACCGCAGTGAGAAGCCCATGCACTGCAACAAAGAGTAGCCCCCGCTCGCCGCAACTAGAGAAAGCCTGCGTGCAGCAGCGAAGACCCAACACAGCCAAAAATAAATAAATTTATTGAAAAAACAAATACAGGGAATTCCCTGGTGGTCTAGTGGTTGGGACTCCACGCTTCCATAACAGGGGGCACGGGTTCAATCCCTGGTTGGCGAACTAAGATCCCACAAGCCAAAAAAAAAAAAAAAGCATAAATATATATATATATATATGGGGTCTGTGTGTGTGTATATATATATATATGTATACACACACATACACACACATATGGGTGTGTGTATATATATATATATATATATATATATATATATATATATATATATATATCCCTTCCCAGATGAAAGATAACTTGCTATATACACTGTTCTGGACCCTGCTTTTTTGCACTTAACAATTTATCTTGGAGATCACTGCTTTGAAACATGTAGTTTTCTTCATTTCTTTATGTAACTGCATAGCACTCTGTTCTGTTGCAGCCATGGTTTATGACATTTTTTTTTAAGGTCTTTATCTTTTTTTTATAAATTTATTTTTTATTTTTATTTATTTTTGGCTGCGTTGGGTCTTTGTTGCTGAACGCGGGCTTTCTCTAGTTGCAGCGAGCAGGGGCTACTCTTCGTTGCAGTGTGTGGGCTTCTCATCGTGGTGGCTTCTGTTGTTTCAGAGCACGGGCTCTAGGCGCACAGGCTTCAGTAGTTGTGGTGCACGGACTTAGTTGCTCCACGGCATGTGGGATCTTCCCACACCAGGGCTTGAACCTGTGTCCCCTGCGTTGACAGGTGGATTCTTAACCACTGCGCCCCCAGGGAAGCCCTTATGACATTTTTGATGTAAGAATGCTTTGGGTTTTTTCCCCTCACTTAATCCACCTGGAATTTATTTGATGATTGGTGGGAGATAAAGATCTTTACGCTGTAAAATATTCATACTATTTTACTACCACTTTCCCTCCTGATTTGTAAATATCTCTTATCACACTAAATAGTATCCTAGGAGCTCTTTCTCAGTATTCTTGTTTTTTTTAATTTTTTATTTTATATTGGAGTAGAGTTGATTAACAATGTTGTGTTAGCTTCAGGTGTACAGCAAAGTGATTCAGTTACACATATACATGTATCTATTCAGTATTTTTTTCTGTTTCCTTGATGATGTGTTTTTATTCTTATATCAGGATCATTCTAATTTAATTGATATAGCTTTATAATACATTTTAATACCTAAAAGACAAAACTTATCATGAATATCCTGTAGAATTTTTTTGTTGCTGTTGTTTTACTATCTGGGACAAGTTGGTTTAATATAAGAATTCAGGGACTTCCCTGGTGGCGCAGTGGTTAAGAATCTGCCTGCCAATGCAGGGGACACGGGTTCGAGCCCTGGTCCGGGAAGATCCCACATGCCGTGGAGCAACTAAGCCCAGGTGCCACAACTACTGAGCCTGCACTCTAGAGCCCGGGAACCACAACTACTGAGCCCACGTGCCACAACTACTGAAGCCTGCGCGCCTAGAGCCCGTGCTCCACAACAAGAGAAGCCACTGCAGTGAGAAGCCCGCGCACCGCAAGGAAGAGTAGCCCCCGCTCACCACAACTAGAGAAAGCCTGTGCGCAACAACGAAGACCCAACGCAGCCAAAAAATAAATAATTAAATAAAATAAAATAAAAAAAGAATTGGCTACCATCTTTTAAAAAAAAAAAAAGTTATTCCAGCCAGTGTTGGTGAGAGCATTGAAAAATCTCTCCGTCGATCCTGTGGATATGATGGTAAATCGGTATTACCTTTAAGAGAACAGGAAAGCAGTAGGTATCAACGTGTTGAATGTGGGTACTCCACTGGCACAATTCCAGTTTAGAAATTTGTGGACTTGTGTGAGGTATGATTCAGCACCTCAGATACGTAGGAAATAACCGCTAAACTCTGCCTCTGTCACTGTGACAGAACGGCTTTCCCACAGCAGAGGAGCAAGCTGTGGCTGAGAGAGCGCTGCAGGAAATGCGGGACCTCCTCGTGAACTTGCAGCAGGAAATCGCCAGGGCCTGTGAGGACAGGAGGAGGCAGGATGTAGAGGAGGCCCGGGTAAAGCGGCAAGAGTCACAGGTGCGGCAGGGGCCAGAGGTCCGCAAAGAGCCCCCAGCTTCCAGGCAGGGCCCAGGAGGGAAACTGAATGAAGGTGGGTCTTGGTGTGGAAATGGTCCTTCAACTTGATGTGTAAAAGTTTCAGAATGGGAAAAGAAACAAGAACGTGTTTTGAATATTATATTTAAGCTACAGGACAATTTACCAAAACTTTTACATAATGTAAAATTCAGTACTTTCAGTGAATTACATTTAGTTTTCGTTGATGTGGAGCCTGACGTCAGATTCCAACATTTGCCATGAGGACTTGAAATTCTGTATAATTCTAGTAGATGTATTATTCCAAGTATTGCTGCTACTGAGTATTTTAAATAAGTATGTATAGAATATATGTTTATTGAATACATAAGAGCATCGATATAGCATAGTGGTTCAGAATGCTGCCTTTGGAGCCAGATCAGTGGGAATCTAGTTTTTGTACTTCCTGGCAATGTGACTTTGGCAAGTTACGTAACCTTTCCATGACTGTTTCCTTATCTGTAACATGAAGATAATAATAGAATCTACCTCATAGGATTATTATGACAGTGAAAGCAGTTAATACATATATAAGGTGATTAGAACAGTACCTGGCTCATATTAAATGTTTAATAAATTCTCCTATTATGAAATCCTTTCTTTCATCCCTCAGACCTGCAGGTGAAGGTGCAAGACAGTACAATGCAGTGGTACCAGCAGCTGCAGGAGGCCTCCCGTCAGTGTGTGTTGGCCTTTGAGGGACTGAGCAACAGCAAAGACAGTCAGGTAGGAGGGGTGGGAGTTGGGAATTCTCTGGGCCGCATGGTGCCACCCACAGCCTTGTGTCCCAGAGGAATGTAGCTAATGTGTCACATTCCCTAACCATAAGGGCATCTACTCAGCTCTTCAGAACACTGTCTGCCTTCTCACTGCTCTCTTCTGGCAGGCCAAAAAGATCAAGATGGACCTCCAGAAGGCTGCCACCATTCCAGTGAGCCAAATCTCCACCATTGCAGGTTGGTCAGAGGAATTAAGAACACGGCCCTTCACTTCATTGTATAAGTATTTTTTGAGATTCCAAATCCACTTATCTGTAAGGTTCCTATAAATAGAATGTGTTTCAACAAATGTTGACCATTGGATTAGGTATATAAGCTATATGCATATAGCTTACTCTCCTTTGTTTTCTCTCAACATGTAGAAGGTAATCATTATGTGTTTGTTGACACATTTAAAAAAAAATAAGCTATATATTAATAGTAAATTATTGGGGGCTTCCCTGGTGGCGCAGTGGTTAAGAATCTGCCTGCCAATGCAGGGGACATGGGTTCGAGCCCTGGCCAGGGAAGATCCCACATGCCGCGGAGCAGCTAAGCCCGTGCTCCACAACTACTGAGCCTGCGCTCAAGAGCCCGCAAGCCACAACTACTGAGTGCACGTGCCACAACTACTGAAGCCTGCGTGCCTAGGGCCCGTGCTCTGCAACAAGAGAAGCCACCGCAATGAGAAGCCCGTGCACCGCAACGAAAAGTAGCCCCCGCTTGCCGCAACTAGAGAAAGCCCACATGCAGCAACGAAGACCCAACACAGCCAAAAATAGAAACAAACTAATTAATTAATTAATTAAAAAGAAAAAAAGAAAGAATCCACCTGCCAATGAAGGGGACACAGGTTCAATCCCTGGTCCAGGGAGATCCCACATGCTGCAGAGTAACTAAGCCTGTGTGCCACAACTGCTGAGCCCGCTTGCTGCAACTACTGAAGCCCGCATGCCTAGAGCCCGTGCTCCACAACAAGAGAAGCCACCGCAATGAGAAGCCCGCGCACCACAACGAAGAGTAGCCCCCACTTGCTGCAACTAAAGAAAGCCCGCGCGTAGCAATGAAGACCCAAGGCAGCCAAAAAGAAAAAAAAGTGAATTGTTTAGGAAGGCTCTTACCTAAAGTTAGAAGTTATTGCAGAAAGCACCCCTAAGGGAACCTAGGATGTGACTTGTATTCTTTGCTTTTTGTCCTACAACATTAGCTTTTCCAGACTCGAAGCCTGCTTGTTAACACTTGAGAACGCTTTCCTTTTCTCTCCAGAGACGTGAGATTTAGAGAGGAAGAACCAGACAGGGGAAAGACCCCTTTTTCCTCTTCTTTAGAAACAGAGGTTCATTTTCACAGAGCTCAGATGTGGAAGCCTCCACGGTACAGACTGTGCTGCCCAGGGGCTGGGGAGCACGTGCAGCGGGCAAGCTGCTCTGACTTAGCCTGGGTCCCAGTTCCCTTGAGTAACTTGTGCCCAGAAAGCATAAGCAGTTGCAGTTCCTGCCCTTGAGAGGCTACATGACAGAACTTCCATATCACGTGGCTGCCTGGAATTCCTTCTGGAACAGGGCAAGTTCTAAATAAGTAAACACGTATCACTTTCTACAATTGAAAGTGCCATTTCCTTTGATAGCCAAGGCAACGGGGGCGAGGTTGACTGAACAGCCGTTCCACACCTTCGCTGCTCTCCTCAGGCTCATCCTCAAGTCTTTACCCCTTAGTTGACCGCAGGCAGCCCTACCTCCTCCTTCATCAGGAAAATCTGAGATGCCAGGTGTGAGATCCTCAGATGCGCCCCCTTGCACCGATACACAGCTGTATTTACCTCTTCGTCTCCTGCTTCAAAAGATGCGGTACCCTTCCGGCCCACACTTACCCTTCTGCCTGAGCCTTGAACGAGGCTCAGGAGCCTTATTCTCATCCCCTCCCATCTCCTTCAAGAGAGATCTCTCCTGTTTTCTGCAAAATTACTCCCTTTTACAGGCTCCATTCCCTTTAAACATGCCTGTCACTAACATTCTAAAATCTGTTTCTTTTGATTCTGTGTCTTCTCAGTATTTTCTAATTTTCTTGTTGCCTTTTGGTTAATTTATTTACTTTTGGCTGCATTGGGTCTTCGTTGCTGTGTACAGGCTTTCTCTAGTTGCAGCAAGCTATTCTTGGTTGCGGTGCATGGGCTTCTCATTGTGGTGGCTTCTCGTTGCGGAGCATGGGCTCTAGGCACGCGGGCTTCAATAGTTGTGGCTCATGGGCTCAGTAGTTGTGGCTCACGGGCTTAGTTGCTCCGCAGCATGTGGGATCTTCCCGGACCAGGGCTCGAACCTGTGTCCCCTGCATTGGCAGGCAGTTTCTCAACCACTGCACTACCAGGGAAGTCCCCATGTTGCCTTTTGGTACCATTGATTATTCCCTCCATCACCTCTACTCCTCTGGCTTCTGCAGCAGCATTAATTTCCAGCTTCTCCTCCTCCCTCTCTTTCTCCTTTGTGGGTTCCTCAGTCTCCTGCCCCCACATCAGTGGTAAGTGTGTCCTCAGGGATGTGCTTCCACCCTGAAGTTCTTCTCATTCTAAAGACCCCCCCATGGCGTCAGACTTGACCTCTGCGCACATGACACCCAGATCGGTCGCTGGGTCATTCCTTTCCTTTGAGCTTCAGGTTCCCTCTCTCCAGCTACTCGAGGGGCAGCTCTGCCTAGATGTCCCTCAGCTTTGTCAGGTTTAGAACATTCCGATGTGAACTCATGATCTTCCTCTCACCTGCCTTTTCTCCTGTTCGCTCTAAGTAATCAATAGCACCTTATCTACTCGGTCACCTTTGTTGAAACCTGCGAGTCATCCCCCTGACTGCTTCCTCTAGTTCATTCTCTATATCTGATTAGACTCTAGTTTTGCCATTCTTCATTTTCCTGCCTATTCCGTAACTATGTCCCTTTGTCTCCATCATTATTGTAAGCCCTTTAAGAGCTTACAGCCCAGTCAGACACAAACATTTTCTAGAGTTAGTGCCCAGTAAATGTTGAATGACTGAGAGAGAGGTGACCTAATTGCTGCCTCTTTAAAGGTGGGTGTCCATGAGTAGTTAGATTCGGAGCAGAATTTAAAGAAGGATATGGTGCCAGTGTGGCATATGGGATGTGGGAGGCCATAGCAGGCATAGGGCTGGGACCTGATTTTCCTAACTGGAGAGCCACGGGGAGAGGGGCCGGCTGGGGATTTGGCCAGTGGAACCCTTTGAAACCGTCAGTCAAGGAATAGTAGGGTATGACTTAGCAGGAAGGTGAGCTGAGTAAATTTGTATGGAAATGTACACATTTTAATATCTCAGTAAGGTTACAGTCTCTGTTTCTGTTTTTCTGGGATTATTAGCCTTGAGATTTCTGCTTAAGCAAAAAAAAAAAAAAAGAAGAAGAAAGAAAGAAAGAAAAGAAAAAGGAAAGGAAAAGTGGGTGGGGTGGGGGGGTTTGTTCTAAAGATAAAGCAGTTTCGGGACTTCCCTGGTGGTCCAGTGGGTAAGACACTGTGCTCCCAATGCTGGGGGACTGGGTTCGATCCCTGGTTGGGGAACTAGATCCCGCATGCATGCCGCAGCTAAGAGTCTGCATGCCGAAACTAAGAAGTCCGCACGCCGTAACTAAAAAAAAGATCCTGCATGCCGCAAGGAAGATCCCACGTGCAGCAACTAAGACCTGGAGCAGCCTAAATTAATTAATTAATTAATTTTTTTAAAAAAATTTATTTATTTATTTATTTATGGCCATGCTGGGTCTTCGTTTCTGTGCGAGGGCTTTCTCTAGTTGCAGCGAGCGGGGGCCACTCTTCATCGCGGTGCGCGGGCCCCTCACCGCCGCGGCCCCTCCTATTGCGGAGCACAGGCTCCAGACGCGCAGGCTCAGCAGTTGTGGCTCACGGGCCCAGTTGCTACGTGGCATGTGGGATCTTCCCGGACCAGGGCTCGAACCCATGTCCCCTGCATTGGCAGGCAGATTCTCAACCACTGCGCCACCAGGGAAGCCCTAATTAATTAATTTTTAAAAAGCAGTTTCACAGAACCTATGGCAGGAATGGAGCTGGATCTCAGGAGCCAGAAATTTTAGGACCCTTTTCTCTCTCCTCTTGGCTTCCCTCTGTCCACCTCCATTCTAATTTTGTAGACTGCTGTCCTTTGGTCAACATAGCAGGGGCAACCCCACTTCTTACATGTGTATGTGTCACAGGAGCGGTCACTTCAAGGAATCGACTCTGTCAGCTGGCTGATCAGCTCAGCGTGACTAGTCCTAATCTAACTAGCCAGTGTGGAAGATGGGGCGCACAGGATCTGTAATACAAATGTAGCTTCTGTGTTGCTGAGGATGGAGGAAGGCAGGTCCAAGAGAAGGGGGGAATCACTGTGAGTTGGGGAAGATCCTTTAGAAGGTTTTCCCTAGAGTTGCAAATGACTTCTCTAGGGACATCCGCCACACCCGTGGCATCTGTAACAATTCAACACCTATTTCTATACTACTGTTCATCTCTCGGCTGTGTCAGTTTCAGAATTAGTTCACTCTGCAAATAAGGAATTCCTTCGAAATAGTACCACGCTTTATGTACTTTCTCATCCCCCACAGCATGGATTTGATTGTCATACATTTTTCCGCATCTGTATTTTGGCTTTAGGCTCTGACTTTCTGTAGGGCTGCACAGCTGGGTTTGTATAGAGGATTTGTTACTGCAGTGATGAAAAAAATAGATTGACTGCAGTTGTATCTTTTCACTAACTTTGTCTTTCATACCCAGGCTCAAAGCTGAAGGAGATCTTTGACAAGATCCACAGCTTACTCTCTGGAAAACCCGTTCAGTCTGGTGGGCGCTCTGTGTCCGTCACACTTAACCCACAGGGCCTGGCCTTTGTCCAGTACAAACTGGCAGAGAAATTTGTGGTGAGGAACCTTGTTGCCAAAGGTATGGGAAGAAGAGGCTGGTGCACAACCTTTAAACCTTTCTCTAGTGTTAACTTAAAATCACCCCCTCTCTGTGCTCCCAGAAACAAGGGGAGGAGGAAGTGGCCTCTCATCATGAAGCAGCATTCCCCATCGCAGTCGTGGCATCCGGGATCTGGGAGCTCCACCCCAGAGTGGGGGACCTCATCCTTGCTCATCTGCACAAGAAGTGTCCTTACTCTGTTCCTTTCTATCCAGCTTTCAAAGAGGGAATGGCTTTGGAAGATTATCGGAGGTGAAGTTGTTTTTCTCCTTACTCACTATCCCTAGAGTGATGAATGAAATAGAAATAGAACTGGGATTTGTTTCCTCTCCTCAGAACATCTCTTATGTACCTTGAACATTCTATCAGAGAATACAGTGTCTTTCGTGCAAACTGGATGGCTTTAGAATACTGAATTTAGAATCCAGGGGTCTTAGAATTTTATCCCTGCTTTGTCTTTTAATAGATTTGCAAAAATGGGGAAATCATTTAATCTCTTTAAACATTATTTTCATGATTTGTAAATGGGGGTAATGATATCCATTACCTCCTGGGAATTTACTTCTCAGGGTTTATATGATGCACAGATTTGATAATAGATGTGAGTAGCATGTAAAAATGTATTAATAATAATGCTAAATGTAATAATAATATATTGTTACTTTTAGCCATAAAAAGTAATTGGTCACCCTCACTTTGGCCTTGTCACATTGAATATTTTCTTCCCACATAGGATGCTTGGCTACCAAGTGACGGATTCCAGAGTAGAACAGCAAGACAACTTTCTAAAACGCATGTCTGGGATGATCCGTCTCTATGCTGCCATCATCCAGCTCCGGTGGCCGTATGGAAACCGACAAGAGGTAGTAGAAGCGGCTTAGTATCGATAATGAGAGGTTGGACCAGAGTCCACATTAGTGTATCTTACCTGCAGGAAATATTGACCTTTCAGAGAGGCAGTCCGGTCACATGATAAGTTAAAGACTGTTGCTGCTTCATAGGTACTCTTCAGAGAAGTTGATGTTGATTATTAGGAAACTTTTGGATCATCAGAGTCATTTGTTCAGAGACTAATTGGTGCCTTAGAGGCCATCTAGGTCACATACCTTACTTCACAGATGGACAGACGGAGGCTTAGCAAGCTGTAGTGATACACACTTGTCAGTGACAGAGCCACGGCTGGGGGCCAGGGCTTTGACCTCCCAGCCCAGTTCTTTTTTCAAGGAATGGAGAGTAGAGGGTTGGAGAAGTTGATGGACTTGGAAACCTAAAGAGAAAAGAATATAGGTTGATTGAATCCAAGAAGTTTTTATTGTGCATCTGCTATGTCCCAGGTTCTGTGCTAAAGATACCAAGAATAATAAATAAAATGTCTATGAGAGTAACTGTGGAATCCCTGAAACTGAAGCTGACAGCCCTGTGTTGAAGGGATGCTGTGAAGAATGTGTGGGTACCAATATATGCAGTATTTAAAAACAGAATTTGTTTGGCTTGTGTTGTTTCTGCCCTGTGGCATGTGCTTAGGTTAGATGATCTGGGGGTTCATGTCCCGTTGGTAATGGCTGGATGATAATGGTGGAAATTTATATCTCTGCATAAAATGAGATTAAACAGTGACCAAGCCTCTCTCCTCCCAGATTCACCCTCATGGCTTAAATCATGGCTGGCGCTGGTTGGCACAGATCTTAAACATGGAGCCCCTGTCAGATGTGACAGCCACCCTCCTCTTTGATTTCCTGGAGGTACGTAATACAGTTATCACACGAGAGAGAGCCAGTGGTTGAAGCAGCCTTGGGCCACTGTGTGACGTGACTGGGAAAGGAATATAGAGATAGAGACTAATGGGAATTTCCTGGCGGTCCAGTGGTTAGGACTCTGCGCTTTCGCTGCGAAGGCGCAGGTTCAATCCCTGGTCAGGGAACTAAGATCCCACATGCCGCATAGCCAAAAAATTTTAAAAGTACATAAATATATATACAACAAAAGATACTCTTTTTACCTTTATCACTTAGGAAATTACAAGGATTTTAGGAGCTAAAAAAAAAAAAGAAATAGAGACTAATGGTGAACAGCATTAGGGTCCAGTGTCATAAATTTTTTCCTGATCCCCAAGACAAACCTAGCTTTTGATTTTTCTTCCCAGTGTACTTTCCTTCTCTGTGTGGTTGTCTTCTCGTTCTAAAGAACAGAAAACTGTACATCCCAGTACAAGTGAAAAGGAATTTGTTTTAGGGATATAGAAGTGATTCACTCCAGAATCAAGGGTAGGATGTGCGGTTGAATCTCATCAGGGCCTGGAACCAGGAACTGGAATGTCACCAGGTACCAAGGCAGCCTCCCTCTGGGACCACGTGGTCTTTCATGTCTGCTCTTCCTGCAGGTTGCCTCCTTCTTGCTCTATGAGCCAACTTTCTGAAGTTTTCTGTGCATAGTGGAGAAGATGCCATCCTGGGCTATATCCCTCAGCCTCAGTGTGGTCACCCAGTGTAATGGGACTAATGTCCCACCATTGTGATTGCTAATTCCCAGGAGAGAAAATATGATTAACCAGCGTGGGTCAGGCACCAGTCTCATCTAGAAGGCTCCATATAGTCCTAGCTGCCTATTAGGGACCCCCACTATAGGGAAAGGGTAAGGGTTTCTGTGGAAAGGAGACAGTTCTTAAAGAATGAAGGCTTGGGGCACATGCCATAACAAATCTGGGACCATTTGGCCTATAACGCCAACAGTTTCTAGTCACATTAAAGCTCCTGAAGTCACAATATGGGAAGTATGTCATACCTTTAGAATCAATAGTAAAGTTTTTTTTGTTTGGTTGGGTTTTTTTGAATTTTATTTTATTTATTTTTTATACAGCAGGTTCTTATTAGTTATCCATTTTATACATATTAGTGTATATATGTCAATCCCAATCTCCCAATTCATACCACCACCACCACCCCCAGCCACTTGCCCCCCTTGGTGTCCATATGTTTGTTCTCTACATCTGTGTCTTTATTTCTGCCCTGCAGACAGGTTCACCTGTACCGTTTTTCTAGGTTCCACATATATGCGTTAATATACGATATTTGTTTTTCTCTTTCTGCCTTACTTCACTCTGTATGACAGTCTCTAGATCCATCCACGTCTCTACAAATGACCCAATTTCGTTCCTTTTTATGACTGAGTAATATTCCATTGTATATATGTGCCACATCTTCTTTATCCATTCATCTGTCGATGGGCATTTAGGTTGCTTCCATGACCTGGCTATTGTAAATAGTGCTGCAATGAACATTGGGGTGCATGTGTCTTTTTGAATTATGGTTTTCTCTGGGTATATGCCCAGTAGTGGGATTGCTGGGTCATATGGTAATTCTATTTTTAGTTTTTTAAGGAACCTCCATACTGTTCTCCATAGTGGCTGTATCAATTTACATTCCCACCAACAGTGCAAGAGGGTTCCCTTTTCTCCACACCCTCTCCAGCATTTGTTGTTTGTAGATTTTCTGATGATGCCCATTCTAACTGGTGTGAGGTGATACCTCATTGTAGTTTTGATTTGCATTTCTCTAATAATTAGTGACGTTGAGCAGCTTTTCATGTGCTTCTTGGCCATCTGTATGTCTTCTTTGGAGAAATGTCTATTTAGGTCTTCTGCCCATTTTTGGATTGGGTTGTTTGTTTTTTTAGTATTGAGCTGCATGAGCTGTTTATATATTTGGGAGATTAATCCTTTGTCCATTGATTCGTTTGCAAATATTTTCTCCCATTCTGAGGGTTGTCTTTTCATCTTGTTTGTAGTTTTCTTTGCTTTGCAAAAGCTTTTAAGTTTCATTGGGTCCCATTTGTTTATTTTTGTTTTTATTTCCGTTAGTCTAGGAGGTGGATCAAAAAAGATCTTGCTCTGATTTATGTCAAAGAGTGTTCTTCCTATGTTTTCCTTTAAGAGTTTTATAGTGTCCGGTCTTACATTTAGGTCTAGAATCCATTTTGAGTTTATTTTTGTGTATGGTGTTAGGGAGTGTTCTAATTTCATTCTTTTACATGTAGCTGTCCAATTTTCCCAGCACCACTTATTGAAGAGACTGTCTTTTCTCCATTGTATATCCTTGCCTCCTTTGTCATAGATTAGTTGACCATAGGTACGTGGATTTATCTCTGGGCTTTCTATCCTGTTCCATAGAATCAATAGTAAGTTAAGTTTGATTCACGTTTTCTGAAACACCTGGCTACCTGGCAGTCTGGTTAAATGGCGGTATTACCATATATGAGAAATGCTTCAGAAGAAAGCTGGATTTTAATTCCCTTGCTTATCTGGCTAAGTGGCATTGTGGTTGAAATTCTTGATAGGAACAAAAGGCAAAGGTCTGATTGTCCTTTGTGGATCTCTCATATGAGTGTGAATTTTCATTCTCTGCTCTGACGGTGCCCACCTTCCCCTCTAGGTGTGTGGGAATGCCCTCATGAAGCAGTACCAGCTCCAGTTCTGGAAGATGATACTTCTCATCAAAGAGGACTACTTCCCCAGGTATTAGACTTGTTGAGTAGACACCAGGGGATTTGGTAGGTGAAAACTTATGACGTCAGATACCGTGGCTGCTGTTACATGCTGTTTCTGACTCAGTTAAGCACCTGTGTTACGTGTAACATCCGCTCCCCTCCTTCTCCTCTTTGTTATTTGAATAAACGCTTCTGAAGTCTCTCTTGAATATTGTTGACTAAATAAAAAAAAACAAATTAGGAAGATCTTGGATTCAGATACCTGACATTTTTTAAACTCTCTTCTTTTCTAAACTCCCCCAGATAATCTGGGATGGTGCCTACATGCAGTCATGAATGAAACCAAGGAGGCAAACCCCCTCAGTAAATCAGTTGGTGAAACTGATTGGGTAGCCAGTTTGCTTGACTCTGTTGTGGCATTCACCTTCAAGGACCCTTCTCATTCCTCTCAACTCACTGGCCTTTCAAAGTGGGGAAAGGCACTGGCAGCGCCCATCCCACCTGGTCACAAAGACCTTGGAAAGGAACAGTGCTCTCTTCTCCTTCATCCACTTACTTGAAAAAAATGTTGAGGGACTTCCCTGGCGGTCCAGTGGTTAAGACTCTGTGCTTCCACTGCAGGGGGCATGAAAAAAGGAAAAAGAAAAGAAAAGAAAAAAATGTTGAGACCATTTAGTAGAGCAACAGCATCCAGTTTAGAAGACATGTCTGTGAGTCGTTTGACCTGCCCCTTCCTCCAGATCAGCAGGTCTCTTAACTCCTCCAAAAGATAAGTGTGAGTCATAGGTGTGACTCACCTGTCTTCTTTCTCTCCCTGTAGGATTGAAGCCATCACCAGCTCAGGACAGATGGGTTCCTTCATACGCCTCAAGCAGTTCTTGGAGGTAAGATGCCCTTAGACCAGCACATCCCAGACTGTTGGCCTCCAGTGCACCTGTGTCCGACGTGTCTTGCACATCCAGACTCTGACTGTGGTCTCTTCCTCTTGATTTTTCCGAACGCTACTTTTTTGTCCATTAACCCCTCTTCACCTTAAGGGCTGCCATTTCATCGTCTTCCTACGCGTCATTGTCCATACTGCCCGTGGGGAAAAGCTCTCCCAAGAGATGAATAAAATATATGTAATGAATCTTATCTCACTGATACACTTTTTGCATGTTGGCCAAGGTTCTTTTCTCAGTCTCAGGTCTAGGGAACAGGTATGTGTGGTCACTTTTCTCCACGAGAACAGACTGCAGTTTGAGCCAGACTCCTCTCCTTTTTCGAAGTGCCAAAAAACTTTAAGAGGTGAATTTTGACGGATCATTGAGAACTCTGTGGTACGTCTGCCAAGACAGCCAACTGACTTCCAGTTTCCAGTAGCCCAGTTGGGGAAATTGCAGTAGTGAAAGGTGAGGCCAGGCTGTGGGAGATGAGAGTGGGACAGACATTAACAATACCCTGGCATTTGTCCTCCGCTGCAATTCATGCAAAAGGAGAAGTCTTATAGACAACCTTTTTTTTTTTTTTCCAATTAATTTTTATTGGAGTATAGTTGATTTACAATGTTGTGTTAGTTTCTGCTGTATAGCACAGTGAATCAGTTATACATAAACATATATCCACTCTCTTTTAGATTCTTTTCCCATATACGTCATTGCAGAGTATTGAGTAGAGTTTCCTGTGCTATACAGCAGGTTCTTATTAGTTATCTATTTTATATAGAGTAGTGTGTATATGTCAGTCCCAATCACCCAATTTATCCCTCCCCCCGTAACCATAAGTTTGTTTTCTACATCTGTGACTCTATTTCTGTTTTGTAAAGAAGTTCATTTGTACTATTTTTTTAGATTCCACATATAAGCGATATTATATGATATTTGTCTTTCTCTGACTTACTTCACTCAGTATGACAATCTCTAGGTCCATCCACATCACTGCAAATGGCATTATTTTGGGTTTTTTTATGGCTGAGTAATATTCCATTGGCTATATATATTTACTACATCCATAGGACTTACTTCCACTTGCTGTCCCTCAAAGTTTCTACCAAACTTTAAGTGTTGGAAGCAGTGTTATCAGAGAATCATTCTGTTTTCTTTGTCTTTCCCTGACCAGAAATGTTTGCAGCGCAAGGAGATTCCTCTCCCCAAGGGCTTTCTGACTTCTTCCTTCTGGCGTTCCTGATGTTACTCCATCGCCCACCATCACCATTTTGTTGCAAAGGGACAATAATAAAGCAACTGAAGACGGCTGTATTTGGGAGAAGTCATGTCAATATGTATTTTGTGTATTTGTACCTTGTGACTAGGAGAGCAGATTTTCATGGGTCACAAATCTAAGAGGTCCTTTAGTAGATGTGATGACTCCTTAAAGGGGTCCGCATGACAGAGTAAGCAGAATTGACCTTTCTCATTTTTGCAAAAAATTTGAAAACAAAATTATGAGAAGAGTTTAGCACTTGATCTCACCATTGATTTCCTTTGTCTGTAGTATCTTTCAGAAGGTAGGTTAATACCTTGACCATTTCACTCTGAGCTGAAGTGGCTTCCCCTCCACCACCACACCCCAGCCCCTCCCCACATGCTGTCCCCGTTCAGAATAATTCCCAGGAGGAGCAAAGTCTCAAGGTCACCTTTAAAGTAGCAGTTAATAAATGAGGCCCAAACCCTCACATGCAGGACTGGGTTATGTTTGTTTTGCCTTCGTCAGCTTGTGAAGTAATTATAAATTCAGAAGAAATGCCTGGTATAGACATGGGCTAAGTCAGTCCCAAATTGCATCGGAGGTAGCTTAGTGTCTGGGATTAGGACTGTTAACACATGTTATATTGAACCAGGAAGCACTGTTTGTCCTCTTACTTTGGAATTTGGTTCCTGGATGACTCAGGATGCATGAACCAAACTTTGTTTTTCAATTTGAATTAAGGTGGGCTGAGATAGAGCTTGCAACATTGTACATGAGCTGAGCATCCATAAGCAATGAATCAGGGGTTTAATAAAGATGTTGGGGAAGAATTGAGAACTGCCTTATAATTTTTTTACATGTTCTGAGTAATGAATGGATGATAGATTTGCCTGACTAAAGCCACTACAAAAATCCAGAGTCTGGCTGTTCAGATAAGAGTTGAGATTTGCTTTATGGAAAGACTCATTCTCTTGGATCTATTCCTGTGTAGTAAATGTTGTATGTGGGGTTGTGTTTGTTGTGGAGGATTCCCTGGTAATCTTGAGTCGCTCGAAGCAACCCATTCTGTGAATTATTGACTGTAGTGCCAAAAGATAAGTAATAAAGCTTGATTTTTTAAAACCCCTTGCTGGTATCTAGTCGGTTCAGTATGATCAACTTCCTGTACCTGGAGCTGTGTAAATCATAAGGGGCATGGTGGTGCCCGAGTCTAGGTATAGAGTGGTATGTTTTTCCCTTTTTTGTCTTCTTGACCTTCACCTTGGGAAAACTGCTTTTTTTCTGTCATTTCTTTTGTGGAATTATATACCAATAACTGACCCTGTTTTATCTAGCAGATGGGAAAGAATTAAAGTCTTTTGATGTGGACACAATGGAATGAACACTGGGGAAGGAGTCTAGAGACTTGGGTTCAATTCACTTTTTAAAAAAATTTTTTTCACATCTTTATTGGAATATAAATGCTTTACAATGTTGTGTTAGTTTCTGCTGTACAATAAAGTGAATCAGCTATATGTATACATATATCCCATATCTCCTCCCTCTTGAGCCTCCCTCCCGCCCTCCCTATCCCATCCCTCTAGGTCATCACAAAGCATCGAGTTGATCTCCTTGTGTTATGCAGCAGCTTCCCACTAGCCATCCATTTTACATTTGGTAGTGTATATATGTCAGTGCTACTCTGTTACTTCATCCCAGCTTCCCTTTCCCCCACTGTGCCCTCAAGTCCATTCTCTACGTCTGCGTCTTTATTCCTGCCCTGCCACTAGGTTCATCAGTACCGCTTTTTAAAATTCCATATATATGTGTTAGCATACAGTATTTGTTTTTCCCTGACTTACTTCACTCTGTATGACAGATTCTAGGTCCATCCACCTCACTACAAATAACTCAATTTTTTTCCTTTTTATGGCTGAGTAATATTGCATTGTATATATGTGCTACATCTTCTTTATCCATTCATCTGTTGGTGGACATTTAGGTTGCTTCCATGTCCTGGCTTTTGTAAATAGTGCTGCAGTGAACATTGTGGTACATGACTCTTTTTAAATTATGGTTTTCTCAGGGTATATGCCCAGTAGTGGGATTGCTGGGTCATATGGTAGTTCTATTTTAGTTTTTTAAGGAACCTCCATACTGTTCTCCATAGTGGCTGTATCAATTTACATTCCCACCAACAGTGCAGGAAGGTTCCCTTTTCGCCACACCCTCTCCAGCATTTATTGTTCCTAAATTTTTTGAGATGGCCATTCTGCCCAATGTGAGTTAATACCTCATTGTGGTTTTGATTTGCATTTCTCAATAATTAGTGATGTTGAGCATCTTTGCATGTATTTGTTGGCCATCTGTATATCTTCTTTGGAGAAATGTCTATTTAGGTCTTCCGCCCATTTTTGGATTGGGTTGTTTGTTTTTTGTTGTTGTTGAGCTTTATGAGCGCTTATATATTTTGGAGATTAATCCTTTGTCAGTTTCTTCATTTGCAAATATTTTCTCCCATTCTGAGGGTTGTCTTTTCGTCTTGTTTATGGTTTCCTTTGCTGTGCAAAAGCTTTTAAGTTTCATTATGTCCCATTTGTTTATTTTTGGTTTTATTTCCATTTCTCTAGGAGATGGGTCAAAAAGGATCTTGCTGTGATTTATGTCAGAGTGTTCTTCCTATGTTTTCCTCTAAGAGTTTTATAGTGTCTGGCCTTTACATTTAGGTCTTTAACCCATTTTGAGTTTATTTTTGTGTATGGTGTTAGGGTGTGTTCTAATTTCATTCTTTTACATGTAGCTGTCCATTTTTCCCAGCACCGCTTATTGAAGAGGCTGTCTTTTCTCCATTGTATTTTCTTGCCTCCTTTGTCAAAGATAAGGTGACCATATGTGCGTGGGTTTATCTCTGGGCTTTCTGTCCTGTTCCATTGATCTATATTTCTGTTTTTGTGCCAGTACCATATTGTCTTGATTACTGTAGCTTTGTAGTATAGTCTGAAGTCCGGGAGCCTGATTCCTCCAGCTCCATTTTTCTTTCTTAAGATTGCTTTGGCTATTCAGGGTCTTTTGTGTTTCCGTACAAATTGTAAAATTTCTTGTTCTAGTTCTGTGAAAAATGCCATTGGTAGTTTGATAGGGATTGCATTGAACCTGTAGATTGCCTTGGGTAGTATAGTCATAGTCACAATATTGATTCTTCTAATCCAGGAGCATGGTATATGTCTCCATCTGTTTATGTTATCTTTGATTTCTTTCATCAGTGTTTTATAGTTCTCTAAGTACAGGTCTTTTGCCTCCTTAGGTAGGTTTATTCCTAGATATTTTATTCTTTTTGTTGCGATGGTAAATGGGATTGTTTCCTTAATTTCTCTTTCTTATCTTTCGTTGTTAGTGTATAGGAATGCCAGAGATTTCTGTGCATTAGTTTTGTATCCTGCAACCTTACCAAATTCATTGATTAGTTCTACTAGTTTTCTGGTGGCATCTTTCAGATTTTCAATTCACTTTTAGGTTTGTGACCTTGAGTGGGTCATCCACTCTCTGAACCTCAGTATCCCCACCTGCGAAACACAAGAATTGGACCAGTCACCAGATGAGTAGTTTTCAAATTGTGCTCAGTAGCAGTGCCTTAGGGCAGAGCTTCCCTGCTGTGTGTCATAGCCCACTGATCTCTGTAGCCCGTGGGGCCCGTGGCCATTTGCACTTCCTCTCTCTACCTGTGCTTTACAAGTGGCATTTTCTGTGCATCATGACGGAACAACTTGGGAAGCACTGACTTCAGGGTGTTGAGTGGATGGGGCTCAGCTGTATAGTCAGTCAGCATATGGAGGCTTTGTGCAAATTTTTAAAAGGCTTCCCTTCCTACTACTGCCATCTGCTGGAAAGCTGTTCTGTTAGTAATTATGAAAATGGAACCAGGAGGTGAGCACTGCCTCTTACTGGAGTTAAGCAGCTCACATTTGCACAGCCTTTAATAGGACTAATGGGCCTGCATGGAACGCTGGGATTCTCTCTGCCACAGCATTTTTGCTTTATGTGCTGTATATATTGGAGTTCTTTGTAAGATTATATATGGGAAAGTTCTGCCAAGAATGAAATATAAAAAAATCACTGGACAAGATGATCTCTAAGGTCTCCACTTTGAATTTGTACCACTCCATAGCAAACACCTCTTAGAATATTTGAATCTTCTTTCTCTAGACATGTTTAACAGTGTTGCACATGTCATTTAATGCTTGGTATTCCTATTGGGTTCTTGATGGTAAACCAAGAAAGGAGAGCATCAGGGAGGCCAGGTTTTCGATACTCACTGATAGCATTGCCTCCAGAGGTAGAGATTGCTGGCCGATAGTGGTGACTCCTGGTGGTTAGTAGCATCAGATTTCTAAGAGTAGAATACCAAGGACTGCATTTGTCTTTAAATTCAAGCGCTCACTTGCCTGCTTGCCTCCTTTCAAGTTTGACCTCATTTCTTAGGCTGAGTGCCCATATTTTTGTCTTATCATTGTCCTACATCATTTATTTATTTATTTATTTATTTTTGGCTGCGTTGGGTCTTCGTTGCTGCGCGTGGGCTTTCTGTAGTTGCAACGAACAGGGGCTACTCTTCATTGTCATGCGTGGGCTTCTCACTGCGGTGGCTTCTCTTGTTGCAGAGCATGGGCTTCAGTAGTTGTAGCTCACGGGCTCTAGAGCGCAGGCTCAGTAGTTGTGGCACATGGGCTTAGTTGCTCCGCGGCATGTGTGATTTTCTCAGACCAGGGCTTGAACCAGTGTCCCCTGCATTGACAGGCAGATTCTCAACCACTGCGCCACCAGGGAAGTCCTGTCCTACATCATTTTAAAGCAAATTTGATGATGAATTGGAAATTCCAATGGGAGAGAAACCCAACACATCCCTTGGATAGAAGAATGGAGTTGTTCTGGAGGTTTCCCACCCACATGCTAGGAGCTTTCCCCCACTTCTCAAGCCTCCTGTGGTGATAGCAGTGACGTAATTAGGTTTGGATGTCTTCTATCTCAGTGCCAGGAAAAAAGAGCTACAGAGCTTCCCACAGGTGCCTTATCAGGCTTGGCCATTCACTTCCCTTTTCTCTGTGCCGTTAATGAATCCCTGATACTAGGTCCTGTGGACCTGCAGAAAGCAGATGAGAGCTATGGTCTCCCAGCTATGTGATGGATTTACAGAAACACCCATTATAGAGGAATTTATAATATAATCTAGTTTACAGCCAGGCTCCATTTACTGTAAATATCAGTCTACACAGATGATGTATTCAAGAAACATTTTTCTTTTAGCTCCTTCAGGATGTTTACACTAAATGTAGTACATGATGCTGGATTGGAACCTGGTCCAGGAAAAAAAAGATCTTTCTGTGTGTTTGTCTTGTAAAGGATGTTGGGACAATTAGCAAAACTTGAATAAGATCTGTATGTTAGATAGCAGTATTATGTCAACATTAATTTCCTGACTTTGATCATTGTATTGTGGTTATAAAAATAAAAGTACTTGTTCTTAAAGTACTTAGGGGTGACTGGGCATGCAACTTATTCTCAAATGATTCAGGGGGAAAATATCTACACGTGTGTGTGTATGTGTAAGTATATACCATCAGAATAATAGAGCAAATGTGGTCAATTGTTAACAAATTGGGGAATCTGGATGAAGGGTGTATGGGATTTCTTTCTATTACTCTTGTAATTTTTTACAAATTTGAAATTATTTCAAAATTAAAAGATAATCCTCTCCCCCACTTAAAAAAAAAACAAACAACAGCAACAAAATCAGGCCTACAATTCTGATGAGGTGACAAATTCAAGCTCTAGAACCTACAACCCTGCAAACAGGACGGTGATGCCAAAGGTGACCTTGAAGCCATCAACCTGTAGCAGGGATGGAAAGTTGACTCTAAACAGGTTTTGCTGGGACTTCCCTGGTGGCGCAGTGGTTGGGAATCCACCTGCCAATGCAGGAGACACGGGTTCGAGCCCTGGCCCGGGAAGATCCCACATGCCGCAGAGCAACTAAGCCCATGCACCATATCTACTGAGCCTGAGCTCTAGAGCCCACAAGCCACAACTACTGAGCCCACGTGCCACTACTACTGAAGCCTGCACGCCTAGAGCCCATGCTCCGCAACAAGAGAAGCCACCGCAATGAGAAGCCTGCACACCGCAAGGAAGAGTAGCCCCCGCTCACTGCAACTAAAGAAAAAAGCCCATGTGCAGCAACGAAGACCCAACACAGACAAAAATAAATAAACATATTAAAAAAAAAAGATACTCCTCTCCCCCACTTAAAAAAACAAACAACAACAACAAAATCAGGCCTACAATTCTGATGAGGTGACAAATTCAAGCTCTAGAACCTACAACCCTGAAAACAGGACGGTGATGCCAAAGGTGACCTTGAAGCCATCAACCTGTAGCAGGGATGGAAAGTTGACTCTTAACAGGTTTTGCTGGACTTCCCTGGTGGTCCAGTGGTTAAGAATCCACCTTCAATGCAGGGGATGCAGGTTCAATCCCTGGTCGGGGAACTAAGAGCGCACATGCCACAGGGCAACTAAGCCCACGTGCCGCAACTACTGAGCCCACACACTCTGGAGCCTGCGCGCCACAACAAAAGATCCCGTGTGCCACATCAAAGATCCTGTGTGCCGCAACTAAGACCCGATGGCAGCCAAATAAATAAATAAATATTTTAAAAAATAAACAGGTTTTGCAAAATGCTTCCTACTTAAAGTGAAGTAGGTGACTGGGCGGTAGAATTTTAATTCAATGGAGAATGTGATTTACAAACTTGGAGTGCTTGATGGTTTGAACTAAAAGTTACCATAGTGCAGAAGATAGCTCCATTTCATTTAGGTCAGCTTTGCCCAGGAAGTTTTTCTGCAGGATCCTAAAAAAGAGTTCAGCAAAGAAGTTTGGCAGCTACTGTGTTAAAGGTAAACTAGGTGAAGTACTATATGAAATAAGAATGGCAGGGTGTTGATAACTGTTGAAGCTGGGTAATGAGCAGATGAAGGTTCACTGTACTGTTCCATTTTCTAGGTTTATCTTTGAAATCTTCCATAATAAAATGTTTAGATTATAAAGAAAAGAAAAACGACTTTTCTTGCAGGACTTTTTGGTGCCTTAACTATGATACTTTGAATTAACCTCCGAGCGTTTATATTGTTTCCCGAGCTTACCACGGAACTCTTGAGCTTCTCTTGGGACTAGTATTTCTGAGAATATACTTTTTGAAATGCTTTAGTTGGAGGTTAGGATGGTCAAGAAAGTATCTTGAGATAGTACTTGATCCAGATACTTAAAACTATCTGTAAATTTTTTAAAAGGAAATAAAAAAGTCCAAAAAGCCTTTGATTCTAGGTACCCACTGTGAACATCTCTTTAATCATCTCTGTGCATATATACATGGATATACAAATATAGCTCTTAAGTAAATAGCTCTTAAGTAACTGACTGCCACTGTTCAGTAACATCTTAGATATTTTTCAAGTCCATCAGTATGAACTATATCACCAATATAGTCTTGAATTAATGAATCTTAACCATTTTTCAGTTGGTGACTAGCTGACTAGCTGCTTCTAATTCTTTTTTTTACAGTTATTAACATTCTTAAATATATTTTCTACCTTCTTAGGTTGTATTCCTAAATATAACGTTGTGTCAAATGGCATGCAAATTTCATATGCTGATCCATATCACCAAACTGCTCTTCCAGAAAGGTTCTACTTACATAAACTCAAAATGGGTAAGATTTGTCAGAAATGAGGAGTGGGTGTTGGGAAAGAAGGACATTCTAATTTAGGGGGAAAGTATGAGCAAAAGCATGAAGCTGGAAGAATAAATAACCTGTTTAGGAAGTGGCTAAGCTCAGGCCTAGAGAAGAGCAGTAGGAAATAATGCCGTGGAAAGTTTGTGGAGGCTCCGGAATCTCTATTAAGATAGTTTGGGTGGGGACTTCCCTGGTGGCACAGTGGTTAAGAATCCTCCTGTCAATGCAGGGGACACGGGTTCAATCCCTGGTCAAGGAAGATCCCACATGCTGCAGAGCAACTAAGCCCGTGCACTGCAACTACTGAGCCTGCACTCTAGAGCCCACGAGCCACAGCTACTGAAGCCTGCGTGCCTAGAGCCCGTGCTCCGCAACAAGAGAAGCCACTGCAATGAGGAGCCCACGCACTGCAATGAAGTGTAGCCCCTGCTTGCCGCAGCTAGAGAAAGCCCACGTGCAGCAAAGGAAGACCCAATGCAGACAAAAATAAATAAATTAATTAAAATATTTATATAAAAAAATAATAAATAAAATAAAATCGTTTGGGTGATTCGGTAGGCAGTGGGAAGCTACTAGAATTTTATTTATTTATTTATGGCTGCGTTGGGTCTTCATTGCTGCACGGGCTTTCTCTAGTTGCAGTGAGCGGGGGGCTACTCTTGGCTGCAGTGCGCGGGCTTCTCATTGCAGTGGCTTCTCTTGTTGCAGAGCACGGGCTCTAGGCACGGGGGCTCCAGTAGTTGTGGCACGTGGGCTTCAGTAGTTGTGGCTCGTGGGCTCAGTAGTTGTGGCTCATGGGCTCTAGAGCACAGGCTCAGTAGTTGTGGTGCATGGGCTTAGTTGCTCCACAGCATGTGGAATCTTCCCGGACCAGGGCTCGAACCTGTGTCCCCTGCGTTGACAGGCGGATTCTTAACCACTGCACCACCAGGGAAGTCCGCTACTAGAATTTTTTGAGAAGGTTTCACATGGTTTATGAAACTAATTCTGTGTGTTCAGGATGAATAGGAAGGAGAGAGACTGATGGGGCTTAAAAGGTGGTCCCGCGAGAGTACATACGGGAAATAAGCCAGCTGGATTAGGAAGATGTGCCAGGGGAGTGAGGGGCTCACATTTCTGCTGTCACGTACGGTCCTGTTAGGCAAACCAGCCTGTCAAGTCCATGCTCCCAGCAGCTATCAGGCCTCTCCTCTAATGAGGCCCCTGATTTCAGAGGCAGTCATTGTAAAGTAATGTAACATTTACAGTTTAAAATGTAACATAAAATTTACAGTTTAAACCATTTTTAAGTGTACAGTTAGTTGTCTGGCATCAAGCACACTCACACTGTTGTGTTAACCATCAACGCCATCCATCTCCAGAACTTTCTCATCTTGCAAAACTGCCACTCTGTACCCCTTAAATACTAGCTCCCCATTTTCCCATCCCCACAGGCCCTGGCAACCCCAGCTCCACTTTCTCTCTGTGAATATGACTGTCCTAGGGTTCTCCTGTAAGTGGCATCATACAATATTTGTCCTTTTGTGTCTGGTTTATTCCACTTAGCAGAATGTCTTCAAGGTTCTTCCAGTCACTGTTTTGAAGATCTGCGCTATTCCTTGCCAGCTCTGACACTGCAGAATCTCATCTGGGAAGAAGTACAGTGCACCTGCCAGGGTGACTTCCCAATCGGCTCCCTTCTTGGGGGGGGATAAAAGAGTGGTGCTTGCCTGTTAACTTTCCTGTGTGTGTGTGTGTGTGTGTGTGAGTGTGTGTGTGTGTGTGTGTTAGAGAGAGAAAGAGAGAGATTCTCCCAGGGAACGTAAATTGCCATGGCCAGAGTATGTGAAAACATCTTTACAGTTAGTGTGTTTCCCAATGGTTGACCTCTCGAATGACTTGGAAAGGTATTGGGACTACCTAAATACCTAAGCTTAGGGCACATATCAAACCTTCCTAGAACTGCTAGAATAGAAAAAGGAGCTTGGGGGAGTTCCCTGGTGGCCTAGTGATTAGGATTCCAGGCTTTCACTGCCGTGGCCCAGGTGCAGTCCCTGGTCAGGGAACTGAGATCCCACAAGCCGCAAAGCACAGCCAAAAACAGAAAAAAGAAAAAGGAGCTCGGAATTCAGTCCTAACCGTACCCCCGCCTTTGCAAGAGGATGGGATGGACATGACTAGATTGGTTACAGAGCCGCTATGCTGCCCTTTTTTGTTTTTGTTTTTGTTCTGAATGAGCGGCTCTCAGAAAACAAAGAAAGCCAGTGTCTGCTTTATCATCTCCTTCCCCACACCTAGCAGAGTGTCAGGCATATGGTGAAATTGGTGGGAGGTGAGGTAGGCAGACAGTAGAACACAGGAAGAAAGGCTTTCTAAATGTCTCATTTCCAGTGCCAAATGCGGATGGAGTGGGTGAGTGGGTGGGCACTACACAGGGCTGGAGGCACTGGGTTTTGGCCACGTCTCAGATCAGACAAAGGATCGACAAATAAGACTTTCATTTCTGTATCAATACAGAAGCTGTCTCTAAGATCTCAAATTTGTTTTGCGCCTGGTAAAAGCAAAACCCCCATTTCACTAGGAGGCCAGATTGATATAAAAGAAAAATACTTCCTTTTTTGCAGCTCCTGTCCACAGCCTTGAGCCCCGTTCTTTGCTGGAGCAGACGGTCTTGGAAATTTTGGAGAGCTATGATTGTGTTAGCCATTTTGTACCCAGAGCTGAGTATTTGGTTAAACATTTTGCTGCTACCCACTGGAGAAGACGCCATCAGCTGTTCCCAGAAATGCACACCCCAGGCAGGAGTTACCCGGTCCTGTTTTCTCTACATGGAGGATTGCAGGAAATGCCTCTCAGCTCCGATGTCTTTCCTCCAGATTCCGTAAAGCCGCTTCTGGGGTGTGGCCACTCCTTTTCTTTTCTCTGCACTCTGGTAGAGTAAGGGAATAGGGGAGTTTTTCCTCATTATCAGGGCTCCAGCCGGAGCAGCTCAGAAACCCGATTACAGATCCCAGGCACAGGGAAGAAGCCAAACTACCGAGGACCAAGAAGCTCAGGGCTGGGCCCGGGCCCAAGTTCTGGTGCAGTGCCTAGTGCCTTTATATTTATTTAAAGGGGAGAGTGCTTGGTAACCAGGAGGCTGAGGCCTTCCTGAGCTGCAGAGCTCCTGGTCTGCCTGACCGCACAGGAATGATCTGGATGCTACTCTCTATGGCTGTCGCCCAGCTGTCGTGGGGGTGGGGAAAGGGCGTCCTACTTGAGGGCTTCTAGCTACAGAGCCAGGCCCTTAAACTGCTAAGACTGTAAGGAACAGAAATTCCAGAAATCCTCTGTTTTTCTTTTCTCAGCATTCCAGCATCCACCATCACAATGCCTCCCTTTCCTACGGCAAGGCAGTATAGCACACTGTTTAAGAGAAGGTTCTGACTGCCTGGATTCAAATCCTTGCTTTTCCTCTTGCTAGCTGCCTGATTCAGGGCAAGAGACCTAGCTTCCATGTCAGGGCTCTTTTGTAAAATGAGGAAATAATACCTAAATCATAAAATTATTGCAAAAAGATTTTTTAAAAAGGTAACACACATAGCATAGTGCTTGGTACAAAAGAAAAGGTCAATTAATAATGGCGAGTAGAATCAATGTCTCATTTATAAAATACAACGAATGCATCCTATTCCACTGCTGAGCTGTCCGAAAGCTTTTGATGTAAGAATATAAGAAATTATTAACTCTTCAAATCTCGGAATGACAGACATAAACACCAAATTAGTCGACTTTATTTTTTATGATCGGATTCGGCCTTTTCTTACCACCTTCTCAAACCCGGAGCCCCAAATCATCCTCGGTTTCTTGACCCCAACTCCCACCAGAGAAGGCTGACTTGGGGCCCCGGCACCAGCCTTCTCCTAGGGAAAGGGGGAAGGAGGAAGAAAAACACACGGGTGATCTCACCCTTTGGGACTGGGCGTTTTTCCGGCTGGGACGCGCAGCATCCCCAGCCAGACTGCGGCGATGGCCCTGCCCCGCCCTTCGCTGCAGTCCTGGAAGGGCTCCCAGGGGCGGAGGGGTGGCTGGCGAAGATTCTCTGCAGGGCGGGGAGGGGCAAGATTGGAGGATGCCCGCTGCGGGGAGGGCGGTGCGGCTGGAGCATCTCTGCCCGCCTGGGCGGAGGCAGCGACTCCACTGCACCATCAACCCCCACCCCTGGCGCGCGCACTCTTCCTTCCCCACCCTCCCGCGGCCCTCCCGCGGCCCTCCCGGGGCTCGACTCTTCCGCCGCATCGCCGCTTCGGCTCCTTCCGGGAGCGCTCGGCCCTTTCCGCCGGGTGATCAGGCAGCGAGCAGGCGGGAGCTCCGCCCCCTTTGGTTGGCCGGCGCTCGCGCCCGCCCCTCGCGCCGCGCTGCGGCGCTTCCCCCGAGCTCGCGACCGCCCGCCGCCGGAACGCGCGTGGCCGCCTATAAAAGAGGCGGGGCGCGCGCGTCGCCGCCACTACCCGCTGCGGAGCGAACGGGGAGGAACGGAGGCCGCTGAGCCCCGTCGGTTCCTCCAGCACCCCCGGCCCGACGCACCCACTGCCCTCACCCCCAGGAGCCGGTGAGAGGGGGAGCGGGCGAACTCAGGGCGGGAGCGAGGCCCGAGGGCGGCCGACCCCTGGGCGGGGAGCCGGACGGCCCCTGGGGCAGGGCGGGGCCAGCGCGCGGACAGGTGAGCCCGGCCGGCCTCGCCGCTCCCTCCGTCGGGCGGGGAACCGGGCGAGCCGGCCGTGACCGGCTTGTGGTGCGTGGGCTGCGGAGGAGCAGCCGGGCCGAGCCTGGGCGCGGGCCGCTGGAATGTCATTGACTGGGCGGAGGGGGCGGCGAGGCCGCCCGGTCCTTCCCCGCAGCCCAGCCTGGCTGCGGCCCCGCCCTGCTCCATCCGGCTGCGGCAGGTGGGGCGGGGGCTTCCTGGTCCGGATCGTTTCTCCATCCCCCTCTCCGCAGAGCGCTCCCCCCACCGCCCCCAATCCCTTCCCTCAGTGGGGAGCGACTTGTGCAGCTCCTTTTCTCAAATCCCCACCAGCAATGCCGGCCCAGCCCTTGAAGGAGGAAAAGCCGGGAGTAAAGGGCTCTTTGACCTTAATTTCATCCTGTGTGGCGGTTCTTGGCCTTCTCTGGACGGAAAGGTCCGAGACCGGCCATCTCCGTTTCTTATCTGTAATAAACATATTTTTCTTACCCAACTGTGATTTGCTTGTAAATAGCAGGTAGGTGCGGCGCTTGCTTTGTATGAGACCCAAACCAAATAACTTAATAGCTTAGAGTTCTTTTTTTTTTTTTTTTTTTCTTGCCCCGAGATCGGGTCTTTCGAGTCGAGGACATAATTATTATTTGTCAAAAATTCTACAGCCATGCCGGTGTTGAATGATAGAGCAGCCTTTTGTTTGAAAGCAGTCCCTGCGAATTTCATTAGATGCTTCCCAAAGAAAATTGCTTTTAAAAGTCTCTGAGGTACTGGGTTAAAATGTATTTTAAACAAAGGGCTTGTCAAGGTTAAGGGTTGAATATGTTTTAAATTAAAAGCTTGAATAGCTCAGGAAGCTGGGTTGAGATGATGCTTGAACTGGCCAACACCTTGTCAAATCTCTTTTGTATAATAGATCCTAAACTATGTAGGCCCTTTGTTCTGTCTTCATCATGGTATTTTAGAAAAACTTACCATGATGGCTGTTAGGGAAGAAGAGAAGAGAGACCATATGAAATATTTTCAGAATGTGTTGAGAAATTGCGTCATCATAGCAATTGGACTTAACTAAAACAGAATGTGTCAAAGATGGAAGGGTGGGAGTGTCTGCAGCCAGGAAACAGAAAACCTGAAGAACAGCGGTGGGAACACTCAGCTGTATGAAGCCATCGAGCCAAGGTTCCAACTCATCTGACTAGTCATGTATTTTCCCTTTTGTCTGCAGCTAATGTCAGCTTTTGAAAGGTCAAATTGAAGTCCGAGTTTTAAAAATGTGCTGCAGGAAAATAAAAACGTGCTGCAGTAAGGGCCTCTGTGCAGGAAATTAACAGTAAGCCTTTTTTAGTAACTGGGCCAATATTACTCAAAGGGACCCTCTAAGTGTGTTAGCTGTTATCCAGGGACCTAGATGGAGAGCCGAGACCCAGAAGGTGGATTTGCTCTCTGCTGGACAGGTGTGAGGCAGACCTGCAGTAAATGGTCAGCTGGGTAACATTCTCCGATATGCTTTTGGTCTTTGGCAGGGCGTTTGTAGGAATCGAATAATTAGCAACCTGATATGTCACAGGCTCACAATATGAGCTTGTCAAGCAATCTCATGAACAGGTTTAGGTGGGGAGAGCTGTTTTTAAGTATATCTTTTGGTTCCCTGGGTTAGAATTTCCTCTGCTTTTCCTTTACCTGCCTTCTTCCCTTGGGCGTGGGGGCGGCGGCGGGGGGGGGGGCGGCGACTGCAGATGCTGAGAAGTGGGTGTCAGGAGTAGTCCAGTCCTGTCATTGCTGAACCTGCACTAAGGACAGTGGGCACGAATCCAGCCTTGTAATCAATCCTCCATGGGCTATGCGAGGACTCTGCTAGTCGTGCGGTGGGTCTGCTGCAGCCCATCAGCTGTGGTCGGAGTAGGTAGAAGAATGCAGCGCCCTGATGGCAAATGCCGACTCCAGGAATGCAGAGGAGGCCCACAGAACTGATCGCTTGGGGCCAGTGGGCAGGAGCAGCTGCGCTTGTACTTCCCTCCACCTCTTTTGCATACTCCTCTTGTATGGGTTTTGAACAGGAAATAGTATTTTGTGAAGAAAGTGTCCCAGTAAACTAGGCCCAAGTTCGATCTTTGTAGCTTGAGTTCGTTCTTGTTTCTGATGACTTCACGAAATTATGCTATTTTATTACTGAATGGAAGGGGGTACAGAAATCATCTAGTACTGGGAATCTCAGCTAATTTATCGGAACGTGGATTGGGGGAGTGCACGTCTAGTGTTAAAAGGGATATTTAGTATTATTCAGGATTATTTGAAAATTGAGAAACTGAGACCCAGAAGAGGGTATGACGTGGCCAAGGCAGCACATCTGCTCAGACCAGAGAACCTTGGTTCTTTCTGCATTTTAAATTCCTGGTTTAGAAGCTCTGTAGAATGAGAAGGGCGCTGGGAAAATAGCTGAAATTTGATTTTTACCTGTATTCATATATTTTTAAAGATCTGTTTCCTTCATTGTGAAATTATTGTGTTCAGTTTGCCCTTAGAAGCTTGTTATCTTGCTCTTCCCCCTCCCTCTTCAGACGCCACATTTTTCCATCATGTTGTCATCGTTTCGTAAACGCAGAGTCCAGGTATTTGACCAGCATGCAGGAAATGTGTTACCTTTTCGGTTTTGCCTGGCTTGCAGTGAAGACACATATGTGTCAAAGAGGTTGAATGATCCAAAGAGAGGGGGAAAAAACCCTGCCTGCATGACCTTTTAAGCAAATTGGTTAGGGTTTGGGCTTTTGTTTGTTTTCTTTGGTGTTACATGAACAAAAGTCTTAGTAGATTTATTCTAAAATTTCCAAAGCCTTTGTTTTTTTACCTTCCTCTCTTTAAGGCATGAATATATTAATTTCTTATCACCCTACTGGTGTCTGCATGTACTGTTTGCTAATTTTTTTTATTGATGGTTACTTGGTTCTTAAAAACCAAGGGACTAAACACATTATCTTAGATATTTAGAAAAAGTAATCTGAAAACATGTAAAAATAGTGTTTTTCAATTTGACAAATATTGTAAACTTGGGTTTGTTTCCTGTTTCCATTGATTTACGTTTTTTGCCACAATCCTTATAATGAAATGGAACTTGCATTTCCTTGTTTATAAAAAAGCTCACTACCCATGTTTTTATTTGTGTACAGTTTTTGAGTGTTTGCTAAATTGGACCTTTTTCAGAAAGAAAAATGCTTAAAATTAATGTCTTGATATCCCATAAGCAGAAATATAAGCTCTGCAAATTTCTAGTGATTATGGGTGATAAATCCGAGGCAAGCCCTTTTATAAATCAGACTGGTTAATTGTTTAAACAAGGTTTATAAAAATGGGCACGTTATACCTTTTTCCTGTTTTGAATCTCAGTAACAATATTTTGCACTTAAACACCTCTCATCTGGATTTTACAGGTTATAAAAGGTAAGTAGCAGCAAGGTAGTGTTTGGGAGGCATTCAGAAGTAAGTTTTCTCAACCTTGCTTGGCGTTTCTGGATTTTGATGCAGTGCAGTATGAATCTTTTGCTTCTTTAAGCTAAATCCCTGCTCACCTCTGCAGAATCCTGCTAACAAGTTGAAATGAATTAATCAATTTGAAGGCTGACGTGCAGATCTACAATCCTGATTGGAATGTGGTTTAAGCAAAAATATTTCTGGTTTTTCCATGGTTAAAATTCTTAATTTATATATCATTTACCTCTTTGCTTACCCTCAGGTCTCCCACTAAAATCTGCAGCCGAGCTGGTTTTGACTTAATTCACTTAATCTGAGAATCAATTGGCATCAAATTTTATGGTGCTCACCAATTCTTTGGTGCTTTGTTCTCGGGGAGCCCTTGCGCATCCGTGGATGTAGTTCTCCTGCTTTGGAAATGTAAAATGTGCTGGCTTTCTAAGCCAAGGAAAAAGGGCATTGTTGGTTCTGCACCTTTGGGCTCTGACTAAGCAACAAAAACAGAACTGATGGATGGTTCCTCTGACATTTTGCTCTGGGTGATGTTTATGAATTTTTCCATAGAGCCAAATGCACTCTTCATCCTGAAAATCCCTTTCCCTGCAAAACAATATATCTGATGTCCTGCCTGAGGTCTGAATTCATCTTGCAGTGTTCCAAACGCCCCTATCTGCCACATTCAGCTCGCTAAGATGTCGGCACTCCCAGACCTTTGTTTCCAAATAGGCACTCCTCTTGTCTTCACGACAATTTTACTCTCTTCTGAGGTTCCAGAGGGAAGGTCTGACTAGTGAATTCTTCCAGTCTCCAAGATCTGTGTGAGGGTGTCCTAAGCTACTCACTCACTGCAGGTGCCAAGTGAGCAGAGTTGGAAGCGTTTGACCTTTGGTTTGAAAGTGTGTGTCTCCACAGTCTTTTCTGTTGCTTAACAGTGTCCTTCCCACCCACTGCCTCTCCCCGCCCTCCAGAGACAGACACCTCCCCTTGCACAGTGGTCTTATAGCTTCTGTGGATGAGGGTAAGGCTTTAAAAACTTCCCTAAGTACATACCAAGAACTGCCTCGAACAGCTGTCTGTTGGCAGTTGTCAAGAAGACAAAGATATTAATTAATGGCTAGCTTCTTTTGTAGGAATCATTTTCCGTTGATAATGTGTATAAGTTGGTGTTGGTTATGAGGAGTCATTCTCATGCATGACTTTGGATTAAACCAGAACTTTCTAGCCAAGATTCATATCTTGGCTTTCTTCTCAGAGATCTAGCTGTATTGTAAGAATACTGACAAGTTCTTTTTATTTATTACAATAGAGGACATAGTTGTAATTCCTGTTTTATCCTCTGTGCTCAATTCACATTACTTGCTGAATGATGCAGCTAACATTTTGACTGCTGCATTGCAGCAGCATTTAAAAATAGCCAGTCTTCTCTAATAATTATTTGCCAAAATATGACCTTTTTTCTTCAGTTCCCTTAAATGGGAAGCTGTCCTTAAACAGAGAGTACATTTAGCCCTTAGTCTCCCCTCCTTCATTAGCCACAAACATAGACCTGATTGACAAAATCAGAGTTGAGATAAGCAGTCAGTTGATTGCTGTCCTGGAATTTGGCTCCTTTGCGGTTTTTAGGCAGTTAGTGGAATAGATAGATAGGCTGGTATAGTTGGAGATTTTTTTTTTTATGGCACATTTCCCAAAGTCTTCCTTTCTAGCTCTCAAAAGGTGTTAATCCCATTAAGGCTGGGAACAGCCCAGGGCATTCTCTGTGGAGTCCGCCTTATCAGTCAGCTGCACATTTCTGGCCTGGGGTGGAGTTCTTGCAGTGTGCAGCAGCCTCAGGGAACACAGTGCACACAGGCAGAGTCCAGAAAATTCCGCTAACTCTCACAGAATTTTGGGTGAGAGGTCGTAGCACCTTTGAGTGGCAATAGTTCTTTGGAGATAGGAGATTTTTTCCTGTGTTTAATGTAGTCTGTGGAAATGAGCCATTTAGGAGCAAAGAGAAACTGGAACTTGTATAGAGACAGCTCCCTATCAGGAGAAGGGGTGGGGGGGAACTGCCGTTAACCTGTCATCCTTGGCTCCTGTAATCACGGAAATGAAAACTCTGAGTGCCCACAGCAGTGGGAGAGCACTGCTGACTTTCAGATGCCCAGCTCCCTGGAAACAGCCAGTTGTGACTTGGCCAAGCTCCCACCTACTGGCGTCAGCTGATCTACTGCAGGAAAGAAAAGTCCATTATTGCCTGACCAAAGCACTTGGTATAGAATTGACTTGTTCTACTTCACTGGGGTGACAAAGAGGGCCTTTTAGGTTGGTTAATTTCAGCAGGGCCTCGCTGGACTGTCTCCCTGGATTGGTAGGGTCAGATCAGCAAGCGGAACCCAGGCCGAGGGGCTTGCTCAGGGGGAACCTTTTCAGTATTATGTTGGGAATTCTTTTTTCATCGGAAAGGGCTGCTTCCGAATGTGACCCGTTTAGAGATTTCCGTGGCAGCTAAAGGAAATGCAGTGAATCCTGTCATCTGGGGAGGCAGGACAAACACCATAGACATTAATCTAAAGACTGAGGCACCTTGTAGAAAGGCACATACAGTGGAGCTTTTGTTACATGCATAACTAGCTATACATTCCTTGGAAATTTTATAAGCAAGCAAATTAGACACACAGTTTCCTACTGTTTCTCCACCTAACTGTTTCCGGAGAGATGAGAACAAAGGGAGTATATAAATTATTCTTAACACTAATTGTTTACTAACTTTAAGAAGACTCAATCTTAAAAAAATTAATTTTGATTTTTTTTTTAATGATTCATATATGCTCCTTCCCCCTTTTTTTCCCCCCCTCAAGCGCGGATGGAAAAGATAAGAGGTAGTAAAAGGAATTAATAAATAACTGAACAGCCTTTAATAAAGAGTGTGTCAGCTCCGATCATGTTAAGAATCACTGGTTCTAGCATGCTGGTCTGGGAACCGGAGCATCCTGGGTCACCCTAGCTCTACAACTTGCTTATTAGATGATCTTTTGTCTCCTGACCACTTTAATAATGAAGTGACAGCAGTTTCTCTATTTCTAAGCTCAGAGTGTAATTGACTCTCTGAATATGTGCTGAGTTCTGTGGTCAGAGAGTAAGATAAGGTCTCTTTTATAGTCCCTTAGGAACTCTAAATTCCCTAAAGAACTTACAAAAACGCAGGGAGAAGACTAATCAAGTGGCAGAATGTGACGTGATGGTGCTCGAAGGGGGCCAGAGAGGGAGTGAGGGCTTCTGATTCAGGGCTGCAGAGAGGACAGCGTAGTTGCTTTAGACTTGGAGGGGTTTGAATGGTATTAATGGTCGAGTTGGGAGTGGGGGAGAAGAGAACATTTCGGCCAGAGGGAACTTTCTGGTTTGGGAAGTGGACCTGCCCTGGGCCTGTAACTTGCGGTTGATGAGGGAGTTTGATGTAAGGTATGCCTGGAGCAGGTCATGCAGGTGAATGAGTGAATCGTAAATGTGGCCGGACCCGGTAGTGATTCTTGTCAAGATCCCAAAGAGGCTGATGTCCTAGGGCGGCAGCGTAAACCAGAACTGCCCTGTTCTTAACAGACGTTTCCTTTGTCAAGGTTACCCTCAGTTTTTGGTTTTAAGGACTCTCTTGAAGCCCATTTTAAGAATAGAAACTATTTTTTTCAGACGCAGCTATCTATTGATGATACAAAACTGTGCCTTCTTGAACTTGATTTCCCCAAGGTCCCACCCTGCCAGCATGAAAAGAGCAGTTATCCGGGTGTGGGCCACCCAAGCTCAGTAATTCAGGTCTGGTCATTAGGTTGACACCCCATTGTGTAGCTTCAGTCAGCACATTCCAGCTGTTCACTCAGCCACCAAATCTAGCTGTTACCTGGCCAGAATTCCAGTTTGACGATACAGAAATGAAACTGGGGTGGACTACTGAGCTCTCTCCACCCTTCACAGAGGAGCTCAGGGGTGCTTCTCCAGCCTTCAAACAAACATTTGTTAATGACATCTGTCTGCTAGAAATCGGGACACAATTGGGACTTCCCTGGTGGTCCAGTGGTTAAGACTCCTCCTTCCAATGTGGGGCATCAGGGAGCTAAGATCTCATGATCAAAAACCAAAATGGAGAACAGAAGCAACACTGTAACAAATTCAATAAAGACTTTAAAAATGGTCCACATCAAAAAAATCTTTAAAAAAAAAAAAGAAAGAAAGAAATCGGGACACAACAACAAAGATTACATTGCTCAGTCTCATCATACCGTGAGAAGTGTGTGAAGTGCTTTGTAAACTGCAGAAAAATGTGATTAAATCAGAGAAGGAGGGAGGGAAGGAGCCTTCAGTACAGCTTGGTAAGGAGGCCAGATCCCTGCAGCTTCCTCATTTCAGCTGCTCTTGAGACATTAATGGGAGTTATCCGGACAGAGAAGAGACAGAACATTCTGGGCAAAGGAAGCCTGAACAACTGACATGGAGTCTTTAGAGAGAATCATGTGTTTGGGAAGAGAATATTTCTCTGTGCCAAGAGGGTACGGGGCATGGGTGAGACATATCAGTCCGGTGTGCTGGGCCAGATTGGAAGGTTCAACCAAAGAGGTAGATTCTTTCCTCTCTCAGAAGGGAGTGATGAAAGGTTTTAAAGCATGGGAATGACGTGGCAAAGAATATGTTTCTTGTTATAGTCAAATAAATACATTGGACTTTGTGGGAGAAAAACAATAAAGATAACTGGTTAATATGTGGAGAGTAATTTGGAAGGAATGGTGATAGGGCTAAAATCCCCTCACGTTCTCTCCCTAGGAAGCTAGGTCTCTTCATAGAAAAGATAGGCCTCAGAGTTGGTTAGGTGCAGTGGATACTTTTCTTGACACCTCTTAAAGCTGCTTTTCTCTCTGAAGAGCTGGAACCTTTGCCCCAAGCTTAGCAGTGTTGTTTATCTCACAGCTGGATGGGGGCAGGGAGTGGGGGGCACACAGGGGCCTCCAGACCTAATCCTTAGCCAGCTTATGCTTTCCCATCAGCTGGGCCAGGCGAACAGGGTAACGGGAAGAGCTGTCAAATATGTTTCCTGGGCAGCACAGTTTTTATATCTTGTGTAAATTATGGAACAAGAGCTGGAGAGACCATAAAGCTTATCTGGTCTGCTTTTTTACCAGGTCACAGACTCTTCTCTGTAGAATGTAATTTTAAAGTTAGAAGGGTCTTGGGACCATCTCATTTTCAACTGGTGTTTTTAGTCATTCTGGGAAATTGAGACACAGAGAGGGAAGGCAGCTCGTATAAGGTCACATGTTACTGACAAATTTACATGCTGTTTGTCATTAGTGTGTACCTATTTCCTTCTGTGGGTCCTTCCTTGGTTAGAGGATAAAATGGCTTATTCCTGAGAGAAGAGCAGGTAGCATATTCTGGATTTGTCCCATAAATAGGTCAGTTTTTCTTTTTGACATTAAAGGCTGGTGAAACTGTCCAGATCTGAGAGTTTAAAGTTGGGGTAGATTGAGTGCTATGGGGGAGTACCACCTACTCAATTAGCCTGTGTTTGTGGTTAACTGGAGCAGGTAAGAGTCAGGTAGGATAAATCTTTCACCACACCTTTTTTTTTAAAGGTATGCTGTGATTTTCTTTTAATTTTGTGCATTCGGATGAAGCAAAGCCTGTTCATTGCCCAGCCTGAAGGAGATTGTAGGATTGACTTTTTGGGGTGACTGAGAAATCCACTACTTTAGGTAAATTCTATTGGATTTTGATGTTAAAGACTCAGTTACTGGGCTTCCCTGGTGGTGCAGTGGTTAGGAATCCGCCCGCCAATGCAGGGGACACGGGTTTGAGCCCTGGTCTGGGAAGATCCCACATGCCGCGGAGCAGCTAAGCCCGTGCGCCACAACTACTGAGCCTGTGCTCTAGAGCCCACGAGCCACAACTACTGAAGCTCACGTGCCGCAACTACTGAAGCGCACGCACCTAGAGCCCGTGCTCCGCATCAAGAGACGCTACAGCAATGAGAAGCCTGCACACCGCAACGAAGAGTAGTCCCCGCTCACCACAGCTAGAGAAAGCCGGCACGCAACAGTGAAAACCAATGCAGCCCAAAAAAATAAATTAATTAAAAAAAAAAAAGACTCAAGTTACTTGATAATCATTCCCTTTTCTTCAGTGAATAACAGGCTGAGATTTAGAAAGATAGAAAAGCTGAATTAACAGTAAATGTTTTCTAATCTCCACACCATGAAATGCACAGACCAGATGAAAGGACTGTTGAATGGATTTCTCAGTAATTCTTTGAGCTCCAAAGTTGGTGTTTCCTTTGAATTCTCAAGGCTCTGTAGAATTGACAGTGTAAACCATAGTTCTCCCCTTGACATTTCTCACCTGGTCTCATTGCAGTGTTGGTGAGGCATCCTCTGAGGGGCCCACTTGGGCAGCCATTTTTTATGAGGGAATGGGGCCTGGGCTTCACTGTTAGCTCCTGAGAAGGGACCACTTTCAATTCATTTGTCTGCTTGGGCTCTCATAATTCTTTATTTCCTTCCAAGAGGCTAATGCCATTAAGTCTATTTTGGTGTCATGTGCTTACTTCAGGACTTTCTGTCTTTTCAGAAAATGGACCCAAGCGGGGTCAAAGTGCTGGAGACAGCAGAGGACATCCAGGAAAGGAGGCAGCAGGTCCTGGACAGATACCACCGCTTCAAGGAGCTTTCGACGCTTAGGCGCCAGAAGCTTGAAGATTCGTACCGATTCCAGTTTTTCCAAAGAGATGCTGAGGAGCTGGAGAAATGGATTCAGGAGAAACTTCAGATTGCATCTGATGAGAACTATAAAGACCCAACCAACCTGCAGGTGTGTCTGAGATGCTGCCAGAACTCTAGAGCTCAGATATCTTTGTCCAAAATTTATACAGACCTAATTATGACCTTGAGAGATTGAATGTAGATCAGACATAAGGAAGGACTAACTCACTATTCTGAAAAGCCCTTAGTGATTGTATTAGTGAGCATGAATGTGGAATCCTGCAGGTTTTAATTTATCTTTTGCGGATGCTTTAAGCTGATGGTTCTCAATCCACTGCCTTACAACCATCGGTGATCCTTCATCATTTTTCAGGGAAGGTCTGGTTTGATCTCCTGGAATATGTGTTTTTGAGAAAGGTATGCTAACAGTGTTGTTGCTGGTGAAAATTTGTATAGCTGTTTTTTTTTTTTAAAAAAAGCCTTTCTTCTTGTTGATTTTGGTGAAAGACTTTTTTTTAGCAAGTGGAACAGTGGTTGTACCCATGGTTCTCTTACTATGCCAAAGTCGTCTGAGAAGATAAAATGATGAACGCTGGTTTAGGTGCAGGCCCTGCCCAGCTCAGCATGTGAGTAAATGAGAAGTGGAATGTATCAAATCAATCAAAGAGTATGGCTTCTAAAGCAAGCTAAAAAAAGTCTTATCATGAATGAATGTGAATGGATTAGTCAAAGATAAACACTACATGCTAAGAAGGCTCTCAGTATGGTTCTGTATTTCTAAAAGATTGGATGTCCATAAAGGCTAATTTCCTGATACACAAGAAAGTTATGATATTTTGTAGCATCTTGCTGTCTGCAAAGTTGTGGTCCTCAATGGCCAAGCTTTCAGAGGGCAAGTATAGATGCAGGCAGAGCATTTGAGTAATTGAACCGGTAGGGGGATGGTTGGGAGGCTGAGTGAGGCGTCCATAGAGAGAGGGAGTGGGATGCAGGAGGGGGGGAATAATAGGGAGCTGGGGGCAGAATGACGCATGCCAAGGAGCACGTGTGGCTCATTTCACGGTCCACTGACAGGGCAAGCTGCAGAAGCATCAAGCCTTTGAAGCTGAGGTGCAGGCCAACTCGGGAGCCATTGTGAAGCTGGATGAAACTGGCAACCTCATGATCTCAGAAGGGCACTTTGCATCTGAAACCATCAGGGTGAGTAAGAGCAGTGCCTGGTATGGGTGGCCTTCCTCTGTCTGGTTGGTAGAGGAATGTGGATTAATGCTTACATGTAAATTTGGGTTCCTAAAAAGATAGATTTTTCTAGCTTTTTAAAGGAATTTGTGAAGTATCCTGATGGAGTTACCCAACTCCTGCTTTTGTAATATGATGATTCAGTATGTCTATAAACAAGCGTTTGTGTACTCAGTGAGGAAATTAATGTTCTTTTTGTAGAACAAATTAGGATGCAATTAGACTTTAAAGAAGATTGCATATATTAAACTTTTAACATTTTCAGATGGTAATTGGATGGGAGAGCATATTAGTGAAATTGGTGAATTTAGGGATTAGGACACAAAGATAAATAGGATTAATCACAGACACTATAAAGTTCTCTGTCGGAAAGCTTGCTCTCTGGATCTTGGTGCCTTGCCCCAGGAGGGGTTTACTGAGGTCTGGTCAGCAAGCCTGTTAAAGGTCCAGCTGTGAGGAATGACGTGTGGTACCTGTTGGTCGGTGACCGTGGCGATGTAGCTTACTTTGAAGCAGGAGTCCTCAAACTTGGTCTGGCTTGTTTGGGTGCCATTTGTCGAGGCTGGGGCAATAATTGGTCTTTCTCTGTTTTGTTTAACATTTCCAATACCAAGGTATTAAGGGCTAACAAGCCTCTTTAGGATGAAGTGTGCATGCTTAGTTTCTCATAACTGGATGCTCTCATCTATCTTTGATTTCCTTCTTATCTATCTTTGTGTTTTGTTCTTTGTCATCCAAAGTCTCGTTCCATTGAGGGACCAGCCTTTTCATGAAGTCCTTGACCTGTCGAGGCAGTCCCAAAGACTAAGATGAAAGCCACATTCTTAAGCCCCAGCTAGAAATGTTTCATCCTCTGCTGTTCCCTGAGATCCACAGTGGAACATCCACAGGGATTTCATTCCCTTAGGTTCTGGTCTAGTAAATACTTACTGTGTCTCTTTTGCTCTGATATACTCTGCAGTCTTATACTGAAGACTTGCAATTAGCCTTAAGCTTATTATTAATAATAAACTATTACTAGTAATGATTGTAAACAGGCAATAAAAGTAAATTCTAAATGCTATATGCCAACTATTTAATTACTACATTCAACCCATGCAGGCAATATAATACGTGTCTCTGCAGTTAAATACAAAGACGTGGGACTTCCCTGGTGGTCCGGTGGTTAAGACTTCGTGCTTCCACTGCAGGGGGCGTGGGTTTGATCCCTGGTTGGGGAACTAAGATCCCGCATGCCGCGTGGCGCGGCCAAGAAAGTACAAAGATGCATCTGCTCATTTCCCCACTCTTTTGTATATAGTCTTACTGTAAATGAAATCAGCCAGAGTGCTGATTCGCTGATTCAGCTGCTCTGTATTAGTTTAACCAGGTTACAGACGGGAAATACGAGAAATAGTTCAAGTGTTTGTCTTTAGTAATTAATGTGGGGGAGGGAGACCCAAAGCTCTCTTCATTCCCCTCTTCCCTGTTCAGAGATCTTATTAAAGCAGCATTTGAGGGACTTCCCTGGTGGTGCAGTGGTTAAGAATCCACCTGCCAATGCAGGGGACACGGGTTCAAGCCCTGGTCCAGGAAGATGCCACGGAGCAACTAAGCCCGTGCGCCGCAACTACTGAGCCTGCACTCTAGAGCCCGCGAGCCACAACCACTGAGCCCATGCGCCACAACTACTGAAGCCCACGCGCTCTAGGGCCTGTACTTCGCAACGAGAAGCCACTGCACACTGCAACGAACAGTAGCCCCCGCTCGCCGCAACTAGAGAAAGCCCACGTGCAGCAACAAAGACCCAACGCAGCCAAAAATAAATAAATTTATTAAAAAAAAAAATTTTGAAACTACTGTTAGCTACTGTTTGTTGAGAAGCTGTTAATAGCTGTTTATGTGCGAACACTTTGCTAGAACTTTTACATACGTTATCTCTAATCTTCACAAGAAGCTTGCGAGGTAGCCATAGTATAGAAGGGTAGAAGCTGAGGCTCAGAGAATTTTGAGCAACTTGCTCAGGTCCCCACAGCTAATAGGTGACAGAACCAGTGCTTCAGTCTACTCCTTTCTTTGGTTACAGTTATTCACTTTATTTTCCCAGCCCGAGTTTCATTCCTATCAGCTTGCCTTTCTTTTCCCCCAACTGCTTCTCTGAAAGCTGCTGCTGCTTGCTCAGGCCCCTGTTGAGAGCTCTGCCTGAGCCAGCCAGGATTCTCCTCCACCCTGCCAGCTGTCCACGCATTCCCTAAGCGCACCTGCCTCCCTGCCCTCTCACGCTCTCAGACACTAGCAAGCTTGTGAAACTGGCCTCTGTCAAAACTGCAGTATTGACAAGAGGAGACATACTGGGAGTGGGAAAGTTGTTCCAGTCCTGGAACAGGCCTGGCCCCGATTCTTCCCTCGAGGGTATGGAAATGAGATTTGTGAGAGACTGACGGCTGACTTGTAGGTGAGGATTTTCTTGAGCCTTCTGGGGCCTCATTTTAATTTGAGCAAAGGGGGGACTTCCCTGGCAGTCCAGTGGTTAAGACTCTGCGCTTCCACTGCAGGGAGCGCGGGTTCGATCCCTGGTCGGGGAACCAAGATCCTGTATGCAGCGCGGTACGGCCAAAAAATTAAAAAAAAAAAAAAAAAAAGCAAAGGGTTCTCATTTAATCCCTGCGTTCGTGCTCCCAGGTCCCACGGTCATCCTGGCTTGGCAATTGACCTGGCCCAGTAACTCAGTAGCTTAGTTTGGCAGGCAACGTTAACGTAGAGGAAGGTGGGTGGGGTGTGAAGACTGTTTGTGTCCTGGATAACCTGTCTGTCACCGGTTTAGACTTTCACACCGTACCGGACGGCATGGCGCCCCATAGTGACTGCCACCCACATTGGCTCCCACATCCGAGTAGGTGGAGTATTGACTTGCTGTTGGTTGCCTTTTCCCCCTTGCCTGGGAATGCCTTTCACTTCCTTCTCAGTGGTGGACTCCGGTTTGAACCATCAGCGATGGAAGTGATTGTAGTGGTGGAAGTGAATTGTGTGAGCCTTGATTTTCCTCCCAGTGCTTTCTCCTTTCAAATGAACCACCAGTACTTGCTCCTAAGAGAATCCACCCATGTTGACTATCCCGTGGCTTGCAACTTTTCAGTGTACGGGGAGTGGCATCTCAACGATGGGTGGATCCCAGGTTTCTCTCCTGGTAGTGTTTGTGTTTGTGTCACTTGTTTCTGTCTGTGTTATACAGAAACTCCCAGTATCTTGGGTAGGCGTAATCAACACCTAGAGACTGGGTTAGAATGCCAGACTGCATCGCCTAAGCTTGAATTGATGAGAATCCCCCTAGTTCTTGACGAGTCCTTACTAGGACTGTGCTATGAGAACCCAAAATGCTGGGAAGTGACTGTTTGGGCCTGTGGCTGCCACCTGGGCGCAGCTTGATGTAAACCTCACTTGGGATGTACTGTATGTACCACAAGCTGCATCTTTTCACGGAAGCACCAAAACAGCTTCTGCCAGGAATCCTCTTTGATAGCTGATTGTGTTTCAGGACCCCATCTTTTTACCTTTATACTAAGGTTTTCCTCTTTACTTGTGCCTCATAGTTATTTCTTTACGTGTATGATGCCTGTGGGACCTCTTGTTTTCTCCCCTTTACCTCCGTGAATTCAGAACACACACTCCAGTGATTCCTGCTGCGGTTGCACGATCACACCTCATCTTTCCTTCCCCAATAGTCTTCTGACCTAGAAATCCCATTGTAATAATGTAACAGTTAATATAACTAAAAACATTACCTAAATACTTACCAAATAATGTGATATCAATAATAATTGATAATTATAAAATAATAGTAAATTCCTTGGCGTAAACTGGAATACATCTACCTACGAAAGGTCAGTTATTTTGTACTTTAAGACCTACCAAACCACTGTGAAGTGTATGCATTTTCCTCTTCTCAGTTAACTTCACAATTTCCCCTCAGTGTAGGGATTATCTTTTTAAAAAGACTTGTTCAGAGCTCTGTGAGGTTTCTAACTGGTTGGAACTCTGTGGAGGAGCCAGATCCCACAGGAATGATTGTAATCTGTGGGGTTGGGCTCTTTAACCTCCAGACTCGTTTGATGGAGCTGCACCGCCAATGGGAATTACTTCTGGAGAAGATGCGGGAGAAAGGAATCAAGCTTCTGCAGGCCCAGAAGCTGGTACAGTTCCTACGAGAATGTGAGGACGTGATGGACTGGATCAACGACAAGGTACGTTTGAGAAGGAAGGTGTGCTGGGGAGGCCTTGAGGAAAGAAGGGGACGAGACCCCTCCACGTCTGCAGCTGAGAGCCGGCAGAGCGGCAGCGCAGCACACAGAAAACAGCGTCTGCCGAGGCTGCCGCGGCCCCTTCCGGAGCCCATTTCATGATGGGGTTCTGGAAGCCATTGTTCCCAAGTGTTTTTTTGGTGACTCTGGCTCTGTTGTGGTCCCTGAATAGGAAGCAATTGTGACTTCTGAGGAGCTGGGCCAGGACCTGGAGCATGTGGAGGTTTTACAGAAGAAATTTGAAGAGTTTCAAACAGACATGGCTGCCCACGAAGAAAGAGTTAATGAAGTGAACCAGTTTGCCGCCAAGCTCATTCAGGTAAATAGGGAAGTGCTGTGTGCTTCTCACAGCATCGTCACATTAACTTCCTTTACTTTAACATTAATGTAATGTACCGTCATTACATTAACTTTTCCAGAAGAGAAGTTTTGATCGGGTCCCTGATTTCTGAGTGAGCAGGTTTTGGTAAGCATGTCTAAGAGTTCTGTTTAGGTCGAAGTAAGGCGGCAATACTGATCACTCCTAAATTGGAAAATGCTTTTTAACCTGTGGCCGTGGGCAGGAAGGGCAGAGTTCCTTTGATCTATTTCCTTCACCCACTTTCAGGTAGGGCTGAAGCATTTATTGGGCTGCTGAAGCTGGGTGTCGGGGTTTCTCAGACTAGGGTGTGGTGGTGAAAGCTTCGTAGGGTTGGCAGACGTCCACCACTGCCTGATTGCTCTTCCCTTCCTTTTTGAGTCGGAGCTTCCCTGGGCTCCCGGGAGCCTGGGGAGCCGTGTGATGAATGGCTCTCCACCGGGAGCTCAGGAGCCATTAAGAGGGGAGTGGGGCAGCCCCTCCCAGTTGCGTGCATGTGCGGTCCTGTCACTGCCGCTTTATTCTCACCTGCTACCACAGGACTCTGGGGACATCGAGTAGGATGAACTCGGGAGTTTCTGCTTTAGGGAAAACTTGATTTGGGGGGTGGGGTACACATTTTATGTATGTAGATCCTTCGGGACCGGTACTTGTTCCCTTTTGGATCCAGAGCCAGCATTCCTCAGATGTAATCTCACCCTTCCAAGTGGCGGGTGAGCTGCCCCCGGAATCCTGGGCTGTCCCAGGGTTGCGCTGAGGAGAGCAGGCAGGCCAAGCCCGAGATCTCACAAGTGGATCCCGCAACCCGGAAGGGCTTCACCTTATTACTTTACATGTTATTTTTATTTAAACAAGACAGAATGTGGTTAGTGGGGAAGGATACTTTCAAAGGAATATCTCCAGTCTGAAGTCAGGAACAGACCTGGAAAACCATGTGTCTGGGCAGGAATGCTTATTAATAGCCTCGTGACGTTTGAAACAGTGAACTTTGGAGCAGCTGGGGCGAGCGGTGCGTTGAGGAGGCCGCCACCGAGGTGCAGCTGAAGGGCCTTAACGCAGGGGGTTTGGTGCTGATGCACAGAAGAAGATTCGCCCCACGGCTCCAGGGCGCAGAGAATGGCTCTCGCCTTTTTATAGAGCAAGAAATGGAAGCTCTTTTTGAATGAGCTCCCCTTCATTCCACACAAAAAGCCAGTGTTTCTTTAGAACAGTAAGGTTTGCCGAGGCGGACGCGTCAAGGAGCCAAGGCCAGGCGGGCAGCTGGTGGGGCCAGAGGTGCTGGTCTGAGCGCAGTCTCTGCCCTTCCTGGCTCAGGAGCAGCACCCCGAGGAGGAGCTCATCAAGACGAAGCAGGATGAGGTGAACGCAGCCTGGCAGCGGCTGAAGGGACTGGCCCTCCAGAGGCAGGGGAAGCTGTTCGGGGCCGCCGAGGTTCAGCGCTTCAACAGGTACCGAGCTGAGTGAGGGGCTTGCGGGAAGGGGTCCCCCGGGGGGCGTGCTGAGGCCCAGGGCGAGTCTAGGAAGATGTGGGGCTGACTGGGTCTTGGCCCCGCGTGGCGTCCCAGTCCCAGATGGACGTCGTAACCGTGGATTAACAGATGCCTCTGTGCTGTAGGGATGTGGACGAGACCATCAGCTGGATTAAGGAGAAGGAACAGTTAATGGCCTCTGATGATTTTGGCCGGGACCTGGCCAGTGTCCAGGCTCTGCTTCGGAAACACGAGGGTTTGGAGAGAGATCTCGCTGCGTTGGAGGACAAGGTGGGTTTTGAAGGCAGCTGACTCTGTAAATGAGTTAGCCCGGTCAGGAGAGCAGCCCTGACAGAGTGTGTCTGCAGGTCAAAGCCCTGTGCGCCGAGGCCGACCGCCTGCAGCAGTCCCACCCTCTGAACGCCACCCAGATCCAAGTGAAGCGAGAGGAGCTGATCACCAACTGGGAGCAGATCCGCACCCTGGCCGCAGAGAGACACGCACGTCTCGACGATTCCTACAGGTAGAAATGCTCCTCCAGGGCCCCGCAGCCCGTACCAGGGGGCTTTTGTTTTAGAGGCAAGAGGAAGGCAGACTTGACAGTCAGTTCTCTCTGCTGAGAAACCTTCTGTATAGCTTGACAGCTTTCCTCTAGTAAGAAAAGGCAGATGACTTTTTCTTACTGTATTTGTTAAATATTTTTATATTGTATATTGTATATTAATATATTTCTGTGTTATATTTGGAGACTGGAAACTTTGTAGTGTTTGCATATACACACATAATATTTATAACTTTATAAATATCTTTTTTCCATCCCATATCACTGTGTTAGAACCAATAGAAATGGAAATAATCTCTTTAGCAATCTGAGCATCATGTGAAATACTCTGTTAAAATTGAGTAAATCAAGGATTGAAAGGGAGAGAATGCTTCTTACTAATAACTAAGGATCGAACTGGGGAGTGACAAGGAAGTTGAAAATAAGGGACAAGCTTGGGGAATTACAGTGGTGGACAGAACCTAAATTTTAAAGGCTTGATTTCAGCCTTCTTTTGCTTTCCTTTATAGTCTAGATTTGAAAGAGTCCCATGTTTCCGAGGGCTAGAGTTTGTATGGTTCATTAGACGTCTGAGGACATGAATTCAGAGCTCTAGGGCGGCATCTTCCATCTGGGGCCTCCCCTGGAGACCTCTCCTCACTGACCTTTGGTTTCCCAGGCTTCAGCGCTTCCTTGCCGACTTCAGAGACCTTACCAGCTGGGTCACTGAGATGAAAGCCCTCATCAATGCAGATGAACTTGCCAATGATGTGGCTGGGGCCGAAGCCCTGCTGGATAGGCATCAGGAGCACAAGGTAAGGTCTCCAGGGTCTTCCAAAAGTAAAGCCATGAGCTAAACAATGCATCACTGTAGCTCTGTCACTTATAGCCGGAAGTGGCTGAAACCTTGCTCACAGGTAGCTCTCACCATAGGGATTGTGGCTGGTTTTGCCTTTGGAGACTTGCTTTACCTGCTTTTAATAGATGGTTAAGGGAGTTACATGTCAGGAGAATAACTGTGGTTCGTAAAAGCAAAGGGCCAAGCTCTGGCAAGGCAGAGGTGCTACTGTTTTGCACGTGTGTCCTGTGCCACCTTAAACAATGTCTTTGTTTAAATGCTGAATTTCATAGTTGGTTTGAGTGAATTTAAATTTCATGATTTGCTATTTCCCCAGAGAGCGTCCATGGGAAACTAGTTTTATGAGATCTTAATAGGCTTTACCTGAAGAAGAAGGGGTTTCTATGGCTAAGAAATTCTGGAAAACACTGTTAAACAAGATTTTAAAAATTATTATTACTATAGGTCTTCTGAGACGTGCTAGATTTAAAAAATTAATATATAAAAGTCACATATGCCCCTCTGCACTAGCAGCAGTTAGAAGCGTAATTTTTAAAACTACTACTTACAATCGCATCGGAAAATATAAGATACTTGGGAATAAATCTAACAAAAGTTGTATAAGACATCTGTGGAGAAAGCTGTAAAGTTTTGATGAAAGAAAAGAAACACTGAATAAAGGGATGGGCAGGGATGGAATGATCTCTTATAAAGGTACAAATCCTCCCCAAGATTTATACATTCAGTGCAATTCCAGGCGAAGGCCTTTATTTCTGGAATGAGACAAGATGATTTTAAAATTAATTTGGAAGAAAAAAAATCAAAACCAGCTGAGACAATTATGAAGAAAGGGGAGGGACTCACCCTACCAGGTATTACAAAATCATAAACAAATCCATCTGGCAGTACTTCCCTGGTGGCGCAGTGGTTAAGAATCCGCCTGCCAGGCTTCCCTGGTGGCGCAGTGGTTAAGAATCTGCCTGCCAATGCAGGAGACACGGGTTCGAGCCCTGATCCGGGAAGATCCCATATGCCGCGGAGCAACTAAGCCCGTGCGCCACAGCTACTGAGCCTGCGCTCTAGAGCCCGCGAGCCACAGCTGCTGAGCCCGTGTGCCACAACTACTGAAGCCCACGCACCTAGAGCCTATGCTCCCAACAAGAGAAGCCACCACAATGAGAAGCCTGCGCACCACAACGAAGAGTAGCCCCCGCTCGCCACAACCAGAGAAAAGCCCACGTGCAGCAACGAAGACCCAATGCAGCCAAAAATAAAATAAAATAAATTTATTAAGAAAAAGAATCCGCCTGCCAATGCAGGGGACACGGGTTCGAGCCCTGGTCCGGGAAGATCCCACATGCTGTGGAGCTACTGAGCCCGTGCGCCACAACTACCGAGCCTGCGTACCACAACTACTGAAGCCCGTGCGCCTAGAGCCCGTGCTCCACAATAAGAGGAGCCACCATAATGAGAAGGCTGTGCGCAGCAACGAAGACCCAATGCAGCCAAAAATAAATTAATTAATTAATTTTTTAAATGTTAAAAAAAATCCATCTGGCGCAAGGAAGACCCGAAATAGACCAATGGAACAGAAGACAGAGAGCTCAGACACTGTAGATGTGTGGAAACTTGACAGTTTGACAGGTGGCACGAAAAGCCAGTAGGAAACAGACTTCTTAATAAATGATGCTCTCCTGTTTGATGACCTAGGCTGTTATTAGGAAACCTGGCCTTATCTTTGATTTTTTTCCTCATTCTAGATGTGATATTCCTGATCTGTAATGATTATGTGAAATTCAGTAACTTCCTCTTCTTTTACAAGATGCTGGGCATAAATTGTCCTTTTTTTCCCCCATTAGGGTGAAATTGACGCTCATGAAGATAGCTTTAAATCTGCAGATGAGTCTGGACAGGCCCTGCTTGCTGCTGGTCATTACGCCTCAGATGAAGTGAGGGAGAAGGTAAGAGAGGAGAAAGGCTCTTTTACTAAGTCTCCGAAAGCTGTTATCCAGCCTTAAATAGCCAGACGTTGCATTCACCCTGGTGTGCGAGAAAACTTACACAAGAGATTCCGCCTGGAAGCAGCAACTCCAGAGATTTAAAAAGAAGATGTGTGGTGATTGATCAGGGAGAGAAAGTTCCATTTGTTTGGGATACATGCAACACATTTCCTACTTAAAGGGGGCTTTGCAGGGAGCTGAGTCCTGCATTAGTAGTTGGAGCCAAGAGGAAACAAATTTGTATTAAATTATTTGTATGTGTGTGTATAATTCCAGAGTTTCAAAGTATCTTTATGAAGATGCTTGAGGAACATTAGATAATGATATATATTTTTAATATTATAGAGACCAAGAAGAGACATTTCAAAGACACACTTTATTGTCATTAACTTCAGAGCCTAAAAATTAAGCCTAGGGCATTCATGGGTCTAGTCAGCGTATTCTGGGGAGTACCCACTCAATTGACATCTCTCACCTAAGAGCCCCTACTCCATTTATGCTGCCTCACTTTTACATAGATGCCCTTTTTCTTCTACCTAGGGGTTTATTTGCCATTTTTGCCTAACATTATTTGTGATAATGTGGCAATAAATTAATTCTAGATTCATTCGAGCGGGGCCACCCCTCTTAGGTTTAACATAAACTTTCAGCAAGCCACTCAGGATCTGTGGTTTCTTGTGGCTTGGCTGACACGTGCAAGGAAATGTTCTCCTTCCCTTATGCAAATCGGAGCAGAGGCCTGAAGGTTGGCAGAGGGTTGGAAACGGCCAGGGCAGCCTCTGTGTCTGCCCAGCGGCCGTGGGCACTGAGGTTCCCTCCGCCTGCCCCCTCTCCCCCGCAGCTGACCGTCCTGTCCGAGGAGCGGGCCGCGCTGCTGGAGCTGTGGGAGCTGCGGCGGCAGCAGTACGAGCAGTGCATGGACCTGCAGCTCTTCTACCGCGACACCGAGCAGGTGGACAACTGGATGAGCAAACAGGAGGTGACTGGGGACGGGGACCGGCCGCCCGCGCCGCCGCTGCTCAGCTAGCGCGTTCTCTGCGGGGTCACCACTGGCTCCGTTCTGCGATCAGTGGAGGGGTTGCCAGCTTCTGTGGGCTCTGCCAGCACGGTCCTTGCTGCCGAGATTGAAAGGCCCTCAGAAAAGGCCCCAGTTTTTCAGGGGAGTGTGATGGTGTGAAGTTTTCTGTTAAAGAGATTTTGTTTCTTTAGAACATAGCATTATGCGCAATTTAAATCTAATAGAAGCAACAGAAGCTATTGGAAAAAAGTTTCAGTGGAATGTGGAATAAGGATTTCATGCTCTTGTTGGATTAGTTTTAAGGGAATCTGAAGAGACTTCTGGCTTTCTGGGGGAGATTTGAAGGTTTAATAGGCATAGAACTTCTTTCCTTCCTTTTGTCCTTCTGCCAGAATAGCCTTTGCTTTCCAGCCTTAGGAGGTGAAAGGAATCAGACATTATCTCAACACTTTGTTTCCTCTTGTAAGGCGTTCCTGTTGAATGAAGACCTGGGAGATTCCTTGGATAGCGTGGAAGCACTTCTCAAGAAGCACGAGGACTTCGAGAAATCCCTCAGTGCCCAGGAGGAGAAGATTACAGTAAGATCCCTCCTTGCTGTCAGTGCCTTCAAATGATCGTTAGCGTCAGCAGAGGTCTCGTCTCGTTCCAAAAGGTTTCTGAGCAGATTCAGTGAAGGCTCCGGGTGCTTAAAGTCTCACGGTGATGATTGACCACCTTGTTGGAGACACAGCACGACTTCTAGAATGAAGTCATTTTCTTGATGTAAACCTCCAAGTTGAGATTACCTTCCTCTAAAAGTCATTAAGAATTAATGTAAGAGATATTTTCCCATTGAACACAGACCTTAGAAGTAGGAATTGAAAGGCTCTTGACCCATATCTGACTCTGTCAGTTCCTGCTGTGACGTTAGCTGCAGCTAATGTCTCCAGTCCTGAGTGAAGCTAGCGTAACTCTGCCCTCTGACTAAGAACATCAAGCAAAAACTCAACAGTTGAGGGATAAAGGTTGTCATAGCAAACCTCAGAGTGAAAACCTTGACCTGTGTTCAGGTCTAGAGCATTCCGTGCCCTGTTCTGCACTTTCCTCTGGGGGCCAAGCTGTGGAAGAGTCGCTCACCAGTGAAGAACCTTATTCTTCTTCCTAGGCCTTAGACGAGTTTGCCACCAAGCTAATTCAGAACAACCACTATGCGATGGAAGACGTGGCTACTCGCCGAGATGCGGTAAGTGTGCAGCCTCTTTACACGCCTCCTTTCTGTCCGTGGGTGGCCCTTCTGAGCCTGATCTGCTGGGGGGTAAGAGCTGGAGATTCACAGGGGACCTTGCCTTCCAGCTGTTGAGCCGCCGCAACGCCCTTCACGAGAGAGCCATGTATCGCCGGGCCCAGCTGGCTGATTCCTTCCACTTGCAGCAGTTTTTCCGTGACTCTGATGAGCTCAAGAGTTGGGTCAATGAGAAGATGAAAACCGCCACAGACGAAGCTTATAAAGTAATGTCTTGTTAGCATTGCCATGTAGCACCTGGTTAGTAAGCTAAACACAGCACTCACAGATAAATTGTAGCTAAAGAAAGAAATCGGAAATTTCAAAGTACACACTATTTAATGTAAGCTGGCCATTTTATACGTCCCCCTATAAAGATAAGTGTGAGGGTAATGCAGCGTAACTTGATGTCCTTAGGTTCAAGATAGAACCCCCTTCTTCCTTTCCTTGGCAGGACCCATCCAACCTGCAAGGGAAAGTACAGAAGCATCAGGCTTTTGAGGCTGAGCTCTCGGCAAACCAGAGCCGCATTGACGCCCTGGAGAAAGCCGGGCAAAAGCTGATTGACGTCAACCACTATGCCAAGGACGAGGTGGCAGCTCGAATGAATGAGGTCATCAGTTTGTGGAAGAAACTGCTGGAGGCCACGGAACTAAAAGGTGAGAGGAGGTGTGCACGGGGTTACGGGAGGCCGTTTGGGGAATTAAATCTTCCTCCCTCGTTCCGTGTTTTGGGGACATGTGCCACCCAGGCAAGCTGAGCTGGGTGACCTGGGCACTCGGGCTCACTTCCTGGGTAGGAGTCACCTGCCGTGGGTTCCTGATGCTTTGCTGATTTGATGAATGTGGTTGAGCGTGCTGGTCGGGGAGGGCAGGGAGCCTGAGTGAGAAGAGGATGATTTGGTCGTTGGGCCTGACTGAATTGGGCCTCGTCACTGAAAGTCAGAGCTCAGCCGTGAGCCAAGGGCACTTAACCATTCGCCAGCCCCTATCCCATGGGGGTGAGAAGGCTTCTTAAACGACTTCCAATTCAGCATCTAAAAGGTAGAGCAGAGGCTGCGGTTTTTCGTTACCCTCTTGATAGCAGTGAAGCTGTAACTGAAACCCTGCCCCGTGGTCCTTCTGTGAGGTGCCGTTGTTTGAGAGCAGCGCTGGCAGAAGGATAGTGTTAACTAATGAAATCAAACTTGCCTCCTTGACTAGGAATAAAGCTCCGCGAGGCTAACCAGCAGCAGCAGTTTAATCGCAACGTTGAGGACATCGAGCTGTGGCTGTACGAAGTGGAGGGTCACCTGGCTTCGGACGATTACGGCAAAGACCTTACCAATGTCCAGAACCTCCAGAAGAAGCACGCCCTGCTGGAGGCCGATGTGGCAGCACACCAGGTACGGTGACCTGGGCGCGGCTTTTGGGCCACTGAGCACAGGAGGGAGAGTGGCCAGTCAGTCAAGACCCGCTGGTGTGGGGAGGGATGAAGTGTGTTGATTTTCTTAGAGAACCATGTATGCGCCATATGCTTCTGTTCAAATTAGACTGCCTTCCCTCGGACCTTTCTGGGATCCCAGAATGAGGGGGAACAATGGCAGAAAGAATGCTCTCGGGTATGGGAAAAGAACTGTGTTATACTTTCTCGGTATGTGAGCAAACCACACCTGAAGTAATGAAGTCAGCCTAGAAATGTCCAGAACATAGTTGCCCCACGCTGGGCCAGGCTTTCAAGACTCTGTCCTACCCGTTCCCAGGATCGAATCGATGGCATCACCATCCAGGCCCGCCAGTTCCAGGATGCTGGCCACTTTGATGCTGAAAACATCAAGAAGAAGCAGGAAGCCCTGGTGGCTCGCTATGAGGCTCTCAAGGAGCCCATGATTGCCCGGAAGCAGAAGCTGGCTGATTCTCTGCGTTTGCAGCAGCTCTTCCGTGATGTCGAGGATGAGGAGACATGGATTCGAGAGAAAGAACCCATTGCTGCATCCACCAACAGAGGTCAGCCTCCCGCCATCAGATGGGAATCCAGTTGGGAAAGGGCTCTACCCTTATGGCAGGAAGGGGACCAGTGTCAGAATGAGCAAGGTCAAGTTTAAGTTGAACTGGAAGTTTAGGTAAACCGTGGTGGAAGCTACGTGACAGTAGTGCTGCCTCTTCTCTTGATGGCTTGGGTGACTTGGGAGTGGTTTCTCTTTCAGGTAAAGATTTAATTGGAGTCCAGAATCTGCTAAAGAAACACCAAGCCCTACAAGCAGAGATTGCCGGACACGAGCCCCGCATCAAAGCAGTTACACAGAAGGGGAACGCCATGGTGGATGAAGGTGAGTGTCGTCGGAAAAGTGGCTTCACTCTCATTCCTCACGACGCTCTTCTTGGAAGGCTGAGTGCGTGGACCCGAGTCAGGCTGGGCTGTAGGGTTGAAGACAGTCCCCACTCTCTCCTGAGTATGACTTTGACTTGCCCATAACCTCTCTGAGCCGAACTTGTTACCTGTGAGGTGGGAATGATATCACCTGCTCCCACAGTTGTGAGGATTAAACGAGGTCAGATACTGAGGAGCCTGAGACAGTGCCCGGCAAGTGTGAGGCTCCGTGACTGAGAGTTGGGGGAGTGGGGGCTGTTATTTTTATTGTTTCTTTATGATCACATCACTGATGCCAACTAGGGATACCTGCTTCGTAGAGTCTAGATAGACTTCATGGTTTGAGGAGGCAGAAGACAAGCAGATCTGTTGGGCTGGAACCTGGGCCTCTCATAAAACTGAAAATATGAAGGGGCCTGGCTCCCCAGGATGTAGTGTCGTAGGTGCTGTGAGCGCACAGAGGACGTTTTGTCCTGCCGCAACGTGTCCGCGTGCTTCTCGTCCTTCCTCCCCTGCCCGCCTCGCAGGCCATTTTGCTGCAGAGGACGTGAAGGCCAAGCTCCACGAGCTGAACCAGAAGTGGGAGTCGCTGAAATCCAAGGCCTCCCAGCGGCGGCAGGACCTGGAGGACTCGCTGCAGGCCCAGCAGTACTTCGCCGACGCCAACGAGGCCGAGTCGTGGATGCGGGAGAAGGAGCCCATCGTAGGCAGCACCGACTACGGGAAGGACGAGGACTCGGCTGAGGTGACGCGAGCTGGGGGCTGCCGGGCTCAGGCTGGAGGCCGGTTAGGAGAACCACCACGTGGAAGGTGCAGCCTCATGGTGGTCGCTCTTCAAAGTGTTTCAGCGTCTCCTTTCCCTTTTTACTACGGAAATTCAGTCATACTTAAAGAAGAGAGGAGACGGCCTTTCACCATCAGCCGTGACCATTTCTCCATTCTTGTTTCATCTTTTCTCCCCTATCTGCGTACACATACATACATAAACACAGTTCTTTGTTAGTCATCTTTTTTCAGTGGACCCCTTAAATTTTATTCATAAAGGTCTAGGTGTAGCCGTGTGCCTACCTCTTCTCTTGCCAGTCTTCACAAAAACCACAGTGAGCTGAATATTGACACGACCTGAGATGGTTTTTGGAAGTGGCGGTAGAGGAAAATGGAGAAGCACCGAGTGTGGTGGGGAACGGGGTTCCCTGGAGGAGGGAGCTGCCACTTGTTGGGAATGTTTATTTCTTAGGATGGGGGTGGATCCGCTGTACATGTGATGTTGTTCTTTATGTCCCTTCATGTGTTTCAGGGGTTGCATAGTTAAGCATGTAAAGGCAGGCTGAAAAGATTATAATAGAAATCACAGTATTTCCTCCAAATTAAATGTTTATCAAAAAGGGGGAGAGAGTGGAGGACTGATCAGGTCGCCGGGTAACTAAACAGATTTCAGAGGCAGGTGGCGTGTGGGAGAGGCAGCGGGGCGGCTCTGGCTTCTTGCTCAGGGTCGCCGTGTGTTATTTTGGTTCCAGGCTCTGCTAAAGAAACACGAGGCTTTGATGTCGGATCTCAGCGCTTATGGCAGCAGCATCCAGGCTCTGCGAGAGCAGGCCCAGTCGTGCCGGGTGAGTGTGGCTTCCGTTCAGCAGCTGCGAGTTCCCTGGGGGCTGGGGGGCCAGGGAAGATGAAGGAGCCAGATGCGGCCAGCAAGTGTCACGGTCATAGGTGATGTTCTTGTGACCTTAAAGATCCCAGACAGCTGAACTTCCTGAATCAGATTTTGTTGGTAGCTTCAGAGAAGAACTCTCACAAAGGTGTGTTTGGTAAATTTGGGACAGCTGTGGAAGTTGGAATCTGCCATGGGCTTAGGTGGCACACCGGGGACATCCTATAACTTTGTTTGCCCTTCCTTTGGATTTTTAGCAACAAGTGGCCCCTATGGATGACGAGACCGGGAAGGAGCTGGTCTTGGCGCTCTACGACTATCAGGAGAAGAGTCCTCGAGAGGTCACCATGAAGAAAGGAGATATCCTCACCTTACTCAACAGCACCAACAAGGCAAGCGCAGAAAGAAGCTGTGTGTTGGTCTCCATCAGCACCGCCAGTTTCGCTCAGTTGGGTGTCTTGGGAGTGTGTCTTTCCAGGATGAGGCTGGTTTCGAATTTGAAGACTTTAGTTCCCTGGTGCACCTCCCACTTCATACAGGTTTATCCTGTTCTGCCTGTGATCAGGATGACCAGTCTTGTTTCCTTGAATACCTGGAAGCTAGTGTAATGACCCACCCTCTCAAGGGTAGCTTTTTTCACCATTGAAAAAAATTCCACGTGGAATTTTTTTCTCTCTTGAACCAAAGTCTGCTCCTCTGTAGCTTGTACCTGTTGGTTCTAGACTGTACGACTACAGCAGACAGTTGAAGATGGCGCCAACGTCACCCCATAGGCTCCGTCTTCTCAGAGTTAAATGCCGCCTGGTTCATCAGCGTTTCTCGCCTGACACGTTCTGGTTTGGCAGTGTCCTTGGAGTGAGGCCATGGTCCTCCACGTGTCATAGGACTGATGCCCAAAGAGCCTGCCTCCCCTCTTGGTCTAGGCTAGGCAAGTGTCCCCGGCCCGGCCGTCGTCAAGAACCTCTTATTCCCACACCCTCAACTTACCCCAGTCGTGGGAGTTTGAGAAAACCTGACTGGTGTCTTTATGTTGACTCTCACCCTCAACTAACCATCCGGGCTGACTGATTTACTCAACAGCAGCCTCATCCAGTAGAACCTTCTGCGGTGGTGGATGTTTTATGTCTGTGTTGGCCCCACAGTAGCTGCTAACCGCGGGTGGTTGGGAAGTACTTCACAAGTGGCAAGTGCAGCTGCGTTTTTATTTAATTTCACTGAACTTACTTAAGCGTGGCTCATGGCTGCAGTATCAGCACAGTTGCAGGGCGTCTTCGCGAAGAGAAGGCTGGCCTTCCTGCCCCGAGTCATCGGGGCTGCACTCGTGACCCTCTGCATACTTGGCACGTCAGGGGATTCTCTTGACTTGATTAGAGCTTTCTTTTGTATGCACACAGGCCTCCTTGGATCCTTCCTTCCTCAGGGGAGGAATTGGCTTTCAAGTCTCTCTTTTTTTCCCCTTAGGACTGGTGGAAAGTGGAGGTGAACGACCGTCAGGGTTTCGTGCCGGCCGCGTACGTGAAGAAGCTGGACCCTGCGCAGTCGGCCTCCCGGGAGAACCTCCTGGAGGAGCAGGGCAGCATCGCGCTGCGGCAGGAGCAGATCGACAACCAGTAAGGGCCTCGCCGTCGGGCACGAAGGGCCCAGCGCTGCCTGGGGCTTAGTCTGCGTCACGCATGGGCTGAGGTTTAGGCAGCGTCCTGAGGCTCCAGAGCAAAGGCTCTCATGATGCCTGTCTGCACTCAAGGACACACTCTTCCTGCCTTTCCCAAGTCACTTCTAACCCACACAACTCTGTTGGAACCTAAAATCCCTGACCCGTACCTTTATTTTCCTTTGTTTTGTTGTCTTCCCCTGCATTGGCAAGTTTCTTTTCCTAGACATTTGCTAATTATTACCATCTCAGTCTTTGTCCTCCGGGTCAGGAGATGCTCTTGAAATTGGGTTTTTAGCTGTTCCACACCCCTCCTGCTCTGCCCTTTGTAAAAGGCCGCGTAGAGAGCATCTCTGTCTATCATGACTGTGCTCTGAGAATGGAGTGTATTTTTTATGAAACGGCTCTGTCCTCTTGCCTGTAGCTAAGCCCCCGTAAAGACCTATGTCCCTCATTTAGGGCATATGTTACTCTGCTAACGAAATCAAAAGCTTTAGACACTTGGGAGAGATCCAGAAAATACATCCTCACTAGAGTTTAGAATAATAGGACTTTTCTGACCCTGATGATCCCCGCGAAGATCGGTTATTTGTACACTTAATTAGACGTTTTCTGTTACTGTTAAGACAAGAATGAGAGGTTTTGGCCTGGATCATAAATACGAGAGCAAAAAAGTGGACCAGATATCTGACTACAGTTGCGTGTTAGCCCTCAGGAAAATCTCTTCCTCGGGGTGGTCACTGTATCCCCTGGCCTGGCTCTGCGAAGTGACCAGTGTTTCTAGCACAGGAACATTTACTGCCTTAAGCGTGGCAGACGTCAGGAAAATGAAGGTGAACTAACCCTCTAATTTAATTTGATTTTCCTGCTCTTTCCTTACTGTGATTTTACTCCCGGCCTGGCCTGCTTCCAAGAGCTCTTGAGTGACTCCCTAATTTTCCCCACTCAAAGCATCCGCCGTCACAGCACCCATTGGAGCCACCGCCTTCCGTCCCCGTGGATTAACCCCTAATCCCTGCGTGCTTTTGCTGTGCCCCTCTGTGCAGGACGCGCGTAACTAAGGAGGCCGGCAGCGTGTCTCTGCGTATGAAACAGGTGGAAGAACTGTGAGTAGGCCGGAAGCTCTGCCGAGCACCGCCCTTGGCTCCCCGTCCATCCTCCCGCTGCCGCTTCTCTTGAAGGCGCTCGTGGGTCCAGGAAGGCGAGGTGGCGGGAGGGGCCCGTCTCTGGCAGCAGCTTTCGCTCACAAGGGAAGGGGTTTGGGTGAAGCTGTGTCAGCTGTGGCCGCTTCTCTCGTTGGTTGCTTCTGTGCAGCTGTGCGTTCAGAGTGTTGTTGGTTCCCCTGCTGGTGGCTTTTGTGCTGGGCCAGCCACTCTCAGCAGACCTGGAGGCCGGTGATGCCGTCGTCCTCCTCAGTAGGCAGGAAACCACATGCCTCGTAAAGTGCTCTGGTACTTGGTAATTCGTTCCTTTTTTATTTCACTTTTGGAAGCTTAGACTGGATTCTAGATTTTTTTTTTTTGACTTTTAACTCAGTTGTACTAAGTTTGTCATTTTCACATCTCTAAAGATACTAGGAGTTCAGTCTTTTGTATTTTAGTTCCCAAGGGTGAGAGTGTCATTTGAGTCTTCATAAGAAATGTTCAGCTAATGAAAAGTGATTTATGTGATTTCTCCTTCTGAAGTGGCCAAAACTTTCTGAGAAATAAATGTATTATTTTAGAAACAGTAGAAATTTCCTACTGTTCCGGAGATACTAAAATCCTGCATGAGGCTATTTAAGATAGCTCAGCATACCTTCCCCCACCGCCTGGAGGCTGCTGGCAGAATCATACGACAGGAGAACAAGCCCTCTGTATACATTATGCACAGCAAGTTCATCTCATCTCGCAGCTGTAGTCGCATGGAGCCTGTGGTGGTGTGCCAAACGCTTGGTTTCGGTCCTTTGTGGTTGTGATGTCAGTGCGCACGTGGCTGGGCATGAGTGTGCCGGGCCACCCAGCCACCCAGTTGTGAACAGTGCAGTGTGTGCTTGTCCCTGAGGCTGTCTGTGGGTGCTCGGGGTCTTCGTCTGCCTTCCGATACTTTGTCACCAGGGCATCATCGTTACCGACTCACAGCCTGGGACCCACATCTTGGAGACAGCTGGTAGTTTGCCACCGTAGGAAGCTAACTGTGTCCCCTGCTCCCTCTTGTCACCCTCTCGAATTACATCAGGTACCATTCTTTGCTGGAACTGGGGGAGAAGCGTAAAGGCATGTTGGAGAAGAGTTGTAAGAAGTTTATGCTGTTCCGTGAAGCGAATGAGCTACAGCAGTGGATCAACGAGAAGGAAGCGGCCCTGACGAACGAGGAGGTCGGCGCAGACTTGGAGCAGGTCGAAGTGCTGCAGAAGAAGTTCGATGACTTCCAGAAGGTACGGAGAGTTGTTCAGAGACTTGGTTCTCTTGATTTTTGACTGCGGATTACCAGAATGAAAATTCAGAGATTATATTTCTTCATCTCTGTAGCCATTTTTAAACGCGTTTAATCGAAACTTTTCTCACACCAGTTCAGTTTTGAGGAAATACATGCAGTTTTTTCTACATGTTGTTTTAAGAACTTTCCTAAACCTAACATACAAACGTGTAAAAGTAGTTTTTCTAATTGGGGTTAAATTCACGTAACATAGAGTTAACCATTTTAAAGGGTACAATTCAGAAACATTTAGTTCATTCAAAGTGTTGCACTACCATCCCCTCTGTCTAAAACATTTTTTATCACTTTAAAGGAGACCACAGACCCATTAAGCAGCCACTCCTTATCCCCCTCTCCCCTCCCCCCCAGCACCTGGCAGCCACCGAGCTGCTTCTTGTCTCTGGATTTATGTATTCTGGACATTTCCTATAAATGGAATCATAGATCATGTATTTTATGACTAACAGCTTTCACGGAGCATAACGTTGTCAAGGGTCATCCTTGTAGATGGATCAGTGATCCGTTAACTGTTTATGGCTAATGCTCCGTGGTGTGTATATACCACATCTTGTTTATCCATTCCTCAGTTTAAAAGTATTCTTGGGACTTCCCTGGCGGTCCAGTGGTTAAGACTCTGCACTCCCAATGCAGGGGGTGTGGGTTCAATCCCCAGTCAGGGAACTAAGACCCCCGCATGTCGCACGGTATGGCCAAATAAAAAAGTATTCTTATAACCAATTCAGATGGGTGGGGGGCTTTTCTCCCAGAGTGGCTAGCATTAAAATTTCATCACAGTTTTAACATGTGTCCTGTCCCCCACAAAGAAAGGTTTTTAAAAAATCTCCAACCAGAATAATGGACTTTTAAAAAAAATTTATTTATTTATTTATTTATGGCTGCGTTGGGTCATCATTGTTGCGCGTGGGCTTTTCTCTAGTTGCGGCGAGCAGGGGCTACTCTTCGTTGTGGTGCGTGGGCTTCTCATTGCGGTGGCTTCTCTTGTTCCGGAGCACGGGCTCTAGGTGTGTGGGCTTCAGTAGTTGTGGCACACGGGCTCAGTAGTTACGGCTTGCGGGCTTAGTTGCTCCGCGACATGTGGGATCTTCCCGGACCAGGGCTTCAACCCGTGTCCCCTGCATTGGCAGGCGGATTCTTAACCACCTCACCATCAGGGAAGTCCCAGTAATGGATTATTATTAACTATAGGTAGTTCAGTAAACAAGAGACAGACCATCTCCAATGTCGTGTTGTTTTCTTACTTCCTTGATAGCGACAATCAGGATTTTCTGATTTAGGTGACCGTCAAGGAGTAGAAAAACTATTTATAAGATACCTATTGGACAGAAATTTATATATTCAAACCATAGTTTATGAGTATCTGTTGCTCTTCTTTGAATTGCTGTTGTGGGTTTTAGTTATTATGTCTTTTTCTTTGAAGGATCTCAAGGCCAATGAGTCACGGCTGAAGGACATTAACAAGGTGGCTGAAGACCTGGAGTCCGAAGGTCTGATGGCAGAGGAGGTGCAAGCAGTGCAGCAGCAGGTGGGGGTCTGGCCCCTGCACGGTGTCTGTTAAGGAGGCAGCTTGGCTCCCCCTTCATCCTACGTAGCCCAGCACGCGTGCTCCGTAGCACAGAGTGTGGCCAGGGCACAGGTTCTCTGTGTGACCTGCACTGTCTTGGTTACCTTTGACGGGAGGGAAAAACAGCTCTCCTCCTTAATGCCCATTAAATATTGTGGAAGTTGTTGAATGTTTCTTTAGCCCTTAACTAGTAATAAGTTCATGCATTTCCTTAAGTAAAGAAAAGGTATTGCATAGAAACACTTGGTCTCTCTATAGACTTTAAGAAGCTCCTCTGGCCAGTCAGGCTGCCTGTCTTTTTGTACTTCTCTCCCGTGTCTCCAGGTTTGACATGACAGTGATGAGTGTAACTTAGAAGTGTGTATTTCCTCTAATAATCGAACTGGTTTTCTTCTCTGCTTGTAGGAGGTGTATGGCGCGATGCCCAGGGTAAGTGTCCAGTGCCCCGTGTGGAACTTGAACTTGAGAAGGATTAGATCTTGGGAAGAGTATAAAGTCAAGAGCCTCATAAGGATTTCTGTTCTTGAACCTCAAGAGATGCCTTTTGTGTGTAAAAATCTGTGGAAAAGAAATAGCAGAAGTTGGTCTCTATTTGCCATCCTCCAAAGATCAAAAGAGTTTTTCTCTGTTCAGTTACCTAGAACTTTTTCCACAGCAGTTCTTTAGGTTTGTTTATCCCTCTTCAAAGAATCCTCTGAATATGACATAAAGAAAAGCTGGACATTTTATTAAATTTCCTCATTGTCTCCGTTTCTCCTACTGCATTAAAAAAGGAAGAACTTTTCTCTCCTGTTTGTTTGCTTCGTTTCCCTCGAGCAGCCTTGCAGTTCGCTGCCAGCCAGTGTTGAGTTCTGAGTCACAGAGGGAATTGCTGTTCCAGCTGATTTCTCTGTGAACTTCCTGTCATCCAGAGGGAAGGCTGGGGCTGCTTTCTTTTGTGCACAGTTGCTTGGCTGCCTAAATGCCTCCTTTTTCTTTGAATAGGATGAAACTGATTCCAAGACGGCTTCCCCGTGGAAGGTAAGAGCTTCTTTGCAAATTATTATTTCCAAAGGTTTTCCAGGAACAGAAATACTTTACGTCCTTTTCTGGCGTGCCTGTTTTCTGAGTATTTAGGCCTGTCTGAGCCTGTGGTTGTTTCTGGACTTGTTTGGCCTGGTGTCGTTCTGACCCTGGTGTTGTATTCTTGGAATCTGTCATGCCTTGAAATGTGATGCTTAATACACAGAAGCAAAATGTCTCCCTGCAGATGCTCAGCACAAATTCAGTTAGGTCAAGTTTATCATGCACCGTCGCTACCAGGGTATACAGTTGGCCCTCCACATCCGTGGGTCCACATCCTTGGATTCAACCAACCAACAATTGAAAATACTAGCATCCGATCCATGGTTGGTCGAATCCAAGGATGCAGAACCCGCCCATACAGGGCGCCGCCTCCAAGGGTCTTGAGCATCTGTGGATTTTAGTACCTCGGGGGGTCCTGGGATCATTCCCTCTCGGGTACCAAGGTTACAGGGGTGACTGCAGTTCACAGAGGTCACACTGCATCGTCAGGCATGGTCCCACCAATAGGACTACAGCCCAAAAGGACACATGAAGTGAGGATGAAAAGGAGCGTAAACTCCACTCATCGTCTGCCTGACCCGCTTTCTCCCGTGGCCTAAGAAAGGCTTGAGAGAAGGTCCACATCCTGACGAGACACATAAAGGGGGGACACCAGATATTTACCAGCTTCAGTGGACATTATTCCAGAGAGATCCAGGGGTGGTGCTTGACCAGGGTGGGCATAACTTCCAGGAGGACCGGGGATAAGCTTTTTCATGTGAAGCGTTTATAGCCATGATTATGGAACTAGTTGCCTAAATGCCAATTCTAGCATCTTTCCTCCTGACCCAGCTCTTCAGGAATATGCCACTCGAGTTATAGGCAAGTTCGAAAGAGCAGATTTCTACTTTATGAAAGTACACCTTCCTAAAATCTGAAGAAAGCATGAAAACCTAAAAACAAAAAGGCTCCCCACACCGGTCCCTAGGTTGGTACTTCTCAGCCCTGTCATGAGGTCTGACCTGTTGTGAGGACCTAGGCTGAAAGGGGTTTGTTTCTTTGGCCTCCTTATCCCTCCAGGCTCTGACCATTCTGCTTATTAAATAGGCTCCAAATTGGCAGGGAGGGTGCATTTTTCCTTGGATTCCGCTTTCTCCCCTTTTCTCAATCTTAATTTTCGTTGCATAGCAAAATTCAGTCATTGGTGACATGAATGAGCAGCAGCCTTACCTATCTGATCTCCTGCCAGAGTTTTTCTGGTAACAGGTATTTTTTCAGAAATGTATTTCAGATGACTTTACAAACACCAGTCAGTACCTCCTGTTTCTGAAAAGGATTGGAAACAATGGGTGTCTGCTTTCCGAGCCCTGTATGCACCCACACTGGTTGAACATGCCATTGGGTGTGTCACAGGAACATCCTAGGAGCCTAACTTCCCTGCGTCCAAGCTCAGCCCCTCCTTTTCTTTACATACTTGAAGATTACGAGCATCACAGTGCCTGCCAAGTAGGGTTTCTTTCTGATAAAGCTAGGTGGGCTCTGAGATCCCAAGGGGCGTTTGATTTTTAGAAGTGACTACATTGATGAGAAGGAAGCTAACTCGCCAGTGTATTTTCTTTTTCATGTAGTAAGGCGCTTGCCCTTAGTTCAAGGGGGATACTGTTAGAAGGAACCACAGTCCAGTAACCATAAACAGAAATGAAATTAGTGGTGTCCTTGACTATTTAAAGAGTCCCAGCTGCCAGCATTTGTTCAACTAAGTGTGTTTTCTGGACTGTTCTCCTGTAGTAGGGACAAGAAAAAGACACCAATCAGTAGTCTTTGAGCCTTTTTTTTTCCTGTCCAACCAGCCGTTTTAATTGTGGTTTTCACCGCTCTTTTCACTCTTCGAGTAAAATGAATCATTGAGTTGGGTGTGATTGTGCACTTGGGTTTCTGCCTGACTTTCTAGTTGTTGATACTCTCATTGCTGCTCTGCTCAGAAATTTGATAGTATCCTTTTACAATCATTTTGGTGGACATTTGGGACCTAATTAATGGCACTTGCATCTCAGATTTCTCTCTTAATCAGCAGACACTTGATTAGTTTGCTCTTCTGCTTTCCTCCCCACATAGTCTGCTCGCCTGATGGTTCACACCGTGGCCACCTTTAATTCCATCAAGGTAAGAAACCATGGCAGCTTTCCTTGTCTTCCCCGGTCTCCTTCATTGTCTCCTTCTCCTGTCTTCAGCAAGGCTCTTGTCCTAATTAGTTGTATGAACTGTAGCACTTGTTACTCTCCTGGGCCCAAGGGTGTCCTGGCCAGTAGTACTCTCTTAGTGCAGCAGGAGGCTGTGCTCGGCTCGCCTGGTCCTGGCGGTGAGCCTGGTGAGCTTCTTCCCTCACCCCCAGGAGGGCCCGGAGCTGCGAGGAGCGTATTGTCGGAAGGCAGTGACTGCCTTTCTTGCCTCCTTTCTGGACCCCGAGCTGGTTTGTCTCCCCAGTACAAGGTCCTGCAGCTGCGCTGCACTCCTTGGGCTGTTGCTGCCCGGCGATACAGCCGTGCGGGGTGTTGGGGAGCAGTAGACTTGGGGATTTGTCCACTCGGTGGTTGTTAGGAAGCAGTTGCTCTGAGGCAGGCACCAGGCTAGGCGCTGAGAGTGAAGATAAGTCAGCTGCGTCTCTCCTACTGCTTCCGCGGTGATTCCAAGTCAGGTGTTGGTGGAGTGTTCGCGCCGTGGCGTCCAGCGAGCTGTGGCAGGGTCTGACTTTCTGGACTTTTGCTGTCGTGGTGTGCTCAACGACTGAACTAGGAAGCTTGGAAACAGGAAATCATCTGTGCCCCAGCCTTTCCTTTCACGTTAAGCCACCAGTCCTCTGGTTCTGGCCCTTCTCCCAGAGTCTGGTGTGGCTGACGCTTTGCTGCCCTCCCCCAGGAGCTGAACGAACGCTGGCGGTCCCTGCAGCAGCTGGCCGAGGAGCGGAGCCAGCTCCTGGGCAGCGCCCACGAAGTGCAGAGGTTCCACAGGTGAGGGTCGGCCGGGGCTGGCAGGGGAGGAGCAGGCGACAGTTGGGTTCCCGCCGACGGTAACGGCTGGGTCTTGTCGATGGTTGTGCTCTGGCACCTGGTGGACGCTCTCAGTCAGTAATGCTAAGCGGATCAATTTGTGTTCCTTGCTGTTTAGAGCTGTTGGTGGGCCACCGACACATGTGCTGGTGCCAGTGAAATGAAGTTTCCCTACTTGACCTGAGGTTAAGGCAGCCGTACTCAGCACTCATTAACTTGAACGTGTGTCTCACCTACAGAGATGCTGACGAAACCAAAGAGTGGATCGAAGAGAAGAATCAGGCTCTAAACACAGACAATTATGGCCACGACCTGGCCAGTGTCCAAGCCCTGCAGCGCAAGCACGAGGGCTTTGAGAGGGACCTCGCGGCCCTCGGCGACAAGGTGAGAGGATGTGGATGGGGAGCCGCCTTCCTGCGATTCCGCCCGAGGCTGAGCTCCCTCCTTTCCTGCTGCTCACCGCTTTCTTCCCCAGGTGAATTCCCTCGGGGAAACAGCCGAGCGCCTGATCCAGTCCCACCCCGAGTCGGCAGAGGACCTGCAGGAGAAGTGCACCGAGTTGAACCAGGCGTGGAGCAGCCTGGGCAAGCGCGCCGACCAGCGCAAGGCCAAGCTGGGCGATTCCCACGACCTGCAGCGCTTCCTCAGCGACTTCCGGTGAGAAGCCGGCTCGCTGGCTCTGGGCCAGGGGCCTTTCTAGCTGGATTAAATGCATGCCTGCATCTAGCACTTACAAGGCTTAATCCTGGGAATTCCCTGGCGGCCCAGTGGTTAGGACTCGGTACTTTCACTGCTGGGAGTCCGGGTTCAGTCACTGGTTGGGGAACTGAGATCCCACGAGCCACACAGCCAAAAAAAAAAAAAAAAACTTAATCCTGAAGAAAAGCATTTGCGTTTGAAGCTGTAGAAAACTTAACCACAGCTACTGTCTGTAAGAACCTGTTATTCTGTAGGGTGAGAAGATTTTAGTTATAAACCTGTTCATTTTTCCTCTGAGGAATTCTTTTCTTATTATTTCAATAAGACAAACAAGAAGCTTTGAAATACTTTGCCTGGAGTTCTAGCCCCATTCAATAGATTAACTAGATTAACCCTAAATAACCCTCCGAGATAAGAATTATGTAGTTCTCTCTTTTCCTGGGCAGAAGGCCTGCTTGCCAGGTAGCGTAATAGCCATTCCTCTGTGGATCTGGTTTCCAGGGACCTCATGTCTTGGATCAATGGAATCCGAGGGTTGGTGTCCTCAGACGAGCTAGCCAAGGATGTCACCGGAGCCGAGGCCCTGCTGGAACGGCACCAGGTAGGTGGGCCTGCTGAGCAGCAGAGACGTGGTGGCCCTGCCAGGCCGGCAGGACCTTTGCAGCTGACGTGAGAGTGCGCAGCTCCTGCCAGTTACCTAATCCCTTCCCTCCTCTTGGCAGGAACACCGGACGGAAATTGACGCCAGGGCTGGCACTTTCCAGGCCTTCGAGCAGTTTGGGCAGCAGCTGTTGGCTCATGGGCACTACGCCAGCCCCGAGATCAAGGAGAAACTACGTATTCTAGATCAGGAGCGTGCAGACCTGGAGAAGGCCTGGGTGCAGCGCAGGATGATGTTGGATCAGTGCCTTGAGCTGCAGGTGCCCGTGCTGGCCAGTAGCTCCCTGTTTGCCGCGGGGTGTCTGGCCGGGTGTCTGGCCGCCGCAGGCTCTGTCTCCTCACCGGCCTCTCCCCTCCTGCAGCTCTTCCATCGGGACTGCGAGCAGGCCGAGAGCTGGATGGCCGCCCGGGAGGCCTTCCTGAGCACCGAGGACAGGGGCGACTCGCTGGACGGCGTGGAGGCGCTGATCAAGAAACACGAGGACTTCGACAAAGCCATCAACGTCCAGGTGAGGCCTCTGTGCCTTTCCAGGCGGACAGCTTCTGTCTCTCTGTTGGCGTATTCTCCTTTCCCTTCCCAGTGACTAGAGAAAAAAATAGTTATTGTTTGCTTAACTCAGCTGCAGAGCTTTGGTAGCGCCCTCAAATGAAAATACTTGGTGTTGACTACAGAGGAGGCAGCGTGGTCCCCACTGGGTCCAGTGCAGAGCTCCGCAGTCTAGGAAAAGTGACATACGTTAATCGTTTTTTAAACTTTATATATAAATTCTGGCATTTCTGAGGTTTTGTTTGTTTGTTTGAGGCATGCTTTTAAAAATGTTCATATTATCCAATTTGTGTCTTTTTCTATGTTATTTTATTTATTTATTTTTGGCTGCGTTGGGTCTTCGTGGCTGCGCGCAGGCTTTCTCTAGTTGCGGAGAGTGGGGGGCTACTCTTCGTTGCGGTGCGCGGGCTTCTCACTGCAGTGGCTTCTCTTGTTGTGGAGCACAGGCTCTAGGCGATTGGGCTTCCGAAGTTGTGGCACACGGGCTTAGTTGCTCCGCAGCATGTGGGATCTTCCCGGACCAGAGTTCAAACCCGTGTCCCCTGCATTGGTAGGCGGATTCTTAACCACTGCGCCACCAGGGAAGTCCCATTTCTGAGGTTTTAATAACAGAGATGCCACAGGGAAAAAATTTTATACCGAAAGGGAAGAAAAACAAACTTATGGGTAGGTAAGTGAATCCATGAATGTAAACCAGAAAGATGCAAAACTCTTAGGCTTATAAACCATTTTGTTGAAAATCGGACAATGTTTTCTTATGAAACCTAATTTTGTACGTGACGTCTGCTGGTGCTCAAGCCCCGGCCCCACCCCAGCGTGACCTGGAATCTTCTTGAGTTAAACTCTACTCTAATAATGATTGAAATCAAGCTTTCCTCTGGCTTTTTACACTCCTGCTTCTAGAGTGTCAGTGTATTCTGATCCCGTCACCAGCTAGTCACCCAAAATAACCATTCTCTTCTCGAGACCTGCAGTCCAGGCGAGGCAGAGTCGTCTTGCCCGCCTTGACCTCACGCCTCTGTTTGCTGACAGGAGGAGAAGATCGCCGCCCTGCAGTCCTTTGCCGACCAGCTCATCGCCGGCGGCCACTACGCCAAAGGCGACATCTCCAGCCGGCGCAATGAGGTTCTGGACAGGTGGGTGGTCTGTGCAGCCGACGGGTCTTGCCGCCCTTGTGTGAGCGGCCCAGCCTGTCTAGTTCTGTGGGGTGCTCACCTTTGCTCTCGGTTTCACTTTCTCAGGTGGCGACGTCTTAAAGCCCAGATGATTGAGAAAAGGTCAAAGCTGGGAGAATCGCAGACTCTCCAGCAGTTCAGCCGGGATGTGGATGAGATTGAAGCTTGGATCAGCGAAAAATTACAGACTGCAAGTGATGAGTCATATAAGGATCCTACCAACATCCAGGTGAGCTGAACAGATTAGCTGTTTATCTCCGAAGTAGCCTGTGTTATTGAGTAGATCAATATTTTTAAAAGAGGGAGATACCTCTAAGACAACTTCCTCATACCCCCAGTGATGCCAAGAAAAAGTATTTTAATAAGATGAACCAGTGGGAAAGCCTCACTTAAATGATGAGAGCCGTTTCAGAAGCCGCTTTCCTCATTTGCCTCTGTTGAAACCATGTCTGCTATTAAAGAGTCTGCAGAAAAGGCCCCCTTGTATTTGCTGTTCCTGAATGCTCACCTTCCCAGGGGAAGTACGACAGCAAAATGAGTTTCTGTTGAATAGCTGATATGCATATTCACATAAGTGTACTGAACTCTTGTTATTTTAATCTATTTTTGTAGCTTTCCAAGCTGCTGGTAAGTTTTATGTTTTTTTTTTAAGAGTTTTAGTTAAACGAGCTCCAGTGTTTGTGCTCTTGTGTGTAGATTCTCGTAATTGTAGATTCTGCCGGTGTCTCCTCATCCACGCTTTTCATTTCTAATCATCCGTCAGCCTCCATTCAAGTGTCCCCGTGGGATGTGGCTTTCTCTGTTGTAATTAGCCTGCAACCCTTCACTCCCCCTCTCCCCTCCCAATTTATCACTTAGGCAAGTTCTGTACAATGTTTGATTTGGGGGGCAGTAGTTGACTGCTTTCTTTTAAGAGGTGTGCTTCTTTTAAAAAATGAAATAGCTTTTTCTGTGTAAACTTGGGTTCCTCTTGCTCTGGGCTCGTGGCTCTCGGTGGACTAGGGCAGGGCCAGGTGTGAGAGTTTCGTTGCCCACACAGTCTGGCATCCAGAAGTGCTGGTCACTGGAGAGGGACAGCTAGAGATCCACAGAGAGGCAGGTGATCTGCTTCCTAAGTCTAAGAGGAACTGGGGGTGAGAAGTTAAGATAAAAGTGAACATTACCCAAGGGGCAGTGAAAGAGACTTTCCAGTCAAAACGTAGCTTAGAAGTTGCCTAAATGGATGGAAGAAATGAAGAAATAGAATGGATGGGAATTGAGCCAAAGAACGATCAGAACAAGAAACAGAAGAAGAGGGGCTTTTGTCAGGATGCGTGGGCATTTGAGACTCTTTTTGTTTCTGTAGTTGGGCTTGGGCACAGAGTTGGTGCAAGGACGCTTCATGTTGGTGCTGCATTTCGCCAGCCACATGGCTCCATCTTTTGACAGTTGCTGCCCCTGAAATGAAACATTTGACGCAGAATCCTTCCCCAGTTGTACTGCTTTTTTCCTTTTAGTTCTTTTTTCCCCAGATCACATTCTTGCCTGCAACCCTGCATTTCTCACCCAGAACTGCCCCACAGCTGTGTCCTCCCACTTGTCTCCCGTGGTGCCCCCCAGCCTCAGATGCCCATCATCCTCCCAGCCCTCTCTTCTAGCAAAAAGAAATTCTTACGTACAGTCAAGCCTGGATTTTGACAAATCCAGCAGTTTTGATTGATTGCAGCTGCCAGATGAGAAGCTGGCAAAGCCAAGGTTTGCGGCAGCTGTAGCCTTCTTCTCTGTCGACGGAGGGGAGGCTGGCCCTCGGATACCTTATTTCATAGTGCCTGCCACCTTAGGTGATGAGAGGGCCATATGTGTGTTATTAGTTAGAGCTGCTTTCCACTAAGGAGAAAGCCGTGGATGGAAATTGATGCACAAGTAGATTCAAAACTACAGTTGGCCGTTACCAGCTCCTGCAAAATGTTAGAAAGTGTATAATTCTAGGATTTCACTCACAGATAGCTAGTCTAGCTGATTTAGGAGTTGACTCAATTCACCTACTCCTGAGCTGGTGCATTTCCTGTCTCCCAGCTCGGACCTTCTGCTGAACTTCCATCAGACTGACCCCTGAAGTGTTTTGCACAGATTCTGTGATCACCTTCTATAAAAATGTTGACACTTGCCCCTAGTTGTTCAAGTCTGCTACCACTCCCTCCCTTCTGAGAACCCCTTCTCCCTGAAAAGACAGAGCCTAGCAGGACCTGGTTTCGAAAGGTTGTGGCAGGGTTTCTTTGGTGTTTTCAGAGCAAGCACCAGAAGCATCAGGCCTTCGAAGCAGAACTGCACGCCAACGCGGACCGGATTCGAGGGGTTATCGACATGGGCAACTCCCTCATTGACCGCGGGGCCTGTGCCGGCAGCGAGGACGCCGTCAAGGTACGCCGTCCCCCAGCTCCCCTCCTGGCCCGGGAAGAAGAGGGGGCTGGATTTGACTTTCAGCGTCACCGTCAGCTTGATGATGACTCTGGAATGCAGTCTTAGGAAAATAAACAGAAGACTTCTGGCTGTGTTGCTGAGGGGATGCTAGTGAGAGTGGCTCCTGTGAGCATCTTCCATCCTCCTCTGTGAGGGGCGTCAAGTCGGCTTCCAGAGAGGGCACGGACCGTGGAGTTGGCCACCTCCAACGGCTCCCTTCTCTTGCCCAGGCCCGGCTGGCCGCCTTAGCTGACCAGTGGCAGTTCCTGGTGCAGAAGTCGGCTGAGAAGAGCCAGAAGCTGAAGGAAGCCAACAAGCAGCAGAACTTCAACACTGGGATCAAGGACTTTGACTTCTGGCTCTCTGAGGTGAGGCCGCGGGGCTTCCCTTCCCCACTGGGGTCAAGGACTTTGACTTCTGGCTCTCTGAGGTGAGGCCGCGGGGCTTCCCTTCCCCACTGGAGGAGTCCGTGGAAAGGCAGGGCTCTCCCGACGTCCCTTTTATTAACAGAAATCATCATCAGGTGTGAGCTGTGTACTCTGAGGGGTTTGTAGTCAGAGGGAGGGAATGTTTACAGAAGAGAGAGCTTGTCTCTGGTTGGACGTGGGTCACTTGTTTCCGCAGGAAAACGCAAACAGGAATGGGTGGTGGGGTCTGTGTGCAGGCCGCTCTCGCGGTGCCCAGAGAGAAACCAGAACAGCAAAGAGCCCGGAGGCCAGAGTTAGTCCTGCGGTCTCTGTCGACTGTTCAGAGAGTACAGAAAGTAAAAAGAAATAAAAAAATTTTAAAGACCACTATTCTGTATCTATCTGATCTACACCTATCTCCGTGACTTTATGTGTAGCTGTACTTTTATCTGTATTTGAGCTCATAACGTAATTTTTCATCAGTACGTATTGGTGGTGTTATTTCAAGCCATGAAAAAGTCTTCCTGAACATTTGAATAACTGCCTTAGACCATCACAGAGTTAGGCCATAATTTAACCATTCCCATACTGTGGGCCACGCTGGTGCTCCCAGCTTTGGGGGATACGTTTTGCTGCAGTGAACATCTCTGTACAGTAGTCTTTGCCCGAGCTGCCGCCTCTCTGCCCAGGGGAGGGTCCACGCCGAGCCGGCACAACAGCAGCGTGTGGTGGGGAAGTTTGCAGCTGTCCAGACGGGGGCCTGGGGGACGAGTGGGCATCCTGGGTTCGCCAGGACACGGAATGTGCTCCAGACAGTAGCCTTCCCTTTCATGTTTCATCGCCAGGTGGAAGCCCTGCTGGCCTCTGAGGATTATGGCAAAGACCTGGCTTCTGTGAACAACCTGCTAAAAAAACATCAACTGCTGGAGGCGGACATCTCTGCGCATGAGGTAAGCAGAGGGGGCGCCAGGCCGGGCTCTGGGACACGGCCGTGCGTGACTCTAAGGAGACGTGGCGCATTTGGGGAAGGACAGTGATGTTCATCCCTTAAAGCCAAGGTGCTCAAACGTTGTGGTCTCGGGGCCATTTTGTGCTTTGAACTATTATCGAGAGCCCCTAGGAGAATTAGTTATGTAGGTTTTATCTATTGGTGTTTGCCATTATTAAAAATTAAATTTTTAGAGTTAAATTTTTTAAAAATAATTTCAAAAAAATTAAAAAATAATTTCAAAAGGTTACCTACTGTATGATTTCATTTATATGATATTCTCAAAATGACAGATTATAGAGATGGAGAACAGATTAGTGGTTGCCAGGAGTTAGGGACAGGGTAGGGGTACAACTGTAAAGACTATAAGGAAGTTCCTTTGTGCTCTCAGAACAAGGTCCATATCTTGATCTTGGCGGTAGTTACGTAAATCTACACATACGGTAAAACTGCATGGAACTACATGCACATACTCACGGAGACACACAAATGCATATAAAAATTGGTGAAATCTGAATAAGGTCTATGAATTGTAGCAATGTAAGAAAACTGAGAAAAATGTATTAATTCGTTTAAAATAATAAACCCATCACAAGTTAACGTAAGTAACATTTTTTATGTATAATGTCTCTGTTTTTCCAAAAACAAAAATATAGCAAGAAGAGTCACACTGGTTACATGTTTTGCAAATCTCTTTGATGTCCAGCTTGATAGAAGACAGCTGGATTCTTATAGCTGCTTCTGAATTCAGTTTGTTGTGTGTGATGAAAATACAGCCTCACACAGGTAGAGGAGGGAGTAGTATTTTAATTCAGATAATTGTGGATACTTTTTGATACTACATCCAACTCAGTAAGTGGTAGTTTCTAAAGGTTAGTTGGAAAGTGGACTCTGAAGCACTGTCAGCTTTTCATACTGTTTATATTTAAATCCACTGGTCCATCTTGGACTTTGAATGGATCATTTACTCAGGCCTGAGGTTACAGAATCATTTGGGAAATATTGATTCGCAGAGTTTAGATCTTCTAAATGTTGACGCATGTCTGTATATGGGATCAAACATCACGTTCGTTAACATCACAGCCAGTCTCAACGGAAAAATCTACACGTATCGGGAAGCTGTCAGGCTCACGGAGGTGGATGCCAATTTTCCAAAATTCTAATTTCCTCATGAAAGTTTGAATTTTATCATTAGCAGCAAACTCAGTTTTCCTTAAAGTGACAGGTTCACTTTATTCATTCTCGACAAAGTATTTGTCAGCTCCCAAAGTCAGAATGACCATAGTTTGTCTGTTGGCCGTTCTCTCAAGTGAAACTGACGGTCCATGGAAGAAGTGGCCAGTTCACCTCGGAACACGTGCTTCTCCTCAGCACAGTCTTTGAACTTCGGCACTCGGCGGAAGTGCTTTGTGTGGGTTCCCCGTTTTATCAGATAGGATATTAAAACGACACGTACTCAAAGATGGAGACTTAATAAAATTAACAACTTTGCTGCTTTTTTAAGGATGTTCTTAAGTGAAACAGCGATTTCTACTGGGAGTGCGTGGCAGTGAAGAGCTGGATTTCTGCTCATAGTTTGCCACTGCCTTGAGCAGCGCCACCCCTACCGTGGATTTTGCACCATCAGTGCAAATGTTAACACAGTAAAAAAGGCAGATCATGTTTTTGTATTGTTATGAAAGTAGTTTTGATCTCTTAGAACTCTAGGGGTCCATATACCACACTTTGAGAGTAACCTGAATAAATCTTAAACCAACCCGTCAGTGAAGAAGTCCCAAGTTCTGGTTTACAAGCAGATAATTCGTGGGTGACCCAGATCTCTGATCCCTCCGTCGTGTCCCCTGCCCAGGATCGCCTGAAGGACCTGAACAGCCAGGCCGACAGCCTGATGACCAGCAGTGCCTTCGACACCTCCCAAGTGAAGGACAAGCGGGACACCATCAACGGCCGTTTCCAGAAGATCAAGAGCATGGCGGCCTCCCGGCGAGCCAGGCTGAACGAGTCCCACCGCCTGCACCAGTTCTTCCGGGACATGGACGACGAGGAGTCCTGGATCAAGTACGCGCCCCGCTCCGGGTCCCCTCGGTGCCCTCGGAGCCTTTCACGGGGGACGTTAGGGACCCCGGGCTAATCCTCTCCTGGACCGTGGTGGTGAGATGGGAAGTGGGTCAGAAATGGCACGGACTCGGCAGCTGTGCCCGGCTGGTCCCAGCCTCACCGCACAGCCGCGGTGAGACGCCCCGGCTCCCCCTCCTGGTGTCTGGGCATGCGGTGATAGTGGTCAGCCACGGCCTCCACGTGGCGGTGTGTGTGATGGCGTCCAGGGCTTGTCTAGTCCCTGCCCTTAGGTCACTGGCGACATTAGTGAGTTCCCATCTGGAAAAGATGGTCTGATCTCCTGGGGAAGATTGCTGCTTGGAGGAAGAAAAGTTCGTCTTGTTTGTTTTTATCTCCCCTCCCCCAGAATTTCAGTCTGCCTTTTCCAGATGATGTAGCCTATAAACAGACCATTTTTAAGGACAGGATCCTCTCAATTCACTGCCTTAAAACGCTGTTTACATTAGCATTTTCATATGTTACCGCGTGTGATACGTGTGTATTTGATCAGGTAGGATTGATAGGGCGACAGCAGTGGCACCTCCTTGTTCTCCAGTGCACCCCGACCCTTTGCAGAGTCGGACGCAGGAGGTGCTCCTGGAGACGTACGTGGACCCCGTTCATTGAGGAAGTAGAGGCTTTTTTCCCCAGAAGCCTGGCTTCTGAAGGACTTTCCCGGAGAGATGGGTAGATGCAGGTGAAGGACATCACGGGGTCTGTGAGCTTCACGCTCTTTGACTGCACGTCTCCAGCTGAAGATACGCAGGTGCAGAGGCTGACCGCCCGCCTGTGCTGCCCAGGGAGAAGAAGCTGCTGGTGAGCTCGGAGGACTACGGCCGCGACCTGACGGGCGTTCAGAACCTGAGGAAGAAGCACAAACGTTTGGAGGCAGAACTGGCTGCCCACGAGCCGGCGATTCAGGTGAGGAGGGCCTCTCCTGGCCGAGCGGGCAGCGGGGCTTGAATGGGTCCAGGTGAGCCCGTCTCACCGAGGTCTCTACCGTGGTTATGGCCCCTCATCCCACAGCGGGGTGGAGAAGGCCTGAATTTGATGTCGAGGCCCTTTCCTGGAAGCATCTGTTGATCCAGTCGTTCTTGCCTGTCAGGGTGTCCTGGACACCGGAAAGAAGCTGTCCGATGACAACACCATCGGGAAGGAGGAGATTGAGCAGCGCCTGGCGCAGTTCATGGAGCACTGGAAGGAGCTGAAGCAGCTGGCGGCCGCCCGGTGAGCGGGCGGGGCATGGGCAGCGGGGGGGCCCGCCTCTTGGCTGTGCCAGCACCACGCCTGGCTTGCTCTGACAGGCCCACGCCGAGCTGGTCCCGTTATGTGAATCCGGACCGAGCAGATGGTTCCAGAATTGCGTGTTGGACCAGCACTCTCTGCTTTGTATTAGGAAGAGGGCTCGAATGAACCGTTTACATCCCGCACTCATCATTCGTGTTTTTAAGCATCCAGGTTAGAGGAGATTATGGCTGATTTTATACTGTCCCCTGTGATTAGGGGCCAGCGGCTAGAAGAGTCCTTGGAATATCAGCAGTTTGTAGCCAACGTGGAGGAGGAGGAAGCCTGGATCAATGAGAAGATGACCCTGGTGGCCAGTGAAGATTATGGAGACACTCTTGCTGCCATCCAGGTCAGAGAAACTGGAGATGCTGCCTGCTTCTTCCCTCCTAGCAGCTGCCCGCTCCACCCTTTTCCTGCCAGCTTGCTCGGTGGCCGTGCTCTTACCAGGAGAGCTCTCGGAGCCGGCAGCCAGCGTCTCGTTGGCTGGTCTCAGTCCTCAGGATCCCACGCGAGAGACGCTGCCCCTCTGTAGACAAAATTGGGGTGACTTTGTCAGCCCCAGTTCATGGAGTCCTGCTGTCAGCCCAGCAGTGTGGTTGGTATCATTAACCACAGGTTACTAGTACCCTGTTAGTTTCTTGGGGCTGCCTTAGCAAAGTACCACAAACTGAGTGGCTTTGAAACAATAGAAACTTGTTTTGTCCTAGTTTGGAGAGCTAGAGGTCTGTGATCAAGGTGTCGACAGGGCCTTGCTCTCTCCGAAGCTTCTAGGAGAGGACCCTTTCTTGCCTCTTCCAGCTTCTGGTAGCTGGGCTTGTGGCAGCGTAACTCGAATCTCTGCCTGTGCTTTCACGTGGCTGTCTTCCCTCTGTGTCTTTGTGTTCCCGTGGCATTCTGTCTGGGTGTGTCTGTGTCCAGATTTCCCTCTTGTTATATATGTAGGACACCAGTCATATTGGATTAGGACCCACCCTGATGACCTGTCTTAACTTGATTGCATCTGCAGAGAACTCATTTCCACATTCCTAGGTGCTAAGGTTTGAACCCATATCTTTGGGGGGGACACAGTTCAACCCGTAACGTATTTCTTAAATACATAGGTTACCTATTGCTGTGTCACAACCCTAAAAACAACAGTCTATTTCCCACGATTCTGTGCATTGATGGGCATTGCCTCTGCTGCTCTCACTGGGACCCTCTCACACAGCTGCACTGAGGCAGAAGGCAGCTGGGCTGAGAGGTGCACGGTGATGTCACTCAGGTGGCTCCAGCTGGGACGTCTCAGTCCCCTCCATGTGGCCTCTCACCATCTGGCAGCTTAGATCAGCTTCTTCAGGCAGCGTTCAAAGAGGCAAAGGCAAGGCTGCAGGGATCCTAAGGCGTAGCCTGTGGGACAGAGCAGCCCCGGGTCTCGGGGGTGAGGCGACTCCCCTCTTCATAGGAGGAACTGCACGTTGTGGTCGGGTGTTCCTCCGTCCGTGCCGCCAGCTGTGGAGGCAGAGTTAGCATTCCTGAGAGTCAGGGTAGCCCCAGAGCTGGGCTCCTCCCGCTGGGAATCCTGTTCAGCTAGTTGGGGGACGCAGGTAGGAGGCAGGTGCAGTCAGTGGTTTCCTGTTCTCTGCATCGCTGTGTTCCCTGGAAGCCGACACAAGGGGTGTTGTCTCCAGCACTTCAACTGTATGGAGGAAAAGACAAGATTTGGGAGGTCCCTCAGGAGATGTGCTCGGGTTAAACCTTAGGGTGGGTGTCGCTGTTCGGTTGGTGCTTATTTTAAGGTTGCTCGGTATCCATTCTGGGGCCTCCGACAGGGCAAGAGGGGCCTGTGCTGGTTGGCTGGCAGGAGCCTCACCGCTTCAGAAAGGCCTTCCCGAGCCCCCCACCCCTGGTTATGCGCGCGGTGTCCTCATTTTACTGTTCTAGGATTTCCTATTTATTCTGTACCTGTCTGTTGTCTGAGCCCCAGCTGGACTGGGGTGCATGTGCGGGCACCTTCCAGCCCTGCTCCTCTGTGGCCGGGACCTGGCCCACCGCACATACCAGGCTCTCAGTAGCAAACCTTGCTGTTTCCCCTCCAGGGCTTACTGAAGAAACATGAAGCCTTCGAGACGGACTTCACTGTCCACAAGGACCGGGTGAATGACGTCTGCACTAACGGACAAGACCTCATTAAGAAGGTGAGCCCGGCCCACTGGTAAGACCCTCATTTCCCGCTCCGGGACACCGCGTGCTGGTACCACAACTGCCCGCAAAGCTCCTCCCCTGGGACACTCACTAAACAGAGGTCTGCATGGAGACCAGTAGCGGCTCCATTCCTGCATTCCGTGTTTAACTGGATATTTACCCCCTTCTTTTTTTTTTTTTTTTTAACAATTTTTTTTTTTTTTTTTTAATTTATTTATTTATTTATTTATGGCTGTGTTGTGTCTTCGTTTCTGTGCGAGGGCTTTCTCTAGTTGTGGCAAACGGGGGCCACTCTTCATCACGGTGCACGGGCCTCTCACTATCGCTGCCTCTCTTGTTGTGGAGCACAGGCTCCAGGCGCGCAGGCTCAGTAATTGTGGCTCACGGGCCCAGTTGCTCCGCGGCATGTGGGATCCTCCCAGACCAGGGCTTGAACCTGTGTCCCCTGCATTGGCAGGCGGATTCTTAACCACTGCGCCACCAGGGAAGCCCTACCCCCTTCTTGAAGCCAGTTAGTAAAGCCATTCTGCAGCAGTTGTTTTTCTCTGCTTTAATTAAGCAAAGAAGCATCCCTACTGTGACATTGGCACTCCCACGTGGTTGCTCTTCCAGTTTACTTCTCCAGGAATACAAGCTCTTTATAGAGGTGGTAGAAAACACAAGTGGGCAGATCAAAACAGTCACCCATAGAACCACCACCAGAGATGACCCCAGTGAGACCTCCGTGCCTGACCCTCCAGACTCTCCTCATGCTGAGCCATCCACCAGGTTAAACGGCAGCTGTTCAATGGGTGTACATCGCTGTGTAAAACCTGCCTGCTATCCAGGATGTTTTATAAATCTGTCTGTCAGAATCACAAGGTTCATTTCATTCAAACAGCTTTCTAGGGAGAAAGCAAAAAATAAGGGGTCTTGGTGCTTTCTCAGCAGCAGTGAAGTCGAGTCACTCACTCGCCAGTTGAAATCCAGACTAGACGCGGTGCCGCCATCTGTCACGAGTTCCACAAGACATGTAGTTGCACAAGACAAATGACTTCTATCGACTCTGATTTCCTGTCACAAACACATAATGAGTGAAATTCCTCATCACAGAATTTGCACTGTTGATCAGGCCTTAAGACTAGGGATTTGGTCCACAGGAGGTAACTGTAGTTAAAATCCGTGTTCACTGGGGAGCTTTTCTCCTCACTCTTGTGGGCAAATAACCTTACGGAGACTAATTTCAGATACAGACCATGTCCGCGTAGATGAGGCCTGTGTACGACTCAGCACACACAAGTGCGCCCCACCTGTGAGATGACGGCTTGTGACTGTCCTTCGGCCTTGTGGCAGAGAGCCTGGTGCTCTGTTTCCAGCAGCAGTCTTTGTTTCCTCCCTGAGTTTCTTTCTGAATTTTACCCTGACTTATGGTTTGTGTTTTCACATACAGTTTTAACCAAGACTGCATCGGAGTGTTTGGGGCTTAATAATTTTTAATATCCACAGTGTGAAAACATTGTTCCAAGCCATTGTTTTTATTGCATACGTATAGTAGCCATTGAGTCATAATTATTTAGGCTTTTTCTAATTTTTTGCTGTCAAAAATGACACTAATGAATACATCATTGTGACTTAACATTTTATCACATTCCTCATTATTACTTGTAGGAGTAGAATTGCCAGTGTTCATCTCTTCAAGGCTCTTAGAAAAGCTTTCCCCCATTCTCCTGGCGGTGGGCAGGGGAGCACGGCCTGTCACAGAGGTTGCAAGCCTGCCTGCGCCCTGCAGGGAGGGTGCAGATCAGGTAACCGCAGGAGGGGCGAGGCTGACAGAGTGTGCCTTTTCCACGGCCTAGAACAATCACCATGAGGAGAACATCTCTTCAAAGATGAAGGGCCTGAACGGGAAAGTGTCAGACTTGGAGAAAGCTGCCGCCCAGAGGAAGGCAAAGCTCGACGAGAACTCGGCCTTCCTTCAGTTCAACTGGAAGGCTGACGTGGTGGAGTCCTGGATTGGTAAGCACGGCCTCGGCGCTGCCCAAGCCTCTTACCCTCCCGGGCCGGGAAGATTGTTCAGAACCACAGCCTGTCTGCTTCCTACGCAGCTGGTTTTCTTCTGCGGAGAAGAAACTGCTGGAATGTGAGCGTATCAGAGACCCCTGCCGCCGGGCAGACCACTGGTGGCAGCGGGAGACAGGGTCCTGAGGCAGAGAGCCGAGCCTCAGCGGTGCCCCTGGGCCGGCACGAGAGTTAACAAAACAAAGGTCCTGTAACGCTGAAAGAAGCAGTGGGCACCACAACACAAACAAGGGCCACACGAGCCGGACCAGCGTGCACCGGCACTGTCCCCCGAGCTACATGGGTCCAGGGTGTGATCCAGCCCCCAGGCGAGGAGGAACTGCACTGATTTCAGGACCCACGTGACCTTGGTAGTTGCTGTCGCATAAGTAGCGACTGAACAGCATCTAGGACAGGCTGGAGGGACCTCTTCAGGACACAGACGTAGAAGGGGGCCCGGGTGCAGGGAGGAGCCAGCTCACTGGGGTTCAGAGACTGCTGTCAGTAGTATTGGAATTCAAATGTAAGCAAAATAATAGGTGCCTCGCTTTTCTTTTTTCTTCTTTTCTTTTTTTTTAAATTTGTTACATTGAGAAGGGATGGTTGATTTCCCATGCTTGGTTTTCTAGGTGAAAAGGAGAACAGCTTGAAGACAGATGATTATGGTCGAGATCTATCTTCTGTCCAAACTCTCCTTACCAAACAGGTCAGTCGTGGCTACTTTGTTGACTGATTGAAATATACTCACATAGTATTCCCTGGTGGATGAATGACGGTCAGCATCTTTCATTGAGACGTTTGACTATTTATGTTAGGCTCTAGGGGCCAGCAGTAAACAAGATACAGTCCTGGTCCTCAGGAAGCTCTCAGACTAGGCCTCTGAGCTGTAGCCTGATGGGTGCTAACAGGGCTGAGCACAGCAGGATGTGGACTTCACTCAAGAGGTGTCTGACTCAGTTTCCAGCAGGCAGGCATTGATGGGAAAGTCTTCCCAGAGGAGGTGACATCCAAGCTAGATCACGGAGGGTAAACTGAAAGTGGTTGGGGAAGAGCTGGGCGGGTATTCTTGGCAGAGGTAGTGGGGAGAGCCCGGGTGCCTCAGCCCGAGGCTGAAAGCAGGGTCTGGGAGGAGCTGCCTCAGTGACCTGAGGTCTGGAGGAGATGCAGAAAAGTGGTGACCAGGGTGTGACCAAGCGTCAGGAGGAGGTGGGGACTCGAGGCTGACAGTCTGGCTGGACAGATGCGGGTGCCGTCCAAGCTGAGGCGCCGGAAGGTGTACGATCTCATCTCAGTGCGGTCCCTGCATGTTGCCTTCTCGCTCCTTGTTCCAGGAAACCTTCGATGCTGGCCTGCAGGCCTTCCAGCAGGAGGGCATCGCCAACATCACTACCCTCAAAGATCAGCTGCTGGCCGCCAAGCACATCCAATCAAAGGCCATCGAGGCCCGGCACGCCGCCCTCATGAAAAGGTGGAGCCAGCTTCTGGCCAATTCAGCCACCCGGAAGAAGAAGCTGCTGGAGGCTCAGAGTCATTTCCGCAAGGTAAGCTTGGCCCCGGCTGAGCTCAACTAGCTCAACGCATAGGGAAAGCAAACCCCTCTCCCGGGACAGAGGTTCTGCACGGGGGTGTGGAGTCAACGTAAACCAAGGGAAGTGGGACCCTTGCCTTCATGAGGCTGCTGCTCGGAAGCTTCCGGGAAGACTGAGCTTGCATGTCCCAGGGAAAGGGGAGCAAGGGGAGAAAGAGGGAGGACTTTTGAGCAATGGGAGAAGGGCGGCAGAGAGCCGAGCCAAGCCGAGCAAGCCCGACGCCCTGGGAACTACCCCCGCCTTTCTGGTGCCCACACCGCCGCCCACCCGCCCACCAAGGATGGTCCATACAGCCCCTGCAGCTGTGCTGACTCAGTCTCCTCTGCTTTCAGGTGGAGGACCTCTTCCTGACCTTTGCCAAAAAGGCTTCTGCCTTCAACAGCTGGTTTGAAAACGCAGAGGAGGACTTAACAGACCCGGTGCGCTGCAACTCCCTGGAAGAGATCAAGGCCTTGCGCGAGGCCCACGACGCCTTCCGCTCCTCGCTCAGCTCGGCCCAGGCCGACTTCAACCAGCTGGCCGAGCTGGACCGCCAGATCAAGAGCTTCCGCGTGGCCTCCAACCCCTACACCTGGTTCACCATGGAGGCCCTGGAGGAGACCTGGAGGAACCTGCAGAAGATAATCAAGGTGCCCTTCTCCGCTGGGCCGGGTGGGGCCCTGGGCAGGGAAGCCCTTCCTGGCTGAAGCGTGAGGAGATTGGGGAGGAAGCGCAGTTTCATTCATCACAAGTCACCCTGTGTGGGTCCCGCAGGCCCGCATGGCTGTGATCGGCCCTCCCCCGCCCCGCGTCTTGCAAGGTCTCTGGGGAAGCGGGCTGGCGAATGCCTCCCATACGCCTTCCGTGCTGTCTGGGGGTTGAGATGAACAGCTCGTCCTCCCTGACCCCCGAGTAGCTTCAGAAAACTACTCCTGTTCCTCTCAAATGTTGAGACCAGCCGGTCAGTGGCTGAGCCTCGAGCCTGTCCGTGAAGGGGGGCGGGGATGAGACGCCTCTTCCTCCCTCGGTCCTTAGGAAAGGGAGCTGGAGCTGCAGAAGGAGCAGCGCCGGCAGGAGGAGAACGACAAGCTGCGCCAGGAGTTCGCCCAGCACGCCAACGCTTTCCACCAGTGGATCCAGGAGACCAGGTGCGGCCCCGGGAGTGCTCGGTCCTGGGGGCTGAATGCCCAGGCCTCGGGCTCCAGAGTGTGGGAAGAAGGGTTAGGAGCGCGGCCTGGTCTGGCTGGAGCCAGAGGGGTGGGCAGAGTTGGGAGGGTTCTCGAAGGAACTTCTCCAGAGATGGAGTCACCGGATGTCTTGGATTGGGTGGGACTGAGCGTGGCCCGTGGTTGCCCTGCACAGCGACGGTGACGGGTACAGGGTTGAGTGCAGCGTGGGTACTGATGACCTTGGTTTTGTTTTTTTTTTCTTTCTTGTGTCTGCCTCTGTCCCCCACCTCGCGATGCTGCTGTCCGGACACCACCTTGTCTTGTGGCTGCTTGGATCCCATCTCCACAGAACGTATCTCCTCGATGGGTTAATATTGACTTCTTATTTCTCCGGGCTTTGTGGTGTGATGGTGTCTCGTGTGCTTGTCCCTCTGCCCTTTGTCCCCTTGTGGCCTGGCTTGCAGAGGATCCCAGAATGGACCTTTCTGCCTGGGGCAGGCTGCACATCCCCCGCCCTACCCTCGCCCCTTTCCCTCGCACCCATGGCCCACTGTCCCTGACGGCCTGCAGTCTGGGGAGGGGAGCCACTCCCACCTTCCTGTTCAGATTCCAAGGGTTCTCTTAGGGAATAAGATGGGGCCAGAAGGCCAGAGCTGGAGTCCAAAGCCTCTGAGAATCCCCATGCTTATTCAGCCATTGGGATTATACTGGACTTCTTTTCTGCCTTGTTCCCCCACGTGCCTGTTGGGATCATGTTTAGTGCCTAGGAGGTCATGGGCGTGAAATAGGATGACATTGTTGAGGGGCTCCAGCTGGTGCACTAAGTCCCCGTCTGTGCACTGACCCCTCCTCCCCCAGCGCCCCCACGGAGGGCTGAGGCTGTCTTTTGCTTCAAGAGGAAGCCCAAGTGCTCAGGGTTTCTGGGTGATGGAGAGACACAGGACTTGGGAGGAGCCCTGAGAGGAGCAGGGCCGTCCTGCCCGGTGCCAGTGGGGCCTGCCCAGTGCCAGTGGGGCCTCTCCACGAGGCCTTGGCCTCTGCCCGGATCGGGCACCCTTGCATTCTCTCCCGGGACCGTGGTGGCTTAGACTAGCGCTCCCGAGGCCCTGCAGGCAGGCACGTCAGGCGTTAAAGGAGGCAGCGGGAGGAGCGTGCCCGCACTCAGGCGAGCACGTGCTGAAGGCAGAGCGGGGCGGGGTCCAGGGATCGCAGGTTCAGCTCGAGCTCATAAGCTGCCCTGGGGTCCGTCCTCCTCCCCGGTGCCCGTGGCCGTGTCTGCTGGCATTGGACTTGTCTCCACGAGGTGGCCATGCTCCCCTTACCATGTGGCTCCTCCCAGCCCTGTCCCGTCTTGCCCGGTCCCCGTGCGAGCCGCGCAAGGCTGCCTGCCCTCCCAGGCCGGCTGTCAGCTCGGCCTCCACCACGGCCCTGCCTGTGCACTGTCCAGCTTGGGCCTTGTGGTGTGTGTCTGTCTCGGTATGCTCTTGCCTCCCCTTCCTCTGGTGTATTCATTTGGTTTCTTTTCTTTGAATAGCATAGCGTATCGTCGGGTCATTCGTGTCTATCAGTATGAAGTTGGGGATGATCTGTCTGGAAGGTTTTTCTCCTGTTTCTCTTCTTAACCTCGCTGTGGTTTTACCCGTGCACTCTTGACTTCCCCAGGCGGCTCTGCTTTCTAACCCACCGCCCGTGGCCGCGTGGGAAGGAGGGGTCTGTCCTCCTCCCACTGCACCAGCACCCGCCCTCCTGCCCCCAGGTCCTGGGGGTGTGCTTTTCCTGGGGGGACATGGCGTGACTGTGAATCTGACCTGCTGGGGTAGGAGGAAGCCTGGTGCCTTGCCTTGCTAGAGCACTTTGAACCTGGGGAGATTTCACAGCTACTGCTGGCTTGCTGGGTGTTGAAAGGGTAGGTTGGGGCAAAGGTGGGTACAGGGGAGGCCGGGCTAAAACCCCACCTAGGACACGCACACAGTGTGACTCATCCCTGCACGTAACCTCATTTGTCTTCGTTCACTGGTAGCCTCTGTGACCTCACACTGTTCTGTCGGGAAGCCTCTGTCGGCTCCTTAGAGGCCCCCTGCTCCTCAGAACTTAGCCCTGCAAGGAGCCTCTGGCACTGTGTCTGTAGATGATAGAACCTGAATCTGGGGCTTAGTCACAGCCACCTCTCCTTTGGGCAGGACCAAACCCAAAGCTTGCCGTGATCTTCACACCCCAGTTTCCATGTCAAGGGGTCATCTGACTGCATCTCCTCCCATTGCTGTCACTTATCCTAGAGTGTGGCTCCCCTCCTCAGGAGCCTGCAGGAGACTCCAGGACTTCTGGGGGTGGCTGCCAGCCTCCCCTCACCTTCGGGTCTCCTGCCTGAAGGGTTGCACAGGCGTCCTTCTCCCCCTGGTTGCGGAGGAAGCATGCTGCCAGGCCTGCAGCCCCTCTCTGTTCCCATGGAGGAACGTAAAATCAGTTCCTGAGGTACCCTTCAAGGGCCTAGCTTGGATCAGGTACCATGCCACAGCCTGGGTGGGCCTAAGGAGCCAGCCACATGACAAGGGGTCCCAGGTGGGGAGCAGGGAGCAGGCTGGATGGGGGCTGAGCCCTGACTTATTTGTTGGCCTTACCAGGTGGCACACCACATCAGGCAGCAGCTTCCCAGAAGTATACTGGAGAAGTATTACCTGCCCTCCCTGGCTCCCAGAGCTGCTTAAGAAAAGATAGCCAATAGCAGATAGGTTTCATACCCTAATAAGAGGAATTTGAGACTGCAGGCACTTTTATCCGAGGGAAGTTAATTTCGAGCTGGCGATCAGGCCTCTTGCCTCACTGTGCTTCTGTGTTTAGGTCCTGCATGGTGGAAGAATCCGGGACCCTCGAATCCCAGCTTGAAGCTACCAAAGTAAGTGCCCTTAGTGTTTCTGGCCCAGCTAAAGCCCTTCACCCCACGACTGCCAGCAGGCCTACTTGGCTTCAGGTCGGGTACAAGGTGGGCTGGCCAGGTACCCCCTTTTCCCTTGGCTTCAAGCAGCCCAGGACCTCCGTCATTTTAAAGAGTTTTTTGTCTTTGACAATTGCTACCAGGAGCCCTGCTGGGAAAGGAGGAGGCTCCTTTGGTCCTCAGTATATACTGTTTCCCTGGCAGGTCAACCCACTGCTTTGTGACTGTCACACTGACGCCTCTTCCTCTGTTGAGGCTGCTGGATTTCTTCAACTTCACCCCATCCCCACTTTCCCCTTGCAGGCAGCCCTGCAGGTCTCAGGCTGGGGGTGCGGAGACCGAGGAGGGCTGTTCAGCAGGCTCTCGGGCCCGGTAACCGAGGCAAGAGCCCCTGTCCCACGCATCTTTGCTCCCTCACCCCCGCAGCGCAAGCACCAGGAGATCCGAGCCATGAGAAGCCAGCTCAAGAAGATTGAGGACCTGGGGGCGGCCATGGAGGAAGCCCTGATCCTGGACAACAAGTACACAGAGCACAGCACCGTGGGCCTGGCCCAGCAGTGGGACCAGCTCGACCAGCTGGGCATGCGCATGCAGCACAACCTGGAGCAGCAGATCCAGGCCAGGTGCCTGCGGCTCCCCCGGGCGGGCACGGCGGCGGGCTCGCCCCCACGCCCAGCAGTCGGCTTACTGGGAGAGGACAGAACGTGTCACCGGCTGCATGGGGTGGAGGATCCGGTCCCTAATTCTGTTCTTTCTTCCAGGAACACGACCGGGGTGACCGAGGAGGCCCTCAAAGAATTCAGCATGATGTTTAAGTGAGTATGCGTTGCGCCCTTCCTGGCGGGGGAGGCGGGCTCAGCAGCAGGGCCTCTGTGCTGAGCCCTCGGCCTTGTGCCACAGACACTTTGACAAGGACAAGTCTGGCCGGCTGAACCACCAGGAGTTCAAGTCCTGCCTGCGTTCCCTGGGCTACGACCTGCCCATGGTGGAGGAAGGGGAGCCCGACCCCGAGTTCGAGGCCATTCTGGACACTGTGGATCCAAACAGGTGAGCATCAGGGAACGTGGTAGAAGCAGCTCTGCACGCGGCTCCGACCGCACCCTCCCTGCTCACTGCACCTTGGCCCCCCCAGGGATGGCCACGTCTCCCTGCAAGAGTACATGGCCTTCATGATCAGCCGTGAGACCGAGAACGTCAAGTCCAGTGAGGAGATCGAGAGCGCCTTCCGGGCCCTGAGCTCCGAAGGGAAGCCTTACGTGACCAAGGAGGAGCTGTACCAGGTCTGGGGCTCTGCTTCCCTAGCCTGGGGTGGGGGTGAGGGGCTCCTTTGAAGAGTGAAGCCCAGGCAAGGTTGCCCCCTGGGTTAGGGGCAGAGCCGAGTCTAGAGTACCACACCCCAGTTTTGAGCGTTAGCTGCTGGGTGCAGGCATTTTATCCCCATTTTCAAATGAAACTCAGTCCAGGCTAAAGGCCGTAGCAGCAGAGGTCCTGAAGCTTGGGCATTAACGTTCTTGAAGTCGGCCTCGTCCCCCGGCCTCAGTGGGCATGGCTGGTGGGGGCTTGGCTGACAGGTGCCGCCTTGCCCTCCAGAACCTGACTCGGGAACAAGCCGACTACTGCGTCTCCCACATGAAGCCCTACGTGGACGGCAAGGGCCGCGAACTCCCCACTGCTTTTGACTACGTTGAATTTACCCGCTCGCTCTTCGTGAACTGATCCTCTGCTCCTAGGTTAGCCTGGCCCACGCCGCTTGCCCTGCCATCGCCTTGCTGCATGTCAACTCATCTCTGTGCTCTTAAGACAAATACTCCAGACAGTGTTGCTTTCCATTGTAACCTTAACCTGCTTAGCTTGGGGTAAGACTTAGTAGAAAATGGTGCTTCAGTAAACTGCTCCTGGTCCAGTCGCCAGTGCCATGTTGCTGTGGGGACCCCTTCCTGTCTTGAAGCCAGCTGCCCCATTCCGACTGCAGAAATATCTAAGCAGCTGGCTAGTTCCCCTTTTGTTCTCCCTCCCAATTTTCTGTTTCCATGTAAAAGACAAATAAATGACTCCCCCCAAAGCTTGTCGTGTCTTCTTCATTCAGCTTCCATCAGAAACGTACAGCACAGATGTAGCCTCACCCCACCTGCCTCTGACCTTGGGACTCCCCCCACCTCAGGTGGCCACCTCTGCTGCCAGTTGGTCCAAGTCCTCTGTTTCCCGGGGTCCTTGTTCAGTGAACTCGCTGCTTAGCTGCCACACCTTTACCATGCCCTTGGCATCGCCAGCAGCCAGGAGCTGAGTCTGCTGATGATTGAATTCAAGACAGTAGACCGGGCTTTCATCCTGGGTTTGCTTGATCGAAACTGTGGGTTTCTGGGAGCTTTTCTGGAGATCAAACAGCTGCACATCACCTTCAAGGAGAGATTCGTGGGGTAAGAGAGGCCCAGAGCAGCAGCCTCTTCACAGTTTCCTGTGCACAAGATCAGGCTGTTACTCAGTTCAGCTCGCCACCCCACACGAGGAAAGTCATCCTCACCCCACGTACAGTCTCCCCAACCCAGAGTTTCAGGTACAGGCTGGGCTCATGTCAACTTCAACGGATCCAAGCCTGGTGTCCATTTCCTACCTTCCCCAGAAGCAGCCGCAAACACCAAAGGGCGCACTGGGGACCAGCGCACAGCGAACAGGTACTTGTGGGACAGCTGCAGGGAGGTCAGGGGCTGGGCCTGCAGCATGGAGTACAGGTGGACGTGGCCGTCGGTCCCTGCGCTCAGGAAGAGATTCCTAGACAGGATGCAGGGCAGACAGCCAGACGGGATGAGCTCTGGGGATTCAGGTGCGGCTGGGGGCTTCCTGCCAGACTCCTCATGGGCTGTCAGGCTCATGAGAGGCCTCCCTAGGCCCCCAAACCTGGGTCCTCCTCGAAAGTAAGGGGCCGATTCCCTGGCGCCAACCCCAGGAGCTCCGGATACTGGGGCTCAAATGGGGAAGACCTAGGCCCAGGGCAGACCGCAGGTTCTTTAAGCAGTGCTAGGTGTGGCCTGGTGGGACTCCCTCACCCTTCCTGTGCCAGAGGCCCTGTGGCTGACGGAGGCGGCTCGGGCCCTCCCTACCTGTGGAAAGGGGAGCAGCTCACAGAGTAAACAGGGCCGCCGTGGGGAGAGAAGGTGAACTGTGCCGGGGCCCGCAGGGGCACAGAGCTGGGCATCCGCGTGAGGGCGGGCTCCTCCGCTGCCAGGGAGCACTTGAGCGGGAAGCCGCCTTCCGTGCCCAACACGAAAAGGCTTGGGTCAAAGCTGGAGAAAGCCACTGCTGTGGCACCCACCTCGGTCTCCCCCCGGGGAGGCTGTGGAGAAAAGAAGAGCAGGGCAGAGCCGAGGGGATCCGCTCATGGTGTCCCCAAGGAGCCCAGGCACGTGCGTGGACGCTGTGGCCCTCAGTGGCTCCCACCTGCCTGCCCCCAGGCTCACTGGCTCAGGGGCCCCACAGCCTGGGGCTGCCTCGGGGGCCCGTTTCCAGGGCAGCAGCCTCGCCCCTGCGTACCTTCTTCAGCTTGGTGCTCCTGGGGAGCTGCTGCACGGCCAGGGCGAAGCCCGCACTGAGCTGCAGCCGGCCAGCCCCGACCGCCAGCCAGAGCAGCACCTTCCCATCCGCGGCCACGCTCAGCACCTGGAAGCGGTGGCCGTGCTGGGGCCCCGGGAGCCAAACCACCTGGACAACAGGGTGCGGGGCTGAGCTGAGAAAGGACGCCTGCCCCACCTCCCAGCAAGACCAGGTGTCACTCTCTCCCCTCCCCCCTCCCCTTCTCTTCCAGGGAGACTTCTGCGGGGAGGCCTGGGAGCCGCCTCACCCACCAGAGGGTTCCAAGGTCCCCCCAGTCCCAGCAGAAAACCAGGACAGTGGGGACTGCGGCTCTGATGGAAGGGGCGGGTGTGACTCATGGCCTGGGACCTCCGAGAATGCCAGAGGCAGCTGTTCAACTGCCAACTCCCTGGTGACCTTCTTCCTTGGCTGTGGCGAGCAGGCGCCCCCTCTCCTGCCCCGTGTCATGGAGCAGGCCCGCGACATCAAGGCGCAGCCCGCGAGGATGTGCTTCCCCACCCGCCAGGCAGGCCGCTGCTCTGACCTGGTACACGGGGTCCGTGTGCGTGTCGTCCGTCAGGCCCGTGCGCCAGAGGAGTGGATCCTCAGGATGGCTCATGTCCCACACCAGCACCTCGCCATTGTACAGCCCACCTGCGGGACCAAGAGGGCCTGGGCAGGAGCCGACCCACACGCAGCAGCCCAGCTTCCTGGCCAAGCCCCCACCCCTCCCACCCACTGAGCCAGGACGTGGGGCCACTTTCTCGAAAACAGTCCTGAGGAAGAAACGTCCTGGTCCCCAGGCCTCACACTCTAGCCCGCTGTACCCCACCCCAGGAAGCTTCTCCCACTGCCAGGCTACCATCCCCCACCCAGCACCCCCCATTCCCTCCAGCTTCACCTGCCCCCTTTCCCCAAGGGTGGGGAGGCTCATCACCTCTGTCATCCCCAAGGGTGCCTGCTCCGTCCTGCCTCTTGTCCCGACCAGGCCGCACCTCTGCACGGCCCACAGCCCCTCAAGACTCAGCTAAGGATCTGCCGCCTCTTCCAAGCTCTGCACCCAGCACGGGCACCCCCAGCATCCTCACCTGAGCCCAGAGGTCAAGGCCACCCGTGGTCTCTGCTTCCCCCACAGACCTGCCCTGGCCGTGACCAGGGGCTGAGGGCCCAAGGGAGGGCTTTGGCCACCCTCTGCAGGGTGGGAAGCAGAGGCAACTTAGGCTGGTCGGCTCACCTGCAACGTGGGATGGCTGCGTGGGGTGGAAGGCCAGGCACATGACGGCGCTGGGTGCCTCCACCACCACCGACGGCTGCTGCGGGTTCAGGCCTCGCCGGTCCAGATTCCAGGCGCACACAAAGGACTTCAGCGTGCTCCAGTCCCCATCATCCAGCCTGCACGGACGTGCCCGAGCTAGCTCTGCCCCTCGGCCCGGGCTTCACCCCAACCCACCCTGCCCCCACCGTGCTCCTATCACCTGACCCACCTTCACCCCCCTGCTCCCCCAAACAGGTGAGCCTCTATAGCCCCATCACACACAGACACTGTGCTGGGTATCAAAGCGGCAGAGGCTCCTCTGAGGCACCCCGAGGGCATGAGTTTCTCTGGAAAAGGGTCTCCAGGTGGGCAAACCTGGGCATATCAGGAGACGGCTCTTAGAGCAGGTGAGGCAGGCCCGGGGCTCACTGCCCAGTGCTGGCAGGTGGGCAATGGGAGTCCCTTCCCTGCTCTTTTCCTGCCAACCTGATGCCCAGGCAGCCTTGAGAAGGAAGACTCCCAGAAAGGCCAAGCTCTGCGCCAACCCCTTACTGCACAGATGGGGAGACAGAGGCTCAGAAGAGGGTCTGAGGGCCTTCCATTGCCCCACACCCAGCCCTGCTGCCACTCACCGGCCATAGGCACAGGCCACCACAGAGCCAGTGGTGCTCCAGGAGACACCAGTCACATGCAGACCCTGTCCTTGGGCTGGGGGGTAGCCCAGGGTGTGGAGGCAGGTCACCTGCAAGAGACAAACCATCCCCAACCCTGAGCCCCAAAGCCGCCCAGCAGTGTAACAAAAAGCACACACAGCCTTGGGCCTCCCAATCCCTGCAAGTGATTCAAGTCCACCGTCCAGCCCTAGGGCAAAGTGTGGAGCCTTCCTCCCAACATCTCCCCTAACAGGATGCTTCCAGAAACCCAGAAGGAAGGGCCTTGGGAACTGAGACAGACGCCAGGCTCCAGATCAGAGCTGGACCCTGTACTCACATCTGTTTCAAAAGCTTTGGCTTCTGAAGCTGGACGGTGGTGATGGTTGCACAACAATGTGAATATACTCAATGCCACAGGACTGTACTGTTAAAAATGGTTAAAATGGTAAATTTTATGTTATGTGTATTTAAACACACACACACATTTTTTTTAAAACTTTGGCACCTTGTTTCTCAGCCCATAGGTGGCCAGCAGCAGCTAATGAGAAGGCCGGCGATGCTGGCCACGGCGAGGGATTTTGCACCACAGACACACTTTCCAGGAGGTATTTGCACCATAGACCAAAACTCCTGTGAATAGTTTCACACTTCTTGACCTCATAACCGCATATAAAGAAACTATCCAATGGAAAGAATCCAAAATCTGTAAGAAGCTGCACTGTGCACTGCTAGTGAGAATGCAGAACAGTGCAGCCGCTGTGGAAAACAGTCTAGCAACTCCTCAGATGTTAGAGTTACCATATGCACCAGCAATTCCACTCCTAAGTATATACACAAGAGAACTGGAAACACACACTTGTACACAAATGCTCACAGCACGATCCGTAATAGCAGAATGTGGTATATCCCTACAATAGAGTGTGATTCAGCCATAAAAGGAATGATGCACTGATAGACGCTACAACACAAGGACCCCTGATAACACTGCTAAGCAGAAGCAGCCAATCACAAAGACCACTTGTTACATGATTCCATTTATATGAAATGTCCAGAAGAGACAAATCTGCAGAGACAGAAAGTGGAGCAGTTGGCAGGAGGTGTGGGGGAAATGGGGAGTGACTGCTAATGGATATGGAGTTTCTGTTTTGGGGAGGTGATGAAAATGTTCTAAAACTGACTGTGGCAATGGTTACATACCTCTGGAAATATATTAAAACTCACTGAACTGTACACTTCAAGTGGAGAATGATATGGGATGTAAATTATATCTCAAAAAATCTGTTATTTTAAAACAAAGCCATACAGTGGGGCCAGGAGGTAGAGGGGGCATGAGAAAAACCTTTGGGGGTCTGGTGACATTGCATTTCTTGATCTCGGTCCTGGTTCTACAAATGTTTTCACTGTGTGAAAAGTATGGACTTGAACACTTGTAATTTGTGCATGTGTTTATGCATGTTTTATAAATTTAATAAAAGTTTATATTAAAAATAAACTATATACATAATGTATCCTAACACCATTTATAATTGCAATGATCAGTACAATTTAAAATCTAAAAATGAGAATGCAGAGGGATGGAAAGATGGGCCATTCTCTGGACCTCCCTGGTGGCACAGTAGTTAAGAATCCGCCTGCCAATGCAGGGGACATGGGTTCGATCCCTGGTCCGGTAGGATCCCACATGCCACGAAGCAACTAAGCCCGTGCACCACAACTACTGAGCCTGCGCGCCAGAGCCTGCGAGCCACAACTACTGAAGCCCGCGTACCACAACTACTGAGGCCACACGCCACAACTACTGAAGCCCGCGCGCTCTAGGGCCCGCATGCCGCAACTACTGAGCCCGAGTGCTGCAGCTACTGAAGCTCGCGCACCTAGAGCCCGTGCCCCGCAACAAGAGAAGCCACCGCAATGAGAAGCCCGCGCACTGCAACAAAGAGTAGCCCCCACTCGCCGCAACTAGAGAAAGCCCAAGGGCAGCAACAAAGACCCAACGCAGCCAAAAATAAATAAAAACTAAAAAAAAAAAAAAAAAAAAAGACGGGCTGTTCTATATATTCACTGATGGGTATGTGTTTGTCAAGATTCAAAATATACCTCAACAGACCTGACTCCAGAAAAAAAAGTTTATGGTGAAACATCATGTAGCATTTAAAAAGGAAACAAGTCTATAATGGAAAAGAACCTGAAAAAGAATATATATATATATATATATATATATATATATATATATATATAAAACTGAATCACTTTGCTGGACACCTGAAGCTAACACAACATTGTAAATTAACTATACTTCAATTTAAAAAATGGTAATAGGGAATTCCCTGGAGGTCCAGTGGTTAGGACTCCACGTTTCCACTGCTGGGGGCCGGGATTCGATCCCTGGTCAGGGAACTAAGATCCCGCAAGCCTCATGGCACGACCAAAAATAAATAAATAAAATAAAAAATGGTAATAAAAAATAAATAAATAGGGGCTTCCCTGGTGGTCTAGTGGCTAAGACCCCGCACTCCCAATGCAGGGGGCCCAGGTTCGATCCCTGGTCAGGGAACTAGATCCCACATGCCTAAACTAAGAGTTCACATGCCACATCTAAAGATCCTGCACATGGCAACGAAGATCCCGTGTGCCACAACTAAGAGCCAGTGCAGCCAAATAAATAAATATGAAAAATAAACATATGGATAGAGAAATAGAGATAGAGAGACAGACGGATGACATCTGTAGCAATCTGACAACACAGAACGGGCTTTGCTTCTGAAGAGAGAAGACCCCAAGATTGGTCACAGTGCCTCACAGCAGTCAGCCACACCCACACAGAAACAAGAGGCAGGACACGACACAGCAAAGAGGTCAAAGGTTTCAGGGGGCGCCCCGGTCACCTCTTCCTCATCTCTAATTCTGAAGTGTTCAGCCATGTTGTCACTGATTTTAGAATTGTGAAGTTACAGTCCTTCATTAAGAGTGGCATCTCAGGGCTTCCCTGGTGGCGCAGTGGTTAAGAATTCGCCTGCCAATGCAGGGGAAACGGGTTCAAGCCCTGGTCTGAGAAGATCCCACATGACTGTGGAGCAACTAAGCCTGTGCGCCACAACTACTGAGCCTGAGCTCTAGAGCCCACGAGCCACAACTACTGAAGCCCGCGTGCCTAGAGCCCGTGCTCCGCAACAAGAGAAGCCACCGCAATGAGAAGCCCGCACAGCGCAATGAAGAGCAGCCCCCGCTCACCGCAACTAGAGAAAGCCTGCACGCAGCAACAAAGACCCAACGCAGCAACAAAGACCCAACGCAGCCAAAAATGATAAATAAATAAAAGAAAAGAAAAAAAGAGTGGCATCTCAGGCTTTCCGGGGCTACTAGAGCCAAGGACGGCAGTGAAATGTCAAGGCCAACACCTAGACAGCTGGAGTAGAGACAGAACAACCAGACATGTCAGCCAAAATAGTAATTCCACCAGGAAGAACTAATCAAAATATTGATGCAAAAGAAAAACAAAGTGAGAGAGAGATTCGCTTCAGTTCTGTCATATAACAGCAAAATCTGAAAGCACTACTCCTCTGCCCAATATTCAGAAAGGCAAGAAACTTCAGTGCCATGAGGGGACCGCACGTCACACGGCCACCCAGAGGGTGCTGCCCAACCCCCCGCCCATTCACATGTTTCCGGAGGATACGTGTCTCGAAGTGAAGCTGCTGCTGGGATGTCCAACAACAGGGAACCCAGGAAAGGCTGGTGTGTCTGTGCAGTGGGACATGATGCAGGTTACAGGGGGACTGGGGCCCCTCTACAGAAACTGACATGGAAAGCTCTGGTGAGTGAGAAACGTCACAAACAAAATGTACAGTGCTTTCCATTTTTGTTTAAAATGCTCTTAATGACAACCGTAGTAGCACTCATGCTATGTGTCAGTGTAGCATGGGAAAGGCCTCTGAACCAGTGCTCCCACTCACTGTCTACGTATTACATGTTCCGTATTTCTGTGATGACTCAATTTATTATAATGAACATGTATTGCTTTTGTAATCAGAAAAGAACAGTTTTTAAAGGGGGAGAAAGTAATACACAGGTGGACCAAACTAACGCACAGAAGGGTGGAAAAGTCTCAACAATTAAGAACAAAAGCTTAACCTCTCTGAATGCAACTGTAAAAGGGGGCAGGCTGAGCCGAGCTTTTAACACTCATTACCTTCTTCTTGTGCTCTGCTTAAAAAGATACAATGACTCCACACTTTGGTGTGGACTTGGCAACTATTTTTCAGAGGGATTTTGAGGATTTCTCTCAAATAAACCGACTGTCCCATACCTATCAATGATTTGGTGGGAACAGGGCAGCTATGTATCTGGAAATAGATAGAAGGAAGATACAAGAAGAGGAGGGGAGGAGAGAAGGGCTTATGACCTCTGAATACTGAATTATCTCCATTTCTAAAGGAAGAAAACGTTGTATAAGAAAAGTTTTTACTGCTTGCTCAGCAGCCTGTCCACAGGCAACACCAGGGTGGAGCAAAAGCCACCAAGGGGCCCTCCTTCATTCAGAGGTTACCTGATCTCAAAGCAGAGGCTGTGTATCCAACTGGGCATTTGAGTTGACAGGGTGACAGCTCTGAGCTGTGCCTCGAGACCAGAAAGACTTGGCGATGCTGAAGTCACTAGAGCATGGTAGTGACACCAGACAGACCAGGACTCAAATTCCAGCTCAGCCACTTACAGGTGTATGACTGTGGACAAGTCCCTTAGCCTCTCTGACTCGCATCTATAAAATGGAGATCATGGGAATTCCCTGGCAGTCCAGTGGTTAGGATTCTGCCAGGGGCCCGGGTCTGATCCCTGGTCGGGGAACTAAGATCTCACAAACTGTTCGGCGCAGCCAAGAAAAAATAAAAAATAAAAATAAATATAGAGCTCTACCCACCACCAGAGCCTCCCATCAAGCCTCTTAGATAGCCTCAACCACCAGAGGGCAGACAGCAGAAGCAAGAAAAACTACAATCCTGCAGCCTGTGGAAGTAAAACCGCATTCACAGAAAGATAGACAAGATGAAAAGGCAAAGGGCTATATTCCAGATGAAGGAACAAGATAAAACCCCAGAAAAACAACTAAATGAAGTGGAGATAGGCAACCTTCCAGAAAAAGAATTCAGAATAATGATAGTGAAGATGATCCAGGACCTCAGAATAAGAATGGAGGCAAAGATCAAGAAGATGCAAGAAATGTTTAACAAAGACCTAGAAGAATTAAAGAACAAACAAACAGAGATGAACAATACAATAACTGAAATGAAAACTACACTAGAAGGAATCAATAGCAGAATAACTGAGGCAGAAGAACGGATAAGTGACCTGGAAGACAGAATGGTGGAATTCACTGCTGCGGAACAGACTAAAGAAAAAAGAATGAAAAGAAATGAAGACAGCCTAAGAGACCTCTGGGACAACATTAAACGCAACAACATTCACATTATAGGGGTCCCAGAAGGAGAAGAGAGAAAGGACCCGAGAAAATATTTGAAGAGATTATAGTCGAAAACTTCCCTAACATGGGAAAGGAAATAGCCACCCAAGTCCAGGAAGCGCAGAGAGTCCCATACAGGATAAACTCAAGGAGAAACACGCCGAGACACATAATAATCAAATTGGCAAAAATTAAAGACAAAGAAAAATTATTGAAAGCAGCAAGGGAAAAACGACAAATAACATACAAGGGAACTCCCATAAGGTTAACAGCTGATTTCTCAGCAGAAACTCTACAAGCCAGAAGGGAGTAGCATGATATACTTAATTTAAAGTGATGAAAGGGAAGAACCTACAACCAAGATTACTCTACCCAGCAAGGATCTCATTTAGATTTGACAGAGAAATCAAAAGCTTTACAGACAAGCAAAACCTAAGAGAATTCAGCACCACCAAACCAGCTCTACAACAAATGCTACAGGAACTTCTCTAAGTGGGAAACACAAGAGAAGAAAAGGACCTACAAAAACAAACCCAAAATAATTAAGAAAATGGTCATAGGAACATACATATCAATAATTACCTTAAACGTGAATGGATTAAATGCTCCAACCAAAAGACACAGGCTTGCTGAATGGATACAAAAACAAGACCCATATATATGCTGTCTACAAGAGACCCACTTCAGACCTAGGGACACATACAGACTGAAAGTGAGGGGATGGAAAAAGATACTCCATGCAAATGGAAATCAAAAGAAAGCTGGAGAAGCTATACTCATATCAGATAAAATACTTTAAAATTAAGAATGTTACAAGAGACAAGGAAGGACTCTACATAATGATCAAGGGATCAATCCAAGAAGAAGATATAACAATTATAAATATATATGCACCCAACATAGGAGCATCTCAATACATAAGGCAACTGCTAACAGCTATAAAAGAGGAAATCAAAAAAAAAAAAAAAAAAAAAAAAGAGGAAATCGACAGTAACACAATAATAGTGGGGGACTTTAACACCTCACTTACACCAATGGACAGATCATCTAAAATAAAAATAAATAAGGAAACAGAAGCTTTAAATGACACAATAGACCAGATAGATTTAATTGATATTTATAGGACATTCCATCCAAAAACAGCAGATTACACTTTCTTCTCAAGTGCGCATGGAACATTCTCCAGGATAGATCACATCTTGGGTCACAAATCAAGCCTCGGTAAATTTAAGAAAACTGAAATCATATCAAGCATCTTTTCTGACCACAACGCTATGAGATTAGAAATGAATTACAGGGAAAAAGACGTGAAAAGCACAAACACATGGAGGCTAAACAATACGTTACTAAATAACCAAGAGATCACTGAAGAAATCAAAGAGGAAATCAAAAAATACCTGGAGACAAATGACAATGAAAACACGACAATCCAAAACCTAAGGGATGCAGCAAAAGCAGTTCTAATAGGGAAGTTTATAGCTATACAAGCCTACCTCAAGAAACAAGAAAAATCTCAAGTAGACAATCTAACCTTACACCTAAAGAAACTAGAGAAAGAAGAACAAACAAAACCCAAAGTTAGCAGAAGGAAAGAAATCATAAAGATCAGAGCGGAAATAAATGAAATAGAAACAAAGAAAACAATAGCAAAGATCAATAAAACTAAAAGCTGGTTCTTTGAGAAGATAAACAAAATTGATAAACCATTAGCCAGACTCATCAAGAAAAAGAGAGAGAGAACTCAAATCAATACAATTAGAAATGAAAAAGGAGAAGTTACAACAGACACCGTAGAAATACAAAGCATCCTAAGAGACTACTACAAGCAACTCTATGCCAATAAAATGGACAACCTGGAAGAAATGGACAAATTCTTAGAAAGGTATAACCTTCCAAGACTGAAACAGGAAGAAACAGAAAATATGAACAGACCAATCACAAGTAATGAAATTGAAACTGTGATTAAAAAATCTTCCAACAGGGGCTTCCCTGGTGGCGCAGTGGTTGAGAATCTGCCTGCCAATGCAGGGGACACAGGTTTGAGCCCTGGTCTGGGAAGATCCCACATGCCGTGGAGCGACTAGGCCCACGTGCCACAATTGCTGAGCCTGCGCGTCTGGAGCCTGTGCTCCGCAACAAGAGAGGCCACGATAGTGAGAGGCCTGCGCACCGCGATGAGGAGTGGCCCCCGCTCGCCGCAACTGGAGAAAGCCCTCGCACAGAAACGAAGACCCAACACAGCCATAAATAAATAAATAAATAAATAAATAAAATTAAAAAAAAAAAAATCTTCCAACAAACAAAAGTCCAGGACCAGATGGCTTCACAGGTGAATTCTATCAAACATTTAGAGAAGAGCTAACACCCATCCTTCTCAAACTCTTCCAAAAAATTGCAGAGGAAGGAACACTCCCAAACTCACTCTATGAGGCCACCATCACCCTGGTACCAAAACCAGACAAAGATACTACAAAATAAGAAAATTATAGACCAATATCACTGATGAATATAGATGCAAAAATCCTCAACAAAATACTAGCAAACAGAATCCAACAACACATTAAAAGGATCATACACCATGATCAAGTGGGATTTATCCCAGGGATGCAAGGATTCTTCAATATATGCAAATCAATCAATGTGATACACCATATTAACAAATTGAAGAATAAAAACCATATGATCATCTCAATAGATGCAGAAAAAGCTTTTGACAAAATCCAACACCCATTTATGATAAAAACTCTCCAGAAAGTGGGCATAGAGGGAACCTACCTCAACATAATAAAGGCCATATACGACAAACCCACAGCAAACACCATTCTCAACGGTGAAAAACTGAAAGCATTTCCTCTAAGATCAGGAACGAGACAAGGATGTCCACTCTCACCACTATTATTCAACATAGTTCTGGAAGTCCTAGCCACGGCAATCAGAGAAGAAAAAGAAATAAAAGGAATACAAATTGGAAAAGAAGAAGTAAAACTGTCACTGTTTGCAGATGACATGATACTATACATAGAGAATCCTAAAAATGCCACCAGAAAACTACTAGAGCTAATCAATGAATTTGGTAAAGTTGCAGGATACAAAATTAATGCACAGAAATCTCTTGCATTCCTGTACACTAATGATGAAAAATCTGAAAGAGAAATTATGGAAACACTCCCATTTACCATTGCAACAAAAAGAATAAAATACCTAGGAATAAATCTACCTAGGGAGACAAAAGACCTGTATGCAGAAAACTATAAGACACTGATGAAAGAAATTAAAGATGATACCAACAGATGGAGAGATATACCATGTTCTTGGATCGGAAGAATCAATATTGTGAAAATGACTATACTACCCAAAGCAATCTACAGATTCAATGCAATCCCTATCAAATTACCAATGGCATTTTTTACGGAACTAGAACAAATCATCTTAAAATTTGTATGGAGACACAAAAGACCCCGAACAGCCAAAGCAGTCTTGAGGGAAAAAAATGGAGCTGGAGGAATCAGACTCCCTGAGTTCAGACTACACTACAAAGCTACAGTAATCAAGACAATATGGTACTGGCACAAAAACAGAAACATAGATCAATGGAACAAGACAGAAAGCCCAGAGATAAACCCACACACCTATGGTCAACTAATCTATGACAAAGGAGGCAAAGATATACAATGGAGAAAAGACAGTCTCTTCAATAAGTGGTGCTGGGAAAATTGGACAGCTACATGTAGAAGAATGAAATTAGAATACTCCCTAACACCATACACAAAAATAAACTCAAAATGGATTCAAGACCTAAATGTAAGACCAGACACTATAAAACTCTTAGAGGAAAACATAGGAAGAACACTCTTTGACATAAATCACAGCAAGATCTTTTTTGATCCACCTCCTAGAGTAATGGAAATAAAAACAAAAATAAACAAATGGGACCCAATAAAACTTCAAAGCTTTTGCACAGCAAAGGAAACCATAAACAAGACGAAAAGACAACCCTCAGAATGGGAGAAAATATTTGCAAACGAATCAATGGACAAAGGATTAATCTCCAAAATATATAAACAGCTCATTCAACCCAATATTAAAGAAACAAACAACCCAATCCAAAAATGGGCAGAAGACCTAAATAGACATTTCTCCAAAGAAGACATACAGATGGCCAAGAAGCACATGAAAAGATGCTCAACGTCACTAATTATTAGAGAAATGCAAATCAAAACTACAATGAGGTATCACCTCACACCAGTTAGAATGGGCATTATCAGAAAATCTACAAACAACAAATGCTGGAGAGGGTGTGGAGAAAAGGGAATCCTCTTGCACTGTTGGTGGGAATGTAAATTGATACAGCCACTATGGAGAACAATATGGAGGTTGCTTAAAAAACTAAAAATAGAATTACCATATGATCCAGCAATCCCACTACTGGGCATATACCCAGAGAAAACCGTAATTCAAAAAGACACATGCACCCCAATGTTCACTGCAGCACTATTTACAATAGCCAGGTCATGGAAGCAACCTAAATGCCCATCGAAAGACGAATGGATAAAGAAGATGTGGTACATATATACAATGGAATATTACTCAGCCATAAAAAGGAACGAAATTGAGTCATTTGTTGAGACGTGGATGGATCTAGAGACTGTCATACAGAGTGAAGTAAGTCAGAAAGAGAAAAACAAATATCGTATATTAATGCATGTATGTGGAACCTAGAAAAATGGTACAGATGAACCAGTTTGCAGGGCAGAGGTTGAGACACAGATGTAGAGAACAAACGTATGGACACCAAGGGGGGGAAACCGTGGTGGGGTGGGGATGGTGGTGTGCTGAATCGGGCGATTGGGATTGACATGTATACACTGATGTGTATAAAACTGATGACTGATTAAAAAAAAAAAAGACATGGAGCTCTTCCTGGGAGCGAAACAAACAAACAAACAAATTAAATAAATAAATAAATAAATAAATAAATAAATAAATATAAAATGGAGATCAGGATAGCACTACCTCATACAGTTGTCCTGAGGGATAGATGAGTTGGCACAGAGAGTGCCTGGGGAAACACAGCTGAGTGGTTAAGAAAATAAGATCCAGAGTCAGACTGTCCAGGTTCAAATCCTGCCTCTACCGCCTACCAGCGGTGAAATGGAGATAACAAGGGCACCTACTTCAAGGGCAGCAGGGAAGGCCAAATGACTTCTTCTTAACTTAGCTTAGTACCTGGCAAAAAGTAAGAGCTCGGTGAATGCTGTTATTATTATTGTTGGTGTTACCATTATTTGCATGGCACAAAAGAAGGACTTAAAAACGGGGCAGAGCCTCAACCTGAGGCAGCCCAGGCCCACACCAGCCCATCCCTACCGTCTGCTGCTGCTCGGACCAGTTCACCTCGAAGCCGTCAAACGCATGGCTCTGCCAATTCTTGTTCAGCTCTCGGGTAACCATGGCCTCCACTCTCCGGAGAAAGGCCACAAGCCGGCGGCCATCATACTGGGGCACAGATGGCAGGCTGACCGGCTCAGGGGCCTCGGTCTGCACCTCAGCATCTGCATGCTTCCGGGTCTGGGCGGACGCTTCAGCAGTGGCAATGCTGGCCGTCTGGCAACTTTTCTGGAGAAGGAGATGGAAACACAGTCACCAGCCAGATGTACTCCCAGCATCACCTGCCCAGGGCACTCACCCTCCCCCAAGGATAAATAACAATGGACCACAGTTCATTCTGTCTGTCCCCTTCCTCTAGTAACTAGCCCATCTTTCTTTGTGGCGGGGGTGAAGACGACCCATTGAGAGGGATACATGACCTCCAGCTAGCCAATCGGAGCACTCGGTCCCTCCCCCAGCCACAGTGATTGGTTTGGGGTGACCCAGTAAGGGCCTGACCCAGGACTTTCGGTGACACTATTTAGAGGGACCATGGGAGGGCCCTTTTTGAAAATACGGACAGCAAGAAGAATCAGGTCATCTTAGAGCCAGCAGTGGCTGTCTTAGCCAGCGCTGAAGAACCTCAGATCTGGCCACCAACAGAACACCCCTCTTCTCCCCCAACTTGGCAGCCAGCCCTCTCCAGTAGGGTACCTTCCAAGGTGCCACCGTGATCAAAGGACACATGTGTGTCCGTGATGAGCTAGTTGGGAGAAGACAGACTACTCCCCAGCTGCCACTCCTCCCCACCCTGCCACCTGTCTCCAGTTCCTTGTCCCCTGTTTATCTGGGCAGAAGGACAGACATCAGATCAGAGAAGGAGATGCAGCCTCCCTTTCTTGAAGACATGACCAATCTTTACCAAGCGAGGGCCCCTATACCACTGAGATTACTGTCATCCACAAGAGGCTCTCCTCATGTGGCCACTCACCAGGCACCTGCAGCTACGGGACAGTGACGAGGCCTGGACCCCTGTGCTCTCTGCTCAGACTTGGGCACCAGGCCAGTGTTAGTAAGCCTGAAGGAAGGGGGCTGGCCGCACACAGGCGTAGCTCTTGTTAGAACGTGGAGAACTCAGCACTTGTCACCATGCTCCTCTTCACATTCAACTTAATCCTCTCTTTGCTTGTCCATCTCCCACTAAACTCTGAGCCCCTCCAGCATAAGAACTTCCCTGGTGGCGCAGTGGTTAAGAACCCACCTGCCAATGCAGGGGACACAGGTTCAAGCCCTGGTCTGGGAAGATCCCACATGCCGCGGGGCAACTAAGCCCGTGTGCCACAACTACTGAGCCTGTGCTCCAGAGCCCACGAGCCACAACTACTGAGCCCACGTGCCACAACTACTGAAGCCCACGTGCCTAGAGCCCGTGCTCCGCAATAAGAGAAGCCACCACAATGAGAAACCCGCACACCACAATGAAGAGTAGCCCCGGGCTCCCCTGGTGGCGCAGTGGTTGAGAATCCGCCTGCCAATGCAGGGGACATGGGTTCGAGCCCTGGTCCGGGAAGATCCCACATGCCACGGAGCAACTAAGCCCATGTGCCACAACTACTGAGCCTGTGCTCTAGAGCCCGCGAGCCACAACTACTGAGCCCGCCTGCTGCAACTACTGAAGTCCATGTGCCTAGAGCCCGTGCTCCACAACAAGAGAAGCCACCACAATGAGAAGCCCGCGCACCACAACGAAGAGTAGCCCCCGCTCACCGCAACTAGAGAAAGCCCACACACAGCAACGAAGACCCAGCACAGCCAAAAATTAATTAATTAATTAATTAATTAATTTTTAAAAAAGAAACAAAGTACCCTGTCTATCTTTACATCCCCAGCACTTTGCATGGTATTTTACAGATAGTACAAGTTCATTCATACTATACACACACACATTTTATTTCTCTATTTAACATCTACTTGCCAGGTGCTGTCAGGCTATTATGGATATAGCAAAAAACAAACATGCAAGATTCCTGTGCCCGAGGAGCTTATGTAGGGGTTGGGGGCAGGCAAATAAACACACAAGAAAAACATGATGGAACACAAGTGGCGCTAGGTGGATGCAGAGGTGTGGGAGAGAAGGGAACAGCTGGGGAGGCGATTGGGATGGGATGGCGAGGAAGCCTCTGGGGAGATGGCATTTGAGCTAAGGTGTGAAGGACAAGTGGAAAGCTGCAGGAAAAAGGGTCCCAGGAAAGGGGTGGGGGGGAGAACAGAACAAAACCTTACGAAGAAAAGGCCCCATGCTTAGAGGCTGGACGGCAGGCAGCATACCTGGGAGCAGAGGGTGAGGGAGGGCAGCCCATGGGCAAGGTCCAGGCAACAGAAAGTCTGTGAGCCAGTACAAAGGGCTAGGAATTCCTTCGCAGTATAAGCCACAGGACCATGATGAGAACCAGTGGATGGGGTGTCCCTGAACTGAAAGTGAGGGCAAATTCCAGGAGAAGAGAACACAGAAGGCTTTCTGTTAGACCCCCTTTAGACAGATGCCTCTCAGACATCCCCATGGAGGCGTCAAGGATTTCTGAGACTGGTCACGAGGCATGAGGCTCCGGAAAGCATCCAACCACAGATGTGACTTGAAGCCACAAGACGAGGAGTCCACTGAGGGAGCGTGAACACTGAGCAATCAATGGATGGGCACAGGAATCAGAAAGTAAACACGCCGATGGGATTTCCCTGGTGGCACAGTGGTTAAGATTCCGAGCTCCCAATGCAGGGGGCCCAGGTTCGATCCCTGGTCAGGGAACTAGATCCCACATGCATGTCGCAACCAAGAGTTTGCATGCCACAACTAAGGAGCCCACGTGCCACAATTAAGGAGCCAGCACAACCACATAAATAAATAAAATAAATATTTTGTTTAAAAAAAGAAAAAAAGAAAGTAAACATGCCAAGCCAAAATGTTAAAAGACTGTGGGTGAATCTCAAACTTCCTGGAAGCCTCAAAGATTGTAACAGTACCAGTTATTAAGTGTTAATTGAGGCACTGTCCCCATAGCTTTACCTGTATCATCTTTTTTTTTTTTTTAATTTATTTATTTATTTTTGGCTGTGTTGGGTCTTCGTTGCTGCCCGTGGGCTTTCTCTAGTTGTGGCGAGTGGGGGCTACTCTTCACTGTGATGCGCGGGCTTCTCACTGCAGTGGCTTCTCTTGTTGCGGAGCATGGGTTCTAGGAGCACAGGCTTCAGTAGTTGTGGCATGTGGGCTCAGTAGTTGTGGCTCGTGGGCTCTAGAGCGCAGGCTCAGTAGTTGTGGCGCACGGGCTTAGTTGCTCTGCGGCATGTGGGATCTTCCCAGACCAGGGCTCGAACCCATTTCCCCTGCATTGGCAGGCAGATTCTTAACCACTGCGCCACCAGGGAAGCCCCTACCTGTATCATCTTATGCATGCTCACAACCACCCTATAAAGTAAATCCTATTTTTGCGTTTCTAAGGTTGGCACTGAGACACAGAGAAGTTAAGTAACTCACCCAAGGTCACACAGCAAAGAGGCAATCACAATAGAGCTTGAACCCAGGCATTCTGACACGCGACACTAAATTATCTCTCAGTCAAGGTGTTTTCTCTCAGTCTAAAATCCTGGCCACTAATCACATCAGATGAACTCAAAACAATGTTTCTAAGAGAACGTTACATGAATGTCTTAAAGTAAAAATTAATGTAAAGTCACAACCACAAGCAAAAATGTCCAAAGAGACAACAAGCTCTTAACTTTTCAGGTATTGCTATTCGTGTTCCTTTGCTGTTTCCTTATTCAGGCAAATAACAGATGCCAAAACACTAAGGAAAATTTAAGGAGGAAAACTTAACTAAAACTTAACTAAAAAACTTAAAACCAATGACACTGCACCCATAATTTTTTTCTGTTAACTGGTAAGAAGCCACTATTATTCTCTCTTCACTCTGGGACACCTAAGTCAGCTCCCATGGTTCGAGATACACATAACTCACCCGACCCTGACCCATCTAGGGATGAGGCCCGGAGGCTCCTGGGGGAAGGGCTTGCCCACGGCCGCCACATACAGGGTGGTGCCTTCCATGCCAGGCAGCATGTGGCTGTCGCCAGGGCGTGGCTCCCATAATAAGTCCTCTAAGAGGTGAGAGGAAGAATTCGGGGTGAGCAGGATCCTTGCTCCCTGGGCAGGCGACCACTGTGGATGCTGGGCCTGCCGCCTGCCTTCTGCACCTCAGAGGCACTGCAGGGGAAAACAGGTGGGACCCAGCCAGACTTTGATCACACTGGGACATGTGGCCAAGAAACAGGAGAACCATTCCCAAACCAAGATCCTCAAACTCTGTGCAGCCTTCAGCGGAGCAGGAAGCCGGTGGGACTCAGGGAGCAGAGACCAGGTGGCAGTCCTGCCCTCCGGTCCCAAAAGCGCCTACAGACACCCAGAATGTCAGGGCTCCTGCATCTTGCTGACAAAGGAAACCGAGGCCCAGAATGGTGAGGAAATACCTTCTAGAGAATCTGCCCTCCCCACAAGGGCCAGCTTTTTCAAAAACTTCCTACCCATGATGCAGGCTGGGCCCAAACACCAGGCCTGTAGCTACTGACTGGATGAGAAGCAGAGACTAACCAGGCCAGGCCAATTGGGTTCTCTCAGGGAAATTCAGACCTGAGACAAAGACTCAATAAGATAAACGGCACATGCCTGGAACTGAAACACAGTGCCAACCATCAGCCAGCGCCACAGTGCAGACAGGAGACGCGCAGAGATAGGCCTCGGGGGTGCGTGGCAACAGGAGAGCTGAGAGGTGGAGGGAGGATCCCAAAGCCGCCTAGCTTTTGGTTCCTGCCCCTTCCTCAGGACCAGCTGCACCTCCATGCCAAGCCCAGGAGACACCTCCGCATCCTAAAGAAAAGCGTCCGACGGGAGCTGGTTTGGCTGGTTTCTGTTACTTGATGCCAGAGCCCTAACCCATACCCAGGAGGGCTCCACCTCCCAAACCACCACCCCACAAAGCCCCACTTCAGAAATAAGATGCCTCTGCTGGCCTCCAGGACTGGTCGATTGATTTCAGGAACACTTCTCACAACTGAGGAAATGGCCCTCGTGGGCCAGGCGACCAGCCACTCTCCAGCAACAGGTGTCAACAGTGGCCCAGAGGGGTGTTCCGTGAGAGAACTGGACTCTTCCCCACCTTCAGCCCCAAAGGTTAAAGGAATCCCATGTCGACAGTGCCTACGCATGATTCATTCATTCAGAAACTGTCCAGCCAGGGGCTTCCCTGGTGGCGCAGTGGTTAAGAATCCTCCTGCCAATGCAGGGGACACGGGTTCGAGCCCTGGTCCAGGAAGATCCCACATGCCGTGGAGCAACGAAGCCCGTGCGCCACAACTACTGAGCCTGCGTTCTAGAGCCCGCGAGCCACAACTACTGAGCCCGCGTGCCACAACTACTGAAGCCCACGCGCCTAGAGCCCGTGTTCCACAACAAGAGAAGCCACCGCAATGAGAAGCCCGCGCACTGCAAGGAAGAGTAGCCCCCGCTCCCCGTCAACTCGAGAAAGCCCACGTGCAGCAACGAAGACCCAACACAGCCAAAAATTAAAAAATAAATAAATAAAATAAATAAATTTTTAAAAAAAGAAACAAGAGTATTTAAAAAAAAAAAGAAACCCATTCACACGGTGTCAACATGAAGTGGACAAACTTCAAGGTCGTAAGTAGAATACAGTCACCTTCTTATTAAAAATATACCTTCTAGATCTCCCTGACTATTGATTATAAAACATACCAATTGGGACTTCCCTGGTGGTGCAGTGGTTAAGAATCCCCCTGCCAATGCAGGGGACACGGGTTTGAGCCCTGGTCCGGGAAGATCCCACATGCCACGGAGCAGCTAAGCCCGTGTGCCACAACTACTGAGCCTGCACTTTAGAGCCCTCGAGCCACAACTACTGAAGCCTGCGTGCCTAGAGCCCGTGCTCTGCAACAAGAGAAGCCACCGCAATGAGAAGCCCGCGCACCCAACTAGAGAAGGCTCGTGTGCAGCAACGAAGACCCAACGCAGCCAAAAATAAAAAATATATATAAATAAATAAATTTAATAAATAAATAAATAAAACATACCAATTATTTAGTAATAGCTCTTCAGGAGGAAACTATATTAAATATACACATCAGTTGTGAGACACACCCCTTTGTAATATCTGTTAAAATGGGGGTTGGGAGGATGAGGAAATACAGAAACTCACAGAGAATAGGCAGAGGTCTGGGACGCTGTGCAGCTGAAGGCTGAGCCCCCTCACTCCCCTCGGCAGTAACCACCACCAGCAAATACGGAGCACACAGCCCATCATTTCACCCCCAAAACCCACCTGAGCCACACACCTGACTCCAGAGTAGAAGAGGACCTCAGAGACCATTCTAGACTAGCGTCGTCAATGAGCAGGGCCCCAGAATCACCGGGAGGCTCCTAATAGACAAACTGCTGCTTCCTCCCTGTACAGTTTCTGGTTCAGTAGGTCTAGGATGGGGCCCTAGAATTTGCTCTGCTAACAAGCCCCCAGGTGATGCCATGGGGAGGGCACTGAGACCCCAGATGTGGGCCTAGCCCCTCAGCTGTATACTTCCCGTGGCCACACCCCAGGCCCCAGAGCCCTCATCTCTGCCCTCGAGGTGCAGACAGTGCTCATATCGCCCCCCTTCCCCTTCTCTGGGGACCCAGGTTTCACCTGGGGTAGGATGGGGTGAGACAGGGCTCCTCCCCAGGGGCTGAGAAATGCTGCCAATGTGAACATGGCTCGGCACTGTCACTGCCACATCCATCCATTCAGGCTCACTCCTGCTCCCCCTCCCTCCCTCCCAGAATTTCCCTTTCCCTCAGGTTCTTCCCAGCCCTCCCTTCCATGTCCTTTCCTTTGAGTCTTATACACACAGCTGATGATACTCAGGTGTGATGGGAGCTGAGATGACTCCTGACCTAATTCAGCGGCTCTTTATCAGCATACCAACAAAACTTGACCCTGGTGTGAAATACATTTTGATGTTAACTAGCAGAAGCTGTATGATGGGACTATCTTGGATATAAAGTTGATGGGAATTCCCTGGCAATCCAGTGCTTAGGACTTGGCACTTTCGCTGCTGGGGCCGGGGTTCAATCCCTGGTCAGGAAACTTAAGATACTGCAAGCCTCACAGCACAGCCAAAAAAAAAAAAAAAACCAAGTTGAGCTGAGTGGATTTTGTGATGCAACATAGACAATTACACTGTCTCTTATCTCGCTGGTGTGAGACCTCCAAGAGTGTGGGGGTAACTGAACCCAGAACCAACATCAAGGTACTTCAAGGTATGACCGCCTGTTCTTTTTGTTGTTGTTTTTTGGGAGATTTTTTTTTTTTAATATTTATTTATTTTTGGCCGCGTCGGGTCTTGGTTGCAGCGTGGGCTCTTCGTCGTGGCTCATGGGCTTCTTTCTAGCTGTGGCACGTGGGCTCCAAAGCACGTGGGCTCTGTAGTTTGTGGCACGCGGGCTCTCTAGTTGAGGCGTACAGGCTCAGTAGCCCCGCCGCATGTAAGATCTTAGTTCCCTGACCAGGGATCAAACCTGCAACCCCTGCACTGGAAGGCGGATTCTTAACCACTGGACCACCAGGGAAGTCCCTGACCTCCTGTTTACTTGAACTTGCCTCTTGAGTATATCAGGGTAGCAAACAGTTACTCAAAGGATGACTTGGAGCTGAGAGTCAACCAATGAAGACAGTGATGATCAACATTTTCATAGAAGCTGGGAGACCATGTTATGCCACACCACCTTTGAGTTATAACTATTGCAGGCTATTCTGGTGTTGTCTTCGCATGTGTCTTGAAAAAAAAAAACAAAAACCCTAGTATCAAAACTATTAGCAAACTCCAAAAGGTTGAGAACCACAAATCTAATTCTTGAAAACACGTTAAAAGGCCAAACCCCAGGTTAAAAACAAACACCCTCCAGCAGGGGGTTCCATATGCTACAGAACCCACCAAGGGGAGGAAGCAGCAGCAGGCCGAGAAACAGGGAGGAGCGGACAGGTAGGCAACTAAGTTTAATTCAAAGCAGGAGGGGAGAAATGCATCAGAATCATGCCCATGGATGACAGGACACAAGAAAAGTATCCAATTCAGTATTTCCTGGGGGCCTTTGGGACATGCAAAAGTACACAAGACCCACACCCTGCCCTCTGGGAGCTCAGAGTCCAAAGGAGACAGACTGGAATGCCCAAAATGCAACTGCTGATAAAAAAGTTCTAGAACTAGATGGTAGTGATGGTTGCACATTGTGAATGTACTTAATATCACTGAATTTACACTTTAATACAGTAAATTTTATAGGTATCGCACCACAAAAAACAGAAAAATGCACCCTACATTCTGATAGGATCAGAATGCGCTTCAGAAAGGTAACTCTGCTGGAAAGTAGGGTGGATGAAATTAGTGGTTCTGAAGTTTCGCCACACGTTAGAATAACCTGGGGAGCTTTTATAAAACCAGATTCCTAGGTCACACCATACCGATTAAACCAGAATCACTGGAGGTAAGGACCAGACATTCATATTTTTCAAGACTCTCCAGGGCATTCCAGGGTCGGCCAAGTTTGAGAAAGCAGATGAGTAAGGTCAAGGCGATCAGGAGCCCTTCATCTCAAACAGCTGACTGGTTGACTGACCATGACACTCATGATCGCCCCCACCTGAACAGAACCGGGATCTCAAACTGTTTTCTTAGGAGCATCTCATTTAATCCCACAGAAGTATTCTACCAAGACCTACTTTGCAAAGAGATCACATGACTGGCCCAAGGCCAAGCCCCCAAAGAGTCTGTGCACTCAAACCCACAGACTGGTCCCAAAGTCCAGGACCCTGTCCCTCTGTGAACCAATCGAAACAGGACAAGAAAAGTCAAATCAGGCCAAAGATCATTAATACTTAAAAAAAAAAAATCCATCACTGGGACGTAAAAGTACATTCCAATATTGCACTACTACGTGGGCCAAGCAAAGAACAATTTTCGGCTTTTCCAAAGTAACTTAAAAAAATTAAGAAGCTGCATACAAATTTAGCTAAAACAATCATCACAGGGTTTATCGATAAGAGAAAAATTGGAAACAGTCCTTCAAAAGGGACTGATTAAATAAAATGAAGTTATAAAAAAAATTTTAAACAAAGGATGTTCAGGGTGTACTGAGTGAAAAAGGTGGGTCTACAAAATATTATGTACAGTGTGATTCCATTTTTGCAAAAAAAAATGGGAGAAAACAGACAAAACAAAAAAGGAGCAGGTATAAACCAAATGCCTGGGGAATGAGACTGTGGGGTGGTTTTTACTTCCAGTTTTTGCTTATCCAGATTTTTTTCTAAATTTTGGACACAGAAACTTTTATAAAGAGAAACAAGTTAATTTGGAAAAAGCAATTTACCACTTTCCTCTGACCCCTGCAACAGTTTTACAACTTAATAAAGAATCTCCTTCAATAAGACAGGAGAGACTGATTCAAGTGAACCACCTGAGATGAAAGCCTTTACACCTCAAGTATTAGAATCAGTTCTTAGAGCCCTACAGGTTCAAACTATAGCTACAAGAAAATCAACAAGCCTCAATCTCATTCTTTGTTTAAAAAAAATTAAAAGTTAGACTGAGTCAGTGGTTCCCAACCTGGAATCTTTTAAAATCTGTATCTTGGACTTCCCCAGTGGCCCAGTGGTTAAGAATCCGCCTGCCAATACAGGGAACACAGGTTTGATTCCTGGTTCGGGAAGATCCCACATGCCGCGGAGCAACTAAGCCCGTGCGCCACAACTCGTGAGCCTGCGCTCTAGAGCCTGCGTGCTGCAAGGACTGAAGCTCGCGCACCTAGAGCCCGCGCTCTGCAACGAGAAGCCCCTGCAGTGAGAAGCCTGCGCACCAGCAACAAACAGTAGCCCTGGCTCACCGCAACTAGAGAAAGCCCGCGTGCAGCAACGAAGACCTAACGCAGCCTAAAAAAAAAAAAAAAAAAAAATTAAATTAAATCTGAATCTTCAGCAAACGAGCTATTTCAAGTATTTTTTCAAAGCCAGTGAATGTGAATTACACATTTACCTTCAGTAAAGATGGATAGATATAACTAAACTATCCGCTGCCTTTAACTAGAACCATTTCTATCCAGCATGGTGAAGTGTGAAGTGCTTTGAAGCCAGATGAAATCTGGCTTGAGACCTGCAGACTGCTGGCCTGAGGCAAGAAACCTGTCCTCAAGAGTACGACATCATAGAAACCTCACTGGTATTGGTGTTGGTGAGGACATGGTCTCTGCAGGTTCTAACACCTGTGTGGCAAGCTAAGCCTGAGTTTCCTCTGCTGGGAAATATGCAGCCCCCTTGCAATGCTCATTTTCACCGAGGAAAAGCCAACATCCTTACAATGATGAGCAAGCCCTATACTTGACCTGCCTCTCCGTACCCTCTCTGACCTCACCTGGAACTATTCTCCCCTTCTCTTTCCTCTCCAGCCGCACCTGCCTCCTCACACACACTAGATTGGCTCCAACCCCAGGGCCTTTGCACTTGAAGTTTGCTCTCCCTGGACTGTTCTACCTCAGGTATCCACTTGGCGAACTCTCTCACCCCAAGTCCTTGCTCAAACATCACTCTCTCCATGAGGCCCGCGCTGCAGCCCACCCTCTCACTCCCCACCTCAGTCTTTCTAATCCCTCGCCCTTTTTCTTTTGTCCATGTCCACTGTTCACCTCTAACACACAGTATACTTATTTATTACGTACACTGTTTATTTCCTGTCCGCTGCCGACAAGCGCCCCGTGTAAGCTCCGGGAGGGAGCTCACCCACTGGTGACGGAGGAATCGCCACCGACGCAGCAGGGGCTCCAAGTCTACACACAGATCCCTCAGAAGCCCTGGCCCCCTGCAGCCCTGCCCTCATCTCAGACCACCTCGTCTGTGTGCTTTGGCTTAAACTACGTACTAGAAAACGGGTGTATCTCGACCTGAAGATGCAGTTTGGTCGTGTTTTTTAAGTGAAAGTTAGTTTGAAATGCCTAAAAACCGCAGTTCACACGAAATCCTTCAAAACGTGGGGTTTTTAGAGGTTTTAAAGAAACTCTTTTTGTTGCTATTCAAAGACTGGGTAAATTGAGACGAGGGTATCCCAAATGGTTAGTTTCTGAGAGTTAAAATATAAAAATAAAACGGTGGGACCTCAGAACCTGGCCCACCAGCCGCGCGAGGCCCCTCGCCCTCCCGCCCACGTAGCCCCGAGCCAGGCCCGCGCCCTCACCGTCTCCCCGCGGATGCCCTGGACGCCCCTCCACTGCGAGGGCACGGACGCCACGCCCAGGGTCTCGTCCTGCAGCGGCCCGGGCCGCTCGGGCCGCTCGGGCCGCTCGGTACTCGCAGTCCCGCCTGAAGCCAGCGCCTCAGCACCCGCGCTTCCCGCGCGGCAGAGCTGCCCCGGCTGCGCGCGGGTTGCCGTGGAGACGGCCCCGCCCCCCAACCACTCTCCGGCGCCGGCGCACTCCGACGCAACCTTCGCCCCCCCGCTCGTCCAGAGCGGAAGGCTGGGAAGCTGAGGCTATCGGCGCCATTTTTGAATTTGTCAGCGCGCCCCCCCCCTCCCCCCCCTCCCGCTCCAAGACGCAAGAAGAGATAAATTATTCTTTTCCGACGGTGCGACAAGCAATACCAGTTCTGGAGTCGCCAAACGCAGAGGGAGCCCGCTTGGGGCATGCGCGGCTACTCTGGGTGGGGAGGGAAGTGCGGAAGCGACGCACTCGTGCCAAGTTCAAAGATGGCGCTGAGCGGCCAGGCGCAGAGGCGAGGGGGGGAGGCTGTGGCCGCGGCGGGCTGGAGTTGTGGGGCCTCGGGGTGCAGAGTTGGCGCAGCAGCCGAGTGCTCCAGCAGAGCTCCAATTGGCGACCACCTCGAAGCCAAGTGCTCGCCGTCTGATCCTCAGTTTTTGCCACAATAGAATGGCGATTTTAAATACCCATATGCGGATCCAGTGTGGTTGAGTAGTTGGAAGGCCCAAATGAGGTCGAATGTAGAAAAATGCTTGTTAAACCGAAGTTAAAGGCCCGAACAACTACCAATTACTGAGTATCTACCGTGTGTCAGGTAGAACCCAGAGCTTTCTGTATGTTGATCTTAATAATCCTTAAAATAACTCTACGAGGAATCAACTGTTACATGTCGCTTGAGGGTGCTGATTGTCTGAAAAATAACTGCCCCAGATCACCCATAAAGCCTGCATCCCATTTGCCCAAGACCCCCCCGGAAAGCTGCTTGGCCCCAAGGCCCCGTTCTGAGCCTCTTGGCAAGAATCCTCTGGCCAGGTCCTCTGGGCCGCTTTCCTCCTATCCCTGAACTCTCAGAAGGATGGAAACCTGCCCAGTCAGAGACCCCTCTGTACCCACGACTGAGTCCTCATTGGGACCCTGTTCCAGCCAAGGCCATGAGGACCGATTAGATTAGCAACACTGGAAAGAATGGAATGCAATAGAAATTTCTTCCTAGAAAGTAGAACCAAACAAAATTCTCCTGGTGAGGCCCTCTTAACACTAGAAACATTTGCAAACGTCACCAAGGATTCCAAAAATCACGTTCAAAAAGAAGCTCAATGGGCCTTCCCTGGTGGTGCAGCGGTTAAGGCTCCACGCTCCCAATGCAGGGGGCCCGGGTTTGATCCCTAGCCAGGGAACTAGATCCCACATGCATGCTGCAACTAAGAGTTCGCATGCCACAACTAAAGAGCCAGCGAGCCGCAACTAAGGAGCCTGCCTGCTGCAGCTAAGACCCGGCACAACCAAATAAATAAATAAATAAATGAAAACATCTTCCCAGCAATCAATAAAAAACGTTAAAAAAAAAAAAAAAAAGAAGCTCAAGGCTGTGGGAATCAGGAGGCCTGGATATGAAGCCTGAACAGTGCTATGTCCTCTTTAATAGACTTGGTACCGCTCTGGGCCTTGGTTTCCTAGCTGAAAAAATGAGGCTAATAAGACCTGCTTCACCTGAGTAAGGAAGGAGAATATTTCAAGAAGAGAAGGGTGGGGCTTCCCTGGTGGCACAGTGGTTAAGAATCCGCCTGCCAATGCAAGGGACACGGGTTCGAGCCCTGGCCCGGGAAGATCCCACATGCCGCGGAGCAACTAAGCCCATGCGCCACAACTACTGAGCCTGAGCTCTAGAGCCCGCAAGCCACAACTACTGAGCCCACGTGCCACAACTACTGAAGCCTGCGCGCCTAGAGCCCATGCTCTGCAACAAGAGAAGCCACGACAATGGGAAGCCCGCACACTGCAACGAAGAGTAGCCCCGGCTCACCGCAACTAGAGAAAGCCTGCGCACAGCAACGGAAACCCAACACAGCCAAAAATAAAAAATAAAATAAATAAAAAATTTTTTTAAAAAAGAATAAGAAGAGAAGGGTGGCCCACGGTATTAAATGTCCCAAACAATTGCACGAGAGTAGTGGAAACAAAAGCCAGCCTGCAGAGGGTTTAGGAGGGAAAGGAGGAAGTAGAGAAAGTAATGGATAGTATTGGGAAGCTCAACATAGGAAGTAAGTGTGAGTGTAAATTGGTAAAACTAATTGGAGGGTAATTTGACCTTAAAGTGTGCCTCCTCTTTAATCCAGAAATCCTACTTCTGGGAATTTTTCCTGAATCAACATCTGATTCACACAGACACTGAGACCCAAGGATATTCAGCAACTATTCATTTACGGTAGTATTACTATGATAATAGCAAGATCCTGCAGTCAGCCTAAATTTCCAAGCAAAGTCGTGGCACACAACAGGTATTCACTAAAAATTTGAGAAAGAATGGACAGTAAGCCTTTGGTTGAGTAATTATGATACATGGTATAGAATCTCAGGTGGCCATTAAGAGTGTTGTTATTTGCTATTTATTTATTTATTTATTTATTAAAATTTATTTAATTTTATTTATTTTTGGCTGTGTTGGGTCTTCGTTGCTGCACGCGGGCTTTTCTCTGGTTGCGGCGAGTGGGGGGGCTACTCTTCATTGTGGTACGTGGGCTTCTCATTGTGGTGGCTTCTCTTGTTGGGAGCATGGGCTCTAGGTGAGCGGGCTCAGTAGTTGTGTCTCGCAGGCTCTAGAGCGCAGGCTCAGTAGCTGTGGTGCACAGGCTTAGTTGCTCCGCGGCATGTGGAATCTTCCCGGACCAGGGCTCGAACCCGTGTCTCTTGCATGGGCAAGAGGATTCTTAACCACTGCGCCACCAGGGAAGCCTGTTATTTGCGATTTAAATGTGGCAAAATGTTTGCAGGATATTAAAGTTTTTATAAAATGCAATTTATATGCATTGTATCCTGTTTTTATAACAATATATGTTTCTAACAAAACCTAGGGGTATAGATCCAAATACGCATAACAGATGCCTCTGGGTAATTTAAGTTTTTCTCTCTTTGTAGGGTTCAAGTTTTATGTGGTTTATTTATGAAAAGAGAGGAGGGAATGAATGAACAGACAAATGCTTAGCGTGCTGGAGAGCGTATTATACCTTGGGTGGGCAGGACAGTTGGGGAAACATTTCCAGGGTAGGAGAGTCTTGAGCAGGCATATGTGCCAGAAAGGAGGAGGCTGAAAGGGTGAGCAGGACTCACTAGAGGAGGAAGGGGAGGAGGAGGAGGAGCAGTTGGGCAGCAAGTGGCCCTGTGGTGTTTCTCCAGCCCTCTTTTTCCCATCCTGAAGCCTCAGGCCCTCTGGCCATTCCCTGTTACCCTGACAGCAATTCAAACGCCTCCACCTGACCTCTGGCTTCCATGTACTTTCCCTCTACCTGGAGCACTCCTCCCTGCTCTCCTATTTACTACGAAACCAGATCCCAAGCCCATTGTTGGCTCTCAGGGGACTGAGTTTCTCTTCTCTAGAGCACTCCTCAAAATTGTAATTTAGTAACAAGGTAGTATTGCCTGTCTTTGCCCCAGTGAGTCAGCTCCTCCAACATGGGGAACATAGCTGTCCCCAGAGCCCAGCACTGTGCCTGGCACACAGTAAAGACTAATTGAATGGGGCTTCCCTGGTGGCGCAGTGGTTGAGAATCTGCCTGCCAATGCAGGGGACACGGGTTCGAGTCCTGGTCTGGGAAGATCCCACATGCCGCGGAGCAACTAGGCCCGTGAGCCACAACTACTGAGCCTGCGCGTCTGGAGCCTGTGCTCCGCAACAAGAGAGGCTGCGATAGTGAGAGGCCTGCGCACCGCAATGAAGAGTGGCCCCCACTTGCCGCAACTAGAGAAAGCCCTTGCACAGAAACGAAGACCCAACACAGCTAAAAATAAATAAATAATAAAAATAAAGGAATTAAAAAAAAAAAAAGACTAATTGAATGAATGTCTAGCCATCAGTAAGAACAGTTTCCAGCCTTATACGTAGGACAGAGCCCCACTCACTTTTTTTTCTGGCTTCGCCATGCGCTTGTGGAATCTTAGTTCCCCAACCAGGGACTGAACCCGGGCCCTCGGCAGCAAAAACGTGGAGTCCTAACCACTGGACTGCCAGGGAATTCCTGAGGACAGAGTCCCTTTTAAATCTCAACTGGGCCTCACCCCAGGTCATTTCCAGGAAGACTCCTGCTTCCTACCTCTACTTCTTGCTGCAAAAAAGTTCAGTCAATGTGTGTTCAGAGAATGTTCAAATGCATTCAAGGAGACAAAGAGTCAAAAAAGAAGACATCCCCATTTTAAAACGCTGGTGGCAATTCTTTCAGGAACATTCAGTTCTATTTAGTAAAACTGAGTTTAGTAAAACTCAACTTCTGAATGTCTCTACCATGCTCCAAGGACGAAACAATTATATAATAATAACACCTCCTAGAGTATGGAGTTCTCGATATGTGCTAAGCACTTTGCATGAATTCTCACAACATCCTGATAGGTCAGGTATTATTACAACTCACATTTCACAGATGTGGGAAAGAACGAAGGCTAAGAGACTTTTGTGACTTGCCCATGGTCACGCATAGCTGGTGAGGTGGAGGTTGGACTAAACCCCAGAACTGCCTGATTCCAAAGACCATTCTCCTTTCTTTAAATCATTCCATGCTTCAATTTTCTTATTTATAAAATTAGGTTGCTAGGCCTATCCCATTGGGTTGAAATAGGACTGAATGAGTTAATACTTGGAAAGCAAGCACACAAAGCAGTACATAGTATGTTATCAGTACTTATCAGTACTTCTTAATTATGAACATTATTATTACCACCAAGCCATAAGGGATCAGAGAGACCACATAAAGGGAGGCTGGACCTTAAAGGATGGGAAAGATTAGTCCTAAGTTACAGGGTAGGTTCTCAGCGCGCGCGCGCGCGACTGGCCATCTAAATAAGTGCCGTCTTCCCCCAGGTTGACACCAATTATGAGCTAGGCATTGTGATAGGTTCTGGGAACTATGATGGTTCCCGCCCTCAACAAGCTTACAGTTGCACGAGAGAGAGTCAGTCACAAAACCCTGCCTCAGCTCTCGGTGATGGCCAGGGACGTGTGGCCAGCAGAGGGCCCTCTGCATTTGCGGATCGGGCCTCAGGGAGGAGAGGGCTTCTAGGCTGAGGTCTGAAGAAAAAGTCAGCCTGGCAAGGACAACTTGAAGATGAAAAATAGGAGTAGGAAGAGGGGGAGAGTCTTCCAAGTAGAAGGAAGAACTCTGCGAAGAAGTCCCCAAAGCAACAGAGAACCTGGTGCCTTGATGCTGCATGTGAACAGGGGCCAGATCATGAAGATGCTAAAGGGACATGGAGCTTGGACTTTATCACTAGATCACCAGGAAACCAGTGATGGGTTTTCAGCAAGGGAGTGACTTGATTGGATTTATGTATTTTAAGAAGATGCCTGGATGTAGAGTGGAGAATGGATTGTGAACAGCTAGATTCCCTTAGCCCAGGACAGCCCTGCTAATTCATTATCTCTAAGGTGGGCTCTGGGATTTCCCTGGTCATTCTTTTGTGCTCTGAGGTTTAAGAGACACTTACTCAAGAGGAATCCCAGAACTATTTAGAGTAAAGGCAGTATCAGTGAAATAAGAGCCGCTCAGAAGAGGAAAATCCCTTGGAGTTCTGGGCAGTAGGCATTACCTCAAAGTCACATAGGCAGGCTTCCCAGCTCAGCCCTGGGAAGCCTTTACCAGCCCAGGTAAGGGCTTCAGTCATTCATTCACTCATTCATTCATTTATTCAGCAAATGATTATCCTACGCCCCCTACGTGTCAGACACTGTGCTCAGGAGCAGCCGACACCACCAAGCAGTTCTGCTCTCTTGGAATTTACACTCTGAGCATTGACACATAAATAATTACAGGGTAAAAAGGGCTTGGAAGAAGCCTAGGGTCATTACTACTGGGGAGATGGAGGGTGGGGTGGGAAGGATGTGGTGATAAAAGGCCCAACCCCATGCCTCTCACATGGAAGAGCACAAAAAACTTTTTTTTTAATTAATTAATTAATTAATTTATGGCTGTGTTGTGTCTTCGTTTCTGTGCGAGGGCTTTCTCTAGTTGTGGCAAGCGGGGGCCACTCTTCATCGCGGTGCGCGGGTCTCTCACTATCGCGGCCTCTCTTGTTGCGGAGCACAGGCTCCAGACGCGCAGGCTCAGTAATTGTGGCTCACGGGCCCAGTTGCTCCGCGGCATGTGGGATCTTCCCAGACCAGGGCTCGAACCCGTGTCCCCTGCATTGGCAGGCAGATTCTCAACCACTGCGCCACCAGGGAAGCCCCACAAATAACTATTTTATTCAACAAATACTAATGGAATGCCTACTATAAGTCAAAGACTAGAAGAAAAACAAAGCAGGGGAAGGGAACAGAGAAGGATAAGGGTACATCTGGGAAAAACTATTTTATCTAGGGCAGACAAGGGAGACCTCTAGGAGGAGGTGACATTTGAGAAGTCAGTTCAATCCCTCCAGGCCTCAAGATTCCCTCTTGGCCTGTCCGCTTTCTGCCTCTCGGCCTTTGCGTCCACCCAGCACAGGCCCCATCCCTCCCCAACCCGGAAAGTCCCCTGCTCAAAGGTGGACTAAGACAAAGGCTTAATAAACTTATTAAAACAGCTTTGTCAGAGCTGGAGTCTGAGAGCGGGAAGGAAGGGAAGGGCAATGGGGTACAACTCCCGCCCCTTCCCCAACCGGGAGCCCAGGATGATAAATCCTCCCCGCACTCACAAGCATTGCTGTAGCTTCAGCCCCAGCCTTGAGCAGCCATCCGTCCACTCAGGGTCAAACAAGGCCTTGATTTTTCTTCGGACCTCCTGTGTGTGAGTCCCCACACTTAGCCGGGTTAACGACGGTTACTAGAATGTAATGGAGGGGAGTTTGGCATCTGGCATTAGGGTTTCAAATCTTGGCTTATTCTGTAGTCCCTGTGTGACTTTGTGCCCTTCCTGTCCCTCATCTGAGCCTCACTTTCCTTGGCCTGGAATGTTTCTCTCCCAGCCCTGCAAGGTGCTGGCTCCTTTTTTTTTTTTAATTTCGCGGTGCCGCATGGCTTGCGGGATCTTAGTTCCCCGACCAGGGATCAAACCCAGGCCCACGGCAGAGAAAGCACTGTGTCCTAACCACTGGACCGCCAGGGAATTCCCTCCTTTTTATTTTTTAAGTCTGGGACAAGATTTTTCTTCTTAGACCAACCTTCCCTGAAGACTTGATTGAAAGAGGCTTTCCTTGTTATTCTCCATTGCAACCCTGTTTGGCTGCCTTCTTGGCAGCCTTCTTAATTTGGTATTACACATTCACTGTTTGTTTCCTGCTGGGCAGTGTGTGCCTCCTCACTCTACCATGTGCTGGGACCATTGTCTCCTTGGCTTCAAGTTTACCTGTGCCAGGCCAGTGCTCACCCACAGTAGGTAAGTCATCAATAAATATGTGCCCACCTTGAGTGAACACATAAAGTGGGATGATTACAATACTTGCCACACCTGGTCATGGTGAAAATTCAGTGCATCTGGCACCTGAAAGAGCGTAATAAAATGTAGCCATAATTAACGTACCTGTTCTGCGCATGCTTTTGTGTGGCCTCTGTAGAGCCACACCATGGGCTGGTGTGGCTCTACAGAGGGAGAGTGGAGGTAAAGCAAGTAGATATTCACAATTCCAAGTGTTACAGTCCCCATTATACAGATTACGAACAAACAACTGAGGTTCAGAAAGGAAGAATGATTTGCCATGCAGCTGAGTGTATATATGTCTTTTGTTTTTAGGAAGCAAACTGGCTTAATACATGAAGAGAACCTTCAATCAGTTACCTTGTAAGGTTATGATGTATATAATTATTCTGGGGCTATAGTTTTATTTTTATCCCTTTAAAAATAAATTTATTTATTTTGTTTATTTATTTTTGGCTGTGTTGGGTCTTCATTGCTGCACACAGGCTTTCTCTAGTTGTGGTGAGCAGGGGCTACTCTATGTTGCAGTGTGCAGACTTCTCATTTCCGTGGCTTCTCGTTGCAGAGCACGGGCTCTAGGCGTGCGGGATTCAGCAGTTGTGGTTCATGGGCTCAGTAGTTGTGGCGCACGGGCTTAGTTGCTCCACGGCATGTGGGATCTTCCTGGACCAGGGCTCGAACCTGTGTCCCCTGCACTGGCAGGCGGATTCTTAACCACTGTGCCACCAGGGAAGTCCCTATTTGTATTCTTTTTATTTTTATTGTTTTTATTTTTTATTTTTATTTTTTTTTAATTAATTAATTAATTTATTTATGGCTGTGTTGGGTCTTCGTTTCTGTGCCAGGGCCTTCTCTAGTTGTGGCAAGTGGGGGCCACTCTTCATCACGGTGCACGGGCCTCTCACTATCGCGGCCTCTCTTGTTGCGGAGCACAGGCTCCAGACGCGCAAGCTCAGCAATTGTGGCTCACGGGCCCAGCCGCTCCACGGCATGTGGGATCCTCCCAGACCAGGGCTAGAACCCGTGTCCCTTGCATTGGCAGGCGGATTCTTCACCGCTGCGCCACCAGGGAAGCCCAAGTATATTTTTTAATGTATGTCAAAGGTGACATTTCAGAGCGGAATAGAATACTTAAATTGCTCAATAAACGGTGTTGCCCTCAAAATCCCTGCAAGCACACACACTCCATTAGTCTATGAGATTTGAATGATGGAGCCATATCGTTTTCATTTCTGCAACCATAAGGCCTAGCCCAGTGCCTGACAACATATAATATCCACTCCACAAAAGGCTGAGCTGTCAATTCCTTGCAATTTTCAAAGACTCAGACAAGGGAATTCTCATCTTTTAAAGAGAAAATCCTGGGACTTCCTTGGTGGTCCAGTGCCTAAGACTCTGCGCTCCCAGTGCAGGGGGTCTGGGTTCGATCCCTGATCAGGGAACTAGATCCCACATGCCGCAACTAAAAGGTCCTACGTGCCGCAACTAAGACCTGGCTCAGCCAAATATATAAATAAATAAATAAATTTTTTTAAAAAAAAAGAAAAGATCGAGAGCCTTGCTTACATCAAAATAAAATACTTCAGTAAGTCTCAAAAAAAATTAAAAACCACTAAAAATACAATGCAAAGCAAATAACCTAGGGAAAATATTTTGCAATATGTAAACAAGAGGCTTATATGCCTAATATATAAAATACACTTATAAATTAACGAAGAAAAGAGATACATCATAACAGGAAATTGGGCAAATTGATATGAATGGATATTTACAAAAGAAGAAATGCCATTGTCAAGAAGCATAAGAAAAATTGTTCTGATGCAAATCAAAACTACAATGAGGTACCACCTCACTTTAATGGCCATCATTAAGGTCTACAAATAACGGGACTTCTCTGGTGGTCCAGTGGCTAAGACTCGGCCTCCCAGTGCAGGGGGCCTGGGTTCGATCCCTGGTCAGGGAACTAGATCCCACATGCCGCAACTAAAGATCCCGCATGCCCCACATGCCACAAATAAGACCAGCGCAGTCAACCCAACTTAAAAAAAAAAAGTCTACAAATAACAAATGCTGGAGAGGGTGTGGAGAAAAAGGAACCCTCCTACACTGTTAGTGGGAATGTAGATTGGTGCAGCCACTGTGGAAAGCAGTACAGAGAGTCCTCAAAAAACTAAAAGTAGAGTTGCCATATGATCCAGCAATCCCACTCCTGGGCATGTATCTGGACAAAACTATAACTTGAAAAGATATATGCACCCCGATGTTCACAGCAGCACTGTTTACAATAGCCAAGACATGGAAGCAACCTAAATGTCCATCGATAGATGAATGGATAAAGAAGATGTGATATATATATACAATGGAATACTACCCAGCCATAAAAAAAGAATGGAATAATGCCATTTGTATCAACCTGGATGGACCTAGAGATTATCATACTAAGTGAAGTAAGTCAGAAAGAGAAAGACAGATATCATATAATATCACTTATATGTGGAATCTAAAATATGACACAGGAAATTCCCTGGCAGTCCCAGTGGTTAGGACTTGGCGATTTCACTGCCAGGGTGTGGAGGGTGTGTATGCAGGGCCGGGTTCGATCCTTGGTCAGGGAAATAAGATCCTGTAAGCCATTCAGCAAGCCAAAAAGTAAAAACTAATTAATTAATAATTAAAAATAAATAAAATAAAATATGACACAAATGAACTTATTTATGAAACAGACTCACAGACATAGAGAACAGACTTGTGGTTGCCAAGGGGGAGGGAGGGTGGAGGAGGAATGGATTGGGAATTTGGGATTAGAGATGCAAACTATTACATACAGAATGGATAAACAGCAAGGTCCTACTGCATAACACAAGGAACTATATTCAATATCCTGTAATAAACCATAATAAAAAAGAATATAGGACTTCCCTGGTGGGGCAGTGGTTAAGAATCCGCCTGCCAATGCAGGGGAGGGACACGGGTTTGAGCCCTGGTCCGGGAAGATCCCACATGCTGCGGAGCAACTAAGCCCGCCAGCCACAACTACTGAGCCCGTGTGCCACAACTACCAAAGCCCACAAGCCTACAGCCCGTGCTCTGCAACAAGAGCAGCCACTGCGATGAGAAGCCCGCGCACTGTAACAAAGAGTAGCCCCCACTCACCGCAGCTAGAGAAAGCCTGCGCGCAGCAACGAAGACCCAATGCAGCCAAAAATAAAATAAATAAATTTATAAAGAAAAAAAAGAATATATAGGGACTTCCTTGGAGGTCCAGTGGTTAAGACTCCACGCTTCCACTGAAGGGGGCACAGGTTCAATCCTGATCCCACGTGCCACGCGATGCGGCCAAAAAAAATCCCCCCAAAACAAGTATATATACATACATACATATGTATGTATATATATATGTATGTATATATATATGCATGTATATATATGTATATGTATAACTGAATCCCTTTGCTGTATATCAGAAACTAATACAACATTGTAAATCAACTGTACTTCAATAAAGAACAAATCTAAAAAAAAAAGAAAAGAAAAACTGTTTTTCTGAGATAAAATTTTCCACCTACTGAATATGAACTTCAGAGAATGAGGCAGGGTTCAGTGAAATATACACAAACACTGCAGGAGAGCAGCTGGACAATTGGGCAGCATGTTACAAACCCTTAATATTTTACATACTTTCCCACTCAACAATTGCAGTTCTAGGAATGTATTCTAAGGAAATAATCATATGTGTCAAGATTTAGTTGCCAGGATGTTTATCACAACGTTGCTTATAATTACAAAATAGTAGGAACATCTTAAATTTCTATTGTCAAGTTTTGGTTAAATAAATTACAGCACATTTACCCAACAGAAAACAATATAGCAATGAAAAATGTTGTCACAGGAGTATATATAATGGCATGAAAAGATGTTAAAGAAAAATCGTTAATGGAAAAACTTAGACTAAAAACCAGCTTTGTACAATAATCCTGTTTAAACTGCACACAAATACATATTATAGGACATATATGTTTTGTGAGTAGTTCCTATCTCTTTTTTTTTTTTTTTTCAGGCACAACTTTTTTATTATTTTTTGTTTGTTTTGTTTTGAAATCAGTAAAAGAAACTGGGTCCTAGAAGCTGCGGTGATCTAAGCAGCAGCAAGTTTGTGCATTCATCCTCTTGTTTTTGTTTAAATACGTTTAAATTATCACACTGCTGGCACACCTCATTTGCATGAAATTCTACACCATATATACTAATTGAGGTAAAGTTACCGCCCCCCCCCCATCCCAGGGTGGGGCGAGGGGGTGGGAACTACCCTGGAAGATAATTTTCACTGAAATCTAACCAAACTTCATTAAGTGGACTCTGAGAAGATTACAAATGATATGAAAAATAACATTTGGCCATCAACTTAAAGAATTGGTTTGCCTATGCAAATTTTTGTAATTCTTAATATATTCTACCATCATATGGTCCTCAGAATTAAAGCATAATGAACAGAAAAGAAAAGGAAAAAGAATGCAACTGAGTGCTAAGGCAGAACATCTTGCCAGAAGTAATGAAGGTAGAGTATATACTAAGTATCAAGTGCAGAATTTCATAGGGCCAACAAGGTAACAGTCTATATTTTCCACTTACACAGGCAAAGTGGATTTTGCAATTACCAGTTGCGTTAAATGCACCAAATAAAGCTCCTAAAATTGATACTATAAGGCGCCACCTTAAGTTTTCCAGGCTGCAACTGTGCATAATTTTAAAATGGTTTTCTTAAATTTATTTATTTTTTTAAACATAACACGAGGAAGGTGTTAAAACTGGTGTAATAGCTCAATAGAATAAGTGTTCCAGATTTTGGGAGGGATGAAGAGGGAGATATTCAGAACCCTTCACCAGAATCCCCCCAACTTGATCATAGTGGATTAATGATGTGCTTTGTGGATGTGGTTAGTCAATGACACCAGCTTGACGGATCTTTCTTTCGGCACCAAATCCCACTGAGTTATCTGGTCCCCTTGGCTGACGAAGAACCATTAGGCGAGGAGCACTGGCATCATCCAGTGTGATGTTCTTCAAGCGATTGACCAACCTATCAGGTCGTGGAGCTGCAACAGCCTTGGGGCCCTCGCAGACTCGCCAAACATTGCAAGCACTGCACTTGCCAGTGTGCTGATTAAAAATCACTGAGAATTCCACCTCCTCTCCTGCCTGTAGCTCAATGCCATCCTGAACTTCTTTCACATGGAAAAAGAGCTTCTTGCTATCTCCTACTTCATAGTTAATGAAGCCAAACTGATCTTTCACACACTCCACTGTGGCCCTACGCAGGGGTGTGATGTTGTAGGCCATAGTCTGTGCATTTTGGCCCAGGACACACAATTGGAACTTGATGCTCTCCCCTTTCTGTAGGCAATCCCCTTTGTTGGCCATCCCAACTATGCCAAATGGATAGACCTCACCTTTCATATCCCCTTCGTCCATGATCGCAATCATTCCTTGGTACTCAGTCTGTGTTGGATCGACACTCCTCAAGGGGCGAAGAGTAGTTCCTATCTCTTGATGGTGGGATACCGGTGTAACTTTTTCTAAAGACTATTATTAATTTTTTTTTTTTTTTTTGGCCGTGCCACGCAGCTTGCGGGATCTTAGTTCCCTGACCAGGGATCGAACCGGCCCCCCACCTTCCCCCTCCCCCCCCTGCCCCCCCATCCTCCCCTTCCCCTAGTCCCCGCCCCGGACAGTGAAAGTGCTGAGTCCTAACCATTGGACCACCAGGGAATTCCTTATTATTAACTTCTTAATAAGTACCAAGGAGCCAGAGAACAGTGTGAGGGCAATGAAAGAGGTACCAAATGACCCTCAGGCCCTGGCACCCATTTAAGACAAGAAACGCAGAATGTGGGATCTTAGTTCCCTGACCAGGGATTGAACCCGTGCCCCCTGCATTGGAAGCACAGTCTTAACCACTGGACAGCCAAGGAAGTCCAGAAAGACACCGGATTGAATCCTGAGTCTTCTATTCCTATCCTTTCGATTTTTGGACAAGATTCTTTGGCTGTCAATTTTTCATTTGATTTGATTCTCTCATCTGTAAAATAAGGACATAATACTGTCCTGGAAAGGTGGATGGGAGGGTTTAAAAGGATAATGCTATTGAAATCCTCGAATACAGCTATGGGTGTTTGGGATGTTTTGGAAAATTCTGGTTCCCAGAGAGAGCCTGGCCTCAGGGTTATGGAACATCATGATCCTGTCAACTTTTGGGTGGGGTGGAGGGAGGCCATTTGCCTTGCCTCCACCTTGTCTGCAGCCAGTTCTGGAATGGAGCAGAGTTGCACAGTTGCCTGGTAACACCTCTGGGAATCCAGGAAGTTCAAGTTTTGGAAGCTGTGGAGGAAAGGAAAGGTGGGGTCTTGCATGTTTGAATTTAAGCTGACGTGTACCGAGTGGGTGCTGTTCTTATGTGATGTAAGTGATTCTAAGTACTAGAGCTCAGGTAATCTTTGTTTTGTTTTAATGTAATAGATACACAGGTTCAAAATTCAAAATGTACAACAGGATGAAGAGTGAAAGATCTCCCTGTATCCCTGTCCTTTCATTTCTCACAACCCAGCCCCCTCCCCAGGGATGGCTGAGTTATCACCTTCACAGGAGTCCTTTAATAGCTGTGTTACAAGTATACAGGCAAATAAGTGAACATGTATTTTTTTTCTACCCTCCCTTTTACACAAATGGTAACATACTACCTGCTTGGTAGGACCTTGCTTATTTCACTTCACCATGGCTCTTTTTCCCTATTTGATTTAATGGTTGCAGCTCATTCTACTGTATAGGTTATACCCCTTGGTCACCCAAAGCCCAAAGAAGTTGTTAGGTTGTTTCCAATCTTTCACTTTTATGATGTTGCAGTGAATTGCCTTGCATAGGTGCCACCTCATTTATCTGTAGGATAAAAAATAGAAGGAGAATTTCTGGGTCAAGGGTATGTACTTTTGCACTTTTGATAGATACTCTGATGGTTAAACTGCCCTCCAAAGGGGCTGTATCCATTTAAGGTGCCTTCTCCCAGGTAGGCTGTTTTTAACTTTTGGATCTCAGGTTGGTGGGTAATAAAAGGGAATCTCAAGGTAAATGGAATTTGTATGGGTCTCATGAAGCTCCTTTTGCTACTCCTCACTGACCCCCTTGTCCTTTGTTTCTAGGAACTGAGCTGGTGCAGCATCCTGTCAGTACACTCCCTTCTGGCTGCTACAAGCAAGGGATTTGGGGTTTGCCCCTCAGCTTCCATAAGTGTCCTTTGCTGATACACCCAGAAATCTGTAGCTAGGGCGTCTGTCCTCTCTTCCTGCATACATCCTGTTCCTTTTCCACTGCTTTGGCCATCCAGCCACCTATTCTGTGCTTTGGGGTTTAGCTGACTCCCAGTTTCATCAAAAGAGAGTTTTTGTTTTTGTTTTCCATGCTGTTGTTTTGGACAGTTTCTTTGGTAAAAACAGGAGAAGGATGACTCTTTGTCCTTAATTGAAAATCCTAAAACAAAGAGGCATGTATTATTATCATCCATTTTACAGGTGTAAACACTGACACTTAGGCTGGTTAGAAAGTGCATCCCTGTGATAAAATGACCCCAGAACTGGGGTTCCAGTTTTAACTGTTATTCTCCTTATGACCTTAGGTAAATCACTTCTTTCAGGTCTCAGCTTGCCTAGCTGTGAAACCAAAATGTCTTAGAAGAAGCCCAAAGTCCCTCAGAAGCTGTCAGAGAACGGAGGGATGGGAGGGAGTAAGAGATGTTGGTGGTGCTCGGTCTTCCTCCAGAAAGAGCTCAGCTTTTTATCAGTATTGACATTACTGACTTATGCCTTAGATTTATTTTAAGAGGGTAATTAATGGGAAAAAAACAAACAGAAAAAAAAAAGGAAAATCATTGCACTATCTCAGAGGTTGTAAACTCATGGCTCATAGGCTGAAAGTGGCCTGATGACATGCTTTACTTCGTCCACAAAGTATGTTTTAAAATGTTTAATTAGTTGCTAACTTTCTTTTTTTTTTGGCTACGTTGGGTCTTCATTGCTGCGCGCGGGCTTTGTCTCGTTGCAGTGAGCGGGCTTCTCATTGCGGTGGCTTCTCTTGTTGCAGAGCATGGGCTCTAGGCACACGGGCTTCAGTAAGTTGTGGCACACAGGCTCAGTAGTTGTGGCTTGCAGGCTCTAGAGTGCAGGCTCAGTAGTTGTGGCGCACGGGCTTAGTTGCTCCGCGGCATGTGGGATCTTCCCGGCCCAGGGCTCAAACCCATGTCCCCTGCATTGGCAGGCGGATTCTTAACCACTGCGCCACCAGGGAAGCCCTAGTTGCTAACTTTTAAAAATCCAGAGATTTCATATAAAAATGTGTATCTCTGGGACTTCCCTGGTGGTCCAGTGTGTAGGACTCCGCGCTCCCAATGCAGGGGCTCTGGGTTCAATCCCTGGTCGGGGAAGTAGATCCCACATGCATGTCACAACTCAGAGTTTGCATGCCGCAGCTAAGAAGTCCACCTGCCGCAACTAGCATGCCGCAACTAAGACCTGGTGCAGCCAAAAAAAAAAAAAAGATTGAAAACAAAATGTATATCTCTGGCTGTTCTTTAGAAGAATCAAAGATATGGCAGCTTGGGGTTCACAAACCGAAAACACTGGTGTAGCAAACCCCAGATCCAGAAACCGGGCATCACCAGAAAGGATTAAGGCCCTTAATCCCACCTCAGATGATGTCCCTCCCCAGGGCAAAGGTAACCACACTCCAGACTTCTAACAGCATAGATCAGTTTTGTCTGTTTTTGTAATTTATATAAGTGCAATCACACAGCCTGTCCTATTTTGTGTCTTGTGTCTTTCACTCAACATTATGTTTGTAGGCTGCATTCACATGATGGCACATAGCTGTAGTTCATTTGTTTTCATCGTTTTATCATGTTCCGTTGTATAAATATCTCACAACCTATTTATTCGGCTGTTGGTAGACATCTGTATTGTTTCCAGATTTTGGCTAGTATGAATCTCACTGCTATGGACATTCTTGTACACATTTATCACACATATTGGTGCACACAGGTACGCATTTCTGTTGAGCATGTAGGCGGGAGTAGAACTGCTGGGTAAGAGTAACTCAGCCCAGGCTCTGCTTTGATAGAGCCGGCACATGTTTTCCAGAGTGGTTATACCAACCTACCTTCCTCCAGCTGTTGTGAATTCCAGTTGCTTGCCTTACTCATAGTTGTTACCTGACAGGCATTGGGTTTTGGGACCCCCAGACAACATGCCTTCTACAGGTTCTTCAAACTCTTAACCTTCTAATCGTACCTGAAATGAGAGAATGAACGGCTGTCCCAAGTCCTCTCAAGGGTGCCTGCTTTTCCTCTTGCTTTCTAATACTTGACTGGGATTCCTTTATTTTATTTTAAAATATTTATTTATTTATTTGGCTGCACTGGGTCTCAGTTTCAGGATCTTCGTTGCAGCACGCGGGATCTTTAGTTGCGGCATGCGGGATCTTTTAGTTGCGGCATGTGGGATCTAGTTCCCTGACCAGGGATCGAACCCAGGCCCCCTGCATTGGGAGCGCGGAGCCTTAGCCCCTGGACCACCAGGGAAGTCCCAGATTCCTTTATTTTAACATTCATTTATCCCTCCAAGCTGAGACGTGGAGGTTGGGAAGGAGTTAGTCAGACAAGGCGGTGGGAGTGGGGAGACTGAAGAATGTTCCAGGCTGAGGTGAGACAAGAGCACGTTTAAATCTTCTAAGAGGCCAGAGGAAAAAAAGAAGAGTACAGTTCTCAATGTGGGCAGTGCTGCCTACAGAGAATATTTGAGACGGGACTGGGGGATGGGCCACTGGTGCTTCAAGTCAAGACCAGGAGGGTCCCAGAAAGCTCAGAACTGCTCCCCGCCCAAGGAAAACACCTCCCCCCCGCACCCCTCCCCCCCCCCCCCCCCACTGCCGAGAAAGCCCTTAGAGAGAAAAGCAAAGAGAAAGTAAAAGAAGTTGATCTTGATTGGAGGGTGGGTAGGAGGTTGAGGCTGGGGGAGGGGGAATGGGGTGTGTCCCACTGTCACGTAACTATCCCCTCCAGGCGGCTCCAGAGCATATTTAAACCTCTGTCACCTGGGGCAGCCTTAGTTCTCTGAGCTCCTGGTACGAGCTTCTTCCCTTGGGTGGATTCTTGGCTTTTCTCCCAGCATGGCCCCCAAACACCAGTCTTCACTTCCACCCCAAGCAAAGAAACCGAAGAAACCAAGACGGACTCCTGCCTCCAGGCCAGAGGAAACGTCTGCTTCTCCGAACTTGCTGAAGGAAGGTACGTCCAGACACTACGTTTTATTGGAGATTTAAAGGATTTGCAAGGATTGACTTCTAGGTGATTTTTTCTTTTTCTTTTTTTTTTTTTTTTGCCCCACACTTTTTGAGATGACTGCAAATTCCCCTGAAGGATTTTAAGCATGGGGTGCATGGATTAGGTGTTATGTGAAGGAAGAACCAGAAGGGGTGAAAGTGGGAGGCCTGGAGCACGCGTGAGCTCGGTCCTGGCCCCAACCCCACACCTACGCTCCCAGCCCCCAGACTCATTCCTTTTGTCTTGGTCAAGTGACACCAGTAGCCAGCTTGAGGCTGGGGGAAACATAGGTGACCCCTCTCCTCTCCGCCACTCCTCCACGTGCCATCAGATCCCTGAGTCCTGGTAGTTCCTCAACACCTCATATCCGTCCACCTCTTTCCTGCTGTTGCCGCCCGCCCATAACTCTGGCCCGGATTACTGCCCCCTCCTCCTCCTCTTGCTTCCGGCTTCCTCCTCCCTTCCAGCCAGAGCAAAGCCTATCATGTGACTCCCTCGCTTAAAACCCTTCCTAGCCTTCCCATTGCCCTCGAGGTACAGACTAAGAGACTTCCGGGGCACTGCCCACCTGGTCCTTGCCGACCTCTCCAGGTTCAGGCTCCCTCCGGCACCTTTAACCTCTCTTCACCTCCTGGGGCTCCATTCTTTCACCTCGGGGCCTGGAAGCCTGTCTGTCCTCTGCCTGGATCGCTCTCCTCTCCCTACCTGTGCATGCCTACTCGTTCTGCAGTCTCCTGCTGAAAAGTCACTCCTTGCAGGTATTCTCCTTTGAGCGACAGCTGCTGTGTGTTAGGAGCCCCCTTCTGCCCTTGCAGCACCCAGAGTCACCCCAGCCCGGCCTGTACATTCTAATTGTTGGTTTCATGTCTGCCCCACCCCCCATTAACACTTAACTTGGAGGTGAGGGCTGTGTTTTGCACACACACAGCTTGGAGTTAAGCACAAAGTGCATTGTTCTGGTGATTAGGCCTCCCGGATAGATTGCGGGTGTGGTGGGGCTTTCGCGGCAGGGGGGCAGCTGGAGGGGGTGAGGGTGAGTTTGGGTAGGTCCTGGAAGGCAGGACAGCATTGCCCCAGGAAGTGACAGCGGGCTGGCTCAGCACAGAGGGGAGGGGCTTGGAGTCCACGAATCTTCCTAATTTGCTCACTTGGCTGAGGTCCACATTTGCTCATGGAAGGAGCACTGGGTGAGGAGCCCTCATTGCAGAGCTCCTGTGGATCTGTTGGGTGATGTGGCAAGTTTACATTTAATGGGTCTCAGTCCATCCCCTTCCAAATGAGATGCAAAGACCTCCTGCCCAGCCGATGTCCCGATGTGGTAAAGCTGGACAGGGCTCGAAACCTGGCTGCATCCAGCTGTGTGACCTTGTTGGGCAAGTGACATAACCTGTGCTTCTTTCCTCTTCTGTAAAATGGGCTCAATAGTATCTGTTAGGCTTGCTGTGAGGCTTAAGTGGAAGTGAAACACAAGACAGCAATTGGCTCATAATCAGTGCTGTTGAGACGGATAGTCAACTCTTTCCCACTTGTGAGCAGCAAAATGTGGATGAGTCCTCCTGGTCGCCTCCTGTTTAGCTTCTTGGGAGAATTAACAGGACCAGAAGGGACGGCAAGGTGCAACCACAGTCCCTCCAAGGTGGTTCATCCTGGGACACTGCTGCATTTTAGGGAATGCCGGCATCTCTGTTCCAATCTTTAAGCTGTGGGATTCTCCTCCTTCAAAGGAAGCTGGGAAGGAGAAGAGAGAGGAATTCTGAGAGTGAGGTGAGAGGCCAAGGAGAGAATGCAGAGCTCCTAATGTTGGAGGGGAGAGAGACCACAGAGAATAATTCAGTGGGTGAATTATCTCTTAGTGTGTCCATGCCACTCCCTTGTTTGCTGAAACTTGGCTTTTTGCTTTCTCTTTCTCTTCCACTTCCTAGTGTGTGCTCCTTGAATTCATCTTGAGAAGTGCTGTGGGAAAGGTCTGGAAGAACAGGATGGTCCTAAGGGCTGGGGTGGGAGCCTTGAAGCCCATTGCCTAATCAGAAGGCATTAGAAGGCTCCCTGGAGCCCCTGCAGATACATGGGAAACACTGGTAGATCAGGCACTTAGGAGATGCTCTGGGTCACTGGTACCAACCGGTGAGCAGGCTTTGTTTTGTGTATGAAAGCAGCCTTCAGCACAGTGTTTTTCAGACCGTTTCATCCCATTTGTGGGTCATGAAATCATTTTAGTGGAGGGTGACCTGCATTTAAAGAAAATAGAAGATTAATAGTCATCACACTCAGTGAGGGTAAGCATTGTTTTGTGTGTAGGTGTGTACTGGGTCCTAATATCAAATGTACCTCTTACTGTAATTCATGTCAAAAAAAATGGAAAAACTCTGTCCTTAGGGCAGGAGCTTTGTTATCCATTAGCCTTGGTCCTGCCACCTGTATCAAAAAAAGTTGAGTTTATCTGTGAAATGAGGATATTAATACCTGTCTCGTATTTTGTGAGGACTGAAAGAGAAGGAAATGCGTGTATTTATCACAGCCTGTGGCCCATGCTACATGCTTCAGCAGTGCACTGAAGCCTGGTATTTTTGTTTGTTTGTTTTTTTAAATTTTTAAAAAATTTTATTTGTTTATTTTTGGCTGCACTGGATCTTCGTTGCTGCGCACAGGCTTTTCTCTAGTTGCGGCGAGTGGGAGCTACTCTTTGTTGCAGTGCACGGGCTTCTCATTGCGTGGCTTCTCTTGTTGCGGAGCACGGGTTCTAGGCACACGGGCTTCAGTAGTTGTGGCACACAGGCTCAGTAGTTGTGGCTCACGGCTCTAGAGCACAGGCTCAGTAGTTGTGGCACACAGGCCTAGTTGCTCCATAGCATGTGGGATCTTCCTGGACCAGGGCTGGAACCCGTGTCCCCTGCATTGGCAGGTGGATCCTTAACCACTGCGCCACCAGGGAAGTTGGAGCCTGGTATTTCTTTCCATCTCTGTTCAGTGACATCAAAGTGGTAGCAGGAAATTTGCCATGGTGGGAGTACTTATACACCACTGAAATCAGCAAATGCTACAAATCAAGGTTTTTGGTGTGTTTTTTTCTCTTCTGGGAGCTGGTTGTCAAACATTTCCCAGCTTCTCATTGGTGCTAATAATTCTTCCCATAAAAATCCTGTCCAATTGGGATGGGTATGGATTGAGCTGGACTCAATTGAGAATAATAAGGTTTGGAGGAGAAAGATTAATTTCTGGGTTTTGGGGAAAGCCCCAAGAAGACATTTGTATTCTCTTCCCATGGACTGTCAGCCACTTAACATTTATCGATCACCCACCAATGGATTATCTTGAACATGAAAGACACTGCTTGAGCTTTAAGAGCTGATAGTAAAATGTGAGTCCTGGAAGGCAAATAATCCAATCCCTGGTTTTGGTTATAAACACCCAAGGAGAGATTTCAGACTTTTTGTGTCCATGTCTTGGGGCCCCGCAGGAAGGAGTAGAGCAGTGAGTGGTACATTTGCATTACCTGGAAAGCACAGTTTAAACAGAAATGCCTTGGCCTTCCTGTTTCAAGACTTGGCCTCTAAAGCAGGCCTTGTTGGTCCTCTCTGACGTAGCGAAATGAAATTAACCCAGCCTACTCCATCTTGCAGGTGTGCGATGCAGGCGCAGTTGCTGGGACTGGCGCTTAGCACTCTGTACGGATTCTTGCAAGCTCCTTGAATTAGGCACTGAATTGGGTCAAAACCACCCGCGGATGAATGTGGCACCTCCTTGCCTTCAGAGGACTTCCACTTTAGCGTGGCCCTGCTTAAACATCACCACTGACACAACGTTCCGTTTGTCAGCCTTTCTTGAATTTTGTAATTTCATAACAAATAGGCCAATAGAGGGAAAATGACTTGCCCAAGTGCACACAGCCTGCTGGGCAGAGCTTGGACTGAGAGCCAGGAAAAGGCCCTCCCTGTGAGTGGACTGGGCAGCTTCGGGCTTTGCAAACAAGCCTGACTCCGAAGGCAGCTTCCCTCTCTGGGAAATAGGATGGAGGTGCCGCCTTCCTTCCCTCACGAGGAGGGGCGCCCCAGTCGTGTCCCAGAGTGCAGAACCCAGGGTGGATATATTTCTGGGCTCCAGTGTTCTGAAGCCAGGCTACTACAACGCCTGCTTTTTCGGGGGGCTGCAGACACCCCTCTCCTCCGCGCCACCCGACCGACAGGGGAAACCGCTCCGCCACCACGTGACGCATCCGCCTGGGAGCCTGCGCGCAGCCTGGCGAGGCCCCGCCCCTCGGGCCGCCGCGCGCCCGTAGCGCGCAAAAGTCCCGGGTCGGGCTGGAGAAGGGGAAAGCGGGGGAGGGGAGCGCGGCGCGGGGGGCAGTCCCCGTACGTCGCGGCGTTCCTTCCTCCCGCCTCTTCGCCAGGCCCTGTGTCTCCTCGCCGCGGCTCCGCCCCCTGGTCCTGGCGCCCCAGCCAATGGTGAGGCGGCGCGAGCCTCTCTGGCCGGAGGCGGGGCGTGCGCGCGGGGCCTGGCGCGCCTGCGCCCTGCCGCCCGCCCCTCGCCGTGAGGAGGAGGTGGAGGAGGAGGCGGCTCGGGGAGATCGAGCAGCGAGCTGGAGCGCGGAGCGTGAGTGAGGGAGCAGAGCTGCCTGCCCGCCCGCCGCCGCCTCCCCTCCGTAAGCAGGAGCCCGGGCCGGGGCCCGGCACGCAGCCCCAGCCCCTCCCTCGTCGTCAGGCCGCGAGGGCAGCGCGCGCGAGCCAGGGGGAGGGAAAGCGAGCGAGCGAGCGCCGGGAGGAGGCGGCCGGACCGAGCGAGCGCCCGCGCGTGTGGCGTGAGGGGAAGCCGCTGCCCGCCCCCTTCGCCTTCCCTTCTCTCCCCCTCCCCGCTCCCCCCCCGACCGCGGAGCAGCACCATGTCGGCGCCGGCGGCCAAAGTCAGTAAAAAGGAGCTCAACTCCAACCACGACGGGGCCGACGAGACCTCAGGTGAGGAGCAGGCGAGGCGGGGGCCGGCCCGCGCCGCCATCTTCGCCTCCCGCCCGGCCGCAGGCCGCCGGCGGGGCCCGGGGCGCGCGGGGGGCGCGGGGCGCCGGGCGGACGGGCCGGCGCGCGCCTCGGCGCCCTTTTTTGTGCGCGCGGGGCCGGGGCCGGGTGGCGCCGCGGCGGCGGACGGCGCTGCGAGGCGGGGGCGCTGCGGCCTGCTCGGCGCGGGCGGAGGAGACCCCCCCTTCCTCTCCCCCCTCCCTCGCTCTCCTCCCCCTCCCTCCCTCCCGAGAAGCCTCTCTTTATTGTGCTCCGCCATGATGCCTCGCTCCCATCAGCCGCCGTCGCCGCCACATGGTGCGGCCGGACGCGGCCCCGCGCCCGGGCCTCCGCGCGGCTCCCCCTTCGCGCCCGGCCCGCGGGCGGCGCCCCCGCACTCCCACCCGGAGGCCGGCCCCGGCGCGGCCCTCTGCCTCGAGCTGGGGCGGGGTGGGGGCGCGGGGAAGCACGCGGCCGCGCCGCGGCCCGGGCTGCTCGGAGGATGCTCTGGCTGGCCCCGGGCAGCCCCCACGTGGGGTGGCCACCTCGTCGCGGCAGGGCGCTGAGAAACCTGGCGCGGCGACCGGGGTGTCGGAGGGTCTTTACAATGGCTCGGAGCAAACCTACTGGCCTTTTCCGTAAAGGCTTTCTCGGCAGGGGGGCTGCACCACCCGGGTTGGTTGCCGGAAACGAACCGCGCGATCCGGCCCCTTCACGCCCCTTAGCTTTGTAGGTTTTGCGGTCTTTACCGGACAAAAGGGTACCTTTCCCATAGCACACCCCCTTTTCCTCCTCTCCGTTCTTTGGCCCATCGTTTCTGACTGCATGCTTGCTCCCTGTAAGTGTGCTCCAAAGTCGTGTGGGGCCGCCTCTGAGATCAACCCGCCTGAAATTGGGTTGGAGGGGCGAGAAAGGTCGGATTCGAATCCGGGGGTTCATATTCTTAGAAGGTAAAGTCGAGTGTTTACGGTGGTGAGGTAGTTCCCAGGGCCTTCCCTGTCTTTGTAGGCGTGTCTGATGTCTTAAGAGTAATCGATACTGAGCAATATTTTCAATTTCGTGTAAAACGTGATTCCACCATGGAGATAGGTGGTGTCCTAATTTTTGTTATTGTCATGGGTTAGTTTCCGTATTTTAGTTAATAGCTGGTGCTACTCTATTGCAGGTATATAATGTGATTTTTTTTTTTTTAGAGAGAACTTAAGGATTTCTGAATAGCGTTTATTACTTATCTTATTATAGAAACTTTAATTGGTCTTGTAATGGAACTCGTAAAAGCGTTACAGTCAAACATTTTGACAAGTCTAACAGCATGGTTTGTGAATAGTCTTTTAATTGAAAAGTAATATGTCAACTATACACATGAACACGTGGAAAGCATGCCTTGTAGTAGTAGGCAAGTTTTTTTTTTAAAACAGCTTTATTGATATAACTCACATCGCAGACTGTTAACATCAGGAAGGAAAACCAGTTAAATTTATTTTCAAATTAGTATTGAGTCTCATGCACCTTTTTCTTGCAGAAAAAGAACAGCAAGAAGCAATTGAACATATTGATGAAGTACAAAATGAAATAGACAGGTAAAGTTTTTCTCAGTTTGCTTTGAGGTTTTCTGACATGCATCTTATGGTTTGGTAATCATTGAAACTATGGTCAAATACATCTGTATTTACTGGCCAAGTGGAGATGATTATAACTTAGTTGGAAATATCAATATGAGGATTCAGTGTTACTTTTCTGTGAAACATTTTACTGTCACCAAAAAGTTTCTGATTAAAGTACATTGACCTTGTAAAGACAGGGTTTGCTTTCATAGGCTACAAGTTGTCTGAGTTGCATTGTGTGGACTTGTGATAGTTTAGTATTATGGCATCAGTGTTGCTCTGACTTGCCTTATAACTCTGTTACTTGATTCGCAGCTTTTTTTTTTTTTCTTCTTCTTGATCTGCCTGAGGGAAACAATTGAAGTTGGCCTGGTAACGGAGTAGATAGATATACAATGTTACCAAAATGCTGTTTGGGCACTTGAAGAACTGTCAATTATCTAGTGCCTATTGGTAAAGCTGATCAAATTGCCATCTCAATTTTGACTTGGGTCTCTGGCTACAAAAATCTAGGTGATTTGGTTATTATAAATACATACTTTGCATTGTTCTAAAGCTAACGAGTAAATATTGTGTAATCTCAGCAATTTTTGTATTTGTTAAGTACTGTCCTTGTCAACATGTCTTTTCATTTGCTTCAGACTTAACGAACAAGCCAGTGAGGAGATTTTGAAAGTAGAACAGAAATATAACAAACTCCGCCAACCATTTTTTCAGAAGAGGTCGGAATTGATCGCCAAAATCCCAAATTTTTGGGTAACAACATTTGTTAACCATCCACAAGGTATGTTGCGGCAAAGCATTATTAAAGGGTGTGGGATGTCCACTTGTTAAAGAGGGGAGGGACCTTGGTTGAGGACTTGGTCCACCATGTTGATTACATGCAGAGGTTGAAACAGGGAGAGGCTTGCAATTCATGCTTTCTGTTTAGAAGAGATCCTATTCTAACTTGGGATTCTGTTTAATTACTTGATAAAAGAAAGTGACAGCTCTGACACTGAGCCATTTGGTTTTCAGTTTATAATGGATTTATGAAACCAAATTTGGGAAATTTTAAAAGGGATTGCTTGAGTTGTTAATGTTTGTTTAATAATCGTTTGGCCTATTTGCTGATCTAGTGTCTGCACTGCTTGGGGAGGAGGATGAAGAGGCGCTGCATTATTTGACAAGAGTCGAAGTGACAGAATTTGAAGATATTAAATCAGGTTACAGAATAGATTTTGTAAGTATCAGTAATTTGTTTGTCACTATGGAAATTAACTTGAGTATTGGTTAGAAGGGCTGTTTTGTATTGATTTCTAATTCTCTGTTTATTGTAGTATTTTGATGAAAACCCTTACTTTGAAAATAAAGTTCTCTCCAAAGAATTTCATCTGAATGAGAGTGGTGATCCATCTTCAAAGTCCACTGAAATCAAATGGAAATCCGGAAAGGTATTTGAGGGATTGTTGGGCATTGATATTTTCTATAGTTTGATCTAGTTGAACCATTTAATTAAATATTTGGTGTTTTTGTGATGTGTTAAATGCAGTTTCTTAAAATATAAAAATGTTTATTTTGTTAGAGCCAAATACGATAGCTTGTGGTCTTATAAATTGTAGAGCAAGTTTTTGTTGAGATGGACTAAATCATTTTGGTTTCTACATTGGTGACTTACGGTTTCCCAAAACCTATTTCTGTCTGCGTTGGGTCTTCGTTGCTGCGCGCGGGCTTTCTCTAGTTGCGATGAGTGGGGGCTACTCTTTGTTGCGGTGCGTGGGCTTCTCATTGTGGTGCGCGGGCTTCTTATTGCGGTGGCTTCTCTTGTTGCAGAGCGCGGGCTCAGTAGTTGTGGCGCATGGGCTTAGTTGCTCCGCAGCCTGTGGGATCTTCCCGGCCCAGGGCTCGAACCCGTGTCCCCTGCATTGGCAGGTGGATTCTTAACCACTGCGCCACCAGGGAAGCCCTCTTTGTGTTTAAGTAGTAAATATATTTTAAATTATACTGTGTTAAGATACTAGTTGTTGAAGTGGAACTAATTTTATTTAAAATAAAAAAATAAAGCCAAGTCTAGATGGTAACTTTCAAGAAAAGCTTGACATACAAATTTGATGGCGTTCTTTGTAGACCTAAAATTCTTGGGCTTCTCTTTCTTTTTATTAGCTGTACTTTTTGTAACTTTTTTTAGATAAGAATAATAGTGTAGATAATGTAACGTCCATTTTTTGCTCTGCTTTTGGGTTAAAACCTTATTTAAATTATAGGGATTTAAGGTGTAGTGAGCCTATGTCAAAAGTTCTTCCATCTTCATTTAGGATTTGACAAAACGTTCAAGTCAAACGCAGAATAAAGCCAGCAGGAAGAGACAGCATGAGGAACCAGAAAGCTTCTTCACCTGGTTTACTGATCATTCTGATGCAGGTGCAGATGAGTTAGGAGAGGTCATCAAAGATGATATTTGGCCAAATCCATTACAGTACTACTTGGTGAGTTGAGAGTGTTCTTTTATTCAAGGTTGCACTTGTTTCATTTGTTTGAAAATGAGTTCTTAAGGTAACTCTTGGTTTTTGTGTGTGTTTTTTTTTCTAGGTTCCGGACATGGATGATGAGGAAGGGGAAGGAGAAGAAGATGATGATGATGATGAAGAGGAAGAAGGATTGGAAGATATTGATGAAGAAGGGGATGAGGATGAAGGTGAAGAAGATGAAGATGATGATGAGGGGGAGGAAGGAGAGGTAAAAAGATTTGGTTAAATCCAAAAAGAAAATCTTCAAAGAATTCACCGTGTTACTTTGGAGATTATTTATATCGTATAGTGGAACTGACTCAACAAATTGTGGGAAGACTTGTAGAAAAGATAGGCTGTTTTGTCCAAGGTTGAAGAAAATTTTGATAAGCTCATTGTATTAATGATGCAATTAGTTCTGCTTTTGTGGTTCGCTCTTACAACTGTTCAATTATGTCATTCCCTAGCCAGTACTTAATGAAAGTGCTGTGGGCAGTGCAGCTGCTCAAATTCTGAGAAACCTCCCAAATAACAAAAATACGCATGTTTTGGACAAACTATAAAATTCTTACGATCATATTGGGATAGAGTGGGTTTTGGTTTGTATTAGTTGGTTTGAAAGATGTCTGATTTGGTTACTTCTGAGAAGTTAATTTGTCTGAAACATCACTGGGTCTTACAGTCAAGAATCAGATTGGGATACAGATTGGGGAACTCCCTGGTGGTCCAGTGGTTAGGACTCGGGCGCTTTCCCTGCTGGGTCCCAGGTCCTGTCCTTGGTCGGGGAACTAAAATCCCGTAAGCTGCGTGGCCCGGGGTAAAAAAAAAAAAAAAAGGAATTGATGAAGACTGATGTATAGTTCGACCTTCGTATCTGTGGGTTCCCATTTTTCAGATTCAACCAACAGCAGATTTTTTTCTTTTAATTCCAGAAAGTTCCAAAAAGCAGAATTTGAATTTTCCAAGTGCTGGCAACTATTTACATTGTATTCACAGCTATTTACATTGTATTGGTTATTATAAGTAATCTGAGACAATTTTAAAAGTATATGGGAGGAAGTGGGTAGGTTGCATGCAAGTACTGTGCTATTTTATTTAAGGGACTTGAGCATCCTGAGGATTTTTTTTTAATTTTTAAAAATTTATATATCTTTATCTGTTTATTGGCCATGCTGAGCGGCATGCGGGATCTTAGTTCCCCCACCGGGGATCAAATCTGTACTCCCTACAGTGGGCATGGAGTCTTAAGCACTGGACTGCCAAGGAAGTTCCTCCCCCCCACCCCCCCGAGGATTTTTGTATGTGGAGGGGGTTCTGAACCATCCCTCGCACATACCAAGGGACCACGGTGGAGATTCATAAAATTAATTTCCCTTGGCATGTCATGTTCTGTGGAGTCCGTCATGGTCCGTATGAATATTGGGGACTGACCTTAGAATTAACCCTAAAGATTAACTGCCTGCTTTTTTTTTCTTACAGGAAGATGAAGGAGAAGATGACTAATGGAACACTGATGGATTCCAACCTTCCTTTTTTAATTTTCTCCAGTCCCTGGGAGCAAGTTGCAGTCTTTTTTTTTTTTTTTTTTCTCCTTCTCCTCTTGTGCTCAGTTGCCCTGTTTTTGAGGTCTCTTTTCTCCTTTATACCATGGCTCACAACTTATTTTGGGGGGAAATACCTTGAGCAGAATTCAGTGGGAAAAGAATCTCTACCCCTTTCTGTTCCAGATTCATTTTTATCCCTTCCTGTCTCAACAAAAACTTTATGGAATCAACACCACCATGCTCTGTGGGAAAAAAGAAAAACCTTCTGCTCCCTTAGCTCTGCTGGAAGCTGGAGGGTGCTAGGCCCCTGTGTAGTAGTGCATAGAATTCTAGCTTTTTTCCTCCTTTCTCTGTATATTGGGCTCAGAGATTACACTGTGTCTCTATGTGAATATGGACAGTTAGCATTTACCAACATGTATCTGTCTACTTTCTCTTGTTTAAAAAAAGAAAAAAAAAACTTAAAAAAATGGGGTTATAGAAGGTCAGCAAAGGGTGGGTTTGAGATGTTTGGGTGGGTTAAGTGGGCATTTTGACAACATGGCTTCTCCTTTGGCATGTTTAATTGTGATGTTTAACGGACATCCTTGCAGTTTAAGATGACACTTTTAAAATAAAATTCTCTCCTAATGATGACTTGAGCCCTGCCACTCGATGGGAGAATCAGCAGAACCTGTAGGATCTTATTTGCAATTGACATTCTCTATTGTAATTTTGTTCCTGTTTATTTTTAAATTTTTCTTTTTGTTTCACTGGAAAGGAAAGATGATGCTCAGTTTTAAACGTTAAAAGTGTACAAGTTGCTTTGTTACAATAAAACTAAATGTGTACACAAAGGATTTGATGCTTTTCTCTCAGAACAGATATACTTAATATGACTTCCCAAGTTTGACTTGTATAATGTTACTGTCAAACTTTGTCACCTTAACTTCGTATTTTTTGATATGCACTTTGCAGGATGACCTCAGGGCTATGTTGATTGAGTAAAGGGATTTGAATCAATGTATTAATGTCTCCATAGCTGGGAACCCATCATGGGTACAGTTTGACATCAGTTTCTGAAATTTTTCACAGCATTTGGGATATCAGATTGCTGAAAACTCAGTTCTGAATATGTTGTACCCTTGATTTGTATCTCAAATTGGCATTTCAAAATATGGGCTTTTATTTACCTGGATATAATAGTGCCTGCCACCACCATCAGACAGACCTGGTGCTCTACTACCGAGTTAATACACAGGGCGATTGTTGGCATGTCTTCACTGGCACTGTAAAATGTGGCCGAGAAGACAGGCTTTCAGAGTAAGAAGTCCGTATTGGTGGTAAGAAACTCAGGTTAGGAGTACTTTTGTCTCAAAGTACCAGCTCTTTTAGCATATAGCTCTCAAATGAGACCTGTCTGTGTGAATCTGGGGGAGATGATGGACTCTGTCTGCTAAATGCCATTGTGCATAAATCACATTTTGAGAAGCTACCTAATGCATAAGCTTTTTAATGCTGTAAAATATAGTAGCTAAAATTAAATGCCACTTAGCTTTTTCAGAGATGAATTAATGGACCGCCTGGTCAAATTCAAAGCTTTTTGATGTATAAAAACTTTATAAATGGAACTATTCCATCGATAGGCAAAGTGTAACAAAAACCTGTCTAGATGGATAGTATGTAATTTCTGCACAGGTCTCTGTAGCAAATACATCACTGTATACTGGTCAGGAATCTTGCTCCAATAAAGGAACATAAAGATTTTTTTGGCTGGGGTCATTCTCCTTGTTTTACAGAGAAATGTTACTACTTGCTTTTGGATTTAGATGATAAGCTAGTTTTGTTTGCTTTGTTTTTGTTTTTTGGTCTTGTTATTTCCGTTCGTAGTGACTGGGAAATGGGGAGAGCTGCACTTCAGATCATAGGTACATCTACGTGGAAAGGTATGTTTGGAAGTCATGGACAAGTTACTGTTAACTTGGAATGTAGTAGATTCGTGAGGGGATTCTGTATTTTGATTTTGAAGTCTCAGCATTTAAGGGACTTTTCACTACGGAAAAAAAAGTCACTTGAAGTAATACTTATGAAGTAAGCCTGTGATTTTTGTTTCACACAGTGACAGCTTACCAAAACTGGTTTTTAATGTGCTGGTGAGGTCATGGCACTGTTAGGTTATTTAATCAAACTACAATGTTTATTTTGGGGAATGTGGTCAAAAAATAGGAGCCCCTAAAGGTAATTTCTTCCCAATTATTGAGACAACCCTTTAGCTTCCGCTGTGCCCATAAGTCTGAAGGAGTGCTAGGCTGTGAGAAGGCACAAGGGACAAACTTAGTGTACTGGAAGATGGCTACAAAGTAGTGTGCTTTGTTTCCAACTGCAAGAGTTCTTGGGCTGGCCCTTAGGCAGGTATGTTTTGGGACGTGCCAGGTGAATGGCTCAAAGCGCCTTTGGTACAAGGACATCTAAAAAGAAAAGAGCAAATAGTGGCTGTTTAGGTCTAGGTCGTTTCTCTTGGGACATCCTTTTCCAAAGCTGTGCCATACTCTGCTTACAAGGGGAACTTAACTGCATGAATTGGGGCAGAGAGGACAGTAGCTTGTAATGTGTCTTTACATTTAATTTCAAAACTTGTACGGAATGCTCTGCAATCGAGGTTGTCTCTCCAGTGATGCACTGATGTTTTAAGACTTTAGTCTGTGCTCTCTGACCTCCATGACAGGCCCTTACTATTTCAACCAATGCTGGCTCTAAAATGTAGAGTTTAAATGTCAGTGGAGTACCTGAATGTCTTGTTGGGCTGACAGATTTGCTTGACATCTGGCCTGCTTCACCTGTGTTAGCTGTTTGGGTGCTGAAAAGTAGGAGCCTTTTACTTGATGGATTCTTGGGAGTTTGGGGGCTTCAGAGGACTGTATAATTGTGTGTATTAATTTGGTAATCTTTATCATTACTGCTTTATAACACAACTGGTTTCATGGTTTCACTTGGTCCCATAAACACAAATTTGTTTTTTCTGCCTTTTTGTTATATTTTGCTGTAAACCCTTTCTGGCTATTGTAAGAATGGGATTCTGTTGCAAAAAATGAAGACTTTCAGGATTTCATTTAATGAAGACTTACAAGTTTTATTTTTAATGGGTCTGAGGGGAAAGGGACTGCAGTTTTGGGATGAGAACAAGAACAGGGAGGACTTTTAAAGTGGAGGGTGTGTTACAACTTGATTAGTTAGTGACATCGCATACTCAGATACTACCCAAGGGAGGCAAATCTAAATGTAGATGGATTGATGTCTGCAGTACCAAGAAGGGAAAAAAAAGTACAGAAAGGGGTAAATGTTTCTTTATGTAGCCTGCTGGGACAGTTCCTTTCAGGTTGATGTTACACAACTTTTAATAGCTCGTTAGCCAGAGTTCATTTGGGCTGTTCACTACCCACTGGGTGTTAAATGTGAACTTCAATTTTCCTAAGAATTACAATTTTATGAAGCACCATCACCATCAGACATGTAAGATGCAGCTATCTTGTCAGACTCATCCATCAGCCCAGGGCTATAGGTTTGTCCAGCCTGGGGTTCATTAGGAAAGGTGGATGTATTCTATTTCTGAACCCCTTTCCCTTAGTGGCCACTGAGACAGTGAAACACTTCACAGCAAACTTAAAAATCATTGTTCTTCCACATAATTCAGCTTTCTGGCTGGAGGATTGGATAAATGAGCCTCAAGATGGGAACTAGATACCCTCCTGAAAGGCAGAGCTTTGCTCGTTTGATGTTTTTTTTCTGAAACCCATGACCTACAGTCAGAAGCTGGTAGTCTTTTTACCTCTCAATTATTTGTTAACATTAACATTCAGCTAAGGGCACCTCGATAACCCCCACTTAAAGGAGCCTACCATGTGCCTGGCTAGCTTGCTCACTAGCTGTTAAATGTCTAACCTTCAATAATTCTGATTTGTATATATGTAAAAGTGTCGCACTTGGCTCTGATTATGAAGTTGGCATGTCCCCCAGTGAACCAAGTCTCCTTTGCATATGTTCATGTCACTTGGTTGATTTCGCATTGCAGGACAATCCCAGGATTGCCCATGTTTTGCCGATTTCACTTTCCAGTCCACTGTGAAGGAGGTGATAGAGCAAAGTGGAACTGACATGGTTTCCTCCTATAAAAGCACTGGAGGGCACCTCTTCCAAGTCAGCAAATAAGCCACCTTCAGTATTTGAGCCTTACTCACTTCCGGCCCCTTGGACGAGGCTCCTTCCAGTAAAGTCCTGGCACAAAGTGCTGGTGAGCATAGGATAACAGGAATTGCCTAAACAACCCTAGACTAGGCAGTAAAGAACCAGGGTCCCCTACATACCTAAGCCATTGCAAGAACCGCCTAGCGCAGGCTAGTTTCCTGAAATGGTGGCTTTTTCTCAAGGTTTAAATGTGTATTCTGTTTAGATGAGCCCTTTAGGGCAAAGGCTGAGCAGCTCTGGCTGAACCAGAAAGCTCCAGTCTAGTCAAGTGATGGGGCGGGGGTCCTGAGGGATTTTGGATTCGTGTGTAATTTGGGTAAGGCTTTATTGTTTTCCCACGCATACATTCTTACAGTGATTACAGACAGGGCCAAGGCTCCTTGGGGGGCGACAGGTATGGGATTAGCCCATTTTACACCAATGACATGGGAAAGGAAGAGAGACTCCGGGCGGGAGCCAGGTCGCGGCGGGGTTCCGAGGAAGAGGCTGACCCGGCCCAGAGAGGACAGGCCACACAGGCATTGCTCCGCGGCCGGCAGGCGGCGCTGTCCGCACCCGGGCCCGCCCCTCTGGGCGCGCGACCCGACAACTGGAGAACTCCGGCCCGGGAAATGTCCTTTTCTTCCCTTGTATCGCGGGGCGGGGGTCAGTGTCTCAAGGAGCAGGAACCGCGGCCTCAGATGAGGGGCACTGGGCTCCAAATCCCTCGGAACATCGGATCCGGGGGAGGCGCCGGGGCCTCTGGGTCAGGAGCCGGGCTCGATCCCGCGCGGCCGAGAGGCGGCGCTGATCCCAGGTCCCGCGAGGGCCAGCGGACCTCGGGAGGGGGCGCCCGATCCCGCGACTCCGGCGCCGCTTCCCGGGAAGTTTCAAGTTTGAAAGCCCTGGCGGAGGGGCCGGGGCTTCCGGAACCGGAGTGGTCGAGAGGAGGGGCCGAGCTGCCCGAGCGGCGCCATGGAAGAGGGGGCGCCGCAGCAGGTGAACGGCGCCCGGAGGGGACGGGCCGCGGGCGCGGGCCGGGGGGTGGGGGGAGCCTCATTCACCGCCCCGGGCTCCGGCCGCGTCCCCAGGCCCTCCCCGTGTCCCTTCCCAGCCCTTGCCCTGCGCCCCCCTACACCTTCGCAGGGCAGACCTGAGCACTGGGGGTAAGTCGTTCCTGCCTCCTGGAGACGTCCCCAAATCACCTCCAAGTGAATCAGAGCCTCCAGTCAGGCCTGCCCATGAGCACGTCTGAGTCCGCAGTCAGGGCCACCAGGGTGGGCCCCAAAGTTTCCTAAAATCTGTTCTTCAGGTAGCACTCTAAGGCCGATGTGCATCCGCTGTGAAAGCAAAGGGGGGCCGTGCAGGCACCTAGGGACGGGTTCTGGGAGGGGAGAAGAACCCTCCTCCGCCTGGAGGGTGCCACTCCCTCGCGGTCGTGGGGTCCTTCCCAGAGCACACAGGCAGGCGGGGAGTGGGGACCCCAGAGGGAGGGGCCTACCCAGTTCCCGGGGGAACCCTCGGGTACACAGGGTTCCAGACCAAATGGCGAGGGGGCGGGGTTGCTGCCGGAGCTGGCAATAGGTTCGCATGGGACCGAGGCTGTGTGTCTTTTTGGGGCGTGGGGAGAGGTGGGGTACTAGCCCAGAACAAATGGGGGTGGGGACGTTTGTGTACAAGATAGCGCCCCAGCCGCGGAGCCCAAAGGGAGAGGTGTGTGCGCACTTGGCAGGATTCCAGCCCGGAGCAGGCAGGACCATGGGCTCTGGTCAAGGGTGAAGTGTTCTCCACAAGACTCCTAGAGTGCCCCCACCCCTTGGGCAACTTTCAGGGCTGCGTCTGTCCCCTCCCTCCCCCTTCCTCCGGAGGTCCCTCTGCCTGTTCCAGCCATGGCTTGTACACATTTTCCGATTTCCTGTTAACCTCCGCCCAGCAGCGGCAGCTGGGTGACTCAGGACCCCGGTGCCGGGCCCCCAGCTCCGTGGGATCTTTGTTTGCTCAGGCCTTTGGCGCTGGCCCTCTGGCCTAGGGCCCTCAAAGGATTTCCTGAGCCCCGCCCCTGCCCTCTGACAGACGGGCCAGAGGGCCAGCGGAGGCCTGGGGTGGGGGTCCCTGAGGCTCCACTGGGCTCAGGAGATGGAGAGCCGAGAGGTAAGGTGAGGGCTCTGAGGCAGTCCTGGGTTGGGGGCATCATGGGTTACCGTGGGCTGAGGTCAGCATCGGCACCGGTTGGTTTGAAATGGCCTCTGGGAAGGAGATTTTCCTCTTTCTTGCTCCCACTTGGGGTGAAGCAGTGAGAGAGCCTTCTAATTCCTCCCAGGAGCTGAGCTGGGGGTGGGCCCCCGGAGACCTCCTCAACCCCTCTGTGCCTCTGCTTTGCCAGCTGGGGTGTCGGAAGGTCAGGGGAACAGCCCTAGCTTCTCCTCAGGCCACAGGCTGCCCTGTCTGCGTGACATTGGGGGGGGGGCCCTTCTCAGTGCCGAGCCTCTTTTCTGGTCCCCAGACCTTAGCCTGGATCCCAGACTGAGAGCAGCCTGATGTTAGCATGACCGGCAGGGAGAGGCTGGGGCCCAAGAGATGATGGTGCATCTCCTTCCCTGTGTTGTGGCCTTGGGCAAATTACTTAACCTCTCTGTGTATCAGTTTCCTCATCTATAAAATGGGGATAATAACTACACCTACCTCATGGGGTTGCTGTCAGGATCAACAAGTTAATGTCTGCACAGCTCTTAGAACAGAACACCATGTAAACACTGACAATTTTTTCCCCCTTACTCTTCTCTCTGATGGCAGAGGACAGGAGCACGGGCTGGATAAATAGCCTTGGGGTTTCCATCTGGCTTAGGGATACTAGCTCTAAGCTCATAAGTGCTTCCCAAACCGTGGGTGTCAGTCCTGGGTGCCGACCACGCCTGCCTCCCTCCCCCTCCGCCTGTGATGAGCTGAGGCCGTGGAGGTGGGGACTGAGGGGACTAATGCCTCTGCCTTTCCAGCCTGGGGCGGGCCAGTGGCCCCCAGGGGATGAGAAAGAGGCGATCCGCCGGGCCATCCAGAAGGAGCTGAAAATCAAGGAGGGTGTGGAGAACCTGCGGCGGGTAGCCACTGACCGCCGCCACCTGGGCCACGTGCAGCAGCTGCTGCGGTCCTCCAACCGCCGCCTGGAGCAGCTGCACGGGGAGCTGCGGGAGCTGCATGCCCGCATCCTGCTGCCTGGCCCCGGGCCTGGCCCGGCTGGTGAGTGAGGAGTCTGAGCAGGCCCCTCGGGACAGCAGGCGGCAGGCTGACCCAGCTCCTTGGCCTTGGCCCTGACCTCTCTCAGAGCCTCCTCATGTAGCCCCTGCCCGGGAGGGGCGGAGAGGAGAGAGCTAGGCCATGGGGGGCTCTCGGCTCTGGGGGAGGGGTTCATGAGCCCCACACTCCTTGCACACAGAACCTGCGGCCTCAGGACCTTGGCCGCTGGCAGAGCAGCCAAGGACTCGACACCTGGAGGCTCTACAGAGGCAGCTGCAGGTAGAGCTGAAGGTCAAGCAGGGAGCCGAGAATATGACCCACACGTATGCCAGTGGCACTCCCAAGGTAAGGCCCCTGGGATCTGGGGGGAAGAGATTTGGCTCTCAGATTATTAGAGAAGGTGGTGATCCAGACCCTGTTCTTTTTTTTTTTGAATTTTTGAATTTTTTTTTATACAGCAGTTTCTTATTAGTTATCTATCTTATACATATTAGTGTATATATGTTAATCCCAATCTCCCAATTCATCCCACCACCAGCCCCTATTCTGATAGGGAAATGCAACCCAGCCATTGACCCTGGAAAGGAGACAGTCTCACCCTTAGTCTGACAGGGGAGGCAGAACCCTAAATCTCAGCTTGGTGGGAAAGGCATGGCTCGAACCCCTCGTCTAACAGAGAAGGCAAAACACCAGTCTAATGGGGAATCTCAGCCCAGCTCCCAGCCGGTCCCAACTCCCAGCATGATGTGGAGGCTCACCCTGATCTAATAAGGGAGGCTTGACCTTAGCCCTCCCTTGTCTAGTCTGATGGGGGAGGTCTGCTCCAGACCTAGTCTAAAAAGGGAGGCTTGGCTCTAGTATCTGGCCTACCGAGACAGGCTTAGCTTCAATCCTAGACTGATGGGGGAGGCTTGCTCCAGTCCCTGGTCTGACCAGGGAGGCTCTGGCCTAGTCCTGGCCTGAGGGGGCATATGTCATAACCCCATAGGAGAGGAAGCTTCTGGCAGCCGCCCAGCAGATGCTACAGGACAGCCAGCTGAAGGTGGCCCTGCTACGAATGAAGATCAGCAGCCTGGAGGCCAGCGGGTCCCCTGAGCCAGGTGAGGCCTTGAGAAGTGGGGATGGGCAGAGCGGAGCAGGGCATGGGCCTGAGGGCTGACCCCCTCCTCCCAGGACCGGAGCTGCTGGTGGAGGAGCTGCGGCACCGGCTACGCATCGAGGCTGCTGTGGCCGAGGGCGCCAAGAACGTGGTGAAGCTGCTCGGTAGCCGGCGAACGCAGGACCGCAAGGTGCTAGCCGAGGTCAGATCATGGTCCCCTCCCATTGCTGCTCCTCTCTGAGTGGTACCACCCTCTGCAGTGGCGGGAGACACCGCTGGACTAGCTGTGAGGGGTGGCAATGAGGAAACAGGAGGCACATTCTTGTCTAGACCTCATCCAGGGTGTCTCCAGGTGGCCTGAGCCACTGCCCCCGCCATTACCCCATGGCCCTGTATCCCTTCTGCAGGCTCAGGCCCAGCTCCAGGAGTCCTCCCAGAAACTGGACCTCCTGCGGCTGGCCTTGGAGCAGCTGCTGGAGGGACTGCCTCCTGCCCACCCTCTGCGTGGCAGAGTGGCCCGGGAGCTGCGGACTGCTGTGTCTGGGAACGCCCAGCCTTCAGGGACACTCGTGAAGCCCACTGCCATGACAGGTACCCGGGAGTCCCTCCTACTTCAGAGCTCTCCTTCCCTTCCAGGGAGGAGCCTGAAACACAGTGGGGAAGAATCTTGGAGAAGACTTCCAATCCTGGCTTCACCATCCCCTAGCTGTGTGACCTTGTGCAATTGACATCCCCTCTCCAGACCTCAGTTTTTCACTCTGTCAAATGGGGGTGATAACAGCACCTATTTCATAGGGTTGCTGCGAAAATTCAGTGAGTTGTTGCATGTGAAGTGCTCAGCACCGTGCGGGCACAGAGATCGCTCAGTCGGTGAAGCTATTATTTAAGTGAGGAACCATGAGAGTTCTTAAAGTGCCAGTGTTAGGGAGGTCATAGCCCTGGAGGCCTTGATACCCAGTCCTGGGCAGTTTGGACTGTTGGAAAGTTCTTCCTTATCCCAAGCTGGATCTGCCTCCAAATAATCTACCAGTGTCAACTCTGGAAGCCCTGAGCTTCCCACCTGGGACACGGTGCCAACTAGAGAGCCCAACCCCTGCCAACACAGAGCTGATGCAGGGTAGACAGGCCACATCTCATTGTGAGCAGAGCTGAGAAGGGGAAGTACAGCGGCTGGATGGGCCCCCTCACCTGGCCCTTAGGGAATCAAGGAATGCTTCCTGGAGGGGGTGGTGTCTGAGCTTGGCCTTGAAGGGCTTATGTGAGTTAGCCAAGTAGACAAGTTGGGGAAGGTGGGGGTAAGGGCTTGTTAAATGGCCTAAAATTCAGGTACTTGGGGCCACCCCACATCCTGTCTTCTGGCTGAGTACCCATATTCCTCCAATCATTCTTCCTAAGATGATCTTCCCACCCTGGGCACTGCCTTGGTTTATGAGGTCTCTCAGAGTGTAAACCCCAGGCCCAGACTCCCTAAATGGCGCTCTTAGGCCCAGTGTGTGTCCTGAAGGGCGGCCAGAGTCCCACTGCTTCCTCTACCCTTTGAGGGACAAATCTCTAATGACCCTAAAATGAATCTGCTTGGTTGGCAAAACACGCTTGTACCCTTTGCAGGAGGTGGGGCTGAGCTGGCGCTCCTTTCCGCTGTACAGATGGGGAAACAGGCCCAGGGAAGAGGTGGGACAGGTCAGCCAGCCAGGCATCCTGCTCCTCCCCGGGCTCTCATCCCTGCCATGGCGCTATTCCTAGGCCCTGAGCCCTGAGCAGTGTGTCGCCGTGCGCTGTGGTCCCGTGCAACCTGGCTGAGGTCTGAGTCTCACTCCTCTGCCTGTGTGTCCCTGCTTCTTCCAACACCTAGAGAGTGTGCAGGAGGGGAGGACCAGTTGGCCGGCCCCAAGGGTGGCAGGTGGCTGCTGAGGCCTAATGTGGGCAAGGTCTGGGTTTAGCTATACCTCCAGGAGAAGGTAGCATTCCTGGGGTCCCAGGGGCCCATTGGAGGATGGCACCTGATAATGGCCCCCCACCATGCTCCCTGACAGGGACACTGCAGGTCCACCTCCTGGGCTGTGAGCAGCTGCTGACAGCTGTGCCGGGACGTTCCCCCGTGGCCGCACTGGCCGGGAGCCCCTCCCAGGGCTGGCTTCGGAGCAGGGCCAAGCAGCAGCGTGGCGGAGGCGAGCTGGCCAGTGAGTAGGGGGCATGGGAAGCCGGGGAACAGCGAAGGACTCCCGCTCCCGGCCTGCCCTGAACCCTGGCTCTGGCCCCACAGGTGAGGTGTTGGCCGTGCTGAAGGTGGACAATCGCATTGTGGGCCAGACGGGCTGGGGGCCTGTGGCCAAGCAGTCCTGGGACCAGACCTTTGTCGTCCCCCTGGAGCGGGTGAGGCTGCCTTGTGTGGACAGGGGTGACCGTGGGCCGTGGGGTGGAAGGCCGGCCAGGTAGTGGCTGGTGCCACGCTCCACCCCTCAACCTGGCCTCCCCACTGTAGGCCCGAGAGCTGGAGATCGGGGTGCGCTGGCGAGACTGGCGGCAGCTGTGCGGCGTGGCCTTCCTGAGGCTGGAGGACTTCCTGGACAATGCCTGTCACCAGCTCTCCCTCAGCCTGGTGCCGCAGGGGCTGCTCTTTGCCCAGGTGCCCACTGGCCCCTGCCCTCTGACCTCGTGGGCCCCTGGCTCCGTTAGAGCAAAGAAGGGCCTTTGAGACTCTGCTCCGCACCCACACGTAGGAGTGGAAATTGAGGCCCAGAGGGAGGAGATCTAGAGGAAGGAAGGATTCCCAGCCCCTCTCTGAGGACTTCATGGGAGCCTAGCGGCCTGCATCCTTGTCCTGACTGCCCTGCCGCGTGTGTGACCCTGGACCGCCTCTCTTCTCCGGGCCTCGGTTTCCCCACTGGTACCAATGAGGATGTTGGATCCATCTCTCTGAGTCCTTCTGGCTCTTGTGTCTGTTGACATGGGCTCAGGCTGGGAGCCTGGAGGCTGAGGAGGTGCCCGTGGCAGGTGGGGTGGGAGGGGACTGGTCTTCAGCCCTGCCCCCTGCCCCCACAGGTGACCTTCTGTGACCCTGTCATTGAGAGAAGGCCCCGGCTGCAGAGGCAGAAGCGCATTTTCTCAAAACGCAGAGGTGTGGAGTGGAGAAGGCTGGCTAGTAGGGAGCAGGGCTGGGACCCTTAGGAGACCCCGGGACTGAGCCCCCTTTTGCCCCAGGTCAGGACTTCCTGAGGGCTTCCCAGATGAACCTCAGCATGGCGGCCTGGGGGCGCTTGGTCATGAGCCTGCTGCCCCCCTGCAGTTCCCCAAGCACCATCAGCCCCCCGAAAGGGTGCTCCCAGACCCCAGCCACACCCCGGGGGGCCGCCGCCCCTGCCTCGCCCAGGTGAGGAGCCTCGCCCCAGGCTGCCTGCTTCTCTGTGGAGTCACCTCACTACACATGCAGACAATGCCTGCATTGCTCGCCCTCTGACCCGTCTCTCTGTCTCTCTGTCTCACACGGCTGTGGGTCCACCCCCCCCCCCGCCCCCGCCACTATTCCATCCGCCTGTGCCCGGTCGTGTGTCTGCTTCCTCCCAACAGTAATTTCCCGCCCAAGAAGACCCCCTTGCGAGAAGAGATCCAATCCCCACCCAAGCCACCGCGCCTCTACCTGCCCCAGGAGCCGACCTCCGAGGAGATGCCAGTGAGCGGCGGCAGGGCTGGTCATGCTGGGGGCTGTCTGGGTGGGGACGGCAGGGCTGGAGGGAAAAAGGAGAGGAAGCCCCCTCTGCCCTGAGCCCCTCTGCCCTCACAGAGCACCAAACGCCCCCACATGGAGCCCAGGACTCGACTCGAGCCATCTCTGCCAGCCTCAGCCACCAGGTACCCCTGGCAGGCTCACCTTGGCGTTTGAGAGAGACATCTGTCCACTCACTTGGGTGTTTGCATGTCAGGCGTTCTCACATCGCCCTGAGCTCCTTGGCTTGCTCTCAGGTTCTCACTTGCGGAGCCCACATTAGTGAGCTCCGCCTGCATGCCAGACCCCAGGATATGGCAGTCCTAGGAGCCCTGACCCGGCCTCTCCAGCCCCTGCCCCTCCTGCCCCACAGGTGGGGACAGCCCAGGACCAGGCGTGGAGGGAGGGTTTGGAGCGGCCCTTGGCGGAGCCCCAGCCCTTGTCCCAGGGGCTTCCTGTACCCTCTCTCTTGCAGGAAACCCCCCCGGCTTCAGGACTTCCGCTGCTTGGCCGTGCTGGGCCGGGGCCACTTCGGGAAGGTAGTGGGCTGAGGGGGTGCAGTGGAGGGGGGTGGGCAGGCCCCGACACGTTAGCTAGGGGGACTCTGGGGTCTGTGGGGCGGTGGGTGGGGGAAGTAGACTCCTGTACTGCCCACCTGGAGCCCAATCTCTCTCTGGTCCCCAGGTCCTCTTGGTCCAGTTCAAGGGGACAGGTCAATACTATGCCATCAAAGCGCTGAAGAAGCAGGAGGTGCTGAGCCGGGATGAGATAGAGAGGTGTGTGCTGAGGCCAGGGGGTTCCCGGCATCCGGGCACCTGGAGGGTACCCAGGATGGCAGGCCTGGGCTGGTGGCCCCCGAAGGCAGCTGAATGCTACTGGGGCTTGTAAGTGGTGACCCTGTGGGGCCAGCCAGGCCTGGGCTCTCTTGTTAGCAACTGCAGTTGTTAACTGTGTGCCCTTGGGCAGGTCCCCTCTTCTATGCACCTCGGTTTCCTCATCTGTGAAATGGGAACAGGGTGGTGGTACAGGTTCAAGACCTATGTGAGGGACTTCCCTGGTAGTCCAGTGGTTAAGACTCCGCGCTTCCACTGCAGGGGGTGCTTGTTCCATCCCTGGTCGGGGAACTGAGATCCCGCATGCCACACAGTGTGGCCAAAAAAAAAAAAGACCTATGTGAGCTCCTGATACGTATGAACCATCACTCTAGTTGCCTGGCACTTTGACAAGAGCCAGTGACCCAGGGGTGTTGTGTGGGTGACAGGGCATAGTCAGGGGAGGTTTTCATTCCCTTTTGGGTTCCCTCCTTCCCTCTAAAACCCACGCCCTCCTCTTGCAGCCTGTACTGCGAGAAGCGAATCCTGGAGGCTGTGGGCCGCATGGGGCATCCCTTCCTACTCTCCCTCCTTGCCTGCTTCCACACCTCCAGCCACGCCTGCTTCGTGACCGAGTTCGTGCCCGGTGGTGACCTCATGATGCAGATCCATGAGGACGTCTTCCCTGAGCCCCAGGCCCGGTGGGTTCCCATCTCTCCTGTCTGTCTCTTTCAGAAAGCCTTCCCTGCTTCCCTGTACCTGGCGACGCCTTCATCCTGCTTCCTCCAGGGTGCCCATCAGCAGAAGAGCATGGAGTCAGGGAGGCCTTGGTTCAAATCCTGGTTATCAACCCTCACAGCATTTGTGACCTCAGACCTCAGTTTATATAGCTGTGAATTGGGCTAATGATAACTATTTTCATAGGCTTGTTGCATGGATGAACGTAACATTTAGAAATTGCCGAGCACGGGGACTGGTGAGCAGTAAGTGACCGACAGCTGGTGTTGTTATTTCTTGCCCAGCAGAGTGTGGGCTCTGGAGCCTGGATTCACATATTATCTCGGCCACTAGCTGTGCTACCCTGGGTGGGTCATTTACCGAGAGTCTCAGATCCTCATTTGAAAAGTAGGCATGATGGGTATCCACAGCAGGCTGCTGGGAGGATGCCAGGATAGGCGTGAGGTTACTCGGTGTCATCCCTGGCACAATCTAAGAGCCCAGGAAGGGCAGGCTGCTATCTGGAGGAGCCCCACCCCTGCTACACATGAGGCTCCTCCCAGTCTCTCGCCCACATCTGACTCTGGCAGGGACATCTGGGGTCCCCAGGCCATGGCCATCCTGGTGCCTCCCTGCCCTGTCCCCCACAGTCCTGGGCCTGAACTCCCCCCTACACCAACCCTCCAGGTTCTATCTGGCCTGTGTGGTCCTGGGGCTGCAGTTCTTACATGAGCAGAAGATCATTTACAGGTAACTTGCCCCCGAGATGCTGGGGGAGTGGGCGAGGGGGCAGATGCTTCCCTCCTCCTGGGCTGCTCTGGGGTGGGGCCGCTGTTCCCTGGGCCTCAGCGCTTCTTAGCCCCTTTGACCTGCCCCGCCTTGCCCTCAGAGACCTTAAGTTGGATAATCTTCTGCTGGATGCCCAGGGTTTCCTGAAGATCGCAGACTTTGGGCTCTGTAAGGAAGGTGGGTGCCTCCTGTTCAGGATCCCGTGTCTTTCAGCCGTGCTCACTCAGCCCAGGCCAGCAGGGTGGTGGGCAAGTGGCAGCTCCCAGGAAATCTGCCTCCCAGCCCTCATTCCAGGGACATATTGGCTCGTCCTTCCCAGCCCTGAAAGCTCTGAAAGAGCCCCTTGCCCTTGGCCAGAGGGAGATCCTGGGCTGGGAGAGGGCACTGGGTTCTGCTTTCTGCGTGACCCTGGCACATGAGCTTGGCTGAGACTCAGATTCCTCATCAATCAAGTGGCATAAAAACCATTCCCACCTCCAAGGGTATGGGGCAGGGCTCGGCACAGGTTCAGTACATGGGGTCATAAGGGTGGGTGCTTGATTCTTACAGAGGTTCTTGTGGATGACACACCATGCTGGCATCAGTGTGGATGTTGGTTTGCAGGGATCGGCTTTGGGGACCGGACGAGCACCTTCTGTGGCACCCCGGAGTTCCTGGCCCCTGAGGTGCTGACCCAGGAGGCCTATACGCGGGCTGTGGACTGGTGGGGGCTGGGCGTGCTGCTCTACGAGATGCTGGTGGGCGAGGTGAGCGCTGGACGGGGTGCTGCTGGGGCCTCCAGGTCAGGTGGGGGTGGGGTGGCCCACATACCCTGCTGAGCCCCATCCCTGCAGTGCCCGTTTCCAGGGGACACCGAGGAGGAGGTGTTTGACTGCATCGTCAATGCGGAAGCCCCATACCCGCGCTTTCTGTCGGTGCAAGGGCTTGAGCTCATTCAGAAGGTAATCGCAGGGACTTCCCCGGTGGTCCAGTGGTTAAGACTCTGCACTTCCACTGCAGGGGGCGCGGGTTCGATCCCTGGTTGGGGAAACTAAAATCCCGCAAGCTGCGTGGTGCGTCCCCCAAAAAACAAAACAAAACAAAACAAACTCTTTAAAAAAAAAAATAAAAAAGAAGGTAATCACCGCAGGGTCCAGGGCTGGGCTGAGAGCTGCTCGTGGCTCGGGGATCCCTACCCCAGAGGCTGGAGAGGGGGAGGTGGGCAGTGCCTGGGGCCCGAGCGCCCTGAACGAGCACCTGTCCTCTCCCCCAGCTCCTCCAGAAGTGCCCCGAGAAGCGCCTGGGGGCGGGGGAGCGGGATGCCGAGGAGATCAAGACACAGCCTTTCTTCAGGGTGAGTGGCCAGGGCTGCAGTGGTCCAGGAGCCTGGCACAGTGGGAGGCATCAAGGGCCCGCGGGGCTGCCGCTCCCGTTGTCTGAGGCACCTCTACCCTTGCCCCCAGACCACCGACTGGCAGGCCCTGCTCGCCCGAGCCGTCCAGCCCCCGTTTGTGCCCACCCTCTGCGGCCCCACAGACCTGCGCTACTTTGAGGGCGAGTTCACGGGGCTGCCGCCTGCCCTGACGCCGCCTGATGCCCGCAGCCCCCTCACCGCCCGCCAACAGGCTGCCTTCCGGGACTTCGACTTTGTGTCCCAGCGATTCCTGGAGCCCTGAGGGCCTCCCGGGCTCTCTACCCCCTGCCCCTCAGACGGTTGGAACCTCTGCTTGCCCGCCTGGGAGCCCTGGTATTGATGAGCCCTTGGGACTCAAGGTGGCGGCCACGGGCTGCTGTTGTGGGCTTTGCTGAGTCACCGGGCAAAGTGCTGCCTCCCCTCCCTTCTCCCGACCACCTCTCCCCTGCCCGCTGCGAGACCTGGACCCGAAAGTGTGGCACAGCGAGGAGCAGTTTGGTTTGTTTTTTGAACACTTGACTTGCTTTATGGATTATTAAATTTATAAAACTGTGCATTGGAGGCAGCCTGGCTTGGGGGGCGGGGAGGGTGGAAGTCTCCGCAGCCCAGGTCCTTTGTGCCCGAGCCCCCCCATGGGTCCTCTTCCTCCTCTTCTGCCTTTGAGGCAGGGTTCTGTCCTTCAGCTCCACTCTGAGGCCTGGGAGGAGTGGGCAGGAGTGAGGAGCCCCAGGCCCTCGGAGGGCTGACGACCCCGGGTGCAGCCCCTCTGGTTTTCAAGCACAAGATGGTGGCCCGGCCTCTAGCAACCCTAAACATCCTGGCTACTGCCTTCCTCCTCCTCAGCCCAGAGGGTCTCCCAGGACCCCGAGGGCCATCCACAGAAGAAGTGGGCCAAGTTGCGGGTCAGGCCGCGGTCGAAGGGGTTGCCGGGGCGCTGGCGGAGGTAGGCGATGCGGTGTGAGGAGATGAACTCCCAGGTGGTGGTGTTGCTGGCCACCAGGTAGAGGTGCGAGGCCAAGAGCAGGCTGGCCACTAGGGAGAAGAGCGACAGCAGCAGGAAGGTGGCAAACAGGAGCCCACTGGACCGCAGCCAGAGCCCCCAAGGCCGGAAGAAGCGGAGGCCAGACCTGCAGGGAAGGAGGGGGACAGGGACCCAGAGCTGGCGGGTGTGTGTGTGGCGGCTTTGCCCCAGGGACCCCCGGTGGGCTGGCCATTTGGGAGAGGGTCCGAGGCCCCTGAAGAGGGAGGCTGGCTCTCTCCCCACCTGGTGGGTGCCTGCTGCCTGCCCCCCCACACCCAGGGCGCGGGGGGAACCCACCATGCCAGGTACAGGCCCCACAGAAGCACCACCAGCTGCAGCGCCAGGTAGGCCACAAAGAGTGGGTGATTGCGCTCCCCCACGCAGTTCTCCATCCAGGGGCAGTGGTGGTCATATCGGCGGACACAACGACGGCACTCACGGCAGTGACGGGCCCGCAGGGGTTGCTGTGGGCACACAGGGAGTCGGGCCTCAACACCGGCTCCCTTCTGGACCCAACGATGTGGGCGGGAGGTCAGGGCTGGCATCTGGGAGGCCTTCCTGGTGGAGGGATGAGGCCAAGGAGTCTCAATCTTGCCCGACCCCTCCCACGGAGGTCCCTGCATCACCCACCAGCACCATGCAGTATCTGCAGCGCCGAAGGGGGATGGCCTGAGGAACCATGGCTGTCTGCTCTTCCTTGGCCTCCTCCTGAAAATGGGGGGACACAGTATGAGATGGGGTTCCCTTGGGAGGCAGAGGGCACTGGTGGGTAGCTCCCTTGGGGGCCAGCTTAACTCTGGGTGTGCACGTTTGGGGATCCATCCCCTGTGTAATGGAGGTGGTAGAGTGGGGTAGAGTGCCCTGGACTGCGAGGCTGTGTGACCTCTGCCAGTTACTTCCCCTCTCTGGGTCTTGGCAATTTCCTCATTGTAGGATGGGGCTCTAGGTCTGGCAAGACGATTCCCTGGGATTCCCTAGGAAAGCCCTCAGCACAGGGTCTAGCATGAGATTGTTACTGGGGCCTTGAGTTCCCTGTTGGGGGGAGGAGATGTTTGGGACCCCTGGTTACCTGGGGCTGGGGCAGGACATTCACGTATCCCGGGTCCATGAGTGACACAGCCAGGTAAAGCAGCAGGGAGCCCAGTACCAAGAGCAGGAAGGTGAGGGGCAGGAGCAGCTCCCCCTGCTCTTCCCACTGCCGCAGTGCTGGAGAGGCCAGAGGGGGAGAGTGAGGCTGCGGCGATAGAATAGGAGGGTGCAGGTGAGGGGTGCAGCTGGAGGTGGGAAGTGTGTCCCTGGCTGAGGGAAGGCCTGGAGATGGAGTTTGATGAATGGTCAGGTGTGGCCACTGCATAGGGTGCAGGAGGGAGAAGTTCACGTTCAGCAAAAAAAAAAAAAAAAAAGAAGCAGTTCATCTACACTCTCTCTGGAGCGCAATAGGGAACCATGGAAGGTTACAGGGTCAGATATGTTTCTGAAAGCCCTCTTACTGCTGGAGTAAAGATGGATCAGAGGGGAGGCTTATCTGGGACACGGAGAGGAGCGTGTCTGGACAAGGGCACTGGCAGGAAGGGTGGAGAAGAGGGGATGGACAGAGGGGGGTAAGGGGGCTGATGGGGCCACACTTGGCTGGATGTGGGGGAGAGGGAGGAGGGGTCTGGCTGAGGGGTCTGGCTCTAAGATGAGGAGAGGCTGGCCAGGTCCAAGATGCCCAAGAGACAGAGGAGGGCAGGGTCGGCAGGCTGTCTGGCATGCTGCAGAGGGACAACAGGGGAGCCCAGGCCAGGAAGGGTCCAGCCCATGGAGGTGACTGAAGGATTTTGGGAGGCGGGGGGCTGAAGAGCGAGGGGCAGGAGACAGCCAGACAGCAGAGTGTGGCCAACTCTGGTGCCCCTTGACTGTAAAAGGGAGCGGAGAAGGAAGGGGGGTTGCACTGGGGGGGTTCTTTCTGATGGGGAGACTGAGCAGGATTTAGGCTAAGGGGCGGAGGCAGTGCAGGAGACTTGAGGTCTTGGGAGGAAAGTGAGAACGCCCCCGGTCCAGGGGTTTATGCTGGAGCAAGGAGGGATGATGAGTGGGGACTGTGATGGTGGTAGTGAGGGAGGGTGAAAACTTGTGCTGGAGGTGGCCACGGAGGTGGCCTGTGGTGGGTAAAGAGGGGGAAGGGTGGAAGGGGGTTGATGGGATGAATGAATGCTACCAGGGCGAGAATCAAGGATGAGGACGTGAGGGACAGGCTGCTCCCCTATGCGGTGTTCTCTTGCCTGAGGCTGGGGAACCTGGACTTGGGCAGCTAGTGGCTACAGGGCTGGGCAGGATGCCAGTCCTTCATCTAGTTGATCCTCGGAATCTTGGGAGTCAATTCCTGGGAAGGGTCGGGCGGGTCCCAGGATCAGGGGAGATGGGGGCTCGAGTCGGTCGTCGGATCTGGTGGGCACCGGGTGGGTCCTGGGACAGACAGGGTATCTGGCAGGGATCAGGAAGATTCTGGAATTAATTAGGGATCAACTGGGTATTAGGCAGAAAGCAGGTGGCTCTTGGAATGAGAGATGGGGAGGGGGCCTCAGGAGCTGGAGGAGATAGGGTGAATCCCAGGATCTCTCGGGCTTCGGCAAGGGACTCAGTGAGACCCAAACATCTAGGGAATCACGCAGGATCGGGGGGGTCCAGGGTCGCGCGGGGTCCGGCTCACCGGTATCATGCAGGAAGAGCACCAGCGTGATCCCCCAGGTCAGCACGGTGTGCCCGGTCCGCACCAGGACCCCAGGTCTGAGGAGCGCCCAGGGCGCCATCGCCTCTGCCCGGGGCCCCACCCGGAAGAAGCGCTCAGAGGGGCGGGCCCTCCGAGGGAGAGGGCCCGCCGCCACCCGGGGATTGGAGGATGCAGGCTGTGGGCGGGGCCTAATTGGGTCAGGGAGGCTGCCTATTGGACGGCAGCTGCGGCCGAGTAGGCCCTCGAGCCCACAGGTGCCTGAAGAGGCTGAGGGCGGGGCCGGCGCGCGCGCAGCCGGTAACTCCCCCAACCCCACCCCCAACCAGCCAGGTAACTTTTGAAAGCCGGGGAGCCGTCGGGAGCCTCGACCCAGCCCCACTGGGGTTCCACCACCAGCTCCAGGGCCACAGCCTCACGCATGCGTACAGCTTCCTGGACGCTTCAAAGATCCAGGTGTTGTGACTTCAGGTTGCAGAATTGTGCGCGGTTCGGAGATGTGATGCCTGAGGCCTCGAGAGGGGCAGGACTCGCCCAAGGTTGCTCCGTGGTGATACCCTTACCTCCTTCTATTCATTTTCAGATATTGCAGATGGGATGAGAGCAGAGTGGAGGTACGTGGTGCAGATTCTGCCTATGAGGGGCCCAACTTGGGTCAGAGTCAGAAATCCCAGCACTGCCTCTTCCTACCTGTATGAGTTTGGGCAAGTTACTGAACCACTGCGAGCTCTGTTTTCTGTCTATGTAATGGAGATGATAATAGTACCCCCCTGCTGAGGTGGTTGGAGGACTGAATAATGGAAATAGAGTGCCTAGCACAGGACTGTCTTGTCTCCCCAGCTCTAAGCCAGCACCTACACCCTTCAGACTTGCCCAACCCAGGGCTTCAGGCCAGGAAAGTCCCAGTGCAACTTTGATTTGTATAGAGGTGACTGGGTATTTTAAAGGGAGAATGAGGGAGTTGAGATGGGGAAGGGCAGGGGCTTGAAGAGACTCAGAGAAGTGAAAAATTACAGAGTGGGTCAGGGTAAATGCTGATTAGGCCAGCTGTGTCTGCTATCCGGCAATAATTGAAGTTCAGCTTCTATCCTCCCACAGAGACTGGGAGACAGAGGCCTGATCCTTCCTCATGATTCCATTTTAAAGGGATGGCTATCAGGTCCTTGAGAAAGACACTCCTGAGTTGTAGGAGGTACAAATACACCTCAAAGGGACAGAGAAAGCATTCACAGTTGTAAGCCCTTTTTAGTAAATGCTCTAAGAAAGGGTGGTCAGGGGCCTGTGATCAGGTGTTGGTTAAAAACAGTAAATTCTTTTGGCAGCCTGGAGCTTTCTCAGGCAGGCACTTTAAGGGGGGGCTAGGGTCATCCTAGGGATGTGACCTTGAGCTGTTAGAAGCTATGTTAGTGTTTAAGTCTTTTAATGTCAGAGGTGGGAGTGAACGAAATCACTTGCGGTGAAGTCTATAGTTTTTATAGGCCAAGGTTGAGGCCTAGCGGAGAAGAGGGCTTGGAGCCTGGCTACAGTTTGGTCTAGGAGAGAACCTTTGTCACTGGGCACTGGGGACACACCACCTGGCACGTTTGGGAATGGTTCCACGTGATCTGGGACCAGCACCTAGACTGTTCTTTGGGGAAGAGCTCTCCCTCATTGGATGCAGCCTCAGTAGTACTTCAGGGGCACGGAAGTCACTGCTGATAGTTACACTAGGACAACAGGTGTAAACCAGGACCATCCTGGGCCAAAGCAGAGTCATCTCAGGATTTGGCCTCGGCTCCTTCATCCCCTCCTGCTGGCTCCCTCGCCCTCCACTCTGCTGCAGCCACGTGGGCTGCTTCGTGGTTCTCCCTGCGAGGTCTTCTCCTGGCAGGGCCCTCTGCCTAGGACACCCTTTCCCTGGACCCCTACAGCCAGGCCTGGCAGCCTGGTCTTTTTGCTGGATTCAGCTCGCATGTCTCCCCTTGTGAGAAGCCTCCCCTGCCTGCACCAGGATACCACGCTGTCCCTTATCTGCACATATGCTCTTCCCTCTCCCTAAAGGGCTGTGGCCCAGCTAACTCCAGTCTGTCCTGCGCACTCCCACCGGCCCACAGGAGGGGCCTGCTCTGTGCTCCCTTCTCCCTGCTCCTCGCACACTGGGTCATAAACTCGTATTTAACATTTGTCTCTACCATCAGACGGCCATTCTGGGCAGGGGCCCTGTTGGTCTGTTGCCAGCTGTACCCTCAGTGTCTGGGCACAGGGGTGTGGAGAGACTGCAAAGGAAAAACAGGTGCTCCAGCCCGATCTGCCACCTGTCCCCAGTCTGCAGTTGACCCTCTGGGCTGGGCACACAAACTGACCTGACACACCCTCACTCAAGGCCCACTGCCTGAGCCAGCCCAGGGCCCTCCCCAGACCCCGTCCCTTCCACAAAAAAAGACACTCTGCTCCACTTTGCACAAAAATGTATTTCTGTGACATCCCGAAGTACAGACATTTACCCAGGCCCCAGGTGGTAAAGCAATGCAATGTGAGCTCTGCCCGGGGCCTGGCTCAGGCCACGTGAGCATGGAAGGGAGGGGCAGATGTGGCCCGTCTGCTAAGCTGAGGGACACAGGGCAGCTGGCCCTTCCCACGGCTGGGAGGGAAAGACCCTAGGGGAGAAGGGCCAGGTGCCTCTCCCCTGGGCTGCTCATCCAGACTGCTCTGTCTGCAGGCAGAAACGCCAGGAGAATCCAAAAACAGGCCCAGGGAAGGAGGAGGGAAGAAAAGCCACCCCCCAAGGGCAGAGTCAGCTCTGCTCCCCAGCCCCTTGTTCCAGAGGGGCCTCCTCACCGCCGTCTGTGCCATGAGAAGCAATTCGGAGTGACATCAAGGGAGGAGCACAAGATATTTCAAGATACGTTTGTGTCTCACACTTCTCTGAAACACAGCACGGAGGTTTCCAAGGGAAAGCCTGGGGTCAGAATGGGAGGGGCGCGGGAAGGGCCCCGGAGGGCCAGGCAGGGCCGCTGCAGGACGTGCCAAATGCTGGTCTGGAGATGTCTGCCTGTTGCCACCGGGAAAGGCTGGCTTGGGGACCTCCTGCCTGTGAGAGAGGTGTGGGGTCCTCTGGGCAGCGGGGCAGGCAAGGGCGAGTGAGGCAGGCTCAGTTCTGCTGGTGGGGTGCCTGGGCACCGTGGGTGCTGCGGGCAGATGAGGGGTAGGGGGTGAGGGGGAAAAAGCCCCTGGCCCCAGGAGGTGCTGGCTTCCAGGGTGGGGGGCAGGTTCTGGATATGTTTGGCAGAAGGGGCAGTGGAATCTGCCCGAATTCTGACCAGCCCTGGGCTGGGGCCTTCGACAGCCTGGGACCTGGTGGGAGACTAGGAGGCAGCCTCCGTAGCAGCGTGGCCTCAGGCAGGCCTGGCCAGAGGGCAGCAGAGCCACTGTGAGCGCCACTCCTCGAGGGCCTCTGGGGCTGGGACTGCCTGGACCTAGGCAGGTACGGCTTACTTGCTCGCCCCAGAGGCCCAAGCCGGGAGCACCAAGGCATTTGGGAGACCCAGTGGGGTTAGTTTTAATCTCCAAACCCCATCAGCTGCACCCAGGAACCTAGAGGGCGTTCTCAGGCTTTGGTGGGTGGGTTAGGGTGCTGGAGTGGGCTATCAAAAGCCCATTGCCTCTCCTAACAGGAAGGGAGGCCAAGGTCAGAGATTACAGGGCGAGGGCTGGACACTCACAACGTTAGAGGCATTTAGTCTGGCAGGGGTAGGAGTGAGTGTGGCAGCGATGAAGGCTTTGAGTTGGGGCTTGAGAATGGCCAAGGAAGCTGCGAGGACTCAGGGAGTGTTTCTTTTGTTTTTGTACAGAAATCATACACACAAAACTTCACACTTCCTAACCAAAAAAAAATTATATATATATATATATATATAATATATATATATCTCACTAATGTTAAGGAAAAGCGTCGGTTGTGCAAAAGTCCCCCTGTGTCCCTTCATCCAGTGGGAGGCTCCCCGGGTGGGGATCTGCCAGCTGGGCTGCTTGAGAGCGCTTCCTCCCGGCCTCGTGGTCCAGAGCAGTGGCGGCCATGGGGGCAGAGGCCTCTATCTGGACGTGTCCATGTTCTCCTCTTTAAAGTTACTGCAGTGCTCAATAACCTTGCTGGAGACAATGGGAGAAAGAGGATTGGAGGGTGGGCTTGGGTTGGGGCGGGCCCAGCCCCTCCCAGCTGATCAGGCTGCTGGATTTGTTAGCCAGTGTTAACCATGATGCTGATGCTGAATGAGATGAAGTGTACAAAGTGGCGGGCAGAGTGCAGCATGTGCGGGGCACCCAGGAAATGGTACTTGTGGCCACAAATAACATCAGCCCCGCGTGCTCCTCTCCTACTTCCCCAGGCCCCCTTTCCCACCTCTCAGTGCCTGGGCATTTGCGGTTAGGGGCTTCCCTGAATCAGCTCAGGCCTAACCTCCAAAACCTTCTGGTCTTTTTTTCAGCAACATCTTCCTTCTTCACCTTTTCCCTGTACACCCAGGCCTTTTTCTTCCCCAGAGCCTACTGGTGGTCCCCAAACTGGCTGCGCATCAGATTCACCCAGAGATCCTGATCCAGCGGCAGGTCCGGGTAGGGCTAGGGCAGCTGTGCTTGCACAAGTACAAGGGCCCGACACCCTGCAGCGGCCAAGTCCCCGTGCAGCGTTTGGGAATCACCCCTCATGCTCAGATCTCCCACTCTAGTCCAGCCCTTGGGAACCGCCGTCAGGTGTCACCCTGAACCCTGCACGGCCTTCCCGTTCACACTAAGCCTCTGGGTTGGTGGCGGGTGTGTGTGTGTGTGTATGTGTTCACTGCAGCCTCCATGTGCTAAAGAGGTGCCTCAATGCCTTTTAGGAAGTAAGGGATGCCTGGGGCGGGACAGGACTGGTGAACAGGCAGAGAGATTTCTCCTAAGCACCGTGCCATCAGGCTGGCCAGCTTGGGTACACATCTCAGGTCTTACAGAGATGTTCAAAGTGACTGGGGTAGGTTATGGGTCAGTCTTACCCAGTGCTTCTCAAATCTCCTGGGAACCCTGTTGACAATGCACATTCCCAGGCCCACCGGAAAAGAAAATCTAGGGTGGGGCCAAACTTTTTTTTTTTTTTAAGAAATGATTTTTTTTTTTTTTTTACTACTACTTTTAAATTTATTTATTTATTTATTTATGGCTGTGTTGGGTCTTCGTTTCTGTGCGAGGGCTGTCTCTAGTTGTGGCAAGTGGGGGCCACTCTTCGTCGCGGTGCGCGGGCCTCTCACTATCGCGGCCTCTCTTGTTGCGGAGCACAGGCTCCAGACGCGCAGGCTCAGTAGTTGTGCCTCACGGGCCCAGTTGCTCCACGGCATGTGGGATCTTCCCAGACCAGGGCTCGAACCCGTGTCCCCAACATTGGCAGGGAGATTCTCAACCACTGCGCTACCAGGGAAGCCCCGGGCCGAACGTTTTTAACAATCTTTTTAGGTGATTCTTTAGGGAGATTAAGTTGGAGAACCATTCATTTTACCATTCTCAAACTCAGACCAATCTGTCAATTAAATGTTTAAGCAGTGGGTTTCCCTGGTGGCGCAGTGGTTAAGAATCCGCCTGCCAATGCAGGGGACACAGGTTCGAGCCCTGATCCGGGAAGATCCTACATGCCGCGGAGCAACTAAGCCCGTGTGCCACAACTACTGAGCCTGCGCTCTAGAGCCCACGAGCCACAACTACTGAGCCCGCAAGCCACAGCTACTGAAGCCTGCGCGCCTAGAGCCCGTGCTCCGCAACAAGAGAAGCCACCGCAATGAGAAGCCCGCACACGGCAACAAAGAGTAGCCCCCGCTCGCCACAACTAGAGAAAGCCCACGCACAGCAACAAAGACCCAACATAGCCAAAAATAAATAAATTAAAAACGAAAAAAACGTTTAAGCAGTGCCTTTTGCCGACAATAACTGCAGAAACAGCCAGTGAGTAGTTGTCTGGGGAGCCTCTGAGCTCCAGGCCCCTCCCCCACGATACCCTTTATTCTGCGCTGTGTTTAGAACTGGGGTAAACTTAACTCCGTTCTCTTCTAGAATGGATCCTGGAGAAAGCAAGGTCGTTACTGCTGATTGCGAAACGTAGCATCTCTGAGGGTCTTTCTTGTGCACTGATGGGTGTGAGATCCCGGTAGATATTTTAGACCCGGTAGTGAAAACCACACAGCAGCGGAAGGCCTTGATGGCTCTGCCGTGTCCGGGACCTTCACAATATTCAGAAACTCCTATGCATTCTGCCTGATCCCTAGAATGTATTTTACCATACGTGTCCTCTCTTTAGTTGGAATGTCTTTGGCCAAAAATAATGACAAGTTCTGACCTGACTTGCTAATGCCCAGGGATGAGAGAATGGGATTTTCTGGGAATAAAAGAAAATAAAGCTTACAAATGAGGGCAATGATGCTCTGTTCAGAGCTTGATCATCCAGTTTCCGGCCACACTGTGGCCAAAATGACACTCAGGGAGGCCCCAGCTGGACGTCAGTATGCTGTCCACCTCCACACTCAGCCCCGAGTTGCCCCTGGGAATTGCAGCCATTCCTAACCACGAGAGGGCCTGGCTGTGTCCCTCGCTCCCCCAAGTCTAGGCTCCAAGCAGAAACACTGCCAGTCTCTCACCGGGCCATTTCCTTGGTCTCCTGCCGCGCGGTTGCCATCTTGATCATGTCCCTCAGGAGGGGCATCCCACCTTCTTTGATCAGCAGGGGGCAGTACTTGTCCGCTGTGGATAGGAACAGACAGCAGGTGATCAGGGTGGGATTTCTATCAGCCTGTTGCCCAGAAACCCACCCTTGCTGCAAGAACTGCCCTCCCAGAAGGCGGGATGAAGACTTGGCCCTGAGTGAGGGCACTGCTGCAACCGGCCATGAGCCATGTTTGCCCAGCCCTGGGGCCCAAGTTCCTGAGGCCACCTGGGGGAAGCAAGGGGTGAACCCCTTGGAAAAGGCTCTTCCCTTCTTTGCCACACAGTGGCATTTCCCCCCCGCCCCAAATGTCACCCAAACCAGCACCTTCTACTCTCTGAGAAGTTTTTGTAAAAATAGAGCTTCCTAAGCACTGCCCTTGGGTATCCTGATTCAACAGATCCAGGAACCTGTTTATTTGTACTTTTAACAAAATATGTCCAGCCAGGATGGAACCACCAGGCCTACCTATTGGGTGGCTTCATGGTTCACTCCAACAAAGAACATTCTACGGCTCGGTATCCAGGGCTATACACTCCACGGAGAACACAGGCATTTCAATGGCCCTCCAGCAGCTCTATGTCGTAGGAGCTATTTTTATCATCTCCATTTAATGATGAAAGAGCTGAGCTTCAGAGAGATGAAGTAATCCACTCAAAGTCACTCTAGAGGCTTGTCTGAGGGAGTCCGGGCTCAGGGCTCTTCCTCTGTGCTACACTGCCTCTTTGAGGTAAGGTGCTACTTTTTAGTAAGACTAACCTCAAGGAATAATAAAAAATTGGCAAATGCTTACTGAACAGCTGGGATGTGCCAAAGCACTCTTCCAAACACTTTACATGTCTTATTTCACAGCAATCCTATGCAGAAAGTACTATTACTATCCCATTTTAAAGATGAGGCAAAAGAGGCACAGAGAGGTTGAGAAACCTGCTCAAAGTAACACAGGCAGTCTTCCCCCAGGGCCTGCACTCTTATTCACTCTGCCAGTAGCAGGACTGAGCAGTATCCAGGCACCAGGGGTCAGCACTTTCCGCTGGTTCTCTTTTCACATCAATCTTATGAGGTAAGTGTTATTATCCCCATTTTACAGAGGAGAAAACTGAGGCCCAGAGAGGTTAAATAACCTGCATGAGATCACATAACCAGTAAAGGAGAGAACTAGGGGTCAAACCTGGTCTGCAATCAAAGTCTCTTGGTGCTGCACCCTCTTTTTCCTCTCCCCCAAAGCCACTGAGCAGAGGACAGTTCAGGCTCTTCTAAGAGAGGGTGGGAGTCTCTCTGAGGAAATGAGTGAGACTTGTTTTCAAGTTCTCTCCTGTTCTCTCGGACGTCTGTTTCCTCGGGGGTTAGTTCTTGGTTTGGGTTGGTCTTACCCTGCCTTACAGAAGGCATGGAGATTTTTGACTATTCACTTGTATGGAAGCAGGAAACATTAAGAAAGCTGTCTGGGATCTCTGGATGGGCTGGCTCATCTGCCAGGCCTGCTTATGCCGATGAGGCAGGGGCCAGCCATTATGCTGGGCGTCCCACCAATGCCAGAAAGCGGAGGGCTGGGTGCTGAGGCGCAGACACTGACACCAGCTCTCATAGTACTTCCACCTGGATTATCACCTCCCTGAGGGCAAGTCTGCTTTTCAGCCGATGAGTGAACAAAGGGTGAGTGGGTACTCACGGTAGACAGACACCAGGTTGTACAGGGCCCAGGTGGCCCAATGCTGGCTGACAGGTGAGATGCCCTGGGGAAGGAGGCGAAGAATTGGCTCAAATGACCTATAGGAAGAAAAATCAAGGTCACTTTTTTTTTTTTTTTTTGCCACTCCGTGTGGCTTGAGGGATCTCGGTTTCCTGACCAGGGACTGAAGCCAGGACATGGCAGTGAAAGCCTGGAATCCTAACCACTAGGCCACCAGGGAACTCCCTCAAGGTCACTTTTGATGCCGGGCATTGTGGGGGGAGGTGCATTGTCTCTTGTTGGGGGTTTGTCCTCACTGAAGGGTCCCGTGGACAAATGATGAGCAGGCCAGTAGGATGGAGGGGACAGGGGCGTACCCGGCCCTTCAGGCTCCACAAAGAGAGCGCCCTGGTGAGAGAGGTCATGAGCATGAGGGAGGCAGGAGGAACACAGATCAGGTGGTGCAGAAACTGGGGACCATGGCAGGGAGGGGAGCCCCAGCCTGGGAGGTGGGGGACGAAGGACCCTGGGAAGCAGAAGAGATTGACTGCACTTCCCATAATGGCCTTCTACTACGCGTCATCTGGAGTCAAGGTCCAAAAGCCTGAAAACTGCATGTGCAACCTCCACCCCCTCCCCGGGCCAGTGATTCCACTTCAGCTCTCCTCTGAAATGACAGTAATTGGAGTGTCGGCAAAGCCACGAGCATGAGCCTGTTCCTCCCAACATGGGTTTTCAACTCCAATGTCCATCAATACAAGATGGCCCAGGTGCACATAGAAAGTGACTCAGTCATAAAACGATGAGGGAGACCCATAGCTGCGGCTGGAAATTCACTCACGAGATAGTAAGACTTGATGCCAGCTGGACTGGAGGTAATTAAATCTGTGCATAGAAAACTGCTGGGAAGGGAGACGCCAGAATGTTAGGGGGGGATGCTCTCTTAGGGAATGAATGGTTTCCGTTTTGTTTCCTGTTGCGTGTCTGTATTTTCTCCTTTTTTTTTTTTTTTCACAACTGGACATGTATCAAATGTTTGTAAACAGCAGGCTTTGGGTACACACAGGTGTCGATGTGAGGAAACAGGCAGCAAACTGTAGAGGTGAGATGTGCGCGTTTACATGCTGTGCTCTACGTGGACTACACCTCGGTTAGTAACACCTGACACAGGACTAGGAGAAGGGCAAGTAGCTCTCACCAGACCTTGTTGGGAAGGAGCATCCTGTCCTAGCACTGACCCCACATCCATGTCCCACCCCTCCCCACTCCGCACCTGTAATTGATATTTCTCCGTGAGTTGATGTCCCAGCTCTGGATGGCTGCCCACATGCGCTCCTCCACCTCCTCCCGCTGGGGTTCACAGATGCCCCAGGCCTCAGGGCCATCAAACATGATGTGGGAGAGGACGCCACAGGCATTGTAGGAAACCTCAATCCCATCGGCCTTGCTCTCCAGCAGGTTGCTGCCAAGAAGAGAGAAAAATGGAGTCCTGATCCCCAAGTCCCTCTTCAGATACCAGCTGCTGGACCCCAACTAACAGACCAGATGCCGGAGGTACTATTGATTTCTTTATCACTTATCATCCGTACCCAGATGACTTCTAAAGGGGATATAAGGTCGCTTAAGATAAGATATAGCTACAACAGGACCATTTATGGAGGATTGAAAGAATAAGAAACTGCATCATAGAGTGAAGGCGGCATTCCTAACAGAAACCTAGGCTAACAGCAATTGCTGCAACTGAGCACTGACTAGAGCTCTGAGCATCCTGGCAGCCAAGGCAAAATGGGAAAGAAGAGAAGTACCAACCTGAAGACACTGATGAATTGGGAAGTCATTAGCTGGGGCCGTAGCTCCTTCACCTCTGCCACATTCCCCAAGAGTCCTAGCATATTCCGATGCAGCTCCTGCTTCTCTGGGAACTCCTGGAAAAATGAGAGCCATTGGGGGTCATATCAATGAGTACTTAATTAGTGTCTGATATTGGTAACCTAGAAGCTTTATGAGCATCTGTCTGGCCATTTCAACTAGACAAAGGTGGGGGGGTGCAATCTGCTGCCCTCCTACCTTCCGGTACACCTAGGACAGTGCTGGGTACACACTACAAGGGATTAAAGTGGTAGAGCTCCCTGCCACAAAATCAAAGGCTGAGTGGAGATCTGACCTATAAAATTATGAATGGGACAAACATGATTCTATTTACCAAAGCTCAAAATATTAGTCTAAGGGAATCCTTTTGGAAACTAGAGCAAGACAATCAAGAATGAGTTTTAGGATGAACAGACCATCCTACTGGACAGAATTCTGTCTGGCTGATATCTCAGTGGACCCCAGCCAGACCTGGAGAGTCTGAGAAATCATGCTGAGAAGGACGGGGCTGGGTTCTCCCTTGGAGGGAGGGCTCTAAGAGAGGGCCCAGCCAGGCCGTCTGGGTCAGGAAAGACCTCTGGAGCTCCTGTTAGCAGCAAATCCTGGGCTGGCGGGCCTGTGAGTTGGTCCCCACTGCCCTTCCATGGGAACCATGGGGAGAGGGGTTGCTGGGGGACCTGGGGACAGAAGAGCGGCCAAGTGGGGGTCAAGGAGGCTTCTGGAGAGGGCGCTACCTTCAGGCAGTCCAGGAAGAGCTTCATGCCGTTGAAGTTAAGGAACATCTCGCAGTTGTCGGGAGTCTCGTCCGTGATGTTCCACAGGGCGCTCCAGGAGAACTCCATCACCTGATCACACTGAAGCGGGAAGAGGGCTCAGCACAGGTTCGCCTGGATGGGCCCGCAGGCTCCTGGCACCCGGTGACAGGGTCCCCTGACACAATGTGGACACCCCCCCAGGGGCAAGCCAGTCCCTTCTCAGGCTAGGGGAGGGACAGGGTGGCTCCATGAAGACTCAACTTACTATCTTGTCCAGCAGCTTCTTCTGAATCAGCTTCAGCATGGTCTGTGGGCAGAGAAGAGAACTTGCCGGGGGGGCCAGGGCTTCAAGAGCTACCATGCCCCCCAAGAACCAAAATGGAGGGAAGAGTCAGCAATTCTATTCCTGTTAATACATCCTGATGAGACCAAATCTGCCTCTCTATTTGGGAGGCTGTTGGGAGAAGTGCCACCCACGGACCTGATACTTGGCATCAGGACGCCTGGGTGCTAGTCGTGGCTCGACCCTGACCCCACGTGGCTGTGGGCATGGCCCTCCTGCTCTGTGGGTTTCAGCCTCCCCAGCGATAAATGAAAGGAGGAGACTGGATGTGCCTTCCTTTCTTCAGCAAATACTTATTAACTCCCCACTGTGCACCAGGCCCTGTGCTAGGAAGCGCTGGGGACGGGATGATGGAAGGAACAAGCATGGCGTCTCTCCCTACGGAGCTCACACCCAGTGGGGAGGCTGATGTTAAACAGATAGGCCCTCAGATATTTACTTAATCCCAGTTGGGAAGACATAAGAGGGGCACCTGGTCTGAGGAGGCAGGAGTGACTTGTACAGTGGGACCCAACAGGAGAGTGGAGGGGCTGGGAGACGATGACAGAGTGTTATCTAGGTGGTGGAGAAAATCTACGGGTCTTCAGCAACTTTCACCGTCAGGAAATTCTTCCTTTGGAAGTAGTTGTTTTTTTTTTTTTTTTTTTTTTGGGCCGTTCCACGCGGCACGTGGGATCTTAGTTCCCCGGACTAGGGATCGAACCCGCAGCCCCTGCATTGGAAGCTCGGAGTCTTAACCATTGGACTGCCAGGGAAGTCGCAGGAAATTCTTCCTTTGGTGCGGCCTAAATCCTCCCTTTTGGCAGTGGGCCTGCGGGAGCGAGAGAGAAGGAGGGGCAGCCCCGGAGGGAGGGAGGGAGGGAGGGAGGGGCAGCCCCGCCCCGCCCCGCCCCGCCCCGCCCACGCACGCACGCACTCACGCACGCACGCACCACAACAAAGCCCATCTTGCCCACGGCCTCCTTGTGGTCGTTGTCCACCTGGCAGACCAGGGCGTTGCACAGGTGCACGGCGATGCGCTGGATCGACTCGTCCTGCCGTGTGGGGTTGAGGATGCTGAGCAGGAGCTCGTTGACTCGGCGGTACTGGAACTCCAGCTCCTCAGGGATGCTGAAGTTGCAGAGAGTCAGGCAGCAGTTCCGCTGGACCTGGGCGGGGCCGGGAGACAAGCGGAGCACAGTCAGGGTCAGACTTGGGAGCTGGACTTGAGGGGCTCTCTAGAGGTGTGAGATCATCCAGCGCTGTGGTGGTCCACGAAGGCTGTCTGGAAGAGGAGACTACGAGGCTTTTTTTTTTTTTTTCAATATTTTTTAAAAACGTGAAGTGTAATATACAGAAGAGTGCATAAAACACAAATGTATAGTTTTGCAAATAATTATAAAGCAAGCAAGCTTTTCAACAACCATGTAAGCACCATCTGGGTCAAGAAACAGCACTGCCAGCACCCAGAAGTCCCCATATGTCCCTTCCTGATCATAAGTCCCTCTCCCAACGAGAGAGCCCCATCCCTGCCTTTCACTTGAAAGATTCTCTAGGATCTTGTGGCTTTTTGTTCAACCACAGGTTTGCAAGATCAACCATCTTGTTATAAGTAGCTGAAATGCTTTTTTTTTTTTCATTTGCAGTATAGAATTCTAATTTATTTATGCAGTCCACTGCTAGCGGACGTTCGGGTAGACTTCAGTGTTTGGCTACTTCAAACAATGTCCTGTACGTGCATCCTGGTGTCCATGTGTGTGGGCTCCTCTAGGGCACCCACGCGTGGGGTGGAGCTTCTAGGTCACAAGGTGTGCACGTCTTCAGCTTTACCAGGTAACACCAGACTGTTTCCAAGGTGGCTGTACCAGTTTATACTCCCACCAGAAGCACAGAAAAGTTCCAGTTGCTCCACATCCGCAATTACTCTTTGTCTTGTCTGTGGGTTTATTTATTTATTTATTTTACAGTATTCTCAGTGCATTTTCCTCATAATTTCCTTCCATCCTTTCTCATTAGATACTGGAAGTTCACCACACTTCATTACTTATATAAATTAGAGGATATCCTAATCCTCTAATTAACTTGTTAGCCCTTGTTAACTCTCTTTTTATCCCCCCACAATATACATATATTTTGTAATTTGAGAAAAAAATTTATTTTAAATCATAAAAGCAATACTTATTATAAAATGTTCAAAAAATACTATCTGAGCAGAAACTTAAAGTCCCCCACTTAATTCTTCAGAAGTAATTGCCGTTAAAAGTTTGATGCGGGACTTCCCTGGTGGCGCAGTGGTTAAGGGTCCGCCTGCCAATGCAGGGGACACGGGTTCGAGCCCTGGTCCCGGAAGATCCCACATGCCGCGGAGCAACTAAGCCCCTGCGCCACAACTGCTGAGCCTGTGCTCTAGAGCCTGCGAGCCACAACTACTGAGCCTGTGCTCTAGAACCCGCAAGCCACAACTGCTGACCCCACGTGCTACAACTACTGAAGCCCGCACACCTAGAGCCCGTGTTCCGCAACAAGAGAAGCCACCGCAATGAGAAGCCCACGCACCAGAATGAAGAGTCGCCCCCGCTCGCCGCAACTAGAGAAAGCCCGTGCACAGCAACGAAGACCCAACGCAGCCAAAAATATTAAAAAAAAAGTTTGATGCACAACCTTCTAGATTTTTCTACCATGGAAATACAAATGTATACTTGGGGGAGGGGAGAGGCAAAAGAAGGTTTTATCCATATTGGTCCAAAACTTCTCTTCACTTATCAACATGCAGGGCCATCCATCTTTCCATGTTAGGATGTACAGATTTACCATCATATCCCATGATGTGGGCAGATCTTACGTTACTCTTTCAGGACCAGGCCCCTATTGCTAAAACATTTTGGTTGCCTCTGACTTCTTATTTAATCAAAAAGGGAGGATATACATGTATCTTTTTCCTCTAAGAACATTTCTAACTGTGGAATTTACGCCAAAAGATAAATGCATTCACAGTTTTGGCAGGTTCTGCAAGTTGCCCTGTGAAGAGGTGGTTCAGGTCACACCTCACCAGTGGAAAGTGCAAGTGTGTTCTTCCCCTGACCTTTGTCAACGGACATCATCAATCTCTCGAGTCAAAAAGTGATTATCTTGTTACTTGAATTTCTATTTCTTTGAAAGAGTTTATGAATTTGTGAGTCTTCAACTAGCATTCTTTTCTCGTTAAAAAAAAAAGAAAAAAGACACGCCTTTTACCTGATTATAAAATCAATCTCAATGCAGGAAGAACTGTTGCTCTAAAGTCTGCAGTTGGCAGGCAGTGGGAAAGGGGGCCTTCTCATCCCTGCAGAGGCTATATCCCCACCAGAGCCTTTCTGGAGGACAATGCAAGAACACGTACCAAATGCTTTTTTTTTTTTTTTTTTTTTAAGGAGATTGGGTTGCTGAGGGCAGTATTCACATTTCTTTTGTAAATTTATTTATTATTTATTTATTTTTTTGGCTGTGTTGGGTCTTTGTTTCTGTGCGAGGGCTTTCTCCAGTTGTGGCGAGTGGGGGCCACTCCTCATCGCGGTGCGCGGGCCTCTCACTATCGCGGCCTCTCTTGTTGCAGAGCACAGGCTCCAGATGCGCAGGCTCAGTAGTTGTGGCTCACGGGCCCAATTGCTCCGCGGCACGTGGGATCTTCCCAGACCAGGGCTCGAACCCGCGTCCCCTGCATTGGCAGGCAGATTCTCAACCACTGCGCCACCAGGGAAGCCCCCCCAAATGCTTTAAAAATACACAAACCCACTGCTCCAGCCATTCTCCTTTTAGACGTGTCTCATGAGGAGCATCAATTACTTGCATTCAGCAAAGCCTTATTTGAAATAGCAAAACATGAAAAGCAACCTGTGTTCAACCGTGGGGCTGACTCAGTAAGTGCAGCCCGTGTATTCGGGGGAGCCCTGTCCTGCTACCCCCTGGGGATGGGGCTTGACCACTGCCTCTGAGCCCCAGCACAGAGTCAGCACCAGGGCAGCCTCTCCTTGGATGAGAACGCTTCGCACTATGCTGACACCAACAATTATGAAGCCAACTGTTCAAACCAGCTGCCCCGGGGGGAGGAGAGCTGGGATTGGAACTTTCACTTTCTAGTTAGTACATTTTCTATTACTTGAATTTGTTTTCTAAGCATTAGGTATCTCACTTTTGTAATCAGAAAAGAAACAATGCTTTTAAAATTTTGTTGTAAAATGTTTTGTTGATATGGGAGATGTTCACATTTACAAGACACTGTTGAAATGAAAATCCAGGTTACACAGCAGTATACACAGAATGGTCCCATTTACTAAATAAATATGCACAGACTAAAAGCCAGAACAATAGATATCCAGTGTTAATCTTGGCTCTCTGTGTGCTGGGATTACGGGTGTTGTTATTTTTTTTCTTTTATACCTGTAATTTTTCTCCAGTAAAAATTTTGATTACTTTTATAATAAAAGCAGTTATTGAAAAAAATACCCACCTCAGCAGAGTGTCACTGGGCAGAAGGGCTAAGGAGTTAGCATGAGCAAAGGCCCAGAGTCAGGAGGACAGGGCCCCTGGGGGAGGGTGGCAGTGGGCGATGGACTGGCCGGGTGGGGCCAGGTCCCAGAGTCTGGCAGTGATGCCGCGGGAAAGGGGGGTTGGGGGCGGGGGGCGGTACAGAGCCAGGAGAGAAAGGGTGAGAGCAAGCATGGCACTGGGAGGGCTCTGCGAGCCTGCTGGCGAGGCTGGGACACACAGAGTGAGCAGGAAGTAGGGTGGCTGGGTCAGAGCAGGCAGCGGGTAGGGGCTCACCGTCACCTCCTGGTAGGATTCCATGCCATTCAGCACCACCTGGATGACCTGCCGGCGCAGCTTGATGCTCTGCTCTGAGCGATACTCGGAATTGGTCAGGTAGAAGAGGGCAGCGCTGCCTGTCACTTGAATGTTCTTGTCATACTTGTGGCACTTGAGGGCCGTGATGACCAGCTGTATGAAGACAGAGTACGGGCCGGGGTTGGCCAGGCCTGTCGAAGTTGCGCGGGGACAGGCCTGGGGCTGTGAGAGGGGGCTCGGACGGTCCTCTGGGGCAGGGCTCAGCCTGATCCTGCTTCCTGAGGGCAGAAGTAGGGGTTGGGGAGCAGAAACTGGGGCAGGCCATGGTGCTGGGACAAGGCCAGTGCTGGGGCAAGTTAGGCACCGCGAGGCGGGGCTGGGGTTTGGGAGGCGGGACGGCCGGTGTCCTGGGGAAGAGGAGGGGTGTAGAGGAGGGAGTGGTGGGAATGGACCGGAGCCCAAGGGCCCCCAGGGTCGGGACTGACCTTCAGGGCCCGCAGAAGCTGGTTGCAGCGTTCAATGCGTGCGATGTCGAAAAGCAGGTTGATGGCCCGTGAGGTGATCTCCGGTCTGTGCTCTGTGTAGGCCTCGATGGCGTTCAGCACCTGTTCCTCATTTTTGTCACCACTCACCTGGAGACGGAGCATGATCAGAACATCCCAGAAGAGGCCAAGCGGTGGGATGCCCGATCTAGGCCCGGGGCAGACCCCTCCTTCCCTTCTCCTGGGGCGCCCTGGTCCTCCCCTCCCCCTCCCCCTCTCACTTTGTAGGCCGGAATATGCGTGAGGCGGCACAGGGAGGTCTCGAAGAGCCCAAGGAACTGCAGTGGCCTCTTCAGAGCCCGGAAAGGCATGATGCTGCTCTTGGAAGGCTCGATGCTGAGGGAAGAGGGTATTGGGGTGAGTGGCCTGGGGCCCGGGGCTGCCCTGGGTCAGCATAAACGGGGGCCTCTCCCTGGGGGGTGGCGAGGCATTTCCTTGGGGCCCTCTGATAGGCCCTCCGGCCTTGTCTCTTTTTTTTTTTTTTTTTTTTTGGCTGTGTTGGGCCTTTGTTGCTGAGCACGGGCTTTCTCCAGTTGTGGCGAGCAGGGGTTACTCTTTGTTGCGGTGCACGGGCTTCTCACTGGGGTGGCTTCTCCTGTTGCGGAGCATGGGCTCCAGGCATGTGGGCTTCAGTAGTTGCGGCATACAGGCTCAGTAGTTGTGACACGCGGGCTCTAGAGCACAGGCCCAGCAGTTGTGGCGCACAGGCTTAGTTGCTCCGCGGCATGTGGGATCTTCCCAGACCAGGGCTCGAACCCGTGTCCCCTGCATTGGCAGGCGGATTCTTATCCACTGCGCCACCAGGGAAGCAGAGAAGTCCCATTTTTTTTTTTTTTTTTAAAGGCAGGGGATAGGGCTTCCCTGGTGGCGCAGTGGTTGAGAATCTGCCTGCTAATGCAGGGGACATGGGTTTGAGCCCTGGTCTGGGAAGATCCCACATGCCGCGGAGCAACTAGGCCCGTGAGCCACAACTACTGAGCCTGCGCGTCTGGAGCCTGTGCTCCGCAACAAGAGAGGCCACGATAGTGAGAGGCCCGCGCACCGCGATGAAGAGTGGCCCCTGCTTGCCGCAACTAGAGAAAGCCCTAGCACAGAAACGAAGACCCAACATAGCAATCAATCAATCAATCAATCAATCGATCAATCAATCAATCAATCTTTAAAAAAAAAAAAGGCAGGGGATGGACATAGACCCCACCTCTTGATGGGAGGGTGGGAGGGTGACAAGGTCACACTGTAGAGAACACGTGGGACAGGAGATACTGTTGCAGCCATCTTTGGAGAATCCTATCTGCCATTCTAGTGAGGATGTGTCACCTTTAGGTTCCCCCAACAGTCATGAAGGGACATGCCCGTCAACCAAACCCCACTCCATTCCAGTCGGGGCGAGGGCTTACGGCCAGTGACAGCTGGATGGGTTTGAATCAGCTCTCTCCTCCAAACACCAAACCTGGGGACCAGCCTGTCTGCCGCAACACCTAATGAGTGGCGGCTATGCTGGCCTTACCTTAATACCACCACACCAGCTCCGGCCAGCCTGAGCGCCATAATCTCCCAGTCACTCCCCGTGCGGCACCTCCAGCCTTTGCACATGCTGCTTCCTCTGCTACAACACCCTTCCTCTGGCAAACTCAGAATGAGCTTTCTGCACAGCCTGGGTGCCATTCCTCCTCCTCCCTCCTTCCTGACCCTCAGGGCAAGCCCAGAGCCCTGTGCAGCCCTAACAATGACCCATCTGTCCCCACGAGCTCACACAGACTCGGGGGGGCCTAATTTGTTTCTTTCTGTCCAGCATCCAGGACAGCACTTGACAGGGGGGCACTTGGTCAATGCCTGTTGAATGATACCCTGCTAGCAAACAGGGCAGGTGGGTCCCCACCTGGTCTGTCCTGCATCCTCGTCCATCTTGGAGATGCTGCAATTCTCCAGGATCATGTGGCCAGAGATGTCCAGGGACATCAGGTTCCCCAGCTTCTGCACAAAGAGGCTCAGCACCTTGCGAGTCAGCTTGAACTTGTAGTAGCTGGAGAGGCGGTCTCGGGAGATGTCCAGGTGTCTGGAGATTGGAGTTGGGGGCACAGGTCAGGAGCTGGACACAGACTGGGGCTGCCTCGTAGACCCCTGCTGTTTCAGTCCATGGCAGGGGAGGGCCCATCCCTGTTACAACCACTCCAGGGCGTTCTGGGAAAAAACGTGCTGGGACCCAGGTGCCCTTAACAGCCCCGATCAGACCAAAACAGTGGGTTTAAGGAAGGGGACTGTCTCTTCTATCCCCACCTTCTGCCTGGCCGGGGGCTCAGGAATCTTCTGGGACTGACAATCCCCACCTCCCCACCCCCACCCGGCGAGCTCTGGGCTCGCAGCTCACCGCAGCTTGTGCAACTGGACAATGACACGGATGTGGTCGTCCGACAGGTCCATGTTGTAGAGCACGAGGGACACCAGGCTGTCTTTCCACTGGGTTAGGAAGGCCGCGTCGCTCGTCTGGATGCCCGAGAGGTCCAAGGCGGCCAGCGAGTTGAGCGGCCGCAGCAGGGACTCCACGGGGACCCCATCGATCATGCGGCCCAGGTTGAGGAAGCGCAGGCGGCTAAAGCCCTCGAAGGTGAAGTCCTTGACCAGCACCTGACAGGTGGGGTTGACGAGGCACTCGTCTTCACAGCCCCCCGGGTTCTCCTCCTCGTAGAAGATGTTCGCGCAGCCGAACAGGCTCAGGGACACCAGGGTGTGGCTGAAGCTCCTCAGCGTCTGCAGGCTCTTGGCGGACAGCTTCTCGCAGTTGGTCAGGTACAGCTCCACCAGGTCCTGGCGGCGGGCACAGCCCCGTTATCACCTCTGCACCCACACCCCAGCCTAGGCCTGGCCCTGGGCCACATGTGGGGCTTGGGGAGGGGTCTGCACAAGGGGGAGAGCCCTGGCGGCGCCTCAGGATTCCTGGGCTGGAGGTGACCGGTCCTGCCCCAACTCCGCCTGACCGTCTCAGGGTGGCCTCCCCTGGCCATCCCCGGTGCCTGGTGACCAGGTCTCACCTGCTTGCGAATGGCTTCCAGGTCCTGGTCCTGCACCAGGTCCTCGCGGAGGTGGATTCGGGTGAGGCGGGTGCTGCGGGGGTCCGAGAAGAGGCTGAAGAAGCTCTCGTGTGGCTCAAAGTTGCAGGCGGCATTGACCAGCTCCACATACCTGGGAGGGAAGGAAGCCTGGCTCAGGGCAGGGACCCTCATCCTCCCTTCAAGGCCCAGCACAAGCCCTCCCCTTCCTCTGAAGCCTTCCCTGATCACCCCAGCAGCAACCTCCATCTCCTCCTCCTCCTCCTCCTCCTCTTCCTCACAGCACCTGGTTGGATCCTGACTACCCTACAGATGAGATTAAGGGTGGCCCCAGGAACCAGGAGTCCAAAGGCAGACCAACTGGTGATAAAGGGGCCTCTATCGATGGCGAATCCCAAGCTCTTACCCGCCAAACTGTAGACGCTTCTATAACAAACATACACGTCCACACTCCCCATCTTCTTTAAGCCAGCTTCTGACTCCTTGATCAGCCCTTCCCAGAACCCTGTCCAACAGGAAGACTGAGCCGAGGGGTTTGGAGTTCCCAGCTGGGTACAGAGCAAGCGCTCAGTAAAACTCTGTTGAGATACCAGCAGATGCAAGGATCCTGGTCTGGTGGAAAAGGCTGTGGAGTCAAACACCATCCTGGCTTGGCTGTTCACTACCTGGGCAACTTCACATGAGTAACTGAAATTCCCCAGACCTCAGTTCCTTCACCTGTAAAATGGACACAACTCTGCTCTGCAGTGTCCAATCTAGTGCCTGACCCACATTAGATGCTCGGAACATTTTTACAAGTTGGGCTCTCAGGTCACACCCAGGTTCTCACTTTTATATGCGACTGTCTGGTCTAACAATTTCCCTCTGGGCATCTGGACCGAACCCCCAGCAGTCAGGCCTGTATATCATCCTTCTAGGAGCCTCTATTAGTGGGGAGTCCCTCGGAGAAGCCACATAGAGATTTTCTGAATGATCTGATCCCTGCTCAGGGGTCCATTATTCCGGCATTGGTGCATAAATATGTATGTATTCAGGTTCACACACAGACACGTGTTCACAGGCACAGGTGCATCGTGTGTGTACGCACACGCGTGTGCACACACACACAAACACACACACAGGACAGCATATAACTCCTTCATTTATATTATATGAGAGGTTTCTACACCCTCTCATAGGTGTAATGCATACCTGCAGTTTCACACTCAAACCTACCCTGTGCTGCAGAAGCCCACGTGTGTGCAAACACATTCCTTCACGTGCGCCCCCCTCCACACACATACCAACATGCACAATTACAACTTTATGGTTATGGAGAGGCCAGTGTTCTCTTGCACCCACGCATACCCACGTGTGTGCACATCCCCATGGGGGGGCACACACAATGCTCCCAATCTCTCCGCACACACTCATGCTGAGGCTCAGGCCCCTGTCCCGGCCCCACGCCTGCTCACTCGTTGACGAGCCGGTCACAGATCTCACTGGGCAGGAAGATGTCTGGATGGAGCCGCAGAGTCTCCTTGTCCAGCAGGTAGCCCAAGGTGCCATCCAGGTTGCGCAGGCAGAAGTCGGTGCAGAGGGCCATCAGGGACTCAGGGGTGTCTGACGCCATGCTGGGAGCAGACAGGTGGGCCACTCCGGGACAGGGGCCCCCAGGGGCAATGGTGACTCCCTGACACTCACAGGATCATTGGCTGAGCCACGGCCTGGGGAACGGGAAAGAAGCTAAGTGAGCCACGCATAAGGGCCAGAACTACCAGCTGCCCTACGTCCACTCTCTAATAGAAAAGCTGAGGCCCCTGGACGGCACATACAAATTAGCAGCTTAGCAGGGTCAGGGCCCAGGACTCCTGATTCCTCCCTTCCCTGCCCTGCTGTGCTACCACCTACGTGTGATTTGACCTGCAAAGAGCAGGGGGCGTTGTCTGAGCATTTCGATGACCTCCCAATGTCTGTGGGCAGATGTGTGTGTTGGGGACCCCAGTGCTTGGGTGGGGATTACAGGGGCTTTTTTTTTTTGGCCGCACCTCACGGCTTGTGGGATCTTAGTTCCCTGACCAGGGATTGAACCCGGGCTACGGCAGCGAAAGCGCCGAGTCCTAACCACTGGACCGCCAGGGAACTCCCTACAGGGTCTTTCGTTAACAGCTAAATTGTGGTGTCCGTTGCTGTGTGTGTGTGTGTGTGTGTGTGTGTGTGTGTGTGTGTGTGTATATATATATATATATATATATATATATATATATATATAAAACCTGTATATAGCTGTCACTGTTTGAACGCTTAGTACGCTTAGTATGTGCCAGGGCTTTAAAGACACGTCATCACTGAATCTCATTGTATATGATTAAGAATGAAGGCTCCTCACAAGAGCAATGAAAATATACTTCCTCATAAAAGTTGTACATAGTGGTATTATCCATAATAGTCAAAATGGAAACAATTCAAATGCCCATCAACTGATAAACGGATAGACACAAAAACATGGTATAGCCATGTAATGGAATCTTATTTAGCAATAACAGGAATGAAGTACTGACACACGCTACAACACCGAACCTTAAAAACATTATGCTAAGTGAAAGAAACCAGTCACAAAAGGCCACATATTTTATGATTCCATTTGTATGAAATGTTTAGCCAGAACAGGCAAACCTACAGAGACAGAAGTAGATTAGTGGTTGCCTGGGGCTAAGAGGTTGTGGGGGGCGGGGATGGTGAGTGACTGCTAATGGCTGTGGGTTTCTTTTTGGGGGGAAGAAAATGTTCTAAAATTGACTGTGGTGATGGTTGCACAACTCTGTGAATATCCCCGAAACCCACTGAATTGTCTACTTTAAATAGATGAACTGTATGGCATAGGAATTACAGCTCAATAAAACTGTTATTAAAAAAGTAAGGTCATGGGACTTTCCTGGTGGTCCAGTGGTTAAGACTCCGTGCTCCCAATGCTGGGGGCCCGGGTTCGATCCCTGGTCAGGGAACTAGATCCCGCATGCTGCAACTAAAGATCCCGCATGAGGCAATGAAGATCCCGTGTGCTGCAAATCAGACCCAGCACAGCCAAATAAATAAATAAATATTAAAAAAAAAAAAGTAAGGTCTCATCAGACAGAGAAACACAAATACTGTATGATATCACTTACATGTGGAATCTAAAAAATAGAACAAACTAGTGAATATAACAAAAAGGAAACAGACTCACAGAAATAGAGAACAAACTAGTGGTTACCAGTGGGGAGAGGGAAGGGGGAGGGGCAAGACAGGGGTAGGGGAGTAAGAGGTACAAACTATCATGTATAAAATAAATAGTCTATAAGGATATATTGTACAACATAGGAAATATAGCCAATATTTTATAGTAACTATAAATGAAGCGTAACCTTTAAAATTGTGAATCAGTATGTTGTACACCTGTAACATATAATATTGTACATGAACTATACCTCAATAAAAAAAAAGTGAAGTCTCCTACTACCTTCATGACCTTGAGATAGGTAAAGATTTCTTAAGTAGGACTCATAAGGGAAAAATGATAAACTGATATGTACTGAAGTGCAGAACCTTCGTTCATACACACACAAAAATTAATTTGACATGGACCACAGACCTGTACGTGAAAGGTAAAATGATAGGTTTCTAGAAGAAAACATAGGAGTATATCTTTATGATTTTAGAGTAGGCAATAATTTCTTAAATAGGTCACAAAAAAACCATAGAGAGAAACTGATAAATTGGACTGCCTCAAAATTTAATATTCTTTTCATCAAAAGGTACCATTAAGAAAGAGAAAAGGGAAGGGACTTCCCTGGTGGCGCAGTGGTTAAGAATCCACCTGCCAGTGCAGGGGACACGGGTTCGAGCCCTGGTCTGGGAAGATCCCACATGCCGTGGAGCAACTAAGCCTGTGTGCCACAACTACTGAGCCTGTGCTCTAGAGCCCGCGAGCCACAACTACTGAGCCCACGTACCACAACTACTGAAGCCCATGCACCTAGAGCCCAGGCTCCGCAACAAGAGAAGCCACCGCAATGAGAAGGCCGCACACTGCAACGAAGAGTAGCCCCCGCTCGCCGCAACTGGGCAACGAAGACCCAACGCAGCCAAAAATAAATAAATAAATAAATTTATAAAAATAGGAAAAAAAAAAGAAAGAGAAAAGGCAAGCCGTTTATTATTGGAAGACGTTTCCAATAATATATCCAACAAAAGGCTTGTATTCAGAATATATAAACAACTTCTACAGATCAGGACATAGCATCCAGTTAAAAAATAGGCAAAGGACTTGAACAGGCATTTCATAAAGGATAAAGAAATGGACAATAAACGTAAAGGAAAGGAAAACCATAATGAGATACCATTTTGCAGCCACCAGAAAGGCTCCATTGGAAACAACAGTAATACAGGCAACACCCAGCTTGTGTTATAGTGAAGCTATGGCACGAGGGGAAGTTACCCACACTGCTGCTGGGAGTGTGAATTGGTGTAAACTGGGAGTGTAACTGGAATACTGTGTGACACTATCTACTAAAGCTGTACAAACACATATGTTCAGTGTTCAGCAGCTCCACTACCAGATATACACCCACCGGCAATGCATATAAACGTTCATGAAAAGACACAGACAAAATGTCCACAGCAGCACTATTCCTAATAGAACAGAACCTAAATGTCCACTGACATGAGAATGAATATTACGGTCCACTCACCAATGGAACACTACACAGCAATGAGAATGTACCACCTCACAACAGCTCGGATGAACCTCACAATGTTTAGTGAAAGAAGCCAGACGCAAAAGAGTGTATACTCATATACTGAATGAATCCATTTATGTTTTACTCCCTTAAGTTAAGAAACAGGAAAATCTGGGACTTCCCAGTGGTCCAGTGGTTAGGACTGCACGCTTCCACTGCAGGGGGCATGGGTTCGATCCCTGGTTAAGGAACTAAGATCCTGTATGCCGGGTGGCACGGCAAAAACAAACAAACAAACAAACAAAAAAAACCCAGGAAAATCTAATCTGTGGTGGCAGAAGTCAGGACTGTGGTTACTTTGGGGGTTTGGTTCGGAGCTAAGAAGCTTCTAGTCCCTTATCTGAGTGCTGGGCGTACAGGCATGTGCACTCTGTGAATATTCAGGGAGCTGTATATTATGACGTGTGCACTTTTAAAAATGTATATTGCGATTCAACAAAAAGTTAAGAAAATGGCCTGGACACCAAAGAGGTCCACGTTTAAAAGGAATTCGGGGTTCAGCTAAGTAACGATCTAACTGACTATGCATCCTCAGCTACAATAAGTGGCTAGCAGAGAATGAAAACTGAACCTTCACATTCAAGTTGAGTGAACAAGATAGAAAACAATCCACCATTTATAGACCTGAGGACAGTCAGGAATTAGTCCCAAACCATTTTCCTATGAGAGTTTACATCAGAAAGGGGAAAAAATAGGAAAAATGAATCTATGGTGTTAGAAGTAAGGGTGGTGATTACCTTTGCAGGGAGGCAGTAATTAGAAAGTGGCAGGGGGGGGCCTCTGGGAGGGCTGGGACAGGTGTGTACACCTGTGGAAATTCATCAAACTGTCTGCTCATGCTTTGTGGTCCTTTCCTTATCTATATTATCCTTCAATAGCTATTGCTTATTTTTCTTTTAAGTGAAGGCTCTAGGTTAGACAGATCTATGTTTCAATCCAGTTCCACAATTCACAGGTGTATTACTTAACCTCTCTGGACCTCGGTTTCCTCACCTGGAAAATGGGGACAACAATCCCCACTTCACAGGACTGTTGGGAAAATGCCTCATCTCAAGCTTGAGATGACTCAGTGCACAACAAATGGTGGTTATGAGCCCAGCTTACAGATGAGGAAACTCAAGCTCAGAGAGAGGGGCTACTCTGTCCAAACTGGCATGTGAACCTCATCTCTTGGAGGGTTATGCAGGAGTTCAGTTTGCCCCTGGCTTCTTGGAGCCTCCTAGTCCATATGTGAGCCTTCCAGGCTGCTCAGGAAACCGAGTGGGCGGCCACAGAACGCTGTGCCCTTTGCAATGACCAGTTCTAAATTCTGGCAGCACCACTCACTGGTGACCGTGCTCTAAGAGCTCTGGAGCCAGGCCAACCCAGCTCCAAGTCTCAGCCCTGCTACTTAAGAGCCGGTGAACTTGGGCAAGCGTCTTCACCTCTGTGCCTCAGTTTCTTCTCTAAAACAGAGAACACTGTGTGCAGATAACACGGAACAATACAGAAAGGGCTTAGCGTGGTGCCTGGCACATAGTAACTGCTCACTAAAAGGCAGCTTTCATCATCATCATCCCTTTCTCCTACCTCACCTGCCCGGGGCCCTAGAGCAAGGTCTGTTCCTGCCCAGCTCCAGGCCCTTGCTTGTCAGGCCTGGGTCTCCTGCCACGAGGCCCACTGTGCCAGCTGTCCCAGTGGTGCCGTGACACCCTCGAGGAAAAGCACAAGAAACAGGCTGCCTGGACCCTGGGCATGGCCTTCCTTTGCCTGCACTCACTTTCAGATCTTGACCCAGAAGGAGCACCACTGGCAGGGAGACGCGCCCTGCTGGAAACTGCCAAGTCCAATCTCTTCAAGCAGTCACTCAGGGCTTCCAGAAGTGGAACCAGCTCTGCGGTCTACTCGCCACCCCCTGACTCCCTACTCCAGCTGAACTGGCCTCCTTCGTTGTACTGGCAATAGGCCAGAGGCACAAGGTCACCTTCGGACCTTTGGTCATCCACTTTCTGTTCTAAATACTGCCCCCAACCCCCCAAACACATTCATGTCCCTCTTCCAGGAAGCATCCCCCAACCCCTCCAGCCCACACTACCTCTGAACTCTCCTCTTGACTCAGCTGATGTCTATGCACCCTCAGGCCTTAGTGTCACTTCCTCCAGGAAGCCTTCCCTGACCCGCCAGGGTGCTCTTGCTGTGTGCCCCCATAGGCCCTACCATAACAACTAACATTTTGGACTGATGCTGTTTTAATTATCCAGCTTCCCTGCCAGACAGCCAGCTGCACGAGGGCAGGAACCGGGCTGCCTCCTCTGACATCATCCCTGTACTTAGCCCAGGGTTACTGTCTATTGAGCACTGTAGGTCCAAGGGTGAGCGAAACCAGACAAGGTCTTTGTCCTCGTGGAGCACACTGGCTCTGGAGCGAGACAGATCTCCACCTAAGAAGCACACAAACCCATGCCACGTAACTGGGCCCAGTGCTCTGAAAGAGAGGGTGGGACCTGGGACTCTGGGTGCCCGTGCCAGGGGACCTGCCCTGGACTGGGGAGTCAGGGCAGGCATCCTTGGAAGTGACATTTCAGCAGCGACCCAAAAGATGAGTCATAGTTCACTCCGGTGGCGGGGAGAGAAGAGAAAGGTGTTCCAGGAAGAAGGATAAGATGCTCACAGGCTGAAAGGGCAGAGGGTGTGGGACACTGGCACCATGGGCCCAATACCACGACTATTGGCTGAACAAGGGGCTGCACACCCCATGTGGGCCTGACACGTTGTAGGGTTGCAGCACATGCAGGGAACCTGGGAGGCAAGGCACACTCTCAGATTCCCCCTGCCCACCATGCCCAGGACAGTGCTGGGCACCCAGTGGCCACAGTGGAACCCTCACCACTCTGGATGAGAGAGCCGCCAGGGGCTTTGCCCTTTCTGCAGGATGAGCCCACCCAGGTAGCCACTCTGCCCTAACCCTGCTCCCCAGGTGGAAGAAACACCACCTTGTCAGCCGCCAAGATCACCAAAAGCCTCCAAAAGAGAACCCGGGCAGATGGCACAGATCTGCTAACCACCTTTTTGCAGTGCTGACTCCGCTGCAGGGGGCTGGCGTGAGCTGGAGGAGGAAGGAGCCATCTGTCTTGGCACCAAGGCTGGAGGCCTGGGGGCCGGAGCACCCTGCCACTTGGGCCCCTGCCAGCTGCAGCCTGGCACCGGCCAGAGGTGGCCATCTCTACCTACCCCATGCCCAGCCCCTAGGGTTTCTCATTCTCGTGGCAGGCACCAGCAATCTGGGATTCTGGCAACGGGAGATAGAGGGAACTCTGATTATGACAGGAGAGCACACAGTAAGAAGAACCCTGTGTCCTTCTCCATCCTGTCTCTTGCCTGGATCCACCATGAGCTATGACATCCTGGGGGCTGGGGAGCAGTGGAGGGTGAATAGCAGCAGCCACCTCCAAGTTGGCTGCTTCCAGTCTGAGCTCCTTAAGGGGTTTATTTCATATAGTCTCTAACTTAACCAACAGACGACATTCCCTAGGATCCTGTGCTTGTGGCTAATTCATCATTTATGTAACAATCTGTCTAATGACCCCTCCCCCAGCCCACAAGCTCCAGGAGGACAAGAACACTTTCTGCTTCCACACTCCTGGATCCTCAGGGCCCGGCCTGTGCCTGGCATGTAACAGAATAAAGGTTTGTTCTTGCCTGAGTTATCACACTAAAAAACCGTGAGGTAGAGATTGTTACCCCGTTTTCTGACGAAGACACTGAGGCTTGTCTAAAATCACACAACTAGGAACTTCCCTGGTGGTGCAGTGGTTAAGAATCCGCCTGCCAATGCAGGGGACATGGGTTCGAGCCCTGGTCTGGGAAGATCCCACATGCTGCGGAGCAACTAAGCCCATGCACCACAACTGCTGAGCCTGTGCTCTAGAGCCCACGAGCCACAACTACTGAGCCCGCGTGCCACAACTACTGAGCCCGCGTGCCTAGAGCCCGTGCTCCACAACAAGAGAAGCCAACGCAATGAGAAGCCTACACACCGCAACGAAAAGTAGCCCTTACTCGCCGCAACTAGAGAAAGCCCACGCTCAGCAGCGAAGACCCAACACAGCCAAAAATAAATAAATAAATAAAATCACACAACTAACAAGAGTGGGACACAATCCAAACCTAAACCAAACCCATGCTTCTCACCAAACCATCCAGTCTTCTGTCCATCCAATGTAGGGGGAAGAGAATGTGAGGTCCAGAGGAGGGAGAATGGGACCCCACCAGTGTCCTGACCCCCAGCCTCTCTGTTGGCTGGGGGAGCCAGAAGCTCTGAGCCTTGGAGCAGCACCCACTCTGTGAAATATTAACCCAGGAGCTGGGGGGAAAACCCAAACAAATATCCTATTTACAGAGGCTGGAAGCTTTCCAGGAGGGAGCGGATCACAGGCCAGATATTGGGGGTGGGAGGCTGATGTGAAGGGAGCCAGGGCAAGTGCCAGGGGCCCCCTGGGGGCAGGGGTGCAGTTGAGGATCTGAGGGCATCCCAGGGGGTCACTGACCTGCATAGACTAATCTGCAGGGTGGGTTACCTTAGGAAGGTATGAGGGGGGAATGCGCATCGCCCCTCACTGGTGCCACTTGGAGGCAGAGGGCCTTGGGGATACCTGGGTTCCAGGCCGGCAGTCAAACAGTGATCACAGCCATACTGAGCACTGTATTCCAAGGACTCTGCTAAGTACTCCACATGCATTAACTCACTTAATTCTCCCAACAACTACACGAGGCAGGAATTATAATCGACAACTTACAGATGAGGCAGCTGAGACTCAGTGGTGACGTAACTGGCCACAGACTATGTATATGTACAAGGGTCTATATGTACATATCAGTATGTATACATGTATTCATTAGTTTGAGACCCAGAATTTTGAGCTTTCCATGCATGTTTTCATTGAAGCCACAAATAACCTATAAGGACATACTCTTTTGTTTTCCAGATGAAGAAACTATGGTTCAAAGATGTGCAATGATGTGCCCAAGTCCCCCAGTTAGTGCTTGGCTCTCTCCACCATTATGCTATGGGCAGGAACTGTTTCTCCAAGCCTCAGGTCTCCCTTCTGCGGCATGAGCCTTTGCCTGCTTACAACCTGGAGGGTCCTGGGCGCTGAGCATAGATGATCGGGCATCACCGGTAACTATTCTACAGGCATATATCATTTTTTGACCACAGGGCTAGAAGCTTCCTGAGGACAAGACCTAGTGTGACCCATGGGGTCTCCATGACACAGTGAGTGCATGACTGGTTGGTTGCAGGTGAAGGAGCCTCAGCTCCATGAGGTCCCCAGGCAATATTTACCAGCCTCAATATTCATCAGGGTCCTTATCTGTCAATGGGTTGCAAACCTACCACATGGGGTTGCTGAGCAGATGCCATGAAATAACGGCAAGGAGGTGGTAACCAATAATTATGGAGTGATTTCCTAAGAAGAATGCTTGGAGAGATATTTCTGAAGCTGGAAAATCAGCTTCAGTGATTGAACCAGATATAGGATGTTGGTCTCAAAGTAAATCATCCAACAGGGGTCTCTGAACTCGCATTTTGGGGGTCAAGAACAGCTGAGGTACTGAAGCCCTCTGCCCAAAAATAAGTTGCAGAATCCTGGTGGTGCTAATGGTAATAAGAACTGTTTTTAACCTTTGTAGAGAGCTTTAGAATGCACCGAACTCTTTCATCCTCCCAGTAGCCTTCAGTTAGTGTAGAGATAGGAAAACTGAGGCGCAGACAGGGGATAGGACTTGCCCAAGTTCACACAGTGAACCAGAGCAGAGCTGGGCTTGAACCCAGCTCCCCAGATGACTAGTCCGCGCTTCTACCCCCAACAACCGGTTCCAGCACCCTGGCTCTCAGCGTTGGTGTGCTCTGACTTTTCATTTTCAAATCCTCTGGCCCAGCTGCCCTGCTCAGCTTATGACCCAGGCCTGATGACATAGTCCAGGCTTGGGGGTTGAGGAGAGAGAGCAACCATTGTTCCACTCCCTATAAGGCAGGCTGCAAAATCTCAGCCTCTGCTGGGCACATCTAGGATCAACAGTCTCGAGCAAATCCACCACACACAACCCAACCACACAAACAGAGCCAACATATACTGCCCTTCCCAACCCGTCTCCATGTCATATTTATTTCAACACCATCATTTAGCCTATATTATATGGCAGAATAGGGATTTGCTTGCTCTTTAAAAAAAAAAAAAAAGCCCCCATAACCTTCCACTGGTGTGAAAAAAGACAGGACCAAGCCACCATGACAGTGATGTGCAACCACTGTTCCCACTGAGGGGTGACAGCAAGTTTCCACTTTGTCTCCCCCACTGTTCTCCAAAATTCTACTAGTTCAGGGAGGCAGCCAACAGCTGGTGACATCATCAGCTGGTGCTAAAAAGAAAGGCTTTGAGGTAGACACATGCAAATATTTCCTCACCATTGTCATTGCCATCGGCATACCTGCAATGTCCTGAGGATTTAATATGTGCTAAATAATGCACTAAGCGCTTCAGTGCATGACCTCTCATTTAGCCCAACAATCCTATTTTTACAGATGAGGACGTTGAGGTGGGAAAAGGTGAGTTGAAAGTGAAACTGACTGCTGGCTACTATAGCTCTGTGGGTGGTACTTGACTTGGCTGCTTGACTTGCCCAAGTTCTCACAACCAAAAAGCAAGTGGCATGACCAGATTTAACTACAGTGTTCTATGGCTGTCCTTTTAAAATTTATTCCATCAGTGGCCATTATAAAGGTGGAGAAAGGGTACTTACAATGCCAGGCCAGAGCACAATGTCCATTTGTCATCTAGAACAAATCTGTATTTTCGCTGACCACCAGACACTTCAAATTAATACAGTTCTGAAAGGGTGCCCTATTAGACACGCTGTGACCCTGCATCACATGAACAGCCCCTGATATCCTCCCCACCAATATCTGGCCCCTACTCTTCTCTGACTTCCTTGTCAACCACTCTTCCTCTCCTTCACTCTGCTCCAGCCCTACTGTCCTGCTGTTTTTTAAAATCATCAGATATACTACCTCAGGACCTTTGCTCTTGCTGCATGGCTTGCTCCCTCCCTCCCTTCAGGGCTTTGCTCAGATATCACCTTATTAGAACCCTTCTCTGACCACCCTCTATAAAAAGGGCAACCCCACTTTCTGGCACTTACCGTGGCCCTTCCTGCTCTATTTTTCTCCACCCTACACATATTTTTCTCCACCTTACATATACTTCTGATTTGCTGAATGAACTAGTGAACTGAAACAGAGAGACCCCCCTCACCACCGGCAACCACCTCCTGCCCTAAGTATACTCTCCTGTGACCCTTTTCAAAGCTGTCCTCAATGCTCATTCTAACCAGTTTGAACCCTGAAGAGAAACATTCTGTGGGAAAGATCATAGGGGGTGATTTTTCCATGGGGGCATCAGGCATTCCCCCTCTGATTTAAAAATCAAATGTGCTGACAGGCACAAAGACTGGAAGTCTTGGACTCCTTGGGCCAAAAAGCAGCCAAGTCAAGTTCCACCCACAGAGCTATAGCAGCCAGCAGTCAGTTTCACTTTCAACTCACCTATCAGGCTCCCTTGGCCCTTAGGTTTGCTACCATCCCATCCCTTTGCCACCCTGTTGGATTTCCCCGCGCCTTGTCATCCCTGAGCTTTCAAGCACTGCTTTGGGGAAACTTAAGCTCATCCAACAGGTAGGAGGGGCAGAGGCTGCCTCTTTCAGCCCTGCATCTATCCCCCATTTTGTAGGGGCATGTGACAGGGCGTCATTTTCTTTCTGGAGGAAGGGTGCTCACTTTTAAAGGCATGTTTCTCAGACCTGGCAGCAGGGGTAGAGAAGGGAGTCCTCCCACCACTGGCCGAGATGGACCTTTGCAAATGGTTGCAGCGGCGATGGTGAGGCACCGGAGGCAAGAAGGGAAGGGGAGGACGCAGAGATATCCCTTGGCCCCGGGAGCGGACGGGATGCTTCCTCGGCGAGGAGGAGCGGAGGATGCGGCCCGGGAGATGCTGGGGAGGCATGGGATCTCGTCAGGCTAGGGCCGGGGTCTGCGGAAGACGGGGGTCGGAGGGGCGGAGCTTGGGATCCCAGGGACCGGAGCCCGAGGCGGGATGGGGGTCGCGCCGGGGGGACTCCGTGGCCATTACCTTGCCCTTAGGGCGGCGGGCGGGGCTGAGGGACGCCGGGTGCTGGCTCCGGGGCCCGGCCCCTCCCCCGATCCGGCTCCTACGGCTCGCAGCCTGCAGCCACCGCCGCCTCCGCTGTCAACAAACCCGGGGCGCGTCACTTCCGGGGCCGCCCCTTAGCAACAGCTAACGGGTTCCCCCGATGGGTCCCGCGGCGAACGCGGGCGGCGGCGGCCGAAGGTTCCGGGGCCCCGCGGCGGCTCCCCTCCCGGACACCGGCTGGGTCTGCGGGTGGAGGAGGGAGCGGTTGGTCCCCACCCCAGTCCTCAGCGCGCTTCTCACGGGCTCTCGCTGGGCTGGGGGGGCTGGGGAGGACCCGCTCGGTGACACCGGCTTCCGGGCCCGTTCTGGCTTGCGGTTTCCCGGAGTCCAGGGAATAGTTAAGGGCGGACTGACTCCACCTTCCTCGTCAGCACGGACATGCCTCCAGCGCCAGCCCCTACATCCAGCGCCCTATTGAACATCTATCCCTGGCTTATCCGCAGGTAGCTCGCACCCACGCGTCCAAAAGCGGTCACCATCTTCCCCCCCAAACGCGCTGCTACTTCTCCAGCTAGTTAATGCGCCCTCCAGGCAACTCGGCTGTCACCTGGGAAATGGGGAGTCGGCCTTGGCCCTTGCGTTTCCCTCAGCTCCTCTTCCAGTCGCCAAGTCCTAAGGATCTCTCAAACCAGCCCCTCCCCTCCTCCGCCAGTAGTGCCCGACTCTGTCCACCATCATTTCTCCTCTGGATTTCTGCAACAGCCTCCTAACAGAATTCCCTGCTCCCTCCCCTCATTCTCTCCACAGTTCGACAGTGAATTTTCCAAAACCAATAAATCTGATCAGGGCACCCCGCTGCTTATAACCCTTAAGGTAGACAACGATGATCTGTCCCCCGTCTCTCTTCCCACCCTCTCCCCTTATTTGCACCCCCCGCCCCACGCTTTCATTCTCCAATCCAGACAGTTTAAAGCATTTTTGGTTCTTTTAATGATCCTCTTCTCTTCCATAGGCTGAAATAATTTCTTCCCTACTAAACACTTTTCTTGCTCCCATCTATATCCAGCACACACTCCTCGTCCTTCTGGTCTAAGTTTAGATGCTATTTTCTTGAGGAACCCTTTCTTGACACGACCGTCCTCCCAATTCTAATAACTAGTTTTGTGGATGTTTTCGTTCTGCACAGTATCTTTTAGTCTTTGACTATGTGTAAGCATGTTTGTACAATTTTGAATCCTTTAAAAAGTCTTTTGATTTTGGATTCTCAAAATAAGATGTGCTTGTTTAAATAAAAAATCCAAACAATACAGAAATATATGGTGGAAAAAATGAAAAGTCCCATTCAAACCCTAACCCAACCCCAATTTCATTCCCTTCCCCAGAGGGGACCACTCTAACAGTTTGGTGAGTATCCATCCCCTTAGTCCTTTAAAAATATGCATGCATATGTAAGAGCTAAAACTATAAAATTCTTAGGAGAAAATAAAGGCATAAGTCTTTGTGATTTAGGGTTAGGCAATGGTTTCTTAGATATGACACCAAAAGCATAAGCACAAGAGAAAAAAATAGACAAACTGGATTTCATCAAAATTAAAAACTTTTGGGCTTCAAAGGGCACCATCAAGAAAGTGAAAACACAACTCACAGAATGGGAGAAGATATTTGCAAATCACATATCTGGTAAAGAACTAGTAATCCAGACTATATAAAGAATTTATGACTAAATAATAAAAAGACAAGTAACCTAATGTAAAATAGGCAAAAGAGCTGACTAGACATTTCTCCAAAGAAGATATGCAAATAGTCAAGAGGCACAGGAAAAGATACTCAACATCATTAGTCATCAGGGAAATGTAAATCAAAACCTCAAAGAGATACAACTTCATATCCTAGGATGGATACGATCAAAGAGATAGACAATAACAAATATTGGCCAGGATGTGGAGAAATGGGAACCCTCCTACGTTGCCGATGGGAACTTAAAATGGTGCAGCAGCTTTGGAAAACAGTTTGGCAGTTCTTCAAAAAAGTTAAACATAGAGTTATATAACCTTGCAATTCCACTTCTAAGTATATACCCAAGAGAAAATTTTCACAGCACCATTATTCATAATAGACAAGAAGTGGAAATAACCCAAATATCCTTCAACTGGTGAATGAATATGATATGGAATAATATAGTCATACGATGGAATATTATTTGGCGAGAAAAAGGAATGAAGTAGTGATACATGCTACAATATGCATGGAACTTGAAAACATGGTAAATGAAAGATACCAGTCACAAAAGATGATACATTTATGATTATATTCCTATGTCCAGAATACACAAATCTATAGAGACAGAAAGTAGATTAGTGGTTGCCTAGGGCTGAGGGGGTGGGGGGAAAAGGAATTACTGATAATGGGTACAGGGTTTCTTTTTGGGGTGATGAAAATGATCTAAAATTAGATGGTGATGATCATTGCATGGTTGATGGATGATAGTTGTATATGTACAGCTCTGTGGATATTCTGAGAAACAGTGAATTGTTCACTTTAAATGTATGCTCTAAATGTATTGTATGTGCGGGGCTTCCCTGGTGGCGCAGTGGTTAAGAATCCACCTGCCAATGCAGGGGACACAGGTTTGAGCCCTGGTCCGGGAAGATCCCACATTCTGCGGAGCAACTAAGCCCATGCACCACAACTGCTGAGCCTGCGAGCCACAACTACTGAGCCCGCATGCCTAGAGCCCGTGCTCCCCAACAAGAGAAGCCACTGCAATGAGAAGCCCACGCATCACAACAAAGAGTAGCCCCCGCTCGGCACAACTAGAGAAAGCCAGCACGCAGCAATGAAGACCAAAAAAAAAAAAACGGTATGTGAATTATATCCCAATAAAGGTGTTAAAAATGCATTCATAAACGTGTATATGTAAACTCATAATGCAGGATGGATTTAACAACATAAATAGGATCATACTATACAAATTGTTCTGTGACATATTTTTATCACTTTTTATGTCAGATCATATAATCCTGTTTAATTCTTTTGAATGGTTGCATTGTATTCCAGTAATTGCACAATCTTCTTATTGGTGGAATTCGGTTGACAAATTTAGGCAGAAGACCTAAATAGACATTTCTCCAAAGAAGACATACAGATGGCCAAGAAGCACATGAAAAGATGCTCAACATCACTAATTATTAGAGAAATGCAAATCAAAACTACAGTGAGGTATCACCTCACACCAGTTAGAATGGGCATCATCAGAAAATCTACAGGCAACAAGTGCTGGAGAGGGTGTGGAGAAAAGGGAACCCTCTTGCACTGTTGGTGGGAATGTAAATTGATACAGCCACTATGGAGAACAGTATGGAGGTTCCCTAAAAAACTAAAAATAGAACTACCATATGACCCAGCAATCCTACTGCTGGGCATATACCCAGAGAAAACCATAATTCAAAAAGACACATGCACCCCAATGTTCATTGCAGCACTATTTACAATAGCCAGGTCATGGAAGCAACCTAAATGCCCATCGACAGATGAATGGATAAAGAAGATGTGGTACATATATACAATGAAATATTACTCAGCCATAAAAAGGAACAAAATTGGGTCATTTGTAGAGACGTGGATGGATCTAGAGACTGTCATACAGAGTGAAGTAAGGCAGAAAGAGAAAAACAAATATCATATATTAATGCATGTATGTGGAACCTAGAAAAATGGTACAGATGAACCGGTTTGCAGGGCAGAAATTGAGACACAGATGTAGAGAACAATCATATGGACACCAAGGGGGGAAAGCGGCGGGGGGTGGGGGGGGTGTGATGAATTGGGCGATTGGGATTGACATGTATACACTGATGTGTATAAATTGGATGACTAATAAGAAAAAATAAAAAATATACGTTAAAAAAAGAATATGAAAAAGAATGTATATGTATATATATATGTGTGTAACTGAATCACTTTGCTGTACAGCAGAAATTAACACAACATTGTAAATCAACTACACTTCAATAAAATAAATTTTTTAAAAACTAAAAAAAAAAACTCTCATAAATTCTACCAGACACTTAAGGGGTAAATATACCAAATAATACCAGTTCTACACAACTTCCATAAAATTGAAGGGGAGGGAAGACATTCCTACTCATTTTATGAGGCCATCACTACCCTGATACCAAAGATAGACAAAGACATGACAAGAATATAAAACTATAGACCAATATCCCTTGTGAATATAGATGCAAAAATTTTAACAATTTTCAACAGAATAAATACAGAATAAACTGAATTCTTTTTTTTTTTTTTTTTAAATAAATTTGTGGTGCGCAGGCTTCTCATTGCGGTGGCTTCTCTTTATTGCAGAGCACAGGCTCTAGGTGCACGGGCTTCAGTAGTTGTGGCCCGCAGGCTCTAGAGCGCAGGCTCAGCAGTTGTGGCGCACAGGCTTAGTTGCTCCGCGGCAGGGAAGTCCTCAAACTAATGATTGAGTTTAGCAAGATTTCTGGATACGAGATCAAGAAAAACAATTAAAAATAAATAATAGGGATTTCCCTGGTAGTCCACTGGTAAAGAATCTGCCTTCCACTGCAGGGGACGTGGGTTTGATCCCTGGTCGGGGAACTAAGATCCCCCATGCTGCGGGGCAACTAAGCCCACCAGCCGCAACTACTGAGCTCGCGCACCTCAACAAGAGAGGCCGCGTCCCGCAAACTACAGAGCCCATGCACCCTGGAGCCCATGTGCCACAACTAAAGAGAGAAAACCCGCACACCACAACTAGAGAGAAGCCGGCACGCCACAACGCAGAGCCCGCGCCACGATGAAAGATCCTGCATGCCGCAACTAAGCCCCGATGCACCCCAAAAAATAAAGAAAATAAATAAATAAATAAATAAAATATTTAAAAATAAATAATAATGTATTATTAGAAATTAATTTTATCATTATAAGTAATAACAAAAACAAATAAAAAGCAATTTTATTTCTGTATTCCGGTAATAAATAGTTAGATATTGAAATTTTTAAAAATACCGCTTACGATAGCACCAAAAAATGTGCGTTACTTAGGAATAAATATGACCAATTACGTGTAAGGCCTGTACACTGAAAACTACAAAACACAGCTAAGAGAAAGTAAAGACCTAAATAAGTGGAGCCATATATTATGTTCATGGGTCAGATGATTCAATAATGTTAGGATATCAATTCTTTCCAAATTGATTTGTAGTTTCAAAGCAGTCCCAACCAAAATCCCAGCAAATTTTGTTTCCTAGAAATTGACAAGCTGATTCTGAAGTTCATATACAATGCAAATTATCAAGAGCAAAAGCCAAAATAACCATCAAAAGAGTTGATGGACTTACACTATTTAACTTTAAGACATTATAGAGCTACAGAATTATAGAGTTACAGTATGGAGCTTCAAGGCTTACAGAGCTACTTAATTAGTGTTGTGAGGCCAAAAGAATAGACAAGGAGATCAGTGTGATGCAACAGAGAGTCCAGAAATAGATCCTGCATGTTTATGATTGGTTTTGCCAAAGTTGCAAAGGCAATTCAGTTGGAGAAAGGATTACCTTTTCAACAAATGGTGCTGGGACAATTAGATATTCATATGAAAATAAATGAACTTTGATACATAACTCACACTATTTATCAAAATTAACTCAAGATGGATCGTAAACATTTTAAAATGGATCGTAGATCTAAATGTAGAACCTAAAACTATAAAACATGTAGGAGAAAATCTTTGTGATATCAGAGTATGTAAAAGTTTGAGGGATATGACATCAAAGGGAGTGCAGACTTTATCAAAATTAGGAACTAATGCTCTTTGAAAAAAAAAACTGTTAAGAGTATATAAAGGCAAGCCACAAACCACAAGAAAATATCTGCAAATCACATATTTTAAAAAGACATACCACATCATACCCATTAAGATGACTATGATCATAAAAGTAGAAAATAACAAGTGTTGGTGAGGATGTGGAGAAATTGAAACACTATGCACCGTTGGTGAAAATGTAAATGGGTATAGCCATTATGGAAAATAGTATGGCAGTTTCTCAAAAAATTAAGAATAAGATTACCATATGGTCCAGCAATTTACCTTCTGGGTATATACCCCAAAGCATTGAAAACAGGGTCTTGAAGAGATATTTGTATACCCATGTTCATAGCAGCATTATTTGCAATAGCCCAAAAGTGGAAGCAACCCAAGAGTCCATAGATGGATGAATGGATAAACAAAACATTAAGTATTATTCAGTCTTAAAAAAGAAGGAAATTCTGGCTCATGCGGAAACATGGATGAACCTTGAGGACATTATACTAAATGAAATAAGCCAGTCACAAAAAAAAGATAAATACTGTACTATCTCATTTATGTGAGATACCTAGAGTAGTCAAATTCATAGGGACAGAAAGTAGAATGGAGGTTGCTAGAGGCTTGGGGAGGGAGAATGGGGAGCTGTTTAGTGGGTGTAGAGTTTCAATTTTGCAGGATGAAAAGAGTTCTGGATATTAGATGCACAACAATGTGAGTGCACTTAACACTACTGAATTGTATACCTAGAAGTGGTTAGGATGGTAAATTTTATGTTATGTTCATTTTGCCACAGTTAAAAATAAAAAAGATGTGTGTCCAGAAAATCTAAAAATTTCCAAAACTCAATTTCAATAAGCAAATAATTCAATAAAAGAAAGGGAAATAGATTTGAACAGATAACTTCCCCAAAGAAGATATATAGATGGCAAACACATGAAAAGATGCTCAATGTAATTAGTCTTTTTTTTTTTTTTTTTGGGCTGTGTAGGGTGTCTTAGTAGCAGCACCTGGGCTTCTCTCTAGTTGCGGCGTGCGGGCTTCTTTCTAGTTGTTGCGCGGGCTTAGTTGCCCCGTGGCATGTAGGATCCTAGTTCCGTGACCTGGTATGGAACCCGTGTCCCCTGCATTGGAAGGCGGATTCTTTACCCCTGGACCACCGGGGAAGTCCCTGTGATTAGTCTTTAAGGAAACGCATATTAGAACAACAATAAAATACCATTACATACCTACTAGAATGTGTAAAATAAAAAAGACCGACCACACTAAGTGTTGGTGAGGGCATAGTACAACAGAAACTTTCATACACTTCTGGTGTGGGTGTAAAATGATACAACCATTTTGGAAAATGGTTTAGCAGTTTAAAATTTTAAAATTCATCCAGCCATTCCACTCCAAGAGAGAAGAAAATATATGTACATATAAAGACTTGCGCATGAATGTTCATAGCAGCTTTAGGTGTAATAGCCAAAAAATGGAAACAACCCAAATGTTCAACCTAGATGAGTGGATAAACTATGGTTGATTCATCTAGTAATGGAATCTACGGCCATAAAAAGGAATGAAGTGCTGATACATGCTACAACATGTACAAATCTCAATATAATTATGCTTAGCGAAAGGAGCCAGATAAAAAAAATCAACAATTCTAGAAAACGCAAACTAATCTATAGCAACAGAAAGCAGGCCAGTGGTTGCCTGGGTATGGAGGTGGGGCAGGATGTACAAAAAGAGGAAGAAGGGAGGAGATACAAAAGGGCAGGAGGAATTTTGGGGGCGATGGATGTGTTTATTATTTTAATTGTGGTTTCACAGCTACATACATGTCTAAACCTATAAAAGTGTACACTTTAAATATGTGTAGTTTATGGAACATCAGTTATATCTGGAAGTTGGTAAAATTGTATTAAAATGAAACCAGAGGAATTCCCTGGCGGTCCAGGGGTTAGGACTCCATGCTTTCACTGCTGAGGGCCCAAGTTCGATCCTTGATTGGGGAACTAAGATCCCGCAAGCCGTGCAGCGCAGCCAAAAAAAAAAAGAAAAAGAAAAAGAAAAAAGAAACCACTGGGGAGAACCTATAATATTTCAATATAAAAAGTTTAAAAAATTGTATTAGTGCTTGTCAAATTGCTCTGTGAAAACTCTGTACAGGTTAACTCTCTTTAAAGCTGTTTGAGAGAGGTCTGGTTCTCTACAACCTAGTGATGGTGGGTACAATAAATACTGATGACTTTTCCCAGACCAAGAGGCACAATATGGTTGTTCAATTCATATTCCTCTGAGTATTAGTCCAATTTATTATTTCAGGTTCTAGCGAGACATTTTTATTTCTTCTTTGAAGTGCCTGCTTATAAGCTTTGTTGTCTTACCTCCTTCAGGTGTTTGCTTAGACATCACCTCAGAGCAGTTTTCCTGACCCCCTATGTAAAATTGCAGCCCCTCCCGCTGCCCACTCCTGTTTTATTTTCCCCTGTCGGAATTTATCACCATCTGATGTACCATTTAGTTTACTTATTTACCTTATTTAACGTCTAACTCCCCTCACTAAAACGTCAATGCTTCGAAGGCAGAGATTTTTGTCTTTTATTCACTCCTAAATTCCCAATACCTAGGACATACCTCGCACGTTGTAGGCACTCAATACATTTCTTGAATGACTGAATGCTTTTTTTTTTTTTCTTCTTGGGGTGTTTGTCTTTTTCTTGTTGATTTAAGAACTCTCTATACATTAGGGAGATTAACCCTTTATCATAAAGGGTACACATATTTTCCCCTGTTGATGCTTGTCTTTTCCTTTACCATTTAGAGACTGAAAATTTTAGGTAGTTATATATCTGTCTTATATTTCATGGCTTCTGGGCCTTATGTCTTCCTTCTCCAAGATTCAAAACATTTTTCTATATATTTTTCTTCTAATCCCATAGGTTTTTTCCCTTGCAGAGCTTTAATTCATTCAGAATTTACTTTCCTGTCAGATGTGATATCATTTTCCGAATGATAGCCAACTGTCTTTTTTTCTTAACATGTTGTTTGTGTTTTTCCCTGTCTTCCTAATCAATCTTTCAAAGGGCTGGTGGTATTTTTTTTTTAACCTGGAAAAAATTCCTGTCCTGTTGTGCAATTAAGTCAACGTTTATTCATTTCTTATATTTCATGCAAAGGAACATAATCTTTGTACTCTGAAGAAACTTTTAGCACAGTACCTAGCACATAGTGGGAGCAGAAATTGTGGGATGAGTGAATAAAGGAACAGGTGTCCCTGTGCTTGCTCCATGGAGTAGTGAAATCCTGGTGGGCAGCAGCTGAGAGCTGGAGGGGGTTTCGAGATTATCCAGTCCAGTGACAAACTTTTCACTGATCTGTGGAGAAATTTAAAAAATAAGGACAGGAGTTCCCTGGTGATGCAGTGGTTGAGAATCCGCCTGCCACTGCAGGGGACACAGGTTCGAGCCCTGGTCCGGGAAGATCCCACGTGCCGCGGAGCAACTAAGCCCGTGCGCCACAACTACTGAGCCTGCACTCCAGAGCCCATGAACCACAACTACTGAGCCTGCGTGCTGCAACTACTGAAGCCCGCGCTCCTAGAGCCCGTGCTCTGCAACAAAAGAAAGCACTGCAATGAAGAGTAGCCCCCGCTTGCTGCAGCTAAAAAGCCCGTGCACAGCAACAAAGACCCAACACAGCCAAAAATAAATAAATAAATTTATTAAAAGAAAAAAAAATCTGCCTGCCAATGCAGGGGACAAGGGTTTGATCCCTGATCTAGGAAGATCCCACATGCCGCGGAGCAACTAAGCCCGTGCGCCACAACTACTGAGCCTGCACTCTAGAGCCCGCGAGCAACAACTACTGAAGCCTGCACTCCACAACTACTGAGGCCAAGCACCTAGAGCGTGTGCTCCACGACAGGAGAAGCCACTGCAAGGAGAAGCCCGGGCACTGCAACAAAGAGCAGCCCAGCTGGCTGAGTGCAGCAATGAAGACCCAACGCAGCCAAAAATAAAATAAATAAAATAAAATTTCCCTTCTAAAAAAAAAATAAGGACAATTATGCACATATGCACATATAGGTGTAGAGAAAAAACATTGTGAGGCTGCCAACTGTTTTTTCTTGGGAAGGATCCTGAAATTTTGGCTTTCCTTTTCGATTGTCCTGATATTATGATAAATTTCATGTTCACGAAATACAAAAGTCAAGGAAACCCTGAACTGTAGTCCTGCTCTTCCATCCAATGTTTATTGAACCATCTGCTCTGTGCAGTCACTGCTATAGGCGTCGAGGGTTCAGCAATGAAAAGACCAGCCGGGAGGCCTTGTATGGTTTAGCAGGGAAGGTCTACATCCCTGAAACGATAACTCGATAGCTTACTGCAGGTGAGGAACGTGTAAGGAAGAGGACAAGGTGACAGGTATACTGCCTACTTGGAAGTTGAGGCCCAGGAAAGGACAAGGAATAGCCTTGGGGCACACAGACTGCGCGGTCACCTGCGCGACCTCAAACTTTGCGCACTAAGTCCGCAGGCCTCGTAGGTGGGGGAGCGGAGGCGGGGCCGTGTTCCCGGCGTTCTCTTGCCCCGCCCACCCCGCCGCGCCGCCAGACGGCAGAGCGGAGAAGCGGTGGCACGTGAACGGGGCGGGGCGGAGCAGAACGCGCGCGCCTGAGGCTGAGTTTCCGGTCGGAGGCCTTTGCCCAGCGCCCCGCGGCCCTGAGGGGCGGCGGCGCTGGCGGCGGCGGAGGCAGCGGGGGGATCCGGAAGTCAACACCATGTCGAGTCTGCACAAGAGCCGGTAAGGGGCCACTGGGGCAGACCAGCCAGGCCACTCCTGGCCAGGTTGCCTCTTCTGACCTGCGGAGGGGGCGCGCGGATGCGGCCATGAACCGAGACACCCCCCCCCCCGCCCCCGGCAGAAGGTTTTGGGCGCCCACTTTCCAACCTCTTTGCTGTGGGCCTGAGGGGGGCACGGAACGTGGACACCTGCCCCTCGGTGTCGCCCCTTTTCTCTCTGTCTCTCTCTCTGTCTCTTCCTCACCCTGGAGCCTTTCCCCTGGTGTCTTCCTCTTCCAGGGCCTCGATGCCCGATCTCACCCCCACCTCCTGTCCTTTTTTCCCTTGTTAACCCTTTGCCCCAGTACCCTAGTCTGTCCAGATGCTCCTCGTCCCACGTGTCCTTTTCTTACTAGAAATGTTAGAAAACCTGGATTCTCCAGTTTGTTCTCCCCTCAGGCCAAATCCTGCAGCGTTGGCTAATTTTGCTCACTCTTCAGTTTTCCTCCAGGACTTGTTTTTTTTTTTTAATTTAATTTAATTTATTTTTTATACATCAGGTTCTTATTAGTTATCTATTTTATATATTTAATTTTATTTATTTTTTATACATCAGGTTCTTATTAGTTATCTGTTTTATATATTAGTGTATATATGTCAATCCCAATCTCCCAATTCATCCCCCTCCCCCCACTTTCCCCCCTTGGTGCAGGACTTGTTTTTTAAACCTTTTGTCCTTGCCTGCGGGCAGGCCCAGAGGTCTTTTAATGGTTATATATTTGAGCTTGGAACGCTGATTACACAGGTCCTTGTCTACAGATCAAATTACTCCTGATTCCTAGGGTTTTTTGAGTTCAGATAGCAGCAGTGTGTTGGGCCTGGCCAGCAGGAAGTGCCCCATAAATGCCAGCTCACTAAATATTAGAATGTGTCTAATTTCATGGTGCTCATTTGAGAACCTCTAGACAAGAATACCTCTACATTTCTGGGCTTAGAGGAAAAAGTGATCTCTAGTTCTCCAAAGCTGCCTTTGGCCAGGTTTTGCTTGAGCTTTGCCATCTTTGTGTCCCAAAGGGGAGGGAGGAACAGGTTGGAGACTGGTGGTGTAAGGGAGCTGTGGGCTTTAGGAGTGGTCGCGAAGCCTGTCATCTTGGGGTTTGGTTGTGCTTCATTTGCCTCCCCCTCCCTCCTTCTAGGATTGCAGATTTCCAGGATGTCCTGAAGGAGCCCACGATTGCCTTGGAAAAGCTTCAGGAACTCAGTTTTAGTGGTAAGAGGCAACTCTCCGTTTTCAGGGTTTTCCTAGAGCAGCGTTGTGACTAAGATGGAGGGGAGGGTGCCCAAGGCCACACCTGGCCAGTTCTGGGGGCCAGCCTGCCTTTTGGGGCCATCTCCAGCTTCTGTGGAGCTGAACAACCAGTGACTGCCCTGAGCTTGGAGGGGGTTCCTGGAGCAGTGGCGGCCACAATTAGCATGCCTGTAGGCCTTAGACAGGGTGCTTATTGGCCTATAAGTGATGCTGATTGCTTCCTGAGAGTAACTGGAGGGCAGAGGGGAGACTTTGTGAGCCGAGGTCAGGTCTTTCCTCATTCCTCAGCAAGCTTCCTGTCTTGTAGAATTTGGTTAGCTGCAGAGTGGTTCCTGGTTCTATCCCTGGCTTAGGATCAAAGCCAACTCAGGCAACAGTGAACTTTGGTTAATGGTAAAATTCCAGCCTTGAGACACCCACTTTAAGGAGCTGAACCCCAGCAGTTTTTGACTTTGCCCTCCGTGGCCTAGTTAACTTTTCAGCACAGAGACTTTTGCTTGTCTTTAAAAATACCCCAAGGTGTTCTGGGTAGCTTCTTGTGACTGCTCTGCCCTTGTAACTTTGTCAGCAAGTAGTGCTTGAGTTGCCCTCTTCATCCCCATGCAGATTCTGAGGGGGGGGCATTAGCTTCTGTTCACGGTACTGGGGAGATGGTAGCAACAGCTGCTTTAGCAAGGTTCATGACAGTATTTCAGGAGAAGTTTGTCTTTCTGTTCAGGAGTGATATTTAGGCCCTGAAGATCTTTTTATTATTATTATTATTTATTTTTTTTTTTTTAAACATCTTTATTGGAGTATAATTGCTTTACAGTGGTGTGTTAGTTTCTGCTTTATAACATGGCCCTGAAGATCTTGAGGGGTTTTGGCATCTGTGCTGAGCTGAAGAATCTGCCAGGCCCCAGGGGATGCAGCCTGCTGAGTTGGGCTCTAGTCAGACAGACCTGTGTGTGAGTCCTTGATTTCTCTATCTTTCCAGATGAGTTTCTTTATCTGTAAGATGGAGACAATGATGCTGATCTTCCCTACTTACTAGGGCTGTAATGAGGATTAAGTGAAACAATGTCCGTAAAGCCCAAAACACTCAGCATTCATAGCTTTGTTTATATTCCACAGATACTTATGGACTACCTGTTGTGGGCCATGCCCTGGGCTAGGTACTGGGACTGTAAGACAAATTTGGTCCTCGTCTTTCTGGGGCTTACCCAATAGTAGGAGTTAAAGATGTTAAGTTAAATAGATATACAAATTACATTATACGATCCCATTTGTGGTGGATGTTGTGAAGAATTGATGGAACTGTTATCGTTTATGTCAAGGGACCTGACTTTGTTTGGGAAGAGATGGTGGTTGGTAAAGGCTGCTCTGAGGAAGAAATATCAAGGGTGAGAAGGTGTTATCCTCAAAAGAACATTCCAGACGGGCCACGGAGAGAGAGTACACACAGGGGTAGCATCTAGTCTAGTGATCTTTCTGGCAGAAAACGATCCTCGAAGAAGTACTTCTTGCCCACTCCATTCCCTGCTGACTGGCTCCGAGGTGGAGGACTGGGGGGTTCTGGGACTCTGCGGGGGCGTGACCTTTGCCTGCTATGTCCACAGGCATCCCCTGTGAGGGCGGACTGCGGTGCCTCTGCTGGAAGGTGGGTGTGCCTGGGGTGGAGCTTCTGCTCTGCTGAGACTCCCTGGTTTCCTGCATGGGCTGCCCCTACCCCTGGCCCCTTCTTCCTGCTCTCTGTCTTTCCTTGCTTGTCCCAGGAAGCTTTTCTGGGAAGTTCTGGGTTTTCTGTTTCTCTTGGCGTCCCCTCCAGGATCCCCTTGGGGGTGGAACACTTTGTAATGCCAGCGAAGCCCTCTGCTTCCTGGTCCAGACAGCTCAGTGGAAGTGATGCTTATTGGGACAAAAAAAAGGCTGCGCTTCGCCTAAAGCCTTTCGCTGAGGTGGGAGCAGAACCCCGGTGTCCTGGTTTCCAACCCCTTTGAGCACAGAGTTTTATTATCGTTTGGAAGAGTCTGTGTGAGGAAATGCAGTAGAAAGGGCTGGTTCAGGATGAAGGTGGGGGAAGCCAGTGGGGAGAAAAGGGGAGGCTGCCCCCAGCCCATGCCTGTGTTCCTGGGTTTTATTTAGCCCATCTTGCTGTCTCCGGGCTTTATCAGACATTTTCTTTGAGGCCTCTCAGCCTCCATCTACTTCCAGGGTTGGGCTGGGGGAGTCGCCAGAGCTTTGCTCTTCTCTCTCTCTGCAGATTCTCTTGAACTACCTCCCCTTGGAGAGAGCGTCATGGACCTCCATCCTGGCCAAGCAGAGGTGAGACCCTGACAAAGGAGGATGATGGGAGGCCCTTTGTATCAAACAGAGCAGGTGGTGTGAGCCCGGCCCACTTCCTGTTGCTGCCGCTCTGCGCCGGGCTCCCTGGGGGAGACCTTTGGGGATCATCCCTCTCTCCTTTTCTCTCCTACAGGGAGCTGTATTCTCAGTTCCTGAGGGAAATGATCATCCAGCCTGGCATCGCCAAGGCCAACATGGGTGTATCCAGGGAGGATGTGACCTTTGAGGACCATGTGAGTAGGGGTCAGCAGTGGGGACCGAGGCTGCAGAGTGGGGAGAGGTGTGGGCTTTGGAGTGGACTAGGTCCCTCGTGCCAGAGGCCAGGTGCAGCTGGTCTTGGTCCCCTCTGGCCCTCCCAGTACCTCATTTCTGCATTTAGCTCCTCAGCCCACGAAGGCTGTTGTCTCTCCCTGTTCTCCGCAGGCTCTGGGCCCAGTCGGGACTGTAAACGATGACTGGGGTCACGGGAGCGTGCGTGTGCAGCGCTGAGCCAGGTCCTCCACGTGCATTGTCTCCTTTCCTCCTCAGTCCCCTTCCTCGAGGAAGGTTCTGTGATATTATAGTTGAAGGGAGTCAGAGCAGGGCCGGTGGGAGGATAAACTGCCTTTGTGCGGCCTGGAGGAAGCCTCGTTCCAGCCACAAATACCGAGCTCCTCCCTGGTGCTTTGCAGTCAGGAAGTGGAGATGGGTTGGACCCAGGCCGATCCTCCAAGGGCTGGAATTGGCAACTCAAAGTAGTAATGAGTTAGATTCGAAGAGACCTAATGATACAATATTCATTCATTCAGCAGGCAAGCATTTAGTGAGCACCTGTTACATGCAGCATTCTAGAGCTACAGACAGGAAAGACAGAGTCCTTGCTGCGCAGGGAAGTACTCAGAGCGGACTGCGGGGCTCGGCCGCCGGGTGTGGAGCGTGATGGTGCTTTGGGAGGCTGCGCGAGGCCTGTGCTGCCCCCCAGCTAGCTCACAGGCTGTCCCAGCCACAGCTGGGTCTCTGGTGGGAATGCTGGTTCGGAGCCGCTGCTCAGGCCCCCAGGCTGGTATCTGTCCCTGGGCTCCTAGCCGGCTGAGGACAGAGCAGCTCGTTTTCCCTGACAGCCACTCAACCCTAACCCCGACAGCCGATGGAACACGTACTTCAAGGACAACGAGGTGCTGCTGCAGATCGACAAAGATGTCCGGTGAGCAGGGCGCTGGGAGCCGGCCCCTGGGGCTTCTGTGGGATTCCCAGTTCTTCTGCCCTGTCCCTTCCCAGCCCAGGCCCGCAGGGGCGTGTTTGAGGAACTGCTGGTGAGTTGTCCTGCTAGCTGAGTCCAGGCCCTAGTGATAGCAGGCCTGGGGTGGGGCTGGCAGTGCGGTGAGCGCCTGGCTCTCCTCTCTCCCTGTCTTAGTTTCAGTTGTAGCCCTGGCGTCTGTGGATTCATCTCTTCCTTCCTTCAGCAAATATTGAGGCCCCGCTACATGGCAGGCTCAGAGCCAGGCTGGGCGTTGAACACGGAATAGACAGACATGGCCTGTCTTCTTAAGGAACCTAGAAGCTGGCAGGGAGGACGGGAAGATGGATGTTCAACAAAACAGATCTTCCGTGTCGCTAAAGTTTGTGGAGAATGCTCTGAAGGCAGAGTTCAGGGTGCTTCAGGGCGGTCGGGAAGCCTCGCCTGAGGCAGCAGCTGAGATGGGAGGAGCGGGCACCTTGGGGCAGGGGAAGGGCAGCGGAGGGCCGTGTGCTGCTGGGCGAGGAGCTGCGCGAAGGCCTGTGTGCCTGTGGCCACACTGGAGGCAAGCAGGGGTCGGACCATCGCTCCATCCCAGGGATGTGGGGCAGACGCGCAAAGGTTTTAAGCACAGGAGCGACAGGGTCAGAAGTGTGTTTTTTTTTAAACTGAGCTACGCTGTGTGCATGTGCGTGCCGTTCCTCTTGGTAGAGAAGTGTGGAGACGCCGGCTGCGCTGTCCTGTTGGGTGGGCGAGCCTGGCAGCGGGTGACTCTCCCACAGGGCTGGGTGAGGAGCCGGCAGGCCTGTCCGCAGTGGACCCAGTGGTTGGGTTCTGAGTCTGCCCGCCTGCTTTCAGTTCTGCCTTCACCGTTTGTAGCTGTGTTTCCAGCCCCTCGCCACCTGGGGCTGCTCCTCTCCTGTGCTCATTGTGCCCTCAGTGGGACCCCAACCCTGGGCGGCTCAGCCAGGGGGCAGAACGGGCTCTTGCCTCCTTCCTTCTCAGGCTGGAGCCTCTACTCACCAGGTGTTTAATAGCCCCATTTAAGTCAGGAACCACGTCTTGAACCCAGTTCTGGTGAAACAGGTTCTTACCCTGGTAGTGATTGTAGCACGTTGTTCAGTGTTTCTAGAGGGCAAGTTTGCAATGTGCTCTGCATAAGATCTTTGGAAAATGTGCGTGTACTGCAGTACATATATTTTAAAAACTTGATCACGATCTAGAGCCTGTCTCCCAACTTGCTTTTTTCTCTTGCTCTGTCTTGAGCATCTCCCATGTCAGCTGTGTAATATTCTGTTGTATAATGTGTAACTTAACTAAACTTCTTTTACCATTTTAAACCACAATGCAGTTAATACGTTTGTACATATGAGGTATTTTTGACATGGAAAGACATTTGTTTTAAGAGAAGAGTTAAGACCCTAAGGACACTTAAAAATATATATGCATGTGTGTGTGTCTGTTTGCAAATACACGTTAAGATATATGGGTATGTATACATATACCATGACTATATTGCTTTTGAAATAAAATGTTATTAATTAAAAAACAGACACACACATACAGAGGCTTTGGGGATGCTGGGGCATCTGGCAGCAGGGTGCTGGTGGGATGCCTAAAAATTCCACGCTGAGTAACAGTCCTCCTCTGTTCCCTCTTGACAGAAGGCTGTGCCCAGACATATCCTTCTTCCAGAGGGCCACCGAGTACCCCTGCCTCCTCATCCTGGATCCGCAGAATGAGTTCGAGACCCTTCGTAAGCGGGTGGAACAGACGACACTGAAATCCCAGACGGTGGCCCGGAACCGGAGTGGGGTCACAAATGTGAGAGGCAACCTGGCAGCCCCAGTGACGCCCCGTGATGACCTTTTCCTCCCTGCTTCTCTTGGACTAGTGGCCACGGGCCATCAGACAGACCCCTGACCGTCTGCCCTGAGAGTTACCCAAAGCAGCCTTGGTCCTGCCCGGTCCCCCTCCAGGCTCTCTCTGAAAGTCAGGCATCAAAGGCTGGTGTAATGGGTGTGGGGGAGGGCCCTGCTGTGCAGTGAAGGAGCCACACTTCTGGTCTGTGGTGTAGACGGCGCTTGGAAAAGTAACTACCAGTGTGATGAGGAAGTGCGGTGGGAACAGTGATGGGGGGAGCCGACCTGGTCTGGGCATCAGGGAAGACTTCCCTGAGGAAGTGACATTTAAGCTGAGGCTCCAAGGATGAAGAGGAAAGAGACTTCAGGTGGAGAGAATGGCATGTGTGGACGTCCTCAGGCCGGAGAGAGCGGGGTGTGTTCAAGGAAGGGAGTCCAGCATGAGGTGGGGTGGGGCGGGGTCGGGGGGTTGGGGGAGGTCTGCTGGAGGATGCTGGAGAGGTGAGTGGTGGTGAGGCCACGCGGGGCCTTTATCCTGAGGGCTGGGGACCCTTGCACCATTCTAAGAGCAGGGATGTGATTTAAATCTGCCTTTATACAAGATTTGACTGGCGGGGGCAGGAATGGAGGTGGAGAGGCTGCCTGGGAGGCAGCTGAGGTGTCCAGGCAAGAGTGGGTGGGGGTGGGGGCTGGGGTGGAGTGGGGAGGGGTGTGAGAGACCTAGGAGAAAAGAATGATAGGTCTTGTGCTGGCCAGGTGATGCTGAGTGTTTGAACCTCAGTCTTCTAGCAGATTCCTGTGATTCTGAGAAGCTGCTTATAGCTAAACAAGTATGTTGTCTTGTTCCTTAATTTACACCTACTGCTTTGGCACCTGGAGCTTTGACTTGTTCCTCAAAATTTTTCGCTGTCTTCCAACAATGGAAAAATCCTCTGTAACCTCCAACAAGCTAAGCTCGTTTCCCCCAAGTGGAGTGACCGATCAGGGCTTTGTGTTTCTAGGAGAGCAGCCGTTTTCCACCACAGGGGTGACGGGGCCGTTCTGGCTGATCCCTGGGTTCCACGTGCTCACGACAGAGCTGGGTGTGTCAGGAGGTGCCAAATGCTTGGCTAAATGGCCCCGTGGCTGGCTGGGTTGGTGGCCCTCCTGCTTGGCTGCTGATGTTCTGGCTGCATGGCTAGATGGGGACCTGGCTTCTGTCATTCATTTTACTACAGTAGTTGGTGGCTGAGAACTGATTTTAGGTTTGGACCTGGTCCTGGTGATAGAGCTCCATCACTAGACCTCTGGACCAGTGGCTGGGCAGTTTGAGTTGAAGCGGACTGTTTGACCCTGGGCAACTAACACCAGACTCACCTTCCTGGGCCTCCGCCTCTTCTTCTGTAAACTGGGTGTAATCATTTCTGCCCTGTCTGGCTTTTGAATCGCCCAGAGGGTGAAATGAGGTCATGGCTGTGCAGATTCTTGGAAAGCAGTGGGCACTCTCTGAGGCCTGGACCTCGGGTTCTAGAGTGAGCTGGTCTGGGCTCACTGTAATGCGAGATGTCTGATGAGTGGCCTAACATTTCTGAGCCTCAGTTTCCTCATCTTGAAAATGATGTTGAGAGAGTATTCTATGCTGTTCAGGGCATTAAACAGGAAGGCTTGTGGAGCTCTGTTTTGCAATAGAACACTCTGGGTAAACATTAGTGATGTGTGTGTCTCTGTGTGTGCACATGTACATGCATGTATATGTGTATACACGTGTATATATAGTGGAAAAGGGAGTTTCCTGTTTCCAGGACCCTGGGCTTCCAGGACAGCTTCATACTCTGTCCCTGCATGGGTGTGCCTGTGGCTCTCATACAGTTAACCCCAGGCACCTGAACCTTTATGAAACTCCCAGGGGATCCTGATGTTGGGGACCTCTGCTCTATTGCATGAGTTTTCAGTGGGGATCATCATCTCTTCATTCATCTCCCAACTTTTTCTTATGAAAATTTTGAAACATTCAGAAAAGTTGAAAGAAGAGTACAACGCACACCTATATACTTTCCACCTAAATTCAACAGTTGTTAACCTTTGGCCATGTTTGTGTGTGTGTCATATATAGACAGACGTCCTGACCCTTCACCTCCAAGTACTTCAGCAGGCATCCCGTGAGAATAAGGACATCCTCCTTACCATTGTCTCATCTACGGAGATTAACCATAGTCCGTAATAAGACCTCACATCCAGTCCGGGATCGGGTGTCCTCAGTCGTACTAAGAATGTTTTTGTTGTTTTAAATCCAGACCAGCACCTCTTCAGGGTTTATGCGTTGCGTTAGGATGTTATGTTTCTTTAGTGTCTTCATCTGGAGCACGCCTCCACTCCCCCCTCCTCAACATTTGACTTTTTGAAGAGTCTTAACCAGTTGTCTGTTCTTGATATATTTTTATATTTTTAAGGTTTTTTTTTTAATTGAAGTATAACTTACACACAATAAATGCACAAATCTTAGGTATACAACTAGATGACCTTTTTCTTATGTATACACCCGTGTAACTGCCGACCAGATCAAGACACGGAACATTCCCATCATCCAGAAAGTCCCCTCATGCCCCTTCCTGGTCAGTACGCCTTCCCTCAGAGGTAAGCACTATCCTGACCTTTATCACCATAAGTTAGATTGCAGTCCAGCTGGCTTGTAGAATGTCACACATTCTGGATTTGTCCGCTTGTTCCCGGTGGTGCTGGACTCGTTCCTCTGTGCCCTGGGCTGCCCATGAGATGGAAGTTAGGTTTCGGCTTGTGGGTGAACATACCCGGTGAGAACATACTGTCGGTAGTGCCACCCACCTCAACGAGCTCCTCCTCTTCTCCCCCAGATGAGCTCCCCGCACAAGAACGCGGCGCCCTCATCCCTGAACGAGTATGAGGTGCTGCCCAACGGCTGCGAGGCCCACTGGGAGGTCGTGGAGCGGATTCTGTTCATCTACGCCAAGCTCAACCCTGGCATCGCTTACGTGCAGGGCATGAATGAGATCGTGGGGCCCCTGTACTACACCTTTGCCACCGACCCCAACAGCGAGTGGAAAGGTAGATACACGGGCTCCAGGCTAATGGGCTTTATTTTATCAAGCTGTGCAGCTCACTTCCCTCTTTTGGGCCTCCATTTTCTGTCGGATAAGCGGGTTGGCCTAGATCATCTCTGAGATCTTTTCTGGCTTGAACTTTCTAGAATGTTAGATGTTTATTTACTGATCTCTTGCTATCTGTAACTGAATTTCTGGTAGAGGAGATGAGCTGTATATACAGGAAGCCGAATGATAGAAAGAATTTAAGTAAATAATGATTTGAAAAAATGTCAGCAGAAGAGCATGTAGTCAGTCGCTGAGCTGGTGTACAGCATTGTCAGAGGTGCGAGAAGAAAGAAGTGATGTCCTTAGTCTGGGGGTGGAGAGTGGCCACGGACAGAGGAGGGGCGCAGCCTGACCAAGGTGGGGTGACTTGGTGAGGCTCAGAGGGGAGGGGGTCTCACGTAGCTGAGCGGTGGGGTGGGACACGGGAGGGCGCCAGTTCTCTCACGGCTGCCCTCACCCTGCCCGTCTCCCAGAGCACGCCGAGGCGGACACCTTTTTCTGCTTCACCAACCTCATGGCTGAGATCCGGGACAACTTCATCAAGAGCCTTGACGACTCACAGTGTGGCATCACCTACAAGATGGAAAAGGTGTATTCCACACTGAAGGATAAGGACATGGAACTCTACCTGAAACTGGTGAGGACCCCCAGCACCACACGGGCCAGGGCCACACCTCCTCCAGGGCGGAGGACGACAGGCTCCTGAGCACCCCAGGCCCAGGATGAGGACTGGCTTGAGTCTGGGGATTGGAAGTGGCTGCTGCTGCTAGGGAGTGCTGAGCCGGGTGCCGAGGCGGGGCTGGGGGACCTGGGCAGCAGGTGGTGGGAGCCTAGCGGGCTGGGGGTGGGGGAGGTGGATACAGTGCCCCGTGTGCCGGGCGTGGTGCAGGGCGTTCACTGTGTGCTGTTAGTTCAGCCTGTTAGTCCTCCAAGAAAGGAAGTATGAACTTCAGTTTTAAAAATTAGTGGAGTGGCATTCCATGTTTATTTCAGGAAACAGTTCAGTAAAAAGGATATTTATTTATAAACAAAACAAGTTTCGTGAACAAGAAGATATATATAAACATATCTTTTTAAACAAATATGGAATCATGTCTTGCTTTTTTGTAACACGCTTTTTCGGTCAATAGTATTCACTGTGGCTGACCAGAGGGCTCGTCTCCATTGGGAATAATTGAAAACATCAGACGATCTGACAGCATTGGCTGGCAGCAAGCAGGAGCTGCCCCTTTCACTGAGCGAGGCTCCCTAGGCAGCCCCGTGCCATCCCCGCCTCAGCGTGCCTGGCGCTCACGCCTGGCCTGCTGCTTATATGAATTCATGTCTAATAGGTTGCATGGTGTTCCATGGCAACCAGCCAACACGGATTCTTGCACCCACCCTGCACCTCTGTCTCCCCAGCAAGAGCAGAATATCAAGCCCCAGTTCTTCGCCTTCCGCTGGCTGACACTGCTGCTGTCCCAGGAGTTCTTGCTGCCTGATGTCATCCGGATCTGGGACTCCCTGTTTGCCGACAACAGCCGCTTTGATTTCCTCCTTCTGGTCTGCTGCGCCATGCTCATGTGAGTGTGGCCGCGAGCAGGGGGCGGGCAGGGCCTGCTCTCGAGAGGCTGGTGAGAGCTTCTGGGATTCTCAGGCGAGCATCAAACCAGACTTGCTGCGGGTGCGGTGGGGCGGCAGGAGCGGGAAGGGGCCCGGTGGGCCTGCACTCAGAGTGGCCCAGGGGCCCAGCGCTTTTGTTGCTTGTTTTTCTTAGACTGATCCGGGAGCAGTTGCTGGAAGGGGACTTTACCGTAAACATGCGGCTCCTGCAGGTAATGGAGTTTGGAGGGGCAGGCTCAGTCTTTAGCCATGAGACAGACACTTAGCAGGCGGCCGCCCCATGCCAGCTGCTGTGATAGTCTGCGTCAGGATCAGGAGAGGGTAGCAGGGCTTAATAGTCCAGACCCCTGAGGCAGATCTGTGTTTGGATCTGGGTTGAATCTGGCTTTGCCACTGACCTTGAGTGTGGTGTGGCCTTGAGTGAACGACTTGGCTTCTCTGAACCAAGCTGGTTCAGAGAAGCCAAGTCGTTCACTCAAGGCTGCGACTTATTACCCAGTACGTGGTAATAATGCCCGTTGGTAATCGTGCTCAGACCGGGGGAAGGAACGTGTGGGCCTTAGTGGTTAAGAACATGGGCTTGAGAGTCAGATGATTTTGGGTTCACATCTTTGTTCTCCCGTGCTAGTCATGTGACCTAAGCTAAGTGGCAACCTCTCTAGGCCTTAATTTCTTTGCCAACGCCTGGCCTGGGGTTGGTTTTCAATAACTTCATTGACTAGATGTGTAAAACGGGCAGGTTCACAGTAAGCCCTCATCGGGCTGTTGAGGTGACCCAGTGAGCTAGTACATGGACAGCGTCCGGCCCTGTTCCAGGCTCATTGTCAGTGGAGGTCAGGGTCCGACGGCAGGAGTGGGGAGAGGTGAAGCAGGTGGTCCTTGTCCTAGGGAAGGGGCTGTGAGACCTTTTGGGTGGTGACTGGTTGGGTTGGTTAAGTTACTGCTGCAGTGGGTGTAGTATAGCTCCGGGCAAGGTCTGGGCAGACTGGGGGTATCCTGTGCTCCCTATCCCTTAGGCCCAGGGTCCAGCATGGTGACAGGTCTACTGGAGAGGGCCGGGAGCAGCAGAGGTGGTGAAGGGTGAGCTGAATTCTCAAGCATACTGTTGGCCTTTTCCCTGCCCAGGATTACCCCATCACAGACATCTGCCAGATCCTACAGAAAGCCAAGGAACTCCAAGACTCACAATAGCCTGGCGGCAAGAGGCCCAGGTTTGGGAGAGAAGCCACCGCCGACCCCTGTGCCCTGGCTTCTGGGACGTGCAGGAGCCCGTGGGGTCCCAGCCAGAGGGGCCGCTGCAGGATCAGCCTGCTCCAGGCCTCTCACCCTGGCCGCTCCCACCGGGGGCCCGCTGTGCCCTGCTCCTTCCTAACCACCGAGCCCTGGCTCCTCCCCCCACTCCACCCCTTCCACCCTGGACCCTTCGCCCAGGCTGCTGAGCAAGGCAGGAGCTTGTGAGGTGGTTTCCTGGGGCTGGGGCAGATTGCGGGCCCTGGGGGCAGGCAAGGGCCCCTCCCTGCCTCTGCTCTGCTGCTCTCTTCCTGCTCTCCTGCTCCATCTTCTGGGCGCTGGTCGGGGAGGTGCTCGGCAGATGAGCCAGAAACCACTTCTGGAGGTTGGTGCTTGGGCTTCTCCACAGGGAAGGTGACACCGTGAAGGAGCTAAGAGGCTGCCAGGCGCAGGTCTCACCCTCTGTCTCTTTCCCACAGAGGGTGTGTGTGTGTGTGTGTGTGTGTGTGTGTGTGTGTGTGTGTGTGTGTGTGTGTGTGTGTGTGTGTGTGTGTGTGTGTGTGTGTGTGTGTGTGTGTGTGTGTGTGTGTAGTTGTGGGTTGCTGTGTATGTTTTTTAATCCCCCTCGCGTGTGCTTCTCTTCCGTCTGTGTGTGTTTCCATGTGTCTGGAGGGAGGTGACTCCCTCTTGGTCTTTGCTTCTTCTTGTCTGTCTCTGCCTCCGCCTCCGTCTCCCTCTCTTTCCTTCCACCTCTTTCACTGAGGGGGTGTGGCTCTCACTCTGTCCGCCCCTCTCCGTTGCTCGCTCTCTCCCCTCTCTTTGGGTTGCCTTATCCTCAGCCCCTCCCCCACCCTCCTCTCTATGCGCAAGAATCCTGGAGACAGGATGAAGAGTCTGGCTCAGCCAAGCTCCTGGAGGTCAGCCTTGACCCTTGCAGCCTGTTCCCATCTCCCAGGTCTAGGCTCCCAGGGCTCCCAGTCCACAGTGCCTCACTCGAGGGCCCTGAACCCTTGCCCCACCGCAGGATTCTTGGAAACCCAGAGTTGCTGAGAATTAATAGCCCATGAAGCTTTGAGCCTCACCCACCTGCCCAGGGAGGGAGGGGGGAGGAGAGGGAGAGCTGGGTCTTCCAGAGGTTCCCCCAAAGGTCCTTCTCTCCCAAAAGAAAAAGGACATTAAGGTTGGGATCCAGGTGCTTCTGAGGTGTAGTCGTTTCCTTGGCTTCCAGGTGCCGGCCCAGGGCAGGCGAGTCCCATAAAGGGCAGTGGGACCAAAGGGAGCCTCTCTGGGTCAGGCGTGGCCGAGCTCAAAGGCCTGGGTCCTGTCAGGGCCAGGAGAGCCATGTCTCCCTCAGGCAGGGGAGCTGAAGGAGGTGCAGGCCCTTCTCCGGTCACCTGCTCGGGCTGCTCCCAGGATGTGGGGCACATGCGTACCGAGTAGGAGCAGCCGGCTCCTCCCACGCTGGGCTGTGGGAGTAGTGGGCCTATTCTGACCAAGGCCCTCCCTCCTTTTGTGAGGAGGCAGCTGGTTTGCATCTGGAAGGCTGGGTAACGTAGCATGGGCCCTCTTCATCTCCCCAGACTGGCCAGCAGGGACCCTCACGCCCCCCGGAAACTTCCTTAGCCTGACAGCCAGGACTTGTGGCTATGGGGCGGGAACAGCTTCCCCAAGGAGGCGCCTTTCCAGGCTGTCCCTTGGATGCTTCTAGGACTCCATGCACTTGCCTTTTTCCTCCTCCTCTCCCAGCACAGTATTTGGGAGATTTTTACTATTTATTCAGACTCCTGGTTATTTATTGCAGATTGGCAAGTGCTTGATTTGGGGATGAAGGGTAGGGCTGGAATGGTGGAAACCAGCTGGAGTCATGGTCTTCCTGACCTTCCAAGGTCAGTCAACATCCTCTCCCCCTGCCTCTGGGACCTTCCTGGTTTTCCAGCAGGTCCTGGCTGGGAGGGCCCTGAGCTCTGTAATAGAACTGGGTGTAAGGGAGACAAGAGAGTTGGTATCCTTGCCAGCCTCCAAGACCCCGGCATGGGGTAGAAACGCTGCTTCCCAGCAGCCTGGCTTACCCTCTTCCCAGAACTTGTCAGCTGGTGGTTCAGTCACAACTTGATCCCTTCACAGCCTGTCGCTTGGACCACAGCCTGGGTCCCAGCAGACACTGCCCAGGACACCTGATGCGTTGCCTCTTGCCTGTCCCTCTGCCTTCCCTCCTGGTACCATACTACTTGAATCACTGCATCTCATTTGCCTCAGTGGCAGACCTGGGTCCAGTGCCCTCTCCTTGACCTTGTGATGAAGGTCAAAAGAGCACAGGAACCACGTCCAGGTTAGACTGAGCTCGCCAATGGGAGGACCTGCCCTTGGCAATTCTCCCTCCCCAGACTCTCAAGGGAGGTCCCCAGAGAGCTAGAGACCCTGAGGCTTCCTGCTTGGGAAGCTGCCCCCAGGACTTTGGACACTTAGAGAATGGGCTGTATGAGTTCAGCAGGTCTCATTCCAAGGGTCAGAATGTTAGTCTGCTTTTGTTTTCTCGTCTGTTTTGTTCTTTGAATCAATGCTGTTGATGACAAGTTGTCTTTAATAAATCATGTGTTCTTTGCAGTGGGCATTGGTTCTGTGATGGGCTGAAACCTTCAAGGCCTCGGAGCAGGAAAAAACGTTTGAGCAAAGATAGAGTCAGGAAGCTCTTAGAATGGTCAAAGGAAAAGGTTAGGAAATTGTTGGAAGAGCCTATTCAACTCTTCTTTAACAACTGCAATTTGCAGTTGTAGGGAGGAGAGAGTGTGCACTGGGCCAGAAGGTATTATTACATTATGATTTCATAGCAAGTTATTTTTTAGATTGAAAAAATTTTGAAATTCAACAAGTCGTTCACAGCCCACAATCTGGAGAAAATCACCGGTAACATGTTGGTCTTTTCTTCGTTGATGTAATTACTATTATATAATTGTCATTTTCTTGATACGGAGTTTTGTGTGTTGTCTCTCCCTTCACGTTAGGTGGTGAGCAAGTTGCTGTATGATTTAAAAATATGTTTATGGTCTAGATACTATTCTATCTAATGTGCTAAAAATGTCCGGAACCAGTGCCTATTTCCGAATATTTTGCTTATTCCCCGGCCTCTATTATAAGTAATACGGTGGGGAATCCTTGCATTCCTGATTTATTTCCCCAGCTCAGTCCTCTAAGTGATTTAGAAGGTATGAACCTTTTTAAGGCTTTTCCTTTTTTTTGGCCGCTGTGGGGCTTGCGGGATCTTAGTTGGCGGAGCGGGAAGATCCCTCGGTGGAGACCAAGGCGACCTGGCGGGGCGGAGCCGGTTCTGGGGACAGCCAATCATAAACCGCGGCGGCGATGCCACGCCCTCAGCGCCCAGTCTTACAAGGGCGAAGAAAGGGCAGCGGGAGGTCCAGTTGGGCCGGTCCTGACCCCTGCTGTTGGCCTCCTGAGTATAATATTAATACTTTGGAGCGTTCGGGAGTGGAAGGGACCCGCGTTCCGCTGTCTCACGCCTCCACTCGGCGCTATCCTCGCGGTGGGCCCCGCAGGCCTGTGCGGCCCCTTTCAGAGCCTCCCGGGTCGGACGCGTGACGGCGAGGCTTTCCTTCGTCTCCGCGGACCGCTCTCCATCCGTGCTCCGGCCACAATCCATGGCCAAGCAGTTGCTTCGGGCCGGCTTGACCCTGGCGCTGGGCGTAGGGCTGGGTGCAGCCGCCGAGGCCTGGCGGCGGGCGGACGCATGGGTGGCGCCGGGGCTGCTGAGCCGGCTGCCCGTGCTGCCTGTGGCGGCGGCGGCCGGGCTTCCCGCCGTGCTCGGGGCTCCGACGGGCGGCAGCCCCGGCGAGTTGGCGAAGTACGGGCTGCCCGGGGTGGCGCAGCTCAAGAGCCGCGAGTCGTACATGCTGTGTTACGACCCGCGCACCCGCGGCGCTCTCTGGGTGGTCGAGCAGCTGCGGCCTGAGAGCCTCCGCGGCGACGGCGACCGCCGCTCCTGCGACTTCCACGAGGACGACTCGGTGCATGCGTATCACCGTGCCACCAACGCCGACTACGGGGGCAGCGGCTTCGACCGCGGCCATCTCGCCGCCGCCGCCAACCACCGCTGGAGCCAGAAGGCCATGGACGACACCTTCTACCTGAGCAACATCGCACCCCAGGTATCGCCTGCGCCCCCTGCCCCGGCGGCGGAAGGCGAGGCCACCGCTCGCCTCTGAGCCTCGATTTGCTCCCCTGCAGATGGGAAAGCTGCCGAGTGCGCGCTCTATGCCAGAGGCCTGGCTAAACACACCGCGCGCCGCAGGCGGAAGGGACGGAGCAGGCGGAAGGGACGGAGCGGTGGAGCGCTGAGCACCCACTCTGCACTCTGATCTTAACCGAGGGCCCCCGGGCGCCTCTCTGATCTTCAGTTTCCTTGTCTGTAAAATGGGGATAAAACTGTTATTCACCTACCTCGTGCAGAGGCGCTGAGGAACTGGGGATACCATGCACGTAAAAGTACTGAGCACACTTTCTGGCCCGCGGCAAGCATTCAATAAATACCAGCTATAATGAGGGAAGTGATTCTCGGAGAGACAAAGTGACTGGCACAGTGTCACAGTGGGTGGAGACCCAGGCAGTCTGCCTAGAGGACCCTGAGCTTTCAGCCATTGTCCTACCCTGCCTTCCTTCCAGGAGTAAAAGGAAAGATAGCTGCACGCAGTGGCTGTTAGTAGCAGTCGCTGTGCGCCTGGACTAGCCGCCCTACCTCTAGCCCTGTTCCCACCAGGGCCTGACACCCACGTGGAGACGGGTGTCAGGCTCTGAGTGAGGCTTGTGAGGTCCCAGCCTCTCTGACCTGACTGTGCTACCCATTTGACTAGACGCTGTGCTGAGGACTGGAGAGCTCAAGTGGTGGAGTCAGGAGCAGATTCCTGACCTTCCCCGCTGAGCTCTGCATGCGGTTCAGACTAGGAAAAGGAAAGGAAAGATGGTTGGGAGAGCTGGTCTTCCCATGAGCCCCTGGGGTCAGGGGGCAGGCCTGTTTCTCTCGGGGAGATTTGCTCCTTTCCTTCATATGGCTCTTTGGAGCCGAGAAACAGCTTTGAGACCTGGGATGCTAGTTCTCCCAGTCTAGCTGGACGAAAGTAGCACCTCCTTGAGCTCTATCCGGGCCCCACCCTCGTGACTATGTGTGCTAAGTGACTCTCCTTCCATGAACCTTCCTCCGCATGCTTGTTCCCACCCCCCACCCCCGCTGGAACCTTCTGGCTCCATGCCAGTGCCAGCCCCTCAGGGCCTGGGGCAGCCCTCTGACTGCAAGTGTCCCAGCCAGCCTCACTGAAGCCCACTTCTCCTGCCAGGTGCCCCACCTCAACCAGAATGCCTGGAACAACCTGGAAAAGTACAGCCGCAGCCTGACCCGCACCTACCAAAATGTCTATGTCTGCACGGGGCCTCTCTTCCTGCCCAGGTAAGGCTAGAGCTGGGGGGCACCTCCCAGTCATCCCGTCCAGTCTCCCCTCAGGCTCTGTGTCAACACCGCCAGGTCCCCACTCATCTGGTTTCTTGGCGAGTCTGTCCATTCCCTGTCTCGGGCCCCCCAGTTCTACTCCACAGAGACCTTTGGGGTACCCACCTAGACATCTCCTCTGCCCGTGGGCACCAGGCCCTCAGTCTGCCCTGTTCCTCTCTCCTGTGTCATCTCTTTTCACATCCACCTGACTCTGTGTTCTGCGCGGGTAGAAACCCTTGCACTAGGCTCTCGTCTTCGGTCTCCCCTGCTTGGAGCAGCCTTCCCCTATGCTTCCCCTGGAGCCAGGTTTGAACTCCATCTCCCTGACCCTGAGCCTTTACTCTTGTTCCTCTGCAGCCTGGCCTCCCAGGTAGAAGGGACTGAGCTCTTCTGAGCTTGCTTGGTGATTTTTCTAGCTTGCTGAGGACTGGGATGAGTGAGGCTAGAGGTTGTGGCCAAACAGCTGGCTCTGCCTGGGATGGAATCCAGGCCCTGTCACCTCGTTTCTGGGTGCCGTGGGCAAATGAACTCAACATCCTCTCCTGTAAAATGGGGATAATACCCATTAGCTACGACATGGTTGTTTAAGGGACAAAGCGGGATGGTGGATGTCACCGTAGTAAGGGCTCAGCACGGGCCTGCTGCGGCGGTGGCTGGGACACTGATGTACTTTAATTAGCAAGTGCCTCCTCTGGCCTGCTGAAATGGAGCGGAGGCCGTGGAGACTTAGCCTGAAGTCACCCATCCAGTGCTCCGGGCACCTGCTCTGCCCTAGGCCCTGTGCTGGTGCTGGGAATTCCGCTGCCACAGCCCTGCCCATTTGGTGCCCACCCTCCACAGGGAGAGACAGACAATAATCAAGGGTCCACACGGATGAATGTGAATGAAGGCCTGATTCTTTCTGCAGCGTTTATTGCCACCACCCACTCTGCCTGACCCAGTGTTGGACATGAAGAAAACAGGGGAAGAGTGCGTCTCTACCCTGCAGGGAGCTCCCAGCCTCCTGGGGGAGCCAAGCAGGGCAAAGAAGCCTCATGCTGAGGGGTGGTCCTGCAGGTTGACACAAGCTGGAGGTCGGGTCAGGGAAGGCTTCCTGGAGGCGGTGGCCTTGGGTCTGACCAAGCCCCCAGGAGCCCTAAAAGGCCATGTGTGCCTGGGTCTGCCCACAGGACGGAGGCTGATGGGAAGTCCTATGTGAAGTACCAGGTAATTGGCAAGAACCACGTGGCGGTGCCCACCCACTTCTTCAAAGTGCTGATCCTGGAGGCAGCAGGCGGGCAGATTGAACTCCGCTCCTATGTGATGCCCAACGCGCCTGTGGATGAGACAGTCCCGCTGGAGCGCTTCCTGGTGCCCATCGAGAGCATTGAGCGGGCCTCGGGGCTGCTCTTTGTGCCAAATATCCTGGCACGGACAGGCAGCCTTAAGGCCATCACTGCAGGCAGCAAGTAAAGGCAGCCCAGCCAGACTGTGGGGTCGGGGGGACTGGGTGGAATTAAAGGTGTTGTTTATTTTTGGAGACAAGTCTTAGGTGTGTCTGTCCCAGGTGACCCATGGAAACCTCTGGCTTCACCACTGCTTCTGTGCCATCTTGGGCCTGATAGAACCTTCAGCTGGGCCGGACACCCGCGTGGGTGAGGCCAGGCTGCAGGGCAGCCAGGGAGATCAGGATGGCTTCCTGGAAGAGAAGCGCAGCAACAGGCTGGGGCCTGGGAGGCTAGCGGGTGCCCCACTGCCCAGGACCCAGCCCCTTGGGGTATGCTGCCCTCAGCAGGGCCTGGGGTAGGGGGGTGTGAAGCACAGGCCCAGCTTCATCCTGCAGATCTGTCACTGGCCAGGAAAGGGCCTCACCTCTCTGCTTCTCAGTATCCTCCTCTGTAAAATGGGGGTGATCGTAATAGCTGCTTCCCGGGGTCGGGGAGGGGGAGGGGGAGGTGACGGGCAGGAGGGCCCTCTGTGCAGGTGTCGGAAGGGTGGGAGCAGGGATTCCTGCTGGGAGGCTGTGGCTGGCAAGCGTGTGACACCTGGCCCTGGCAGGGCTCTCAGGGACAGGTAGACTGAGGCTGTCCACCTGTTTGGTCACCACCCTTTGAGACCAGTGGAAGCAGTGGCACCTTCCCCCAGGAAGTGCCCACAGGTACAGCGTTCTGTGCTGCCCTCAGAAGTGGCTGCCCAGGTGGAAAGCTCTCAGAGCTGGTCGCATCCTGTCCCCTGTGGGACAGAGGTGCCAGAGAGGAGGGCTGCCCTGCCCACCAGGGTCAGACACGGGGAAGTGGAACACGGAGCGTATAGCTAAGGGAAGAGGCCTAGAGCAGGGATGGGTGGGGTCTCCTGGGTCAGCCAGCCTGGGAGCAGCTGGATGGGCACCAGCACCCAGGATTCCCAACTCCCAGCTCACTCTTAACTTGTCCCTGCTGCAGTTCTGCTGTGGTGAGAGGCCAAAGGGGGCGAGGAGGCCTAGAGGAGGCTGGCTCAGGGCAGCCCTGGGCGGGGTGGGAGACGGGGAGAGGGTTGCAACGCCCCCCTTTGGATGGACCCCAAGGCTCCGTCCAAAGCAGGCTGGGCCTGGAGGTCGGGGAGGAGGGCGGGCTCACCTCGGTGCGGATGGTGCGGCTGCCCTGGTTGGGGCAGGTGTTGACATACCGATCGAAGAGGACACTGGGCTCAGCCACCTCCAGGTTGGGGTCAGCATCCACTCCAGCTTCCAGCCCTTGGAGGCCCCCAAACACCACGAGAGCGTGCCTGGTGCCCACAGGAGGGGGGTCACTGACTGCCCATCAAGGCCCACTGAGTGCAGCCCCCAGGGCTCTCAGCACCCCCATATGTGCAGGGGCCCGGTCCGTACAGCTCTGCCCCCACCAGTCCTGTCCCCTGCTCCATTCCTCCTCCCCTGGCTGGACCCACCTGAAGTTGGGAAGCTGGGCGGAGGCCACGTCTGAGCCTCGCTCTGATGTCCCAATGGTCAGGTCATAGCCGTCCTGGAAGGGGGCCTCAGCAAACACAGCACCTGGGGGGGAGGCCAGCTCACTGGGGGCTCTGTTCCCCACAAGCCACTGCCACTTGGCTGCGCGTGCGTGTTGGGGGGCGTGGTTTAGGTAAGAGAGCCACAGCCAGGCCCCTCACTCTTGCTGGGAAGTCAGCGATGGAACAGGCAGAGACCGTGCGTGTACTGGCTTGGGGAGACAAAGCAGAGGGTGGGGAGCAAGGAGCTCCAAAAGCAATTAGTGGACCTCTGACTTATCTGGCCCTTTTGCCCCCATTCTGGACCCCATGGCAGACATTATTAAAGACGCTTTTCCTCAGAAGTCCTTAAAAGCATTCCAGGCAGTGCACTCAAGGAGACCAAGGCCCAGAGAAGGAAAGGCACTTGCCCAAGTCGCACGGCAAGTGAGTAGGGTTCGGACCCCGGTCTGACTTTTGGGTCAAGCAAGGCTCTCTGTGGCCTCCCAGAGAGAGAGGATGGATATTCACAGGAGGAAGCTCTGTCCTTACTAAGGCAGGAGGCCAGGCGGACCGTGTAGCCCCAGTAGAGACCAGCTTTGGTGCGAGGGTCCTGTGACGACACGACTTTTCCACGGTAGGTCTTGCTTTCTGGAGGGGAAGCAGACAGGCTGTGAAGACGGGGTGAGGGGACAAGGAAGTGGAAGGAGGTGGCTCCGAGCCCGCAGGCTGGCCAGGCTGGGGACGCTTTAGGGTACCTGGGAGCTGCTGCTGGTTCAGCCGCACTGTCACCCGGAGTCCAGGCTCCAAGTGCTTGTCGATCTTCACCTCCTGGGAAGAAGCCAGAAGAAACTGGTGCTGTTCCCCGCAGGAGAGCGGGGGTCACTGCTCTCCCAGGCACGGGGGCACCTCAGGGGTCCAGGTCACCCTTTGAGCCCCGCTCCCCGGCACCTGGGCCAGACCTGCTCACAGAGACCATTCTTTTTAAAAAATTATTAATTAATTAATTTTGGCTGCCTTGGGTCTTCGTTGCTGCGCACGGGCTTTCTCTAATTGCAGCGAGCAGGGGCTACTCTTCATTGAGGTGCGCGGGCTTCTCATTGCAGTGGCTTCTTTTGTTGCAGAGCACGGGCTCTAGGCGCGCGGGCTTCAGTAGTTGTGGCGCTCAGGCTCAGTAGCTGTGGCTCTTGGGGGTCTAGAGCTCAGGCTCAGTAGTTGTGGCGCACAGGTTTAGTTGCTCTGCGGCATGTAGGATCTTCCTGGAGCAGGGCTCGAACCCGTGTCCCCTGCATTGGCAGGCAGATTCTTAACCACTGCGCCACCAGGGAAGTCCAAGAGCCCATTCTTGCAAAACGACTACTGCAAGACACTGGTCCATGGACTTCCCTGGTGGCGCAGTGGTTAAGAATCCGCCTGCCAATGCAGGGGACACAAGTTCAATCCCTGGTCTGGGAAGATCCCACATGCCGCAGAGAAATTAAGCCCATGCGCCACAACTACTGAGCCCGTGAGCCACAACTACTGAAGCCCGTGCACCACAACTACTGAAGCCTGTGTGCCTAGAGCCCGTGCTCCACAAAAAGAGAAGCCACCACAATGAGAAGCCCGTGCACCGCAACGAAGAGTAGGCCCTGCTCACCGCAACTAGAGAAAGCCCATGCACAGCAACGAAGACCCAACACAGCCAAAAATAAATTAAATAAATCAATAAATAAATTTATTAAAAAAAAAAAAGACACTGGTCCAGGCCTGGCACAGAGTAGGAAGTATTTCATGAGTAGATGAAATCCCAGTTTCCTACATTTTGGTGGCTATGCCACTTACTAGCTATAGCAGTTTGAGTGGTCACTTAACCCCTCTGAGCCTTAGTGTCCTAATCTGTCAAACAGAAGATGTTCCATAAACAATAGCTATTGTTACACTGCACAGGGCCTGGCATGAAGTAAATGCTGACTACATGGGAGCCTGTGAGGAAGGACACTTGATGTTTGTGTTTTGTCCCAATTTTAGTTTTTTTTTTTTCCCCTGTGCTGCGTGGCTTGTGGAATCTCAGTTCCCTGACCAGGGATTGAACCCATGCCCTCGGCAGTGAAAGCGCGGATTCCTAATCACTGGACTGCAAGGGAATTCCCTTGTCCCAGTTTTGAATTCAGGATGGGACACTTTCTCTTTTGAGGGTTGCACATTCACTTCTCTCTTCATCTGGGTCTGGGTCATCCTGGTCTGTTTTTAGCCAGTTATCTCAGATCTGTGATCCTCATCCGTTTAGATGTTTCTGCCTCCTTCTCTAGGAGACTTAGGATTAACAGGCGGCAAATGAATGCTCCGATCCCCAATCCCTGGCTTGGCAGCGCCCTGGAGCAGCCCCAGAGGCATTGTGAACTTGATTTTCCCGGGTTTTGTTTTGGTTTGTTTTTCATATAAGGACTATCTTCTGTTGATTTGATTTTTCTAAAACAGTAAATTTTGCTCCTGGCTTTATCTGTTGAGCCCCATTTTAGGCACTTCTCTGGCCCAAATCTGCATCAATGGGGGGCTGGCAAGCAGAGATCCCTGGGGCCAGGGCTCCCCACCCATGCGCCCTCCGTAGCCAGGGTGTGTCTGGGAAACGTTGTCTCAACCCACCCTCCAATTCCTACCTTCTTCATGCCACAGTTGACAAAGGAGCCCTGGCCCGGCCGGGTGGGCCGGTCCACCACGATGCCCTCTCGGAACTCAGATTCCTCATCCTGACGCATGTGGTGAGGGCTGTCCAAGGGGTTCAGGAGCCCTGTGGTTGGGGAGGGCCAGGAAGATTCTGGGAGGTGCAGAGGCACACGGAGGCGTGGAAGGTAAGGCTGGGAACCCTGGTTCAGGTTCCAGCTCTGCCACAGATCTGCTGCTTACCACCAGCCACAGGCCTTGCCCTGCCTGGGCTTGCTTTCCCAACTGTATCATGATTTCTCAGGGTCTGGGGGATGATCCATGGGAAATGGGGGTCAGACCCTCCCAGCCTTACCTGCAAACTGTAGATCCTGATGCTTGGGGAAGAATGCTTTTCTTAGGTACCTAGGAAAGGACGCAGATCTCAGGGAGGCCACCTCCCATCCGACCTGCACCGTGCCCACCCCTCCCACATGCTCTGGCAAGTCTGTCCTTCATGCCCTTACTGTGGACACTCCAGGTACTGCAGGATCCGGGCCAGCTGCACGCATGCCTGCCCCTTCTTGCCGACTCCCCTGAATTCCCCCTCCACAGTCCTGGAGAGAGAAAGATAGGGCTCAAGCCCGCCAGGTTTCCTTCAAGAGCTCCTCCCACCAGTATGACCTCTGCAGCGCCCCTGCTTTGCAACTCGACCCGCCAGGGTTACAATGGGGGCATTCAGACAGGATTCTCAGCCCAGGCAAGTAGGCAGGGAAAAAAGGGAAGCCCAGCCAATCCTGGCAGCCCCTCCCTTCTCCCTGAGCCCCAGGACCCGCTGGATGGCCCCTCACTTGGCATCTTGGCCCTCTTCATCAAACACCACAATCTCATCCACGCAGAAGATGGTGCAGGCTCTAGCAATCTGGCCGGCCAGGTAGGTGCGAAGCTCGGGCGACTGGGCGTTGTCCAGGATGGAGCCCGGAAGGGCCACGCTCAGGGTGTAGTGCCGCCCTGGGCAGGACAGGGGTGTTCATGGTCAGCCAGCGAGGCCAGGGCCATCCCTCCCCTCCCTTGCTCTAATCCCAGGGCCCAGAGTTAAGAGAATTTTCCTACTGTGAGGAATTTTGAGCTAAGCAGCATAGATCCAACTCCCCTCTCTGGGCCTCAATCTCCCCAGGAAGAAAATGGACTCAGAGGTCTCCAGGACTCCCATAAGAAGGGCATACCACTGGGCAAGGCAAGGGAGCGGTTAGAAGAACTGACCTATATTCACATCCTCTGCCCCCTACTGCCTCAGTTCTCCAGGCGTCAAATAGGGATGATAATGAGTTAATATTTATTCTTAGTGCCTTTTATAGGTGCACATTTAACCAATAACCTTAGGAAGTAGGTACTACCATGATCCCGATTGAGAGGTGGGGCACCTTCAGCCCACAGAGGTCAAATATGTGACCCAAGGTCACACAAAAGGCAGGACAGCTGGCTTCAGAGGGACCACCACACTTTCCCTCCCAGAGTTGTCCAAAGGGAGCCACAGGAGATAAAGGGCTTTCCCGGTGTCTGAGACAGCTGACATGCTCAGTTTCTGTCCCCACTGTCACCATCATCACTGGTAACCACTGGGCTTACAGGGTACAATATGGCCCCCTGACCCTCCAGACCTTTGGGTCTGGCCGAGGAGGAAAGGTACAACTTGTTAGGGTAGATCCAAATGTACGAACACGGAAGGACATCCAGGACACAATGTGGGATGAGAAAAAACAGCTCCAGAAGTGCGTGGATAAAGCAGTCTCACTTTTGTAAAACTGTATCTATATACCTCTCTACCTGTATATAAGTGGGTGTTAACATAGCTGGAGAAACGTTAACTGCAATGTTTGCTGGGATTTTTCCTTTCTTTATCGTTTTCTGTACTGTTTCGGGAGTTTTGTTTTGAGCATGTATTATTTAATGAGAAAAAAGAGACATTCTTATTATGAAATCAAAATAATTAAATGAAAAGTGAAATTAAAGTACACAAAGTGATCAATAAAAAAGTAAAAAATTAACTACCATTACAGTGATGCGGTTCTAGAGGCATAAAGTGATGATATATGATGCGTACCCTCCACAGAATCGAAATCTACCTAAGTAGGAAGTTAGGACTCCGTTTTCTGGGTCCCTCCCATTCTCTGAGCCTCATTTTCTCCATCAGGACAAGATGTCTGGACCCACTGGCCCCTAAGGGCCCTTCCAGCTATAACGTTCTCTGCCCTGCGCAGGACCCAGCTTGCTCACCCCGATCCTCCCTGTGGGCAGCTGCCTCCTCCTCCTGCTGTCGCTTTGCCTGTTCCTCCTGCACTCGCTGCCGCTCCAGTTTTTTCATCATCTTGAGATCCTTCCACTTCTTTTTCTCCTCTTTTTCTAGAAATTTATTTATTTATTTATTTATTTATTTATTTATTTCTGGCTGTGTTGAGTCTTCGTTTCTGTGCGAGGGCCCCCTCCAGCTGTGGCGAGCGGGGGCCACTCCCCATCGCGGTGCGCGGGCCTCTCACTGCTGCGGCCTCTCCCGTTGCGGAGCACAGGCTCCAGACGTGCAGGCTCAGCAGTTGTGGCTCACGGGCTTAGTTGCTCCGCGGCATGTGGGATCCTCCCAGACCAGGGCCCGAACCCGTGTCCCCTGCATTGGCAGGCAGATTCCCAACCACTGCGCCACAGGGAAGCCCTCTCCTCTTTTTCTGGATAAGAGGACATCCCGATTGGTGGAGGGAAGAGGGACTTGGAGGTGAGGAGGACTTGGAGCAGTCCAGGAGGTGATGTCCTCTCAGTAGGGTCAGCCTGGGCTCTCCAATGCTGCTGAGAGAGCAGCCAAAGGAGCCTCCCAGGGCTTCTGGCCCCTTCTTCTCCATTTTGGGTACTGTGGGACCTAGAGGGGACAAATGTGGTGGCTTTTCCCCAAGATTCAGCTGTGCACTGATGGAGTGGCCTCGAGGAGAGGTGAGCACAGACGCTCAGCTCCCCATCTGAGCCCACTGCCCCGGTCCCTTACTTACTCTGTTGCTTCCATTTTCGCCACTCCACCCTCTGGCCATGTTCACCCTGGAGTAGGAGTGGGAGGAGATATAGAAGTGAGGCTGAATGGTCACACCTGAGAGGAGGTCCCACTTGCTGCTCCACAGCTGTCCCCTCTCTTTAAATGCGGGTGGTGAGGAAACGAGGGAACCCTCCCCCCAACACACACACTCCTGCTGCCCAGAGAGAGCAGCAGGAGGGCAGGGACCTGTCGTACCCCCAGTGCCTGAGACCACACCTGGCACACAGTAAGCGTTCAATAAATTGTTTAATGCGTTCCCACTGGAGAGAAGAGGAAACAGGTTCAGGGGAACAGGACCTGCCCACTGTCGCCCTGGTGTCAGAAGAGATACGCCACGAAAGGGCTCGGGATTCCGAGCCGGGTCCGGTCTTCTGAATCCGGGCCCCGGGCAATGAGTTACCCAACGCAATCCCGGCTCTGACTCGAACCCCGGCTCCCACCTCCGGTTCTCATCCGGACAGGGGTGCTTGAGGCCATGAGCATGCGGCACCTCGGGGACTCGGGCCGCGGAGCAGCGACGAGCAGGGAGCTAGAAGTGCGGCCAGGCCCCGCCACGGGCCCCCAAGCGGCTCTTTCTCTTGCCTCCACCCCGCGCCCCGCCGCGGGATCCCACATCCCTCCACCTACCGGGCCGCAGAGCCGCTTCCTCCCGCGCTCCGCCATGTTCGTCGCACACCGTCCGCCCCGCCCAGCCAATCAGACTCACCCTTTCCGCCAACACCTCCTCCGAGCCGTCCAATCGGAGAGCCAATTGCGTGCGAGGGCGCGGCCTATGAGCCGGGCTGCGGGAGCGTGTGGGCCTGGGACTGGCTCCCGGGGGCGGGCTCCCGGTGGTGGGCGGGGCTCATCGCAGGCCTGGGTGTCCAAATGCGCACGGTATCGGGTTCTCTCCCGAACCCTTGGACGATAGGAGAGCTACCCTCTCCTCCCGTCGGGCGCGAAACTCAAACCTCAGCTTGGTTTTACACATGGGGACCCTGAGGCACAGAGCTGGAGTGTGATTCAGAGCTGGCAATAATTTAATCCAATTATTTTATAGATTCGTTCATTTACTCTCTCTTTTAATTATCAGACTTTACTTTTTTAGAGCAGATTTAGGTTTACCGAAAATTGCACAGATAGTACAGAGTTCCCACATAACCCCCACTCAGTTTCTGTTGTTAACATGTGTTAATGTGTACATTTGTTATAGTTGATGAACCAATATTGATGCATTGTTCATAGTTTACATTAGGGTTCACTCTTTGTGTTGTACATTCTAAGAGTTTTGACAAATGCATAATGTCATATATCTACCATTACAGTATCATACAAAATTGATTCACTGCCCTAAAAATCCTCTGTGCTCCACCTACCTCCCCCACCCCTCGAGCCCCTGGTAACCACGGGGACCCTGATCTTTTTTACTGTCCCTATAGTTTTGCCTTTTCCAGAATGTCATATAGTTGGAATCAGACAGTATGCAGCCTTTTCAGACTCCCTTTTTTCACTAAGCAACATGCATTTAAAGTTCCTCTATAGTAGGAGATAGATGGGCCCCTGGGCTGGACAGCTGGGGTTTGTCAAGTGGAGTAACACTGAAGCTCTGTTCTCACCCAGACGCTCCAAGGACAGAGCTAGTGGCAGAAGCTGAGCTCTGCTGAAGAGATAAGATGACCACTCCTGAGGTCAAGGAAAACTTCCCTGTCTGGACATGTGCAGGAAGGCTCCTTGGGGGTCAAAAAGGGAGGGGGCACCACCCCATAATAAGTGTGGACATATACCCACAGGCCTCTGCGGTGGAATCCATCTTAGCAAAAAGTTGCACACAGAGCTTGGGGAGGGTCCTAGGACCAGTCATGTGTGAAAAAAGAAACGAGATAATTGGCCAAAGGTAAACAAAGACCAGGAAGAACTGTCCTATATAAGTGATTTAAATCACCTCTTTACTCCCCTCCTCATTAGAAAGGATGCCCACACCCTTTCTTTCTGGGTGTGTATTTCTGCCTAGCTTCGACTTAAATAAATAAACTGTTTCTCTGTGTGCTCTCCCATACTGCTGTGTCTCTAATAATAAAGTTTGTACCTGTTTTTTACAGTTTTTGCCTCCTTGAAACATTCTTGCTCTCAAATGGGGGAAAGAGGGCTTCCCCGGTGGCGCAGTGGTTGAGAATCTGCCTGCTAATGCAGGGGACATGTGTTCGAGCCCTGGTCTGGGAAGATCCCACATGCCGCAGAGCAGCTGGGCCCGTGAGCCACAATTACTGAGCCTGCGCGTCTGAAGCCTGTGCTCCGCAACAAGAGAGGCCGCGATAGTGAGAGACCCGCGCACCGCGATGAAGAGTGGCCCCCGCTTGCCACAACTAGAGAAAGCCCTCGCACAGAAACGAAGACCCAACACAGCCATAAGTAAATAAATAAATAAATAAATTTTAAAAATGGGGGAAAGAGCCAGGGCCACTTTGCTTCTAGCCTCTAGCCCCTGGTGCTCTAGCGGCTAGGACTCCTGGTTTTCATCTGGGCTACCCAGGTTCAATTTCTGGGCAGGGAACTAAGACCTCACTGCTGTCTCTCCAAGATCACCTCCATATCTTCTAATGGCTTGATAGCTCATTTCTTTTTCTTTTTCTTTTTTTTTTTATAGTAGGTTGAAGATATAAGTTTTTAAAATTTATTTATATTTATTCATTTATTTGGTTGCGCCAGGTCTTAGTTGCGGCTCGCCGGCTCCTTAGTTGTGGCATGCGAACTCTTAGTTGCAACATGCATGTGGGATCTAGTTCCCTGAGGAGGGATTGAATCCACACCCCCTGCATTGGGAGTACGGAGTCTTAACCACTCCACCACCAGGGAAGTCCCCGATAGCTCATTTCTTTTTACTGCCGGATACTATTCGTGGTATGGATATGCCACTGTGTGTCTATCCATTCACCTTTTGAAGGACATTTGGTTGCTTCCAGTATTTGGCAATTATGAATAAAACTGCTGTAAATATTCATGTGTAGGTTTTTGTGTGGACACGAATTTTCAGCTCATTTGGGTAAATAGCTGGAAGTCTGATTGCTGGATCCAACAGTAAGACTATGTTTAGCTTTGTAAGAAATTGCCAAACTGGGAATTCCCTGGTGGTCCAGTGGCTAAGACTCCTCGCTCCCAATGCAGGGGGCCCGGGTTCAATTCCTGGTCAGGGAACTAGATCCCACATGCTGCAACTAAGAGTTCGCATGCCGCAACTAAAAGATCCCACACGTGGCAACGAAGATCCTGTGTGCCGTGACTAACACCCGGCGCATCCAAATAAATAAATAAAAAAATAAAAAAGAAGTTGCCAAACTGTCTTCCAAAGTGGTTATACCATTTTGCATTCCTACCAGCAAGGAATGAGATACACTTTCTTTTTTAAATAATAAATTTGAGTCAATATTCATTCAACCAACAAATATTTATCAAGCAGATCCTATTTTGAGGCTGGAACTCCCTGTGCTAACTGCCAGGGACACAATGGTAGGGAAAGCAGATACTGATCTGGAGTTTACAACCTAGTAGAGGAGAGATTAATTTCTAATTCAAAGTGTGTGTTAACATTACAGGGGTTGTGTTTATTTCACTATTCCCCGCTCTCCCCTATCTGAATGAAAGGCAAAGTCATTTATGCATCTCAGGTTGGCTGAGGTTACTCAGTCTAAGATCTGGAACCTCTGTAGAGTCACAGATTTGAGTTATGGACAGATTCTGGATTGATTCATGAGACATGAAACCTTTGGTCAGGGTGGTTCTATCCAAGAAATCTATGGGTTTACCCCATTGAGGACTTTCTTATCATCAGGCTATGTGTAGTATGGCAAAGGGGCTCTAACCCTGAGGCTCTGAGTTGTTATTTTGTTTCACAATCTTGACTTTGGAACAGTGATAGTATTACAAAGTCATAGTTTGGAAAGGAAGAAAGTAAAGTGTCCTGGGACTTCCCTGGTGGTCCAGTGGTTAAGACTCTTGCACTTCCAATGCAGGGGGCGCAGGTTTGATCCCTGGTCTGGGAACTAAGATCCCATATGCTGCCTGGCCAATAAATAAATAAATAAATAATTTTAAAAATTAAAAAAAAAAAAGGAAAGTGTCCTGTCATAACACAAGTATGTTCCAAACAGCAATTCTCTGACACCAAGTGGGTGTCCTACACTTCAATTAAATTCTGACAAGTTGGCACAGACCTCATAGGTTAAGGGATCAGTCCCACAAGTCTGTCTCCCACTTCAGGTGTCAGCAGCAAGTGGGGTCACCAGCCACCCACACTTCTGCCTGGCTGACTACAAATTCTGGCATTTCCATGACCACCCCCCAGATTCAATAATTTGCTGAAACAATTCACAGCCCTCAGGAAAGTGCTATACTTACAATTACAGTTTCATTATAGAAGATGACAACCCAGGAACAGCCAAATGGAAGAGGTACATAGACTAAGGTCTTGGGAGAGGGGGGCGCAGAGATTCCATGCCCTCTCCGGATGGGCACCCTACCAGCTCATCGATGTGTTCACCAACCCAGAAGGTCCTTGAGCCTCAGTGATTCAGGGTTTTTATGTGGGATTTTATTACATATGCACATCTGATTAAATCATTAGCCATGTGACTGAACTCAATGTCCAGTCCCTTTTCCCTCCCTGAGGTCTGGGTTTGGGGCTGAAAGTTCGGACCCTCTAATCACATGGTTGAAGGGGTTCATTTTGAATAACAAAAGACACTACTATCACTCATGAAATTACAAGGGTTTTAGGAGCTCTGTGCCAGGGACCATGGACAAAGACCAAATATATTTTATTATACTATATGTTCCCATCAGCTCCCCCAATTAAATATGTGATATGAGCAAAACCCATGAGCTTGCTATGCAAATGCAACTTCAAGACAATTCCCCAGCACCACCTTCCAAATGATTTCAGGAGTTGCGTTGCTTTCCAGTGGGAGGCCCACCCCTGGGATCAAATCTCACTTCTACCTTTTACCAGCTGGATGGCCTCAGGTAAGTCCCCTCACCTCCAAAGCGATTTCCTCACCTGTAAAATGGAGGCAGTAACTCCTGTCTCAGAGGGTCCTTTAATGAGATGGTGCGCATCCAAGTGCCCGGCATGCAGGCGTGAGCAATAAATGTTAGGGGAAACATTCCTTTCCCCTTCTGTCTAATTATGTAATCCCTGGCAATCCTGGCCTGAACTCTGATCCCTGTGGGGTGTGACTGTCCGCGTCTTCCCTGTCAGACACTCAACTGAGGCCCCCATCACACACACACACACACACACACACACACACACACACACAACAACGGTAACACATACCATCTGAGCCCCTAGGCCTGGTTTTACCGTTAACTAACTGGGTGACCTCAGACAAGGTGCAAGTCCCTGCCCTTCTTTGGGCCTCAAAACACATTTGTACAAAGAGAGTCTGGGATCTGAGGTTCAGGGAGGTGGGAGGTGCCTTCCATTCTGACTAAGCCCCCATCTGCAATCAGCACCAGGGTGTGAAGCAGAGAGAAGCAGCCAATAACGGTGTGAATAACTTAAAACTTTATTATGGGCAAAAGTACTGGCTTGAAGAGTCAAGCCTGAGGGCAACTTCCCAAAATCAAGCTTGGATAAGGAAAGGGAGGGATGCTTGAGGCCTGGCTGGGGCCAGTGCATGGCTGGGGCCAGGGCTGAGACCCAAGGCCAGTACACTATTGAACTCTGCCCTCTGAGTCCCAGCTGAGTCTGGGGAGGCCAGAGGGGACTCAAGACCATATAGCCCAGCACAGGTAGGACCAGGGAGAGGCCCCGGTCAGGCCTCCTTCACCTCTGCAATAGGAACATAGCTATGCACCATGGGGAAGTGCTCCTGACTCCCCCAAGACCAAAAGGGGGGCTCTTCCCCGAGGTCATTCTGTGTTACAGAGAAGAGATCTTCCAGTACCATCTACCCCCAAGCTGGGAATGGCTGAAACCTGGACAAAGACAGAGCCCTGCAGAGTGCGCGGGGACCAGGCAGGGCCCAGGGGGTGACGTCAGGGCCTGAGCTCATCCTTCCACTTCTGTAGCCTCTTGTCCATGGCCTGGAGCGTGGATTCATCCTGCACCAACACAGATAGGTCCTACCCCTCTCCCCACACCCGCAGGAGGCCTGGGGAGGCTTGGGGAGGTCTTCCCTCCCCCAGGCCTGTCCTTTACCTTCGTGAAACAGAAGCGGATATAGTGGTCAAAGAGCTTCTGATGTGGCACGCTGTAGAAGATGGAGACTGGGATGGCCATCAAGCCCTGTGGAGGAGAAAGCCCATGTCTCAGCGGCCCCACAGCCCAGCAGGCCTCTGGGGGGCTCCAGGGGGTCAGAGACGTTCCGTGATGAGGCAGGAGAAGGAAAATTAGCTTCAATGCAGCACCTCCCAGTGCTGCCTCAAGGTCAGAGGAAAAGCATTCCAAATCATCATTCCAAGTCCCTCCTTATGTACAGAAGGGAGAGGGAGGCTGAGAGCAGGGAAGATCATGCGGCAGGTCAGGGCAGAGCCATAGAATAAATAAGTCTTAGGGAATTCCCTGGTGGTCCAGTGGTTAGGACTCTGCGCTTTCACTGCTGAGGGCGCGGGTTCAATCCCTGGTCGGGGAACTAAGATCCTGTAAACCACGTGGCACGTCCAAAACAAACAACAAAAAAAACCCCACAAACAAACAAAAAAAGAAATAAGTCTTAGAATCGTAGCTCTGAGCTGGATGGACCTCAGAGTTAATGGGCCAACTCCTCACTGTACAGATGGGAAGACTGAGGCCCTGAGAGGGCAAGAATTCCTGCCAGCCCACAAGGCATATTTGAGCAAATTAAAAACAGGCTCTCCATTCACTGAAGTGGATGCAACCCTGTACCACGGCTCAAGGCAGAGGATTGGCTGGATTTTGGCACATCAGCCCCCTGGTCAGGCACCCTTAGCAGTGCACAGCCTGTAAAACATACACAGCGGCCCTGGCAGAGGCCCAACCCACCTTGTTCTTAATCATCCACTTGACGAAGCGTCTGTCATAAGGCTCATCTGCAGCTCCAGGCAAGTTGGGCATCTTGCTCTCTGGGGGACAGAGGCCAGGCTGAGCCCTGGGCAGCCTCCAGGGCCCTGTACCTGGCCCAGCCCGGCCAGTCCCACTCACTGAATTCCGAGATGTCTGTGATGAGGAAGTAGCTGCCCTGGGGGATCACGGGCCTCAGGCCTACAGACTGCAGGCTTTGTATCATGTGGTCACGGCAGCGCTGCATGGCCCGTGGGAGCTGCACAAAGTAGCTGCTGGGTTGGCCGAAGTGCAGCTGCTCCCGCTCAAAGCTCTGGGCTACTGCAGCCTGGGGAGGGCAGAGGGACAGGCAGGTCAGGTGTGACCTGACCTTGGAGCCAGCCCGAACTCCTTTCTCGCCCCACCCCCTCCCCCGGTGGGGCGGGTCCGGCCCCCCCTCACCTGGCCCTGTGTGGGACAGTGGAAGACGGAGTTCTGGTGCACAGTGCGCAGGTGCTTCAGGAGACTGTCCGGGCCTAGGACCCAGCCCACCTGGACCAGGAACATAGGGAGGGGGTGAGGCCCTTCGGGGCCTGACCAAACCCTTTCTGGATTCCCAGGCCAGCCTCGCCTACCAAGGATTGTAGAGGGAGGGGCCACCCCCGCCCTCGTTGACTCACCTTCCAGCCTGTGGCACTAAAAGTCTTGCCAGCACTGCCAATGGTCAGGGTGCGTTCCCACATGCCAGGGAGGCTGGCTGCCCAAGGCCAAAGAAAGCAGCTGCTGAGATGGGGGTGGGGGCAGGGGAGGGGTGGGGGCTGGACCCCAGCAGGCACTCAGGCTCTCAACGCTCCGGACTCCACTATGTGCTAAGCTACTTCCAGGACTTATTTGAGCTCACCCTCATGACAACCCTGGGAGGCAGGTGCCATTGTGTTCCCCTGTCCTCAGAGAGATGAAGTCACTGCCCCAGGTCCCCTGAACTGTGTGGGTCTAGACCCCCTCGGTCCTAATCACCAGGCCTGCGCTGACATCCAGATTGGGCTCAAGGCCCTGCCACAAATGTCCAGGGGAACGGGGGCACCCTGGCCGGCTCGGCTCACCGATGCTGACGTGCTGCCACCCGTCGTAGACCAGCCACTGGTAGACCTCGTCGGTGATACACACCACGTCATGCTGCTGGCACAGGCTGGCCACCAGCTCCAGTTCTGCCCTGGAGAACACCTGCAGGGACCATCCCCAAACAGAGAGGCCTGCTTAGAGAGATGAAAAGACAGGGCCAGAGCCGGTGCTGAGGGCTTTTCTGCCCCATCCTATCCCTGCAACAGTGACCCTGTGAAGTTGGTTGTGAGATAACAGAAAATACACACACATATATATATATATATACACACACATACATATCATACATATATATATATATGTCTCTGCCCCGATTCCTGGCACAGAACTCCTAAAACCCTTGGAAATTACTAAGTGGTAATAGCACTAGCAGCATCTCTTGTTCTAATATTTGCTCTTTGATCCTGACCTTGACAGGGCTCTGGAAACTCTTGTAAATTCCTAAGTGATAAGAGCACTAGAAGGGGACTTCCCTGGTAGCACAGTGGTTAAGAATCCGCCTGCCTTCAATCCCTGGTCTGGGAAGATCCCACATGCCGCGGAGCAACTAAGCCTGTGCACCACAACTACTGAGCCGTTGTGCCACAACTACTGAAGCCCACAAGCCTAGAACCTGTGCTCCACAACCACAACAAGAGAAGCCACCGCAATGAGACGCCCGCGCACTGCAACAAAGAGTAGCCACCGCTCGCCGCAACTAGAGAAAGCCCGTGCACAGCAACGAAGACCCAACACAGCCATAAATAAATAAATAAATAAATTTATAACAACAAAAGAATCCGCCTGCCAATGCAGGGAACACGGGTTCGAGCCCTGCTCCGGGAAGATCCCACATGCCGCGGAGCAACTAAGCCCGTGTGCCACAACTACTGAGCCTTTGAGCCACAACTACTGAAGCCCGCGCGCCTAGAGCCCGTGCTCCGCAACAAGAGAAGCCACCGCAATGAGAAGCCCACGCACCGCAACAAAGAGTAGCCCCCGCTCGCTGCAACTAGAGAAAGCCTGCACACAGCAACGAAGACCCAATGCAGCCAAAAATAAAAAAATTTTAAAAAAATTAAAAAAAAAAAGAGCACTAGAAGCATGTTTGTTCTAATGAGGCAATTCTAAGTGGGCTCTTGGATCGGGGCTGATCATCAGAAAGACGAAGCCACATTGGAAGTTTGGAATTTTCTCCAGAGAGGGCAGAGGGGCTGGAAATGGAGTTGATAATTGAAGCCTCCATAAAAATCCCAATAGGACAGGGTTCAGAGAGCTTGCAGGTGGGTGAGCACATCAAGGTACCAGGAGGTTGACACACCCCAGCTCCACAGGGACAGAAGCACCTATGCTCGGGAACCTCCCAGACCTCGCCCTACATGTCTCTTCATCAGGTTGTTCATCTGTATCCTTTATCATATCCTTTAATAAACTGGTAGCTGTAAGCAGGTGTTTCCCTGAGTCCTGTGAGCCACTCTAGCAAATTAATTGAACCGAGGAGGGGGTTGTGGGCACCTCAGATTTACAACCATAGGTCAGAAGCACAGGTGACAACCTGGACTTGTGATTGGTGTCTGGAGTGGGGTGGGGGGCAGCCTTGTGAGACTGAGCCCTTAACCTGTGGGATCTGACGCCATCTCCAGGGTAGACAGTGTCAGAATTGAATTAAATTGAGTTGACTTGTGGGACACCCAGCTGGTCTCACAGAATTGCTTAGTGTGGGAAAAAACCCCACATATCTGGTGTCAGAAGCGTTGTGAGTGTGATAATGGTGTGACAGTAAAGGAGAGACACAGGTGGAAGCCTGGGTCTTCCTTCATATCAGTTCTGTCATGTTCCCATTTTCCAGATGAGAAACTGGAGAGGTGAAGTCACTGGCCCAGGTTCACGGGGAAGTCATGGAGGTGTCCAGCCCACTCCACCACCCGAGACCTGATACCTTCCCTGGGGATCCCTGCCCCAGGCCCTGGGACCCCTGGGAGCTTCGGTCCTCAGAGCTCATCACAGGTAGTCCTCCCACTTCACAGCCAAAGAAACTGAGGCCCCATGGCAGCACAAGAGCAACAGAGCAGGGACGTAAGCCAATCTGGAGGGGTCCCCGGAGGAGGTCTCTCAGGTACCTTTCCCAGGGGGTTGTTGGGTGTGTTGAGGATAAGGGCTTTGGTGCGAGACGTGAACTTGCTGGCCAGCTCCGTGGGGTCCAGCTGCCAGTTGCTGCTGGAATCCAGTTCCCCATCCTGGTTGGGGCTCTGCAAGAGGAGGTGGGAGGGGGTGGCAATACTTAGCCACCTGACTTTCATCTCTAGAAATTCGGCCTTCCTCCCCCCAGGTATCTCTCCCCACTGTCTCTCCTCTCGGGCTCTGGACACCCGTCTCCCTAACCTGGAGAAACTGCCCTCCTTTACTTCCTTCCTTCTTTCCCACCTCCCAGGGTTCAACCCAGCACACTCCTTGGACCCCTCTGCCCACCCACACCCCAACCAGCATCCTTACCGGCTTCAGGGACACAAACACAGGGCGACCCCCTGCCATCAATGTCATGGGTTCATAACAGTCAAAAAAGGGCTCGATGATGATGACCTGGTACAAGGATCAGATTGGCTGGGGTCGGCACCACCCTGACCCTTCACCCCCACCCAGACCTGGCCCTGCCCACTCACCTCGTCTCCTTTGTCCACCAGGGCCTGGAAGGCTGTGAACAGGGCCCCATAGGCACCCACAGTCACCAGCACGTTCTTGAGTGGGTCTATGTCCTGTCCCAGCAACTCCCCGAAGAAACTGGCCAGGATCTTCGTCAGGGGTGGGTAACCCTGCCGGGACAGCAGGGGTCAGCGGCCTGGTTCAGCCTGGGCCCACCCTCCCACTCAGATGCGTCCAGGCAATTCTAGCATCTTCCAGAAGCAAGCCTGGGGGCAGAGTCAGTTCCTGTGGGGTGAGTTCTTTCATCTCCATCGCCAGCACGTGCCATAAAGCCTGCTCTGTGCCAGGCCCAGAATCCAGGGCTGGGATCAGTGGGAAACCAGACAGAGTACATGTCTTCATGGAGCACAGTGCAATGGAGCCCTCAAAATAGCAGCAACTTCACACTTTAAACACCTCCCTCTAAGTTTAAGAAGCACTTTTGTGCCATCTAATCCTCTTGGCAGCCTTGCAAAAGAGGTATTATTTGATCCCCACCATTTGACTGGTAGAAAAACAGTGACAGAAAACAGAGAAAGAAAATGACTTGCCCAAGGTCATGCCAGTTGAAGTGCAGGAATAGGACTTTATGTTGCAGCTTTGGAAGCACCCCACTTTGAGAGGAAGATTGTATCTGTACGCTTGTTTGCTGAGGACACTTATAAAACACTCCAGGCTAAGCCAAGGGACTGAAACCTAAGGTCTAGAACTTAACTAAATAATTCACTAAACCAGAATTGACTGCATAAAAATGAAAAATTTCAGTACACCAAAATATCCCATGAGCAAAGTTAAAAGACAAAGAGAGGAACACTGCAACATAAGAGAAAGAAATAAGATATTTAATATATAAAGAGCTCTTTCAAAGCAATAAGACAAAGATATACACCCAAATGAAAAAAATGAGGTCAGGCATGAAAGAAAAAGTGCTGAGGCCCAGTATGTACATGAAAAGAATGAACATTCCTGCCAGCTCTGAGACCAGCCTGTTGGTGGGTATGTGAGTAAACCTTACTAGAGGCAATTTGACAATATCCAGCACAGGCTGAAATGCTTACACCCTTTGATTCTCTAGTTTTACTTCTTGGGATATATCTGAGAGAAATATTCACATATGTGTACAAAGGGATACACAAAGAGATATTCACTGTGGCATAGCTTAATAGTGAGATAACCAAACCAGATCATCAGTGTAGGGCTGGGTAAATAGATTATGGCACATCTAGGCAATCGGCTACTATGCAGCCATCAAGAAGAATGAGGCTAATGGGGTACATATACACAATGGAATACTACTCAGCTATGAAAAAGAATGAAATAATGCCATTTGCAGCAACATGGATGCAACTAGAGGTTATCATACTAAGTGAAGTAAGTCACAAAGAGAAAGACAAATACCATATGATATCACTTATATGTGGAATATAAAATATGACACAAATGAACCTATCTATGAAACAGAAACAGAATCAGGGACATAGAGAACAGACTGGTGGTTGCCAAGGGGGAGGGGGATGGGAAAGGGTTGGATGGGGAGTTTGGGATTAGCAGATGCAAACTGGTATATATAGAATGGATAGACAACAAGGTCCTACTGTATAGCACAGGGAACAATATTCAATATCCTATGATAAACCATAATGGAAAAGAATATGAAAAACAATGTATGTATATGTATGGCTGAGTCACTTTGCTGTACAGCAGTAATTAACACAACATTGTAATTCAACTATACTTCAATAAAAAATAAATTAAAAAAAAAGAATGAGGCTGTTTTGACATGGAAAGATGCCTATGTCATACTATTTAGTGAAATAAGTTATAGAAACATTACGTATAGTATGAGTCCATTTGTGTTAAGAAACACAAATCTCACGTGTGGGCATGTGAATGTGTGTGTGTTAATACAAGCATTTTTAAAAGTTAAAAGTTCAAAAGTCTAAACACTCAGCAAAGTAGCAAACTGTTAGCAGTGGTTATCTCTGGGTGGTGGCACTGGAGGGAACTTTTCCCCGGGGCGATGAGATGCACACCAAAGTTTAAGAAACTACTCCAAGGGGGCAAATATTTACTCTGTGGTTCTTTACAGAAAGACTTCGGATTTAGAGTCAAAACAATCAGCAGCTTGTCTTTCAGGGTTAAGCTTAGGTGTCACCTCCTTCAGAAAGCCTTCCCTGATCTCCCAGGTCTCATTCCCTCCTTCCTGCTCCCAAGTACCCCATTGTCCTCCATCACAGCATATCAGCTACCTTTGTTTTCTGCTTTTGTTTTGGTTTTTGGTCTGCTTTTCCCAGTAGACCATGAGCTCCTGGCTTATGCTTTTTTTTTTTTTTTAAATCTTTATGTTCCTTTATTGGAGCAAGATTCCTGACCAGTATACAGTGATGTATTTGCTACAGAGACCTGTGCAGAAATTACACACTATCCATCTAGACAGGTTTTTGTTACACTTTGCCTATTGATGGAATAGTTCCATTTATAAAGTTTTTATACATCAAAAAGCTTTGAATTTGACCAGGCAGTCCATTAATTCATCTCTGAAAAAGCTAAGTGGCATTTAATTTTAGCTACTATATTTTACAGCATTAAAAAGCTTATGCATTAGGTAGTTTCTCAAAATGTGATTTAAGCACAATGGCATTTACTGGCTCATGCTTTTTTATCTGTCTTTCCCCCAGACCATGAACTGTCCCAGGGCCTGGAACAAAGGAGACAGTCAGTGAACACTGAACCATGGCCAGACTGAATTCCCGGGGCTCTGCCCCATGAACCCTGACACCCAGATGGGCCTGCCGCCCAAAAAGATCTGCTCCATCCTCCCCCAGGACCTCCTCAGAGGCCCATGTCCAGGGACCCCCCCAGAGGGGCTGGTAGACTCACAAATGCCTTCGTGTACTGGTTGAGCATGAAGTCGCCACTGACGGCATGCTGAAAGGCTTCCACGGCGAAGTCTGGGGGTGAGAAGTCTGGGAAGCCTTGGCCCAAGTTCACGACATCAGCCTCACTGGCCAGTTTGACAAACTCCACCCTGGGCAACAAACAGAGAGTGGGTACCAGCCCAACCCTCCACCCCGACCTGGACTTCCGTTTGCTTCCAGGGCAGGGTGAGCAAGGCATTGGGCTCCTTCTAGAAAAACTGGACAATCAGCATCCACCCTGGTCCAGAGATCTGTTTGTGGTCATAACTGGTTCCATGCTGATCACATGTCTTAGCCCAGGGGCTTTCCAACTTTCCACCATGATCCATAGTAAGAAATCACTTTTACATCCCAAACTCTGTAGAGCACAAACATGGACTCAACTTTCTCCTTCCGGTGTGATCCACTGCAGTATTTCCCATCCTATCCTACTCTAGTCTTTAGAAATACTTGTTGAGCGCCCCGAAATGGATTTCATGACCCGTTCATGTGTCTCTCAGCACCACACTTTGAAATGCTTGCTCACATCATCTCTGATAGTCTATGAGGCATGTTGCTCCTTGGTCACAGGGGGGACGGAGAAGCTGGGGTTCGGGCGACTTGCCCAACATCTCCCAGTTAGCACTGCCAGCCTTTGAGTCCATATCTGTCTGAAGCAACAGTTCTGCTCTTGACGATTACCCTGGACAGACTGGGGCCTGCCATCTGCCATCTCTGGCCCCTGACCACCTTTCTTCTGGCCCTGCCTAGTGGCTACCTGTTCAGGGAAACTGGAAGAGAGGCTGAGAGGCCGAAGAGGCTGGTATGTGGTTCCAGGTTGGTTGGGGGCAGAGGGGTCAGGCTGGCTGGAGCTGAATTTGCATAACAATAAATATCATTATGTCTAAAATTGGTCATTTTCTCTCCAGAGCTCCACAATGTCTCTGAAGACACAGAGTTGCTGGAGCTCAGAGAGGCCAGTGACCTGCCCAGAGTCACACAGCCGCTAAGGCAGAGCTGAGATGCAAAACCAGGTGGTGGATGTTCCATGGTGGCTGGGACAGGGGAGCCAGGCTCAAATACCCTACGGAGACCAGCTGCCCTGTAGGTTGGGCCTCTAGGGTCCTGATCCTCAGGCCACCACCCTGGGGTCAGCAGGAACCTGGGGCCTTTCATGGCCCTCATCCCTCCTGGCACTCCTTCCCTGTCCCGTGCTTTCCTCCCAGGCCAGCTCCTGCTCTGCCCTGCCTTCACATGAGACTTAGCCTCTCCTGGCCTCAGTCCTTCCTTCTGTACAATGGGTGTGACGGGTTCAAGAGTCTGCTGGGTCTGTGAGTCAGGAAAGATTCTTCCTGTCTCTTCCAGCCAGTCATTTCCTCCTTCGGAGTTGGACTTTACCTTATCTGCAAAATGGGCCACAAGCCTGCCCACCTGCCTCACAGAGAGGACAGAGCGTGGCAGCCTGGGGAGCAGGACCCTGGAGGCCCAACCTAGAGGGCAGCCGGACCCTATAGGGCCTTTGGGCCCAGCTCCCCCATCCCAAACACCATGGAGCATCAGAGGAGAAGATGGAGGTGGAAGATTTTTGCAAAACACAAAGTGTTGTACAGCAGGGGAGTTTGAAAGAAAAAATGGTTCTCTTTTTGGCAAAAACAACAGCCAATGATTGTTTTTTTTTAACGTATAGAGGTGGCTCAATGCCCTTGGCCAAAGGTAGAGCGGGCCAGGAGCGGGGGTTGGGGGGAAGCGGGAAGGTCATTAAATCTTTCTCACACATCTTCCATTGCATCCATCGAATCACGAGTGACAAGGGGCACATAGGCCTCTCATATTTAGAATAGGTCAATAAAGAAAAGATGTTAACCTCTGCAAGTGTTGGTGAGGAGCTGCCCATGTCTTACCTTCTTATATTCCTTAGCTCAGCTTGTTCTGTACTAAGTGTGAAATGAAAGAATCCCTGGAAAGCCCTCAGCCTGGTGCTGGGTAATGCCTGGGTAATGGCCATCGCTCACACAGTATGTCACCTCATCCTCCCAGGCCCTTCAAGGGAAACGGAATTACCTCCATTTCCCAGATGGGAAACTGAGGCTCAGAGCAGGCGAGTCACCGGCCCCAAATGCCACAGCCAAGCACGGCGAGGCTGAGATGCAAACCTAAGCCGGCTGCTGGGGGTCTCACCTCTCAGGAGCTGCGGCTACAAATCTCCCCCCGTCCGAGTGCGCAGCCATCCTGGGTACCATTGAGTTACTGCCAATCCAGGGACCGCCAGCCCTGCCCTGCCCTTGAGCCCAGGGGACCCCCACACCCCTCCCCAGCCCCACCCAGCTCACCATGGGTTGTGGTCGATCCCGTCCAGCCTTCGAGCCTGCAGCTGTTTGGTCATGACGAGCTGAAGACAGAGCAAACGGAGGGTCAGTGGTGGAGGCCCAGCAGCCTGGGCCTGCCCGGGAGGCAGCTTCTCTGGGGCCACAGCCTTGGTGCCCACTCCTCCAGGAGGGAGGCGGAGAGCAGGGCTCCCACACAAGAGAGCGGGGCGGGGTCTCCCGCCTCCCCGCCCGGCTCCTCCCGCTCCACCAGCCTGGACTTGCCCACCTGCCAGCCCAGGGTCCACGTGTCCTGGGACACAGCCTGGATTCCATCAGGTTAAAATTTGACCCAGGAGGGGCTGGGGCCGAGGAGGAGGAGCAGGAGGAAGGGGGAGAGCAGAGCAGGGGAAGGATCATGGCGACAGTGACTGCAGCGGCTTCTCGCTAAGCTCTTCCTTTGACTTCTCAGGACCACCTGGCTGGTCCCGTTTTACAGATGAGAAGATGGAGGAGGGGGAGCGGGGAGAGGGATGTGTTCAAGGTCATACAACAGATACACTCAGACTCAGGCCTGTTTGAGACGAGGCCACGTTCTGACTCAGGCAAAGAGGACACTTGCTCGGTCCTGGGGGGTTCACGGGACCTCCCCTGTGTTCCTTCCAGGCCAGCTTCCCCCTCACCCGCAGGTGTGCAGACACTGGCCAGGCCTGAGAACCACCAAACTCAGGTCCTAAGCCCGCCCTGGCTGGCTGACATTGCACAGGTGCTTTAGCTCCCCTGGCCTCAGTCTCTCCATCAGTATAATAGGGGCATAGGCTCCGTGGTCCCTCCCAGCCTCCTGGTCCTGTGGCTTGGAGTCTCAGACGGCCAGCAGGTGGTGGAGCCACAGCTGTATCTAACAGTGAGCCCCTGCTGTTCCTCAGGGTCTTAGTGCCCACAACACGCCTATCAGAGGGACCAGGATAATCCCCATCTAAAGATGCGGACACTGAGGCTCAAAGAGGTTCAGGGACTTCCCCAAGGTTGGAGGAGGGGCTGGACAGGACCCTGGTCAGGGTGGTGGCAACAGCAGGGCTCCTAGCGTCTGGCCCCTGCTCTGGAGAAGGGCATGGGGACCGTCTGTATACGGGCCAGGCTTTTCCATCACCTGGGAGTCTTGCTGATGGGAATGATTTGCAGAGACCAGCATGGGGCTGACACCTAGTAGGTGCTTTGCTAACATTGGCAGCCCTGTCCCTTCACTGAATCCCTGACACCTCTCACCAGGCCTGGCACTCAGAACATGTCAAAATAGTAAAAAATGAGAGCGTGGTCCCTGCCAGGGAAAATCATGTTATCACCAAAATGTTAGTCAGCAGTGATTATCTTTGGTTGTTTAGTTAACAGATATTTTTCTTCTCTTCCTTATAATTTTCTTATTTTCCAAATTTTCTAAAATAAATGTTTAATTTTTATGATTAAAAAATGTGGGAGAAAATTACATTTTAGAGGAATGTTTGTAAATGTGATATACCAATATCAATAAAACAGGCTACAGAATAGCATGTACAGGATGATTATATTTTTAAAAATATACCCTAATATATATTTGTATGTATATATTTTTTTCTATGACCATATGTGAATAGAAAAAAAATTTAGAAGGAAACATATCAAAATGTTAACAAAGGTTCTCTCTGAGTGGTGGAATTATAGGTGATTTAATTATAAGTGTACTTTTCTATGTTTCTAAGTTTCTTGTATGGAGAGCATACCATATTTGATTGATTCTGATATGTGTATTTTTTGCACATTGCACCTTCAGATGTGTCTCAGAATCTATAGCACGAGTTTAACTGGCAATTTCCCCACTTACTAGTCCATAAAATAACAGTGCATCTTAATATTGATGGCATTATAGGTTCAATGATATAAGGAATTACATTTGAATCGGATACGCATCATATTTAAAAAAATAAAGTGAAGATGAGTCGGGGCAGTGGGGGGGGGTGGGTAGAGGTTGGAGTGAGGGAGTTTGAGGAGGGCTGGGGTGGGCGAAGGAGTAGAGGGGTACAGGGGCACAGAGAGAGAGCAAAGGGGGTGGATGGAGTTGAATGAGTTTAGGAAGAAGATAAAACGGGGGGACTCCAGAAACTTGGGGTGCCCAATGGAGTGACCTTTGAGTATGTCACACACTACTTGGATAACTGAGGAACGAGTGCCTGTTCTTGAGCTTATGCATAATGTATTTATTCAGCCAACATTTATAAAGCACCTACTGTGTACCAAACACTGGGCTGGGCACAGGGGGTGATGGGGAGGCAGCAGCTCCAAGGAGACCATTCAGATGCATAGCTACAAGTTCTAGATTAGAAGCAAGGGCAAGGGAGAGGCCCACACCCAGGCTGCAGTCAGAGAAGGCCTCCTGAAAGAGGAGGCTCATGCAGAGCTTTGAAGCCAGAACCAAGCCAGATCCCAGGAGCCCTGGGGCATGCAAGCAGCAGAGCACGAGGGGCTAGAGCACTTACAGTCTGATGCAAACACCGGGCGAGCGAAGCTCCAGACTTCTTTCCCCCGAAGGGCCCCACCAGGTGCAAATAGATGGCCGCCGCATTCCTGAACATGCCTCCCAGAGCCATGGGGCACTGACGACGTCTCCTCCAAGGGCAGAGGAGAAGGGAGGAGAATGCCCTGGCCAGAAAATGGCTCCGAGCTCAGGACTTGGGTCCCCCACACACAGCTTTAATAACAACAACAACAATAAGTGCTAATATTTATTGAGTAGTCACTGTGTGCCAGGCATGGCAGCAAGTGCTTTGTTGCATGGCTATCCTTCAGTCCTTGAAACTCTGGGACCCCTTCCCCCCCAGCAACCAGAGTGACCCTTTCAAATCACCTCTAATTAAAAAATGATCCAGGGACTTCCCTGGTGGTGCAGTGGTTAAGAATCCGCCTGCCAATGCAGGGGACACGGGTTTGAGCCCTGGTCTGGGAAGATCCCATGTGCCACAGAACAGCTAAGCCCGTGTGCCACAACTACTGAGCCTGCGAGCCACAACTACTGAGTCTGTGTGCCACAACTACTGAAGCTCATGTGCCTAGAGCCCGTGCTCCTCAACAAGAGAAGCCACCACAATGAGAAGCTCGCACACTGCCATGAAGGGTAGCCTCTGCTTGCCGCAACTAGAGAAAGCCCGCGTGCAGCAACGAAGACACAACATAGCCAAAAAAAAAAAGATCCAAGGACTTCCCTGGTGGTCCAGTGGTTGAGACTCTGCGCTCCCAATACAGAGCATAAGAGTTCGATCCCTGGTCGGGGAACTAAGATCCTGCATACCACGTGGCACAGCCAAAAAAAAAAAAAAAAAGTCCAGTTGAAGATTATGGATGGCCCCTAACATTGCAGACAGAGTCAACCCTACACATTCTGACTCTGGAAACACACATATCACCTGTAAATTATTGCTGTGCTAAAACCAAATCTAAAGCAGATCATGCCTCTGGATTACTAAAATACAAGGGACAGAAGAACATGTTAAATTACACCATGGAGATGCAATTAACAAATTCAGACTGATGGAAACTCTATAGAACAAATGACCCTGTTTCTTCAACAAATAAAATGCAAGAGGAAAAAAAAAGCCTGGGACTTCCCTGGTGGCGCAGTGGTTAAGAATCCACCTGCCTTCATGCATGTTGTCACAAATGGCAAAATTTCGTTCTTTTTTTATGGCTGGATAATATTCCGTGTGTGTGTGTGTGTGTGTGTGTGTGTGTGTGTGTACACCATGTTTTCTTTGTCCATTCGTCAATTGATGGATACTTAGGTTGCTTTTATATCTTGGCTATTGTAAATGGAGTTGCGGTGAACATGGGGGTGCAAAAAAAAAAAAAAGAATCCACCTGCCAATGCAGGGAACTTGGCCTGGGAAGATCCCATATGCCGTGGAGCAATTAAGCCCGTGCAGTGCAACTACTGAGCCTGCACTCTAGAGCCCGCGAGTCACAACTATTGAGCCCGAGTGCCACAACTACTGAAGTCCACGCGCCTAGAGCCCGTGCTCTGCAACAAGAGAAGCCACCGCAAGGAGAAGCCTGTGCACTGCAACAAAGAGTAGCCCCTGCTCGCCACAACTAGAGAAAGACCCCGCGTGCAGCAACAGACACAACGCAGCCAAAAAAAAAAAAAGCCTGGAGCATTATAGATTAAAAGAGACTCAACAGACATAAATTAAAAAGTGAATGCCTTGAAAAAGAAGAAAAATGTTGAAGGACACACTGCACAATTTCAAAACTTACTAAAAAGCTAAAGGAACCAAAAAAGTGTGGTACTGGCATAAGGATAGACATATAAATTAAAGGAATAGAATTGAGAGTCCAGAAATAAACTGCTATTTGGTCAACTGCTATTTGACAAGGGTGCCAAGAAAATTCAATGAGGAAAGAACAGTCTTTTCAACAAATGGTGCTGGAACAACTGGATATCCCCATGCAAAAGAATGAATTTGGACTTCTACCTCATACACAAATATTAACTCAAAGTGGATCATAGACCTAAATGTAAGAGTTAAAACTATAAAACTTCTTGAAGAAAACAGGAGTAAATCTTTGTGACTTTTCATTAGAAGATGGTTTCTTATATACAACACCAAGAGCACAAGCAACAAAAGAAAAAATAAATTGGACTTTATCAAAATTAAACACTTTTGTGTCTCAAAGGATACCATTAAGAAAGTGAAAAGAAAACCCACAGTATGGGAGAAAATATTTGCAAATCATAAATCTGAATCTCTCCAAAGAGATATAAATGGCTAGTAAGCACATGAAAAGATGTTCAACATCATTAGTCATTAGGTAAATGCCACATTAAGATACCACTTCACATCCACTAGAATGGCTATAACAAATGAGACAGATAATTACAAGTGTTTCGAGGATGGTGAGAAATTGGAACCCTTGTATATTGCTTCTGGGAATGTAAAATGGTGCAGCTGCTGTGGAAAACCGTCTAGAAGTTCCTCAAAATGTTAAACATAGAGTTACCATATGATCCAGCAATTCCGCTCCTACGTATACACCCAAGAGAAATGAAAAAAAATATGTCCACACAAAATCCTGTACATGAATATTCATAAGCAGCATTACTCCTAAGAGTCAAAAAAGTGGAAACAACCTAAATGTCCACCAACTGATGAACAAAATGTGGTAAATCCATATGATTTAACAATATCATTTGATAATAAGAGGGAATGAAGCACTGAATCACGTTACAACATGGATGAACCTTGAAACATTATGCTAAGTAAAAGGAGCCCATTACCAAAGGCCACAAATTGTACGATTCCATTGATATGCAACAGGCAAATCTAGAGAGACAGAGAGTAGATTAGTGGTTGCCTTGGGCTGGGAGTGGCGTGGGGGGTGAGGGTGGGGAATGACTGCTAATGGGTACTAATAGGTACGGGTTTTTTTTTTTTTTTTTAAGGTTTATTTATTATTTATTTATTTAATTTATTTTTGGCTGTGTCAGGTCTTAGATGCGGTGTGTGGGTTTTCTCTTCTCTAGTTGTGGCGCGCAGGCTCCAGGGCACGTGGGCTCTAGTTGAGGCATGAGAGCTCGGTAGTTGTGGGGCGCAGGCTTAGTTGCCCCATGGCATGTGGGATCTTAGTTCCCTGACCAGGGATCGAACCCGCGTCCCCTGCACTGGAAGGCGGATTCTTTACCACTGGACCACCAGGGACGTCCCGGTATGGGTGTCTTTTTGCTGTGATGAAAATGTTCTAAAATTAGATTGTGATCATGGTTTCACAAGTGTGAATATACCAAAAACCACTGAATGGTACACTTTAAGGGTGAATGGTGCCTGTGCTATATTTCAATAAAGCTATTTTAAAAAATTGCCAAGGTTTAAAAAAAAGGCAGTGCCCTGGTAGTGGCCACGGGGATGTGTCTCTGCACTGCCAGGAGCCTAAGTGACAGATGCGACAGCTGTGCTCAGAAATCCATCCCCATCCTTAGCACAGAGCCCGTGCTTCCAAGGGCTGCTCCCAGCCAGTGCCCAAAGGACAGTGAGGCAGGCTGTTGCCGGGAGATGTGGCCCTCTCAAGGACTCCCACTGGCTTTCTAGGAACTTTCTGAGAACTGCACTGCATCTGAGACTTATCCTTCCTTCCTCCCTCCCTCCCTCCTTTCCCTCCTTCCTTCTTTCCTTCTCTCTCTCCTCCAAGGGGGTCAGAATACAGCCCTAAAAAAGAAGTGGGTGTCTGGGCATGAGGGGGACTGTTCTAGATTAAAAGACTAAAGAGACACTACTCGGCCATAAAAAAGAATGAAATAATGCCATTTGCAGCAACATGGGTGTAACTAGAGATTATCATATTGCAATACAAGTGAAGTAAGCCAGAAAGAGAAAGACAAATACCATATGATGTCACTTATCTGTGGAATCTAAAATATGGCACAGATGAACCTACCTATGAAACAGAAACAGACTCACATAGAAATCAGACTTGTGGTTGCCAAGGGGGGAGGGGATAGGGAGAGGGATGGACTGGGAGTTTGGGATTGGTAGACGCAAACTATTACATTTAGAATGGATAAACAACAAGGTCCTACTGTATAGCACAGGCAACTATATCCAATCTCCTGGGATAAACCATAATGGAAAGGAATATTAAAAAAGAATGTATAGGGACTTCCCTGGTTGTCCAGTAAGGGAAAATGCACACCAGGGAACCATGGAGTGTCTCAGTAAAAGGGTCTTAGAACTTATAATAGGACCTATATGGGAAAAGAATCTAAAAAAGAGTGGATACATATGTATATGTATAACTGAGTCACTTTGCTGCACAGCAGAAACTAACACAACACTGTAAGTCAACTGTATGCCAATAAAATTTTAAAACAAACAAACAATTCGCTCCTCAAAAAAAAAAAAAGGACTAGTTCAGGATTTGGACTTTGGTGGGGTGATTTGGGTGAGGGTCCAAGGAAGCGGGACTTTGCTCTGGATTGGTGCTTTCAGAAGCAGGGATAATTTTATGGTTGGAGAGCTCAATAATTTTATTTATAGGGAGGGCAGGCTAGAGTGAGACTAGTTATCATTGGTAAGGAAGCTGCAGTCCCTTGGATTAGCCAGGAGAGGGGTGTGCTTGGTATTGTGTGGCTTCAATAATATTCCGGTTTGTCTGTGTTTAGACATGATTACGGAGGGGTCTTGTTTTTGTCTTGATTCCTCAAGGTCACAGAGTGGCTTTGTCTCATGTCGATGTTCTGCGAAATTGTTCAGGTGCAACACCAGACCAAATCTGTAGGTGCCAGACAGCTCCTGGATTCCAGATTCTGCTTTTTTTTTTTTCTAAATCCTCATACTAAGAATAAAATCCAAAGTCTTTACCATGTACCATGAGGCCGTATTAGATCAGACGTGAGGCCTCCTGTGCCAGGGCATTTCCTGCCACTGTCCCTTTTGCTTGCTGTCCCCTAGCCACACTCACCATTCCTGTCTGTTAGTTGTTCTCCTCCTTATTCACTCTCCTTATTCTATAGCAGCGCCAGCAAACGTTTTCTGCATTGGGCCAGTGCAAATATTTTAGGCTTGGCAGGACAGACAGTCTTTGTCAAAGCTTCTCAAGTCTGCTGCTGTAGTGGGAAAGCAGCCTTAGACAACACATACACAAACAGGCGGCAGCGGTTTGCCCTGTGGCCTCACTTCTCCGATGGATCTAAGGAGAGGTGTTGATATTTCACTTTGCTCAGCTTTTTACTCATAAGGACAGAGTAACAACTTCTAAGCTCCTTATGTGCAGGACTGGAAACCAGAAGTCCAATATAACCTACCTGTTCACATCATTTCATAACTATCAGTACAATGCTCTAATTTTATTAGAGAGGGGAAATAAAAGGAGAGTAATTTATAAACCAGTGATGGATATTTTAATATGTAAATGCTCAGGCTTGTCCACACTAGAAGATTCTAGGAAGTAGAGAGCTGTTGGCACCTGCTTATAGAAATAAGTCTGGCCTAAACTAGGCAACTCCCTAGCCTAGTCCCTTCTAAACCCCTCCCAACCTAGCCTCTTCCTCTAAGGTCTTTCAAAGCAACTCAGAGCCCTGAAAACTAGCCATCTGTCCAAAGGTGTCCTCCTCTGTTCCTCACTCCATCCTCAGCTTCTCCCAAGCATGTTCTCTGGCCAGGCCCTGGCATGGCGCTGAGACTACAGTGTGGACCAGGCCTGGTGAGAGATGCCCACAAACACTGTCTCCTTCATTATCCAGCAAGTATTTCCTGACAAGTGCAAAAATGTGTGTTATGGCTCGAATTGTGTCCTCCAAAATGATATGTCCAAGTCCTAACCTCTGGTACCTGTGAATATGGCCTTATTTGGAAATAAGATATTTGAAGATGTAATCAATTTAAGACAAGGTCATACTGGATAAGAGTGGACCTTAATCCAATATAATTTGTGTCATTATAAGAAGAGGAGAGGGGCTTCCCTGGTGGCGCAGTGGTTGAGAATCTGCCTGCCAATGCAGGGGACACGGGTTCGAGCCCTGGTCTGGGAGGATCCCACATGCCGCGGAGCAACTAGGCCTGTGAGCCACAATTACTGAGCCTGTGCGTCTGGAGCCTGTGCTCCGCAACAAGAGAGGCCGCGATAATGAGAGGTCCGCGCACCGCGATGAAGAGTGGCCCCCACTTGCCGCAACTAGAGAAAGCCCTTGCACAGAAACGAAGACCCAACACAGCCATAAATAAATAAATAAATAAATAAATAAAAAAAAAAAGAAGAGGAGAAGAGACACAGACATACAGGGAGAAGGTCATGTGAAGATGAAGGCAGAGATTAGAGTAGAGCACCTACAAGCCAAGGAACACCAAGGATTCCTGGCAGCACCGAAGCTAAGAGAAAAGCGTGGGCCAGATTCTCCTCTGGAGCCTTCAGAGAAAGCATGGCCCCAATGACACCTTGATTTTGGACTTCTGGTCTCCAGAACTGTGAGAGAATAAATTTCTGTTGTTTAAACCGCCCAGTTTGTGGTACTTTGCTGCGGACGACCAGGAAACATACAGTGGGACACTAGGGGGCGCTGGGGACACAGCCACCCGCATGCGGGAGCTAGGGAGGGCTCCTTGGAGGATGTGGCCTTCCACCTGAGTCCCAAAGGAGGGAAAAGGGTGCCAGGTGGTGCAAAGGCCCGTGGAACACAACTGAGAGATTCCAGGAGCTGGGAAGTCAGTCTGGCCAGAGTTCACCCTCTAATTTCTCAGAATCGAGAGTACTCCCTGGAAACCGGAAGTACTCCCCGATCCCTGTGGATCCAGAACCAGAGCTTGGAGCAACAAAGGGCAGTGTGACTATTATCTGAGGAGGGACATTCCACCATGTGTCATGTCAGGTGGTGGTTGTCGGCGTGCTTCAGCTTCCCTCAGCCAGAGGACAAGAGGCCCACGGCCGGGTCTGAGCCCAGTGCCGGTCATAGTGGGCGCCTTGTGACCACTGCGTGTTCTAAGGGGGACCAACCATCCTGCTTGCCTGGGATTGAGGGGTTTCTCGGGATGCAGAACTTTCAGTGCTAAAACCAGGACCATCCTGAGCAAACGGGGACGGGTGGTCCCCTTAGATCAGCCAAATGTAGGACTGGCTGCTCCTGTCCTGTGCCTGATGTCCTGCTGACTCCTCCAGATGGACTTAATCCTATGGGACCCCCCTTGACCATCTCCTGACCACTTGGTTCAAAATCTGCAGGTGCCTGGTAGGCTGATCCTCTCTCTGACACGGTCGCCCACATCACTCCATGTCTATCATTTCTGTCCTTTCTCCTAAGGTGGCTACACCTCTTCTGCCCCAAATCATGCTTTCATCATCTCACCGGATTACAGTGGTAGGAATAATATTAACACAACCAGCTCTAATTTGCTCACTTGGCACCAGGCACTGCAATAAAGACTATACTTATGTCATTGGACCCTTTCAACAGTCCTGGAAAGCAGGTGCTATCCTCACCTCCATTAATAGGCAAGGAAATTCGTAATAATGAAAAAAATAATAACAAACACTCAAATGGAGCTCCTGAAGGTCGGGGGAGGGTCTGCATCCCTGGATACCCAGCAAATGGTAGAAACTCACACGGGAAAAGATCCCAGCTTGTGGGCCTTTCCTCTCCTCTGCCCCAATCTCAGCCCTTCACCCTCACTGCCAGCTCTTGGGAAAGGTGGTACCTTGGGGCTGGAGGTGGCCTGGGACACCTGGCTCCATGGAGGGCGAGGAGAGCCTGTGCTGGATGAGGACACGCTTAACCAGTCTCGCTGCCTCGGGGGTGGGGCTGGAAACCAGGATGGGGCTTTCACTGCAGAGCACTGCCAGGGCAGGGGGTGGTGTGTGTGTCCGGGTGAGTCTGTGGGCACGGGAGTGAGCATTACACTGCACCCTCTGTGGGGCAGATTTGTCCTGCCAAACCTTTGGTGCTCCCCTGGGATCAGGCACCAAGCAGACCCCTGAGGAGAGGATTAGAACACAGGCTTTGGGGTCACACAGACCTTGGCTGTGTGACCCAGGGCAAATCACTTCGCCTCTCTGAATGTCAGTTTCCCTGTCTATAAAATAAATAAAAATAAGATAATTCATGGAGAGACTTCTCTGGTGGTCCAGCAGTTACGACTCCGTGCTCCCAATGCAGGGGACCCAGGTTCGATCCCTGGTTAGGGAACTAGATCCCACATGCCACAACTAAAGATCCCACATGCCACAACTAAAAGATCCTGCATGCCACAACGAAATCCCATGTGCCGCAACGAAGATCTGGCGCAGCCAAATAAATAAAAATAAAATAAATAAATATTACAAAAAAGAGATAATTCATGGAAAGCACTTCACTTAGTGCCTGGCACATAAAAGGTGACCATAAATGACAGATGTTTTTCTATGTTTGTTTTGGCCACACCACACAGCATGTGGGATCCTAGTTTCCCAACCAGGGATCGAAACTGTGCCCCCTGCAGTGGAAGTGTGGATTCTTAACCTGGTTGCTGGACCACCAGGGAAGCCCCAGTGACAGATATTAATAATAGAGTGGGCACTTTTTGGAGCTAGATGTGTGTGAATTCACACATGCTCACTGGTGGGACTGACTTCTCCGTCAGATCTCCTCAGGAGGCTTAGTGCTAAGGGCCTGTGATAGTTTCAGGAGCCTATGAAAATGTTTTCATTTTAATTTATTTTAAAATAAGAAAAAAAGAGAATATAATAACAATGAATGTATAATAATGAATCCAGCCTGGATGATATCTGTTCTTTACACCAACATAGTTGTAAAATATAATTTTTTTTTGGTAAAATATAATTTTTATTATTTTTTTTAATGGAGAAAGGGGCCCATGAAGTAAAAGTGAATAGGGTCCCTGAAAGTTTTAATGTGACTTTGAACATGGGTATATCCGTGTGTGGTTGTGAAGTCATGTGCAAATAAGAGTGTTTGAGGGAAGCGGGGGAGGGGGGATGAATTGGGAGATTGGGACTGACATATATACACTACTATGTATAAAATAGATAACTAATGAGAACCTACTGTATAGCACTGGGAACTCTACTCAGTGCTCTGTGGTGACCTAAATGCGAAGGAAATCTAAAAAAGAGGGGATATATGTACACGTATAACTGATTCACTTTGCTGTACAGCAGAAACTAATACAACACTGTAAAGCAACTATGCTCCAATAAAAATCAATTAAAAAAAAAAAGAGTGTTTGCCCTTGAGCACTTGCACACGTCTCTGTCTGTGCTTGTGAGCATGTGGGCGTCGTGGGGACAGTTTCCAGGAACTTGAAGGGGAGGGAGAAGCCACTGGGGGTCTGAGCCGAGGGCAGGAAGGGCACAGGTGGCCACGTGGGCTGCCCTCACCAGCAACACTGCCTGAGGTCAAGGCAGGAGGGGAAGTGGGTGCTTGTTGTTCCTGAAGCCGCCAGCAGGGGGCATGAAAAGCCAGCCCGGTCTAGACTTCCGGCTAGCTGGCCCTGGGGCTCCACACATTAGGACACAGGACAACTTTCGTGCCTCAAGAGGGGGCTGTGGCCTCACTTCATAGAGGAGGTCCACCGTGGGGAGCTTGCTGGCCCAGGCCCACCTCGAGGCAGGACTGCTGGCCTCCCAGTCCAGAGTTCTCCCACTGACTGGGCTGACCTAGAGACCTCCACAGGGACTCATTCATAAGCACCTGGGGGCTCTCACCGGGGACCCATTCAACTCATTCAAGGGCAGCCTTTCCCAGGCCACACCCATCTCCAACTCCCCATGTGCCTCATCCCTCATCTTCCAGGAAGCAGGTCTTCCCTGGACAACTCCTCTGTAGCCCTGAAGTCTATGCTAAGGGTAAGGACAATGGCCTTTTATTTACTGCACACTTTCTCTGTGCCAGGCTGCCTGCCGAGCACCTCACAGGGTCCATCACTTATTTATTTATTTTTGAATTTTTGGATTTTATTTTATTTATTTTTTTATACAGCAGTTCCTATTAGTCATCCATTTGATACACATTAGTGTATACATGTCAATCCCAATCGCCCAATTCATCACACCCCCACCCCCACCTCCGCCGCTTTCCCCCCTTGGTGTCCATACGTTTGTTCTCTACATCTGTGTCTCGAATTCTGCCCTGCAAACCGGCTCATCGGTACCATTTTTCTAGGTTCCACATATATGCGTTAATATACGATATTTGTTTTTCTCTTCCTGACTTACTTCACTCTGTATGACAGTCTCTAGATCCATCCACGTCTCAACAAATGACTCAATTTCGTTCCTTTTTATGGCTGAGTAATATTCCATTGTATATATGTACCACAACTTCTTTATCCATTCGTCTGTTGATGGGCATTTAGGTTGCTTCCATGACCTGGCTATTGTAAATAGTGCTGCGATGAACACTGGGGTGCATGTGTCTTTTTGAATTATGGTTTCCTCTGGGTATATGCCCAGTAGTGGGATTGCTGGATCATATGGTAATTCTATTTTTAGTTTTTTAAGGAACCTCCATACTGTTCTCCATAGTGGCTGTATCAATTTACATGCCCACCAACAGTGCAAGAGGGTTCCCTTTTCTCCACACAGGGTCCATCACTTTTAATCCCAACAGAAAGGTTCCATCAAGAGGCTAAGTCACACACCCAAGGCCACAGCTAGCATGTAGCAGAGCCAGAATTTAAACTCAGGACACTGACTTCAAAGCCTGTATTCACTGCCACTGTGGAGCAAGGGGAGGCTCTGAGCAGTGACACGACGGCCCCTTGGGCCACTGACTCCTACTTCCAGAAAGAGCCAAAGAAGCACAGACTGATAGATGTTCAAGGGGAAATGAGAGAATTTGGTCCAGTCACTCACATTTTACGGATGGGGATACTGATGACCAGGGAGGGGAACTCACCAGCCCAGATTCCAGTAGGACCATGTCACCTGAGTCACAATCCTGGCATTTTTCTCATCCTAGCAGGCTGCCTAGGATATTATGCACACGGCCCAGAGGAAGCTGCTCAATAAACTTTTGTTGAATGAGAGAATTAATGTCCACTCTCCAACCAGACTGTGAGCTCCATTAGAACAAGGACTCTCCTCAGTTCATCTTTTTACTGTCAACATCTGGTTCAGGGACTTAGGTGCACACCTTTTTATCGCTTCAGCAAATATTTATCGAACTTCTGTTATGTGCTATGCCCTAGGCTAGCCGCCAGGCACACAAGGGTAAATAAGATACCTTCCTTTCCTTCAAGGTGTGCACACAGAATGAAGGAGACAAACAAGTAACCAGACCATTCTAATATAGTGTGAGCCTTAATATGCAAAGGATTCTTATAAATCAGTAAAAAAAGCCCAACATCTCAATAGAAAAAAAAAGTGTGCAAAAGATATAAATTCACACAAAAAAGAAAATAGCCAATAAACTTGAAAAGATGCTGAACCTTGTCATAATTAACAAAATGCAAACTAAAATGAAACACTATTTTCTGCCTCTCAGGCAGAGAATAAGAAGATTGAGATCCACCAAGTCAACACTATGGTGCACTAAAAGTCATTGGTATAACTTTTGGAGGGCAACTTAATAATAGTGACTTATATTACTCTTTGACTTGACACTTCATCTTCTAGAAGTTTCTTACAGGAATATTCATACATATACATAAAGAGGTATCCACCTGGATGATTAGTGCAGCATTGTGTGTGAGAGAGAAAAACCTGGAGACAATCTGATGTCCATCAGTTGGAGGCTGGTTCAATTTGTTATGATTTATCCATACAATGGAATATTGTGCAGCCACCAAAAGGAATGAGATCACCCCTAGCATTCTGACATAAAAAGATATTCAGGTTACATGAAAAATGCGTGTTGGTTTCAAAACTTACTACAAAGCTACAGTAATCAAAACAGTGTGGCACTGGCATAAGGATAGAAATACAGACCAATGGAACAGAACTGAGAGCCCAGAAATAAACCCAAACATCTATGGCCAATTGATTTTTGACAAGGATGCCAAGACCATTCAATGGGGGAAAAATAATCTCTTCAACAAATGGTGGTAGGTGGACTTCCCTGGCAGTCCAGTGGTTAAGACTTCGCCTTCCAATACAGGAGGTGTGGGTTCGATCCCTGGTTGGGGAGCTAAGATCCCACATGCCTCGCGGCCAAAAAACCAAACAGAAGCAAATTGTAACAAATTCAATAAAGAATTTTAAAATGGTCCACATCAAAAAAAAAAAAATCTTTAAAAGCAAAACAAAACAAATGGTGCTAGGACAACTGGATAGCCCCTCGCAAAAGAATAAAGTTGGACCTCTATCTCACTCCATCTACAAAAATTAACTCAAAATGAAACGACCTTGATCACATTCTTGATAGTGTCCTTTGATGCACAAAAGTTTTACATTTTTATGAAGTCCAAACATAGAATTACCTTATGACCCAGCAATTCCACTCCTAGGTATATACTGGAAAAAAATAAAAACATATGTCCACACAGAAACTTGTACATGAATGTTAATACCAGCATTATTCATAATAGTCAAAACGTGGAAACAACCCAAATGTCCTTCAACAGAAGAATGGGTAAATTAGGGTATATTCATACAATGGAATATTATTTAACCATAAAAAGGAACAACAGACATATTGATACATGGTACAATACAACTTGGATGAACCTCGAAAACATTATCCTAAGAAGTCAAGCACAAAATGTCACCTATTGTATGATTACTTTTATAGGATATATCCAGAATAGGCAAATCCATAGAGTCAGAAAGCAGATTAGTAGTTACCAGGGCCTGGGAGGGGGAAATGTGGAGTGATTATTCAATGGGTGTTTTTCTGAGATAATGAAAACATTTTGAAACTAGAGGGAAGGGGTGGTTGCACAACACTGTGAATACACTAAATGCCACTGACCTGAACACTTTAAATGGTTAATTGTACGTTATGTGCATTTTACCTCAATTTTAAAAATGTATGGTAGGCAAAAAAGGCAGGTTGAAGACAATATACTCCATTTGCATTTTAAAATTATACAGATAGATACATATGTGGTGGTGCATGCATACACATACACATACACAGTCCTCACTTCCCACTGTACTGTGGGACTGTAAAAATGACCATGCAAGCTGAAATCATGCAAAGAGAACTTAATAATTAATGGGAAAAATTATGATTGTTCTGTGACCTTTCAAAGTTGTTGTTGAAGCATTAAAAACTCTTGATGGTCTGTTACACATGTAGAGACAAATGAAAGAGTAGTAAAACTAATAATAAATTTAATACTTATTAAATTACTAGTGTAATTTAAATTAAAAACATTGGAATTCAAGAGTTTTCTTTCTTTATCAAAATGTATCAAGGACGATCCAGCAATCCCACTTCTGGGTATACATCCAAAGGAAGCGAAAACCCTATCTCAAAAGATATCTATACTCCCATGTTCATTGTAGCATTATTCATGAGAGTTAACATTTGGGAACAACCTAAGGGTCCGTTGATGGATGGATGGATAAAGAAAGTGTGGTATTTATGTATATACAATGGAGTATTATTCAGTCTTTAAAAAGAAGGAAATCCTGCCATTTGTGATGACATGGATGAAACTGGAATACATTATGCTAAATGAAATAAGCCAGAAAGAAAAAAGACAAATACTGCATGGTATCACTTACATGTGGAATCTGGAAAAAAAGAAAAAAGTCAATCTCAAAGAAACAGAGTGTAGAATAACGGTTGCCAGGTGCTTGGGGATGGGGGAAAATAGGGAGGGGTTGATAAAAGGGTACGAACTTTCAGTTATAAGATGAATGAGTCAGAGGATCTAACGTATAGCCTGGTGACTACAGTAGATAATACTGTATTGTATAATTGAAATTTGCTGAGAGAGTAGATCTTCTCCCTAAAAAAAGGATAACTATGTGAGGTAATGGATGTGTCAATTAACTTGATTGTGGGAAGCATTTCACAATGTATACATATATCAAATCATCACATTGTACACTTTAAAGATATTACAGTTTTATCTGTCAATTATGTCTCAATAAATCTGGGGAAAACTATCAAGAGTAGTTTGACAGTGCTTGCCTTCTTCCTGTAGTGCAGCTTGAGATACAGAACGAGCATCTTTTCTATGCATTGGTGAGTCATCATACTCCTTTCTAAGTTTAGATCAACTTAAAACATTTTATCCTTTGTACTTTCAATGTCATGAAATATATCTGGCAGTTCCTTTAATGTGATGTTTTTGCTGGCGTTACTTCCTCGGGACAACTTCATCCTTTTTGTCAGAACCACTCCCATTCATATGTCGATAGGTGTACCTTCATTAAGTTTCCCTGGCTGCATACCTAGAGTTTCTGGAATAGCAAATAGCTGTGGTGTCAACATTCCCAGAGCCAGCTATTTTTTAAATCACTCCATTTATCTTCAGTTCAAATTGCTCTTTCAGTGTTATCACTCTGCATTTCTGTGCTGCACTTTCATGTGTGTTGGCCAATTCCCTTTTTTGCTGATACATTTCTGTAAAATGTCACATGGGTTTATCACAGGGAGATGGGAGGCAACACAAGGACATGCTTTGCTGTCTGTGTAGGAACTGAATAACACGCATGGTGACCAATCAACGACAGGCTTTGAAAGAAGTGATGTAATTGGTCACTGGCCATTATGCATCTGTCATTTCCACAGCGATTTGTGGATGGAAGAGCTAGCAGCAAAGTCCATACTTAATGCAATTACTCATAGTTAACATAACATGGCAACTGAAGTTTGAACCGTGTTATTGAGGGACTGGTGTTATTTAACTAAACCGTGGTATCTGAAACTCACACAAAGCAAGTACTGCCTGATTATATACGGTATACGTTTGTGCATGAATTATTAACAGTGGCTCTCCCTGGGATTGGCTTGGGGGGGTCTTATAAACTTCCATGCAGTTTTTTTGTTTTTTTTTTAATGAGGCTGTGAAGTTCTGGAATCAGACTGTGGACTGAAGTCATTTACTAGCTGTGTGACTTCTGGAAAATTACTAACCCTTTCTGAGAATCATTTTTGAAGTGAGAATAATGATAGTTCCTGCCCCATGGGTTGCAGTGAGAAGTCAATGAGATAACACATGAAAACCACTTAGCCTGGTGCTGGGCAAGGAGTCAGTGTTCCACAAATGTCATCATTGTTATTGTTATTACTAAAATTTAGTCTGAGAAGTGCTGCAATGCAGGCAGCTCTCGGGAGGCCAACCCTGCCTGGAGAAGGGAGCAGAGATGCACCAGGTGACCTTTAGGACACCTTCCTGTGCAGCCTCCCAGGCATCTAAGGTCACAGGTTTCCTTGCTGCCAGGCGAGGGGCTGGCGCCCAGCGGTCAGTGCCCTGCCTAACACACGCCTCCATCAATCCGGGAAGCTATTGGCCACCTTCTCAGCCAGAAGGCACCACGACTAGTGAACAGCAGGTGGGTGACCCCTCGGGACACGCCTCAGCGACCAGTACTCTGGCGGCTGATGTCAGCTATACCTCCCGCTGGGTACAGCCTGCGTTGAGACGGGATAAAGTCCAAAGCCTCCCTAGTCTGGCCTTTGGAGCTGGCCTGAATCCAGACTCTGCAGCTTCCATGTTCTCTCCTCTTCCAGACGTACGAATCCTTTGCTCTTGAATAGACGTTGCCTATCTTTGCTCAAGCTGTGCCCTGCCTGACATGCCCTTTAATCTGATCCCCCTGGCAGGGCTGAGCCCCAGCTCCGCCTCCTCTCTGAAGCCTTCTGGGTCGGCCTGGGCCTTCCTCTGAACTCAGAGCACCTACTATGCACCTGCCCCCCTGTGCTAAACTCTCATCTTCACAGCAGCCTATAGGAAGGCATCATTGTCCCTATTTTGCTCAAGAGGAGAATGAACAAAGCTTACTCAGCTGAGAGAGCCTGAGCCGGGATTCAAACCCTGGTTTGTCTATTTCCAAAGTCTAAACTCTTCCCCCCCAAATTCTTCTTTCAGGAGGTGGGTGCTGCTGCCTCTATCAGCTCAGAAGCCCATCAGTCCCTGGGGACAGGAGCCACGCCTATAGGAGCCCATCAGTCCCTGGGGACAGGAGCCACGCCTACAGGAGCACATCAGTCTCTGGGGACAGGAGCCACGCCTTTTCCAGCTTCCACCCTGCATGGCAGCTTGCAAGGACAGGCAAGGTGATTTTGGCTTTGCAGCCTAGTCCCACATCACCTAAGCCAATTCTGTGCAGTAAGGATATTTGGTTTTATTTATTTATTAAAAAAAATTTTTTTTCAATTTTTTGGCTGTGCGCGCAGCATGTAGGATCTTAGTTCCCTGACCAGGGATTGAATCCAGGCCCCCTGCAGTGGAAGGGCAGAGTCTTAACCACTGGACAGCCAGGGAAGTCCCAAGGATATTTGGTTTTAGTGTTTCTCAATAGCGGCACACTTGGTATTTGGGCTGAGTCAGTTCTTTACCGGGCAGATTTATACAGTGCCTAGAAGGATGTTTAGCACAACTGGGCTCAAAATGTCAGAAGCCCCCGTCCCCTCCAGTTACTGAGAAAACACAAACCATGGCACGTCTGGAGAAGAGGCCTGGGAGGGGGTACCATGCCCAGGCAAGACCAGTCTGTTACACGAAAAACCACAGAAGATGAAAGCTTGGAGTTGGAACTTGGACTTGGATAAAATGGTCCCAGCTCCACTCCACTAGCTATAGGATCTTAGTCGTGCCATACCAGGGTCAGCTTCCTCATCTGTACAGTGGGGACAATAATAATGCAATCACCCCCAGAAAGCATGTAGCACAGGTTCTGGCCTACTTAACCTGTCAATGACAATAAGCTAGTAACATTTAAACCTATAAGACTTTCCATAAGTGCTTCCCTGGTGGCGCAGTGGTTAAGAATCTGCCTGACAATGCAGGGGACACGGGTTCGAGCCCTGTTCAGGGAAGATCCCACATGCCACGGAGCACCTAAGCTTGTGTGCCACAACTACTGAGCCTGCGCTCTAGTGCCCGAGAGCCACAACTACTGAGCCCGCGTGCCACAACTACTGAGCCTGCGTGCCACAACTACTGAAGCCCACGCGCCTAGAGCCCATGCTCCACAACAAAATAAGCCACGGCAATGAGAAGCCCGTGCATCGCAAGGAAGAGTAGCTCCCGCTTGCCGCAACTAGAGAAAGCCCGCGCGCAGCAATGGAGACCCAATACAGCCAAAAATAAATAAATTAAATAAATAAATTTATTTTAAAATAAAAGGAATGCAAGAAACAAAAGAAGCAAAACTAAAAAAAAAAAAAAAAAGACTTTCCATAAAAATTAGTTAACCAAAGAGGACAACAAAATCTCTTGCGGATAATGAATCCTGATTTTTCTGTTTGTTTGTTTTGGATCTAAAAACACAGAGTCCCTCCCTACAAGACAAGTGTTTGGTGAAAACTTGTCAAGTCAACGGTTCTGCCCCAAGGAAGGTGACAGCCTGTCTGGGGAGCCCTGACAAGTACACTGACTTAGACACAGTTCCCCTTGGCTTTGGAATTGGCAAAAGAGAGAGAAATGGCTTCTGGAGCCCAGATTGCAGGTTCTGGGCCAGAGGGGTTGGCAGGTGGGGATCCTAAGTTAGATACACAGTAGGAAGGCCACTCCTTTTTCCTCCTGGCACAGGATCCAGATCCAGAATCGGAATCTTACTCTTTAGGGCAGTTTTACACATGCAAGAAAAAACAATATATGTATATATATTTAGTGCCTGGCAGGAAGATTAGAGAGAGTCATATCAGTTTTACAGATGGAGAAACTCTCAGAGTGGGGAAATGACTTACCCAAAGTGAAAGTCTTAGAAAAGCACAGAAGGACCCCAGCTGTGAATCCAAAGCTTGTATCACTGTCCAAGAATGAGGAAGTGAGATGAGGGTTTGGGAAATATTTCAGGGAGCTGGCAGTGCCATCTGAGAGTGGGATGTGGCCCCAGGTCTGTTAGGGCAGGAGCGACGGTGATTCCTCGCTTGCTGCAGCTGGAGTGACTTTGGCCTGCTGGCTACAGAAGCGGGGGGGGTGCATGCCCAGCTAGATGTCCCAGCACACAGGTAACCTGGTAACCCCAGCGGGCACAGATGGCCAGGGAGACAGGAGGGACATTCCTGTGTTGACACACCTTTGTTCACATGGGCAGAGTTTCTACGTCAGCAAGTGGGCTGCCACTCTGGGGACCGAATGAATGGGGGGAGGGGGCATCAGTGTGAAGGACTTCCTCACTGCTAACTCTCCTGTGTTCCTTTGTTGCCTCCATCTGGATTATGAAATCAGGGAGTCCTACCCTTTGGGGATGCAGAAGGTTAAGTGTGGCCTGGAGGGTGGGAAGCCACAGATGTTGCCATGAGGAGACATTCTCTAGAAGGAAAGAGCAATTCAGGCAGAAGCCAGACTGATCATTTCTAACCTGCATAGTCTCTGATCATGTCAGTTATCTTCAGGCATGAGGATGTCTCTGCTCCAGTCTCCAGCTTCATCATTTCTCCTCCCAGATATCTTATGCATCTTTCAGTCACAGATTAAAAGTTACCTCCTCTGAGAAGCCCTCTGTGACTCCACCCGGGCTGGACTAGGGGCTGGACTAGGTGCTACCTCCTCTGTGCTCCCAAGGCCTGAGCTTCTGCTCACCCACCACAGTGCTCATCACAGGTGCTAACTGCTGGGTTGTCTGTTGCCCTGACCAGACTCCAAGAATAGGAACTGTGTGTCTGTCCTGTTTTCCATCAGCTCCTCAGCCTCTGGCAGCTCAACTAGCCCATCTGAGGCGTCTCAAAGAATTAGTGCTGATGATCCCAGGAGGCTGAGGGAGAGACCAAGGAGCTCAACAACCTCTCCAGAAGTGGGGGAGTGAGGACTTGTGGGGACCCCCTTTGGGCAACTTTTTTTTAATTGAAGTACAGTTGATTTACAATGTTGTGATGGGCAACTTTCTTAACTTCTCTGTACTTCACCTACGGACCTGTAAAATGGAGCTAGTCTGCATGTAAAGCACAAAGTAGGACACGAGGGAGCACTCAGTGTCAGTGACTGTAGTTAGTTCTACAGGAGGGGACATGGAGGCTCAGGGAAGTACATGCCAGGTCCAGAGTCTCAAGGCTGGAAAGGGTTCTGGCCTCCAATGTGTGCCTCTCTTCATTTTGCACTGCTGGTTGTCTCCTGTCTGTTCCACTTGCTCAGTCAATAAACAGCCAATAAATAGCTGCTGGATGCCTGCTGGGTGCCAGGTCCCAAGCGGAGTGTTGCATGGTTGATAACAAAAAAGCTTCTCAGGAGGGAGTGGGATGAGCAAGAATGGTGGGCATTAGCATAACATCCTCCCTGGCTCAAATTCCAGCTTTTCCACTGCCTGGCTATGAGATATTATTAAGGTCCCTAATCTCTGAGACTGTTTCCTCCTCTAATAATGGGGAAGTACAAGACCTCCCAGCAGGAGAGCTGAAACCAGGCACTGGTCAGCTAGATAAATGGGAGCCAGTTATTATCTGCAGCATCCCACTTTATTTTTAACCAACCTGTGTGCTTGGTAAATTCTTCCCCCTTGTCCGGGCACCCATGACTCCGGTTCTCCTGTCGGAGGCCACCACAGTTAACAACTCGTGCACCTCACCAGCCGGCTGGTGCACACACCAGCAGACACCCATGCCCCCACACACGTTCTTTCACACAAACGATAGCACCGATCAGCGCTGTTCTTTTCGCCCCTTCCCTTTTCCATCTACGGTATCTTGGAAGTGGTCCCATATTAGTGCATATTGAACATTTTTCTTTTTAGTGGCTGCATAGTATTCCATTGTATGGATTCTCTTTTGGCGTGCTTGCCGTTACTATTATCAATCTGGGAACTCCGAGGACTCGGGATCCCTAGACCTGTCGAGCTGGAGTCCGGCACCCGGTTCCAGCCCCGGCTCTGCTCAGAATTCGCCCAGTCGCCTTGGGCTCCCTCTTCCCCACCGGTACCGTAAGATTGCGGGGGTGGGGGTGGGGCGGGGGATGGGGGTGCAGAGAGGACCAGCCTGGCGGGTCCCAGTGTCCGAGTGCGGGTCGGCGAGTAGCGCGCGCAACAGCTCCCGGCTGGGTCAACCTTTCAGCGTAGCCACTCCGCTATATCAGAAGCACCAAACGCAGCGAGTGGTCTGGCACAATCGACCTCGGAACCGGTTTCCAGGCCCTCCCGCCTCGGCACCTGACCTCGGGGCAGCAACGCTCAGGCACCAGCTACTCACCCCTGCCTGGGCCGCTTCACCCTTCGTCCCCAGGCGCCGAAGGTTACAGCCGTCCCTGTCGCTTTAAGGGGGACGAGCGCGGGCTCCGCTATTTCCGCCCCAAAGCAACATGGCGCCTGCAGGGAGAGGGTGCAGGCTTGAAGAGAGCTCCCCTCGAAAAGATGGCAACGCCCTGGTAGCCCGTTCGCGCCCGAAGGTGACGTCACTTCCGGGGCGGAGGAGGCTGAGTGGTGCAGTGAGGGACAAACAAAAGGAGGCGCCGGAGGGGCGCAGCGGCTGGCGGCGGGACAGAGCAGCAGGGACTCGGGGCGGCCGGCTGGGCGGCCGCGCGCGGCGGGCCCAGGTGAGTGGGTGGGGTGGGGAAGGGGGTGCGAGCTGTCACCTCTCGAAATCCACTCCTGTACGTCCCCGGCCAGCTGCCCGGCCTCGGGCACCCTGGGTAGCTTGGGCTCTGCCCGCCGGGGCCGGCTCCCTGGGGGCCTCCCGCGGCAGCTCAGTTCGGCCTACCTCCGGGTTCCCCATCCCCCGGGTCACCGGGCCCCCCCGCCTCTCCCTGGTGCCGCGGCGCGCGAGCCCCCTCCCAGGCACCCCAGTGCCTCCCTGCGCTCTACATAACCGGGAGTTTCCGCCTCGGCTCCCCAGGTCCCCTTGTCATCCCTTGGGTTCCCCCAGATCCTCACTCCTCCGTACACACACGCCCCCCTTACTAGAGGTTCCACCTCTGGGCTTTCTCCTTGGCAGCTTTTTTTTTTCTGTTTTCAAAGATTCCCCTTGCTCTCTTCTCCTGGGTTCCTGGCCCCCTCCTCTTCCCTTACACCCCTCCCTCCTCTTGACTGGGCTGGAACTGTGCCCTGACTTGGGGGCAGATCCCTGGCTAGGCTCGTGGGGCCTGTCTGGGCTGGGGTTGCTGGGAAGCCCAGTCCAGGGTCTGAGGCTCCGGACCCTGCCGGTGTCCTGTGCATCCAGATGGGCCTGAGAGCCAGGTGTGATGCGGTCTGGGCTGGAGACCCAGCAAAGTTGGCTCCCCAGCTGAAGCAGCATAGCCGCTGGTTCTTGAGGTTTATGATGATTCTGCTCCTTTTGTTGACTGCTTCTTTCCTCTGGTCTGGACTGGACTGAACCAAGATTGGGCTGGTTCTTAGCTGATGCATGTGCTGCCTTTTTTGGAAAGGAGGAGAGATGGGTGGGGGGTGGCTGGCAACCTCCTCCTGGTGGGGACTTGGCTGGAAGGGTGGGGCCGCCCCCTGGTGACCATGCTCCCTGGAGGGCTCTTCTCCTGCCCTACTCCCAGAAGCCTTTTGAGGATGAGGTATGAGGATGAGGAGGGAGAGAGCTTGGTGCGGGAAAGGGAATTTGGGCCTAAATTGTGGAGGAAGGATTTGGGGGAGCTGAAAGGCTCCCAGGGGCCTCTACCACCTTTTCCATTAGGAGTACCTTTTACTCCTGATGAACTGCATCCTGCTCTTTGAGCAGACAGAGTGGCAGACAGACAGACTGGAGGCAGGAGGAGGAGGTCTGATGTTGGTGATCCCTCCTGTGGAGGGGATGGGGGAGTGAGAGTTTTGTTCAGAGGGACTGGGCAGTGCCCACGGCTCAGTCACACTGGCATTGCCTTCGTGAAGGTCAAGTTTTCCTCTGGCTCAGGAGGGGAGGCAAGGACAGATGACAGTGCTGGAGGACTGGCTTTTGGAGAGGTGCTGGGGCATGAATGACTGGCCCCGGCCTCCCTGTCTTCCCAGTTTTAGAGATTCTTTGGGGTTAGCTCTAATGCCCCTCTGCCTTCCGGGGGGTGTGAGGCACAGAGCAAGAGCCCAAGAAATATTTGTGACTTCCCCCTGGAACTCAACCAAATACTCCATCCCTTGGGCACACCCACTAGGAAGCTGTTTCCTCTGCAAACTTCGAATGGCCTTTCTGGACAGTGGAAGCTCCTGAGGATTGTCCCAGTAGGTCAGAACTCAGGGAGCTGGCTTGGCCTGGACCTCGCCTGCAGGAGTTGGAGCGAAGGGATCGGCCTGGTTCCTGACTCTCCTGAGAGTGGAGGTGATTCTGGGTTTTCACAGGCTTTCACGGGGAGTCCGATGGGTTGGATGTGGGGCCCTGGAGCCCAGCACACCATCTCTCCATCCCTTGACTCATTCATTCATTCATTCATTCAACCATCCTTTGGTAAGTGCCTGGTCTGGGCCAGGAATGGTGCTACAAGAACACAGTCCCTGGCTACAGTCTGGGAGGAGAGGCAGACGGGAATACGTTGATACAGTGGCCAGCATAATACTAGAAATATTACAGAGGCAGCCCAGAGGAAAGAGGCATTAGCTGTGGGTGAATGTGTAGGGGGTGGTCAACGTGTGTTTCCTGGAAGAGGAAGGGTTGGAAGAATCAGTGCCAGTGAGTCCAGAGGCCTGAGTTCTGGGCCTGCCTCTGTCATGGGCAAGTGACTGGCTTTTCCAGCCTCAGTGGGTATCCCTCTCTTTGCCAAGGAGGGTAGGGGTAGGGGTAGAGGCTGGCTCCCATGGCTTCTGTGCCTTTATAGACCCAGGTGCTTCACTGTCTAGCTGCCATCACTCTGTGTGGGATTGCCGGGTTATTGACTGTCTCCCTGTGAGGCTGGAGACTATCTCCTGCTTCTTTCCTCCTAGCACAGTGCCTAGAACTGAGTAGGTGTGATAAATGTTCAGTGGTGTAAACAGCTGAAAGGCTCCACAATCCCTTTGTCTGTGTAACCACGCCTCCCCGCCCCCCTTCCTGCTAACTCCTCCTTGTCCTTTGGCCTTCCTTGATGGCTGGGCCACACTCCCAGTGCCTGGCTGGTTTAAATACTCCCCCTACCCTGCTGTAGCCTGACCACACTTCTCTCCCCACCCTCCTATCTTGTCTGGTTCGCTCCTGTGAACAGTTCTGAGCAGAGTGCCTGGCATGTAGTAGATGCTCACTAAATGCTTCTTGACTATAGATGATGGTTGGGTTTTGTGTTTGAGTCGAACTCATGTGTCTGGGTTGAGGGTGTGTCTCTGCCTGGATCCAGCTCACCCTGCTGTAGATCACCTCTCGCCACTTCCCGCCTCCAGTCCTAGATCCAGCCAGGACCACTCAGCAGGCTCTAGATGTCGTGTTCTCTCCCCTCCAGGCAAATGTGCTGGTCCTTCTCCCTGGAATGCTCTCTCTCCAACTCCCACTCTTCCCCAGCAGTCAGCTCAGGCAACACCCTTTCTGGGGAGCCTTCCCTGACCCTACTAGTCTAGGTCTAGTGCTTCTTCCACGTTCCCATAGGGCCCGGGCTCCCCCCAGCAGAGCCCCGGGCTCTCAAGAGCCAGTTGTAATTGTTGCCTTGGCATATCCCCCGCAGACTATCTGATTCTCTGTCATCACCCCAGAGCCCAGCCCAGGCCCTGCACCGAGCAGGGGCTCCGAAACTGTCGGCAGCACAGCAGGTAACGCTGATAGTCACACACGTCCCTGCTGACTGTAGCTCTTGCTTCCTTGTAGGGAGGCAGCTTCCATGGAGCAAAAGGAATGCCAGGACCCTGCCCAGACAGACGTGGGCCAGCCTCAGCACCGACAGCCAACTCGCAGATAGCAGAGCCATCTGCAGGGTAAGGACTGGGCCCCCACCCTCCAGGCCAGCCATGGCCCAAGCAGGTGCCTGGAGGGCAAAGGGTGGTGTCTCTGTCCCTGCAGCCCTTTGCTCTTCTCGCTGGAAGGCCTGGGCTTCTAGGGCAGAGGTGCCAGAAAACAGAATTCTTCCTCCTTCTCCTGACTCAGTGACCAGCTGAGTAGCACGTGGCTGCCATGGTCAGGCTGGCGTGAACTTGTATGGCGAACCCCTGGTTTTTGTCACTCTTGGTGGTTGTTCATGCCGTCTCGTGACCACGTTTCCTGAGGTGTGTTCTGTGGAACACCAGTTTCTTTGGTCACAGTGGTCAGGTGACTCCGGGAACAATACCTTGTCGTAGTCTGTGCTGCAGGACTTCTCAGAGCCTTGAAGGATGTCTCAGAGCTCACTGAGAGCATGGCGAGTCTCTGAGAGGGAGCTAGCAAGTCGTGTTTCCCCACACTCATTTGATCACGTGGATGTCTTTGGGGACGGGGGTTCCTTGGCCTGTGCTTTGGAAAACAGTTCCCAAAGGCAGGAGCGTGCACTGGTTAGGACCCAGACTTTGTAGTCAGACCTGGGTTTGAGTCCCAGCTGTCACATGCTCGACAAGTGATTGTGGGCCAGTCACTGTACCTCTCTGAGCCTCAGTTTCCTCATCTATGGAAAGAGGATAATATTAGCACCTTGCCTCCCTTTAGGGTATTTTGAAGATTAAATATGTTGATATAGGGAAGGTGGCACAGGGTGTCCTAGAACGTGTTCCCTAATCATAGCAGGTGTATGTATAAGCTGCTTAATAATTTGTAAAACAAACCTTATCAGTGATTTCTTTGGTCATTTGCGGAAGCTCAGGGAGTGGCCTTGATCCCCCGTTTACAGACGTGGAAACTGGGGCTCAGAGGGAGGAAGCAACTTGCCCAAACTCATCGGGAAGAAGGCAGGGATGTGGGACCTGAGCCAGGTCCTGGAATCCTGGGCTGGGGTCCTTTGTTCTGTGTCCGAGGGCTCCCTGCCTCCACCTCTCCCATCTAGGCTTTTTTTTTTGGCGGCTGCATTGGGTCTTCGTTGCTGCATGTGGGCTTTCTCTAGTTGTGGCGAGCAGGGGCTACTCTTCGTTGCGGTGCGTGGGCTTCTCATTGCGGTGGCTTCTCTTGTTGCGGAGCATGGCCTCTAGGCGCACGGGCTTCAGTAGTTGTGGTGCATGGGCTCAGTAGTTGTGGCTCGCGGGCTCTAGAGCGCAGGCTCAGTAGTTGTGGCGCACGGGCTTAGTTGCTCCGAGGCATGTGGGATCTTCCCGGACCAGGGATCAAACCCGTGTCCCCTGCATTGGCAGGTGGATTCTTAACCACTGCACCACCAGGGAAGTCCCTATAATGTCTTGATTTTAATGTCATGTAGAAAGTGAGAGTCTTCCTTGATCTCTATCTCCAGAGATTTGAGTGAGGAGGGGTAGGTTCTCCCACATGTATTTTTACCATTTGCTTATTTTCCTAAAACCAAGTCCTGTTAGAGCTGCTGGTTTGCGGCTTGCTCTTGTTTCATTTAATGGTCCGCCCTGGACCTCTTCCCCAGGCGAGGGTAGAGCTGTGGGTGAGTCCTGTCAAAAGGTCCCGACGTGCTCCCGTTCCTCCCACCCCCACTGCTCCCCTGTCTCCCCATTCTGGGGTTTTTGAGCTGTTTGTCAGGGCATTTTCAGCAGCAGACGGGGGTGGGAAGTGCCTGATGTGTGATTTTGTTGACTATCCTGTTTACTGGGACAAGGTCAGCAAACCCCAGCCCTGCCCTGTAGGAGTTTCCTGTTGGTTTTGAGGAGCTCTTACCTCCCCCCGCTAGAGGGGAAGCCTGAGCCGAGGTCTCTGGCCAGTGATGAGCAGGAAGCAGCAGGTCCTACTTATCTGAGATCAGAATTCCTCCTCTGTGCCAGGGAGGAATGGCGTGGGCCAGCCTGAGAGGTTTTGGCCTCCGGGTTTTGGCCCTCCTCTGTCTGCCTGAGGCAGGGGCTGCTGTGTTGCGTTGGCCTGAGCCTGGCCCTGAGTCCGTTCACCTGGCTGTCCTGGTGGACGGCCCGATCTTGGTCCCCCTGGATGCTCCTCTCAGATTTTAGCCTTGAGGGTGGACAGGTGAGGCGATGGGGTGGGGGGACGGGGGGGGCTGCCCTGGGACCTGGGTCTAAAGATGCTCTGCTGGGGCGTAGACACCTCAGGCCGGGTTTCGGCAGGAGGAACCCCCGGCCTGGCAGCCTGGCTCGGCAGGGACCACCCTGGGAGTGAGGTCTGTGCAGAGACGCGTCCCTCGGCTGGCGGTGTTCAGCTCTCCGTCCGGACCCTCTCCCTCTCCCGTTTCTTTCTCCCAGTCTTTCCTGGAGTCTTTTTCCTTCCGGCACAGGCCACTTGGGGCCGCTTCCTGTGGGAGCCCGGGAGCTGGCCTCTCGGTGGACGATGCTCTGCTTGCCCTCCTTCCAGCAGCAGAGCCTTCACGTCCACGGTGGCTGCGGTCCGAGCCCAGGCGGCGCGCCGGTCACTGTGAAGTTTGCCATCTTGCCCGCCACCGCCTCCTGCGTGAGGTTGTGTTACTTTTACAGGCGAGGAGACCAGGGCTCGAGGCACGAGGGCTCCCACCCCAAGTCGTACAGTTAAGGTGGCAGAGCCGGGACGCGAACCCGGGTCTGTTTGCCTTGGCGGCCTGTGCTCTTTCTACCCCACCTTCCGTTTGTCTCTTTCTCTAGGTTCTCGGGCTTCAGGGTGCTTCAGAGTCGCCCGAGAGCTTGTTCAAAATGCTGGTTCCCCTGGACCCATCACCGCAGGCCTCCAGAGTCCGAGTTGGGGGGTGGGCCCAGGAACCTGCACTCTGAAGACACTCCACAGGCCGTCGTGAGGCTGGGGGTCTGCCGACTGTGCCGGCCAACACTGACCAGGGCGACTGTCGGCGCCGGTCCCCCCCAGCTGCCGCCAGAAGGCTCGCCCTTGGTGTGGAGGCGGGGCTGGGCTCCCTCAGGCCCTGGATTTCAGTGTGTATGTGCGAGCGGATGAGGTCTCTAGAACAGCTTTTACACCCAGCCACAAACATCTCCCTGTGCGCTTTCCCGACCCGTTTCTACTGCATCTCACATCTCGTAAAAAGTTCTTTGTTTAACTGTCTCTTGAGGACTTAAAACCTCAAAATTAAATAGACACTGCGATACAGCCTCATGCCGGGAGCCGTGTTCCACTGGAGTAGAAGTGGCTGTAAAATTCCATGGCTCTCACGTGGCACCTGGGCACCCTCAGCGGCGCCACTGCCAACCTCATGCCGCCGGCAGAGTTGGCCTGTTGGCAAACGTGCCGACCGGGTGGGGCGGCATAGGAATCCTTCTGTCACATCTCCCGGCTGGTGCCCTGGGTCAGGATCCCCGGGGGCAGCCCCCCACCAGCCCAGAGAGCCAGGCAACAGACGGCTTACCCTCGGCCAGGCCCCCTTGGTCCCAATCCCCTTGGATCTCAGCAGATGAGTCTGCGGCCTCCCTTGGGTGCTCCTGCCCACTTTTCGTACGCTGTCTAGGAAAGCGGCGCTGGTGTTCAAAGCAGATCAAGGCCTGTCTTCAAGGCCCTTCTGCCCCCCGTGGGCCCAGACCCAGCACCTGGCTTCCGGGCTCAAACCCAGAGCTGGGCTCCCTCCCAAAGTTTCCTGAGTATGGCCTGCTAGAGTTCCCTGCAGAGACCTTGATTCCATGTACCCCTCCGGAAATGGGGGTCTTGTCCCAGGAAGCATTTCCAGGGTCTGGGTGCCCAGGTAGGTCCAGGAGACCTGCTGGCCTTTGCGACAGGTGGGCACAATGGAAAGGCAGACCTGGGTGATCTTCCCCACCATCTTCTTCTAGCTGTGTGGCCTTGGGCAGGTCAGTTAACCTCTCTGGGCCTCAGATTTCACACCCCTAAAGGGACTGATAAAACCTTCCGTGATGGTAACAGCAGCTGACTTAAGCAGAGTCTTACTACGTGGTAGGCCCTGAGCCAAAAGCTTTCTATGGACCGCCTCGTTCAGTCCTCACCACCGCCCTACCAGGAATAGACTCAGCGGCCACTTCATGGATGAGGAAACCAGAGCCCTGGGAGGGAAGTGACTTTCCCAAGGTCACATGCTGGTGAAGTGGGGAGCCGCCGTACCTGCGTTCCTGGAAATTGGGGGCCAAGGCCCAGGAAGTGCCAGGCGCAATGCTGGCCCGCAGTCCGCGTCAGTGACCCGGAGCTCATGTCAGTAGCACGCCAGCCTGGTGGGGTGAGGGGACGGCCTGAGCCTCAGGCCTGGCCTGCTGCCTCTGAGTGCTTGCCTCGGGGAGCCATTGAGGGAAGCCCCAGGTGGGTGTCCTTCACCTGTGACCCTTCGCACCCCGCCCCCCCCCACACCGGAGGCCGCCGGTACCCTTGCAGGTTTGCACGAGGAGCATGAGGACCAACCTGTTTGGGAGGCCCAGCCCACACGGAGAGGAGTTTGGAACTGAAACTTGTTCCCTCCCCCCTCCCACCCTGGGCGGCTCCCCTCTTCTTTCCCCGGAAAGTGAGGGTGTGCCCTTCTACGCAGGGTGCATGGAGCCAGGTGGTGCCCCTAGCCCGCAGCTGCCAACTCTCCCTGGCTGGGTGTGGGGACCTCCAGGGCAGTGCCTGTGCTGGGGCGGGTGCGGGCCGTGTGCACCAGAGCGGGCCCTCTCCTCCCCTCCTGCTCTGGGAGCAGAGGAGGCCCCAGGGTGCTGACCGAGGAGCAGATTCACAGGCCCAGAGCACTCCCAGGACAAGACCCGTGACCCAGTGTCTTCCTCCGGCCTCTTGGGGGTGGCCCTTCCCCCTTCCCTGGGAGAGCCTTGGAGGGACAGCCTCCCCAAGATACGAGGAGGGGCGAGAGGAGGGGTGAGGGGCGCAAGCCTCCTGCCTCCCCTCCCTCCCGCCTGGGAAGTTTTCCCAGCCTCTCTATTTGGGCTATAACAAAAGGCTCTCTGTGCCCTGTTTACCCACAGCCTGGCCTGCCTGCCGGGGCTCAGGTGTGAAAGCCAAATCTCTGCAGGCCAGCATGGGGGTGGAGCGTGCTTGGGTGGTCGCCCAAGGGGGCAGCGTGTCATTTCTTTGACTTCTTTCCCCATCTGTGAGAAGCTTCAGGAGGAAATCAACAACGTGGACCAGGCTGGACACCTAAGGGGTGGTTCTGCGAACCGCTCGCCAGCTGTCTGTCTCTGTCCTGTCCTGGGGTCCTGAGCCTGGGCTCCAGAAGTTCAAGGCCATTGAGTGTGGTCTCTGAGTCCTGGGAGGTCCTGGGGGCCTTGGGGAAGCTTGGAGGTATTTGTGCTTGTGGCTCAGCGCTCTCCTGGGTGTCTTCCCCCACTAAATTCTGGGTGGGTTTCTGCAATGGCATGTGGGTTGGGATAAGTATAGTGCACCTTCCTCTGTGCCAGGCCTTGGGTTGTCCCATAATATGTGCATTATGTTATTTTTAATTCTCACAATAAGCCTCTGAGGTACTGTAATATTCCCATTTTACAGGTGAAGAAACTGTGGCTTAGAAAAGAAAAGTCATTCTTCCCGGGGTCTGAGCTCACCCACCCTGAGGTGTTGCTTCCCTGTGCCCTGTCGAAGCGTGTTTGTTACCTGGGTAGGGCAGGCAGGGGCAAGCTAACCTTTTTCTTACATGATAGGTGGCAGGTACTTCTCGTAAACTCTTTTACAATATTTAGAAACCACATGGTGAGGGAGTGTTTTGTTTTTTTCCCAAGTATTTTTTTCTACTCACAAAGGTGGCAAATTTAGGTACCACATACTGGAATCATGAAGTATTTGTTGTTTTGTGACATTTTATATTGTTTTATCATGCATGATATATCATATATTTTATATGCTGGTCAACATCTTTTATTTTATTATTACTTTATATCTCTTGGACATCTTTTGGGTCACTGTATACAGATCTATGAGGTAGGTAGCACTGTTCTTATTTTAAAGTTGCAAAAACAGAGGCTTGGGCTAAATAATTTGCCTGGAGTCATGGAATTATTTCATGCTCGAGCTGGATTTGAATCCACGTCTCCCCAGTTCTAAAGCTATTGCTCTTCACACTCGCCGAGGTCTGCCTGCCGCCATGGGGAGGAGAGGGGCTCTCTGGGTTGCCCTAGTTCTGCCGCAGGAACCTGGTCCCGCTTCTCTGCAGCTGCGTGCGCTGCACAGTGGGAAGGGTCTAGCTGCGTCCTGCGCGGTTCTGCATCTCCCTGGGGCAGGGCAGGACCGGGCAGGGGTGATGCTGCATGCTGCAGTGTCCTCAAAGGCCGCAGGTGCCACTGCGCCAGCCAGGAGCAGGCCGGTTGGAAGGAGGAGCTGAATCTGCTGCCCTGGTGATCATCTAGTAGAGGCTGCCTCCGGCTGAGCCCAGCAGGTGTGAGGACCAGAGAGAGGAGCGGCCAGGAGGAGTAGAAACAGGTGCTTGTTCCGGTAAATTTTGTATGAAATAGTTTAAGCACACACGAACGTTATAAAACTAGAGCAGATATCTTTGTACCCAGGACTCAGCTTTGTTCGACTTTCATGTTTGGCAATAATTGCTTCAGATGCGCGCGCGCGCGCACACACACACACACACACACACACACACACACCCTTCTCTCTCTCCCTGTCTCAAATCATTTCAGGCACAATTTAAGCCTCTTCCCCAATCCCCCCCCCCCCCACACACACACACCCTTCTCTCTCTCCCCGTCTCAAATCATTTCAGGCACAATTTAAGCCTCTTCCCCAATCCCACACACACACACACACACACACACCCTTCTCTCTCTCCCTGTCTCAAATCATTTCAGGCACAATTTAAGCCTCTTCCCCAATCCCACACACACACACACACACACCCCCTTCTCTCTCTCCCTGTCTCAAATCATTTCAGGCACAATTTAAGCCTCTTCCCCAATCCCACACACACACACACACACACACCCTTCTCTCTCTCCCTGTCTCAAATCATTTCAGGCACAATTTAAGCCTCTTCCCCAATCCCACACACACACACACACACACACACACCCCCTTCTCTCTCTCCCTGTCTCAAATCATTTCAGGCACAATTTAAGCCTCTTCCCCAATCCCCCCCCCCCACACACACACCCTTCTCTCTCTCCCTGTCTCAAATCATTTCAGGCACAATTTAAGCCTCTTCCCCAATCCCCCCCCCCCACACACCCCCTTCTCTCTCTCCCTGTCTCAAATCATTTCAGGCACAATTTAAGCCTCTTCCCCAATCCCATTTTCTTCCCTCTCTAGATGAAATTAGCATCTTCGTTTTGGGGCTCTCCAAGCATGTGTTTATTTATTTTTGGCTGTGTTGGGTCCTCGTTGCTATGCACGGGCTTTCTCTAGTTGCGGCGAGCGGGGGCTACTCTTCGTTGTGGTGCGGGGGCTTCTCATTGCGTTTGGCTTCTCTGGTTGCGGAGCACGGGCTCTAGGTGCGAGGGCTTCAGTAGTTGTGGCACACGGGCTCAGTAGTTGTGGCTCGCGGGCTCTGGAGCACAGGCTCAGTAGTTGTGGCACATGGGCTTAGTTGCTCCGCGACATGTGGGATCTTCCCGGACCGGAGCTCGAACCCGTGTCCCCTGCCTTGGCAGGCGGATTCTTAACCACTGCGCCACCAGGGAAGCCCCCATGCATGTGTTTATACCTTCACTACACTTGGATATGTACATTACAGAAAACCTTATATAAGTTGTGTATCATTCTATAGCTTGTTTTTGGGTTCAGCATTGTTTTGGGGTCTGTCTATGTTGATATGTGTAGCTAAAGTTCACTAACTTTACTGCTTTAGCATTTCACCGGATGCTTAGAGCAATTTATACTTTCTCCTGTTGATGGACATCTAGGTTGTTGATTTTTTGCTATTAGGAACAACTCTGGAGTGATCATTATTGTCTGTGGCTTCATGCGTATGTGTAAAGTGACTCTCTAAGATCTTTACCTAGGAGCGAAATTGCTCCGTTGGAGGATGCATACATACATTCTATCTCCTCATTTAAGAATTCAACATTTTTGTCAATCGCAAGGGAGCGAAATGGCATGTGACTGTCTTAATTTGCATTCCCCGATTAGTAATGAGATTAAGAATTGTTTCATCCATGAATTTCCTTTTGTATTTTTTTCCCGTGAATTGTCTAGCCGTATGTTTTGCCATTTTTTGCCTGTTGGATTGTCTTTTTCATATATTTGTAGCAGTTCTATATTTGTTCTGGATATTAATCCTTTGGTAGTTATACCTATTGCAAATATCTCCTCCAGGTCTGTGGGTTCTTTTAATTTGTTTATTATTATGTCCTTCGATGTGCATGCATTTTAACTTTAATGTGATCAATAGGTCAATCTCTTCCTGTAAGGATTTGTATTCTTTGTGATAAGAAATCCTTCCCTGTCTTAAAGACATCGAGATGGTCTCTTAGATTTTCCTTTAAACATTTTCAAGTTTTACCTTAGGTCTTTAACTCATTGGTATGTATTTTCCTGTAAGGAGGTAGATGGGGCTATGCTGTTTTCATATGAGTAACTAAGCCAACTCTTTTCATGGACACCCATTTTTTCCCCCGAACCTGCATAGCCGACACTGTCATATCTAAGTTTCCAGAAATTTCGGGGTCTGTTTCTAGGCTCACTCTTCCAGTCCTCTGGTGCATCCATCCATCCCCATATCAGTACCACACTGGCTGAATTCCTAGAGCTTTATAGTAAGTCTCCTCCCACGTTAGTCTTCTGAATTGTTTTAGCTATTCTTGATCCTTTGGAATCTTGATTTTTTAAAATCTTTTTTCTTAATTACCTGAGTAACATATGCTTATAATAGAAAATAGAGGTAAGTTTGGGGTGAAAAAAGATTATAAACAGCAGGCTAATCTCACCGCCAATATTTTTCAAATATACATCTAAGTTATTGCAGGAGGCTTATTACTCTCTCACAGTTTTGTTACCTACTTTTTGCATTTAACATATTTTGTCATGTCATCAAGTGTTTTGCTCTAACTTGTTTTCATTATTTCATAGTATTCCATCATCTGATCATTTAATAGGTATTTAACCAATCACCCAGTAACAGGCATCTGGATTGTTTCCAATTTTCCTGGGGTATAAATAACACCGTGATGAACGTTCCTGTGACTAAACCTTTGTCCTAGAGTCTTTCCCTGACAATTGCCAACCTCCCTCCTACTTCCTCTCCCTCCTGGCTCAGCCCAGTTCAGCAAACCTTTACTCCACTTTCGGTATTCCGGGCTCTACACAGAGACTGGGATGAATCTGGAGTGGTCCCCATCCTGTAGGGCTCCCTGTCTGCCCCCATCCCCACCCCTTGGTGGTCTCTTGCCCATGAGCTTTGCCTGGTACAGCCAGGGTGAACCCCACCTCACTGATGGGTGTCAAGCCCTGACCTCCAGGCGGGCACAGTCTGTAGCTTTAAACAATGCATCTGTTCTGGAAGAAGGAGGGTTAGCTGGACGGGAGCTCAGAGGACAGCAGGGCACGGGGCCTTTTTGTCTTTCTCATCCACCTCGATTTCAGCCCTTTAATCTTTGCCCTCTGTTCAGGATCCTCTCCAGATTCTCCATCTCTTGGGGCAGAGACCTGATCTGACCCGACTCCACCCGACTCCCCATCACCCTCCGGAGACTGCCCTCTGAGAGCCACAAAAGAACACCTGAACTCTCCACCTGAGAGCTTATTTTTTTCTTTCTTTTCTTCTAGGCTCTATTTATTTTAAATTCTGTACTACTTTTCAATCACAAAGGTAAGGCATGCTGGTAAAAAATTCCAGTTTCCTTTCATCCTGCCTCCTATTCCCACTCTAAGAGGGAGCCGTTCCCCAAGTTGGTCAGGGTTTATCAGCATGGGATTGTATTTATTTATTATTCTGGATCTCGCTTTTTTCCAAAATGGCATTACATACAGAGCTCCTTTATTCTGCTGAAAAGGCCCTGTTGTATTCTAGAGGCTTCTTTAAGGGACCAGGATCTGCTTCCTGCCCACCTCCTTTGTGCCTGGCCCCACCTAACTCTGCCCCTTTGCCAGGTGTCAGGGCAGGCGTCTTGGGTGCTTTTCCTTCTTCCATTTCCTTCCTTCGTGCTCAGGTTCTGCGCTCTTTTCATCTACCCGTCGACTGTCTGTTGAAGTCAGGATTGCTGTCGGGGGCCAGGTCTGCATCTGTCTTAGCCTCATTCCACAGATGGGGGGCATAAGGCTTAGAGAGGTGAAGTCATCTGCCCAGCGTCACTCCATTGCTGAGTGGCAGAGCCCAGGCTGTCCCGGCTGGCCCTCTCCCTCCAAGCTCCCATCACCGTTCTTCCTTGCTCTCCACTTTCCTGAGATCCCCCCCACAGGCTGTCGGGGAAACCTCACTCCTGTGACTTCCTGATAGTCCTGAGAGCTTGGCAGGGCATCTGTTACCATGTGCATTTTATGGATGGGTAACCAAGTCTTGGCTGCTGGAGGCGCCTCTCCCTCCCTGCTGGCTGTAGGCAGGGACTGCCAGGACCAGGGAGTGTCTGTGGTGGTGCCAGTGGGAAGGGAGGTGTCAGGGTGGGCGGAGGCCTGGATCACGTGCCCCTTGGTACCTTGACCACCTTATACAAAATGTGGGCACATCCATGACAGATTCTCTCTTCCCTTCCTGACGGGGAAACTGAGGCCCCGGGAGAGAAGCTGTTGCACACCTCTGTTAGGGGCAGTCCTGGCTGCGGAGGACCGGAGGCCTCAGTGCAGGGAAGGGATGAATGCACTGCCTACAGGAAACTTCCTGAAAAGGGAACTTTCCGTAACTAGGAAAAAAGGCCCCTTTTCCCTTATGGTGCTTTCCTGACCACCCCCAGGTGTGCCCTGGGGCAGCTGTCAGCTGGGATCTGCTCCATCTGAATGGCTTCCTGGAAGTGCTGCTTGTCAGCGCTCCACCCCAGAACTGGGTTTGAAGGTGGCCTCTAATCCCTGACAGGCAGTGTGAAGTTGGGCACGTGACTTCTCTCCCCAAGCCTCAGTTTCCGTATCTGTAAAATGGGCATGAGGAATATTATTCAGCCTAGAAAAGGAAGGAAATTCTGGCACCTGCTAAGACTTAGATGAACCTTGAGGACAGTATATTAAGTGAGAGAAGCCAGTCACAAAAAGACAAATATTGTACAATTCTACTTATATGAGATACCTAGAGTAGTCAAATTCATAGAGATAGAAAGGAAAATGGTGGTTGCCAGGGGCTGGGGAGGTGGGAATGGGGAGTCGTGTTCAGTGGGGACAGAGTTTCAGTTTTGCAAGATGAAAAGAATTCTGGAGATGGATGGTTGGTGATGCTTGCGCAACAAAGTGAACATACTGAATGCCACTGAAGTGTTATGGTTAAAACACTAAAAATGGTTAAAATTGTAAATTTTATATTTTGTGTATTTTACCACAATAAAACTGTTGTGAGAAAAAAAGAAAGGGTACCAAAACAGTGTGCACCTCTTGGGCTCCTGAGGATTCTGGGCTGGGCCCTCATTCTCAGAACAGGAGCTGTTCCCCCCAGGGCCCTCAGGGTTGGGCAGGAACTGGGAGGGGGCCCAAAGCTGCCTCAGCTTCCTCCCTTGCCCCGCCCATCTGAAGCTTTGGCACCACCCACCACCCAGGCCCCGCCCTTCCCCGCCCCACTTCTTCCCCATCCCTCCTCAGGCGCTCTCTTGATACCTTTATTGAGCACCTGTTGTGTGCGGTAGACCCTTGTCCTCCAGCAGCATCTGGAGGAAAGGTTGAAGCTTGATGACACCAGTGCAGACTGCCTGCTGCCCTACTCTGTCCTGTGCTTTAGAAGCATGGAGTCCCCTGGGCTCTTCCGGGCAGCCCTGCGAGGAATCTGCCCCTGGCATTTGTGAAGAACCTGAGGCTGAGAGCCAGAGAGGACCCTGCCCGAGGCCAAGGCAGCAGCAGAGCCCCGGCCTGCACACAGGTCACATGCTTTCGGCTGCTGGCTCCCCCCCGTCACCTCCACTCCAGAGGGGCTGCCCCGACCACCTGGCCGTCTCCTCTTGGGGGCCAGTCGTGGGGAAGGCGCAGTCCCTGGCACCCTGGGGACTAAAGCCTGGGCTTTGGCGCCTGCACCTTCTTTCCAGATTTCCCCCAAAACGCCGTCAGAGAGGGGCAGTGACTTGTCCAGAGTCCCACAGTGAGTTGGTGGCAGAGGTGAGGCAGAAACACGGTGCAGCTAAAGGGTGACCCCTCCCAGACAGGTCCCCCACACGAGGCCGGGCCTGCCCTTCTAAGCTGTGTGACCTGGGCCCCTGGCTCTGCCCCTCTGAACCTCTGAGGCCTCCTCGGCACAGTGGCATGGGCGCAGGCCTGGGCTGCGGAGGCACCGGCAGCCTCGGGGACCAGCACAGGACCATCCCCTGCACGAAGCCCTTCTCAGCAGGGAGGTGGCATCCATCTCTCCTGCCATAGCCATGGCTGCCCCCTGCCCTGACTCGAGTCTAGTTATTTGGACACTCCTCCGTCTCTCCCACCCCTCCCCACATGCTCACACTGGCCCGAGAGCCCCCTGGGGCAGGGGCCTTTTAGTGGTCACATTTGTTACCCACAGAGGAACGGGCCAAGGGCTGAACGGAGAGCTTAGAACGTGCTTCGGGACAGGTGTTTGGGGGCCAGGGGGCGGGAGGAGCCAGCCACGCTCGGTGGATGGGACTGTCTCCCACCTCTTGGAGCCTCAGGGTCCCTCACCTGTGACGGAGCTGTGGACGGTTCCCATCTCAGACCCAGAAGGAGTTAGGAAGGCGACATAAGCAAAGCCCCGGGACAGCAGGGCCCGGAGACAGCTCCTCACCGTGAGAGGCTGAGTGCTCTCCAGTACGTGACACGCCCACTCCCCCCCAGCAGTGAGGTTGCCACCACATCCTGCCTGGCCATCCGCCGCCCCCACCCCCAGCGTCTGGCATCCTGCCCTGGCAGTCTCATCCCGGACTCTCCAGGGGCAGGCTGTTGCACATTCTTGGGCCCTCTGTCCTGGCCCCTCCTACCTTCCGGTCCCCGATCTTTGGGCGCCTGCCTGGATCTGGACTCGGGGAGCCAGGAAGGGAGGGAGGAGTGTCGGGGTGTCTTTCAGCTGGGGGCCGGCTGCGTGATTCAGCAGACCCTCCCCTGGACGGCTGCTTGCCCAGGAGTGTGGGTGGTGTGAGGAGCCAGCTGGTCATTAGGGGGCCCGGGCCTTCCTGTGGGGCAGGCTCTCACCCTGGCCTGTGAGTCCCGGCCTCACCAGGAGGGCTGACCCCTGGGCTGGAGCCGCCGGCTCAGGGCAGGTGGTGTTGTCTGCTGGCCCTGCGGGGACCTGAGCTCTGGGAACCCCGGGGGGGGCAGGGAAGCTGGACTCCCGGGCTCCGTCTCTCGGCCCTGCCCTGCGTGGGGCCTTGGGCAGGTGGGCAGCGAGCCTGTGCAGTGGTGAGAACCCGAGTGGGGAGGTGGAGGGACAGGCCTGGGTTGGATCTCGGCTCTGGCCCTGAGTAGTAGAGTGACGTTGGGCAGGTGACTCCCCTGAGCCTTAGTCGTCCCATCTGTGAAATGGGGCCAAAGATAGACCCTGCATCTGGATGTCAAAGGGACCCCACGAGGAGGATTCCATGGTAAGGGCCAGCCCGGTGCCTGGCGCACGTTCTCTGCTGAGCACCCCTATTCCCTCAAGGGGTCTAGGTCTGCTTTCCTCCTGTCCTCACCCGTCCCGGCGTGCCCGAGGAAGATGAGATGGGAAGCATCTGGTGTTTGCAGGGAGGCCCTGTTTTGTGAAGTATTTGTTACTATTGTCACTATTAATATTATAGGTAATCAAAATAATGTGGCCCCGTCCCATAACCTGGGCACCCTTGTGCCTCTCCCAACAGAAACAGACCCATTTGTCAAAACACAGGTATTTAGGGACTTCCCCAGCAGCCCAGTGTTTAGGAATCTGGGCTTCCACTGCAGGGGGCACGGGTTTGGTCCCTGGACAGGGAACTGAGATCCCACATACTGCGCGGCGCAGCCAAAAAAAAAAAGTGAGTTCATACTAAGCCCCCTCTTCTGCATTTGGCTTTTCTCACACTTTGAATAAATCTCTTCGGACCAGTGGCGCAGCTTCGTGGCAGCTGGTTCCGAGTGAACTGGAAGTTTTCAACTAGCCCCTCTGGTTGGTCTGATCATTAACAGGATGGAGTCTAGACAGGAATTCAGGAATGCTCCTGCTGAAACGTGGGGGTCCCTGTGAGGCTGCTTTCGCAGTCTGTCAGCGTGGCCTGGATCTCAGTGCTCAGCCTTCCTGTCTGTGGAATGGGGAGGCTGCCTGCCTTCCCTCTGGTGGTTTCCCAGCCACCTGGTGACCATATGGTTCCTGGGCAGAGGCCGATCCGTGGGCTGGCCCATGAGTGTTGCCCAGCTAGTGTGACTCACAGCTAGACTTGAGGTAGAATTTTGGACAGTGGGTCCACTGTCTCCTGCCCCTGACCCCCGGGTCTCAGAAAGCCAGGCCACCCTGCAGTAACCCCCTCCCGTGGGTCCCTTTCAGGTTGAACCATGATTCCGGTGACAGAGCTCCGCTACTTTGCGGACACGCAGCCAGCGTACCGGATCCTGAAGCCGTGGTGGGATGTGTTCACCGACTACATCTCCATCGTCATGCTGATGATCGCGGTTTTTGGCGGCACACTGCAGGTCACCCAGGACAAGATGATCTGCCTGCCGTGTAAGTGGGTCACCAAGGACTCCTGCAACGACTCGTTCCGGGGCTGGGCGGCCCCCGGCCCAGAGCCCCGCTACCCCAACTCCACCATCTTGCCGACCCCCGATGCTGGCCCCACAGGCATCAAGTATGACCTGGACCGGCACCAGTACAACTATGTGGACGCCGTGTGCTACGAGAACCGCCTGCACTGGTTCGCCAAGTACTTCCCCTACCTGGTGCTTCTGCACACACTCATCTTCCTGGCCTGCAGCAACTTCTGGTTCAAGTTCCCTCGCACCAGCTCGAAGCTGGAGCATTTTGTGTCCATCCTGCTCAAGTGCTTCGACTCGCCCTGGACCACGCGAGCCCTGTCGGAGACGGTGGTGGAGGAGAGCGACCCCAAGCCGGCCTTCAGCAAGATGAACGGCTCCACGGACAAGAAGTCGTCGACGGTCAGCGAGGACGTGGAGGCCACCGTGCCCATGCTGCAGCGAACCAAGTCTCGGATCGAGCAGGGCATCGTGGACCGCTCGGAGACGGGCGTGCTGGACAAGAAGGAGGGGGAGCAGGCCAAGGCGCTGTTCGAGAAGGTGAAGAAGTTCCGGACCCACGTGGAGGAGGGGGACATCGTGTACCGTCTCTACATGCGGCAGACCATCATCAAGGTGATCAAATTCATCCTCATCATCTGCTACACCGTCTACTACGTGCACAACATCAAGTTCGACGTGGACTGCACCGTGGACATCGAGAGCCTGACGGGCTACCGCACGTACCGGTGCGCCCACCCCCTGGCCACGCTCTTCAAGATCCTGGCATCCTTCTACATCAGCCTGGTCATCTTCTATGGCCTCATCTGCATGTACACGCTCTGGTGGATGCTCCGGCGCTCCCTCAAGAAGTACTCATTCGAGTCCATCCGCGAGGAGAGCAGCTACAGCGACATCCCCGATGTCAAGAACGACTTCGCCTTCATGCTGCACCTCATCGACCAGTACGACCCGCTCTACTCCAAGCGCTTTGCCGTCTTCCTGTCGGAGGTGAGTGAGAACAAGCTGCGGCAGCTGAACCTCAACAACGAGTGGACGCTGGACAAACTGCGGCAGCGGCTCACCAAGAACGCGCAGGACAAGCTGGAGCTGCACCTGTTCATGCTCAGCGGCATCCCCGACACCGTGTTCGACCTGGTGGAGCTGGAGGTGCTGAAGCTGGAGCTGATCCCCGACGTGACCATCCCGCCCAGCATCGCGCAGCTCACGGGCCTCAAGGAGCTGTGGCTGTACCACACGGCCGCCAAGATCGAGGCACCCGCCCTGGCCTTCCTGCGCGAGAACCTGCGGGCGCTGCACATCAAGTTCACGGACATCAAGGAGATCCCGCTGTGGATCTACAGCCTGAAGACGCTGGAGGAGCTGCACCTGACAGGCAACCTGAGCGCGGAGAACAACCGCTACATCGTCATCGACGGGCTGCGCGAGCTCAAGCGGCTCAAGGTGCTGCGGCTCAAGAGCAACCTGAGCAAGCTGCCGCAGGTGGTCACGGACGTGGGCGTGCACCTGCAGAAGCTGTCCATCAACAACGAGGGCACCAAGCTCATCGTCCTCAACAGCCTCAAGAAGATGGCCAACCTGACGGAGCTGGAGCTGATCCGCTGCGACCTGGAGCGGATCCCCCACTCCATCTTCAGCCTCCACAACCTGCAGGAGATCGACCTCAAGGACAACAACCTCAAGACCATCGAGGAGATCATCAGCTTCCAGCACCTGCACCGCCTCACCTGCCTTAAGCTGTGGTACAACCACATCGCCTACATCCCCATCCAGATCGGCAACCTCACCAACCTCGAGCGCCTCTACCTGAACCGCAACAAGATCGAGAAGATCCCCACGCAGCTCTTCTACTGCCGCAAGCTGCGCTACCTGGACCTCAGCCACAACAACCTGACCTTCCTCCCCGCTGACATCGGCCTCCTGCAGAACCTCCAGAACCTGGCCGTCACGGCCAACCGGGTGAGTGGCCCGTGGCGGGGGTGCTCCTGAGTGTGGAGTCTTCAGCTGTGGTTCCCAGGCCCCCCTGGGAGGAGCTGGGTGAAAATACAGATTCCCAGGCCCCGGACCAGACCTGCTGAATCAGAATCTGTGGGGTTGGGAGGCCGTCTCTGCCGCAGAACGTGGACATGCCAGGAGGGATGGTGTGGTCGAGGTGGCCTTGGGCGGGTTCCTCGAAGGCAGTGATGTGCACGGGCAGGAGGTCCACGGCCTGCCCTGCTCTCTCAGAGCTCGGTCGTGGGAGGTGGGACTTAGCCTGGAGCTTGCAGTGTCTTTCTCAGCTTGTCCTGGACCAGATTTGGAGCCCAGGATGGGCCCACAGGGACAGAAACTTTGTGGGTGACTGGTGCAACTCCCAGCGCCACTCACACCCTTTCCCCTCTGCGTTTTGAGGGTGGCAGAGGGCAGAGTTGGGCCTAGCTGGGGCTGGTTTGTTACCACTTGCCTTTCTGGAGAGGAAATTGTGCAAACCGTTGTGAGCCCGCGGTACTGGAGGTCACGCCCGGGAGACGATCGAGACCTCTGGCGGCTCCTGTGCACCAGCCCCTTGCCTATCTGGACAAGCCCCCCACCCAAGGGCCCCTCCGCGGAAGCAGGCAGGTGGGGGTTGAGGGCAGGTGGTCCTGTGGCTTTGTGGCCTGGCCTCTGCCGTGGAAACAAAGCCACAGCTGCTGGGGGGAGCTCCCCCTGCCCTGCCCACCCCTGCTGGGGCCCTGCAGGGAGGTTGATATTGGAAAGAACGTCTTCCCGGTTTGTTCCTACTCTGAGTGGAAACCCTCTTGCAGTGAGGAGGGTGGTATCAGGGTGGACACTCTCGCAGTGGGGCTGGGGGGTGATGGAAGCCCGTGGCCGGGGGCTGGGATGCTGAGGGAGATCCAATCCAGCCAGCACCTCTGCGCCTCTGTTGCCGGCAGCAGCATGAAGCCGCCCCGTGGGTTTAAGGAGCTCCTGCTCTGTGTCCACCCTGCGCTGGGCACCCTGCTCCCGGCATCCTGTGAGTCCTTCCGGCAGGAGCTCTCTCCAGCAGCCTGGAGGCAGGCAGCCCCTGAAATGCCCCGTTCTAGGAAAGGACGTGCCTTCTCCAGCATCACCCAGATTGGAGGGTCCAGGCACCCCAGACCTCTGACCACCAGAACCCCTCCCGTCTTCCCTAAGCCTCTCTCCCTGTAAACCACAGAGATTTTGACAAATCCTTTCTCCCTCCCTCAAATTATACCTGTGTGCATGTGTGAGAACGTACAGGGGTGAAGGTCAGATCCCAGGCTGCTTCACTCTGGAGAATCCGCCTCCAGGGCCTGGGACAGGCCCACCGGTCAGGAAAATTGGCCTCCTGGGGAGAAGCCCCATTTGGGGAGCATAGGACAAACACACACCTCCTTTAGCATGTTGAGGGGGACCAGGTGGCTCCCCCAGAGCACAGTGCGGGGCCAGATTGCCCCTGGAGTTGGGGCTGACTTGGGCATCCCAAGGACCCCTCGTGGTGCCCGCTCTGTCCCGGGAGCTGTGTGGGCACCAGGTCTTGATGGGGCCTTCCCAGCCAGTGGAGGGTGGAGGGTGGGATTCCCGACCTGTCCCCACCCCCAGCTCCTCACCCCAGGCCTGGCTGCCAGGTCATGCCTGTTGGCTGAGGTCACCCCTCAGGAAGAGCTGGGGGCAGGCACGCTGTCCCAAGGCAGGAGACCCTCTGACACCCAGTTCAGCACAGTGCTTAATCATGTCCTGTCCCCACCCGCTGGAATGCCAGAGGCCTTTGTAGGGAAAGAAGTTCACTTGGGCCAGTCCTAGTCAGGCTCCTCCCTTTAGGCAGGAGCCCCGCCCCCCCTTCCTCCCTCTGGGCCTGGCGGTTCCTTGTGAGCCACCCCGGGCTATGGGCTATGTGTGAGTGGACAGGCAGGGGTGAGTGTGGCCCGGCTCAGGCCCTCGGCCTCTGTTTTCTTAGGTTTAAACTCATGTTAACGAATAGCTCGATAAGTGGGCGTCCACTGGTTTGGTTATTCATTGGGTCATTGATTTGGTGAATGTTTTTTGAGCGCTCCTAGTGTGGAGCAGGGAGCTGGGGACCTAGGAACAAACAAGCCCCCGGCTGCCCATCCTGAGCTCACCTCTCAGGGAAAGACAGGCAACCAGCAGTTAGCACAGTGGACGAGACTAAGCTGGGGCACAGAGGAGTGGCCTCAACCCGGACTTAACCCAGGGCAGGCGGGCCTCCTGGAGGAGGGGACATCTCACCTGGCCCTGCAGGACAAGGAGGAGTTAGCCAGGTGAAGAGGAAAGGGAGAGTCTAGGAGGCTCTGTCCACAGGGAACTGAGAGCCCAGGGGGAGGAGCGGTGAGCTGAGCCCCTGGAATTTGGACTTTCCCCTGAGGCCAGGGCTTGAGGAGCATCCTGTTCTTCCCACTTGGTTTCAGATAATCTGTCTCACATCCCTTCCCTTGACCCTCTGACAACAAGGACCTTGGCTCTTTCGTCCAGTGCCTGACGTGGAGCAAAGCGTTCACCGAATTCCCATTGACTGAGCGACGAAGGAATATGCTGCCTTGGAATTTAGAGAGCTCGCTCCTGCTGCAACTCGAGGGTATTGGGGGTGGGGCAAGATGAGAGGTCAAGAGCCGATAGAAAGCCCGTGGGCAGCTGTCAGGCGGGGGCGAGGCCTGGACTGGCAAAGGCTGCCAGGGATGGCGGGACGGACGGATGTGGGGGAGACTTCGGGGGTGGAATCCACAGGACGTGAGCGGGATTGGATGTGGGGAGAGAGAGCTCCGACGTGACTCGAGGTTTCTCACCTGGCTGCCTGGGTAGCTGGAGGGTCATTGAGGCCAGGTGTGGGACAAGGCACAGGTTTTCAGAGAGGAGAGCGTAGGTCCCATGTTGGGACATCCAAGGGACCAGGTTGAGTCAGCCTGAAGCTCAGGGAGTCATCCGCCCAGGCTCCTGGGTGAAGATGGGTCCTCGATGAGGTCATGGGGGAAAGGATGGAAGGAAGGGGAGTCTGGCTCGAGCCTTTGGCATGGACGGCGAAGAGCAGGGCCAGGCAGGAGCGGGTGGGCACAAAGCCCACGGGGAGTCAGGTGAAAGGAGAACAGATGCATGTCCAGTGGATTAGGAGTGACCGTTGGTGGCTCTGGCCAGGTAGCTTCCAGGGTGGGCAGCGGCAGAAGCCAGATCACGGCGGGCCGAGGAGAGAGACGGCGTCTTTCCAAACGGTTTGTTGGGAAGCCTGGAGAGGCTCCTGGGAGGGTTGTCTTTTTTTCAAAGACCAGGTGGACTTGAGGGGGAGCCAGTGCTGATGGGGGAGCCGTTGAGGTCCCTGAGGAGGTGGGAGAGGGCGGGATTGGGGTGACGGGAAACGACTTCACACCTTCAGCGCACGAGCACACCTCACGAGGAAGGACAGGAGTGGCCCGGGTGGGGCAGTGACCCACCGAAGGCACCTTCTTTTCTCTCCGTGCACCTGGAAAGAGCTCGCTGCTGGTCTGGGGGGTGCTCCGGGGAGGGGACGTGTCAGGGGGAGAGCTCCGATGTGAGCCCCAGCTCTGCCACCTGCTGGTCCGGCCTCTCCCGCTCCCTGGCCACTGTATGTGTCACCAGAGGAGGCCAGTGTCGGGCGCAGTGGGGTCTCTGGGAGGCTCTGGCCCCTCCGTCCTGCCAGAGCCCGCTTCCCATCTGCCCTCTCACCTTCATGTCCCTGCTGACCTGGAAGCTACCTCTGCCCCATTCCTGACCACTGGGCCACGTTGGAGCCCCAGGTCAGGAGTCCCCTTTAAAACGGTCACAGTGTCCCTCATGGCATGGCCTCTGCCTTCTCAGCGGGAAAATGGGGACGGTGACAGAGCAAGCTCCCCGTCACCCTCACATGGGCTCGGGCCCAAGTCCCTTGGCTCCTGCCCTGCTGGAAGGGTCCCTCCTGCCCACCATATCTGAAGGAGGCGGTTGTAGGAAAATAGGCTCAGTAAGAGCTCGTGTTTGTAGCTGATAGCTCACAGGAGGGCGGGGAGGAAGCTGGCTTTTATGGGGTTCTTCCCGTGTGGCAGGAGACACGGCAGGTCCCCACCCAGTCTGCACCACCAACAGTGTGGACAGTTGGAGCACGGACTGTTGAGCCAGGTTCGAATCTTGGCTCCACCACTTTCCAGCTATGAACCTTTAGGCAGGCTGGCTCCTTCAGGGCCTCAGTTATCCCATCTGTAAAATGGAAAGAGTGTTTACAAAGTACTTACAGGTAGTTCTGAGGGTTCAGTGAGTTAATAGCATCAGCGCTCAGAGCGAACCTGCCCTGTAGTAAGTGGCATGTGGGTGTTGCCCATTATTCAAATTTTGCAAAATCAGAAGGAGGGGGCTCTGAAGGGCCAACACTGGGTTCCCCGCACCCACCATCAGCCTGTGACTTGACAGGTAAGGAAACTGAGGCCCAGGAAGGGGAAGTGATTGGTGAGTTCTCCCCAATTCTCAGCAACAATTATAAGGGTATAGAATTTTCTCAGCAGGCTGCTCTGCTTTCATAAATTGTTCTTAAACCAGGCAGGACCAACAGCCTGGCTTCTGGTGAGCCCTGGGTGGTGGAGGAGGGGGTGCAATTGGGAGTAGCTGGCTACTGTGATTTGCTTCTGGGGTGCCAGGCGCTGGGAGACAGCGGGGAGCACGGCACACCCAGCCCTGCCTTCTCAGAGCCCCCTGTCTGGGGGTGACAGGAGATCAAGCAGTTTCACCACGGAAGGGATCAGTGCTGTCCAGGGGACATGGGTGCCATAGGTTACCAGGAGGTCAGGGAGGCTTCCTGGAGGAAGTGACTGCAGAGCTGAGACCTAAAGAACAGGGGAAAGTTAGCCAGACTTGGGCCCAGATTGTGTTGGTCCCTGGGGTCTGGGGTAGCTGAAATGGGCATCAGAGAAGGTGCTGGTGCCCAGGGCAGGGAAGCCCAGAGGCCCAGGTCCGAGGTGCGCCCGCCTCACTTCACCCTCTGCTCCTTCCCTGTAGATCGAGGCGCTGCCCCCGGAGCTCTTCCAGTGCCGGAAGCTGCGGACCCTGCACCTGGGCAACAACGTCCTGCAGTCGCTGCCCTCACGGGTGGGCGAGCTGACCAGCCTGACCCAGATCGAGCTGCGGGGCAACCGGCTGGAGTGCCTGCCTGTGGAGCTGGGCGAGTGCCCTCTGCTCAAGCGCAGCGGCCTGGTGGTGGAGGAGGACCTGTTCAACACTCTGCCCCCCGAGGTGAAGGAGCGGCTCTGGAGGGCTGACAAGGAGCAGGCCTGAGCGCCCACGGGCGCTGAGCACGGGCTGCCCAGAACAGCCAGCAGCGGGGCCTCTGGGGAGGCCTCAGGCCCAGGATCCCAGGAGCCCCTGACTGACGACCAGCCCAGCCTCTCAGTGGGGGCGGGGCAGGAGCTGGGCTACAGGACCGCACCTGAGGGGCTGGCCCCTTTCTCCTCGAGACTCATGCCCCCCGCGGCAGGCACCTGAGGGGGAGATCAGAGGCCTGTAGTCCATCTCTGAGCACAGTATTTGGACAATCAGGGCCTCCTCCCTGGAGGCCATCTCTGCCCCAGAGGCCTAGCGACACCAGAGGTCCAGGGACACCTACTTAGTTCTTGGTATTTATTTTCTCCGCCTCCCACCCCCTCCCTCCAGATAACTTATACATTCCCAAGAAAGTTCAGTTCCAATGGGGGGTGTCTGAGGAAGGGTGGGCTGCATTTCCCTTTTCCTTTTTTTGGTGGTTTCAAAACCATTTAGGGCCCACCCAGCCTTGAGCCGAGCGGTCCAGGGTGAACCAGCTGTGGGACGGTCACCCCAGAGGTGCCAGGCTGGGCTGTGGTGGCACGGCCCGTGGGAAAGCAGGCCACCAGGTGGAGAGGCCAGGCCTGGGGTTTGCTGCAGCAGTTTAGATTTTTTTTTAAGTAAAAAAAAAAAAAAAAAAAAAATTTTTTTAAGCTTTGAAAATCGATGGTTTGGGTATTAAAAAGAAAAAACTAAAAAAAAAAAAAAAGGACACTAAAGGCCAGTGAGTTGGGGTCTCAGGGTGGGACAGAAGTTCCCCTTGAGGAGAGCAGCAAGACACTGAATTGTGTTTCCTTCCCCCGGGGTGCAGGCTGCAGGATGTCTTCCGAATCTGCTGTGACCTTGGTCCAGGAGTCTGTAGTTCCTCTCCCCGCCTGGGGCGGGGATTGTTTTGTCTTGTTTTTAGTGTCTTGTTTTCTTTCTCCTCCATGTATCTTGGCAGGCTCTCATTTCTGTGACTGTTGGCCAAAGGGAATGTTCCGGAGCTTCCAAGAAGGGAGGGGACTCGGGTTGGCTAATCCCCGGATGAACGGTGCTCCATCCCCACCCCCATCCCTTGTCGCCGTGTTAAGGAGCCCAGAGGAGCCCCCTCACCCAGACTTTGCTTTCCCACCTCACGCTCATGAGTCTGCCCAGTGCTACTACTGGCCTCAGCCGCTGACGTCAGTCCTGTCACCACCTGGTCCTTCACAACGGACACTTGGAGGCGGGGCCGCGTGAGGAGGTTGCCGCCGGGGAGGGCAGGGTCCCCAGGTTCTGGTTCCAGTTTCTGTCCCAGGCGCCTGGCATGTGCAGCCCACTCAGCGCCTGGTGGCGGGAAGCCAGCTCACTTTAGATCAGTCACCGGGGTCCCCGCTTTAGAAGGGTCCCCACCTTAGATCGATCACTTGGACATTAAGGCACGTTTTAGCGTCTCGTCTTAATGATTATGTGCACTCGTCCATTTGTGTTTTCTGCGTCGTGTCATTGGATGTAATCCTCAGAAATAATGCACACTAGCCTCTGACAACCATGAAGCAATCTGTTACACGTGGGTCTGAACTTGTAGACTCGGTTCAAATATCAAATAAATCTATAACAGAAAGTAGCCTTTGGAGGTCTCCATGTCATGGGGGGACCCTTCCCTCAGCTCTCTGAGGCCCGCTCAGCCCCGTGGACTGGTTTGTGGAGTGACCATTTATCGGGCACCTAGAAGATAATGAACTCTGCTCCTCTGCCTGCCCCGTGAAACCGGAAGCTCCTCGGAGGCAGCTACCGGACATGAGCTGGACGCAGCCCCTGTTACACATCCGGTGTGGGCCCCACCAGGATCCCACAGCCAGCACGTTCTCTGCTGGCTGAGGCCTAAGGTTCGGGCCCTCCTGAGCTTTGATGGGAGGGAGGGAAGGGCGCTGGAATGGGAGCCAGTAGTCTCGGGTCCTTTTCCCAGCTCAGTCATCCCCTTTGTCAAACCGGGCAAGCCCCTTTCCTCCCGTGCCCTCCACATCCCCATCTGTGCAGTGGGCACTTCCACTCTGCTTTCATCCGTCCCTTGTAATTCCAACAGCCAGTCTCCAGGGCTCTGCAGAGGCAGGACTGAGAGTCACTGTGGGCAGGCCTGACCCAGCTTCTAGCCCCTTTGGGCTGGAGGTGCTGAAGGTGTTGGGGTCAAGGGCAGAGGCTGGGGGAGATGGGCAGAGTTGTCTTCAGATTCTAGCTCTGCCATTTATTTGATGTGGGCCCTCGGTTTCCTCATTTATAAAATCAGGATGGTGTTGGCGACCTCACAGGATTGTTCTGGGGCTTACTCAGCTTCCTGATAATTTTGCTGGTAGGTGGAGTTTTTAGCAGAGGGCCTGGCTCCTGGAAATCAATAAATGATCTGTCTTCCTCCTGGCCCAGCAAGGCTTGTGTAAGGACAATGAGTCCTTACCTGCTGCTTGGGCACCTCCTCTGGGACACGCCAGAGTCTGTCCTTCCTCCCTACATGGGACTTTGACCCCCCAGGTGACCTCAGGAGTGAGTCAAGAGTCCCTCCCTCTTCTGCCTCTGTCGTGGGATTTTTGACGGGGAGGCCAAGCAGCTGGGCTTGGCAACCCCCTACAACACCCTCCTTTATCTCGAGAGTAGAGGTCTTCCTCTCCTGTCTTGTCTGGTACCTCCCCACCAGTGCCCACTGCCCCACCTCAGGCTTGGGGTGGCCCAAGCGCTGGATCTGGAGCTGGTTAGCTTTTGGAAAAAAACAGCAATGTGGAAACACCGCCCACCCACTTCCCAAAGCCTGAGTGGAATGAATGAACAAATCGTGGGAGGCCCAGCCGTCCCCCCGCCTCCCCCCAACTCAGGGCTCTTCACTCCATTTAAAACCACACTGGTGGCCTTTTCTCTGATGATAACAGCAGTTTGGAAAACTTGGGGAAGTTCAAAAAGTAAAGTAAAAATACCCTCACATTCCACCGAGAACAGCTCCTGCTAACATACGGTGAACAGCCAGTGGGCACTTTCCAAGTGCCCAGGAGGTACTTCTGTTATCCCCAAACCACAGATGGGGAAAGTAAGGCCCGGGTGTGGATGTAAGCCTTGGATGGGGGTTCCCTGAGGAGTTGCTAGCCCAGCACTACTGGACCCTCACTGTGTTCCTGGCACATGGCAGGTGTCTCTCTGGATCTGTTGGGAAGGGGCCAGGACAGCTGGGAACGCTCCCTGCCTTGAGTGAGCGGAACCTTGGCTGTATTTCCCCAAAGGGTTCTGTCTTCCACCTGTCTTCCTCACCCGGCCTGTCCCCTGGGAACCTCTTCACCCTCCAGCCTCAGGAGCCTGCCGGGGCTCTCCCCTCCCCTGGCTCTCGGCTCTTGGGAAGCAGGGACCAAGCAGCTATACTTCCAGTGCGGTGGCCCAGAAAACACAACTTGACTTAGGGCCAAGTCTCCTGAGGGCTGAGCAGTGTCCCCACGCTCGCTCCCGAGACACTCTGTCCCTTCGCCATTCAGAAAGCATCATTTCAGGGAAGGCCAGTGGCTGGGTTTCAGAAGCGGCAGCCAGAACGGCCCCGTCAGCTGATGAGCAGGGCTGGCTGGAAGGGTGGGTGTGCTGACCGCCGGCCTCCGCTGTGCCAGCCGGCCTCAGACACCAACATCTTGGGCCTGGGGGTAGGGATCAGGAACCATGGCTTCCCTCGCCCTCATTCTGAAGACCCAGGCCCCCACTCTAGCCCCTTCCCCTTTCTAAGATCCCCGTTATCTTCTCCCTTCCTCTGAGCTGCAGACAGATCTGTAATCCTTTCAGGACCTAGAGAGTCTCAGGGGATCAGAGCTTGGGGAGCAGGGGCAGGGGCCCAGGCAATCCTCTGAAGCCCTCTTCCACCTTTAGAATGCAGAGCTGCTCAGAGTCTGTCTGATGTGCGTGCCCCCAGACCCACCTTGCATCCCATCCCACCCAGATGCTGCTGCTGGTGGCCTGGGCACTTTCTAACCCTGCCTCGACCCAGGGGCAGGTGTGGGTTGGAGGTTACAGTTAGTTGTGGCACCTGGGCAGGGACTCGGGTGTCCTCCTGCCTGCCCAGACACTCCTAGGACACAACTTCTGGGCACCTTGGAAACAGCCAGCCGGGAGTGGTTTCTGGAAAGAAACTGGAAGGAGGCAGTTAAAGATCTTGCAGGAGATCAGAAATGGCTAATCCTGGATTAGCTGGGGGGGATGGACCCAGGGTGTGGGGCAGACAAGGGGGGCCCCACCCTAGGACAGAAGTGAGAGGGGGTGGGGTGGGGTGGGTGTGTTGGGGGCCGGGAATGGGTTTTCTCTGGATGGGGGCGGGGAGGAGCTGAAGGCCAGGATTCAGTTTTTTCTGGGCAGGGAAGGGTTAAATCCTCCTGGGCCTCCCAGGCTCTGGCCACTCTCCCCTCCTGACCTTTCTCCTCTCCAGCCTCAGGCACAGCCGCAGAGCCACCCGTGCACCCTGCCTCGTCCTCATGGCCTACCTGAGCCGCTCACAGCTCCAGAAGGTAGGGCCCTGCTGGGTGGGCACCCCGAGGGTCAGGTAAATGTGGGGGGCCCCTCCGGACTTGGAGTAGTCCCGGGGAACTCGACCCACCCCCTTACGTTTTTCAGAAGAGGAAACTGAAGCCCAGAGTGGTCGGTTCACAGCCATGACCCCTAACTTCCGCACACACAGCCAGGGGCCATCCAGGCCAACGCACTGCGGCTGGGGTGGGAATGTTTGCATGAAGAAACCAGAAGAAAACACAGGATCCTGCGAACTGGGGGCGGGGGCGGGGGCGGGGGGGGGGGGTCTGTGAAGGGGCGGGGCCGACGAGGGGCGGATCCACCCGTCCCACCCCACCCACAACCCACCTCCAGCGCGGGGCGGGTGGCCGGGCAACCACCCGGCGGGCGCATTCAGACCCGAAAAGGCTAACCCGTGGGAATCAGAGCGATGGAGACTTTTTAAAAACATGACCCTTGTTGTTTGTTCCTGATGGCAAGAGGAAAATGCAAAAAAATACAGAAAAGCTCAAAAAAGAAAATTTAAACCCACCTATAGATTCCTATGCTGAGACAATATTTTGGCATACAGCCCTTGAATCTCTAAAAGTTTCAGGGGACTTCCCTGGCGGTCCAGTGGTTAGGACTCCGCGCTTCCACAGCAGAGGGCACGGGTTCAATCCCTGGTTGGGGAACTTAGATTCCACAAGCTGCGCTGGGGGGCCAAATAAATAAAATAAAAGGTCCATCACAATATCACAAAAGCTGTCGCCGATTGCTTGCTTGCTTGCTATATGTTTCATAAAGGAGGCACTACTGTGCTCCCCATCTGATAGATAGCCTGAGAGTCAGAGAGGGGAAAGCACTTGCCCAGGTTCTCACAAATTAGGATACTAATTTGTAGTTGGCTTTTTTTTTTTAAACTCACAATATGTGTGGAACACATTCCCATGCCAATAAATATTTTTCTATCAGCTGTGTTGTATTTCAGGTAGATAAACCACACTTTGTGTGATAAGTTCACCTGTGTGCTGGTTTGTTTGATGATATCCGTCTCCTTCCCTAGACTAAGTTCTGAGAGGCAAGCATCATGGCTGGCTTGCTCATGACTGAATCTCCAGCTCCTAAAACCATGTCTGGTGCACGGTAGATGCTCAGCCAATATTAGCCGGATAAACGAATGAGGTTGTATTCCCTGGAGGGTTAGGCCTGGGACACCTCCCCTTCCACTCGCCTTCATTCAAGCAGCCAACACTGATTGCTCTTCACTGGGCGCTAGACACCATCGCCAGGGAGGGAGGCAGAGCAATGAACAGGATGCCTTGTCCTGCCTCCACACGGCTTCTGGTTTGGGGAAGGGTCAAATCAGTCCTCATCAAGAGCGTTTGAGGGCAGGGAGAAGCCTGAGTCTCCTTCCTGCCTGCAGTTTCAGGAGGATGGATTTCTGGTGCTGGAAGGATTCTGGTCTGCAGACGAGTGTGTGGCCATGCAATGGAGGATTGGCGAGATAGTGGCTGAGATGGATGTCCCTCTCCATTGTCGCACGGAATTTTCCACCCAGGAGGAGGAGCAGCTGAGAGCCCAGGTAGGTGCCTGGAGCAGGTGAGAATGAGATTTGGTCTTTGATGGGTGGCTCAGTCCCCAGCCAGAGCAGCAGCCTGGAAAGGTAGGACCCCAAGGCCCATGGGCTCATGCTGATAACGAATCAGGCCCCGAGCTTTCTGTGGGCCGGGATCCAGGCTAAGTGTCTTATATGCATATTTCCTTCACTCCCTACTACGAATTCATGAGGTCAGCATTATTGCCCCCATTAGACAGGTGGGGTAAATGAGGCTCAGCTCACTTGCCCCAAACTACACAATTAGTAACTGATAGGGCCAGAATTTGAACCCAGATCTGCCTGATACCAAGTGCATGCTGTCACTGCTCTGCTGTACTACCTTAGAAGTTTTCCTGCCACAAAGGACCTCTTTGTGGCCAGCAACCCAGCATAAGCCAAGTGATTCTGATGGGCCCACCTGGGTAAGTCATCCCCCAATGAGACAAGGAACTCTGCTTGTTTCCCCCAGTGACCTACTAGGACTCAGTACAGCTTGAGATGGGTAAGTTGAGACCCAGGGGTTCTCCTACACAGTTCTCTTAACCCTTCATAGGCTGAATTTATGAGCCTGCCTGCGGCTGGGCCCCCAAGCCAAAGCTGTGGTCCAGGCTCAGTAATGGGGCTCACCCTTACTCATGGCAAGGAGCTTCTGCCATCTGGTGGGCATAAAGGGAATTACAATGACTAGAAGGCTTGCAACCCAGAGAATGGGGACTTCAGAAAGAAAAAGGGTTACAGAATGACACTTTCCTCCAAACAGTCGGTTTCATTTGGCTGCACTGGTATTCAGTAAACCCTCAGTATTCACAACTGATATTGTGAAAGACTTTGAAACGGGTTTTTTTAAAAAATAATTAATTAATTAATTTTTGGCTGCGTTGGGTCCTCGTTGCCACGCGCGGGCTTTCTCTAGTTGCGGCGAGCGGGGGCTACTCTTTGTTGAGGTGCACAGGCTTCTCATTGCGGTGGCTTCTCTTGTTGTGGAGCACGGGCTCTAGGCACGCGGGCTCTAGAGCGCAGGCTCAGTAGTTGTGGCGCACGGGCTTAGTTGCTCCGCAGCATGTGGGATCTTCCTGGACCAGGGCTCGAACCCGTGTCCCCTGCATTGGCAGGCAGATTCTTAACCACTGCACCACCAGGGAAGTCCCTGAAATGGGTATTAAAAGAAAAAAATATTGGCGGTGTCCTGTCTAGTAGTGCTCCGTTCCAGCTTACCAGCACCTTTCATTGTTTTTGAGTTATTATACAACTCTGTAAGTTATATAGAACTGATAATAACTCGCATGATACTCGTCCATAGAAATGGGTATGAACTGGGCCCGGCAGGGTGCAATTATTGCCCTTGTGGCTAGATTCAGTTTTGCATTGATTTGTAAATTCATTTCAGCGTTTCTTATTGCCTATATTTGTGTGTTTCTTGGAATTCTCCTTTCAACATGTTGCTGGTTCCCTTGTGAATTACTGAGTTAAGTAAAAATCTTTGACACGCGTGTAGCGTCACCGTCTTTATTATTATTATCAGTTATGCTTCCTAAACTTGTTTCCCTGCTAGTGCAGAGGAGTTAAGAATGTTGAAAAAAAACTTTTAGTTTTCAGTGGGAAGGGCGTGGAAAGGGCCCGACAGGTCACTGAGTTGAGCCACGCAAGGCACTGTGACAGCAGATGTGCGCAGTTGAGGGAGTGCTGGGGCTGTGTCATATGGGAACCCAGGTAGGGGCATCAGTGACACTCAAACTGTACTTACGTCGCCATGAAGGAAGATATATATGGTGATCATGGGTGGCTAAAGCCACAAGGAAAACATGGGGCATCTCCCTGGAGCATCATTTTCTTCTTTTTTTAAAATTAAATATTTATTTATTTATGTGTTTGGCTGCGTCGGGTCTTAGTTTTGGCACTCGAGCTCTAGAGCCTGTGGGCTTAGTTGCCCTGCAGCACGTGGGATCTTAGTTCCCCAACCAGGGATTGAACCCGCGTCCCCTGCCCTGGAAGGCGGATTCTCAACCACTGGACCACCAGGGAAGTCCCTGGAGCATCATTTTCATATGCTGCTAAGAAATTTAAATCATGACATTAAAATTAACAAGAAGGGAGTTCCCTGGTGGCCTAGCGGTTAGGATTCGGCACTGTCATTGCTGTGGCCCGGGTTTGATCCCTGGTCAGGGAACTGAGATCCCAGAAGCCACAGGGTGTGGTCAAAAAAAAAAAAAATCAATAAAATTAACAAGGAGATGTTATTAAGAAAAAAGAAAAAGATTAGTAATAGCTTATATTTATCGAGCATTTAGCCATGGTGTGTTTTCCTTGCTGGGTGTTTTCTATTTAGCAGCAGTAGTAATAATAATAACAAAGGCAGATATTCACATGACACCACATTCCAAGGACTGTTCTTATATACCTTATATATACTGACTCATAATCCCTACAACACCCTATGAGATAGGTGCCATTAATAGCCTCCATATTTTATGAGGAAACTAAGCCTGGAGAGGTTCAGTAATGTGGTTGTGATTACAGCCAGTTAGTGGCAGAGCTGGGATTTGAACCCAGGTATTCTAGCTCCAGGGTCTGTGTTCTCAACTTCTATAAGGTTCAGCCTCTACCTGAACCTGAAGCCTCCAACAATCCAGGGAGGTCAGTTCTATTATTATTCCCCTTTTACAGATGAGGAAACTGAGGCTTTGAGAGGCAAAACAAGTGGCCCAAGGCTCCCTGGGAACCAGGCGTGTTTGATCTAGTACCTGTGTTTCATGCCATTATGGAGTATGAGTCATGTGATTTATTTAGAGGTTTCTAAGAAATCCCATGCTTGGAGTTTCCAGCTGTGCTTCCAGGTCCTTGGGGTTCCTGTTCACCGGCTGTGCCACAGTGGATGAGTTTGAGAAGCACCAGAGGCGTCTGCAGCTCTGTGGGGTGGGAAGCATCTGAATCCTCTTCCCTCTCTGCCAGGCCCACCTGTGACCCCGTGATGCTCTCTCAGCCCCTCTGATGTCCCCTCTCCACAGGGCAGCACAGACTATTTCTTAAGCAGCGGCGACAAGATTCGATTCTTCTTTGAGAAAGGCGTCTTTGATGAGAAAGGTTTGGAACTGGGGCCCTAGAGGTGGGGGTGGCTGGACTCCAGTCCTTCCAGCTTGACCTGTCCCTTGTGCCACAGGAAATTTCCTGGTCCCTCCGGAGAAATCCATCAACAAAATTGGCCATGGTAAGCAGGGGCTGGAGAGAAACTGAGGTCTGAAGAGTTTGGGGGCCTTCCCCCAAAGCACACGTTAAGGCAGTAGCCCAACAAATGGCAGTTCTGGGTGCAGGGTCCTTCTTGGGCCCTGCTCTCCTGCATCTTATGATGCTAACCACATGGCACTGCCACTGCAGCACTGGCAAGAGGGGTCCATTTGAGCCCCCCCCCCAATGCAGATGGGTGCGTGCGGGCTCCTCAACTCTCTACTGCCCGGCCTGGGGATGATTCAGGCGCCAGGCACGTGGGGATTCTGGGTCCCATTGCTCCCTGAAGGCTTCTTAAGGACACCAAACATGTTGACAAGGTCCCTGTTCCAAGACCCCTAAACCAAGCTAGGAAACCCTCTTTTTTTTTTTTTTTTTTTTTTTCAGGATCATGCATTATAGTTATTTTGTAGGGAGTTCCCTGGCGGTCCAGTGGTTAAGACTCCGTGCTCTCACTGCCGAGGGCCCGAGTTCGATCCCTGGTCAGGAAACTAAAATCCCACAAGCCGCGTGATGTGGCAAGAAAAAAAAAACAAAAAAACCCCTTACAATGTATCTTGTAGACTGATTTTTAAACATGAAGTTATATCATGGTAGCTTTGTTTTTTTTTTTTTCAAATTGTGGTAAAATACATATAATAGAAAATTTACCATCGTAACCATTTTGAAGTATACAATTCAGTGGCATTAAATACGTTCAACCCTCACTTTTTGTAATAACAACAGTAGTAAATAATGAGAAGAGTGACTGTTCTGTGCCTGGTCCTGGGCTGTGCTTGCACACGCGTTAGCCCATGGAGTCCTATGGCAGCCCAGGAGGCAGGGCTGATTCCATTGTACACAGGAGGAAACTAAGGCTTAAAGGAGAGAAATCGGTGCTCAGAGTCTGACAGAGCAAGCGGCAGTACCAGAATTGCTACCAAGTGATGGGTCCCTTGGAGTCCTTGGTCTTCTGAAGGGCGGCCAGTCAGGGCTAGAAGGTCAAGAATAAGGTCATAGGTCAGGTGAAGGCATCTGTGGGGCCCATTTCTCGGTTATAAACAAGCAGAAAGCTTAACGCACAGAAAATAGGTGAGAATATCAAAGTGAGGCCTGACCCTGGGTGCCCAGGCCTAGGCGTGGGAGGGACGCATGGGGACTGGGGACTGGCTCTTCAGCCCACCTCTGTCCCGCAGCTCTGCACGCCCATGACTCTGTCTTCAGGTGTGTCACACACTCCCCCAAGGTGCAGGTGAGCAGAGGTGTCAGTGAGGGTGGGTCGGTGGGCCATATGTGAGTGTGGGCGGGCTGGCCATGTGACCTCTGCCCCCTTCCAGGCTTTGGCCAGAAGTCTGGGCCTCCAGATGCCCGTGGTGGTGCAGAGCATGTATATCTTTAAGGTGAGCGGCCCGTCCTCCCCAGGCCTCCGTTTACCCTCTGTAAAATGGGCACAGTGCTCATACCAAGCCCTTCCTTTCAAGGGCCGCAAGCTGCCTCCCTGAGGAAATATTATTAAGTTGGCGGGAGAACATGAAAACCGGTCTCCTCTGGTTAGGGTGCCTGGCACTTAGTTGGGGCTCAGTTAGGGTGCCGTGGAAGGAAAGGGGATCCCGGGGCTGCCTCCTCCCTTTGTTGGCTATTGAAATGCTCTGCTCCCAGCTTTCAAGGCCCAGCCCAGTGCCACCTCCTCCAAGAAGCCTTCCAATGCCCTTGGGAAGAGAGGACACATCTCTGATCCTGGAGCCCAGAGGCTTAATCGCTGGCCTGGGCCCCAGCCTCTCCCGCTTCCCCTCACTTCTGCCTTGTGTTCTTGTTAGGGACATGTGTGCTCAGACTGGGAGCTCCCTGCCAGGCAGGGTGGCTTTTCTCTTTGCAGCCCTTCTGGGCCTGGCACATAGTAGGTGCTCGATAGCTGGGTGCTGACGTGGAAGCCTTGCAGATAAACACCTGTGGCGGGGGGAAGAGCATCCCACTCGGAGGACTCAGAGCAGCCCCTGCCCCTCCCCGCTCTCCCTGGCCTCACCCGGCCCCTCCTCTCTCCTGCAGCAACCTCACTTGGGCGGCGAAGGTGAGCCAAGAGCAGGCTGGGGGGCCAGCGAAGGCCCCGGCGGGAGATCTGGGACTTTAGTGGTTGTCAGGTCTCCAGAGGGAGGGAAGGCGCCTGCCAAGACGTCCATAGACAAGAGCCTGGGCCAGCGGAGGAGAAGCCATCTTCTGCTGCTTCCTGAAAGAGTGGATGCCGGGGGGTGGGGTGGGGTGGGGGGGTGGAGGGGGGGTGTCCTGGAGCCCTTGACCCAGTGGTTCCCAAACCTGGCAGCAACTCCTTGCTGGTTAAAAATACAGATTCCTGGGCCGCATTCCCTGAGATCTTGAGTCAGGAGGGTGGCAAGGGCCTGGGAATCTGTATTTTACCAAGTTCCCTGGAGGACTGATTCAGCATAGAAACTGCTGATCTGATTACAAACCCCCTGGATACACAGATACCCTTTCCAGCCTCCCTCATGGGTGATGATCCACTTCTCTCAAATACCTCCAGTGACAGAGGGCTCACCACCCCTACAGGCAGCTCTTCCTTTCCTGACATGAGCTCAAGTCATTCCCCTTGTGAGGCCCCCTCCTCCCCACCATCCAGCCTGAGGACAGTCTCCTGAAGGGATGACCATCCTCTCCCTGAGCCTTCTCTGCTCAGTCCAGCACCCCCAGCTCCTTCAGCCATTCCTCCTCCAAATGTTTTGGGGCCCCCACCATTAGGACACCTTCATCTGGACACTGTCTGCATTGTCAAAGTCCGACTTAAACTTTGGTGCTCAGAAAGCACACAGTTCCCCAGGAAGGGATGAGGCGAGACTAGCACCCTCTTGTTGTTACAGACTAAGGTCCTCTGTTCAGCGGTTCTCCATCCTGCCTGGGTCCCAGCATCACGCAGGGGATGTTTACAATGTGGATGCTGGGTCCGTTTCCTGCTTCACACCCAACTTCCAAGTCTTAGACCACTGGTGGCTTACACTGGACCATCTGGTGGCTGAAGGTGCTCTCGCTGGTTAAGGACGGCGGCTTGAGTTACCTGGCTGGAATTAGACAATAGCAGCTGCTTTTCAGGCAGCGACTACAATGTCAGGCTCTGTACTAAGCACTTTTCGTACACTGTCTCAGAATCCTCCAGCAACCTCGTGAGGTTAGGTTATCGTTGGGGCTGCTTTATGGTTTAGGAAATTGAAGCTTGAGAGGTGAAATCTCTTGCCCAGAGTCTCCGGGCCAGGAAGCGGTGAGATTCTAACTGCTCATAGGAAGGCTGGGCCTGGAGGGCCCTGGGAGGACCATGGAGTGAGTAGAAACGAGGCCAAGGTGAGGTGAGGCCAGGCTCCTCATGCCCAGGCGGGCCTGCTGCAGTCTCCCCTCACCAGGATGCCTCCTTCCTGTATACGGAGCCTCTGGGCCGGGTGCTGGGCGTGTGGATTGCTCTGGAAGACGCCACGCTGGAGAACGGCTGCCTCTGGTTCATCCCTGGCTCCCACACAGGTGAGGCCACCTGCCTCTCCCTGCCCACTCGTCCCCACCCCCCACAGGGGAGGGATCCCGAATAAAGAGAGGCTAAAGGCCCCACCTTGGCCCGCAGGTGGAGTGTCGAGAAGGATGGTCCGGGCCCCTGCTGGCTCGGCGCCTGGCACCAGCTTCCTTGGGACAGAGCCAGCCCGGGATAACAGCCTCTTTGTGCCCACACCGGTGCGGAGAGGTAGGGGGTGTGCAGAGGGCGGGGAGGAGGGCCCGGAGGCCATGCCTGGGGGTCTGTGCTTGCTCTGACCACCCAGCTCACCTGAGGGCCGGGAAGTCACAGCATGAGGGAAGGTAGGGCTGGGTGGGCACTGGGAGGTCTTAAAGCTCTGTGGTTGACAGCAGGGTCTCCCAGATCAGGCTGGAATCCAGACCCTGCTACTTCCCGGCTGTCTCTGTGAGCAAATGACTGAACCTCTCTGAGCCTCAGTTTCCCCAAACATAAAGTAGGGAAGCCAGTGAGATGTCATATGTAAGATGGTGCACCACAAGTGCTCACAAATCCTGGCTGTCAGCACACCCTTCCTTTTAGAAAAGGGAAACTGAGCCCCAACTCTGCGTTCCCGGCTGAGGCCCCAGCTGGCTGGCATGGGACAGAGAGCTTCTGTCTGGTTCTGCAAATGCCATAGAGGTGGATGCCCTTGCTGAGGCTTGCCAAGGGCACAGGCCACAGCGGAAGGGACTTGACCCCAGGGGAACCCATGTCCAACAGCACAGCCTCCGGCGCTGGGGCAGACTCCAGGCCCCTGAGCGTCCAGGGATGGGAATGGGGATGAATAGCCCACGACACCGCTTGAGGGAGGGGGCGCCCACCATGTCCCTTCCTGCCTCGAGGGCGCTCTTGACCCGCTGTGTCCCTGCCAGGGGCCCTCATCCTAATCCACGGAGAAGTGGTGCACAAAAGTGAGCAGAATTTCTCCGACTACTCACGCCAGGCCTATACTTTCCACCTCATGGAGGCTGCTGGCACCGTCTGGAGCCCAGATAACTGGTAGGTGGCAGGGTGTGTGTGGGCCCCAGACAGCTCCCGAAGAGGTCCTGGAGGCTGGGAGCAGTGCTACTGGCACCTCGAGGTCCTCTCCCCATCCTCTGCAGGCTCCAGCCGACAGCTGAGCTGCCCTTTACCCCACTGTACACCTAAAGGCCCTCTGAGGGCAGGGACGCCACCCCCTCTCGGGAGAAGCTGTGGGCCACCAACGCCAGCGCCTCACCCCACCGCCCAGCTGCAATGGGGAATTCGCACCTCTCCCCCAGGGCTTTCCTTCTGCTGGTGTCTGTGCAGACAGGCAGGCAGGAGCAGGAGGCTGGGCTGGGTGCCTTCCCTGAGATCTGTCTCTGTCTGTCCCTACCCCAACACAACCTCCCCCAAGAGGCAGCCTCACAGCCATGAAAGGGTTCTGGCTGCTTCTCTGCCGGCTTCTCACTCGTTGTCTCCCCTCTCACATGGAACTCTTGGTCATTACGGTGGGAGACACTGAATAAAAAAGACTTCCAAATGCAGCATCTTGATCCTTCTTTCCCAAGCAGCCTTCCTCTCAAGATGAGAACCCTGCTGAAAATCATCCCAGGTAGCCCAGCCCTGCCTGGTGAGGTATGCACGATGTTAATAACAGTAAGTGACATTTAGTGGGCATTCATGATGCCAAGAGCTTGCTGTGCTTTATCACTGGATCCTCACCCCTTTCAGGTAGATGCTGTTTCCAGATGATGGAGCTGACACATGGGAAGGTTAAGTGACCTGCCCAAGTTCCACAGCTGTTCAGGTGTTTGGCGAGGTCAGCTGGATCCAGAGCCTATGCTTCTAACCTCTATGCTCCCAGTTCTCCTTTCCTGGGGAGGGAAAAGACCAGAGCCTGGAATCCAGTCTGAGATTCTGGTCCTGACTCTGTGACCAACTCGATTTCCGGCCTCAGGCCAGGCCCTTCTCTCTGGGCCCATTTGGCCACCTGCACCATCAAGGGGCCGGACGAGGGCCTCCACAGGTCCCTCCTGTTTGGACATGCTTGGCAGGCACCCAGAGCTGCAGGAACAAATACCAAATCTGAAACCTGCCTGGCGGGGGTCTGCTCAGAGGTTGCAAACTGGGGGCCACCAGCCGATTTCACAATGCAGAATTGTTTTGTCTGGGACTCGGCATTTTAAAACAAACAAACAAAAAACCCAAAACATTTTAAAACTGGGAGATTCCACATAACAATTCAGGTTTCTAAGCTTCTTTGAATGAGCAGGTCAACAGCCTGGGGCCTGTGGTCTAGCCTACGTGACCGCTGGCTGGAGCTGCCTTCTTACAGGCACGTGTGCTCTCCGCTTCCCTTCCCGGTCCTCCTTCATTGCATTACCTGCCTGGCCTCAGCGGTCTTATGATTTTATGACCTTGATTTCCAGCCCCCACTCTGTATGGGAACAAACCACCCAGGGAGTCAGTGGGGCAAAGCCAGCACTCATAGACGCTACACCCTAACATGGTGTTGCCTCCTTCAGCGAGCAGTCGTGGGGAGCCTGAGCCAAGGGAAGGGTTTGTTAAGGCTCCTTTGAGCCCAAAAGGAATGTCTTAATACTCTCCTCTGAGGGAAAGGGCTTGGCAGTGATGCTCAGGCAGAAGCAAGCTCCCAGAGCTGGGCTCCTGGCTTCCGGCCTTGGTGGGCCAAAGTTCTCACCTCTTCCTGCCTAGGCCCCTCCCTGTCAGGCTGGTGGGAAGTGGGGAGAACCTGGTCCAGCCTTGAGAAACCTGCTGTGCTATCTTCTCACTGACGGGAAATGTTCATTCATTCAGCGAAGGTCTGCCGAGTTCCTGCTATGTGCCAGGCTGTGCTGGCACTGGGGGATGCGGTGGGGAACCAGGGAGAGCTGGACTCCGCCCTCACAGAGAGTAAGGCTGGAGCAGGCACCGCCCCCTCCCCCCGCCCCAGAAGAGCGATTCTGAACTCTCAGTAAACTTCACCAGACCTTGCCTCTAATTTCTCGCCAAGAGAAGAGACCAACACAGGTGTGGACATGACTGGAGGGTGAGAGGTCTCAGGAGGGACCCCTTGACAAGGACCCTGTGCTGTCCAGCCTGTCCTTCATCAGCGCCACTCAGCCAGGCAGCAGAGGCCTTGAGGCAGGGTGGGGTTGGCTGAAACAGGTAGTCAGCCCAGGACGGATCTTCTTCCTCCAGCCCTTCCAGGGATGCAACAAACAGATCCCATCTCTCCCCTTCAGCTCTTCCTAGCCCAAATGGGAGAAACCACATGCACTTGGCTATTTTCCTCTTATATTCTCCTCTGAATGAAGCCAGAGGAGTAGGGTCACTCTGGTCTCCAAGTACAACCTATATAACCCTTTGGTTTGCCTGGCTTTTTGCTGAGATGAGGACTGGCCTTGGGTAACAATGACACTTTCCCTCACTTATGTGACACTTTCGCACTTAAGTGCGGGCTCTGGGCTGGTCACCTCACACATGTCACTTCGCCAGAACCTCAAGACACCCCGTTAGGTGCAGGCTCTTATTAGTCCCATCTTGCAGACATGAGAATTGAGGCCCACAGTGATTAAGCAACTCACACAGTTAAGAAGTGGTTCAGCCAAGGATTCTGACCAGATGAGTCTGACACCAGAACCTGAAGTGTTAACCACTCTGCCCTATGGCCTCCAGTATCCACTCCGGCCCCCCCGAGGACTGCAAGGTGAGGGGGGGCCCTATGGCCCACTCAAGCTTTTTGAGCTGCTGCACTATCCTTTAAGCCTTTTTGCTTTTTAAAGTATCAGCAAAACTAAAACTGGGAGTGCTTTGATTTTTATTTTAAATCTGAATCAACTGAAAAATTAAATCTGCTTCTCCCCTCCTGGCTTTTCAAGCCCAGTGGCTGGCTGCTGTGGGGACCATTTGTCTTCCCCATGTCCCTGTTTCCTTCATCGCTGCTGCACAGCACCTAGGCCATCAGCAATATCAGGAGGTAGAGAGGCAAAAGGAGATTGTCTATCTGCGTAGTGTATGCTTCTAGGAGGGACACGGTGCTGATGCACCCCAAAATCCAAGCATAACTGTAGTTTAAATCCACTCCACTGTCGAAGATTAAGATCAGAGCTACAGAAATGATCTGGGCAAATATAGATGTCATGGTCCCCTCAAAAGTCTTTTTAGTTCCAGGCCAGCGAATCTCCCCCATGGTGCTGCCGAATATGGAGGCCACAGTGTCGCCCACACCGACGGCCAGGACTCCTGCATAGGGGACTAGGGCCCTGGCTCCCCCTAGGCTACCCTTCTGTGTGCAGGGTCTGGGGACTAACCAAATGGGAAGAGACATGCCTAGGAGCAGGTAGATGTGGGTCAGGATGAGCGGTCCACTGTCTCGTTCATCCAGGAAGAGGGACAGGAGGCTTCGCAGAGTGTGGCCCAGGGGCTTGATGCGGAAGTAGCGCACGTACTCTAGGAAGATGAAGACCGCCAGACATACGGTGGCGGCCACGTATAGCAGTGGCCGGTCCAAGATGATACCTGGGATGTAGGTGGCTACCACAATGAAGTGGAAATACTTCCGAGCAATGGTGGGGGCCTGGTGCTTCTTGGACTCGGAAGATGACCGCTTGGCATTCTGGTATAGCACCACCAGGCAGGCTAACGTGGCCAGCAGAGACCAGTAGGCTAGGAGGTAGACTCGGGTCTCTGTCTGGAAGAGGAATTGAAAAAGCCACAGCAGGGGGTTCCTGCGGATGAGCCGGTGCAGCCAGGGCAGGACCACACCAAGGCCCAGTACACAGGTCATGAGGTGGAAGAAGATGGAAGAGGCCCAGGTGCCTGAGTCCATGAAAACAAAGAGGGTGCTGAAGAAGATGCCCATGAGCACCATCCCTACCACCACTACCAGCAGGAAGAAGTCCAAGGGATCCCCCTGGCTTTCCACCACAGTCAGAGAGCGCTTGATGAGCTGGTTGAGCATGAAGCTGATGCCACCCAATACCAGCAGAGCCTCTCCAGGGGTGAAGCAGCGGGGCAGCAGATACAGCAGGATCATGTTGAGGTAGACGAAGATCAGCAGGACCTCCAGGACCTCGATCACCTCGCCTACACTCAGCGAGTGCTTCATGATATAAATGATGACACCTCCAGCCAAGCCCGAGATGACACAGGTGTTGGTGGGCACCGGGCGAGTGATGCCCAGTGCCAATACTGATGAGAAAAGGGCCACTGCCATGCCAGTGGCCGCCACCACAATTCCAAACCGCTCGAAGTATGGGTTCCCCGCAGCCTGGCAGCGCTCCTTCATAACCAGCCCGAGCAAAGGCATGACCACCGAGGCGGGCAGTAGGCCACTGTTTGCGGACATTCGAAACTGGAAGACAGCGCTTCCCTGCTGTAACAGCCGGTCCCACTTGTATTGGACGTAGAAGGCCTGCACCGCGAGGGCCACGGCGCACCACGAGTATCGATCCCACACGGCTGCGTGGATGCTCAGCACCACTACGAACACCACTGCCGCCTCTGCCAGCACCGAACCGCTCAGCGGAGCCCCAGGCCCAGGGGCCGGGGAAGCGCACTCTCGGGTCATGTCTTTAGATCTGAGACTCCGGGGAAACTGGGGTGACTAGGAACGCCCTGGACTCTGGGCCCTTTAATCCCCGCCTGGCAGAGAGCGGTAGCTTCGCCCAGCCAGCACCTTATCTCTCCGTTCTCCAGCTGCGAGAAAGGAAGCTCCACTGTAGGCCACCCTCTGACGCCTGGGAGCTGGCGTCGGGCTACCCTCCACCGCCTCACACCTATGGCGTACACGTCGCCTCTCGGCCGCCTCCCTCACAGCCTCGGCCGCCCTCGCCCGGAGTTCCTCACCTCTCTGGGAATCGCCATGTTGGCCTCGCCCCGCCGTCACGTGACGAAAAGCCCCGTCCACGCCCTGGAGGCGAGTGATCACGTGGGCGTGGCGTCTGGGGGCGGGGTTGGGGCGCGCGCGCGCGAAGATGGCGGCGGCCGCCGGCGGTCCGTGTGTGAGGTGCGGAGCGGGCCGAGTCGGCGGGCGTGACTGTGAGGCGCGGGGTCGAAGCCGAGCGGAAGCGGGGCGGGAGTTGGGGGCTAGATGTGGCAGCAGTGGCTGGGCGAAGGCCGGCTAGGTGGACGGACTCCGGGACGGGAGGCGGTTACAGCCAAACGGTCCCCGCGCGCGGGGGTCTGAGGTGACTTCTCCAAGAGGGGGGCCGGTGCCTCACCACTTCCCTGGACTCCTGCCTCCTGTCTCCCTACCCGCTCCCTTTCCCTTCCTCCCCTCTCCCCTCGGAGAGTCCCTCGGCGCCCCCCTCCCCCCCACCGCGCTTCCTGTGCGGCGTGACGCTCCCTCGAGGCGAGACTCGGCGCTTCGCGGTCGCCCGGGGGAGCCCCTACCCGGGCCCCGCTGCAGCCTCCTGTGCCCGGCCCGGCGGCGCTCCCCAGGTTACCCCCTGTGCTCTCGTTGGGAGGTCTGTTTCGGGCGTCGCCGAGCCACCTCCTGGCAGTTTCTGCCCTCTTTCGTCGCTCAGCCTTTCATTCATCCGTCTAGTCGTTTTCTCATGCATTGATTCCGTCAGCGGACATCCCAGGCACTGTGCTGGGTTTTGGGGACGGGAAGAGAAAATATTAAAAAGAAAGAGACAGTTCTTGCTAGCGTACAGGCGCACTAGCGCCAGACACTGGCGACGCGCTTTCTTTTCTCCGTGTTATCTTCTTGAAGTCCCACAACTCCGGGAGGCACCTTGTAATTTACAGATGACTCACAAACCCAGCTCCGAACGGGCTGCGTGTCCGACTCCGAAGCTTTAACCGGATCGCCACACTTCCATCTCGCACTTAACAGCTTGAAGTGTTTTTCCTTTCCACCCTCCCGCCTAACCATCCCTATCACTTCTTGTTCCCTGTGCCAGCAGTGGTTCCCCGCTTTTTTGTCTTGTTCACTGCTGTAGCCTCAACACCCAGAAGAGCATGTAATAGGCTCTCAGTAAATGTTTATTCCGTTTGCCACTTCCTTCATCTCTCTGCTCTAGTGAGGTTTTCTTCTTCGGAATTTCCATGGAACTACTTCCGAACCTTGTGAGGACCTTTTTGCTTTTTCTTCCTCTGCTGTTTCGTGTCAGCTCTTCTGTCGGGCAGCATTGTGGTCGCTGTGCTCTCCTTTTCTTAGGTTTATCTTACAGCCATTGTGGAGCTTGGGTAAAGTTTAGCTCCTGCAGGGCAAGGCGCGTTCTTAATGAAAGAGGACAAGGGAAGGAAAGCTGTTAGTTTGCCTGAAGGATGCTCTCTGCATCCTGGAGAACCTACCAAACTCATACCTGAAGGTGGAAGAAATGACACTAGGATTTCTAGGCACTGCTTTGCTCATAGCTTGTTTTAGGAGCGATCTTTTTTTCTTTTCTTTTTTTTCCCCTTTCCTTTCTATTTGTGTTGGAAGGCATGCTATAATGATTGGGATTATACTGAACAGCAGCCTTCTGTTTGAAATGCCTAGAGGTCTGAACTAAGAAGAAACTTAAATTCTATTCCTGGTGCCTGCTGATTTGCAGATGACCACAGACAGCCACCTTACCATATGCGTCTGTTTCTCCGAATGAGAATCGTTTTCAGAGCAGTACTGAGGTGGCTGTGAAGCATGTATGTTAATATGAGTTGGCACTAGTCAAAAATGCAGTAATACTCTTAAATCACTCAGGGTTTTGGGAGGATCACTGAGGGTTTGACGGGAAGTCAGTTTGAATTTTGGCATTTTGGGGTATCTATTGTGTTCTTCAGTTAATGTGTGCTTAAAAAACAAACAAACAAAAACCCCGTGGTTTGAAAAGCTTGCTGCTTAGCTTAAACCTCAGTTCATGCAAGAGAGGTGTGCCTCATCTGTGGAGTCAGAGCATCCATGAGCAGTGGCTGCTTATATTCATTATTTCCGTGTGGAATATTATAACTGTGTTTCTCAAAAGAACTATCTCAGAGTAGTTTGACTGTGTCTCAGGCTTTCTATCGAAAGGACTCAATTGTAGAGACTGTTAATTCTAATCTCCTAGTTGCTTTCATCCAAAGGTTTCCAACCACATGGATCTCTCTAAGGAAGATAATTTCCAGTTTCATTAACTTCAGCTCTTTTAGGAATGGAATTCCATGTTGTCTGCTAGACCATTGGACTGCAAGTCAATAAATTTTTTTAACCTCACCTTTGAGGCAAGTTATTGAATTTCTTTGCCTTAGTTTCTTCCCAAAACACTTAGCTCAAATTTATTTATTTTATTTATTTACAGTGTCTGCAAACAAATGATAGACACTGTAGCACTTATTTCATTTCTTGAAAGTATATATGGAAGATGTTACTCTGAGGCTTGAATTAGACATCACAATTCCAACCATGTCTGTTGGGTCTTGAAAATCACCTGCTCAAACCTCCAGATCTCAATTTGAGGTGAAGTCTTTCATTGATCCCTGGATCAGTACCCAGTGATCTCTCTCTTTTCTGACTCTTTTCTGTCCTATATGGTTATTTTCCTTTGTAGTGTCTAATTATTAGGATCATGCCCTTTGGTACTTTCTACTTTTTTGCTGATTGTGTAAGGTATGTTTAACATCCTTTATCATTCCCAACACTAAGCTTATGAGTATCGTGAAGGTCTGAGATTTATTTGGATCCCCATTATTCCTAGACCATAAATGTGTAGGAATTGAGGATCCAGTAACATTCATTTCCACAAGGATTCCCTTCCTGATAAACCACTGTTTTCTCCTTTATTCTGCCTTCTCTTGGCACTTCTACATATAACATTTGTTATTTCTAGCTTTTCTGTTCCAGGTAGGTTGCAGGTCTAAAAGGGACTCATATCATTCTTATTCTTTAATATTTGCTCATCAGCATGTATATTTTGAGCCTCTCCTGTGTGCCAGCCGCTGTGTTAGGGAATGGTCTGCCACTGTAGGACAGAAGGCTTCGCCTCAGTCTTTGCCTGCTTGCAGCATGAAATTCTTGGGTGCAACTTGAGGCAGTGTAATGTAATGATTAAACTCTGGAGTCCTGCAAACCTGGGTTCAAGCCCTGGCTCTATTATAAATTAGCTTTGTGGTCTAACAGAAGTTACTTAACCACTCTGAAACCTTAGTTTCCTGATGAGATAATGGGGATAATAATAGTATTTGCTTCATAAGTAAGTTGAAATATTCAGTAAGACAAAGCATTAAAGACTTACTTAGCACAGTGCCTTACATAACTGCTCAATAAATGTTGGCTAATCTTGTTATCAAACTCATTCTCAATAAACATTATTGTTTTTGACACCTTATAACAAAAAGACCATAATATAACTTAGTTTTGCAAATGAGAGTCTTAATTTCTAAAGAAATAGCTAACGTCTTTTAAGTAGTAAGTGTAAAAATTACTGTATTTCTCTAGGGCAGTGATCTATCTCCGGTTTTGTTTTGTAGCAGAATCTTTTTCTCCCCACTCCTCCCAGCCAAAAAAAAAAAAAAAAAAGCCACTATATCAAACGTAAAAGGCAAAGAAGATCAGGACTTCCCTGGTGGTGCAGTGGTTAAGAATCCACCTGCCAATGCAGGGGACACGGGTTCGAGCCCTGGTCTGGGAAGATCCCATATGCCGCAGAGCAACTAAGCCCATGCACCACAGCTACTGAGCCTGCGCGCCACAACTACTGAGCCTGCGCTCTAGGGCCCGCATGCCTCAACTACTGAGCCCGCGTGCTGCAACTACTGAAGCCCACGTGCCTAGAGTCCGTGCTCCGCAACAAGAGAAGCCACAGCAATGAGAAGCCCGCTTTCCACAACTAGAGAACGCCTACGTGCAGCAGCAAAGACCCAAAGCAGCCAAAAAAAAAAAAAAAGCAAAGAAGATCTATACTGACCAGGTCTTTTACCTGCTCCTCTGAGACAAGCTGATGCCCTAGAGCAGTGGTAATTTAGGAATTCATTTGAGTACTCATTTTAAAATGTAGATTTCCCATGAACCTCTGAGAAATAGTAGCTCTGGGTGATGACCAGGATTCTGCAGTGTTGGTATGTTGTTTCCAGCTGATTTTGCTGTTTGGGCTGAGGACCAACTTTTTGAGAAACACTCTTAGAACATTTTTTTGTTCTTTTTTTTTTTTTAATAAATAAATAAATTTATTAAAAAAAAAAATCCTTGACCTACAAGGGAACACTTGTACACTGTTGGTAGAACGTAAATTTGAACAGCCACTATGGGAAATAGAATGGAGGTCCTCAGATATTAAAATTAGAACTACATATGATGCAGCAATCTCACTTCTGAGTATATATCCAAAGGAAGTAAAATCACTATCTCAAAGAGATATCTGGACTCCCACATTCATTGCAGCATTATTCACAATAAGCAAGATATGGAAACAAAGTAAGTGTCCATCATCAGATTAAGAGATAAAGAGGATTTGGTATCTATACACAAAGGAATATTATTAAGCTGTGAGAAACATGAAATCCTGCCATTTGAGACAACACAGATGGAACTTGAGGGTGTTAGGAAAATTTAAAAAGTCAGACAAAGACAAGTACTATATGATATCACTTACATATGGAATATAAAAAAGCCAAACTCATAAGAACAGAAAGTAGAATGGTGGTTGCCAGCGGGTGGAGGAAGGACAGACTGGTAGGGAATTCCTTGGCGGTCCAGTGGTTAGGGCTCGGCGCTTCCACTGCAGGGGGTGAGGGTTCAATCCCTGGTCGGGGAGCTAAGATCCCATAAGCCACGCGGTGCAGCCAAAAAAAAAAAAGGACAGGCTGGTGATGCGTCTGTGTCCTTCACTGAACTGTGAGCTCCAGTAGCATAGAGACTGGGCCTGTCTCAGCCACTGGCGTGTCCCCAGCACAGGGTCAGCTCACGAATGTTACAGAATGGTAAGGACGAATGAATACCGTTTCTCCACGCCCCTTTCATCTTCACTCAAAGGGACCGAACCCTCAGGCATGAGAGACGTAGGTCGGCTCTCTCGTTTGTTTTAACTGTACAGATTTTGGTATAACAAATACCCACAACTTGAATTTGAGTAAACAGAGAATTCTGGATCCTGGCAGCTAGTCCTTGAGTACAGGTAGTGGTATTTTCAGTCTCCTGGGACTCGCTGCTACCTAGCTAAAGATCAAAGCTCTGAAAGCAAATGCAGATAACTTAAAGCTCATTGATGCTCACGCTTTTGAAATTGGAAGATGTATGATCAAGAAAGAGTAATTTAGCTCAGGCATACAAAAGCCTTTAATTAATGATAAATTTCTTTCCATTAATTGTGATGTAGTGTTAGCCCCATTATTAGCTATTTATTATATAATAGGTATCTAATCTGTTTTGTGCAAACCAGAAGCTATCTTTGGTAAAGTAAAAGCATATGCCATTTTAAAGCACCCCCCCCCTTTATTTTTTGCTAATTCAGATATATCAAACAAGTAAGTTAGTTGATAGTTATTCTCTTTACAAAAGGCATTCTTCCAAAATTTACTATAAATTTCTTTAAATAGTGAGCTTGCTTCTGTCTTTAATTTCTTAGGGCTTGGCTTATTCATACCTTTTAATATAGATTATCAGTACAAAGAGATATATTTGTTTCATCAACTGGATCTAATCTCCTAATTTTTGAATAGTGAATGCTCTCGTTATCAGAAAGATGATTAGTGATTCCACAGTGCAGTTGTGGGAGTTGGTGATTATTGATTCAGCAGAATCGAAGTTGTTTTCTTAAAAGCATTAACCTTTAGGAAAGATTTATAATTTTTAGGTGTCTTCAATCCTCTTTTGATGGGAAAATCCTGAACATTTTTAAATACATAGGGCTAGTGCTTTGTGTTACTGTCTTAATGGGGAAAAGATTTTTCAATTTATCCTCATAGTTAATATAACTTGCATTCTTCTTGTTAACTGTCTAGTATATTTTTTTAGGACATTTTCATCGTCTCTCTGAAAATAGGCTTTCTAAGCAGTGTTAATTATTTCAGGTTACTATTCTAGGGCTTATTTAGGATCTCCCAAAATATAATCCCTATGCTTTTTATAATCCTTTCTTTTTTTTATGACTTTTAAAAAAAATTGTTACTTTTATTTATTTATTTATGGCTGCGTTGGGTCTTTGTTGCTGCACGTGGGCTTTCTCTAGTTGCGGCGAGAGGGGGCTACTCTTCATTGCAGTGCGTGGGCTTCTCATTACGATGGCTTCTCTTTGTTGTGGAGCACGGGCTCTAGGCGCACAGGCTTCAGTAGTTGTGGCACGTGGGCTCAGTAGTTGTGGCTCACGGGCTCTAGAGTGCAGGCTCAGTAGTTATGGCGCATGGGCTTAGTTGCTCTGCGGCATGTGGGATCTTCCTGGCCCGGGGCTCAAACCCGTGTCTCCTGCATTGGCAGGCGGATTCTTAACCACTGCGCCACCAGGGAATTCCCCATAATCCTTTCTTGAGAGAATTTCTTAATTGTTACATTTTGAAATTTAATTCTAGATTAAAAAAAAAACCACAAAACATGTTTCCATGGATGAGGGAAGGAACTGGGGTTAGCACATGGTTGGGAGTATATTTGAAGAGCTCACTGAGGGCAGGGACTATATCTCATGTGTGTGGGGGGTTTTTTTTTGGTATCAATGTTAAATTTCTTGATTTCAGTTGTTGTACTATGTATGAAGTTGTCCTTGCTTTTAGGAAAGACACACTGAAGTGTCTAGGGATAAAGGAATATGATATCTCTAATACAATTTTGTATAGTTTTGGAAAAATATGTGTGTGTACAGGTATACAAATATGAGCATTTTTGTGTTGTATATATAATACAGTTATACACACACACACAAAGAGGGAGAAAGAAAATAATAAAACAAATAATAATTGGTGAATCTGAGCAAAGGATATATGAAAATTCTTTGTAATGTCGGAAGCAGAAGTTGCTTCCATGGCTCCATGGCTAGAGAGAAGACAAAGCCTGTTCTGGGAGATGGATTCACCAGTTCACTCTGTTCCTTCTTTTTTCTTTTTTTGCTTCCTCTTGCTGTGATGTACATTCATTAAAGGATTCACTTTTGGAATCTTGCTGGAATTAAGTTAATATAAATCTGAAGTAGATTCTGATAAGATGTATATGATAAGCCCTTGAACAGCCACTGTTTTTTCCATCACTCTATCCGTATTCCCCAGAGATGCCTGTTGTTGAGTGATGAGTTGATGGTCTTGGAGGGCCTTCTGGGGAGGCGCGGTGTGGGGGGCAGCTTCGGCTCACTGTGGGGTCAAGGACACTGGTGGCAGAGGTACTGGGGATACTCATCGGTGTGAGCTGTCCTGGAGGCCGCCATTTTGACACCAAGACCTGGCCCCACTCCTCACGTGTGTTTTTTTATCTCCTGTATTTAGCACTGCACGTGGTACCTAGTGGGAATTCATTAATGATTGAATGAACGTAGTGCCATTCATAATGACTGTTAGTACTGGATTGAGAAAGTGCAGTATGTCACGTATTTAGAAAATTTTCTGAAGGTGATGGGGGTCCTGAAATAGATTAGTCTTTTTCTGGATTTTTGTTCCTTATTGGTCACTACATTTTAATGAGAAGGGAGGAGATAGAAATACTAAATTGAGGCATCTTCTTAGCACAGAAGATGTACTGTAATTCATTAATTACTGTGTTTCATTAATTCTAAAATATATATATATATTTTTCCGAAAGAGCAAGATTACCTCTGCTTTCTGTCATTTTTTAGGAGTAGTAGAGAACTGTGGACAATTTTGCTTGGAAGGTCAGCTCTGAGAGAACTGGTAAGTGGTGTGCTCTTGAATGGATTCTGTGGTTCTTTGTGTAGTTTACATTACCAAAAATACCCTTCTCTTTGAAATAGGAAGTAAACACCTTTTATTATTCCTAAAATTAATTCCTATTTTGTTCCTAAAATAGGCATTATGCATTCCCCACTTCTCTTTGCTGAAATGCAGTGTGTCTTATAGCCTAGCTGTTGAAGTTTTCTAAATCTCCACTTTTCTTGGTACCTTAGTGATTCCTTTTCTGAAAAGATACCAATGCTGCTTGACTGGCTGCTGAGAGTAGGGTTACAAACACCATTTTACTACCATAGGCTAACAAAGATTCTCAGGCCTTTTCTCTGTCTCATATTGACTTGCCTTTTCTTCCTTTTCTGTTTAGCTAGCTGCTTAGGTCACAGAGGCTGAGGTTTTTAGGACATTTCCAAGTATATAATCAATAAAGAACAGTTCTTCATTTGGATCCCTGAGTGTTCTGACTCTGTGAGGCTGAAGTGTTAAGATGACATATAATTATTACTAGTGTTGTTATTGTAATTAACATAATGAACGTTAACATCATTTTTAGAGTCTTAACATTTTTTGATATGCCTTCATCTGATAATTCCACGTCTGAGAATATATTTTAAAAGAAAGAAATTGTTTTGGGCACAAAACTCTTTACCATAGTGTTATTCATATAAATAAAGAATTATAGCCAGCTTAAATGTATCTAACATTAGAAGAATGGTAAATAAATTATGATCTAGCCACTTGATAAAATATTATGCAACCACTAGAAAGGATGTTTATCAAGATTTTCATAATAAGGTTAAATCATTATGTTAGAATGTTAAGCAAAGAAAAGCAGGCTACAGAATTCTATATTCAAAATTATTTCAACTGTGGGGAAAAATGCATATTAGAAAGACTCAAAGGAATATGTTATCCTCAGTGTGATCCTGGAATCTGATTAAAATTGCATTTGTGTAATTTCCTTCTTCTTTTCCAGAATCAGATTGAGGCAGAGCTGAATAAACATTGGCAGCGGCTTTTAGAAGGGCTTTCTTACTATAAACCTCCCAGGTATGGCTATTCTGTGGGTCTCATTTGAGTAATTCCCCTGAGGAACCTGACATAGATGAAACCACCCTCATGTAGGATTCTGTGATATTACTGGGTTAGTTAGATCAGAGGGTATATAATTTGGCTAACCAGGGAAAAAGAGTAGGGCGCATTTTTTTCTCTCTGTTGAAGAAAAGGAAATTCCTTCTGGAAATACAATATTGTTGAATCCATTGTATAACCCTAGTATCCAGGGATGAGGATTTATTAAATACTCAATTAAGATTCCTAATACTTATTTCAGTCCATCATGTTTGTGTGAGAGACTGTCAGCACCAAATGCTAGGATATAGCAGTGAACAATGCTGACACAAAATAGCAGCTGACACTCACGTATTTTTTGCTATGTACCAGTTACTGCTCTAAGCAGTAGACTTACGGTAAGTTATTTAATCCTCACAACAGCCCTTTGAGATAGGTACTATTTTTGTTCTTTGTTTGAATATATAGATTTTTTTTGCTCGGCAGTGGAAAAGAACAATAATAAAATAGAAAGTGGTTAAAAAAGAAGACTTTTATCTTAATTCCTAGTCCAGCTCTCATTCTGTTATGCATCATAGTTCTCAAGCTGCCCTCATTTCCCTTCTACTTCTGAACACCTGTTGATTTTATTACATCTTTGCCTTCCATCTTCATTTTCTTAGTTTAGTGAAGAACTTTCTTTTTTTGATCATCTATTAACCCTTCCCCCATAATTATTTTGAAGTAACTCCCAGACATCATGTTATTTTATCTGTAAATACTTTACTATGTATCCAGAATATATGGACTTGAAAAAAGAGGATAAACACTATGTTATCACATGTAGGTATTTTTATTATTATTGTTTCCATTTTACAGATGGGGAAACTGAGGCACAAAGAGGTTAAGTAACTTGCCCAAGGTCACACAGCTAGTAAGTGGTAGAACCAGGATTCGAACCTGGCAGTCTTACTCCAGTGTCTGTGTTCTTAATCATCATTCTGTGTTACCTCTTTCAGACCTTATTGTTTAACTTTATACTAGCCTTTGTGTTGTGGTTTTCTGTGAAATGTGAGAGTCTCTCTAAAAAAAAAAAAAATCCAACAACAGTATGCTTTAGTTCACAGAATGGGCATTTGTGGTATGAATTTCTTTTTTTAAAGACAAAAGTTCCCTTTGTAGTAGCATGGGATTTAAAGTCTGACAGACTTTTTTTTTTTTTTTAACTGCAGGCTTAATTTGAATTTAACACAGATTTTTAAACATTTTAAACTTTTTTTTTAATGTCCTCTTTCTGTTCCAGGATTCAGCCCAGGGTATCATATTGCATTTAGTTGTCATGTCTCCTTAGCTGTTAGCTGTGACAGTATCTCAGTCTTTCCTTGGTTTTCATGACCTTGAATAGTTTTGAGGAAGACTGGTCAAGTATTTAGTAGTAGAATACCCTCAATTTGGAAGTCTGATTTTTGTTTTTTTTTTTTTCATTATTAGATTGAGGTTGTGGGTTTTTGGAAAGAATACACTGAGGTGAAGTACCATTCTTATCACATCATGGCAGAGGATACATGTTATCCACATGAAGTCACTGGTGATGTTAACCTTGCTCACTTGGGTAAGGTAGCATTTGCCAAGTATCTCTTCTGTAAAGTCACTCTTTTCTCTTTCCCTACTCTATTTTTTGGAAGTGAGTCACTCAGTATAGCCCGCTTGCAGTATGTGGGTGTAGTGAAATTAAACTACCTCCTGAAGGGGGTAGCATATATGTGTGTTACTGGGACTCCTTCTGTAATGAAGATTTTTCCCTTCTTCCCCATTTATTTATATATATATTTATTCATTCATTCATTTATTTAGATCATTATGGACTCATGTATTTCATACTTTGTTTATACTTTGTTCCAGCTTTGGCCGTTGGGCGTTCTTTGAGGTTTTGACGTGTCCCCATGCTTTTGTTTTCTGAGTATTTTCTTACTTTCTGGCATTACAAGATGCTCCAGGCTCATCTAGTATTTTCCCCACCCCAGCTCTAGAATCAGCCATTTCTCCAAGGAGTCCTGATACCTTTTGTTAGAGAATGGTATTAGAAATAAAGATCTGGGTGCTGGGTGTGCTCGCTGCTACTGGAATGTTATAGCTTCTAGGCCTTCTCAGTGGATATAGATAATATATGTATGTATACTAACAGACCTGGTTTTAAATTTCACCTCAACTTTTTATTAGCTGTGGGATTTTTGGTAAGTTATTTATTCTTTCTAAGTGTTGGTAATTCCATTTGTAAAATGGGGATAGTAATGTTTACCTTCCAGGATAGTTATAAGGATCAAAAATAATTAATGTAACTAAGTAGATCTACAAATAATATAGTTATAACTATAGTTTGTAACAGACATATACTGTATTTATTACTTAGACATAGTTTTGTGTTATAAGGTCTGTAGAGATGAACTTGTGTGTGTGTGTGTATGTGCGCGCGCGCGCATGTGTGTGTATTTTATAGGCACCTAAAAGGCAGAAAAAGGTCTGTGGTAAAAATATCTTTAATATTTTTGTTTTAAACCCCTAGAGGGTCATTGAGAATGAGGAAATGATTCACTGTTCTTTTCATAGTCCAAATTCAGCTGAAAAAGTGAAAGCTAATAAAGATGTAGCTTCACCACTGAAGGAACTGGGTTTAAGAATCAGCAAGTTTTTGGTGAGTAAAAATTAGCACTGGCTCTGTTTATTACCTGCAGGGTGGATATGCGTGGTTTTGTTGTTAGTGATTGTTAGTGAAAATTCAGTTTATTTCAGTTTTAGAGATTAAATTGAGCATATTATATTTCAAAAATGCCCAAGTTGCAACTCTTCTTGCTAAAAGCCACAAGTCAAGTTGCCTGACCCTGTTTACTGCATATCATAGAGTTTTCTTCAGCATACTTGGGGTGTTCTTTAAGTCGCCTAGATTGTATTTAATTATGTAGCTGTTTCCTTTTCATTTTGGAAACCCAGATCATGCCTGCTGCTATATTAATGTTCTTGGTGAATAAGCACAGTTGTTTCTGACATGTAAGTTTAACTGGCATGTAAATTACATGTCAGTGGCTGCTCCTTTTTTCTCCTGTTTGGGTTAAAATTATGTTGTGTGAAATCTTTTAAAATAATTTTTGTTTATTCAAGTTCCGTGTTCATTCTAGAGAACAAATCTTTAGATTGCTTTGCATGCTCTGTGTGGTTTCTGACCTGAGGTGGCTGTTCCTCCCTTGTAACCTCTGTTTTCAGGGTCTTGATGAAGAACAGAGTGTGCAGTTACTCCAGTGTTACCTTCAAGAGGATTACAGAGGTACTCGGGACTCACTAAAGGTTTGTAGTTATGTCCAGCTCCCTTCTCCTGCCTTTATCCTTTTCCTTGTTGGTTTTAGATAATTCAGGATTTTGGTACCAGTTCTCTGCAACAGAGACAGGTGATCAGATACAGCCATTCTCAGGAAAGACTTTGTAAAGCTTTAAAAAACATGCTTAAGTCGAGGTCTGTCCTCAGACTTGGAGGGGCCGAGAGGTCAAAGATTGACATGTTAATCATAGAATCGAAGGATGTCAGAGCTGAAAAGGACCTGAGACAACAGCTAGCCTTTCCAGCCCCTGATTTTATATATGAGAAACTTGAGGCCAGAGGAGAGGGGCAGGGATTTGAGCACAGACTTGGATACACTTAGGTAAAAAAATGTATCCAGAAATGAACGGGCAATTATAATCTTGCAGGGTAAGGTAAAGATGTTTACCTTTTTCTTTGTTAATTGATTTTTTTTTTTTAAACATCTTTATTGAAGTATAATTGCTTTACAATGGTGTGCTAGCTTCTGCTTTACAACAAAGTGAATCAGTTACACATATACATATGTTGCCATATCTCTTCCCTCTTGCATCTCCCTCCCTCCCACCCTCCCTATCCCACCCCTCTAGGTGGTCACAAAGCACCGAGCTGATCTCCCTGTGCTATGCGGCTGCTTCCCACTAGTTATCTATTTTACATTTGGTAGTGTATATATGTCCATGACACTCTCTCACCCTGTCACATCTCACCCCTCCCCCTCCCCATATCCTCAAGTCCATTCTCTAGTAGGTCTGTGTCTTTATTCCCATCTTGCCACTAGGTTCTTCATGACCTCTTTTTTTTTTTTTTCCCTTAGATTCCATATATATGTGTTAGCATACTGTATTTGTTTTTCTCTTTCTGACTTACTTCACTCTGTATGACAGACTCTAACTCCATCCACCTCATTACAAACACCTCCATTTCATTTCTTTTTATGGCTGAGTAATATTCCATTGTATATATGTGCCACATCTTCTTTATCCATTCATCCGATGATGGACACCTAGGTTGCTTCCATGTCCTGGCTATTGTAAACAGAGCTGCAATGAATATTTTGGTACATGACTCTTTCTGAATTATGGTTTTCTCAGGGTATATGCCCAGTAGTGGGATTGCTGGGTCGTATGGTAGTTCTATTTTTAGTTTTTTAAGGAACCTCCATACTGTTCTCCATAGTGGCTGTATCAATTTACATTCCCACCAACAGTGCAAGAGTGTTCCCTTTTCTCCACACCCTCTCCAGCATTTATTGTTTCTAGATTTTTTGATGATGGCCATTCTGACCGGTGTGAGATGATACCTCATTGTAGTTTTGATTTGCATTTCTCTAATGATTAATGATGTTGAGCATTCTTTCATGTGTCTGTTGGCAATCTGTATCTCTTCTTTGGAGAAATGTCTATTTAGATCTTCTGCCCTGTTAATTGATTTTGCTAATAAGATGGCTCTTTGTTCTGTTTTCTTTCAGATGGTACTGCAAGATGAGAGGCAGAGCCAGGCCTTAATCCTGAAGGTCAGTGCTAGTCACCATTTCCATTCTTTGATGTAAAATTGGGCAACAGATTCTTGACTGTGTTCTGAGCATTGCTGGCTTTTTTAAATGTAGTAGGATTAATTTGAAGTTTTAAATTTCTTTATCTTTCTTTATCTTTCTTTCTTTATCTCCCCCCACCCCCAAAGTTGTATTTTTGTTTTATGATTTTCTTTGCTGTGCAAAAGCTTGTAAGTTTGATTAGGTCCCATTTGTTTATTTTTGCTTTTATTTCTATTGCCTTGGGAGACTGACCTAAGAAAACATTGCTATGATTTATGTCAGAGAATGTTTTGCCTTTGTTCTCTTCTAGGAGTTTTATGGTATCATGTTTTATATTCAAGTCTTTAAGGCATTTTGAGTTTATTTTTGTGTATGGTGTGAGGAAGTGTTGTATCTTCGACCTTGATTTACATGCGGCTGTTCAGCTTTCCCAGCACTACTTACTGAAGAGACTATCTTTTTCATTGTGTATTCTTGCCTCCTTTTTCAAAGATTAATTTACTGTAGGTGTGTGGGTTTACTTCTGGGCTCTCTATTCTGTTCCATTGATCCATATGTCTGGTTTTTTTTTGGCCGCACCATATGGCATGCAGAACTTCCCTGACCAGGGGTCGAACCCACGCCCCCTGCAAGTGTGGAGTCTTAACCACTGGATCATCAGGGAAGTCCCCATATGTCTATTCTTGTGCTAATACTATGCTGTTTTGATTACTGTAGCTTTGTAGTATTGTCTGAAGTCTGGGAGGGTTATGCCTCCAGCTTTGTTTTTTTTCCTCAGGATTGCTTTGGCAATTCTGGGTCTTTTATGGTTCCATGTAAATTTTAGGATTATTTGTTCTAGTTCTGTGAAAAATGTCATGGGTAATTTGATAGGGATCACATTAAATCTGTAGATTGCTTTGGGTAGTCTAGCTATTTTAACAATACTAATTCTTCCAGTTCAGGAGCGTGGGATATCTTTCCATTTCTTTGAATCATCTTCAATTTCCTTTATCAGTGTTTTATATTTTATAGTTCTCAGCATATAAGTTTTTCACCTCTTTGGTCAGGTTTGTTCCTAAGATTTTTGTTTTTGTTTTTTGGTGCGATTTTCTTTTTTTTTTTTTTCTTTCTTTCTAAAAAATTTTTATTTTATTTTGGAGTATAATTGACTTACAATATTGTGTTAGTTTCAGGTGTACAGCAAAGTGATTCAGTTCTACATATACATGTATCCATTCTTTTCAGATTCTTTTCCCATATAGGTTATTACAGAATATTGAATAGAATTCCTTGTGCTATACATTAGGTCCTTGTTGATTATCTAGATGTGATTTTAAAAGGGATTGTTTTTTTACTTTCCCTTTATGATATTTTATTGTTATTGTAAAGAAACACAGCAGATTTCTGTATGTTAATCTTGTATCCTGCTACCTTGCTGAATTTGTTCATCAGTTCTAGTAGTTTTTGTGTGGAATCTTTAGGGTTTTCTATGTATAGTATCATGTTATCTGCATGTAATGGCAATTTCACCTCTTTTCTTCCAATTTGGATACCTTTTCTTTTTCTTCTCTGATTGCTGTGGCTAGGACTTCTAATACTCTGTTGAATAGAACTGGTGAGAGTGGGCATAGGATCTCATTTTAACATGGAATTTGACCATGACTTCTGAAGTAGTTTCCTATTTGGTATTTAGTGAGAACTGGGTACATCAGTTACAAGCAATTAGGACATATACTAATGGTATTTTTATATTTGCTTTCATGTATTTGGCCTGTCAGTTTATTTATTTATTTTAAAATATTAATTTTAACCAAAAAACAAACAACCCAATCCAAAAATGGGCAGAAGACCTAAATAGACATTTCTCCAAAGAAGAGATACAGATTGCCAACAGACACATGAAAGAATGCTCAACATCATTAATCATTAGAGAAATGCAAATCAAAACTACAATGAGGTATCATCTCACACCGGTCAGAATGGCCATCATCAAAAAATCTAGAAACAATAAATGCTGGAGAGGGTGTGGAGAAAAGGGAACACTCTTGCACTGTTGGTGGGAATGTAAATTGATACAGCCACTATGGAGAACAGTATGGAGGTTCCTTAAAAAACTAAAAATAGAACTACCATACGACCCAGCAATCCCACTACTGGGCATATACCCTGAGAAAACCATAATTCAGAAAGAGTCATGTACCAAAATATTCATTGCAGCTCTGTTTACAATAGCCAGGACATGGAAGCAACCTAGGTGTCCATCATCGGATGAATGGATAAAGAAGATGTGGCACATATATACAATGGAATATTACTCAGCCATAAAAAGAAATGAAATGGAGGTGTTTGTAATGAGGTGGATGGAGTTAGAGTCTGTCATACAGAGTGAAGTAAGTCAGAAAGAGAAAAACAAATACAGTATGCTAACACATATATATGGAATCTAAGGGAAAAAAAAAAAAAAAGAGGTCATGAAGAACCTAGTTGCAAGATGGGAATAAAGACACAGACCTACTAGAGAATGGACTTGAGGATATGGGGAGGGGGAGGGGTGAGATGTGACAGGGTGAGAGAGTGTCATGGACATATATACACTACCAAATGTAAAATAGATAACTAGTGGGAAGCAGCCGCATAGCACAGGGAGATCAGCTCGGTGCTTTGTGACCACCTAGAGGGGTGGGATAGGGAGGGTGGGAGGGAGGGAGATGCAAGAGGGAAGAGATATGGCAACATATGTATATGTGTAACTGATTCACTTTGTTGTAAAGCAGAAGCTAGCACACCATTGTAAAGCAATTATACTTCAATAAAGATGTTTAAAAAAAAAAATATTAATTTATTTATTGGCTGCCTTGGGTCTTTTTTTTTTTTTTTAATAAATTTATTTACTTATTTATTTTTGGCTGAGTTGGATCTTTGTTGCTTCACGCGGGCTTTCTCTAGTTGCAGCGAGCAGGGGCTACTCTTTTTTTTTTTTTTTTTTAAAACATCTTTATTGAAGTATAATTGCTTTACAATGGTGTGTTAGTTTCTGCTTTATAACAAAGTGAATCAGTTATACATATACATATGTTCCCATATCTCTTCCCTCTTGCATCTCCCTCCCTCCCACCCTCCCCATCCCACCCCTCTAGGTGGTCACAAAGCACCGAGCTGATCTCCCTGTGCTATGCGGCTGCTTCCCACTAGCTATCTATTGTACATTTGGTAGTGTATATATGTCCATGACACTCTCTCACCCTGTCACATCTCACCCTTCCCCCTCCCCATATCCTCAAGTCCATTCTCTAGTAGGTCTGTGTCTTTATTTCCGTCTTCCCACTATGTTCTTCATGGCCTTTTTTTTTTTTTTTCCCTTAGATTCCATATATATGTGTTAGCATACTGTATTTGTTTTTCTCTTTCTGACTTACTTCACTCTGTATGACAGACTCTAACTCCATCCACCTCATTACAAATACCTCCATTTCATTTCTTTTTATGGCTGAGTAATATTCCATTGTATATATGTGCCACATCTTCTTTATCCATTCATCCGATGATGGACACTTAGGTTGCTTCCATGTCCTGCCTATTGTAAATAGAACTGCAATGAACATTTTGGTACATGACTCTTTTTGAACTATGGTTTTCTCAGGGTATATGAGGGGCTACTCTTCATTGCGGTGCGTGGGCTTCTCATTGCAGTGGCCTCTCTTGTTGTGGAGCATGGGCTCTAGGCACGCAGGCTTCAGTAGTCGTGGCTCGCGGGCTCTAGAGCGCAGGCTCAGTAGTTGTGGTGCACGGGCTTAGTTGCTCCGCGGCATGTGGGATCTTCCAGGACCAGGGTTCGAACCTGTGTCCCCTGCATTGGCAGGCGGATCCTTAACCACTGTGCTACCAGGGAAGCCCTGCATTGGGTCTTAGTTGCGGCACATGGGCTCTCTAGTGGCTTGTGGGCTTCAGAGCGTGTGGGCTCTGTAGTTGCAGTGCGTGGGCTTAGTTGCCCCGTGGCATGTGGGATCTTAGTTCCCTGACCAGGGATCGAACTGGCGTCCCCGACAGTGCAAGATGGATTCTTAACCACTGGACCACCAGGGAAGTCCCTGGCCTGTCAGTTTATAGCATTGGGTATTACTTGAATGCCCAACTGAGAAATCATGCTAGAAAACTTGTTTATATTATTAAATAATTCCTTTTATCTTGTATAACTTTACTTGTATCCTAGTTCATGAAGGTCTTTTGCTTTCTTTTGGCCTAACACTGTTTCCATTTCTGTGATTGTTTATACAGGTCTAACTTTTCCATTCACATCTTTTTTTTTTTTTTTTTTTTTTTTATTTATTTTTGTCTGCATTAGGTCTTCATTGTTGTGCGTGGGCTTTCTCTAGTTGCGGCGAGCAGGGGCTACTCTGTTGCAGTGCGTGGGCTTCTCATTGCAGTGGCTTCTCTTTGTTGTTGCAGAGCACGGGCTCTCTGGGTGTGGGCTTCAGTAGTTGTGGCGCGCGGGCTTCAGTAGTTTGGGCTCGTGGGCTCTAGAGCGCAGGCTCAGTAGTTGTAGCACACCGGCTTAGTTGCTCCGCAGCATGTGGGATCTTCCCAGACCAGGGCTCGAACCTGTGTCCCCAGCATTGGCAGGTGGATTCTTAACCACTGCACCACCAGGGAAGTCCCCCATTCACATCTTTAAGTGATTTTTTAATCAATAAATTTAAAATTGAATATCTTCTATGCAAAGGTAACTGATTTTGAATCTTTGGGTTCTTCCCAGATTGCAGATTATTACTATGAAGAAAGAACCTGTATTCTTCGTTGTGTCTTACACCTTCTCACTTATTTCCAAGATGAAAGACACCCCTATAGGGTAAGCCCATTTAGTCCTCTTGTTTCTCTTTACCCTGTAAAATTCAATCCTTTTTATAATTTATTCATATTTCTGTTCATTTGAATATTTACCTTTTACTCAAGGTATAAGTTACTGTTTTGGATTTTTTTTTAAGGTTGAATATGCAGACTGTGTTGATAAATTGGAAAAGGAACTAGTTACAAAATATAGACAGCAATTTGAAGAGCTTTATAAAACTGAAGCACCAACATGGGAGACACATGGAAACCTCATGGTATGTGGTTATTGGGCCCTCCTGTAACGCTCAGGAGAATTGTATATCTGCTCATAAAGCTCTAGGTTAAATTATTTATTCACCTATGAACTTAAAACATTTATAAATTATCATTCTTTAGAATAGTTTAAACATGTGATATGAATCAAAACATTGACTTTAACTAATAGTATTTAATTTGCACCTTCCCCTTGACTTTGTCTCTCCAGTTAATTTATTTTTTTTCTTACCTGAAGTATTCTCTTAGTGGTTAATAAAACTCTAAACCCAAGATTTCATCTTCTGTATTATCATTATCTATTAAGTGTGTGACACTAGTCTAATTGTTTTATCCTAAATCTTAAACCAATGTGCATTTATAGATTTATAGATTAGAACATGACCTTTTTTGTTTTGAAATAATTATTATTATTACATTTATTAAAACAATTCAACCAAAATACAGACAGTAGCTATTTAAAATACTTAATAGAAGAAAAGAGCTCACTTGTAATAGCAACAAAAGCATAAATTTCTCAGGAATAAGCTTACTATAATCCAAAATCTAAATGAAGGGAACTTTAAAATGCTAAAAGGATATAAACAGTCATAATCAAATGGAAAGACATGGCGCCTTCTTGAAAATAAAGACTCAGCACCAAGTGTCAGTCCTTCTTATTTTAACCTATAAATTTACTGTGATCCTAGAAAAAATACTAACAGGTATTTGCTTTGCCTTTTATTTTGAAACTAGACAAGCTAGTTCTAAAATTCATTTGAAAAATAAATAAGAATAGCCAGGAAGTTTTTCAGAAAGGAAGATAAGCTTTATTAGATAATAAGACTAAAATAATTTAAAGCATGGCATTGGTACATGAATAAATAGAGTGATGAATAGCACATAGTAGAAAGTCTAGTGTAGACCAAATGCTGATAGGGAATTAGTGTATGATAAAGGTGGCATTTCGAATTAATGGGGAAATGTTGGGTTATTCAATAAATGGTGTTGGAACTACTGGGTAGCCATCTGGAGAAAAATCAGACTGTATCTATCTCATTCCTTCTACCAGAAGAAAATCAGAGAGATATCAATGATATAAATTTAAAAAATTCAACTATAAAAATACTAGAAGACACATAGGAGGTAGTTTTGTTTTTATTTTTTTGGATTGGAGAAGACTTTTTAAAGTAAAACACAGGACTTCCCTGGCGGTCCAGTGGTTAAGACTCTGCGCTTCCACTGCATGGGGCACGGGTTCAATCCCTGGTCGGGGAACTAAGATCCCTGGTCGGAGCACTAAGTGCCGTGTGGCCAAAATAGATAAATAAATAAAAATAAAGTAAAACTCAGAAGCCATAAAAGAAAAAAGAAAAGATAAGCCCGGCAACATCAAATCAAAAACTTCTACAAGGCAAAAAAACAAAAATAGTGCTATAAGCAAAGTCAAAAGACAAACTCATAGCATAAAGGGTTCTTGAAATAGAAAGAATGCCTGTAAGTCAATAAGCAAAACCGAACAGAAAAACAGGCAAATGAAATACATATTTACATGACAACACTCACATCCAAGGGATGGGATAATGGGCACTCATACTTTGCTGTTTGAATTTGTATACTTTTTAATGGAAAACATTATGACAATATCTAAAAATTGAAAAGCACGTATTTCTTGACCTAGTAGTTCCACTTTAAGAGTTTATCCTATAGATACATTCACACTTACATGAAATGACTGTGTAAATGACAAATCTGTAGCATCCCTCGGCTTTATTCAGGTATAATTTACATCCAGTAAAATTCATTCATTTTAAGTGTACAGTTTGAATTTGGCAGTTGTATATAGTTATATGCAGTAACCACCTTCATGATCAATATATATTGATAGAACATTTCTGTCTATCCAGTAAGTTTGCAGTTAGTCTGTGACCCCTGGCCCCCAGCAACTACTAGTCAGAATGAATGAATGTGTGTGGCATATTATTGGAAGGAGAGACAAAAACCTCTAACAGTGGTTGCCTCTGGGGATAGATTTGGATGACTGGGCAATAGGAATTGTAGGGAGGGATACTTTTTTTTTTTAATCTTATTTTTATACATGTTTTACCTAATAAAAATAACTCGAAGAATTTAAATGTGTTTTAAAATCTGACTTTATTTCTCTCCCATTTTTCTTCATTGGTTGTGCAGACTGAGCGCCAGGTGTCTCGCTGGTTTGTTCAGTGCCTTCGGGAGCAATCCATGCTGCTAGAAATTATTTTCCTTTATTATGCATACTTTGAGATGGCACCTACGGACCTATTGGTATTAACCAAGATGTTTAAAGAGCAAGGATTTGGTAGTAGGCAGACTAACAGGCACCTGGTAGATGAGACCATGGATCCTTTTGTGGATCGGATTGGGTAAGTCTGAATTGAGGTCTTAGAACTTGTACAATGTTTAGAGTTTAGAGCATTGATATTAGAGTGGTCCTGTGAATGGGTGAAGGGAGGGGCTAGGTATACTTTTCACTTAATGGGTGGGGAAATAGATGGGTGTACTGCCATGTTCTAGGTCATTCAGGGAGTGAAGACTTGGATTGAGAGGGATATCTTTTCTCAAAATAAGTATCACATTCTATTCTTTTACTTACTGTTTTCATCTAAGAGTTCATCCTTTCGTTCTACAAAAAATTCATTGAGCAACTGTTGTAGACCAGGCACTGTGCAAATGCTAAGCAGACAGTGATAAATAGGGGAGATGTATTCCCTGCCCTCTTTGACATCATAGTCTATATACTTTGAATTTTATGGAAATGGGTATATCCACATTTTGAGGCCTGTTTCCTCTGTGAACAAAAGTACACACTTGACGGACTTCCCTTGTGGCGCAGTGGTTAAGAATCCACTTGCCAGTAGAGGGGACACGGGTTCGAGCCGTGCTCCAGGAAGATCCCACATGCCCATGGAGCAACTAAACCCATGCACCACAACTACTGAGCCTGCACGCCACAACTACTGAAGCCCACGTGCCTAGAGCCCGTGCCCTGCAATAAGAGAAGCCACTGCAATGAGAAGCCCGCGCACCACAACGAAGAGTAGCCCCCGCTTGCCGCAACTAGAGAAAGCCTGTGAGCAGCAACGAAGACCCAACACAGCCAAAAATAAATAAATAAATAAATAATATATTAAAAAAAATACACACTTGACCATTGAGACATTTGATCTGGCCTAGATGTAATTGGTGGCTGTAGAAACCTTCAGTACTAGATCTGTGCTTTGATAGGCAGAAGCCACATGACCCTACCAAGCATTTAAAATATGGCTGGCTGGTGGACTTCCCTGATGGTCCAGTGGTTAAGATTTTGCGCTTCCACTTCAGAGGGTGCGGGTTCGATCCCTGGTCAGGGAACTAAGATCCCACATGCTGCGTGATGCGGCCAAAATAAATAAATAATAAATAAAAACTAAAAAATAAAATAAGACTGGTCATGGGAATTCCCTGGTGGTCCAGTGGTTAGGACTCTGCGCTTTCACTGCTGAGGGCCTGGGTTCAGTCCCTGGTCGGGGAACTAAGATTCCACAAGCCGAGTGGTGCAGCCAAAAAATAAAAAATAAAATATGGCTGGTGAAATTGAGATGTGCTGGAAGTGTAAAATACATATTGGATTTAGAAGTCTTAGTATGAAAAAAGAATGTAAAATAACTCAACCTTTTTGACACTAAAGTGTCTTACATTTCACCTTAGTCTCCGTTGAGGTTCAGAGTAGCATGTATGACACCATGATATTTTTCTTTCCAGCTACTTCAGTGCCCTTATCCTGGTGGAAGGCATGGATATTGAATCCTTGCATAAGTGTGCTTTGGATGACAGAAGAGAACTGCACCAGTTTGCCCAGGACGGTCTTATTTGTCAGGTGAACTTGGAGCAGCCTCTTAATTTTTTCAGATGGTTTGTAGTTAGTAGTAAGTTTTTAACCACTCAACTATACTGCCACATAAAGTTTTCCTTATTGTGGAATTTGTGGTTTTACATTGTTAAGAAGTTAATTGGATCTGGAAGAAGTCTCAGATTTGTTAGTTATTTTCACAGAGGTGAGAGTTGGATCTGTGAGAACAAGTAGAGTGACTCAGGGAGATGATATAAGGACAAAAGAGGCCCAAGGACAGAACCTTGGCCGTTGTCTGCGTTTATGGAGCCTGTGAAAGAAGAGGAAAGGGGAAGAACATGAGATGGGATGGTCAGAAAGATAGAAAAAGAGAGATCTGAGAAAGTTCTAGAAGGATCAGGGAAATTTTCTAAGGAGTCTCTATTTGAACATGTATTTTATAATCTTAATAGTACTTAAAATCAAGAGAGAAAACTGGGGGTAAAGGGAAGAGTAATTGAGGGGCCTAGTAACGAAGTGGCTGTGGCTTGGGAAGAGTAAAATGTCAGAATGGGAGAGAGGGGCCACTGAGGATGAATGGAAGACTTATTAAGCATGGTGAAGGATCCTCTGGAAGGGTCTTGACCCTTTCTGTTAAGTGACACAAATGTTGTTTCCTCTTTTCATTAGGATATGGACCGTTTGATGTTGACCTTCGGGGACATTCCACATCACACCGCAGTGCTTTTGGCCTGGGCTCTCCTCCGTCACACCCTGAATCCAGAAGAGACAAGCAGTGTTGTCCGGAAGATAGGTGGCACAGCCATCCAGCTGAATGTATTTCAGTATTTGACCCGACTACTCCGCTCACTGGCCAGTGGGGGAAATGATGTGAGGCTCGGGCTATTGGTGTTTGAGCATGAGAGTGGGCAAAGAGCGGGGCAGAAGCTCATTAATGAGTCATGATAATAATAATAGTAATTGTCAAGGACATGGATAATGATAATAGTTTTGTAACTAACCTTTATAGAGCATTTACTGTGACAGACGTGCTCGGCACTTTCTGTACGATATCTTGTTTCATCCTTAAAATACTTCTGTGCACTAGGGCTTATCATCCTATTTTACACATTAGGAAATTGAGACTGAGGGAGATGGAATTTGCCCACAGAAACAATAAATTGGCAGTAAATGGTGGATACAGTTTGAACTATGTCTGACTCTTTGCCAGTATGTTATGCTGCGCCACTTAGTATCTCTTAGAAGATAGCTTTGGTCATAATGACTGGAGAAATCTTTTTGGGGGGCTTATTCATTCAGCTGTACAGGATGAATTAGAAATTCTCTTGAGTCTTGTGTTGGGACTTAATTTGAGTGACACAGTTTAATCAGCTTGTTTTGACATGCTAAAGGAAACCTCAGCCAACTTGTTGGCACTGGTTGATTTATCTCGGTGACAGTTCAGGCAGCTGCATCATTCATACCAGCACGTAGAGACTCTATCCTTTTTGTAGGCTGGAGATGGTTTTCTTCCCCACAAAAACTTTGATCATTTTGAAAATGGTTCCTTTTTGATGTTATTCTTGACTATGTTGTAATATTTATGGTTCCTGCTTTCTCTTTTCTCCCTTTGTCTTCCTGATCTTGGGACTAAATTAGGAATTATGAAGCCTCAGGTTCTCTTCCCATTTGTTTACAGAGACTATATTAATGTGATGGGATTGTGCTGAGTCTAGAAAAGAGTGGTGTCACTCAGAATTACCCACTGACCCCTTTGTCATTACAGTGTACCACTAGCACCGCGTGCATGTGTGTCTATGGACTCCTTTCTTTTGTTCTGACCTCGCTGGAGCTGCACACACTGGGCAATCAGCAGGTCAGTTTCTGGCTTTCATGAGACTCTACACTGCCCCGCTTTGCAATCATCTTCCTAAGATACCCCTTTGAAGCTGATATAACACAGACCCATTTACTTCAAGTATGATTTGTTTATTGTTGTTTTCCACTTATTATATTATAAAAATGATGCATATTAATGATTAAAAAATTAGCAAGTGCTGATAAAAAGAAAAAACTATAATCCCACCTTGCAGGATAACATATGTTAACATTTTGATGCATTCCCTTCCAAATATAAAAATATAATAATTCTCCAGAAATGGAATCACAATGTATATACTGTTTTGTAACCTATTTTTTTTACTCTGTAGTGCATCTGTCCCAAACAGCTGTGGATGCTAATATTCTTGTGCAATATTTTTTTAAAATGAAATATTTCAAAGTTATTCCAAAGGAGACAAAAATTGTCTAATGATCCCATCACCAGCTTCCAAATTATCAATGCACAGCTGATCTTACTCATTTCTGCCCCTTTCCTCCTTGGTTATTTTGAAGCAAATCCCAGACATCATTTAGTAAATATGAATATTTTAGTAAAATTTCACAACCATTATCATATCTAAAAAAAAAAATCTTCAAATAATCAAGGCAGGGTTCAAATTCCTAATTATAAATGTCATAAGTTTATCATAAGTTTGTATCAGGATCTAAATAAATAAGATCTGTACATTATTGGTTGATAAGTCTGTCAAATTTCTTTTAGTCTGTAGTTGTGCTGTCCACTATGGTAACCACAAGACATATCATTGTCTAGATCCATTAGTTCCTTAGGAGTTACGAAATGGCACTATTCTGACTCTATTATCTTTCCTCTTTTGTTTACTGGTTGGAACATTGCTATAAAAAAGAAATTTGTTTCACCATATATACAAATATCAAATCATTATCTTGTGCACCTGAAACTAATATAATGTTATATTTCAATTATTTCTCAATTAAAAAAAAGAAATTCTCTCTCGTTACCTATTTGATTCTCTGGTATAGAGTACTATACATGCTTCTTTTCCTATATTTACCACTTTTCCCTAGCATCCTTAGTAGCATCCCAAGTTGGCTACTGAGGTTTTTTTATTTTTTACATGGCATTGTGAACTCATGGATTTAAACATATTAGCTGTGTTTTAATTCATTGCAGTCATTATTCTTTTTTCATTTTTTGTTTGTTTGTTGTTTTTCTGCAGTTAGTATTCTTAGGCTCAGGTTGCCCCATCTTTGGCCAGCAAGAGCTTTTTCAGATTAGCTTCTGAATCTGTTTGACATTTCCCTTACACATTTTGATAGCTCTATTGCTTTCTGATATGACAAAATCTTGCAGGATTATCTTAGAAGATTCTTGCCCCAGACCTGGAATCTGCCATTTCTCCAAGGAGCCCTGGTTCCTTTCAGTGGGAAATGATATTTGAGGAGTTGTTTATAACTAAGTCATTGTATTCGTTTATGATGAGTGACTTATTTTGGAAATTGAAGAAATTGATTAAGTTGATGAAAATGAATATTTCTTATCATTGGAGAGAAAAGAAATTGGTGTTAATTGAAAGACTCAATTTCCAAAGCTCTAGGAGCATAGAACAAGCTTTGCATCCTTTGCCAAAATTCTGGTCACATTTGGACCCTACCATATGCCTGGAGTATTGGTGTTAACATTTTGGGGTTACAGGTGTCCTAGTACTTGGAATTTTTTCAATAAATCATTTCATAAGCCTTCACTAGATTCCCAGTGTGTGCCAAACTCTGTGCCAGGTGCTGGGGATGAAAAATTTAAAAAGGCGTTATTCTTGACCTCTAGGAGCATAGTTCAGCTGAATCTAGTAGTACCTCACATTAACATGGCATTTTAAACTTCACAGTTCATTTTCTCGTACATTATCTCATTTAATCCTTATGACAACACTGTGAAGTAGATAATAGTTTCACCATTTTAGAATTTGAAGTTCAGAAAGGTTAATTTGCCTAACATCATACAACAGATTAAGATTACATCCCTTACTTTTTAATCCCAGAATTCTTTCTGACATACTATATGAAGGTATTATTCATGTTTTTATTTTAACAGAATACAGTTAAAAAAAGATGGACTGGTTCAACTAGGGAAAATAAGCATTTTCTTCTTCCCTCCCCAACAGGATGTAATCGACACAGCATGTGAAGTCCTGGCAGACCCTTCTCTTCCAGAACTGTTCTGGGGAACAGTAAGTATGTCAGAGAGAGCCATCCTATGGTATTCTCTGTAGCAGAAGAATTTATTAAACACTTACTTTGTGATAGGTCTTATACTAAGCTTTTAAGTCTATTTTCTCATATAATCTATACAAAAATCTATGGATTGGGTAGTATTATTATCATCACCATTTTGCGTGTGAGGAAATGTGATGCTCGGAGATGTGAAGTGATTTGCCCAAGCTAGTCACAACTAGACAATCAGGATCAAGATCTAGTTCTGTCTGACTTGAGTCCCTAGTCCACATTATTAACCAGTGTGTTCTCTCTCCTACCCATCAACTCTTTTTTTACATTGAGAGTCTCAGGCACCAGTAGTGCTATAACTCCTGAACGTACCACTGGGCGATTGTAATTGTGTCTTAAGAAATTTCAGAATATTGTAACAGGTTTAGAGTAAGAATATGGCTTTGGAGAGAACAGTTTCTCACCAGTACTTAGTCTTACCATTAACGGCCTCAAGCCTCAAGGTCCAGCTGATGAATAAATGTTTTCCCTTAAACTGTGGCCTGACTGATTTGTCTGTATATCTTATCCTCTTTTTCCTGAGATGCTATCCAGTCTTACAGAATCAGTGTTCCAGGGAGAAGCCGGTGGGAAACAAAATTCAGATTGAGGATATGTTGCTCGTGTGTGTGGTGCTATCTGCTGACATGTTGTGGGTGCTTTTCACGTTAGTGGAAACAGGTCATGCACAGGTGAATGGTGTTTTTCTATGGAGAGGACGGCAGAGGTCACTGGAGGCAGCAATAGTCTCTCCTCAGGTCCTGACTCAATTAGTTGTTGATAGCCTTTTTCAGTGGAAACGTGGAAGTCTTAAATTATTAGAGAGGAATGATGTCTGCCTAAAGGAAAGGATTAATTTTACTTTCCCTTATGATTGCTGGGCAGTTCAGAGATGTGTTAATCCGTGGATAATGTGAAGGTCGGTGACTTCTACCCTTCCATCATAGGAGCCAACCTCTGGTCTTGGGATCATTCTGGACAGTGTATGTGGAATGTTTCCCCATCTCCTCTCCCCACTCCTGCAATTGCTACAAGCCCTCGTATCAGGGAAGTCTACTGCCAAGAAGGTAGGTTGTTCAGTTAGATGCCTAAATAGAGCAGGAGATGCTTTTTAGGAATCCTTTTTGCTTTCCACATTGAAATTTCATTGCCATGGCAAGAATTAGTCTGAGGTTGAATGAAAAATGCCAAAGATAGTGCATCAGTTCTATAAAATTAAATTTAAATCTTTTTATTAAGTACCTATTGTAGGTATTGTGGGAGTGAGACAAAATGTGAAGTCCCTTAGTATCTAGATGGAAGAGAGTAAGGGGTCTAAGAAATAAGTAATAAAGCCAGGTGGTATGTAACTAATGTCACCTGAGTGGTAAAGACCATACTGTTCAGGAGAGGCAACTCTCTGTGGAGTGAGGGGGGCCTTGACTTGGGTGTTAAAGAATAATAAGGATTTGACGAGGCGTGCAGAGGCAAGTCTAAGAAAAGTCACAGGGATGGGTTTGTAAGAAGTTTGAGAGTCAGCACAGTCTGGCTGACCACACAGTCTGGCTAAAAGAGCAGAAAAGCAGATGGGAAAGACCCCTTAAATGTCCCCCTGGTAAATGTGTGGCTGAGTTTTTTTTTCTGTGTGTTGGCAGGTGTATAGTTTCTTGGATAAGATGTCTTTCTACAATGAACTTTATAAGCACAAGCCCCATGATGTGATCTCCCATGAAGATGGAACTCTCTGGCGGAGGCAAACACCCAAACTCCTTTACCCTCTTGGTAAGATAGGCAGACCCTGGTTCAGTTGTCTCTTTTCCATGGCTTCTGTGTGGACCTTACTGCTGTTTTAATATTTCACATGGGTGCCTTTAAAGCAGGTCCTTCTCCTCTCCACTGTGTTTGTTGATTTGCTGATAAATTATTAGTTAGTTTCTCACTTTTTTCCATCATTAGATTGTTTTACTTCAGAAATAATGCATGTTCATTATAACAAGGGAAACAATGCAGAGATACATTTTAAAAAGCTAATCTCTCTTCAGACCTGTCTCCATCAGATGATTAACATTAAGAGTTTGGTGTGTGTCCTTTTGCACATTTCTGTGTTCTCTCACAAATTCATTCTGCGAACTGATTTTATTACATGTGGATCTGACTCATTCTTTTCAGTAACTATGTAATTATTCTTGATGTCCCATAATTTTTTATCTTTTCCCTTCCAGAGGACGTTTAGGCTGTGTCAGGTTTTTGCCACTATAAACAATGCTGCTTTGGGGACATATACCTTTATATACTAGTGCTTTTATTTTTAGTATATAGAATCCCCAAAGTGGGATTGTGGGTAAAAGGGTATATACAATAAAATTTTTAAATGCATGTCCACTGACAGATGAAATGGATTTTTAAAAATGTGGTATATATAAGTGAGACATCAATTCTTCCCAAGAGCCAAAATGTGGAATATTATTCAGCCTGAAAGAGAACAGGAATTCTGACACATGCTATAACACGGGTGAACCTTGAAGGCATGATGCTAAATGAAATAAGACAGTCCCAAAAGAACAAACACTGTTCCACTCATATGAGGTACTTAGAGTATTCAGATTTACAGAGACAGAAAGTAGAATGGTGGTCACAGGGGCTGAGGGATGGGGTAATGGAGAATTATTGGTTAATGGGTATAGAATTTCAGTCTTGCAAGATGAAAACAGTTCTTTGGGTGGATGGTAGTGATGGTCGCATTACCATGTGAATGTACTTAACGCCACTGGACTGAACACTTAAAAATGGTTAAAATGGTATATTTTATGTATTTTTTTACCACAATTTTAAAAAAATAAGTTTTGAGTGGTAATGTCAAATTAAGTTGTAGAAAAATGTTGTAGCAATTTCCTTTCCTACTGGCAGTGTCTAAGAGTAACAGCCTTACTGTCCTAATCTCGGCATCATTACCGACTTGCCCAGTCACCCAGGCACCTACTGTCCCATAAGGTGGTCTTCCTATAGTCATCATTTGAGTGGAGAACCACTCTGCACTCAGCTGTTTTTCAGACACATGGAAAGAGTCACTTCCCCAGTGACTAGAGAGGGGTTTTGTTTTTCTTTTTCTTTTTAATGGAAAAAGCTGTAGCAGTGTCGGATACTAGGAATAGAAACTATGCATCTCTGTGTGATTAAATACTGCTGTCTGTTATAGGAGTCACGTCTTCCTATTAGACTAATTTCTCTCTCTCCCTTCCTTAGGGGGTCAGACCAACCTTCGCATACCTCAAGGCACTGTGGGCCAAGTAATGTTGGACGATAGGGCCTACCTGGTACGCTGGGAATACTCTTATAGCAGCTGGACCCTCTTCACCTGTGAGATTGAAATGCTGCTTCATGTTGTTTCCACTGCAGGTGAGGTCAGCTTTGGGAGACATCTCTGTGGGAAGAAAAATGGACATGCTTAGAGGATTTGGAAGATAGAGAATTTCAAGATAAGATTCAGAACCTTCCAGATTGTGATTAGCATAATTTGTTCATCTGGGTCTCAGAGACTGTTCAGTGATCTTTTTTTTTTTTGGCTGCGTTGGGTCTTTGCTGCTGTGCGCGGGCCCTCTCCAGCTGCGGCGAGCGGGGGCCACTCCTCGCTGCGGTGCGCAGGCTTCTCATTGCGGTGGCCTCTCCCGCTGCGGAGCATGGGCTCCAGGCGCGCAGGCTTCAGCAGTTGCAGACTCAGGCTTAGTAGTTGTGGCTTGCGGGCTCCAGAGCACAAGCTCAGCAGCTGTGGCGCATAGGCCCAGTTGCTCCTCGGCATGTGGGATCCTTCCGGACCAGGGCTTGAACCCGCGTCCCCTGCATTGGCAGGTGGACTCCCAACCACTGCACCACCAGGGAAGTCCCTGTTCAGTGATCTTAAAGGAATTGTTTTCATTGAGATCACAAGCTTCCTTCCCCCTCAGATGTGATTCAGCACTGCCAGCGGGTCAGACCCATCATTGATCTGGTCCATAAGGTCATCAGTACAGACCTGTCGATAGCAGACTGTCTCCTGCCCATCACGTCCCGCATCTACATGCTGCTGCAGCGGTCAGTATCTGGTAACTCCACTGGGCTAAAGTCTGCACATGTTCCACTGTGGACAGCCCTGGTGTGGTATCTATCCCCAGCTGAGGGCTTTCCTGTTTTCACATCCCTGCTGCCAGGAGGGATTTGGGAGGAGAGAACTGGAAAATATTTGTGATGGAACAAGTCATATTATTCATTTTACTGAGTACAGTGCACTGTTCTCCAACCAGGTTAACGACCGTGATCTCCCGGCCTGTGGATGTCATTGCTTCTTGTGTCAATTGCTTGACCGTTCTGGCTGCCCGGAACCCAGCAAAGGTGAGACACCAAGTCTTCCTAACAGCCGAAAAATGTCACGCTTGGTGTATACCTGAAGACACATGGACATTTGACTCTTCTTTTCCCTTCTCAGGTCTGGACTGATCTTCGTCACACAGGCTTTTTACCTTTCGTGGCCCACCACGTCTCCAACATGAGTCAGATGATTAGGTGAGCCAGGTCTTAGGGATTAGAGTATATTCCCTGGGAGTACCATATACATTTCAGATCTAAGCTAGCTTCGTTAGTTTTAAAGATGCTTCTCTGCCCGTTTGCTCCTTGTCTGTTCAGCCCTCTCACCGGAAATGAGTGAGGGCAAGGCAAAAGAGGTGATGGGACTTGGGGCACAGAGGCTGCTTTCCTCTTAGGCCAGCACTGATGGTTCACAGTCTTCAAAGCCTGAGAGAGAGAGACAGAGAGAGAAAGAGGTATTTCTCATTCACCTTAGGTATGTGGGAGTTAACTTTCCAGTCTAGAGAGTCCAGAGGTTTCTGGATCCAGAGGCTCAACTTCCCCTTTTTAAGCCATAGTCACTCTGTACTTTTCCTTGATTCGTGGCCACTCGAGCTTGCCTGGTAGACCAGTTATTTATACACAGGCTCCATCTTACTACCTGAACATTCTCTCCTTGATTTCTTTTGCTTACAAGACGAGGATGTTTTCCTCATGTTTATTTGATTTTTCACTTTTGAGGTTGTATATCAATAAAGTCTTTAATGCTTACCCTGGGTATTAAATAGCCTAGATTTGATTAATTCCTTTGCAGAGCTTTCCTATTTTATGCCCAAGCCATCTAAATAATAAGAAGAATGCTCTGTGATTATAATTTTTTGAAACCTTTTTTTCCCTCTGCCTCTCTGTCTTTTCCCAGTGCCGAGGGGATGAATGCTGGAGGGTATGGAAACCTCTTGATGAATAGTGAACAGCCCCAGGGCGAGTATGGAGTCACTGTTGCCTTTCTGCGCTTGATCACCACTCTTGTCAAGGTAAAATCTAATCAGATAGAAGCATCTGAAATAGTTTCCCTGCCCCCAGCTACTGTAGTCATTTTGTTTGCAGCTAGACCAGTTGTCCTGAGGTTATGGTGATGACAGTTTCTGTGTATTGAGTATTTATTGTGTGCCAGATTCTATAGTAGATGCTTTATCTGTGTTAACGTATTTAATACTCAGAGGCTGTATGGTATAATGCAGCAACTCTCAAGCTATTTTGACAGAGCCCAGGGTAATATGTACACATTACATCATATCCCAGGATACACATTGTATGTTTACTTATAAAGCAGAATTTCACAGTACAACACTACTCTTACTATGCAAGATGCACTCAGATGTTTTCTAATAAGTTATCTCACAATCCACTAATGGGTCACAGCTCTCTTTGAAAAAAACTTGTGTAGCATAGATTTTGGAGTCAGAATTAGGTTTACATTTCAGGTTGACCACTTAACTAGCTGCATGACCTTGGGCAAGTACTGAATTTCTTAGAACCTCTCTAAACTGGGATGATAAATATCTCTGCCTCATGGAGTTGTTGAGAGGGCCACACATGAAAAATACTCAGCACACTTCCTGCCTGCAGGAGTCAGTCAATCAGTGAATGCTTAAAAAGATAGAAACAATCCTATGTACAGGTAGGGATATAGATATTGATGTTTATATAAAGAAGCCTCGTTTTTAAGATAAGGAAGCTGTTGGTAACAAGTAATATTAGGACAAAGAATTTGGAGCGTCAGATCTTTCCGATATCCGAGTGATGGGGTAGAGGTTGGGAGTGGTTGGTGATCGTGGCAGTGAAACTGGCATTCTCCATCATTAACAGTCCTATATCCTCTGTGTTTAAGATAGACCTCTCTTCTGCTCAGATTTAGCCTTCATCCCTCTCTTTCTTGCAGGTGCCTTTTGTGACATTGTCAAATTGTCTTTTTAGTCCCTTTCTCTGTTCTAGAGAAACCTACAACTTGGATTCAGTTGAACTAGAGTATTCTGATGTTTCTTTTTTTTTTTCCACTGATGGCCAAGGTTTGCCCAGATTTCCTCTGGACCTATGGTTTTGGAATTAAATCTCTAGTGACAAAATGACTTATCTTTAAGTGGCATAAACCCTCACAGCATGGTTTCTTGTAGGGGCAGCTTGGTAGTACCCAGAGCCAAGGGCTGGTGCCCTGTGTCATGTTTGTGCTGAAGGAGATGCTGCCGAGTTACCACAAGTGGCGGTACAACTCCCACGGAGTAAGAGAACAGATTGGTAAGGAAAGCATGGGCAGGGAAGATGGGAGGAATTGCTAGTTCCCTGGATTTTTCTCTCTTTCTTGGGATAAGGTTCATCACACAAGGCCGCGTCATTCCTCTGTCTTTTCTGGAGTCCAGGTTGCCTGATCCTGGAGCTGATTCATGCAATACTGAACCTGTGTCATGAAACAGACCTGCACAGCAGGTAGGAGGCGGGTGATTGCTAGCGCTCGGTACTCTCGGATGCTGCCAGTCCGCAAGGGAAGACACAGGCTTCTGCTGTGCAGAGCTAGCTCATTCTTCCAGAGTACTCAACTTGGTTAGGCCCAGAGCTCAGTGCTCCTGGGTTCTGACTTGCTTTCCACCAGCCTGTTTCTCCTTTCTCCCTATGAAGAGAGAAGAGCAAATGAAATGTGAACAAGGTTGTTCCCAGTGAAATTGTACACACACACACACACACACACAGACCTTTTTTATGACCTTTACAAAAATTATGCATGTTCATAGGGAAACAGGACTATTAACAAGTTAATGTGTATCTTCTAGGTTTTTTCCTCTGCTTGTACTAACTCTGTACCTTTTATTTCCATGTCACTACATATAGATCTGTCTTGTTTTAATGGTTCCATGCATTCCATTGTATGGATTAATTATGATTCATTTCAATAAGCATATCCATTAATTGATGGACATTTAGATTGTTTCTCAGGGTCTATTTAAGGAAAGGAATCAGAGTGGCTTCCTCTGGCAGCGAGAGCTGATCTGTATCACTAATGTCCAATTGTTTAGGTTTGAACAATACCCTTTCCTTCCAGTAGTAAATTTGGCAGCTCCCCGGTAACTCAGAACACGTCTGTCTTCCAGTCATACCCCCAGTCTGCAGTCTCTCTGCATCTGCAGCCTGGCCTATACGGAAGCAGGACAGACTGTGATCAATATCATGGGCATCGGCGTGGACACCATCGACATGGTGATGGCTGCTCAGCCCCGCAGGTAGGCCTCCCTTGCCACCTTCCCCCATTTATCTTTATTGTGCCTGCATGTTGTAAGAACTTCAGCATAAGAAAGACAACCTTGTTCTTCCTAGGGCATAGCCTTTGTATAACCTAGTGGCTGCTCTGTAGACTGGCACATAGCAAAGGGAGTTGATTGCTCCTCCTCTCTCCTAGTTTGGACTGGGGACTCTAAAAGAACCTGTTGAACTCTGGGATTATTGTTGGAATCTAATTCATGAGAGCACATATATTGCGAATGAAGTCATGTTGTCTGAATCAACTTTGGTTTCCATTTGGCACCCTAGTGATGGGGCAGAGGGCCAAGGGCAGGGCCAGCTGCTGATCAAGACGGTGAAACTGGCATTCTCCGTCACCAACAATGTTATTCGGCTGAAACCTCCTTCTAATGTGGTGTCCCCCCTGGAACAGGCTCTCACACAACATGGTATGTAATTTTCTTCCACTCAGCAGCATTTCTGCCCATAAGTACATACTTCAGGCTGTATTTTTAGAGGTCAACAATATTTTCTGATGAACTCTTTGAGGAAATTTGGGAATGATCACCAGTTCCCATCCTGGACTTAGAAATAAGAAGACTGTATCATACTTCATCTCTGCCTCCTATTGATGACAGGATAATAGTAAAGAACACATGTTCAAAGTTAGACTGTCTAGGTTCAAATTCTGACTTCAACCAGCTTTGACCTTGGGCACATAATTAAACAACTCTGCTTCAGATTTCTCGTCTATGAAGTGGGGATAATAGCAGTATCTACCTTATGAGATTATAATGAAGATTAAATTACTACTTGTAAAACCTGGTACCTGTTTAGTATTGACTGTTATTACTCTTTGACCTTAAACTACTCATTTAATCTCTTTGGGACCCAGTTTCCTCATTTTCAAGTAGGCATTTGGGTAACGTCTACGACCTTTTTCGAGCTGTATCATTTTGCGATTTTTAGCATTTCAGTGTCATGCTTTAATGTGATGGCACTTCAATGTGATGTGGTTAGGTTTTCCTAACCTATTTGTTAAAAGGCTGTTTTCTTAAAAATGGATCTTTTTCTGATGGTTTTTTTTTTAATTTTTTTTAATTTAATTTTTTTAATTTAATTTTTATAATTTAATTAAATTTTTTAAAATTTAATCTATTATTTTTTTTATTTTTGGCTGCGTTGGGTCTTCGTTGCTATGCGCGGGCTTTCTCTCGTTGCAGCGAGCGGGGGCTACTCTTCGTTGCGGTGCGCGGGCTTCTCACTGAGGTGGCTTCTCTTGTTGCAGAGCACCGGCTCTAGGCGCGTGGGCTTCAGTAGTTGTGGCTTGCGGGCTTCAGTAGTTGTGGCTCACAGGCTCTAGAGTGCAGGCTCAGTAGTTGTGACACATGGGCTTAGTTGCTCCACGGCATGTAGGATCTTCCTGGACCAGGGCTCGAACGTGTGTCCCCTGCATTGGCAGGCGGATTCTTAACCACTGCACCATCAGGGAAGTCCCTCTTTTTCTGCTCTTAATGAATTGGATTGAGCTGTTTACCCCCAATCCTGCCTGTCCCCTTGGCTACTGAAAAACGAGAATGATACAGCCACCTAGATTTGCTCTGGCCCTCCGAGTACTGGAGAGTAAATTCCCTCACATATATGAGCCTTTTTGAACAGAAGGCTCTCTTGAGAGCTTGAATCAGGCATGCTTTGGTGTCTAAACTGTTTCCTGTACTTCTTCAGGTGCCCATGGGAACAACCTTATTGCTGTTCTTGCCAAATACATCTACCACAAACACGACCCTGCTTTGCCACGTCTTGCCATCCAGCTACTGAAACGTCTGGCCACGGTAGGATCCACCTAACGAGTCAAAGCCCCAGAAAACTAACTTTGTGTTTGAGACCACTCTTGCTTTCTCCCAAGAGAAGCAGCTAACTTGGACTTTTAAAGTGATGTAGCCATAAAGACACACACACACGCACGCAAATTGTGTTTTATGAGAGGTTTTTTTTTCCCTGTTTATAAAAGACATACAAATTCATTTAAAAATGTTTATTTAAATGATACAGATAAATGTAACATAGAAAGTTAAGGTACCCTATGATCTCCTCATTCCAGGAATTCCTATGAGCAGGTTGGTGCGCATTGCTCCAGATTTCTTTTTATCTGTGCTTATATATTAAGGGATGTTTGGTGTGAGCTTTTGTTCTTTCCAAAAGCAGAATTCCATGATACATACTGTTTTGTGTCTAGCTTTCTTCACTTAACACGATATCCTGCAGTCTTGCCGTGTGGGCACATTTGGAGCTACTTCATTCTCTAATGCTTGCACGGCATGCCATAGAATGGATGCATCCTAATTTATTTGGGCTGTTTTTTGTCTTAGTGTTAAACAGTGCTGTAGTGAACATTCTTATCCATAGAACTCTGTAAACTTTTGTTTACAGTTCCTAAGAATTAGATAGATATCAATGGACATTTTAATTTTTATTAGAAATTTTGAAATTACTCTCCAAAAAGGATTGTAACAGTTTATGCTCCTAAAACCCAAGTCTTGTATCCTTGCCACAGTGGCTTCATCAGTTTTTTAATCTTTGCTAATCTAATAGACAAATCAATATCTTTTTTTTTAACTTTGCATTTATTTAACCATGAGAGAGGTTATGCATCTTTTTATGTTGATTACTATTTCTTCTGGGAATCGTTGGGCATCTTTTTTTTTTTTTTTTTTTTTTAATGAGAGCCTCTGGGAACTACATTTTTGTCTTTTTTTTTTTTTTTTTTTTTTTTAATTTATGGCTGTGTTGGGTCTTCGTTTCTGTGCGAGGGCTTTCTCCAGTTGCGGCAAGCGGGGGCCACTCTTCATCGCGGTGCGCGGGCCTCTCACTATCGCGGCCTCTCGTTGCGGAGCACAGGCTCCAGACGCGCAGGCTCAGTAATTGTGGCTCACGGGCCCAGTCGCTCCGCGGCATGTGGGATCTTCCCAGACCAGGGCTCGAACCCGTGTCCCCTGCATTGGCAGGCAGATTCTCAACCACTGTGCCACTGGGGAAGCCCCTCGTTGGGCATCTTTTGCTGTAGTTTGGAATGATGTCTCTTTTGACCCAGAGCTATCCATCTGAATGTTTCCCTTTCTGGCATCTTCTGAGAGTTGTTCAGCACCTTTCTTCAGGAGTCTGTTGAGGTTTCTCTGGAGGTAGAGCTCTAAGCCTGTGTGTCCCGGTCTCCACCAGGTGGCCCCAATGTCAGTATACGCCTGCCTGGGCAACGATGCGGCTGCCATCCGTGATGCCTTCCTGACCCGACTGCAGAGCAAGATTGAGGACATGCGCATCAAAGTCATGATTCTGGAATTCCTCACAGTTGCCGTAGAGACGCAGCCAGGCCTCATTGAACTGTTTCTGAATCTGGAGGTGAAGGATGGCAGTGATGGCTCCAAGGTGAGCCTGCACCCGGGATGAAGCTGGGAGACAGCTCCCTGGGAGGTGGGTGCTGGACTCTGTGGGTCCAGTTGATGGCAGAAGCTGTGGGGCTGAACTCTAGCCTGCCCCTCTTGCAGGAATTCAGCCTTGGGGTGTGGAGCTGTCTCCATGTGGTGCTGGAGCTGATTGATTCCCAGCAGCAGGATCGCTACTGGTGCCCACCGCTGCTGCACCGTGCAGCCATTGCCTTTCTGCATGCCCTGTGGCAGGACCGTCGGGACAGTGCCATGCTGGTCCTCAGAACCAAGTGAGTCTGTCTCCAGGAGTTACTTAACCTCCAGAGCTCATGTCCTTGTCTGTAAGATGGGGTAACAATCATTCTGAGAGATTTGTTGTGACAGGTCCCTGGGCACATGCATAAAAGTGCTTAGTGCCTGGGTCGGTGTGTGGGAGTTTATTCTCTTTTTAAAGCTGCCACCAGCAGGCGTAACCTTTACTCTGATGTGTTTACCTTAGAGTTTACACCTTTTGCATTTCTGCCTTTTGCCAACCCCCAAAACCATCGTTCGTGAGAAACGGTAGATTCAGATGAGAGTGGCTCAGTCAAGCCATTGGACTGAATGGAGCACGCTCTTCTCTTGGAACCTGTTTTGTCCATGGAACCCTTGATGTTTATGTAGGAGCAAGCGGCCCACGCAGCAGATGTTAGGGTTGTGGGAGCGATAAAATGTGGAGAAGTAACCACCAAGGGGAGGTGGAGAGAAGAGAAGGGACCGGGTAAGAGAACATGTGATTGCCAACACGTATTTTCTTTTTAGACCCAAGTTCTGGGAGAATTTAACCAGTCCACTATTTGGAACCCTTTCTCCTCCCTCAGAAACATCCGAGGTGAGCAGTGGTGGAGGGAGGGACGGTGACTGAAAGTCCCTGGGAGTCAAGGCTGGGCTGTGAGACTGAGCTGTGGAAAGTGACTCCTCCCCTAATTAAACAACCAGAATGTTTTCTTCACTAGAAACTAGAAACTCTCTCAGAGAAGTGCTTGCCTTCTCTCCCTTTGTTGTTTTGCTCTGGGAAGGAGAGTGGCATGCCCTGCTCTGTGTTGTTGGCTCCGTGGTCTCCACTCACTTGGAGACACTGTGGACCTGACGCTTCTGCTCTTGCAAGTTAGATGCCCACTCACATTCGACAGGGAATGTGCTTTCTTGTTTTCTAGTGTCGGGTCCCTGCTCTGTTCCCTTGTGGGTGGGCGGGGCAGCAGGGGAGAGGTTCTCATGATTCTCTGCTCTCCCCCTCCACAGCCCAGCATCCTGGAAACCTGTGCCCTAATCATGAAGATAATTTGCTTGGAGATATACTATGTAGTTAAGTGAGTCCTTTCCCCTTTTGAGATTTTAATTAGAGGTTTGTGGCGGGGGGACCATGGTAGTCTACGGCTGAGGGCATGGCTTTATGAGCCAAGGCAGAGGAGAGAGCTAGTTTGGAGCCATTTATGGAGGGCCACTGGTCTGTGTCCCTGGCCAGTCCGTTGATGGCATTTATGATTGTCAGAAAGAGTTATTGTGAAGCAAACTCCATGTGCTCGGGATTTTATGGAGGAGGAATCCTAGAAAAGGCCTCAGCCTAACCCATTATGTTGAGCAAGAAGTGTGAGCCCCACATATCGGAGCTGATTGGGAACCGTCTGCTTTTAAGCCCATGTGAGGTGGTTTTCTCTGCCTCAGCAACAGTCTGTGCCCATCACATTCCCATCTGCTTTTAAAACCTAACTGTAGGTTTTGTTTTTTCTCGACACCATAGGGGCTCATTAGACCAGTCTTTAAAAGATACACTCGAGAAATTTTCCAGTGAGAAACGCTTTGCCTACTGGTCAGGGTATGTCAAGTCCTTGGCAGTTCACACGGCTGACACAGAGGGCAGCAGCTGCACCTCCCTGGTAGAGTATCAGATGCTGGTCTCCGCCTGGAGGATGTTTCTCATCATCGCCACCAGTCACGTAAGAACCTCCTGGGGCGCGGTTTTCACTTTGGTATCCTAGCAACGATATGCTGGGATGCCTAGCAGGTATAGCCCCTTGGGATAAAGAATGAATCAGGGTTTTTCTCTGAGAGCTAAAATGTAACAGGTTCTGTGCCAAATATGGGGTGTTTGAGGGCTTTGGGGCAAACAAGAGACCCTTAAAGAAAGTGCAGAGAAGTCATTTTAAATCCCTTCAGACATTCATAAAACCCTCCTATAGCCACCTTTGCGGCCCTGGATAGGTCCAGGGGCTCCCTTCGTTCATCCACCTCTTGTGCACGTGGATAGTTGGCCTTCTCACGCTGTGTGCCCTGTGGACGCTAGGTACATATTTGTTGACTAGTCAGCAGGTAGCTGCAACGGCTGCAGCAGCACCCTCTCTAGGGAACAGTTGGTTTTCATTGGTTCTAGAAATGGCATTTCCTGGTCTTCTTAGAAAAAGAACAGAGACCGTTGTCTCTGCAACGTGTCTAAGAGCATTGGTTTTTAGAGAGAGAGTTAACGTTTGGGAAGAATTTGCATTTTTCCTTGGCTTTTGTGTGTGTGTGTGTGTGTGTGTGTGTGTGCTTTGACAACACCATGCTGTGGAGTAAGGACTTGATATTGACCTATTTTGCCTTAGGGAATCCAGATTACTATCTTGATTTCATTACTAACTTAAGCTTAATAGATGCCCTTTGTTCCAGGCACACTCCTACATCTTCCATGACTTGTTCCCTAGTGCCAGACTGCCCACAGCCTTGGAGCTTGGCTGTGGCAGAGTGGTTTTGGACCCCTGAGACTACAGACACAACAAAAGGCTCAACCATCTTGGGGGAATGATTGATTCCCCAGGCAGTAATTTGTGTGTCACCTGCCTTTTAGGTCCTACCTGGGCAGCAGTTCTTGAATTGCAGCTCTGAAAATCCCACCATCCTCTTTTCCCCTAGGAAACCTATCTGGTTTAGTCCAGGACATTGATCATTCATTCATTTAATGGATAGTAATGGAATGCTTACTGTGTGCCAGGCGCCAGGATGCAGCAGTGAATAAGGCAAATACGGTCTTTGATCTCACGGAAGGTGGCCCATGAGAGAGGCAAATTGTGAACAAAGAAATACAGTTTGGGATTGTGGTAGTTCACTAGGAAGGAAATAACCAAGATGCTGTGGTAGGGCTTCCCTGGTGGTGCAGTGGTTAAGAATCCGCCTGCCAATGCAGGGGACACAGGTTCAAGCCACGGTCCGGGAAGGCCCCACGTGCTGCGGAGCAACTAAGGCCGTGTGCCACAACTACTGAGACTGTGCTCTAGAGCCCGCGAGCCACAACTACTGAGCCCACATGCCACAACTACTAAAGCCCATGCGCCTAGAGTCCGTGCACCTAGAGCCCGTGCTCCGCATCAAGAGAAGCCACCTCAATGAGAAGCCCGCACACCGCAACAAAGAGTAGCCCCCGCTCACTGCAACTAGAGAAGGACCCCACAGAGCAACGAAGATCCAATGCAGCCAAAATTTAAAAAAAAAAAAAATTTTAAAATATATATATAAAAAAAAAAAGATGCTATGATAGCGACTGCTAAAGGAGGATAGGAGTGGTCGGGAGGCCCTCTCTGAGGAGGTGCTGTCCACACTGAGGCCTGAGTGTGTGAGGAACCTTCCAGAGGGTGCTCTAGGCAGTCAGAGTCACAGATGCAGGGGTCCAGCAGTGGGAAGAGCTCGGCCCATTCACGGAGGAGGAAGGAGGCCTGTAGGGGTGGAGCCGAGTGAGCACAACGGGGATGATAACCAAAATCAGGCGAACCAGATCCTAAGGGGCTCCCAGGCCTTGTCGAGGAGTTTGTGTTTCTAGATGGGTTCCACTGGGAAGCCTTGAAGGCTTGGTTCTGACCATGGCTAAGGTAGACAAAGAAACAGCAGGGCCCTCAAGTCCCATTTTAATCAGGGAAATTTTCCTGACGTTCTTTTCCTGTTCCTTTGCAGGCGGAGATAATGCACCTGACCGACTCTGCAGTGCGTCGCCAGCTCTTTCTTGACGTGCTCGATGGGACCAAGGCGTTAGTAAGTGTGTCTGGGAGATTTCCCATTCCTCCCAGGGAGAAGGTCTCCGAGGTCAAATAGCTGCTCACAAGCGTGCAGCCGCAAGAGTGGTCAGGTCAAAGGGCTCAAGTGGCCTGGGAGGCCCGAGGCTGCAGTGGGAGGCAGAGGCCTGCTGCCGCCGTGCCAACCCCTGGCCTCTTCCCCGTGACCCACCCCTGTGAGCTCGCTGCTGGGAAAGAAAGGCCTGAGGCCGAAGGTGCCTGTGGATGGAGCTCACCTCTTCCCGCCTCGTCAGCTCATAGGAAGCCTGACGTTAACTGTGTGCCGTCTCCCCTCAGCTCCTAGTCCCCGCCTCCGTGAACTGCCTCCGCCTGGGCTCCATGATGTGCACTCTGCTGCTTATTCTTCTCCGGCAGTGGAAGAGGTGAGCCCTGTGCCAGGAGGGGCGGCCTGTCCCATCCTCTTTACTGACGCTTGCCTTACCCTTCCCGAAGGGGAGGAAGTGGGTGTGAAATGGGCTGGCCTCCCCCCCTGGGGAACGGGACTCAGGCAGACACCTGATGTGAGGCTCACTACTCCGCGGGCAGCCTGAGGGGGAGCAGGGCAGTGTGTGGCCTTTCTCTGAGGTGTGTTCTCCCCCCCCCTCTCCTCTCCATGTTGCTTCTAGTGAGTTAGGTTCTGTGGATGAAATCCTCAGACCCTTGACGGAGATCCTGGAGGGAGTGCTGCAGGCAGACCAGCAACTCATGGAGAAGACCAAGGCCAAGGTGTTTTCAGCATTTATCACGGTGCTGCAGATGAAGGAGATGAGAGGTGAGGGGCAGAGAGGAGCCAGTGGAGCGGTCTCCCGGCCCCTGTGCCAGCCAGCCTGGACAGGGCTTCCTCCACTTCAGAGCCAGACGTTTCTCCTGTGAGGCTTGAGTTTTTGGTCTTGGAACTCTTATCTTCAGGAAAACTCTTTTTCTCCTCCCCTCCCGTGGGACAGCTGCCTTGGTGAGCATGACAGCGTCCCCTCCCATCTGCTTTACAGTGAGCGACATCCCCCAGTACTCCCAGCTGGTGCTGAACGTCTGTGAGACCCTCCAAGAAGAGGTGATTGCACTCTTCGACCAGACCCGCCACAGTCTGGCATCAGGCAGTGCCACAGAGGACAAGGACAGCATGGAAACTGACGACTGCTCCCGGCCCCGGCACAAGGACCAGCGGGATGGGGTGAGGGGGCACCCTGTCTGTCCTTCCCACACGCATCCACAGATATGAACTGCTGCCTTCTCTGTGCCAGGCCCCGAGGGTGATTAGTGACCAAGACAGTCACAGCCTGATGGGGAAAGTTAATAAATCAGACTGTGCAGAGATGTGTCAGAATTCCATTGTGGCAAGTCCTGCAGGGGTGAAACGGAGAATGTGCAGCATGGAGTTCTCACATCATCTTGGGATTCAGAGAGAAAGCACCCTTTCAGCAGTGACTTAAAAGAACTGGTAGAGCCGCGCAGGCCATGGGAGCAGGGGAGCTTCGGGCAGCGAGGACAGCATGTACTGAGCTGTGGGTAACAGTCATCTGGTGTGAGCCAAGATGAAGTGAGGCCTGGAGAGCTGGGGGCTAGATGACCAGCAGCCTTATCAGGGTCTTTGGTCTGGGTCCTAAGTGAAATAGGAAACGATTTAAGGATTTTAAGCAAGGGAGAGAAAAGATGAGATTTGTACTTTAGAAAGCGTGCTGGATGTAGTACAGAACACTTTTTCAAACTGTGGGTCAGGACCTATAAATGGGTCTTGAGCTCATTTGGTTACAACCAGCATTTTTTAAATGAAGTAGAATAAAACGTAAATGAAAATATCAGTGGGCTTTGCAGGAGGTAAGGGTAGGTTTAATGAAAACATGTTAAGTATGCCTATACTGGAGCGCAGTGTAAAACGTATTATTACTTTGGGTGGCTCGTGGTCAACAGTAAGTGTGAAAAGCCACTGGGATGAAGAATGGAGTAGAGAGGATCCAGAGAGAGTGAAGGACCATTTAGTAGGCGACTGCAATAGTGCAGCTAGAGGGGAGGCCACTTCGACTCCACGCAGCAGCGGGCTCGGGTGGTGGAATTGGGAAGGTGCGCTGACACGGCTTGATGGCAGTTTGGGGTCGGGGGGAGGGCAGAGTCACAGCTGTGGGACGCAGGCGCTGGAGTCCTGTCTCAGCCGGCTCACTCGGAGGCGGGGGTGACCGGGGGAGGTCCGTCCTCTTCCTCCCCTCCTCCTCCCCCTGCACTGCCTCCTTCCCTTTCACCCATCTTTGCCCCTGGGCCCCAGCAGGTGTGTGTCCTGGGCCTGCATCTGGCCAAGGAGCTGTGTGAGGTGGACGAGGATGGCGACTCGTGGCTGCAGGTGACCCGCAGGCTCCCCCTCCTGCCGACCCTCTTCACCACCCTGGAGGTGAGCCTTCGCATGAAGCAGAACCTGCATTTCACCGAGGCCGCGCTGCACCTGCTCCTCACCCTGGCTCGCACCCAGCAGGTAGGCGGCAAGCCCGAGGGAGCCTCTTTGCTTGTGCTGGGTGGGTTCTGACGCTGCCTGTGAGTCTCCCAGCCCAAGACCTCCACCTGCCCTTGGGTGGGCCGGCTGCAGTGACAGCTTCCATCTCATTCTGCATCTTTCCCTCCCAGGGGGCCACAGCAGTGGCTGGAGCCGGCATCACCCAGAGCATTTGTTTGCCCCTCCTGAGTGTGTACCAGCTCAGCACCAATGGGACAGTGCAGGTGAGTGCCAGTGGCCTGCTACTGCCTCCCCAGCCCCCCTTGGGGCTTTCACTTGCCCCGGAAGTTGCTCTCCTCAGTGGCCTAGTTAATGCACTGATGGTGCAGAATCCTCCCCGCACCCAACACCGACCTCTAGCAAGAGAAGCTCACACAGCTAGTTAGTGCCGGACGCAGGTCTAGAACCTAGGATTCTTGTAACTGTTGGCTTCGGACCCCGTCTGGCCCTGCTGGCGCCCATTCCAGGAGCTTTTCTACTCGGACCAGCCAGGCTGCCTTAGCTGCTGGGCTGCAAGGAGGCCCTGCTCTACCTGTCAGCTGGGTTCCTCGGCGCTGTCGTGATCCTGTCTGCTGTTTGTGTCTCAGACGCCCGGCACCTCTCGGAAGTCCCTGGACGCCCCCTCTTGGCCGGGTGTCTACCGCCTGTCCATGTCCCTGATGGAGCGACTCCTCAAAACCCTGCGCTACAACTTCCTGACCGAGGCCCTGGACTTCGTGGGGGTTCACAAGGAGCGGGCCTTACAGGTGAGGGGCTGCTGGCATCTTTGGGGTCGGGGCTTGGGGTTCAAGGTCATCTGGGCTGTTCGGGGCTGAGGCTTGGCAGTTGAGCGGTGCCAGTGCTCCCGCTTGTGAGATGCCGTAAGGACTGTTGGCTGACAGGCCGAGCAGTGCGGCTGCCCTGCTGAGGGAGGGGAACGGTTGGTCTGGGATCCGCTCAGACAGAAACCTCTTAGTCAGAAACCGCTTCGTCCAGCCACCTGTTAACGCTGCCACCTCAGCGTATGTGGGCCCAGGACCTCTCCTCCCTGCGGGAGGGCGGGAGCAGGCGTGGCAGGTCCCTGAGTCACCCCATCCTTCCCCGTGTCCCCCCCTCCCAGTGCCTCAATGCGGTGAGGACGGTGCAGAGTCTGGCGTGCCTGGAGGAGGCGGACCACACCGTGGGCTTCCTCCTGCAGCTCTCCAGCTTCAGGAGGGAGTGGCACTTCCACCTGCCTCAGCTTATGCAGGACGTCCAGGTGGGGCCTCAGACCTGCTTCTTGAAGGGCCTGGGGAAATGCTCGGAGGGGATGGGGCGGGGAGTGAATCGCAGGCCTGTTGCTGGAATGTGGGCTTTTTCTTTAGGTAGCACAGGGTTTGGTTTCACACTGCTTCCTCTGGAGCTGAATTTTCCCGCCACAGGATAGGGCAGCCTCATAGGTTGAGAACCTGGGCTCCGTGGGATCAACCTTGGTTCGCATCCCTTAGAACAGGACTTGGGAGCCAGCGGAAGAGGGGGGCAGGGAAAGAACACAGGCTCTGGAGTCGGACAGGCCTGCCATTTGCTGGTTGTGTGAGCTTGGCGAAGTTACTTCACCTCTCTCTAAGCCTTTTTCTTCTTCTGTAAGATGGGAATATTATCCCCATCTTACTTATTTACTTAGGACGTCATACTGTGCCTGGCATCTAGCTGGGTCCCAGGGAAACCATCCAGGCATCTGCTGACCCCCAGTTTGCAGCTGAGTGTGCTTGGTGGCTGTGAGATTTTGAGCTAGAGAACGTAGGGAGGGGCTCAGGGGGCCGGAGAAGTGCATTGTTACCATAGAGACCTGCATGGTTGGTCTAGTTGGTTGGGCTGCTGCCTCGAGGCTCCCCCTCACCCCTCCCCTGGGTTTGCTGCAGGTAAACCTGGGCTACCTGTGCCAGGCCTGTACCTCCCTCCTGCACAGCCGCAAGATGCTGCAGCACTACCTGCAGGTAACTGAGCCCTTGTCCGCCGCGGCTGCCTGGACCGCCTCACCCCTGGCTTCCGTGGCTCCAGCCATCTCTTGTCTCCCCCCCAGAACAAAAACGGGGAGGGCATCCCCTCGGCTGTCGCCCCCCGAGCTCAGCGGCCACCCACAGCTGCCCCCTCCTGCTCCTCCTCCAAGCAGCCCACTCCTGACACAGAGGCCTCGGAGCAGCGGGCCTTGCACACCGTCCAGTACGGGCTCCTCAAGATCCTCAGCAGGACCCTGGCGGCCCTGCGCCACTTCACCCCCGACGTGTGCCAGATCCTGCTGGATCAGGTACCAGCCACACTGTGCCACCAGCCTCCAGTGGAGCCGTGAAGGCTCTGCCGTGCCCTGCTCTGCACCAAGAGCTGCCTGGGTCCCGTGGGGCCCTATATCGCTCTCGTCTTGCCTTGCCTTGCAGTCCCTGGACCTCGCTGAATACGACTTCCTGTTTGCCCTGAGCTTCACCACTCCCACCTTTGACTCCGAAGTGGCCCCCTCTTTTGGGACCCTTCTGGCCACAGTGAATGTGGCCCTAAACATGCTTGGAGAGGTAAGTTGGCCCCTCAACCCAAGTCTTCCCGGTTTTCCTAACCGTGACCTTGGGCACGTTTATCTAGCCTTCCCTTCATAAAGTGAGTGTGATAGAGCCGACCTGTAAGAATTAGGGTGAGACTTAAATGAATAACTGATAAAATAGCTTAGCATAGGCCCTGCAAAATGGAAGCTCTCAGTGAGTTGGAGCTGTTACTGTTACCTTATTTTTTTAACCCCCGTTTCTTTTTCTCCAGCTGGACAAGAAAAAGGAGCCTCTCACCCAGGCAGTGGGGCTCAGCACACAAGCGGAAGGGAGCAGAACACTGAAGTAAGAAAGCCCTCCTTCTGGGATTTGGTTTGGGGTTGGGGCAGTCTTGGGCTGGCTCTCCTCTTGGCTCAGTGGCCCACCGCACACTGCCGGCTTGGCCCTCTCTGCAGCAGCGCCCAAACCTGCCCTTCTCCAGGTCCCTCCTGATGTTTACCATGGAGAACTGCTTCTACCTGCTCATCTCCCAGGCAACGCGTTACCTTAGGGACCCGGCTGTGCACCCCCGGGACAAGCAGCGGATGAAGCAGGAGCTCAGCTCAGAGTTGGTAGGATGGGTAGGGGGCCCTGCCTGGTGGGGCAGGGCCACTGGGGAGGGGCCCCAGGAGGTCCCAGCCCCCCACTTCCCGTGGCCAGCCCTGAGGGTGGGGGGCGCGGGGCCTCATCAGGTGCTTTTTCTCTTGCAGAGCACTCTGCTCTCCAGCCTCTCACGCTACTTCCGCCGGGGAGCCCCCAGCTCCCCTGCTGCTGGCATCCTTCCCTCGCCTCAGGGCAAGGCCACCTCCCTCTCCAAGGTCAGCCCTGAGAGTCAGGAGCCTCTGATCCAGCTCGTGCAGGCCTTTGTCCGACACGTGCAAAGATAGGGCGTCGGCCCGCCGCCCGCCTTCCACTCTCCACCAGCCTGCATGGCAGCCCTGGGCAGCAGGGGTGCTGCTGGCCTGAGGGGCCTGTCTGGGGCTGAGGGCAGCTCCTGTCACCCTCCCCAGAGTAGCCACGACTCCAGCCACCGGCCCCCAGCCCCCAGCATTATTTTTGTAATAGATCAAGAGGTCAACAGCGGGGAGCCACGAGTCTGCTGCGCTCAGTCTCATGTTCAGAATGCCCGTTCAGAATGCCCCCAAGAGGTGATTCCTTTCCTTCAAGCATTCCCCACAGCACTTGACCCTGGCCCAGGGGAGAGATGGGGGAGCCAGTGTCACGTGCAACCAGGAGAGGCTGTACGCACGGGTTTGAGAATCTGTTTTCCACGCTCTGTTCTTGCAGTTTTGGGTAATATTGTGGTCTATTTATACAAATATTAAAATACTGTTTGTTTATACACAACCGTGTGGGGTGTACCTTCAAAGCCCAAGGACTAGCCAGCTCTCAGAGCATCGAACCGCCTCCCTCGGCCGAGGGCCCAGAGTGGAGTGGAGGTTTGGGGAAGGTGAGATAGCCACCGTTGACCTAACAAACGTTCTTCCGTTCATGTCTTGGCGTTGGGGGTGCTGGGTGGGCGCTCAGATTCCCCCCCCCTTGGCCCCTGCCCAGGTCTTGTCCCAGACCCCTACCATGCGCCTCCACTTACAGCTGGCTGAGCTCACCACCGGGTAGAGCCTTCCTTGAAGCTCTGCTCCTATTTATAGCTCTGTGCCTCCCCCTCCCTTCAGAAGGCCCGGCAGTGGGGCCCACCAGTCTCTAGCCTCTAGCCTCCTTGGGACCTGATCACAGAGTTCTGGGCCCGGCTACAAGCCTTAATCTAAAACCTGGCTTGTAGCCCAGAGGTACCACTTGAAGTTTCTGGAACCAGACTGACCTGGGCTAGAGTCCCTGCGTGGCCACTTGCCAGTTATGGAACCTTGCGGAGGTGACTTTCTGATCTCTTCTTCCCTCATCTGCGAGGACGACACGAGAATACACGTGAACGTGCTTGGCTCAATGCCGGGCCCCTGGGAAGCACTGCCAGTCAGCTGTCAGTTACTCAAGCTTAAACCATCATGCAAATTTTACAGTCCACTCCACTCTGCCAGATTTTAGGCAAGTTTTTCTTAGGAATAAAACATCTATTATGCAGCTTCATGGGACTTCCCTGGTGGTCCAGTGGTTAGGACTCTGCGCTTCCACTGCAGGGGGCCTGGGTTCAACCCCTGGCTGGGGAACTAAGATCCTGCAAGCTGCACGGCCGGCGTGGCCCAAACAAACCCCCACCCCCCCAAAAAACGTAGATTACACAGCTGCAGTAGGAGAACAGCACTCTCTCCTGAGCAGCACAGGCAGCGTGGGAGGAAGGGAGGCGCTGGCTTTGCCCTAAGCGCTCTCCCTCCCTCTGCCCTAGTGCTCTGGGAGGGGCCCACAGCAGGCGCATTGCTCTCTCTGTACATCACGCCCTCCCCCCAGAAGGAGGGGTGGTGCAGATGTGAAGTCTCCTCTTCCCTTTCCCACCTGTGAGGCCCACGACCCGACCGGAGCCCAGGCAACATGCACACGAAGGATGGTTTATTATTTGTCACTGGCTAGAGAGCAAGCACACAGGCAGAGTAAAAAGATCAGTTAAAAAGTGAGTGTGGAGAGGTGCAGGCTGCAGCCACCATACTTGGCTTGAGCTGTATGGGAGGGGAAGGGTAGCACCGGGGAGATGCCGCTCCATGGCCCAGGCCCGCCTCTCCTGCCAGGCTCCCCTCTGCGCCAGCTCATCCAGAGGGGACGACATCCAGTGCCCAGGCCTGCCACAGACCTGCCTGCCTTTCCCCCTTTGCTGCTTTTGGCAACTAAAAGGCAGGAGCTCCCTCGCCCAGGGTGCGCCCCAGGGCTTCCTCAGGCCGTCTGCACTGACCCCCACGGGCCTAGGCGCTGAGTGCAGCTGCTGCAGCCAGGCCCGCCCTCCTTAGCAGGAGCTGGGAGGGCTGGGGCGCTCAGGGATGCAGGCGGCGGGCGGGGGTGGGGGGATCTCCAGAACCAGGTCAGAAGCAGGGCTGGGGGAGGGGCTGGGAGCGTTCAGCCTCTGGGGCCCCTCGCAGCTGGAGGACCGGGGGCGGGATGGGATGGGGTTAGTTTCCCCACCCTGAGCAGCTGGGTCACCAACAAACAAGACAAGTGGCAGGGCTGCACCCATCCTCTCCTGCCCAGGCCAGAATGGGCAGGGGCCTGGGAGGGGGCCTGCTTAGCTAAGCAATTCCAAGTAGGTGACAGGGACCTTGCCCTTCTTGTTGCCTCTCTCGCCAATGAGCCAGTCAGGGTCCATGCCAGGCAGGCTGTAGACAGTGATGAGCTGAAGAGGAGGGTGGAGAAGGAGGGTCACGCCCCGGCCAGGCAGAACTGGCCCAGCCCTAAGAGGGGACAGACTTGCGGTCTCCCGAAACCTGGGAAACTATACCTCCTGAGGCGGGCGCTCACCTCCTCAGCTGCTCTACAGAGACAGATCAGAGAGGCTGCTTCCTCAGAGCTGGAGCCGTGTCCGCCTACCTGACTGGTCCCAGCTCTGCCCCCAGGGCCACTCAGAGGCTGGAAGCCCGCGGTGCAGGGTCTGCAGGCCCCATGCTCCCAGCTCCAGTTTCCCGGCGCGCATGAGCCGGCCCCTCCCCCGTCCTCATGGCACCCAGGCCCACCTCGTCAGCCAGCAGGGCCAGCTCGCTGCTGTCGGCCGCCTCGTAGTCGTAGAGGACCCGGGCCTTCCGGGTCCCGCTGGCGGGAGGCGCCACCTCCTCCAGGCGGAGAGCGGCCTCCCCCGGAGGGGCCAGGCCGGCCACAGAGGGCCCCACAGGCATAGTGGCCGCGGCGGTGGTGGGTGAGGTGCTGCTGAGGGGCGGGGAAGCGGGCTCTGTGGTGCCCACGAAGGTGCCCGGAAATCTGGAGAGGAGAGAGGGGGGCACACCTCAGCAGCCGGGAGCCACAGCCCCCCGGGAGTCCCGTGTGCCCCGCCAAACGCCAGCTGGGTCCACGGCCACGGAGGCGAGGAGACGCCGCTACTTACATGGCTCCCTGGGAGCTGGCGGCATGAAGGGAAGAGGGAAACAGGGGGAACGTGAGATGCTCCCGCCGTCCCCGCCACCCCCCACAGTCTCGAGAAACCGCGCCAGAGGTCCCCAAGGCCAGCCACCTCACTGCCATTGTGATAGGGTGCCCGGGCCCAGAGAGCAGTGTGATGTCCCCCCACAGTCGGCAGCCCTCCACCCCGCCCTGGGTGTCACGGGGCTTTCCGAGTTTGGGGCGGTCGGGGCTAGGAGCCAGGGGACCCCGGTGGGCACCTGCCCAGCTGCTTCTGTAGGTCCAGCATGTGGCGGTAGCACTGGGCATAGTAAGTGGTCTGAGACTCAACGAACTCATGGAGGCAGCGAAGGTGGTTCACCTGCGGGGAAGACGCCCATGGCTGACGGGGGGATGCGAGGGGCCCAAAACATCCCATTCCCCATCCTGTCCTCTGCAGACCCTGGCCCAGCATTCCGATGTCTTCTGCCCAGGCCACTTGCTCCCTGGGGTTGGAGGGAGGTACCCACCCTTTGGGACCTGCTCTGCCGAGGCTAAATCCCATCCTTACAGACTGCGGGCTCAAGCTCCCCCTTCCCCACCTGCCTTCGAGATCCAGGTTCACTCGCTGCCTCAACATGGCCTAGTTTCACGGGGACACGAGGGGCGGCGAGAAGACGGTGGACGACAGGAGGAGGAAACGGGGGGCAGGACTCACGTGAGTGCTACTGATTCCCTCCAGCAGGAGCCGGGTCACTTCTGCCTGCCGGTCAAACTCTGTCTGGGCCACTCGGAGCTCCTGCTCAGCCTGGGAAGGGCAGGGCATGAGCGTGAGAACAAGAACCGCCCCCAGCTTCCCTCCCACCAGCCTTCTCCTGCGCCCCTGAAGCCGCCCAGGAGTGGCCTCCTCTTCCCTTCTGTGGCAGCTGTCACTCCCCCCCAGGGATGCAGACATGGGTGGCAGGAGTGCACTTCCCACCCCTGACTTCAGGCCTGAAGCCCTGACCCCTGGAGGAGCGACAGCCCCGCCTGGACCCCACCCCCTCCTGAGGCCAGTTCCTGGACAAGCAGACAGAGCCTCGGGCACCCTGCCTTGGCCTTTCATACTCATTCATTTGCCCGTCTGACGCCACCACCCATCAGGGACAAATCCAACCAACAGTCGCCTCCGTAGGGCCCACTGTGTGCAACAGGGCAGAGAGGAAGTGACAACCCCTACCGTGGCCCCAGCGAGTGAGGGCAGAGCCCAGAACTAGAAACAGACCTGCCCCCGACGGCAGCAGGTGAGCCTGGACGCCCGCTGCCCACCCCCTGCAGCCTCTTCCCTGAGCCCCGACTTACCTTGTCCGCCTCATCATTCCAGAGCTGCGGAGACAACAGGACCGGTCAGCGGGGGAGGGAGGGGGGCACCGGTCAGCAGGGGAGGGGAGGACGGCTGAACCCCAGAGCCCAGGCCCTGCCCCAGCTCCCTGAGACCCCAACCTCTCCCCGACTCCCTCCCCACAGCCCAACGAGGAGCTGAGGCTGGGGTGAGGCCTGGTGTGAAGGGGGGGCTCCGACATCATAATCCATCCAGTCCCACATGCCACATGCTGGGAGGGGGACAGCCAGCTGGGGAGTCCTACTTGGGTTCTCCTATAGTGCCAGCCCCCAGGCTCTGACTGGGGTCTCGAGGGAGACCGAGCGTCCCGCACCCCACCCTGACACTTGGCTAAGGCTGGTGGGCTGGGAGGCAGGACTGTGTGACCCTGGACCAGTCACTGAACCTTTCTGTCCTTCGGCAGAGAAAGGCAGCCTCGTGCCTGAGTCACACTGGGGTTCAAAGGCACAAGGAAAAAACAGGGCCGTCTCCACCCTCCTGGATAGTCCTCTTTCCACTCGGCCCAGGAAGGGGGGCGGGAAGTGTCATCCAGAGTCTAAAGAAGAAAGACCCCCCTCCCCCCACCACGGCTTAGGAGACCCATTTCTCCTGCCCGCTGCTACCCTAAGATGTGACCTGAAATGCGGAAAGCAAAACAAGGCCAGCCCTTGGACAGAGGTGTCCCACCTCAGTGCCGTTTAGCAAATCGCAACACGGGAAGCAACCTCCACGTGGACACACGTCGGAGACCCAGCCACAGGGGCCCGGTGGACTACACTGTGGTTCACGCCCCCGAGGACAAATGACTGCACACGGCAACACGCTTATGACAGATGGAGAAGAGCCAGAGGGTCTTTGCGGAAGGTTGTCACCCGTGGTGGGGGGGGGGGAGGGACAGAGAGAGAGAGGCAGAGAAAGGCACAGCGGTGGTTTCGACAGGCATGATGGGATAGGTGTGATCTGCCTATTTCCCAAACTAAACAGTAAATACCACAAATCTCAACAGAGCTGTAGGAAGAAAAGACACCAAGACATTCAACGTCTTCCTGATCCAGCCCCGCCCATCCCACCTCCAGAGTCCCAGCCCCTGCCAGCTCAGGACACACTCTGTTCTCCACCTCTGGGCCTCGGGCCCAGGCGGCTCCTTCCCCCACCCCGCTGTGCCCTCCCACCCTCCCGTTCAGTCTCAAGCACTTCCATGACACCTAGCAGATGTGCTATGGAGGCAGCTGGATGGACAGCGCCGTCCCTGTCTCCCGTGACCCCATGGCAGGCCAGGCCCAGACCTCCTCCCTCTCCTCCAGGCCCACGGCCAGGCGCTCCGGGACGGTGAGTGTGGGAGGGGGCGGTGCCTGCTTTGGGGGGGTTGGGGCTGGGCAGACTCTCAGGTGCCCTGGAGATGGGGCCGCTGCCGCCCCAAGTGCACGGGGCTGTGCCTCGCAGTGGGCCAGGCTCACCTTCAGCGCTGGGCAGGGAGAAGCAAGGCCGGCAACACGGGCACAGGGCACAGGGTAGAGGCGGGTGGACAGGACTTGCCTGACCAGGGGCGCGGCCCCTGCCTCCCCCTCTGGCTCCAGTTCGCTGCACATCAGGCCCGAGTGTGGGAGGGGATGGGGAGCGGGGCAGGGCGGGGGCGCTTACCGCGGAGGCGCTGGCCGAGAGAATGTAATTACGAGGTCTAGTCTCCTGAAAGTCAGGCACCGTCTGGCGGGGAACAGAGTTCACGGGGGGAGGGGGTCACGCGGGGCCGGGGCCGGGCCGGGAGGCCGCCCTAGACTCTCCCATGGGAGATGCCAGGAGCCCCCGACCCCACGGACAGGAGGGTACAGACAAATACAACACAGAGCCCCCCGCTTCTCCCCAAGCCAACCACCTGCAGAGGAGGCAGGCCGAGGCGAGTCCAGACCAAGATTAAGTGGGTGGACACGCCTGCCGTCAGGGCCCTTACCTGGGGCAAGCCACAGACGGGTCCAGCCCCTGGCCCAGCGGCCATGGCCCCTCCTCCCGGGGCCCCGGCCTCACTCAGATGCCCCAGCTAGACCCACCGTCCTCCAAAGCCCGCCCCGCCCAGCTCTCTCCGTCCAGAACCTCCGCACACCACGTCTCTCTCGCTCCTGCAGCAAGGAGCAGGCCCCTCCCCACAACGAGGATGGACAGATGGATGCATGGATGGACACAGTGACAGGCTTTCAACATTTGCAAAAAGCTGACTCACAGGCTCCAATGCCTGGCATCCCCCCGAAGCAGAGGCTACACATGGTAGAGCCTCCGGTGGGGAGACCAGCTGCTTGCAAAACGCCCTGAGGATGTCCCCGGCCGACCCAGCACTGTGGGCCCGAGGCCGAGATGGGCAAACCAGAAGCAGCACAGCACGTGGGACAGGTATACTCACATCTCCCTCACACTGAGCCAAGTTACCCAAAGCAGAACGGAAAGGAACAAAAACAAAGAGTTAGTGAGTCCACAGCGCAGGCGGGAGCAGGCCCCCGGGGTCCCGGCGGGAGGGACACACGACCCTGCCCTCTGGAAGGAGTCCTGACGTGTGTGTGTGTGTGTGTGTGTGTGTGTGTGTGTGTGTGTGTGTGTGTGTTGAGAGGGGTAGGAAGGACGGGGTGCACTGCTGGGCTGGAGTCCTCTGGGATGCTGTATCTGGGCTGCCCAGCTCGGGACGGGGTGTCCTGCCCAAGCCAAAGACTCTGGGCCAACCAACTGGAGGGGAGGTTGTGCCGTCCCAGTAACTAAGGAAGGGCTCCCCAGGCTGGCTGGTGTAGGAAGAGCTTGTCCTGGCCAAGTTACTCGAGAGGTGGTCCACCCCTGCATGGCGGGGAGACTGTCCTGTCCAGGTGACTTAGACAGACATAGGTCATCCTGCCCAAGCCAACAAGACTCCAGTGGCTGAGCCCCTGCCTCCAGTTTGGACCCCACACAATTGGATGAGCTGGGACCTTGCCCACGGCTCTCGCCAGATGCATTGCCCAGGCGGCCACATGAGGGAGGGGAACGCAAGGCGGGTTGGAGGCTGGAACTCTCAGGGGAGCGGGGAGCCCGGGCTGGGGGTTTCCACGGCGTGCCCTGGACCTGACCTTGGGATTCCCTCCCCAGGGCGTGAGGTGGCCTTTCGGTCCCTGCACCCCAAGCAGCCTGGCCACCCTCAGGCCCAGCTCTCCCAACCCTGGCCTAGCCCTGGTCAAAGTGTCCCACACTGTGTCCCATCCGCCTGGCTGGACAGGCCTCCGTGAGCCGAGAGTGAAGGGGGAGCCAAGACAGCCCAGGCCCTATCCAGTGCCGTGGGGCTCCCAAAGGGCCCCTCAGACATGCCCCTGGGCAGGTAGGCAGTCCAGCTCTGGGGCCCTCCACACCACCACAGGGGAGCCTGAGCGCAGGGCACCCTGGGACCAGTGCTGGAGCAGCAGGTGGGGGAGTTAGTAGGGGGAGCCATGTCCGGGCAGAGCCGGGAACAGAGCCGAGCACCCAGGGAGGGCAGGGCAGAGGCATGCAAAAAGCCAGCTGGCTGTCTGTCTGGGGAGGCTGCGGGCTGCCCCGAGCCCAGGTCGGGGCACTGCTGGTCCGCCCACCCCATCAACGTCTGCCCTGGGTCCCAGGGCTCTGGGCCGCCAGGGGTCCGTTGCAGGTGGGGCAGAGAGGCGTGACCTGAAGTGGTCAGCAGAGCAGCAGCCACCAGCCAGGCCTCTCCAGGCAGGGACAGGGGAGAGAAGTCACGCCAAACACCAGGTTCCTTCACCCCCTCCTTGGCTCCAACCAGGGCCGGGGGGGCAGGAGGCCAGCAGGACACCTACCGTGGCTTTGGCTTCTGCGGCCTTGGCCTTCTTCAGCCGTGCTTTGCAGGCATCCAGGTCCAGACGCCGGTTATGGAGGAGCCGCCTCTCCTTCTGAGGGGGTGGGAACACGGAACAGTGAGACCTGGGGCAGCCCTGGGAGACCCCCGGCCCTGGCAGGACCAGCCCCCAGGACCATCTGGTCAAGACGGGGAAACTGAGGCCTGGATGGGGGGAGTCATCCACTCCAGGCCACTCAGTCCACAGGAGCCATGTCTGGGGAGGTCCCAGGACTGCTGGGTCCCAGCATGGGAGGAGAGCCTGGGCTCAGCAGCTATGAGGACAGGGCTGCCACTGTTACCAGGAAGCAAGTGGCCCCAGGCCCCTCACCGAGATCGTCTTCCAGTCCCCTTCCAGGAAGGTGCGCAGGGGTGTAAGGAAGTTGATGGAGGCCGTGTGGATAAAATCCCTCTCTGCGGCTCCCAGGCGCTTTTCTGCTTCTGCCACCTTGATCAGTGTCTTCCCTGAGAAACAAAGTGGAGGGGTGAGGAAGAGGGTCGGCTCAGGCCGCTCTGACACCCAGGAAGTAGGGGAGAGCTCAGAGAGGGATGTTCTGAGAGGCAAGAGCAGAATGGCTGGCCTGGGAAAATGTGGAAAATCTACATATCCATATACCTATCAACAAATAAATAGCAGGATGCCTGAAGAACGGAATGCTACACAGCCATTAAAAAGATGTGTGGGGGCTTCCCTCGTGGTGCAGTGGTTGAGAATCTGCCTGCCAATGCAGGGGACACGGGTTCGAGCCCTGGTCCGGGAAGATCCCACATGCCACGGAGCAACTAGGCCCGTGAGCCACAATTATGGAGCCTGTGCGTCTGGAGCCTGTGCTCTGCAACAAGAGAGGCCGCGATAGTGAGAGGCCTGCGCACTGCGATGAAGAGTGGCCCCCGCTTGCCACAACTAGGGAAAGCCCTCGCACAGAAACGAAAACCCAACACAGCCATAAATAAATAAAAAAAAAAAAAAAAAAAAAAAAAGATGTGTGGTGGGGGGGACTTTCAGAATGACACAGGAAGGAGCTCAGCAAATCCTCTCCCCAGAAAGCAATAATAAAACTGGACACAGGGACTTCCCTGGTGATCCAGTGGTTAAGACTCCACGCTTCAACTGCAGGGGGCCCAGGTTCAATCCCTGGTCGGGGAACTAGATCCTGTATGCTGTGCAGTGCTGTCCAAAAAAAAAAAAAGAATATCCTTTTAAAAAAAACACAACTGGACACAGTTCTCAAAAACAACGATTTCTGTACTCTGGAAATTAACCTAAGGCAAATAACAAACTGAGAAGCATTTATTCCAGAACTTTTGGACCTTGGTAAAAACAATGGAGTCTGTGGCTTCTTTTTTTTTTTTTTTTTTTTTTTTTATGCTCCCTGTACATTCACAGTAATTATTTTGGAATCTAGTCTTTGTTTTCAGATTCCTGGGGGATATTTTTCTTTTTTTTTTAAATTATTTATTTATTTAGTTATTTATGGCCGCATTGGGTCTTCGTTTCTGTGCGAGGGCTTTCTCTTGTTGCGGCAAGTGGGGGCCACTCTTCATCGCGGTGCGCGGGCCTCTCACTATCGTGGCCTCTCTTGTTGTGGAGCACAGGCTCCAGACGCGCAGGCTCAGTAATCGTGGCTCACGGGCCCAGCCGCTCCGCGGCACGTGGGATCTTCCCAGACCAGGGCTCGAACCCGTGTCCCCTGCATTGGCAGGCAGATTCTCAACCACTGCGCCACCAGGGAAGACCAGAGTCTGTGGCTTTTTAGCCTGGGGGTACTCCCATCTCCTCAAGCTCTGTGGTGTTGTAGCTCTAGCAGGGTGGGGCAAGCCCTGAGGGGGCTGACTTGATTTGGGCTAGAACAAAGAAAAACCCATGGGACAGGGTCACAAACAATAGTGATCTCAATGGCAAATAATCAGGAAAGGCCAACATCACAGCTAACATGAAGCTGGAATACTGGCTGGAACAAGCAACAGACCTGCCGGAAATTTAACAGGAGATCTGGAGAATGAGATAGTCATAGTGGGCCTTGATAAAATCCAGATATTTCTGGTGGTCTGGAAGGCTATGCATGTGTATAGCACACTTGGGAGAGATGGGAGAGAACCCCAGCTATCAACTCATTCTTGGCTAGTGGGAGGCTTTGCACATTCACAAACTAAAAGCTGGGCAGACATGTAAACTGCTTGAGCTTTGAGTGTGTTCCCCAGCCCACTCATAAATTCATCAGTAAAGCCTTAATGGTGCAAGATGTTTAAGCACAACCTCTGATTAATCATTGGCTGACCACTAACACATGCTGACCTGGAAGAAACCCCTAGGAAGCTAGGCTTAAAAATAAAAAGGATAATTTAAAAAGAAAAACAAGTAGAGACATCAGTAGCTGCATACTGCAGAGAACACAGACTCTAAACAATTAGCTCAGGCAAGTCTCTAAAGAAACAAACAGCAGTAATAAGTCAATAAAAATTATAAGACATGCAAAGAAAGAGGAAAGTACGGACAGTACACAGGGAAAGAAAAGCAATCAACAGACACTATCTCCAAGGAGTCCCAGATATTAGACCTAGCAGACAAAGACTTCTAAGCAGCTATTACAAATAAGTAAAAAAACAAAAACAAAACAAAACCCTGACGGTGGGGAGGGACAAATTAGGGTTATGGGATTAAACTACTATATATGTAACAGATAAGCAACAAGGATATAGGGACTTCCCTGGTGGCGCAGTGCTTAAGAATCCTCCTGACAATTCAGGGTACACAGGTTCAATCCCTGGTCCGGAAAGATCCCACATGCTGCGGAGCAACTAGGCCCATGTGCTACAACTACTGAGCCTGCGCTCTAGAACCTGCAAGCCACAACTACTGAGCCCATGTGCCACAACTACTGAAGCCCGCGTGCCTAGAACCCGTGCTCCGCAACAAGAGAAGCAACCTCGATAAGAAGCCAGTGCACTGCAACGAAGAGTAGCCCCTCTCTCCGCAACTAGGGAAAGCCTGCGTGCAGCAACGAAGACCCAACACAGCCAAAAATAAATAAATGAATAAATTTATTAAAAAAAAAAAAAAAAGAATCCACCTGCCAACGCAGGGGACACAGGTTCGAACCCTGGTCTGGGAAGATCCCACATGCCACAGAACAACTAAGCCCATGCGCTACAACTACTGAGCCTGCGCTCTAGAGCCTGTGAGCCACAACTACTGAGCCTGCATGCCACAACTACTGAAGCCCGCATGCCACAACTACTGAAGCCCGCACACCTAGAGCCAGTGCTCCGCAACAAAGAGAAACCACTGCAATGAGAAGCCCACACACCGCAACGAAGAGTAGCCCCCACTCGCTGCAACTAGAGAAAGCCCGTGCACAGCAATGAAGACCCAACACAGCCAAAAATAAATAAAAAAAAAAAGGATATACTGTATAGCACAGGCAATTATAGCCATTATCTTGTAATAACCTATAATGGAATATAATCTGCAAAAATACTGAATCACTATGCTGTACACCAGAAACTAACACATAAATCAACTATACTTTAATTAAAAAATAAAAAACCTAATAGAAACGATGTTTAAAGATTTAAGGAAAGTATGATGACAATGACGTCTCAAATAACGAATGTCAATAAAGAGATTAAAATTATAAAAAAGAAATGAAAATTCTAGAGTTGAGAAGTATAAGAACTGATAAGAAAAAATCACTAGAAGGGTTCAACAGCAGATTTGAACTGGCTTCTTATCAGTAACAAGGGAGGCCAGATAGTGAGAGGATATATTCAAAGTGATGAAAGGAAAAAACTCTCATCCAAGAATTTTATATACAGCAAAACTGTCTTCCAAAAGTGAACACAAAATAAAGACATTCCCAGATAAACAAAGGCTAAAAGAATTCATTGTTGGCAGACCTGCCATAGAAGAAATACTTCAGGTTCAAGTGAAATGACACTAGATGGTAACCTGAATCTACATAAGGAAATACAGAGCACCAGTAAAGGTAATTATATAGGCACATATAAAACACAATATAAATTTTTTTCTCTTTTCTTAATTGATTTAAAAGACAACTACATAAAATAATTATAAAACTGTGTTGTTGAGATATAATATGTATGACAATAATAGCACAAAGGAAGAGGGCGAGAAGGGAGTTATACTGGAGCAAAGTTTCTATATTTTACTGGAATTCAGTTAGTATTACTCCAAAGTAGATAGTGTTAAGTTAAAATGCATATTGTAATTTAAATTGTAAAACCACTAAGAGGGATTTCCCTGGTGGTCCAGTGGGTAAGACTCCACGCTCCCAATGCAGGGGACATGGGTTCGATCCTTGGTTGGGGAACTAGATCCCACATGCATGTAGCAAATAAGAAACCCATATACCGCAACTAAAGATCCTACATGCCGCAATGAAGATCCTGAATGCTGCAACTAAGACCTGGCACAGCCAAAATAAATATAAATAAATATTAAAAAAAAAAAAACCACTAAGAAAGATTTTTAAAGTAAAAAAAAAAAAAGCAACAAAGAAATTAGAATATTACACTAGAAAATGTCTATTTAACTCAAAAGAAGGCAGTAACAGAGGATCAAACAAAAAACACCTGAGATACAAGGAGACAAAAACGAAATGGCAATCCGACCACATCAACAATTACATTAAATGTAAATGGATTAAACACTCCAATCAAAAGGCAAAGACTGTCAGATTAGATTTTTTTAAAAAAGATTCAAATATATGCTCTCTATAAGAGACATACCTTAGATTTAAAGACATAAGTATGGTGAAAATAAAAGGACAGAAAAAGATACATGCCCCTGTTTGCATATAACAATATGAGAATAGGAGTGACCATAAGAGAACAGGAGTGGCCATACTACTATCAGATAAGCAGACTTTAAGACCAAAAAATGTTAACTAGAGACAAAGAGTAGTATTTTACAATGATAGAAGGGTCAATTCAGCAGGGAGATATACAATTATAAACATACAGACCTAACAACACAGCTCCAAAATACATGAAGCAAACACTGACAGAATAAAGACAGAAATAGACAGTTCAACAGAAATAATTGGAGACTTTAATACTCTCAATAAAGGATGGGACAATAAGACAAAATCAACAAGGATATAGAATATAAACAACACTATCAACCAAGATGGCCTGACAACACTACCCTACAACATAAAGTACAATTTCTAAGGGAGCATGAAACATCCTCCAGTAGAGACCATACACTATAGGCCATAAACAAGTCTTAATACATTTAAAAGTATTAAAATCATGCAAAGTATGTTTTCTGACCACAGCGACATTAAATTAGAAATCAACAACAGAAGGAAACTTGGAAAATCCATAAATATCAGGAAATTAAACACCACCCTGCTGGTGGGATATAAAATCACACAGCCACTTTGGAAAACAGTTTGGCAATTTCTTAAAAGGTTAAACACAGGGAATTCCCTGGTGGTCCAGTGGTTAGGACTCTGCACTTTCACTGCCAAGGACCAGGGTTCAATCCCTGGTTGCGGAACTAAGATCCTGAAAGCCGCACAGCACAGCCAAAAATAAAAGTAAATTAAAAAAAAATGTTAAACATAAATTTACCATATGACTCAGCAATTCCACTCCTAGGTATATACCCAGTAGAAGTGAAGACATATATCCTCACAAAAGTTCATATGCAACTGTTTGAAGAAAACAACCCAAATGTCTCTCAAATGGTATGTGGACAAAGAAAATGCGATCAGCCCATACAGTGGAACACTCTTCAACAGTAAGAAGGAATAAAATCCTAAAACACATTATAACATGGATGAACCTCAAAGACAAAGAAGCCACGTGCAAAAAACAATATATCACTTGATTCCATTTATATGAAATATTCAGAAAAGGCAAATTTATAGAGACAAAACCACATTGGGATTTCCCTGGTGGTCCAGTGGTTAAGAATCCACCTTCCAATGCAGGGGACTTGGGTTCGATCCCTGGTCAGGGAACTAAGATCCCACATGCCGTGGGGCAACTAAGCCCATGTGCCGCAACCACTGAGCCTGTGCACTCTAGAGCCCACGTGCCACAACTAGAGAGCTCACATGCCGCAACTACTGAGCCCACGCGCTCTGGAGCCTGTATGCCACGCAAGTAAGAGAGAAGTCTGTGTGCCGCAATGAAAGATCCCGCATGCAGCCAAAAAAATAAATTTATAAAAAACGACAAAAACAACAATGAAAAATAACAAAGCCACATTAGTTGTCTGGCGGTGGGAGTGGGACTGACTATAAGTAGACACAAGTTACTTTTTTGCAGGTGATGGAAATGTTCTTTAAACTGGATCTGGGGAGACACCCAAGTCCAGGAAGCGCAGAAAGTCCCATACAGGATAAACACGTCAAGACACATAGTAGTCAAACTGACAAAAATAAAGACAAAGAGAAATATTAAAAGCAACAAGGGAAAAGCAACAAATAACATACAAGGGAATCCCCGTAAGACTATCAGCTGATTTTTCAGCAGAAACTCTGCAGGCCAGAAGGGAGTGGCACAATATATTTAAAGTGATGAAAGGGAAAAACCTACAAACAAGAATACTCTACCCAGTAAGGCTCTCGTTCAGATTTGATGAAGAAATCAAAAGCTTTACAGACAAGCAAAAGCTAAAAGAATTCAGCACCACCAAACCAGCTTTACAATAAATGCTAAAGGAACTTCCCTAAGCGAAAAAGAAAAGGCCACAACTAGAAACAAGAAAATTATGAAATGGGAAAGCTCACCAGTAAAGGTAGGAAATCATCCACACACAAACGTGATATCAAAACCAGTAATTGTGAGAGAAGGAGAGTACAAGTGCAGCATATCTGAAATGCATTTGAAATTAAGAGATGAGAAATTTAAAACAATCATGTAGATATACAGATGGCTATATCAAAACTTCATGGTAACTGCAAATGAAAAATTTATAAGATACACACATGAAAAAAAGGATTCCAAACACAACACTAAAGATAGTCATCAGCGACTTCCCCAGTGGTCCAGTGGTAAAGAATCCACCTTCCAATGCAGGGGACACAGGTTCAATCAATCCCTGGTCGGGGAACTAAGATCCCACATGCTGTGGGGCAACTAAGCCCGCATGCTGCAACTACTGAGCTCATGCACCTCAATGAGAGAGCCTGCGTGCCGCAAACTACACAGCCCACACACTCTGGAGCCCACGCGCCACAACTACAGAGCCCACATGCCCAGGAGCCCGCGCGCCACAACTAGAGAGAAGCCCACATGCCGCAACAAAGAGCCCGCGTGCCACACTGAAAGATCCTTCGTGCCGCAACTAAGACCCAACGCAACCAAATAAATATTTTAAAAAACGTTTAATCCATCTATCTTAAACCCTTAAAAAATAGTCATCAAATCACAAGAAAAGAGGAAAGAAAAGAGGAAAGGAAGAAAAAAGACCTACAAAAACAAATCCAAAACAATTAACAAAATGGCAATAAGGGACTTCCCTGGTGGCACAGTGGTTAAGAATCCACCTGCCAATGCAGGGGACACGGGTTTGAGCCCTGGTCTGGGAAGATCCCACATGCCACAGAGCAACTAAGCCCATGCACCACAACTACTGAGCCTGTGCTCTAGAGCCTGCGAGCCACAACTACTGAGCCTGAGAGCCACAACGACTGAAGCCCGCATGCCTAGAGCCCGTGCTCCACAAGAGAAGCCACTGCAACGAGAAGCCTGCGCACCGCAACAAAGAGTAGCTGCCTCTCACCGCAACTAGAGAAAGCCCGCACACTGCAACAAAGACCCAACACAGCCAATAAATTAATTAATTAATTAAAATAAATAAATAAATGTATTAAAAAACGGCAATAAGAACATACACATCGATGATTACCTTAAATGTAAACAGATTAAATGCTCCAACCAAAAGACACAGATTGGCTGAATGGATACAAAAACAAGACCCATATATATGTTGTCTACAAGAGACCCATTTCATTTTTTTTTTTTTTTTTTGGTTGTGCCGTGCAGCATGTGCGATCTTAGTTCCCTGACCAGGGATCGAACCTGCGCCCCCTGCACTGGAAGCACACAGTCTTAACCACTGGACAGCCAGGGAAGTCCCAGACAAAACAGCCATTAAAATAAAGACTGTTACAAGAGACAAAGAAGGACACTACATAATGATCAAAGGATCAATCCAAGAAGAAGGTATAGCAATTATAAATATATATGCACCCAACACAGGAGCACCTCGATATATAAGGCAAATGTTAACAGATGTAAAAAGAGAAATAGACAGTAAACAATAATATGGGTCTACTTTAACACCCCACTTACATCAATGAACAGTTCATCCAGACAGAAAATCAATAAGGAAACACAGGCCTCAAATGACACATTAGACCAGATGGACTTAACTGTTATTTATAGAGCTTTCCATCCGAAAGCAGCAGAATACACATTCTTTTCAAGTGTACATGGAACATTCTCCAGGATAGATCACATGCTGGACCACAAAGCAAGTTTTGGTAAATTTAAGAAAACTGAAATCATATCAAGTATCTTTTTTGACCACAATGCTATGAGATTAGCAATCAAGTCCAAGAAAAAAACTGCAAAAAACACAAACACGTGGAGGGTAAGCAATGTGCTACTAAACAACCAATGGCTCACCAAAGAAATCAAAGATGAGGGACTTCCCTGGTGGTCCAGTGATTAAGACTCTGCACTCCCAATGCAGGGGGCCCAGGTTCGATACCTGGTCAGGGAACTAGATCCCGCATGCTGCAACTAAAAGAGCCTGCATGTTGCAACTAAAAGATCCCGCATGCTGCAACTAGGACCTAGTGCAGACAAATAAATAAATTAATTAATTAATTAATAAAAAAAGAAATCAAAGATGAAATTAAAAAATACCTAGAGGGAAATGAAAATGAAAACACTATGCCAAAACCTATGGGACACAGCAAAAGCAGTTCTAAGAGGGAAGTTTATAGTGATACAAGCTTACCTCAGGAAACAAGAAAAATCTCAAATAAACAACCAAACCTTACACCTAAAGCAACTAGAAAATGAAGAACAAACAAACCTAAAGTTAGTAGGAAAGAAATCATAAAGAACAGAGCATAAATAAATAAATTAGAGACTAAGAAAACAACAGAAAAGATCAATGAAACTAAAAGCTGGTTCTTTGAAAAGATAAACAAAATTGATAAATCTTTAGCCAGGCTCATCAAGAAAAAAAGGGAGAGGACCCAAATCAGTAATATTACAAATGAAAAGGAAGAAGCTGCAACCAACACCACAGAAGTACAAAGGACTGTAAGAAACTACTACAAGCAACTACATGCTACTAAAATGGACAACCTAGAAGAAATGTACAAATTCTTGAAAAGGTACAATCTCCCAAGACTGAACCAGGAAGGAAGAGGAAATATGAACAGACCAATTACAAGTACTGAAATTGAATTTCTGATTTAAAAACTTCCAACAAACAAAGATCCAGGACCAGATGGCTTCACAGGAAAATTCTATCAAATGTTTAAAGAAGAGTTAACACCTATCCTTCTGAAACTATTCCAAAAATTGCAGAGGTAGGAACCAAACTCATTCTACGAGACCACCATCACCCTGATACCAAATACAGACAAAGACACCACACAAAAAAGAAAATTACAGGCCAATATCACTGAAGAACATAGACGCAAAAATCCTCAACAAAATACTAGCAAATTGAATCCAACAATACATTAAAAGGATCATACACCATTACCAAGTGGGATTTTTCTTACTTTCTTTTTTAAAAATATTTATTTATTTATATTGGCTGCGCCAGGTCTTAGTTGCAGCACGTGGGCTCTTAGTTGCGATGTGTGGGCTCCTTAGTTGTGGTGTACGGACTTCTTAGTTGCAGCATGCAGACTCTTAGTTGTGGCATGCATGCAGGATCTTGACCAGGGATCGAACCTGGGCACCCTGCATTGGGAGCGTGGAGTATTACCCACTGGACCACCAGGGAAGTCCCTGTAAGGATTTTTCAATGTCCACAAAACAATCAGTGTGATACACCACATTAACAAATTGAAGAATACAAACCATATGATTATCTCAATAGATGCAGAAAAAGCTTTTGATAAAATTCAACATCCGTTTATGATAAAAACACTCCAGAAAGTGGGCATAGAGGGAACCTACCTCAACATAAAAAAGGCCATATATGACAAACCCACAGCTTACATCATACTCAATGGTGACAAACTGAAAGCATTTCCTCTAAGATCAGGAACAAGACAAAAGATGTCCACTCGTGCCGCTTTTATTTAACATAGTTTTGGAAGTCCTAGCCACAGCAATCAGAGAAGAAAAAGAAATAAAAGGAATCCAAATTGGAAAAGAAGAAGTAAAACTCTCACTGTTTGCAGATGACATGATACTGTACATAGAAAATCCTAAAGATGCCACCAGAAAACTACTAGAGCTCATCAGTGAATTCGATAAAGTTGCAAGATACAAAATTAATACACAGAAATCTGTTGCATTTCTATACACTAACAATGAAAGACCAGAGAGAGAAATTAAAAAGAATAAAAATACCTAGGAATAAAACTACCTAAGGAGGACTTCCCTGGTGGCACAGTGGTTAGGAATCTGCCTGCTAATGCAGGGGACATGGGTTCGAGCTCTGGTCTGGGAAGATCCCACACGCCGCAGAACAACTAAGCCTGTGCGCCGTAACTGCTAAGCCTGCGCTCTGGAGCCCGCAAGCCACAACTACTGAGCCCACGTGCCACAACTAACGAAGCCTGAGCACCTGGAGCCCGTGCTCCGCAACAAGAGAAGCCATCACAATGAAGAGCAGCCACAACTAAAGAAAGCCTGTGCACAACAGCGAAGACCCAATACAGCCAAAAAAAAAAAAAAAAAAGATAAATACATTTATTAAAAAAAAAAAAAAAACTACCTAAGGAAGCAAAAGAACTGTACTCTGAAAATTATAAGATGCTGATGAAAGAAACGGAAGATGAGGGAATTCCCTGGTGGTCCAGTGGTTAGGAACTAAGATCCCACAAGCCACGCAGCACAGCCAAAAAAAAAAACCCAAAGATGACACAAACAGATGGAAAGATATACTGTGTTCTTGGATTGGAAGAATCAGTATTTTCAAAATGACTATACTATCCAAGGCAATCTACAGATTCAGTGCAATCCTTATTTAAATTACCAATGGCATTTTTCACAGAACTAGAACAAAAAATTTTTTAATTTGTATGGAAATGCAAAAGACCCTGAATAGCCAAAGCGATCTTGAGAAAGAAAAATGAAGCTGGAGGAATCAGGTTCCCTGACTTCGGACTATACTACAAAGCTACAGTAATCAAAACAGTATAGTACTGGCACAAAAACAGAAATATAGATCAATGGAACAGGACAGAAAGCCTAGAAATAAACCCATGCACCTATGGTCAATTACTCTACGACAATGGAGGCAAGAATATACAATGCAGAAAAGACAATCCCTTCAATAAGTGGTGCTGAGCAAACTGGACAGCTAAATTAAAAGAATGAAATTAGAAATTCTCTAACACCATGCACAAAAATAAACTCAAAATGGATTAAAGACCTAAATGTAAGACGAGATACTATAAAACTCCTGGAGGGGGACTTCCCTGGTGGCACAGTGGTTAAGAATCTGCCTGCCAATGCAGGAGACACGGGTTCGAGCCCTGGTCTGGGATGATCCCACATGCCGCAGAGCAACTAAGCCCACATGCCACAGCTACTGAGCCTGCGCTCTAGAGCCCATGAGCCACAACTACTGAGCCTGTGTGCCACAACTACTGAAGCCCGCATGCCTAGAGCCCATGCTCCGCAACAAGAGAAGCCACTGCAATGACAAGCCTGCGCACCGGAAGGAAGAGTGGCCCCCGCTCACCACAACTGGAGAAAGCCTGCGCACAACAACGAAGACCCAACGCAGCCAAAAATAAATATAAAAAACAAACAAACAAACAAAAACTCCTAGAGGAAAACATAGGCAGGACACTCTTTGACATAAATTGCAGCAGTATCTTTTTGGATCCGTCTCTTAAGAGTAATGGAAACAAGAACAAAAATAAACAAATGGGAATTAAACTTAAAAGCTTTTGCATAGCAAAGGAAACCAAACCAAAGGAAACAAAACGAAAAGACAACCTACAAGATGGGAGAAAATATTTGCAAACGATGCAACTGACAAGGGATTAATCTCCAAAATATACAAACAGCTCATACAGCTCAATATCAAAAAAACAAGCAACCCAATCAAAAAATGGGCAGAAGATCTAAATAGACACTTCTCCAAAGAAGACATATAGATGGCCAAAAGGCACGTGAAAAGATGCTCAACATCGCTAATTTTTACAGAAATGCAAATCAAAACTACAGTGAGGTATCTCCTCACACCAGTCAGAATGACCATCATCAAAAAGTCTACATATAATAAACGCTGGAGAGGGTGTGGAGAAAAGGGAACCCTCCTACATGGTTGGTGGGAATGTAAACTGGTGCAGCCAAAATGGAGAACAGTATGGAGGTTCCTTTAAAAAGTAAAAACAGAGCTACCATATGATCCTGCAATCCCACTCCTGGTCATATATCCAGAGAAAACCATAATTGGAAAAGCTATATGCACCCCAATGTTCATTGCAGCACTATTCACAATAGCCAAGACATTGAAGCAACCTAAAATGTCGATCAACAGGTGAATGGATAAAGAAGATGTGGTATATAAATACAATGGAATATTACTCAGCCATAAAAAAGAATGAAATAATGCCATTTACAGCAACATGGACGCAACTAGAGATTATCATACTAAGTGAAGTTAAGCCAGACAGAGAAACACAAATATCATATGATACCACATATATGTGGAATCTTAAAAAATTTGTATCTTAAGATACAAATGAACTAATTTACAAGACAGAAACAGACTCACAGACACAGAAAACAAACTTATGGTTATCAAAGGGGAAAGGGGGGGTGGGAGGAGGGATAAATTAGGAGGTTGGGATTAACATATACACACTACTGTATATAAAATAGATAACCAACAAGACCCACTGTATAGCACTGGGAACTACACTCAATATTTTGTAATAACCTAAAAGTGAAAAGAATTTGAAAAGGAATATATATATATGTTGTGTGTGCGTGTGTATAACTGAATCACTGTGCTGTACACTTGAAACTAACACGATACTGTAAATCAACTATACTTCAATTAAAAAATTAATTAAATAAAATTTTAAAAAATACATAAATTGGACGGGGGGATGTTTGTTCAATTCTGTAAATTCACTAAAAATCATCAAATTACACACTTAAAACAGGTGTACTTTATAGTGTATAAATTGTACCTAGATAAAACTTAAAAAATAAAAAATAAAGATTGAGGTGACTCTGTAAGTGCTGTGAACAGATTATCTGCAGTGCAATGCCAAGTTTAAAAATCAGGTTGCAGAATAGTACACATAATATGATCCCATTAAAAAATGCACACAAACCAAAACTGGGTAAGGGAGGTTTCTATTTTTTTTGTTTGTTTTTCGGCTGCACTGTGCGGCATGCAGGATCTTAGTTCCCCGACCAGGGATCAAACCCGCGCCCCCTGCACTGGGAGCGCAGAGTCTTAACCACTGGACCACCAGGGAAGTCCCGGGAGGCTTCTATTTTTTACTCTATTTTCATCTCCATTGATTGAGGTGTTTACAAGCAGAATAAATCCAGGTATCATGTGTGCAAATTAAAAAACAGAGAAAGGAAGGAGAGAAGGGAGGGAAGAAGATTCGCGCCAGAGACCGTGACCCCCGACCCTGGCTGTGGGGACTGGCTCACCGTAGGGCGTGGTGGGCCCCAGCTCACTGGCCGCCTCTGCCATGTACTGAGCCAGCAGTTCCCCGTTGGTGACCCTCGAGGGCACCTTCCTGTCCAGCTTCTCATACAGGAACTCCTCCACTCGGGCACCTGTGGGGAGACAGCAGCCAAAGCCACAGGGCTCTTAGGTAGGAGCCTAAGGATGAAAGCCGTGGTGACAGAAACAGACCCAGACCAGGGCCTGCCCACAGGGGCGCCCAGCCTGGTGACTTCCAGAATATTCTCTTGCTCATTCTCAACTGTGTGAGACTGGCACTCGACCCCGCGAAGCCCTCACTCTAGAGAGGAAGAAGCCACGGCTCAGACACGTGAAATGCCTGTCCGACGTCACACAGCTGCGGGTGACGGGCCTGAAGGCAACTGCCGCCCCTTCCCGCCCCCCAACTTCTCCCTCATCACAGTATGGATTTACAGGGCATAACACACACGTGAGCAATGCCCTGGCTTGGCCCCAGAAAGCTCTCAGCACACTCACTCAGCTAACAGCAGACGTACAGGCATACAAGCCTCACGACCCCAGGCCAGCCCTCTCTTCCCACAGGTTCTCCTGCACCTGCGTCTGCCTGCACCACGCTGCGTGTGACTCTCGGCAAGTCCTCTTTCATCCCTGAGCCTCGCTGCCTTCCCTCCAGTGACCTGGCTCCCGTTTCTCCTGCCTCTTCTCCCAACTGTGTTTTAGTTTCCAGGCATTTCTTCAACTCCTCTGTGCGAAACTTAGCATTTCCACTGCCCCAGAGAGCACATCCTGGAGCCCAACACTGAGTCTGCTGTTTTCTTTAAGTGGGACCCCCCAAAACAGCAGCCTTAAGCCCCAAGAGTCTAACCCAAATCCCACCTGCCGCCCAGGCCCACCTGCACAGTCTCAGCAGCTGGGGCTCCTGCCCGCAGCTTCCCGCCCCGAGCCCGGGGCCGGCCCGTGTCCACTCACTGGGGTTGGGTTGCAGCAACACCTCTGTCTGCCTCAGGATTTTCTCCGTCCAGTTCTTGGTGCTGTCTGCCCGGGCCAGAAGGTTCTCAAACTGGGCATCAAGCTCGGTCTTCTCGGCCTGGCCGAATTTCTCCTCTGTGAACTGTGGGGGGAGGACCCGGGGTGGAGGGCTCAGAAAGGGGGACGGGAGGACCACCCCTGCCCCACCCATCTACCCCTCCCACCTGGCTGGAACTCAGGCCCCAAGGTCAAGAAACTTGCTCTGCCCCTGACCTGCTCTGTGACCTTGATCAAGGTGCAACCTTGCCCTGGGCCTCAGTTTGTTCCTCTGTGAAATGAGGTGGTTGGACCAGAGTTTGGGGATCATGGCTCCTTTTGGAAATCCAATGAAAGATACAGACTCCCTCTCCCCAGAAAAGCACATTTGTACAAAATCAGACATGCAACTTAGGGTGTAAGGAACCCTTGGGAGCCTATCACTAAGGGTCCTCCCAGTCTGACTCTGAAGGAAAGCACTTGGTAACAAGTGCTCAGGGAACAAAAGGGGCACAGAACAAGGTCTGGGGTTATCAGGATGTTCCAGGGGCAGCTGGGAGCCACGGGAAGGGGATACCAAGGGAGGGAGTCAGAGGAACCCAGGTTCCAGAATCAGAGGGACTTGATTCAAGTCTCAGTCTGATGAGCTGTGTGACCTTGGGCAAGTGGCTTTGCCTCTCTGAGCATCAGTTTCCTAAGCTGAAAATGGTAATAGTAAGTAATAGCATCTCCCTCATAGGTTGTAAGAATGAAACAAAAAAGATGTGGATAAGACATGAAGGCTAGGATCTGGCAGGCAGTCAGTGTTCAGTGTAAGTGCTGATGCTGTTAAGAGCTGATGCGCAGAGAGATGGCTGGGAAGGAAGGGGAATGCGGGGGGGAGGATGGCCACATGGCTGGCCTCCGGTTGCCTGGAGTGGTAGATGGGGAGCAGCGCCAGCTCATCAGAGCCAACTGCTGGGCACGCCCAGGGCCCAGAAAGCTCGGCAGCCCCGCCCCAAGGCCAGGAAAGGACCAGGATGTCACAAGGGTCCCCCTTCAGAGCTGGCAGAAACCATGGGGGCCACCTAAGAAAAACCAGAAACCGGCCCAAGTCCTGGCCTCTCTGATCTCAAAGGCCCTGTCCAGCCAAGGGGAGGTCACAGGCAAACAGCAAAGGGGTGAAGACCTGCGGGAGTAAGATCAGCCCTGACAACAACAGACACTGCCCTCAGGCCGGCCAAGTTTCCCATTTCACAGAAGATGCCGCTGAGACTGAGCAAGAGGCAGGTTGTGCTGGAGTCACATAGGCTGGGGGTCTGGAGGCCCTTCCCAGACGACTAGGCAGCGGTGAGTCATCCAGAGGCCAAGGACAGGTCCAGCTGCAAGGGGCAGGAGGCACCACCGGTGGTCAGGCTGCTCTGTCGGGCTGCTCCAGCTTGGCAGCCATCAATTATGCATGGGGGCTTGGGTTTCCCTCTGCAGAGCTGGGTGGGCCAGGGTTAGAGCCTGCGGCTCCTCACCTGGGAACCAGCTGCTTCTGGCCTCCTCCCGGTCTCCCGACTCCTCTTCTTCCTCACATTCCCCAAGCTGGGGCCTCCCGGAGCCAGGCCCTCAACAGGCCTCACCTCACCCAGACCCTTCAGGGGTTAGCATTACCCCATTTTGCAGATGAGAAAATCGAGGGTCAGAGGCAAAGTCACCTCTCTGGTCCTCAGTTTCCCCCCGGAGGATGGGGATAACAGGACCTATCTCACAGAATATTTGGAAGGTGCTTAGTTTCATGGTCAGCACACAGTACAGGCCTGATAAACGTTAGCTGGCGTCATCATCATCATTAATAAAAGGTCTCCCTCAGGTCCCTCCTCGGCTCTCAGGAGCCACCTAGGGACGTCCTTACCCTGATGGCACCAGCCAGTCTGATTCAGGTGATTGTGTCACCCTCAGTGTGCACCTCAGCATCTCCCCTTCTTACCAAGGTTAACGGCAGCACTCCCCGCCGTGCCACCTGGCCACCCGTCCCTCACACCACACACCCACCCAGGTTCAAAGTCCTACCGGGCTTTCCCAACATCTTGGGCATCCCTCCCACGTTCACCGCTGCCTGCCTGGCTCGGATGAGAACGATGCCACAGCCTCCCTGGCTTTTATTATCATTACTCCTACCATGCTATTAGTAATACTGCAATTACTACCAACAGCATTAGTACTAGCACTTCCACTGCCCACTCCCACCCCCACTGGCATCTTACCCAAACATGCCTTAGGTTTTCCTGTCTGGGTGCCCTTAGCTGGGCTGTTCCCATCGCCTGGACCAACTCGGCAAACCCCTCCTGACCTTCAAGGTACAGTTCGGGGACTGAGAAGCCATCCTAGAATCTCCCATGCAAAAGGGATCTGGCCTCCGGATGCTTATCCCAGGGCCAAGGTCCAGTTCCCTACCGGATGGGGATGAGGTGAGGCTCCTAAAAGTGTCCTCGGCACATGGAGGGGCTGAGCATTTACCCAGCATGTCGTGCGTAGGTAGGTGGCACCTACGCAGAGGAGCTGCCCACACATTAATAATAAACCACCCCCTGTCCCTGCTGGCTGACTCCTACCCCAGGGCAGACTGGCCTCAGGAGGGTCCCCTGAGTGTGCTCTCCTGCCCAGGTCACATTTCAAGCCCTTCTCTCTTCTGGCTGCCACCCTGCCCCATCCCTGCCAAGAGGAAGGGCCCAGGCTTCAGAGGCTGCTCCCTGCAAGATGGCAGCAGCAGGGGGTGGGTGTGCAGGGCCAGAGAAAGCCTCTATTTATAAAGCTCCCAGCTCCCTCCTCCACTCTGGAGGCAGTGGCCTGGGCGCTGGCTCCCACTCCAGTATGGGCGAACCAGTGGGCCTGCCCCCCCCCCCAGGAGAAAAGAGGCTACAGGGACCAAGCTTCCCCATACCCCAGGCTCTGCAGGCCTGGCCAGGTCAGGTGCTAGGGCCCTAAAGTAGCAGGAAACTGGCAGATCAGGTTCTTCCCAGATGTGGGAGATAAAGTGGTTGCCATACCAACACTGGGGAGAATTCCCTACCTTCTGGATGAACAGGGGCTGGCCAATGAACTCCAGGCTGCTAGCGTCCCCACTAGGGCTGGGGTCCCCGGCAGGGCTTGGAACACGGAGCAGCAAACCCTCTCTGGGGCACAAGTCCTCAACGGGACACTGTGCTTTCTAGTAAACATGGGCATGTGGGCTTCCAAGAGACTGTCTGGGGCTGGGCTCCTCCAGAGAACCAACAACCAGGGCAAGGACAAACAACAGAATCTGTTCCCAGAGCGCTGTGACGGGCCAAGCCCCAAGGCTGCAGCCACCCTTGGAGGCAGACTGGTGCGACCCCTGATTGACAGAAGGGAACACGGAGGCTCTGAGACTTGCCTAATGTCACATGCTGCACAGCTGCAATATTAAGCACGTTACACCAAGAATGACTTGCCTTTAGTGAGCATGTGCATGTGGAGTGCCCGGGACACTCACATCCACGCTGGGAGGGAGGGATTGCTAAGGCCATTTTTCAGACTGAAAAACTGTGGCCCAGAGAGGTGAAGCCCCCATCTTCAAAGTCACAAGAGGGGGCATCCACACCCACAGCTGCCTCCCGGTCTTCACCATTACACTCAGCTGCTTCTGTTTTTTCCCTTGTCCCCAAATGGACAGGACTTGTTCTAATCCCAGCATCACCCACTGTACAGCTTCCCAGGGAGGGCACCCAGCCAGCCTCCGGGGCCTGGGGAAATAAGAGAAACAGGCCTCCCACGGAGCAGAAAGGAAATAACCCCAGCCCTCCTGGCTTCCGGACTGACTATCCAAGCGTGTAAAAGGGACCTCAGGGAATCAGTACCACCAGTCCATTGCACAGGTGCGGAGATTGAGGCTCAGAGAAGGGGTCAGGGCGGGTGCACGAGTCCTTAGGCCTGGAACTCAGGCCTCCAAACGCCTGCCGGGAGTGAAGAGTCACTGCTGGGCAAGGGCAAGGAGACAGGAACCGCCTGGGGCCCCCTGCTCTCCTCAGCAGAGCCCCCCACGGGGGCGGGGCGGGCGCCAGGACAGCGGGACTACCCGGCCGGCGGGTCGAAATGGTGGAGGCTGACACCTCCCCCGCGGCAGCACGGCCGAGGCAGGCCCGGCTCACGCCCCGGGCCTGGGCCACGCTGAGGGTGCGGCCAGTGTGGCCGGCCGCCCCGGGCTCTTTCTCTCTACTGGGCACCGCAGAAGGAGGAGGGGCGGGGGGGGGTGCTAGGGCGACTCCGCAGCGGGGAAGGAGCGCCGGCCGCGAGGGCCTTCTCCCGCGGCCCCGGGCTCTGCTGCAGGGGTGCCCGCCGGCCGCGCGGGGCCCAGGGTGCACGGCCTCACCTGTACGGCCCGGGTGAAGAAGATGCCCGCGTCCGACGCCAGCTTCTTCATGTTGAAGTCCATGGCGCGCCGCACGGCCGGCCGCGTCCGGCCCGAGCGCCGCCCGGCAGCCCCCGGCCCGCCGCCGCCAGCCCGCACCGCGCCCACCTGCTGCCGGTGCTCTGGCCCTTAGCTCGCCCGCCTGGCCCAGCGGCAGCCGCCTCCGTGGGGCTTGCCCGAGCGCGCACGGAGGGGCGCCGGCCGCGGGGGAGGAGCCGCCGGGGGGCGAGGCGGGGCGGGGCGAGGCGGGGCGGGGCGGAGAGGGCCCGGCTTGAGGCTGCTCGCGGCTGCCCCCTGCGGCCGCCACCGGGCCGGCCTCTCTCGCTTCCTCGTCCTGTGGCCCCCGCCCATTTGCGCCTCTTCCCTTTGTCGATTCGCGCCTTCCTGGCCTGCTGGGCCCTCTGGCTCCCTATTTCTCGGCCTCTTTTGACCTGGATCTTTCTGTGCCGACCATCACCACCACCTTGACCTCTCTAGCCCCCCCTCCTCTTCTGCCCCGACCTTGGTGACACTAAGGACAATTGAGCCAGGGGATAGGCCAGCTGGGGACTGGTCCTCCACTGCTGGGGAATGGCTGTTTGGCCCCCGGAAACCCTCTGGTTCCCCAAAGTTGGGGGAGGGTGTGTGGAGGAGTTAAGGGGAAAGAAGGAGAAGAGAAAGAGGGGCTTCCGTTCTACCCAGGTGGAGGGACGCGCTACCCTCCAGGCCTGGACATGTGCTGACCTTGAACCAGCTTCTCACAGCCCCACACAGGCAAAAGGATGGCCTGCACATACATTTCCCCCCCTCCCATGGGGCTTGGAAGGGGCTTACTACCTGTTTCCACTGCTCCCCGCTCTCTACCTCTAGACTTCATCTTCTTACCCAGTGGAGAGCTCTGTTCCTGAACTGGTACCCTTTCCTCTCTGGCTCTGTCCCCTGGACTCCTGGCTTCGATTATCTCCCTGCACTTATACCAGTTCCCCATCTTCTACCCCAGCCTGTCTGTCCAGAGAGAGCTTCAAGTCATCTGGAGGTTTATTAAAAATCCCTGGGCCCACTCCCAGCCCTGGTTCTCTCAGTTCAGGTGGAGCCTGGCAGGTGGAATCTTGAAAAGCTTCCAGGTGACTTAAATGTGCACCACAGGTTCAGAACTACTGATCTGCATTATTATCTACATGGAGCCATCATCAACTTTCGTGTCACTCACACACCTGCAGTTCATCATCTCTATGTGTTTCTTTGTGTGTTTCTATGTGTTCACTACGTATTTCTATTTGTGTTGACCACTGACTTATTTACCAGTGTCTGTCTGTAGCTGACTATATCATTCATTTAGCCAGCATACAATCATATCATCTTTCAACAGCCATAAATCAATGTAGTTACATGTTCATTCATTCAATAACCGCATTGAGCAAGGTTAAAGAAAAAAATATTCATGATACTTGTTAAAGACTGTAAGGAAGACTTTATTCAAGAGAGCCTAGTGCAGGGGGCGTTTTGCAGTAGGGGAGAGAGATTGGTCTCAACTCCATATACAACAAGGACAAGTGGAGATTTATAGACAATCGGCAGAGTGGGGATGTCAGTGGATGGAAAATGACTAAGTGGGAACATCGAGGCTAGTGAGATTCTTGCTGAAGGCAGGCTAGGGAGATAAGATATTGAGGATGGAGGATGAAGAATTTGATCAAATATGGAGGGTGATCAGATACCCAGGGTTGGGGATTTTACTAAACTGACCCTGCAGAATTCTTGCTAAAACTGGACTCTACAAGATGGAAGCTCAAGGTTGCACCTAGTCAAGCAGAGGGCTGGCTTACAGGAGCCTGACTCTGGTTTGGTCAAGGAGAAAGACCTTATCAGCAGCAACTACGTGCCAGGGGCTGTTCTAGGTGCCATGGATGCAGCACTGAACAAAACAAGGCTCTTCCCCTCTTGGATAAACAGATATATAACAGGTCAGATCCTGGGAAGAAAAACAACAGGGTAAAGGAGAGAGAGAGAGAGAGAGAGAGAGAGAGAGTGAGACAGTAGGTGCTAGTTACTCCTGATCTTGTAGCTGTCCCAGTCTGTATGTTGCATCTATTTATCTAGCTTTCTACTTGGCTATTGCAGTTTTTCTAATAGCAATGGCCAAAACGTCCTAAGACCATGCCAGGCCCAGCACTGAGCACTTTTAAGTGAATAATCACTTAAGGTCCTCGTAAAAGCTCAGAAACCATCATTCTCCTCATTTTAGGAAGCTAAGGTTTAGAGATGTTAAGTGATTTGCCCAAGGACACAGGGGAGGAAGCAGTGGGTTTCGCCCCAGACGCAGGCAGTTCAGTGGTGGAGCCTGCTCTCCTTTGCTCTGGCTGCCACTTCCTTGGCTCATCAGCTACCACTCTCCCCTCTCTCTGCCACCTTGAGTCAAAGATGCCAGGTATGGGGACCTCCCTGGTGGTCCAGTGGTTAAGATTCTGTGCTTCCACTGCATAGGGCATGGGTTCGATCCCTGGTCGGGGAATCAAGATCCCGCATGATGCGGGGTATGACCAAAAAAAAAACCCAAACAACATGCCAGGTTCGCTCTTGCCTCTGCATCACAGCCCATGCTGTTCCTGAACACTCCTTCCTCTTCTCTCTGCCCAGCTAACTCTTAGTCATCCTTAGGTTTCTGTTTGGACTTCACTTTCTTTCGGGAGTCTCTCACCTCCCCATGGGAGCGCAGGTGTCCCTGGGAATCCCCATATTCCTGAGTTTCCACCATTAAAGCAATATCACATAAGATTGTAATTAAGTATCTTAATTATATGTATCTTGTCCACCACTGCGCTCCCAAGTCCAGCCAAAGGGCTGACACACAGAAATATTAGTTGTTGATGAATGAAAGAATGTGACCTTACTGATAATTACATTAAAAAAACTTAGATGTGTCCAGTTCTTTGGTTATGAAAGGGCTGCCACACTGTTTTCTTATGATCAGCACCAAAGCCCTGTTACTCAGGCAAGGCAAGAATTCCATTCCCATTTTACAGAGGGGTAAACTGAGTAAACCTCAGAAAGCTGATGTGGCAGAACTTGATTCCAACTCAGGTCGGCCTGATTCCAAACCCAGTGTTTTTAGTGCAAGGCACAGTGAACCGAATCACTTGACGCCAACTCTTAGGGAGACAACGTCTCGTAGGGGAGGCGTGGCACTTCTGCAAACAACCCCAGGAAGTGGAGAGTGGCAAGTGCTTAGGAGGATGCTGTAGGAAGTTAGAGGCGGTGGCGTTCGAAAGTGGGCGCTCGAAGGGCGGGAAGAACTTGTCCGTGTGGGCACCAGTGGAGGCAGAGGAACCAAATGTAAGAGCTCAGACCATCGGCGGTTCCTTCCACTAAGTGCCTTCGAAACCTGTTTGCTCCGCCTCATCCCTTTAAGAGTGGCCCCGCCTCACTCAGCCACCCGGGTCAATCTAATCTCGATGGCCAATCACAGGAGAGAAAAAAAATCACTTCCGCGCCTCAACCACACTTAGGGGGCGGAACAGAGGGAGAAGGGCGGGTGAGACAATATTGGTCACGTGACCCACCCAATTGCCCAGAGGCCGGGGCGGTGCAGAGGAGTTCGGCGACACTCATTGGCCAAAGAAAGGTTGGCCCTGCGTGAGGCCACGCCCCCCGTGGCCCCGAGGTTGGTTGCGCGGGCGCCGGGGAAGGAGACGCTGTCCTTCCGCAGCGATGGGATCTTGGGTGAGTAGCGGCGGTCCGGGCTGAGCCCGCGGAGCAGGCGGGCGGCGCGGCAAGGTCCGGGACTGAGGTTTGCAGCGGGCGGGAGCCGTGCCTGAGCGGGGAACTGGGTGGGGTGGCAGGTGTCCCAGCTCAGCCGGACTAGAAGGGCCAGCGTTGGAAAGAGCAGGTACTCGGGCCGTGGACGGCGCGAGAGGTGGAACGGAAGGTACCCGGTCAGTGGGAAGATGCCCGGGCCTGGAACATTGCAGAGATCGGAGCAGGGGCGCAGGTACTGGACCCGCGCTGGGCAAGTACCGGGATGGAAGGAGCGGGTGCGCGGGCTGTGGAAGGCGGTGGCAGTGGGCACCTGGACGACCCTCAAGGATATTCCGGGGATCGGGGCAAGAGAGGAGGAGGCCTGACCAGGGGATGCGCAAGGAATTGTCCGGGATGGAAAGAGCAGATTCTGAAGAAGCGGGTATTGCTGAGGTCCAGCGTGGGAGTGCTCAGTGCCGGTCCGGGTCAGACTGCTGAGGTGTCCCACTGGTGTGGAATGAACGGAGACTGGGCAGAGGGGACATTGCTGGGGTCAAGGCGGAATGAAGGGTGCTCAGGCTAGAGTCATTTACGGGGTGGTTCAGGGCAGGGAAGGAGGTGTCCGGGATGGAACATCCCAGCTTGGGCATCCAAGCTGAGAGGTTGTGAGTGCCCTGGTGGGGGTGGAATGAGGAGGTTACTGCCCAAGGTTACAGGGCAGGAGAGGTGACTTTCCCAGGTGGGGACGACATTAGGAGTGTCCACGTGGTGGGGGACATTGCCATGGCCTTGTCATCACAGAGAAGAGGTGGAGGCTTCTCTCGTTCAGCCCTGGGTCGTGCCAGGAGGAAGGATGGGGTATGGTTGGGCTGGATCTGGATCCATCCCTGGAGTGAAGCTGTCTTGGGGTGGGTGTCATTACCTGGCACCTGCCACTCTTCCTCAGTCGGGGCAGCAGAGGCTGCTCTTGACTTTCCTGCAGGTAAATGCCAAGCCTTGGGGTCCCCCAGAGCTGAGGTCATATCCCAGCTTGGCCATTTGCTCAGTGACCTCGGTAGGGTTGATTACCTTTTGGAGCCCCAGTTTCCTCATCATTGAGATAAACAGTGCTTGCCTTGAGGGTTCTGTGAGTGACTAGACTTAAAATCCTCCATGGAGAGCCTGTTCCAAGCCTGGCCTGTTAAAGTAAGTGCTTGGGAAATAGTAGCTGCTGAGCCTCTGATGTTCTTGTCTTCCCTCGTTCGTTCTGAGGCTTGGGCCAAGTTGGGGGTGGTGCTGAGAGAGCTGGCTTGTGACCACTGGAGGTCACATCGCTCAATTTGTAGCCTCCTGGCAGGATGTCCCCTACCCTTGACAACATGAGTTTCTTCAGCCCTAGAACATTTGTCTGCCTGCCGCTCTTACACACACACACACACACACACACACACACACACACACAGCCCTAGAGCTAACTGATAGGATCATTCATCCTTCCCACTCACTGAGGATAAGCCGTTTCTTGTGCCAGTCCAGTGATTTTGGCCGCCATCCCAGGTAGACAGGGTCCATCTGGCCTTCGTGTTCATTTTGTTTGAAGTCCCAGGAGACCTTGAAGGCATCCTTGGCCTTGGTGGTGGTGGTCGGGGAGCTCTCTGCAGGATCTTGGGGACTGGGTTATATGTGCTCAAGCCACTTATTCACTGGCCTTGGAATGGGCCATGGGGTACCCTGGGGGTCTCAGAAGGCCCCAGGGGAAAGTTGCCCTTGTAGTCTGTAGTTCTGCTGAGGCTCCCACTTCCTGCTCCATGTCAGATTTGGCGAAAGGGTTGTGTTGAGCACAGAGTCGAAAGTCCGTTAGATCTTGGTCCAAGTCCTGACTCCGCCTGGTACCAGCTGTGTGACTTTGGACTCCTGACTTAGCTTTTCTGAGCCTCAGTTTCCTCGTTGGAAATTGGCAGGGGTGTGGGAGGTAGATCGCATCTACTTCATAGAATTGTAATGATTCAATGAAATAAGGTATGTAAGGAACTCTGCACAGAATACCCACATAAAGTGTAGTAGCTGTTATTATTTGAGGAAATACCCTGCTGTTTTCGTAATACGTCCACAGGAAGTACAACATTCTTGGTTTTGTGGGAGGTGGAAAAGATGCAATGATTCTCACTCAGGGGCCTGACCCTTTAGAGGCCTAAGGTTTTTGCTTAGCACGTGGGCCATGGGTTTAAAAAGATTGAGAAAGTGTGGTAGAAAGCCCCAAGTTTGAGAGCGACCTATCCATCTCCCAGGCTCTGGGTCCGCACTTGGGCCAGTGTGCCAGACACTGCCTTTTGCTCCCAGGGCTCAAGGTGGGCAGAAAGTCTGTGGGGCATTTGGCTACCTTCCTGCTGGCAGGTGCAGAAGGCGGGGGCCTGGTTCCAGGCCTCGCATTCCACACGTGGGCTTTGCTCCCACCTCATCCCCCAGAGCACTCTTGTGTGTGTTTCTTATGCTCACATGCACACACCCTTGTGGCTGACTTGGTCGTCTGTCTCTCAGCTCTGTGGAGGGACCTTCTGGTATGTGTGTCCCTGTCCTTTTGGGGCGTGGATGGTGCCCGGGACCCAGCCAGCAACCAGTTGAAGACGTTCTCCTTGGAAGCTCTCGGCCCCGAGGGCTCTCGCCTGGGGTGCCGATCCTGCCATGGCATTCCGGAGGACTGAGGGTGTGTCCATGATCCAGGCCCTGGCCATGACGGTGGCAGAGATCCCTGTGTTCCTTTACACGACGTTTGGGCAGGTAAAGATCGGGGCGGGCTGTGGTCCTGCCCTTTACCCCTCTGGTCCCTGAAACACTGAGCCACTCATCCCAGGGTCCCTCAGCATCCAGGAAAGTTGGGCCCTCGTGATTGCTGTCCCAGGCAATCCTCTTTGAGCAGAGTAAGGAGGACTGAGTTAGGAGTCTGGGGTCCCAAGCCCGGTCTCCACCCCAGGCCTATGTGGACTCTTGACCTCAGTTTCTCAGTTTATAAAAGAGGTCAGTAATGCCTGCCAACTTTAAATGTTTGTGGCTGACCAGTCCTCTTGACACTTCCTGAAGCTCTGCCCTGTGGGATGCAGCCTCACTCGAGGGGCTCCCAGTCCAGCAGGCAGAGTGAGGGTGGAGCAGGGGAGTGTACAGATGGACCATCGGGTAAAGTGAACGTCATTGTCTTTGAAGAGTGGAGAAGTGGGGTGGGCAGACCTGAGTTCCGTTTCTGCCTCTCTGTCACCTTAAGCATGTGTCCTAACCTGTGTGAGCTTCAGATGCCTCACCTGGAAAATGATGGGCATTCGCACAGGTAACACAGGTGAAATCCTGGTGCAGTAGCTGGCATAGGTGCTCAGTCACTGCAGCTGGTAGAATCCTGACCGATGGTGTTGGGGACACCTGCTGGACCCCAAGATATGATCTCCTGGCCTTGTCATTTTGCCATCCCCCGTCCCCCTGTTTTACATCTCTGTGATCCAGGTTTCAGAGGCCAGGGCCCCCAACTCCCACCCCCACAGCCCCCTGCAGGTGGCTGCCTCTCAGTCATTCCTGGTCAGGAGGTATCCCCTGGGGGCCTGATGCGTTCCCTGCCCCTCACGTGTTCCTCAGGGCAGCTCTCCCAGGGAGATGTAACTGGCTGCCTCCCTCTTTTCTTGCAGTCTGCCTTCTCCCAGCTGCGGTTGACACCAGGCCTGCGGAAGGTCCTCTTTGCCACGGCCCTGGGGACTGTGGCCTTGGCCCTGGCCGCCCACCAGCTGAAGAGGCGACGGCGGAAGAAGAAGCAGGTCGGCCCCGAGATGGGAGGCGAGCATCTGGGCACAGTGCCCCTCCCCATCCTCATGGCCAGGAAGGTCCCGTCACTGAAGAAAGGTAGGTGTGAGGTGGTGGGGAAGGGCCTGACCTGGAGTCGAGTCTCAGCTGGACCCCTATTAGCTGAGATCTTGGGCTAGTGACATACTGTCTCCAAGCTGAGTCCCTTTCACCTGGGAAGCAAGTCATTGTTAGGATTTGCTGGGTGATGGGGTGGCCGGATGCACATGTCATTGGAAGCGATGGTTCTCATGATCTGAGGACCCTTTGGGAGCACCGGGTCCAGAGTGGGCTGGTGGGGTGCAGCTCCTCCGTCCAGCGATGGAAGTCCCCTGGCTCAGGAGCAGGAAGGACCAGATGGTTCCTGAGCCTTTTGGTATTCTCACCATCTCCCTCTTTTTCTCTTTGCATACAGTAAGATTCACCCTTTTTTGGGTTTTGACAAACACTTATAGTCATACAGTCACTGCCACAATCAAGAACTGTTGCTCTAAACCCCCCCAGGGCCCCTGGTAGTCAGCCGCTTTCCCCTTCCCCCAGCTCCTGGCAGCCGCTGACCTGTTTTGTGTCTGCTGGTGTGGCTTTAAAAGCCTCTTACGGTCCCGTTAATCTTGTAACCCAGTAACCCAGTGTTTGCCATATACAGATTGCTTTCCAAGGCAAGGAGTCCTCAAAGGCTCTCACGTCGGAAGAAACTTGTTTTAAGAAGCAAAATCTCCTTCTGTGACAATGACTTTTTTTTTTTTTTTAATTTATTTATTTAATTTACTTATTTTTGGCGGCGTTGGGTCTTCGTTGCCGCGCGCAGGCTTTCTCTAGTTGCGGCGAGCGGGGGCTACTCTTCGTTGCGGTGCGCGGGCTTCTTATTGCGGTGGCTTCTCTTGTTGTGGAGCACAGGTTCTAGGCGCGCGGGCTTCAGTAGTTGTGGCACGTGGGCTCCGTAGTTGTGGCTCGTGGGCTCTAGAGCGCAGGCTCAGTAGTTGTGGCGCACTGGCTTAGTTGCTCCGTGGCATGTGGGATCTTCCTGGACCAGGGCTCAAACCCATGTCCCCTGCGTTGGCAGGAGGATTCTTAACCACTGCGTCACCAGGGAAGCCCAACAATGACTTTTAATTATGAATTATTGCAAAAGGGAAGTTTTTGTCTTTTCAATTGGACAGAGAAGTTTGTGGACTAGTCTAGAACAAGACCACGAGACATGCTGGCACAGCCGGCTTTCCATTCTGCATTGGCCCCCCTGGAAGCCTGGAGTCGTTTCTGGACTAACCTCTTGCTTGCCTACCCTGTACCAGCACCATCTCTGGTTCCACCTTATTTTGCCTTCCCTACTTTTCTCACTTAAAAGAACCAAACCAAAACAAAACTATGTATTTTGAAAAGTTGGTACCTCAAATCCTTTTTAGAAGGAGGAGAATTCCAGATCAGTCAGTCAATCAACAACACAGGGGAAGCTGAGTCAGGAGGTAGAAGTGGCTGGGTCTCATTCTCAGGCTTAACCCAGCAGATCCAGGCCCCTCCGGGCCAGGCCCTGCGCCGCGTAACAGGGATACGGAAGTGAGCAGGACAAGGGGCAGGGGCCCAGCCCTCTGCTGCTAGGTGCACGCCCTGGGGGTGCTCTGCTGTCACCCTGACTTAGAAGGTCAGGACAGACTCCCAGATGAGGAGGACGGGGAGAGGGGTCCGGAGCGGGCAACAGCCGTGCAAAGGCTGGGTGGGAAGCTGGCATGACCCCTCTCCTCCTGTTCCTCACAGGCTACTCCAGCCGGAGGGTCCAGAGCCCCAGTAGCAAGAGCAACGACACTCTGAGCGGCATCTCCTCCATCGAGCCCAGCAAGCACTCAGGCTCCTCCCACAGCTTGGCCTCGGTGAGGGTAGCAGGGTGCCTGTCACAGCCTTGAGGCTCCGGTCTCTGCCCTCGGGGGCTTATGGGCTGGTAGGAAGATGGGAGAAGAGGTTCCATCCATTCATTCGTTGGTTCATTCACTCATCCACCCGTGCAGACTTTCAGAGATTGTCAGTGATCACTGTGTGCTGGGCATTGGTGAGGGAAAGATGGATAAATGCGGAAGAGAAGCTTTGATCTCTTGGGGAAGATACTTACCCATGAAAGTGCATTCATTCATTCATTCATTCATTCATCAGACACTGAGCAAGCACCGGCTTTATGTCAGGGACTACTAGGCGCTGAGGATATAGAGATAGATAAGACAAAGAGAAGTTTACTTTCTCTTGGGGAATGGCTTTTGGCTCATTCACTCGTCTAGTTATTCATTTGTCCAGCAAGCACTGAGCCCTAGCTCCGAGCCGGCCACTGCCCTGGGGACCCAGGCACAAGCAAGAGCTGGCTCTGCTCCTGCCTGGCAGGCGGGTGGCCGCTCGTATGGGAGAGACGCGTGGGTGAGAGCCGGGCCCTGCCGGCCCGTATGTAATGGGTGCTCCTTGAGTCCTCCCTATCCCACTCGTAGTGGAGCCCCGGAGCAGGGAGGGGGTCATGCCTTTCAGGAGTGGCACTCAGGGTGGGTTTCGTAGGAGGCTGCATCTTCCTGGGCTGGGCATTTGCCTCAGTGTTTCCTCCTGCTTTGGCCATTTCTGTGACCCTTCCTCAGGCACGTGGAGTTGACAGAAGCAGGCTGTGCCGAGGGCTCGGCCACTGCGGCCAGGGGCTGGTTTCAGGGATGGTATTGCAGAGGGCACGTGGCGTGTGGTGAGGGGCGGGGGGTGGGGGGAGGCTCAGGGGTCCTGCAAAGGGTCTGGGAAGGCCTCATCCCTTATTCTCGGGTTCTTGCGCTACTTGGCACCCAGATGGTAGTGGTGAACTCATCCAGCCCCGTGGCTGCATGCTCGGGGCCGTGGGACACCAGAGGGATGGAGGAGTCTGTGACCACCAGCAGCGGCAATGCTGAGAGCCTCTACATGCAAGGTACGGGCCAGGAGGCTGGCCTTGGGCACCCCCTGCCCACCGCCCGCCCCACCCCCGCGGCCGGGCCAGGGTAGTGGGGAGCGTGGCCTCCTCCCGGGAGCCTAGGCTGGGTTTTCTGGGTGCTGCTTGCAACCAGTTCCAAAACCACCCACCCCAGATCCCCGGCTCAACGGATTCCAGCCATTTCTGGACTGGGGAGAGTCTCCAGGAACAGATCTGGTCTGAATGAAGACCTGCAAGCTGGCCAGCCCTGAAAAAGGGGTCAGGACCTGGTCCACACGGTCCTGGCTGTTCCCATCCTTCCGGGCTCTCCTGCCTCCTCGCTCTTCTGAGCCCCCTCTTGAGCGACGTGGTGGGGGGCACAGCTGCTCTCCCTCCGCTGGGGGCCTGACACCCTTCTCTCCCGTCTCCCCCGCCCACACTCAGGCATGGAGCTATTTGAGGAAGCTCTGCAGAAGTGGGAGCAGGCGCTGAGCGTGGGGCAGAGGGGGGACAGCCTCCGGAACCCCGAGACCGCTTCAGAGGCGCTGTCCGAGGTAGGCAGTCCTCCCCTGGGTCTTTCCTACCCCCAGCCATCGAGAAGGCTGGTGGTGTGGCTGGTGGGCGACCATGCTTGGGAGGCGTCTAGCAGCCCCGCCTTCTGCCAGCCCATCACGTCCTCCTGGATGGGAGTTTCCCCTTGACCAGGATGTTGACCCAGCTAAGTAAGAGAGTTCACATAAGGTGCATTAGCCCATGCCTGGTACTTGGTAATTACTCAGTAAACCACACTGGTGATTACAGCCCGATCCTGACTACATAAAGAAAATATGGGGGGCTTCCCTGGTGACGCAGTGGTTAAGAATCCGCCTGCCAATGCAGGGGATGCGTGTTCGAGTCCTGGTCCGGGAAGACCCCACATGCCGCGGAGCAACTAAGCCCGTGCGCCACAACTACTGAGCCTGCGCTCTAGAGCCCGTGCACCACTACTACTGAGCCCGCGCGCCACAACTGCTGAGCCTGCGCTCTAGAGCCCACGTTGCCACAACTACTGAAGCCCGCCTGCCTAGATCCTGCGCTCCGCAGCAAGAGAAGCCCCCACTCACCGCAACTAGAGAAAGCCCGCGCGCAACAACGAAGACCCAACACAGACAAAAAAAAAAAAAAAAATGGGGACTTCCCTGGTGGTCCAGTGGGTAAGACCCTACACTTCCACTGCAGGGGGCATGGGTTTGATCCTTGGTCGGGGAACTAAGATCCCGCATGCCCCTTGGCCAAAAAAAAAACAAAAAAACAATGCATTCTCGAAGGGCTGGAGGGAAATAGCCTGTGTTCATAGTTGAGTGGGTCACACAGCTTTTGTCTTGTCTTGTCTTTATATGTTTTGTTTTTTTTTTTGGCAAGTCCAAGTTTTCTATAAGTGAATATTTATCTCAATATCAGAAAAGAGAAATAAAGTGGAAAAGCCAAAATAAAATTTTTTTTGTGCAGAGCACACCAAATATATGTCCTAGGATGAATTGTTTTGTAATAGTTAAAAAAGATGAAAAACTGGAGACTGTTAAGTGCCCATCAGTAGGGGTCTGGAATACTAGGCAGCCTTTATGGTGGCGCAGTGGTTAAGAATCTGCCTGCCTGGTGGCGCAGTGGTTAAGAATCCGCCTGCCAACGCAGGGGATACGGGTTCGTGCCCTGGTCCAGGAAGATCCCACATGCCGCGGAGCAACTAAGCCCGTGCGCCACAACTACTGAGCCCGCGCTCTAGAGCCCACAAGCCACAACTACTGAGCCCATGTGCTGCAACTACTGAAGCCCGCAGGCCTAGAGCCCATGCACTGCAACGAAGAGTAGCCCCCACTCGCTGCAACTAGAGAAAGCCCGTGTGCAGCAACAAAGACCCAATGCAGCCCCCCACCCCCCAAAAAATAAATGAATAAAATAAATAGAAAGAAAGGAGGGACATCCCTGACGGTCCAGTGGTTAAGACTCCGTGCTTCCAATGCAAGGGGTGGGGGTTCGATCCCTGGTCGGGGAACTAAGATCCCACAAGCCGTGCGGCGAGGCAAAGAAAAAAAATAAAAGGCTGAAGGAAAGCTGTATGGGCTGTTAGGTTGCTCTCTCCACTATATTAAGTGAAAAAAGCAAGATATAAAATGTGTATAGTGACCCATGTGTACATTTTTTTCTATTGAGATGTAGTTGATGTGTAGCATTATGTAAGTTACAGGTGTATAACATAGTGATTCATGACCCATGTGTACATTTAATTTATTTTCTTTATTGGAGTATAGTTGGTTTACAATGTTGTGCTAATTTCTGCTGATGTGTACATTTTTAAAAAGACATCCATCCTTGCCTACATATGCCTGTTGGTAACTGCTGGTGTGTATGTGCACTTTTATTTCCCTCTGGACAGGTAACACAAGAGATTTTTTTTTTAATATTTATTTATTTATTTATTTTTATATTTTTGGCTGCATCGGGTCTTAGTTGTGGCACGTGGGATCTTTTGTTGTGGCACTCGGGCTTCTCTCTAGTTGTGGCTCGAGGGCTCAGTAGTTGTGGCGTCGTGGGTTTAGTTGCCCCGCAGCATGTGGGATCTTAGTTCCCTGACCAGGGATTGAACCCGTGTCCCCTGCATTGGAAGGTGGATTCTTAACCACTGGACCACCAGGGAAGTCCCCACAGGAGATTGTTAACAGTGATCTATGAGGAGAGGGTCTGCAGGGAAAGGAGGAGAAGGCTTTTCTTGTACTTTCTTTGTCGATATTTTTTCTCATTCTGGGGGTTGTCTTTACACTTTCCTTTTTTTTTGGCCGCACCGCACGGCTTGCAGGGTCTTAGTTCCCCAACCAGGGATCGAACCCGTGCCACCTGCATTGGAAGCGCAGAGTCCTAACCACTGGATGGCCATGGAATTCCCAATCTTTTCACTTTCTTGATGGTGTCCTTTGAAGGACAAAGGTTTTTAATTTTGATGAAGTTCAGTGTGTCTAATTTTTCTTTTGTCACTTGTGTCGTATGTAAGAAACCATTCTCTAACCCAAGGTGGCTTCCCAGAGAAAGAGCTGGCAGATCTGCCAAAGCTACAAGGCTCTGCTGGCCACACTGAGCGGGGTTACTGAGCAAGATGGCCAGCAGGTCTGGGGTCCCATGGGCTCCACCAGGCTCTAGCTGGGTGCGCTGGGCCACATAGCCTCCTTGAGTTTTCTCTGTGAAGTGGGGTCATGGCAATCCCTGCCTCAAGGAAGCCCTGAGGCTGAACAGTGAGTTGCCGGTCCAGGGCTAGCGCTCAGTGAAAGGCAGCCATTACAATCTTACTGTCCCCCTCTGAGTGCTTCCGCCTCTTTCTCCCAGTGGCCTGAGGCCCGAGTTGGCCCTTGTCTCCTCCCCAGGGTCTGGTTACGTGTACTTGCAGGATCTGGCAGCCTCTGTGGAAAACAGAGTCAGGCCTGCCCGTGCCTGGCCCCTTGGCCCAGTAGCTCCTGGGTTCAAAGGAGCAGTGCCCCCGTCTTCCCACACCCTGGTTTGGAGGCCAAGGGCAGCGAGGAGGTCACTGAGGCCACAGGCTGTGGTGCCAGGGGTGTGATGCCTTCCCAAGTGCCCATGGTTAATAGGAACAGTGGGGTTGAACCCAGCTCTTTCCGGGCTCCTAACTGCCCTCTGATTATAATAGCCAACACTTACTGGCCATCACCATGGGCCAGTCTTGTAGGAAGTACTTTATATGCCTTATTTTATTCACATTTTCCCTAAAATCCTAGGAAGTAGGTTCTCTTACCTCAGTTGACAGATAAGGAAACTGAGGCTCAGAATGAGGGAGTTATTTACTCAAGGTCACACAGCTCGGAACTGGTGGCGCCAAGGTCTGGACCAGGTCTGCTCGGGTCTAGAGCAGCGCTGTTCAGTAGGAGGCCAAGTATCTTATTTAAAATTTTCTGGAGACCACGTTAAAAAGCAAAAGGAAATGGGTGAAATGACTTTTTAAATTTTATTTATTTATTTTTGGCTGCATTGGGTCTTCATTGCTGCGCGTGGGCTTTCTCTAGTTGCAGCGAGCAGGGGCTACTCTTCGTTGCGGTGCATGGGCTTCTCATTGCAGTGGCTTCTCTTGTTGCAGAGCACGGGCTCTAGGCGCGCGGGCTTCAGTAGTTGTGGCACGTGGGCTCAGTAGTTGTGGCTCGCGGGCTCTAGAGCGCAGGCTCAGTAGTTGTGGCGCACGGGCTTCGTTGCTCTGCGGCATGTGGGATCTTCCTGGACCAGGGTTCGAACATGTGTCCCCTGCATTGGCAGGTGAATTCTCAACCACTGCGCCACCAGGGAAGCCCTGAAATGACTTTTAATAATATATTTTCTATAATCTAGTATATCCAAAATATTATCATTTCAACATGTAATCAAGATGAAAACTCACTGAGGTATTTCACGTTCTTGTAGTCTTGGGGTTTTTTTTGTGGGGGGATACTAAGTGTTTGAAATTGGTGTGTATTTATGCTTATGGCCCATGGCAGGTGGGACTGGCTGAGTTTCAGGTGTGCACTGGCCGTGCGTTGCTGGCGGCTCCTGTGTGGGGCAGCTCAGTCCAGACCTGCGCTAGCTGCTGGGCCTCAGAGCTGTCCCCTGCTTCCCCGGGGGCTGGGGCCCCATCGTGGTGAAGGAAGGGGCCGTTGGCGTGGGGAGCTTGGGAGGCCTGCGTTGACCGTCATTGTTTTACCCACAGCCAGAGTCACAGCGAAGGGAGTTTGCAGAGAAGCTGGAGCCCCTGCTGCACCGGGCCTACCACCTGCAGGAGGAGTTCGGGTCCACCTTCCCGGCCGACAACATGCTGCTGGACCTCGGTGAGCGGGGCCGGGGCGCAGGATCCCCAGGGCCCACGACCTCATCCGATCAGTGCCTCCCTGCACAGACGGGGAAACTGAGGCCCCACAGGCAGGAACAGAGTTGGAATGAGGCCCCGGGAGTCCCTGGCCGGTGTGCCTTGCCCCATCCCCTTGGGAGCAGGCCTTGGGGCTTGTATGTCAACATCTCCCCTGCCGGCTGTTCCAGGTGTTTGGTTTGAGCCCTATTCTGCGGGCACCGGGTGGGCGGAGGGGTGGCTCACGTGGAGATTAGCCCGAAGCAGGCCATGGGGCTGAGAACACACGTGCCATTGCCCTCCCCATTGAGGTCAGGGGGCGTGACATCACTGAGATGGAATGAAGTTATTCAGCCAAGCAGCCAACGTTCTCCTAGTGCCTGCTGCGTGCCAGACCCTGTGTGGTGACTGTGACCCCCCAGGGCCCTTCCCTGGGTGCTGTCCGCCCCCAGGAGGGGGAACATCAGGCTCCTGAGTGTCAGGCTCCCTGGCTCTACCAGTGGTGACACGGGCCCAGTGAGGGCTGGCCAGGGTGACACATCTTCCACTTCTGTCCCCTTCAGAGCAGTCCCACTTCCTCTGGCCTCCCCGTGTGACAGAGAAGGCTGGTGGGGCATTCAGGGCTGTGAACCTTTCCTAAGTCCCCTTGAGTGTCCAGACCCCCTCGCCCTTGAGCGGGTGGGGATGGAAGTGCTGAGTGAGTGGCCCTTTGGCATCAGAGGCTGTTTCAGCTTGTCAGAGAGGGGGAGCAACTTGCCCAGGGCCACACAGCACAGCACAGCCTGCCCTCAGAGCTCAGGGTCAGGCGGTGTGGACGAGGCAGGTCCCCTGACATGAGCGCAGAAAATAGGAGCTTTGCCACCATCAGCGTCATTCGTCCAGAATCAGGTGTTGGGAGGCTTGGTGTACGTTTAGCTCGAAGCTCGGTGATTTCAGGAGTCTCAGCTCAGCCCCTCCCTTCCCTCTCTGCCCAGAGCGGACCCTCATGTTGCCCCTGACTGAGGGCTCGCTGCATCTGCGGACGGACCATGAGAACAGCCTGACCTCGGAGGATTCCTTCTTCTCTGCCACTGAGGTGACGCGGGTGGGGCGATGGCTGCGGGGAGAGGGGTGAAGGCCAGGGCTCCTACGCGGCTCCTTGGCGGGCGAACTCTGGGTTGTGGGAAAGTGAAGGCATTTCCTCTGATGGGAGCAGAATCTGGAGGTCCCCGAGAGCTGCTCCCCGGGGGACTCTTCAGTGTTGCTGGAATGGGGAAGCCTGAGAAACCAGGGGTCGTAGGTCCTATGAGTGAGGGCAGGGGTCCCCATCCCCAGCGGCTCCAGCCCACGCCGGCCTCTCCCTTCTCTAGACCCAAGTGCTCATTGCTTCGTTAGTTTCCTGCCATGGCCACGTGTGCCAGGCGGCTGTCCTTTCCTGGGATGGGAGGACACGGGTGTGTGTCCAGTAGATGGTCCATTTGGGAAGGGCACCCGGTGATGGGGATGCTGAGAGCCAGAGTAGGAGTCAAATCCAGGCCTCTGCCCTTGGCCAGCATTCCCACTGACGTTTCCTCTGAAGCGTTGGCCCCTAGGGTGTACTCTGCCGGAAGTCCCCTGGGCAGGTGCCCTTGACCCACCCCAAGGCTCCGCCCCCGCCCACCAATGCTGCTGACACGGGCTTCCACCCTCCCCCCAGCTCTTTGAGCCCCTGCAGGTCGGAGATTACCCGAGCCCACTCTCCAGGCCTGCCGCCGCCTACGAGGAGGCCCTGCAGCTGGTGAAGGAGGGCAGAGTGCCTTGCCGGACCCTCAGGTGAGCATGGGGGGAAGGAGGCAGGTGCGGGGGGGCTGCCCCCTTGGAGGAGGCTGGGGAAGCCAGCAGGGCTTGGTGGGGACCCAGCTGAGCCAGGCTGAGGGTGGGGTGGTCTGGCCGTGGCTCCTGCTCCAGCTTCGGAGACCCTAGGATGGCCCCGGTACAAGATAGGCAGGTCTAGGGTTGACGATCACAGTAACTAATTAATATAAGTAGTTAAAATAACAATCATTCGTACCTGTTCTAAGTTCTCAGAGGGGTCCAATCACGGAAGCACGGTGGGCGCTGTCCCTAAGCCCTGTGTTCTGACACACGCCTTTAAGGAGCCGTCCAGAAGCCAGACTTTGGAGACAGACAGACCCGGGTTCTCTCCAGGTCTTGCTACTTTGTAGCGTGTGGCCCTGGACAAGTCTCCTGACTTCTCTTAGCCACAGTCTTCTCCTGTGTGGTATATTTAGGGCTCTTATCCACCTTAAATTAATTGTTCTGTATGATGGTCATGATTCCCATATTTAAGTATGTGTGTTTAAAGTTCACTGACTGAAAATGGTCAAAAGCCCCAGCTGAAGCCTTGGAGATTTGGATAAAGTGCCCAGATCAGGGCACCCCTAGCTGCCCCAGAAAGCCCTGCCCTGGCCTTGGGAGCAATTTGGCCATTTTGGTCCTGTGCCAGAGAGGGTCCTTTGCTGGTTGGGGCCTAAAGGAGGCCGAGGTCAGCCCGACCCCCAGTGACCACGCCTGCCAGGGGTGCCCAGTGCCATCAAGGCAGCCTGTCCTCAGGGAGCATCCTGTCAGCCCCTTCCTTGGGTTTGGGGGAAACTGAGGCCTAGAGGGGGGCAGCCACCTGCCCGAGGTCACACTACCAGGTGGAGGCAGGGCCACCCAGGGCTCCACCCTGACCCCACGGGGGTGTCGCTGGCTGGGACCCAAGTGCTGTGACTCTGCGCTTCCCCTCAGGACAGAACTGCTGGGCTGCTACAGTGACCAGGACTTTCTGGCCAAGCTGCATTGTGTGCGGCAAGCCTTCGAGGTGGGTGCGGTCCGGGGCACGTTGGGGGGATGGGGGCAGTCAAGCGGGCTCCTCTGCACGGGTGGCCGCCCGCCCAGCCCACGGTGCTGCCCTGTCCACAGCTTTGGGGGGCCGCCAGCCTGTCAGCTCACCCCCTCCCTCCTCATTCCCTAGGGCCTCCTGGAGGACAAGAGTCACCAGTTTTTCTTCGGGCAGGTTGGCCGGCAGATGGTGATGGGCCTGATGACCAAGGCTGAGAAGGTAGCAGGGTGTGGGGGCTCTCTTTTCGGCTCTTCTTCCCCCTGCGTTTGTTTTTCTGTTTTTTTTAATCTTTCTAACTTTTATTTAGTTCTGTTAAAAAAAAGAAAAAAAAAAAGAAAAAACCCAATCTAAAATCGAGCTGACGAGCTCTGACTTCATCCTGCAGGCCATAGGAGAGCAGGGAAAGAGTTGGGTTTTTTTTGCTCCCTGTGCTAATTCTGAAAAATATGGATCTGTCTTGCCTCTTATTTCTGATTACATGACACAGTTTTACAAAGTTCACCGATTATGAGATGCAAACCATACAAGGTCTCCGGGAACCTCACTTGCCAGGGGGAACCACTGCGCACAATCTGATATATGTTCCTCCTACTCGGTTCCATAGACTCTAATCTTTGAATATTGTAATTTAACTTCCAAAGCTTGGTTTGTGTTCTACGGGCTGTTCTGCAGCTTTATTTTGTTCCGTAAGAGTCCATCTCGTCCATCTTTCCTTGGCAGTAGATGGACCAGTTGTGTCGTATTCTGTTGGGCGGGTCGGCTCTGGTTAATCTGGTGCTCCCAGGGACGGACATTTGGGTAGTGTCTGACTTTTCCAGTATCACAGACACCGCTATTATACTCAGTCTGTTTATAATCAGATCTCTTTAGGAACCTGTGGGATTTTCTGTGGGGCAAAGCCCAGCTGTGGCAAGGCCGCGTCTTGGGCACAGACATTTCGAAGGCTGGCAGATCTTGCCAGTTTACCCTCCGAAATGCCTTAACAACTTGAGCCCCTGCCAGCAGTATAAGGCTGTGTCTCCTTACATCTTGGCTGATACTGGATATCAATACAGGCATACCTCGTTTCATTGTGTGTGTTTTGGCTTTATTGTGCTTTGCAGTTTTTTACAAATTGAAGGTTTGTGGCAACCCTGTGTCGAGTAGGTCTGTTGGTGCCATTTTTCCAACAGCATTGGCTCACTTCATGTCTCTGTCACATTCGGGTAATTCTCGCCATTTTTCAAACTTTTTTATCACTATTGTATTTGTTATGGTGATCAGTGATCTTTGATGTTACCGTTGTAATTTTTTTTTTTATTAATTTTTATTGGAGTATGGTTGCTTTACAATGTTGTGTTAGCCTCCACTGCACAACGAAATGAATCAGCCATACACACACAGATATCCCCTCCCTTTTGGACTTCCCTCCCGTTTAGGTCACCACAGTGCCTTAGGTAGAGTTCCCTGTGCTATACAGTATGTTCCCATCAGTTGTCTATTTTATACATAGTATCAATAATGTATATGTGTCAATCCCAGTCTCCCAGTTCCTCCCACCCCAGCCCTTTCCCCCTTGGTATCCGTACATTTGTTCTCTACATCTGTGTCTCTATTTCTGCTTTGCAAATAAGATCATCTATACCATTTTTTTAGATTCCACATATTTGCATTATTGTACGATATTTGCTTTTCTCTTTCTGACTTACTTCACTCTGTATGACACTCTCTAGGTCCATCCACGTCCATTGTAATTGTTTTGGGGTGCCACAAACCGCACCCATATAAGACAGCGAACTTAATCAATAAATGTTGGGTGTGTTCTGACTGCTCCACCGACTGGCTTTCCCCTGTCTCTCTCCCTCTCCTTGGCCTCCTATTCCCTGAGACACCACAGTATTGAAATTAGGCCAATTCATAACCCTACAACGACCTCTAAGTTTTCAAATAAAAGGAAGAGTCGCATGTCTCTCACTTTAAATCAAAAGCTAGAAATGGTTAAGCTTAGTGAGGAGGGCATGTTGAAAGCTGAGACAGGCCAAAAGCTAGGCCTCTTGTGCCAAACAGTTAGCCAAGCTGTGAACGCAGAGGAAAAGTTTTGAAGGGGATTAAGTGAACACATGACAGTGAACATGAATGGTAAGAAGGCAAAACAGCCTTATTGCTGATACAGAGAAAGTTCGAGTGGTCTGGATAGAAGATCAAACCAGCCACAACATTCCCTTAAACCAAAGCCTAATCCAGAGCAAGGCTCTAACTCTCTTCAATTCTGGGAAGGCTGAGAGAGACAAGGAAACTGCTGAAGGAAAGTTTGAAGCTGACAGAGGTTGGCTCATGAGGTTTAAGGAGAAAAGCCGTCTCATAACATAAAAGTACAAGGTGAAACAGTTAAGTGTGGATGAATTAATGAAGGTACTACACTAAACAACAGATCTTCAATGTAGACGAAATAGCCTTCTACTGGAAGAAGATGTCATCTAGGACTTTCATTGCTCTAGTGGAGAAGTCCATGCCTGGCTTCAAAAGACAGCCTGACTCTCTTGTTAGGGGCTAATGCAGATAGCGACTTGAAATTGAAGCCAGTGCTCATTGGCCATTCCCAAAATCCTAGGGCCCTTAAGAATTATGCTAAATCTACCCTGACTGTGCTCTATAAATGGAACAGCAAAGCCTGGATGACAGCACATCTGTTTACAACATGGTTTACTGTTGAGACCTGCTGCTCAGAAAAAAAGATTCCTTTTAAAATATTACTGCTCATTGACAATGCACCTGGTCACCCAAGGTGGATGGAGATGTACAACGAGATTCATGTTTTCATGCCTGCTAACACAACATCCGTTCTGCAGCCCATGGATCAAAGAATCATTTTCGACTTTCAAGTCTTATTTAAGAAATACCTTTTGTAAGGTTATAGCTGCCATAGATAGTGATTCTTGTGGTGGATCTGGGCAGAGTAAATTGAAAACTTTCTGGAAAGGATTCACCATTTCAGATGCCATTAAGAACACTTGTGATTAGTGGGAAGAAGTCAAAATATCGACATTAACGAGAGTTTGGAAGAAGTTGATTTCAGCCCTCCTGGATGACTTTGAGGGGTTCAAGACTTCAGTGGAGGAAGTAACTGCATGTGTGGTGGAAATAGCAGGAGAACTAGAATGAGAAGTGGAGCCTGAAGATGTGACTGAATTGCTGCAACCTCATGATAAAACTTGAATGGATGAGGAGTTACTTCTTATGGATGAGCAAAGAAAGTGGTTTACTCAAGATGGAATCTACTCCTGGTGAAGATGCTGTGACGATTGTTGAAATGACAACAAAGGATTTAGAATATTACATACACATACTTGATGAAGCAGCAACAGGGTTTGAGAGGATTGACTCCAATTTTGAAAGAAGTTCTGTGGGTAAAATGCTATCAAACAGCATTGCACGCTACAGAGAAATCGTTTGTGAAAGGAAGAGTCAGTAGATGTGGCAAACTTCATTGTTGTCTTTCTTTTTCTTTTTTAAAAATTAATTAATTAATTTTTTTGTTTGCATTGGGTGTTCATTGCTGTGCGCGGGCTTTTCTCTAGTTGTGAGCGGGGGCTACTCTTCATTGCGGTGTGCCGGCTTCTCATTGCGGTGGCTTCTCTTGTTGCGGAGCACGGGCTCTAGGTGCGCGGGCTTCAGTAGTTGTGGCACACGGGCTCAGTAGTTGTGGCTTGCGGGCTCTAGATCGGAGGCGCAGTAGTTGTGGCGCACAGGCTTAGTTGCTCCGCGGCATGTGGTATCCTCCCGGCCCAGGGCTCGAACCCGTGTCCCCTGCATTGGCAGGCGGATTCTTAACCACTGCACCACCAGGGAGGCCCCACTGTTGTCTTATTTTAAGAAATTGCCGCAGCCATCCCAGCCTTCAGCAACTACCACCCTGATCAGTCAGCAGCCATCAACATCGAGGCAGGACGTTCCACCAACACAAAGATTATGACTCACCAATGGCTCAGATGATGGTTAGTGTTTTTTAGCAATAAAGCATTTTGGAATTAAGGTATGTACATTGTCTTATTAGACATAATGCTATTGCACACTTAATACACTACAGTATAGTATAAACATAACGTTTATACACACTGGGAAACCAAAAAAATTCATGCAGCTTGCTTTATTGAGATATTCACTGTGTTGGGGCGGTCTGGAACCGGACCTGCAGTATCAACGAGGTCTGCTTGTAATTTTTTTTTTTATATTTATTTATGTATTTATTTGGTTGTGCCGGGTCTTAGTTGCGGCAGGCGAGCTCCTTAGTTGTGGCTCCAGGGCTCCTTAGTTGCAGCTCCAGGGCTCCTTAGTTGTGGCATGCGAATTCTTAGTTGCGGCATGCACGTGGGATCTAGTTCCCTGATCGGGGATTGAACCTGGACCCCCTGCATTGGGAGCGTGGAGTCTTAACCACTGCGCCACCAGGGAAGTCCCTGTAATCTTTTAAATCTTTGTTTCACCCGTTGCTTTATGTTTCTTGGATTATTAACAAGGTTGCATACATTCTCATGTTTATTTGGCCGCTTATGTTTCTTTGGTTTTTTTGATGGGTTTGAGCAAAGCTCTTGAACACGCCTCTCTCCTCTGAGTCCTTCCTCCTCATGGGCTGGGGGTAATGTGAGGTAATGGTTCTGACGTGTCACCTCTGACACGTCACCCAACTGTTTAAAACCCTCCCTCGCTCCCACTGCCCTTGGTGTAAAGACCAAGCTCTGCTTTGTGGCCTCAGGGCTTCTGGTGCTCACAGACTTCCTCCCTGATCTGGCCTCTGCAGATGCTGGTTGCTCGGCACCTGGAACACTGCTCCTCAACTCTTTTTGTTGTCGTTAGTTACTTTGTTGTAAAATAAACACATAAGAGTATCAAAACATAGGATTTGGACTTCCCTGGTGGCGCAGTGGTTAAGAATCTGCCTGCCAATGCAGGGGACACGGGTTTGAGCCCTGGTCCGGGAAGATCCCACATGCCGTGGAGCAACTAAGCCCGTGCGCCACAACTACTGAAGCCTGTGCGCCTAGAGCCCATGCTCCGCGACAAGAGAAGCCACCGCAATGAGAAGCCTGCACACCGCAACGAAGAGCAGCCCCCGCTTGCTGCAACTAGAGAAAGCCCGTGCGCAGCAATGAGGACCCAACGCAGCCAAAAATAAATAAATTTTTTAAAAAAAGTAGGATTTAATGAATGGAAAGATGAACCCCTGTGTACCAGCCCCCAGGGTAGAAGGTGGAACACATACCAGTATCCTGAAGTCCCTGTCCCACTCCCTCCTTCTCTTCCTTGGTCACCTGCCTTCTGAGTCCCAGCTCTTTCCCCAGGAGAACTTCACCTGACTTGTCCCCTGGGTCCCGAGAGCCCTTGGGCTCATCCTGCCCAGTATGGCCCCATCACCCTGCATCCTCCTCATTCCTACGAGGGCCAGAAGCCCCGCTCTCCTGGCACAGGTGTGTGCCCAGCCCAGGGCCTGGCACAGGGCAGCTGCTCCATAAACGTGAATACTGTTGGCTCTCCGTACCCATGGGTTCCACATCCGCAGGTTCTGCATCTGTGGGTCCAACCAACCTCAGATTGAAAATACTAAAAAAAAAAAAAAAAAATCCAGAATATTCCAAAAAGCAAAACTTGGATTTGCCATGCACCAGCAAATTATTTATTTAGCATTTACATTGTACTAGGTGTTATAAGTAATCTAGAGATGATTTAAGGTGCAGGGGAGGATGTACTTAGGTTATATGCAAATACTGTGCCCTTTTATATAAGGGACTTGAGTGTCTGGATTTTGGTATGTGCATAGGTCGTGGACCTAATCTTTTGCAGATTCTGAGGGACAACTCATTATCCTCCCAGCAGCTGCCATTTACCGAGCAGCACAGCGAGCCTGGTGCTTCACTCACATTTCTTCACCTCCGGTAGCTCGTTTGATCCTGATGTCTCCAGCTGCTCGGCCGACAAGGAAACTGAGCCTGGGGACGTAGAGGGGCTTGCCCCGGTCCCTAAGCAAGGTTAGGGTGGAGCCGGGATTTGAACCCCAGTCAGCCTGAGCCCAGCCATGCCCTTGGCCTGTTCTTTGTGGCCTCCCCAGGAGGGTGAAAGGACGAACAAGTGAAGAAGGGCAAGTGAGGCTACAGCACGGGCTTTAGGTGCGCAGGCTTCAGTAGTTGTGGCATGTGGGCTCAGTCACTGTGGCTCGAAGCCTCGGTAGTTGTGGCTCAGGGGCTCTAGAGCGCAGGCTCAGTAGTTGTGGCACACAGGCGTAGTTGCTCTGTGGCATGTCATGTGGGATCTTCCTGGACCAGGGATTGAACCCCTGTCCCCTGCATTGGCAGGCGGATTCTTTTTTTTTTTTTTTTTTAAACATCTTTATTGAAGTATAATTGCTTTACAATGGTGTGTTAGTTTCTGCTTTATAACAAAGTGAATCAGTTATACATATACATATGTTCCCATATTGGCAGGCGGATTCTTAACCGCTGCGCCACCAGGGAAGTCCTTGGCTTGATTTTGATTAAGAAATCAAGAAGAGGCTCGGCTTGAGCGCCAGACCCCACTCCCAGCCCTGGATTGAGCGGTAACTGACAGCCCTGTCAGGTTTTTCCAGGCAGCAGAGCTGGGGTGGCCTCTGTCTGGGAAGACGCCAGCCCCTGCACACACCCAGGCTCTGGAATTGTGGAATCAGACCGCCTCCTTGCTATGCCTGGGGCCAGACGTGAAGCCTCTCCAAGCCTCAGTCCCCTACTGTGTCAATGGGCGCGTCCTGGGGACATCACGAGCTAATGCCAGCAGCCATCAAAAGTGTCAGCAAGGGCCAGCCCTCATCTTCAGCTTCGTTGTCAACTTTTACATATGAGGAAACTGAAGCTCGGGGAGGTTAAGGCACAGCCCAGGGTCATCCTAGCAAATTCTCTTTAAGACTTAATGAAAATAGTTTAAAAAAAGATTATAAAAATGGGAGTTCCCTGGCGGCCTAGTGGTTAGGATTCCAGGCTTTCAATGCCATGGCCCGGGTTCAATGCCCGGTCGGGGAACTAAGATCCTGCAAGCCGTGTGGCATGGCAAAAAAAAAAAAAAAAGAAAGAAAAGATTATAAAAATGACTCATGCTAATTGTAGAAAAAACTAAGATGATGCAAAAAGAAAGAAAAATTGTCCCCAACGCCACCCTGTTCACATTTTGGTGAACATCCATCCAATGCCCCCTCTGCCTGTGGTTCTTATAAATGGCATCAACCTGCCCCTGCTGCTCTGTGTCAGTTCCACTCTGTCAGGCTCTTGGGCACATCACTGATCTGAAGCCTCAGGATTCATATCTGTAAAGTGGGCACGATATTGGACCATCCCTCATAGGACTGTATGAATTAAATGAGTTGATCCATGTTAGATCAGCCCTGGCACATACTAGCTTTCCACGTCCGTGAATTACATGTGTGTCTGCAAACTGTGTCGTAAGCCCCAGCTAAGCCTCGCAGTCCCAGAGAGTGAAGAATTCCTCCTGTGTGCTGACCATCTCCGTTCCTGGCAGCATTAGTCCTATACACTATTTATTGCCTGATTGTGTTACATGAACGAGCTCATTGACTCCCCCAGAGTAGCCCCAAGTGTGGGGCTGTAGCTTCTCCCGTTTCACCAGTGAGGCCGATGATTGCGGAGATCTGCATCTTTGGCGGCCGGCTCGACCTCACACCCTAGCGCATCCTTCCAAAGGGAGCGTCTTCTGTGGCATGTGCACATCTTCTGGAAGGCGGTCGGTGCTCAGTAACGAGCTGGTGTGAGACATTGCTGGGCGCCCCTGGTGTTGCGTCCCTCCGGGACCTGCCCGGGGCGCTGCAGAGGTGTGTGGAGGCGGGCACAGGACACTTCCTGCCCCATTCTCTCCATGACTGCTACTCAGGGATTGGCCTTGGCCCAGCCTTGGTGTGTCCCTCATGCACAGGCCAGCTTGCCCCTGTGGGTCTAGTCCAGCTGCGTCTTGGGGCCTCTCCCACGGCCAAAACAGGCTCTGCTTCTCCCCCCAGAGCCCCAAAGGCTTCCTGGAGAGCTACGAGGAGATGCTGAGCTACGCCCTGCGGCCGGAGACCTGGGCCACCACGCGGCTGGAGCTGGAGGGCCGAGGGGTGAGTTGTTTGCACTGAGCCTCGGTGTCCTGGGGTCCCCCGCACCTGAGATCCTTGAGCCGGGTGGAGGTGCCTGTAGGAGCTCTGCTTTGATTCCGAGGCTCTGAGATGGCTCCATGGCTGCTAGAAGCCCCCATTCCTGCCCTGCCTGCCCCAGGCCCCTCCTCACACCGCCTGGTGTGCCTGCTCAGCCCGGTGTTCCCACCCAGCCCCTACACACCCTGCCCGCTCTGCCCTCAGAGCACTGCTGCCCCCCGCAGGTGGTGTGCATGAGCTTCTTCGACATCGTGCTGGACTTCATCCTCATGGACGCCTTCGAGGACCTGGAAAACCCCCCGTCCTCGGTGCTCGCCGTCCTGAGGAACCGCTGGCTGTCGGACAGCTTCAAGGAGACGGTGGGTGGCCGCCCCACTCCCAGACCCCACGCGTGCGCCTGGACCCCACATCCCTCCGTCCCTGGCTTTGGGCACCAAGGCTGGCTCCCCACCCATCAGGGGGCAGTCACGCCCCTGGGATGCTGCCCGCCGCTGTGATCCAGGGCTGCTGGGCACGCCAGCCTCCTGCCCTGGAGAACTTCCCACAGATCGCCTTGCTCTCTTCTGACCGGTGTAGCGCGGAGGGACGTGCACTTGCCTTCTGCACTGTGGTTTCACTTAGGCAGTCTACTCATTTCTGGGCTGCCATTCATTCTATTCCATTTGAATGCATTAAATAAGTTAAAATACGGGGGGAAAAAAGAAAAACGAGGTACAGCAGGAGAGCATTGAGCACAGGGCCCCTGCAGGGCGGCCGTGCTGTGTGCCGTGGGGGTGGTCTGGAGAGGGGTGGGGCTGGTCTTTTATAGGCGGTAACCATGGATCCCCACAATCACTGAGTGAGGTGGGGCTGCTGAGTCATGGCCATTTTACAGAGGAGGAATCTGAGGCCCAGAGAAGACTGCTGGCTAGTCCAGGGAGCCGCCCAGTAAGGGTGAGAGTCAGGATTCAGATTTAGGTGCGCCTGACTCCTAATTGAGGGCAGGGAGATGACAGAGCTCAGACAGCCATCCCCATCTCCCTGCTTGGGGTGGGATGAGCTGGGGGTAAGGGCCTGGTCCCGGACTGGGGGTGGCTAGCGGCTGCCAGCCCGGCCTGTTAGTCTGACCCCCCGGGGGTTCCCATCTTTGATTTAGGCCCTGGCCACTGCTTGCTGGTCTGTCCTGAAAGCCAAGAGGAGGCTGCTGATGGTGAGTGAGCCGACAGGGCCCCTGGGGAGCGCCACGCGGGGGCCTTGGGTGTGGTGCCCGGCTCAGCTGACCCTCCATTTGGCGTGTGCTGGACCCTGGTCTAGGGGCAGGACGTGCGGGGTGGGCAGAGGAATGGGGCTCGTGCAGGGAGGTCTTACTGAGCCCCCAGGCCCTGCTGCAGGTTTTGGCCTTGGTCACAGCACCGGCCACCTGTCCTGCCATTACCGCTCCCTTGACCAGGAGGGCCTCAAAGGCACACGTAGATCTGTTTCATCTTCCCACCCAGGGCCCAGCACAGAGCAGGCCACTGTGAAATGTCAAAGGAATCAAAAGCGGGGAAAGGGCATCTTCAGAGGGAGGAAGGGCACGTGTAGAGCAGTGGTGGTTGGCTTGGTGGAGGCGCCTGGGTGGGGCAGGATGCTCCCGGGAGCAGGCAGAGCCTCCCTCCCGCCCATCGCCCATTGGGCTGCATTATCTGGTCTCCCAGGCGGCGACTGGCTGCACTATCTGGGCTGCTGCGATCCATTGTTCCCCTCTGCCAGCACGGCTCTGCTGCCCAGCTGATACCAGCTGCCACTGCCACATGCTCTGGGCACTTCCTGTGCTGAGTGCACCCCGGGCCCCTCGTGCAGCCCTCACCACAGCCCCGAGGTTGCCCCTATTCTGCAGAGGTGAAAACCAGAGCTTCGAAAGCCCCAGTCATGGGAATTCCCTGGTGGTCCAGTGGTTAGGACTCGGCACTTTCACTGCCGGGGCCTGGGTTTAATCCCTAGTCGGGGAACTAAGATCCTGCAAGCCACATGGCGTGGCCAAAAAACCCAAAAAGCCCCAGTCACTTGCCCGGCATCACCTAGCAAGGACAGTAATGAGCCGGGCCTCCCTCTGAAGCCCCAGCTCTTAATACGACCCCAGGGCCTGGCTGCCTCACCCTGCCTGGGTTCCGGCCCTCAGCCTTGCCACCCTCCACAGGTGCCTGATGGCTTCATCTCCCATTTCTACTCCGTATCGGAGCACGTTAGCCCCGTCCTAGCCTTCGGCTTCCTCGGACCCAAGCCTCAGCTCTCTGAAGTCTGTGCTTTCTTTAAGGTAAACAGGGAGCTCGCTGTCTGAGAGCTTGTGCTGCTCCTTCCACTGGGAGCCTGACCCAGGTGGGTCCAGAGGAAGCCCCGGGAGGGCAGGAGCCGAGGACGGAAGGGGCTGGGTCAGGGCTCCAGTGGTGAAGGAGGAGGCTTTGGGTGGCCCGGAGGACCTCAGCGTGGGGGAGCAGGGGCCCCGGCCCAGGCCCAACGCTCGCCCTCTCCCCCAGCACCAGATCGTGCAGTACCTGAGGGACATGTTCGACCTGGACAACGTGCGCTACACATCGGTGCCGGCGCTGGCGGACGACATCCTCCAGCTGTCCCGGCGCCGCAGCGAGATCCTGCTCGGCTACCTGGGGACGCCGGTGGCCAGCAGCATTGGCCTGAACGGTGTGCTGCCCCGAGAGAACGGGCCCTCAGAGGAGCTGCAGTAGTGGTGGGTGTGGACCTGGGAGGGGTGGCTGGCTGGTCCTCATTCACGTGGGTGATGGCAGAGAGAAGGCCTTGGGGGTGGCATTGGAGGCCTGGGTGTCTAGCCGTCAGCAGTGGCAGAGCCCAGGCCATGGTGGCCAAGGGTGCTCGCCCCTGACCTCGCCCGCCACCCCAACCTCCATCACCTGGGAATCCCCGAGGCCCAGGGGATAAACTTCCTCGGAGCGGCGTGGAGCCCCGAGGGGCCCGCCTCAGCTGTTCGTGGGAAAGCAGAGGCTGGACCAGTGGCCAGTGGGGCCTGAGGCGTTGTGAGGAGAATCAGGACAGGCAGAGATGGGATGCCCCGGGGGTGGGTGCCCAAAACCTCCCGCCACCCCGGGGCTGCTGAGTGGGGCTGGGAGGGTGGAGATGAAAGAGGGGGTGGCCGGGCTGTGCGGCGAAGGAACCTGGGCTGGACAGTCTCAGATCCAGGCATCTGCCCGGCCAGTCCTGACGGCCCGCTGCCACCCGAGAGAATGTGCTGCTCCAGAGATGGAGGGTGGGAGCCACAGAGTGTGGCCGGGGGGCACCTTGGTGGGCGGCGGACCTGGGCCATCCAGAGGCGGGCCCGCTTTCCTTGCGCTCACGTCAGGGCGGGGACCAGGCCCTTGAACAAACCCAAGCACTGAACCGGGACACCATCCTTAGGCATACCCTGCCTAAGACTGTCGTTTCTCCTCCCACCTACCTCTGCCACCACCAAAGACGGAGGAGGTGGGGCTGGTCCCCTCGCCCCTGCCCCGCCCTCTGTGAGCCTGGAACTCCCTGGCTGGTGCTAGGCACTGAGCTGGAGGCTCTGACCAGGGGTGCCCAGGGGCCACATCAGGGGAGGTTAGAGGATGTAGGCGGCTGGACCAGCATCAGGACAAGAAACTTGCCTGGCACTTTGCCTTCAGCTCGATGACAAAAGCTCTCTAGCCGTGGAGCGGTGCAGAGCCCGCCTCCCCGCTGGTCCTGCAGAGGAAGGCCGGCCGGCATTTGTAGACGCACTTCTCTTACAGTGTTTTCACCTGAGGTGGGCTGTTTTATTTATTGCCTTAACACTTTATTTTGAGGTCTGCCCCTTTCCAGGTGGAGAGGCCTACAAGAGAAACAGACTCCTGGTTCTCCACACTCTGGAGTCGGGACTGGCTCAGATGGGGTGGGGGTGGGGCACCCTCCCCTGAATGGCAAAGGGGTCCGGGGCGGGGCGGGGGGTGGTCTGGCCCTTGGGGGCGGGAAGGAGGGGGGATGGGAGAGGGCCCACTATCTCTGAGCCCAGTTCCTCCCCCACGTGGTCCCTCCTGCCCCCCAGACTGTAGGACCACTGTGCACTAACCGTGCTTCTGGCTCCAAACCCACTTCTCTGGAGTCGCTGCCCTGGACGGAGCAGCCTCCTGGGTGGGAAGGACCTGGGCAGCCCCTCCATCCTGACATTCCGTTCATCTGCACTTCCCCGCGCTGTGAATGTAATCTTGGGCCTGGGCCCCCAGCTGCTCTGATTTGCTCCCGAATCACACAGAAGTGGCATTTTCATTTTGTCTTTGTTTACACGTCCATGCACTGCCTCTGGCACTTGATTTGTTGCAGCTTCCCACTTTTGTACGGTAGGGCGTGTGCACATTGACTCCGAGTCAAATAAATGATTTAATGATTTCCTTCCACACTGCCGTGCACGTGTGGCTGTTGCTTCCTGGGGGCCTGCTCTTTGGGGTGCAGTTTGGGGGATGCTCCAGGAGGGCAAAGGTGGAAGGCAGCCTGGTGGGAGCTATGAGCCGCTCGGCAGCCTGGCAGGGCCACGTGTCCCTCAGGTGAAGGTGGGGACGGTGCCACTGCAGCGCTTAAGGGCATAGATGTGGGTGGGGCAGCCTGGGAGTGGATCCTGCTCGGGCAGCATCTAGGTAAGGTCGCTTAGCTCAGGGGCCTCGTTGTCCACAACTCTTAAGATACAGGCAGGGGACCGGCAGGGGTGCAGACTCAGCCTCTCAGTCACTGTAAATGGCTGAGTGGGTAAGAGCCAGCGGGGAGGGCTGGAGCAGGAATGGAGCAGATCTGAGCTTACCAGGTGTTCAGAAGTTTTCATGGGCAGTCAGACATCACAAAGTTTATTTGAAAGGTGCAGTAATCCCCTCTATGGGCGGGGGATACATTCCAAAACCCCCAGTGGAGGCCTGAAACCACGGATAGTACTGAACCCTATATATTCTACGTTTTTTCCTATATATACATACCTATGATAAAGTTTATTTATTTATTTATTTATTTATTTTTTGGCCACACTGTGTGGCTTGCGGGATCTTAGTTCCCCCAACCAGGCACTGAACCCACACCCTTGGCAGTGAAAGCACGGAGTCCTAACCACTGGACCGCCAGGGAATTCCTAAAGTTTAATTTATATAAATCAGGCACAGTAAGAGATTAATGACAAGAATAATGGAACAATTATAACAATATACTGTAATAAAAGTTATGTGAATATGGTCTGTCTCAAAATATTGTACAAATTTAATGCCTTTTCCATCTCAACTAATCACTTATCACACACTGGCTGTAACTTTTGCAGCTTGAGGTGCAACAGCAAAACTAGCACAAATTTCTTTTTCCTTCTCCATAATTTCATGGATAAAAGATTTGTTCTTACTGTAGATCTCAGCAACCTCAGTACATGATTTTTTTCCTTTCCTAACTAAGTTGAAAACTTTCACTTAAAGGAAGCACCTGACAGCTTCTCTTTGTCATATCTGGATTGCCAGCATCGCTACTCTTGTGCTGGGTGACCATTATTTAGTAAAATAAGGATTGCTCACACACAAGCACTGTGATACTGTGATAGTCATTCTGACAACCCAGATGGCTATTAAGTGACTAAAGGGCAGGTAGTGTATACAGCATGGGTACGCCGGACAGAGGGATGATTCGCATCCCAGGGGACAGAGCAGGATGGCTCGAGATTTCATCATGCTACTCACAATGGTGCGCGATTTAAAATTTATGAATTGTTTATTTCTGGAATTTTCCATGTAATATTTTCGGACCATGGTTGACTGAGGGTAAGTGCAGTCTCAGAAAGCAAAACTGGATAAGCAGGGACCACTGTACGTTTTAAAATTTTTCTGTGCTTTTGAAAATTTTTAATGTATAGAAAAGTTTCTCTAGTTGCAGCGAGCAGGGGCTACTCTTCATTGCGGTGTGCGGGCTTCTCATTGTGGTGGCTTCTCGTTGCGGAGCATGGGCTCTAGGCGCGTGGGCTTCAGTAGTTGTGGCACACGGGCTCAGTAGTTGTGGCTCGTGGGCTCTAGAGCACAGGCTCAGTAGTTGTGGTGCGCGGGCTTAGTTGCTCCGCGGCATGCGGGATCTTCCCGGACCAGGGCTCGAACCCGTGTCCCCTGCATTGGCAGGCGGATTCTCAACCACTGTGCCACCAGGGAAGCCCACTGATAGGGTTTTGATATGAGTCTGCAAGCAATTGATTTATTACAGTCTCTGTGCAGTCAAACCTCTCTGCTAATCTGTATTTGCAGCCGCTCCCCAGCGCTAGCATCACCGCCTCAGCTCCACCTCAGATCATCAGGCATTAGATTCTCATAAGGAGCATGCAACATAGATCCCTCGCATGCGCAGTTCACAGTAGGGTTCGTGCTCCTATGAGAATCTAATTCCGCCACTGATGTGACAGGCGGTGGAGCTCAGGCGGTAATGCAAGCGATGGGGAGCAGCTGTAAATACAGATGAAGCTTCACGCACTCACCCACTGCTCACCTCCCGCTGTGCAGCCCAGTTCCTAACAGGCCACGGACTGCTACCGGTCCATCACCCAAGGGTTGGGGACCCCTGTTTTAGAGTATTTCCATCACCCCAAAAGACGCCTTGTGTTCAACTGCAGTGAATCCCCCAGCCCCCAGGCCGCCACCAATTTACTTTCTCTCATGACTTGGCTTTTCCAGACATTTCCTGTAAATGGAGTCATACAACATGTGATCTTTTGTGCTTGGCTTCTTTACATAGAATAAATGTTTTTGAGATTCATCCCTTTTATGGCATGTATCAGTATTTTATTTCCCTGTTGCTGAATAGCATTCCGCAAAGAGTTTTACCTCTTCTTTTTTGAATACCACTATGGACTCGTGGGTTATTATTTATTTGATATTTACAATCAGTTACAATCATTTTTCTGATGTTCAAATGGTCACAGATTTTCCCAGTGGGAGCCCCTTTGAGCTGGCTCCTGGGTCCTTTTGCCATCCCCCCACCACACCCTGAATCAGTCTTCGAGAACTTCCTTTCTAGCGTAACAAGTCCCAGGAAGCTCAGAATACCAGACACCAGGTCTGGGAAGGCCCTCAGGGGAATCCTGGCCCACTTATTTCTGTGGCGGCCAGTGGACTGTTACAGTCACGGCCGCCACGAATTGTGCTTCTTGGAATCCATGTCCTTGTGTAGGCCTTTCCCATATCAGCTCTGACCTTGGCCATGTGACCTGCTTTGGCCAGTGGAACAAGAGTGATGTGATGCAAGCAGAGGCTTGGTGACCTCTGGTGCATTGGGACTTGCCCTCTTGGAGAGTATTTGCGACCATGAAAACCTTGGCTTTTCTGCTGGAGGCCACATGAAGGAGAACGTGGCACCCGGGCCAGCAGCCCCAGCTAAGTGTCAGATTTGAGGGAGGCCCCTTGGACCACACAGGCCCAGTCGAGTCACCAGCTGCATGAGTGACCCAGCAGAATTGAGCCAGCCAAGTTGCAGATCTTGAACAATAAAATGGTGATGGTCTTAAGGCACTAGGTTTGGGACTGGCTTGTTACACAACAGTAGGTAACTGATGCCAGCCCCCTTGTTGATGAAAGGGGAAACTGAGAGTGGAGGATGACCACCCTAGTGCATACAGCGAATACACAGCAGCCCCAGCGTGGACACCCATATCTCCTGAACCCGTAGGGCTTCTGCTGCATCGCCTGTGAGACTGATTCTCGTGCAGCCTGAGGCGGGTGTGGAGGGTAAGATCTCGTAGTGTCGTCTTTGGCCCAATTTGTGGTTCACATCAAGTGCTCAGTAAACAGTGGTTTCGATTACAATATGAATGGCTCCCAGGGCGTGTACGCAAATGGGACAGGACAGGTGAAGAAGGATCATCTGTCCACCAAGCATTTCCTGTGCGCCTACTGTGTGCCAAGCACTGCACCAGGTGCTGCACAGGCAGCGGTGGAGGCTCTGGAGCCCGCTTGCACCCCATCTGCTGGCGAGAGCTGACTGTGCATCTCTTCCCAACTCCTTGTTCCGTACCATCACGATGGTGGCTGGCAAGTGGCCACAGGAGAGAGTATTTACACCATGGAAATCAGCACATGCCACAAACCAGGGGAGCTTGTGGCTTGGGAGACTGAGCCAGACAATGTGTCTCGAGGACTTGGCTCCACGGTGTTTGGAACACTAGGCCCTGACTTCTAGAAGCCTCTATTCTAAGACACAGACAGTAAATGGCTCCTCTCAGAGGTTTTGAAGCCAAAACTGTCACTTCTACTTTGAGACCATTTGTCTTTTTTACTGGCATCTTCAGGATCCAGGAGTCCCACATCCTCCATGGGAAGGACAGTTTCTCGATGGCGGCACCCTTGCTCCTCTCCATCCTTCTTCCTTCATCCTTGATGCCCAGACGTGGTCTGGCACCGCCTAGGAGCTCAAATAGTCCCGGAAGTGCATGAACGAACCTCTAATCTAGAGGGCGGCAGCTGACACATTTCGGGGAAACAGGCCCAGAGAGGGGAAGAGTTCTTTCCTAGGGACTTTGAGCGCATGCCAGGGTGGCTGGGGTGTGGTACACAGAGTAAGACGTTGTGCCTCTAATCCGGGGGCCGCACTGTCTGTGAACTCCCTTCCAGAGGAGAGGCCAAAGTGAAAGGCCAGCCCTGCCCGGGATAGCTGCGGCTTGTCTGAGGACTCCTCTGGGCAGTGGGAGGAGGCAGCCTGCAGTTTGGTTGATGGGATGCAGGGTGGTTCAGAACCTGGGCCTGCCCATCAGGCAGACCTGGATTCAAATCGTGGCTCTGTCACACACTAGCCAGCTGACTTGGCAAACGGTGGGACACTCAGAGCCTTACTGTCCTCAGCTATAAACTGGGTGCATTAAGAACTGCCTCCCAGGCTGTAGTGGAGATAAGACGAGTGACTAAGGATGGAGCACCTCCCAGGATGCTCAGATACCAGGGGCATCACTGGTCCACCCCTCAGCTCAGGGAGGAGGCAGGCGGCTCCTGCAGCTTCCCATGGTTCCCCTCACAGCATACATGCCTGCACCGCCCAGCTCCTCATCCACATGGCAGGTCTGTCCTTTCATCTCTGCCATCTCATGGGACCCCGCACTGGCTCCTAGGCACATCGCCATCAGAAAAGCATCCACTTGTACACCAAAGATCTGCACAAGGCTGTTCCTAGCAGCACCATTCCTAACACCCCAGACCTGGAAACACCCCAAAGTCCAGCAAGAGTTGAATGGAAGGACTTCCCTGGTGGCACAGTGGTTAAGACTCCGTGCTCCCAATGCAGGGGGCACGGGTTTGACCCCTGGTCGGGGAAGATCCCACAGGCCATGTGGTGCGGCCAAAAAAAAAAAGAGTCGAGTCGAATGGAAAAGAAACCAATAAACATGGTGTGTTCACACCGTGGAACACTACACAGGGAGAGTAGACGAATTACAACTAGAGGCCGCAGCATGGATCTCACAAACACAATGCCGGGAAAGGAGCCACGCCCCAAAAGTACGTACTGTAGCATTCGGCTTATAGAAAGTACACAGATCAGACTAACCTAATGTATGGTGCCAGCAGATGGGATGGTGGTCACCCTGGGGTGACGAGATGGGGTGTCAGGAGCTCCTAGGGCTCTGGTTCTCGATCTGGGGGCTGCTAACACAGGTGTGCTTAGTTTGTGAAACTTCATCAAGCTATACACATTCGATTTCTGGATTTTCCTGTATGACGGTTATATTTTAATTTTTTTCAAAGTCAAAACCAAACCAAACGACAAAGTCACCTTTCAAGATCCCCTCTGTAGTCACCAAGAGTGGCCCTCCAAGTTTTGGGAGGCCAGGTCCCTCTCCCCCAGCACCTCACCTCTCCCTCTCTCTTGCACATTTCATCCTGTGCTGTTCCTTCTGCCAGGAAAACCCCACCCCAGCTAACTCCCTCACATTTTATAGTTCCTCACCCGGACACTTCCTCCAGAACACTCTCCCTGAGGTGAGAGGATCCTGTAGTCAGATAGGCCTGGGTTTCAGGGACTTGGCTTCTCAAGCCTAACTGCTCATCCATGAAATGCCATCTAACCAGCGAGGGGCCGTGCAGCCAGACGGGACGGCAGAACTATTCTGGGAAACTCACAGCCCACTCCTCACACCTCCTGCCTCTCAGTGGCTAATAATGGCAGTGCCTGAGGTAGCTGAGGGCAGGTGACAGGGAAATGGAGCCAGCTGACCCACACGAGCCCAGGCTGGGCCGGGTGGGAAGCTGAGTACAGTTGAGGGGTCCTGAGGGCCCTCCTGGCTCGCTGGTGGGTTCTGAGTCTCCATCATCCCCCCAGTCCTTTCAGCCCCACCCATGGTACTGACTCCAGCTGCCTGGCTGGCTCACAGAGTCAGTGGAATTCTCCGCTGTGTTCTCACTTCTCCTCATAAACACTTAGGCTATTTATCAGGCACTTGTTCTAGCATCGGCCTGGGCCAGTCTCCAATACATAACAGGCCCTGTCTTCATGCTGCCCAGGTCTTCTCCAGTTGTGGCTGCAACCACTTATATCAGAGCCCCAGGGGACATAAGAATGCAGACTCCAAGGCTGCAACCCAAGCTCTACTGGATCAATCCAGGGCGCATTTTCTACAAGCTGATCTTGGTGCTGCATGAATTCAGAGAACCATTGTTTACTGTGAGAGACAGACAAGGAGCCAATTACAGTCCAGTGTGGTCAGTGCTGGGGTAGGAGAGGGGATGCAACTGGGATGCAACTGTGGGAGCCCAGTGGAGGCCCCTCTCCTGGCCATGGAAACCTCTAAGTGAGGACAGACACCTGAGCCAGACTTGGCCAGGCTGATGGGGGCAGAAGAGGGGATGCATTCCAGGCAGCTGGAACAGCATGTGAAAAGGCTCAACGACAGGAGGAGCCGGGCACTTTACCTGGACTGTAATAAGCACTGCAATCTAGCTGGAGAGACAGTGAGGGTGGGAGAGGGAGAGGTGGGTGGTAAGGTGTGGCTATTTATGCAAGGCCTGTAGGACAATGAGAGGAATGTTTTGGGAAAACTGAGGTGTAGGTGGAAAACCGGCCTCTTGTTTAAAAAGCCCCCAAGATGCCTCATTAAGCAGCATAAATGGGATTGAATCAATAAATCTGTGTTAATTGAATGGAATGAGGGACGGAGTCTTTTAATTTCAATTACGCTTCCACTCGACATCAGTTAAGCTTCCATAAAGCATTTAGGGGGCCGACCGTGCGCCCCGCCCCGGGAGTTCCCTCCCCCATCCCACCCCCTACCTTTAATGGAAAGGTTGTCAGTTTTGTGTGACTTGCCCTGTTGCCAGTCAGTAAAGGGCAAAGGAAAATAAGTCCCCTCTGGGTCTCTGGCCTCAGTTTACTCATAACTAAAAGTAGGTGAGATCAGACTCCATAGTGCCGAGGTTGCCTCCCCGCTTCGAGCATGCGCTCTGACGGGCGCTCAAGTCCTGCCGACCCCAGGCTGGCTCCGGGTACCGAGGAAGCCTTCACTCGGAGCAGGTCCCCACCAAACCAAAGCTCCCACCAAAGCTCAACACGCCCCCCAAGCTAGCGGGTGATTGGCCCGCCCTGTCCACACCGCGAGCCGGCCTCACCTTCTGATTGGCTGTTCTACTCTCTGTTGTGTGCCGAAACCCTCCTTTTCTCTGATTGGTTAGCCACCTACCTGCGCTCGTCCCGGATTGGGCGCCGTCTTGGCCGGCTCGCAGGCTCCTAGGGGCCCTGCTTCCTGATTCGCCGCTCGGGCCTGCCCCACGGCCTGCACGGTGAATGGCTGCGCCGCTACCTGTATCGGCCTCCGATTGGGTGCGCGGCACCTCCCCCGGCGTGATAGGTCAGAACCACCGCCCCCCTGGCTCCCCATTGGCTGCTCGGCGAAGCCCGGTCTCCGGGTAAGATGGCAGCGGACGGACAGTGCTCGCTCCCCGCTTCATGGCGGCCGGTGATCCTCACCCACGTCGAATATCCTGCAGGTAAAAGACAACCCCGGCTCCGAGGACGCCTTTCCGTGGCCGGCCTGTCAGTGCCGGGCGCTCCGGCCGGCGCAAGCCCGCAGAGGGGGCGCCGGGGGACCGGGGTGGGAACTGTCAAATAGTGAGCCACGGAGGGTTCGGCCGGCGCGCGCGCCGCGCAGGCGCAGTGGTGTGGCGATGAGCTGGGCGAAATTGTGAGCCGCTCGCTCGCGCACTCTGCGGCTGCGCGGCCGGGGTGCTCCACTGGGTCCCGGGGCGCTGGTGGGCTGTAATGGGGCGGTGGTCTGCGTGAGGCGGGAACGGATCACTGGCCTGGACCTGGGCCCTTCTTCCCCGCCCTTCCCGGAGCCGGAGAGGCTGAACTCTCTCCTCGGCGTGTAGGGAGTGCCTTTTTCCTTCAAACAGTGCTTTTGGGCTGCCTGGAAGAAAGAGCTTCCCATTGCTGGGAGTGTGCAAATCGAGGCCGGGCAGCTCTTCGTTGTTTGAGTACTTCTGATGCCACGCCCTGGTTAGGGCACTGCTCTACAACTCAGGGGACCCGGTGAGGGGTCAGGCAGCCTCTGGGATGTTGACTTCTGGAGCTTCCCATCAGACACAGCTCCAGAAGCTCAGCGTTTTCCATCTGTGAGGTCCTTTAGTGACCGTTCTGGAGGCGGTTTAGTAGAGTGGTGCAGAGCTTGGACCTTGGGGTCAGAGTTCAGGCCGAGGCCTTGTGCAAGTGACTTCACCTCTCTGTGCCTCTCTAAAGTGGAACTAATTACAGTGCCTCCCTTCTAGTGGTGATGTGAGAATCAGAAATAGGAGATGTGAGAAAGGCTGAGTGCAGTGCCTGGCATACAGTAAACATTCAAGAAATAACTGCAGTTAACATGATCCCACCTTCCCAGGACCCTCTCAAGCCCACACTGCCATCTATGTGTAGGATGGTTGGGTGTCGGGTGAGGCTGGGGGCCCCCTCATTGAGCCCTGGTTGCCCCAGGAAGGGCCTACTCATGCAGAGACATGAGAACCTGGCCCTGTTGAGGGCCCCAGGACTGGATGCCAGGAAACTTTGACCCTAGGTGTTCTGGGTTATACTGGGGGTGGGGCGGCCCTGCAGCTGTTGGGCCCTACTGTCTGCCTGCCTGCCCGCCATTCACCCATCATTCACTCAGCTGGTATCCACTGAGCACCTCCTGAATGCCAGGCCCTAGGCTCGCTCTGCATTTTGAACGGTGAACAAACCAATATGTCCCTGAACTCCCGAATGGTGAAAAAAAAAACCCACTTTGCAGGCCGGAAACCAAGGTCTGGAGTGGGGAAGGGACCTGCTTAAGGCCTCAGCACCTTCATGATTTCCCCTCCCTGGCCTGGGGGTACTTCTCTGGGTGCTCACGGCGAGAAGAAGGAACCTGGCAGATGTGAGCGGCATGACTCAGGCTGTGATGAGGGACCCTTTGCATTGACTGTGGGTGCCTGGAGGAGAGACCTGGCTGAACTTGGGGGCCTCTCTCAAGGTCTAGTCCCCCTACTAACTCTTCTGTGACACCCTGCCCTTCTTCTTCGCGCCCCTCATCACACTGACCCTGCTTCCTTCATCCATTCTCCATTCATTTAACATCATTTTAAAGCCCAGTTAAGTGCCAGGCGCTGTGCTGGGCTTGGGAGATTGAGTGGGGTGTAGAGACCCCATCTCTGCACTCATGGTGCCTACTTTCTAGAGGGAGAGACAGATGCAGGCCGGATAGCTCCACTAATGAGTGGTGTCATGAATGATGCCCTGGTTACGGATTCTGAGAGCTCTGCAATGGCAGGAGTGTGATTTTTTTTTTTCCACTGTGGTGGGTACTTAATTTATGTTGAGTTAACCCAGACAGCATCCCAGGTGGGGGAAACAGTGTGTGCAAAGGTCCAGAAGTAGGACAGAGCATGGTGCGTTGAGGGAACTAGAATTTGGTTCCTGGAACTGGAGCAGAAGGTGGGAGGGAAGCAGGGCCAGGACTGCAGGGCTTGATGAGCTGGATTGAGGTGGGACTTATCCTAAGGGCTGAGAGAGCCACCGGGGGGGCTTAGATCAGAGAATGGTGAGGCCAGAGTTGCTGACAGCATCTGCAGGAAGGCCCAAAGGTGGCGCTTGCTGTGAGACAGGCCATGGAGATGGCCAAAGGTTTGGGGGCACCAGCCATTTCCTGTCCTCCTGATGACCCAGTGTCCTGGGCATCAGCTGGACAGCTGAGAGACCCAGAATCTCAGGGCTGGAGGGGGCCAGGCCACTGTGTGGATGAGGAGACAGAACCCCAGAGAAAGGAAGGGCCTCACCCAGTGTCATCCAGGGGGCCTATGGCAGTACTAGCATTTAGACCTGTGTTGCTGGCCTGTTCTCCCAGGCCAGTTCAAAGCCAGCCCTACCCTGGGTAGGTGTGGGGGAGGCCAGGTGTGTACCCATCCCTTCAGCCTGGAATCCAGGCTCGGCCCTGGGTGGGTACCTTCCTGCTGCCTGTGTGAGGCCAGGCTGGTGGTGGGACCATTTCCCACACTGAGTTCTCCAAACATGGAAGTGTCCTGGGTGCCAGGGACCGAGCTGGGCGTCTCACAGGCCTGGTCACATCAGAGCTCCCATGGCTGTAGGAGGCGGCTACTGGTATCCCCATTTCACGGGTGAGAGAGCTGAGGCTCAGGGAGGTGAAGTCCTTGCCTGAGGTCGTGTAGCCAGCAAGTGCTGGCACGGGAACTAAACCACACTCTGTGACCCCAGAGCTGCTACATAGCTGCCCTGTCTCAAATGGTGAGGGTGGCCTTTGGACTCGGTGTCAGCCCTGCCCTTGGGCAAGCAGGAAAGTGGCTCTTGTCTGTTGGCTTCAGGATCCTCCCGCTGAGACCTTTTAGGGGGTAAAAAGCAGGTAGTCGATAGGTAGCCAATTTTTTGCCAGTAGAGAGGCAGTGAGAAGCTGTTACTGCAACAGGTGGCCGTAGTGGGCAACGTAGCCTCCTCCCCACGCCCAGCCTTGGTCCCTGTCAGAGTCCGCAGTGTAGACCCAAGTCTGTGCGGTGTTCGGAGAATACCAGGTTCCCCTGGAGGCCCAGGGCTTGGCTGGGTCGGTCTCCGCACAGCACTGCATTCCAGAGGCATCCATGTGCCCGCCAGGCTGCCTCCTGGGACAGGGCCCAGCCTCTGGGGTCAGACCAAGCCAGGTTCAAATTCCCGCTTTGGTGGGATAATGGGTATAGCACCTGGACCAGGCTAGAGACTTGGATTTTAGTCAGATCCTACCTCTTTCTGGCTGTGTGACTTTGGACAAATCATGCAACCCCTGTGGGACTCAGTGTCTTCATCTGTAGAACAGGGAGGGTGAAGGCACCTGCTTTAAACTCACGATCTGTGAACCTGAGTGCGTAGTAAACACGCTGTGCCTGTGACTGAGGTGGTGTGGTGAGCTGGTGCGCTGAGGCATCCCCAGCCGCCTGGCCCTGCGCTCCGGGCCCTGCTGGGACCACCTCTCTGACTGAGGCCCTACTTGGCTTGCTGGGGGCCAGGCCCTCTTCGATGGATGTGCTCTGTCCTCATCCTGTTCTCCCTGTCTTGCCCAGGTGATCTCTCTGGCCACCTCCTTGCCTACCTGAGCCTCAGCCCCATATTTGTCATCGTTGGTTTTGTGACCCTCATCATATTCAAGCGGGAGCTGCACACGGTGAGTGAGTCACTCCCACCCCAGGGAGGAGGGGCCTCACCATTCCTTCCCAGGTGCTTTGCCTTCCCTTCCCTGCTTCCACCTTTCTTGAGGTGTGTGGAGCCTCCTGGCTGGTTCCAGGTTGTCCACTGGGCTGAAGGTTCAGTGGGAGGCCACGGTCTTTGGGCTAGGCGGCGGCCAGCAAGCACACAGAGGCCCTGCTGACCATACATCTTCCCAGCAGATCTCGTTCCTTGGGGGCTTGGCACTGAACGAGGGGGTCAACTGGCTGATCAAACACGTCATCCAGGAGCCACGGCCCTGTGGAGGTAGGGCCCAGGCCATGGGGGTCTGCGGGTCCCCCAGGTTAGGGCATTACTGGGAGGCCTGCATCCTCCCATCATGCCCTGTTCTCTGTCTCCACCAGGTCCCCACACGGCAGTGGGCACCAAGTACGGGATGCCCTCCAGCCATTCCCAGTTTATGTGGTTCTTCTCCGTCTATTCCTTCCTTTTTCTGTATTTAAGGTGAGCTTCTGCCCTGGCTGGGGTGGCCCTGAACTGGCCCAGGCTGGCCTCTGCCAGGGACTTGCGGCAAGCCTTTTGGATGCGATTTAGGGCTTGGCCTCTACTGGGGGTGGGAGGAGCTGCAGCCAAGGCAGAAGGCGCCCAGGGAGCATGTGGATGGGGCCGGGGCTGTGTGGGAGGCCTGGGCCCCAGGCTGTGGGCTGAGGCCACCTAACAGGCTTGTTTTCCCAGAATGCACCAAACGAACAACGCCAGGTTCCTGGACTTGCTGTGGAGGCATGTACTCTCCCTGGGTCTCCTCACTGTGGCGTTTCTAGTCTCCTATAGCAGGTACAGAGGGAGGGAGAGCCCCTGCCCCACGCCCTGCCCACTGGGGTCTAGCTGGATTCTTGGTCCCTATTGGACCTCGCTGTGGACCCGAGTCCCAGAGCCTGTAGGGCAGGGCTGCGAAGGGGGGCCCAGGCCTCTCATTTTATTTTATTTATTTATTTTTATTTTTTATTTTTGGCTGCGTTGGGTCTTCATTGCTGCACGCGGGCTTTCTCAAGTTGCGGCGAGCGGGGGCTACTCTTCATTGCGGTGTGCGGGCTTCTCCTTGCGGTGGCTTCTCTTGCTGCGGAGCATGGGCTCTAGGCGTGTGGGCTCAGTAGTCGTGGCTCATGGGCTCTAGAGCGCAGGCTCAGTAGTTGTGGCGCACAGGCTTAGTTGCTCCGCGGCATGTGGGATCTTCCCGGACCAGGGCTCGAACCCGTGTCCCAGGGCTCGAACCCTTGTCCCCTTCATTGGCAGGCAGATTCTTAACCACTGCACCACCAGGAAAGCTCCAGGCCTCTCATTTTAAAGGGCCAGGGCTCCAGCTGCCCCTTCCAACCCAGTCCTTGCTCTCTCCTCTTGGTTGGGCCCAAGGTTCTAGGGTTAGCCATCTGTTCCCAATGTCCTGGAGGAGCCCCTTGCAGACAAACTCCAAGTTCAAGGGCTGGACAGAAGGGAGGCAAATCCTAGCTGAGCCATCCCTTCACTTCTAGAGTCAGGGGAGCAGCTGTTGGGGTCCAACCCCTTGCCTCCTTCTAGAAGTAGCTCTGAATCCGCGTGGTCACAGGAGTCTGTCCTGTCTGTGTATGTCTCCTGTGTGTGTGCAGAGGTCCAGGGAAGCTGGCACTCAGGCGTGCGGGGAGGCTGTGCAGGACTGTCTCTGGCTGGCTCTCATGAACTTCCCTCTGTCCTTGGCCCAGGGTCTACCTGCTGTACCACACCTGGAGCCAGGTGCTCTATGGGGGCATCGCTGGAGGCCTCATGGCCATCGCCTGGTTCGTCTTCACCCAGGAGGTCCTCACCCCCCTGTTCCCTAGGATAGCAGCCTGGTAACTGCCTCCTGCCCCTGCTGCTGTCCCCCGCTCCCCCCACCTTCCCAGGCACTATGGCCCGTGCCCCCTCCTGCGAAGGGGCCATCAGTGGGAGGACCCAGGCGTCCTGACCCCAGCCTCAGTCTCCCTGGGAGGGCCCTAGTGCCCAGGCCTCTGGTGGGCATAGGGCTGCAGGCCCCACTCGCCTGGCTTCCATCTCCCCCAGGGGTTTTCTCAGCCCAGAAGCCAAGGTGCCAGCCTCTGTCCTTGCCTGGCCTCTCAGGGACTTGGAAAGCAACATGTGTCTTTCTGGGCTGTGTGTACCTTGGGGCAGTGTCCCTGCCTGAGTGTCACACAGGTGACACATCTGGGTCTTGCACAGGCCAGGCAAAGTGGTGGGGAGAGGGTGCATCGCCGGCCCCAGGCACTGGTGGGAGAGTCTGGCTTGGTGACAGACTCGTGTCCTGATATGGTCCTGGATTTCCGGGTGTCTGTCTCTCCAGGCCTATCTCTGAGTTCTTCCTAATCCGAGACACGAGCCTCATTCCCAACGTACTCTGGTTTGAGTACACGGTAACCCGGGCAGAAGCCAGGTGAGTCAAGGGGATAGCAATCACTGGGTCCTGGCTCAGTGGGGCACAGCCCTCAGTCAGTGCCGCCCCCAGTTTTGGAAGGCTCCCCGAGAGCTGGGCACTTGCCTAAGCACTTTTCTTCTACTGCCTCATTGAATCCTCCCCTGGACCCCATTTTACAGACGAGAAAACTGAGGCTCAGAGAGGGGAGGAGAGGAATCACTTGACCAAGGGTTTGCAGATCGCGGGTGTGGGAGCTGGGCTGGGAACCTAGGCTGTTGGGCCCAGGGCCATGCTTTTAACCTCTGTGGCCTGGAACCAGAGAGCTGGGCAGCCAGGATTCTCTGGGGGCCTGTGTGTCAACCCCCCTTGGGACTGTTTAGTCCAGACACTTTCCTATGGAGGGGTAAACTGAGGTGCGGTGAGTTAGGGGCACCCGTGGTTGCACAGCCAGTCAGGGCAGAGCCGGCTTTGGAGCCTTCTTCTGACTCAGCTCTCCACACACCCCAAATCCTGGGTGGGGTGCCAGCTGGGGTCGGGAAGGCCTGGCTCCTTCCCAGGTTCAGAGGGGAGCCGAGGCGAGGTTGGGCTCCAGCACAAGCCTGGGAGGTTTCCTGAGGAGCCCTGGGCTCCTGGTGAGAGGAACCACAGGGCGGGGTCACAGCAGCCGGGAAATGTGTCTAGGGCATCATGGTCCAAATTATCCTAACGAACTTAAGGGTAAAGCCCTGGATCCGTGAGGAAAGGGGATTTGAGGGGTTAGGGCAGGCAATCCCATTATTGGCGGAAGGCCCCAGCTGGCCCAGGCTCTCCACCTGGCTCCCAGAGCGGCCCCGCCCCCCAGCCCCGCCCCTCCCGGCTGGCCGCCACCTGCCTTGATGTACCAAAACTTCCACGTGCACCTGCTCTGTGCCAGGCCGTGGGCTGGGGATAGGCCCAGAGTGAGACGGCAGTGGCCGGCAGGGGGGACACGAGGAATGAGGCACCTACCTGTGCGACAAGTGCCTCGGGCTTGAGAGCTCGTGACAGCAGCGTGATGTGAGGGTGTGTGGTTGGGCTGGCTGGCCGGCTGTGACAGATCTGAGCAGAGAGAAATCGGGACTGTCCAAGTTGGGGTTTGGCAGGGAGAGTGCTCTTACAATAGGGAACAGCTTGTGCAAAGCTTCTGAGAAGAGGAAGCTTGGGGAGTCCACCAAACAGACAGAGGCAGGTGTGGCTGGAGCCCAGGGAAGAAGGGGGCTGGCCATGGCACGAGGCTGGGGCTGCATCACACAGGACCTGTGGGGACAGTTAGGTTTCTGAATTTCAGTGGGGTCTCTCGAGGAGCCAGGCCCTCCAGGGAACGGGGCTGTCCCTGCTTCCCTCAGGCTCCTGAGCCCGTCGTAGGTATCGCTACACCCCCAAGTCAGGTACTCAGATCCACTCGATAACGTCTATCAGCAGTGCTCCTACCTTTGCTTATGTACCTCCCAAATGGAGAACTCACTACCTTCTTGTCTGTTTTGGTTGATGGTAACAGAACCCCACTTATGCTGGCTTATCTATAAGTGGGAACTGCCCATAATTACTGGAATCCAGCCAGGTCCCTCTTGCCTCTGTTCTCCCATCCTGGCCCCCGCCCCCGCCCCGGCCTCCTGGCTGCACTTGGACTCCAGAGCTGAGCACCTGTGTTACAGGCCCAGCAGAGACATTGACCCTCTCTAGGCCCCAAGTCCCAGGTCCCAGGGCAGGAGCTCTGATTGGCCCAGCTTGAGCCAACCACTGGGGCTACTGGGAGTGGGCACTCACTCATTCTGATGGGATTGTGGGGAGGAAGGAGACAGCTGAGGGGCGAGTCACTGGACGCCAGGAGTCCCCTCATCTGACCCCCACCCCCATTTTGCAGGAACAGACAGCGCAAGCTGGGGACGAAATTGCAGTGACCGGTGAGTGTGGCTGGCTCCAGCCTCCAGATCTGGCCTGCACGATGCCTTGCAGGGTGGATGGAATGACAGACAGAGGGACGAAGCAGAGACCTCTACAGACCCAAGTCACCGAGTGGAGCCTTTTTTTTTCTTATTTTAATTTTAATGAACAAGGTGGACCAAAGGGCTGAGCCAGCCCCTCAACCAGGACCCTGGAGGGCCTGTTGCCGGGGGGCCTCCCAGCCAGAGACCCTCGCAGTGCTGCTGCCAGCCCCCAGTTGGGCGGAAAGTGCCCCTGGCGTGGGCACTGGGGCGTGGGGTAGAGAAGGAGGGCTTGAACCTCTGGCCACAGGGCCAGGAAATCTAGGTGGCGTGAAAAATGCACACTATTTATTTTTTGGTTTTGTCAAAGGCAGATGGGATTTTGGAGAGGGAGTGGAAGAGCCAGCTCTGCGGGGGCTGCCCTGCGTACCGAGGAGCCCAGGTCAGCTTCCCAGGCCCTTTGCCCTGGGCCCGAGAGACGGCCTGGGGGCCCAGGAGGAGGGAGCACCCCCGTGCCCGCCCTGCCGCCAACGCCATTCCAGAACCTCGCTCAGTGTTTCCCATGTGGGGGCCGGGCCCAGAGAGAGCAGGCGTCTGCGCTGCCATCGCTGTGTCCTACCCGCATCGACCGTGCGCCGCAAGGGCTTTCTCTGGTTCCCTGTCCCCAAGACAGCGGTCCCTTTCTGATGAAAGAGCCTGCACATGCGGGTGAGCGAACCCAAGCTGTTTACAGCTCTTTCCTGTCCTGCCGTCCGCTAGTGGTTCGTCTTCATCTCCACCCGAACAAAATGCAGAGGAAGCAGGAGCTGGTGAGAGGAGTGGGGCAGCGGTGCCCACTGTCCCCACCCTTCCCTCCCCTCTGTGTGCTCTGAGCATTCCTTGTCCTTCCCGACCCCCCTCCGAGAGGCTGGGAGCCTGCTTGGGTCACCCCAAGCCTGTGTCTGGGGTGTGGCTCACAGATCCCCACTGCCCAGCTCGGAGGACGACTCCTCCGAATCTTGAAGTCGCTTTGAAATGGAGCTGTGGAGAGGAGATGCGTCCAGACTCGGAAGCTTCTAGAACTGAACCAGGCTGCTCGGGACCTGTGTTCAGGGCCCGACCCCCTCCCTCCCCCGGCCGCCTTTTCTTTGTGGCGGTTCCTAATCTGCTGCTGAAGCACAATATTTTGGTGCTTTCTTTTCTCATTTGTTAAAGACAGTGTCCAAAGCCATTCCAGATGCCAGGACCAGGGGCCTATTTCTGGGGAAGGTTGGTCAGTCCCCACATTTTCCTTTCCTTCCCTTCTCATTTTTATTTTTTACTTTTTGCCTGAGATACGCCAAGTGTGAGGTGGTTTGACTTAAGAAAAATCAATGAAAATTGTTTACTATTGTTTTAAAATAAAATCTTGAACTCTGGCAGCTTGAACATGTTGACTGAGCTGATGGGAGGAGGCGGGGACGTGGCTGTGCGGACACACGACCCGAGGGGCAAGGGCATGGTTAAGACCAGAAGATCGTACGCGTCTCCAAGACACCTAGTCCCCTCCAGCCCCCAAAGCCAGGGTTGGAATGGCCTCTGTGACATATCCCACTGGGGTCTGAGGACAGCTCCCTTACACTGAGTTTTTTCAGTCCCTGTCTACCTCCCCCTGTGGCGCTGGCTGGCTCTGCTCTCAGTAAGCCTAGCTTCTCCTTCATGTGACAGCCCTTGAAGACTGGGGACAACCAGCATGTCCTTCCTAAGCCTCTGCCAGGATAAACACCTCCACTCCTTGTTGAATTCAGTGCTGCTTTAGTGTGCGGACAGGTGAGTATCGTGCTTTGGAAGAAATAACTGCAAACTGACCTGGGTTTTGGATGCCTTGTAGGAGTGAAAAGACCACAAGTCATTTCAGGGGTCCAAAGTGCGGGTTCTAACCCTTCTTTAATTCATTAACCTGAGATTCATAACAGCTTCACCCTCAGGCGAATCAGAAGTAATCCCATCCTCACGTGAGCTCGAAGGCTGGGTCTGGGTTCCCCACCACGGTCCACACAACCTGGACATTTAGTTAAGGTGACCTCATCCCAGACGTGTGGCAGAAGCAAACAAATCTCTGGAAGAAGGAACCTTCATGCTAGACTTCAATTATTTATACAGTTTTAAGAAATTACCATGAACAAAATATAGACAAAGGTGACCAGGTAGAAAAGGAATCACCACCATCCTTGAGAACCAGCTGGAAACAAGTATTAGAAACAAGCCCACACATACTTCAGGTGCTGGAATGATCGGGCACAGATTTTAAGTTGTTTTACTTTTTTAAAGAAGTAAGGGACAAACTTGAAAATATCTGCAGGACTTCGCTGGTCGCGCACTGGTTAAGAATCCACCTGCCAATGCAGGGGACACAGGTTTGATCCCTGGTCCGGGAGGATCTCACATGTCATGGAGCAACTAAGCCCGTGTGCTACAACCACTGAGCCTGCCCTCTAGAACCTGTGAGCCACAACTACTGAGCCCACGCACCACAACTACTGAAGCCCATGAACTCTAGGGCCCGCGTGCTGCAACTACTGAAGCCCACGTGCCTAGAGCCCGTGCTCCACGAGAAGCCACTTCAATGAGAACCCCACGCACCACAACGAAGTATAGCCCCCGCTCACCACAAATAGAGAAAGCCCGCACGCAGCAACGAAGACCCAAGGCAGCCAAAAATAAATAAATAAATAAATAAATAAATAAGTGTGTGTGTGTGTGTGTATATATATATATATATCTGCAGAGAACAGGAAACTATAACGTGAACCCTGGCAGATTTTTAAATGAATACTGGAAAATACAATAGCTAAAAAACAAGAACTCAGTAGGTAGATTTAACAGCCGACTAGACATAGTTAAAGAGAAAAACTGGAGGTCAGAGGAAATCCAGGATGCAGCAAGAGAGAGGACGGGGCTGTCTCATGAGCCCTGAGGTTTCCCTGAGTCCTGGGTAAACGCTGCTTTTTACCCCAGTTGGCACTCACCCACACGTTCACCCTGGTTGGGCTCTCAGAGAGCTGCCCGGCACCCCACCTGCGGGTTGCCCAACTCCTTTTCCCATTCAGTTGGTCACCAAGCCCTGCTCACTCCACCTTGTAAGCGTCTTTTGAAATAGCCACTTTCTCTGCCTTCCAGGCCAGTCTGGGTCCCAGCCCACTACCCCCTGCTCAGCAGCAGCAAAGCCTCCTGGCAGGTTGCCCTCATCCCCACCCATCAGGGCCCTTTAATCCATTCCTCAGCGTCTTACTAAAACATCCTCCTCAGTGTCTTGGGATAAAGCCCAAGTCTTTAACTTGGCCCGTGGCGTCCAGCCCTCAATCGACCTTGGGGCTCTGCTCCAGGCCTGCCCTTGATTCCAGCCACTGCACTTTCCCAATGGAGAGAGCCAAAATCAAGTTCTTGCCAACCGGGAGAGACAAACTTTTAGAGGATCTAGGTAAAAGCCAAGTAATCTTTATTATTAATTTTATTATTCTCAAATTTCAAATGCTGTATTACACAAAATATATAAATTGAGGACAGTTCTTTTTCACTCATTTTACAAAAAAAAAAAAAAAAAAAAAATCAAGTTCTTCATCTGCATCATTGGCATCAGGGTCTGGTTGTCCCTGGGCAACCTCTGGGTCTGCTGACCTAGTTCTCCTGGGTCCACTAGACAGGCAGTTTGTGACACGGCAGCACCTTCTGGATTTCATGCATGACACTGTACTTGAAATTTTATTCCAAACATACTGGTGTAACATTCAGACAGCTGGATTTTAAAAATCGATCCTGTAGGAGTACGTGACCTCCCCAAAACTTACCTCCCCTCATGTCCGGAGACCCGTAAGACACTTGCTTGTCCTGCATCCAACACTTGCAAAGTGTGAAGTCACAGGTCACACCCTCAGGAATAATTACTACATCTTCATCGTTCTTTTGACTTTTTTCCCCCAGAAGTTCCACCAGGGGACCTCTAAGCATTCCATCTAACAGTGATTGGGGTTGTTTTAGGTGCTAAATGTGTCTTCCCCAAACAGTACTCTGCTGTCCTAAAGAACTAAGTGAGCCTCTGTGTTATGAGACCTGTAACAACTCAAATGCAACGGAATGACCTCACTTCTGAAGGATAACGTTTTGGGAAAAAATCCTGCCTTACAGTCAGACCCATACAGTTCTGAGAACTTGAGTTTCAGGAGTCCTGGGTGTGTGTCACTGCAGTGTCCTTGGCCTGCATCACTGTCTCCCCTCCCTGCCTGCCCCCGGCTGGGTCGGTGCAGCTCCGCCCTGGCGCTGCTCACACAGGGCACACTCAACTCCTGCTGCGGGCCCTGCTTCCTGAGACCCAGCCTGAGGACACCAGGGGCCAGCCCTTCTCCCCAGCTGCAGAGCAAGGCCTCTGCGCTGTCGAGGTGGGATTCTCTTCAGGTCCTCCTGCTCAAGGTCCCTGAAGGGACACTCGTGCACCCCTGCCCTGGCAACACCCCACCCTGCTGGCCTTGCCGGGGTCCCAAGGAGCAGCCAGGCCTCAGGTAACACCCACTCCCCACGTGGGCTGGACTCCACTCCTTGCTCCCTGAGGCTTTGCCCAAAAGCGTGGCATGCGCTCCCCGAGCCTGTTCCGTCATCTGAAACACGGAGACCACCTCAGGACACACCTCCCTCAGTGACCATCGCAGGTCAGCCAGGCCATGAAGCACCTCACCCACAGGCTGGGTAGCCTCTCCCACCCTTGGCATCTTCCTCTGGGGCTTCACATGTGTCTTCCTCAGGGCCAGAGTCCCCCCGCACTCCACAAGCAGCCCAGCTGACTTTGGCAGGACACCCTGCCCGTACCAGGTGCATGGGGTTGGGGACAGATATAATGTTCAGACTGGGTGGCCACATGATCTGGTGCCTGGTGGTCCCAGGCAGTGGCTAGGGCTGGGGTCAGCACGGCTGCTCAGCCACCACTCCTGCTGGGCTCAGTGCAAGGCAGCAGATGAGGCCTTGGGCCCTGGGTGTCAGCCACACTGCCCAGACAACCAGACCCGAGGGTACAGGGCCCCACAGTCCCCTGGGAGGGCTGTCCCCGCACACAGCCCATGGGACTGGAGAGGCCCAGGTCATGGGTAGGTGGGAGGTATCTGTGAAGAACGCAGGCCTGGGTCTGGTGCCGTCCTGGCCCAGAGCCCTGAGGTCCGAGCTGGCCCTTGGCTTCCTGACCCAAGCCTGAGAGCTCCGCTCCTCTGGGAGCCCTACCCTTGGGCCCACTGGCTGCTTGGACACCAGCTCCCAGATGCGGGGAAAGCTGCAGGAAGGCAAAGCCAGGCATCTGCCGCAACCTGCCTGCCTTCTCCGCTGAAACAACTCTTTCCCAACAAATTTCCCCTTTATTAACTGCCTCGCGTGATACTATTATACAACCAGGACATGGTTCAGGAATCAAGCTGTGTGGAAGCAAGCGAGCTGGGGCCTGGGAGCCACGGGGGACGGTGCTGTGACACAGCGTGGGCTTCCCCTCCACCAGCACCCCTCGCGCCCTGGCCCCTCAGCCTTGGGGAGGCCTGGAGGCCCCCAGCTCCAGGTAACCCCGTCTCTAGGTCCTTGGGAGCTTAGAGATCAGGGTACAGACCCCAGCCTGGCCACGCACATGGCAGGAACTGGGCAGAGCTGAGCTAGTAAGAAAGGGACTTCCCAGTCCCCACCCTGACAAGGGATGAGCTCGGCTGGTTCCTCTCCCAGGAGGAGGCCGCAGCGGGTGAGATGCTAGGCACCTGGCCCGACCTCCTGCTCAGCTTCTGGACTCAGCCCGGGTGCTGGCGAGGACCCACGGAAGGTACTCAGCTCGGCGCCGCGGGCCCTGCTAGGGGATGCCGTCCCAGACTCGGTCAGATCTGCGGGGGCCCAGGGGGAGAGGGAGCGAAGGAGTAGGGCCCGGTGGGTGGCCCAGCCCAAGGCGGCTTGGCTGTGGCACCGGCAGGCCTGAGCAGCAGGGCTCAGAGCTTGGCCTGGGGGTGGCTCTGCAGCAGGGCGCGCATGTCCAGGAGCGCCTTCTCCAGGTAGTGCACCAGGCGGACCGCATTGGTCTCTGCGCAGCTGTTGTAGGCCGACACGGAGAAGTTGATGTGCGCCTCCATGGGGTTATAGCAGACACCATAGCCATCTGGGACCACGGGCCCAAAGAACATGACACAGTCTGTCTTGGCAGGGACCTGAGAATGGCACAGGACCAAGGCTCTCATCCCAGCCCCATGGTGGCACCAGCCTGCCTTTCCACGTCGGCTCCCACCGTGCTCTGCCCGAGACGCCCTCTCCTCGTCTCCAGCGGACAGCTTACTCCCTCTCATCCTTTGGGGTGCAGTTCCGGTGTCACCTCTCTACAGAGACTTCCCTGACGTTGCCGAGCGGGGGCTGCGTCCTCCCCTGGGCTTCCTGCCTGGAATGTGAGCCCCTGGGGGCAGGGACAGTGGTCTGTCCCTGCTCTACCCCAGTGCCCGGCGCAGGCTGGCATGGATCAGACGTTCCTTAACATCTCATCAGTGACTGAATGAAAGCGGGCGGTGGGGGGGATCCTGACTCCTTCTCAGCCTGCCTGAGCTGCAGCAAAGCCCCCTGACCCCAGCTCCTCCTCCAGAGCTCAGCTGCTTCGGGAGTGCGCCTGTGTGGGTCAGATCACCACCAAGTGACCGTGTTCTGGACCTCGGCTCCACTCAGTGCAGCCTTTGTCCGGCTCCAGTTTCTAGTGGCTTCTGTTCCCTCCCCCCCCAGGGCACCTAGGGCAGTGGCCCACCTGGCTGGTGGACAGGTTGAAGTGCATGGCGATGGCGTAGGAGGTGTCCATGAAGATGTCGGGCATGCTCACCAGGTCTTCGATGGCCTGCAGCTTCAGGCCCAGGAGGTGCCGGTCAAAGGCCTCCCCACGGATGGCCTGCAGGAAGGGGAGCTGTCAGGAACAGGGGCTTCAGGCCCACGAGGCACCGTCGCCCTCCTCAGGAGCCTGTGGCGGCAATGCCTCTTCCATTCACTGGCCCCCTCAGACCCGTGAGACCAGAGCAGCCAAGCAGAAGAGCCCTCACTTCACAGATGGTGAAACCGAGGCCCAGGGACCCACCCAGGGAGGCAGGAAAGTGCAGCCTAAGAGCACAGGACTGCAGCTGGGTGGCCTGGCTCATCCTGGGAGGGACCTTGGCAGGTCATTTATATCTTAGAGCCTCAGTGTCTTCATCTGTGAAGTAGGGACAGTCACTAAACTCCCTTTGTGGGGCAGCAGTGAGATCTAAATAGACCTCTGCCTGTGACATGGGCAAAGCCTGGCACGTACAGGCGCTCAGGGCCAGGATGGGAACCAGATCTCCACCCCTTGACTGCAGCCCAAGCTGTCAGAGGGCAGGAACCCTGCTGTCTGCCAGCCCATGCACACGCTCAGCATCCTGGGCTCCAGGGGCATCAGGGAGAGCATGACGCAAGATCCAGAGGCCAACCCGGGCAGTCACTGGACCTCGCCTTGGTTTCTCCCACTGTAAAATGGGGATGTTCAGCTTTGCTCCAAGTGCCCCAAGCCTTAGGGGAGGGATGTCTGATGCTAAGGGGAGCAGCCATTTGCTGCAGGGATGGACAGGCAGGTGGACAGGCCAGTGGGAAATGCCCGGGTCAAGCGAGCAGGGACAGGAGGCGCCGGCTCACCTGGTCGGTGTAGGCTCGGTGGGCCCGCACGGCCTTCCGCAGCAGCTCCACCTTCTGGTGCTCCTAGGCAGGGGGAGGGGACAGGGAGCTGAAGCTTCCTGTTCTTGCCACCCTCCTCAGTGGCCCACTCCCCACTCTAGATTCTGAGCTCCCTGACAGCAGGCTCTGGAGCTGCTATCTCTCTGGCCAGTCCCCAGCCAAGGCCTGACACAGGGCAAATGCTCACTGCTGATGACTGACCCTTGAACAACTCGGGTTTGAACTGTGTGGGTCCACTTACACGTGGATTTTTTTCAATAAATTCGACAGTATGACACGACCCGTGGTGGGTTGAACCTGCAGAAGCAGAACCATGGATACAGAGAGCTGACTATACAGTTACATGTGGATTTTTGACTGTGCGGTGCCCTTATCCCCTACGTTGTTCAAGGGTCCACTGCAGTTTCCTTTTCTCTTCGGCTGAGAGAAAGCGCCACACTGATAAATTCATGGCTCCATCTTCCCCTAGATGCCCAGTATCCACCACAGGACTGGAATACAATAGGTGCTCGCTGCGTGTTGACAGAATGGCAGGAAGGGAGAAGGCTCAAACCCAGCTCTCCCACCCTTGCCCCGGACCTCTCACCGTCACATTAGGGTTGTCCATGGCCTTGACGAAGGTCAGTGAGTCCATGGAGGCCGAGCGGATGGTGTCGGTACGGCCCAGGTGAAACATGCGCAGAGAGGCGCTTTCATAGGTGGCGCAGGCCTGCCCGTAGATCCTGGGTGGGAGGTGGGCTGAGCACACCCCTGGCAGGTCCCCCCGCCTCTGCCCCCAGGCTTCATCCCTCCTTCATGGGGGGCGGGGCGCACCTGTAGTAGGCCAGCTGTAGTGCCATCTGGATGAAGGAGTCTGGGCTCAGCTTCTCAGACTTGGGGAAGTCCTTTCCAAAGTGGTGGAACACCAACATCGTGATGTCCAGGTCCTGGATCATGCTGGGGGTCGGGGGAGGTGGGTGAGGAGCAGACACCTGGCAGCCTCTGCCAACCCCAGGGAGGGGCCGAGGGCAGTCTCAGAACCAGCCAGGCACGATGACAGAGCTGACTCTTGTTCTGGCTAGAGGGGCCCGGCCCCGCCCGCCTGGCACCCAGCACTCACATGCTGAGATTCTGCTTGGCCTTCTCAATGTCGCTCTTGATCTCGGGGGTGATGTTGAACCGCAGCTTCTTGGGCATGGGCAGGGGCACCATGGGAGACCGCACGAGCTCGGGCTTCTTCCTGCATAGGACGTGGGGGTCTCAGGCTCCTGCTGGGCGTCTCGGGAGCCTGGGTCCATCCCCGGGATTAGGATGGGGAGGATGGGTCCCCAAAGCTGGAGGGGACCAGCCCAGGGAGACTCTTGGGTTTGTTCTTCTGAAAACTGCCTTCATTTCAGCTTTTAAATGGCGAAACGGAGGAGGGGAAGGGACTTGTCCAAGGTCACAAGGCTGAGAAGTGGCAAAGCCAGAATTCAAACCCAGGTTTGATCGACTCTAAACCCCATGCCCTCTTCTGGCTTCCTCTGAAGAAACAGATTCCCAGGTATAAGGGAGAATGCCATTGCTCCTTTGAAGGCTACTCTGTCGTCTCTGTGTCACCTGTCAGCAGGAGCTGGAGAACTGGCTGGAGGATGGGGGAACCACACTCACGTGAACTCAATGATGTGGTCCACAAGGGTGATGATGGGGGGTCCCTCTGCTGCTGCATGCTCATAAACGAGCCCACAGGAGCCGTCTTCTGCCACGATGAACTGCAGAGGAGAATGGGGACCCCGACAGCCCCAGGTCCCTGGAGCCACTCTCCAGTTGGGTCCCATGGGTAGGGCGTCCCTGAACCATCTCAAGGGGTTCTGCTGACTTATTACTGTTATTCCTAATAGCTAACACTCACTGGGGGCCTTGGAACACCTGTCCCAGGTCACGCTAAGCACATCCCGTGCTAAATAGACCTTTCTGAGTCCTCGCAACGACCCTTGCGAGTCCTACCACCCCATTTTACAGGTACAGAGGCAAAGTCATGACCAAGGTTATGCCACTCTGCCTGGCCCCACATCCCAGGCTCTCTCTGATCTGCTGATGGATATGTTGGGGGGTGACGCGGGTTACCGGGCCAGGCCCAGTAATGACAGGCTGACTGCTACTAATTATAGCCGCGTCCACCTGCTGGCTTCCCCCCTGCTTTACAAGCTGGGAAGCCAGGGACTCTGGGCTCCAGGGGAGGGGCAGGAAGTCCCGGGGCAGTAGCGGGCCAAGCCTGGGTGCGTGCCTGGGCGGGAGTCCTGGCCCTGCCAGGTCCTCACCTGCAGCGTTTTGTCGAACCAGCGGTTGCCGCTGTTGAGCTTGCTGCCACCCCCGTGCAGCATCTGGCCAGCCACCTGGCTGCGGTACACGTCTTCCGAGACCCGAGGCATGGGTGCGTCCAGGCACACGGTGAAGATGCTCTTCTGGATTGAGTGCACTGACTCCCGGTTCACCTTGTCTGTGGAGATGTGTGTGCGCGTGTGTGTGTGGTGGCACGGGGGCCAGGCCTGGGGAGGCCTCCGGAGCTTCACTTAGCAGGGGCCTGCAGCCCCACGGCACCCCGTGAGGTAGGGCTAACACCTGACACACTTCAGAAAGGAGGAAACAGAAGCCCACGTCACGCAGAGAGCCGGTGAGGCAGTCGGGGATCCGACCCGGGGGCTGACTCTGGGGACAATGCCCCTGACCGACGCGGGATTTGGAGGGATGGTGGAGGTGGGCTCCTCAGCTAGAGGACTTGCATTCTCACTGCAACTTGCTACTTAATAGAAAGAATAAACTGGACCCAACCGCACTGCAGTTTCCTCTTCTGTGGAATGGGGCCAACAGCACCCGCTCCGAGTTGAGAGGATTCAGTGAGACACGTGGCTGCCCAGGGCCTGGTGTGGGCCTCCCCTCCCCTCCCAGGGGTACCTTTGATGAGGGTGCTGTATGCCTTGGCCCAGGAGTTACGGTGGTTGGAGGTGAGGATGCCCACGGGCTCTTTGTTGGTTTGCAGTGATGAGTTCCAGATCTTCTCCAGCTGCATGAAGATCTGATCCGAGGTCAGGGGCGTCCCATCGCTGTGGTACACATCCAACTCAAAAAACTGTCCGGGCACAGGCAGGTGGAGAGAAGGGGGTTCGTGGGAGCCTCAGATGGGCAGCAGTCACCTCCCAGCATAGCCTCCTGCTGGCCTTGGCAGCCCAGCTGAGAGGACGGCGTCAGGCCGAGGGCGAGGAGATGGGCGGAGGTCCCTGCACTGCTCTCCCCAGGCTGGCCAAGCCCACAGCCCTTCCTGGCCTCCCTCAGGCCGGGGCCTGGCTGGACACCTAGGGCGGAGAGAGGCCCAGGGCCTGCCTGTTCCGGGGGCACACGGGCAGGTGTGTTGGGGAAGCTGACTCTCGGCCCCGCCCCTCTCCTCCCGGCAACCGCGCGGGGGGCTAAGACTGCGGGGGGCCCACCCACTTGGTAGTTGTGCACCACGGTGACGTGCATGGGTGGCTTCTTGGTCTTGCTGAAGCTGGTGACCGAATCCTGCTTGGGGCCCGGCACGCGGCAGGAGGACAGGATCTGATAGTACTGGTTCATGCACAGCGGCTTTCCCCCCAGGTACTCCACGGGCAGGGTCTCGCTGCAGGGCAGAGGGACAGGGAGGAGGGCGGGACCCACAGGGAGCTGCTGGGTATGGCTGCGGGCTTGGTCAGGCAGTGGGGCTCACACAAGCAGTGTTGGGCCCCTTCGTGTCCCCCCTCCCCCTCAGCGTGAGGCTGGGGACAGGGGGGCCTGTTGGAGCCCGACTGGGTCAGGAGGCCTGAAATCCACCCTGCTCGTGAGTCACCCTGGAAACTCCCTTCTCCTCTCTGGGCTGCAGTTTGCCACAGGGAAGATGAAGCGGCAAGTCAACCCCGGGGGGGGCGGGGTCCTCTTTGGCTGGGATGCCAATTCCAGGGGTCTCTTGGAATAGGATCACCAGGAGGAGGTCACGGCAGCTGGAGCAGAGGACCCAGGTGTCCCAATCCCCATGCTCTGTCTCCCCAGCCCCAAAAGAGGCTGGGTCAACAGGAAGTGAAAGCGACTGAGCTCTGGGCCAGCTCAGCACCCAGGCAGGGGGTGCGGGGGGCGGGGAGGGGGCTCCGGCTTGGGGTAGGGCGGGGCCGGCTGGAGTGGCTGTGGCATCAGGCAATCAACGTGGGAGGAGACAGGGTGGGGGCAGGGCCACTCACTTGTCAATCCTGGCCTTGAAATCCAACACGCCCTCGATTAATTTGGCAGCGAACCTGGAGGGACCAGTTAGAGATCAGAAGGCTGTGCGGACACCCAGAAGGAGGTCCCTGGGCCAGAGACACCAGAGAGGTGGGGGCAGCCTAGTCCAGGGAAGCGACCTACTGCCTTCCTCCTCTCTCACTGCTTACAGAGAGCCTGAAGGAGTCCAAGTGCAGAAAGGGATTAGGGAGATGCGCTGGCCAAGCGCCTGGCAGGAACAGCAGCATGATTATGGCTGGGTTATGAGTCAGTGCCCTCTGACTCCACCTGCAGAGGGCCTGAGGCCCTGATCCACAGCCTGGAGTCTGGAAGGCCGTCACCCTGCTCGGAAGCATCAGTTATGGAGGGACCTAGGACTGTGGGGGTAGGGGAAGGGTGAACGGGAGGGCAGTGGCGTGAGGTGTTCCCCTCTCCTAGATCCCTTCCTGTTTCTGGGCCTCTGTGTCCCCCAGGCCACCGTGCTCAACCTGCCCTTCATCCCTGGACTGTCTGGGCCATATCAACCATGCCCGAAGCCTGGGGGTGCTCCTGGCCCCCAACATGGGGCCCACTGGCTAGAGTTCCTGGGCCTGAACCCCTGGCCCTTCCTGGGGTGCCCTGATCCCTTTAAGAGAAGCAGTGATAGCCGTGAGCGTCTAGCCCTTGGGCAGGAGATCCTCGTCACTGGTATTTTTACCCCCGGTAGGACTGGAACAGAGGCCAAGGCAAAGTGACATGGCCAAATGTGGAAAGGGGACTGTGTACAAAGGTCACCCCTGTGGCCAGCTGAGGAGGGCAGGAAGGAGGGGTGAAGTGCCAGAACTGGGGTGAGGGGTAGCCTCGGGTTTAGGGGGAGGGAGGGGACCTAGTCTGCAGTTTGGTGGTTAACAGTTATGAAGCTTTGGAGCCAGGAAGATCCTGCTTCCTGTCTGGGTCAGCCAATCCTGAAAGGTGATCTTGGGCAGGTGCCTTCACTGCTCTGCTCCTCAGTTTCCGTACCTGTAAAACAGGGATGATGCTCCCTACTTCCTAAGGCTGTTTGTGGGGATGAAAGATAACGAACAGGGCTGGGGCCCTTCCGATCTCCCTGCAGAAAGCCCAGAGCCCCACGCCCACCTTGGCCACTCACCTAAGCTGGCCCTGCCGATCCACAAAGTCTTGCCTGGGCAGCAACAAACCAGGGCTGGAGTAGATGACTAGGGGCTGGCGGTACTGGAGATAGGCTGTTTTAAGCCACCAGTCGGACAGCTGGGGGAAGGACCAGAGCCTGTGAGGAGGGGTGGGCGGGGACCAGGTTGCCCCTTCCCCACCAGGGCCAGTGGACCTGGCTGGGCACCCTCTGTCCCCTCTAGGGAGCACAGATTCTCAAAGTGAATGTTCAGATCCAGACCCCGCCCAATCCCTTAAACCCAGCGGCATCCCATCATCTTCCCTTTAGATGGAGCCAGTCAGCATTAGTGAGGGAAATCAGGCAACACTGCCAAGAAAAAAAGACTGGCAGGAAACCGGGGGTGGGGGGAAGAACAGAGGCAGAAATATCAACCATTTTTCCTTATCTTACATATTTCAGGTCAATGAGTTTAATACTTTTAGAAATAAAAACGTCTGTCTGACAGACAGAAAGGAAAACAGAGAAAGCTATATAAAAAGAAAGTCTGATGAATGAGTTTTTGCCCATCTCAGGTAGGCACTGTCCAGGTAGGCAGGAGCCTGGGGTTCAGAGGAGCCCTCAGGAATCCTGGTCCTCTGTGGCCTCAGTTTTGTTGCTGTCGGACTAGGGAATGGACACCCACTTGGATCTCAAGGTCAGGGTAATCTGGGGAGCTCACTGTAAAGACAAATCATTGCACTAGTGACAAGATGTAGGTGACACATGCTGCATCTCTACTGGGCTGGCCGTCCTCCGCCCAGGGCAGGGTATCTCTGGGGACTAGCCATGGACATGCTGCTGAAAGCTCCTGTCTTGGGACAACCAGGTGACTGTCACCCTTGTACCTTAGGTGCTGATGGCAACATCACCCCCACTACACACTCCCCCAAGCACAGGCCCAATGTGCCTCTTTGTGGCAGGTCCCTCAATCCCTGGAGACCCAGGCCCCACTGTGCTTCCGCACCCCATCTTAAATAGCACTGGGACGTGCCTCTTCACCACACAGACTCCCCTTGGGAAACTGCTGGCCTTGGGCCCCTGGCAAGGGGTGAAGGAGGGCAACGTGCCCGGGTGGCACAGCAGGCCAGTGGGCGACTGCTGTCTGCTGATTTGTGACCTGGAGACACGGCCCCTGATCAGCCAGACCCTCCTGTCTAACTTGGAGCCTCCTGGAGAGATGCTGTGTGGCTCTGGGATTTCGATCTATCTCTCTGGGCCTCAGTTTCCTCATCTGTAGATCAGGGAGGGGCAGACAGGAACTCCCTCTCCTTGGGGACAGCCGGGCTGGGCTGCCCTTTAGCCAGGAGCCCTCACGCCATAAAGGACCTCAGAGCCTCTGACCTGAGCTCAGGAGTCAAGGGGAGACCCTGTAGATGTGGGCATTCCCTCAGTGAGAATCTTCTGGGCAGTGGTAGAGCCCCTTAAGAGCCCTGTGAGTGGAGAGGGGGTGGTGGCCCCAGCCCTTTAGCCAGCAGATTCTGTCTGAAGCAGTAGTTCTGGGCTAAACAAAGTTGGAAAACTGCCAGGCCTCAGACTTGCTGAGACCCTGATTCCAGGGTCCAAGGCCCTGACCCGCCAAGGCTCATCTGTGCCCTCCGCCAGCTGATGACTCCCACCTCCTCTGTGCAGCCCCCACCTTTCCACCCGCTCCTTCACAGCGCCCCTCACGTTGTAGGGCCAGACCTGGCTCTGGTCCTCTCCTGCACACCCGCTTCTCCCTCATTCACCCCTCTCTCAACACATCCCCCTTCGCTTCCCCCACACAGCTGCTTTAGGACAGGACTGTCCACCCCCCACCCCCAACAGCAAGTGCCATGACACCGAAATATACCCTGGACCAAATGACTTCCCACCCTCTCCCCGCCAGCCTCCCCACCGGGCTCCTTGTCCCACCCTCGCTTCCCTCCCAGCAGCAGGGCAGTCCTCTCTAACTTCACGTTGAGGTGTAAGACGCGCACAGACCAGTGCCCGGGGCATCAGCGCAGACACATCTGCACACGCTTTGTGACAGACTGAGACACAGAACCAGGACAATGAGTCACTGTCAGTATAATCACCCTGCAGCCCCCTCCCACTGAGCTCAAGTCCAAGTGCCGAATTCTCCCGGGGGCCCCGCCCCGCCCTGCCCTTGCACTCCACTCTAGCCTCTGTCCCCGAACGCGCCAGCTGTTGCCACCTTTGCCCGTGCTGTTGCCTCTGTCTGTCTCAGACCCAACACCGCCCCCTCCCTACCCTCCCTGCCCCTTCAGAATGAAGATGCTACTGGTCTCCACTCTCACTCTCGCATCGTCCTTTTTATTTCTATAGAACTTCACTGCCTGAGATGACCTCGTCCACTCGCGTGTGTCCTCTTCCTGCCCTACTTGAATGTCAGCTCCAACAGGCCGCTGACGGTGCCCTTCTTGCTCACCCAGCACCCTGCCTGGTGCCAGGCACAGAGTAAGTGCTCAAGAAACTCCGTGGTGCAAATGGATGCACCAGAGCAGCCCGTATTGGAAAATCTGGGGTGTGCAGCCAGCAACAGGCCACAGGAGGGACGCTCACAACGACCCAGGTCTCTGGGTGGGGGGTGCCCTGTTCCCCTAACCCTCCACGCGAGCCAAGGGGACTGGTGTGCCCCCTGCCTTCCCACTCACCCAGTTCTCCATCTTCCTGGCCCTGCGCTCCAGCCCCTTCTGCAGGCGCTCCCCTACGCCCCCCGCGGTCTGAAACTCTTCCACCAGCTGCTTGGTTTGGGCCCACTCCTCCTCGCTCACGATGGGCTGCAGCGCCTTGAGATAACGGTCCAGGGTCTGCTGGAGCGGGGGCACGGGCAGCCGGGGTAGCAAGTCCTGGTGTGTCTTAAAGCGACTGGAAACCTTCATCAAGGAGGAGGGCTTGAGGAAGTCCAGGGGCTTCACCTGCAGGCAGCAGAACATCCTGCTCATTCTCTCACCGGCTCTGGGAGGCCCTGGCAATCCCAAAGCCGAAGTCCTGGGCACTCATGTGCCCACTCCTGGGGTCAGAGATGGCCTCTTGGGTGGTGCCTGCCCTGGTTTCCCAGCTCTCCAGCTGTAGGTGTCCCCGCCTCTTAGGAGCCAGGAGATGTAAGTAGGGATGGAGGAGGGTGGGGAGTGGCCACTGATCTTGGCAGCACTCAGAGGAACCGAGTCAGGATGAATGGCACCTACTGGGGGTGGCAGAGCTCAGAGGGACCTCTCACCTATTGGATGCACAGGGCCCCACCTTTCTCACCCTGGGACAACGAGCCAGCCAGCAGTGAGGTGACCACTCCCTCCCGGAGGTCCCCACCTCCTTTTCTCCCATCCTTACCAGGTGGAGACATAGGAGGGAAGAAGAGAAAATCAGATAGGGCCAGACGACAACAGTACCTCTGGGTGAGGGCGAGGTCTCAGGCTTTTTCCTGTCTGTGGGGTGGGGACAGGGGTGGCATGGGGGCAGCGCTGTGCCAAGAGAGAGCTGAGTGGCCTGGCAAGGAGGGTGAGAGCTGACAGAGAGGGAGAGTCTGGAGACTCTGGAGGCGGACAGAAGGAGAGACAGGAGGGTCCGAGGCTGCTGGCAGCAGTGGGCAGGCAAGCGGCAGAGGCTCCGTTTCATACCTTCTCTTTCTGCTGCCCGTCCTCCATGGCAGGACTGAGGTTCTGAGCCCTGTCTGTCTGCCTTGGGCTGGATCTCTAAGCCTAACTGTGCTACCAAGTGGGTGAGCAGAACCTAGCAAGAGGCAGCCACTTGCCCGGGCTGGAAAGAAAAGACAAGAGCCAAGATTCAGGGGGAGGCAGAGGTGGCAGTGGCGATGGCTACAGCAGCTGTGGTGGCATCTGGGCTTATGTCTGTCACAGGAGCTGTTCCACCCTCCTGAGCTTCCAGAAATGGAGGAATGGGGAGCAGGTGAGAGGGCTGGTGGTGTGCACTGGAGTAGAAGGAAACCTGGAAAACTTTTCCCTTTCTTCCCTGGATGGGCCCAATGCTAAGGAGGCAGGCCAAGAGGTTTTAAAAATGCACCTGTCGGAATCTGCATAGGTGTGTTTGATGGGGGACAACTTGGCTGGAGGACAGAAACTGCTTGGCCGCTGAGGTTAAACCACAACCCTGAATATAGTCCTGAAAACTGGGGTTGGTGCAAAGGAGCAGACACTGGGAAGGGAGTGTAAATGGACATTTCCCTCTAAGACTCTTGGGACCCTTCTGGGCCACCCTTCCACCAAAGCCTGGTTCTCTTGAGTTGTGGCTCATTCAGCTGGGGGTTACGAGACCTTTGGGCATTAAAAATAAACCAGGGACTTCCCTGGTGGTGCAGTGGATAAGACCCTGAGTTCCCAATGCAGGGGACCCGAGCTTGATCCCTGGTCCGGGAACTAGATCCCACGTGCATGCTGCAACTAAAGAGTCCGAGTGCCGCAACTAAGACTCAGTGCAGACAAATAAATAAATAAATAAATAAATTAAAAAAACCCCCCCAAAAACAAAGAATGCTGGCTTTGGGATTGGACTAGATTTGAGTCCAGGGGATGCTGGCCAAGTCTCCCCTTGCCTCAGTTTTCCTGGCAGTAAAGTGATCAGGCCATTTAGCAGGTCCTAGAAGATGACCTAGAGGCCATCTGTGGGATGGGAACAGAGCTCAGGTGGCAGTGGCAAGGATGAGATGGAGCTCTGAGGTCCTGGAAAATCTGGAAAAGCCTCTGGGCAGGTGGATGGGTACCTCAGCCCTCTGGGCCTGGCAGTGTCTGAATACCCTTCTTGGCCCAGACAGAGGGAGATACAAACAGAGATATGCTTGGGGTAGAAAGGAAAGGAATCCAAGTCAGGATAGCAGCACTACCTGCTCCAAGCTGCCCCCGGGTAAGACTGGGGGTAGGGGTGGAGGCATGGGGGTGTGTAGTTGTTAATCAAGTTGGAGGGAGTGACTGGTAGAGAGGGAGGGCATGGGGCTGCCACCTGCTGCCTTCTGCCAATTCTGAGGACTTTCTGAGCAGCCCAGCTTGATGCCCTCACTGGAGTGTCTCTGGCCACACACAATCCCTCAGGGGCCATTTGATAAGCCCGGGGAAGGTGACCAACTGGATGGGGTTGGAGACGTGGCTCTGGCCGGGGAAGAAATGGCTCAGGCTGAGCGTGCGACAGGTGTGTGAAGCAGAGAATAACCGTGAGGAGACACTCTTGGTCTCTCCGCTCCTTGGCTCCGGGTCTAAGGGTGGAGGTGCTGCCTGAAGCCAGGGTCCTTACTGTGTCTGCCGGGTCTTTGGAATTTGGCGCCACAGAGTGTGGCTCCGATCTAGCCTCTGACCTTAAGCCTCAGTCTCCCCCTCTGCCAAGCGGGGTTAGCCCACCTGCCGACCCCGGCCCAGCAGCTGCTGGTGAGGCTGGACTGCAGGCACCGGGCCGCGGCGCCTTGACGGCCGGTTTTCCCACTCGGGCGTAGCTGCGCTGCTGGCCCGGTCTGCGGCCCGCCCGCCCGGTCCAGGGCCCGCTAGGCCGGCTTCCCGGCCGCACTCACCACGGTCCTGGCAGCGAAGGCCAACATCTCTGCGGCCCGCCCGCGGACACACGGTCCGCTCCGTCCCCCCGCGCTGGGCAAAGTCCGCGCCGCCGCCGTGGGTGGGTTCCCGCTAGAGCCTCCGGGCCAAGGTCGTCGAGTCACGGCCGCCAGCCGGTAGAGGCGGCCCCGCGCCCACCCACCGGGCCGCCCACCCAACTGGCCCGGGGTAGGCGGACTCCTGGGGCGCGGCCTCGGGCCAGTTGCAGGGCCCGGCGGCTAGCCGAGAGCGCGGGGCGGGGCCGGGGGCGGGAGTAGGGCGCAGTTAGCGGTTGGGGGCCCCGCGAGGTGGTGGAACCCCGGAAGGGGAGCAAGGCGGAGGCCACCGTCCAGCTCGCCCTCTCCCACCTCCATAAGCCGTCCAAACTGTTGGAGGCAGTGGTGTGCACCCTCTCAGTCCTTTTGGTGCCCTTGAGCGCTGCTCTCAGAGTGGTGGCAAAACACAACCATGCTGACAAGGGAATGTCTTCTACTAGTCCTGGGGATAGCGTCAGAGCCACGCAACAAGATGACAGGTGGAGGCCGCCCCGCAAAAGCATGGCTGCCGCGCTCCCAGGGCCCTCCCCGCAGGCGGTTGGCGAGCTGCGCGGCGAGCCGGCCGTTGGTGCGCATGCTCTCCGGCGCCCCGCACCAACATGGCCACCGCCTCCGGGTGAGCGCGGCCGCCGCGAGTCGGCCGTTGCTGGGCATGCTCCCTGAGTGCCCCGCACCAATATGGCGGGCGTCCTCGCTGGGGTGACTTTAATTCTCGGTTTTCGGTTCTAGCCGGCCGGTGCTCATTTCTCTTCGGAAAGCTCTGAGCGCGTGGTGGGGCCGGGGAAAGGCAGGGCGGGTGCGGGGGTGAAAGGTGAGAGGGGAACTGCAGGCATCCAGGCCGGCTCCTGGCGGCAGGAAGATGGCTGAGGGCGAGCGGCGGTCGCCGCCAGGTAGGGCGGAGGGGCCGCGGTGGAGTGGGGGGTCGGGGGCGGTGCCAGGCGTGGGGGCGGGGACGGGGTGTGGTGTGTGGGGTGCTCGGCGAGGGGAGGAGGGTCGGGAGGTGGAGGAACTCGAGGGGCAAACGCTCTTGGGCCCCGAAGTGCTGGGGGATCTGGAGGGAGGGCAGGATCCCGGGACTGCAAAAGGGCGATGGGTGGGGCGTAACGCCAGGACTTGGGGAGCCGGAGTTGCCCAAGGGTCGGGTGGGCAACCCCGTGGCCCGAAGGGGAGGCCTTTTCCACACCTGGGCTGCTCCTACTAAAGTCAGCTCTTGACCTGGCGGGGAAGCAGCCAGGCATGGGGGCTGCTGTCTTCATTAGACCCTGCACTGGGGCTGGGGGCTGGTGCTCCGTGGGGCCTGCCTCGACCCCTCGGCCCTGACCACCCCTCATCACCTGCTTTCTTTTCCCCTTGGAGACCGGGCTCCGGAGTTTCAGTGGCTAAGAAATTATCGAGGGAAACTGCCCTTGGTCGTCTAAACCACTGATTTAAAAACGCTGGTTGTGCAAAGAGACGACTTTCTTTCTGGCATCACCATCTGTAACTTTTATTTACACTGTTCATCTCAAATAACTGGGATGGAGGTGCGAGGGAAAGGATCCTCTTAGACCGGTAACGTGGGGAAATGGAAGGGTGTTTGCTGACCCCTCCCCCTCCCCTCCCTTGAGCTAAGAAGGACTTATAAAATTCTGTCAGAGGTGCAAATAGGTTGGCTAAACAGCTGTTTCAAAACAGCTAATGTTTTGAAACCATTCACTGTTCCTTCTACCTTGTCTTCCCTTTTATGACCTCTGGGAAGGTCTCAGGAGGGAGAAATTTTGAAGATCAAAAGACGCATCCCCTCCACTCCCCACCCCGCCTCAAAAACAAAAAACAAAAAAAACCCCAAAGAGCTGGGTATGGTCTGTTAAGGCATTTGAAACCAGACATTTATTTTGTTTGGTACGAAACTTCTGTGCATGTGCCCTTAGGAGTTCCGGTAATGACATCAGGATATATAAGGCAACCGGAATTATCAGTGAGATGAATGTGTCTGTGAAGATGGGCGGTGGGAGGTGTGGGGGGAGAACCTGTGCACTGAGACCGAGGAAGGCTCAGGGAGGTTATCTATGGCTGAGAAGATTCAGGTTCCCAGGAGGTGTTCCTTCTTTGAAGTTTGAAACAAAGGATGTTTAGGAGCAGTGGAAAGAACTGCTTAACTCAGACAGTGTAGTGATGAAAACCTTGGATTCTGGAGTTACATAGACCTGGCTCTACCTGACACACTGCAGCCTCTGTGAGCCTGTTTTCTTATCTCTCAAAATGGGGCTACTGTAGCTTCCTCACCGAGCTGGTAGTGTGTGTTCCGTAGATGGTGTGGGCAAATCACGGGACGTGGGGGTAATCAGTAAATCTGGATTACTGTTATCCTTTTCAAAGGTGGTACAGGTTAAACATGTAGACAGGTTCCCAAATCGTAGGTGATAACATATTATACTCTCTGGGATTTTTTAGGAATACCTCTAAAACTCTGGATGTTTCCATCTTATACTGAGGGGTTGTAGGGGATCCAGCTGTCCCGTGGCACCTTTGTCAGAGGCGGAATAATCTGAGGCTAGAGAGGCTGTGGGCCTGACCTCATTGATCACAGTCTCGAGTTTGAAGTCTTGTCTTTTTGATTTGGGATTGCATGTTCTGGCAAATTGCGTGTGTGTGTGTTTCATCAGTGATTGGTCGCAAAACTTCCAAGTAGCCTTTCTTCTGGGAACAGGGCCCGGCCCTGTGAAATAATATCAGGAGGGCTAGTCCCTTGCAGGGAACAGTTCTCGCAAATTTAGAAAAGGGCTCTGTTCCCAAAGATCATTTGCAAATGGATAATTTGGAATGTAGAACACATTTTCCCATAAAAACAATGTGGTTAGGTCACCAGCCTGACCTACAAAGCTTTTAATTTAGCATCTTACTTGAAGTAGCAATTTATTAATAGTATGGTCGTCAATTTAAGGTTCTGGGAACAGGACTTGCAGAACAGGTGGGAGGAGGAAGAGAGTTTCTGGTCTGTTTTTTTGGGCCCTGGGTTGAATTTGAATTAGGCAGAGGTTTGCCTTGGTCTTATCCCAGATTCTCTGTCTCCTTAGGTCTCCAGGTCTCCTGGCACTTTTCCTTTCCTCAGGGCCTCTCGAGGCAGGCTCTAGTCCCCCAAAGGTCACATGTTCTAGAACCTACTTAGGTCTTTGTTCCCTTTTCTCCATGCAGCTGATGTGAGCTAGGTTTTAGGAGGACAGCAGTGGAACAGATTTATACTACATTGTGAGTGACTGATAGTCCTTTACACTTCTTGGAGAGTTTTCATTTTCATTTTCATTTATTTACTTATTTTTTAATAAATTTATTTTTAAAAAATTTTATTTATTTTTGGCTGCGTTGGGTCTTTGTTGCTGCGCACGGGCTTTCTCTAGTTGCGGCGAGTGGGGGCTACTCTTCGTTGCGGTGCGTGGGCTTCTCATTGCGGTGGCTTCTCTTTGTTGTGGAGCACGGACTCTAGGCACGTGGGCTCAGTAGTTGTGGCTCTCGGGCGCTAGAGCACAGGCTCAGTAGTTGTGGCGCACGGGCTTAGTTGCTCCGTGGCATGTGGGATCTTCCCGGACCAGGGCTTGAACCCGTGTGCCCCTCACTGGCAGGCGGATCCTTAACCCCAGCGCCACCAGGGAAGTCCTATTTATTTTTTAAAAAATTATTTTTATTTTTTGAGAGTTTTCATTTTTAAAGGAAGAGGCTTACTAATCTGACAAATCTCCAAGAGTAGATTCAGGCCCACAACTCCCAACCCGTAACCTTTGGGACTAGGTGTATTTTGGAATTCAGAGTTTTTCAGATTTCAGAAAGCAGTGTCCCATAATCAAACAAAAAGATTTATGCAGCAAAACATAAATTTCAGCTAAATGGGATACACAAACTACCCTGTGTTTTCCTTTCCTTCAGCTTCTGAAAATACAGAAACTCTATTTAAAATAGTTTATTTCTGATTACAAAAGTACTACAATGCCAGTTTTTAATAGTAATATGTAGCTTAGAAAGTGGAAGTCCTTTATAAATCTTACCTCCTAGAGATGACAGCTATTAACTTTGGTGTTTAATCCTTTAGATTTTTCCAATGCATAAGCTAATAGGTATATGTGTTATTTATATTAGTATGTAATTTTTTTTTTTTTTTACAAAAATAAGATTCTATTGTATATAATATACTGCAGTTTTGTTTCTTCACTTATTAATATTTAGGCTGTTTTTCTCATGTCAGTAATTTAGATTTTGTTCTTTTCAAAAGCTAGGAAGATTTCCATCATACGGGCATATCATTATTAATCCATCACCTTATTGATTGATATTTGGGTTGTTTCTAATTTTTTTCGATGCAGTAAGCACTTTTATATACATCTTTGTCTATTTCTGTGGGCACATCTGTAGGGTTGATTCCTACTGTTGGCTCATTGGGCGTAGTATGCAGTTTTTACTTCAAAAGACCGTGCTGAGTTGCCCCCTCAGCAGATTCTACCGTCTAAGACTCTCACCAACAGTGCAGGAGAGTTCCTGTTTCCCCTTCCCCAATCAGTGCCAGATGTTTTTAATCTGCCAACCTGATTTAGAAAAGCAGTCTCATCTAATTTACATTTCTGTGCTTATTCGGGATGTTGGTAATTTTTTTCAAATGTTTATTGGCCATTTTTTTCCCTTCTTCTTCTTTGAGTTGCCTGTTTATGTCTAAGAGGTCAACTTGGCTTTATTTTTCTAACCTTTCTGCCTGCTTGGGGAGCAGGAGGAGAGGGCATGGCAGATCCACTGGACGTATCAGTTGTTGAGGGGGTTGCCAGGGTTGCCCAGCTCCTTGCAGAGTGAGGAAAGGCAGGAAGCCAGTGGGTTTGGCTTAACAAGCTGATACTTTATCCTGGGAGTGCGTGTCTGGTTTATGCTAGGGCTTGCGCGTTGGAGTCTTGGTTTAAAAGTGTGTGTGTGTGTGTGTGTGTGTGTGTGTGTGTGTGTTGGGGGGGAAGGATTCTGTTTATCTGATTGCTTTTTCATTTTCTTTGTCAAGACTCTTCAGAGGATATCCCTCCAGCCACTCAGAACTTCATCATTCCAAAAAAAGAGATCCACACTGTTCCAGACATGGGCAAATGGAAGCGTTCTCAGGTACCACTGGTGTCTGCACTGCAGGGTCGGAACTGGATGAGAAACTTGGGCTTTTTCAAAGACAGTGGTTTTCTAGGCCTGAGTGGGGCTGTGAGCTCCTGACCCTTCTAGCTTTTGGAGCCAGAGCTGTTTAGAGGCTATGGAAAGAGGTGACAGGGGAGCTGGCTGTCTCTTCCCCCTCAGGGGCAGTACTCAGGGCGCTGGAGTGGGAAGGTCTCTGGGGGCTGGGGCGAGGATAACCATGGAGGGTTCTGCTTCTGATTCTTGGAAGCCATCGTCCCTTGGGTGTTATTGTATTGGCTGAACATCCTACATGATGGAGTGGGTCACTCTGATGCTTGGTTGCAAGTAATAGCAAGTCTGGGAGCCAGTGTATCACAGGGAGAGGAGGTTACCCCATGGAAACCTAGGCCAGGGAGGTGGCTGAGCCTAAAACACCAGGGAACGGGGGTCCCAGTTCTCTGCGCTTCTCAGTCTTCATGGTAGGCAGAAGATAACAGCTTGTACCTTCCCGGCTTCTGGTACAGGCTGTGGAAAGACTGGGACTAAGAAAAAGAAAGCCGGGGTCCTGGCAAGCTTGGCAGGTTCTCTGTGTGGAGTCTCCTGTGCTTACGTTGAGCCCAAGCCCTACCGCAGCCATGTCTTGGCCTTGCTGGGGCCGGGGCCATGCTAGCCTGTCTGGCTCCTCTTTCACAAGCCTGCCCTTTAAATATCTGAAGATGGTTATCGTGTCTTTTCTGAGTTGTTTTCTCCCCCACGTCTTCACCAGGATAAACGCCTTAGTTCTTTAGCTGCTCAAAGGATGTGGTTCAAGTCCTTTCATCATCTTGGTTGCTCTACGTCAGGGTTTCTCAACCTCAGCACTATTGACATTTGGGGCAGATAATCCTTTGTTGTAGGGGGCTGTTCCGTGTACTGTAGGATGTTTAGTAACACCCCCGGCCGCTACCCACTCAATGCCAGTAGCAGCCCTCCTCCCAGTTATCACAACCAAGAATGCCTCCAGACATGTTGGAAGTCTCCTGGGAGCCGTCTCACCTGGGTTGAGAAGCACCACTTTTCTCTTCCCTGAACCTGCAGGACTGTCTGAGTCCAAACGTGGCTTTAGTTCCTTGCTTTCCCCTAGATGTTTTCCAAAGAACATTGGGTGTTTATGATGTGCCAGGTACTTTAGCTGATTTAATCCTCACAAAAACCCTGGGACTCTGAGGTCATCTCCATTTTGAAATTGAGAAAACTGAGGCCAGGAGGTGAAGACATTTAGACATTTAGCAAGGCACAGTTAGTGGTCAAGATGAGAGTCCAAAGAGTTATGTCCAGGTTGCCTGGCTCTGGAGCCCCATGGGTTGAGCTGCTATGCTCTAGGCTATAGGTGGGCACCCTAATTTGGCCCTCTGCCTGTTTTTTTTTTAATTTCTTTTTATTTTGGCTGCACTGGGTCTTAGTTGCGGCATGCATGAGGGACCTAGTTCCCCGACCAGGGATCGAACCCGCGTCCCCTGCATTGGAAGGCAGATTCTTAACCACTGGACCACCAGGGAAGTCTCCCCCACCCCGCCACCCCCCGACATCCTTAAGTGTTGGATAAAGAGGAAGCAAGAAAGTGAGAGGCAAAAGGGATGAAGAAGAAACAAGACTACACAGAAGTTGCTTGCTTCCAGGAACTGCCTCTACAGGGGCCTGCACCTCAGTGCTTTCTTAGCCCTGTGCTGGCTGTAACCTGCAGCCCCATAGGGAAGAGGTTGTCCAGTTGGAAGCTGGGGATGGGTGTGCTGGGAGACCTGGCCATGGGCAGAAAACAGCTTCATCTCCTGGGAGCAGGGCGTCCGCAGTGCAGGTACACAGCCTGGCCTGCCTGGTGGGGGAAACATCTGGAAAGTTACCAGGGGCTGGACCCTTGGTGGTATAGTATAATGGTGGAGTACTCGCCGCTCTACTTTGGAGTTTGGCTGGCTGGGTCCTAGCTCCACGTCTAAGGACATCTTGGTCTTAGGCGTCACTTCCCCTGAAGTCTTGGTTTCCTCATCTGTAAAATGGGGACAATGACAGTGTCTACCTTGTGGGGTTGTTGTATAAAGAAACTGCTGGCAGCAGTGGTGAGTGCACAGTAGACTCTGGCTGGAGGTCCAGGTGTCACTGTGGTCACTGGCCTGCCGGTGGTTTTGGACGGAGGATCAGGGTTGGGTGTTTGGCATTATCCTTCTGCTGCTCCTGCTATCGGGTTGGGAGCCAGGGGCAGCTTGGCGCTCTCGGGTAACTGGGTGGAGCTGGGGGCTGGCGAGGGTGTGGAGAGCGGGGGTCTGACACCCTTCTCCACGTCCCCGCTCCTCCCTCTGTTTGGCAGGCGTATGCTGACTACATCGGATTCATCCTCACCCTCAACGAAGGTGTGAAGGGGAAGAAGCTGAGCTTCGAGTACAGAGTCTCTGAGGTAGGCAAAGGCAGGAGCCTGCTGGGCAGGGTCTTTCCAAAAATAGCTCCCAAGAGCCCACAATGGGACCAGTGCAGAAAATAAGATCACCCAGACACATGTGCAGTTGACATTTTAGTGTCTACATTTCTAATTAAAAAAAAAAATCTGTGAATAGATGTGTATTTATAAAATTGAGATCAAGGTATATAAGCTGTTTTATAGCCTGCATTTTTGTTTTGTTTCGTTCTGTTGTTTTTTTGTTTGGGGCCGCACCGTGTGGCTTGTGGGATCTTATTTCCCCGACCAGGGATTGAACCCGGGCCCCAGTATTGGAAGCAGGGAGTCCTAACCACTGGACCGCCAGGGAATTCCCTAGCCTGCATTTTTGTCAACTGGTGTCTGTATGTAACTTTTTAAATGAAAAATGATCACAAAAGAGGTAAATATGCTCACTGAAGAGATTACTGTTAGAGGGGACTTCCCTGGCGGTCCAGTGGTCGGGACTTCGCCTTCTAGCGCAGGGAGTGTGGGTTCGATCCCTGGTCGGGGAGCTAAGATCCCACACGCCGCCTCGCAGCCAAAAAAACAGAACATAAAACAGAAACAATATTGTGACAAATTCAATAAAGATTTAAAAAAAAAAAGGTCCACATCAAAAAAATCTTAAAAAAAAAAAAGAGATTACTGTTAGAAACGTGTATAACACTAACAAAAAAGCTGGCCCCGCCCTGTATTCCTCCCCATAACCGGCTCCCAGGGGCAGCCTCCGGCTCACAGCGTGGGGACTGTCGCCCAGACCTGCCCCGGGGGCTCCTCTGCCCCCTTGAGCCATGCCCTCACTGGTTTAAACAGTCCCCCGCTTAGAGTTTGAGGTTATTTCCCTGAACACTGCTGCTCTGAACACCCTCGCACATAGACCTGTGGGCGTTCTTTCCTAAGGATGCATTCCGAGAGGTGGAAATGCTGAGTTGCAGGGCGTGCACTGCTTGGTGCTCTTTGGCTGTGTTTCAAAGACCGGCTTGTGTGTAGAGGGAGGGTGAGAGCTGTGGGGAGGCTGATAGGCACGGGAAGGTGTGGTCTCGCAACTCTTGGCTCTTGCTGGATGCCATCCCAGCCCCGGTGCCAGGCCTCCAGCGGCCTCCTGCGTTCCTGTCCCAGGCAGCCAGAGCCCCCTTGAGCTTCATCTTATCTCAGACCCCAGGCCCGAGCAGCCTCTCAGTACCTTGTCCACCCAGCTCTCTAGCTGTAGCTTCGATCTGTCGGGTAAGACCTGGCCCTGCCCTGGCCCAGTCCCTCCACCTTTCTCAAGGCTGGCATAGCCCTCATGCTCCTGGGCCCTAACTGGCTGCTGGGTGGCCGAGGTCCTGTTCTGTGGCTGCGGGGAGCCAGGCCTGTGCTGGGGATTGACAGCCTTCTCTTGGGAGCTGGCCCACCAGTGACTTCTTGGGTTCCTCTTGGGCCTGCTCAGTGCTCTGGGGCTTTGGCTGCGGGCGCAGACGGCGGGGGCGGGGAGAGAGGGCCGCTCCTTGAGCCTGTGATAAGGAACGCTGAGCTGTGCTCAGTGGACTGGGGAATGTGGGGGAAGCCTAATTAAAAGGCAGTGTTGTAATTACCCCAGCAGATCCTGAGCTGCCAAACCCCTCTCAGGTCCCTTCATTACCCCTGAGGCTTTGATGGTAGATGTCCATACCACCCAGGTGTTGGCTCAGCTCAGGAGCCATTCTTTTGGCAGGATTGCAGCCTGGTTAAGTGCTTGGGTTCTGGAGTCAGGCTGATCAGGTTTTGATAACCTCTCACTTCTGAGCTGAGTGGCCTTGTCGCCTCTGACGCTCCATCTCCTCATCTGTAGAGTGGGAAGAGCCACAGACCTACTCATGGCCCCCAGGGAGATCCCGCATGTAGGTTTTTTTTTTTAGCACAGAGCCTGGCACATACTAGATGGCATTGTCATTATTAGCTATTGTTATCGTTAGCTGGTTTTCAGTTTTAATTTCTAGTAACACTGATGTTGTTTCACTTGGGGCTCTTCCTGAGCTGGGTTCGTTCTCACTCAGGGGACAGGGGTGGCTCGTGTGGTCTCCAGAGGTCTCCCGGCTTCTGCCCGCGGCTGGCAGTGGCGGCAGAAGGCACCGCACACAGCGTGCGGCCTCCCTTCCTGCCTGGCGCAGCTGCTGTGGCTCCCCTGCCGCTTCTTGCTCCTGCCTCTCAAGGCAGGGGGAGGCGGCTGCGGCTGGGGAGAGGGCAGAGTGGCCTGGGGGGCGGCTTCCAGACCACCCGCAGCAAGGGGAACCGGCGAGGGCGATGTATGAGATTGTCTAGACCCATGTTTAGAATGCTCTCCTTCCTTTTGAAATTATGTCTGTCCTATTCTTTGGGGGTTAAAATGTTTTATTTTTGTAAAATAAAGGTGATAGTAGATAGGAGGCTTATCTTTTGTTGTTGTTCCATTTGATTTTTTTAAATGAGTCAGAATTTTAAATTGGCAAGTAAGATTTTGGAGAAAATTTTACTGGTCCATGAAATCTGAAGAGGAAGCTTTGGTCCAAGGAGGAGGAGGGTGGCTCAAATTATTCTTCATGCTTCCTAGGGGCTTCAGCCCACAGCTCCCTCCCCTCCAACCCTCTCCCCTCAACAAGCCAAACAACAGAGGCAGCCCCTGCCTTCAAAAACCCTCTCCAGAAAGAGGAGCTAGGAGCCTTTTAATTATTCATTGGCCCAGCTGAGCTAGCAGCTGGGGCCTGGCTCCCGCTGGCTTCAAGCACCTTCTTTATGTCCCGTTCAGTGCCTCACCGAAGACAGTTCTCTGGGGAATCTGTTCTGGTGCTTCTGGGGCCAGGATTACTGCACCATCCCTTATAAGTCCCAGCTGCTGCATGGGGTTAGGTTTGCTCTGTCCTTATCAGCTCTTCCGGGTGACCTGGTTCTTCACAAAGCCAGGCTCTGGCAGTGTGTTTGGTCACATTTCAGCAACGCAGCTTTTTGTCACCCTGGCCCTTGGCCACAGCCAGGTATAAAGGGAACTTTCTCCTCTTACAGATAACTTTCCTCTTCTCCCAGGCCCCAAGCGTAGGGAAAGGGGAGGTGAGGGAGGGCAGCATCAGGGCCACTGTCACATTGCTATTCGTGTGGACTGCATGGACTGCAGTGTGGTTTGTGCCTCCCGGTGGGGGGGGGGGGCACTGGCTACCACATACCCCGTTAGCTCAAGGCCGCCTTTTCCCTCCCCACAAATACACACTCAGCACTCGGGACCACTTCTCTGCAGAGTCTCAGCAGTGGCAGACCTGACCGTGCCTTGCCCTCTGTGTCACAGCTTTTCCCGTGGGCACCTCTTGCTAGTTCCTACCAGCGCCTGGAGGTGTCTCCTTATACCATTTGTACCCGGCAGACACAGGCGAGATCTGCTTCTGGGCAAGGCCCCTCCTCCCGGCCCACCTGTCCCCTGTGTCATGTGCTCCCCGAGCCTTTTGTTACCTTTGTCCTGGCCCATTTCTGCGAGCCACATCTGGAAGGGGCACTTTTGGAGCTGCCCTCACAGACCTTTGTTTTAGATAGATAGCATCACCTGATGTCCTCGATGAGTAACATTTGGTGTGCTATGAGTAACATTTGGTGTGCTAACGCTGCCTGGCCTGTCACACCGATTCCACTCTTTAGTCCCTGCCCTCTGTAGGAAAGATAGAGGTGAGAGATGAGAGATGGGTCTCAGACACTGCTGGCCTTACAAAGCGTTACCCACGTTCGCACCTCTGACCCAGCATTTCTACAAAGGGTATTGTTCACGGAGTGAACAATTGGAAGTAACCCAAACATTTAACAGTGAGGGATTTGGGAAGTAAATCACAGTACATTGGTACAGTGAAATATTATTCACTTGTTAGAGGCTTTTGCAAAATTATGTTTCCATGTTGCTGTGGAACGAGGGTCATGAGGAAACTGATCAGGCTACAAAGCAGCCTGTGCCCTGTGACCCCCGTTTTAGAGTCTGCGTGTGGATGTATACCATCACCCTGTGTCAGGCACTGCGCTAGCATGCTTCATGGATTGTCACTTAGTCCTCGTGACGGCCCTTGGAGTTATTTACCATCATGCCCATTTTTGAGATGAGGAAACAGGCTCAGAGAGTTAAAGTCACTTGGTCAAGGTCTTGCAGCAACCAAATGGTGTTTTAGCTGTGATCTGAAGGCAGGTCCAGCTGCCTTCAAAATTCTCACCATGATAAGCAATGGAAAACAAAAAGATGCAATAGAAGAGTACGTTAAAATGTTAATACAGGTTCCCCCGTTATCTGAAAGTAGAGCGTTTCTATGAAACCTGTTGTAAACCGAAGTGGTGTAAAGTGAAAATCCTCTTTAGATTTCTTTCGGTTAGCAAAAACAGCTACTAATGTAGGTCTTCCGTAAAAGTAAAGTGGCGAAAAGCGAACTTTCGAAAAGCGGGGGATACCTATGGTGTTGATTTCTGGGTGGCAGGATTATCGGTCATTTTTGTTTTCTTCCTCTTTGCATCTCTGTTTTCAGTGATGAGCAGGTATTGTGCACTAAACGGAAGACCCCAGTAAGATGTAGTAAAGCAGGTCAGGGCTGCAGCTCGTGCTTGTGCATCAGCTGCCCCTGGATGAGCTGGCTAGAGAAGCCGGCTGCAGAAGCCACGCTGGTCCTTCAGCCTAGCGCTGGGCCCCTTCTGTGAGGCTCTCTGTGTTCACCTGTCCCCTCCTTCGTATTCAGGGTGGTTGGGAGGAAAGGGGCACAGCAGGGAGATGCCAGTAGTGCCAGGCCTTGCGGTCCCTGTCCAGCAGCCGTTGGGGCTTCCCTCTGTGGCTCGAGCTTGGGGACACTAGTCATCGTGGCTTGGCCCCCTCTGTTTGCCTCCACAGGCCATTGAGAAACTGGTCGCTCTTCTCAACACGCTGGACAGGTGGATTGATGAGACTCCTCCGGTGGACCAGCCCTCTCGATTCGGGAACAAGGCCTACAGGACCTGGTATGCCAAACTTGACGAGGTGAGGCTGCTGCAGGACAGGCTTGGGGGCTGGGCTGGGGAGAAAGCTGTCAGATACCAGAATCACTGGGGAATTTGTTAAAATGGCGGTTCCGTTTCCCAAAGTACAACTGCGTTTACCCTCTCCCCCGCCGTCCTCCGGGAATCACCACTGTGGACGCGCAGTCCTCTGCACAGGGCTGTTTATTAGGTGATTGTAGCAACGGATTGAAACGTCCCACGTGTCCATCTGCAGTTTATTATCCGTTAAATAAACTGGAAAGTCCACCCAGGGAGTACCATGCAGCTCTGAGAAAGAATAGGGAGGCCGACTAGGGAACTCAGGGGAAGGGACCGCAACTTCCAGTGGTCCCTCGGTATCTGTGGGGGATTGGTTCCGGGACCCCCCGCAGATGCTCAAGTCCCTTGTATAAAATGGCGAGGTTCGGTCAGCCCTCTGTATCCACGGGTTCTCCATCTGTGGATACAAAGGGCCGACTGTACTGTTAGGTTAGAGGGGAGCCGGGGTGTTATGCACACGGCAAGCTGCCTTTTGGTAAGAAAGAGGGGAAACAAAAAAGGTATGTTTGTATTGCTCAGTTTGCACTGGAAGGATGTGTAAGAGGCAAATAAGGCTGTGGGTTTTTTTTTTTGAGGGTGGGGGGAACGGGCTGGATGGGAAAGGGTGGAGTAAGACTTCTCAATGCATCCCTTTTATAATGTGTTTATTTTTGAGTCATGCAAAGGTAATACCTGTTAGAAGCAAACAAAAAATAAAAATGCAGGATAGCCACCCCTGGGAGTCCAGATTCTCACCAGGTCTCCAGGAGATTCTCATGCCAGGTGATTTTTTGTTTTTTTTTGTTTTTTTTTTGTTTTTTTTGGCCACGCCACGCAGCATGTGGGATTTTAGTCCCCCCAACAGGGATTGAACCCTGCGCCCCCTGCATTGGAAGTGCAGAGTCTTAACCACTGGACCACCAGGGAAGTCCCTCATGCCAGGTGTTTATAGACTGAACTTAGAGAAACGTGCGTCCTAGTTTCTTTGGCCCAGTGTTTTCACATGGAGCAGAGGGGAGTCCTAAGGACCCAGCAAAACACTGTCCCTGCGTAAGAGTGGCCTGGGGCTGCTTCTGGTCTCTAAGATGGCACATGGGCATATTTTTTTTTTATTAAGTTATAACTTAAAGAAAGCTGACAAATCATAGCTATCAATCATGTACAGCTTGATAGATCTTAACGTGTTTTTACCCTTGCATCCATCCATATCAAGCCGTGGAACATTCCAGCACTTCAGCAGGGCCTTTGTGCCCCGTTCTAGTTGACATCCCCCAGACTCTCCTGACCGCTATCCTATAGATCGACTTCGCCTGTTTTGAACTTCATGTAAACGTCTGGCTCCTTTTGCTCAACGTTGTGTGATTCACCTGTGTTGTGCGGAGCAGCGGATCTTCTTCGTTGCTACGCAGTATTCCAGGGTGTGGCCATAGCACAAGTTATCCATTCCATGGATTGTTCAGCTGATGGACAGTTGATGGACAGTTCAGTTGTGGGTTGTTTCCACGTTTTGGCTGCTGTAAATAATGCTGCCGTGAACGTCCTTGCATACGTCTTTGGTGGACGTCGGGCACAAACTCCCTTGCTGGGAGTATGAAGAAAGAGGACATCTCTGGAGATGTCAGGGAGTTACTAGATGGGAAAGTCGAATGGCTTCTTTTTAGATCCCTCCTGTCTTGCCCCCAGAACCGTGTCCCCTGGAGGGAGGGTCAGCAGATGAAGAGCCACCCCAGGGTGGTCTCTGTGGTGTGAAAATAAATGCTCTCCCTCCTCTTCCTTCCGTGGGCAGTCAGAGCGGGGAGCCAGGACTGCTCGCTGTGGCAGCCTGGCTCCAGCCAAGATGCTGCCTCTGGGCACCTGGCCACCGAGATGCTGCCTAATCTGCTGCCACCACTTTGTGTCTCTTGTGTTATCAGGAAGCAGAAAACTTGGTGGCCACAGTGGTCCCCACCCATCTGGCAGCTGCTGTGCCCGAGGTGGCTGTTTACCTAAAGGAGTCAGTAGGGAACTCCACGCGCATTGACTACGGCACAGGTACCCGTTACTGTGGCGGCGCCTGCTTGGCTTCGCAGTGGCCCTTTCTCGGGTTGCCTCCTCTTTGCTCTGGGTTGTGTTGGTGAGGTGAGGGAGCCAGCTGGGGTGCAGCGCGGCAGGTGCAGGGACGCCTGCTGCTCTGGCTTGGTCCACCAGGGGGAGCTGGTGCCACGTGCATGGTGGCTGTAAGCGCAGAGCTGACTTCTGTTCCTTGTAAAGGTGGCCTCGCTGTGTGCTCATCGTCATCACCAAACTGATAATTTGTTGAGCACTTACTGTATCCCAAGACAACCGCTTACGGAAGCCTTGAGAACTGAAAGAGCCTGGTAGCCTCTGGCAGCGCTGTGGCGCATTGCTGTTAGCCACTCGGTGCCCTTCAGAGGGAGCGCTGTGGGCATCTTAAAAGGGAAGGGGGGTGTTCTCTATCTAGGTCAGGCGTGGCTGAGGAGGGTCGCTGCTTTGAGAGGCCCGCCTTTCTTTTCCTTTCCACACTGAAACAGGCAAATGCAAGAGCTACTGCTCTCTCGGGCCCTTCCCTTGCCTCTGGAGGAGCCCAGGCCACAGGGGCAGGCCTGGAGAAGGGCCCCCTTGGACCTGGGTCATGGGAAAGTTTTGTCATCTGCTCCCCTGATGCTGAGGAACAGGCTTATTATCAAGTGAGACTTTTAGGGGCGGCGCTTTGACTGAGACCAGCCAACCAGAGAGACCTGGAGGCGAGAGTGGCCAGGTCAGCAGGGGCTGGGTTTTTCCTCCACTCTCAGATGCTCGTAGTTGTGCAAGGGTGATGACTGCCCCTGAGTGATGGTGGCTTGGACTCTGGCTGGTCATGATCAAAAACTGTGCAGGTGAAAGTAACAGCTCATAAGCTTTCCAGGCCCTTGGAGGGACCCTTATTCTGCAGAAATAGGACAGGAAGTCACTGAAATATTCTCTCCTCCCCTCCCTCCAGATATGTTTATTATGACACCGTGAACCATGGGATTCGGCCCAGAGTCCAGCCAGTGGTTTCTGTAGCGCTGACCATTTCTATTTGACATGACTGGGAAGGAAGGGGGGTGCCTTTTGACCCTGCAGTGTGGCCATGCTTAGAATGTGACCATGCTTAGAAGCCTTCAGTGGCTCCTATTGCTCTTAGGATAAAGTCTGAACTTTTTTACTGTGGCTGTAAATGCCTGTCTGATCTCCAGCCTCATTGCATTACACTTTCTCCCTTGCTCTCTCTGCTTTAGCCAGACTGGCCTTCCTAGGGTTCTTCAGACATATCAGGGTTGTTTTTTTTTTTTTGCCTCAGGGCCTTTGCATATGCTGTTTCTCCTGGCTAGAGTGCTCTTCTTGCTTCCCTCACGCCCTGTGCCTTACCAGCTCTTACTCATCTTTCAAATTAAATATTATTTCTGAAGGGAAACCTTCCTGAACCCTAATGTCAGGATCACCCTGTGATATCCTCCAATTATCACCCTATCCTTCTCCTTCAGAGGTAGTTCATAGAAGTGATTGTATATTTAATGTTTGTCATCCTGATAGGTCATAGACTATCAAACAAGGGCAGGGACTTTTGGCCTCTGTCCCTCTAGTGCCTGACACGGACAGTGGTTGCCACCTATAGTAGGTGCTGAATAAATAGGGTAGAATTGATGAGTGAGCTACACCTCCAAAATAAAATGTGAATGCCTATTTAAGAATCACCAGCCTGGGCCTTTTTAGGCGTAGAATTATAGTACTAGTGGTTCTTAAAAGGACCTAGTTCTTTCTGGATGGGGAAGAGGCCCCGTTACCTCCATGTTGACCTCCCTCCTTAGAGGGGAAGTTAACAGTGATTTGGACTCTGGTGAGACCAAGAACAGTCCCACGCCTTCTGGAAGACTGTCAACCTCGGCTCTTTTTTCTCCCCCAGGACACGAAGCTGCCTTTGCTGCTTTCCTCTGCTGTCTCTGCAAGATAGGGGTGCTTCGAGTGGACGACCAAATAGCCATTGTCTTCAAGGTGTTCAATCGGTGAGTGAGCCAGGCGGGAGGGGTGGCTGCCAGTGGGAGGAGGAGCCAGGGGTCTCTTTCCTCCTTGTTACCATCAGACTGGGGACAGGGTGCTAGAGGGGCCTCCCGAGTGGCTGTTGGTTCTCTTGTCCTGTCCTAATCAAGCTGTGACTGTGAACAGGGTGTCCAAGACTCCTCCTTCCGACAGGTTCAAATTCAAGTAAAAATAAGTGAAGGGAATGTTACATAATGACTGCTAATGCTTCTGTGGCATTTATCACGTAGAGGTAACTTCTAAGCGCTTTACATACAACTCTTTTTATTCTCACGAAGACCCTCATTTCCATTTTATAGATGAGGAAACTGAGGCATAGAGAAATCAGGTCCCTTCACTGAGGTCACAGCCAGCTGAACCCAGGCAGTCAGGCTCTGACCTGCTCCCCTCACCACCCAGACCACCTCCCGGCACATGGGTGTGTCTCCGTCACCAGAGGGCGCTGACACATCTGTTCTGGGCCCCACTCTGGTGCTGCTGATGCCGCAGCGCCAAGGGCGGTTCCCGAAGGGATCTAGGGGATGATCTCCTTGGACTCCCATCAGCTTTCCTATGGGCAACCCGAAGCGAGAGAAGCTGTGGCTCCTGCCCAGGCTCTCAAGTTGTCAGGAGGTGATGACACTAACCCCCTTTCCCAGTTGGTGTTTTGCGCCTTTCCTGGGCCAAAAGGAGGCTGAGTGTGGGAGAAGAAAATGAAGTTCCATAATTTTGAGTGTATCAGCTGATGCATAACATAGGCATGTAGGTTTTAACTGAAAAGGAGATCTGTTACACTCTTAGGTGGTTATTTCTGGCCTCCTTTGCTCCCAATGGCCGAAGGGTTGAGACTGTCTTTCTACTTTCTGCCACCTCCCCTCCCTTCCCCGCCCTCCTGTGCAGGTACCTTGAGGTTATGCGGAAGCTCCAGAAGACGTACAGGATGGAGCCGGCCGGCAGCCAGGGCGTGTGGGGCCTGGATGACTTCCAGTTTCTGCCCTTCATCTGGGGCAGTTCGCAGCTGATAGGTACTGAGGTACCCTGGCCCTCCTCCCTTCCCTCCTTCCCTCCCCTCCTGCCCAGGGCACACAGTGACAGCTTGTAAAGCAGGCATTAGACCGGCTATTGACGGACGCTGCTTGCTGCCGACCTTCTGCTGCAGCTGGCGTGGCAGGCTGGGGAGGCTGAGGCAGATAATGGAAAGTGACACGGGCTGGGGCGAGGGCGCCTGGCACATAATGGACTGGTGTGAAATGCGCCCCGGCTCCTGGCAGCAGCTGCGGGGTTTTATGTAGAAAACGAGGGGTTCTTTTGACTCAGTGACCCGCATCATCCACTGTTATTATCGAGCCGTGCACAGGGGGACCCATCGAGGAGCTGCTGCTCGCTCCGGGCCCGCTCTGGGGGTTCCCCCCACTTTCCCACGGGCAAGCCAGAGCAGGTGAAGGGTCCACGTCTATTTCCACGTAGGATTAACCGCCTACGAAATAATATTAATAAACGACCCTTTGTTGAGTACTTCCCTGTACCAGGCACTGCTCTCTGTGCTTCAGGCAGATCATCGCAAGGACCCTGGGAAGGGTTTTTGCCGGCAAACCGCTGACCAGCACTTACCTGTGCAGGCACCATGCCGAGTGCTTTACGGTGGTCCTGACGTTCAGGTGGCACTCCACAGCCCCACTGCACGGATGAGGAAACTGAGTTGCATGGCTGGAAAGAAGCAGAACCAGAGCTTATTACACTAGAGTCCAAACCTGCACAGGGCCATTGATTGCTCCAGCGAGATCAGGCGTTGAGGGCGGTGGGCAGGACCGCAGCCCTGGGGTGGGTGCCGCCCTGGGGTGGGTGCAGATGGCACTGGGCTGCGGTGCCCCGGCGGTGCGAACGCCTGGTTCTGAACCCCGGGCCGCTTTGCTGTTTCCAGACCACCCGAATCTGGAGCCCAGGCACTTTGTCGATGAGAAGGCCGTGAACGAGAACCACAAGGACTACATGTTCCTGGAGTGTATCCTGTTTATCACCGAGGTGAGGGGAAGGGAGTGAGGGAGGAGCCCGCGGCAGCCTCCGGGCCGAAAGGGACTGAGGCTGGTGGCTTTGGACACAGGAGCCAGAGCTGCTGTCTGAAGATGGCAGGGCCAACCCCTGAAGTGGGTTGTTGAAAAGGAAGCCCAGCCAGGCCTCTCTGAAAGGTTAGGCCACCTTCTGACTGTCCAGGCTCTCTTCCTCTAAATCAGTACTCTGGGGTTTCTACTGGAGCCGACGGATTAAGACCTGGTCATTAGGTGGACTTGGTGACCGACGCAGCAGGTCTGAAGGGTGGGTGGGTATTGTTGGGGGGGATGGGGGGGTGTCAGCATCTTGCGGGTGGGGGCCACAGGGTCTGCAGAGCTATGTGCATGTGGACGTGTGCGACGAAGCCATTGCAAGAGTTGGAGAGACTGGAGTGGACGGCGGGACAGATCCCTGCTGAAGGGACACACCTTTGCCGGACCTGGGCCAAGGGAGGTGCTGGAAGCGCAAGTGAGCGGGCCTGGACCCCCAGCCCACCCAGCGGGGGTCGTTTAACTGGGTGTCATTGTCCTGCTAAAGTAGGGCCTCCCGCCCGTGCAGCCTGGGACCGCTTCCTCAGGGTCACCTGGGGAGCTTGTGAAAATGCACGTTCTTGGGCCCCACCCCAGCTTTCTGAATCAGAAGCTTGGGGGACGAGCGCTAGGAACCTGAATTTAAACACATATGCCGGGTGATCGTGCATGAAAGCTGGGGACCCACTGTGCTCGGGCCTCTCTTTCAGGAGGTGTGGGGACCTTTCATCCTCCCTGCCTGGTACCCGCCCCACAGACTTCCAAAGGGCACCCTGGCTCTGCCACCTGGAGAGTGTCTCGCCCCCGTTCTCTTTCCTGACGCCCGCAGGCATTCCTGCTGGCCCGGTGATGTCCCTCGCACACCCGTGGATGCCCCTGCCTGTGCGGGCTTGCTTCTCTCTTGGCTGCCCGTTCTGAGCCCCCTGAAGAGGGGGAGACGCCTGGCTAAGCAGCCATAGCTCCAGACTCTCCTGGTCAGCATTCGGCTCAGGCCTCCGCCAAACTCCAGAGGCCAGAGGGGAATGCCACGTTTTTCCAAGTCAGCAAATGAAGGCCGTCCTGACGGCTGGGCGGCCACCACCTGACTCTCAGAGATCTGCTGCCTTCAGCACCGTAGGCAGCCCAAGGTCGGAGGGACTCCGGGGCAGCCTGGCTCACTGCCTTGAGAGCCAGTCACAGCCTGCCCTCCCCAGAGCAGAATGGGAGGCTCTGCGGAGCTGGGGGGACCCCAGGAGGAGCTGGGCGAGGAGAAGGGGTGGCTGCGCCCGCTCCTGGGGGTAAGAGGCTAAGCTGTTTTGGCTGGCCAGGCCCTTGGGTCCCTGTCAGTAACTAACAAGGAGAAGGCCAGGCTGGGCCTCAGGGAGTATGGGAATTGACTCCAGGTTAAAACTTTGTTTCCTTGTTTGTTTGTTTGGTTATGCTGGTATGAAAACCCCAAAGCTTTCCTAAAGTTTGGGACCCAGGTCCTCTGCTAGAGGAAATCCTACAGTGGCCACTAGGTGGCACTAAAGACACATTGAACTCGGAGGAGGTTTTCGGAACAGTTGAGGGAGAGGCATGAACCGGGAGGAGGCCGGCAGGCCCTAGAGTTCCTTGGTGGTTCCACACGCTCTCTGCGAGGCCTGGTTTTCGCCCTGGGCCTCGGTGCTTGGGCCTGGTGGTGGACGTTGGACGCTAGCAGGGGACGTGCCCCAGAGCTGAGGTGACCGGCAAGAGCCCCTCTCGCCCACTCGGCCCGCCTAGAGCAGGCGGGCGCAGCTCCTGATGGTGGCACACATTGTGCTAGCTCTCCGGAGTCTGGGCTCACCACCCAGACCAGGGTTTTCACAGCCCCCAGTGGTGGTGAGGGAGGCCCAAGGCCTGACGCTGGGACCTGGGGACCTGGGGACCTGGCGGCCTGCGTGGAGCTGTGTGCTGTGGTCAGGAAGGGGGAAGTGTTGCCTCTGGAGACCCCAGGGATCACTAGAGCTGGTGCAGCTAGGAGACTTAACAAACAAGAAGTTGGAAATGAGACTGCGCTTTTCCTCCCGCCGACACCAGCCTGGGACCTGCCCCGTGGCCCCGAGCATCCCGGATGAGGGAGCTCACCTTGCAGGGCTCCTGCCGCCTCAGGAAATGCAGCCCTGGTGCCTTTAAGAGCCCAGGGCAGGCAGGAAAAGAATTTCAGTTTCAATCTGGCTTCTAAATTTGGAGTTTTGGGAAGGGAGGGATCAGATTTCAGCTGGAAGGGAAGGAGCTGACAGGAAGGCGCTGTGCAGAGCCTCCCCCCACCCCACCCCCCTCAGTTACTGACAGAGGAACCATTTACAAAAGGCCGATTCTCTTGGGAGTGGAGAGGCAGGAACGCAGCGTCTGTGAGTAATTTCCTGCTCAATATGGCTGCTCTGACTCACACGATTCCCCTGGGGTCACTGCGGGACTGCAGCTTGCTAGCTCGTTCTCGCTCTTTCTCTTCTCCCTTTGTGGCTAGAATGAGCGAATTTTTTTTGTCTTCTCGACCCCATTCCTTTTTCCCCCTTATCTGCTTTCCTTTCCAGAGTTGCAGAGGCTCCTTCTGAAGGACCTATGGAGACCTTAGGACCCTGAAGGCTCGGGGTGTGGGGGGGGCAGCCCCTCTAAATAGCATCTCTGGCCTTTCCATGGAGGTGGCCCAGGCCACTGGGGCTCCGGAGCTCGGGCCTCCCCCCGGCTCTGCCAGCAGGCCAGAGAGGCCTTTTGGGTCCCCCACCCCGTGCCCCTAGTGGGGGAGGCTGGCCCACAGGCAGAACCCCTGGTTTCCCCACGTCCCTGGGCCAGCCTTGGCCACGGAGCCCTCACTGAGCAGACCCCTGGAGCTGTGGCTGTGACAGAGCCAGCAGGGTTCCCCCCCGGGTGGTTTGCTCATGGGGGGCCTAGTCCAGAGTGAAACTGGTTCCCCAGCTCCAGTGATCCCTGAGCTTCTCAGGGCCTGGAAGTATGCAAGAGAGGGCTGGAGCCTAGCGCTCCTCCCGTGGGGCAGAGAGCCTGGGGAAGGGGCGGGGTGAGGGGAGGGCGGGGTGGAGCCTGACGGAGTGGGACTTTGGGAACAAAGCGCCCTGAAGGCCAAGCCCCTGCAGGCTGGGGGCTCCTGGCTGCCTTCCTGGAGGAGGGAGCCTTACAGAGAGGAGGGGAAAGATTCTGGGTGAAGGGACTGGCCCAGGAGAAGCCCTGTGGGGGCCATGGGCCATGGCCTCACTGCTCGAGGAAGGAGCCTGTTGTCCTTGCTACTGAACCTGGGGGTTGAGACAGGCTTTGGGGTGCTTGGGCCAGGGGAGGGAGATGGCAAGGGTAAAATGGCAGCTTTTTCGACTTAGATCTTACAGTTTTGTAAGAGTTGCCTTACTGCAGGGGTGAGAGGCCTGCGAGAGTGGGTCCCCAGGCGAGCCCACAGCTGAAGGGTGGGGGGTTTCTGTTCCTGGGACCTTATGCTTATGATGCCCAGTATAGAGACCCATCCCTTCTCTCTGGAACCGCTCTCCACCAGCCCCGCCTCCACACACAGCCTCTTCTGGAACCTTCCACCTACTCAAGGTCCAAGTCTGCTTTACTTACCAGCTCAGCCTCTTTGCTTTTCAAACTCTTTCTTCTGAAACCTGGGGCTCCGGGTGCTGAGCCCTGTTCCCCCAGCATCAGTGTTGCTTATCAGCCCGGTGGGGGGGGACTGTGTGGCGGGGGATCGTGAACTGCTTGTTAATAAATACAGATGGGCTGGCCTTGTGCTGTCCGAGGGGTGCACTCAGGTGCACGAGCTTCCTCGTCTCAGCGCGGTGGTTTCTGATATCACGGGGGCTCCACTGGGCTTGCCGCAGAATTTCTTCCACGAGGAGGGACCGGGAACGGAGCTGTCCTTGCTCCTGCCTGTCCCTCGCCGCTGCCGCTGCCGCTGCCCTCCCTTCCCCGCTCCCCTGCCAGCTCAGGCTGGCTTTCTAAACAGACCTTCCTCCCGCATCTGTTGCAGGTGCCCTGTGGCTCATGTCTGCCCCCTCTTCTCCTTCTCCTTCTGCCTGCCATGCAGAGGGCAGTCAGATGCCTGGGTTTGGTCTGGGCCCTCCCCCAAACCGACCCCTCCCTCGGCTCTTCCAGCTCTGCCTGTGGCAGGCCAAGAGGGACCCTGTCTCTGGCACTCGTGTGTGTGTGTCCACGTGTGTGTTCACGTATATGTACGGGCCTGCAACTTGCGCGTGTGTGTACATGTGTATGCTCCAGCAACCTTGCTGCAGGGGAGCAGGGGACGGGCTCCCGGGCGACCCGTCTCTCCAGCTTGTGGACTCTTTTCTTCCAGATGAAGACAGGCCCCTTTGCAGAGCACTCCAACCAGCTGTGGAACATCAGCGCCGTCCCCTCCTGGTCCAAAGTGAACCAGGGTCTCATCCGCATGTATAAGGCCGAGGTGAGTGGGGACCGGCCCGCACTCTTGGTCCTGGGCTGCTGCTTCCTCACCCCCACCCCGCTGTTTTGCTCTGAATCCAGCTCTGAATTGCCGGCCAGCCCCTCTGACGCTTGAGGCCTCAGAATCTCTTGTCTGTGGGATGGGCAGTCGGAAAAGCACTGGACTGAGGCCCAGCTCTGCCCTGTGACTGAGCCAAGGCCCCGCTGCTCGGGGGTCTCTGTTCCCACTTGTCAAATGGCTGGAGGCCCTTCTCAGCTCTGTCTCCTGTGGGGACACAAAAGTGAAAACAGGCTTGGGAAAGGGTTTTATCCTTTGGAGGCAGCATCCAAAGTGATGTCTCTCCAACTTTGGTGGGTCTGATCGCTGGGCAGGTGGGAGGGCTTGTGGGGAGGCCGGGAGCTGGCATTTTTGATGACCACTTCAGGTGGTCCTCCCTGCTCTCCAGTCAGAGAGGCAGGGAGAGGTCTGGATTTCCAGAGCTCCCCGTGCTGGGAGGCGGCTGCCCTCTCTCCTGCCCTCTCTGCTCGTCCTCTTTGTCACCCTTTTCCCAGCCAAGGAGGTGGCTTCTTTTCTGGCAAATAGGCAGAAGACATTTCTTCCCACCCCATGCTTTCCTCTGGCTCCTTCCACATCTTATGCAGACCAATCCTGGAACTGCTTGAACTTGGCCAGGGGAGGGCCTGGGTGTGAAGTCCCTCACCTGGAGTAGTGGGTCCCAAAGTCCCCTCTTTTCACCCTCAGGCTGGTGGTCTCAGGCGTTGCCCTGCAGGTCCACCTCTCTTGACCCTTGGTCATCCCTCTCCTGGGGACGGGGGGTTCTTCGGGTGGCCTCCTTACACCCAGAGCTCACTCAGGCCCGTCAGCAGAGGCAGAGGAGCAGGGAGGGCAGGGTGTGGGGGGTTGGGTGCATGTGGTAGTAGCAGTGCTTCCAGTGGGCCTGGATCCCTCTGCGTGGCCCTGAAGGGGTTAAAGGCTCTGGAGCTGACCGGGCCTGGCCCTCTCTCTCCCTTCCGCCCCCTCCGCCTCCGGTCCCCTTCCTCTGGACTTCACATCCTGTGTTTAGGTTCCAGCCCACATACCTCTCTAATCTGAAAGGAGCCTTTGCTGGGGCTGTGCGGGCTCCTTCCGGCCGCAGCCCGGCCCTCCATGCTGGCCCTCCTGCTGGAGAGCAGCCGGGGTCCTGCCCTCTGCGTGTTCCGTTGTTCTTGACACCCCTGCCCGCCCCAGTCCCACAGTGGGTGCTGAGGGGGACTCCCTGCAGGCGGGACTCTTTGGTGTCTTTCCTGCTTGGGATCTTAAATGCCGTCCTTTCTGCAGGCTCTTACTTGAGTGACTGAACTTATCTTGACCTGGGCCCCTAAGGGCAGAAGAGACCCTGCCTCCCTTCCCTACCTGCCCTGTCCAGAGGCAAAAGAACTCTGGCTGACAGGTTGAGGCTAGGAGCAGATTAAGATTAGAGATGGTGATGGGGCCACACAAACAAAACAGTCCACGGTGTAACAGTTGTCGGTGTTTCTCTGGATGTTGAGCACGAGGAGGTCAGCCACTGAAGACCGCCCGCAGCTCAGGACCAGACAGAGGGAGCCCGAGCACACAACCCAGCGCCCTTCCTGAAACCGGGAAATTCCAGCCCTGGGTGCACGCAGCCTGCCGGGCGCTGCGCGGCGGCCACACGGCTTTGTAGGACAGCGCTGGAACTCACTGACTTTAGTTTAGGGACACCAAGTCTCTGTGACATGCGACACTCGTTTGTAAGTTGCTAGCAGGTTGCCCTTAGTCTTTGGTCCCTGTGAGTCATGTGGTCATATGCCCTTCGCTCGGAGGAAAGCAAGGAAAGGACTTGCTTTTCCAGACCAGTTCTTGGTCCTTGGGGAAGACCTTTGAGGCTCACCATTCTTGAAGTCCAGATGGGGGTTAGCAAAGGCCAGAGCCCCTGGCCAGAGACGGCTGCTGGAGGGGAGCGGGTCCCCTGAGCTGCCATAGAGGCCTGACCGGGCCTGGCATCAGGATCTGGGACCAGCTGTCTGCATCTCCAAACTGCCTGTCAGTTCAGCCTTTCTGAACTGAAGAACCAGATGCTTTCCGGGACCCTTGTGGATGGTGGGGCCTGTCTTTCCTGAGGGCTGTCACCGTGCTGGTGCTCCCTTCAGAAGCGCCTGTCAGGACCTGGGGAGCCCCTTCTCCCCCCGAGTCGCTGGGACCTGGGAGGGCCTCCAGCTGGAAGGTCTGCACATGGGCAGGCGGAAGCTGTTGCTCTGTCCAGGACATGGGGAGCGCCGGGGCACAGGTCATTGGAGAAAGGCCTGGCCGGAGGCTCCCTCTGCTGTGACCTTGGAGCCCCCGACTTCGACTTCCTTTGCCCCAAGCAGCCTTTTGCTTTTAGCCCAGCTCCTCGCCCCCCCACCCCCCAGCCCCAGGCCTTGGGGAAGCTTGTTCTGGGTCCCTGAGGGCGGAGTGGAGAGAACCTCTGCCCCTGCGCCCTCCCCCTAAGCCTCTTGCCTTTGCAGCTTCTCAGGCCTGAAAGCTAGAAGCAGGTTGACCTTTGACCCTTTCTGGAATTCCAGGACCCTGGGGGCGCCCCCCCTTCGACAAACTCCCACCACTTCCTCCATGACATAAGCACAATGGCAGCTGCCTTTTCTTCTGGCCTGGATCTGCTGCTCTTCCCTCCCCCCGACCCCCAGCTGCCTGCTCCCCACTTTCTGTGCTCCAGGCCCAGGAGCCTGGCTGTGGCCTGGAGCTCTGCTCCCACACAGAGCTTGGTTCCCCATCCTTCCATCGTAGATTTCCCTTCCTGCTCACCTCCTGGTCCCCCTTCAGGCCTTGTGGCCCACCCCCTACTCTGACACACACCCACACACCACACACACACCCACACACACCCACACACACACACCACACACACACACACACACACCCCCACACCCACACCCCCCCACACATCCCCCCCCACACACACACAGCTGGGCAGAGACCTCACCTCTGCGGCTGCTTGTTGAGGTGAGGGAACCTGGGCCAGCGCTGGCGTGCCTTTATTCCTCCGAGTTCGTGGGAGGAGAGCACAGTCACAGGATGGAACTCTCACCCTCTCGGAGGCCATAAGTCTTGTTCCACCCCAGCCAGGAGGTGCACATTCTGCCTGTTTCTGTGGCCAGAGGTCTGAGAGGAGGCAGATCCTTCTTCACATGTGCGGGGTTGCTGCCTGTGTGGTGGGCAGGCGTGGCAGGGCTGGTGCAGGGGGCTGGGAGCTGGGGCCCCCTCACCTTCCTGGTCCTGTGTGCTGTGGGCCTGGGGTCCGGCTGCCTGGGGGCCAGGCCAGCTTCTTGGTTGGCCCTGCTTCTCTCTGTCTCCCCTCCTCTGCCAGAGCCCTGGGGCTGAGGCCCTGGCTGGGCTGGGTTCAGGGAGCAGCACCATCCCCTGCTCGGCCATCCCCCTGCACAGTGCTCTTGTTCTCTGCCCCACGCACGGGGCTGCTGGGAATTGCCCTGGGGGTGGGGCGGCTGTCAGCTGGTTCTTATTGTCTCACTCTGAAGTGCCAAGATGCCTTTTTCAGTCTAGAGAACTGAACATTGGGAAAATGGGCCTAGGACCCTTCTCAGGCTTGGGTCCCAGTATCCCCACACCTCTTCTCCAGGGCTGGGAGAACCCCCATGATCTGGAGGGTTCTTTTCACCTCTGGTCCCCAGCTTGTTCCTCTGGGCCAAGTGATGTCACTTGGCTGCCTCTCTTCTTGGCTCCTGCCTCGTGGGGTTAGGCTGCCTTCTCTCCCTCCCCCTCTCCCTCGGTCCCTCTCACTCACTCTCCTTCTCGTTATTTGCTGGACCTGACCTGATTGTCGTGGAGTGGGGGGTCTTTGGATGGGAGGGGGTGATCAGGAATGGGTCTGAAGCTCTGCCCTCCCCCAAAGGCCTGGCCGCTTCCTGGGCCCTGGGTGGACACCTGCTGGAACTGCGCTGCTCCGGGCCTCCGGAGTCGTCCGGGGGTCCCTCGGAGGCCCGAGAGGCTGAGCAGGCCTTGGCAGGGGTGCGGTGCGGCCCTCACCTCTCTTCTCTGCTCCCTCCTCCTCGCAGTGCCTGGAGAAGTTCCCGGTGATCCAGCACTTCAAGTTCGGGAGCCTGCTGCCCATCCACCCCGTCACATCGTGCTAGTGCCTGCCCTCCCCCACCCCAGCTGTGGCCCCCTCCCCACCCCCTCCCTCTGTTCTTTCTGTTTGATGAGAGGCTGTTTACTGGGGTGGGTGGTGAGCGTGGGGTTGAGGGAGGCTCAGGGCATAAAGCTGAAGGACCCAAGTTGGGAGAAGTGACCAAAGTGTGGCCAGTTTCCTGACTTCCCCTGTGGCGGACAGGCAAGGAGAGAGGGGCTGGCGCAGGGTCCCTGGGCCCCACTCCCGCCCTGGGCTCCCTCTCCTCCTCCCTGTTCAGTCCCATTTGAGACCAGGCTGTTCTGGGCCGCTGTGGGGAGGGGAGGCACTCTGCTGCTGCCGTTGCTTTCCCTTCCCAGGTTGTCCTTCTAGGGGTTGGAGCAGCTGCTCCCCAGGGCGTGGGCCAATTTCCCGAGCCCTGTTTGGGTGGGCGTCTGGGTGTCCTGAGGGCTGGAGGCTGAGGCTGGCGGCCAGCCTTGGGGGGGTCGGGAAGGGAGAAGCCTTGGCTGTTCTGGCTGGTGACCCTCCCAGCTCCTCCTCACGGCTGCCCCCTGGGCCTGTGGGCACCTGTGTCCAGTGCCTCATCCTTGCTTTTCTGCTCTTTGGCTTTTGGTTCAAGGGTAGCCTCTGGAGGGTGCCGGCAGGGCTTGCTCACCAGCGGATTGGGTGAGGCCTGCCTTTCCAAAGCTCTCCCTGGCTGGGAGGGGGTTGAAGGAATGGGGGCGGGCTCGGGGCCAGTGTGGCCGTGGACAACCTGGGCTCCTCTCCTCATTCTCACGTCCCTCACTGCCGCTGCTTCTGCCCCTCTAGCTGGGCGGTGGGTGAGTGGGTCGCGGAAGGGCTCCGGAAACAGCAGCCCACCCCCTTCGTCCTCCCACCTCCCTGGGCTCGCCTGCTGGAGTTCCAGAATGAGCTCTGAGGACGGGCAGGGGCTGGGCCGGGCAGGCCCACCTGGGGGGTGAGGGGGTGCTGGGAGCAGCAGGCCAGTTCCAGAATTTTCTTCGGGGGGCTGCTTCCAGGCCTGGGTCTTGCAGACTCTCCCCTGCCCAAGCCCAGGTCGGCCCATCTCCACTGCCCCCTCCCCGTATCTGGGTCCACACAGCCTTTGGGAAGGGGGAGCACCCGAGAAGCACAATTCAGGGGCTTGCCCTTCAGGTCTAGGCCGACGGCCTGGGCAGAGGCTGGGACAGGAGCTGCAAGAGTCACAGAAATAGTTTTCCTAGGAAAGGCTCAGTCCCTCCCTCCCTCCCTCCTTCCCTCCCTCCCTCCCAGGGTCCAGACCGCAGCTTCCTGGCCCCTCCTTCCCTGGGCCCCCTGGGCCCCCCAGCCCTTGGCGCCTTCATTGCTCTTCAGATTAAAGCCTCTGTTTACACCTGTCACCTGTGTGAGGTGTGTCTTTTCATGCCACATGATCGTTCCTTCTCCACGTGACAGTTTGTCCCCCATCAAGTCCCCTTCCCTTGGGCCACGGAATTGGGGGCTTGAGCTGGTCCAGCTGGGATCTGGGTTGCCTGGGCGGGCTCGAAGTGGAGACCCGGGTTCAAATCCTGGTTGTCTCCACCCTCAGCTGCAGGGTCTTAGGTAAGTTCCTGAATCTCTCTGAGCCTCAGCTTCCTCATCTATAAAATGGGGATACTCACAGGGTGATTGCCAGGAGAAAATGAGGGGTATGAAGTCCTCGGCGCAGGGCCTGGCACATAGCAAATGCTCTGCGGTCGCTGCGGCTGTTTCCTGATCAAGGCAGCCTTTCTGAACCCCTGGGTCGGCCCCAAACTGGCCTGGGGAGCCATTGGACTGGGCCTGGCTGTAAACCGTACCCCTGCAGTTTTTAAGGGGGTGCCCTGTGCTCTCTCTCCTCCACGCCTCATGTCCCTGTCCTGCTGGAGTTGGGAGTCTCTGTGGGACTGCTGTGCCTGAGACTTGGCTTCTGTCTTCAGACGAGCCTCCTCCTCCGAGAACAAGAGCCCTTGGCCTTTCTCCCAGCCTCGGAGGGGAGGGCTTGCACAGGGCACAGAGAGCCTGG